>NC_138986.1:26442965-29251497 GCF_964341445.2 Mesoplodon mirus | reverse complement strand
TGAGCATTGTGAATACAAACCATCAAATTGAAACTACATCAGCAATTTAACCAGCTAATCAGAAAACAAATATTTAACATCATTACACAGCAAGCATCTTCCTAGTACTGGGAGATGTCTATAGATATGTACAGATATCTCTCTATATGTATCACAATGAAACAAAACAGAGGTGGTTCTTGCTCCCCAAGAAACTTAACACTCTAGTGATGTCTCTATTGTCTATTATTTATTATGTACTCTTTTAATTTTCACATGCAAAATGACTTTGAAGTACTTTCATGCTCTCAATTTCCACATATTCTTTTTGCCCACGTGATCTTAAAACCCTCAACAAAAAATTCTTCTACCACAGGTGATCTGAGTCAGATTCTCACATTTGCATAAGAATATCACGTTGCTCCGTATCTCTTCTTCTCACTGTTCTTTATACCTAAGTTTGATGTGCTGATTAGGGTGTGTGCTCTGGCAGTTGGTCTCCAATACTCAGGTTGGAGAAATAAGTGACTCTGGAGAATGAGGCACTTGAGAGGCAGGTTGAGTGAGGCACCCCAGAAGCAGTTTTAGAGGGACAGAGGGCGACATGGGGTACTGAGTCAAGGACACGGGGGAAGAGATGCCAGAGCTGTGTGAGTAGCAGAAGACAGTCTTTGCCACCTAAGCCTCCCTTAGTTTCCCCATTTTGTTGGATGGGAAATAGTGCCTCCTTAGAAAAAGAAAGACCCCTTGAGATACAAGAGTTCCTTCCTTTGATGCTCTATTATCCTACTTATTTTTAGTTTTACTTTTTTAAAATAAATAAATTTATTTATTTATTTTTGGCTATGTTGGGTCTTTGTTGCTGTGCACGGGTTTCCCTAGTTGCAGTGAGCGGGGGCTATTCTTCGTTGTGGTGCGCGGGCTTCTCATTGCAGTGGCTTCTCTTGTTGTGGAGCACGGAATCTAGGCACATGCGCTCAGTAGTTGTGGCTCGTGGGCTCTAGAGAGCAGGCTCAGTAGTTGTGGCACACGGGCTTAGTTGCTCCATAGCACGTGGGATCTTCCCGGACTAGGGCTCGAACCCGTGTCCCCTGCATTGGAAGGTGGATTCTTAACCACTGCTCCACCAGGGAAGCCCTCTCTTATCCTACTTTGGAGAGAGTTGAGGCAGTGGGTTAAGGAAGAAAGGGGATGGGGGGAGGGGTGCAAGTCCCAAAGCCAGCTTCTTGTGGTCTTGGGGAAATATCCCCTGACAGAAGAGAGACCTAGCTTTTTCTTCTGCTTTCTGGACTTAGCTTCATATGCCTAGTTCTTTTATTCAGGGTTCATAGGACTCTAACAGACTGGGATGTGTGCAAAGGGTCTGGAAACCATCCTGGTTTGTCAGTGTCCCTCTTGAGACCCAGCAGCTAGTACTGAGTATAATTCTTTAGAGATATAATAAAATTGTCTCCATATGAATAAAAAATTCTCTTTACAAAATTACAAGTTTTTAAAAATTATATATCACAGTATTATCTATCTATCTAGGCAATTTGCCTTCAAAAGCTTATACAGTTGCACTAGGACATTCTATGACCCTATACTCACATAGGTTGGGGGGAGGATACCAACACAGGTTATATGCTACAGAATTAAGCTATGGTCTTTACTGACTGAATTTTATTTGAAAGGTATGTCTTCCCCATTATATGCTTTAAGGGCTACTGACCCAAAATAGCTTCCCCACTCATCTCACGACTGCTGTTTATTACTGCTGAGGTTCCATTACAGTCCTCGGGCTGCCCATTTAGGATTTGGAATTCTAATTCAGTGTGGAAGGCTAGACCCTAGCACTTCCAAGATCTCAACCCTGTGACATCTTAGGACTTCCACCATGGGAAATTTTCCTGGTGCTATCTTACCATATAAATAAAATGAAGAAAGACATAGAGTGGGTTTTTCTTTTTCTGTGTCTACTTTTTGGTTGATGATGATAGAAGCAGGATGCTATCCTATGGATGCCAGAAAGTAGAGATGACTTTTCCAAGAAATCTGACAGAGAACAGGAGGAAAGAGAGAGAATGTCTGCCTAAACACGAATGGCAGAGTCTGGGGCAGCTGGGTGGACTGAGGAGAAGTAGCTAGCGCTACAGGAGAGAGGAGGGTGAGGAATCATAATTAGAGCCTTTTCAATAAACATCTAGCCCTGAAGCCAGTCCGCACTTAAAGTTCATGGTGAAGTTTACCATTCCTGGCCATTTGGATCATGGTCTTGATCCACGAGGGCCCTTCTTTGCATCCCAGCGTCCCCCCAAAGATGCCATAAGGAATTCTCAGGCTTTTGTGGACATCACAGAAGCAGAAACTATCTAGAAACTTGCAACTGGTACCCACAGGCTCCTGGGTCATGCCTACCCTCTGGGTCTGGCTGCTTTGTTAGACCAGCTGTGTTCCTTTTGATGCGCTGATAATTCCTTAGTAAGATAATAAAGTAAAACTGTTCCTATTGAAGATGTGATCACAACTCAGAGGCTTTATGCAAAAGAGCACTGAGACCCACATCCAGGGCACAAAGGACAGGCAAGCCCCACAGTCTAAGAGGCTGCAGCCGCTTTCACAATAGCTGCATTGTCTCCTGCTCACGGTGACTCAGAACCTCAGCTTTAACCGGCAAGCACATGAAACACTCCATTTCCCACAATATTTGAGTTTCTGCCCGCTTTCTGCTTTCCTTTCTCCCCCATGTGCCTATTGTAGCGTAGGTACATAATGGACACACAGCAAACACTTGCCAGAGGCCTGAAACCTGCAACACACTGGAAAGCAGCGTGCACACACAGGTCTTTTTCCAGCAGGCAGCCAGGTCATTATACAGCTTGACCAACTGTGAAGGCTTCACACATTTTTTTTTTTTTTTTTTTTGCGGTACGTGGGCCTCTCACTGTTGTGGCCTCTCCCGTTGCGGAGCACAGGCTCCGGACACGCAGGCTCAGCGGCCATGACTCACGGGCCTAGCCGCTCCGCGGCATGTGGGATCTTCCCGGACCGGGGCACGAACCTGTGTCCCCTGCATCGGCAGGCGGACTCTCAACCACTGCGCCACCAGGGAAGCCCAACTTCACACATTAAAAAGACCTCCTACTTCATGTTTTGCTCGAGAAAAACTTGCAGTGGCCCCCAAATGGCCTTGCATTTGTGTTCTCCTCTTTCTCTGCTCCTTCCCTCCGAATACCTTTAATCCCAACCCATCATTCAAGAGTCATTTCAAGTGCCACCTCCCCCATGATGACTACCCTGCTCTGCCACCTTCTGCTGTCCCACCCCAGCCCCTCTGCACTCCCGCTGTGCACAGAATGCAGGGTTTCAGATATATGAAGGCATACTTCTGTCACTCATTTATTGACCTGTTTGTCTTCCCCTCTTACACAGAAAGACCTTGAAGGCAAGAACCCCACTTTCTTTTTTTTTTTAATTTATTTTAATTTATTTATTTGGTTGCGCTGGGTCTTAGTTGCTGCAGGCGGGCTCCTTAGTTGCAGCTCTAGGGCTCCTTAGTTGTGGCATGTGAACTCTTAATTGCAGCATGCACCTGGGATCTAGTTCCCTGACCAGGGATCGAACCCAGGCCACCTGTATTGGGAGCGTGGAGTTTTAACCACTGCACCACCAGGGAAGTCCCCAAACCCTGCTCTCTTTACATCTGTATTCTTACCTCTAGTCTTTGGCACAAGGTCAATCCTCAATAAATATCTGTTGAGTGAATAAATAAATGAATGAATGGTAACAGCACTGCAAATGCCAATCCTTGGTCCTCTCTTCCCCATGGTTGGTCAACAGACTAAGGTTAATACCTAGTATGACTTAAGGGTTAGCACCTGGAACTTTATATTTACATAAATGCTGAGCATCTGAACAACATACAATCAGTATTTCTATAGCGCTTTCAGCACTGTTATTAGCCAGTTAATATGGCACCGTTGCAGGGACTCTAAAGAGTTCCACTGTCACTCGTATATTTATGTTTTATTTAATGTCAGCCCCATGCACAGGTTTGTTCACTAGTCACTCAGATTCCATGTTTAGCAGTCTCCTTTCTGAGGACCAGGTTTTCAGGTCCCAACAACAGTCTCCAGGCACAATTCTCCAGCCCTTCTGCACCACTGATTGTTGCTGGAAAATGCCTGCCCTTTCCCAGACTTGTGTTTCTCTTCATGCTGTTGTCCCTCACTTACGGCATGTGGCACATCTGGCCTCCCTCCTTCACAGCCTAGGGAAACCTGAGTCTTTGAGGATCCGGCTCAAATATCCCCCCTCTACAAAATCTTCCAGACTCCCTCTCTGTGGTTAGCATTCATCTCTCTTCTCTCTTCTGCCTTTGTGTCCAAGGCCTTACAGCACTCTGCATTAGTCTGTCTCCTGCTTAGATTGGGAGTCCCTTGAGAGTAGAGTCTGTATGGGGGGTCCACACAGGACCTGATGCCAGAGCTCTGCAGAGGCTATTGGATGCCCAGGAAGGAGAGCACTGGCTTAATCAGATAGCTCCCTTGTACGGAGGGTGTGAGGAGAGTGTGGTGTTGTGGTATGGTGTTTCCAACAGCTGTCAAAAGTTCCAGATGCTGCCTCTTGGCCTTGGACCATGTGTGGTGCTCCCTGTGATGGTAAATATTGGGCACTATCCTTTATCTAACCACTCTCCCCCCACCTCCACCATACCCCCATCCTCTCTTTAACATGCAATGAAACTCAGAACAACAGAAAATGTGGCCTTCCTCTACACCTACTATTGTTTGGACTTTCTAGGACAGAAAGGTACGAACTTTACTTTCTTTCCTTTTATTTTTCCAACCCCAGGTAGTACTTTCACAGACACACTTTTCTGAAACTAATCTTCTCCAAATTCTGTTGGCTGGGGAGGTATAAAGAGGGGGCATAAGAGTACTTCCTTGCATTTTGCTCTGTTGTTAACACTCCTTTTCTGCCTGATTCCTTGTAGGACTTTCATTCTTTTCTTTCTTTCCTTCCTCTCTTTCATCTTTCCTTCAATTTGAAACTTGCACCAGGACAAGTCAGAGTACTTGTTTCTTCTAAATTTTTTTTGCTACTGGTTGAGTTCTCCTACTCAGAAAAGATTTCCTCTAGTATTTTGGGGTTTTTTTCCTTCCCATTTGTTTTGGAATAATTATTTATATATTAGCTAAATATATTCATTTCCTCATCTCTATCTTATTGTTCTTTTTATATGCATCCTAGAATAGCTTCTCTTATTTATCCTCTGCATCACAGATTTCAGATAATAATTCTACTCTTGCAGTTTTAGACTCTGACACTTTACACATCTCATATTAGGTCTATTAGCATCTCTGATCTCAGCTAGTTCCATCTTCACCTCAATTTACTCTTATCACCAGATGTTGTCCTGCATCTCTTTTTTCCACAGAGTCCTTTTTTTTTAAATTATAGAGAACAGAAATCAGATGCTGTCCAAAATGTATTTGTTTCCCGTAAAGAGAAATCTTAAAACGCATGCTTTGCCTTTGTATTTAAAATGTGCTTGACAATAACCAGATTGCCACATTCTCTTTATCCAGCCCCCAAATCATTTATGATATTTTTAATGGCAGGAAACCAAAAACCTGAAAAACAAGGGCATTTATTGTTTACTTTGTGAGAAGACCAAGTTGAATTTGGTGTCTACAAGGATTCACACTCTATGAATCCTTCTGTTCCTGCCTCCTCAGAGGGTTGGCTTTTGTCCCCAGTCTGTCACTATATGTCCAAGGTGGCTGTCACAGCTCTAGATATTAGATGCTTTCACAACCAGACTCAAAGGCAGCAGACAATGGAAGAAGGCTTAGGGCAAGGGGTTATCCCCATGTGTCTCTTTCCTTTTATCAGGGAAGGAACTTTTCAGAAGCACCTTGGAAGATGATGGGGTTCAGGACATGCTACCCCAAAATACAACCCCTTGGTATATTGAAGGAATTTGAGAAAATGCCAGATACAGGAAGGTGGCTTTAGCCTGCCCCCCACCCTTCCCCCCGAAGCAGGTCATAAAACCCTCACGTGAGAGGTGCTCTCTGTTATACCCAGAGGAAAAGAACATCCTTATCTCAGAAGACAAAGGGGCACCAAGAAGAATTCAAACAAACAGCCTTGCTAAGTTTCCCCTGGCTCACGACACTTACCTCATACTCCTTGACCTGTCATATTTTCATGACTGTCCACTGTTGATCAAATCTAGCATAAAAATACTCAGGCTTAGTCATGTCTTTGGGTCTTTATTTCCTTATGGAGGTTTCCATGTCACATAAAAATTATACTAAATAAATATGGATGCTTTTCTGTTAGTCTTTGTCAGTTTAATTTTTGGACTCAGCCACAGGCCCTAAAAAGGTTGAGGAAAACTTTTTTCCTCCCCTACAAAGACTTGCCCGAATGTCTCGTTGACCAGAACTAGTGAGTTCCACAGTCAAACTTGGCTGCAAGAAAGACTAAGTGAGTATCTGAATCTTCTAGTTCTCCAGATGGGAAAGACCAAGAAATAAGAAGGAAGTTGGAAAAGCTGTTGGGTTTTCAGTGTCTGACACACCTTAGTCTAGCCACCCAGCTGCAGTTGGAAACTCTCGTAGTTAGACTCAAAGGAGCAGTTGATGTGCACAGCTGCTAGCCAAATTTCTGATGTCTGGAAGTTATTTTTCTGGAGTGACCCCACTGGACTGAGAAAGGAATTTTTTTTCTTCTACTTTTTGGTCTCCTGATTATGAACAGACTGTCATTTTTTGCTTGTCTTAAACAATACATGCAAAATTACAACTTCTAGAATGTACCATTCCAGTGGCTCATTTGGACTTTGTCTCTTCTTAACACTGATTTCACATTCTAGAATGCAACGAGCCAGCCAGAGTTGCTGAAATTTTGAAAATTGTAGCCCTTAAGAGATATAGAATGAGAAGTGATGGTGACAGGATAGGGTGGGAGGAATTGGACTATGGAGCAAAACCTTCTGACCCTCCGAAAAAGCAGCTCCGGGGGAGTCTGTGGAGATATCCTTTGATTGATGAAAATTCTCTCATTAGGGGTGCTGAGTGAGAGTTTGTGGAGAGCTAAATATTACAGCCCTAGTTTATACATTAGGCCCATATTTGCATTTTATTTAAGGGTAATTTCTAACTCATTGATGAATATATCTGGCTTTAATACTATTGTAATTTTGCATCTCTTTTCATCTTTTCAAGGGGATTTTCAATAGATAGTTAAGAGGGAGTGAATCTGGAGAACAAACCAGCAGCCATTTTACCCAGAGGCCTCTGATGTCTCCAGAGATTTTCAACGTGTGTGAGTTGTGGTGAGCGAGGGATTTTTGAAAATTGGCAAAGTCTTCAGAAAGGATCCTCATCCCATCAATGATTATTAAACATTGGGAAAAATAGTAACATACACATCTATACTTCAAGATTTCATACATATGTAGATGTGATTGAAAAAAAGGTTTTAATTCAAAGTGCGAGTGAATACAGAGTAGCTTTCTGTCATTCTATATTTTCTAATCAATAAATATAAAACTGTGAAAACTACTATGTGAGAATTTGAAGTTGTTTTTCTATTTAAAAAGTATGTGAGAATTTGAAGTTGTTTTTCTATTTAAAAAGGAGTCCAGGACTTCCCTGGTGGCGCAGTGGTTAAGAATCCACCTACCAATGCAGGGGACACGGGTTCGAGCCCTTGTCTGGGAAGATCCCACATGCCACAGAGCAACTAAGCCCGTGTGCCACAACTACTGAGCCTGTGCTCTAGAGCCCACGAGCCACAACTACTGAGCCCACGTGCCACAACTACTGAAGCCTGCATGCCTAGAGCCCGTGCTCCACAGCAAGAAAAGACACTGCAATGAGAAGCCCGCGCACTGCAACAAAGAGTAGCCCCGCTTGCCGCAACTAGAGAAAGCCCGCGTGCAGCAATGAAGACCCAACGCAGCCAAAAATAAAAATTAATTAATTAATTAATTAAAATAAATAAATAAATAAAGGAGTCCAGGTTTTTCCATTTAAAAAAGGAGTCCAGGTACTCAGAAATGGTTGAGAATCACCCTTAGTGCTTTAAAAATTCTTTAGTTAAGGAAATGAAATGCAGAAAAAATAATATTGTAAAGCCTGTGGATGTAAAGTTCTTAGGAAGAGCACTTTATTTACTAAAAATAAATACCTAGATGGCCACCTCAGGGTCAAGGGGAAAGCCCGTGGGTCATGTTGGTAATACAGTGGTGGTCTATGGGAGAGAGAGGGAGAACACGAGAAAAGGTCAAGAAGCAAGAATTTTCGTGTGTGTGTGTGTGTGTGTGTGTGTGTGAGAGAGAGAGAGAGAGAGAGAGAGAGAGAGAGTGAGAGAGAGAGGGAGAGAGAGGGGTATCAAGAAAGAATGGCCAGGGCTTCCCTGGTGGCACAGTGGTTGAGAGTCCGCCTGCCAATGCAGGGGACACGGGTTCATGCCCCAGTCCGGGAGGATCCCACATGCCACAGAGTGGCTGGGCCCGTGAGCCATGGTCGCTGAGCCTGCACGTCTGGAGCCTGTGCTCTGCAACGGGAGGGGCCACAACAGTGAGAGGCCCGCATACCGCAAAAAAAAAAAAAAAAAAAAGAATGGCCAACAGAACCCAGAAATAAGAGAAATGAAAGAAAAGGTCAGGAGAGTTTGTCAAGTTCTGGTGGATGGGGATGGAGAATGAAGACGGGAACAATAGTGCAAGAGGCCTGTAGCTTTTAGAAAAGTTGGTTTACAAGAAATTTCCTATGGTGGATTTGACAGGAGACTTTTATGAATGGGCCCACCTAATATTTAATTGCACTATAGCTCTCTTCAAATTGTCGGTAAGAATCAACAAAGAACTTGCTTGAATGGGATTTGAGTATATGAAGGAAAAGGGCTGTAATCCACGCATGGACTGGAGCAGGGATAAGAGAAAAGACCAGCTGCAGGAACTGAAGGGCAAAAATCTAGGGCAAACAGGAAGTTGGTGCAAAAAGTGATCAGAAACCACAAGACTCCTAAGTATACCAGTATACCAGGTGTGTTTGAGAATGGGCGAGGGCAGAGGAGCAGGGTTAGAGGGCAGGGTTTGAGCAAGGTGGAGGGCATGTGGATTTAACTTTATGGGGGCTGGAGCTACTTTTGTTTAAATATTAAAAGAATGGTGATCCCATAGACCTGAAGGATTTACAGCCGTGCAGGTGGAGCTATCCGAGACTCCCTAATTCTTTCACCACTATCATCACATTCAGAAACTTTTCTTGATTTCTATAAACCAGTAAGATCTCTTCCTAAGAATTCCTCCTCTCATGATACTTATCACACAACGGTTTCATAACATGGTCCCTAATTACACCTTCAGATTCTTTCAAAACCCTCTTTCTCCTGCTTTGAACTATGTGCTTTCATCAGACAAAAATATTCGTAGTTCCCTGAATGTGCCATTCTCTCCTTTCCAAACTTGTATACAAGCTAGCTTCTCTGCTTAGAATTCTCTCTGTAAATCTATTGGCCTCAGTGATACTTTCTTGACTCAGCTTAGCCATACTGTCTTCCAGGATCCTTCAAAAACTGGCTGAGGGGCTTCCCTGGTGGCGCAGTGGTTGAGGGTCCGCCTGCCGATGCAGGGGACGCGGGTTCGTGCCCCGGTCCGGGAAGATCCCACATGCCGCGGAGCGGCTGGGCCCCTGAGCCATGGCCGCTGAGCCTGCGTGTCCGGAGCCTGTGCTCCGCAACGGGAGAGGCCACGGCAGTGAGAGGCTCGCGTACCGCAAAAAACAAAAACAAACAAACAAACAAACAAAAAACAAAAAACTGGCTAAGCTGCCCCCTGAGCACTACTGTGGCATTATGTGTCTGGCCACCTCCTCCCTTGTAGGTTTCCTGATCTCTTCTCTCTCATCACCAATTGCTAATAAGTATTTACATCGCATGAATGTCACTGGTTCACCATTGGACCCAGGGTCTAGCATCGTGTCTGATTTCTAGAAGACGCTCAATATGTGCTAAATGATTGTCTTGTCATTATTTAGACTCTTATCTCTGATGAGTTGGTAAAACTTATGGACTTGGATAATGTCTTAGATATCTTTTTTTTTTTTTTTTTTTTTACTGTGAAGTATCCGGCACTGTGCCTCTCACACAGTAGGTGGTCAATAAGTATTGCAGAATTAAATGCTCTTTAGTTCAGCTCAACAAACACTTCTTCACTCACTCACTGATTTAACAGTTAAGCATGTACTCCATGGCAGTACCGTCTTGGACACAGATGGCAGACAGTTTCAACTATATGGACAGTGCAATCAGCATGGTGGTCAATCCAAGCACAGTGCTGACACATTTCCTAGGTTACAAGATGGCTGTACTTGTGCCATTTACATGTGATCCCTGATGGAAATACAGAGGAAAAGGCATAATTCCTCCCTCTTATGAGCTACACGGTACTTTCTAAACACTTGCAGTTAGCTCAGAGCTCTGATAAGTACAAGAATATATATTTTATCTGGGAATTTATAATCTTATAGAAAAAGACATGTCACATGGAAAATTAGAGAATAGCTAAAACAGAATGCAATAAAGTTCTGAAAGGCATATACTGGGTACCCAAATTCACAGATCAGATCACGGAACAGACCAGGAAGTAGAAACATTGGTGCTGGATGGTATTATCATTCAAGTGGGCAAAACCCTGGCTTGGAATTAGGCTACTGAGGTTTGGATCTCTGGGCTATTATCCATGCTACATGGAGCAAGTCACTTTGCTTCTCTCCCAGAGGTACCTTGACTTAATGCTGAAGGTACAATCTGGAATCAAAGCGTCTGGTTAGTTACCAGCTAGACCCTGACATGTCCCTTAATCTTTCTGTTCTGCATCCTCATTCCTTAAATAAAGATAATATTACATAACTCATAACGTTGTTATAAGAATAAATGAGATAGACGAGTGGCTGGTGCACGCTAGTAAGTGCTTGGTAAATGTTGCTCTCTTAGCCTCAGTTTCCTTATCTGTGAACTGGGGGGTAATATTACCTCATTGGGTTGCCCACAAAAATCATTCAACAAAGATCTGTTTAGTCTGAGTCTATGGGGGAAAATCTCCATAACACTGAAGTAAAACTTTGAAACAGTCTCTTACTGATAGCAAAGGAAGTAAAATGATACCTTGTTTCCAGCATAACAATTCTGCCTTTTCATAAATTCTTGAATTCCTTTGTTTTTGGCAATACCTACACAATTGGGCTTCTATCATTAAAAATTCTTCCTGTGATTTTGCCTCGGGCTTTCCACAATTTTGTTTCCCAATAGAAATGAAATATTCATTAGCTTAGGGATGTTCTTTCACGATACCAATGGATTAAAATTACAACTTTTTCCCCTATTCTTTTTTCTTCACTTCTTTATTTTATTTTATTTATTTTATTTTTATTTTTTAGCCACGTCACGCGGCATGCAGGATTTTTAGTTCCCTGACCAGGGATGGAACCCTTGCCCCTGCAGTGGAAGGGTGGAGTCTTAACCACTGGACTGCCAGGGAATTCCCTCCCCTATTCTTAAAAAACCTTGCACATCCAAGGCTGAGATGTCATATCTAAATTAGCATTGCACATGGCTCCCAAATTCCACAAAGTGTGGGAAACAGGTGCACGCAGGAGCAATACGTTCTAAAAAAAAAAGTAATAATAATATAACTAAAATAATATGGTTGTAGCTAACAGCCCCAGAGCCTAGTAATGCCAGGCAGAACTGTGTCATGAACATTTTTGAGAAACAATTACTTCCAAGGGAAGCACAATTTACCAGTTTAAAGTTTAATAACACTTGATTTACTTAAGGGAAAAAAAATACTCCTGTAAGTCAAACAAAGGACTGCTTTTCTCCCTGGTATTTTGGTACAACAGTATAAAGTGAGTCATGCTCAAAAAGAATGAAAACTCCTAAAATGAGAAGAATGTGATAAATTATTTTAGTCTTATTACTTCTACCTAAATTGTATAGAAAACTTAGTATATCGCTGAAGCATAGACATTTTGCGAATGCATAAATGAATGTGCTGCGATGCAGGAAGAAAAGTGATACCAAGGAGCCAAAACAGAACAAAATAAAATAGAAAAAAACTCACGTGTAGGGCTTCCCTGGTGGTGCAGTGGTTGGGAGTCCGCCTGCCAATGCAGGGGACATGGGTTCGTGCCCCGGTCCGGGAAGATCCCACATGCCGCGGAGCGCCTGGGCCCGTGAGCCATGGCTACTGAGCCTGCATGTCCGGAGCCTGTGCTCCGCAACGGGAGGGGCCACAACAGTGAGAGGCCCGCAAACCGCAAAAAAAAAAAAAAAAAAAAAAAAAAAAAAAAAAGCCCAAAGCTAATTCCACACTCATGGAGGCCTGTTTGGAGCTTTTAGAACTTTTTGAACCTTGAGGCTAAATAGTATTATACTTCAGTTCCTCCTAGTGAGAGGACGCTATGAAGCCAGATTCAAGAACTAAGTATTCTTGAATGAAAAATACCACCCCACACATCTACAGCAATTAAAAACTGCATCTTAAGATTCACCTCAGATACATACATGTAAATTGGAGTCTCCGCAGGCAGTTCCAGGGTGGACTCATTGTATTTTGAGCTCTGTTTTTATCAGCTTCTACAAGGTCTAGACCACTGAAAAGTACCTCCTTGAGAATTCACAAAACACATACCTGAGGGATTACAGTAGGGTCCTACCAGCACCACCATTCTCTTTCCTAAGAACGCAGCCACTCAGGTCCTGCTGGCAATGTTACCGGACAGACGTGTAATGTTTAAAATATTTAGCAACTGGACAGAGGCACTGACCTATCGGAAGAGACATTGGCCATAAAACCTGTTCAGGCATGCTGGTGTTTGCTGGCGAATTTCAGGCCCTCTGGGTCAATGGCACTGTTGGTGGCTCCTTGGCCTGGCCTCGTCTGCCAGGCCCTGACAACACAGGCACTCACAATACATGCCTGCTGCTGCAGCAGCCTAGAGGTGGTTTGTGGCAAGCGGCAATCCCTCTGCTCCCTCTGTGATGTGATATTAAAGGGGAAAAGAGCCCTGCTGCGTGAGCCAAACACCACCCAGAGTTGGCGGTGAAACAGCTCCCGCCATGTTTATGTAGAGCCTCTCCCTTCTGAGATCCCAGAGAAGCCATTTGCCCATGCCTCACTGTCACAAAAAGCCTCAAATTTAGACTTTTGTTATGATTTCCAAGTGAGGTTAAATGTACAGCCCCAGAGATAAGCTGACTGAAGAGAAAGGGGAGATGGTTATCTTTAAATCTGGTCTTATTTCCAGTCAAAAAAAGTCTATCGTCCCTCATAAATTCAAATGTCTATAAATTCTATCATTTCCTTGGGAATATCAAGCTACACAACATTTTTTTTGCTGTTGTAATTGCCATCAATTTGTTAAATACACATGTTTTTAAGAACACAATTTTTGTCAAGGGTTTTGTCACTTTTTCTTTTGATACTTAATACTGTATATATTTTATTAAAAAATTTATCTCTGCTTTTTTTTTTAAGGTAGAGCTGATTTACAATATTATACTAGTTTCAGATGTCACTTTTTAATATATGGAAAACCTGGAAAAATGGGAATGGCCAAGGCCTGGGTCTTCCCAAAGTGACCAGTCTGTTGGTCTCACAGCCAAAGCTCTGTTTTCAGGTCAAGCTGGTCAGTCTGACCTTCTCTTCCCGGGTGATGTTTGTTCCCCAAAGTCTCCTCAGTCTGTCTTACAAGTAGACTTCCCTTTGGGCTGCCTGAGGAAGCCTGAGAAAGCCAGACCTGACTCAATTCAAGAAGGTCTGTTTTAGGCTAATCCTGAGAGCCCAAGGCTCACAGCAGGAGCACAGTAAATATGCCCCAACCTCAAAAACATGGCCTGCATAATTGGAGTGGTGATGGACCTGAGGTTTGCTAATGTGATGCTGACCCAGGAGCCGGCTCAGGGCCACAAGGGATGAGAGAGGAGCAGGGAAGCAGCCAGGCTGCAGGTCTTTCTTTCTCCACCTCTCCCCTTTCCACTAAAGAGGTGCCATGTTTACTTGTCTTAACATACTGACCACCTACTCAGCTTCCGTTTGCAAAAAGGAGTTCACAGATTTAAACAAGTTTGAGAACAACTTCCATAGGGTATTCATCTCATTAGCAGAAGTGTGCATTTCTTAAATCTCAGACTGTGGCATCCCAGGTTTAGAAGGGTCTTGGAGGGGATGAAGTGCAGCCCTTTCAGCTGGTTCAGAGTCTAGTTCTAGCGATCTGGGTTCCACTGCTTTCGGCAGCTTGATCTGCAGCGCGGAGAACCGACACTCATACGGTGAATATTGCTCTTGGTTTCTGACCTTTTGGGCAGATCTGAGAGGAAAATGCAGCACTGGTGGGGTAATGGGGGACTTAAGGAAACTCTCCTCCTAGCCAGTTGTTTGAATCATGAATTAGAAGAGCCTGGGAGACCCAGCTCCTGAGATGAAGGAGCAGGCCCCCTAGGCCACAGGTCGCCAGGGTCAGCTTTGATCAGCCACCACGTGAACGTGGGCCAACCACACATCTTCTGGACTCATGCTCTCCTTGTGTAAGATGCCCCAGCAGTCCATGTTCCTCACCTCACCTGTATCTGTTGTTGGCTCGAGGTAGCGAGATTTCAAGTTGAGCTCAATCTGCCCTACAAGGTCAATTATAATGTGTCTATGAACACTGAAAGGTTTACTAAGAATGTACCCACTTTGAGCCATAGCTTTCTGAAAATGAATTTAAATTCATGAGCTTCTAGCCATTGAAACAGAGCATTCTTTCCAGTTTAGAGGGGTTAGCCAAGGAAAACCTGCCAACACTTTTCATTACACACAAGAGCATTAAGGGGGTACAATCAAAGAGATTAAGGTTTTTGTTTTGTTTCATTTTTCAATATCTCAAATGTTTTAATGACCTTGTCCTGGGTTGTATAACTCATTCCTCTTTGCGCGTTAATTTTTTCATCTAGGAATATAGAACAACTTGCTACCTTCAAAGGCAGGAAAAGTAGGATGATTTAAGCATGTTTTAAATACTTAGAATTTCCTGGATGAAACTATGGAAGTTTAAAATATAAAGAAGTTGGGCTTCCCTGGTGGTGCAGTGGTTGAGAGTCTGCCTGCCAATGCAGGGGACACGGGTTCGTGCCCCAGTCTGGGAAGATCCCACATGCCGCGGAGCGGCTGGGCCCATGAGCCATGGCCGCTAAGCCTGCGCGTCCGGGGCCTGTGCTCCGCAATGGGAGAGGCCACAACAGTGAGAGGCCCGCGTACCGCAAAAAAAAAAAAAAAAAAAAAAATTTGTAAAATATAAAGAAGTTGAAAGGAGTATTTGTCAAATATTTCATTAAACCTCAACATCTTCGTAAATCATACAAAAATACAATCCCAGTTGGGGAGGTGAAGTAACTTGTCAAAACCATAGAGCAAGTCCGTACTATGGATTCATTATACACATAGATCTGTATAATTGCCTTTGGGTACCAAGAATGTTTAAGACAAGTTATGAAAATTTACAAAAGTAATAATAAAAGGTTTGTATTTGTCTAACTATAAATGACGTACAGCATCCATCAAAGCTGTATTAATTAAGGATTTAAGAAAAACATTTAGGTTTCCTCTTCTACATGATAAAGGTTCATTTAAAATTAAATGTAAAGGATAATTTATGGTATTTGTTCATTTATCATTTCTTTTCAATGGCATAAACTGTTGCACTATAAATTGAATTTTGTGTGTGTATTCAAACTTTACAAGCACACATACATGTTACCTTCCTTTGGGATCACTGTGAACTTGGGCAATTTAACCTATTAAGAGAAGTACACTGTGCTTTCAAAGACATAACAAAACTAAATAGTCCATTTTTGATTGTTACCATGGAGGCCCCTCCAGGACAAAGTTTCTTTTTATCTTCTTTGTGACATTTATCGGTGACTCTATCTAGTTAACCCTTTTTTTTCAATATCACCACCTCAGCTCACCCTAGAGCTCAATCTTGCCGGAATTCAGAGAGAAGAACTTTGCCACTCTTTCTCTTCACCCCTGAATACAAGTTTCCTTTGTCTGCTCTTAGACTTAGGAACCAAAGATCACACTTAGACAAAGGGACAGCTCTGCTGAAGAGAGGGCTGAGGCGTAGTGTAAGGTGACCCCAGATGTTCATTCTTGACTAGAAGGAGGGAAGCAAGGGAAGGCTGAGCAGGGAGAGGGCAGGGGATAAGGAGAGCGTCTCAGTTCCTCCTTGAGAGGGGTTGTGGATTCAATTCCAAGATCATCAAACCCGCCATGCAAACATAAGTATACAGATCCATCCCAAGGTGAACGGTAAAATGCCTTTCATCTCATTTAGTGTTTTTGGTTATGCATGACATTCCAATATATGGCGTGGGGGGAGTGTATTATATGATTAGAGGGAGCAGGGCTGAGGGAAGCGGTGGGAAGAAGGACATTATTTGTGTTTGATTTCATTTCATATAATGATTAGTTCCTATTCCTTTGAGAACCAACTAACTGAATAGGAAAAGGCAACTAAAAGTGTGCAGTGTGTTTGTGAAAATTGTACATATGGGAGTGAAGAAAGCCATTTGGTTTAGCAAAGATAACTGAAATGAATGAAAACTTTTCCAAATTTCACCTCCGGAAGGAAAAGTATTAAACAAACCTCAGTCTGAAAGGCCAGTTTTAAAGAAAGCAGGAGCAACCAAGCAGAGGCTTTAGGCTGTAAATAATGCTCAAAGTCATTACAAACATATGCTGGGAACTGAAAAAGAAAGTTATATTGATTCATTATAGAACTAATAATTTTATGAAGCTTCCTTAAAATGCTGATTTTTGAAATGGTGGTTATAATGTCCAATTGTTAGAGATTATCCATTTGTGACAATAAATGAAAAAGTGTGTGTATGCGGGGGTGTGTGTGGGTGTGTTTACACGTGTGATTATCTTGCCAGTCAATTTCTCCAAATGAAAAAGATGTATACATCATACCATCAACACGGCGGAGGGCACCCGGCTTATGAGTAGTGGGACTTCAACCTTCACATTAGAGCTCCTTGTCACTCCTCCCAGCAGAGCCTGTCCCCTCGTCTCCAGGCACCTAGCACGCTCACGTGTACACACACACACACACACACACACACGAGTGAGACACGCGCCCAGCGCGCTCCTCTCGCGGTCCCCGAGCCCTGCAGACTCGCTTTACCTCTCGCCCAGGGAGGATGCCGGCCGCCGCTGGCTCTGTCGCTGCCATCCGTCTCTGCTGCTGGCCCCTTCGGTTTCAGCAGACTGGGGCCCTCTGCGTTTTCAACAGGTACCATGGTCACGTAGAAGTTACAGCCGTTCCCTGGGCACTAAACCACCCTGACTTCCCCTACTGACACGAGCGGTCACTTTCCCCATGGTCGCATGCTAAAGAAAGGTGAAAAAAAAAACTTCGGGCAAAGCCAATGTGATTTGTGACCAACTTTGTTTCTATTTCCGAAAGCTTTGCCCTTTTCGGTGACACAGGCTCTTGCTATTCCAAGCAGCCTATCACAGGCAGTGGGAGGGCCGAATCTCCGGAGGATTGTTTTTTGCCTGCAGATGCAGAGCTGGAAGCAAAGGATTTCTAGGCTTGGGAACCGGAGCTCTGACAGTGTTTGGCCCTTAGCTGGGGCGTGGGGGGTGGCGGGGGTAGCTCTTGTATTCCTGCACCTTTGAAAAGAGGCACAGAAAAGAATCAGACAGATTCAAGCCCAGGCTGAGAGTGAGGGCCCGGGATACTCACAGATGGTATTAGTTAATCTTGCACGGGGAGGAACAATTTAGGCAAAGACATACCAGAAGGAAAAGTGTGTCAAATTTTCAGCAAGACAGTTATTCCAGGAGCAGTGACACTTAGCAAATTCAACAAAGCATGAAACATCTTCATTGTTTCAACCTGATTTTGCCCTAGGTGAGTGCGGTATATACTCTCCCTCTCCAAGGCCTGTCAGACAAATCAAGGCCTGAGACCAAGTGTACACAAACTCAGAATGCCCAGGTTCTTTGGACTTTTTATACCCTGGGGTTACAGCAAACTATCTCAGTTTATTTATGCATAGATCTCTTTAAGGAAGGAACAAACCCTGAGTCTTCTGTCGAGATGGATGCCTGACAGTCTGATTGTAGGAGGAGGGGCATTTCCAGTTCTGAGCGTCCAGAGTGAATGGACCATGGTGTGGCTGTGGTGTCGTCCAATCGGAAACAAAAGCAGGGCCTGAGAAGGAAGTTTTTTTTTTTCCTGATTTGTGAGTATATTTCTATAAAGGTCTTACCAAATGATTCATTTTTTTGGGGGGGGAACTTGTGAGGCATGTACCCATATTACAGAGCAGAAAATGGAGGCAAAGTGACTTGCCTCAAACATCACAGCTAGTCAGTGGCAGAGCTGAGACCAGGAAGCCAGGCGGTCTAATGCCATAACTTGCCTATATCCCAACCTCCCAGCCTTGTCCTTCTCTGATTTTCTTGGTTTCTGTCACTTTCAGCCCTTCTTGACCTTAAGAAGATGACATGAAATACAGCTTTCCTCCTTGCCGTTCCTCTAGACAGAGAAACGAGTTCTTGCTTGTACAGGCAGAAGCTGAACTACACAGAGCTCACTTTTGGCATTTTGGCTGGATCCTAACACAGCTCTAAATTAACTTATCATTTGTACATTACTTTTGCTCATCACTAGATATTTCTGTATCTTCCTTATCCTTCGGGGAATCAGGCAACAAATGGAAACAAACCTGTGATGATTCAACTAGTATTGATTATGCACCTGTTTATGTCTGCTCCTAGTGCTAGACAATGGCAGTTCTTTAAGCATAGCCCAGACCCTTTTGATTCAAAAGTGAGTAGTTCAGACTCCAGCAGATCAGCTTGCCCCCACTAAAGAATGTGTGGTACAATGATGCTTTGTTTTTTATTTGTTTCCAGAATGTGTTATCATTGTAGGAGCAACAGTTTTTGTCTGCGAGACACACGTATTTCTCATCAGCTCTCTGTATTCTCTTGGCTTCTATCTTCTCTCTGCTGGGAATCAACGACCTCCGTTGGTAGACATGTTCTTGCAGTGGGTCAGTTGTATAATTACTTTGTTTAATGATCTCAGGCCCCGTGTCTCCAGCAGCTTCCTGGCACCATGGACGTGTTAGGGTGTTTGCTATAGTCTTTGATCAAGTAGAAGATAAACCTAATTCCAGAATCCCTTACTACGGTGAAGAGCAATTCAACAATTCTCACTCTGCTTTCTGTAGCCGAACCACACAGGAGCTCCTAAGGCATAAAACAAGGAGAAATCCAAAGGAATAAGCACACTATGTGACTGAACACATGGCTCCTGGTACCCCTAATTCTGTTCTTCATTCTGCTGTTGACTCGATGGGGGCCACTGGCTCTCCCAAGCTCTGCTCTGTGCTCAATTTACTCTCTTACACTCAGAGAAAATTTAGGGGAAAAATCCTTTTCACCCAGGCTAATGGGGTATATTCTTCTGCCGAAATTTCCTGAAGAACCCTGTACTTTTCCTTCACAGTATTTTGCACCCTTATCATGTTACAGTTTTGTTATAGTTACATGCAGTGATTTGACTACATCTGCCTTTTTCTGCTAGATAGCAGGCTCCATGACAGAGTGGACCATTTCTGTTTGGTTTACTGTGGATATTCCAAGTGCCTGGCCAGAATGAATACTCAGTAAATATTTGCTGGCTAACAGACGGATCCCTATAAATCCAACTAACTTTAGCATGACTAGAATGTAAGTTCCATGAGGGCGGGCACCTATGTCTGTCCCAGACACTCATCCATCTCTGTGTCTCCAGCTCTTAGCACAGTGCCAGGCATGCAGCACACACTCAATAAATATGTGTTAAATAAATAAGTGCAGGGACTTCCCTGGTGGTCCAGAATCTGCCTTCTAATGCAGGGGATGAGTGTTCGATCCCCGGTTGGGGAACTAAGATCCTACATGCCGCGGGGCAACTAAGCCCATGCACTGCAACTAGAGAGCCCATGCGCCACAACTAGAGAGCAACCTGCACACCACATCAAAGAGCCCATGCACAGCAATGAAAGATCCCGCGTGCCACAGCTAAGACCCGAGGCAGCCAAAAATAAATAAATAAATAAATAAATACAGTGTATGGAAAAACCTACCCTGCAAACTACTTTGGGAAGAAAGAGATGGGCAGCCAGAGCTGAGGGGGATGAACAAAGCCCTTTTCCTCACTTCATTCCATTCAAATTTCTACAAGCAAATAAATAAATAAACAAATAAATAAATGAGTGCTCACAAATGGAGCATTTAGTGAGCTGGATAACTGTAGTTTTTAAAAACCCATTTGACAATTGTCTCTAACACTTCGTCGTTTCTCTCTCCTTTCTGGTACTCTCTTTAGAGTAAGTATCCCCACAGGCTGTCCCTCCTTAATAGAGTCTGAGCCACTACTATCGTTAAAAGCGATTCCTCCACTTAAGGAATATGTAATCAGCAGATGGACAGTTCATTTCCCATAATTCCAATAGTTTTGCTGCATACCTTTTCAGACCACCTGTTCATAGGCGATGCTACCAAATCCAAAAATATGTATTATGGCTTATAAACTGACAAGACAAATAAGAGGGGATGAAAGAGAAGGCAAACAGCATCACAAGGCTGTGGACCTCTACTATGTATATACCAGACCTATTTTTACGGCGATTTTTCTTAAACCTCACAACAACTTTGTGAAGTAAATAAACACTATTACTTTCATTTTGCAGAAATTGAAACGGAGGTTTTTGAAACATGTCCAGATCAAAAACAAAACAAAACAAAACAAAACACTTTCCAATGTTTCATCCTGAAAATTTTCAATCATACAGGAAAACCTAGATTCTATACTCAACATTTTACTATGCTCACTCTTTCATCTATGTATCTGTGTTTTAATCCCTCTATCCATCCATTGATCCATCTTAGTTTTTATGCATTTCAAAGTAAGTTGGAATACTTTGATATGTGTATCATGAAGTAGAGTCCAATACTTGTTTAGGTTCTTTTTTCTTCCCCTTTGAGACATTTTACATACAATGATGTTCATACAAGGGTACCATTATATAAATTCAGAAAATCACATACATATGTACACTCCAAACCTCTACTAAGTACAGAACATGAACATCATCCAGAAAGTTCCTTTATGTCTTTGTAAATTTATATCTTAACCCTTAGAATCAATCAGTGCTCTGATCTTTTCCGCATGGGTTATCTTTCCCTGTTCTCACTCTTTGTAGAATGGAATCATAGAGTATGTACTCCTGTGTAAGGCTTCTTTCACTGAGCATAATTTTGACATTCATCCTTATGTTTGTGTGTATTAGTAGTTTATTCTGTTTATTGCTGACTAGTATTCCATAGGTAATTATACCACGGTTTATTTATCCATTTTCCTACTGATGGGCGCTTGGGCTGTTTTGTTTTGGCTATTGTAAATAAAGCTGTTATGAGTAATTCTTGCACAAATCTTTTGCAGAACATAACATTTCAAAGCACAGCGGTCCAAGTCCATTTGACTCCAAAACTCACATGCTTTCCACTACACCCTGGTGCTTCTCTGTGGTGCACCCCATTGCCCTATTTTATGTAGAATGTACCTCTGGAGTTTTTATCCTAAAATGGTTCATTACAGTGTAAACACAAATGTGGAAATACAATCTTTAGACAAAAAATATCCAGATACAAATTCATGTCTTAATTAGCCATACTCCAATAAAATATTCATCTTGGTATCAGTTTTTTGGAAGAATATTAATTATTTTGCATGTTTATACTATCCAAATAACTCCTTTTTCTAAAGGTTTTCAATATAACTTTTTTGTAATGTGTAGAATATTACTAATCATATTGATTAAAGTTCCTCAAATTACAAAAGAAGTATGGTTAAATTCATTATGATATGTTCACTTGATATAAAATAAATTGTTAAAAGAAAGACAATATAGCAGTGTAACAAAATATTATTTCTATTATTTTAAATGGAAAAATCAGAGTAGAACATTTCATGCTGATTACCACTATAATAATTTTTAAAAATATATAAGTGTATTCATAGAGACTAGAAGGGAACTTGGAAAAATTGAAAATAACAAATACATTGGGATGGTAATCTTAGGTCACATAAGGAATTTAGACTAGTCCTAATCATGGGTAAATCATGTGTAAAAGGTATTTTCTGAAAAAAAAATTTTCTTAACATTGTTATAATACTGTATATCTAATAAGTATAAATCTGAAGAAAAGTTCTTCAAATTTAGGGCTGCCATATACTGTTGTGCAGTCCATACATTGCACAACTATAGGTGGGCCATTCCCATTCATTTAGACAGAAGTTTGTTTATTTATAAAACAAGTTTTCCAGAAAAATCAAAGTTAAAATGTAATTTGCACAAAGATGCATTTGGGCAGTTAATGGGGCTGTTCAAATTATAATCTTCCTCTAAATTGCAATGTCTTATCTGTGAATTTGGCCTACATCTGCCTTTGTAGAGCTAAGCTATATGAGTACCCTTCTCCATTCTATTACCTGTTTTTCCAAATAAATTATCAATATTTCCAATTTTTAAATTTTCCTCAGTACTATTACTTTGGATGGAGGTATCCACAGAAAGTTGTTCAATGACTAAGCCTTTCCTTTAGGTTATCCTTCTTTTTATGACATAACGATGGAAAAATACTGCTCAATCCTATGTGACAACAGCAGTCTTTATTGTCTTGAAAGACTGGTCCGCCTTCATTAATTGTCTCCTATCTGCTGGTCAACGAGAAGGACACTACATAGAAAATTGACTGTCTCCCACACAGAACTTGGAAAGACCCTTCTTGGGGCTTCCTTTACACCTAGGGCCAGGCTCTGCCTAACATATCACACACCCCAGGTTTTGCATCAGAAGCTGGCAACATGAAGCAACAGGATTTAGTGTTTTTGTTCTGGCAAAATGGTGCAGTGGTCTGGCTGCCATGTCCCTTGGTTGCTAGATATACACAGTGAGGTATGTTCCCCGGGGCGGCTGGATCAGCTCAGAGCAGGACTTGGGAAATTGTTTTTGACCGCAGAGTCTCCAAGTTGGAGTTGGTTCCCAAACTCATCTAGCTGAGTCCTTTTTGATGTGTGCAGAGGCAGATCAATCACAAAGCTAACAATATTTAAGCTTCAGGGCCCCTCACTCACATTGGCCCTTCCAAGGTCATGGGAGGGGCCCAGCAATGCATTCATAGGATCATAAATATTTTTTTAATTTGCAAAAGTAATATATGTACCTGCAATCAGTGAAGACCCCTAATTCTTTGCGTTCTGACACTGATATCCTTTTTGTCACCTTTTCCTTGTGTAGGTGACATAGGAGTGGTCATGGGATATATGGGATCTGGCTTGGGGCAGTTAAGTTGGAAAAGTATTTGGTTTGGGTTTCACTTAGATGACTCACAGGCACTTCGGTGAGTAGTTAAGCTCTTACTATCTCTCCCGGTAAAGGAAGGACTCCCAGGAATTCGCCTGCTACACACTGTGCCAACTCACACTGCACATTTTCCACATTATCGCTCATGTGGCATGATGATGAAGGGGCTCAGGACTAGAGGTTGTCTATCAGTGTCCTGTGTCTATGTCATATAACTCCCAGCGCCAGGAGTATGTGTGTCACAGAGGAGGACCATGCTAGAGAAGAGATCGGGTTCTTTCTCTTCTCTCTGTAGAAAGTAATATTGCCAAAAAACTTCTGTTATGAATGAAAGAGGGGGAAAAGAGTATTATAGAGATGGATCAGGTAATTTCTGGATTGTGTGGTGTTTGTAATACTTGATTGCTTTTTAAACATTTGTAATTGATCTTAATAAATATTCACTTTCAGACTTAATTGTATATTTCTATTTTGAAAGATTGGAGTACCCCAATTTTAATAAACTTCTGGCCCCTCAACATTTGTATCTGACCCTATGAATATAGTTGGGAAATTGAGGTCTTCCCAGATGACTGTACTTACTAAAAATCTCTCGGATCCTTTCCCTTCCTCCCATCCCCACTGTCACTCTCTAAATCCAAACTACCTCCCCATCTCCCATGTGGACAGCTGCAATGACCTCTAACAGGCCTCCCTGCCTGCATTCTTGATCCCCAAAGCCCATTTTCCATAATACAACCCAGGCTTTTCTCTAAAATTTAGACCCTTAAATGGTTCCAGTTGTTTTAAACCTTTCACCAGCTTCCAACTGTTCTTAGGGTTGGTCTAAATGTCTTAATGAGACCTAAAATGCCCAGCATGGTCTGGCTCCAGCTGACTTCCCTGGACCCATCTCCTGATGTTTCTTCACTCGAAGCTCTGCAGTCTAGTCCTTTCTTGGACTCTCTGGTGGGCTAGCTGATCAGTGCCTCCTTGACCTCATCGGCTTTTAGACACTCTTGTCTCAATCTTCATTGTGGTTGCCCACGACTGACTAAACCATGAATAGAGTTCTCACGTTCTGGGAACCAAAAGAATGGACCAGGATCCTCTCTTTGAGGGCCTTCTCTCTCTAAATTAAATTAGAGACTGGTTGTGTATCAGTCAGAGTTCTGTGTGGGAATTTTAAGCAGAAAGGAATTTAACACAGAGAATCAGGGACTTATAAAATCATTGGAAGGCCTGAAAGATCAGATTCCAAGCATTCAGAAATGACTCCCAGAATAATATAGAGTGGACTCATCATCTGAGCTCCTATATCTAAGGTCACCTAATGGAGCAATGAGTTCAAGCTGCATTGTTTAAATCTAGGGATCAGATTTAAACGCAACTACCCACATAACTGCATTCTCCAAGAAGCTATAGATGTCGAATGCTGCCTCAGGAAAATCTCACATCACCTGATCTCATAGGCTAGTAGAAACTCCCCCCAAAAGGCAGAGAAAATAGCTTCCCCATCATATCTACTTTTCTACAGATGCTTCTAACTGATATCTAGACCCTGATTGCTAAGAAGTCTGGGAAATGTAGTTTTCTAATCTACCCAACAAGAAAGAGGGTGGAACGGAGGTTGAGAGGGCCACTCTACTGTATCCACCAATGGTGGGTGAATGTTTGGGTTAATATGGAGTGAGGCCTGGGGTCAGAGTCACAGCAGGCCAAGTTTGTGCAAGCCAGATTTATGGTAGAGGGAGCAAAGGAGATGCGCAAAATAAGAGAAAGCTTGGCAGAAAGAGAGCAGCAGAATGAAAAATCATAGAGTGAAGCAGAGAGGTGGAACTCTAAGGCCCCAGGAGAATGGTCTTGGCTTTTGGCTTTCTATGAAGTCTGACTGTGTTTTATACTTGCCTTCAGGACTTGAGGGATTGGGTGGTATGGTCTTTTCCCTCCCTCCCCACTCCCTCCCCATCCCCCTTTGCCAGGTGCTTCAGTCTTCTCTGTCCTCCCTTCCCCCAGGCTGGGCCAAGGACCCACCTCTCTGTTCCCATGGCACAGAGTGCAGTGCCGACATAAGGAGAAGCATGGAACACTGTGATGATTTCCTAACTTGTTCTCCCTACTAAACTGTAACCACTGTGAGGGCAAGTTGTGACCACCTGTTCACTGCCACTCCTCCAGAGTCCAGCATGGTGTCTGAAACCTTGAGTCACTCACTAAATATTTGCAGAAAGAAATACAAAAGAAAAAGATGGAGAAGAGGGTATAAACAATAAAACTTCAAATTGATCACGTGTTGTTTCATTAAAGCATCATTTTGAAAGTAGGTTATTGGACTAGTCGGTTTTAATTTTGGCTGTACCACTTACTGTCTCTGGAAATTCTTTATGACTCAGTTTCCTCATCTCTAAAATGGGATAATAATAGTACCCAACTCATAGGGTTCCTGTGAGGATTAAATGTATTAATGTAAAGAAAGTATTTAGAACAATATCTGACCATAATGATCCTCAATAAATGATAGCTGTTTTTGCACCCAAGGGCTCCATGGAAGTATAAGTAATACTAGGAAAAATATTACTGGTTTAGGAGTAAGATCATATAAATTTTAATTGTTTTTTGTTTATTACCCACATGACTTTAGGCCATTCAAATAACCCATCTAGGCTCTTTCTTTATCTCTAGGATAGGAAAACATGTACTTGCTTTGCCTAAAGCTGCTAATTTTTTTTGCCATGCAGCCAAGCTCCCTTCTTTCAGAAAAATCCTTGTAATTTTCTATTGGGAAACGACATGCCATTTTAGAGGACCTGTCAACTAATGTGCACCACTCTCTAGCCAAGGGGTTGGCTTGTAACCCCTGCCATGACAATTAGATGTTCTAACCCTGGAATGTGAGTCTTGAGAGATGACACTAGGTCAATACTTGGGTGGAACAGTCAGTCATTCCTGATGGCAGAACAGAAAACTCTACCCACTATTACCTATTTTTCCAGAACTTTCCTAGTTTCTCCCAAGACTTCGTTCTTCGTATTTTTTCCCGCAGTCCTATAAACCACTCCAAAGCCCAGCAACAAATTTGTTTTTGGCTAATGTGGACCAGAGTCCAAAGATTCCCTAACATAAACTCTCTCAAAGATTTTAGTTAAGATAAAATCAGACAAGTATCTGAAATCACTTTGAAAAATGTTCAGATGCTATATGAATATAATTTACTTACTAATGCAACAGCAATAGCAACTGTAGAAGAGAATCAAGTTAAAGCTCAGTCTATTTGTTTATCCATTCAAATCAGGCTCTCTTTCTAAATAAGGACAGAAGCAGCATATGACAATAGACTGGCAACTGATACAGTGGTGCTAAACCAGAAAGGTCCACGTATCTACAGCCTCTACAATAGCATGACCTGAGTCAACATTTCACAGAGCCACATGTCCAACTGGAGGCCCCTAGTGAGATCTTTAACTCTCAGACAAATTTGGGGGCTGATCTTACTACCAGGAGAGAAGGGGAGAAGAGAGAGTGTCAAGAATATAAAGGATTGGGGGTATATCTTTATCTTTCAAGCTCCATCTTCAGACAGTTTGCTCTATGGAGTGGCAGGGGTCAACGTCCCAGTCCTTCTTTCCCTGTTGGTAAAGAAAGTGGATACCGTAAAGTGGAGAGAATCAACTTTGGCATTAAGATGGGAATGGATTGGCTAGGAAAGCACTTCCTAATTCATCTTCTACAGAGGTTTGAGATGTTAACAGACATTCTGAGGAATTAAAAACCCTCTTGCACTGTTGGTGGGATTGTAAATTGATACAGCCACTATGGAGAACAGTATGGAGGTTCCTTAGAAAACTAAAAATAGAACTACCATATGACCCAGCAATCCCACTACAGGGCATATACCCTGAGAAAACCATAATTCAAAAAGAGACATGCACCCCGATATTTATTGCAGCACTATTTACAAGAGCCAGGTCATGGAAGCAACCTAAATGACCATCGACAGACAAATGGATAAAGAAGATGTGGTAAATATATACAATGTAATATTACTCAGCCATAAAAAGGAACAAAATTGGGTCATTTGTAGAGATGTGGATGGACCTAGAGACTGTCTTACAGAGTGAAGTAAGTCAGAAAGAGAAAAACAAATATCGTATATTAACACACATATATGGAATCTAGAAAAATGGTACAGATGAACCAGTTTGCAAGGCAGAAATAGAAACATAGATGTAGAGAACCAACGTATGGACACCAACGGGGGAAAGTGACAGGGGGTGGTGGTGGTGGGATGAATTGGGAGATTGGGATTGACAT
The DNA here is from genome assembly GCF_964341445.2 of Mesoplodon mirus. NCBI lineage: Eukaryota > Metazoa > Chordata > Mammalia > Artiodactyla > Ziphiidae > Mesoplodon > Mesoplodon mirus. The sequence goes on along the minus strand of NC_138986.1, from coordinate 29,223,753 downwards.
AGATACACTAATATGTAGAAAATAGATAACTAATAAGAACCTGCTGTATACCAAAAAAAAAAAAGTTGCGAGGCTCTTTCATCGACCAGAAAGTTTGAGAAATTTCCCATATTATATACTGTATTTGACACACCGAAAAACATTTTATATTTAAGAAAATTTTCAGTATAGACATGAAATAATTTTAAGGTAGATTTCTCCCAAATCCTTAGTTTTAATCCTTAATTTCTCCATAAAAATAAATTAATTTAAAAAAACCCATGAACTTTTAGGAGGACACAGTTTGGGCAATCTGCATTAAGCTGTTGGGGGTGGTTTTGCTCACAGCCAGCCTGGTACCTGAATTAACTCTTCTCTGCTGCCCCTTTTTCTGTTTGTTTGTTTGTTTGTTTGTTTGTTTATGGCTGCGTTGGGTCTTTGTTGCTGCGTGCAGGCTCTCTCTAGCTGCAGCGAGCGGGAGCTACTCTTCACTGCAGTGCGCAGACTTCTCATTGCGGTGGCTTCTCTTCTTGTGGAGCACGGGCTCTAGGCGCGCTGGCTCAGTAGTTGTGGCACACGGACTCAGTAGTTGTGGCTCGCGGGCTCTAGAGCGCGGGCTCTAGAGCGCAGGCTCGGTAGCTGTGGTTCACGGGCTTCGTTGCTCCGCGGCATGTGGGATCTTCCCTGACCAGAGCTTGAACCCGTGTCCCCTGAATTGGCAGGCGGATTTCTAACCACTGCTCCACCAGGGAAGTCCTCTGCTGCCCCCTTTTGATAGACAGAGGGAAGAGCATGTTTCCAGTTGCAAGGGGCCAAAGGAGCAGGAGACTGCAATAGTAGCTGCCAGCTGTCTACTGGGAAAAGAGAGCACCAAATCGATCTGAGGAGTTGCTTTTGTCAACTGCTCTGTGCAGTTTTGTGGCTCTGGTTAGCTGCTTGTTCGTGCTTCCTGCCAGCCTGCCCGGAGTAATGGGAACATGTGCGTTCATTCAAAAACTCATCCACCTATCCTCAAATATTTATTATATGCTTACTCTGACCCTGGCCCAATGCAAGGTGATGACGAAAGAGGCCCCCTTGTGCAAGAACCCAAGACCTTTCCAGTTGATCTGACTATATTCATTGCACCTGTGCCTGACCTTCTTTTTGACTCTAATATTCTTTCTCTCTAGATGTGACTCTCAGACTGAAGCCCTTGATTGAGGCTTCTTTCTTCTTCTCTCATAGGACAGCCATCTTTTCACAGTTTTCCAGACCCAAATACTATTTCGTAAGGACACTTTGCTTTATAGTCATAAATGAGCTCCTTGGGTTCATATAATTTTCACTATCTCTAGAATTCTTATGTCATTCTGTCTTGTTCTGAGATCTGAATCACAGAATCTACCACTTGAAACTCTCTTGAACACGAAAGGTATTCACCCTGGAAAGAAATTCTAATGGAATTCTTAAGATCTAAAAGTGCCATTATCCTGAGCGTGGCTCACATAAATGGAACATTTTAGAATTTCTCTAGAAGAAAAGAGAAAAAAGAACATTCATGAGGCAGTTTCTAGCCCCTCTATCTCTTTCCTGGCAGTAAGCCCTAGTAAATATAATTTTCTTCCTTGTTATTCTCCCAGGTACCTACTTTCCACTTGCTACTCTACATGCTGAAACATTTAAATCCCATAGAGGACAATTAAAAATGCATAGAATGGCCAAATTTGCTATGGTCAGGGAATTAGATAACCAAATTTTTTATGAACCTCCTGAGAGAAATTTTATTTTAATCATCATCCTTATATGCATTACACACTTCCCTGCCTTAGTTAACATAGAGTTGGAACCAGATGGAATATTTTCTGGATTATTCTGGGTAATGAGAGTATTGAGTTGTCATAGAGTGATGTCCTGAAGAGTAGCTGATGGGCAAAAATATGAAGCCAATTTCACTCTTTCACACAATTTCTTCTAGCTGGTGGCCCTCAAACATTTCTGCTCAAGTACACCATTAAAAAAAATTGGAAAACTCTTGAGAAATTCTGCACCTCTTCATATATTTTTAAGCTGACATCTAAGTGTTTTACCATAAATTTAAATATTTACAAAGTCAATATCTTCCAGGGTACTGTATAGTGTATATATCCTTTAAATATATTCACTAAAAACAAGGAATTCTAGATTCAATCTGTGGATAACATCTGTCATGTATCATGATAGATCTCAGTGTCAAGCCAAACTGTCAAATAACAACTTATTTTCCATGAGGAAATATTTAAACTCATTTTTTAAGTTCAAATAATCACATTAATGTGCATCTTTTGTGACAGTTTTCTCATTTCTGAATTCTTGTTCTAAAATAGATTGATGATAGATGGAAAGAAGGAGGGAGGTTTACATGAGTTGGAGCCTGAGACCTGAAGTAGGCATGAGAACAGGCAGGCCCAATGACCACCTCATATTGGAAAAATTGTAAAAAAAAAGCAACTCGAACTCTCAAGTCATGAAAAGACATGGAGGAACCCTAAATGCATATTACCAAGTGAAAGAAGCCATCTAAAAAGGCTACATTCTGTATGGTTCCACCTATTTGACATTCTGGAAAAGGCAAAACTATGGAGATATGAAAAGATCATTGGTTGCCAGGGATTGGGGGAGGGGGGATGAATAGGCAGAGCACAGAGGAATTTTAGGACAATGAAACTGCTCTGTGATACTGTAATGGTGGATACATCTTTGCACATTTGTCAAAACCTATTGAATGTGCAACACCAAGAGTGAACCCTAATGTAAACCGTGGACTTGGGATGAACATGATGAGTCAATGTAGGTTCATCAGTTGTAACAAAGGCACCATTCTAGTGCAGGATGTTGATAGTGGGGAGAGGGAGAATATAAGAAATGTTTGGGGCTTCCCTGGTGGCGCAGTGGTTGAGAGTCCGCCTGCCGATGCAGGGGACACGGGTTCGTGCCCTGGTCCGAGAAGATCCCACATGCCGCGGAGCGGCTGGGCCCGTGAGCCATGGCCGCTGAGCCTGCACGTCCGGAGACTGTGCTCTGCAATGGGAGAGGCCACAACAGTGAGAGGCCCGCATACCATAAAAAAAAGAAAAAAAAAAAGAAAAAAAAGAAATGTTTGTACCCTCTGTTCAGTTTTGCTGTGAACCTAAACTTACTCTTAAAAATAAACTTTTTTTTTTCCTTTTTTAAAACACAACTGAACTAGATTTGGCCAAACTCAGTCTGAACTTGTCTGGGCATGTCTCACAGGTGGTGTGGTACCCGACTAAACTAGCTCTGGCGTGGGGAACGGTGCCGACGCTGGTCCTCTGTGTGTGGATACCATTGTCTTGCTGGAGTCAGAGAAGGTCATCCCCTCTAAATGGAGGATGCAATTTCAGGAAGCAAGGGAAATTCCCACAATCATCCTGAAAAGAGGCAGATCTAGAAACCAAAAATGAAAACTTGGAGCTCAGGGGTGAGACTGGGTGGGCTTGGAGGGAAAAGTCCTTTCTTTTGGACTATGGGGAAGAAGGTTCAGGAATGAGAGGGAAGGATGTGCCCCAGGAACTCCTGTTGGAGGCCCAGCAGTGAGAGGAGTTTGCTTCTGGAACAGGAGGTAGGCGGGTAGATGGCAGGAAGTTAGCCTGGGGCCAGCCCTGAACCCCTGAGCTGTTATTCGTTGTGTCCGTGCTGCCTACAGATGTGACAGCTGTGGTGGCTGGTCTCAGCTACCTCTGGGGAGTTGAGGTCATGGTCTGTGCACATGCTCAGGACAAAGGCGGAGGCAGGAAAGCAGGGCTGCCTGAGGGGCCCCAAGGCTAGCTTTTCTCCTCTGTAAATTCTGATGGCTGGCCAGCCACTGAGTTCCAGGGAGGCCTGAGGGGCTGTGGCTCCGCACCTGTCTCTTTTCCTGCACCACGTGTTCCTTACACCTCCACTCCCCACTAGGAGCCTAGGAAGGAGCCTCAGGCTAAAGGAAAACAGGTACTCCCCCATCCCTACCCCCACAAAGCACCTGTAAAATTAAACAGTCTCAGCGCCTGATAAAGGGAGGGGTAATTCTACTCCTCCCCCGGTGAATAACATGAATTTGTGAGAGCTCTTTTGAGTGGCTGAAGCCATTTCTTGTATGTACTTATTTCTGAGTTTGAGCCATTCAGGGGTGGGTAATGATATCAGAAAGGTAGGGTCTGAATATATATGGGGATGGAAAAATTCCCATCTAAAGATTCATTCATCTTTCTCCCCCATCAACTTTACAAATTTTGTGTGAATTTCATATGGACAATTTATGAAGATACCGAGTGTGTCCCCACCCCTGGCCCATCCCCACCTGGGCTTCCAGAATGAAGCAGGGCTTGGAGTGCCCTGAATCGGGGCTGTTGAGCAGCAGACTGGAAACAGCAGTGACCTCCTCCCGGCTTTTGATTTGCTAAAGTCCCTGCTGATGGAGGGGCATGGCGCTGGATTGCCCAGCAGACAGCGGGTGGGCCAGTGCCTGGGGCTTCTATGAGTTTCTTAGGGCTGCTGGGACGAGGTACAAACTGGGTGGCCTCAAGTGGCAGAAATGTATTCTCTCGTAGTTCTGGAGGCCAGAAGTCTGAAATCAAGGTGTCGGCAGGACCGTGCTTTCTCTGAGGACTCCAGGGAAGAGCTCTGCTTGCCTCTTCCAGCTCCTGGTGGTTGCTGGCAATGCTTGGTGTTCCTTTGCTTGTGGATACGTCACTTCAATCTCTTCTTTTGTCATCACTTGGCATTCTCCTTTTATGTCTGTGTCCTTTCTGCTCTTCCTATAAGGATGCCAGTCATAATGGATTAGGGCCCACCCTACTCCAATATAACCTCGTATTAATTAGTTACATTTGCTAAGCCCCTATTACCAAATAAGATCACATTTTGAGGGTCCAGGGAAGACATGAGTACCAGTGGAGAGGGGGTACTGTTTAATTCAGAGCAGGCCTGAAGAGTCAGAGCAACCCTCAACAAGCAGGGTCTTGAGAATTTGGGGAAGAGACAGAGGGTTTTGTGGTACCACATCTGGTGAGGATTCTGAATGTCTCCTCCATAGGGCCCCAGAGGGGTGCCAGGGCTTTGGTCATAATGGCTACCTGGTGCACTTGAAAGGGCCATGACTACCACTTCAGCAAAGATCCCTGGGTCCAAGTGTGGCACCAAAGCACTGAAACCACCTTGTGAAGGGATTACAAGGCTTGTAAGGTAGAGGGCTCCTCAATGATCATTGTTGACCAGTGACCAGAGGATGCTTCTCAACACTCTGAACCATGTGAAAACTCCACATCATTCATCCAACCTGGGAGAGAAGGAGCTCCCAGATAGCTGAGATTGAATGTTCTGCCAACTGAGGCTTATATAGTTGATTTATAGGAATTTGAAAACTGTGACATTTCTTACACCCTGTGATGTAGAGTGAAATTCATAACAATGACATGAGAAAAAAGTTCTAGGATTTATTTGAATTCTTGTAAAATCCATGGCTGATTACAATCCATAAAATTGGAGGCCTTTGATTTTTTGACAAGGCCTTGACCCTTTTGGAGAACTGGTCAACAGGGCTGAGTGAGGACTTTCATAAGTGACTGTTGATTGGGGAAAACCAGTGGATTTTGAACTAATACTTAAAAAAAAAAAAACACCCTATAAAATACTTCAAAACTCCCGTACAGACACTAGGCTAGGTGTTTACCAAAAAAAGCCAGAAAGAGGACATAAAGATGACCTTGTTTGAGTTTATTAAAGAGATCTATTTTGCTACATAACCCAGGAAAACATCATAAAAGGGAAGAATGTAGTTGGAGATCTTTGAGACCTATCTCAGGTTCTTAATTTCTTTTAAAAATTAATCTTATAAGAGCAATCCCAGTGTCTTCCAGTCTGGTCAGATAGTCTGAGTTACAGGCTAAGCTGTTGGAATTGGTTGGGGTGGCAGTCGGGGGAAGGGGTGGGGGGAAAGCCCATGGTGGAAATCAATCAGGAAATAAGTGACTGTAGGTCCCAGGCTGAGAAAAGTGGGAGTATTAAGTAGATGGTGCCACAGTAACAGATTGCCAAGGCCAGAGTGATATCAACTGATGAAATATCCCAGGTGTATTAGTTAGCAAACTAACAAAGCTGCTGTAACAAAGCACCACAAACTGGGTGGCTTAAACACGGAAATTTATTGTTTCTTAGGTCTGGAGGCTAGAAGTCTGAGATCAAGCTATCAGCAGAGCCATGCATAACTTCAATCTGCACATGGAGTTCTCCCTGTGTGTGTCTGTGTTCAAATGTCCTCTTTTCATAAGGACCAGTCATTTTATAAAGACACAATCCTACTCCAGTATGACCTCCTTAACTAATTACATCTGTAAAGTCTCTATTTCCAATAAGGTCACATGCTAAGGTCCCGGGGGTTAGGACCCCAACATGAATTTGGGGGGTGGGTACAATTGGGACTCTGCTTGGAGAAACCTTTCTTCAGACATGGTGCCTGAATATGTGAGAACTTTAGAAAAGGATTTAGGGTCCACTGAAAACCAGAGGATGCTGTAGGTCAATTCCCTAGACCCCCTCCCAAAGGCTGCTGAAAAGGCTGGGGTCTGTATTTAAACTGGAATTAGAGTCTTTACCAGAGAAGCATCTGGCCTGGGAGATTTAGAAACATGTGGCTCAGAACTTGCTCATTTAAACCGGGCATGCTCGAATGCATAGCTGAGTGCCTCACCCTCAGTGGACCCTGTGTTCCCTCCCCCTCTCCAAATGCTCTCCTATCCACTGAATCAGGTGAAAGAAAAGGGGAAGAGAGGGACGAGGGACCCATTGTTCACTTCCCTGAAAACGAGAGCCAGACATGGATGGGGTGACTTCAGCGACCCATAACTTGCCTGCTGTGACAGATGGGAATGTACCACAGCAACGAAAAGCCCTGACTGCCCTCGTGCAGGCTTCAGAGAGCTTGGTGTAGCATCCTCCCCTGGGCCTCCTGGGAGAGGGTGCTGAGGCACAGAAAGTACCCTCTGGTCTGGGACCCCATCCAAGAGGCATGGCTCTTACCTGGTCCTCGAAGGAATGGCCCAGAACACAAGGGAAAGGACCATAATGTGAAGGAAGCCCCAGTGGAAACCAGGAGCCCCGCTTAGCCCAATGTGGGAAGATCCAGAGCAAGCCACTGAGGGTTTAGGGAAGCCCAACAGCCTTGTGTTTGCTTCTCTTATGGTAGACCAAACCCAGGAATGACCAAACAGCTGGGCAGAGGAAACTCAGGCGCGTTTGCAGTGATCTTAGCAAATCAGGGAGGGAAGCAGGGCGTGGAGCTGCTCCACAGAATAAGTTTCTTAGGCTCAGCTGGCTCTTTCAGTTTTCCCTTTACTCCACACTCAGGGGTCCCCCAAGCGGAAGGAAGAACAGTGAAGAAGAGGGCCCAGTCTCCAGTTGGGGGACCAGATCTGGATTTATCAAAAATTGACTCTCTTCCTCTCTGGCTGCCTTTAAACCAAACATTGCTCCCCCAGACTTGAGGCTTGTTAGGGGCTTCACCAGACGAAGAAAATTCTAAGACTGAAATGCATAATGCGTTGGGGGGTTGCCTCCCTGTCCACTGGCTGCAGACCCAGGCTCCCGGCCTAGTAGTCCTGGGTAGATCTAGGAAAGATCCCTCACTGACTGATAAGCTGCTTTTAATGGGGAAGCTAACATCCTGGGAAACTTGGACCTGGTCCTCTTGGAGGGATGACAAAGCAGGGAATACTGTTTTCTTTTCAGAGACTCCCAGATTGTGTGGGAAGCTAGGAGAGGGAGGAGAATGGTTTGGTTCTTTGAAAATAGCAGTTGGTGTCCTGCTGCTCGGGTGTGTTTTCCTCCCCCATCCCAGAAGATAGCCAGGCCCCAGTGTTCCCAGCCAGCCTGCTTTGTGTGGCGCGGCAGGAAGTAGCGGTTGCCAGGCACCCAGAAGGCACCCCTCCCCCCCTGGCTTTTGTGTTGCCTGGGCCTGGGCTGATCCAGGAGAATTGTGCTGCCTGAGAGGGAGAGCCAATGGAGTCCGTGCTGGGGTTGAAAAGAACTAAGTGACTGGAGGGAAGAGCTCCCCTCCAGAATTGGGGAGGGAATGGGGCTTTTGTGATTCCACACCTAGAGAAACAGCACTTCCCGCCCCCAACATATTCACAGTGTTGATCATTTGGGGGCGTGGCTGGCAGAATCCAGAGGAACGGATTCTAGGTTCACCCAGAGGGGCTGCTCCTCTCCTTACCCAGTCCTGGAGCAAAGTAGACAGCACTGCCTCAAGCTGTCCCTCTCATTCACAAGGGTGGGTGAGCAGGGTGCAGAATGCATTTCAGTCCCCCCTGGCTCCTTCACTTACACAAATCTCCTCAACCCTCTTCTTTCCTCCCAATTCATTATAGTTATTTTTAGTTCTCCTGTTGGATTTTTCCACAGGCCTCCAGTTCTCCCTAGAGCACCTCCCAACTTTTCTAACCAAACGAATTTTTACATTCTCAATGTTTATCGCATCTATATTTTCTAGTGTCTTCGGCTCTAATTAATGTATTCATGATTTGTCTATGTGTTATGGAATTAGTCGACGGGACCTATGCAGGGGTTCTAGCCCAGGCTGAGACCCCCTGTCTCAGCCAGAGAGGTTCTTTTTCCAACTGGATTCGTGCCACCAATAATGAAACCAATGCTGAGACTGGAACAGCACGAGGTTTATTCAATGGCCAAAGAGGGTCAAGGTAAAAAGAAAGGATTTGGAAAAAGTAGGAGGAATATTCATGACATATCCAAGAACACGGGTGTGGTTTGGACCCGGAACTGATGCAGCCATGCTCCTTTTCAGTCCTTGTATGGGCTTTCTCAGTCATTGTCATGGCAATTGTCAACTCTCAGGGTGCTGGTGGGTGCGTCATTTAACATGGTAATGGATTACAATGAGCATATAATGAGGCTCAAGGTCTAATGGAAGTTAAATTTTCTGCCACCTTGGGCCTAAGTAGTTCTAACCAGTTCTTGTTTTTTTCTCCTTGCAGCTTCCTCCTGAAACTTAGATAAGAGTAATTGGTTCCCATTCAAGGGAGGGGCAGGGGTGTGATTCTGGGGCGACAGCCTTGGTAACATACAGAGTGATTTTAAAAACTGATATTCACCATACAACATTTACAACAAGATGATTATGAATATATTATTGTCTATAGAACTAAGTGAAGTAATAAGACAGGATACATAAAGAAATGTTTTCATATGTCACTAAAAGCTGTGACACTAGGAGAAAAAAACATGTCCAAATGTTAAAATCAAATAATTTATTGTTTTACACTCTATCAATTGCTCAAAATTATACCACGTTTTAGATTGCTTCATATTTGAACCTTGAATTTCTTATAGAAGTTTGTTTTTTTAGCTTGTAATTGCCTTTGTATTTTCCTAAAAGAAGTGTATGCCTTTACCTTCTCATTAAGGTCATCTAGCTTCTTAATGATATTTGTCAAGGTGAATTCACCAACATTCTTTGACTTCTTGTTTTAATTTGAACAGGTTGTTTTCCCAGTCCACTGCATAATCTTCATCATGGGTTTGTCTCCTCTTTCTTGACCTCATACCTTCTCCTTTTGATTCATTTTAATGTTTCCTGAAGTATATCTACAATATTTTTTTTTCAAAAGGGTAACTAGAAAACTTTCTGAGCTTGGCATGTCTGAGAATACTTTTGTTTTGCCTTCATGTTGAAGTAATGGTGTGGGTTAGTATATAACTAGGTTAAAATAAGAAATTTGAAGGCATCCAGCAATAGGATGCCCACTTGATTTTCTTTCCTTCTCAAGAAACTGTGGTATTTTTCTTCCCCTCTCTTAAAATCTTTTAAGCTCTTTTATTTATTGCTGGTATTTTGAAATTTTATATCTTGGTATGAATCTTTTTTCTCCCTACCTACTAATCACTTGCAACAGTTTTCAATCTAAGTAGTTAAATTTTTCTTTATATTTTACAAATATTCTTGTATTATTTCATTTATTATTTCCTCCCCTTTATTTTCTCTATTTTCTATTTCTGGAACTCCCATTGACCAGATTTTCATTTGATCTACCATGTATTAGTTATCTATTGCTTCATGACAAATTATCACAGCTTAAACAGCAGCTTAAAACAAAACACATATACCATCCCAATTATTTCCATAGGACAGGAGCCTGGCACAGCTTAGCTGGGTTCTCTGCTCAAGATCTCGAAAGGCTGCAATCATGTCAACTGGGCTGCAGTCTCATCTGCAGGCTTGAATGGAGAAGGATCTGCTTCCAAGTTTGGCAGAATTCATTTCCTTGCAGCTGTTGGACTCAGAGCCCTGGCTTATTGGGGGTAGTTGACTGAAGGCCACCTTTAAATACTGGAAGCCCCTCTCAGATACTTGCCACACACAGACTTTCAATATGGCTGTTCTCTTTTTCAAAGCCAGCTGGGGAGAGAGAATCCCTAGCACTAGTCTTCTAGCAAGAAAAGGTCTTGAATAAGGTAATGTAGTCACAAAAGTGGCACTTTACCATAGTCAGTTTACTAGAAGAAATTGACAAGTCCAGCCCACACTCAATGGGAGGAGATTATAGCAGAGTGTGAACACCAGGAGCAGGGGATCATGAAGGGAGGCACCCTAGAGTCTGTCTGCATCCCAGGTCTCTTAATCATACCCCCTGAAGCTCTCACACACAGTTTTTATTTTAAAATATTTTTTCCATTAATTTATGCTCTGGAAGATTTCCTCTTCTTTATTTGTCTGTTCTTCCTGAGAATAAGAGGCCCATGACAGAGGAGATGTGAAGTAGATATGTGCACGTCACAATAGTGTGATGTCCTGAATGTCCAGTGAGGGATGTGTTTCAGAGAGGAGAGTGGTCAACTATGTTAAAATTATGGGGTTTTTTTGCTAATGAGCCAAGGAAGATGAGGACTGATCATTCCCCCACTGGACTTAGTACCTGTGATCATCCTGACCTAGGCAAGAACAGTTTTGGTAGAATAATGAGGATAAAAGCCTATGGGGAATGAGTTCAAAGGAGAATGGGAAGAGAGGGACTAGAGTCAGGAACTATAGACAACCCTGTGAGGAGTTTTTCTATTAAGAGAAACAAAAAAAATGGGGCAGTAGTTGGACAAGGATGCAGGATTAAGAGAAAGAGATTATTTAAGACGTGAGAAGTTATTGCACATTTGTGTGCTGGTGGTAGTGATCCAACAGAGAAGAGCAAAAAATAAAGTGATGCAGGACAGAAAGAGGACAACAATAACTTTTAATAGATAAGGGAGCAATAAGCTTTAATAGATAAGAGAGCACAGGATCTGATGCACCAGTGAGAAGGTTGGGCTTACGTGGGAGCCTAGATAGTTTATAGTAAGAGGAAGGATGATGGTTGGGAAGGAAATGTTAGGAGCAGGAATGTGGCCTATTCCCAACAGAGGGGGTATGGGAGGGGCATGGTTGACCTTGACCAGACCTCCTGGTGAATATGTTAATGATATTTACTGTCAGACAGACAGAGAGAGAGAGCTACCAGGTGTCAAGGTGGTCAATTAAGACAACCTAGAGCTATATAACAACCCACATCATTACTCCAACATGAAAGCAAAATAAAGACATTCTCAGAAACACATATCTCAGATGTTGTTCTACCATTTACACCCTGAAAAAAAATATTGAGGATATATCTCAGCAAAACTTAAAATGAATCCCAGAGAGCAAAAGGTATCAGGTCAAGATTGCTTACTGTAAATAAGCCTAAATTTTATGGAGTTATGCAGCATGACTGTTTGGGGAATGGACAACATGCAACTATGCCACGTACCTTGTTCAGAAATCTGAAAACAAAATTCATTCTAATGAGGGGAAAAGAAGCATTCTAAAAAGCTGTGTCTGACAGATTGAGGCTTTTTCCAAAAGAAGTGCCACATCTGTGTCTGCTTCTTGCCTGTAGTCTTTGAGTTATTAGTGAAGGTTGGTGCTAGATGAGATCTGTGATTCAAGTGAGTTGGCTTTGACAATTCATCTCTTCTACTCTGAAGACAAGTAGGTGGGTACCGTTACTGTGGGAGGGTGGTGGGCACAATAAAGGTTTTTTTTTTTTCAATTCTCTTTGTTTCCCTGGGTAAACTTCGATTTCTCCAGAATTAATCATTCTGTTGATTCCTCTTGGTCCTTCTCTTTTGATGACTAATTTTGGGAAGCTGCTTGGTTACCTGGCAACAAACTGGCTGAGCCTGATGGTTCACTCCTCTCAGGGCAGAGCTTGAAGATTCCTCTGTAATCAAGGGCTCCGCCTGCCTCCACTGGGGTAGGAGTTTGGTACCCAAACTCAACTTCTCACTTAGCAGCCCCTAAAATTCTCCAGATGTGGACAGCTAACATTGCCCAGAAGTTTCCTAAATAACCAGCTCCTAAGCTCAGACTTCTCAGTACCCCAGGCCAAAATGTTTATTTTTCACATCCAAGACCATTGTCGTGCTCACTTTATAAGAAGCAAGAGCAAAAGGAATCAGGGTGTCCCTGCTGGGGTGCCTCACTATGTGTTCAGCTGCTCCCCAGATCTAGAAGCCCTCTCTACAAGATGTGAGAGACTGGGGTCTTCCCCGCTTCCACCACAGACAGCCTCTGGGGTCTGCCCAGATCCCTTTGGCTGTGGTCTGGTGGTCTTTGGTTGTTCTTTCCTGTTTCTATATGAAGGGTTAGACTGATTAGTGGAAGTGGTTGGCATGGGTTCCAAAAGCACTGAGTAGGTCTGTTCTCCCAACAAGGCTCTTCCTGAAACCAGCATGCTGTAGAGGAGGTGTGTGTATGTGTGTGTGTCTGCGTGTGTGTGAGTCTGTCTGTGTGTGTATGTGCATACATGCACTGAATGATAGGGTTCATTTTTGGGTGGAAGCCCTGTAGGAAATGCATTGGCTAATTTTGTTGGCAAAAAGGCTAGAACTTCACTCTAAGGTGCCAGTGTCCACTCTTGGAGCCCTAAACCCAGTATGATAGGTCATCCCTTTCTTTAGATACTACATCTCTGTGCTTCCCCCCCCACCCAGTGTTAAAGGCAGTATTTTTCCCCCTAGTGTTAAAGACAGTATTGGCCAGTGGCTTGTTAAGTGTGAGGTGAGGAAAAACAGATGGGAAGGCAGCCGCCAGTACCACGTTCTGCGGAAAGCCTTCCAATGGATGCCTCCCGCTCCTGCCCTGGACCCGCTGATGCTGAGCTTAGCTTCCCTGGAGCCTGCAAAGAACAGCTGCTACCTCTCCTGATGCCTTCTCCTGAGGGCGTTCAGAATGGCTTGTCATTCAATCCCCAGTCTTCTTGCTGTATTCCAGAAATCAGCCAAAATCTCTTTGCCTGTTGTTTTCCTTACTGTATTTCTTTATTCATAACCAATATACTCACTTAACATTTTGAACCAGAAACCTAACCCCTTTATTTTAAAAAGAGTCTGGGTTTGAAACGGTAGGTGACTGTGAAATCTGTTTTTTGTGTTTGTATAGGATGTATAGGACACGTCTGCTCTCAATGTTTTTTGTTTTAATTTTTTTTATTATTAGTTTCTGCTTTATAACAAAGTGAATCAGTCATACATATACATCTGTTCCCCCATCCCTTCCCTCTTGCGTCTCCCTCCCTCCCACCCTCCCTATCCCACCCCTCCAGGCGGTCACAAAGCACCGAGCTGATCACCCTCTGCTATGCGGCTGCTTCCCACTATCTATCTACCTTACGTTTGGTAGTGTATATATGTCCATGCCTCTCTCTCGCTTTGTCACAGCTTACCCTTCCCCCTCCCCATATCCTCAAGTCCATTCTCAAGTAGGTCTGTGTCTTTATCCCTTTTTTACCCCTAGGTTCTTCATGACATTTTTTTCCCTTAAATTCCAAATATATGTGTTAGCATACGGTATTTGTCTTTCTCTTTCTGACTTACTTCACTCTGTATGACAGACTCTAGGTCTATCCACCTCATTACAAATAGCTCAGTTTCGTTTCTTTTTATGGCTGAGTAATATTCCATGGTATATATGTGCCACATCTTCTTTATCCATTCATCCGGTGATGGACACTTAGGTTGTTTCCATCTCCGGGCTATTGTGAATAGAGCTGCAATGAACATTTTGGTACATGTCTCTTTTTGAATTATGGTTTTCTCAGGGTATATGCCTAGTAGTGGGATTGCTGGGTCATATGGTAGTTCTATTTTTAGTTTTTTAAGGAACCTCCATACCGTTCTCCATAGTGGCTGTACCAATTCACATTCCCACCAGCAGTGCAAGAGTGTTCCCTTTTCTCCACACCCTCTCCAGCATTTATTGTTTCTAGATTTCTTGATGATGGCCATTCTGACTGGTGTGAGATGATATCGCATTGTAGTTTTGATTTGCATTTCTCTAATGATTAATGATGTTGAGCATCCTTTCATGTGTTTGTTGGCAGTCTATATATCTTCTTTGGAGAAATGCCTATTTAAGTCTTCTGCCCATTTTTGGATTGGGTTGTTTGTTTTTTTGCTATTGAGCTGCATGAGCTGCTTATAAATTTTGGAGATTAATCCTTTGTCAGTTGCTTCATTTGCAAATATTTTCTCCCATTCTGAGGGTTGTCTTTTGGTCTTGTTTATGGTTTCCTTTGCTGTGCAAAAGCTTTGAAGTTTCATTAGGTCTCATTTGTTTATCTTTGTTTTTATTTCCATTTCTCTAGGAGGTGGGTCAAAAAGGATCTTGCTGTGATTTATGTCATAGAGTGTTCTGCCTATGTTTTCCTCTAAGAGTTTGATGGTTTCTGGCCTTACATTCAGGCCTTTAATCCATTTTGAGCTTATTTTTGTGTATGGTGTTAGGGAATGATCGAATCTCATACTTTTACATGTCCCTGTCCAGTTTTCCCAGCACCACTTATTGAAGAGGCTGTCCTTTCTCCACTGTACATTCCTGCCTCCTTTATCAAAGATAAGGTGACAATATGTGCGTGGGTTTATCTCTGGGCTTTCTATCCTGTTCCATTGATCTATCTTTCTGTTTTTGTGCCAGTACCACACTGTCTTGATTACTGTACCTTTGTAGTATAGTCTGAAGTCAGGGAGCCTGATTCCTCCAGCTCTGTTTTTCATTCTCAAGATTGCTTTGGCTATTCAGGGTCTTTTGTTTTCCAAACAAATTTTGAAATTTTTTGTTCTAGTTCTGTGAAAAATGCCAGTGGTAGTTTGATAGGGATTGCATTGAATCTGTACATTGCTTTGGGTAGTAGAGTCATTTTCACAATATTGATTCTTCCAATCCAAGAACATGGTATATCTCTCCATCTATTTGTATCATCTTTAATTTCTTTCATCAGTGTCTTATAATTTTCTGCATACAGGTCTTTTGTCTCCTTAGGTAGGTTTATTCCTAGATATTTTATTCTTTTTGTTGCAATGGTAAATGGGAGTGTTTTCTTGATTTCACTTTCAGATTTTTCATCATTAGTGTACAGGAATGCCAGAGATTTCTGTGCATTAATTTTGTATCCTGCTACTTTACCAAATTCATTGATTAGCTCTAGTAGTTTTCTGGTAGCATCTTTAGGATTCTCTATGTATAGTATCATGTCATCTGCAAACAGTGACAGCTTTACTTCTTCTTTTCCAAGTTGGATTCCTTTTATTTCCTTTTCTTCTCTGATTGCTGTGGCTAAAACTTCCAAAACTAAGTTGAATAAGAGTGGTGAGAGTGGGCAGCCTTGTCTTGTTCCTGATCTTAGTGGAAAGGGTTTCAGTTTTTCACCATTGAGGACGATGCTGGCTGTGGGTTTGTCATATATGGCCTTTATTATGTTGAGGAAAGTTCCCTCTATGCCTACTTTCTGCAGGGTTTTTATCATAAATGGGTGTTGAATTTTGTCGAAAGTTTTCTCTGCATCTATTGAGATGATCATATGGTTTTTCTTCTTCAATTTGTTAATATGGTGTATCACATTGATTGATTTGCGTATATTGAAGAATCCTTGCATTCCTGGAATACACCCCACTTGATCATGGTGTATGATCCTTTTCATGTGCTGTTGGAATCTGTTTGTTAGTATTTTGTTGAGGATTTTTGCATCTATGTTCATCAGTGATATTGGCCTGTAGTTTTCTTTCTTTGTGACATCCTTGCCTGGTTTTGGTATCAAGGTGATGGTGGTCTCGTAGAATGAGTTTGGGAGTGTTCCTCCCTCTGCTATATTTTGGAAGAGTTTGAGAAGGATGAGCGTTAGCTCTTCTCTAAATGTTTGATAGAATTCGCCTGTGAAGCCATCTGGTCCTGGGCTTTTGTTTGTTGGAAGATTTTTAATCACAGTTTCAATTTCAGTGCTTGTGATTGGTCTATTCATATTTTCTATTTCTTCCTGATTCAGTCTTGGCAGGTTGTGCATTTCTAAGAATTTGTCCATTTCTTCCAGGTTGTCCATTTTATTGGCATAGAGTTGCTTGTAGTAATCTCTCATGATCTTTTGTATTTCTGCAGTGTCAGTTGTTACTTCTCCTTTTTCATTTCTAATTCTATTGATTTGAGTCTTCTCCCTTTTTTTCTTGATGAGTCTGGCTAATGGTTTATCAATTTTGTTTATCTTCTGAAAGAAGCAGCTTTTAGTTTTATTGATCTTTGCTATTGTTTCTTTCATTTCTTTTTCATTTATTTCTGATCTGATCATTATGATTTCTTTCCTTCTGCTAAATTTGGCATTTTTTGTTCTTCTTTCTCTAATTGCTTTAGGTGCAGGGTCAGGTTGTTTACTCGAGATGTTTCCTGTTTCTTAAGGTGGGATTGTGTTGCTATAAACTTCCCCCTTAGAACTGCTTTTGCTGCATCCCATAGGTTTTGGGTCGTCGTGTCTCCATTGTCATTTGTTTCTAGGTATTTTTTAATTTCCTTTTTGATTTCTTCAGTGATCACTTCGTTATTAAGTAGTGTATTGTTTAGCCTCCATGTGTTTGTATTTTTTCCAGATCTTTTCCTGTAATTGATGTCTAATCTCATAGCATTGTGGTCGGAAAAGATACTTGATACAATTTCAATTTTCTTAAATTTATCAAGGCTTGATTTGTGACCCAAGATATGATCTATCCTGGAGAATGTTCCATGAGCACTTGAGAAAAATGTGTATTCTGTTGTTTTTGGATGGAATGTCCTATAAATATCAATTAAGTCCATCTTGTTTAATGTATCATTTAAAGCTTGTGTTTCCTTATTTATTTTCATTTTGGATGATCTGTCCATTGGTGAAAGTGGAGTGTTAAAGTCCCCTACTATGAGTGTGTTACCACCAACTTCCCCTTTTATGGCTGTTAGTATTTGCCTTATGTATTGAGGTGCGCCTATGTTGGGTGCATAAATATTTACAATTGTTATATCTTCTTCTTGGATAGATCCCTTGATCATTATGTAGTGTCCTTCTTTGTCTCTTCTAATAGTCTTTATTTTAAAGTCTATTTTGTCTGTTATAAGATTTGCTACTCCAGCTTTCTTTTGATTTCCATTTGCATGGAATATCTTTTTCCATGCCCTTACTTTCAATCTGTATGTGTCTCTAGGTCTGATGTGGGTCTCTTGTAGACAGCATATATATGGGTCTTGTTTTTGTATCCATTCAGCCAATCTGTGTCTTTTGGTGGGAGCATTTAGTCCATTTACATTTAAGGTAATTATTGATATGTATGTTCCTATTCCCATTTCCTTAATTGTTTTGGGTTCGTTATTGTAGGTCTTTTCCTTCTGTTGTGTTTCTTGCCTAGAGAAGTTCCTTTAGCATTTCTTGTAAAGCTGGTTTGGTGGTGCTGAACTCTCTCAGCTTTTGCTTGTCTGTAAAGGTTTTAATTTCTCCATCAAATCTGAATGAGATCCTTGCTGGGAAGAGTAATCTTGTTTGCAGGTTTTTCTCCTCCATCACTTTAAATATGTCCTGCCACTCCCTTCTGGCTTGTAGAGTTTCTGCTGAGAGATCAGCTGTTAACCTGATGGGGATTCCCTTGTGTGTTATTTGTTGTTTTTCCCTTGCTGCTTTTAATATGTTTTCTTTGTATTTAATTTTTGACAGTTTGATTAATATGTGTCTTGGCGTATTTCTCCTTGGATTTATCCTGTATGGGACTCTCTGTGCCTCCTGGACTTGATTAACTATTTCCTTTCCCATATTAGGGAAGTTTTCAACTATAATCTCTTCAAATATTTTCTCAGTCCCTTTCTTTTTCTCTTCTTCTTCTGGAACCCCTATAATTCGAATGTTGGCGTGTTTAATGTTGTCCCAGAGGTCTCTGAGACTGTCCTCTGTTCTTTTCATTCTTTTTTCTCTCTTCTGCTCTGCAGCAGTTATTTCCACTATTTTATCTTCCACGTCACTTATCCGTTCTTCTGCCTCAGTTATTCTGCTATTGATCCCATCTAGAGTATTTTTCATTTCATTTATTGTGTTTTTAATTGATTCTTGATTCATCTTTAGTTCTTCTAGGTCCTTGTTAACTGTTTCTTGCATTTTGTCTATTCTATTTCCAAGATTTTGGATCATCTTTACTATCACTATTCTGAATTCTTTTTTCAGGTAGACTGTCTATTTCCTCTTCATTTGTTAGGTCTGGTGGGTTTTTATCTTGCTCCTTCACCTGCTGTGTGTTTTTCTGTCTTCTCATTTTGCTTATCTTACTGTGTTTGGGGTCTCCTTTTTGCAGGCTGCAGATTCGTAGTTCCCGTTGTTTTTGGTGTCTGTCCCCAGTGGCTAAGGTTGTTTCAGTGGGTTGTGTAGGCTTCCTGGTGGGGGGGACTAGTGTCTGTGTTCTGGTGGTTGAGGCTCGATCTTGTCTTTCTGGTGGGCAGGTCCAGGTCTGGTGGTGTGTTTTTGGGTGCCTGTGGCCTTATTATATTTTTAGGCAGCCTCTGTGCTAATGGGTGGGGTTGTGTTCCTGTCTTGCTAGTTGTTTGGCATAGGGTGACCAGCACTGTAGCTTTCTGGTCGTTGAGTGAAGCTGGGTGCTTGTGTTGAGATGGAGATCTCTGGGAGATTTTTGCCGCTTGATATTATGTGGAGCTGGGAGGTCTCTTGTGGACCCATGTCCTGAAGTTGGCTCTCCCACTTCAGAGGCACAGCACTGACTCCTGGCTGCAGCACCAAGAGCCTTTCATCTACCCGGCTCAGAATAAAAGGGAGAAAAAGTGGAAAGAAAGAATTAGTAGAAGAAAGAGAGAAAGAAAGAAAGAAAGAAGGAAAGAAAGGAAGGAAGGAAGGAAGGAGGAAAGAAAGAAAGGAGGGAGGGACGGAGGAAGGAAATAAAGAAAGAAAGAGAAAGAAAGACAGGAGGGAGGGAGGAAGGAAAGAAAGAAAGGAGAGGGGAGGGAGGGAGGGAGGAAGGGAAGGTAGGAAAAAGAGAAAGAGAGGAGATAAAGTAAAATAGAATAAAGTATGATAAAACATAGTAGCATTATTAAAATTCAAAAGTAATTATTAAAAAAAAAAAAAAACAGACGGATAGAACCCTGGGACAAATGGTGGAAGCAAAGCTATACAGAGAAAATCTCACACAGAAGCATACACATACACATTCACAAAAAGAGAACAAGGGGAAAAAAATCGTAAATCTTCCTCTCAAATTCCACCTCCTCAATTTGGGATAATTTGTTGTAAGAAGAGGAAAAGGAGAAAAAATCTTAAATCTTGTTCTCAAAGTCCACCTCCTCAATGTGGGATGATTCGTTGTCTATTCATGTATTCCACAGATGCAGGGTACATCAAGTTGATTGTGGAGCTTTAATCCGCTGCTTCTGAGGCTGCTGGGAGAGATTTCCCTTTCTCTTCTTTGTTCTCACAGCTCCCGGGTCTCAGCTTTGGATTTGGCGCCGCCTCTCCGTGTAGGTCGCCGGAGGGCGTCTGTTCTTCGCTCAGACAGGACGGGTTTAAAGGAGCCGCTGATTCGGGGGCTCTGGCTCACTCAGGCTGAGGGGAGGGAGGGGCACGGAGTGCGGGGCGAGCCTGCGGCGGCAGAGGCCGGCGTGACGTTACACCAGCCCGAGGCGCTCCGTGCGCTCTCCTGGGGAAGCCGTCCCAGGATCCCGGGACCCTGGCAGTGATGGGCTGCACTGGCTCCCCGGAAAGGGGGCGTGGACAGTGACCTGCGCTCGCACACAGGCTTCTTGGCGGCGGCAGCAGCAGTCCCAGCGTCCCACGCCCGTCTCTGGGGTCCGCGCTTTTAGCCGCGGCTCGCGCCCGTCTCTGGACCTCCTTTAAGCAGCGCTCTTAATCCCCTCTCCTCGCGCACCAGGAAACAAAGAGGGAAGAAAAGGTCTCTTGCCTCTTCGGCAGCTCCAGACTTTTTCCCCGGACTCCCTCCGGGCTAGCCGTGGTGCACTAACCCCCTCAGGCTCTCTTCCCGCCGCCAACCCCAGTCCTCTCCCTGTGCTTCGACTGAAACCCGAAACCCGAGCCTCAGCTCCCAGCCCCGCCCGCCCCGGCGGCCGAGCAGACAAGCCTCTCGGGCTGGTGAGTGCCTGAGGGCACCGATCCTCTGTGCGGGAATCTCTCCGCTTTGCCCTCCGCACCCCTGTGGCTGCGCTCTCCTCCGCTACTCCGAAGCTTCCCCCCTCCGCCACCCTCAGTCTCCGCCCGCGAAGGGGCTTGTAGTGTGTGGAAACCTTTCCTCCTTCACGGCTCCCTCCCGCTGGTGCAGGTCCCGTCCCTATCCTTTTGTCTCTGTTTTTTCTTTTTTCTTTTGCCCTACCCAGGTATGTGGGGAGTTTCTTGCCTTTTAGGAAGTCTGAGGTCTTCTGTCAGCGTTCAGTAGGTGTTCTGTAGGAGTTGTTCCACGTGTAGATGAATTTCTGGGGGGAGGAAGGTGATCTCCGCGTCTTACTCTTCCGCCATCTTCCCCCGGGCCCTCCTGTTTTAATTTTTTTTAATTATAAGTTTATTTATTTATTTTTGGCTGTGTTGGGTCTTCGTTGCTGCACGCGGGCTTTCTCTACCTGTGGTGAGCGGGGGCTACTCTTTGTTGCGGTGCACGGGCTTACTCATTGTGGTGGCTTCTCTTGTCGCGGAGCATGGACTCTAGGCACGCAGGTTCAGCAGTTGTGGCTCGCGGGCTCTAGAGTAGTCTCAGTAGTTGTGACGCACGGGCTTAGTTGCTCTGTGGCATGTGGGATCTTCCTGGACCAGGGCTCGAACCTGTGTCCCCTGCATTGGCAGGCAGATTCTTAACCACTGCACCACCAGGGAAGTCCTGCTCTCAATTTTGACTACAGCCTGAAAAGGTTGAGTTGAAAATAATAGGTAGCAAATGTTCCCACATTCCTAAGTGAGGTGCTGCACTTCCTACGTGGGGCTAGCAAGGAAGGTAATCAAAATCTGTTTCTGTGACCCTCCCATCTTAACATTCACCATAGGGTGTAAGAGAATAAGGTTGAAGAGGCTGTTCCTTTGAAAAAAAATGCTGTCAAACTGAGCCTCTTTTCCTCCCCCGACGCCAGACATATAGAAAGGAGAGGGCTACTTCCTCTTTACTCAAGCCTAGTGAGAAGGGCTTCAGAGACACATTTGGAAAACTTAATGAGTGCTTCTTAGTGTTTGGGAACATGTTTGGGTCATACATAAGAAAACAAAGCTTAAAGGCTAAGCTGAAGACACGTGTGAAGAGAGAGAAAGGAAAGAAGACTGTGGTGGGGAGAGGAGGTATGTACTCAAGGATGCTTTGTGGACCAAGTAGACAGTGAGGATTGTAACTAAATCCATCCGGAAGGAGCCCTACATAAGAGAGCAGCCCAGTGAGGTAATCCTGTCCATATCACGGCAAGGGAAGCTCACCAGGTCTGGTGCTGAGGGTAGGCGTTGTTACAACTGTTCAGTTAGGGAATGCATTACCCATTTCAGGGCAATTTGGAGTCTCATGAAGGGCCTCTGGAGAACCCTCAGGTGTGCTCAAAGAGAAAAGTCAGCTTGGACCCTCCATTACCCATCCTCAGGTAGAGCCCCAGATCTGCTGGTAGAGAGGAGAAAGAAGCTCAAGGAAAGAGAAAGGAAACTGACCATGCCCCTCTTTTCCACTGCAAGTTTCCAGCACAAGGGCAGCCTGAGCTGGTAAAAAAGAAGCCTACACTTAATAAGTCTGCAGTTCTTACTATACAGGGAACCCAATATGGATATTGAAATAAAGCTGTTACTATAATTAGAAGTAACTAGAGGTCTTCTTTTTTTTTTCTTTTTTTAAATTTCTGAGAGTTATTACAAGATTCTTAGGATCTGCCTTAAATTTTATTCAATAGTCAGAGAAGAAATACCTCCCCAGGGCAGGTTTGAAAGGCAATGAAGAGGAAGAATAAAGTTGCTGTTTTCTGCTTACACTCCATGGAAGTTACATTTCCATTTTGCTTACTCAGATCCAACTTTCAAAAGTACTTTTTGAGGAGAGATGTAATTGGAATTAGAGGTAGCCATTGATATGAATAAAGACAGAACATATATTGTCAAAGTGTCCAAATGTGAAAACATTCATTCATTATTAATTCATCAAAAATAAATTGCTTACCTACTGCGTACCATGACCTGAGCTAGGGACAAGGGTTACAAATGTGAATAAAAAGGAGATTGTGCTGCACAATTTTTAGTCCAGTGGGTGAGTCAGATGTGCAAACAAACAAATATGGTGCAGTGTGGTCTCATATATACAGACACAGATATAGAATTACCTAGAAGTCTTCTCCTAGCTCATGCTGCTCATTTGGATTTCTTATACTCATATCCTTAAAATTGAAATTTGCTTGGGGAGATCCATTAACCCTAAACTTGGAATTTCCTAGAAGGGAAATAGATCACAGTGGAATAGGGGTGGAGTGGGGCCCAGGCCATAAGAAGGTTGGACCAGAAGAGTGTTTGCCCACTGCATGACATTGATGAGAGCCAGAACTACTTGCCAAGGAACAAATTTTGCAACAACTATTATGCAAATTAAACCCAATATTCTGTGATTAGAGTATTGTAGGAAGTGGCATAGTCATATGTCTTTTTTTTCCCCACATATTAAAAAAAGTCTTAACTAAAGCTATTTCTCACACTCCCCTTTTGGGTTTGGCAAACATTACGGTGAATGAGAAGAGAATGGAAAAATTTTTAATGTTTTTGGCATTTTGCCCTAGTCAAAGATAAGAATTAGAAGTGACAATAAGAATAATCTTTATGATTTTAGGATCTTCACATCTTTTTCCTTGGAGTTTCTGAAATAAATAAGGAATAGGGACTGCAATGCATTTTTCAAAGGTCTTGAGGAAGATAAATCTTTGTTTTTATTCTGTCATGTTAACTAATATTCACTCCTCAGAAATATGATATTTTGCCCATCCAGCTATTTAGAGGTTACATTAAATCTGACAACCATTAAGCTGGCATGTTTGGATTTCTCTCTCTGTACAACACTTTTAACAATTTCTGTATGGAGAGAAGAGAATGCTACATTTAGCCTTTTATTTTATTATTTTTTTTTAACATTTGACCTTCCTCTCTTTGAACCTAATTTACTTGAGTTTTGGATTTTTTTCCCCGAAGTAATAGAGTAATTTTGTGCAAAAAGATGTTCAACTTTTACACTGTCCATGTAGCTGTCATACAGTTTGAGGGAAGGTCCTAACTTTCCCTTTCCTATCCTACCCTCCAAATCTCTCAGTAACAGCTACCCTTTCAAAATAAACTTAAATTATTAGGAGTGGTTATGAATATGACCTACAGTACTTACATGTGAGAAAGATTATATCATTTGTTCTAAATTAAATACATCAGCCAGGTTGGGGGGGGGTGTCATTGAGGATCTGAAGACTCACATGGTGAGTCAACATAGAAAAGCTTCTAGTCTTCACCACATCATTGCAATTGTTGAGACACCACGTGTTACATTCCCACTGCTGAGAACTGTGCCTAGAACATGGTGGGTAGTCAGTTAATGTTTGTTGAATAAATGAATGAATGGTTATTCAAAGTGAACAAGAAGTTCTGTGACCTAGGTGTCCAAGGTCATGACTCTTAGCTGTTGGTGTCTGAGGGGTTAATACACAGCATCCCCTTTAGCCCCCTGCTTATGTTCAGGACCAACTGAGAAATAGATGTAGGAATAGTACAGATGGAGATCAAAATACCACTTTAGATACTGATAAAACTATGTCGGGGGAAATGACCAAATGGTTTGCTAATACTAAAACTCCAGATCTAAACTCATTCACCCATCTAATTAGACTGGTTCACCCACCCAGTTAGACTGGTTCACCCACTCAGCCCAGGCTGCTGTAGGCACTGGGGCACATCCTGGGAAACTGACAGTAGAACAGAACAAAGAAAAATGGAGAAGACCTGGGATGTGCAGGTCTAATTCCTTCTCCTAACTCATTCATCAGAGTGGTTGCTTCTCCTCCCTTGGGGGATCGAGAGTTATGGATGAAGAGAAGTCAGGTGTTTGATGCCTGTGGAGGTCTCTCCATATGGGAGGAATCATCAAGAAAAAGAATAAGCGGACTCCCCATTGCATCAGTATTCAGTTCCTCTACCAGTTTTGAGCTACTTTATAAGGGAGGTCTTATCCTCTTGGGGCTCAGGCACCCACCCATCATGGACCCCAAACTACCTGTTCTTCCTCAGGCTCTGGAACTAATACTCCCAGCATCCTTGTCTGACCATTCATGGCTCCTCCACTCTCAATGGGCTTCCAGAACAGAAGGGCTGGTGAGGCAGGGAAGGGCTTATTCTGAGTGACTTCCACCTTCTGTTCTGCAATAAAAATATCCCAGAAGCCATGGAGAACATGGAATTTAGTTTCTTAGGATGTGAGAGGAGGAAAAGCAACTCTCATTCCTCAGGTTTCTTACAGAATTAAGAATAAAATGCAAATAAATATTCCAAAATTTATTCTCCTCATCTTGTTAAAACAGCATTTGCAATTTAAATAATAGGCATTTTTGGTGGATTGGTTTAAAATTCATCATTGATAAAGGAGAGGAAAGATAACATAAAGTTTAACTTTTCCTTCCCTGAACACGTCACTGAAAGTTTAGCACAGGAACTCAGGCATTGTACCATGTCAGAAAGAAGTCTTTTTTTGGAAAGATGGGACTCTGGCCAGTAACAAAATAGTTAATTCTTAACATTCTTCTTCAAAATGGGTCTTTTGGTGGCACAAGCAGTTGACTGCTGAAAGATAAGTCTGACTCGATATGACTTTCAAAATAGTTCTGCTGCCAAGAAGGCCAGCATCCAAATATAATGATAAATACAACTGAGGACAGGCTTTCTCCCTGGATGTGGATGAAGAAACTGGTCACCCAGATGGCATTTGCCACAATCTTGTGAACGTGAAGGGGAGTCAGATTTACGCAGCTAGAATAACAGAGGAGAGATGTGAGTTCTCTTATGCGGGCCTCTCACTGTGTGGCCTCTCCCGTTGCGGAGCACAGGCTCCAGATGCGCAGGCTCAGCGACCATAGCTCACGGGCCCAGCCGCTCCGCAGCATGTGGGATCTTCCCGGACCGGGGCACAAACCCGTGTACCCTGCATCGGCAGGCAGACTCTCAACCACTGCGCCACCAGGGAAGCCCGAGATCTGAGTTCTTAATGACATCTTTGAACTTACAAGTCAAACTACTTCTACCTCGGAAATTTTGAGTTAGACGAGCCTATAAGACATCTTTATTATTTAAGCCAATAAATAGATAGCGATAGATAGAAAAAATTTTAAAGGAGTGGTAACATCTTTAGCTATTTTCCACTATAAATTTGGCTTTTTAAATTAATTCCTATCTCCAGGCAGGCTTTCAGGGAATACAGCACAAGGCAGTTACTTTTTTTTTTTTTTTTTTTTTTTTTGCGGTACGCGGGCTTCTCACTGTTGTGGCCTCTCCCGTTGTGGAGCACAGGCTCCAGATGTGCAGGCTCAGCGGCCATGGCTCACGGGCCCAGCCGCTCCACGGCATGTGGGATCCTCCCGGACCAGGGCACGAATCCGTGTCCCCTGCATCGGCAGGCGGACTCTCAACCACTGTGCAACCAGGGAAGCCCAAGGCAGTTACATTTTTTTTTTTTTTCGGTACGCGGGCCTCTCACCGTTGTGGCCTCTCCCGCTGCGGAGCACAGGCTCCGGACTCACAGGCCCAGCGGCCATGGCCCACGGGCCCAGCTGCTCCGCGGCATGTGGGATTCTCCAGGACCGGGGCACGAACCCGTGTCCCCTGCACCGGCGGGCGGACTCCCAACCACTGCGCCGCCAGGGAAGTCCGGCAGTTACAATTTGATAAGGGGGGAAGAAAGAAAAAATAAGGTGAAGGAGAAGACAGAAAGAAAAAAAAAAGGGGGGGGGAATTTTAAAAGCCAGCCTCTGGACCCACATTTTTTTTAAAAATTATTTATTTATTTTTGGCTGCATTGGGTCTTCGTTGCTGCTTGCGGTCTTTCTCTAGTTGCAGAGAGTGGGGGCTACTTTTCGTTGTGGTACGCAGGCTTCTCATTGCGGTGGCTTCTCTTTGTTGCAGAGCATGGGCTCTAGTTGTGCGGGTTGTAGTAGTTGTGGCCCACGGGCTTAGTTGCTCCGCGGCATGTGGGATCTTCCCAGACCAGGGATCGAACCTGTGTCCCCTGCACTGGCAGGCGGATTCTTAACCACTGCGCCACCAGGGAAGCCCCTGGACCCACATTTTTACCAGACTGAAACAAAATGAGAAAAATAAAAACCATCCAAAGAGTTTTTCATGAAGGTAAAGTCACTTAGTTTAAAGGGCTTTCCTTTATTCTGAGATTATGCTCTTCTAAGTATTTTTGGTATTAAAATATCCTTTAAAGGGACTTCCTTGATGGTCCAGTGGTTAAAACTTTGTCTTCCAGTGCAGGGGGTACGGGTTCAATCCCCAGTCGGGGAGTTAAGATCCCACATGCCTCGTCAAAAAACCAAAACATAAAACAGAAGCAATATTGTAACAAATTCACTAAAGACTTTAAAAAATGGTCCACCTTTAAAGAAAATCCTTAAAATATCCTTTCAAAAACAGGAATGTTGGTGATAATAGATAGCTGTTGCTTTAAAAATATTTTTTTTCTCCATTTGAAATAAAAACAGGGTAACTTAATTATGATCCACCCTATTTAAAAAAGATGTGCTGGTCCATATTACTCAGCCATAAAAAGAAACGAAATTGAGTTATTTGTAGTGAGGTGGATGGACCTAGAGTCTGTCATACAGAGTGGAATAAGGCAGAAAGAGAAAAACAAATACCGTATGTTAACACATATATATGGAATCTAAGAAAAAAAAAAAGGTCATGAAGAACCTAGGGGTAAGACGGGAATAAAGACACAGACCTACTAGAGCATGGGCTTGAGGGTATGGGGAGGGGGAAGGGTAAGCTGTGACAAAGTGAGAGAGTGGCATGGACATATATACACTACCAAACGTAAGGTAGCTAGCTAGTGGGAAGCAGCCGCATAGCACAGGGAGATCAGCTCGGTGCTTTGTGACTGCCTGGAGGGGTGGGATAGGGAGGGTGGTAGGGAGGCAGACGCAAGAGGGAAGAGATATGGGGATATATGTATATGTATAGCTGATTCACTTTGTTATAAAGCAGAAACTAACACACCATTGTAAAGCAATTATACTCCAATAAAGATGTTAAAACAACAACAACAACAAAAAAAAAACACTCCACCAGAGGATGGGTTGACTGCCAAGAACACAAGGGCTCCACAGGACATCCATCGAGACAGAATAGGAGGAGGCTCAGGCTGAAAAAGGAAGGAATGAGAACATAGGAAAGGTAAGGCAAAAAGACGAGGGAGCAGAATTCAAAGGCCTTTCCATCCCCTTCCTTTATATGATCTTTGACTACTTAAATGAAATATGTATATTTCACTGTGCCTAGTACAATGGACGCTATTTAAGTGTATTCTGTTACAGGATTAGTACAACCAATCCACACTTATTTAAAGGAAGAAGAGAAAGAAGAGCAGAAAACTAAAATGGAATATTTGATGTCTGGAATCCACTCTCTCATTGGATCCTCACAAACTATCTTTTTATCCCCACTTTATAGATGAGGAAATTGAGTATCTGAAAAAGTATCTAAGGCCATAGAGGCCATAAAGGGTGAGAGCCTAATTTGAACCAAGGACATGTTCTTTCAGCTACATCACACTACTCAGCATTACCTTAGAGCACAAAACTGCTTATTATAAGGATTAGATTATGTTAAGATTTTAAAACTTTTCCTGCAGAATATTCACCATCGCTACTGTATTTAATTCAGCTCAATGGTAAAATGAATCTATCAGTTTTGGAATCATATACCAATTGCTGATGAAAAGCTTTTCCCGCAAGGAAAAGGAGTGTGACTAAGGGTAGAATTTACAGAATCTTGCTTTGTTTTTTTGTGATTTAAATTCATTAGCCACAGACATACATAATAGAAGATTGAAAAGGAGTTTGGCTTTTGGAAACTCCTTTACAGAACTTCCTTAGAGGGTTGGGGAGGGGGGATCGGAGGAAGCGGGTGGTATAAAACAGGCAAGCCATCATTTTACATTTTACTAAAGTGGTACAAGGTCCTTAATCAGCAAGAACGTGAAAGGAATACAACACAAGTGAAGAAGCCTGGGAACTGATTTTCAGAGTTTAATGAAGTTCACTCTAGTTACATATTTTAAGGGAACACTAAATCTCACTCAACAAAACAATGACATTTACTCTAGAAACGAAGTCTTAATTATGAATGTCCTTTAATCCCAAACGTTGCCATTGTTCATAAATTGTTCCTTACTGATAAATCTCAGGGTCAAACTGGAGAATGTCTGTCCGAAATTATATTTTTATCCAACCTATAGCTGAAACATGATAAGGCAGCAGATTCAGCACTTAGTAATAAAATAAAACTCATTCTCCCAATCCTGATTTCAAACAGATTTATATATCCTTTGGCTACTGATAAATTTGGAGCTTTGCACAGTTTTGACTTAAAAGTTTCTCAACAATGATCAAACCCAGCATCTACCCCTTTACCCTTGATGAAACACTAGAAGCAATTCTCACGGTAATTCAGAACTTCTTTAATGCAACAAAAATATATGGAGCTTTGAAAGCTCCATATTTCCAAGGGACATGTGAGCATAGCTCTCTGCCCTTGACTTTCTATGGAATGGAGTCAGCCTTTCTCTCTATGTAAAACACAGGGATTGACTACTTCATATTTTTGAAAGTGCATTTTCTAGTTTGTCTTTCTACTGGCAATTCTTAAGCTAGGGTAAAATTGGCATTTTTCGGGAGGAATGAAAAAGAACTCCACGCCAAGGAGAGTTATATAAGAGTTAAATTTGAAGTCTTAAATAGTTCAAAGACAGAAATAGGGACTCTGTTCTCTGGAAAACCCCCTAATCAGCAAAATTTCAGCCATGGTGAAGGTCTGGAAATCATGAGTTAATGTCCTGTGACCTAATTTCATCTTCCCTTCATCAAAACTGTAGACTGAATGTGAGAAAAGCAGCCCCTGGTAGCAGGGAGCTGGCTTGGTACTATCAATTAGGTCTTGGTTTTGCTAGCACTCAGAGCTAAGTTTTGTCTTTTTCTGTTGAACAAAAACAGTGTCACAGAACATCAACACCAAACAAGGCCATCTGTGACCATGATGGATCAGGACAAAAACAAGTTCACAAAGTAATCGTGCCTGAGCACTGACAAAAATGTAAATGTTCTCCAAACCACAAAGAAAATGACCAAACATCCCCGTACCCTACCCTGTCTTGGAGAAGTGACTGCTGCTTCTTTACTAATTACAGCCTTGTTCTATTCTCTCTTTCTGGATAAGATTCACTAAGATACCTGTTTTTCAAGTCCTAGCCCCCAGTACCTCAGAATGTGACCTTATTTAGAAAAGTGGTCATTGTACCTGGAGAGAGTTAAGTTGAGATGGGATCATGATGAAGTAGGTTGAGCCCCTAATCCAATGTGACTGGTTTCCTTTTAGGCACTGGAAATTAAGACACAGATAAGCGCACAGGGAGAACATCACATAAAGGTTGGTATTATGCTACCACAAACCAAGGAACTACCTAGAATCCAGGAGAGAGCTATGAACAGAGCATTCCCCAGGGCCTTCAGAGGGAGCATGGCCCTGCCAACACCTTGATCTTGAACTTCCAGCCTCCAGAACTCTGAGATCATAAATTTCTCTCATTTAAGGCACCCAGTTTGTGGTTCTTTGTTATGGCAGCCCTAGGAAATGAATAAATACCCAAACATAGAATAATTCTTTTTTTCTGGCAGCATGAAATCCAGAGGAATGCCTGACTTCCTTGAACTCTCCTGAAAATCACCTAACACAAGCCCAAATCGTAAAGTCTTTTCTCACACCCTCTTCCCATGGTGTGTGTGTTTTCCAGTTGATAAAACCAAACTTGTTCAACGACAAATTGTGTTCCTGGTGGCCTTTGGCTAAAGGGCAGTGACACAACTCAGGGAACTTTTTTTTCCAATAATGAGTATAATTATGGCTTGTTTCAGTTGTTTTAGTGTCTGCTCCCAACCCTCACCTGGGAAACCTTAATTTCAGAGCATGACTGTCTATTTTCTAATACCTTGTCAACATTGTAAAAAGGCTTCTACACATCACTGGTTGGATTTTATCCAATAACAAGTCTGCTTCAAATGTGGATTTTTTCAACTGCTTCTGCATTTTTAAGCTCACTTAAAGTATTACACAGACTTCCCTGGTGGTCCAGTGATTAAGACTCCAGCTTCCACTGCAGGGGGAGCACAGGTTCGATCCCTGGTCAGGGAAGTTCTGTGTGTCGTGCAGTGTGGCCAAAAAAATAAATTATAAAGTGTTTCACTATCTTTCTACTTTTATTTTCTTAGTGTACTGTTTTTCTTTTCAATGTTAGCCTTTTCTCTCATAACTTTCTGGTCTTATTTCATATAGGCCATGTCATTTTGAATCTTACTAAAATTTCAAACAGTTTTCACAGTTTTTCTTCAAGGTTCTATAATCAATCATTTTTATAGGTTTCCTCTTTTTAAAGTTTTCAACACCATAAGTCTCTTTTTTCGAGTCTCTTGTTCTGTAATACATTTTCAAAATCTCTATACCTTTTGTTTGTCTGTATAATAGGTTAGATTATTGTTAAAAAATATTCACCTTTATGAAGGGATATATCCCACTGAGTCCAGTCCAGATCAGCAATCGTAGCTGATCCACAGATCCATGGGAATAAATATTAATTGTTGCATGGCACTAAGATTTTGTGGTTGTTTGTTATGCAATACTAGCTAATGGATAAACCATGGTTTCTCATTTGTTTACTTGCATATTCATAGTCGATGGGGATAACTATCCATATCTAGACTCTACCAAATTGGGTGGATGGATGCCCTTAGTTTTACTTTCTGACAATTGGATGCTAGCTAAATTTTCTCTTTAAATTTGTAACTTTTAATAGGTTAGTATACTCAGCTCCTAGCCCAAATTCTAGCAGCTAACAAATTACCTTCATCTGGCTTTGTTCTGTGGCACTGATGGGATTTTATCCTGTCCTTTCTACCAGTTTTCTGACACTGAACACAAAGAGAATATGAAAAAATGATTCCCTCCAGAGCTGGCATTCTCTAACTTTAGTTATGGAAATGACATATCCCCAGATTCAATGCCTTTCCTTCTTCTTGTACGATTGTCTTCCTTAAGTTGCTGTCCCTAAATGAATATAAGGAGAAAGGTACTAAAAAGAGCATGGAAATGTTGGCTAGAGGTGGGAATGGCAATCTGGCAGTCTACAAAAGCAACAGTCACCGAGGGGAGGGAGAGATGCCTAGTTTTCTTTTTAGTTCAGTCCTTGCATTTCTGGACCAGGGGCTGATGGTATGAAATGTGTTAGGGTGGTGCAGTTCCCTGTGTCACAGTAAGGGCTAGGCGTTTCCACCCAGGTTATCCATTAAAGTTAAGAAAGTTTCCCTTCAAATCTCAATTTTCAGTGTTGCGAGCTTTCATGTATTTCTTTCTTTCCCCATATACTTCTCTTTTCCTAAGAAATTTATTAAGAAGCAGAGAGAGGTCAGAGGCTCCTCAGTAGGTGCCATTTAAATTAGGGATTAAAAATGAATACAGTAATATAACCAGAGTATATGTTCCTTGTGGGCAGAGACTAATTTCACATTTCTTAACTAATTTATAGCATAGTATCAGCATATAGTAGTTGTTCAATGAATTTTCTTCAATGGATAAAATCAGTTTGATCTAAACCATAAGCAATCCCTAATTATCCAATTGGCATTTCTTGGCAACTGCGGAAGGAATTTCATACCCATGTCCAAGGTCAAAATATTCTGCTCTTCTGATATCAAGCCAATTCACTATTCACGTGATGTAAATTAGTACCAACTTCATAAGTTTATTATGAAGATTAGAGTATCACTTAAGTCAGTCAGTATAAAGCCACAATAACAGCAAGTATGTCTTATGGTTAATTTAAATATTAGCTTTTATTATAAACCATTCCTAATATAAGTGCCTTGATGATAGACCACCAGTTCCTATCATCTGTGTTAGAAACTGACAAGTCACTGTACAAGTTTATTATTTGGTGGCACCAAGACAGGTAATGAAAACCCCAGAATGATTAACCTCAAAATAGGTACAATGGGCTAAAAAAAAAAAATTTACTCCTATGTCAAAGGAGATATTCCCTGTCTAAACTTGTTCATGTTTTTAAAAATCGTGACAGGCATTAACAGCAGGTAATTCCATATAAATTAGTATTTGAGCCCTAAGACAAAGCTGCTTAGAGAAGTTTCCTTTAATTTTGGTGCAGTAGCTCCCTGAAATATTCAGCATTTATAGCAATGTTGAGATTTGTTCCATACAAAGTGATTTTAACTACTATTAGTAGAAAACATAGGTTGAATAAAATCAAGTACCACTGGAAAATCAGGCAAGTAAATATTTATAAACAATATTCACATAAGACAAGTGATTTAAGTGATATTCTATTAAATAATTTTATTTTTATTATGGTGCTTCACCTCAGTAAATCTGCAATAATGAAGGGATTTAAAATTTAATTATCCTCTAGCTTTTCAATCCTATAACCTTATAGGTTCTTCAGTTCTGGGGAAAATGTGTTTTGCTTCTCATTTCAAGTATATAAGATAAAAATTAATATTTAAGTTTTTGAAATGACATATAAACATACTAAATTTCTATTTTCATGCCTGCACTGTTTCTCTCTGATTTCAAAGTGCTACTTCAGAAATCTTGTGAATTTAAGGTTTCTAGAATTTTCCTTTGCTCCAAGTCTAAATTTAATGTTTGAAAGTCACAGAAAAAATCATAAAACAATAAAGCAACAGTGTTGCTATGTAAACAACAGCAAAAATCCTATTTGAAAAAGCTATAAAAAGCTGCTTATTGCTTCAGTGCCAGAATTTTCTGTAAGGATCATTTGCAGTGTGCTGGACAGACTTTTTCGAGCCAATATTGCCATCTATTGGTAAAGTTAATACTGTATCTTACAAAATGAAATTTTGGTTGATGAATGGCGAAGGCTCTGTTTTTGCTTTGTCTTTGGTTTGTTTTTTGAATTTCATTCAAGTTGCATGGAAGGAGAAGGTTTCTTTTTCTTCCTGGAGAAAGTTCACAATTTGGTGTGGTGACTAAGAATGCTGGCTGAGCTCTTTCCTACCTGTGTGAGCTTGGCAAGTGACTTAAGCTCTCTGGGTCTTTGCTTTCTCATCTATAAAATGGATGTTCTGAGAAAAGTGCCTAGAACGTAATATGTGCTCAGTGAAAATTAGCTCTTATTATTTCCTTCTTAAGGCAAATCTGAATAAAACCTTCTCAGTTATTTTCTAGGAACACTCCTGATTTTTAAGACATTTCCC
The DNA here is from genome assembly GCF_964341445.2 of Mesoplodon mirus. Lineage (NCBI taxonomy): Eukaryota > Metazoa > Chordata > Mammalia > Artiodactyla > Ziphiidae > Mesoplodon > Mesoplodon mirus. The sequence continues at coordinate 29,189,909 of NC_138986.1, read as the reverse complement.
ATTTATGTGTTTGCTTGTTTCAATAACCCCACAATAGGAGAACATAATGGAAAGTCTTTACTGAAGTTTTAATTTCCATCTCTTGAAATTATTCAAAGTCATAAAATATATTTGATTGAGAATCATTCAGGTTACTGCCTCTTTTTTATATTTTTAATTTTTTTGCGGTACGCGGGCCTCTCACTGTTGCGGCCTCTCCCGTTGCGGAGCACAGGCTCCGGACGCGCAGGCTCAGCGGCCATGGCTCACGGGCCCAGCCGCTCCGCGGCATGTGGGATCTTCCTGGACCGGGGCACGAACCCATGTCCCCTGCATCGGCAGGCGGACTCTCAACCACTGCGCCACCAGGGAAGCCCTACTGCCTCTTTTTTAAATAAGCAGTTGTTTTATCTTGAATTCTTACATTTTTCTATGAACCCAATTTATTATGGTGAGAAAATTTGAAGACAATAACTATAAACAAACAAAAAATACGTAATGCTTTGGGAAATGCAGCCTCTACTTACTAAAAGCAGCTTCTAGAACATGGACATTATTACAGAAGGCAAACAGCTGAGCATTCCGTGCAGTCTCAGATTGGAAATTCACTGAGGGCCACTGTGACATTGCCACTTGGCTTCTTTTCTCTCATCTTGTCCCCTTTCTTCACTTTAAGATTTATTCTGTAGGCTCATACCCTTTCCAATGTAAAATTGCCTCTCTTTGTTCAGCTCCTGCCAAATCTTCTCCTCGTCCGTTACCCTGATCAATATCAAAAAGGCCCAAGAGGGCAGTGGACCCCTCAGAGTCCTCCTCAGAAGGTCATGGGAATGAAGGTGGAGGATGCTTCCATGTTATAGTATCTGTGACACAGTCACATACATATTCAGTCTCTCAGAGTAGAGGGGGAGTGAGCTGAGGTGACTACCCAGTGCTGGGTTCTTTCATGACCTTTGTTGTACCTAATGCTGTCCAGAGAGGCTGGGAACTGTAGTTTCTCCCAGGGCACTATTAGGAAAATCAGCTCCAATCTTTGTAAATGCCCTCTCTCACAGCTACATCTCTTTTGGTCTGTGGCATCTCTTCACTAAGCACTTTATCAATATAAGCCCATCTGATTTCTATCTTTTAGGAAATTTCTGTTCCATTGATGGCACCCTTTCTTTACCATATTCTTATATCTTTTCTGCTGTTTTGATGGCACTTTGGTAGGGAGAGAAGCTAAATATTTTGGTTCCATGATAATCAGCAGTGCTCTTTATAACAGAATGAAAAGAAGAAACAATACTTTTCTACCCCTATTGCTGCTTTTTGGAAAAAAATCAAGGCTCTGATTCCTAGGGGATATATTCTTCTGCACTGCCCCCCAGCTCTCAACAAACACAAAACTACTCTTGAACTTCTTTATTTTCTAGGAATTTTGCTGAAGAAAACCCTACCCTGTTTAGTTTGAAAGATTAGGCCAATCAAAGAATTAAGTTGGAGCTGCCATGGTTATGGGCATAGGAGGTGAGGACGAAAGGGTAGAGGAAAGGATGATAATAAACACAAAAAACCATGAAGTCATTCTGTATACCTTTTGCAAATAAAGCCAATTAACATAAAATTTAAATTTTATTTGCAGTAAGGAGGGACTCAAAGACCCACTAGAATATAATGATTTGTTGTAAATTTTTCACATGTATTCCTTTCATAAAAAGGAGATTCTTTTTCATAACATCAATGTTTATTTGCTCCAATATCTTTCTCATACAAAAATTGTTACTAGATTGGACATCCATGTGACATTGTAGACGTTATGTCATTTTTAATTAATTCTAATTTTGAGGAGCCACATTCTCCACTGCTGACCAATTTTGGCAAAGTTACACATATTCTGTAATAACAAAAGAAAGTTTTCAGAAATGCATCCAGAAAATTATCCCTTAAAAATTTTTCTGTATTAAGCAATATAAATGCATCAAACCAATATGTTGTACATCTTAAGCTTATATAATGTATGTCAAATATAACTCAATTACATTTTTTTTTTGCTTTGTTGCAAGACTTAAAATAGATTTTAGGGAAAAAAGTATACATGGCTGCCCATCAATAGCACCTTCCTTGGTATGATCAGTATTCCATTTAAACTGGAAGTCTTTACATAGATAGAGTAGTACTGCAAATTACTTTGGTCATTGGACATCAATAAACTCATGACATTCTTTTGATTCAGTGACCATTTCTTTGAAAAATAGTGCTGTTATATTCAATATAGGAAAAGAATTGATTTTGAAATTTAGTTTTGGCTCATAGATGGGATGGACCTTGTGAGTTACAGTTGACATAAATCTTAGTATTTCTATTGTTTTCTATGTGAAGTTGGCATTAATATCAACGCACTATGTCATTTATTTAGTATCATTCATTTTTCATAAACACAATTTATTTATTTTTCTTCAAAGACTTTCTTAGTGCCTTTGATGATTTCAAAGTCTTTATTACACTGAACTTTCTTTCCTGCCTTCTTTTACTTGTAACACGAATTTCACTTAAAACATCATGTAAAATTAAAACAGATAAAATAAATTCAATAACATTTTTTCAAATGTTATTCTTGCTTGCATTCTAGAATCTATTAATGCATCAGTAATTTCTAAAAGATCATTGCATAGTGCCACTATTTGAGTTTTGGTGTTGATTTTCCAATTGTGTTTTACATAAAGTTTTCAAATGTATGTCTGTTAAGTGTTTTTACATACAGGCCATCATTTCATTTTAGCCTAAAATTAATAATTTTAAAGAGATCTTATACTGAAATTTGTTTGTTTTTCAAATTTACCCTTCCAGCCATATATATATATATATATATATATATATATATATCTACATATGAGAAACAAGTTAACACAGATCTGGTTGCTTACTCTTTGCGTGCCTCCAAGGGAACCTGGAACCATGATTGACCCTTGGCCAACCCCTTGGAATGCGGCCCTCGGGATGTGGGATGTTCTTTATGTTAGTGATTGATGCTTTTGTTGTTTTCATCTGGAGTAATGGATCATCCTGTACCAGCTTGCCAGGTTGCCTTGAACAAACATCAAGGTTGATAAGGTGTGCCTGTTTTCACTGTTGGGGTCCTGAGTTTCAGTTTCCATGGCTGGTTGAGTAGCAGGATGTGCCTATGTGATCAGCACCCCATGAAAGCCTCAGACCCTGAGACTTGAGCAGTCTTTCCTGGGCATAGACTCTGCACTGGTGTCACTACAGTTCTCTGCCAGAGAGAAAGCACACCCTGTGTGGTCTTAGATGAGGAAAGACTCAGAAGTCCCTCCTTGCTTAATTGTGTTCCACCAATGCAGCATTTTTTTTTTTCCTGCCGTTTTGGCTCTGTATTCATTGCTGTAATAAACCTTATCCATGAGTATGACCTGCTGTTGAGTCTGACAAGTCTTTCTAGTGCATCACTGAACTTGAAGCAATAAAGGGAATACCAAAACATCATATTATTAATTCTATTATCTACTGGACAAAATTCTCCAAATGTTCAAATATATAAATTTTTACACTTTGGTAATTCACAAATCCAAACATACTCATCTGGATTATAAGACTTCCTTACCTCAGGAATTGTTTATCTAAAACAATTAAACAATATTTAGCATGTACATATTACCGTATTCAAAGTATTTTTACATCAATCTACTATAACTTTAATCATCTGTTTTTGTATTTCAACCCCTAAGTGATATATACTAATACGTGGTATTAATGTTTCTTTTCTATGTAAATGTTCTGTTGTAATGTTAGTGCATTTTGGTTTGGTTTCTGCCAAAGGAGTAAAATTCACAATATCACGCTCAAAAAGGTTCTTGGATGATCATCTTGTGCCAAACATTGTTTTGCCAAAATCTGAGCTATATGTACATACATTCATCAACAGCCAATATTGTTCTTCACAGTCTGTACAGTATTCATATTTTTTTCAAGTCAGATTTCAATTCAAACACATACCACTATGATTGAGGTCTTATGAGTAGGCTTGCTAGATTATTACAGTTCTCTTGGTCCATCATCTATATGCAGTTGGAGGAACCCAGGTAACTTACCACCTAGCTTACAGCTTACTGGGAAATAGGGTTCCATCTCTTAAGCACCACTGGAGCAGGAACCTCATAGATCTTGTTCAATACTGTATTCTCAGGACCTAGAACAGTGTTTGCTTCATATTAGATCTTCAAAAATTATTTGATGAATAAGGAAACGAATTTTTCCAGTTAGTAATATAATCCTATATTATAACCTTTCCTCTTAATTAATCATAAAAGAAGCCACCCATTTTTCAAACACCAAATGGAGATGATCAACCCAGAGTTACCATAGATTTTCTTACTGTCTCATGGTGTACCTCTTAAGCACCAATCCTGCATAGATCCCAGGACCTTTATTCCCTGATGCAGTGGTACACACTGATTCTAGATCTGTCTCTCACAGATCACAGAGGTGCCCCAACTTTGGCTTCTGTATTAGTTTCTTGGGGCTGCCATAAAACTGGGTGGCTTAGAAGTACATTTGCTTCAGAGTTATGAAGGTCAGAAGTCTGGAAACAAGGGGTTGGCAGAGCCGTGCTCCCTCTGAAGGCTCTAAGGAGAAGTCAATTCCAGGCCTGGTAGTTCTCTGGTTTGTGACTGCATAACTCCAGTCTTCACATGTATAAAGTCTCTCTATGTGTGTATCCATTTCTAAATTTCTTCTTTTTATAAGGACGCCACTCATATTGAATTAGGGGCTACCCTACTCTAGTATGACCTCATCTTAACAGAAATGACCTTATTGTCTAATAAGGTCACATTCTGAAGTACTGGGTATTAGAACTTTACAGAATTTGATGGAAGACACAATGCAATCCACTGCAGGTTCTAAGGTACAGCTATTAGTTCATACCCACTGGCTCAGCCATTGTCTCCAAATCATCCTGAAGTTCAGAGGACCTTCTAAAGCTTAGCCACCAACTTCCACGTCCTACTGTTGAGTCCAGGTCAACCTTTCCTCCCAAGATTTTTTCCCTGCTGGGTTCCATGGTGACTTTTCTATAGAAAAGCCATGTGCTTGCCCTGAGAGATAACCTTCAAAGGGATTTTCAGTTAAGTTTATCTCTCAGGGTGACCTCATGGCCTTTGTATATTTTGCATATTGCTCCCCTGTTAAATATAATGCAAACCAAGAAGAGAGGCAAAGAGAAGTGCCAGCTTAAGCCCATCAAAATATACCAACCCTCTGGCTGCATCAATTTGCTCATTGATACACAAGTGATACAGACCAGTCAGAACCAGACTTTTGTTTGCATTTGGGGCGAGAAAAGTTCTCTCCTTTCTCCGAACCTGGAGCTCAGAGCATTTAACCCTGAACCTCCAACACACACGGAGATGCTTTGCTTAGAATAAATCCGCCACAGCCAGAAGCGGTGCCCAGAGTTAGACAGATTGGGTCTTAAGACATTCTTTAAGCTTCTGGTTCAAGCCCTATCTGATGACCTTTTTTTTTTTTTAGTTACATGAAATTCTCTTTTTTGTTCTTTTTTTTCCCCTAATGAAGCCTGTTTGAGTTAGGTTTCTAAAGATGTTTAAAAGAATAATAACCAGTGAATACCTGTCAGGTGGGGAGCCTACTTCTCACCTTAAACCTTCCCCATCTCCTACCTTAGCATCTCCTAAAGGGATGATAAAATGTAGTGTTAGGATGATCTTTCTGTGGTAAAACTAGCCTCCTCTTATTACTTCTCAACTAGGCCTGGTAACATTGCAATCACAAGCAAAACGACCAAGACTGGAAAAATATCCAGAAGTTACAAAGGTTCTTGCAGATACTAAGAGCAGTGAGTTTAGAGCTGGAGGTGGTTGTGTACATGCCACCAGCAGGATTCAAACAGAACTTTTCCTGGAAGCATTCCCTCAGTTGTCCTATTGGGTTAAAAGGAAGTAAGTTAAAGATTGAGGTAGAGGAGGAGATAAAATAGATAATGAATATTTTTGCACTAAAACTTAACTTGAGAAATAAGAGTGAAACACCAAGAACATATATATTAACTATTATTCAACTGAGTCAAGATCTCAGGAACTTTTTCTATATAATTATAGCACTGCAGATATTCTGATACAATAATACAATAAAAATCTCAGAAGAAATTAGAGAAAAAGGAAAGATAAATAAAAGAGGTTAGACATAAATCACAGCAATATCTTTTTCTATCCATCTCTCAGAGTACTGGAAATAAAAACAAACATAAACAAATGGGACCTAATAAAACTCAAAAACTTTTGCACAGCAAAGGAAACCACAAACAAAATGAAAAGACAACCCACAGAATGGGAGAAAATATTCGCAAATGATGGGACCGACAGGGGCTTAGTCTCCAAAATTTACAAACAGCTTTTGCAGCTCAATATCCAAAAAACAAACAAGCTGATCAAAAAATGGGCAGAAGACCTAAATAGACATTTCTGCAAAGAAGACATACAGATGGCCAAGAGGCACATGAAAAGATGCTCAACATCACTAATTATTAAAGAAATGCAAATCAGAACTACGATGAGGGCTTCCCTGGTGGCGCAGTGGTTGAGAGTCTGCCTGCCATTGCAGGGGACACGGGTTCATGCCCCGGTCCGGGAGGATCTCGCATGCCACGGAGCGTCTGGGCCCGTGAGCCATGGCTGCTGGGCCTGTGCGTCCAGAGCCTGTGCTCCGCAACGGGAGAGGCCACAACAGTGAGAGGCCCGCGTACTGCAAACAAAAACAAAAACAAAAACAAAAACAAACAAACAAAAAAACCTACAATGAGATATCTTCTTACACCATTTAGAATGGTCATCATCAAAAAATCTACAAACAGTAAATGCTGGAGAGGGTGTGGAGAGAAGGGAACCCTTCTACACTGTTGGTGGGAATGTAAAATGGTACAACCACTATGGAGAACAGTATGGAGGTTCCTTAAAAAACTAAAAATAGAGCTACCATATGATCCAACAATCCCACTCCTGGACATATATCTGGAGAAAAGCATTGTTTGAAAGGATACGTGCAACCCAATGTTCATTACAGCACTATTTACAATAGCCAAGATATGGAAACCACCTAAATGTCCATTGACAGATGAATGGATAAAGAATATGTGGTACATACACACAGTAGAATATTACCCATTAAAAAGAATGAAATAATGCCATTTGCAGAGAAACATGGATGAACCTGGAGATTATCATACGAAGTGAAGTAAGTCAGACAGAGAAAGACAAGTATCATAGGATATCACTTATATTCAGAATCTAAAAAAATAGATACAAATGAAATTATTTACAAAACAGAAACAGACTCACAGACTTAGAGAATGAATTTATGGTTACCAGCGGACAAAGCTTGGGGGGAGGGATAGACTGGGAGTTTGGGACTGACATGTACACACTGCTATATTTAAAATAGATAACCAACAAGGACGTACTACAAAAAATACAAAATAATGTAAAAAGAAGAGGCTGGAATAAGAAACTTGAAAGTCATCATGAGTAAAGAAGAAATTGCATGAGCTTTGGAATCAGAGCTGAGTTGAAATCTTAGTTCTATGACTGTAAACAAGTTATTTAATCTCTTTAAGACTTTCTTCATCTGCACAATGAGGTTAATCATACCTACCTTGTATTGAGGCTGTGACAATTAAATGAGAGCAAAATGTATGTAAAATGTGTGCTAGAGGAGGAGCTCAATTGTAATTATCATTGTTCTGTTTTATAAAAAAGAGTGTTCATATTCAGAGATGATACATTTGACCATTTTAGGTGTTATGAGTTCTGTGGCAAGTATGAAATTGTTAAGACCTAAATCCATGAAAGCCTTACATGTGTAGAATAAATGAGATAAAGCAATTTAACTAGAGTCTTAAAGGAAAAAAGAATTAATGCAACATGAAACGTTTTTAGTTCCACCAAACAGGACCACCCTAGGGCAAAGAGCTGAAGATTTTTTAACACACCAATTATTGGCTTTGTAGGATCCCTACACTAGGAATCAGTACCTGGCATGAAGCAGCTATCTATTATCTAGCCCATCATCTCTAAAAAGGTTGACACCAGAGCTCTGCCCAGGCAGGATGATTCTACAATAGATGGTGACAGCCTCAGCCAATCAGAGCCCATCCTTTAAGGTGCCTGAATGGGAGACATTCAGAAACAGATACAGTAAGTGACACAGAAGAGAGGCACACAAAGAATAGCTGTTAAGCAGAAGCCAAGAGGGGTAGAAATCACAAATAAACAGGCATCAGTCATTAACCGTAGGAGCAGGAGAAGTGCCCAGAGGCGGAACTGCTGAAGCAAAATGCTGGGGCAGGAAGCAACTGGCACCTGCTTCTGAAGGGACATGGCTGGGAGTTGCCCTGGGCTCCAGGGAGTCAGGCAGAGCCCAGGACCTCTGTCGTGGGCTTGGCGAGGGGGTCCTTCCCGAGGAGACCTGGCTGTGCTGCTGCTCTCAGGGCTTCCTGTCCCTTTCACTTCTCAACGCATCCTCACAACAAGCCGCCTGAGAACTGAGATACCCCAAATGTGCCTCTGTCTCTCGGGAACTGAGGAGTATAATTGACACCCTCTCCTAATTGCATCACCAGGAACTTTGGCTTGAGTGATGCTGGGAAGCTCTCCTGTCACCTGAGAGACTGGTGAACCTGCCTCACCTGAACAGCAGATCAGGAAAACAATGCCTGCTCCGACGGAGTCCTGTTTTCTCGATTTTCCCTTAGCAATGGCTCTATCTGTGTAACACTGTATAGTTTCCACACATTATCACACCTGTTGTCGTGTTTGATTCTCATATTTTTTTTTGAGGCAACAGAGCAATGAATGGGCTGCCCTTCTACTGATGAGGTAGATTTGGAGACGTGCATAAGGTCAATGGCTAGTTCGAGATTTCCCAAGACCAGGAAGCTGTTTATTACAGCAAACGTTGGATGACAGTGGAAAGCAGTAAGAACATTGGGCCAAACTGAATCGAAGGAGATACAAACCAAGGCAGGGTGGGATGCATATACGGCACTTGAGGGTGGATGTAATCAGAGGTGCCCCAGGCCAATTCCACTCACTACCATGACCAGCGTACATCCCAATTATCCACAGGTCTGAGGACTCCCGCAGTCCAACCTGTCTAGCATTTGTCCCATCTCCTCTTGCTCTCAAAATTATCCCAATTTGAATGGTAAATTATATAGTCCACTCATTATGAACCTGAAGTATTGTGAGTTTATAAATAGAGGAATATAAAAATGTACTGTTTCTAAATAAGTAGGATAGAAAAGCATATTTAGAAAAAATATATATTTTGGAAAATTGTCGATGTAAGTTTCAAAATCAAAGGATTTGGGGTTTTCTAGTGAACTTATTTATTTTATTTATTTTTATTTTTGGCTGCATTATGTCTTTGTTGCTGTGCACTAGCTTTCTCTAGTTGTGGCGAGCGGGGGCTACTCTTGGGTGCGGTGCGTGGGCTTCTCATTGCAGTGGCTTCTCTTACTGCAGAACACAGGCTCTAGGTGCGCAGGCTTCAGTAGTTGTGGCACGCGGGCTCAGTAGTTGTAGCTCGCGGGCTCTAGAGCGCAGGCTCAGTAGTTGTGGCACACGGGCTTAGTTGCTCTGTGTCATGTGGGATCTTCCCAGACCAGGGCTTGAACCCGTGTCCCCTGCATTGGCAGGCAGATTCTTAACCACTGCGCCACCAAGGAAGCCCAAGATATAGCTCTTTTTTAAGTAGACTAGTGAATCAGTCAGAGCAACGACTTGAATATTTCAGTTCATGTTTCTGCAGACTGTGTCCACTGCATTTGTGGGATGGGGGTCAAAATTCTGGTCTGATTGGTCATCGTATGAGATCGGAACTATACACATCTGCTTCTTGTTATTTGTAAAATATTTAATTGCAATGTCTCGAACTCATTCTATATTCAGAGGGACAATTTTTCGGTAGGTTGAGATAAAAGTACTTAAAAGTATGATTTCATAACAGCTTGAGTTATACTTAAAGGAGTGACTAAGATTGCCTGATTGTAGGAGCAGATGTCGGTTATGGGCACCCATATTCACTTGTCCATTTTTACGGAAATACATATTTTCTTCGTGTGTATGTCTCAGAATCTAAGTCTGAGATAATCAATCACTTTGCCAAGGTGACTTGATTCTCCTACTTTGCAATCAAGTCAGTCCACATTTTTATCATCCTCCCTGTTAATATTTACAGCATCCCAATCATTCTTTCTGCTTCAATACAACCCTGAAGCCAATCCATTTTATACAACGCCGGAAGGTTAATTTTCCTAGAATACTAGTTTTATTATCACTTCTCTGCTCAAAAATATTCAGAGCTCCCCCGCCCTCTGTCATTAAAAGAAATTCCAGACTCACCCCTTTGAATGACTTTCTAAGTGTTCCATTAGTAGATCTCATCCTCTCTCTCCCAACACTCCTGCGGCTCTACTATTGAGAGTTTTTGGTTTTGAATTTGATCATACACCAGCCTTATATTACCATTCAATTTTTTTTTTTTTTTTTTTTTGGTGCTAGATCTCATTTTCTGAACAGAATTGAGAGGTCTGTGGTGACAACATCCTGGTTTTTTTCCTTCTCAGGCACAGGCAGTTTACAACTGATCTGCTAGACTCTTAAGCTTCTTGAGCACGGGAATTAATCACCTTGTCCACAGAATCTAGCGAAACATTTGAGGCCAATTTATGTTCAGTAAATTACTGAATTGAACGCGTTGGGGTAGGTACTTAGTACACAAACTGAACAATTCACCTTTTGGCCAGCAGATGCCGCTACACTTAAGGTGTTTAAGCCTTAGTTTAGCTATTAAACAGCTTAAACTATTTTCACACAGTAAAGGCCTACCTTATATTATTATAAATTTCTAGAATTTCTTTTTCATTGCTTTTAGACGTAGTTCTTTGACCAGTCCCAAATTGTGCATTTCCTTCTGATCTTTTTCCATGCATAGTTTTTTTTTGCTGGGCTCACAGACCATGATAATGGTCGTAATGTAACAATGCCTGAAATTTATAGAGTGCTTACTATGTGTCAGGTGCAGGACTGAGCACTTCACATGTATTACCTCACTAAAGACTCATGACATGTCTATGAAGTAGGAACTCTTATTACTCTCATTTTACTAAAGAGGAAACTGCAGGAGATTAAGCAATTTAGTAAAAAGTCTCATAGCTGCAAATTGACAGAACCAGAATTCAAACCCAGGCATTTAGACAATTTAAGCTTTTGTTCTGTCATTGTATAGTTTTTGTAAACATAATTTTACTAACTTTTTAACCTGAGTGCCTATATGTTTGTTTACCACAAATAATATATTTTAAAGCAGGGCGGGCTCATGCCCTTCAAGATTCTGATAAGCATCTCTTATGCTTATTAGATTGCTACATTTTTTAAATAATATGTATAATTCCTGTGTACAAGGGAGATATCCAGGAAAACTGACTAACTCTGCTACATTTTTTAACTAGAAAAAAAGGATGATTTCACTTTAAGGCTTTAAAACCCAAGCTTCTCTCTCAGCTCCAAACTGTACTAGAAGTCTCTGGTGATAAACACCATTATAATTAGCTTTGGTGAATTGAATGGGAGGAGCTCAGGGAGGCTTCAGGGGCACTGAAAACTTTGTATATCTTGCTCTTGGTTATGGTTTTGTGTGTGTGTGTGTGTGCATTCACTAATCTGTACACCTATGAATTGTGCAATTCACTACATGTAAGGACTATGGGAAATTCCCAACTAACATCTGGCCTTAAGGGGTCTGGCCTTAAAGAGTAAATTGTGATGGTCTATTTCCCAAATAGGTGGCAAAGGAAACTGAATCACAGACACACATAACACCCCGGGACCTTTCAAACTATTTGGAGAGGTAAACCCTAAGAAAAAGATAGTTTTCTAACTAATTAAGCAGATGAGGGCTTAGAGTATCAAGATTTGCTCTAAATGTTAATGTAAAGTGATCTCATTTGTAACAACTGGCTAAACAGAATCTCTCTGAGTCAGCTAAAATTAGAACCCAATTTGACCATAACTAGCTCAGCTATAAATCTAGCTCAGCACATTTCTGATTTTTAAAAAAGCATTTCTAAAATGATTCATCAGCCAAATGCTTTCACAAGAATGAACAACCGATTAAGAGAAATAGCTTGGTTGGTTTGTGTTTCTTCAATTGACAGGTTTCTAAAAATTGCCCTTTCTGTCAAATACCTCATTTCTCTCCTTGACTTTTCTCTTTCATAGGTACTTCATGTTACTGTGTGTCTGACAGTTTATTAAAGATCAAATTTAAAGCCAAGGAGCCAGTCAATAAGATACTACAAAGGCCTAGATGGCTAATCTCTGATATAAGGCTTCTGCATCTTCCAATAACTTACATTTGTGTTTAGAGCTGCCAGGGATTTTTTTTTTTTTTTTTTAATGTGTAGAGAGACAGAGCAACTGGTCGACCCCAAGTCCCTCAGTGTAGCCATCCAAATAGTAATAATGATGATAATAATAGTAACAGCAGCAGAAGCAGCAGCGTTAGCAGCAAATTCTGTAATAGTGACCATTTGAGGGGGAAAGAGTTGCTTTGGCATACAGTTGCCCCTCTGTATCAGTGGGTTCTGCATCTGTGCATCTGAAGTATTTTTTTAAAATCCCAGAAAGTTCCCAAAAGCAAAATTTGAGTTTGCCACATGCTGGCAACTATTGACATAGCATTTGTATTGTATTAGGTATCTATAAGTAATCTGGAGATGATTTAAAGTATATGGTAGGATGCACATAGGTTATATGCAAATACTATGTCATTTTATAAAAGGGACTTGAGCATCCATGGATTTTAGTATTCGGATGTCGGGGGTGATCCTGGAACCAATCCCTCACAGCTACTAAGGGGTGATGGTACCTTGTTTCTGTTTGGGAGGACAATTTCTCAACCTAAATATTTCTGAGCTCCCATCGTGGATCAGCTATGCACTTATTAGTTATATGCCCTTGGGCAAGTTATTTAATTTCCCTGACCCTAAATTCTTTTTTTCATCTAAAACATGGAGAAAACAATGTCTGTCAAAGTTTTTGTGAATTGGAAATGTCTTACCACTGTAGGTGTGTCTAATATGTAGAAGGCAACACACAGCTATGTTTTCTTTCCCTTGTTCCAGGGGAGGACGGTCCTGACACCTCTTTCTATAAAGGCAACATTCTACTCTGCCCAGCCTTCACATGGTGGTGCTGCTTGCAGACCCCTGTACACTCAGCTGAGAAACAAACAGGTTTAACTCTGCATGAGGTCCCTGACTGCAAGCCAGTAGGTCAGTTTGGTCTCCTTGTAACATGTATGTGCAGCAGGGTGGATACATTTCTAAAATATTTTATTGTGCCAGACCTTATTATTTTACAAATTAATTGGAAAGTGAAAATATGAAAGTTGAGAGATCCTTTTATAAACAAAGAAGGGTAGGTCGTATAAACAATATATTTGGAACAAAGATATAAATCCTTAGTCATGCCAAAAGCTGTGCATCTCTAATTTTGATGAGATATTCATTGACCTATTGTAATTCATTTATAAATGAAAAGCAAATTAAACGACATTTATGTGCTGAAGCTGCATCATTGTGTCTAAAGGCAAGGTATGAGTAAGATTTCTGTAAACTGTTTAGGTTTTGGGGGAACAGCCTTGTATGAAATTAAAAGACTGGTTATAATGATTTCACTCACCATATATTTAATTACGGAGTCAAGGGTTCTTCAATTTCACCTTAGGTCCATTTTAAAGATAGAATCCCTCAATAAATAAATTAAAAACCTCTACTGAGAATTAAATATGTATAAAGTACCCAGCAATATTTCACAAAAGGAGGCCAACACCATTTTAGGAGCCATCTTGGTAGCAGAATATTCAACTTCGGTCTCTTTTTTTTTTTGCGGTACGTGGGCCTCTCACTGTTGCGTCCTCTCCTGTTGCGGAGCACAGGCTCCGGACGCGCAGGCTCAGTGGCCACGGCTCACGGGCCCAGCCGCTCCACGGCATGTGGGATCTTCCTGGACCGGGGCACGAACCTGTCTTCTCTGCATTGGCAGGCGGACTCTCAACCACTGCGCCACCAGGGAAGCCCTGGACCAACTTCGGTCTCTTGTTGCTCCTCTCCTGCAGACAGAGGCTGTATCCTTTCCTGGCTGGTAGAACAGCAGTAATGTCCTAAAAGGGAAACCTAAGACGATTTACACGAATTATGTGGACTCCTCAAAATACAAGCAGCTAAAGCCCCTTAACACAGTTAACACGTCATGGGAAATTTGCTTCCTACTTTGTTACTGTAGTAACACCGAAAACTTGTCCAAAGAAAACGAAGAAAAGCTCTCAGAAGCAGCAAGTAGAGGGAGGATGGTGCAAACCCCACTGGTCTGTTATAGAAGGCAGCTCTGGAAATGTTAAATTGTCTCTTGAGGAGTCCCATAAGGAACAGGTACTCAGGAAGCACTGGAAGAATTGAATTTAATTGCACTCCCTCTGAGGTGAAGAGGCCAATTTAAATTAAGAGTAGTGGGATGTCCCTGGTGGTGCAGTGGTTAAGAATCTGCCTGCCAATGCAGGGGTCACAGGTTCGATTCCTGGTCCGGGAAGATCCCACATGCCGTGGAGCAACTAAGCCCGTGCGCCACAACTACTGAAGCCTGCAAACCTAGATCCTGTGCTCAGCAACAAGAGAAGCCACTGCAATGACAGGCGTTTCCACTGCAACGAAGAGTAGCCCCTGCTCTCTGCAACTAGAGAAAGCCTGTGTGCAGCAACGAAGACCCAATGAGGCCAATAACTAAATAAATAAAATAAAGTAAGAGTGGTAATTTTAGCTCAAAGTCCTTGCAACTGTTCTCACATGGTGGCACAATATTACCTTCAGCACCCCCTGAGAGCCAGGCATATTTCCCACCCCATGGAGCCATTTCCTTTATCCTGCCTTGGCCCCATTAGATCTTTCTTCTCTCCATTCTTCCTTCTTTCCTGCTCTAAACACAGAAATAGAGACCCTTTCCATTCCCTCACAGAAAAAGTGGCTTCTGATCAAAATAAATGTTTCCAAGGTATCTTCTATGAAAGGTCTTCTCCCCCAAAGTGCTGTTCATTTTTCCCAAATGACCCAGCACTCCCAGTTACCCTCCTCAGACGTATATCCTTGCCTCCTGGAGCAAATTTATGAAAGAACCGCACACCTTCACCACATTCAGATCCAATAAGTTCACAGCCTTTGCATGTTCCAGTTATTTTCATTCAAATCCTTCTCCCTCCAAGCATTTAAAAAAACATATCAG
Organism: Mesoplodon mirus; assembly: GCF_964341445.2. NCBI lineage: Eukaryota > Metazoa > Chordata > Mammalia > Artiodactyla > Ziphiidae > Mesoplodon > Mesoplodon mirus. Next base: position 29,174,580 of record NC_138986.1, on the reverse strand, counting down.
CAAGTTGTTTAAAAATATTTGTGATTCTGTCCCATTTAGAGTTCCCCTGAAAAGAAAAGGATCTCCATTATGGAAGAGAAAAACATTCATTCTACTTTTGCATCAGAAACCGGCCAGCAGAGTTATCAACCCAAAAGCTAACAATTGATCATTGGCAAAACTCAAATTCATGCCAAATCCTTCCAAATGGAACATTCAGTTACTGGAGACTGGTGGTGAAGTTTCCATTCTAATTTCTTTTCATACTTATGGCATAGACTCAAATCATTTCATATTCTTGATTGGATTTTTTTTTTTTTTTTTTTTTTTTTTTTGCCATTGAAGACTATGAGGACATTATGTTGGGGGTGGAGAGCTGCCAGGCCACAGCTGTCCTCTGAGATGCATGCACCACACCGGAGAAGCCAGATGTCCTAGCACCAGGGGAGCTTGAGCATATCCCGGTTGGCCATAAAATGGCCTCTCTGAGGAAAAGGGCAACCAAAATGTAACAAGCTGTCTGTCTCTCTTATAAGCAGTGAGTTACTGACCTTCTCCAGTGAATCAGGGAAACAATGTCTTACATTTCTCAGACACTCCATAAACCATCGCCACTGTGCTTTCTGTAATAGGTGGCTCCACAAGAACATTTTTGTAGTGGGACACAAAAGCCGAATTCTGGAAAACAGGCTAGGGATGGTACTTAGAAATGCTTGGACAGGAATGGAGCTTGAGAAATGCTGGGAACAGAGCAGAGTGGAAGGAGATAAAGTTACCTCCATGGGAAAACAAAAATATTTATGATAAAGACATCAGGAAGCAAATTCTGAAAAACCCACAGACATACAAATAGAATGAACTCTGGATTGCCTGGACCACCTGGGGATATTCTTATTGCTATTTTAGAAGTTCCATGTGTCCAAAAAAGTGCAAGAATTAATTAATATAATTAAGGTAATTCAAAATGCCAGAGATCATTTGGAGCTGTAATTAAACTTAAATGCAGCTTTTCTCACACAACCAAAAATGAATATGTACATACATAAATAAGTAAACCAAAATTAAAATAGGCAAACCCACAATGGCACACAACTCTTATTCTTCCTTTTCTCTATTTGAGCAATTTGGTCCAAATCCATCAGATGAGGTTGAGCAAGGCAAGTGTCCACACAGGTTAGGATGACCATGTGTGAAGCGTGTCCACGTGAAGAAGTAGCATCTCAGTGCAAGTGCTGGAGCCAGTGTAGAGCCAGTTGGAACCAGGGTAGACAGGTGTCACTGTAGGAGGGTAGCCCAGCTCAGGGTGTCAGAGCTTGAGAAAGGTGAGTAGGGCATCCATGCAGGGGAGGGGGCAGCAGGAGCAGCAGGACGTAGGTTACATACAGGGGAATTGATCACATGAATAAGTACTTTAAGGATTAAAGAGAGCAGGTTTCTCATTATTAGAGCAAGGAGTTATAATCATGATAGGGAGAAAACCAGAATGAATTGAATTGGAATTAGAAATATTGATGTAAATGTATTCTTTAATCTAGACAGATAAGAGAGATACAGAGCTAGAGACAGAGACAAAGAGGGAGACAGGGAGAGAGACAAGCAGAGAGTAGGGGCAAAGAGAGAGAGAGAGAGAGAGAGAGAGAGAGAGGGCATCTGGCTCTGTCCACTGAGAGGTCCTGGGAGCAGTGATACCCCAGGACCAAGCAAAACAATGAGCACATTTAGCACCCAAGATTGGTCTCTAAATACCATTTTCCACTAAAAGGAGCCAGAGCTTTTTTGGATAAATGGCTGATTTCAGGGCTAGATTCACATCCCTTTTGCCAAAAAGTAAAGAAATGTTCAAATAATATGGGGACATGACTAAAGTACCTTGAAACCAAGTCAGAGAGGACCCCACATACCAAATTTGGGACAATTTGAGCACCAGAATAAATAATAATAACCTTAGAACCTATTAAATAAAATAAGAAATGAATGTATACTGAACTAAATGAAGGAATGAATCAATTGAAAGTATGATGAAGAATGGTTTATTTATACTGTCTCAACTCCCTCCTGCCATACGCAGACACTCATACCAAATACTTATCAAGTATAGGGAATAAAGAGTAATTTTATAGTGGAGAAGTCTATCACACCCATCTTAGCAAGTAGTCAAAGTAATATTATGAGGACTAGTACAATTTGAAATTGTGTGTCATCTAATAGAATGCAATGAGAGCCCATCATTTTTGTGATATTCCTGCCAGAGATACGTAGTTTGAATGAGATCATTAGGAAACATCAACAAACTGACATTGAGGGTCATTCTACTAAACAACTGGGCTGAAATCTAACATGTCAAGGTCATGAAAATCGAGGAAAAGATGAGGAACTGCTCCAGATTGAAGGATACTAAAGACATGTGACAACTAAATGCAAGACATGATTCTGAACCGGATTCTTTTGCTAGAAAGGACACCGGGCAAATGGCAAAACTTAACTGATGTCCAAGGATACATTAGATGACAGTAATGTATCAATATTAACTTCCTGATTTTGATGGTTGATTGTGATTATGTAAGAGAATAGCTTTGTTTGTAGGAAACAGATACTAAAATATTTGGGGATTATGGGGCAACAATTAGTTACTTACTCTGAAGTAATTCAGGAAAAAAAAATTTGTATTGAAATTTCTCTAAATTTGAGATTCTTTCAAAAATGTTAAGTAAAATAATGTAGAATGATGCACACAAAAGCAAATACAAAGGGCATTCTCCCATCTTATAGTTTTTTAAGGACTGCCCAGAGGATAAGCAGGAAAGCTTGGTTGAAATGGATTTGAGCAGATCTCACAGATCATCTACCTGGTTTTAAAGACTGGGGGTCAGGCTCTCCAGTGAAGACTGATTTGCTCATGATCTTACTTGCCTTGGGTTCCCTTCTCTGCAAAGTTTAGAACCTGACATATTTTCACCTCCTTACTTCATTCTATATCTCACAGGTGACAATGGAACAGTTTCTCTTTCTTAGATTTTGCCAAGTTATGAGACCTGCTTTGCCAAGGCTAGACTGTGATCAACCATTACTGTGGAGATAACTTTCCAATCTGAAAAAAGTCTCCACACACATTTTAAGATCCGTTATCCCCCAAGTAAGTAGATTTCCACCTTTAAATAGCAAATGGAAACGAGTTAGAAAAGAATAAAAATCAGGCTGTAATTAATAGAGTGTCTTGGATAAGAAAGAGTCCAGAGTGTAGAGGAAGACCCCTAGAGACCAAATCCTAGCTCTGTCACTCCCTAGTTATGTGACCTGGGGCCACTTACTCATTCTTGCCATTTCTTAGTACTCTCATCTGCAAAAAGGTTTAAGATGAATACTCTCCTAGTAAATTTATAAAGGTAAAGCACTTTAAAAAGTAACTGGTAGATAGTAATTCCTCAATAAGTATTAACTTTTATTAGTATTATCTATTAAAATTTAAAATATTTATGCCTTATCATTTGGCACAATGGCACAATATTTGTGCCATTTCTCTTCAGAGAAATAAAGCAATACCCCTACACAAGGATGTCCACTACAGCAATGTTTGTGACAGAGAAAATGAAACTGCTTAAATATCCATAAATCAAAGGTTAGCTAAAACTTCATGACATATTCTACCATAATTTTTTTTTTTTTTTTTTTTTTTTTTTTTTTGCGGTACGCGGGCCTCTCACTGTTGTGGCCTCTCCCGTTGTGGAGCACAGCCTCCGGATGCGTAGGCTCAGCGGCCATGGCTCATGGGCCCAGCCGCTCCGCGGCATGCGGGATCCTCCTGGACCAGGGCACGAACCTGTGTCCCCTGCATCGGCAGGCGGACTCTCAACCACTGCGCCACCAGGGAAGCCCCTACCATAATTTTTTATACTAGAATTTTAAAGAGTAATGTCTTCATGTCATATTGTGGAGTGAAAAACCAAGTTGGTAACACAATATGATATTTAGGTGGAATATACACTAAATAATGCTATATATTTTTGTGGGTCTATATAAATATATATAAAGCTTAAAAAAATTATGTGGATGCACAAGAAATTGTTAACCATTTGTTACCTTTAGAGGAAAGGAGCTAGATTAAAACTATGATCAAAGACAATTTAGCTTTACCTGTAGTCTTAATTTTCTACAAGGAGAATACGTTTGTACATTATCTACATAATTAAAGGTTGGTAGTAAAAATCATGTTACAGTATTTTTGTGTTATAGACCTAAGTCTTTTAAGCACATGATCAGTTTTTGATTAGTGTCATAAAAGGAAGGGAACAAAATACTTGGATCTAAAATACAGAGTTGGAGAGGAAATTCAACATGTTTTCCTCTGGGAAGGTGATGCATGTTATTTGTTTGTTGGCTTTGTCTGTGGTCAATTTCCAGCTCTGTGTTTTAGAGACTAAGAAGAAAAGTTGTCTTCACTTCCTAGATCTCTAGTCTGGCTGGGAAGGGACACTAGTCCCGGGGTAGGGGTGGGTCAGTGGGGAGGTGGGTTGGGCGTGTAAAATGTGCTGTGGAACCCCTGTAGGCTTTAGCTGAAAGGTGACAATTTCTTTCTTTGCTCTTTTTGGTTGTTGCTTCTGTTACAACCTGGAGAGCTGGACTAGTTAAGGTTTTATTCCCCCCGGGGGTGGCTTTGTTGAATGACCTTTGGAAGTGACCAGGTTTGGATTTCTCAGAGAGACTTTTCCACCTCTGTTCACTTTGTCTCTGTGAGTACTACCTATTTTAGGATGGGGCGCAAACGTGTGGCAGTGAAGGATTAAAGCTCAGATCTAGTCATGTTTATAAGGAGCTCCCACCAGTTGCCCTTCTGCGGGCTCTGTACCAGCAACAGAAGTTCATTTGTAGCAAGGAAGAGGGGGTAACCTTGCCGGTAAAATGGAGATGGGGAGTCAGCAGCAATGGCCTCAGATCCGGGCTGGAGAGCTTCTTTGTGCTTTAGCTGTAGAATATTTAACCTCTCACCTTTCCCACTTGTAAAATATGAATGATAATAGCACCAACGCATGTAACCCAATGCCTGGTTTACGAAGCACTTCTAACTTTTGGATAAAAAAAAAAAAAAAAACACTTAGAAAATGCCTCTGCATTACTCACTGGGATAATGGACCAGGAATATGCTTCCTTTGAAAAGTTAAACTAATTAACATTTTTACTGGTTATTTGATCTCAATATTTGTGCCAAATGCAATGGATGTAATACAATCTCTTACGTTGCTTACGTTTTTTTTTTTACTGAGCCACGGGAAGTTCAAAATCAAACCACTGCTATTTTTGGAGATGGAGAAAAGAACATAAAGCAAATGATCCTATATCCATGATAAAACTAAAAGCTTTGACTTCAAAGAAAATACAATGCTTATATCCATTTAGTCAAATGCCTTAACATAAGATTGATTTAAAGAGCATGAAAAATAAAAATAAAAACAAAAAAACAGGGCTTCTCTGGTGGTGCAGTGGTTGAGAGTCCGCCTGCCGATGCAGGGGACACGGGTTCGTGCCCCGGTCCGGGAAGATTCCACATGCCACGGAGCGGCTGGGCCCGTGAGCCATGGCCGCTGAGCCTGCGTGTCCGGAGCCTGTGCTCCGCAATGGGAGAGGCCACAGCAGTGAGAGGCCCACGTACCGCAAGAAAATGAATAAATAAATAAAATAAAATAAAAATAAAGGGCATGAAGTTCAGGAGTTGGCAAAAATTGGAGACAACAAGGATGCCAGATTTTTCTAATGGGCTTCAAGGAGAAACTGGGATGGAAGAAGCCAAAAGCCAAAGGCTTCCGTGTGAAACAGACATAATCCATCCACAGTAGGGCTCAGAAAAGCCGAGCTTGAGGGACAATAGCCAGCCTCTTCAGTGGGTCTGCTAGCTCTGCCCCTCCCTGACCCTAAGGAATGATGCTAAATTCCTGGGAGTTTCTTCCTGGAAAATTAGCTCCAGGTTTGGATCTGGAAGTTGGTTCTCATCAGCTGAGGGTTATTCACAATTCATTTTAATTTTTCTATCTAGAATTTGGATGCAATTCAATGAAATTGGTCTGTAATTTTAGGCAAGCACAAGGGCTGGCATGAACCACCTCCAGAAAGAATGTTAGGAAGTCGCCACGTACTCACATGCTGGTAAAGGGGGTGGACTTGATCTCCATCTGAGTCTAGTAACTGCGCTGCATCCGCATCAGCACAGATTTGCATCTGGAATGACTTATTTTCTCCTAACTGGGTGATCCTTGGCTTGGGTAACTTTCACCCTAGCAACCCTGGTGTAGGTGCTAGTAGTAGGTGGGTTCTGGGGTATCTGGATGGCACAGAAGTGATTTTACCCTCAATGGCTGCTTTAAATTTCCCGTGACAAGTGAGGATCTAATTTATTTATTGAATATTTTAACTATGACTTCTAAGGAAGGATCTTGTGTTCAGCCGTCCCCCACACTAACCCACAACCCACACTGCTGGGGAGATCTGTGTGATGAGACACGTGCCCTCTCGTGTGAGTTTGGGTGGGGTGGGGAAAGGAGTGAGGAAGGCTGGGGGAATGTCTATTTCCAGGCTGTGTCCCAGGCTGATCTGGCAGTTGCTGTGATACTGGTTTAAAATAAATGTTATGAGGCTTTTCCCAGAGAATTCCTGAACTCTAATTTCCCTGAGGATTCTTTTGTGAAACATCAGTGGCTGAAATGAACATAACTCTTGTCAAGCCTCTAAGAGAATGGGATTTGGTCTCCTTGTTCTGGCAGGAAGTAGCCTCTCTAAGCAAGTAAACTATAGACGTGGCATCTCTAGATCACTATTACTTAAAATAGTCAACTGAATGGCTTTTTCATTTTCTTGTTATAATCTGATTCTAGGACTCTTTCTTAGTTATTTCAAAGAACTGCAAGAAAACTTGTGTTTAAGTAATAAAGTTTAGGCAGAGATTTTTAATGGAAGATAAAATAATAGGTTATGTCTGTGGAGCACTCTGATACACTTCCAAATGGTTTTATTTTACTCTCAACATTCCTGAGAGGCTCTCTGAAGTGTGAAGTATTTAGAAATAGAAGGAAATGTGGGAGTTACCTGTCCAAGTCTCCACCTAATGAAAGAATTTCCAGTACAGCTTGCCCACTGCCCCCTCCCCCAAATAGTTACAGCATTTGATGGTTAATTTCATGTGTCAGCTTGTCTGGATTCAAGGATGCCCAGATAGCTGGCAAAACATGATTTCTGAAGGTGTTTTTGGAAGAGATCAGCATTTGAATTGGTAGACTGGATAAAGAAGATTGTCTTCACCATTGTGAGTGGGCATCATCCAATCTGTTGAGGGCCTGAAGAGAACAAAAAGAAGGAGGAAGAGTGAATGTGCTCTATTTGCTTAAGCTGGGACATCCATCTTCTGCCTTCTGACTTTGGTGCTCCTGGACTTTGGACTCGGACTGAATTATGTCAACTGTTTTCCTGGTTGTCCAGATTGCAAATGGCAGGCGGTGGGACGTCTCAGCCTCCATAATCACGTGAACCAATTCCCACAATAAATCTACTCTTATGTATGTGTGTGTGTGTGTGTATATATACATCAATAAGATATATATCTATATATATACCTATTGATTCTGTTTCTCTGGGGAACCCTAATACATGGAGCCATTCCATAGTCAGCATCAGAATCTCACTGCCTCCTCAGATTGTGTCAAAGTCAGCCTCCCTTTGATTTCCACCCAGTTCTAGTTCTGTACTGCCACACAGCACAGCAAGATAAGGCTAATTCCCCCTCTGCACAAAATATTTGTGGATAGCTATCATGCTGGACATCTGCATACCTCTTCACTCCTCTCTCAAGGCAAATACTGCCCCAAACCCCTCCTTTCCCAGCTAGACAGTCGTTGTATTTGCTTCTGGAATCTGGTTTCGGTACTTCTTCCACCGTGATCATTTCCATCTGAATGGTTTTTTTTGAAATATCTTGCCACAAAACAAAACTTTCTCCTCCTGGTATTGTTTTATTTGTAAAAACAAATGAACTGTTTTTCTTTTGGATACAATATTTCTGTTAATCAGCGTAAGAGCACATTTGATTTTTGGAAGCTTCATTTGCAAGTAACATATCGAGAATGCAGTCAATTAAATAGTCAAATACTCACATGTACTGTTAAGTCCAACTTTTTGACTTTATAGCTGTGAAGTTGATTCTTTGGACTTTTATCTGAGACTTTATATGTATTTTTTATCATCTTTCATCTTGTGTGATTCTTTTTTTTTTTTTTTAAGAAGATGTTGGGGGTAGGAGTTTATTTATTTATTTATTTATTTATTTTTGCTGTGTTGGGTCTTTGTTTCTGTGCGAGGGCTTTCTCCAGTTGCGGCAAGCGGGGGCCACTCTTCATCTCAGTACGCGGACCTTTCACTGCTGTGGCCTCTCCCGTCGCGGGGCACAGGCTCCGGACGCACAGGCTCAGCGGCCATGGCTCACAGGCCCAGCCGCTCTGCGGCATGTGGGATCTTCCCGGACCGGGGCACGAACCCGTGTCCCCTGCATCGGCAGGCGGACCCCCAACCACTGCGCCACCAGGGAAGCCCCTTGTGTGATTCTTTCAATAATCTTTTTGAATTCTAACTCTGTCATGTATAATGTTATAACTCCTTTTTCTAGTCTCAAGTTTGAATTTCAGGGTAGTGACCTTTTTTGTTCATTCGTTTGTTTTTTTATTTGTTTGTTTTGACAAATTGACCAGTTGGCATTGATTCAAGTATTATCATCCTTGCTTTTCTAACACAGAGATGTTTTTTAAATGTCTGGAAAGTATTACACAAGTGAATGACTCATTCACTCATTCAACAAACATTTACTGAGCACTTACTATGTGCCAGGCATGATGTTAGGGATTTAATAGAGATCCGATGGATAAAGTCTCTGCCCTCGGGAGCTTGCATTCTACAAAGAGACATAAATACATAATTGCATAGCATGGTATGATTTGCACACCTTGGGTTTTTTTTTTTTGGCCACACTGTGCGGCATGTGAGATCTCAGTTCCCTGACCAGGGATCAAACCCACGCCCCCAAAATTGGAAGACAGAATCTTAACCACTGGACTGTCGCGGTAGTCCCAGAGTGTGATATGATAAAGGAAGTAAACTTGATAGGGAGACAGGATAATTTCTAGGCAAGCTGCTTTATACAGAATAGAGGGAACGCATCTTCACTGAAACGTAGAGCAGGTGAGGCAGCCTTTCAGGAAAAGGGAAGCGCAAGTGGAAAGTCCTGAGACAGGTAAAACCCTGACCAGTATGTCCAGGGGTGAGATGCATGATCTGTTTTGTCTCCGTCTATCTGGTTCTGACTCTGACCTTCATCCCCAGCACAGGACTTGGTGGGTTTTCTCGTGGCTTTACATATCAGAGCACAGGGAGAAGTTGTTTCCCTAGAGCACAGCACTGAGTGGAGAACCCCAGCTGCTCAGAAACCCTCACCTGGAAAATGTGGGATGCCTCTCTAATGGACCATTTCACAGGACATTTTCATTTGAAAGAGCACATGGAATCTGAAGTCACAGGCTGAGCAGGCACAGAAACAATGCAAAGGTGTCCCTTTTGGAAAGTCTCAGGGGCTGTTGGAGCTCAGTGTGCATGTGACTGTCAGTGCCAACGCTTGTGCACTGCTCCGACTGTACGGGATGCGTGGGACCTAGCAGGCATAGCCCTTCCACTAAACTTCTTACCTGCTTTCAATCTTCTAATGTCACAGAGTTAAGCCAACTCAGCTGCAAAGTCATCTGGAAAATTAATATCACGGTCTCGTGACACCAGGCTCTTGCCCAGATTAGCTTTGGCCTCCAATTTTCCTTCTTCCCGTATCATATTCAATGATGAGAACATCAGCCAAGGAAGAACCACCCTGTGGGCCCTTCTCAAAAGTCCATGATGCAGAGGAAAAAATTGCAAAAATGTGGTCAGAGCTTCAGAAAAAAGAAATATTAATAAAAGCTCAGTAAACATGGGTTTTTTCCAAGCAGACAGTAGAAAGTAATATGCACTTATTTTAACGGCACTATTTTGATTCTACTAATGTTCTGAGAAGGATCTTAACCTCCCTAACCTCCCTTAACCATTTTCCTCTGTAAAAATGAAGAGACTGACATGAGCAGCTTTCAATTTCCAGATGCCACATAAAGGTCCATGATGGCTGGTTGACTGGAGAAAATATATTGAGGTCAGAGTGAAGCACGTTCTGTTTCCATCGGTCACTCTTCTGACTGGGGAGCGACGGAAATATCAGACCCTCTGGGGTCAGCAAGACCTGACTTGAATCCTGTCTTTGCTGTTCTCTAGCTCTATGGAAACATTATTTGTCCTTGCTAGCCCTAGGTCCCTTCCATAACTCAGGGATAAGTGCTTACCTGATGAAATAAGATAATGTATCTACAGTGCTTAATATATAGGTAGGTTTCAACAGATGCTTAATCTTTCCCTCCCTTCAGAGGTACTTTGAGTTGTGTCCAGGAATGTGCACGCACTCAATAGGACAGAAAACTCTCTTCTAACTGGAACAACATTTGATACATTTCCTCTGCTCAATTGTAAGACAGGCGAAGGACCTGAAAACCTGTCTGCAAGGCAAGGCTTCCAACAATGGTGAGAAGACTTTTCTGTTCATATTGTTTAGATATCCAGAAGTCCTTTTTTTTTTATGGTGTGTAAAGAGACACAACCCAGAGAATTAAGAGTCATGGGTTCTAGTTCCATTTCTCCTTTTAACTAGTTATGAGACCTAAGCTAACCAATTAAGTTTTGCTTCCTCCTTCATTTGACCAACTGAATTTGAACATCTGTCTTAGCCCAACTCTTCGGGCTATTAAATAAGAATTTTGAGATAGTCACTAGATGTCTTTGAATTGTGAGTAGCTTGTATCTTCATTCAAAGATAACAATGTTATATACTGTGTTCTTTAAACTACTAATTTCTGCCTGTTTTTGAGCCACATTTACTCTTTTTCTTATTGTTTTAAACTTTATGTACTGGTTTTGGGGCCAGTGAAATATGAGTGATGCATTAAAAATGTGTGGCCTTTAATTACATGGTACTTTAGGCAAAGTATTAATCACCTATTATGTACCATGTACTGTAGTAGTCATGGTTTTCCCCTGTCAAGGTAGGTATTATTACTATTTTTATTTTACAGAAAAGAAAAAGGGAATAATCATTTGCTGAAGGTCAAAAGAATAGTAAGAGACCCCAAGACTTATTTGGTGTTTCTGACACCAAATTTCACTGTTTCACATTATAATCCTATAACACAGAGGACACACTTCATCCTGCTGATTGTCAGGGTTAATTTAAACAAAAGAGCTTCAAGGTCTTCCACTATAAACCCAACACCCCCCAAACACCCAGATATACATGAGGACAAGTTAGATTCTTGATGTTTAATAAAAAAAATTAAAAACCACAATGAAATGAATATTCTCATTCCCTGAGCTAAGTAAGGCAATAACATTTGTATTGTGAATGGAAAATGTTGCCTTCCATATCAGTAAACAAAGGATGTTGCAGTCATTAAGCCACTACAGCCGTCCCTCCACCCCTGTCTTCATCCCCCCTTCTGCGGTGAGCCCTGGGGGAACTCAGGATGGAGACAAACTGGAAACAAATGGGCTGCCCACTGCCAAGCTCTCAGCCACTGCAGTCACCCCCAAAGGTGCACCCTCAGGGGACTCAGAATGGGAAAGAATAGGATACTGGCCCTAGGTAGCTAAGGTTCGTATCAGAGGAGTAATTTAAATGAGCCTGGACACTTGCATTTTCCCAAACATAGAAACGTGCTAAATTCATTAACTTGAGGTATTTGGTTTTCTTTAATTAACAGTAATCATTGGAAGTTCTGACTACCTGGTCTTTGTTGTAAAAACTCCTATATATCCTGGCTTCTCCCTGACCTCTTCGGAGCAGTTCCTCAGAGCTATCTGAGAGGCTGCGTACCGGGCTTAAGTCCTCAGTTTTGTCCACCAAAGAAAACATAATTTTCAACTTTTAGGTTGTGGGTTTTTTTTCAGTTGATAGTGTGGGTACTTAATTATTGTTTAGCTCTCTGACTAGACTGCAAACTCCCCGAAGGCAGGGACTGCATTCCTTTTTGTTTGTCATTGTATCCATAGCACTAAGCACAGTGCCTAACATTGAAAAGAACTCAAGAGATTATTTTTTTATTAAAGCAATGCTATGTGTATAAATGAGCAAACTACTGACAAGAAAAGTTTCAGGTGTGAACTCAGCAATCTTAAGTACAACTTATGTGCAAATCAAGCAGGGAACAGATGGCTCCAATACCCCCAACTTGTCCTCCTGTGTTAAAACCCAGACTGTTGGGCTTCCCTGGTGGTGCAGTGGTTGAGAGTCCGCCTGCCGATGCAGGGGACACGGGTTCGTGCCCCGGTCCGGGAAGATCCCACATGCCGCGGAGCGGCTGGGCCCGTGAGCCATGGCCACTGAGCCTGCGCGTCTGGAGCGTGTGCTCCGCAACGGGAGAGGCCACAACAGTGAGAGGCCCGCGTACCGCAAACAAACAAACAAACAAAAAACAGACTGTTTATCAGACAAACACTTGGGCTGCAATTCTGGGGAGGACAGCTATACAGGGCAAAGCATTCTGAGTAAAATGAGTTTATGACCTGAAATTTGGCTTTTTAAAAATATTGAGTTATCAAAATAAAATTCACTGGCAAAATATCATGTAAACAATTTTTATAAATAAAAAATCTGAGAGGAACATACTGTGAGCAAAATGCCTCAGTAATAGACATGTAATAAAGGTAATATTTACCCCCTTAAACAGGGAAGACACGTGAAAATATCAAGCAAAGCATTACTGTGTCCACTGGGTGGCGATGCAGACCGGTGTTGATGTTATTTCACACATTGTTAAAGGGTGTCAGGAAACTTTTTTAAAAGTTGGGACAGTAATTCCTCATATGTAAAAGCTCCTTCTTTCTTTTGATTCTCACAGCAGCTCTATGAGGAATGTAGCATATGTATTACTATCCCTTAAACACAGACTTTAGACATAATTCAACATAAGAAACCGCCTTTCAGGAGATTTGTAGCACATTTTAATGGAGATTTTCCCTTTAAAATGGCCCATTCACCTTTGAGCTGCATATTCCAAAGTTATTTATTGGTGACCTTTGGTTCCTTTCTCCAGTTTCAAGTGTTCATCTCATAAAAAGACAGTCTCTACAGAAGGAAGACTGAAATAGCTGGGCTATACATTCCTGGGGGTGAGAGTTCGGCTCACCGCTCAGTAGAGATACCAGGATGCTCACAATACACCCTGAAGTCTCTTGTGTCAGAGCCGTGGGTGCCTATTCATTTAAACTTTTCAGAGTCTCAACTTTAACATTTGTAAGAAGAGAATAGAAATATTTTACCATTTACCTTATTAGTGTAATAAGGTAAATGAGTTAATACATGATAGTGGGAAGAGTTCTGTAAATGTAAGTTACCATTACTTTCTCTGGAAGCTTACTCCACATTCACTAAACTTCTTCCCATCCTTTAATCCTGCTCAAACCATGATTCTCATACAGAAGGCTCTCTTAGCCTCTTGAACCAGAAGATGACAATTTGATGTGCCTGATCATTAATTAGCTCATCAATGACTTGCTATATTTTTTTATATTTTCTTCTATTACTTTTACAGTTTTATCTTTCATATTTAGGTCTTTTTCAATCCATTTGATGTTTATTTTTAAATGTCATGTGAAGTAGAGATCCAACTTATTTTTCTTCAAATAATGAGCTAAATTTCCTAACATCATTTGGTAAATATTCTGGTTTCTCCATTGATTTGTGGTGTCACTAATCTCATATTCTATATACCATTTCTCTGTCCCATTTGTCCTTTTGTCTGTCCATATGCCAATAGCATGTTGTTTTAATACTGTTTCAGGTCTTTGTAAAATGTTTTAAGATCTGGTAGATCTGGTTTTCCATCTCTGCTCACCATTTGCTATTATAGTGGATCAAATATTTCGTGTAAATTTTATATGAAATATTAGTGAATTATACTCTTTCATATACATTTCACAATTAATTTTTCAATTCAGCCCAAAAAATCCTTTTAGATTTGCATTGGAAATTTACTGAAACCTATAGATAAATTTTGGGAGAATCAATATCTTTGCAAAATTATGACATCCAGTCCACTAACATAGCACACCTTAATTGAGCTAATTTTTTTCTCTACAAAATCTTGTGCATTCTGTGTTAGGTTCATTAATTCCTAGGTACTTTATAAATTTTGCTGTATCTGTAAACAAAATCTTTTTTTTTTTTTTTCTGTTCTGTTGTCTAACTTTTTTTGCTGGGTAGTAGATACTGGATGAGGCCATCTTGATGAACTCCCAATTAGGTTTTATAGTTTATTTATCTCTTTGGTATTTCTGTGTATATAATTATAGCATCTGCATCAATGACAATTTTGTCTTTTCATTTTTGATACTTACATTTCTTATTTCTTTTTCTATTTTTGTTTTTGTTTGTTTGTTTGTTTTGCATGGCTGGGACCACTAAAGCTATGTGGAATATGTTGAATAGTGACAAGGACTCATGTTATCAGAATCTCTCTTTCCCTCTCTCACCTCTTTCCTTCTCCCTCTATTTCTCTATCATCTCTATCTCTATCTCTAACTCTATCTCTATCTCTATCTTTCTATCTCTCTCTCCATTGTGTGATTTTCATTTAAACAAAGCTTAAAGAATACTGAAGTAAAGATTTGCATATATTTTATTTAGTAATATCTTTTATACCTTATACTTTAGATTGCTTGTTCACGTATATGATGTCATCATGTTAAGGATTAGCAAGATGGAGAACAATTCTTACTCTCTGCATTTGGGGATTTAATTCCTGCAAAAAGCTTCCTGCTTTTAAATGGGAAGAATTTTCAAAGGCAATGAAATAAACATGTGCATTGCCATGTGTTAAAAAACTGACTTCTACTAGGTAGCAGTATTCTCAGTAGGATAATCTGTTAGAAAAATCTTGACAGACTCCTAGAGGCCTCAGGTCTTAACATTAACGACTGTGTAAATTGGTATAGTTCAAAGCATCATGTTTTCTAAGAAGCATCAGACACTAGTTTATCATTTCCTGGTCAGCAAAGCCTATTCTTCTACATTGTCTCTCTTGTTGGAACTTTGCATTGGTCTGTGAGGAAAGCAGAACAGTTACCAGTATCCCTGTTTTATGGAAAAGGAGACTTACCAACATGGCAGAGGTTGAGTCTGAACCCAAATCTTCTGGTTTATATCCAGATACACTCCCAACAACCCTAGGTATCTTCCATGGATTTGACTGTACTGTTATTAGCAATGATGAAAAAATAAAGAACAAAACTTTTGTGTCACTCACCCTTTCTCTCTTTAAAGAAAAGGTTGACATGGGGTGATGTCAGGCTATTGCAGCCCTGGTGGCTATTGCCACTCTGGTTTCATTAGTGAGTAATGTAGTATAATTCTCCCTTATTTTATGGTGCATGTGTATTAAAGAAGCCTAAAAAATTTTAATTTGAAGAGTTTAATAATCCTTTGGGATAATTAGAAACACCTTAAACTCCATGAAACCAGAATGTGGGAACATTTATTCAGCCTACTCTTCACAATTTGCCTGCCGCTGGAAGGGTGGGTGTACCTGCGAATCTGAGGGCACGTAACTATTCTCCACGCTTCCAAAGATGCACAGCAGGAGGAACCGATGGGAAGCTATGTTTTAAGTTTTGAAGCTTATGGACAGAAGGTCTGCATGGTCCTAGCTCCCCAGGCAAATACCAACAGCACCATTATTTACTGTCTTGTTAAATTAAAATACATTTTTGCTTCATCCTGACACATTACCTCAGATCTTCTACAGTACAAAAGAGTGCTTTTAGTCCCAATTTGGGAAAAAAAAAGAAACCAAGGCTCAGAAAGACCGGGTTTCAAGAATCAGAGGTTTTTGGGACTTCCCTGGTGGCACAGTGGTTAAGAATCTGCCTGCCAATGCAGGGACACAGGTTCGAGCCCTGGTCCGGGAAGATCCCACATGCCACAGAGCAACTAAGCCCGTGCGCCACAACTACTGAGCCTGTACTCTAGACCCCGCGAGCCACAACTGCTGAGCCCGCGTGCCTACAGCCCATGCTCCACAACAAGAGAAACCACCACAATGAGAAGCCTGCGCACTGCGACAAAGGGTAACCCCCACTTGCCGCAACTAGAGAAAGCCCACTCACAGCAACAAAGACCCGATGAAGCCAAAAATAAATTTAAAAAAAAATGACACATACACACACAAAAAATGACACACACACACAAAAGAATCAGAGGTTTTCCTAATTTATTAGGCTGCCTTCCTTAACATATCTTTTTTTGGCTGCATGTTCTTTGGAACTCTGGACGGCTTGGCCAAGCTTTTTCCTTGTTCTTTTATGGAAGACAGAAAATTCTTCAGATTATTATAAACAATGCGTGAGCAAATGAGAGGTCTGCTCCATTGTTCCTGGATGATACACCAGGGAGTCTGCCCACTTCCTTTCCAAAACTGGTGATGGATTTCTGATGGACATTGGGGCCACCAGGTGTGTGCATATGATTAGAAGCTGGAAACAGTCTCTGATGGATTTTGTGTCATTTAATGCCAAACCAGTGTCCCTGTAAGCCCATTCCTTCCTCACTGTTGTAGAGTTGGGAGAAGCAGAGCTTTCAATCCCCAGTGTCTGGCATTTTGTTTTTTGTTGTGTTGCACCTAGATAATGAATGGACAAGAATGCAAAAGAGAGGGCAAACCATTGAATTTTACATAATTGCATATGAGATTAGACTACAACACTTGAAGATGTTTCTGACCATAGACTCATTTCACTTGGCCAACACAGTGGTTTCTGATTTTTATTTTAATTTCAATGCTTTTAAGAGAAAACGCATGGTCCATGCCTCCTATTGTCTTCATCTAATATGATTTACAGCCTTGGCTCCCAAAGGCACTGAGTTTATGACCCCTGGAGCTAGTAGTGATTCCTCCCGCCCCTGACATTTTTACAATTTTACGATACTGGAAAGGACAGGATAGTTGATAGGCAGAATGACTTAAAGGAACATAGGGATGGTTGGAAGGGATAGTATTATCCCCTAATCAGGTCACTTTTGTGAGAATATTCAGGTATGCCCTGGGCATGAAACAGCTGTTTAGTGACTGGAAAATCAAGGTGGTTCCTAGCTGTGTTAGAAAGAGTGCAGCCAGAATGAAGTTGCTGAGCTGTTAGGTTCTAAAGCCTGTGGACAAGGCAAAAATCATACATAGTTGCAAAGGGCAACCTTGAAAGTCAAGTCTCCTGTCTCTGTGAGCCTACAGCTTTGTTTGTTCTGCAACATGAAACCAGATTAGTTTGTCTTCATTTCCCAGATGAAAAAGTTGGCATGCAGTATAAGGGTTGTGTTACACCAAAAATTTTTAAGCACTAGACTCACACAAATGAGATTTTGAACATTTAAAAAATATAAACAATTAAGACAACTTAAAAAAAATCAACCAGCGATCAAGACACCTCCTCCGCTCCCTCCTTTAAAATTCTAATTCTGTGTTATTAGAAACCTTTATGCTTGTATGTGCCTATCAAATTTCTAAAAGGATACACCGAAAAAGCTTATTATTGGTTACCTCCTGCAAGGGAAAATTGGGATGGGAATAACTGAGCAGCGAGACAATCGTGAAATTATTACTCATTTTGACCCACCATGTTTTTATTTATTTATTTAACCAAGAGCGTGTAATCCATTTATAAATAAAAGAAAAATCTAAGGAAGCACACACATTCTTTCCTCCTCCCTGATTATTTATTCTTTTATTTGCTATAATTTTAAGAGTTGTCACATATGTTTGAAAAATTATATGTTCTCTAAACTTATCTCAAATTGTCCATTATTATTAGGTAGCATATAATTTAATTCAAGCATCAGATCATTCTGTATGTCTCTTTTTCATGATCTTTCAGAGGAAAATATAATCATTGTTTGCAATTCGGACCCCAAATTGTTTCCAGCTTAACCCTAAATAATCTAATTAAATGAACTTTAATTAATTATTGCCAAAACAAATAGGTCTGTGCTGACCTTTGCTAGCAACACTGCAACACACTTGGAATCAAATGGTTTAGGTCTGGCTAGGGAAGGTGATGACTTTGGCCTCTGGAATACTAGGTCTGGAGTCTATGACTAAGCCAAAGAGGCAGTAAAATAAGGTTGAGCAGAACTGTGTTAAAATCATCCAGATGTCATGAACAAGTCGGCAGCCACTCATCTGTTTTCTATATGTGTCTGTAAAGTGACACTATGTCT
This sequence comes from Mesoplodon mirus, assembly GCF_964341445.2. Taxonomy (NCBI): domain Eukaryota; kingdom Metazoa; phylum Chordata; class Mammalia; order Artiodactyla; family Ziphiidae; genus Mesoplodon; species Mesoplodon mirus. The sequence goes on along the minus strand of NC_138986.1, from coordinate 29,156,243 downwards.
TTATGCTTATGATGCTTGTTCTGCTGTTGACCAGAGTGATTATGCGTATATATTTTCTTTTGAACAGTCTGTACCTTCTATACTGTTGTTACAGCATCGTCATCATGCCTGCTGTGGTACAGTAAGTGGAGAACAGAACAGACCACACAGAAAAGAGGAAACTAAGAACCCTGCCAATCAGAGTCCATGGTTTCCAAGCTATCCAAATACATAAACATATCTGTCTGAACATAATGTTATAGGTAAACACTAAATAAACCTCCAGGATTGCTCTGAATCTTGCTGCTAAAGTCCTTCATAGAAGAGGTGTGGAAAGCAGAGAAAACATATATATATATTAAACACGTTCTTATAGAGCAAGTATGCAGTGGCCAAAGCAGACTAGGAAAGACCACACTAAGCCACAAGTGAAGTCTAAGCAATAATAATTTGTTAGTTTTTGTGACTGGCTAACAATTTTCATGCAATGTGAAAAAGCATTTAACCAATTTCTCAAACTGAGCTTAATCAATTTGGATGAGTGTGTTTTTCTTAATAGACATGTTGTTATGATTCACAACAGGTTAAGTTTAACATCATTTATGTTCCTAATACAAGGCTTGAGGCATATGGAGTAGGATTTGGGGAGCATTTTGATGGATGAGGTGAGAAATGTCTTAACAGGATGCGGTAGAGATTACGTACAATGTGTAACATCTCGCCTTGCCAAGTACACTGGTTACCTATCAACGGATTCGTTGTTATGCCTTGGGGGATATTGAAGAAACTGGTGGGTGGTTTTTGTCCTAAATGCTATTGTTGCAGCTGTGACAAGCACTTCAGTGGGCGGAGTCAACTACATTAAAGAAATAAACTACACTGATTCATCCTTCTTCTTTCTCCATTCCCAGCAACTCATGAAGCTCCACTGATTCACGAAGCTCCATCTCTCTCTATCCTTTTATCGCCACCACCAATGGGATGATTGTCAGACGTCACCTAAGTGGCTTCCTTATTACTGTTATTTTTTTAATTCCAAAGCTCTTCCCACACTCATAACTCTTGCTAAGAGTCACCAGAACATGCCTTTTTTTTTTTTTTTTTTTTTTTGGCGGTATGCGGGCCTCTCACTGTTGTGGCCTCTCCCGCTGCGGAACACAGGCTCTGGACGTGCAGGCTCAGCGGCCATGGCTCACGGGCCCAGCCGCTCCGTGGCATGTGGGATCCTCCCGGACCGGGGCACGAACGTGTGTCCCCTGCATCAGCAGGCGGACTCTCAACCACTGCGCCACCAGGGAAGCCCGAACATGCCTTTTGATTACGCTTTTTCCTCATGGAAAACCTCCAGATGCTTCATTTTACTACCTAATGAAATCTAAACATCTCCACGAAACTTCCAAGAACAGCAATCACAAGGTCCATCTCCTTATTCAAAATTTCTCACTGCTCTTTTTTTTTTTTTAGATATTTATTTATTTTTGGCTGCATCGGGTATTAATTGTGGCATGTGAGGTCTTTCGTTGTGACACGCAGGTTTCTCTCTAGTTGTGGCACACGGGCTCCAGAGCGCATGGGCTCTGTTGAGGCGAGCGGGCTTAGTTGCTCCGCGGCACATGGGATCTTAGTTCCCTGACCAGGGACTGAACCCGCTTCCCCTGCATTGGAGGGTGGATTCCTAACCACTGGACCACCAGGGAAGTCCCTCACTGCTCTTTGATATCTTTTTTTCCCCCTATAATCTGCTAAAGAGAAGGGGAAATGAGAAAGGTAAGAAAGGTAATGAGTGGGGAAAGAAGAAATTAATTAGCATTTTTAAATTCCAGTTCCTTCTGACCTTGTCTCACATATAACTGAGAAAAAGTAGGCAGTGGATGCATTTCCCCCCTTAAAGAAACTGAAGGAGAGGTTTGCCCAAGTTACTGCTTGCCCAATGCTAGAAAGCAGATGGGTGGAGCTGGGATTCTGACCTAGGTCTGCCTGAGACCCTCCCTTTTCCCAATACCCCATTCATCGTGCTTAGGCAGGCTGCCCCCTCTCTCCCCAGCTCAACCAGCCAGACCTGGAAGGCCCTACTTTCTGCCTCACTTTCATGATCCAGTTCCCAAGACAATCTACCTGAGCCCTTCAGACCTCCCTAAGCCTCTCTGTCCTAAACTCCCCGAAAACTTAGCCCCTTTCCCTGACCCCCAAGTTGGATAAGAAGTCTCTCCTCTGTGTTCCCATAACGTCCTGTTTCTGTCATGCCATGTATTTTTAAGTAAACGTTTTTATTGATACATAACAAACATATAGAAAATTCACGTATCATAAGTATTTAGCTTGATGAAATATCAAAAAGCAAAATCACGCCTGAAACCACCAAGATCAAGAAATTACCAGCACCCAGAAGACCACCCCCCTCACTTGCCCTCTTGATCATTATCTCCATCCTCCCCTCCCCAAAGACAATCAGATCCTGACTTTTAAATGGCTTTGTTTTGTTGGCCTGCTTTCAAATTTTATATAAATCAAATCATACAGTGTGGTTTCTATGTTTGTGAGATTTATTCCCTGTTGTTGTATATAGTATATAGCATTTTCATTATAGTATGATATTCCATTATATTTACTCATTTATTAATTATATTTATGCATTTTGCTGTTGGTGGACATTTTGAATTGTTCCCATTTGGGGCTAATATAAATAGTCCTACTGTGAATATTACTGCAAAATTTTTATTGAATATATTTGCACTCTTTGGGGTGCATATACCATCGAGTGAAACTACTGGGTCATAAGTTAGAAATATGTCCATCTTTATTTAGTAGAAAATGCCAAACAGTTTTTCAAAATGGTTGTACTGATTTACACTCCCACTGCAATGTGCATTTCCAGCTGCATCTCATCTTCAACAACTGACAATGTCTACATTATAGTTGCAAATTCTTTCTCCCTCCCCACCCCCCTTTCTCTTTCTCTCTCTTTGCCAAGCACAACACCTAGAAGGTATCTTCGTAAAGGTCTGGAGAAATAATAAGTGAATGACTAACAAGCACACAATTGTTTGCTTCTATATTCTTGTTGTCACCTTTTAGGTGACAACATTTTGCAGAGTATGTATTGGTTACAAACATAGGCTTTGTGGCCAGACTGTCACGATTTGACTTCTAACCTAACCATGTCCCAGTAAATTACCTTTTTGTGCTAGTTTCTTCATTTTTGACATCACAGGGTTATTCTGAAGATTAAATAAATTTTGTATAAAGTACTTAGAAGAACGTCTGGCATACAGTTCGAGCTCTATAGTATAAACTATTATTACTGTTATCTAATCCTGAGGGCCTGCATCCCATTAGACTCCCTAGAAATGAATTGGTTGGTGAGAATCTTTGTCATCCCCTCTGTGAAGCCTGCTCTAGGTAGCCAACCCCACAGAGAGCTTCTGGACTTCTGAGGTTCCCTTTACCCTTCATTCATCAACTGCCTTATACCATGGGTAGGTACCATGTCTCCCCAAGTATATGGCAAATTCCCTAAGCATGGTACTTGACTTATATTCATGGTAGCAGTGGCTTCAAAGTCCCATTTTAATTTGTGGGAGTCTTAGCCGAACGTTCCCCCAAACCCATATTTGACCAGCTCCACCACTGAAAAACTATGAAGAAGTGAATTGTCCCTTTTACCAACCATAGTGCTCAAATGTAGTATCAAATGCTGACAGGGATGTGTCCCACAGCCCTAGATAAAAGATACCTCTGCACATATGCTATTTGACATCATAGTGTTTAGTAAATATTTGCCTTTTTTTTTTTAGTTGATCCATTTTTCTTTCTGGACTTCCCTGTTCTTGCCCTGTTCCCTTCCCACCCACTTGTGTTTGATTTAATCTCCTCCTGTTTATGTGACACTTGGGACTTCTCTGGCTCTTATCAACTCTCCAGCAATGCAAATCAGATCTTACATAGTGACTGACTGAAGCCATAAACCAAATTTCTACCCTCAAAAAATTAAAAAGCTTTGTAATCCATGATTAACCCCTCTGAGTTATCTATAATTAGATGGGAGAGTCGCGGCTGCAAGACTTATGTTCAGATAAAAAAAGTGATTTAAGTACTTATTGTTCAAAGAGGAACTCTTAACTCTTATTGATCATGAGAATGAGGGGGAGAGATGCAGAAAGCCTTTTCGTCAGGGCTAGCATCAGTCATTACTAGGACTTTAGATTTTCTTTGTCACCATTGTCGATTTTGGCACTTGGGTTTGGTAAGAGGTTTAATATGCAGCTAATGTCTGTAGGGCAGAGCCATAACTCAAATGCAGAGCTTGATCTGCGGTTCCCCTTCAGCAAGAAGTCATTGACTCAAGAGAGACAGTAGGGCTTCCCTGGTGGCGCAGTGGTTGAGAATCTGCCTGTCAATGCGGGGGACACGGGTTCGAGCCCTGGTCTGGGAAGATCCCACATGCCACGGAGCAACTAGCCCCGTGAGCCACAATTACCGAGCCTGCGCGTCCGGAGCCCGCAACAAGAGAGGCTGCGATAGTGAGAGGCCCGCGCACCATGATGAGGAGTGGCCCCCACTTGCTGCAACTAGAGAAGGCCCTCGCACAGAAACAAAGAGCCAACACAGCCATAAATTAAAAAAAAAAAAAAAAAAAAAGGCAAAATTCCTTTAAAAAAAAAAGAGAGAGAGACAGACTAAGTGATCTCCAACACCTGTTCAACCCTTCTGGGAGAGGTGAGACATAAGAGCCATGATGAAAGGGATCACTACTTTCCCTGGGGAAATCCCTGTGCAAACTAAGAGGTCGAGGTAGAGGGTGTGCAGTAGGCTTAGAGCAGCAGCAAGGCCAACTATTGGAGAATCCCGTGTATGCTAGGAAATTTGTGGAAGACCTAGAAAAGTGAAAAAGTCCAAACAACTTGGACGCAAGATGATTATATCTCCTAATATCAAGCCCCTTTCCTTTCTCCCACAGGAAATATTCCAATGGGATGAGCTCTAGGAAAGGCCTCTGAACATCAGTCCGGTGGGCCCATGCAGTGCTGGGTGCACACCAGCTTCAGTGGCTTCTGGTCCAAACCAGGGATGTGCCCCTGCAGGGTCCTTCCCTGAGCTGACACTGGACTCGTTTTGGCTCTGGTTACTCTCACGAACCAGGAGTCCTGCCGGCTCAGCATTTTGGAAACATAGTCATTTATGACAAACATCCTCACCCTCTTTAGTGGCATTCTCATATACTTACAGACTGTTATCTCAATTTCCATTTCGACAAACTGCTTTATTGAAAGTCTGTCTTTCCCACCAGGATGTGTAAGGGCAGAGATTTGTCAGCTTTGCTCATTGCTTTATCCTCAGCACTCAGAATAGAGCCTGACACAGGGAAGGCACCAAGTATTTGTCGAAAGAATTACCTGTTACTTCAGACAAGCCAAATGTCAGACAAACAGCCAACTTCAGAGGGCAGGCAATAAATATAGGGAACATTACTTCATGGCTGTCCTTGAGAGAGTTAAATTGACAAGGATTTGTTTGGATGGATTTATGGATAATGACTGACATCATAAAATGCTGCTGAGAAGCCCAAAAATAGAAATTGGCTTTAGAGAATCCCCTGGCAGTCCAGTGGTTAGGACTCTGTGTGCTTCCACTGCAGGGGACATGGGTTCTCCCTGGTCTGGGAACTAAGATCCTGCAAGTCATGCAATGCAGCCTCCCACCAAGGAAAAAAAAAATAATTGGCTTTAAGACCACCCTATTCTCTCCTAGAGTCAGAAGCTGATGCTGTTGGAGGAATCAAGCCACTGAGCTGTGAATTACAGCAGCATTTCCCTGGTTTTACATTTTCAACAGATCTACTATCGCCCCCTTAACTGAAATTTACAAAATAACACACGTGGACACAACTTCTGCAAATATTTTTCAAGGTTTTATTGCAAACCAAAGTTGGTTTATCACACACAAAAAAAGGTGTGCGGTAGGGAGGGGGGAAAGAATTGTACATTATTATAACCATGTTAATTACAGTACATTAAAATGGTGGTTTACATTACAAATAAGCCTGTAAGTTTAAATACACTAGTGTTATAACCCAATGTACAGACTTTCTTTATACAATACACATAATTATCAGGAATGCCAAAAAGAAACAAAAAAACCCCAAAACATAAATAATGCCCATTTTACAGGTGATATTTTAAACAATGAAAACACCAGGCTCTGACTGACAACCGGGGCATTGGTCCATAAAAACCTTTTCTAAAAATAGAAATATCTGTAGCAGCAATGCTTCTTTAAGCATCTGGATACAAGTCATTGCAAGACCATTTTCGATAAATTTTAGTTATTAACTATATCTTACACACAAGAAAACAGCCTACACATAAATTTATCTTCCAAATATGGAAGAGACAAACAATGTCCCACGTTGTAGTGTCCTGCAAGTGTCACATTGATGCTTATAACTGAGTCCTTCTGTGAGCAAGCATACCACACTCATATGGCTGATCACACAGGAAGTCCACAAGGAAAAACAGAACGGAAACACTGGGCGACAGCAAGAACTTTGGAGCTAACACGATCTCATCAGAAAAGGCACGTTTCATAAGATTCGTTTATCACGGCCCGGACAGACCTTCAGAAAGCTCCTTCTCAGGACAGCGTCCTCCTTCGAATGAGACCGCTGCACCTGCCTGGGGCGGCCCTCTACTGCTCATTTCAGAGATAGCACCACATTGGAAGGAAGAATAAGGAAAAACCTCACGAGCTCACTGAGGAGGATGTGCTCTTCGAAAAGCTTCCAGCAAACAGTGTGCAATAAGATTGCCAAGATGTGCAAGCTTCCAGGGATGTGCAAATTCTCTTTTAAGATGTCCTGTCAGCTGGCAGCTCTGCCAAAAGGCTAACTAAAACATTTCAAAAACGCCCGTAAAATCCTTCACAACCAACCCTAAGACCGTTCAGAGGAAAGAGTCCATGGGAGGTGCGTAGGAAAAGCCCAGGAAGGCCTCGGCCGCTTCCTTGACGCTGGCCGTGAGGAGGATACTCTCGGGAGACCGACCGATGGAGTTGGGGACTGGCTCTTCGGTAAACTCGGGATCAAAGTGCCGCAGGTCACTGGGTCCACTCTGATGCAGGAAGGGAAGAAAACGTACTCCATGTCAAGAATTCACAATGGAGACAAGAAAGGGAAATTCTCACGCAGGCACCATATGGTGACTTCCACCATCAGCAACCATTTCAAGCACAAAACCCAAAGGCCACACAAAGTTTAAACTATGAGGACCATGTTGTTTACTTTCTGTCTTTTGCTACTGTAATTTATAAAAGGTGTGGAGAAATAATGTGAGCTTTGTTGGGACAAAAGTTCTACTTTTTTCTGTGGGTAAAATAATGGCTTTCGAATGCCAGTGTATTCCTTGAGGGCCCTTCCCCTTCCACCACTACCAACAGCAACTCTGACTTAAAGAAATGCCCTTTGGGCCTGTGCACACTCACGAGAGAGATACTCACCACATTTGGGTTAAAAGGGGGAGTAATCTTCTTATTAATGAGATCATCCCAGTTAATTAGGGAGAAGAAGACGTGATTCTTAATCTCCATCTGTTGAGAAAGAAGCACAAATTTAGAAGAGTGAAACTCAAGAAGGGCGGTGAGGTCTAATGCTCTACCCATACAGCCCAGGAGGAGAGGAAAAAATGACTCACAAAGTCATCCTTGGCACCAAGCCTCTTTGTCCTGTCCTTTTGCAGGAGGCCCTCCAGGACATGTCTTGCAGAATTTGTAATATTTGGCTTCAACTGGAGGGGTTTGTTCAGAATGTTGTCGTACATCTCAGCTGTGTTTCGGCTATAAAATGGAGGCTGAAAGAAGCAGGAAGATTACTTACTACTTAATTGGAAGCTTTGGAGAGCATCCATTACCAGGGAAGACTTAAACATAATATATGAAGCTGGTTTTGACAAAGTCTATCACTTGATAGGTTTTCTTTACCCTGGATTTTTAAGTGTCTATATTTTGCCACCCTTATCAGGGGGTAGATGTTAATAAGCCATGTTTCTCACTCTCACATAGGTTTTAGTGAGGTCACACCTAGTAAAATGTGAACTTACAAAAGAAAAAAATCCACTAGGTAACGGTTTACCCTAAAATACCTATCGCTTAACCAATATGCCTCTCTCATCAGCATTTGATAAGCTTACTGATACAGGGCAAGACGTGATGATCAGGTCTGCAATGGGGCTTGTGTGCCCAGATAAGTCTGGATTTTTAAGACTACATTCTAGGGAGAAATGTATCAACCCAGGGCAATATTCCACGATTTTCAATGGGCTACTCACCAGGCCATACAGCATCTCATATAAGACGGCCCCCAGACACCACCAGTCCACGGTCCTATCATAAGGCTGCTTATGAAGCACTTCAGGTGCAAGATACTGAAAGACAGACCAGAAAAAGAGAGTTTAGAGCCCCTGAAACTAGGCACTCCCAAGACCAGGCATGCACTTTGAAAGGGCTGAGAGACCCAGGGTCCACTTGGAGGATATATTTCTTTAAACTACTTCCTGATAAAACTGCTGGCTTTGAGGCTGACTGACCACTTACATGTCCTGATATTTTGAAAGCTATTGGGCCCTCCTCAGATATCTTATTTAGGGGTTTAGAAACCTTTTATAGTGTGGAGCTTACAAACAGCCCACTTTAATTAAAGCAACATGAGGCCTTGGAATTTCTCATGCCTCCAACAGCCAGTGTATTTTACTTGCACTGAACTGGACTAAAACATCTCCGAAAACAGCTTACTCTTCCAGTAGTTCCAAGTGTCACTGCAGTGATCCCTTCCTGGAGGAAGGGGTGGACCAGGAGTTCGCCTACCTCGGGCGTGCCGCAGAAGGTGGACGTCGTGCCATTGTGTTCAATGTTCTCCTTGCAGAGTCCAAAGTCAGTAAGGACAATGTGTCCCTGTGAATCCAGCAAAATATTCTCTGGCTTTAAGTCTCTGTAAAAAAAAAAAAAGAAAATGAATAGGAAAGTAGTTGTAGAAGTTAATTTCACCGCATTAGTAATCCTCCGTAAAGATCGCCACTAGAGCTACTGGAAGCACTTTACATTCACTGTAGTTGTGTTAGTGAATCTAAAAGGGAGTCCTTGTTCTGTTCATCTATTCTGGATGAGGCACAATCCTCATTGGCTAGTTCCCTCGTGGCAGGGAGTCAAAAGATGGGTCACATGCTGGGGACCTGGTTTTAGGTGACCAAGTTGTGCCTAAACACAGATTATTTTAAGGCCCTGTCAAAGGCCGGGCTATGTCTCCTTTACACAAGGAAGGGAGCCTTCAGAGCTCTTCAGCTCACCTATAAACGATGTTCAGAGAGTGCAGGTAACCCAAGGCACTGGCTATTTCAGCAGCATAGAATCGAGCCCGCGGTTCCAGGAAGCATCGCTCCCTCTGGAGATGGTAGAACAACTGTAGGAGATAGAACAGAGTTAGCCTGGGTTGCCAGAAACCCCGGACAATGCATTGGACCTGTCTTGACATATATAGCTAAAGAGGACAATTGCAGGAAGTGGCCCTAAATAGTTTATAAACCATCTGAAAGCTGGCAGGTTAAAGGAAATACTAAATCTGGTAACTCTTCCCCCCACTAATTATCTTTTAAAAACTTTCCTCTCAAATTAAAACAAAGCAGGCTATGCACGGGACAGCCAGGGGTCGGCTCCCATCCTCTCTGCTCACCTCTCCACCATTGATGTAGTCTAGGACAAAGTACAGTTTGTCAGCCGTCTGGAAAGAGAAGTGAAGGCCCACCAGGAAAGGGTGTTTCACGTTCTTCAGGAGAACATTCCGCTCGGACATAATATGCTTTTCCTAGAGAAAGGACAATGAAGATTTAGTGGCAAATTTCAACGTGGCGCCAAGATGGCAAGGTAATGTCTACGGAATGTCTATCTCCGAGCCCATCTCATACCTCCTTCTTTTTCAGGATCGCCTTCTTTTGCAGAACTTTGACTGCATAGAATGCTTCTTCGGCTTTGTGTCTTGCCAGGAGAACCTGAAATTGAAATTAAAAGTCATTTTCCTGTTCACATCCAGGGAGATGTAAAATGAGCATGTGAAAGACTATAAATAATGAGAGCTTCAGAGGTGCAATTACCTTTCCAAAACTGCCCTTCCCGATCACCTTCAAGAAGTGAAAGTCAGATGGTTTAGCATGAGGGTTGGAGGATGGGCCCAGGTTAATTTGCTGAGAAGGACTTGGCTGGAAAATAAAAGGTTTTCTTCTAATATCCTTGCTTCAGAGGAAGATAGTGATTAATAAAGTATAGGCAATGCAAAAGGTGGTACATCTGCAAATGACAGGGGCAGGTCCCCAGACATCTAGAAACACATTCCAAACTCCTTTTCATCCATACATGCGAATATTTCAAATGAGAGTATGGAAACTGTATATAATCGTGTTGTTCTTAAGCAGACAACTTTTATGAAATATGTCTTTTAAAATACTCCACTGACTCATACTTAAGTGCTTACGTCACTTGTTTGCCATGAACCAATGAGGCATTCCCGCCTTGATACTAATCAAAATGCTATTTTATAATTCATCAACACAGGCAAACTAACTGACTCATTTATAAGATTCCTCCACTGATGCATCACGAATAGAGAACACTTACTGGAGGAGAAGGGTTGGCATTCATGAGCTCAGGCTCCTGAGGTTGGGAGATTTTCAAAATGGACTGGACTTCAGGGCTGCAGAGAAGAAAGGAGCAACGTTGAACATCCTAACTCGCCACGTGAGGGCAGACCAACACCAATAGTGAATTTCTGGCTCAACCTTTCCGGGGGATTCAGTGTTTAAAAACACCCAAATCAATTACTCCGTGAGAGAAAATAACAGCCAAAATGATAAACCCAGTTAAACACAGAGGGTTGTTCTTCAAGAAGAGAGGGGGTGAATTAGGCAAACATGAAAATTTTATCGGGACTTCCCTGGTGGCGCGGTGGTTAAGAATCTCTCTGCTAACTTAGGGGACACGGGTTCGAGCCCTGGTCCGGAAAGATCCCACATACCGCGAAGCCCATGCGCCACAACTACTGAAGCCAGCGCGCCTAGAGCCTGTGCTCCGCAACAAGAGAAGCCGCCGCAATGAGAAGCCCACGCACCGCAACAAAGAGTAGCCCCCGCGCACCACAACTAGGCTGGCCACAGCAACGAAGAGCCAACGCAGCCAAAAATAAATAAATTTATGAAAAAGAAAATTTTACCTTGCATTTCCAGAACAAGCCAAATCAGCAAATTAATTTTAATGCTTTAAATGTTTGAAATAATTAGAACTTAAAGAGAAAAGGGATCCCCACCCTCGGTAAGTCGTCGGCTTCCTGATCAATATATTGATGAGGGTGTCTTTACCGCTGGTAAATGGAAACTTCCCTACTTAATTTTATTTCCCCACGTCGCCCCACCAAACTTACTGTTTGCATGCATAGGAGTTATTGGCAATCTTCTGAATAAAGTCGTTCAGGCCCATCCTTCTCTGTTTCATGAAAGCTGCGAATTAGAGGAGAAACGTTTAGACGTCTTTGTAACATCCGACGCCACACACACCAGTCTGATCCGCGACCTTCAAAACTTTCCATTTGGCGTAACCTGGAAGTCCAGTCGTATTCCTACACTCACCGATGAGAATTGCTACCATGCCCCTCATCCTGGAGTAAGTGAGGGTGTCCCTAGCAGCCTCGGTTTTCACCGTCATCACCACAGAGAGAGAGCACACGAGGAGTCGTCAGATCCGGGAGACCGGCTCAGCCAACACTGCGCTCCGGCTGCGCCGCCGGCTTTATATGCCTTGTGCAGCCGCGAGGGCGGGACCCACAAGACACGGAGGAGGCGGCGCTGCCCGGCCCCGTCGCGACCCCGCCCCCGGCTGCCGCGCGACTTGCCCAGCGGCAAAGCGGCCGGCGGCGGGCGGTTCCGCCCCCGGCGAGAGGGGCCAGCCCGGAGCGGGGGCGGGGGGCGCGGGGACCGCCCCGGCAGGGCCCGGCGCAGGCCAGTTGTCGGCCTCGCTCGGCTCCCGGGCCGGAGAGGGGGAAACCGCCGGAGGAGGGGGTGGGGAGGGAGGGAGCGGCCGGGGTAATTTTCCACCTTTCTCATTTATTCCGCCCTGCGAGGAAATCAGAGTCGCGGCACATCAGGAAATCAGAGCGCTTTCTGCCCGGTGCGAGGCGATCGGGGTGGCTCTGTGCCCGGTCTGGCTTCTCAGACTCTCCGCTCGCATTCACTGCCGGCCCCGGCGCCGACCCTGACCCTCTCCCCTCATCCGCAAGGCAGCCTCCGCAGCCCTCGCCGGCCGGCCGCGCACCGCCAGCTGAGGTTATCTGTCGGGTGCAGGGCGGCAGCGCCGGGGGAGGGCGGCCCCGCACGCCCTTATCTCCGGCCGCAGCGTGGGGCCAGAGCGCCTGGCGCGTCCCCGGGTTCCCGCCGCCCTCCTCCCCCTTCCCCATCTCTCCATCCTTGGTACTACCCCAAATACCCAGCCCCTCTCGCCCAATCCGAGCAACTAGTGGAGGAGTTGGTGAGACAAGCCCCCCGCGTGCCGGCAGCGGCGCTTACCCAGTCCGGTCAGCAAGAAGGACTCGCTCCGTTTCTGCGCCTCGGCCCTCTTTTTGTGCCGGGGCCGGAGCAGGGACTCGAGCCGGGCCCTGGCCAGCGCACCCTGCATCTCCCCCATGGGCAGCGGCGGCCGGGCGCGCAGCGGGCGAGGGCGACCAGAGAACACTGACGTTTCCTTGAAGGAGCCGCCGTGACTCAGGCCGGGCAAGATTTCCTGCCCCGAGTCCCAAAACAAACAAATGGCCCTTGTGCACGGCCGAGCCGCTTCCGAAAACGCCTTTTTTGTGCTTTTGGCCCAAGCCAGGCAAGGCTGAAAAATCCCAGAACTTGGAAGAGGAAGAAGGAAGGAAAGAAAGAGGGAAGGGGGAGGGAGAGAGGTCAGGAATGTGGAGGGGAGGGGGCGGAAATAAAATTCGTCTCTGCACTAAAGAAAAAAAAAAGTGCATTTCACTTTTTTTTTTTTCCTTAAACTAATCTTTGGGAACATTCTGTCCTTTCCGCATGTAAATTTTCCCTTTGCCTTTTGAATCTCCGCCATGCCAAAAACACGTGAGGAGGTGGCAAGTTAGGGGACAGACCTGGCGTGACCCTGGCGCGGTGCGGAGTCGGCATCCCAGGCATCGTCGACTCCCGAGGTTCCCTCTCCCGCTCCCCGACCTGAACACTCTGCAAGGTCGCATCCCATTGTCTTCAAATCTCTTAGTTTGTGCTCGTCTTCCCTACCCCTCCTCCGGTTTAATTCAGGACTGACCCCGCAGTCTTCGTACAGGTTTACCACCTCGCGCATTCCCTCAAGTCCCAGATAACTTGTGACTCGTTAACTCCTGAAAGATTAGCCGGGAGCCTCCTCCGCTCCAGAAAGTAAGGGAGGGAGGGAGGCAAGCTCTGCAGAGCAGCGGTGCGGTGCCTTCCAGTAACCCCGCCGCTGGGAGATGCCTGGGAGCTGCAGTCTGACCACCGGTGGGAGGACTCGCGCCAGCGCCGGCGGGGAAGCCACGAGCACAACGACTGGGCCAGGAGCGGGGAGAGGGCTGCAAGTTACTAAGTTTGCAGGTCCGGGTACCTGGCGCTTGTCAGGGATGTCTGCGGTGCCTGCCCTGCCATGACCCCTTGCTGCCAACGGCCCTGCCACTTAAGGTTGCCTACTGGATCTGACACACTCCGAACTACTAACTGTCAAACCAAGAATACATGTGAAGCGGTTTTTCTTTGGTGCTGGGCAGGAATTTGTTTTGCAAACCAACCACCTTGTTTGTCTTAACGTGATCTGTGGCCTCAACTGCTTTACAGCAGCCTCAAACTGGCAGAGGAGAACACACATCCTCTCTGCTGGAGATTGGCTGGGAAATTTTGCTCAGCACCCACTCTTTAAAAAAGCACTTACTATTCCCTGAAACTGACACTCCAACCCAAAGCAAGGTTTAGGAAACTCCAAATCACAGTAACTGGCCCATTTCTGCTTCCTCTTTCATGGATTCTTCATATAACATGACTCTGTTATTGCAAGTACCCCCATATCCCACGCTCCACTTCAACTAGCCTAGGCCAGCCCTGCTCCCACCCGGTTCCTTCCCCTTCTGAGAAAGCAAAATTTTTGAAGAATGACCAGAAACACCAAACTGCACCAAGATTTCTGCCTGTTTGTTTTTTAAACATTAGCTTAAGAAACCTCCAGCGACTCGCCTCCTGTGCCCTCCCCATGCCAAGTAACTGCAAATCCTCTGAAGCATCTTTGTTTTACCCATTTCATCCAAATTATCTTAATAAAAGCAGACAAACCTTTCAAAGGGGATTTTATAGCCTCCTCTTTCATTCTTCAGGTTGCCTAGGATATGCAGGTTGGGGATTCCTTTCTGGAGGCTGGAGGTAGAGCTTAGTTATGGCTGGAGTAGCCTCCCTGCTATGTGCCTGATAAGACTGGAAGCTGAGATGACAAGGGAGCACGAGTCAGAGGCGGCTGTCCCAGCTCTGTTATGAACCCCACTTTATATAAAGGCAATTTACATACAGGAAGGGAGCAAGTTGCAAAGTTCAACACTGGGCCATTTATTCCCTTCGTTGCAACATCATCCAGAAAATTACAGTCATCAGTGCCCTGGGTTTATTACACCCCCAGCAAGACACACAAGAAATGTAACTTGACTGATTATCATCACAAATCAGTCCAGAAAAAATTCAAAACACATGCACAGAGTTCATTTTCTCAAAGAGGCTCTGCTTGCGTTCCAGGAGGAACGTGGAATTTAAGTTAGAGGGCTCTAAGTGGAACAGAGAAGAGGCACAACCATATGATTTGTGGTTGGAACAGAAAAGTATCATCTGCTATGCTCCCTCCTCCCCCTACACTAATGTGCAGCCGTTGGAGACGGATGGTCTGCTAAACTTATCATTTAACGGAGAGAATCAAGTTGTTGAGACTGGCTTTTCTTCCAACCGGATACCTGATGGGTGGAGCAGGGGCCCCCTGTTCTGTCCCAGCAACCTACTAAGACTTCCGAACAGGAAGGTGACACACGGCGGCGGGTGTATCGGGTTGGGGGAGGTACGCGGGGGAACTGTGTGTGACGCGCGCCTAACTCTTCACAGGCTTTAGGTTGTCCTGTGGCTGCTATTCAAACGCTTGATCTGTTCTTCCTTCCTGTCGCCAGCCTCTTTCTTTGGTTCAGAGAGTGCTCCTACCGGGAGAAATCCGGCCCCTTCCCTCCTACACCCTGGTGGCGAAGTGGCCCGAGTTACGTCACCAGTATCTGCTTGTAAATACGAGCTAGAGGGCGCTCGCGTTCTCCGGGAGAACTACTCCCGAATGTATGATTTTCCCCATTTCTCTCCTGGGGTTTAATCAGTTCCAGATAATGCCTCTACAGTACCTTGTGCGGTCAAAGAAAATAGATAGACGGCTTGATATGAGATACGCTAATTAGTTCCCCACTCCCCCAAGCCAGTCGTCTCATTTCTTCCTCATCCTGGGAAAACGCAATCAAACTCTCAAATGGGAATTATTCACCAAGATGTAATGCTGCACTGAAACAAAACAGTTTCCAATGTGTGTGTATTTTAATACGAAAATTATTTTAGCTTTTCTACTTAGTGATGAAGTAAAATTTTTCCTTAATGATGAACTACAAATACTACAACCTGAAAGCTTTACTAAGGTATGATTCTTTCCGTTTAATTTAAAGGCGCAGAAAAAAATTCCTGGTACTTCTCAACATATTAGAGGAAATATTTTGAAAAATACAAGGACTTAACTTTTTTTTTACTGTTAAAATGTTTTCATGTCAATATAAAATGAGATCAGGGTTTAACAAGCAAGTTTCAGAATATGAACATCGATTTCTAAAATGATTTATCTTTTCAGAAGCCTAAATATGAACACATATAAATCTTAGGGATTTAAAAAATATATCATGGTATTTTTTCCCCATTTTAATACATCTGCAATTGACAAACATGCAAAATAATTAAGTTCCCCTCTTGGGCTACGTCTATAATGTGTCAGCTGTGTTAGTCTTCATTCCTTAGATAAAATGTCTTCCACTGATAACAGGGCAATACGATTATTCTGTATTGCTCAAACTGTCATAAATTCTATAACAATCCTGTGCTGCACCATTTAGGTTGCCATACTTATTGTTTTATTGGTTAATGCATAGGAAATCTTTTCCCTGGAGCATCTCCAAAGAAAGTACATAGAAATGCCAGAAAACATAATTATTACTCCAGAGAGCAACAAAATGGATCAGTTTTTGTTGAAGGTTGTCACCAAGTGCATGTTTTTTTTTTTTACAGTATTCATCAAATAGAAAATGATGATGATGTGAGCTAATTCAGGATAACTGTTATAGATCAGTAACTAGCAATGGTGGTTAAATGTCTATTTATAGAACACAGGTTCTGTAGTGACTATTACCTTCCCTACTCATAATTGTCAAAATTGACATGCATAAAGGAGTTAGGAATGTGATACAGCAGATTCTAAGAGAACACATTATCTAGAATAATAGTGTTGAGTTATTAAAACCCACAAAACTACATGCTTTATTTACACAGGGCTTATTTTTTTCCCAAGGCAGTGATGTTGAATAAGCAAGACTATACACTATAAGAATCTTGGAATAGTGTTTTGTTAAATAATCTACATGTAGCTGTCTACTCGGCAGACTTTAAGTTGTTTTCTCTAACAGCATTTTTTCATTATTAAGGATTAAGCAATTATTGTTCTTTTTGTTCTGAGTTGGACAGATGATAAGCAAAATTGTGAGGTAACCAAACTTACTTTTAGGACCGGATTTATCTCCTTCAAGTAACATTTCTTTGTCACTGAAGTTGACTCCTATGCCTCTCCCACTTCCCACCCAAGGCAGTGGCATACTCTCTGGTCCCCCAAACTCTGAAGTATTGCCTCCCATCCTCCTTCCCACTAACGCTAACTGCCTCAAAGCCCTGCTGTCCGCTAATCATCACAGGAGATGTTGAACGGATACATCCTTCATCCTTCCCTCCTTCCCTCCTGCCCCACTCCCTCCCTTCCATTTATTCATTCGTGCAAGTATTTAACAAGCAGTTATCAAGTAAGTACAAATATTAAGATCAAAGGACACAACTATGAGTAATCTGGTTATCCGACTTCACAGAAGCACTCATTCTAAGTAGGGACACACACACATAAATTATGATACAACATGATGAGTATTAAAGGTCTGAGCAATCTGTCATAGAACAACAGAGAGGGGAACTTTTTACTGGGGAGAGGCAGCAGACTTGGAATTTTTTTTTTAAATATTTATTTTTTATTTGGTTGCCCTGGGTCTTAGTTGCGACCAGCGGGCTCCTTAGCTGTGGCATGCATGTGGGATCTGGTTCCATGACCAGGGATCGAACCTGAGCCCCCTGCATTGGGAGCATGGAGTCTTATCCACTGCGCCACCAGGGAAGTCCCCAGACTTGGAATCATTGGGGAAAGTCTCCACAAACAAAAGATATTTGGCCTGATCCTGGAAAGGCCAGCTAGGTACAAAAGAGGGAAAGTCATTCTAGGCAGAGGGAATAGTATGAGCACCAAATTTTTAGGTGCTATGTAGTATCTCTGGAATAATTTGGAAATATGGTCCTTACTCAGACCTTACACACAAGCAAATGTACATGGCTCTCTTGCTGCTACTGCTGAAGTGGATAACAGCACTTTCAAATGAAATAAAAAAGATCTTAGGGACGTCCCTGGTGGTCTAGTGGCTAAGACTCTGTGCTCCCAATGCAGGGGGCCTGGGTTTGATCCCTGGTCAGGGAACTAGATCCCACATGCCTCAACTAAGAAGTTAGCATGCTGCAACTAAAGATCCCTCATGCCACAACTAAGACCCGACACAGACACATAAATAAATAAATAAATGTTAAAAAAAAAATCTTAGCTGACACAGATCTGCCTCTCCTCTCTTCCTCTCACTGCCCCCCCAATAAATATGGAATTAATAATGTCTTAGAAAACATACCCGTTTGAAGGACTGCTGATTATTAGCCTGCATAGGCACCTCTGTGTCTGATACAGCTCTAGACATGGTGGAACTCATTCATTCATTCATCCACAGATTCTTCTAGAACTATGCATCAGACATTGTGCTACATGCAGGAGATACCGTGGTAAACATGATCTCATGGTGAGAGGCAGGTGGGAAATTACCTACAAAGATAGACTGAGCCCTATTGTGAAGAGATCTAAAAACCACCAAGGAAAATCCCTTTTAAGAAGGAAAACATTCCAATGTGTTTTGAAAAGTTAATTCAAACCAAATGTGATTGATCACTCAGCTATCATTCCTTCAAAGGATATTTGCATTTTTTTTACACTACCTCTACCTCATTGAAAATGAACAAATTTACACACACAAACACATAAGGAAATGTTGGAAGTTGGAATGGGGAAATTTATGTAGTTAGAAGATGGATAAAAGTTTAGACAAGCATAGTTATAATCCAGCATAGGGATTAGCAATCTGTCAGAGGTGATAACACCATGTTCTATGCCCATCCCTTCTGGAAAGTCAGGCCACAGGGAAGTTGGTGGTAGGATGTGGACATGGTTTTGTAGTAAATGTTTAATTTTAATCAGGGAATAAATTAAAGAAGGGAGGCCAGTGGCAGCTCTTGACGTGGGAGGAATAGGAATCTAGAACAGACCAACAGGTCTATGTTGGGTTGAAAACTCACCTTATCCCCATCTTTATAACACTGTCAATGTCTGATGTAGCATAATCCAATGAACAAGAAATAAAAATAAAAAATGACTGTCAATTAGAATACAGTATGAAGGGTAAGGAATAGCACATATTTGACAGCTTTATATCTGGCTCTCAGGATTGACCTGGAAAATCACATCCAAGGTATTTTCTGTATGATTATGAAAAATAATTCAGGAATAAATTGGACAATTTTTGAAATCAAAATTCAGTATTATCTGTGACTTTCTAAGTTCAAGAGGACTATGGCTTTACTGAAAGCTTTATATTTTATTATTATTATTACTTTGGATTTTTTTTTTTTTGAGCAGAGAAAGGTTTATTGCAAGGTCATGCAAGGAGACGAGGTGGTTCATGCCCTGAAAAGCCTCGAACTCCTCGAAGGGTTTCAGCAAAGCATTTTTAAAAGCCAAGTCGGGGGCGTGTGTCGTAGGGGTTAACTTTATCAGTCCTTACTGAAAGCCTTATATATTACTGACATAGCTTTGTTATTGGGCATTTATTGCTAGGCATTTGCACTTTAAAAGGCCTTGGTTGATTAAAAAAATGAATTTGTAATGATAAAATGTCAGGTGTTGTCGCAAGGATCAGGTCAGAGGGCTTTGGGCTTTACTCCCTTTTCTCTGCCCAGGATGAACCCTAATACACACCTACTTTCCCTATGTGCCTCGCAGCCCAGCTCAGAGTTCAGGCAGCACAGGGCTTGGAATTTCTTTGCAGGCCGAGTTCTTCTTGGGACACACATATTAAAGTTGTAACAGACATGAAAACAATATAAAGGTCTCTCTTTCACCCCAACTTTATTTACAAAGTGCCGGTAGTAAATAAGGAGCCTGGATTTCCAGCGGACATCTTTTGCCAAACTAAAGTGAAACCCGAAAGCTTTCATTTACTCAGGGTAAATAAATCTCTCTCCAGTCGACTCCATTTCTAACCCTATAATTAATTTAGCAAGAAGCAACAGAAGCTCAGGCCACCCTTATGGACTGTTTCCTGTAAAGTCTGCCTACAAATTGCAGCAACGAAATAAGATAAATGTCGTAGTAACTAGTAGTGGGAAAACCAGGAGGGACGGGTGGCTGGCAAAAGGTTGAATGGCATCATTTTTATGTAAAGCAACTTTTTAAAAAAATTTTATGTCACCTCCCACAGCAAGCTCAGCAGTGACAGTAATGTGCTGAGGATAGAGATCTTTGCAGTACACTTAAGTCAGCTACAACTGAGGCTCATTACCTGTGAGAACTTAGACAATGTATTCTCTAAATCTTTATCTCTTAATCCGTATAATGGGGATACTAATACTTAATGTAAATTGCGAAAAGTAATTGAAATTAAGAATTTAAAGTGCCGACTCAAGTTGGAATCTCACATAGAAAATATGACATATCTTTAAAAAAAAAAAGAAAAAGAAAGAAAATATAATGTGTCTATGTTCCTTACCCCACTCCACACATATCACAGCCATAAACAGAACACCTCATGTAATGCAAAGGGCTCCAACAAATCAAAATAATAACGGTTATGTGCTGTGTTTAAAGAGCAGAAACAGTGTGGGCCACTTAATCTGCTGGGTCAAGGTCAGACTAGTTGGATGGGAATTCCTTTAAAGGCCTGAAAAGGTGATCCTCTTCCTTTTTCAAACTCCCCCCTCCTCTCTTGGTCCCCACACAGACAATGTTCCAGAACAGGCAGTGAAGAACTAAATGCCATGATAACAGAATAAGTGCTTGTTAACCAAGTGTTTGAAGTAAAAGTTAAATTTAAGGTGAAAAAGCAGAAAATAAGCCAAAAGCTAAACCAGAGGAGTTTTTAATTGCTCAAGGTGATGGGAAATAATAGAATGTAAATATGGGCCGGTTGAGAGGGTATAATCATTGAAAGCAGGTCAGAGAAAGCCAGCAGCACAGAAGATGCTTGTTCTAGGTCGTTTAGCTTATCCTTCAGTTACAGAAACAGGTACAAGCACCAACTGATGGTGGCCTATTATTTTTAATCCTTCAGGCCTCCACAGAGCACCTTTTTTGTGCCAGACACCGTGCTAAGTCCTGGGTCTAACAAGGATGCCCAAGATGGACAGCGTTGCTAAACTCAGGGCGGGCAAAGTCTGAATTTATTTTGTTAAATTGAACAGCGCTTTCCCAAAAGCAAAGGGAAGCTTACAGATATTTCTACTTTTCCTAAGGCACTGCTATGCCTTAATGCCATTAAAATACAGACTTGGGCATGTTGAACCCTTTAGATTATTCATTTCTCAAGTGACTGTACTGGAAGTTCTCTTGCAGCTCTAATATTGATTGTACAGTTCTGTGATATCTGGGAAAAGATAAATCTAAAAAGGAACTTCTGAAGGCCCAGAAGCCCCTCATGTCACTTCTTATAATAATACTCCAGGGCTTCCCTGGTGGCGCAGTGGTTGAGAGTCCGCCTGCCAATGCAGGGGACACGGGTTCGTGCCCTGGTCCGGGAGGATCCCACATGCCGCGGAGCGGCTGGGCCCATGAGCCATGGCCACTGGGCCTGCGTGTCCGGAGCCTGTGCTCCACAACGGGAGAGGCCACAGCAGTGAGAGGCCCGTGTACCGAAAAAAAATAAAAAATAAAAAAAAAAGAAAATAATTCTCCACATTCAGCTAATCCTTTGCATGCCTCACCCCTCCCTCCATTGTCAGGGATTTTGTGCTACTATTTTAAATCTCAGGTGACTCCCTGGACCTTGAGTTCCCTGAAGACCAGATAACACAAACAATTCAGGTTTCTCTCCTGCTTAACAGTCTCCAATCAAACATCACTTACACAGTGTCACTTATTCTGTTTCCGTTATTTGCATATTAGTTTTATTAGCTGACTTTTTTTTTTTTTTTTTTTTTTTTTGGTACGCGGGCCTCTCACTGCCGTGGCCTCTCCCATTGCGGAGCACAGGCTCCAGACGCGCAGGCTCAGCGGCCATGGCTCACGGGCCCAGCCGCTCTGCAGCATGTAGGATCCTCCCGGACTGGGGCACGAACCCGTGTCCCCTGCATCGGCAGGCGGACTCTCAACCACTGTGCCACCGGGAAGCCCTTAGCTGACTTTTTGAGTGCTTGTTCTTTGTCTCCCCCAACTAATAAGTAGTCTCTGTGAGCCAGGGATAGTACCTATCTTATTCTCCAGAGTGTCCCTGGTGCCCCAAAGAGTACCTGATCCATAGAAAATGCTTAATAAATGAAATGGTTTAATAATATGCCCCTTATATATTGTTGGGCATAAGATTTGTTCTCAATCAAATTTAGTTTTTTTTCCCTTTACCAAATAATCAAGTGTATATATTTCCCTAGCAGTCACTTGACACCTCACTGTAAAATGCAAGACAAAATCAAACCAAACAACCCCCCACTCAGGCTGAACTATTATATTACATATTATATTATGCTACTCAGTTGCTTCAGAAAATTGAGGGACTAGATTTTATACATGAGGTACACGAAGATTTTGAAATCAAGGCTTTGGGTCCAATGGGATCATTAAACAAGCATATCGAATAACCATTTTTCAAGAGAACTCAAGTAGATGCCCTTTTCTACAGACAACATTCAATGGATAGTTTGTCAGTCCAGAGAATCAAACCATCTGGAGGGTAGCCATCTAGGTTTTCATCTGCCCAGGCTGGGAAAATGTCAATTTAGCCTCTTGTTCCAAGGACCACAGATGAATCTTCCGACGAGTCAGAAAAATGTATCCTCCTTTTACTTTCCTTATATTGCCCCTCAAATTCTCCTGTGCCCCAAAATTCTTTGCTGTCTAAAAGATAGAATTTACAAATGAGAGTCCCATTAGGTTTCATGATACTTTACTTCTGTTTTCATCTAAAAGCCTTCTGATCTGTTCCTGTTATGAACCTCCCCAGTATTTTTAGGGGCTGTATTGATCATATTCATGAGCCTTGGCAGCTGACTAAGAACTGTTCTTTAAAGAAAGAGATAACAAGCATAGGCCAGTCAGAGAGGCAGCCTGGTGCTCTCAGGGTCTCTTCCTGGCCTTCTATGATTGCCCTGAATAATCTCTAAAAGTAGAGGTACAGGGGCTTCCCTGGTGGTGCAGTGGTTGAGAGTCCGCCTGCCGATGCAGGGGACGCAGGTTCGTGCCCTGGTCCGGGAAGATCCCACATGCCGTGGAGCAGCTGGGCCCGTGAGCCATGGCCGCTGGGCCTGAGCGTCCGGAGCCTGTGCTCCGCAACGGGAGAGGCCACAACAGTGGGAGGCCCACGTACCACAAAAATAAATAAAATAAATAAAAAGGAAAAAAATAAAAGTAGAGGTACCCTTGGTAGATGATGATAGCAAAATGTCACACTGTCTCTGCAGATATGTAGGAATAAAGGGAGGGAAAACCCTCTTCATTAATGATACCGCATGAATTTGGTGTATAGAAAAGAACGCCGTCATAACCTGTTTGACTTTTGTCATTCAATCAACTTTCTCCAACAGATCCAGAACCTCACTTCCAGCCTGAGATCATGGAGGATAACATGGCCACCTCACAGAATCCTTTCTTTCTATCTTGTAATCATATATATAAAGTTTTTCCATAACTTTCATATTGCCAGAAAACCTGAATGAACGTTTAGTCCAAAACCCTTCTACACTATATCTTTTCAAAATATCCTTCTCTACACAATGATAAGGTCTTGATAAAAGGGCCCCTAGTGTGCAGTGCCACCCTGGACAAAGGAGTTTTAAAGCCATAGCAGAATGGCCACTAGGTTGTCAGAAGTGTCAAGAGCCGGGCTTCCCTGGTGGCGCAGTGGTTGAGAGTCCGCCTGCTGATGCAGGGGACATGGGTTCGTGCCCTGGTCTGGGAAGATCCCACATGCCGCGGAGCGGCTGGACCCGTGAGCCATGGCTACTGAGCCTGCGCGTCCGGAGCCTGTGCTCCGCAACGGGAGAGGCCACAACAGTAAGAGGACTGCATACCGCAAAAAAAAAAAAAAAAAAAAAAAAGAAGTGTCAAGAGCCATTTGCCACGCGCAGTGGTGCAAATGCTTAGCACCAAGTCGGTGGGTAAATTGCATTGTCATACCACTGTGATTATATGCAAGTACACATGTATTAGTTCTCCAGAGAAAGAGAACCAATAGTATATGGGCAGAGAGAGAGAGAGAGAGAGGGAGAGAGAGAGACTGATTTTCAGTAATTGGCTCACAAATTATGGAGGCTGTCAAATGCAAAATCTGCAGATCTGCAGGGTGGGTCAGCAGGCTGAAGACTCAGGGAATAACAGTTGCTGTAGTTCAAGCCCGAAGGATCTCTGCTGGCTGCAGAATTCCTTCTTGCTCGGGGTGGTGGTGGGGGTCAGTTTTTATTTTATTAAGGCTTTCAGCTGATTGGATGAGACCCACCAGCATTCTGGATGATAATCTGATTTACTCAAAGCCCGCTGACTTAAATGTTAATCTCACACAAGAAATACTCTCACAGAAACATCTAGAATTATTTGACCACATATCTGGAAACTATGGCCCAGTCAAATTGATACATAAAATTAACTATCACAAGACCAGCCCATGCCAATTTGGACCCATATGCATCTCCTTAAATCTCACTTAATCTCCATAAAAGGACAACGACAAGGTCATACGTCCACCTAAAGTGATACAACTATCCTGCTTACAACGAAAAACCTACTAATCCTTTCCCTAGAAGAGGGTGCAAAGTCCTTGCAGGATGCCTACTGTTCTTCTTGCCCATGAATTATTATTATATATATTTATTTTATTTTATTTTATATATTATTATATAAATAAATTATAAATAAATAATAAATATTATTTTAATTATATATATTAATTTTTATTATTGTATATATTATATATATTATTATTATTATTATAATCTCATGCCTCCTTCCAAGCAAAATGAGCAACCTGGTGCACTGCTTTTAAGTTCGGCACACAGAGAGGATTTTCCTTCACTACTGGCCTCCAGCTATGTCCCAGAAAGGGGGTATCATATTGCAGCTGTCCACTTCTGTGATCATATCAGAGAACTCAGTGATTATATCAGTAACTCTGTGGTGTCATCCATCACATGAGAGTATGACACACAGCTTCATCTCACACAGAGATATGAAAATGCAAGAACCCACAGACTTGATACTAAGCACTTGCATTTTTATTTCCTGAGGATTCTACATCTTCATTTGCTTTTTTCTTAGTGCTTGGTAGATTTGGGTATGTTTCATTATTTTTAGGACATTCCTGGCTGGCTTTAATATTTGGGTTCTGTCATTTTCTAGTCCTCCCACTCTCTTTTTAGCTAATAATTTATAACCTATTCTTAGTAACCCAATGAAAGTTAGGCACTGCCATCAGTTTACCAAGCAAAACTTCAAAGAAAGATTACTGTGAAGCGCTAACTACACTATCTGATATCCACTTAATATATTTGAAAATATTGTGTAAAAGTACGGAAGGCATTGTCTTGACACTAGACAATTTTTGTGTGAAATTCAGAGGGTCACCTAAAGCACATTTCATATTTCACACAGTGGCACCACAACTTGGCAACAATAGGAAGTAGCCAAATACCCCAGATATCAGGATATGACACCTTAGGAATTCTGATGCCTAAAAAAGCCCTGACTTCTTAATATGCTACTTTGGGAGGTGTCCATTATGCCTCTGTAATTGGCTATTCTTAGAATTGCAGGAGCTATGGCAGCAATCCCATTTCCCCACAGCTTTTCTTGAAGTTTTAAAGCTCATTCCCAACAGTGAAGACCACCAATACCTCACTGGTCTCGTCACCTCTAGCAGCAACACCTTCAGCTGAGCAGGGATTTTAGGAATCTATGCACATGTTTATGTTTTTCTAGTAACTTGAGACATTGAAGAGCAGGATTATTTTGTGCAATTGTCTTTCCTCACTTCCTAACATATGCCTTGCTCTAATCGATGTTCCATAAATACTGGGTGTATTCGATGAATAAATCTCTTTGCTGGGCCCACTGTAATTTCTCCTACTTTTTTGTTTGTTTGTTTGTTTTTTGCGGTATGCGGGCCTCTCACTGTTGTGGCCTCTCCCGTTGCGGAGCACAGGATCCGGACACGCAGGCTCAGCGGCCATGGCTTACGGGTCCAGCCGCTCCGCAGCATGTGGGATCTTCCCGGACCGGGGTACGAACCCGTGTCCCCTGCATCAGCAGGCGGACTCTCAACCACTGCGCCACCAGGGAAGCCCTCTCCCACATATTTTTATTTCTCAGCTTAAAACCCTAAGATGAACATTAAAAGCTTTGATCTTTTGCTCAGATGACACATTTCAGTGGGAGATGTTTATTCTAGACTAGTTAATAGGAGTAAATTTATTTTTGTTTTTATTATTATTTCCTTGATCAGAACTTCTATGATTAGTCATTAGAGACTAATTTTCTAAAAGCATATAGTCATCCCATCAGTCATTTTTGATAGTACTATTTGTTTCTGAGTTGGGATTATAGAATCCTTTTAACGAGATTAGTTGTCACACACACACACACAAAAACTGATGGTTTGGTCAGAAGTTTCAGATATATTAACTACTTCTGTTATTTATTTTTTTATTTTGTTTCATAATCACCATTTCACAAAAAATATAAATGACAGCTAAAAGAATAAAAATAAGCTTTTTTTAAGACCACAAGAAAATTACAGAGAAGAAATTAAACAGATGTGAGCAAAAGATAGGAATCATGAATAATACCTCCCTTTCTACACTAAATAAATATGGTCACTTAGAGAAGTTACTATAATGTTATTTGTTTATAAAACTCTATGTTTAAAATTGCCTTGTATCCTATCCTCATTTAGAGCAAATCAATATTCCAAAGAAATAAGACTATTACTATTGTTAGTATCTACAATGATTCTATTTCACAATTCATAAACTATTGCTTAAAAATCTAAAGCCTTAGAATACAAACATAGATCATCATGAGAGACCTATCTGAAATTCATTCTTCAAATCATGTTGTTTATACATCTTTTAATGTACCAACATAAATCCAGTTTGGCAAGTTCTATTTAACAAGTCTTGAGTTTACCTTTTAAAAGCAAAAGCATTTTCTTTTTTCTCTTTACCACCTTGTAAATACTGTACTTTTACATCTACAACCTGCTTTCGTAAGCATCACTGATAGCCCATTGTCTTCTGACTTTTCCTTTTATAATAGGAACAAATAACCAAAAAGCAGAAAGGAGCCCAATGTACATAGTTTCTGTCTAAGCCCCACTTGCCACTCTTCTCTGCATCCTTCTTTCTGTCTCTTTCCACTTTGCATATTCTTTTCTTAGATTGTCATTATTTAAGATCATCAGTTTCTATAAGGTTGACAGGGACTTTGTAAGATTCCCCCAAGACAAGACTGCTATTCCTTTTCCATCTCTTTTCTTAAAACAGTATAGAGGGTTAGACGTAATATTACACACATTGTGTATATATATACATTATGTATAATACACAGTATATACCACATTAATATTATTAAAATATTAAAATTTAATATTTGAAAAATACTAGAAAGTACATTTACATAAAGATGTCAGAGAGGAACAAATACACCAGCCATAGCTAAAGTACTTCCAGGAATAATAGTAAAAATTTCTAACACAAGTAGTCTTGTCAGAACATGGTGCTGCTGGATCTAACATTGTCTTTCCTATAAGAGCCAATTATTTTTCCTCACAGAGCAATTCTTTCTGATTTTCACAGCCTGCTTTCTGATCATTTATCTCACAACCAGACTGGGTGAGGGCATGTGTTTGGACCATTGTAGACCCATTGCCATTTCCAAAAATAATCCAACCACTACTCACTTTAGTTCTACTGTATTTTTGTGTCATGTGTGTGAAGGACAGGAGAGTTCACAGCCAGCACACTAAAAGCTCCTTTTCTCTTTGTTTTAAAGTTTGAAACTATTGTATATATATGAAAGTTGGAGTTTTTATTTGAACAGCACTGACAGCCTCATTTCATGCTGTTCATATTATTGTGAACAGATTCTATTGATGTTCAAAGGATCTTAGGGACTGTGAACATCCCTACAGTATTCCTGATAAACATTTATTGAGCTTTCACTTTAATTGTTCACTGGACTCACCTCTACTTCCAGGACTATCTCTACCATTGTCAACCAGCATCAATCAGTAAAGTTCTTTCTTAGACTGTGTTCAAATATCCTCATGAACGTTTTATAAGGAATGGCTCTCCTGCATGTTCTAAAGCCAGGCACTTCAGTGATGCTGAGGACATACTGATAAGCAGAAAGGAACATGCTCCTTTTTGTAACTTCCACAGTTTAGGGCATCTATTATAATAGCCAACACTGAATGATTATACTAAGTGGCAGACACTATGTTTTAGTGCTTTTTATGCAATTTCTCAATTAATCCTCATAATGACTATGAAAAACTGTTACAATACCCTTATACATTCTTAAGATCTGAGGCTTAAAGAGATAAACATTGGTTGTGTGATGCCACATAGCTAGTAATGCCAAAAACAGAATGCACAAGGACCTACTGTATAGCAGAAGGAAATATACTCAAAATTATGTAATAATCTATAAGGGAAAAGAATCTGAAAAAGAATGTATATATATAAAACTGAATTGCTATGCTATATACCTGAAACTTACATATTGTAAGTTACATATTATAAATCAACTATACTTCAATAAAAAAAAAATTTAAAACCCAACAGAATGCAAGTGTAGGTTTTTCTGATACCAAAAGCTTTGCTTTTAACCATTAAAATAATCTGCCTCTCTATTTGTTTTTTTTTTTAATTAATTAATTTATTTATTTATTTTTGGCTGGGTTGGGTCTTCCCCTCCATGTGAGGGCTTTCTCTAGTTGTGGCAAGCAGGGGCCACTCTTCATCGTGGTGTGCGGGCCTCTCACCATCGCGGCCTCTCCCATTGAGGAGCACAGGCTCCAGACACGCAGGCTCGGTAGTTGTGGCTCATGGGCTTAATTGCTCCGCGGCATATGGGATCTTCCCAGACCAGGGCTCAAACCCGTGTCCCCTTTATTAGCAGGCAGATTCTCAACCACTGAGCCACCAGGGAAGCCCTCTCTGTCTGTTTTAAAAACCAATCCTTCACATATCTGCAGGCAGAGATCATGATTTTAACTTGTATTTACACTACTTTATTCAAAGTTCACTTGTGTCTGTCCAGTTTGTCTACCTAAGCTTTCCAGGGAGAAAACTGTTGCTTCCTTGTCCATAGAACCTAGCAGAGTGCAGGGCAGAGAGAGATACACTGTATCTAATTTCTGTAAAACAAACCTTGTATCTACCTTAATTTCCTCCTCTTCCCAACTGCCTCACCCAGTGGCAAGATCACAAGTCAGCTGGAATCTCCTCCTTCACTTACTGCTATTTCCCCAAACACTTGTGTCCACATTCAAGCTATTTTCATTACAAAGCTCCCCTCTCACCTTTTTGAAGCTGTATTAAGAGAACCAGAAGAGTTTCCAGGAGATTTGACTTTTCAGCTCTGTGTTTTAGAATTTATGACTAAATATTTAGCTCTGGGCAAAGCACTTAACTTCCTTTAAGTGTCCTCAGGGTTAACACCCATTTAGTTAATCCCTCAGGGCTTGATTGGAAAGATCAGATGGGATTAGGTATGGGTGAACAATTTGAAAACTCAAGTGTGTTATGTAATTTAATACCTATAAGAACAGTGCAGCTGAACTATTAATGTAAAATTTTCCTCTAAGTGCCAAAATTTTAACCAGTGGAAAGAGCTGATTGCCACGTGCTTCTGAGGAAAAAAGGTCAGAGTTCTCCGAGATACACTGTTCATTGAAGTCTATTCCAAAGGCCCCAGCCCACCCTAAACCACTTTTTTTTCTAAATCCTTTTGTGTTTTCTCTTTGTTATCAATTTACACCTTCATAGAATAAAGGAGTTTCAGAGTAAGAAAGAATCTTAGAATCAATTGACTTCAATCAACTCTCACTTTACCAATGAGTTTGCTTGGGGCTCCCTGCCCTAAATTTTTTTTTTTTTTTAATCTTAAAAAGTATTTATTGAGATCTCTCTGTAAGTGAATCAAGTGGGTGTAAAGTGGCATAAACACAGCATTGAAAATCAGCTAAACCCCATTATAAAAATAAATTACAAAAAAACAAGGACAGTGAAAGAGAGAGAAATTCTAACAAAATTCGTTCAGGGGCTGTGATGCAACCTGGATTGACCACATCTAAACCCACAGCTGGATGAGACATAAGGCTGGACACTCTTGGGACTGAGAGGATTGGTGAGGTTGGGTGAGGAAATGCAGACTTTAAAGTAATACTGCGTGGTAGCCATTCCATGGGTCCCAAATCTCCAAGTTCAGGGGAATCTTCCTAGAGCTAAAACATGCATGGGAAACCCAGAGGATGGTACACCGTGTGATTGGGAAAGGTTTCTAAAACGCACCTCATCTATTCATCTCCTGGTGATTCACTGCTGCCTAAATTTTAATTCTATTCTCTATTCTGGGCATCCTGGATTCACACAAACCTCCCTCTCACTAGGCTCCAACTCATCCGTCCCACCCCTCCCTTCCTAATCCGTCAGTCTCTATCCTGCACCCACCCCTCTCTGTGGGCCATTTCATCCCAGGGAAAGCCTGTTTTCATGTCATTGGCCCATTCTCCTTATTACATACAATTTTAAAGTTGTAAATAATTTTTCTTCAAATTTTGTAAACTACGTTTATATTTGACCAGATAAAATATTTCTGATATTAAGGCAACGATCTAAAATCCTTTTTTCAAATGATACAGATGAGCTTCTAGAAATAGACCCACAGACATAAAAAACAAACTTATGGGGCTTCCCTGGTGGTGCAGTGGTTAAGAATTCGCCTGCCAATGCAGGGGACACGGGTTCGAGCCCTGGTCAGGGAAATAAGATCCCGAATGCCAATCAGCGAGGCCAAAAAAAAAAAAAAAAAAAAAAGAATGCTGGGGAATCAGAAAAATAAAATTGTGAAAAAACTGCTAGTTTAGCTTTGAGTCAAACAGCACAAATAACGAGTAATTTTGGTCATAATCAAGAGGAAGAGAAAGTTGTGAGTTTAACAAAGGGAGAAACAGACTGCTCCAACTGTAAAACTTAACTGACACAATGCGAGGGAGAGGGAGGGGGCTTCTCTGTGCTGAGCTGGATGAGTCTCTAGTCACACGTTTACACATTCACACACTAGGCAGCAGGACCATCATGAGGATCGGATTTGATGTTTTGCTATCAAACTTAAATGCTAGATGCGCGTGACTCTAAGTAACTTTAAACAGAAAAGTTTTGAGATGACATTTCGCTACTCGCTGGAATAAACAACCTGTCCTTGACCTCGGAACCCTCTAAACCATTGTCAATGGTTAAAGTCATGCAAAACTAAGTGCATTTCTGCTTTATGGACCATTGCTTAAGAATGCAATATTTTATCTAAATGAATAGGCGATGTCTAAGGTTCTTTCCAGTTTGAGGGTTTTATGGTCTGGCATATGTTTATTTTCAGGAAGCTTATCAGTGCTGTGTATGGGGACCCAGATAACAGAAGACAGTGAATGATGAGCTTCTTGGTTCAGAGAGAAGAAAAAAACAAAACGAAGCAAAAAAACAAGTTATGGGTTCAGAAAAGTATGAAATAGTAAGAGTAATGACAAAATAAAATGTATTCTTCTTTCAACCTATAGATTGTAGACCTTATATATGGCAGGGGGATGAGTGTTCAGGTTTGTATAAATGACATAATTCTTTCTCCAAGTAAAAAAATGAGCTGTCATAAATTGACCACTAACTATATGCTAGACAGACTTCTAAGTACCTTTACCTGAATTATCTCCTTTAGCCCTCACAAAACTATGATCTATTATAATATTCCATTTTTGCACATGAAAGAAATGGAAGCACAGAAAGGTGAAATCATTCCTGCAAAGTCACACAGGTAATAAGCACTGAACTTGGTGGCAAACTCAGGCAGCCTTACTCAAGAGCTCACAGCACTAGTCACAGCAGAAAGTAAAGTGTTGAGCAGTTTCCTGCTGCTCCATGCGTGGCTCACTGGGAAGCATGGCCAGATGGTCTGCTGGTCAGCACTGATGTGAGTCCAGTTGGCTGAAAGAGATGCGGTTCAGAAAACTGACAATGATTTTGGCTTCCTGATCTAAGATGGAGGGAAGAAATACCAAGTTTGATTCTGAAAGCTTTGAGCGGCAGAAGTAGGGGAAGTCAGAAGCAGCCAGAAGCGTGTCCCTGTTCTTTCCAAAGCCTACCTCCATCTCTGCTCCCATGGGTGGCATTATGTGATATTTGGAATTTCTCACTGTGGGTAAGGTGGCTTTCATTACTGAGATAGCTACCTTTTTTAGTTAAGACCTGAGTAATGAGGTCAGTCTATTTAAGAGAGCTTCTTGTATCCACAGATTTTTACCAAATGGTTTATCTCTAATAGCAAGAGGCAAAGTCTACACTGGCCAACAAGTATCAGATGGAAAGTTTCTGTGTAAGCAGATTGTGTTGAACTTTTCTCACATTTTTTTTTTTTTTTTGGCAGGGTGAGGGGGTTAGATAATTCCATATCTTGAGGAATGAAGCAACAGTTTTCTGGATATTAAATATGAGAGTTTTGCTTTTTAAGAAAAAAAATCTAGAAGTTATATTTTCTCCACTTTGAAAGATCTATGGAATGAAGTCCTCCCTCTCCTTATATTAACGCAATGATCTAACTTTATGTATTCTCTGAAACACTGAAATATTTCTGTAGTCCCTATGTTTTCAAACTATGTATCTTTTCATTTCTACATTTGGTACAAAAATTACTGCTCCCATATAAATATGAATATACCTCTTGATATTGATTTCTACATCCCCAGAAATTTGGGCTGAATTTTAAAATGTGATGAATCATTTAAAAAATATAAAGAAATAATGATAATCCTGAAAATATAAGGGAAAATTTAGTTTTCCTTCTGGAAAAAATTTGCACAATAATGAATCTTCCTCTTTAATTTTTGCTTGAAAGAAATCTAGACATTTTGAACATCCCAAGGGTAGGATTGCATTTTGTTAAAAGGTGACTTCAAGTAAGAGCCCAGGGAGAACATCAGGGAGCTACATTTTCCTACCTGGCAAAACAGGTGCCCAGTTAAAATCATGGCCCTTGCAAAACAAACCTTATTGCTTAACTGCTTCATTATCTGACTTCCTCTAAGTAAAGCCCATTATCTGTGTTGCCAATAATAGTACCTAGAAAAACACACATTCTGAAAGTGTGAGGAAACTCATCCTACCTTGAAATTCTCATTTAAGAGGATGTTACAGGCTGCTGAAGGACCAGCAATTGAAAAACAAAGGTGTGCCAAAACAAAAAAATCAGGTTTGAAGGCCTAAAAACAAAGATAATAGGAAAGAGCCTAAACTTGTGCAGCCTGTTTGCTTTTGTCAGAACAAATGCTGGGAATGCACAAGAGAGTCAAGTCCAATGAAAAAAAGTGTGGGTGGGAGGATTATGGGTGGTTAATTTTCCATTTCTTTCCTATGATGAACATATGCTACTTTCATATTATGCTTTTTAAAAAAGCTTTTAAAAAATTACTTTTGTTTCTCCAACTACCATATCTGCATATGGCAACTGAGCACGCCAGCCCCATCCTCTGGTAGTCACGCAAAAAGATAATGGGTATGAAAATCTAGGCAATCTCACCAGATTTCAGGGTGAGCTAACCCTCAGTAATTCCCTACTTCAAAACAAAAGATTTTTTAATTTAACTTCTATTTCTATCAAGCAATCTTGACTAGTTACCTCCAATATTGAACTCTACTTAAACTGCGTATTGAGACTATACATTAGATTAAATAAGTAAAATACTCTCGGATGATGGCTGGCTTTGAATGGAAATAATCCATTCACTGAAATATATTTGCTGGAGGAAATGATGGAACCATTTTATCACAATTATTTCAGGAACTTGGAAAAGTTACCCTAATAAAATTCATACTATGACTAGAATATTGTCTTCGTAAACAATCCATTTGCAGGCTTATAAATTTGCATGTTGCAGAAGGCTGTGGAGTGGCTTTAGCTTGTGTTTACACCTAACAGAATTGAAGGCATCTAGGAGAAGTTTTAGTTGGGGTGCTGATGTCCTGATGAAGAAAGGGCATGCTGCAGTGTAGAAACTACAGCAGAAACAATTGCATCACTCAGATTCAAATTCTAAGAAAACTACTAATAGACTAGAAGAGTGTTTAACTTCAGAGTTCTACATCTTAAAGAACATTGATTCTATTCTAGACACATCATAGTCAAACTGATAAAAACCAAAGATTAAAAAAAAATTAAAGCAGCCAATGAAAGACAACATATTACATTCAGGGTAACAATAATTTAAATCATCACTGACTTCTCATCAGAAACTATAGAGAGAAGAAGACCATGGACCAGCATCTTTAAAGCGATAAAAGAAAAAAAAAGTCATCAACTTAGAATTTTATATCTAGAAAAAAAATCCTTCAAGAATTAAACAAAAATATTTTCATGTATAAAGCCATATCATAAAGATAAAAGAAAACTGAGAGATGTCATTGCCAGAGAATCACTGCATTATAAGAAACACTAAAAGAAGTTTTTCCAGGCTAAAAGGAAGTGATTTCTGAGGAAAATTGGATCTTCAAGAAGAAATGAAGAGCATCAGAAATAGTAAACCTCTCAGAAAATAAAAAGGATGGTTTTCCTTTAAATACATTATACCATTGGTTTAATTTCATATGTAGAAGTGATATATATTACAATCATAATGTAAAGCATGGGAAGAGTAGTGGGATAAATAGACCTATGCTGTTTGAAGTTTTCTATAATGGTCTGTGAAAACTTAGTTATTAATTGTAATCCTTAGAGCCACCACTAAGCCAATAGATAAATTAATATTGAATTCTAAAACATACTCACATAATTCTAGAGAAGTCATAAAAGGAAGAACAGCAAACGAAGAGAAGGGTCATGAGGAAAACAAATACCAAGATGGTATAGTTATATCTAACAATTACATTAAGTGTAATTTGTCTAGACATTCCAAGCAAAAGCAGAGATTGTCAGATAGTCTTTAAAAGGAAAACCTAACTATATGAGGTCTATATGACAAGCACTTTAACTATAAGACACAGTAGGTTGAAAGTAAATGGATAGAAAAAATATATCACATGAAGAGTAGGTGTCAGAAGGCTGGCTAGGTTATATAAATATCAGAAAAAAAAAAAGACTTCAAATGAAGACTTTTACCAGAGATAAAGAGGAACACAATTCATCAAGAACTTACAACAATTATAAGAGTGTATGTACTTAACATCAGAGCTTCAAAATATATAAAGTAAAAATTGATTGAATTTTAGAAAGCAAAAGATAATTCTACCACCATAGGTGGAGATTTTAATACCCATGTCTCAGTCATTGACTGAACAACTACCTCTCCCCACCAAAGCACTAAACATAGACCTTAGTCTAAGAATTAATTATTGGAGAGGATCTTTATTAAGGGAGCTGCTACTACAGAAGTGATACTATCTTTGTAACCCCATTGAAGATACAATAAAAATTGTTTTAAAGTTTTTAAGATGAGTAGATCCAGAGCATTCCTATTACTATTTCTGTACACATTCTGCAGTAGTTTTTCTTGTAACATAATTTCTCCAGCTCCAAAAAGTATCTAAGCAGAATTTTCTGGATCTGACCTGTACAGATTCCCTTCTAATTCCATTCTCTTTGCATAACTTTAAGAATCATTTATTTATTTTTAAACATCTTTATTGGAGTATAATTGCTTTACAATGGTGTGTTAGTTTCTGCTGTATAACAAAGTGAATTAGCTATACATATACATATATCCCCATATCTCCTCCCTCTTGCGTCTCCCTAGAAATACAAATCAAAGCTACATTGAGATATCACCTCACATCAGTCAGAATGGCCATCAACAAAAAATTTACAAGCAATAAATGCTGGAGAAGATATGGAGAAAAGGGAACTCTCTTGCACTGTTGGTGGGAATGTAAATTGATACAGCCACTATGGAGAACAGTATGGAAGTTCCTTAAAAAACTAAAAAAAAAAATCATTTTTTAATTGTTATGTTTTGTTCTACATGGCTCCTTCACAGCATATGTGCTGTAGATCTTAATAGTAGTATTAGCCGGTGGACAGCTTGTTTATTTTGTGGCTGTACTACTAATGGACCACAATGATGGCATAAATAGGCCAGTTCACTTTCATGTTTCTTCATCTTTCTTCAAAGGACATAAAACAAGACAGGACAATTTTTTTGACAGATGAAATTGATAATAAGTTTACTGTAAGCCTGGTCTTTGAAAAAAAGACAGCAGAGTGTTTTTCCCTCTCCAACCCCTCCTGCTTCTGCTAATAGGCAGAGTCTCTGACTCTCTTTTATAAAGAAAAGATTAAAGCACCAATTTAGCTCATGCTGCTTCTCAGAGGAGAGCTGCTTCTTCCTAGGAAGAGTGATACAGAACTGAGCACGCAGGTTCTCCACCCCCCTCCCAGTCCTGATGTTCTCTGCTCATGAGCTTTGGATGTCAGCTACCCTCTTTCAGCATCTGATCTCATCTCTCACGTGTGCCCCTCTATTTCATAGGGTTGGCCCAAACACTAAATTAGGTTTTTGTGAACACACTGAGATCTATACAAATATACAAACTGTGAGACCTAATACAAATATTAGGTATCACCACAATTCTCCACTTAATTAGACCCTATTTAATTAGAGAAGGTGAAAGCTCTAGAATCACCCTCTTAATTATTTTGTTTCTTTTACTGAACCTTCTCTTCTCGGTTCTAGTGTCTTTACTTGGTGTCATTAGGCCTCATGGTTCAATGTGTTTGTGGAAAAGGATGAAAAGATGTTATGTCTTCAGTTTCCTATAAAAACATACCTACCCTTGGTCCGAGTGTAATTTTTTTTTTTAATTTTTTTTTTAATTTTTTTTTTTTAAACCCACATTTGTTTATTTATTTATTTTTGGCTATGTTGGTTCTTCACTTCTGTGTGAGGGCTTTCTCTAGTTGTGGCAAGCGGGGGGTCACTCTTCATCGCGGTGCGCGGGCCTCTCACTATCGAGGCCTCTTTTGTTGCTGGAGCACAGGCTCCAGACGCGCAGGCTCAGTAGCTGTGGCTCACGGGTCCAGCTGTTCCGCGGCATGTGGGATCTTCCCAGACCAGGGCTCGAACCCGTGTCCCCTGCATTAGCAGGCAGACTCTCAACCACTGCGCCACCAGGGAAGCCCCCGAGTGTAATTTTTAATTACACACCTGAAGCATATTCTCCGATCTCAGAAAGTAGCATTCCTCTGATTCTGATTAGATTTATACTTCGGGATTGATAGTGCAAGTCATACCTGCCCTCCACTGAGTATTTGGAATATGAATCACCTTAGGGTTTTTAATCCCTTCCTTCCCTTGGAAGAGACTCTTGGATCAGTATATTTGCCCATCTTGTCTTATTTCTCTGTCCTCCACTCCAGGAAATAGACTCATAGGTTTGTTCCCCCAACACTTGAATGTATTTCACAATTCATCAAGCTGTACTTAATGGTATACATGCTTTAGAAATTGAAAAAGAAGATAAAATAAAGGGACTTATAAAAAAGTAGTTGTGAAGTACATTCAAGTGTTGGACTATGTATAAAGAAACAAACATGCAGAACCAAAAATGTCCCCTAAACCTTGCCTTTGTGTGGGGCTTTACCGCCACATGCTTTCTATATATCACAAGACCAAAATGTATTTTTCCAATAATACCTGAGTCATCATTAGTCCACAAGGTTCTTGGGTCAGTCTTGGACAGGATGTTGGCATGATTACATGGCTCTTTCACCTTGGAAACAAAAGGAGAAAAGAAATGATGTGAAAAAATGTCTTCATTGTTTCAGTTGTTTCAGGCCTACAGTTCTACAGAAAAGATTCCAAGGCTGAAACTAGAACATAAAGTGCATCTGTGACCTGATTAGGGTGATCAACCATGCCTGCTTTGTCCAGGACCATGCTGGTTGTGTAACTGAAAGCCCCATATCCTGGGAAACCCTTCAGTCCTGGGCAAACTGGGATGGATGGTGACCCTACGCCTGATATGGTTTCACTGCCAGGGCTCATGGGGACTGGAGTTCAGCCTCCTACTTTGCTCCCTCGTTCTGTGCATTTTACATAACACAAACTGCACAGCTGGATGCAGAGGCCCTGCATGATTAGCAAGCATTTTCATGTAAGAATATCCATCACATAAAAAGCATTTTGGGGAACTCCCTGGTGGTTCAGTGGTTAGGAATCCACACTTCCACTGCAGGGGGCACGGGTTCCATCTCTGGTCAGGGAACTAAGTCAGGGAACTAAGATCCCACATGCTGTGTGGCGTGGGCAAAAAAATAAAAATAATAAAATAAAAAGCACTTTGGACTTCTACGTAGCCGAGATGGTACTTTTAGTATATATGCTTGGGAAAGCACATAATAAGAAAGAGCTACTTTTAATTCAGTTGCACTTTAAGATGAATTCTTCTTTTATAATTATAACAGAATCTTTCTTTTTAAATAGTAGCACATGCATATATGCAATATGTATTACTTAGTCAACCTAAAGACTCTGCCTGGTGCACATCACATCCAACTAATAGAATCCTTCAATAAATACCAGGGAATGGTAATGATCCTTTTTTTGTTGTTGTTGCAATTTTCTATAATTGTGATGTGTGACTTTCAAACATATATTCAATTGGGGAAATATAAATCTTAGTGTTCAAATGGATGTTCCATTTATATATATTTTGTAGTGTGATAATTTGATTACTGTGAAAATTCTCTAGTATTTTACTATTTAATGGGTAAATTCCTTCCATTGCAGCCATAGTCAAAGTACTCAAAATACTCAAAGAATTCCTTCCATTGCAGCAAGAATGTCACTAAGTACATTGTTTAGTTCTGTTGACATTTTCTTTCCATAGCAAATCTCTACTGAGGAAGGAAGCAGTGTGTCCACTTACAATCTGGCACAAGCTCTTTCTCTTGTCCTGAACTAATACCAAGGAACGTGTAGAAATCAAGATCTCAAAGGGTTCTTTGCACCCCTATGTTCATTGCAGTATGATTCACAATAGCCAAGAGGTAGAAACAACCTAAATGCTTATGGACAGATGAATGGATAAAGAAAATGTAGTATACACATACAATGAAATATTATTCTGACTTAGAAGGAAATCCTGTCATATGCAACCACATGAATGAAGCTTGAAGACATTATGCTAAGTAAAATAAGCCAGACACAGAAGAACAAATACTGCATGATACTACTTATAAGAGGCATCTAAATTAGTGAAACATGTAAAAGCAGAAAGTAGAGTGTTGGTTGGCAGGAGCTGGGGGAAGGGGAAATGGGGAGTTGCCATACATTGAGTATAAAGTTGCAGTTATGTAAGAAGATTAAGTTCCAGAGATCTGCCTAGCAACATGTGCCTATAGTTAACATTACTGTATTGCACACAAACATTTGTTAAGAGGGTAGATTTCATATTGTGTTCTTACCTCCCCTCCCCCAACAAGAACATCTAGGAATAGATCATCATCCTATGTTTGTTAGTACATCAGATACACACATAAAATATTTCATACATAAATATGTAAGTGGTCTACATTTTATTAATGGATTTCCTGGTAATGTAGTTTGTTTTAATTGATAGGACCCATCATTTTAGGAGTCAAATTGTGATTAAAAAATCATTAAAATATAAATCTCCAGGAGAAAAAAAAAAAAAAAGGTGTAGACCAGCCCCATTCTGTGGATACCATTTTTTTTTTTTACATCTTTATTGGAGTATAATTGCTTTACAATAGTGTGTTAGTTTCTGCTTTATAACAAAGTGAATCAGTTATACATATACATATGTTCCCGTATCTCTTCCCTCTTGGGTCTCCCTCCCTCCCACCCTCCCTATCCCTCTAGGTGGTCACAGACCACCTAGGTGATCCCCCTGTGCTATGTGGCTACTTCCCACTAGCTATCTATTTTACGTTTCGTAGTGTATATTTGTCCATGCCACTCTCTCACTTTGTCACAGCTTACACTTCTCCCTCCCCATATCCTCAAGTCCATGCTCTAGTAGGTCTGCGTGTTTATTCCCATCTTACCTGTGGATACCATTTTGAGTGGCAAAGCAAAAACATCCCTCAAATTTCACTAAGCAGTGCCAGTCTAAATTCCTTCAAAGCAATTACCTCTTCCACCAAGTATTACTCCCTTTGTTAGAAAATTCTTTGCAAATTGAACAGA
The DNA here is from genome assembly GCF_964341445.2 of Mesoplodon mirus. NCBI lineage: Eukaryota > Metazoa > Chordata > Mammalia > Artiodactyla > Ziphiidae > Mesoplodon > Mesoplodon mirus. Next base: position 29,116,105 of record NC_138986.1, on the reverse strand, counting down.
AGTTTGGATCCTTGAAACTTTCCTCACTGGTTCTAGCTCACTCCTGAGTTACATAGAAGAGATCTACTTTCTCTTTGATAAAATAATACCTAGAATATTAGAAAGTAGCTGTTATGTCTCACCTCAGTCTTCCATTCCCAGGTTAGCTGGCCCTCTTTCCTTCCACTGTTCCTCATGAAATGGTTTTAAGTCTCTTTATTGAGATCACTGTACCCCAGAAGACATCCTCTCTGGCCTGTGAGCTAATCACCTAGGAGCTTCCAGGTCAGGGCCAGATAATAGCCCCTGAAATAAGGAATCGGTTTTGAGGAACAACTCGGGAAGGACTACAAACATTATTTCCAGATGTGAGTAATTGAAATGTTTCTAAGAACCTATAAATCTAACAGAGTGAAAGTAAAAAAATTCATTGCTATTTATCCACACTTTTTTATTTGGAAAGTCCTAGTTGATTTTATAACTATGGACTCATTTGGGAAATTTGCCATGTATGAGCATCCTTCCTGCATTCAGCTCTAATAATCTTGTGTTTCTGTGATGTTTGTGTCAAATAAACATCATTCCTCCAAATCTCATTTACTTATGAATAATTCTTTTTCACTATTTGTTGGAAAAATCTTCTACATTGTTGAAGTTGTTCCTGTTAAATCAGAGTCATCAAGAATGACTTCTTGGGGTTTCCCTGGTGGCGCAGTGGTTGAGAGTCTGCCTGACGATGTAGGGGACACAGGTTCGTGCCCTGGTCCGGGAGGATCCCACATGCCATAGAGCAGCTGGGCCCGTGAGCCATGGCCGCTGGCCCTGCGCATCCGGAGCCTGTGCTCCGCAACGGGAGAGGCCACAACAGTGAGAGGCCCATGTACCGCAAAAAAAAAAAAAAAAAAAAAGACTTCTTGCTTATTGTGTTATTATCATGGAAGTATTATTATCATGCTGTTTTTTTCATGATTCCCAAGCACCAAAATACCCACGGCAAGTTATCTATAGAGCTCATGGCGTATATTTTTAGCACAAGTTTATGCAAATTCATTCATAATTATATATATTGCAACTGTTTGTAAGCAATGCGCTAAAACTCAATCCCATAGTTTTAGGTACTTCACGGAAGTAAGAAAAGTCTATATCAGGTGTCAGTCCTGCGGAATCATCACAAGACCCTTCACAAGTGGCTTCACAAGACCCTTCACGAAAGCCACAGTGGGATCTTTGGTTTTTTCCTTCTTTCCCATCTCAGGTTCCATGATGTTCAGAAGTAAGCAAGAACACTCTAGAGAAATGAAATTTTGCTTCTCAAATTGCTCTAGTAAGACTTTAGAAATGTCCTTTGGACACTATCACAGGATGTAAAGCCGTCCTGCAAACATTAATTTTGAATTCAGTTCTGTGTATCTGGGAGGAAGAAAAGCCTTCCTTGATTTTTTCTCTTGGATGGGTTTATTACATCCAAAATGTATTTATTAAGCATTTGTTTAAGATGCTACCCTGGTTTTTATAAGGACACAAAGGAAACTTGATCACTTGGACTTTATATTCTTATTTGGGAACAGCACATAGACATCCACAAAGCCATAATGCAGCCTGATACGAAATACCTCCCAGGACTTCCCTGGTGGCGCAGTGGTTAAGAGTCCACCTGCCAATGCAGGGGACATAGGTTCGAGCCCTGGTCTGGGAAGATCCCACGTGCTGTGGAGCAACTAAGCCCGTGTGCCACAACTATTGAGCCTGTGTGCCACAATTACTGAAGCCTGCATGCCTAGAGCCCATGCTCCACAATAAGAGAAGCCACTGCAATGAGAAGTGCACCACAAAAAAGAGTAACCCCTGCTCGCTGCAACTAGAGAAAGCCCGCACACAGCAACAAAGACCCAAAGAATAAATAAATTAATTAATTAAAATAAATTAAAAAAAAAAGTACCTCCAAACCCAATACGAAAAAAGTGGTATGGTTATTAATTTTGGTCAGGGTTTAAAGGAAGAAGCAATAGTGTAGGTAAAGCTGTTAAGCAAGACTTCACGGAAGAGGGAGGATTTGACAGGTTTTCAAAATACTGGCAGGACTTCCCTGGTGGTCCAGTAGTTAAGACTCTGTGCTTCCACTGCAACGGGCATGATTTCCATCCCTGGTCAGGGAACTAAGGTCCCTTATGCTGCGTGGTGCACGGCTAAAGAAAAAAAATACTGGCAACAGTTGGATTGGTGAGCAGCCAGTAGAAAAGTATCCAAAGTGGGCACAACAATACAAATAAAGGTGTGGGAGCAAAACCTAACAAGGTGTATTTAAGCAACTGTTGGTTGAACAATTTCGTGGGAGTAGAAGGCTCCTGGGAGAAATGATTGGAAGCTAGGTGGAAGCCAGATAGTAGATGGCTTTGAAAGCCAATGAGTGCTTCACTCTGAGGAAATTCAAGAGCCCTGGCAGTTTGTGTGAGAGGCCAGAGTCAGAAAAGACCCAAAGTGAGGAGGTTAGGAGGCTGCTGTACCATCAGAAGGTAGTGGATGAGAGCAGGATGAGCATGGGGACTGTGAATATGGGCAGGAAGGGATGGAAGTGAGGGCAGCTGGAATGATTTGGGAAGACTTGGTAAATGGCTGAACATGAGGGAAGATGGAGGAGTCCAACATATTTCAGAACTTTGGAACTTGGTGTGTGGTCCCAGCAATCCACAGTCGCTGACAGCTAAAGGGACGATTCTGTATTGTGTTTAAGCTAGCATGGCGGGCTTTCCAAGCACATGTGGTCCCCTGTTCATGTGCTAGGTCTTCAGTCCTCCTAGGAGCACTTGCTCATCTCTAACCTGCTCAGACCAGATCCCCTTTGGGTGCCTAGTGGTGAGGTTTCACTTATATAGGCATGTGCAGGTAGGTTTCTCTGGCCTCCACCTTCGGGCTATAATCTTCCACCGCACACAGGGCAGGATGAGAATCCACCCACACTATTTCACTAGAGCAAACATCCCACAGTCTGCGGATCTAGTATCACTAACCTCCACCCTCATGAAGATGACAGTTTGGACAAGGACAGCAGAAGTCTGATCAACAGCTTAGTCGAGGAATCCCATCAGAGATCACAAGTCTTATCATGCAGGTCTCCACAAGCTAGTGACTCATCCTCATTCAGTTGCTTAAGGATAATGACATCCATATAACATGGAGCATAGGGGCTATTCTTTGCCCCTGAAGATACTGTGATGCTAAGCGACTAGATAACTGTTCTTCCTTTTGTGGCTTTAATTCACTTGTGTCCTTACTGGGATTTTATATTTTTCAGTTTAGCCCTTGTGACTGTGAATTGCTAAAGGCAATTTACCACCCCACCCATTTTGCTTATTTATGTCTCCTGCCTGGCCCAGCAAGTGTTTCAGTTTCATAAAGTCAAGATATCCAGGTTAAACCTCTGTTAAATTAGATGTTTTCTATATTCTACACCAGTGGTAAAGTTCAGAGGATCAGCGATGTGGGGGCTGGAAGACACTGTTTCTCTCCTTGCTGCTTACTTTATGGACAAGGAAACTGAGGACTAGAGAGTAATGTAGCTTAAGTTAGTGATTATAGAGTCCAAGTCTCCACTGTTACATTTCAGGATGTCAGTTGAGAGCTGATATTGGTTTCTTAAAACTTGGGGGGCTTCCCTGGTGGCGCAGTGGTTGAGAATCCACCTGCCGATGCAGGGGACACGGGTTCGTGCCCCGGTCCGGGAAGATCCCACATGCCACGGAGCGGCTAGGCCCGTGAGCCATGGCCGCTGAGCCTGTGCGTCCGGAGCCTGTGCTCTGTAATGGGAGAGGCCACAACAGTGAGAGGCCCACGTACCGCAAAAAATAAAAAATAAAAAAAATAAAAATGGGGTTTATCCTCAATTTTGAAAGTAATTTAATTATACATTTCATTTAGTAAATATTAGTGGATAACCTATGGTATAGTAGGTACAGTACTAGGAGCCACATGCTTAGATGGGAAGCAGATGGATGTGTCCCTGACCTCATGGATCTTATTTTCTAACGCTGGTGATTGAGATGAGCATGATGGAGGCAACAAATAGGGTGACATGAGTAGGGAGTGGGGCAGTATATGGTCCTTTTAGATGCTTTAAAGTAGTCCACCTTCTTACAGATTTTAATAATATTGCCAAAATCAACAATACACATCTGCATTTGTAAGTTAAAACACAAAGCAAAGCAAGCACATGGAGCTGGTTTGACTGGAATCCAGGTCAAACCTTTATAAATTCTATACCAAAGCATATAATTAAATTCTTAAGTAAAAATTATTTGGGGTCATGGAGTTTGTAGATTGTGCCTGGCTCAGAAAAGGCAATCAATGCATGTTTACTGACTATGTCATTGATTTGGTAGGACTCAAAATATGTTAAAGTGACCAAAGTGAATATATCATAGAATCATAGTATTTTGTGGCTAGAACAGATTTAAAAAATGACTTAGTTCAGCTCCTTATTTAATGGATGGGAAAATGGATTCTGAAGGAGGAGGTAAAGTGACCTACAGAAGGAGATACAAAAGTTATTTATATTGTTTATAATACATCCACCATGGTTAAGAGAAACTTCCTTGCATTTTTTGTTTATTTTAGATAAAAGTTGATAGAAATAATAAGATATAGGTGTTTAGAGCATGGGCTTTGGAGTCAGACAGACCTGGAATAAAATATGGCAGCCCCACACTTGACTTGCATGTGACCCTGGGCAAGTTACATAATCTCTCTTAGGCTCAGTTTCCTTACTGGAAAAATTGGCAAACTTACAGTTAGATTTAAGGTTAGATTGAGCTTCTTCTAGGGTTCAGTCATTGGTAGGAGTTATTATTATCCATGATTATATAGTCAAACATGTTAACAGGAGTATCATGACTTAGAATGGAGGCTGGAAGAGAGAATCTTTTAGTAGGAAAAGTTTACTGTGTTAACTGAATTATCTATGTGCAAACAATATCGGCAAAAGTAAAAAGACTTCTTCCTAGGCATTGTGCTTGCTGAGCACTCAGACTGGAACTTTCTTTGCTTGGACATCTGCATAACTTTCATCTCCTTCAGATATCTATCTGCTCACACGTCAGCTCCTCAGGGAAGCCTTTCCCAACACCCTGTTTAAAATGGAAACTTCTTTCCCCTTCCTGCTTTATATTTCTCTACGGCACTTAACACCATCTCGTATATAATTTTGTTCTTCATTTTTTTAATGGTCTCTTGTAAATTTCATGAGTCCTAAAGGGGTGCTTGGCACATAGTAGGCATTCAACAAACACTTGCTGGATGATTGAATTATTAATCTCTAAAAAATTAAAAATGAAGACTATAAATCCCACTCAACTTAAGCTATTTGAGTGAAAAGGATAGTCATTATGGCAAAATGCAGTGGCTTAAAACATGTGTCTTTATTTCCTCTAGTGTTTTAACCCTTCTAAGTTCCTGGTGTTGGGGGCCTGAAGTGATTTAGAGTGGGGTCAGCTCAGAGTAGCTGATGCTCCTGTAAATAATTTGGAGTGAAAGAAACTTCTCCCCAGCCCAGCAGTAAGGCTGGGACCTGACCTGATATTTAGCTCCTGACATTATCATTCAAACCATTTTTTTTCTTTGCATAAAGATGTAGAAAATTGTTTCAGCTATACTCTGCTACTAAGTATATTTATTGGAAAAATTATTAATGATTGGCTTTTCATTTATCAGGTTATTTTCTGACTAACACACCATGTAGCTGGGAAAAGATAATCTTCAAAACTCTTTGCATAGATTCAGACTTCATTCAATAAATCATTTGGATTTGTCCATGACTGATCCATGTCTAGTCCATGATTAGATTTTTCTTTCCTCCATCTAAGACACATTGCTTTCCAGTGGTTTTCAATCATGACTACACACTACAATGAGGAACTTAAAAAATACATACCAGTGTCAGGGCCCAACGTAAGAAGAGAAGAGACTAGGGAGTCAGTATATTTTTAAGCTCCCCAGGAATCTCTAACATACTTAAACCAACTTCTGCCACACAGAAGTAACAGGGATTAAGTGGTATTTATTTACCACGTACAGGGAAGAGACTAAACATGGCTATTTCAGGGTCACTGTACCATCTAAAGGTAATATAAAGAATGATTCCCAGGCCTGAGTTAAATGATGAACAAACATCCACTCCTAGGCTTTCTGGGCAAAAGAGAAATGTTTTGAATCTCTCATTGCAAATGACAGTATATTTCTTAGTATTTTTCTGCCTGAGCTTACCTCCAAAAAGGTATTTGACAGGAGGAGAAAAAAAAGTAGAAATCTGGATCTAGATTTTGTGTGAGGTTCTAGGAGAAATATTTCCACTGCTTACCTATACAGAAGCTATGTCAGATTCAAGGCCAATACGATTATAATTTGCTCTGTGCTATAATTCTTAATGCTTAATTTTATTTTAATAAAAAAGGCTGATATTCAATTTTCCAGTAACACTTTAACCATAGAGTCTAAATTGTCCAATGCCATTGCCAACAAATGCATGGTTTATTTTTCCCTTTGTGAATGGAACTAGACATCTCCATTTAAGTACCTACTGTTTTTCTCATGCAGTAAGCTAACTGTACAGTATTTAATGGTCTACAGGTCTAAAAATATTTCTTATATGCCTTGGCTTGCACAGAGTGCTTCTGCAAAAACAGTTAATAATCTGCCCATCCCAAGAGTCCAGAATGTTGAGTTAATTTTTTACAGAGGTTCCCAGATGTGCTGGAAGACTCACTCATAGCAAATCCGGCCAACAGTTTTTTAGCTCTCATTTGACCTTTCTTGTATCTGATATGAAACATATGTTAAAAACAATACATGACAATTATGAAATGCATTTTTTACAAAACCACCATGCATACATCTTTTGTAAAGTTTTGAATGGCAGAGATTAAGGTTTTCATTGCGAAACTGTTTTAGCATTTAGCCAAGTTAATCATACATCTTGACAGTGATTCTTTATCCAACATCTTTTTGGTATTCAGTGGGTAGGTCATTAGGCCCATGGAGAAATAAGTGGGAGAATGTCCAGGGAATGAAAAACATCTATATAACTTGTGGAGAAGTGGATAGTTTTACTAAGTACTAAATTTCAACTGTAAGGGGTGCAGGTTCTGATCACAGCCAGATCACTTGAGCTCTTAACTTCTGGGAAGTAAGCAGAATAACAGTGTGAGTCTGTGCGTGTTCCAAGAAGATCCTGCATGAGCTGTTTCCCTTTGCAGGTATTTTCCATATGCAGCTTTACTTTAGCCTTTTCTTTCTTTTTATTTTATTTTTTGGCCGCGCCGTATGGCACGTGGGATCTTAATTCCCTGACCGGGGATCAAACCCGCACCCCCCCTGCTTTGGAAGCGTGGAGTCTTAACCACTGGACCACCAGGGAAGCCCCTTGACTTTTCTTTCTGTATATATTTTCTTTCCTATTTATTTTTCAGTGAGTTCTAGGAAATCCTTACATGAATTTTGTATTTTATCATTGCTTATAGAGATCCTGTAATATATATGAAATACAATTGTGGATCCAGAGTTTGGCCAAGGATCAAATAGACATCCCAGATAGTTAAAGGCAAGAGACTACTATTGAGGAAGAAATGGTGCTACCCTTAGCTGTCTTAAAAAGCAAGTAAAGGTCACTGCAATCTGGTATTGAAGTTTTCCTAGACTTAGAATATCATGCATTTCAAGTCACACTATATTTTAGCATAATAATTACTAAAAATTTTTAATGGATGTTACAATGGTCCAGGCACATTAATTATCTCATTACTCAGTTTATCCTCAGAATAGCCTCTGGGTTGTCTCCTTTTGGGGGAAAAAGGAAGTATGGACAAGTTAACCTTTAAAATCTTATCCAGGGAGGTGACATCAGCCAAATGACAGAGTATGCCCCTCCAAGCTCCTGTAACCTGACAGAAACATCAAAAAGCAAGGAAAAATTGTCAACTAAATTTGTTAAAACTCTGGAAAACAGTCAAAGGTTTACAGTAACCAAGTGAAGGCAGAATAAAAGAGGGGAAGGGGAAATCTAAAAATTGTAGGAAAGCTTTGCAAAGTTCTTAGTTATCTGTACCCCACTCCCTCCCCCCTCCCCAGCTTAGTGACAATCTTGAAGAGCCAGCCCTCTGCCCATCCCCCCAACCTGCATTCTTAGTTCCTGGTCCCAGAGGGTGTGTCCCTGAGTGTATGTCCCTTTGAGCCTATCTGTGAGCTACCTAAGGACTGAAGCAAGGAGATCATCTCTCACCCAGGCCAGAAAAGCAGCGGGCACTGCTGGAAAACCTTGTAAGGAGATAACCTGCAGCCTTCTAGGACAAAAGACTACAATTAAACCCAAAGAGGAAACACATTATGTTCTATGTGCTTCACATTAACTAACTCACTTTATGCTCATAGAGTCCCTATGAGAAAGGTACTATGATCATTATCCCCATTTTACAGATGAGGAAACTGAGGTACCTTGGCAAAAGTAAATGCAGATAGCAAGCCCAGGCTTTTTTTTTTTTTTTTTTTTTTTTTTTTTGCGGTACACAGGCTTCTTACTGCTGTGGCCTCTCCCGTTGTGGAGCACAGGCTCCGGATGCGCAGGCTCAGTGGCCATGGCTCACGGGCCCAGCCGCTCCACGGCATGTGGGATCTTCCCGGACCGGGGCATGAACCCGTGTGCCCTGCATCGGCAGGCGGACTCTCAACCACTGCGCCACCAGGGAAGCCCCAAACCCAGACTTTTAATCTCTATACCATACTGCCTCCAAATACATACATACTTGAAGTCAAATGACTTAGATTATAACTATTGTACATGAGTATATTAATAAAATCTTATTTGAAAAATTTATTTGAAATTTATTCTTTTGAATGTTAGGGCATATATCTGCCTTTTAAACCTGTTTGAAAGAGAAGAATAAATGGAATTTATTCTCAGTAACATCAGTGTTCACTTTCTTCAAAGATGGTGTAAAATATATTACTATTTAAACTATTAGTTTGTTGTGGGGAAATAAAAATGATTAAATAGGATACCTTTTCACAAAGTAATGCCAAAAAATTAATTAAGGACAATTCTCCATTTCCAGGAAATAGAAGTTCAAAAAAGGAAAAGAGAGGAAGCAAAATAAAATAAAATAAAATAAAGGCACAAAAAGTATACTTCCTGAATAAAACAAAGTTTTTCTACTGCTTATAACTTATAATTTAGATCTTCCTAGACTAGAAACTCTGTAGAAAAAGGACTCTGTTCTGAATTATTCACCAGTCAATTTCCAGTGCCTTAGCATAGTAGCATACTAGCTAGCATCAACCTCAGTAATCAATCAATAGATACTTGGTATATAAATGAAAGGTAAACCATAGTTTTACTTTTATACATATCTTACTACTCAATTCTGCTCAAAACAGAAGTGTGTTCTAGGCAAACAGATATAGATGATTGCTTTTGTTACTTTGTTTTCTATGTATCCCAAGGTCTCCCATGGGGAGTTCCAAATACTCTTTACAAAGAGAATGAAAATTCAGGTCCTGTACTTGCTGTGGTTGGTTGCTACAAATCACTGGGGTCACACAAGAGAGATACTGGGGGGTAGATTTATGGCAAGGCTTTGTCTCACGTATACTGTGCTTGTTAGTTACTTCAACTTGGTCCCCAAACCTCCCTTACTCTTTCCATTGAGTATTTTAACCCAAGAAGAGTAAACCTGTAGCATTCAAGCGCATAAAGGAAAATGAATCTGAACAGTCTATTACATCAGCATCTGCTAACGTCACTCTATCCTGTTACATTTGCTCTATAACCACAAAAATACCAATTCCATTTATACTGGTCAAATATGCTTAGTTTTTTAAAGGAGATAGAAGAATATCTTTTCTGAGCATTCATGGAAGTAACCCATTTCTTCACTAAATTTATTATTAAGTGGAAAGGTTATTCCTGATTATCTGTCCCCAATAGCACACCCCAGTAATCACCACCAATAGTTTCTCATGGGTCTTCCAGAAAAGGCCCATGCACATAGACACATATATATATATGCAGTGATTTCCTCTGTGTGTGTGTGTGCATGTGTGTGTGTACGTGCATGCTTACACACATACATCTTGAACTTTGCTCTCTGTAGAGAAGAGAAAGAATGGGCCTTAGGGTCAGAAATGGGTAAATCAGGTAAAAAGAAAAGGAAAAGTCTTGATTAGAGTCTTTGTAATTTATTTCCTGAACTCAACACTTCTTTTACCAATACCTTGTTCCCCAATTTAAGCCACTAAAACGTCTGTATGCAAAAAGGTATTTAGTTCAGGGCATAAGAGTTTGATGTGATAATTAGCAGGATCTGAGCTGCTGCATAAGGCTGGAGGAAAGCAGTTCAGAACACAACAGTTTATGTAACTCTCCTCGAGATGGGTTATACTTTAGCCTTCGATGTTATGGAGAATCTGCCTCAAGGATTTTACTTAGGTAGGTTATAACTGAAGACCATGCATTGGTTTACACTCCTCAAATAATTCAAGCTACTCATTGGAAACCTTAGTGGAAAATGCCTGCTTATACATTTTCAATAATATGTATTTGACTGTTCCCCATATAAAAAGACAAGGTTAGCAATGATGGTATTTGGTTAGAATATTCATGTTTGAAAAGAAAATTATATTCATAATAATATACAGAACTAATTTATTTGGTAATATTCAATGCTGACAAGGGTTTAGGAAACCTGGTATTCTCATAGGTTGTTCATTGTATTTTAATTTTCAAAATATTTCTGAAAGCTACTGTAATGTATTTTAAGACCTTAAAGATTCTCAATACTTTTAGGGCTTGCCTGGTGGTGCAGTGGTTAAGAATACGCCTGCCAGTGTGGGGGACACGGTTTCCAGCCCTAGTCCGGGAAGATCCCACAGGCTGCAGGACAACTAACCCCATGCACCACAACTACTGAAGCCCTCGCACCTAGAGCCCGCGTTCCGCAACAAGAGAAGCCACCGCAGTGAGAAGCTCGCACACTGCAACGAAGACCCAACACAGCCAAAAATAACACTGGAAGCAACCTAACATTTAATGGGGAAATGATTGAGTAAAGAAAGATAGCCACTGTTCACATGGTGCCTCTGAAATGTTTTTGTTGGTATAGAGAAATGTTACCCATATTATGTTAAATAAAAGAAATCACAACATAAAATTGTATTTCAATTGTGTACAGAAGGACAAACAAGTCAATGCATGAAACAATGTTTGTTATTTTACTGTAGTGGGATTATGGATGCTTTTTTTTTGTTTCTTATTTATTTGCTTTTTAGTAATATTTTATATTATCTTCATAATTTAAAAATTATGTAACATCTCTGTCTATAATTCTATTTATCTATCTATCTGTCTATCTATCATCTGTCTATCTATCTTAATGCAAACAGAACTGCTTTGTCCATGTCTAGGAAATGGAGTATAGGAATGAATGTCCTAATGATTGGAGAAAGCCCTGATATAAAGTGTTACTATAAAAACAACAAACGAAATTATATTCATTTTGAGCTATAATCTCATGCTTCCTTCAGCACAGAATTATTGATGAACGTGAATGCATTTGTACCCTACCTCCAATCTTCTCTTATAGTTTGGTGTTCTCGAGTTTCTTCTGGACTTATGCAAAGATAAGGCCCTCTAGCACCAATCCATGACAGGTTCATTTTGTGTCATCGGGAAAAGGAAGACGGAGTATCAAAGTTCCCCTGTGAAGATTTTCCTTTAAGTTCTAGGGCCTCAATCATTATTTCCAATGCCTACTTTCCCCATGGACCTGGTTCTCACCCAAGGTGAATGAAAATCCACATGCCAGGTCAGCACTTTATTGAACTTCCCAAAGAACCATACTGAATATGCCAGTGCCAGTCAAGGTTACCATTTCTGAAGGTCTGAAACTTCAGAGGGATTAATGAAATTAATGAACTACAATCTGCACACTTGCATCTACTGTAATCATTTTCAGCTTGATTTCCAAAAAAGGAAAACAATAAACCTGATATTTAAATAAAATTCATGCAGAAATAGCTCAAAACATTCTTAAAGGCTCTAAATTTGTTCATAATCACACTGACGCCAAACTAAATTGGCCTAGTACTAGTATTATGCAGCTAGTTTCTGATTTTTTGGGGGGGAGGCAGAAACTTGCTGGAAAAACATAGAACTGGAAAATTCATCCAAGATAAAATAGAGGAAAAAATATTAGAAATAAAAATTAAATAGAGAAACTGTAAAGCTATTTTAACTGTAGTTATAATTTCTATGGATGCTTCTTGGAGAAACTTTATGTATGTTATCAGTGTTGCATTGAAACACCTACTCTATATAGACACACTTATTTAAACCAATCAGTTGCATTAAAAAAAATCTAAATCTAGATTCAAAAAAATTGTTTTTATAATAAAACATTTTAAAAGACCAATATAAAAATAAATATATGTAGAATGAGAGTATGATGTGAAAGAGGTGTTAGATGATCTCAACTTATTATTGCTCTGAAAGGTGAATTCCTGGAATCCATATATGGAGTCTTGATTGGAGAATTTGGAAATTGTTTAAAAAATAACCAGGAAAATGACAAAATGATTCAAGTGTTGGAAAATAAGACCAGGAAGAAGAGTAAACAGGACAGTTGTTCATTTTCTTGAAAAGAAGTCCAGATGACAATTGAATACATTCTTTGAGTGTATGAAGAGCATTTTATAAAGAGGTGGTGGGCTATCTGCATTATGTATAAAACAAAAGAAAACAGGCTGGGGTTGAAGTATAAAAGCTTTGTTTAAGCAGAATAAGAGTATTTCTATGTCAAAATGAGATGCAGGTTGAGGTTGTGCAATCTTCTCTAGAGCCATAAAAAATAATTATTGTATGGTATCTTCTTTGGGTGGCTCTTCCTGAAGGGGAAGGATGTGCTCATGTCCCTTCTAGGCCTAAGATTCAGTTCACTGAAGAGAATCTTCTTAAAGCCAGGGAGTTAATATATACGCTGAAAACAAATTAGCTGAACATGGTAAACAAAAGGGGAGAAAGCAACTAAGATGAAGATGAAAATGTAGCTTTCTTTTAGAAAAAAGAAAAGGGATTACTTAAAAATAATGAAATTTATTATTAAAAGTTTCAGAGAGGTTTTGACAGGATGGAAGTAGGAAAAAATAACTATTTTAAATAAGAACAAGATCAAGTGTTTCACCTAAATTATAAACTTAGTATTTCTAATCAACTCATTTTTCCGAACACAGCATCAGGAAACATAACTTCAAAACACTGAGAGTTTAGGTCAGCCTTGACTTGGAGGCCAGTGCTGAGTGTTAACATAGGGCTACAGGTATGAAAGGCTCTTTAGTCAGTCTTATTTGATCGTTCCATTAGTCTCTGACTTTTCTGTATGGATTGTAATATGCACTGAAAGGGTTGTAGTACTGACAGGTTTGTCCCAAAATAGATTGTGAGTCAGTTATGAAGGAGGGATTCCAGGAACTAGAATTTAAGAATGAAGAAGTTAAAAAAGAAAATTTACCTATGACTCAGTTCCAACATATTTTACATACTATTGGGTACTTTCTCCTCCTATATTAACTTCTATGCTTCATCCCCAGAGTTTGTTGTTTCTATCAATAGCCCTAGATAAGTGATTTTTTAAAAATCATTAAGAAATGACTATTTTGGGGTAGCTTGCCAGCAACTCAAATATCTGAAATAGCCATTTTCTAAGTATTAAATGTTGAAGTTTTTTTTTTTTCTTCACGGGCTCTAGGCACACGGGCCTCAGTAGTTGTGGCACACAGGCTCAGTAGTTGTGGTGCACGGGCTTAGTTGCTCCGCGGCATGTGGGATCTTCCCGGACCAGGGCTTGAACCTGTGTCCCCTGCATTGGCAGGCGATTCCTAACCACTGTGCCACCAGGGAAGTCCCACGAATATTAAAGTTTTTTGAGATAATTATAATAATTGCAGAATGGAATGGTTTGCTACCTTTTGAGTTCCAATTCACTCCTCAAAAATCAGGATATTAACTCCCAAATGCTAATGGGATTCAGGTAGATGCCATTACTGCTATTTTGTTTCCCTAACCCTCCCACAGCATTAGTGTTGGACAGAAAAGCACCCACAGCAAGCATCTCCAATGCTGCTGTATTATTTATAAATAAAATCATTGTTGAGTGAATGCATTCCACTTGTGGGATTCACTTTCACTGACCTTATTTTTTGTAAAATAAACTCAATTCCAGTTATATATACAATTACTTTTTAGGAAGGTTCTTTTTTTTTTTATATCCGATTGCATGGTCTAAATCTACAGAAATTGTTTGCCCCCAAAATATTCTCTTTTCTCAAGCAAAGGTATACTGAAAGAGTAAATAAGTTACATGTTTGCAATACCAGAGCATCTAAAATAGAATAAACTTGCCATTGAGAGTAGTATACTGTAGATAATTCACACAACTCACAAAATTTTGTACCTGTAAATGTGTGAATAGAAATCTTACTCCCCAATATAAAGGTTCCCTCACTTTATGTGACTTAATAATTATTTAGAGTATAATTGTTCTGGAATCTAAAAATATTTTAAAGGGATTATATGTATCTCTGGGAAAGGATTGCCTTCCAGCTGGACAGATAATCTTTCTTCCATTCTCCCAACTTTTGCATAGAAAAGTAAATAACCGACCTCCTGCCTAAGCACACCTGGATTATTTCTCATGAGAGGAACAAACGGGTTGATTTAAGAATTAGGAAAACGACCCTAAGGTCTAAGAGAATCATTGACTTTAAATGTAAGAAGGATCTTGGGAATCTGGTTTAAATGCTTCATAAATGATAAGAATTAGGCATGAAAACTGCTTTGGAGAAGACTATTAGCTTCAAGAGTGAGGTAAGTTCCCTTTCAGCATTAATGACACTAGCTGCTATATAAAGGAAGAGGATTCTGGCAACTACTTCCCACATGGCAGAAATCCAGAATAGACCTGAAACCAAAGAAGTAAGAATGAAAGTCAAATGTACTGACGTAAAAACATTTTTTTTAATTGGGACTAAAGTATATCAATTCTCTCATATGATTCCGAAAATCAGTCAGTATTTTTTTTATTAATTCCCTCAAAAGTTTCATGCATCAAAAGATGGTCCTGAGATACTAACATGGAAATAATTAGTACTTTTAATTAGTACTACTGGGAAATAAGGCAGACCAGCCTTAATAAAGGTCTTCAATCTGGAGCACGCTAAAATAAAAACTTTTTCTAATATCAGAGTACATCCTACTGATGAACATACAAAATGAGTTATTTTTCAAATTGGAAAGAGCATAATTGAATTCAGAACATCAATGTATTAAGAACGGAGACAACTTGGAACTCTGGGACCTGGGAATTAGATTGTCTCAGATGTTCACTAATACATTTCTAGAACACACGATTCATACAGCAGGGTTTTTTTTAACTGCTTAAACTCTAAGTATCTTTAAACAGTGAATAATGCCTATTTTGAGGATCAAAATGGAAAATGAAAATTATCACATAGATTAGGAGCATGCCAAACAACTTATCTGAATACAGTCTAACAGCTGAATACATACTTGGCAAGAAGAGAGCTGGGGTCACATTACCGCAGATCAACGGTAACAAGCACATCTGGAATCCTAATGATCCCAGGAGCTCTGGGGCCTTTGGGGGACAGCCATCTGGTGCAGAGGAAATCTGGACCAAGTGTCCCACCCAACAGAAAGAGCCTCATTGTGCTGCTGTGAAAAGCAGTGGGTCCTCCTTCCCTCTGATAACACACGAGCTTCTCAACCAGCGAGTGAGTAAGAGAAATATTTATGAACAGGGGGTTCACTAAGAGGCTTAGATCTAAAACTATGACAGCATGGAAGATAAGAGGTAGTCAGGGATATATTGGTGAAATAAATCTCTTTTTGAAAGGACATCAGCAGATTCTGTTACCTTTATCTAATCTTTCAGCCATTTCTTTTGATAATGTCTGTTTATGGGCTTCTTCAGGCCTCCGTTCTTTATCTGTAAAATGAAGGTGTTGCGCTATATGAACTTTATGGCCCCTGCTAATCTCAACATCCCATCAGTTTGTGATTTCACAGAATATACTCCGGGCACAGAGAGAAAGGACTATGGAGGAATAAGGAATGACTGCAAACATGTGAAGGTCGCTCTGGGAGACCATAGCTCCTGATCGCACCAGATCATTGGGGAAGAAGGCGATACTCATAGATGATCTCCCAAATGATGATAGATGTGTTTGGTTTTTGTTTTTTAACTTTTTAAAAAATAAATTTATTTATTTTATTTATTTATTTTTTGGCTGCGTTGGGTCTTCATTACTGCATGCAGGATTTCTCTAGTTGCGGTGACCGGGGGTGACTCTTTGTTGCGGTGAGCGGTCTTCTCATTGTGGCGGCTTCTCTTGTTGTGGAGCATGGGCTCTAGGTGCGTGGGCTTCAGTAGTTGTGGCACACAGGCTCAGTAGTTACAGCTCACGGGCTCTAGAGCACAGGCTCCATAGATGTGGCGCACGGGCTTAGTTGCTCTGTGGCATGTGGAATCTTCCCGGACCAAGGCTTGAACCTGTGTCCCCTGCATTGGCAGGCGGATTCTTAACCACTGTGCCACCAGGGAAGTCCCAATAGATGTGTTTTATAATCCTGTCAGTGTCGTCTCTTTGCTCTAAACCGCTTACAAACTATGCCCAGCTTGTTGGGTTGTCCCCACATTTAACACACTGTAGGAATCTCTGGTAGACGGAGAGAGGACTTGCCACTTCAGCAGATAAAGATGAGGTCTCCGTGATGAAGAGCAGGGGTACAAGGGAAATGAATGGAGGGCATGGAGGAGAAGGGCAAGCAGTGAAAGTGAGGGAGGAGATGGGGGGCAGAAAGCCTTAGTCAAGAGGGAACCGCAGAGTATAAAAACTTGGAGAAGGAACAGCTTAGGGTAATCATAAGATCCAACAAATGTCCATGCCTGTAGGATGACGTGGAATGGGGGTACAGAGGTCTGAGGAAAGAGTTTGAATAGCTATAAAGCGGGAAACTAGACTGACAACAGTCCCATATGGTAGATCAGCTAAATATGGCTCTGAATCCTGGTTCTGACACTTAATGTTCTGTGTAAACTTGGACTTGTTAAATAATGTCATGGGGGCTTCCCTGGTGGCTCAGTGGTTGAGAGTCCACCTGCCGATGCAGGGGACGCAGGTTCGTGCCTCAGTCCGGGAAGATCCCACATGCCATGGAGTGGCTGGGCCCGTGAGCCATGGCCGCTGGGCCTGCGCGTCCAGAGCCTATGCTCCACAACGGGAGAGGCCACAACAGTGAGAGGCCCGCGTACTGCAAAAAAAAAAAAAAAAAAAAGTCATGATCCTCATCAGTGAATTGAAAGTAATGATATCTCTTACTTATAGTGCTTGTGGACATTAAATGAGATAATACATGTCAAGTGTTAAAGATACCTATTGGCGCAGAGTAGACATTCAAAAATAATCTATTACTTGTCATTATTACTAATACTCTTGTTATTATTAGCTGAATCGTGAGTGTGAATATTGGATTTGCCCAGAATGACTGCTTGTGAAAGAGTAGAGAAAATTATGACATCAACCACTAAAGTGATTAAAGAATAGGAAGAAGTGTCTTGGAGGTTAGTAGAAGATGCCAGTAAAGACTGTGGTTGAGCAAAGGTAGTGAAATTCTCAGAGGCTATGTTAGAGCCAAGCTCTTAACCTCCAGGTAAAGGAGGCTGGAAAAGAGGCCGTTTCTACTCGAGGGTGCAGGAGAAGCAGTCATCTTCCATAGAATGTCAAGTCTCAACTAAGGCAGTGGTCTCCTAAAGATGTTTCTTTATAGGAAATTTTTGGGTCCAATGCATCTGGGTAATGCTCAGGCTCTTCCCTCTTAGAGATTCACAGGGCACATTACTCTAACGGAGGCACTAAGACATCTAACCTGGCTTTTTCAAAACAAACCCTGTTTTGTTGACAGGGTTGGTGACAAATCCTGTTTAATGTATGGCCCATATTGCCATCTTGCATAACAAGGTGAGAGGGCAGAGGGAGGGTTTTGAGGAAAAGTTGAATGATTTAATGGCGTTTACTGACAACAGTCCCAGAGGATGCTGTAGAAAGGGAAAGTGAGGGGGTTAATGGTGTTGTTGAGTAAGAAAAACAGCAGACCAGAGATGAGTGGGATGAAAACTGTGATGGGGATTGAATGTGCTATGGTGCTTGCTGTGATTCTGGGACTCAGGCATCACTGAGTTGAAGGAGGAGAGCAGTTAGAGGACAGTGGTCGCAGGAGGATGGATTGCTGATCCAGATGTCTCTCCGACTCAGTGTTGAAATGGAACTTTGAAATAAGGGATAAGGGTGAAGGAGATAGGTGGTCTGGGCCAGTGGTGGAGCTATTTTGAACATGTGAAATCTACCCAGTGTTGCTTTATAATCCTTCCAACCTTTAGAATGTTTTTTCTCTTCGAAACAGTAATCTGTCCTTGAGTATGAACTAGATTATACAGTGACAGGCTGAATAGGTATTTCAACTAGTGATAAAAAATCCTTAAAAAGATTCTCAAATCTTCCAAATAAAAAAATACTTAAAAGCATTGTTATCAATATATTTCCCTACTTAGCTTTTGCCTTCTGTTATAGGAAATGTAGACTCAATAAGAATGGATGAATATGATAATAATAAAGAATATATGCCATCTTTAATATACTAATGATTAAATTTTAGTTCTAAATTGCCTGAATGGAGGCAAATTAAAAGTAAATTACAAAAGTATAATTGGGGCAATTCATTATATACCAAGTTATAGCCTTGTTATTTTCATTCTAATTTATAATTTTAAAGTGCCATCAATGATGGAACTAAATTGCTAGTAGTTTTCTAATCTGTATTATTCATTAACCTTGCACAAAGGAATTCTGCTGTCTGGCTTGTTCTCAGAAAGCTTAAGATGCTGCTCATTAATTTATAGATAATTATTATTTATGTTTTAAAAATTTGATTGCATTTTTTCCTTTATAGGTGAAGAAAAATTGTCTTGATGAGATTAAAATTGAGAAAACTCTAAACAACAATAAAAAAAACTCTAGGAGTTCTGGTTTTATTTATGTTTTAGGCCGTAATAGTTTAATCTTCCAGGCAGCAATTATTTCCTAGAATTAAAGGTAAAGACACACCTGCTTGGGATGATCTTGAGATTATATAGAGAATCTGACTTTCCAGAAGGAGCTGCAGTTCAATGGGAAAAAAATGTCCGTGGAATGATTTTTCTGTGAGAATATTTCAGGTCTCAGTGTGGGTTGAGCAAACAATCTGTGTGGTTTTGTCCATAATAGGTATTCAGGGGAGAGCTACCCTTCAGAACTGGGGGTAGGAATACTAAACATTTTGCCCTAGAGAAAAGCAAACTCGAATATTTTTCCTCCAGTTTTCCCACTAGTTTCATTCAAGAGATTTGGAAATGAGACTAGAAATAAGTTGACAGAATACCTTGACTGGTCAAAAGCTCACTTGTTTTAAAAAAGCGACACTGACACAAGCTTGTTTAATAATGTACTTGTTTTGCAACTTTCACTTCCTATTTTAATTCCCTTTTTGCTGAACGAAAAGACATGGGACACAAGCTTGTGATTAAGAAGTGTAGTATCCTATGGACACAAATGACAAAGTAAATAGAAGTAGTACATTGGGCTCGTGACACATAGTTCAGAATCACCATATGACTCTCACTGTTAGATCTGTTTGACTTCTTTTAGGCTTGGAGAGCTAGGAAGAGGTTTGAGGGAAGATGGAAGCAGAGAGAAATGTAGTCAATGTCTGTACATTTTCTCGTTGAAACCGTACGGCAACCCTGTTTAGTTTGTATTATTATCCATTTTGTAGGTGGGGAAATTCAAGGATACAGCTGGTAAAGTGTCAGTTCTGGGCTTTGAATTGAAATCTGACACCAAAACCACGCTTGATAAATACATGGGTCCGAGATAATTATTATTATTTTTTTTATTATTGGTCACTATCAGTAGCATGCCCATAGACGTGGTGGGCTGACCAGAGTGCTCAGGGCGTCTTGTTCTTACTGCCTCTTCTACACCCTGGCCCTCGAATACCCACCCCTCATTCCCTACCCCTACCCCCTTACAGTCCCCCCTGTACAGTCATTCATGACAGGGAAAATCATTAACTGTTTTGAGAGTATTTTTGTACTGTAGAACTGAAGAAGGGGAAGGAAGTAACGTGTTCCAGAGCAGAGGGGAAAATCCCTCTTTCGATGAGACATCCTGTGTGACAACTGCAAAGCTTGGATTTCCCCAAAGTGAGGTTAGGGTGGCATGCTGCTGCTTGTCACATGGCCTCAGCTCAAAGTAACATCTGCTGTGGCCTTTTGTAAAATTTACCTATATATGGCCCATACAAAGCCACAAACATGAAACCCAAAATGGCATTCACCCCTGAGAAGCTCCACAGAAAGAAATAGCAGGTTTTTTATGAATTAAGTGTATGGTGTATGCCACCAGGAGGAAGTGAACCCTCTGAGCTTAAACTTGCACTTCCTCTCAACACTGAAATGTTAATTTTCGTGGCTGAGGTTAATAAGACTACGGTTACTTGTGTTTGGATATGAATGTAACTTGACTGATTGGGAAAGCAGGTGCTGGGTTGATGCACCATCCCCGAGACCCATGAGTCATGTCACTGATTTACAAGCTGTCCTTACCATGAAAATGAAAGCCAGAGCCAACTTTATGTCATACAATTTATGACAGTCACTGAAATTATAGATAATTTCAACCTATGCATTTGTGAAACAGTCTATGCTTTAAACATCTTTTGTACTTCGTATTTCTGACTTGTCAAAATAAATATTATCATCCATAATAACCATTACCAATCCATTATGAGACTTCATGAAAGTACATACAGCTTTTAGACTTAATCCATGAAATAAAGCCTCATGACTCCTCCTTGTATCTTTGATAAACAGCCGAGTGCTCACAGCTGTTATGATTTCAGTTATGAAGAAAATTGGAACTTTCGCATTCTTCAGTGGCTAAAATTCACTAAAAACCTCCCCACTTCTTCAAATGCTGTTATTTTCTTCTCCTTGTGTGTATTGCAAACCATGGATCTGATTAGAGTAGCTGATTAGAGCATTGTGCTAGAAGACCAAGGCCCCTTGTTTAAGCCCAGGGAAGGTCAGTCAGATTAACCCTCCAAGTCTACTGAAAATTTGTTCTATTAGTCTTCTGGGAGATTAGGCAAGAGAGTATGAGCAGATCAGTACAAATCCAGTTTTTAATGCTAGGAACCACACTCAACGTTGATACAAGGTCAGTGGTATCATCTTTCCATACAAAGACAGATGACACTGGTGCAGACGCATTTTACAAACATCCACTCTCCTTGGACTTTTACAGCTTTTTGCTTACTCATGTACAATCAGCCCCAACAGAGAGAACTCCTTGACTCTGATCTGCGTAGGCTCTGCCTCTGCAAGACACAGTTGGATTCCTCAAGTCAAACCCAAAATGGCGTAGAGCACGTGATCACACGTATCCTCTCTTTCTGTCTCCTTCTCCCTCTAACTACAATCCTCTTTGAAACTTTTCATTTCTCCCACATCTTAATTTTACCTTTTTTTTTCAGTCACTAAATAACAACAAAGTCGGCAAATGACAAAGTTTGTTCATGGTTTCAGACTCTCATCCTCCCTCCCAACCCCCCATTTTAATAATGAGGGACTTTTTGGTAATTTGGTTAATGTTACCCTTTTCCAAATCTGGAATCTTTGTTTTTCTTTGCGAAACGAGAGTCAAGCTTATTGTATTAAATCTCAAGCATATTTATCCTCAGCAGGGTCAGAGCCATAAACCTTAATCCAAAGCCATAAATCTCCAGTGGAAGAATTTCTGGAATTTGACTCTCTCCTATCCATTCTTTATGCCTAATGATAACACTGTTGTGATGGAAACATTTCAATGGATCTTTGTTTCCTGAGGATAGTTATAAATTATTTAAAATGCCTTGTGAAAAGCCTTAATGATCTAACCTCTTTGTGTCCCAGTTCAGCTTCATTTCCCTTGCTCCAAATTTACTCTCTAATTTGAGTTCTCCAGGCTTTTGGTTATTTGTCCCATCTGCCTGGGTTTCTCCTTCCTCACCTTTCCTTACCTCACTAATTTATGCATCCTTCACTTTTTTTTTTAATTGAAGTGTAGATGATTTACAATGTTGTGTTAGTTTCAGGTGTACTGCAAAGTGATTCAGTTATATATATATATATATATACACAACACACATATATATACACATATGTTTGTATGTATGTATGTATATATATATATATACATTCTTTTTCAGATTCTTTTCTATTATAGATTATTACAAGATATTGAATATAGTTCCCTGTGCTATATAGTAGGTCTTTTTAAATCTCTTTTATATATAGTAGTGTGGTATCTGTTAATCCCAAATTCCTAATTTGTTCTCCTCCACCTTTCCCCTTTGATAACCGTAAGTTTGTTTTCTATGTCTGTGAGTCTATTTCTGTTTTGTAAATAAGTTTATGTGCATTATTTTTTTAGATTCCACATATAAGTGATATCATATGATATTTGTCTTTCTCTGTCTGACTTACTTCACTTAGTATGATAATCTCTGGGTCCATCCATGTTGCTGCAGATGGCACTATTTCATTCTTTTTTATGGCTGAGTAATATATATGACTGGTATATATGTGTGTGTGTGTGTGTGTGTGTGTATGATGTGTGTGTGTGTTTGTATATATGTGTATATATATGTGTGTGTGTGTGATGTGTGTGTGCGTATATATGTGTGTGTGTGTGTGTGTGTATATATATATATATATATATATATATATATATATATACAGGTATACCACATCTTTATCCATTCCTCTGTCAATGGACGTTTAGGTTACTTCCATGTGTTGGCTATTGTAAATAATGCTGCTATGAACACTGGGGTACATCATCCTTCACTATTTAGTTTAGATTTCTATTCTGCTGAAGCCTTCATCGACCCTCAGTAGTGGGCTATGGGACTCTCTTAAGTACTTTCCCTTTTGGTAGCCTGTATCACTGTATTATAACTGCCTGGCTAATTATCAGTATTTTCTCTTCTCCTGGAAGCACTGCATGAGATACTTCTTAATGCTTGGCCTGTAATAGAAATTCTCAATAAATACTAGTTGAGAGAACAAACCGATAGTGGCTTGGAGGGCATTCCACATTCTGATGTCCCTCTTAGCATTTTGCATATGTGGTCACTACAGGAAAGGTCTGCCTTCATGCTAATATCAGATTACTTGTTTTAAAAATAAGCCAGTGCTGCTGATTCTGCAATGCTAAGCCAAGAAGAGAATTGTAATGGTCATTTCTAAACGCTAAATGCATTTAGCATTTTCTAATCTACAAAGATCTATAACCCCTGCTCCCTGTGTTACTTAACTAGGGAGCCACCTGTCTGCTACTTATCTAACCCAGCCAGAGGTGCTGAATTCTCGAATTTTTCCCTCAAGTAGAAATCTAGATGAATCTCTTGAAAGCCCATTTTAAAATCAACTCAAAAGGAAAACCACCTATCAGCACAAGAGAGAAAAGCGAATTGAGGATAGAATTGTGTATTTATAGTTATCAAGGCTGATTGACATTGGAAAAGTACACTAAAATTATAGACAGCAAGCTGTAAAGTTTGGCTTGATTTCAAAGGGATTTTTAATATGTGCTTATGCCAATGTCTGCTATTCAAGGTCGATAAGAAAAGTTTAATCTTCTTATGGAACACAGCTGAGTCACATAATATCAGTGTACTTCTACTGGTTGTGATGATTCTCTAAAGAGAAGATGTCACCAAATTGAGCTTTGCTAGAATCTTGCCTAGAAATAGATTGATTTATTTATGGGCTCACAAAGACAAGTGAAAATAGAATGGCTTATTTACCATGAACACCACGGACAAATGTGTGTCTTGGCACATTTAGGTGTTTATCCAAGTCTCTCTGTGTAAGCAGAATGAACCAGAAGCAATTTACTTTGTGTGAATAGGAAATATCAAGGTGATATTAATCATTTTTATTTCCTTTGTCTTTAGAATGTTTATAAGAAGAGTCTTTTCAAGTCCCCAAAAGTTAAGTTTAGAGTTAAGTTATACCGTTTTAAGAAATTATCATTGTCTTTCTCAAAATTCTTCACATTTTTGTTTAACGTGTTCTTTATAATTTACACTATAGGGATGCTTCTTGATAGATTAAATTCTATTATTTCAAAAAACAATCCAAGAAAAAATATAATTGTAAACTTTGAGGAAAAAAAAGAGAAATAATGACCAAAAATTTCAAATGGCATACAACTAAACTTGCTTTATCACTTAAATTCAGTTCTTGCTTGTAGATTTTTAGTAGTTTGTAAAAAGCCTTCTTATAAAATTTTTAAAGTCTCAAAACTACTAAGAAGGGGTATTATTATAGTGGAAAATAGTCATATGGTTTCTGGGAAGGACTATGCTAAAAGGAATAAGTTTAATTAGAAGCAGGATAGATTTGGTTACACACAACAAGAGCCAACGAAATATGCTCCAACCCAAGGGTAAGTGTAACCACTAGCTAGAGATTTCTAGAGAGGACTGGGAGTAACTTTCCTGGAATATTTTATGTCCTAAATAGCCTGGATGGATTCCCTTATCCCTTTCCAGACTTATCTCCTGGGAAGGAGGCATACTGGTGGGATGGACCTCATAGGAGAGCTTAGGTAATCCAAATGAAGTGAGCTCTGGATGCAAGCAGAAACTTGTTTTATTCCAAAGCCTGACTCTCACATGTAAGTCCTGTGACTTAAATCATGTCTTTAAATACAGGAGAAGTGTGTGCCAGGCTGTGGAGCAAGCAAGCCTTTGGTCAGCGCCTGGTGGTGAGGGGCTGAGCGGGACACTGTGCTACCTCCTCCTGTGCCCTGACCCTGGCAGAATGCCCCTCCAGATTCCTGGCCCTCATCTCTGGAAGAGAAGGGCGGCACCAAGTGGATGGAGATGGCTTCCTGGCTCTAAGAGCCCTGGAAACATGGACTGGAAACGCAGATGTACTCCTGGAAGAGGAGGAACCGACGTCCTGGGTATCAAGCTGTCTGGCCAGACACAAAATGTGCATGTGGCACAGACAGAAAGCCATAATCACCCAGGACCTAGCATTCTTTCACGTGCAACCTTTCTGTTGACACCAGGGCTTTGCTCTGTACCTTTTTGGATGGAGGAGTGTGTGCTTATTTAGCTTTAAATGTAGATATCCTCTCTCTAGTAGTACAGAAAGCAGACCTGCTTCATTTCTGTGGCTATAATAACCAAGACTAGAGTGGGAAAAAAATCTGCCACAGACAGACTTGAAAGAAGTTGAAGGAGAATGTCAACTACATAGAAATAATTCATTTAAATTGACAAAAATAAATGCAAAATTCTGACAAATAAAGAGGCAAGGATAGAACAAAACAATTCTCATGAAGACTTACAAGTAATGACTTAGAAAATAGAGAAATTTCTTAAATTTTCTGGTAATCAAAGAAATGCATATCACATCACTGAAGTGTCATTTCATTAAATGAACAAAAATTAAAACATACTACTACCTTCAAGGGATAAAGGGCTAGTGGAGTAGGTTTATTCACATAGTGCTGGTACCATTTTTATTTATTTGATTCTTTCTAAATTGGTCTAGAAAGTATTTTGACAAGAACCATAATTATTTTTAAACTCTACTCCATTACTGGGGGTTCATACTAAGGTTCAATTTATTCTAAGGTTATTCAAATTGAGAGGGAAAAAATCATTTGCAGCCTTATGAAAAAGAGAAAAAAATTAAGAAAATGAAAGGGCTAACGGTAGGTCTATGGTTACATTAAACGACATCAATTTGATGCAATGTTAACTATAATAAATATGAAACTTATGTTACAACATATGAATGTTTCCAATAAATGTTAAGTGGAAAAAAGGCAGCTTCACTATCATATATACACTATGAAAACAATCATGGACAAACTAGGTACACAGGGGGAAACTGAGAGAGAACACAAAAAAATAAAAACAGTTGGCATATAAAGAAAATAGAATTATTTTTAAACATCTCAATAATGCTGTTATGATAATTCTTACATAATTTTTGAAAATCATGAGGAAAAGTCAGAAAGGAAATAGATTTATAGTAAAAGACATATGAAATCTAAAAATGGAAATTTCAGCTAACTGGTAGCTCTTAGCAAGAGCTACAGGATAACAAGGTAATCTTTCCTCTGGTTCTTAGCCAAAGAGAAATGCTTGAGTTGTAAGTCACTTAGGACACTTCAAATTATTGTAGAACAAAGGAAAAAACATTGAAAACCTCCAAGAGGAACCAATAGAGTTTCTTCTATTTTCTTACCCCTGCCTTTTTTTTTTTTTTTTTTTTTTTTTTATGCTGCCTTTCTAGGAAAAAATATTCCAAGTTTTTTGGGGAAAGAAACTATTTTTTTTTTCCAATTCTGCCTCAGTCTTAGAATAATAATATTCAGATAAATATTGGCAATAGTGAGTATCGGCGTTTTCATTCTCCTAAGAGGGCAACTAACTCATTTTTTAAAATTTTATTTATTTTTGGCTGCGTTTTGGGTCCTTCTTGCTGTGTGCGGGCTTTCTCTAGTTGTGGCGAGGCGGGGCTACTCTTCCTTTTGGTGTACGGGCTTCTCACTGCAGTGGCTTCTCTTGATGCAGAGCACGGGCTCTAGGCACGTGGGCTTCAGTAGTTGTGGTGCACGGGCTTAGTTGCTCTGAGGCATGTGGGATCTTCCCGGGAACCCGTGTCCCCTGCATTGGCAGGCGGATTCTTACCCACTGCACCACCAGGGAAGTCCCCAACTAAGTCGTTTTTAATGTTTCCCAAGACATATTACTTTCCAGGTAGTATTCTTTATTGTTGCTGTTATTATTAGGAAAGTTTGGAAATGTGATGAATGTTTTGCTTAAGACTGATTTACTTGCTTTAAAGTCTTTTCAGCTTTTATTACCCTTACGTGTATTTGCCAACTAATAATATTTCAAGTGCTGTTTATGGGTTTTTTTCTTTAGGAGTTTCCACACGTGCTCTGTCATTCGATCCCCATTGTCTCATCAGCTGCGTACGGTAGGTAGCACTGTTTTATTCTTCATGGTTTGTAGATCAGCCTCTGGAGATCACGTAGCATGTGGATGTTCACATGACCCACCAGTGGTAGAGCTGGACTTCGAACCCAGGTTTTCTGGTTCTGGGCAGAATTTCATCCACTCTGTCACATCCGAAGTATAGGGTATTTTCTTCTCCCTGCCTTAGTGGTCTAATTTTTAGTTTCATGTGATAAATGCCTTCTCAAAGATGAAATAGCTTAAAATTTGGTGCAGAACAAGGACTATTGTGGATGATAAGCTTAGAAATCACCCGACATCCCCCAGAGACCATGATACGTCATACTAAGAGCAGAAAACTGGGGAAGAAGGCAATTGGAAAGACTATTATTTTATTCCCTATAAGCCTTCATAAAAATCCATTTTTACTATGTAAATTGAAAGAAACCAGAAGTCTATAAAGCCATCTGGTTGATTTAAGTCTTTTATAGCCTTTTCTTAAGAAAGATCAGAAAAACTCAAGATGATATGAAGGTAAATCAGGATGGAAACTGTCCCTCAGCTCACCATTTTACTACCAAGCTTCCTGGGCTTCAAAGGAACAGCGCAACAGATTTGAGAAGAAATATAAAGGTAACGGTGCACCTCCTTGAGCCATGATAGCCTAACAGATAGAGGGACGGCATCCCAGACACTGAACAAGCCACATGGGGCAGATGTTCTCCCAGAACTGTGTCAAGTAAGCTTAATTAAAAGTGCCTTCTATTATTGTCTGTGGTGATTTGCTGAGGAAGAAGAAGAGGCAGTGACCTTATATTTAATCATGTCAAAGGCTCAACAGTAATTCTTGGGTTAGTAATGTGGTTAATAATTTCTTCAAGCTGGCAGCTCTTTCCAGGGGACTGACTTCACCAGGCCTTAAAATCCACGTGCAGTGCCCTGGCTTCATTTGTTGGCCGCTGACTACGCACCTTTTGAGCTGTCTTCAATTGAAACACAGACAGAGGAGTCTGAGGAAATCCTCACTCAGCCAAATCTAACCCGTATGAGAGGGCAAAGTTAATGAGAATCAGTCATGAGCCTTCGGCACGCAGTGCCTCTGAAATGTGATTTATAACCAGCATGGGCTGCAGAGTTTTCTTAGTCTCTCCTTTTCATGTTAAAAAAAAAAAATTGCATCAACAAAATTTCCATTTCTGCTAATAAAGGCAAGGAGAAAAGCAAAGAGCACATTAATTTTTAACATGTAGGCAAGGCCCAGGGAGGATATAGGAAAATGAACATGTTAGATTTAAAAACTGGGGGGAACTGAGAGAATGAATGGATATGCATACCAACAAACACCACACAGGGCAGGGTAAAATGATTGACAGACAGAAGGATTATTAGCAAGGCACTTTGGGAGCACAAACATTGTGCGTTTTCATTTTCCTCCAGGTGCCTTTCTTTGTAGTGTAGTGATGGGATAGTCTCATGGTGTGAAACCATCTTTGTGATGGTGCCTGACTTTTAACCAATGAGATTGAGTTATAACTTCCTTTCTACAAGTGAGTTTCCTGGTGGGCATAATATTTTCCCCAAACTCACGGGTAATATATTAATATGGTCTTGAGAGGTTCAACCAATATAGACAAAGCTAAAGTCCTTCTTGATTACTCTCCCACATCTCATCATCTCTCCATTTGAATCACACGAAAGTTGTAATCACTATTTCAGTTTGATGTATGTACTTCCAGATCTTTTTGTTTGCATTTACACAGACACACACATATACTCATAGATACAGACACACATACACATACACAGACATGAAAAGAGAAATACCGAATTTAAAAAAAAGTAAATGTGATGATGCTATATATATACTCATCTTCGATTGGCTTTTCTAACTGAATATCACTGTACCTGTCCCCATTGTCAGCATAAGCAAGTACATATCTAAAGTAGAGGTAGAGACATAGATTTGCTAAGTTAAAGGGCATGAGTTTTAAAAATTTTTAATAAAGGAACATTGCCCAAAAAATCTTTCCAGTAGTGTTTTGGCCTATACTTTTACCATGACATTATCAATCTTTTCAACCATTGACAATCTGATGGATTAAAAACAAATGGATTTCATTGTTTCAGTTTGCATTTCCCTGGTGGGGCAGTAGACACTTAAAATAGTATTTATTTTTCTTTTTTTATTTCCTCTGTAAGCTCAGACTTATAGGAAGAATGTATGTGAATTCCAGGTGGATGGATTGGCTGAGGAGGGCAGTTGGGTCTCATATTGTTTTCAGTTTCTAATTTTATCAAATTGTAATTAGCTAGTATGGCCTGTGTGATTCGTGTTTTTTGGAATTTGATGAGATATGCTTCATGATCTAATTCTTGGTCAGTTTTTGTAACTGTTCCATGTGTGCTTAAAATAAAGTATATTCTTTATTATATATAAATCTCAGCATAAATCAGATTTGGTTAATTGTTTTATTAAAATCCTCTAATGGGACTGCCCTGGTGGTGCAGTGGTTTAAGAATCTGCCTGCCAATGCAAGGGACACAGGTTTGAGCCCTGGTCCGGGAAGATCCCACATAACAAGGAGCAACTAAGCCCGTGTAGTACAACTACTGAGCCTGAGCTCTAGAGCCCACAAGCCACAACTACTGAGCCCATGCGCCACAACTACTGAAGCCTGTACACCTAGAGCCTGTGCTCCACCACAAGAGAAGCCATGACAATGAGAGGCCTGTGCACCACAACGAAGAGTAGAGCCCACTCACCACAACTAGAGAAAGCCAGCACACAGCAACAAAGAACAAACACAGCCAAAAATAAATTAATTAATAAATAAATTGATTGATTGATTAATTTTTTTTTTTTTTTTTTTTTTTTTGCTGTACGCGGGCCTCTCACTGCTGTGGCCTCTCCCGTTGCGGAGCACAGGCTCCGGACACACAGGCTCCGCGGCCATGGCTCGCGGGCCCAGCCGCTCCGCGGCATGTGGGATCTTCCGGGATCGGGGCACGAACCCGTGTCCCCTGCATCGGCAGGCGGACTCTCAACCACTGCGCCACCAGGGAAGCCCTGATTGATTAATTTTTTAAAAAAATAAAATAAAATCCTCTATCCTCACACATTGTCAGTCTTCTTGAGCTGGCAATTCCTGGGAGAAGTATGACAAAAATGTTCTGTGACATGAATTTTCAATTTTTCTTTGTATTTCTATTATTTGTTGCTTTAACTATTTCCATGTTATGTTGCTAAGCTCATAAAGGTTGGTGAGTGTTTTATCTTCTTAGCAGCTATCTTTCATCAATGTGAAATATTCCTCTCTGTTCCTTTCAAATTTTTTGTCTTACATTGTATTTTTCCTGACATTTATATTCTTAACACTGCTTTCCTTTTATTAAGCCTTGCCTGGAACATCTTTATTTTCCAAATTACTGGATTCTTTTGAATAGATAAGCTTGCAGTGTCCCCATCTGTTAGATATGTCTTTGATGTGGTCATTTTGGACTGTAGTTTTCTCACCAACTTCATAATCCTACCTGCCTTCTGTTTTTCAGAGAGTCTTAATTATTCCTTATCCATACAATGACATACCTTGTTTTCTAGCACTACTATAAATTTAAATGTGTGTGTGTTTTCTATTATTTAAGGCAAGAAGAAGAGATGATGTTAAATGTTCAGGCTGCCATCTTGATCCGATCCTATGCTTTCCCTCACACCAGATTTCCTTCCCCACTGCCACTCCAAAACATTCCTTTCCTGTCCTTCCAGCTAGGTCTATCTGGATATTGGAGGTGCTATGAGAGATATGCTGCAGAACAGAGTTTGAATATGTTTAATCAACATGCACCCATCGAAAAACTAATACGGTTTTCCATCTCTTTAGGAACTAAAAGTTGACTTCAACTTGAGTTCCACTGGCATGCATTATTCAGTAACAGCTTACACAGCTCTATGTTATCCTCTTCCCATCTCATTCCCAGAAAGTTCTGTTTAATAAACAGTCCATTTTTATTTTTATTTTATTATTATTATTATTTTTTTGTGGTATGTGGGTCTCTCACTGTTGTGGCCTCTCCCGTTGTGGAGCACAGGCTCCGGACACGCAGGCTCAACAGCCATGGCTCACGGGCCCAGCCGATCCGCAGCATGTGGGATCTTCCTGGACCGGGGCACGAACCCGTGTACCCTGCATTGGCAAGTGGACTCGCAACAACTGTGCCACCAGGGAAGCCCTAAGCAGTCCATTTTTAGACAGTACTACTAATAACATCACAATATTGCTATTCTTCTAGATGATTTATTAGCAATACGTATATCCCAGTTTCTTCCATAGGAGAAACATGTTTAAAAGCTACTAACTAGACAATTGGCAAGGCATGGCACAAACTAACTGCACTATAACTCTTAGCAAATTTTTGGCCATTAAGAGAAGCATTTAGGGCTTCCCTGGTGGCACAACAGTTGAGAGTCCGCCTGCTGATGCAGGGGACGTGGGTTCGTGCCCCGATCCAGGAGGATCCCACATGCCGCGGAGCGGCTGGGCCTGTGAGCTGTGACCACTGAGCCTGCGCATCTGGAGCCTGTGCTCCTTAATGGGAGAGGCCACAGCAGTGAGAGGTCCACGTACCACAAAAAAAAAAAAAAAAAAAAAAAAGTAGCATTTAGACTGTACTATTTTTAAAGTCAGGAAAAAAAACCTCACAATTATTCATAAAGGACTTGTGCTTTTTTGCTTTCTTATTTTATTTGAAACATTCTCACCTCATTTTCTATGCTTTATCTTTATACATCAAATAGAGAGTTTTTTCTCATTTATAGGTCATCAAATTCCAACCACAGGATTTCAGACTAAAAAGGGCTTTAGAGTTAATTAGGTTAGGCCCATCACATGATGTTGAAGAGCTTTTGTGACATGCTCAAGTTCATATATTGACCTTGGGACAGAGCTGGCACCAGAATGTAGGTTGCCTAACTCCAGAACACTACACATAAATTTACATTTACAAAAGATTTTTTAAATCCCATCTCATCTGCAAAGTACCAAAAAACTCCTAGGAAGAAATTCGATGGCATGAATAATCTCAGTTTTCATAGGCGGGAACACTGAGCAGGAAGGATGAATTAATGACTTGCTTAAAATAATCCACATCAGGAGTTGTCAGGGGGACAATTTAAGGTCTTCGCCACGAGGCCTGGTCTGCATCTAACAGCCTCTCCATCTACTTAGCACACAACTCCACTTCCTAAAAGGACAGAGGTGTCATCTCAAGGGACTATTTCATGGTTTAATCCCTAAAGGATACAAAGTATAAATTCATTTTTTATTTTTCATTTTATATTTTGCCACCCAGCATGCGGGATCTTACTTCCCCAACCAGGGATTGAAGCCGTGCTCCCTGCAGTGGAAGCGTGGAGTCTTAACTACTAGACCACCAGGGAAGTTTCTAGATTCATTTTTAAATTGTTAAAATATAAGTGTCTTTTTCCTTTGTGGTGACCTTAAAAAAACCCAGCTAAATCAGAACCAGGTAATCCATTGTAAATTGGAGACTGATTCACCTATAATCCTGGAAAAAGTAAAAGGATGAATCACAATGTTGCTTTAAATTCCTTCCAGCTCTTTGTTTATTGTTTCCTCTTGAGTGGAATTCCATTTATTCATTAATCTAGCTCTGTTCCCAACAGCTTGGCATATAGTAGGCCCTCCAGTAAATATTTAGGACTAGGCATTTGTGCTCTGTATAGGATTTGCAAAGCCCTCCCTCTGCTTCTGAGTCTTGAATAGTTCTTTAGACTCTAAGGAGTTGGCAAATTCTTTTAGACTCTTAAGAGTCCAAGAGTCTGCAAACTATGGCTGGTGGACCAGCCACGTGTTTTTATAAATATAAGTTTTATTCAAACACAGTCAGGCCCATTCATTTGTATGTTATCTGTGGCTGCTTTCCCTACAAGGGCAGAGCTAAATCGAAGTGACAGAGACTGTATGGCCTGCAAAGCCTAAAATATTTGCTATTTGGCCTTTTACAGAAAAAGTTTTCCAATCCTTGCAGTTAAAATCTATTTATTACCTTTTATGACTAACGTGGGGTTGAGCCAGTGTCTAGCTAAACAATAAATGCCCTATGACAAATGTTCATAGATCAGCAAACTGCTAACCTAGTCATGGAAGTCTAGTTCAGTTACAGGCTTAGCTAATAAGTACATCAGCAAACATAAGTAATGATGATTTATATTTGCATGGCACTTTATAGATTATGAAATATTTCATGTATATCTCACTTGATATTTCCAATAACTCTAGAAAGTAGGCAGCAGGTATTACTTTTTCATGAGGTAACAGTTTCTGAGACATTGCATATATCAGGGTTAAAAGGAATTCAGATTCAAGTGTTTTTATCTTTTAACAGTTAAAATGATTCCTTTATCTCTGGAAAATGCTGACTTAAAAAAAAAGGAGAAGTTATTAGCATTTATCATCTTATGATGCACTGATTTGAAATAATATATTGGAAGACCACTTGCAATTAATTGTACTTTGTAATAACATGTCCTGTCTTCTTACTGTTGCATTTTTATGTCAATAAATTGGTAATAAAAATAATATAAACATGTCATCTGATGGTTTAAAAAGTCAAACTAAATAAGCCTAATTGAGTTATAAGTTAAAAATACAACCTTAAATTTTTGAAATGTTAGAACCTACAAGGTAAGTCAGTTATCTAGCTTTCTTGAATTAGCAAAATTAAAAAACACAAATCCCCAAAGCTCTTGGAGTAACAGAGAAAAATGTCAGGAAAAATATAAGTATATATGAAAAATATGAGTATATATGGGAAAATAGTGAAAGATTGACATAGTTCTCTGTTATGGGTCAAATCAAGCTGAGATAAATATTTCAGTGGTGTTTACAAACTTTAGATAACTGTTATGATATCTTTCTTACATCATACAAGAATTGATTTCTGTGTGATCAAACAACTTAGGAGAAATTTCTAGTTGACCAAAACATTGCTGTCTTGGAACAGCATAAAAAATTAGAACAATAGAGTGTATGATTCTAACTGCATGGCATCTGGAAAAGGCAAAACTATGGAGACAGTAAAATATCTGTGGTTGCCAGGGGTTAGGGGAAGAGAGGGATGAATAGGTGAAACACCGAGGGTTTTTAGGAGAGTGAAACTATTCTGTATGATATTATAAAGATGGATACATGTCATCATAAATTTGTGCAAACCCATAGAATATACAACACCAAGAGGGAACCCTTATGTAAACTATGAACTTTGGGTGCTGATGTGTCAATGTAGGTTCATCAATTGTAAGGAATGTTCCACTCTGGTGGGGACGTTGATAGTGGGAGAGACTATGCATATCTAGGGGTAGGGAATGTATAGGAATTTCTATATTTCCTTCTCAATTTTGCTGTGATCTGAAAATTACTCTGAAAAGTAAAGTCTATTTTAAAAATAATGAGTACAATGGACTAACAAAGGCCACAATTCTGTCCTCCTCAGAAGCTTTATAAATGTGCATTAAAAAATAAATTTTGGGGGTGTACCATGACATGGATACAAGAAAAACAAAGGCCTAGAATCCTTTCAGAAGAATGGATCCAGAGCAAATTTACCTCGCACCCGGATTGAGTTTCCCATGAGCTTGACTCCTTCTCCTGAGGGAGAACCCCTCTTTGGAAAGCTTGGTCTCCCAGGCACGTCTGACACAACGAAGCCTCGAAGTCTGGCTCCCCTGGTGGCATGTACACCACTGAGGGGCCCGTGTACTTCAGGCTGGGACTCTGATGCTTATCCACACTGACCACTGGACTCTTGATCCATCTTCGTACCTACAGTGTGCAAAAGAAAAGAAAAAATGTGTTTTACCTCCTTTGATGTCTAATGAGGCCTTGATGGGAAAGTTGGTGGGATGGACACTCATGAAAGGAGTCACACAACTTCTCTACCTATCAAATCTTAACATAACCTGATTTGGTCAGTGCTGGCCACTCATTTTCCAGCAGCTTGTGTTTTTTGGTTGGTCATTTCATTTCGCTGAGTCTGTCTCCCCATCTGTAAGACTGGGGTAGTAATATTTCTGCCCAGGTTGTTATGCAGATTTTAAAGTATTTTAAAAAGTCCAAGTGTTTTGCCTGGCACATAATATTGAGTAGATGGTGCTTATTCTACTTCTCTCTTATCTTTGTTGCTGCATGCAAGCTTTCTCTAGTTGCGGCGAGTGGTGGCTACTCTTCCTTGCGGTGTGAGGGCTTCTCGCTGCAGTGGCTTCTCTTGTTGTGGAGCACGGGCTCTAGGCGTGCGGGCTTCAGTAGTTGTGGCGCATGGGCTTAGTTGCTCCGCGACATGTGGGATCTTCCCGGACCAGGGCTCGAACCTGTGTCCCCTGCATCGGCAGGTGGATTCTTACCCACTGCGCCGCCAGGGAAGCCCTCATTTATAGACCCTAACACACTTGGCTGTCATCCTCTATCAGATAATAAATATGTTCTGCATAACGATTTCTTTCACATAGCAATAGCTCCTCAGAGCAGACACCCTGAGAAGACAGAGTGGCTTTTGGAATTCCCCATCCTTTCATGCCACTGAGTGGTGCTTATTTTACTTTACTCTTACTATTATGATTATGCTGACAGAAAGATAGTTCACAAATGTCTAAGGTGAATTGTAACCGATTCACCTTAGAAAAAGAAGTAAAAGAAGCTGTTCCTGGCTAAGAAATTATCTCACTTTGTTTTGTTTCTTTTCCTTAAAGTTTTAAAACTCACCACTTGTCTTGCTTGCATGTAGAATTCTTGTAAGGTAGAGAAAAAATGTAAAGGTATTCTAACATTAAAAGGATAACATTTATATAGCACTTTCAATATGAAAGGCACTGTTCTAAGTGTTTAACATGCAACGTTTTTTTTTTTGTTTAATTCTCGGAACAGTCTTACATGATAGGCACTATTATTAATCCCACTTTGCAGATGAGAAGACTGAGGCACAGAGAAATGAAGCAAATTTCCCCAAGGCACAGTACTGGTGTCAAGCAAAGGCAGGATGCAGGCACTCTGAATCCACTGTCTACTCCTATACAAGCATGCAGTTTTAGCAAGTGTTGGAGTGATTTATGACTTGTCATCAAATGCTTGAAATTCATCCTGATTTAATATGTCTTTTCCATGCTCTTTGAAACTCCTGAGGATTCTTTTTATAGTTAACCAATTGGTGAAATTAGTGTATATTGAAAGGATGAAAAAATAAAATCACAGTACTGAATTTTAGTTAGTAATGCTGACAATTAGATTTTTAAAAAATATACTGAGAATAAACTAAAATTGCA
Source organism: Mesoplodon mirus (assembly GCF_964341445.2). Taxonomy (NCBI): domain Eukaryota; kingdom Metazoa; phylum Chordata; class Mammalia; order Artiodactyla; family Ziphiidae; genus Mesoplodon; species Mesoplodon mirus. The sequence goes on along the minus strand of NC_138986.1, from coordinate 29,079,617 downwards.
ATAGCATAAGAATGTTTAAGCAATTTGATGGAATATTATGCCATCACTAAAAATAAATATTGTGAAGACTCTGTGGCAACATGGAGAATGTTTAGAATGTAATTATACGAAAAAAAGCCAAATACAGAATTGCTCAATCACTATAATTGCAAATGTAAAAATATATGTACTATCTATAGACAAAGCAAGAAAGTAACAGGCAAAATAGAAACTTGCATTTCTTGTTAGGATCATGGATGTCTTAGTTCTCCCTCTTTTTACAGTGTCCTGTGCTTTAATTTTTTTAAAGAATAATTTCTTTTAAAGTTTATAAGAATCTTAAGCAATTAAAATCATCATATTTCTTTCTTTGGTTACATACGTGTCTTTTACTTGCTTTGTGTATAGGTACTCTTTTCAATGTCATTTAAAATAATCTTTCTACGTTTACTATTCTAATGTTAACATTTGGGAGGGTTCCATCAGTATTTCTTGTATGCTGGGGCCCCATAAGCATGTTAGTAGCTGCATTCAAAGTGTTTGGAGCTTCCCTGGTGGCGCAGTGGTTGAGAATCCGCCTGCCAATGCAGGGGACACGGGTTCGAGCCATGGTCCGGGAGGATCCCTCATCCCACATGCCGCGGAGCAACTAAGCCCGTGCGCCACAACTACTGAGCCTGTGTCCTAGAGCCCGCCAGTCACAACTGCTGAGCCTGCGCGCCACGACTACTGAAGCCCATGTGCCTGGAGCCGGCAGCAAGAGAAGCCCGCAGCAAGAGAAGCCCACGCACAGCAATGAAGAGAAGCACTTGCTCCACTCCCCACAGCTAGAGAAAGCCCACACACAGCAACAAAGACCCAACTGAACCAAAAATAAATAAATTTAAAAAAAGAATCACATAAGGAATTGTCATTTTATCTGATATCAGCTAAGAATTCCCAAAATAGTTCAGATGACTTTGACCATAGGCTGTCAAACAATGCATAGATGCTTTTACAGAACTTGAGAGTTGAAAGAGACCCAGAGATGTTAGTAACTTGCCCAAAGTCACAATGTAAATTATTATGTGGGAAAAACTACACCTCTTAGTTTAAGCAAATCAGTCAACTAGTTTCTACTAGGGTATAAGCTGGCAAACTCAGTGTCTTCAGAGGCTGGCAAGAACAGGAAATGTGTAAAGCCCTATGACCAGGGTATAAAAATAGGGAGTGGTAGAGATTGTGGCAAACTAGGAGTGCATGCTTGCCAAGAGTTTTTAAATTTAAATGAAAAAATGAACAAACAAACACATAAAACCCCCAAGCAAACAATGCTGGCCAAATAAAACCCTAATCAAACATACCCTACACCTTCAAGAGTCACTGCTTGATCCTTGAAGTTATTCTAGCGAGTAGAATAAGTATGAAGTAGAATTCTATGAAGTAGCAATAAAATGATTTGCTATCTTCTAACTTAAAAAAATCCAATGCTTTCAACATCTTAACTTTCATTCATGCATTCATCACTTATTATCGAAGACAAGCTACATGCCAGGCATAATCTAGGCACTGAGAATTCAGTTTACAAGTCAGGTCCCCCAAAACCTGCCCTCGTGGAGCTTGACTTATGACTAAGGGAATAAATTATTTATTTATTTAAATAAATAATAAAGGGGGAAATAAAGCAGAGATGAGTGATCAGTCTCAGTGGAGGGTTCAATTTTAATTTTATGAGATTTCGGGAGAAAGATTCAAGCTGCAAATATGAGTTGAAGACTTGAAACAAATAGCCATGTTCTACTGAAGTCTTCCAGGGAAAAAAATCCAGTGACTTGCCAAGATCTACTTGTGAAGTATGTGTCATATTTCTGGGGATTTGGTTATTAGAATCTATTATGCTTCACCTAAACTTACTGAATACCATGACTTACTCAAGTCTTCTAAGAGTGAGTGTTTTGTGTTTTGTGCCTTCACACCTCCCACTGGGGGCAGGGAGTGGGTGGCGTGACATTTCATTAGAAAGATCCCTGATTCCAAATAACCTTCAACGAATTAACCCATCCTGATCCTTACAGACATGGGACTAGGACCCCCCCTCTCTTTCCACAGAAAAAGTCGTGAGGGAAATTTAGAAATATTCCATTTCTCCAGAAGCATCAGGGAGAAAGGTGTTATAAAAATAGATATAGTGGGCTTCCCTGGTGGCGCAGTGGTTGAGAGTCCTCCTGCTGATGCAGGGGACACGGGTTCGTGCCCCGGTCTGGGAAGATCCCACATGCCACAGAGCGGCTGGGCCCGTGAGCCATGGCCGCTGAGCCTGCGCGTCCGGAGCCTGTGCTCCGCAACTATGGGAGAGGCCACAACAGTGAGAGGCCCGCGTACCGCAAAAATAGATAAATAAATAAATAAAATAAGTATAGTAATACATTTTGTGAAAGGACTGTGGCTGGTATTCATCGCCTGCTTTGTCTTGAACTGCTGTAGCTCCTCTGGCTAAGTCCTCTTACTGGCTCCAGTCTGTCCCTTACCCCCTACTGCTTTGCACATTTCACAGCTTTGGAGCCTTCCAAGTGGTTTTTATTGGCCTGATTCATGACAGGGTTGACGACGTGTACTTGATCTTGAGAGAATGGCTGGACAGGGAGTGAGTACAAGGGCTCTCTCCCTCTGGCCTTGGACTCCGGCAAGGTGCCCTCCAAAACTGCTGAGCGCAGGACCACTCCCTTGGCCCTGAGGGAATTCAAGCTACAACCGGCCTATTGTGGGAGTTGCTGACAGCGAGTGGCTTTGGGAGCCCCTCAGAGACCCGTCACAATGGCTCTCGGAAAACCGTAGCAGCTGCATGTGTGAGAAAAATGAATGCCCGGATACAGGCTGCTACCCTGGCTCCTGGGCCACCTGGGCCTGGTTTTATTCAGAGCCACACACCCCTTTGTGGAGAGCATTGTAAACAAACACGGACTGCGGTGAGACATCCTCCTCACCCCGAATAAATCAAAAACTCCCTCACTTGGGCTTTCTAGAAGCCTGTTCTCCAAACTGCACCAGACTTTTACAGAAGGAATTCCCTCTCCAGCCACAGGTCAAAGAGTAAAGCCTTTCTTTGAACCTCACAGCTACTGTTACTGAACAGTGTGTATGCAAAATATTAAGCTAATCTCTTTGCTAAATCAGTCTGCCCTGGTTTTATTAATTTCTCTGTTTGAATAGATTTGAAAAAAATCTCCAAATGCAATAATCCCGCAGACTAGAAAATCACCAGATGTGATTAAAAAGATTGGCCAGCTTCGAGGGATTTTCCACTAGTGGTTTTCTTTTCCTATATATATTACTCCTAATTTAATATGTTTAAGCTGATAATGATGTCCACTGATACAGAAAAATTATAGAGGGTTCAGGTACTTGTCTGTGAATTCACAAGGCAGCACCTGCTGGTCTCATCACTCCTTTTGTTTTCTGGGAATGAAGAGCTGTCTTTTCCTTAAAATCCAAGCGAACTTGATGTTGGACACACTTTGGCAATTTCCAGAGAGGCGTTTTTTATTATACAAAACTGACTTTGTTTATATGATGTCACCATAACTTTCAATTCAGATATAGTCAAGCAAGTTTTCTAGTAAAATGATCTGAATAATTCAATTGATCATAAAGAGAGACCTCCACACCTATTCCTTTTTCCAGAGGGGTGCCTGCCAGCAGGCTGGTTATGACATTAACGTAATTCAGGAGAAGGCTCCTGGAAGCAAGTTCCTCTTAACTTGGTGCCCGGGGCTGCTTCATAGCACAGTTCCAAAAATATAACAGTGCTATGATACAAGGTCAGTGATATTAATCTGATTTCTTCACTTTAGCTATTCGTGGTCATCATCTAACTTTCTTTTCTCTGAACATCTGCAGTGTGTATTGCTTATATAAAACCGTGGGACTTTGATGCTCACTGGCTGTTATGCTATGTCATCTCTCTAACTGGAACATAAGGGTGAGGACAGCATCTTAGGCTTTTTAAAAAAATTCTCCAGAGGCTAGCATTAGGCCTTACAAATAGTAGGCAATAAAAATAGGAATTGCTTGATTATTTTTGACAATAACTATATTTATTCATTTATAGACCCTTTTTTTTTTTGGCTGTGTTGGGTCTTTGTTGCTGCATGCAAGCTTTGTCTAGTTGCGGCGAGCGGGGGTTACTCTTCCTTGCGGTGTGAGGGTTTCTCACTGCAGTGGCTTCTCTTGTTGTGGAGCACGGGCTCTAGGCGTGCGGGCTTCAGTATTTGTGGCACACCGGCTCAGAAGTTGTGGTGCACGGGCTTAGTTGCTCCTCGGCATGTGGGATCTTCCCGGACCAGGGCTCTAACCCGTGTCCCCTGCATTGGCAGGCGGATTCTTACCCACTGCGCCACCAGGGAAGCCCTCATTTATAGATCTTAACACACTTGGCTGTCGTCCTCTATCAGGGTAATAAATATGTTCTGCATAACGATTTCTTTCACATAGCAATAGCTCCTCAGAGCAGACACCCTGAGAAGACAGAATGGCTTTTGGAATTCCCCATGCTTTCATGCCACTGCCCTTGGGATTTCCCAGTCCTTTCTTCTCAGCATTGGCCAAGGTGATTGCATCCTGTTCGAGATTCTCAGGGTCTAACCCTGTGTTTCCCCAGGCCTCGTCTGGGGGGTGGGGTGGTGAGGAGGGCTGGGGGAAGGGGCAGGAATGAGAGGGTCCACGTCTCTTCATCCTTTTCCACGCTGCTACCTGCACCCTCAGCTGCAGCCCCTGTTACAGCTGCCAGCCTTCCCTGTTCTACCAGCATGAGGCGGTGAGGATTCAACACCAGACCCGGCTCTTGTACTTCAGTCCTGTAAATCCCCTTCTTCTTCCTCCTCGTTTAGGTGCTCACGTCATCCCATCTCCCCCCACAAAGCTTTAAACAGAAAAAGCTCAGAAGTCACTGACGTAAGTCTTTCTTTGGAAATGGAAGTAGAGTTTTTCTCAGTCCTTTAAGTTCTGGGACTGAGGCTTTTAGCTTGAATGTATCTTTCCTGGAACTAGAAAACTAAAAAAAAAAAAAAGAAAAAAGAAAAAGAAAAAGAGGAACAGCCCTTGGCAGGATGGGAACGGTGAGGACAACAGAAAAAGTTATGCTTAAAACCAAACATGTTCGATTTAATGGATTGTCTGGCATGCTGGAATCATGTACCTTTGGCTTTTTTAGTGTTTAAATGGCCCTTTAAAAAAAAATGAAAGGCTTCTTTTGTGCTGGGCACAAAGTAGGTATCAGTAAATATTTGTTGAGTGAATGGATGAATAAAATAATGGTGGCAGTAAAAAAAAAAAAAAAGGAAAAAAGAGGAAGTAAGAGAGAATTCTTTCAGGTAATATCTCTTAGGGGGCAGTATGTACTATTTGCTTTTGGAATTGAAAAATAAGGCTCAGGGAAAATGGCAAGGCTGGGCTGATCCTCGGGAAAGAGCCTGGCTGGCCCGTCCACAGCTAATCCACCCACACACGCTTTGGAAGCTTCCTCTTCTGGCTCCTCCAATAATCCCCTGTTCCAGGAGCTTTAACTTCTTCTCTCTTGGCTACTGTCCCCTGGCATATTCAACACATTGAAATATTTGAAATACCTCTAAAAAGCCAGCAAACTAACTGAACACATAACACCCCCTTTTCACCCACAAATTTCCTGGTTCCAGAAACCTTCTTTCACCACCACCCCAGTCCTTTTCCTTCTTAGCTAAGCTTCATGAAAACATGATCTCCATTTCTTCACCTCACATTTACTCCTCAGCCCATTGCAATTATCCATTAAACAAATATGGATCACCTAATATTTTCTAGGACTAACAGGAAGAACACGACAAAAAGAGTCTCACTCCATTGAAACAAGTTTTTACTGAGATGTCAATAAACCTCATTTCCAAATCCAATGGACCCTTCTCAGTACTTAACCTGGCTTGCATACTCTGCAGCATTTAAAGGTTTCAACAAAAGTTCAAAAAGCCTCTGCCTGGCATTATGCTGGGTGGTGAAGACACAAATAAATAAAATTGCTTGAGTGACCTTTGACTGAGGTTGCTTGCATTTCAGAGGAGACTGCCCCAGGAGCCTGTGGGTTATCACATCACAGTAAGTGTTAATGTAGCAAATAGCTAAAAGCATAAGCTCTAGAACCACACTGCTTGGCTGCAAAACCTAGCATCACTGCTTAAGCAACTGACTGAGCCTTCCCAAATCTCAGTTTCTACACTTGTAAAATAGAGATAATGATAATACCAACCTCATCAGGGTTTTATGAGGCCTAAATGAGACAATGCAAGTAAACTCAGCACTTGGCACTGGGTGAACACTTGGTTAATATTTGCTATTATAGATATGGTTCCAAGCATGAGAGAGTTTTATACAAAGTGCCATGGCAGAAAAAGTGGGAGGTATTTGGCCCCATAGGGAGAAATCAGGGAAGGCTTCCTGGAGGAAGTGATGGTTAAACTGAGGCTTAAAGGTTGAGTTAAAGGAAGCCAGGTAACTTGAAATGGGAAAGACACTTCCAGCAGAGAGGATGACAGGAACCAAATTACAGAGGCAAAAATCTGCATGTGATGTATAGAAAATAAGCCCATAGAGGAGAGACAAGAACTGAAGCTGGATAGAAAAGTTGGGTTGTAGGGTGATGAATGGTCACTGAAGTGTTTAAAGCAGGAGAGTGGGATGGTCAGATGTGTCTTTCAATGCAGTATGATGGATGGATTTAAGCTGATCAAGAACACAAGTAGCGGGCTTCCCTGGTGGCGCAGTGGTTGAGAGTCTGCCTGCTGATGCAGGAGACACGGGTTCGTGCCCCCGTCCGGGAAGAGCACACATGCCGCGGAGCGGCTGGGCCCGTAAGCCATGGCCGCCGAGCCTGCGCGTCCGGAGCCTGGCCACAACAGAGAGGCCCGCGTATCGCAAAAAAAAAAAACAAAAAACAGAACACAAGTAGCTAGATGAGTCAGGAGTCTTTGATTATAAAAGAAATGATAAGGGCCAAAAAAGAATAGCAGCAGTGGAGGTGGAAAGGAGGGATGAATCAGCAAATCTATCTATCCTGCAGCTCTCAAGTCTATATTCATTCGAGAATCACTGTTTTATTGTCTTTTACCTGGATTCTTAAAGCCAAGCCCTAAATGGCCTTGACCCGTTAATCCATTCTCACTGAAACCACAGCATCTTTCCAAATGGAAAAGCTGATCTTGTCCCAGCTTTAAACTCTTCAGTGGTTTCCCATCAATGGCAGCAGTGTCTTTCAAATCTGTTTGGTAAGGATGGATGTGCTGTAAGAAAGTCCCGTGCAGGGAGTTCCCTGGTGGCCTAGTGGTTAGGATTCCAGTGGTCAGGGTTCATGGCCATGGTCAGGGTTCAATCCCTGGCTGGGGAACTGAGGTCCTGCAAGCCACACGGTGTGGCCAGGAAAAAAAAATGTCCTGCACGTATACACATTTATGCACATTTGTAATAATACAGAGAGAGATAACAGGAAAAATTGTCTACCTCCAACTTTATTCTTTTTTCATGAAATGCACTGATGTTTTCTATTCTAATCTATTCCTTTAAAATGCTTATTACAACCCACTAATTTGATTTCATGACCCACTAATAGCTGACACACAAATTGAAGGACACTCATCTAAATGGTAAAGTCTAGGGGAATTCCCTGGAGGTCCAGTGGTTAGGACTCTGTGCTTTCACTTCATGGGGCCTGGGTTTGATCCCTGGTCAGGGAACTAAGATCCCGCATGCTCCGTGGCATGACCAAAAAAAAACAAAAAACAAAAAAAAGGTAAAATGGTAAAGTCTAAACTCCTTGGTCTGGGATACCAATTCCCCCAGGATCTGCATTCTCCTTTCCCATTGTGTCCCCAGTGCATCCAGAGCCTCCACCATATCATTCAATTTTCAGTTGTCTTAAAGACTGGTCTCCTAAGTCTTTGATTGTATACAAACTCTTCCCTCTGACCCACCTGTCCATCTGGGAACTCTTGCTAAGTGTCACACACTAGGGACAGTCTACTGTTGTCTGCTCACTACTCCTTGACCCATTAAGGTATTTATTTGTTCAAATGGGAACTCACATTCACTCTGATTTCCTTGTCTATTTTCCCTATGAGAATTTGAGTTTCACAAGGAGGCAGACATTATTTTCTCTCATTTATTCCTTAAAGGGACATTTACAAAGTTTCTTTTGTGTGTTCCCTCTTCCTAGCCCATCCTCTCCCCATTTCCTGTCTGCCCTGACTTTGAGCTGAAGCTCCCAAGGAAAGAGCCTCACTCTTATACCTCCTGAGCGCAGCTCCCAGCATATAGTAAGCGATAAAGAAATATTTGTTGGGCTTGCCTGGTGGCGCAGTGGTTGAGAGACCGCCTGCTGATGCAGGGGACACGGGTTCTTGCCCCGGTCCGGGAGGATCCCACATGCCGCAGAGCGGCTGGGCCCGTGAGCCATGGCCGCTGGGCCTGCGCGTCCGGAGCCTGTGCTCTGCAATGGGAGAAGCCACAAAAGTGAGAGGCCTGCATACGGCAAAAAAAAAAAAAAAAAAGAAAAGAAATATTTGTTGATTGGCTTAAAGCCAGATACTATTCAAGGCACAGGGAATAAAAAATAAGAGGCAACTGTCCTTAAGAATCAACAAGGAAATCAACAGTTGTAAAACAGTGTTAAAGCTAGTTTGAGTTCATCTTTGGGAACAACTAGGACAGGGCCGTGATGGGGGTGGGTTTTGGATAGAGAGGATGGGCTTGGCTGGAGCTGCCCTTGGGGGTGAGCATGTATAGGGCAAGACAGAAAGCCAAAGAGGAAAGGGTGTCAGCTATCAAAGGGACTTGACGGCCTGAATGGTGGAATGTTATCCTTCACTCCTGGGGAGGGAAGGCTTAAGGGTTTTAAACTTTCCAGTGATTAGACTTGTACTCTGGATGAATTAGAACACGTCCAGGGGAAAGGCAGCCTAGACTAGAGAAACAAGCAATGGGTAGAGAGGGGGGTCTCAAGAAAGCACTTTTTTTTTTAAATTTACTTATTTTTGGCTGCATTGGGTCTTTCTTGCTGCACAAGGGCTTTCTCTAGCTGCCGTGAGCGGGGCTTACTCTTCGCTGCTTCTCATTGCGGTGGCTTCTCTTGTTGTGGAGCACCGGCTCTAGGTGCGCAGGCTCAGTAGTTGTGGCTCACGGGCTTAGTTGCTCCGTGGCATGTGGGATCTTCCCAGACCAGGGCTCGAACCCATGTCCGCTGCGTTGGCAGGAGGATTCTCTACCACTGCACCACCAGGGAAACCCAAGAAAGCGCATCTCCTACATGCGTTTCTAAACCTTGGGGAGCTTTTTAAAAAATGAGGGTAAACGAGATTCTTTAAAAATTTTTTAAATTTTCCTTTCAAGCTCCGTGTGACTGGATGAAGGTCAGGGAAGACTGAATGAAGCATGAAAAGAGTGGGGCCTTGGAGGTTAGGAGGTCAGGTAGGATGGGCAGACCCAGGAGCGGGCACTGGGCGGGGTCACCCCTGAGTATAATGCAAGTGGAAGCCTAAGCGCCATTCTGCAGCCCCTGGTGGAGTGCTGCCTTATCATCCTTCGAAGACCATCTCCTTCCCTTCTCCCTCCCCCCCCCCACCCCGCACCGAATCTAATATAGTGTCAGAGGTCTATTATTTCATACAACTGCTAAATTCCTTAATAATCAAGGTATATTATAAATTTGATAGATTCTTATGGTTAAGGGTAGGGTCAGGTGTGACACATGAAAAGTTACTAAACAGCAAGTATAATATTGCTTTTATGTTATTCTGGGGTGAAACAGTCAGTTTACAAGTGATTTGGGTTTTCTCACAATTTAAAAAACATGTAAAATGTAAAAATGATTTTCTACAGAAATGAATGAACTGGCTTATGAGAACTGGATTCTTGTTCCAGCTGTGCAACCGCCTTGAGCAAGTCACTTAACCTGTTTGAACTTCACTGCCCTTTTCTGTGGGATGAAGGGCTCGGTGCTGGTAAACCCCACAGTCCCCTGCAGCCACGCCACAGATTCAAGGCTATTTCTTCACTGGGTTCTACTAAGATAATTTGGAACCCCTCCTTCTACGGTGTGCTGTGCTCAGTACAGTTCTGCTGAATGAACAAATGATCAAATAACATTTGCTTTACCCACTACATTTTCTCCTTGCTTGCCAAGCCAGTTACATTCTTCCATAACTATGTATTACCTCCATTAGATAAACGGAAAAAAACCCACAAGACTGTTAAAATAATCTTATGGTATTAAGGGCAGTTGTTAGAAAATCCATTTAAATTGCAATGATGCAGACTGATGAAAGTCTCATTATTTGAACAGTGTACATTCCTTAATTAAATTGCAAGTGCTAAATGAAAGGGAAGTTGATTTACATCCAAACTGGGGGCTTATTACTACTCCCTGATGTTTTTGGTTTTGTTTTTGTTTTTGTTTTTCGGTATGCGGGCCTCTCACTGTGTGGCCTCTCCTGTTGCGGAGCACAGGCTCTGGATGCGCAGGCTCAGCGGCCATGGCTCACGAGCCCAGCTGCTCTGCGGCGTGTGGGATCTTCCTGGACTGGGGCACGAACCCGTGTCCCCTGCATCGGCAGGCGGACTTTCAACCACTGCGCCACCAGGGAAGCCCCTCCCTGATGTTTTTGCTCTTTCCTCGAGTCTTCTTATAACAGAAGCTGCACAGCACAGTCAGTTTCAATTTTATGCAAAAACAGTTTTCCTCCAGATGATGCTTGTGCTGTATTGGTAATGGTTTCTATTTCAGTATTCTATTCTTTTTCCCCTCACTTCATGTTTTATAAAGAAAATGGTAAGATTTTATTGTTCCCTGAAAACAAGAAGGAAGTCAAAGCTAATAAATAGATATTTATTAAGTCTCTACTATGTCCAAGAATTTTGAGGTACTAAAAATGTGGGAGATGGCAGAAGGAATTCAGAATGAATTGCAGATGTTTGAAAATCCTATGGAAACTGCTGAAATTGGAAAACTCACTGTGACCTCAGAACAATTGAGCCAGAGGAAAATTACCATTACTATGAATCTGTGTAAGTGGAGAAGGAGAAAAAGATATTTTTCAGGACAGATGCACTTTGGGGATGTGAAAAAAAAACCTAATAATAATATTAAAACTAAAGAATTAGAATCAGAGAAAGAGCTTAGCAAGCAACATTGTCCCTGGTGATCTTACACCCTCCGGAAATCGTGCAATCTGCCAATGGATAGCAACACTGAGCAGCATGAGCTGACTCATTAAAGGAAAAATGAGTAAATGAAAATGGAGTATATAATCCAGAAATACATATTTAATGCAATACATTAATATGGTCCTCATTAAACCCCCAAAGGAAATAGCAAACCTTTCAGCTTTATGGGGAGGGTCTCATACATAACATTCAGGCTAAGGCAATTGTAAGACCTTATGTCTCTGGCCATGGTGATCGGTCCAAGAGTTGGCCTGCGACCCAAATCAGAACTAATCAGAATCCTTCTCTGTAATCTTTTCATACTGAAGCTGGGAGGTAGAGTTTTCTTCTTTCTGGATTGCAGACTCTAGGGATGTGTCCTGAGGAAATACCAGCAGCCTCTCTCTTGTCATGTGGAAAAGGCTGAGATAATAATCTACCTAGTGAGAGGCAGAACTGAAAAGCAGAGGCACATCATACCCAGATTCCAGAAAAAGTAAGCATTTTTTTTTTTTTTTTTTTTTTTGTGGTACGTGGTCCTCTCAATGTTGTGACCTCTCCCGCTGTGGAGCATAGGCTCCGGACGCGCAGGCTTAGCAGTCATGGCTCACGGGCCCAGCTGCTCCGTGGCTTGTGGGATCTTCCCGGACCGGGGCACGAACCCGTGTCCCCTGCATCGGCAGGTGGACTCTCAACCACTGTGCCACCAGGGAAGCCCGGTAAGCATTTTTTTGATGTGGACCATATTGGTGTAATTAGATGCAAGGAATACAATTCTCCAGGAAAAGAAAGTTGCTTTTAGGTAGACATAATTCAAAATATTTCACCCGTTGAACAGCAGGGGCACAGAGCACAGATATTGCCTGTAAGACCCAGGCAGGATCACTTAGGGTTCCTACTCTCCCAATTTCATGCCTCTGTTTATTAGATTGTGGAGAGTTTTTGAAGAATCTTTTGGGACAGGCAGGAACAGCTAGGTTGGTTGGAGGAAGGGGACACTCAGACAGTTCTGCACAGTGGCTATTTACTAACCCTTATAGAAATATTTCAACATTTCAAAATCAGTATGGCTTACCATGCATGTCAACTGAACATCAACCCTTGTTTGGGAAAAGAGGAAATGGAATTGTGGTTATTCTCTGTGGAAATGACAGAGTAGACTGTGTGATGAAGGTTGTACGTAGCATAAAAACTGTCCAATTGCTTGAACTCAAATTGTTCTTATAGTTTGGGTTTTATGGTCTTCTTTTATATCCTCAGTTGATAATGACCAAAATTTCATTTCTTTCCACAATTCAGCTGTCCCTGAGCCCTCCACCAAGTGCCAGAAGATAATAAAAAGCATTAAAAATGTCTTTTGTCCATGTCCAAGGTTAAATAAGATGAGCACTTACATTTCATAAAGAAATATAGGGCAAATATTCTGAGCATAAGGGAAACTAATCCTAACTAATCAAAAAAATAGGAAAGAATTTCCCCAAAACATGAAATAAAATGTAAAAAAATGGATTCTGGTGGGTACTTTGGCTAATAAATCAAACAAAACAAAAATTTAGAGTATATGAAAACAGGGCATTTGAATTCCAGGCCTGTCTCTAGTGAACTGAGTATTAAGGAAACACTATTGATTGCAATAAGAATTGTGGTCAGCAGACAAGGAACTCAACAGTACCTTTTCTTTCCTCAGTCCCATAGAGAATGTTCTTTAGGAACCTAAGAGTCACAGGTTAAGTGATTAAACACCATCACAGCAGCCTACTCATTTCCCTTTCTCCTTTGCTCCCTTCCAATCCACCCTGCACTTCCCTACTAGAACCATCTTCCCAAAACATAGTTTTGATTATATTATTTCCTTGCTTAGTACCTTCAATGACTTTTTATTTTCTGCTGAACAAGGGCCAAGCCACTTTGTTTAGCATTTACCTGGAATCTCTCCATGCTCTGGCCCTGACACTATTTACCATCCAATTCCCCATGATTCACCTGCTTTTGTGCCATACATCAGCCAAAACAGATTATTTGTTCTTTTCCTAACAAATCCTTCATTTTTTGATCATTGAGTTTCTGGATTCTTATGTGTTCTTGTCAATAGGAGTGACTTTTATTCTTCATCTCATCTCAGTTTTGCTGGGTCAAATCTTAGCCAAACTTGAAAACCTGGCTCTAAAAGCATCTTCATGAAGGCTTATTACAACTTCATGAAGTATCTTCCTCCTTGAACCCCCCATTTTTACTTCAAACTTCTCATGTGAATCCATCATATTGTATAGCACCGTGATTCATGCACTCTTTAAAGATTCCAGCTAGTATTTATTTTCATGGATAATTACCGTGAAGTATATTCCCCTCCTGGGATTACGAGAAATATAGAAGATTTTTTTTTGCCATAATGTCATGCTAGAAGGGTTAGGAGAAAATAACTCATCATGTGTATATGAAATTGGAGGACTTCATTTATACTCTGAGAGTTCCCCTGAGGGTTCAGTCTGTAATACTAATTTCTTTGCCAATACTGTTGCTATTCCTTTTCCTAAGGGGCTGTATGAGACCTTGAGGGCTGCTATAAAATTTCTAACATGTCCTTAGACCAATGATTTCCACTGATTTTGACATTTATTTGACTTGGATAGTGGTCAATGATTTACTTAAAATTTCATCACCAAGTGCTTTTCACCTTTCTATGCATGGGTATTAATTTTGCTTCTCTGCTTCTATCAAGCTTTATATTTTTACTTATCACTTTCTTGAAAAATCACTGGTCTCATTATAGCCATTCTCCACCTAGTCATTTTCCCTTGGAAACAAACAAGGGACAACATATGAAGGTTTGGGGTAGGAGTGCTTGACTCATTTTACAAGGAATCCTCAACTTTGTTCTTCATCATTTTCCTCTCCTGGATGAAGAATTTCTCCCAGTCTCATTTGATCTTCCAGTGGCCTTTCTCTGTAGAAGGGTACCTCTACCCTGTAGAGGATACTTCTTCTTATTATTATTATTATTATTTTTTTTTTGCGGTACACGGGCCTCTCACTGTTGTGGCCTCTCCCGTTGCGGAGAACAGGCCCTGGACGCGCAGGCTCAGCGGCCATGGCTCACGGGCCCAGCCGCTCCGCGGCATGTGGGATCTTCCCGGACCGGGGCATGAACCCGTGTCCCCTGCATCGGCAGGCGGACTCTCAACCACTGCGCCACCAGGGAAGCCCCCTATTATCATTTTATTACTTATATCTTGTTCATGACTGTCTTGAGGGCACACAGAAATTTCTAAGTATTTGTAGATGAACAGATGGGTAAAGGAATAAATAGATGCCTTATAGTGGCAATTTAACTTCTTAATTTGTGTCCTTACTAAAGAAAACTTTAAGGATAAAGTTTTCACCTTAGACATCTTTGTGTCACTTGTCACCCCAGGCAGTGTCTTGCATGGATCAAGTTCAGCAAATATTTGCTTTATTAGTTGCTAAGTAACTACCTGTCACCCCATGGGGTCTGAATAGAGTAGCAGACCCAATCTTTGGAAATTTCACGGTCTTATTCTCTGTTCCAGTTTCCTTGAATCTAGACCATAACCATAATTTTAAGGTCCTGATCCAACTTTTTCATCCACCTACCCATTCATAGTTTTAGCTTTTGTCTGTTTTGATGTTTATCTCACTATCTTAGCATTGTTAGAAGGTCTGATATCAAGTGCTGTTTCTTGAACTTATTAGAGGTGTGATTTTGAGCAACTAAAACCCTGAGTATTTTCTCATCCATTAAGAGGTAATGATTATACATATCTAAAAAGTGGTGTGAATTAGAAGACAAGCAGATGGTAGTAGCAGGAAGGCATCTGAGCCCTCTGTGAGTATGTTAAATGAATATACATGTATAAGGATAATTAATTTTGTAATTATTCACAGTTAGCTTTCCAAAGATGAAACTAGCTCTCAGAAAAGACAGGAAGTCACTAGATTTACTTCAGAGAAAGTTGCAGGCACTTGGCAAGTAGGGGCAAAGGGAAGTCAAAATTTAACTATGTACTTGAGCTTTCTTACACTTGAGCTATGACAGGTAAATTCACTATTTTCCTTCTAATTGTGGAATCAGAGAGACTGGCTTAAAAGCAGTTCAAGTAGAAAAAGTCCTAGGGATTTTAGTTCACACTAAACCTTATAAGAATCACCAAATCCATCTTCTGGACTATTGGAATGAAGCTATATCAGTAGAAACATTGAGATTAGAACAAGGGAGGTGATACACTGACCTCTATCCTTCTAAGTCAAATCAGGAGTACTGGTTCTCGACTTGGTTTTCTGATTTTAATAGGGGTATTGACAAACTAGGGAACACCCAAATAAGAACAGGTAAAATGGGGAAGGAGATTGTGATGGTTAGTTATATGTATCAACCTGGCTAGGCTATACTACCTGGTTATTAAATTAAACACTAATCTATGGTTTGCTGTAAAGGGATTTTGTGGATGTTATCAATATGTACAATCAATTGACTTTAACTAAAAGAGTTTATGTTTGATAATCTGGGTGGGCCTCATCCAATGAGCTGAAAGGCCTTAAGAGCAAAACAGATTTCCCTCAGAAAGAAGAAATTCTGCCTCAAGATTGCATCAACCTTCCAGCCTGCACTATGCATTTCAAATATGCTATTTCCACAGTCGCATGAACCAATTCATTGAAATAACTTTCTTCATCTATATCTCCTAATGGTCTGTTTCACTGGAGAGCCCTGATTCAGAGACCAAATAAGAAAGATGGAGATGAAAAACTTAGGAAGGCCATGACTACAGTTTCCCAGTATTTGAATAGCTATTGTGTGAAAGATGAACCAGTGGATGGAGGTAACAGCAAGGCATATGTGGGCTTTCCATATAACAGAAGTTAAATGGGGCTTTCTCTTAAAGAAGGCAGCTGCCCGTCAGAGGGCACATTGAAGAAGAAATCTGACCAATCTTTTATTCTGTGAAATGAAGTGCCCAAATAATGCTTTTTTTTTGGTTCTAAGCATTAAATGAGTCCCTTTCTTACAGCTCTTTTATTACTCTTTGAAATTTTATTTGCTCTTATAACTATTCTTCCTGGACAGACTTTTCTGTGGTTCATTAAACAACATTTCTAATTTGTGGACCATTGTATTAAGCTCAAAGCTCCTAGCTGCATATTCATCCACTAAGGAACGCTTCTCACATGGTTCTAATTTTGCAGAATATAAAACTGATGCTTTTCTAAAGTTGTCCAACCATTCTATAACAGATCAGGACTTGGAGAAGTTTAGCAAGCTTATAAAATTAACAGCAGGGTTTTTCTTACCAAACTAGGTGGCATCTCTCAGCCAAATGGCTTTAGCAATGTACAATTTCCACAAATTTTTCTGTGAGACTGTAGCCAGCAAAACAAATTCTATGCGAGATAAGAATAGAATCAAGAACTGAATTTTTTATAAAGGCTATTTTTGAGATGCACAAATGACATTATAATGCTCTAACGCTTAGAACAAGGTCAAAGCTAGGAGATGACTTAGAAATCGGCCAACACTGCCTGCAAAATACATATTTAAAGTGTGCCCTGTGCACCCAGCCCTGCTGCCGTCATGCAAGCCATGCTCATGGAGGACTTTTCCCTTGAGCTTTACATTCCCTGAGGTACACTTCATAGAACTGCTTGCTGTAATTATTTTTTCTACTTTTCAGCAACTTTAGCTGAAATATGGAGCCAATATAAAATATAATTGCAATATAATAATCATCCCTTACCACTGGAGATGAATACAATGGATTTCCTCATTTAAAATGAGACACCTTTTAACTCTAATCATTAGTTCTTGGACGGAAATTATGCCTGTTTTAAGTCTCTGTGTCCAGTTATCTTGAAGGATATTGTATGTGTTCTGGTAGTGGTTAGCATAATCTTGTTTCTGTTCTCTTTTATTTCATTAAATTATATACAATTATATTAATTCAATAGAATGTAGACTTGGAAATATTTTTAAAATGAATTTCTAAAAAGGGAAAGGTGTTATTTTATATTGATCTGAAGAGAAATAATAAATCTTAGAATTGAATATATTTTTCACTACTATTTTTCAGTTCCTAAAATCTCCATGGTGCTCTTAATTATTTGCTCTCTCTCATTTTCCTGGAAATGAAGACATTTTTAACAGACATATTTAAAATTTTCCAGATCTGACAGATGATGAAAAAAATATTTTTATATTTTGACTTTATATTTGACCTTGACTAGAAGAAAAGTTCATTCATTTGGAGTTTGAAGTTATTCTAAAATTCATGTTCAATTGATATTAATTTTCTAGTTAACCTAGGTGTTCAGACCTTATTTCAGAATTCTACATATAGTAGTAGCCTGGTAAAGAAAGCATCATCTCAGAATAGTGATTAAATGACTAAATTAGGTTACCGCATATAAATAAGCAAGCAGAAAAATAATAACTGTTCCTTTCTTCTTCCCTCCCTCCCTCCCTTCCTCTCTCTCTCTCTCTCTCTCTCTTTCTTTCTTTCCCTCCCTCTCTCTCTCTCTTTCTTTCTTTCTTTTGGTTAAGTCACGTGGCTTGCGGGATCTTAGTTCCCCGACCAGGGATGGAACCTGTGCCCCCTGCAATGGAAGCACGGTGCCCTAACCACTGGACTGCCAGGGGAAAAAGTTGGACTGCCAGCTTTTTTCTAAAGTACATCAGAGTTAATTTTTAGAGTTTCTTGTTTTCCTCTTAGAGACTAGATTTCTGAGAGAAAAAGAATTGTTGGTCTTATTTCTTCTCCTCAGGTCAGTAGTTTGAACTGGGGTCACTTAGGTCGCCCCTAGATAAAACGGTGAACAGGTGACTGTTCTAGGCACTCAGGTAGATGTTGATGACAGGGCCTTGGACTGCCCGAGGCTCCAGCCAAGCCATCTGACTCCACCCCACTGCCCGGAGCTCAAGCTTCACCCCCAACCCTGCCCCCCTTCCCCTATACAGCGCATGCATGTGGTGCCCCTTAGGAGAGCGGGTACTGAAAGAGGGCTTGTGGCCTTTTGTAAAGGAAGCCCCAGGTGGGTTCTGGGAAGTGGCCTAGAGGGGTGTGGCTTACCTGGGGCAGTGCTCTGGGGGTGTGGGACTGGACTCCATACACTTTGTTGGGGGGTGGGAGGAAGGGCAATGACACAAGGCCAGTGGCAGAGGCATTAGGTAAATGGGACCCACCTAGGGGCAGGGCAGATGCCAGGGCTTCCTCTCACCTCATAGGCTACGCCCCAGTTTTCTCAACTTCCACAAGGCCAGAGGTTCTCAAATTTAAGCCTGCATCAGAATCACATGGAGGGCTAATTAAAACACAGTTCTCTGGACCCCATCTCCAGAGTTTCTGATTCAGTAGATTGAGGATGAGGACCAGGATTTGCATTTCTGTCAAGTTTCCAGGAGAAGCTGATGCTACTGTTCCGGGGACCCCACTTTGAAAACCACAGCTCCAGGATTTCCAAGGTCCCTGTTTTTGCCCTCCTCCTTCAAATCAAGAAGGAGTTTTTGCAGCCCAGGTATCCTTTCTTTCCTCACCATGAAAATACATCTTATCACTTTGCCACAAGGCCAAGTTGTCAGTATTTTCTAAATGTTTACTAATCTGATTAGCTCATTTGAATGTGTCCTAGCCCTCAGGAGCCTTTAGGTGCAAATGAGGTCAGTTTAAAGGTAATGGCCAAATTACGTGTCTTAGTCTCCCCTCAGAGTGTCCTCAGAAGTAAATCCAGGTGTGTGTGTGGTTTTTTATTTATTTATTTATTATTTTTTTTGTGGTACGCGGGCCTCTCACTGTTGTGGCCTCTCCTGCTGCGGAGCACAGGCTCTGGACGCGCAGGCTCAGCGGCCATGGCTCACGGGCCCAGCCGCTCCACGGCATGTGGGATTTTCCCAGACCGGGGCACAAACCCGTGTCCCCTGCATCGGCAGGCGGACTCTCAACCACTGCGCCACCAGAGAAACCCTGGAAGTCCTACTATTTTTCTTATACCAGAAGTACTTGGTATCTTAATATTTTGTCTTTCTGTTATGTTTTCTATGCTCTTAATAATTTTCCTTGGTCTATTTCTCATCATTAAAGAAGACCAAGTCAACCTTAGAAAATCATAGGCAGGAAACCACATTTTATTCCATCACTCCTAAACCATCATTCACAACACTCAGTGTCAGTATAGCTATAGCAACAGATGTTAAAATACGCATAGTAACTACAAAGTCTCTTTTAATGTCAGTTTAATTTAAAACTTAACCGCAGGTTTTTTCCACAGATACAGTGAGAAACCACAAGGATCCTCTTGTCTTAATGCTCCTTCCACACACTGCAATAAAATTTCTTGTTTTGGAAACAGAGAAACCTTCTGAATCAGCTGTCATGGCCCACTGTGTTTGCCATGGTCACACCACATGTGTTCTGTACATTAATCTTCTCAGGGCCGAGGGGCAAACCTGTCCCCTTCCCCACCCATTATTCTCACTGTGGAGTTGTGGCTACACATCTCAAATGGAAAGTAGGTAGTGTACTAAAATTGCAAAGTACTTTTAAAAAATACCTTAGAGAATGGCAATGAATTTAAAACAATATTTACTATGGACAAGCTAGTGTGTTGCTTAGTTAGGGAGATAAACAGATGCATAATTGAATAAACACTCACGATTCAGGAAATCTATAGTCCGAAAGAGTGTTGCTCACTAGAAATATAATGTAAACCACAAAAGTAATTTAAAATGTTCCAGGGACTTCCCTGGTGGCGCAGTGGTTAAGAATCCGCCTGCCAATGCAGTGGACATGGGTTCGATCCCTGGTCCAGCAAGATCGCACATGCCGCAGAGCAACTAAGCCCGTATGCCACAACTACTGAGTCCGCACGCCGCAACTACTGAAGCCCGCGCGCCTAGAGCCCGTGCTCTGCAACAAGAGAAGCCACCACAATGAGAAGCCCGTGCACCACAACAGAGTAGCTCTCGCTCACTGCAACTAGAGAAAGCCTGCGCGCAGCAATGAAGACCCAAGGCAGCCAAAAAAACAAACAAACAAACATACAAACAAACATGTTCCGGGACTTCCCTGGTGGTCCAGTGGTTGAGAATCCTTCTTCTAATGCAGGGGACACAGGTTCGATCCGTGGTCAGGGAACTAAGATCCCACATGCTACAGGGCAACTAAGCCCGCATGCTGTAGCTACTGAGCCCACATGCCACAACTAGAGGCCCCTTGTGCTGCAACTACTGAGCCCATGTGCTCTGGAGCCTGCATGCCACAACTAGAGAGAAGCCCGTGTGCCGCAAGAAAAGATCCCGTGTGCCACAATTAAGACCAGATGCAGCCAAATAAATTAATTAATTAAAAAAATAAAAATTAAAAATTAAAATGTTCCTCTAACTACATTAAATAAAGCAAAAAGAAAGAGGAAATTCATTTTAATCATATAATTATTTAGCCCAATATATCCAAATATTATCATTTCAAAATGTAGTCAACATGAAACTATCAATGAGTTTATATAGTTATAAACTATCAATGTATATATATATATATATATATATATTTTTTTTTTTTTTTTTTTTTTTCTTAAAAGCCTTTAACCTCTGGTACGTAGGTTAACTTACAACACAGCTCAATTCAGACTAGGCACATTTCAGGTGTTCGATAACCGCATGAAGCTGGCAGCTACCATATCAGACCTTATAGGTCTAGTACTTGGGAGAGATAAGGACATAAATGACTACAATACAAGCTCGTTTGTTTTAGGGAGAGGAGGACCTTTTCCATGGAGGAGACGGCTTTTGAAATTGGTGTTCTAGATAATGCTTGTGAGTTGGAGAGATGAAGAGTGTAGTTCACACTTTAGAAATTGTAGAAGCACCCACTTGGGGGAGGAAAATTGCAGGGAATTACAGCTCAGTTCAATCAATGGAGTTTCTCCTTGTGCTCAGAATAATGACACAACTCCTTACGGAGGTCTATGAGGTTCTACTGAGTTTTTTTACTTTACACTCCGAACGTATCCCCTACTTTCAGGCTCTCTGCTCCAGCTGCACAGGCTATATGCCTCTTCTCATAAATTCCCGACTTCTTCCCACCTAGGTCTTTACATAAGCAGTGCCCTGCCTGGAACTTATCTGGCTCATCATTGCTTCTAGCACCTAGCAGAGTGCTCAGATGGTCAGTCCTCAGTAAAGACATTTAAATGAACAAATGAACAAATGAACAATTGCAGGGAACATGAAGGAGGAGAAGAAGAGGAAGAAGAAGAAGAAGGGGAAGAAAAGGGGAGGGGGAGGAGGAAGAGAAAGAGGCAGCGGAAGAAGGAGAAGAAAAAGAAGAAGGGGGAGGAGGGAAAGAGGGAAAGGGGGGAGAGGCAGGAGGGGGAGGGGAGGAGGATGAGAAGAAGGGAAAGTGGGAAAGGTCTGATGGTGACATGTTGCCGGGACCTTGAGCTTAAGGGTTTGTAATGAATTCTAGAGAAGCCAGGTCCACACCTGTCCCTTGCATGTTAAATATTTATCTGCAGCTTAGCCAGGTACGGGACAGTTTGGGATGAGGAGAGCTAGGCAATGGAGAGCCCTGTTAGGAGCCTTTGGAAGGAGTCCAGATGAGAATTCATCGGGTCCTATGCTGTAGGAGAGCGGTGTGTGTGTGTATTAGTTACAAATTACACCAAGAGAGCAAATCATTTCTCACAAATCGTATTTTTAGAGGTGAAAAGAGCTTCTGCCATTTTACAGATGAGGAAAGCAAGACTCAGATAAGTTAAGTTACTTTCCTTTAATGAAATCTTGGAGTTCATTACTCTGCACGAATGAATTTCATTCTGAAGATAAAGTCCAGGAATAGATTACCTGTTATAGGAGAAGGGATCATTTTACAAATATTAAATTAAACAGATTATAGATAGAGGAGAAAAGCGTGAAAAGGATTCAAAATGCATCTGAATTATGAAAGAAATTATTTTTTAAAGTTTTGAAAAGAAAAAAGTTTTGAACACCAGGGACTTCCCTGGTGGCACAGTGGTTAAGAATCCGCCTGCCAACGCAGAGGACACGGGTTGGAGCCCTAGTCTGGGAAGATCCCACATGCCACAGAGCAACTGAGCCCATGTGCCATGACTACTGGGTCTGCGCTCTAGAGCCTGTGAGCCACAACTACTGAGCCCACATGCCACAACTATCGAAGGCTGCGCACCTAGAGCCCGTGCTCTGCAACAACAGAAGCCACCACAATAAGGAGTCTGTGCAGCACAACGAAGAGTAGCCCCCGCTCGCTGCAGCTAGAGAGAGCTCGCACGCAGCAACAAAAACCCAATGCAGCCAAAAATAAATAAATACATAAATAAATTTATTTTTTAAAAGTACTAAAAAAAAAACGTTTGGACACTAGAGATTACTGACCTTAAAACCCTCAAGCTGATAACATATTCAGTCAAGGGCTCTGATTTAGCAATTACTTAAATATTTCCATTTTCTAAGGATGTTAGAAGTGCTACTAATACATCTTCATAATGATCAAAATGTCAAAGGGTTTCCATTTGAAAGAATTAAAAAAGACCTAAAGAGGGAAATTAATGGCAGCACCATGGTCATGGAAGCTTGTTCTCTAAGTCACATGTCATCTCATAATTAGATAACTTGCTTGTTTCTAGGCCGTGTTCTCAGCTAAACTCCATGTTTTTTTTGTCTGAGTGTCTCAGAAGACAGTGAAAAGAGGGAAAGGGTACTTTTAATATTTAACGAAATAAGCTTTGACAATCTATACTTTAGGATCTAGACAATATAAGATGACTCAAAATTTGCTGGTTTCCAATAAGCTGTAAAGTCTCACTATTTCATTGAGAAAGATTCATAAATTTAAAAAATCTTAAACAGTTACAACTAACTAAGAAAATATTACAAAGGAGTAATAGTCTGAATATTTCATAAGGCTTTGCTGGTCGAGGTGTCCCTAAATGGCAGAACCTTTAGGTTAAAGGCAAGCAAGAGTATTAGAAGGGGCTTCCCTGGTGGTGCAGTGGTTGAGAGTCCACCTGCCGATGCAGGGGACATGGGTTCGGGTCCGGGAAGATCCCACATGCCGCGGAGCAGCTGGGCCCGTGAGCCATGGCCACTGAGCCTGCGCGTCTGGAGCCTGTGCTCCACAACAGGAGAGACCACAACAGTGAGGGGCCCACGTACAGAAAAAAAAAAAAAAAAGAGTATTAGAAGGTCTGTGTTTATTTATTTGTCAAACTACCTTAAAAAAAAAAATCAGCTAGGCTGTATGATTGATATTGCAAAGCCCAAAGAGTCTTGATTAGATAGAAGTTTCACTTTATAACTAGTTGTTTTGATATCTTGTAAATCAGACTTTAATATCAAACCTTTAAACCTCAAAGTTTGATAGTATTTACTTAAATAAAAGCCTGTATTTTAGTAAAAAAAGAACAGAAGTCAGACCACGTACAGAAAGATTACAATTAGACTTGGACTCCCCATTGATTATCTTTGTGAGTAAGAAAAGTAAATAATATAAAACCAAACTCACAGAAACATGGATATTAAGGTGATTTATGAGGACATGAGAGACGTAAATCAGATATAATATCTGCTTTTCAAAAACGAATCATATTCACCTCCTCAAATGGTCTCATAGTTTTTTGATGACGCACAGCAGAGAAGTGCTTATGTCAAACTGAAAAGTGGAGGGGGAAAGATAAATGGTAGGTCCAAATAACAATTTGAGATGCCAATATTCTTCCTGAAGATTTCACTCACTGACTGTGTGCTTTTCCCAGAAGGTGCTAGGGGAATGAAAGGCATCCAGTTCTTGGGAATTAAGCAACACATATTACAAAAGCTCTGCTTTTATACCCACTGTTGATCATATGGAAGATTTAGGTCTTTCTGAATCTTCTTCCAAACAGGTGGTTTTTGTGCCTGTAACTCAGGTCTTGAGCAAAACAAGCAAGAAATCCTGTGGCCATGAGGCCTATCCCAGCTTCTTACCTCTCAGCCCTTCCTATTCCCCTCTTCCCATCTTTACTTTTCTCCAGCACATTTCCCATCTAGTATAGTGTTTTACTTTTGAAAAATTGTGATGAAATATACATAACATAAAATTTACCATTTTAACCATTTCTAAGTGTGCAGCTCAGTTCATTCACATTGTTGTGGTATCAGCACCATCCATCTCCAGACCAGTCTTCCTAAACTGAAATGCTGTACCTGTTAAGTAGTAACTCTTCATCCCCCTCTGCCCCTGGCAACCACCATTCTACTCTCTGTCTCTATGAATTTGACTACTCTAGGTACCTTACACCAGAGGAATCACACAGTATTGTTCTTTTGTGACTGGAGTGTTTTACTTCCTAAATTTTGCTTATTGACTAGCTCACTTCATGAGCATGCAAGCATCTAGTTCAGGAATTTCTTTCTGTATTATTCTCTGCTTCATTTCCAGTGCCTAGAAAGTCCCTGGGACCTAGGAGATTCAGAATAAATGTTTGTATGGATGAATGGCTCAGGATGGCATGCCGCTAAAATGGGGCAAGAATCAGTTGAACAGAGGACCACTGAGCACTTCTACGTTTTGGGCATGGTGGATATAACAGGGATAAAGCCACTGGTCTGGCCTCAAAGAGTTCGCGTGTGTGTTAGAGTCAATTGGTTGAAAGATAATCGTACCATAGTGAAATCAGCCCATAACTGAGCAAAGTTCACTGCTAACGAAGCAGACAGGAAGTTCTCCCAATCTTGGAGCATCAGGGAAAGGACTTTCAAGGGCTACCTTTAAATCCCGCCCTCAGGAAAGAGTGAGTGTTGGCCAGGTCAAGAGTGTGGAGTTCAAGGTCAAAAGAACATTCTAAGGAAGGGGAATGATGACAACAGGGGATCTTGCCTTTTTTGAGGCTGTCACCCTTCTGACAGTCTGGTGAGACCTAGAGGTCCCTTCCTAGGATAAGTTTGTTTGTTTGTTTTATAAATTTACTTATTATATTTATTTATTTTTGGCTGTGTTGGGTCTTCGTTGCTGTGCGGGCTTTATTTAGTTGCCGTGAGAGGGGGCCACTCTTCGTTGCAGTGTGCGGGCTTCTTACTGCAGTGGCTTCTCTTGTTGCAGAGCATGGGCTCTAGGCACATGGGCTTCAGTAGTTGCAGCATGCGGGCTCAGTAGTTGTGGCGCACAGGCTTAGTTGCTCTGCGGCATGTGGGATCTTCCCAGACCAGGGCTCGAACCCTTGTCCCCTGCATTGGCAGGCGGATTCTTAACCCTGCGCCACCAGGGAAGACCCTAGAATAAGGTTTTAATGAATAAAATAAAATACATAGGATTACAAAGGCAATCAATTGTATGAAACTATAGTTAGCAAAATTTTAATAAATATTTCAGTACTATATACTCAGTGCTATATGTGATTCTTGATGTATTAAGTAACAAGGTTTAGATGAGAACTGATAACTACTGTAAACTTCTCAGTAATGATAATCATACATGATATATTTAGTATCTTCAAAAATTGTCATGTGATATGAAAATATCTGTGATTTCTACTAGTGATAAAATTACAGATCCTGGTAATAATACTGTCATTTGTTGGTTTCATTCATAACTGGAGGAAATACTAAAGTTCAGTTAGAATTTGGTGAAAATAAACTTGTAAGTCTTTCCATCCAAGTTTCTGGACTCCATCCATAGACATCTCTCTCCCTGCAAGGGGTCTGTAAACCCCAGCTGACGAGCCCCGGGATTGATGGCAGGATGGTGTAGATGGAAAAAATTAAGTTACTCAACTTGCTTGGAGACCGGAATTCAGTGGATAAAGAAGGGGAAGGAGAAAGGGAAAGACATTAGAGGTGAGAGAATTAAGCAAGGGACCCATTTAGTAGGTTTTATATGCAACAAAAAGGATTTAGGAATTTATTTTGAGAGCTATGATGAACCATTGAAATGTTTTAAGCACAGGTATATCAAGCTCTAACTTGTGTTCTAGAAAATTCTTCTAGACTGAAGTTTGGAGGGTTCCGTGGGGCAAGACTGACAGCAGGAGGCCACTTTGGCAGTGGTGGCAGTTCTCCAGGGAAGGGTGGAGGTGGCCTGAGCTAGGGAAACGGCAGTGCAGACTCTCAGTAAGTAAGGGAAATGGGAGCAGAAAGCTATTTAAAAGATAGTATTGACAAAAGTGGATTCCCTCCTACTCCTAGACCAAAGAATCTCACAATGCTAGCATGAAAATAAAGAACTCTATTTCCATTTTCTGAAGTTCCTGCAGTAATATATGATGGGTTTAAGAGGCCCAGTGAAATACCACAACAGTTGCTAGAGAAGTGATGTGATGTAATGGAAAGAGACTCAAATGTCACCAACTGATGTGGGCCTTCTTATCTGTGTGACCATGGGGAAGTTACATAACCTCTCTGATGCCCAGTATCCTCGCTCATAAAAAAAGGCTAAGGACTCCTGCATTCCTGAGTTGTGAGACACAGGGAGAAAGAAATCATTGAACATCTTCTAAATTAAGTGCTATGAAAATGCTACTTGTGTTCGTATATTATAATCAATCAGAAAAGGGTAAGTATTATAAGTCAGTGTTTACTAAGAGATGAAGAGGCATTTGAAGAAAGCAACCCATACAATTCCTAGCAGCTGGTTAAGTGTCATGGATCAAATGGAACTACAGCTGTCTCTGGAAAACATGTGAAGAATTTAGCAAAGAGTAGGAT
Organism: Mesoplodon mirus; assembly: GCF_964341445.2. Taxonomy (NCBI): domain Eukaryota; kingdom Metazoa; phylum Chordata; class Mammalia; order Artiodactyla; family Ziphiidae; genus Mesoplodon; species Mesoplodon mirus. The sequence goes on along the minus strand of NC_138986.1, from coordinate 29,052,742 downwards.
AAGGGTGAGGGGAGGGCAAAAGAAGGACTTTTCAGGTGGAAGAAGGGTAAGAATGACAAGATGGAGGCCCAGTTCCTGAGATAATAAAGGTGAAGAGTTATGCCAGGGAGTGTAGAGTATAAGGTAAAAAGGATGCTGAATGTGTCCAGAATGTGGAGGACTTTGAAAACTATCCAAAGCGGTCAGTTGACACTACAGTAAAACTCATAAAAAATATGGTCCCTAACATTATTTTACGCTTCTGTTTCATAAACCACTTAACAAAGATTTCCAATATGGAAAAAAGATTTCCAATTTGGAAATACTCAGTGTTTGGATACGTCTGTTTATTCTAGTTTCAGAGGAAGATTCAGGCCAGTTCCTTCCGACAGGGTTTTGGAGCCTCTGGTAGCTTTTCTAATCCCTATGACTTTCTTTTGCCCTGAGGTAGGTGGGGATGAATAACGTAATTTAAGCTAAAGCAGATCAGCATCCGTTATTCTCAAGAGGGTCCAAATACCTCAGTTCTTCACAAAATAAAATGCTTCTTTAATTCAAAAAACTAAAGTAAATCAAGAAAAGGAGAAAACTAAACCACAACAGGAGATATCTGAGAGGGTAAAAGAGTTTATTGTCACAAAGGAACCCAGCTTTTAATGTCAAGTTTGCTTCTTCTCTGTAAGACTCTGGGGAAGTTCTGTTCTCTTTCACTGCCTTTTTTCCTCAAGAAAACCTCACTACTATAATCTGACTAAAGTGCTCTAATGAATTAGTCGGTGGCAATTTCAGTTCCTGAGCTGGGGAAAATTGGGGAAGGAGTAAAATTAGATAGGAAGGAAAATCAAGAGTTTAATTTTTCGACATGATTAATTCATGGTGTCTGTGAGACATTTGAATGGGAATATTATTAATTCATGGTGTCTGTGAGGCATTTGAATGGGAATATTAAGTAGGCAAGTGGGAATAGGAATCGGACATTTAGAGAACTGATAATATTTTTTTAAATTAATTAATTTATTTTTGGCTGTATTGGGTCTTCGTTGCTGCATGTGAGCTTTCTCTAGTTGTGGCGAGCGGGGGCTACTCTTTTGTGGTGCATGGGCTTCTCATTGCGGTGGCTTCTCTTGTTGCAGAGCACGGGCTCTAGGCACGCGGGCTTCAGTAGTTGTGGCGTACAGGCTTAGTTGCTCCACGGCATGTGGGACCTTCACGGACCAGGGCTTGAACCCATGTCCCCTGCATTGGCAGGCTGATTTCTTAACCACTGTGCCACCAGGGAAGTCCCGAGAACTGATAAATTTAAGAAAGACATATGGATTGTATTTAAAGCACAGGAATGAATACATTTGTGTGCTTCAAGAGGAGGAAGGGGAGAGGAGGGAGGGTGCATGGGAAAGTGAGAAAGATAGAGAACCAGAGGGAGAGAGAAAAGAGAAAGAGACAGTGAGACAGGGAGACAGGCGAGTTAGCCAACCACTCAGTCTGAGCCTCTCTCATACACCCCTAGGATGGTGAGGAGGAGCCTGAAAGGAGACTAAGAAATAGCCCAGAGGTAGGAGAAGAGCCTGGCCAGTGCTGTGCCACAGGGCTTTTCATGGGAGAGTGGTCCACCTGGAGGCATGCCAAGAAAGGGAAAGTTGAGATGATGCATAAGTGTCCACACGACAAGAGAAATACCAAAAAGCTTGATCTTAGAGTTCAAACAGAGGGATGAAAATCCATTGCAATATAAGCTTTTGAGCCTTTAACAAGAAATATCTTCATGAAAGGGGGCCCAAAAAGAATTTTAAAGTCATCTGAGTGTTCATGAGTTACAAGGCGTTCTGATTTAGAATTTCAAGCTCATATCAAGTCTTGGTTGGCAATGCAAGACAGATTAGAAAGGAAAACCTGACATTAAATTCAGATCGAATGTCATTAATAACTGATTGCACATTGGACCTACGGGTTTGGGTATCTGTTCTTTCCTCAGTGCTTTGTGCACATATAGCTAAGGAAGCAGAGTAATTTGGTGTCATTTGATTTAATGAGATCTTGGGTATATGAAACATCATTTTGGTAATGAAGCTGGACCTCTGCAGTTGCTCTAGGGAGAAGTATCTATAGAAGATAAATTAATTATGTTCACTAATTCCTAAGCCTCTGGAAGCATCTAAATAACTCAATAAAAGTGTGAGTTTACTGACCATGCAGATGTCTTTTGAGAAATGACCTTTAAGCAATAAAATCCAAAAGCAAAGAGGTTTGAGAGCAGCATGTCTACAAGTAGACCCATGAGTAAAATCACAACTTACACCATAACAAAAAATGTAGAAAAGTTGGGGCTTCCCTGGTGGTGCAGTGGTTGAGAGTCCGCCTGCCGATGCAGGGGACACAGGTTCGTGACCCGGTCCGGGAAGATCCCACATGCCGCGGAGCGGCTGGGCCCGTGAGCCATGGCTGCTGAGCCTGCGCATCCGGAGCCTGTGCTCCGCAACGGGAGAGGCCACAACAGTAAGAGGCCCGTGTACCGCAAAAAAAAAAAAAAAAAAAAATGTAGAAAAGTAGGATAGAAATGTGGGTCATAATTTTAAGGTCTGTCTTGAGAATATCTAACATGCTTTGAGCTCTAAGTATGTACTAGCTACTGGGGCTAAATGCTTTACACACGTTATGTCTTTTAATCCTCCCAACAGTTCTAAGAGCTAAGTGTTGTCATTAAACCCATTTTACGGATAAGTCAGTAGGCTTAGAAATTTCCATAGCTTGTCCAATGTTACAAAGCTAGTAAGAATGCAGGTAAGAATCCTACTGGCTTTGTCTGATCCTTATTAGGAGTCCTTAATAGCTTTCTCCTATAAGGGTTTGGGTGTTTCTTCTACTTTTCAGTGTAACTGAAAATGTTCTGATTTTAAAAGTTTAGAGATAAAATCAGTAAAATTGGACACAATTTGGAAAATTATGCCATGTCACAGTGGCACAAATAGGAACATTCAGAGGTTAGTAAAAGTAAGTTGTCACTCTTCCCATTGAGAGGTGGAGTTTGTCTCTACCTCTCCAATCTGAGCTGGCCCAGTGACTTTTTTAATGAATCAAATGCAGTGGAAATGACATTGTAGGACTTCCAAGGCTGAGCCTTACGAGACTTGGCAGATTCCACTTCTCTCCTGGAGCCCATCCTCTTAGAAACCAGCGGACCTCTAAGAAGTCTGACTGTCTTAAGCCCCTGATGCTGTGAGGAAGGCTAAGTTACGTGGAGAGAGAAAGAGGCCAACAGAGGAACAATGAGGCACTAGACACAAGAGCGAAGCTTTCTTGGGCTTTCCGGCCCAACCTAGCCACCAGCTGAACGCAGCCAAGGAATGACCCAGACAGCATCGTGGAGCAGAGCCATCCTTAATAAGTCAACGTGAATTCCTAATCATAGAATCATAAGCAAAAAAAAAAAAAAAGGAGGGGGTTGTTTTGATCACTAATTTTGGGGTACAATTTTGGGGGTATTTTGTTACGCAACAATAAACAACATAAATTTAGTACGGTTTGATATGATTTGGAAAAATATACTCTATTTTGGTGGGACAGAGAGTAAACATTCCTATAGTTTTACTTTGAGTCCCAGTGGCTTACATAGGATAGCCGAGCTAATAAACCTACAGTTTAAATGTTAGCTCTGCTGTCCAGTGGTTAATTTCAGTAGGTCTGAGGCAAGCAGCATTTTCAAGAAGAAAAGCTAGCAGAGAAGTACTTCATAGTTTAGAAATACATTTCTTCTGTACGTGCTGTGTATCACCATAGTGATGCATTTGTGTAATCTTTAGCCACTTTTAATATTTGGAACTTGTCCCTGATAAGTCCTTTCTGCTTTTTTATTTATGTTATATATCATCTATCTTACTTTTAAGACCATCTGAGGCAGATTACAATGAGATACATATAACAAGAGAGTTAAAATACAAACACAAACTCAAAACCAAATTCAGCAACTGAGAAGTCATTTCTAAAGATTTGTCTAATTTGTTCAACTGAAATTTACCTTTAAATTTAGCTTTGAGTTTCCTGGCAACTGAGGCAAACCTGTGGGATTATATCATGTTAAGTGTGATTTCTTTCAGAGAAGAAAAATCTTTAGCCTACTGCTAAATTATAAGGACAATTTATTATGTGGATCTCTTCACGGGGAACAGTAAATGATAGAAAAGAAAACAGCTTCCAAAGAGATGTCATTTAGAATACAAATGTGTCTCAGGCATGGAGTCTTCACATATGCCTCCATTTAATACAAAGCAGAATAAAATGTAAGGGACTTTTCATTTCAATGTGGGTTTTAAGATTAACTCCTCTCTCCTCTCCCCCATAGTCAGAATTTCATAATATCCTATCTTTTTATTTGTTTCAATAGGATGTATTGATAACCCTCCAGGTGCCAAGCCATGAGGGTATAACTGGAAGTAAAAGAGAGAGAAGGTCCCTGCCCTCATAGAGGTCATAGTCCAGGAGGATATTAATTAATGTAAAGGACATTAATTTAATAGCTACACCAATATGTGATTACAGATTTACAGGTGTCATGAAAAACAGTACAAGGTGCTATAATGAGTATATATATAACAGGGAGATGTGATCCAAGTTCTTGGGGATGGGGTAAGTAAGATGGGGAGACTAAAGGAAAATATAATTTCTTTTTTCTTTTTTTTTAATTGAAGTATAGTTGGTTTACAATGTTGTGTTAGCTTTAGATGTACAGCAAAGTGATTTAGTTTATATATATATATATATATATATATATATATATATATACACACACACACACATTATTTTTCAGATTCTTTTTCCTTATAGATTATTATAAGATATTGAGTATTGTTCCCTGTGCTATATAGTAGGTCCTTGTTAAAGGAAAATATAATTTCTTATATCTGCATTCCTACCATAATGCCTAACAGATATAGGTGCTCAATTCATGTTGGCTGTTGATGATACTATAAAAAAAAAAAAAAGGAGGCTTTTCAACACATTCTGAACCTATTGTTTGAAAGATAATGACTTTAGGAAGAAAGGCATTGTTAGAAATTTTCTGATTTTTGGAAAAGAATAAAATACATAATACAAGAGATAACTGTCAAGATACAAGATAAAAAAATTCCATCTAACTGAGATTAGGTCTGAAGGGTTACTCTCAAATGCCTGATTTAATGTGTTCATTTTGGCCTGGAAGACTAATTATTAGCAATGGCCTCACCCTCTTATTAGGCAAGGTGAGAAGGTGTGGGACCTTTTACGTAGAAGCTGACTAATAGACAAATAAATTAGATATGACTGCTTTGCCAAAGCTGATAAGCAAGGCCCTGTATACAGTAAGTGCCAGGTTCGGGTTCTTACTATGTAACATTTAATCTTTGAGGTTAAGTGGTTGGAAGAGAAAGCAATTATGTTGATGTTCTTTGGAGAAATTCATTTACAGAGCTTTTGTTTTTTTAGTTGTAAGCTTTTTTTTTTTTTTGCCTTTTAAATTTTTTAATGAATTTCATTTTTTAGAATAGTTTTAGATTTACAGAAAAACGGAGGCGATGTTATGGAGAGTTCCCATATACCTATAACCAATTTCCCCTATTATTAACATCTTACATTAGTATAGTACATTCGTTACAATTAATGAACCGGTATTGATACATCATCAGTTGTAAGTTGTTTTTTTTTTTGTTTTTTTTGTTTTTTTTGTTTTTTTTTTGCGGTACGCGGGCCTCTCACTGTTGTGGCCTCTCCCTCTGCGGAGAACAGGCTCCGGACACACAGGCCCAGCGGCCATGGCTCACGGACCCAGCCGCTCCACGGCATGTGGTATCCTCCCAGACCGGGGCACAAACCCGTATCCCCTGCATCGGCAGGCAGACTCTCAACCACTGCGCCACCAGGGAAGCCCACTTGTAAGTTTTTGATGTTGTATTAGACATCTTATCAGCCATATAGCTCCTCAAGCTTTATTAACATTTAGCAGCACTTTTTTCCCAGTTGCTATTCCCACTTCTAACACATCACCACCGTTTTTTTTTTTTTTGGTTGCATTGGGTCTTTGCGGTGTGCAGGCTTCTCATTGCAGTGGCTTCTCTTGCTGCAGAGCACAGGCTCTAGGTGCACGGGCTTCAGTAGTTGCAGCACGTGGGCTCAGTAGTTGTGGCACATAGGCTTAGTTGCTCCGTGACATGTGGGATCTTCTTGGACCAGGGATCGAACCCATGTCCCCTGCATTGGCAAGCGGATTCTTAACCACTGCACCACCAGGGAAGTCCTCACCATCTTTTTAAAAACATATTCTTGTGTGCCAAACCTCTCTGTCTCACCTGATACTCTCCAGTGTTATAGATTTTCTGCAATATTTTGCTTCCTAGAATTTACAAATAATTTTAACAAAGTAAAAAGTTATACCTTAGAGCCCGTCCTATTGGGATGTTCCTCCATTTCAGATATAGCTGAAGTTTCAATGATAAGGAAAAACTTCTGTTATGGGTTGAACTGTGTCCCCCCAAAATTATTATATTGAAGTCCTAACCATAGAGCCTCAGAATGTGAACTTATTTGGAGATAAAGTCTTAACAGAAGTAACCAAGTTAAAATAAGGTGGTCCCTAGTTCAACTTACTAGTGTCCTTATAAGAAAGGAAAATTTGGACAGATACATGTAGAGGGAAGACATATAGAGAAGATGGCCATCCACAAGCCCAGAAGAGAGGCCTGGATCAGAGCCCTCAGGGGGAACCAACTCTGCTGACCCCTTCTTCTGAAGCTTCAAGCTTCCAGAACTGTGAGGCAATACATTTCTACTGTTTAAGCTACTCAGTACATGGAACTTTGTTACGGCCGCCTTAAGAAACTAATGCAAACTCTATTTCTCCATGAAAATCAAAGATAGTTTCTGGAAGCTTTTTTTACTTCTCACCAAGAGATGAATTAGAAATTTTATAATCTACCTCCATGAATTAAGTGCCGTAGATGTCTTTGATATCTCTTAACTCCTTAAGCTTTATAATCCCATTAAACATATTCTTCAGTAAGCTACTAATATATTCATTCAGCTTTTCTGGTTAATCACAGTAAAATTGATGTACAAGATATGGGTATTCATATATCAAGCCCTCCAACTTGTTACAAGGATATTAAAAAAATTATTTACATCTAGCATCATAAAAATGCCAAACTAGTCATCAAAATAGAACACAGTTTAGAGTTCAGTGCTCAAATCTAGTTTCTACCAAGCCTGACCAAACAAAAACAGCATTTCACCACCTGCGTTAAAGTATTTTAATTCATTAAGGCCTTGGGTTCTATTTCTTCACTTTTATGTGTTGCTATGCCATACGGCACTATTGAAAGCAGTGGAAAACACACCAAGATTTTCTTAAATTCTTAATCTCTCTTTATCAATACCCTCTCTGTTTAACTGAGTTTTGTTATTACAATTACACCTTCTCCCCAGCCCTTTTAATTGTTTTTATTGATCCATTAAACATATATTATTGATATATGTTATATATACATAACATATATTGTTGATATATGTTATATATATAACTTTTTTATTGTTATATATATTTTATTGTTATATATTGTTCATTTTTAATATCTTTACTTTTACGCTACCTCTCCACTGTTTTGCTGCTTAGCTTCCCTTGAATCTTTTTAACTATGCTAGAAGCTATATACTCACAGTTTTCTTTCTTACACTTTTTTTTCTACAATATAACCCAAATTATCACAGATCTAGAAAGATTCAGGGTTCAAAGGAAATTCAGTCAATTTTCAGAAAGAGCATTCTATAGAAAAGATGATGTTTGTGACTAAAAACATTGAAAATATGTATTTTTTTTTTTTTTTTTTTCCTTTTTGCGGTATGCGGGCCTCTCACTGCTGTGGCCTCTCCCGCTGCGGAGCACAGGCTCCGGACGCGCAGGCCCAGTGGCCATGGCTCACGGGCCCAGCCGCTCCGCGGCATATGGGATCCCCCCAGACCGGGGCACGAACCCGTATCCCCTGCATCGGCAGGCGGACTCTCAACCACTGCGCCACCAGGGAGGCCCGAAAATATGTATTTTTACTTATCAATTAACTTTGATTTTTTTTTCCTTCTTGGTATATTTTAATGTTGATCCTACAAAGATTTGAGTCTTAAAGTGTTTTAACTATCTTGGGGCCCTTTTCACCTTGCTATTTTTAGAAACAAAAATCTTGGAGCTGTCAGGATATTCCATACTGGCCAATTTCACTCTAACAGTCTCAGAGATGACAAGATATTCCTGAAGGCATTGGGTTAGAAGAACACGGGTTCTCTGTTCTCCGTGGAAGATGAATCTAGGGGCATTTCATGTCAGGTTTTTCTCTCTTTGGCCTTGATGTGCGCTTATCCTCCAGAGACAGGAGAGAAAGAGAGGGAGAGGGGTGGAGGGAGAAAAAAAAGAGAAAAGAAGAAGAAAAAGAAAAAGAGGAAGAAGAGGAAGAGAGAAGAGTAAAAGAAAAGAAACTTAGGACCAATCATTCCCCAAACAAATGGCATTTTGGGTGAATGCCCTGACCTAGGAGGAAAAAAGAGACCAAGGTGACCCCAATGCTATAAAAATAGCTCAGCGGACTCTTCCTAGAAAAATGTCACAGCAGGCTCTGGAAGGCAATTAGAGTAATATTTTGGCATCTTGAACCACCAAGGGGAAGAGTCTCCTACCGTCCTAGTTACAGCCCTGATTTTCATTTCCCTTTGTTGTAAATACTTATGAAATCATTTTAGAATGCTGCGAAGAAATAGGTGTGAGAGAAAACAAACTCTAATAGTAATCCTTTCTGCAAACGCCAGAGCCGCTGCAGAAGGAAGCTGAGGCAGCACCCAGCTCACTTGGCTGTCTGCTCTCCCCACTGTCCTCCTCCTGCCTCCTTCTCCTCTTCCTCCCACACAGAAGCTTTTAAAATTTGCCAGCTCATTGTGCAGGCTGCCAGAGGAACCTGGCCAGTTGCTGGGTCTGCCTGCCCTCAGACCAAGGACCTGGGGGGGTGGTTGCAACTGCCTTTCTTTCTTTTCTATAAAAAATAATTAATTTATTTACTTATTTATTTTATTTTTAGTTGCATTGGGTCTTCATTGCTGCATGCAGGCTTTCTCTAGTTGCGGTGAGCGGGGTCTAGTTTTCGTTGTGATGTGCAAGCTTCAGTAGTTGTGGCTCGCGGGCTCAGTAGTTGTGGCTCACGGGCTCAGTAGTTGTGGCTCATGGGCTTAGTTGCTCCGCAGCAAGTGGGACCTTCCCAGACCAGGGCTTGAACCTGTGTCCCCTGCATTGGCAGGCGGGTTCTTAACCACTGCGCCACCAGGGAAGTCCTTCATGGGCTTTCTTGAGAGCTGCTGGGGTGACAAATACCTGATACTCCTTACTTGTGTCCTATGGTACTGAAGAGTAATCCGCCAGCACAGCCTAAACCTAGCCAGTCCCTGCTCCAGTCCAAACCCTCTAAGACTCACTGGTCAAAGCAGAAAAGCCCTCTTGAGTTCAAACTTTTCTTCACACTCAGTAACTCCTAAGATCACATTGAAAAATGAGGAAAAACAATAACTGGGAAAATATTTTAAGGATTCTAGGTGGGAGAATACATAATGCATAATGTATAGTGTTGAAGTCAGTGATTTATATTAATATAAAATCAAAAGAGATTAGTGGATCATGACTACATCTGTCTTGTTTGTCCTGACAGGAAAAGCATTACAGAAAAGAAGTTATGGTGTGGTCATTGTTCATTAAATTATCTGGGTTCAAGTTTCCCTGCCAGTTGCTAAGGGTAGTGACAACATGTCTTTGAATCAGATTTAAGTTATTTTTCAAAGTCTTCATTTATATATAATTCATATTCAAACATAGAGAGAACTAAAATACATCAGATCCCTAAGCCGCTCGACTATCTCAAGACAGAAGAAAGTGGAGGAGGACAAGGCAACGAATTAGGGACCAGTTAATATAAGGATTCATTTATTCATTTTATTCATACATTCATTTAACAAATATGGTTTGACTGGTAGGGGATATAGTGAACAAAGTAATGGGTTCTCTGTCCTTAAGGACCTTTCTGCCCTGTGGGAGATCCAGGTGGGACCTAAGATTACAGTGCACTGTGACTGGGGCTGTGTGTTGTGCTGTCGAGTGCACACAGGAGGGACTGAAGTCTCAGATTTTAGCTACTTCTGAAGACAGCACAGTAGAAGCCATTGGAATCTCCACCATGGTTCCAGGAAGTATGATCAAATATATCTTGGAGAAATCTGACGCAGACTTCTGATTCCTACGGCCCTGAGGAGCCGTGTGGGAAATGTAATTCTCCACAGCTATGACCACCGCCCCCCCACCCCCCCGCAAAGTAATCCTCTCTGGATCATCTTCACAGACATCCAGTAGGAAGAGCTAACCCTGAAGCCGTGTTAGCCTCATAGCCATTCACTCCAGTGGGGCAAATGGAAATACTGGTGGTGCTAAAGCTGACTGCCTGAGTTTGGATTCTGGCTACACCTTTTCCTAGCACCATGACCTTGGACCAGTTACTTAACTTCTCTGACTCAGTTTCCTTGGCTGTGAAATGGACATAATGGAGTGACTGTGCCGATTACATGAGTAAAGTGCTGCACTAGTAAGGTCTGACCCTTAGTAAACACTCAGTAAACTCTAGCCTCCTGAGAAGACGTAAAGGGCTTCACATAAGAAAAGCGTCTTTGTTATCATTCCAATTCAGTTGCTTTAAGCAGACATAATAAAACAGTAAAGGGAAATAAGATGTAAAGGGATGCAGTGTATGGAACAGTGGTGGAGAATAACCACTTCAGGGATGTTAATTTCATCTCTCAGCTCTGCTAGAGGAAACATCATAACCAGGCTGAAATCCTTTGCTTTGTTCCCCATCATTTTTAGAGAAAGGAGGAAGCTAGGGCCATCAGACGTCTTTGTGTCTCTTCTGACCACGCTGGGTTGTTTGACGTCACAGACAGGATGTACAGCAGTGAAGAATACAGACTCTGCAGCCAGATGCTTTGACCCAAACACTAACTCTGCCATGAACTACCTGTATGATGTAAGACTACTTCCTCCTCCTCGGCCCACCTCACCTTCTTCATCTGTGATATTGGGATAACAATAATATCTCCCTTAGACTGTTCCTGTTTGAGAAATTAAATATGTAGTATACGAAAGCCTCTTAGAACAGCGGTCAGTGATATTAGTGCTGTATAAGTGATAGTTATTATAAAATGTGTCATTAGTAAAGAACAATGCAACGGATTGCTCAAAAGCATAAAAGTATCACTTACTGAGTCAAGACAAGTTTGACAAGAATTGTGTCCTGTCAAAGTTGGTGGTCATGAGGCAGTTAGCTCTAGGAAGACAAGACAATAGCAAATACTCTATTTGCTAAAAAAAAAAAAAAATATGAATGAGTAAGGCATAAAGCACTGAACTACCTTGAGCGCATAATAAAGAGGAAAGCACACTTGATTTGGAAGTGAAAAAACTACCTGTGAGGGGTGGTTAGCCTCATTTTAATTTGAGTAAGTGATTCACCTGCCAAGCACTCAGTTTCTACATCTTTAAAATAGGGAGGTCAGTGAAAGAATTTCTAAGGTGCATTCCAAATCCAAAATTCCATCCGGGTTAGTTATCCTTTGAAATGTTACAAAAGATGTATAGAAGTCTTTTTACATACCTAGCATATTTCCAAAATGGATTATCAAGTTGAAGATAACGTCATTTGTTGGTGTTTTCTGAGTCACAGTGCAAGAATCTGAACCATGAACAAATCTTTAAATCCATGAAAATGGATTATCTTTAGCATACATGTTAACTTTTAAAGCTCTTGGATTATAACAATAAAGCTGATAAGGACATTTTTGCATTCATCTTAAACAAATTTTTCAGAGATTCTAAGAATAAAACATAATCCATTGGCATCTAATGTTAACTTATCATGAACACGTGGAGAATGAAAGCAGAACTCTTACTGAGGTTAGCTTAGCAATTCTCAACTAAAACTGATTTAGTTGAGCTTTTAGGACATGAGCGTGGAAAGCATCAATCCAAAGGATTCGGGGAAACTAGCACCGGGAATGTCTTTCTTCAGATTGTGTTCCTTGAAGCTGGGTTCCCCAGAGCTGCCTCAGTCATGACTGAGGGTTGGAAAGGAGCTTCGAGAGACATCAACTGAGGATTGGCTGCCTTCATAGGTTTTATAAATTGGGTAATGGCATAAAGACTTCATTTGGGGAAAGAAAAGATTCTGTTATGAAAAAAAAAGAGGTGGGAGCATAATTTTGTTTGTTTGTTTTTAAATATTTATTTATTTATTTTGGCTGTGCCATGTCTTATTTGTGGCATGAGGGATCTTCATTGCCACCTGCGAGATCTTTGTTGAGGCATGTGGGATCTTTTTTTTTTTTTTTTAGTTGCAGCATGTGGGATCTAGTTCCCTGACCAGGGATTGAACTCAGGGGGCCGCCTACAATGGGAGGGCAGAGTCTTAACCACTGGACCACCAGGGAGGGAAGTCCCTAAGAGCATGATTTGAATTAGAAAGTCTGGATTAAGAATATGGGCTTTGGGTCAAAGAAAGTTTGAATTTTGGCTCTGCTACTTTTTAGTGAAGTGATCTTGGGCTGGTTGTTTAATCTCTTTTAAGCCATCCTTTGCACATTTAATAAGCTTTCTTACTTCATAGGGTGGCTATGAGGATTTAAAGAGCTAACACATATAAAGCACTTGACCCATAACTTCGAGAACACAGTAAGCACTCAATAAATGGTGCTACACTTACTATCCTAAATGAATGATAGGGTGGATCATTCTGCCTTTCCTTTTTGCGACCTCCTTACGCTCCTTTTGAAATGTCTCAGAGGCATAGAAAACACTATTTAAGCTTTCTGCCATCAAAATTTGGGTCCGAACCTCCATGTTTTTAGTAAGCCCTAAAAAATCTATGGCTTTTTTTCCAAGATCTATTTATGGTTTAACGTGGGCACAAAGGTTCACTTTGTAAGACTGTCTAAGTAGGGTAAAAATAAAATGTGCAGAAATGTGTGGAACTTCAACAATAAAATGTAAGAAAAATGGATTGTTCTTAGCTGAGAACAAAGGCATGCTAGTCTATAAATGTATATGCAGATGCATAGAAAAGATCTGGAAAGGATAGACACCAACACAGTAACAACAGTTACCTCTGGAGAAGGGGGGAGGAAGGATTTACCTGGATATGATCTTAGTGTTTTACACATTTATTTTACATATTAGCTGTGTAAATAAAGATCCCAAACAAACAAACAAACAAATGAAAAGCAAAACCTAAAGCAAAGTCATGGTACAAACTGAAAAGAACTTTCAGAAAAGAGAACGTATGGACAAGAATCAAGGACTTTATTCTTAGGGCCATCCATGACTTGACACAAAGTCATAATCTGCTTAGTTCCATCCTTGAAGAGTACGGACAGCAGGAGGGGCAGTTTCTGATCCTATCTCCAGCAAGTGATAGACCCAGGTTCAAAGGCAGATGAAGCTGCCAGCGGGATATCTTGGTGTAAAGTTCTTTCTCTCTGCAAGTACTCAGATTAGACATCAGTACCCTGGTTAGTTCTTTGTCAAATCCAAGGTCGACAGAGGCACCAACCGAAGGCTATTGTTAAATCATGCTCTTAAGCAAAAAAGAAACTCGACAGTAAATTAATATTGTTATTCCTACATTTCGATAGCAAAGAAAATAAGAGAAAACCTAAAAAAATCAACTTGAGTCTCCTCTAGTGGGAGACCTTGCCTGCTGCTGGGGCTCCAAGAGCAGCGGCCAGGGCAGCGTGGGTTTTGCTTTGGTTTTAATGCATATGTTTTGGTCCGTGGACTTTAGGGAAGATTTTGCTTTACTGATGAGAATTCAGTCACAGGCGTGTGGGAACCTGCGTTAGCCCTCTGGCCTGGCCTGACACGCTGTTCCCAGCCCTGCCTTCCCAGCTTGCCCACTTGGTGTAGGAGGTAGTCCAGCCCAGTGTATAATTCACTGTGTGCTGCTGCTGGTTTAAGTGAAGGGCTAATGTTTCAGGAGCAGCACAGAAAAGACCTGAATGAAGGAACAGAAGAATGAATGAAGAGAGCCATTTTGATGGAATTGCCCCAGGGTATTAAATAAGCTGGGCAGCTGGGGACTGGAGGAAGCTTCTGTTGCTAAAGAAACTCTCCATAAGCGTGTTGGTCATCAGTTGTTAACAATCATTCATTTCTTACCTCCCACTTGTGTATAAATTTGCAGATTTACGCAGACCACCAGTGGGACCATTACAATGAACTGAGTTTATTGTGAAACACACAAAAAAGAACCTCCCCCCCTTTATTTGATTTATTTTTTGCTCATTTACAAGCAATGTAATGTTAACTCTCTGAAAAGAACAAGGAATTCAAGAAATAAAAGTATACAGCAGCATAACCCCATATTATCACTTGAATTCAGACTGCCCACAAAAAAGAAAGGCAGTTGTACCAAGTAAAATTGAGGCATCCTTGAAATAGAGGATTTAAAATGCTGGATTCCATCATTTCTGTAAAAGGTCATTCTAGTCCTTTGCTATTTTTACCATAGATAGAGACTCAGCAAGTTATTGGCTGGACGGATTTGGAAAGCTAGAAGCTGCTGCTTCTGAGGCAGGAAGATGATAATGCAGCACTTGACACTGAGTGAATGAAAGGTGTGGGAAAAGTTGAAGCCCTCAAAGATACCAGAGAGCAAGAGTGAGCTACTGAATTAGTCCCTGACTAAATTGCTAGCCATAACTCTACCCAGGACAATTCTCTTTGAAACTGCTTGTAATCTTGTAGCTTTGATTGAGAAATTCCCATTCCCAGCTCTAAACCTTCCTTAAGACATTTCAGCCTAACCCCCTCCTCCCAAAGCAACTCTTCCGGGCCCCCACCCACAAATTTGTATCAAGGCAGGTATATTTCCTAGCTGGACCACTGCTATCAGACACGCGGCTTCCATTCAGGGCTCTGCAACTGAACCTTAGGCTTACCTCAGGCAAGCAATCAAAGGCATTTCAGACAAGAGTAGAAAACAAAAGAAACAGACAAAACCTGTCCTTACCCGCTTCTTAAAAAATTGGAAGGCTGAGCATTTCTTGACTGGGAATCCATTCATGTCTTTGTTTACCATTTTCCACAGCGGGGAGTTCAGAGTTATAGATCCAGGGTGGCACCTGCCTGGTCAATGCATCTGGTTCGCGGTGTGCCTCCTGGAGATAGTTAACGAAGACCGAGCGTGATGGAGAATCTAGCAGGGCTCAGGTTTTCACTCAAACATTCTGCAGCACTGGCTACTGCAGCAACCTCTCCCCACTCTCAGTTGTCACCGGCAGTGGCTCTTCTCTTTCCATCATTGCTCCGAAACGCAGGCATCACCGCTACAGGACCCCGGGATGCAGCGGATCCCGGGGAGAGGCTCCTGCTGCCGCGGAGCCGGAGAAGGGCACCCGCTGCGCGGCCCCAGCTACCTGGCCGCTCCGCGGCGGGTGCACTGGGCGAGTCGCTCTGCTCCAGGTGATGCGCTTCTGGGAGGCTGCTGGAGAGGGGAGCTGTTTTTGATTGTGCAAGTTCCAGTGGGAGCTGTAGTTAAGCAGCTGAGAGAAGGAGTAAGAAAGACCAGAAGCCAGAGGGAGGGAGGGAGAGCCGCGCCACAAAAGCAGAGGGAGAGAGAAAGCAGTGCTGGAAGGCGCAGCAATTCACGAATATCTGAGCAGCGGATGGAGAGAAGGCACCAGCGCAGGAAGCACTGAAAAGCAGTTGACTCCCCTTGGGAGGGTTACTTTAACAGCTTTTTTTCTTTTCTTTTTGTTGTTAGGACCATTTAAATCAAACTTTCATATAAAATGCAGAACGTTTTTATTTTATGATCATTGAAATTCTGTTGATATGTACTCCTGGGAAAAAAAGAAGACTCTCAATGGAAACGTAATCAAATTTATTCCTGATCTGTCCAAATGTGGAGAAAAATGAAATAAAGTGCAAATGTACATATAACAATGGATGATCTCTCATTATGTAGGACCTTTCTAGTGTCCTCTTCCTACTTGTCATAATGCAGTGGGCAACCGTGAACGTAATTGTGTATGTGTATGTTTTCCACTAAAGGAGTCTGCTTAAAAAGAACACAGTGGGCATATATCCAAAGTGTTTTATGCAAAAAATACAAAGAGCATTACCCAAAAGTATTACTGAATCCATTGGACGGAGAGGAAGGACTCACAGTGAATAACCTATACCCCATCAAGTGAAAAACTATCCCCCCCACTATACTTTTTACTCATGTTATTCTTTGCCCATTACATTCATTTAAAAAAGCCATGTAATTTGTGTGTGGCTTATTTTTCCATTTTTACTTTTTCATGTTGATATTTTATGAGGATTTGAAACAGTTGATAGCTAAATAGAGCAAAGAAAATAATCTTGGCATCTGTCGACTGGGCACTGCTACGACATCAGTGTGTGGCTTTCTGCCCGTCACCTGACCTCACACGCCCCTCAGACCGTGTCTCATCCATGAAATGGAGGCAATCACTCATTCGTTCACTCACTCCTTCACTTATTTAGTCACTCACTGGTTTGCCGTGTCATTCTACGTATCCATTAAATCAGATCCCAAAGCAGCAAGTGTCCCCAGGAGGTAGGGCCTTTTCAATGTCACCACAAAGGAATATAATTAATAAATAAAGGAAAGGCACAAAGTCTACTTGATAAAACAAATGGCCAGATCATTAAAAACAATATACCTAACACTGTTAACATATTTATATGACAGTCTATGGCAAGAGGAGAAACATACAGGTTAACTGGGGAAGAGATGCACTGATTTCATTGAATTGGAATATAAACCTTTATAGCTGGATCAGGTTTTTTTGGGAATAACTATAAAATCTTGTTAGCTAAATGCTTTGAGATTTCCAAAAGAAAATGTAACACAACCAAATGACGGCATGATGACTGAGGAAAAATAAACTATTCATTTTAGAGAGATACGTTAAGTTGTCCGAGATGCCAGGGGTTATATTATTTAATCTCCAACATCGATAGTTTTTTGTGGTTCTTCTGAAGAGTTCATTAAAATTCTAGTAGTTCGAAGATAATTTCTTTTCTTTTCTTTTTTTTATTTGTCTGTGCCAGGCAGCTTGCAGGATCTCAGTTCCCTGACCAGGGGTTGAACCAGGGCCAGGCAGTGAAAGTCCAGAATCTTAACCACTAGGCCACCAGGGAACGCCCCAAACAGAAATTTTTTTAAAAATATAATTGAATTTTCTTTTCAAAATTTTATTTATTTATTTATTTATTTATTTTTGGCTGCATTGGGTCTTGGCTGCACTGGGTCTCTGCTGCTGTGCGCAGGCTTTCTCTAGTTGTGGTGAGCAGGGGCTACTCTTCGTTGTGTTGCACGGGCTTCTCATTGCAGTGGCCTCTTGTTGTGGAGCATGGGCTCTAGATGCACGGGTTTCAGTAGTTGTGGCACGCGACCTCAGTAGCTGTGGTGCATGGGCTTAGTTGCTCCGGGGCATGTGGGATCTTCCCAGATCAGGGCTCAAACACGTGTCCCCTGCATTGGCAGGTGGATTCTTAACCATTGCCCCACCAGGGAAGTCCCCAACACAGCTTTTTTATTAAAAAAAAACCTCTCATGTTAAAAAGAATCCTTTGATCCTCTATTTGCGTTTTTGTAGTATATTTACTTTTCCTCCCAAGAAAAATGTTTAAACTCTAAGGCAAATAATAAAATAAGGTAAATAGGTAGGACCGACTACCAATATATAAATGACATGGAAAGAGGTTATGCCGATTTGGAAGATCTGGTTACTAACCTCCCTTCTCTAACTGTGTGACCTTGAACAAGTCCCTTCAACTCACTGAGCCTCAGTTTCCTCATCTGTAAAATAATAATAACAAAATGCATCCCATCTACCTCATAATTGTCAGTATATATTTTTTTAATTTTATTGACATATAGTTGATTTACAATGTTGTGTTAGTTTCAGGTTACAACAAAGTGATTTAGCTACACATACATATATATACATATTCTTTTTCAGATTCATTTCCATTATAGGTTATTACAAGATACTGAGTATAGTTCCCTGTGCTATACAGTAGGTCCTTGTTAGTTATCCATTTTATATATAGTAGTGTGTATATGTTAATCCCAAACTCCCAATTTATCCCTTCCCCCTTTCTCCTTTGGTAACCATAAGTTCATTTTCTATGTCTGTGAGTCTGTTTCTGTTTTGTAAATAAATACATTTGTAACAATTTTCTTTAGATTTCACATATAAGAGATATCATATGATATTTGTCTGTTTCCTTCTTACTTATTTCACTTAGTATGATAATCTCTAGGTCCATCCATATTGCTGCAAAAGGATCAAATTATATATAAAAAGGCCTTGTAAAAGAATATATAACTCTACAGTTTTGGTCTTACTAAAGCAAGAGACATACACTGCTGTAATACTTTTTAGAAAGTTTATCTTTCCATAGGTTAAAGTGTTTTTGTGTCATACACTTAGTTGTTAAATGGAACACAGATTCTTTTTTTTTTTCTTTAACAACCTGGAAAACTAAAAGATTATAAACAACAGAAGATCTATCTATGACAAATGTCCCTAAGGAGAAAAGGATACAAGTAGATCACATGATGAAAAATGTTTTACATTCCTCTTTGGCCCAGGTGACTTGATTGTTTGCTTAAAACTCCAGCCACAATGGTAGTGATGTATGTATGAAATTAGGAATTAGGGGAGCCCACTGGGAATTATGGGGTTTTTTTTGTACAGATGAAAGAACTTTTCTTTTAATTAGAATTCTTTGGTTTCACCAAATTAGATTTCTCTTTATTTAATTCGTGCATATATCAAAGGAAAAATTACAAAAGAAGAGACAAACCTTGCATATCAGTTCATGATATTTTTCTTTGAGAGAAAGGATTATGTACACACAAAGAATCACTACAAGAATGGATTCATGGAATTTTGCAGAAAAGATGCCGGTAACTATGGATTGCTATCCCTTTTGTAGATAAGAGACTAAGTAAGGAGAAAGTGCTGCATCCTTACAGTTGGTTTCCATTCTCACTACATCCAAAAAACAGTCATGAAATTTATAGATATACAGCTCCCTTATAGAGACAGTATTTATCAACTATGTTCTTCTAATGGGCAAAAAAAGTCAAAAAATATTTTCAGTGTTAATTGATTTGGCACTACTTATTGAATGTCAAGTCATTATACTTATGAGAAAAAGAACAAACCAATAAAAAGAAGAACTGTATTTGTCTTGGCAAATCTTATCTAATGATAATATTTAATTCACATTTAAGGCATTTGACGTTTTTCCAGGGATATGGTTTTAGCCAGATCACCAAATAAACTGGACTTTTATTTATCTCTATTACCTGAAACATTTTTAGATAGAATTACAAAATTTAGTTCCTTAGTTCAAGAGAAGCGGTAGCAGCTGATTAAAAATTCAAGCCACCTCCCTATATTTCTCTGTTACTCGTTTTTACCTGGGCCTGCTCACCCACGCAGGCACACACACACATAGACCTCTCTTTCTTTGTGTATTCTCTCATTATTTCGATATAATAAAATGGTAGCAAACATATTTGTGACAGCCTTTTCTGACACGAAGGCATAAAGAAATCGGCTCTTTCTTGAGACAATGTGACAACATGTAGCCCAAGGGGACAAGTCAACTTGTTAGTAATTGCTCATTTGAATATTAGTGATAATTCATTCAACATAAACAGTGAATTTTACAGCTCTGCCAGATTTCATGTTTATTTCTTTTCCCTCGTTTAAATCATACAAAAGATTTAGGACCCGCAAAGATTGTTTGTTTTAAAGAAAATATATTCCTTTGAACTCCCTTTAGACTTGACCATCTTTTTTACAGTGATCTCTTTTCTCCTGAGTCAGGATAGTTTCAACATGTAGCAAGCAAGACTTTGTGTAAATCTCATTGATGGAGACCTGGAAAACACGCAAATACACACTCCCACTTGCACACACATGTGCATACTCAGTGGCAACGAATAGAGCAGGTCAGCAGAGCATCCTGCAAAGGTCATTATCATCTATGAATTAGATTGCCTTCTGAATGACTTTGAGAAATGAAGTAGAAACTCTAGATGGTAATGGATTTTATAGCCTTTTTATAAGATGTAATTTTGGGCATGGGGGCTATTTTTAGCGACTTCTTTGTTTTTCTTTCAACATTCAACCTTTGAAATCAGGTTCAATAAAATTCCTAAAAATGAGATCAGAAGTCATATTATTGATTTGATTTGTCGAAAAGATGTTCATTAGCTACTTCTCTATGTGGAACACAAATGAACCATGGCGTGGAGGGTTACTCCTGCAAGCCAACTCATCATTCTCTGTACGTGATGCAGTAGGCTATTGGGATTGGTATTGATTGAGAAGACTCTAGAGGGAAATTAGTAGCCTGTACCAGAGTCCTGTTTCCTCTATTTTATAGGCAGGATCCTTGGCTTTATCTCTACAAGCTCCATGAAATGAAAAGCTGAGTCAATTTCTCAGATAATTCAAATCAGAAGGGAGAGTGAGCTGGATGGATATAGGTCCAGCAGCAGGAGCGGCCCCAGAAGAGACAGAGAACCATAAACCTCATACCCTAGCATTCTAGAAATTCCTGTGCCTTAGGGTGAATTGATCCCTGAATGTGATTGGCTTCAATTTGAAACTCTCTCAGAGTTTACCTGGGGTTTATTTGTTTTGTAAATTATGCTTATTTAAATTGAACACAATTTCATCTCATCTGGCTTATTTGGTTTTCAAGGGAAATCAGCTACCATGAATAGAGTGTCAACTCAAAATTATTGAAGTGGCAATAATAAGCATTGAAACGAATGGGGTCTCCTCTCCAGTTAATATGGTTTAGTAGAATTAACATGCCCTTGTGTAGATGGATTGGAATTCTCCCTCTGAAACTTACTAGTTATGTGCAAGCTAAAAATAGAATACTACCTATCCAAGTGATTGATTATGAAAATTAAAGGAGATTTAATATACACACATGTACATATATATATATATACATATATATATATATATATATATACATATATATATATATATGTATATATATATATGACATTTTTAAACATGGTTTGCTAATTCTTCAGTTCTGCTGTCTCATTGACAAGTGAGGGGTTGGTGACCCCTTACTTTGAATCTGGGTGGGCTTGTGTCTGCTTCAACCAATATAATACAGTGGAAATCCTGTTCTGTGACTTCTGAGGTTAGGTCATAAAAGGCCAAGTTGCTTTACTTTGTTCACTGTAACTGCCTCACTAGGAGCCCTGAGCCACCATGTGAGAAGTTTGTGGCCCAAAGACCATAGTGGTGTGAAGAAGCCCATACTGCATGAATAAGACAGCAGTAGTCTCTCTGGTTGAAGGTCTCAACTGAGCCCAGCCTTCAAGTCATCCCAGCCCAGGAACCAGACATGTGAGTGGAAATTCTTCAGATAATTCCAGCCCTGAAATATTTGAGTCATCTCAGCTGTTTGCGATTTTTCAGCTGAGGTCCCAGGCTTTGTGGAGCAGAGGTAGAATTTGTGAGCATACCAAAATGGTATTCATCCCTGACTATATACATCATAGATTTTAGGTGCGATGCTGGGTGCTAGGGTATTTACATAGAATAGTATTTGATCACAGCCAGTACCTAGAATTGTAGAATGTAACAGAGAGCTGCAAAGGACCCTAGAGATCTTTCAGTCAAACCTTTCATTCTATAGATGATGATATTGAGGCCCAGAGAGCGACTGACTTGCCTAAAGTTACATCCTAGTTAATGACATTCCATTTTGAATCTAGCTAATCACAAGAATATATGAAACTTACACAAAAGAGAATAGAAAATATAGTAAAATGTATCCATCAAGCAATAGGACAGCAAGTATTTGTTGACAATTCACTCATTCCTTAAGCACAGGGTTCAGGACTAAGTATCACTCACATTTCTTTAGGCTCTGACTCATTTTTTTCTAGAACCAGCCTTTGGCTACCAATGCTTATTTTTATAAAGGCCTCTTTAATAAAATTTGTGTGAGGAGTTGTAGCTCCTCCTTTTAGTGACTTTGCTTTTTCTTTCTTTCTTTCTTTTTCTTTACTGATTACAAACTCAGTCAAACAAACTCTCCCTATAAGTAACCTTCTTAATCAAAAGAGATAAACTCAGATAAACAGGATTCTGGTAAATGATTGAGAATTTAATTGAATTTGCATCATTACATTTTCATGAAACTTTCCCCAAGTTCCTAAAGTCAAGAGATCTATAAGAAGTTGAATAAGAGGTTTAGACTTCTTCAGATGGGATGGGAAAAATAATGTTTAGTTCAAAATATAATAACACATTCTGAAGAGAAACTGGCTATTTTGGGAAGTGATGTGCAATCAAAAATCACTTGGACTGTGAAAGGTCATCTCTTGTAAATGGGTAAACACATTTTAGCGACTGTGTTTCTCATTTGATTTGGCCTTTCCTTCTACACTATCTTGTCACTGAAGTACAGACTTGACATTTGGACAGAAGCTGTTGAATGAAGTGGGGAAAGACCAATATGTTCTTCTAAAATTCTCACGTTTATTTATTTATATTTTAAAAATATTTATTCCTTATATAGCCTATTGTTTTATATTTCTATTTTTAGTTTTTAATATAGGGTTTTATTAGAGAGTTCTGCCTTGATTCCCTTGTCAGCTTTGGCTGAACAAAATACCAATATTTAACTTTTCTGGAAGGGCTGAAAGTGTACTTTCAGTGGAATACTCTTATTTTTACCCAGTGTGTGCTTCTTTTATAATAAAATAGACCATTGAAAAGCTTTAAAAATGTAATATAAATTTATGGTTTATTGCCAGGCCTTCTAGATAGTGCACAAACATGAAATCTTAAGGAAAATAAGACCTCTCTATTTTTAAGGGTCTATATGTTAAGCTGTATTTATTTAGTCTACTAGATACATATCACCACTGTTTGGGTGAGGAAGGAGATACAGTCTAAATAAAGGACAATGAGTTTCACCTCTTTATCTCAAGGATTCAATATGCATATTTAAATTAACAACAGAGGAATAATGAAACAATGGGTTATTGTACTAGAGGCCGTGGGGTCTAATGGCTAAGAGTAAGAATGCCTGGGTTTGAATGTATGTCTTCATCATTTCCCTGTTGTGTGATTTGAGACACATAGTTTAAGCCTTCCAAGCTTGTTTCTGATCTTTAAAGATGAGATAATAGTTGTACCTATCTCTCTGAGTTCCTAGAATACTTGAAAGATATATGTGAGTTGTTTAACAGGGTACTTGGTGTACTGTAGGAGATCAGTAAGGGTTGGTTATTGTTGCTATTGCTACCCGAAAACATTCATAGAGGCAGATCGCATTGAAACCAGCGGCTACAAAAGAGCATTCAGATCACAGAAGGCAGGAAGTGTTCTGAGTGTTCTTTTGGGTGCTGGACAATACTTTCATAGGACAGTGGACCTACTTATTAGAGGGAGTCTGAGGATATTAACCCAAAGCAATCACCTGCAAGCAAAGATTTTCTTTAAGTCTTATGTTTCAGCTTTTGAAAAATTCACACCAATTTTGTATTATAATTCCATAATATATGCTGCTAAGTGTTAATATAAGAATAACATGCCTCCTTCGCCTTGCACTGCAAGTCCTCAAGTACAATTTCTGTTCCTGGGGGCTGAGACCTACATTTTCTGTGGCTTCTGGCACTCTGTCCTTTATGCCAGATGGAGAAGCACAAGGGGAAGAGTAGAAAGAAGTCACATGCAGGTTGGAGGCAGGAGTTTAAGTTGGACCAGGTTATCCACTTTACAAAAAGGGTGTTAAGTGAAATATTCCAGTAGTATTTACAATGGCAGGTACTAGATTGTGAGTGTTTTTTTTTAATTTATTTATTTTAGTTATTTATTATTTTTGGCTGCATTGGGTCTTCATTGCTGTGCACGGGCTTTCTCTAGTTGCAGTGTTGCGGAGCACAGGCTCTAGGCGTGCGGGCTTCAGTAGTTGCAGCATGTGAGCTTCAGTAGTTGTGTCTCATGGGCTCTAGAGTGCAGGCTCAGTAGTTGTGGCACACAGGCTTAGTTGCTCCACGGCATGTGAGATCTTCCCAGACCAGGACTCCAACCCGTGTCCCCTGAATTGGCAGGTGGCTTCTTAACCACTGCTCCACCAGGGAAGTCCCAAGAATAGAATTTTTAACTGAGTGGATGCAGGGCATGGAAGCATATTATGGTGGCTAAAAACAAAGACTCTGACATCACACTACTTGGGTATAGTTCTTCACT
Organism: Mesoplodon mirus; assembly: GCF_964341445.2. NCBI lineage: Eukaryota > Metazoa > Chordata > Mammalia > Artiodactyla > Ziphiidae > Mesoplodon > Mesoplodon mirus. The sequence goes on along the minus strand of NC_138986.1, from coordinate 29,028,379 downwards.
CTGCACTGTGTTCTAGCAATGTGACCTTGAAAAAGTTACTTAACTTCTGTCCCTTAGTTTCCTCAGCTAAAAATAGAGGTAAAAATACATGTATTTCATAGAGTTTTTATGAAGATTGAAATGAGTTAATATATGAATTTTGAAATATTTCCTGACCCACGAACAGCTCTGTGCAATTATTTGTTTGTTGTTATGGGAAGTTCCTCATAACTACAGAGAAGTTATGAGTGTAAACACAGAAGGAGCCGTTGCTACAGTCATGTTGGTCAATGAATTGATATTTCTGAGGTTTCTCCCACTGTTATAGACTAGGGGGCAGGTGGGCTAAGGAAATGAGGCTGTAATTTCAACCAACATTCATTCTACAACTATTTCTTGAGCATCAACTACACACTACCCTAGTTACAGTCTTCTGTCTGGTTCTCCTTGTGAAAAGCAGTGCGACTATGTTGGGGTTCAGTGTGGGGCAGTGAAGGCAAAGGGGCTCATATGAATTTGGGGGCAGGAAACTTTGATCTCGTGCGTCCAGGGCTTTATCAAACGACCCAATCAGCAAAACCTCATTCGGAAAACTAAACAGTAAAACTGACCGTCATTTTATTACTATAGTTCAAGTAGAAAATAAAATGCACCACCATGAGGTTATCATACTTCCCCTGTGTTTAAAAAGAAATCAGCCACCAAACCAGGTTGAGAATTTAATACTACTTCCTTCAGCTTTAAAAAAAAAATTATTGAAATACAGCTGATTTACAATGTTGTGTTAGTTCCAGGGGTACAGCAAACTGATTCATATATATATATATATATATATATATATATATATATATATATATATATAATACATATATAATATATACATATATGTATCTATATATTCTTTTTTAGATATTTTTCCATTATAGGTTATTACAAGACATTGAGTATACCTCCCTGTGCTACACGCTAGGTCCTTGTTGTTTATCTATTTTAAATATAGCAGTATGTGTATGTTAATCCCAAACTCCTAATTTATCCCTCCCCCTTTGGTAACCATAGGTTTGTATTCTATGTCTGTGAGTCTATTTCTGTTTTGTAAATAAATTCATTTGTATCATTTTTGTAGATTCCACATATAAGCGATATTTGTCTTTCTCTCTTATTTTACTTCCTTCAGCTTTTTCATATTCCATGGAGTCCTATAACTCCATAAATTCAAATGTCCAGAAAAATCAGACTAAATAACATTTAATAATTGATAAAGTTGACCACAGTTTTCCTATCCCAATTTAAATCTTTAATATGTTTTTTGAGGTTATTTTACTCTTTCCTCCCATAGCAAATTCAGGGGCTGTCTCTCCTCTGGTTTCTTCTAGCTCAGGAATTTAATTTACTTTCTAAATAAACACAGTGCTGACAGTAGACGGTGTGAGACTCAAGGCCAGAAACCCTTTAAACTCAGCTAGCTACATCCAATTTGAAGATGTATGATTCACTTCTACTGGAAATGAATGGTACCATTCAAGGCATACACACACAGGAACAAAGGAAGAGAGCTAAATACCCGACTGCTCACAACGGACACGACTACAGAGCGAACATACATCCTAGTACAGCCCGTCTTGTCTTCAATAAGTTTTTCCCTGCACATAATCTCTTCAAGTCTTTTACATCTTGGAACTCAACCTTCATAATCCTCTGTTTTGTAATCTAATTGAGTGGAAATCCTTCTCCTTGGTAATGGAGAGCTTCAGAGCACAACAAAAAAAATGAAAGCGTCTTTAAAATTATGCAATATGATGTTTCCCTGGGGTGAGTATTAAGACTTTTAATGGGAAAATGACACTGACTCAGAAGCTTAATCTTTTTCCATTTCTATTTTGCTCTTTCATATTGAGCCCATTCTCTTATGTCATACACAAATGTTTTCTGCATGAATGTAGATCACGTAGACTATTTTTTGTAAGGATTAAATTAGTTCATACATGTAAAGGACCTAGAACAGCATCTGGAATGTAGTTAAAAGTTAAATCTTTATCATCACATCATCATCATCAATATAAACTTCTCTCCAGAGTTTTGTCACTTTACTTTTTTAGGCTGTGTGATTCCTACATTGCATTTTTTTGTTTGGCTGCATCACGTGGCATGTGGGATCTTAGTTCACTGACCAGGGATCAAACCTGAGTCCCCTGCATTTGAAAGCGTGGAGTCTTAACAACTGGACTGCCAGGGAAGTCCCCCTACCTTGCATCTTATGTCAAGACCTCTAGTGATACAGGATAAGAGTGTTTATGACAAAGATTCGGAATACAACTTCATGCCCACTGGCTTCCCTCCTCTCTTAGGCATGTGTTCCTCACAGTTGCTTCCAGACTGGGGCTCCTTCAATACATCAGCAGATAAGGCACAGTAGTTTGTAAAACATCAATATCTTTAGAAATTTTCCTTGCTCTGAAGGAGCTAAATACACAGAAAGACAAACAAAAACTGAATTTAAGATATATTAAGAAACAAAAAAACATAAACTATAGTAAAGCCAAGTGTGATAAAGAGAAACAAGAGAGTAGTGTAGACGGGGTGATTCTGTGGAGGGAATAACCTGTACCTATTCGAGTAGTGAGCAGGTCTCAAGAAGAAGAGGGTCTCAGAGTAGAGGATGTGGAGGATTTCATTCAGCATGCGGAAGGGTTATATCTTGAAATATTAATTTGTGCATTTTCTAGGTGTGTTCTTCCCTCTGGTCGTTTCTCCCTCCTCCAGCCACAGTGAAGGCCAAAAGAGGCTCACAGAAAACTCTATCCTAAGTGGGAGATTTTTAGGGTGCAGGGAGCAGCGTTTACTCACTCTTGAAACAAAACTGGATCTGGAGAAGGGAGAGGAGAGGACTAATGGACCATGGAAACTGTAAGGGAAGAGAAGGACCTTCCACCTTTCAGACCAGGGAACTGAGCAGAAGCAGATTTGGCCGATAATTGTCTAATGAGGATCCTGCATAGCCTTTGAACAATGGCCTACTCCTTCCCCTCCTGCTTCTTGCCTGTGAATTACCCACCATCTTTAGGTGCTAAACTCCTGTAAGTCCATTTTCTACCTCACCTCCAATAGAGGTGAGGGGGGCAAGGACATCAAATGAAGAGGACGGGAGTCATGCAGGATCCTCAGATCAAAGTAGAACCCAACAGATCGGGAATTCCCCTTTCAGTGAGAACATTGGTGGTCACAAGATCCCTAATATATAGAGGAAAAAAACAGGTATAGGAACTAGCATCTAATGCATTTAGAATAGGTCAATTTGAATAGTTATTAAGTGCATAAAAGGTGGCACTGACAGTTGGACTTATTAACTTATATACAGAATCTGGCCCATGAGGTAGATACTAAGTCCCATGAGGACTTGAGACCCTTTCATAGACACATCTTCAGTAACCACTTTAATCCCTTCTTTAAACCAAATCATAAAATACTGTTCTTTTAGGATTGCCTCAAATGATTATTTCCACATGGCTCTCCTGTGTAAGTGAAGAAATTACCATGTAGTGATATGATCAACAGAGGGTTTCAGGATTGAAAGGGTAGAGTTGGCTTGTACGATAGATAGTTTAACAACTGCCAACAAGCAGAAAGAGAAGAGCTGAGAAATCAGCTTGTCCTTTAGTTACTTATGGACCTCTATTCTCTGTGTTGGATACCAGCCAACTGAAAGGATTCATGGGTCCAATGATCATCCATCCATCCACCCAACCTATTCATTCATTCCATGCATCCATCCATCCACCCACCCATCCATCTGTCCAACTGAATGACTACTATGTACTAGAAATTGATATAAGAGAAGGGATTTTAGCAGTGGGGAAAAAAGAAAAGTCCCTGGTGCTTATATTTTAGTGGGGGCAGATAGTCAAGAAACAAAATAAATAAGTATAAAATAAAGAAGATCATGGAGAAAAAGAAAATGGGATAGGGCCATAGGAAGTGCCAGGGTTGGTGGAGGGAAGGCTTAAATTTAAAAAGAATAGCAGGGAAGTCCTCTTTGGGAAGGAGATTTCGAGTGAAGGCCTAAAGGAGCCCATGGAGTGAGCCCTGTGGTCAACAAAGGGAAGTGTGGCAGCAGGAGAACCAGCAAGGGCAAGGCCCTGAGCAAGTTTATGGTACAGGAAGGCTACTGTGGGGCAGCAAACTGAAGCTCCCAGAATTCCAATGACTCAAAATTTCAATAGATTTATAACAGCAGTCTGTTATAAGCCTTTGGTCAAGGTAAAGTTCCATCTACCCTATGTTTAAAATTATCTACTACCAGAGATACTTAAGCTAAATATTGACCTAATTTTTAAATACAGTATGTTCTTTGGAAATAGAATATTAAGTCATTCCAGCAAGATTGGCAGTTTCTCTAATACTGGTAACTAGGAAGTGGTGGTGATGGCAGTCAGTGACTACAATTCGTGATTGCCTACTGACAAAACAAAAATGGTCATGACTTGACCTCATTCTAATATAAATCCTTAACTACCAAAGTAACGAGGTAACTATTTTCAGTGTCACACCCCCTTCCCTGATGTCCCTTTTTAGATTTCCATAGTTTTGCAACCTTTCATGGAGGTCAGCACTCAGCATTCTTTGGCTTGGCATTATTAATCAATGTGATGTTAATCCAGGAAGAATAACTATTACACTGGGGCAAGTGGTAGGAACCAACACTGTTGTTTCATGGATAAAGGTGATACTTTCGATTGCAAGGTTTATTCGTCCCTTAATGCACTCCTCCCCACCTCCCACAGCTCTCATGAGACCAATAGCTCATTTTTACAGGGGCTACCTTTAAACTGTATTCTCATCCATAATCCTGCTACTACAGTGCAATAATAAGCCTTCAGACTAAGTGGACATTTGCAATCTTCAGATATCTAGAGGCTACATATAGTAGGTACTTCACAGAAAGAGACAATAAGTCTTCATCTGAAGTTGAATTCCTAGTGCTAGAAGGGAATTCAGTTTGAAGGCTTTTATTGGTGGAGTTAAATTGCAAACACATTTGTCTTTTCATAATTTTAATCTCTACTTTTGAGCAAAGTAGGCTAGAAACCAGGGCAAAACTCAGTCATCCTTACTGTGAGTCAATTTTGGACTCTATCAGAACTTCTAGCTTGTATTATACTTAAATTATCCATGAGTGATCTTTTAATTTATTTCTCATTGTGCCTGGAATGTTTACGAAGAAACTGTGTTATGTAAATTACACATCAGGCTCCTCCAGTTCTTTTCCTACCTGTCTCCTTTTTCCCAGAAATGAAGCCTTTCTCTCTCTGTGTGTGTGTGTGTACATGTGCATGTGTGTTAGCAGGTGGGTAGAGCTCTGAATCGGAAGACAGGAAGTTGTCTTCTTCTCTACCCCACTGCATGGTTACCAGTGCATTTCTCCATCCTTTGCCTAATCTCTGTCTCAATTTCCTCATCAGTAAGATGAGGGTACCTTTTGCTTAAAAGGACTTTTGTGGGGATAAAATGAGCTGATACATGTGAAAACGTAGAAGCTGTAAGTGTTATCACAGTTTTAATACATCGGTTACCCCTCCCCCTCTCCGTCCCAGGCGTTAGGCCAACACTGCTACTCATCCAGCTTCGGGAAAGTTATTTCAAAAATTATTTCAGGGCTTCCCTGGTGGCGCAGTGGTTGAGAGTCCTCCTGCCGATGCAGGGGACACGGGTTCGTGCCCCGGTCTGGGAGGATCCCACATGCCGCAGAGCGGCTGGGCCCGTGAGCCATGGCCGCTGAGCCTGCGCGTCCGGAGCCTGTTCTCCGCAACGGGAGAGGCCACAACAGTGAGAGGCCCGTGTACCGCAAAAAAAAAAAAAAAAAAAAAAAATTATTTCAGTTATTCCCCCTGAGAGGAAGGTAGGGCTTATGCAAATATGCAGCATGTTATCTGACAGCAGCTCAATAAAAAGCAGTATTGTGGTTTGCAGGGGACGTGGGGAGCGTGTCAAAGGTCTCAACAAGCCCGAACCCTACAAACCCAACCTCGCGAGACCTCAGGCTGTGCTAAAAGCCTGGGCCAGGGCAGTGAGGTGGCGGTCTCCCATCCCCGGGGCCTGTGCATCCGTGCAGGCGGCCCTGCCCTTTCCTGGCCCGGGCGTGGACAGCTGCCTGGTGCTTAGGGCAGGCGCCGGGGAGGTGCTGGATGGAGTAAAGGCTTCTAGGATAACCCCTCCCTCGGAAATGAATTCCAAAGCCTCACTGCAGATTTAATTCATCTTAACAAAGGACTATTTCTGTTCAGCTTGATTAAAAGAGAAAACAGACGTCTTAGGAATTATCAGCAGAGAGTCACATTTCCCACACATTCGCACGTGCTAGAAACCTGAGGAACAACGGGTGATTCTTTGCAGTTCAGTGTCCAGAACGCTGTCCCTTCCCCCAAGTGTTTCACACCAGGGCTGTTGTCTGCCATCAACGCACTCAGCATGAGAGACCTGTAGACGTCATAGGAACTTGCTTTTTTTGGGAGGTTTGGTTTGGTTTGAAGCCAAGATGTTTACTTTTGCCAATCTATGCAAATTATTGAATAGTACTTAAACTGCACATGGCAAAAACTTTTTTATTAAACTTTGGAAGTGAGTCAGTTATCTTCAGTTTATTTAAAGTGTGCCTACTGTTGATCAGACAAGGGCTAAATTACACACACACAACATCCCACTGTTTAGTGCATTTGAGCAAACTTTTATTGAATGCCTGCTCAGCCACAGGCGCCGTGACTCTGAGGACACAAAGTTGAATATGACGTTGATCCTGTCCTCAAAAAGCTTATGAAGTGGTTGGGGGTGGAGCTGGTCAGTCACAGCAAACCAATATGCAAACGTGCTGGAAGAAAACTCCGGGGACAGGGGAAGCCAGAGAGTGGAGCTTCCAATCTGGAAGCCCTGGGGCTTGCGTGGCATCTCAGAGGATGAATAGGAGAGGCAAGTAGGCAGGAGGAGAGGGAGGAGTCTGCAGTGGAACCTAGACTCTAGTGGAACTGTTAGCAGGGCCAACAGTACAGACATGTGAAACAACATTGTGCCCGGAAATAAACGCACAAGGCAAGTGTGAGGCAGGATGCAGAGGAAGACGAGCCAGGAGAGGAGGGAGGGAAAGTTGGGTCCCAGGAGGCCTCTAGACATGCTAGGAATTTGGGCTCTACTCAGGACACACGTCGGTTGGAAAAGGTTGGGAGTGGTTCTTTGTACTCGGTCCCATCCCTGGAGGATCTAGGTATTTTTGAGATAACACGCATCAGGCCACCAAGCATCAAGGAACGTCAGAAAGACCCAAACCTAGGAAGGCTGCATTGACCTCAACAGCTGATGAATGTAGTGTCTTCTGCTTCCAGACATGGCTCAAGTACAATGCTTGCTACTAAACTTTCCATTTTTTTTTAATACATCAGGTTCTTATTAGTCATCCATTTAATACACATCAGTGTATACATGTCAATCCCAATCTCCCAATTCATCACACCTTCACCCCCACCCCCTAATGCTTTCCCCACTTGGTGTCCATACGTTTGTTCTCTACATCTGTGTCTCTATTTCTGCCCTGCAAACTGGTTCATCTGTACCATTTTTCTAGGTTCCACATATATGCTTTAATATACGATATTTGTTTTTCTCTTTCTGACTTACTTCACTCTGTATGACAGTCTCTAGGTTTATCCGCCTCTCTACAAATGACCTAATTCCGTTCCTTTTTATGGCTGAGGAATAGTCCATTGTATATATGTACCACATCTTCTTTATCTATTCGTCTGTCGATGGGCATTTAGGTTGCTTCCATGACCTGGCTATTGTAAATATGGCTGCAGTGAACATTGGGGTGCACGTGTCTTTTTGAATTATGTTTTTCTCAGGGTGTATGCCCAGTAGTGGGATTGCTGGGTCATATGGTAATTATATTTTTAGTTTTTTAAAGAACCTCCATACTGTTCTCCATAGTGGCTGTATCAATTTACATTCCCACCAGCAGTGCAAGAGGACTCCCTTTTCTCCACACCCTCTACAGCATTTGTTGTTTGTAGATTTTCTGATGATGCCCATTCTAACTGGTGTGAGGTGATACCTCATTGTAGTTTTGATTTGCATTTCTCTAATAATTAGTGATGTTGAGCAGCTTTTCATGTGCTTCTTGGCCGTCTGTATGTCTTCTTTGGAGAAATGTCTATTTAGGTCTTCTGCCCATTTTTTAAATTAAAAAAAATTATTTTATGTTGGACTATAGTTGATTTATAATGTTGTGTTAGTTTCAGATGTAGAGCAAAGTGATTTAGTTTTACATATTCATATATCTACCTTTCTCAGATTCTTTTCCCATATAGGTTATTACAGAGTATTGAGTATAGTTTCCTGTGCTATACAGTAGGTCCTTGTTGATTATCTATTTTTTATGCAGTAGTGTGTATATGTTAATCTCAACCTTCTAATTTATCCCTCCCCTCCACTACTAAATTTTCTTTTCCAAATTTCAACTCCACTTTTTTTATAAGTACTGGGCTGGATTATTTTAACACAGTGCTTTCCAGCTTCTAAAATTTTCATGTTAAAAATGATGACAGCCTTCACCAGGATAAAAAGATAAAGCTGCTCTCATCTGAGTATAGGAAACTCCACCCCATACACCCCCTTCTTCCAAGTACAATACAAGGGCTGAGGGAAAATTCGTATCTTGGGTGCAAACCATTCGAGGGAGCACCATGACTCTGGTTGGGAAACTTTGCTTTGACTTCTATTCCCAAATCCTCTTATTCATCAACTCTAATGTTTCGTAAACAAGGGTGCATTTTATCCAACTATTATTTATCAAGTACCTACTATGTGCAGTTATTGGACTGGGTATCAGGGATGCCGTGGGGAGCCAGATAAATTGGGTTTCTGACTGAAAGGAGTTTAAAGGCCAGTAATGACGGTGGTTGGAGGTGGACTTGGAGAAGAAAATAGGAATTACTGTAAAGCATACCAGACGTGACGACGGGAACACTATATCTGGTAGCATGTAAGAGCCCAATCCTAGACAGGGCGTCAGAAAAGGCTTCCCTGCAGGAAGTGACATTTCAGCTGAGAACTGTGTATGAGTGAGCCAAACAAACAGAAGGAAGAAGAGTGTTCCAGGCAGAGGGACAGCATGAGTAAGAGTCCCAAAGGCAAGTGGGAAATGTGTCACTTGCAAGAATTCAAAGAAATCCTCTGCGCTGGAGAGGAGCATGGGGGAGGGGTACACATAGAGGTGAGGGGAGGGGAGCAGGAAGGAGACTAGGGCTGGTCTGGGAGGGCTTTGGCAGCCAAATGAAGCAGCCCTTTGCTTGCTGCTGTGACCAAGTAGGACTTCAAATTCCTTTCCTTGTTTTACTTTTGAGGCTGGGGACTCTCAGAGAGTTTAAATGGCTTTCCTAAAATCAAATGACTATGTATTGACAAGGCCACTGTATCTTCTTTGGGTTCCCCCAGAATCAGACCTTGACACAGGATTTCATTATTTGGAGGATAAGTGCAGGAAGCACCAGCAAGGAACTGGGAAAGGGACCAAGAAGAGAAGGCTGCTGATAAAAGGTACGTTAGCACGCCAGGTACCAACTGGGCAACTGGGCCTTAAAACCTGGGGGAAACTCAACACAGGCCTTGGAATTCCTGCACCTGAGGGGAATGGCAGCAGGACACCCCAATTCAGTCAGTGTGGGGTCAAAAGCCATAGTCGGGGTGGGAGGAGATGTTCATTCTCTGGCACTTCCAGTCTATTGTATGCGTGGGCAAAGTGGGCTTCGGGGTTCAAAGAACACTCTCAGGCAAAGGAACACAATGGGGAGATGCAGGCATTTGGAAACTGGTCAGCACGTGTCAATGTTTCAAGGGCAAGGACGTGGGCCCAGCACTATAATATCCGATTCATAGTTCCAGGGCCCCTGGCATCTGTGCCTCAATTCTGAGCCCTCACACCATGCCACAGAAGCTGGATTTTACTCTAATTGCACTTGACTGGCAGGTGAAAGATGCGTAGCTGGCAGCCGATAACACCAGTAAAGCCATAGAACACTCTGGCAGTCTGTGCTGAGGCCTCAGCAACTCTCAGACCCTAAGCCTACATCTCCTTAATCACAGCACAGATGTCCCATAATTCTCTTCACTCTGCAGTATTGATACTGAAGGAAAACATGCCATTTTGAGTGGTCTATTAACGGAAAGTGTCCCTGGTGGCACAGTGGTTGAGAGTCTGCCTGCCGATGCAAGGGACACGGGTTCGTGCCCCAGCCCAGGAAGATCCCACATGCCGCGGAGCGGCTGGGCCCGTGAGCCATGGTTGCTGAGCCTGCACGTCCGGAGCCTGTGCTCCGCAATGGGAGAGGCCACAACAGTGAGAGGCCCACATACCGCAAAAAAAAAAAAAAAAAAAAAAAAAAAACTAGGGAAATAAATGAGACTCCACAAAATGAGAATTTAGTGAGGCACGGGTTATTGAACAAGGTCAAGCATTTCACTTTAAACAGTTGGATTTGCTAAAGCAAGATCTGGCTTGGGATTTTAGGGACAATCTGACTCAGAGAATTTTTCCCAAGACGAATGGGTCCTAAGATTGGGGAAACTGATATTTAATGACTTTGGTTGTGGGCTAAAAATTCATAGTAGTCTATCTTAATAACAATTTTTGTTAGTGAGAGGCTATGAGACAAAAGGCAGGACAGGTTTTGTCCTTCTTTTCCTTCCTGGCTCTGCCCTCAGCCAGCATTTAGAGTGGGGCACTGTGGATTGAAATGTCAACAGTGTGGTTCAAGTATTGAAGGATTTCATAGTCTAGAAGGAGGCAGACACACAGATGAGGGCACGTTCACCAATAAGCTATGGATGTGGGACAGCCCATCAGCCTTTCTGAATCTCAGTTTCATCTGGAAGGACCTTGATGGATGGTATCAATGGTTCTCAACATTGGCTCTCCTTCAGAAACACTTTGGGGAGCTTTGAAAGGAAATCCATGCCCTGGCTGGCCCCAGTCCCAGAGATTCTACTTAACTGACTCTGGGGAGGGCCCCAGCAATGGTATTTTTATAAAAGCTCTCAAGGTGATTCTAGTGTATAGCCAAGGTTGGGAACCACCAGATGATAACTTTTAAGTTTTGGATAAATGTAGAACTCCTGCTTCTTCTGAAGAGAGTTTGCTCTCTGTGTAATTCAGCAGAAACCAGTAAGTATAGCTGGAAATCACATTCCCTGGTAAAAACGTAACATAGAGGGAAGTAGCGCTCTGTGTTAGGTGACCACATGTTGGCCAGTACTTGGCCCCTGAGTGGCTAGCTTACCTCAATAGGGTACATAAAACACTCATTCCAGAAAAAACAGGTGCCTACATTTTTTTTCCTCAGAAGAAACATTCATAATGCCAACAACTAACTATCATACCAAGAAAACAAAAACTGTGCGGAAGCACAGAGGCAGGCTGGCAGCATCTGAGTTGTACAAACCGCGACTCACTCTTGTTCAATGTTGAAGCATCTTTGTAGCATCTCTCCGAGAAGGACTTGGTCATTGCTTTGCAAAGGAGAGAAGGCTGTGGTCCTGAAAGGAAAGGGAGTTCTCCAATCTCCTGCATCCTCTGGTTGGCTTCAGACCACATGTCCAGTGAACTTTCCACAATGGGAATAGAGAACCCTTAGCTTCCACATCCTTGTTCTGGCTTGTTCACTACACTAACAATCTCTTCTATTACCGTATAAGGCAATTAAAGGATGAGCTTAGAAGCTGGCATCTTTCCTTTAAAGTAAAAGCCAGAAGCTTACTCTTTTGCTAGTGACAGTTTCCTGTAAAAACACATTTCTTATTAGTGATGATGTAAGAGACTCTGGAACAATCTCAGCTCACGGTTAGCTTGGAGCCTTCCCCATGCTCTTCTGAAAGCTTGTCTGTGATATATGGCTGACAAAACCTCTCCCCTAAGAGCGCCAACCAACATAATGACCCCACCTTGATGAGTCTGTAATTCTCTGAAGGGACTGATTCTTCCAGAGCATGTTGAGGGGATGAGTTGGCAGCAAGTATAAGTTACTTGTACTTTTTCTTACTGGCAGTGAAGCCAGCATTGCTTCATCTAATGCAATGTCTACAAAAAGCCACAGGAACTCCATTCATTCATTCATGCATTCATTCATTTGTCAGGTACATTTACTATTTCATCTTCTACAGCAGGTCTTAGTTAAGAGAACTTTGAAATGTGTACTGATGACTGGGATCATGGGGTTGAATTAGTCAATTGATTGCAAAGGAACCCTCAACTGAAAAGACAGAGATTCATATCAGCCCAGTGAAGATTTGAGTGGGTTAAAACTTGGAGTGACATAACCCCCCAAAACTAACTTCGTAATGTACGGTGTGGGCAGGTAACAAAGACATTAAAAAATGGAATTCGAGTTTTTCCAGTTAGGTACACTTTTCTGTTTAAATTGTATTATTGTTTTATTTGAAAAGCAATGTATGCTCTTAAGGAAAATATAAAAAAATGCAGAAATAAGGTTTTAGAAGTCACTATATTCTTACTCCAAATAATGAGCATTATAGCTTAATATATTTTCTTCTGGTCTTTTTTTTTTTCTTCATGTATCAATAGCTTTTTGGTAACATGCATATGTGTACATATATATATATATACATATGGTAACATATATATGTGTGAATATATAATATTTAGTGGGCAAGTAAACATTTATGGGACTTCAGTTTTTTATCTTTACATTGGTGATAATAATAATATCTATCTCATAGTGGTAAATATTAAACAAGTTAATACAGAAGAGCAGCTAGAATATGCCTTTTGCATACTTAGCATTTTATAAAGACTAGCTATTATTATTGTACTACTATTATGTAATTGTGCATCCTGCTTTTTTTACTCAGGCTATTATGTGTATTTTCCCATGTTAGGATATACTTATCACAAAATGCCTTTTGTAATGAATGTATAATATTCTGTTAAGTCAAATTATTCTTTATTTTGCAAAGTGACATGTATCCATATTTCATTCCATAAAACTGGGTGGAAGATTTTTTTTTTCAGGCTAAATGTACTAACCAAAATATCATGAAATATAACTCAAGTCTTTTTGAATAGGTTTCAGAATCCCTAGTTAAATTTGAATTTTGGATAAATAACAAGACATTTTTTTTAGTGTAAGTATGTCCCAAACATTGCATGGAATGTATTTACACTGAAATATTATTTGTGTTTATCTGAAATTCAAATTTAACTGGTCCATTTGCATTTCTATTTGTTAAATCTGGCAACCCTATGAGTGAGAAGAGAAAAAGGGAGAGGATCTGTCCACCCTGCCTAATTGACACTAATTTTTTTCAAAAAAGAAAGTAGTTTTAATTTCTTACGAACAATCTATTACTTGGTAACAGCTAAGCAGAAAATAGAAGTGATAAAGAAATAATAAAGAGAGAAGAAAAGATAAGAAAAATGGGCACATGATAGTCTCAAAAAGGTAATCATATTGAAGTAATCATATTGCACCTAAGCAAGGTTATTTCAAATGTATAAAACAAAGGAAGGTATTTATGAGTAGCTATTAGTTTGGTGTTTTGAAAGCACTGCAGGAAATTCATTCTGGTTTTGTAAATGATCATCAATACTGTGTGTTTTACATGTCTGTTCTAGGCTTTCAGCTTTTCAGATAGAATATGATTATGTGGCAGCTCAGACCTGAAAAGACTCTTGGGAAATTCTGCTAAGGATTTAACCAATGGCAAAACCATATGCCGACAGTTTCAGGAGCAATGGTACTCATGGTTAAGGAACGGAGACTCTCTCCCTAGGCTCCAGCTGCAGAAGCCTCTCCTAACCATTTGTAGGTGAGTGGGGTTCTGAGAGCAGTTTCCCATAGGTCTTTATACAAGAAGGCATTATGAGATCTCTAAGGTCTGGAAGAACCAAAGGATCATTTGTGAGTTATCTGCTGATATTCAGTGGCTGTTCCAGAATTTGTATATGGGGGCTTCTTAGAGCTGCAGATAGTTAGAAAGCGGGGCTCAGAGCTTTGTCTTGAAGCTGCCCTTTCAGAGCAAGCCCAGCATCTTTACTTAGATGGCATGTTTAATTGGGGTCACTGAAGGAGCAGGTGACAAAGGGATGGTGATCGCAGTCTAAATCCTCCCCACCCTCACACACACTCCTTGTCATTGGTACTGATGTCATTAGCAATTGGCACGGGGTTTGAAGGATTAGAAGAAAAGGAAGGCTAGTGCTCTTTATTCTTTAGAAGCATAACACTGGGGAGAAACATTTCTAACCAGACTGTATAAATGACATGCTGTTGCCATAGTTTCTCTCATTTTGTTTTCACCCAGAAACATCCATCCAAATGCAAGTCTGACCATGTCTCTTCTGAAGACCTCTTCCTGGTAGCTCACTGGCTGTTAGTTCAAGGCTGGGCATGAGAGTGGGTGTGACACAGGTGGCTCTGGCCTGCTGATGACCTCCAGCAGGATCTGCTCCCATCATGCTTGCCTCCTATGACCTCGCCCATCTAACTCACCAATAACCCTTCTTTGAGTTTTATAGGAAGAGATACTACTTCATGCTTTCATCTGCACCTGTTGTTTTCTTTGCTTCCAAGAAAGCCCTGCCCCGCTTCTTCCTCCACTTTCTCTTCTCCTACAGATTGCCTGGTCACCTCTATTTCTCCTTCAGAACAAGCTCAAATGTCAGTTTCTGCAGGGCCCTCTCCTTAAGACTCCTTGCACCTCCAAGATTAAAAGCTCTCTCCTTTTTCTATTTCTGCATCCTTCTCACACTTTATACTGTATCAGATTGTTTGTTCAATTTGTTTATATGTCCTCTTTCATTCATAAGCTTGATGAGAACAGGGTCCAGCTTTTTATTGGTCTCTCTTAGTCTCAGCAGCTAGACAGAGTCTGGTACATCATAAACAATCATTATTTGTTGTATGAATGAATCCTAGATTTTAGGTTTAGCAATTATTCAATATTCAGTAAATGTCAATTTATTCAATTAGAATAAATTATTCAATAATTTTTTTTTTTTTTTTTTTTTTTTTTTTTGTGGTATGTGGGCCTCTCACTGTCGTGGCATCTCCCGTTGCGGAGCACAGGCTCCGGACGTGCAGGCCCAGTGGCCACGGCTCACGGGCCCAGCCGCTCCGCGGCACGCGGGATCCTCCCAGACCGGGGCACGAACCCGTGTCCCCTGCATCGGCAGACGGGCTCTCAACCACTGCGCCACCAGGGAAGCCCTCAATAAATTTTTAAAAACCTGAACTCCTCAGCTGCACTGTAGGATAAACTTTGTAAATAATGGTGCTCTTTCTCGGTCCATAGCTTTGAGATCCAAAACAGGACCGTGGACAATCATTTTAGCTCCTGGCTGAGTCTTCAATCCTATAATTATTTATGATTCTGTCTTTCAAATTTCCATGATATTCCTATTGTAAACTTCTCAGAAATCTCAATCAGGCAAAGGAAGCAAACGCATTGAAGTCTGATTTAAACTTTTTTGGTACCTTGGGGCTTCTGGTCAGATTAAGAAAGAAGTTACAGGACACGCAGATTTAGTAGAGTAAAAGTTTTCTACAGACAGTGGTTAAGACAACACAGTCAGAGATAAAACAGAAACAAGAAAATCCTAGGTCAGAGAACGCTGTAGAGAGTGGCTGCCATCACACTCTCCATCAACGTAAGTCCTGCTAATTCTCTGATTCATGTCTCCATATGATGTGAAGTGTCACAGTCATCTTCTCTCCTTCTTGATCTCATGCATAAATAAATCTTTCCTTGGAAACAGAGAAATAGATTTCTTTTCAGTAACCCCTCAGAGACTTCACTGAACTGGGAGTGATTCATTCCATGTGGCATCAAGCCTCTTTGTTTGATTAATGTCTCATTGAAGTTGTACAAGTGACTAACAGATGAGAAAGTTTTCTGGAGAAAGTAAAGTTCCCATTCCCCATAAAGTTTAGCTACATATTCTATTTCTGCTCATTCCATAGTGTGTTCATTCATTTATTTAATTATCTACTGACAGACACAGACATGAGCTCTTATTCTGCATGAAGGACTTTGCAGGAGATGTACAGTAGCTGGGTCTCTTCTAGTCATCAAGCATCCTTCTGCCTAGTCCCACTGTCTCTGTTTTGTGACCATCCTCGATAGTCATAAAATATTTGGGAGCCAAGCAGTTAAAAGTCATTGAATTATGCTCAGAACCAACGATTCAAAGAAAAAGTAAAACCTCAGGTTTTCTGCAAAGGGAGTTTTTTTTTTTTTTTTTTTTCAATTTTTAATTGAGACGTAGGGAGTTGTTTTGAAAATCTCATTTCATACCCTCTCCTACCATTCAGACTTTAGGGAGAGGGCGAGCTACCTTCAGGCCTTGCCTTAGTGCTCTTACCCGAAGCAGTTCAAACAGCCCTGCCCAGACATGTATTTGAATCAGTGTAAACAGGGTTCTCCAATTATTGGGGAAAAACAGCCTTGCGACAGTGCTGGCAAACCATGGGGTGGTAGACCAAGGGTGATTCATCAGGCAGGTCACAACAAGGTAACACAAATTCTGAAATGTTTGTTTCTTTTGAATGCTATTCCCAGCATAGGAAACAGGACTGCAAAACAATGACTGCAAACAGTAACAATTTCAAAAGTGCCCAAGGTGGAAATAAGAGAGAGATCATCATGAACACCCAAGTTTAGGGATTTAATGTACACCTGAAGAGGAGGATTCAGTATCAAACTTTATAACCCAGATATTGGTAACATCAGTTTGTTAGTATCATGTTTCACTGCAAGAAAGATGCACATGTCGACTGAAAAAAATTTTACAGCATGAGAATTGTGAGTTAAGTTTTATTTGAGGCAAAATGAGGACTATAGCCTGGGAGATAGCATTTCAGATAGTTCTGAGAAATTGCTCCAAAGAGGTAGAGGGGAATGTCAGTATATATGTGATTTTGGTCAAGGAGAGTACATGCAATCAAGCACATATTTTTTGAAGAAAGTTAGTGCTAATCATGAGAAGCAGACGTCACCATGAAGGATTTTAGTGCTTTTCTAGATATGAGGAGATGCAAGAATTGGGCTCATAAAATCTTCTCCTGAAAATATCAATCTGAAGACCTGTTCTGCCAGGTTTTCCCAGAGCAGAGGGCCTCAGGGGGTGGTGAAGATCAGCAGCTGCAGCTGCTTATAATTTAATCTTTGTAGAGGTAGATGGCAAGTGCCAATGGCAAGTGCCAATTTGTAGGTGACATATAATATCATCGGATGTTGTATGTGCTTTACGTGTTTTATAAATTGGCTTATGGTCTTTGTGTGAGGATCAGGCAGTCTGCCTGTGTAAGCTCTCTCTCTTACTCTCTCTCTCTCCTTTTCTTTATTTCTTCCTTATAATACACCAGGGAAAGGAACTCCATTTTGTTTTACCTTGGGGTCTGCTTGAAGTGAACATATATAATTGTGCAAGGACTGAACAGTGAATTGAATAATCCTTTCTTCTCAAGGAATAAGACCTCATCTTCTGTGGTTTTGTTGGCAATCTTATTTTTTTCTATCTGTTTGACAGTTAGTATTTGGAACAATATTCCCAACAGAAAAGTTATTTGTTGTTCCTCAGGGGCTTGCATTTAAAAAAAATGTTATTACAGTCTCTTATTTCAGCATTTCATTGTGGGGGAGCCCTACCTACCCGGTGGCCTCCAAGGATTAGAAGGAAAGGTGTTTCCAGTTGTCCAGACCTTATCTAAGTATCATCTGAATTATGCAAGGACCTCACATTACGCATTCAGGTTGGCTCTTCATTGAGGAATAGCTCACATAAGGTTATTGGTATTTCCTGCCCCTGTTAGGCCAAAACGATCGTAATAACAGCTTTTCTGTCTGGATTCAGGTACCTTTGCTTCAAGCCCAGACCAGAATCAGGAAATGAAGAGGCATGTGTGAAAAGGAAAACTACTGGAGTGGAGGTTTGGGGGTGGGGAAAGGGGAATTTCTCAATGTTTTCATGGCATCAAAATGTTCAACATGGATAAGTCATTAGGAAAAAAAAAAACAAAAGACCTACTCTTAGTGGAAATTACCACTGGTCAGATTCTCCACTGTAACTTCTGATTCTGACACTGTATATGTAGGCCGGGTAGATATGAGAGGCTGCAAGGTTAGTCTGACTTGTTAAAGTATTTAGTTTCTTTGCAAGTATTTTGAGGGCTTATACAGCTTGGCAAAAGATCTTTAAGAAAAAGAATACAGATTAGAAATAAAAAATTAGGTACAAAAGTGAATATGTATAACAAGAAAAGAAATACTAAGGATTACAAATTTTAAAAAAACTGGCAAATGCCATATATATTACAAAAATCTATAAAAACAACACAATATTTTTATTAGCCTGACACAGTTCTATAATATTCCTTTTTTCACATTTCTTGGCTGCATGATCTTCAATTGCTTCTTCAGAAGATAACAATTTTGTACTATTTTCTATAAAGAATGAAGTAATCCACTCTTTATATATGAAAATTTGTTTCATACTCATACCCACATATTTCCAGTGCTATACACTCTTTCTGTATAGGTTGCACTCTTTTTATAGAAGCTGGAGGATTTGGCACGCGGGGTGTATGTGTGTTTGTGTGTGTGTGTGTATAGGTGGTTGGAGAGGACATGCCTCAAAACCAGTCCTACGTCAGAGGGGCTTGCACTCATGTTACTATACACATGAGTGACTTTGGACCACATAAATGGATCCTATAAAACTTACACTATATATATATATATATATATATATATATATATATATATATATATCTCCTAACTCCATTTTCCTTAGCTGGATTCTAAAGTGCTCAAAGCCATCCAACATGAAGAGAAATCTGGTGGAGGGGAAAGAAACAGTGATTTTTATAATTGTGATTTAATCACCAAGTATAACTAATATGTCTCATTCTTACAGATTTTATAGAAACTTATGACAGTGTAAGCACATTGGCAGGCCTTTTTCCCTTTCAGAATCTTCGAAGGAGACCATGAAAGAGGAGGGCTCTGATGTTTAACCTTCATTAACTTTACGGTGAATCACCTATGATGGATGTGAATATGAGCAAGTGACTTAACTCTCTGACCTCAGTTTCTATATCTGTCTATTTCACTGGATTCTTGTGAGGACCAAATAAGATAACGGCATATGATAGCCTGAAATGGACGGACTCATTTAGGTTTTTTTTTTTTTTTGCGGTACATGGGCCTCTCACTGCTGTGGCCTTTCCCGTTGCGGAGCACAGGCTCCGGACGCGCAGGCTCAGCAGCCATGGCTCACGGGCCCAGCCGCTCGGCGGCATGTGGGATCTTCCCGGACCAGGGCACGAACCCATGTCCCCTGCATCGGCAGGCGGACTCTCAACCACTGCACCACCAGGGAAGCCCTCTGAGTATTCTTTGAATAGTCCTTTTTTATAATAGCCTGATCTCATTTCATTGTAAAATTTTTTTCTCTAGTATATGACTTAAGACGTATATATTTGTTATTCTGTTTGTTCATTTAACACTTGTGCCAGTTTTTAAGTTACTGTTTCTCAGGTTATAACCTACTTGCAGAATTCTTGCTTCCTGTCCCTGCACTTCTGAGATCTGCTGGTTTGGAGGTCTTACTTCCCAAGGGAGGAATGCTCCACTGGGAATACAACAATACTTCTGCTGAGTTGGAAGATGAGACGGCCACCTGGCCAATTTGGAATCCCCATGCCACTGAACCAAGAGAAAAAGAAGTGGATTAGGCTACTGGCTAGGATGATTCACCCTAATTACCAAGAGGAAATTGAGCTGATGCCAAACAATTGGAGGCCTATATGTGGAAGCCAGGGGATTCTCTGGCTGCCTTTTAGTACTTTCACGTCCAAAAGTAAAGTTGATGGAAAATTACAGCATCCAAACCAGTCAGGATCACAGAGGGTTCAGAAGCTTCAGGAATGAAATTTGGATCATTCCACTGGGCAAAGAAACCTGGATGAGGTTCTGGATGGGGACAAAAAACAAAAACAAAAACAAAACAACAACAACAACAACAAAACACTCATGAAGTGGACAGTGGAAAAAGGAAGTCAGAAATATTATTCTTGTTCACGTATGTTTTATCCATTATACTTTTTAGTTGGTTATGGTTGGAATATTGATAAGCTCTTTTAGAGGAATATGTAATATTTTTTTAATGTATTTATTATTTATTTATTTATGCTGTGCCAGATCTTAGTTGCGGCATGTGGACTTCTTAGTTGTGGCATGCATGCAGAATCTAGTTCCCCAACCAGAGACTGAACCTGGGCCCCTGCATTGGGAGCATTGAGTCTTACCCACTGGATCACCAGGGAGACCCAAGGAATATGTAATCTTTAAAACAATCACTTTATTAAATTCTTTTTATTAATTATAACAGTTTTCAATCAATCCTTTGGGTTTTTCTAGTTAAAATAATCTACAAAGAAAAATAAATGTATCCTTTCTTTCCAATAATTAATTTTTAACTTCATTATGTTTTTGGTGAGTGATTGTGGGTTTTCTAAGTTTATAAGAATAATACTTGTTCATAGTAAAAGTTTATATGTAGGAACAAATAGAAGTTGTAGTTTTCTCCTAGGCTTACTACAATTCCACTACCCAAATGTAAACATAATTGATAGTTTAGTATGTGTTCTTTCAAGTTTATCTCTACACATGAACTTCTGTGTTTGCATGTATATTTATTTATTAACAAAAATAGAGCTATATTATATATGCTTTTCTGCAATTTGTTTATTTACTTTAACATATTTTAATATCAATAAATATAGTTCTACCTTATTTTAAATAGTTACATATTATACCATGTATAAAAGTTCTCTAATGTATATATTTAATACTCTGTTGTTGAGTTTCCCCCCCACTTTTTTTTTTACAGCATATATCCTTGAACATACATTTTCATATAGTTATATGACTTTTTTCTCCTGGACAGATTCCTAAAAGTGGAACTGTTGGGAAAACATTTTGCTTTTTTTTATGATAGTACCACTCTTGTGACTAAGGACGCACTGCATCAAGTAAATTAATTTTTTAAAGATGCTTTCCTGTGAATTGACTTTTTTTTCTTACCTTGACTTAAGTAACATATCATGTTTAAAGAATTTAAAAAAAATTTTTTTTTAATTCTAGAGAATTTACAGCAGCAAAACTACTGGCTTAAGAAACAAGCACCTTATTTCTTTTTTTTTTTTTTTTTTTTAGTATTTTTTTTTTTTTAACATCTTTATTGGAGTATAATTGCTTTACAATGGTGTGTTAGTTTCTTTTTTTTTCTTTTTTTTTTTAATTTTTTGCCTTATAACAAATTTAATCAGTTATACATATACGTATGTTTCCATATCCCCTCCCTTTTGCGTCTCCCTCCCACCCTCCCTATCCCACCCCTCCAGGCGGTCACAAGGCACCAAGCTGATCTCCCTGTGCTATGCGGCTGCTTCCCACTAGCTATCTACCTTACGTTTGGTAGTGTATATATGTCCATGCCGCTCTTTCACTTTGTCACAGCTTACCCTTCCCCCTCCCCATATCCTCAAGTCCATTCTCTAGTAGGTCTGTGTCTTTATTCCTGTCTTACCCCTATGTTCTTCATGACATTTTTTTTTCTTAAATTCCATATATATGTGTTAGCATACAGTATTTGTGTTTCTCTTTCTGACTTACTTCACTCTGTATGACAGACTCTAGGTCCATCCACCTCATTACAAATAGCTCAATTTCATTTCTTTTTATGGCTGAGTAATATTCCATTGTATATATGTGCCACATCTTCTTTATCCATTCATCCGATGATGGACACTTAGGTTGTTTCCATCTCCGGGCTATTGTAAATAGGGCTGCTATGAACATTTTGGTACATGTCTCTTTTTGAATTATGGTTTTCTCAGGGTATATGCCCAGTAGTGGGATTGCTGGGTCATATGGTAGTTCTATTTGTAGTTTTTTAAGGAACCTCCATACCGTTCTCCATAGTGGCTGTACCAATTCACATTCCCACCAGCAGTGCAAGAGTGTTCCCTTTTTTCCACACCCTCTCCAGCATTTATTGTAAGAAACAAGCACCTTATTTCTTGAAAATTACTTTCAGTTGCTAATTCACTGTAGAAGAAAATCTGACAATATATACTTTTTAGATTATAATTGTATAAACACACCAATATTAAAAGATTTCTCTGGAATTTATGGACCATTGGAATACATCCATGTAAATTCACAAGGAAGAAGAGAACTATTTTCCTAACTACTTTGCATTTACTCAGGATTTTAGTCTATTCTGCAGAGCTCTATTTTTGTATTCTCTTCCTACAGCTGGAGGAAAAATAGACTGAGCCTTACATCTCTAAACCTTCATGACTTGGCCACACAGAGTTTTGAGGACACCATGACTAGGACTGGATGATATGCTTAGTCAAAACCCCTCTGGGATAGGGAGGGTGGGAGGGAGATGCAAGAGGGAGGAGATATGAGGAAACATGTATATGTGTAGCTGATTCACTTTGTTATAAAGCAGAAACTAACACACCATTGTAAAGCAATTATACTCCAATTAAAGTGTTAAAAAAAAAAAAGCCCTCTTCCTCCTTGGTGTCTGTCTAAAGTGGGATTGGTGAAAGAAATTGTGGGACAGTGTATTGTCTCAAACCAAAGAGACTCAAAGAATATCAAAATGGCCACTATCTTTTGTAGTACAAAGGGGTAGCTTGTAAAGTAGGTGGCAAAGAATAATAAGGATTTAGTCCCTGGGAGATTTCTTCAAGGTCTCCTTTGTTCCTCAGGACTTCTCTTCATTATTTATTGAGGATTTACTATGTTTCTAGCATTATGCTTAGGATTAGGAATAAAGCACTAAGCAAGATAAGTCTGTTTAGAACAGCAGTCTTTACATTTTTTTCTAGTATACTCCCTGAAGTAATTTTGAAAAACTACATGGCCCCTTGTACTGTTTTAGGTTGATATATTGTTTTATTTGTGGGAGGAGCTCCATGTCCTTCTATTTTCAATCTTGATCCAGGCTCCCTCAAAAAAGTTAGTTGATATATTATTTTAAAATTAAACTGAAAAAGGATGTAATTTCTGCCATTTGTGACTAAGCAACAAATCTATCACTCTGATGTTAAAATGGAACTTGTGATGTTTCTTCAAAATATAGAACTTTTTCCACTAACAACTCCATTATATTAACATTTATTAATATTCTGAATTCTTACCAAGTTTTGATTGAAGAAAAAAATGAGACTTTTATCTAATAAAATGAAACTAAAAAAGGGCTACTGAAGTCTTATCATTCACCGTCCTAACTGCATAAAAGCTGCTGAGTCATTTAAAGGATCTACTTTTCTATTTCAATGTTTGAGTTCAGACTTTTATAATTTTAGAAAGAATGCTTAGGGAATATATGGTCCAATCTTCTATTCTCCAGGGGAGACAACTGAGACCCAGAGAGGCAAAGTGATTTGCCAGAGTCTTGCAGCTGGTTGGTGAACTTGGGATCCTTAGTTATCACTTGGTGACTTTTTCATTATCGTGTGATCAGAAATGCTACAACCTCTTTAGTAGGTGTAAGTAAAAATTAATGAGAGCAGAAAGATCCCACATGCCACAGACCAAGTAAGCCCATGCGCCACAATTACTGAGCCTGCGCTCTAGAGCCCCTGAGCCACAACTACTGAAGCCCACATGCCTAGAGCCCATGATCTGCAACAAGAGAAGCCACTGTAATGAAAAGACTGAACATCACAATGAAAAGTAGCCCTCACTCGCCACAACTAAAGAGAGCCCGTGCACAGCAAAGAAGATCTAATGCAGCCAAAAAATAAGTAAATAAGTGAATTTTAAAAACCCAATAATAATACTGTATTTTGTACCAGTGAGACAAAGTCCTAGATATAATCACTTCTTTTCACTTTCATTTGTATTTTTACCATTTTATTTCTTCCATTCTATCTATGAAACATTTTATTTAAAGTTTTGAATTAGTTTTACATTTCTATTTGGGACAAATTTACCATCTCTTTCTGTTTTTTGCACATCTTATTTCAATTTCACTGAGAAAAATGGAAATAAATTCAATTTCATTTTACAAAAGTAAAACCTAGAAGGATTGATTTTCATCATTTAGTGTCATAGATAACAGAATTTGACAAATAATGCAATCTTTGAAGATAATTTTAGAATGCACCTTTGAGCTAATCAATACCAGTCCCATCAAATGGTTTGAAGAAAATTTTAAGACCTGTTATGCTAGTGAAATAGTTTAATTCTGTCTAGTTCAATTGCTACCAATAATATAACAGATTTCTGGTATTGTCAAAACTCAGTTTGGTAACTAAATAAAGTTCATAAACAACTATGATGAAACTATAGGAATACTTTATTGAGTTACTATTCAAATTAATAGAAAAGGGCCTCCCTGGTGGCGCAGTGGTTGAGAGTCCGCCTGCCAATGCAGGAGACGCGGGTTCGTGCCCCGGTCCGGGAGGATCCCACATGCCGCGGAGCAGCTGGGCCCGTGAGCCATGGCCGCTGAGCCTGCACGTCCAGAGCCTGTGCTCCGCAAAGGGAGAGGCCACAACAGCGAGAGGCCCGCGTATTGAGGGAAAAAATAATAATAATAATTAATAGAAAAAACTTCAAACATGTTTAATAACTTCCTATTTGTGATGCAATTTTCTAATATAAAAATGAGACGGACTTCCTTGGTGGCACAGTAGATAAGACTCCATGCTCCCAACGCAGGGGAGGTTCAATCCCTGTTCAGGGAACTAGATCCCATGTGCATACCGCAACTAAGAGCTCGCATGCCACAACAAAGGAACCCATGTGCTGCAACTAAGGAGCCCGCCTGCTGCAACTCAGACCTGGTGCAACCAAATAAATAAATAAATAAATAAATAAATAAATAAATAAATAAGAAATGAGAAAATTAAGAAAAGGAACTAGATTACAGAAATGGTATTGATATCTAAATTTTCTATTTTTCTTGCAGATTTCTTTGTCAAGTACAGGCTCTGATATAAAATACAAACTACTGTTTTTAATGCTACATTTCGTATATATTTTTATGTTCTCCCAGGATAACTGAAGTCAACATAGAGGGCAAACGTTGACTGAGAGTTAAACTAGATACATAAATTTATAATATGAAACACAATGTGTACTGGGAATTCCTCACTCGAAGAAAACCTAATATAAAACTTAGTCTAATATATATATGGTGATAATTCACAATGCAAGTTTCTACCATGAAATAGAAATGTCCTAAATGTCAAAAAGAGAAAATCCTTTGAGTGAAATGTTTTGTGAGGGACACCTGCTCTATTTATTTTATTTTATTCTCTATCTTATTTTATATTTTATTATTTTAAAAAATTAGGTAAATTGTTGTTTTGGCCTTCTCAGTACCCAGTTCTCTAGAGCTCATCTTAATCGTGTTTTCTCCTTATCTGCAGGCCTGCACACTCCTAATCCCATTACTTTATTTGTGAATTGGTGCAGATTTTTCACCTTTACCCCAAACAAAATTCCAGGCTTATCTCTGTATTACCCATATCTGATCAAAGTGCTCAAACACAAGGACAAAAGGACCTCCTACTCTAGTTCTCCATTCTTCAGCCCACAGAAAAGTGGCAGAAGCTTTGAAGTTAGAGCTTTTTCATTAAAATCACCCAATTCTAAAGCGGGCTGGCTACCACACAAATCCCTAAAAGTGGAAAGGAAGGTCTAAAAATGTATTTTTCCTTGCTACAGAGATTTTTGCAGTAGTGGGAGTTAAGCGGTGGCATGGGGGTTGGGAGAGTTCAATTCCACTGAAATTTACTTCAACTGAAAGTGAATGAAGCCATGTTTATAAGTTGTTTTAAAATCACAGTAATATTATGAGTAATAAAGATACACTTTAAAATTTGGGCTTCCCTGGTGGCGCAGTGGTTGAGAGTCCGCCTGCCAATGCAGGGGACACGGGTTCGTGTCCTGGTCCGGCAAGATCCCACATGCCGCAGAGTGGCTGGGCCCGTGAGCCATGGCTGCTGAGCCTGCGCGTCCAGAGCCAGTGCTCCGCGACGGGAGAGGCCACAACAGTGAGAGGCCCACGTACCGCAAAAAAAAACAAAAACAAAAACAAAACAAAAACAAACAAACAAAAAATAAATAAAACACTCCTCATTTAAACAAACAAACAAACAAATAAATAAATAAAATTTGTACCATTGTTGCATTTTCAAAATCTAACTCTCTTATGTAGAACTATTATACTTAAATATAAAATCAGAGGTGTGCTAGCACTGACTTGCAAAAGCCAATGGTTAAATTTTTAGGAATTTTTGGGCTTCCCTGGTGGCGCAGTGGTTGAGAGTCCGCCTGCCGATGCAGGGGACACGGGTTCGTGCCCTGGTCCAGGAGGATCCCACATGCTGCGGGGCGGCTGGGCCCGTGAGCCATGGCCGCTGAGCCTGCGCGTCCGGAGCCTGTGGTCCGCAATGGGAGAGGCCACTGCGGTGAGAGGCCTGCGTACCGCAAAAAAAAAAAAAAAAAAAAAAAAAAAATTTTAGGAATTTTTGAGCCAGTTGTCAAACAAAGTCATTATTAAAAGTCAAATTATATAAACTTAAAATTTAAATTATTTTCACAAGAAAGGTAATAAATACTCAAAATGAATTATATTTTACTATTACTTATGCCCTTGAGATTATGTCTATGGTATCTATATTAGGATTGCCAGATAAAATCCAGGAAGCCCAGTTAAATCTGAGTTTTAGATAAATGATGAATACCCTCTTAGTATAAGTATGTCCCAAATATCACATGGAAATACTTATATTAAAAGAATTATGGAGACTTCCTTGGTGGTCCAGTGGTTAAGACTTCTTCCAATGCAGGGGGTGCGGGTTTGATCCCTGGTCGGGAAGCGAAGTTCCCACATGCCTCACTGCCAAAAAACCAAAAACATAAAACAGAAACAATATTGTAACAAATTCAATAAAGACTTTAAAAATGGTCCACGTCAAAAAAAAAAAAAATCTAAAAAAAAAAAAAGAATTATGTGTTGTTTACCTGAAATTCAGATTTAACTGAACATTCTGGCTTTTTATTTGCTAAATCTGGCAGATCCTGTATGGAGAAAATACCATATAATGATGCATCACAATACATTTCTTCCTTACTCCCTGTTCACTGAGTTTACATTGAAAGCTTGACATCAGTCATGGTGGGTATATTTACCCCATATATACCAACACACTCTACAAATCAGGACTCTCACCACCTAACCATTTGTTAACTATTGACCAGTACACTACCGAGTATCATATTAAAAATACTATATGATATTGTCCGGGTGTTTAGAATGAATTGATCCTTTGATTATTTGGTCATTACAATGAGAATAAATTAACTTGTGCATATGCTTTTATTATTTTCTCTGTGCTTATCATTCCATGAAGAAGGCAATACAATTTTCACAAAACTTGTAATAGACAACTTTTGCCCTGAAGTTTTGAGGGAAACTGTGTCTTACTCAACATTAGGGTTCTCCATTGATCACTATAAAAATAAATACATTAAAAAAATTTCTTACATATTTATTTCCTTTACAGAAATCCAATTAGATCTCCATATCTGCCAGTGTATTCTTTCAATTCATATACATATGAATTTAAGGTTAGAATAGTCTGGAGAATTGTAGAGAGAGGACTAAACCTGGGATAACAAGTTAATTAATGTGACAAAGATATGTAATAAAAGGTACTGTTTCTTTGTTCACTCTTATCTCTGTTGGAGCATGTACTGATGCTTCTAATTACCATTAATACATTTTTAGAGGATGCAGCAAGCTAAATACAATTGCTTACAGGTCAATTTATTGAAAATATTTTCACTTTTTTTCTCCTTCAAATTAAATGAATGAAATAAGAAAATGGATCAATTAATCATTTTAGTAGCTAGGCTGTGGGGAATTGAGGTCAGTGACCTTGGTGGGCTGATAAATGAATTTGATACCAAGGAGGACCGGCAAGCTCAGATTTCTGGTTGCCTTGTTTTAAGCATTTATGTGTTCCATATACAGGGCTAACAGCTCCAAACTCAAGTTCATCAATGTTGCACAACAGACACAGGTGTTCCCAGGACAGCTAAGTCAGGATAGCACTGACCACCAGAAAATGTGAAAATCAAGGTAATTGTCTTCTAAATGTGCAACAGGCACAGAAGTGCATATTAGGATTACTGTAGATGAAGTTTTCACTTGACTCTCATTTGCACCTTTTCATACTTTGCAACAGGAGCCTCCTTCTTCTTCTTCTCCACCTCCTCCTCCTTCTCCTCCTCCTTCTCCTCCTCTTCCTCTTCCTCCTTCTCCTCCTCCTCCACCTCCTCCACCTCCTCCTCCTTCTTCTCTTTCCCCTCCTGTTTTCTTTCTTTTTTTTTTTTTTTGTATTTCAAGAATCATAAGACCAATAATTTAAAAGCATGGGTAGTCATTTTCTTCATGCAGATTTAAGCTAAATTTCTATGCTTCTTTACACACTCTTGTTTACTATGTATTGATTAAACTAGTCTGGATTTGAGGAATGTTAGTATTTTAATTGTGCTCATTTTCTTCCACCAAATGAGATTAGGTTTTATCTCCACATACAAACTATTGTATCAACAGAAACTGAATGAATTTTCAGCATGGAATTCTCCTTAGTCACTGAAATTTTGGAGTTTTGTGGTGGTTTGCCTACCCCCAGAAAAACATTGGTCTCTTTCAAGAGTCTCTTAAGTGTTGTATTTGCCTCCACTTTGCCTTCCTTCAGTCCATTTGTCATAGTGTGGCTTCAATGGTCTTCCAATATGAACTAATCTTGTCAACTCTGTCATCCTCTTCCTGTCCCCCTCATGCCTAAGATATTCCAATGGCTTCAGATTGCTTCCAGGAAAAAGCCCAAACTGTTTAATGTGACCCTCGAGACTCTATTGAGTAGATTTGGGCTCGCCTACCTCTCTAGCTTCATCTCTCACCATATGCTTACCACCTCTTACCTTACTCTCCCCACTTTGATCTCAAAAGCCTTCTCTCAGTTTTTCCTACTCATCCTCTCTCTGGCCACAGGGCTTTTGAATATCTTATTCCTTCTGCCTAGAATATAGGTCAATAAAACATTTTCTGTGAAGGTCCATGATAATCAAAATTTTAGACTTTGCAAATCATATGATTTCTCTCCCAACCACTTGAATCTGCCATCTTAGCTCTAAAGCAGCCATGGACACTATATAAATGAGTGGGTGTGTCTGTCATTCAATCAAATTTATATTTATAAAAATATGTGATGAGCTGGCTGGGGTCCAGGAAATTATAATTTGATGACCCTTGGCCCAGAATATTCCTTCTGCCCTTCTTCCCTAATGAACAGCCTTATATATCCTTTATCTCTTCCCCAAGGAAGACTTCACTGATATCCCTGACTAGATCAAATCCTCCTATGTTCTCATAATACCACTGTTAATAGCTTTATGATAATCATTACACTGGAACTATTACAGTGCCCATTAGTGATCAGAAGGAGCTTCTAAGCCTCTTGTTTATTCATTGTTATTCATTCACTGCTATTCATTCATTGTTATGTGCAATAAGTGGGCACCTGTGATTTGTTGCCTTGTATGTGACAGAGTAAAAGAGGTCATTGTTCTAGCCTCTGTGATTTAAGATAATGTATTCACTCATCTATTCAACTGACAAATTGCAAGGAGAATTCCAAGGTGTGTAATACATGAAGTCATTATTTCAGATATCGAGGTGAATGTTTTCCCACCTGAAAAATAAAGATAAAAATGGGGAAAAAACACAAAAATGAAAGCAATAAAAATAGTGCTTTGGGCACCAAGAGTATATAATCTTATAGGTGTAGTCATTTGATTTGCAGATACTGTTGCTTAAAGATGATATAGAATGTACTGCTGACACATCCACTTATTTTCTTCTTCCCATGTGCTGGTCAGCTTGGGCAAGTTTCGTAGCTTTCTTTTCGGCTTTCTAAGCCTAAATATCTAGAGACTTTTACATCACCTGCCAAACTTGAGAAGCTGCTGCACCATCAGAATCAGAAGAGATGCCACACTGCTCACACAGACTTTGGTCAGAACCAGATGTGCTCACTCAGCCCTCTTGATTCCTTATGTTACATGGCAGCTATTTTCTGAAAAGAAGGCCAGGAAAAACAATACTGAATCAGTGGATGCAGACATAGGAACCAGACTTTTCAGATGATTCTGGTTGTTTTTGACCATGCACATAAGTTTATGGATAGAGGCTAAGACTATCTTGAACAAGACTCGACATTATTGCTCATATTTCAGTTTAAAAGGGAAGCCGATGCCAAGCACAGACTATGTCAGGCACTGCTAAGCTTTACACTCAACTCTGATTGATTTCAACGAGCTAGAAGTGAAATTTTATTTTCAAGGCAGAGTCACTTTAAATCAAATGCAAAAAAAATCACGCATTCTTCCCTGTCTCCTCTCAACCAGCTGCATCTGGTCCATAGATTTGTTTGGTTTGGCTTTCACAGTGTTTAAACAACAACACAAAATTGGATTTGTTGATATGGGAGATTTCATATAAAAATCTAGATTTCTGGCATCTGGGAAATCTGGCAGCCCTGGGTGACATTCCCATGTGGGAGGGTGGCTGGATGCCATTCTGCTCAGATGAGTCATGGATTCACCAGGACTCTGTCCCTAACTGACCACCTTCATTCACTTATGCCAGGAAGTTTGAGTTTGCCCTTGCCAGATAGCAAAGAGGCTCAGTGGCACAGAAATATATATATATGTGTGTGTATATATATATATATATATATATATATATATATATATATATATATATTGGCGGTATGCGGGCCTCTAACTGTTGTGGCCTCTCCCGTTGTGGAGCACAGGCTCCAGACGCGCAGGCTCAGCAGCCATGGCTCATGGGCCCAGCCGCACCGCGGCATGTGGGATCTTCCTGGACCGGGGCACGAACCCGTGTCCCCTGCATCGGCAGGTGGGCTCTCAACCACTGGGCCACCAGGGAAGCCCCAGAAATATTCTTATGTTTTAAAGAAGACAGCTTTTATTAATCCTACTGTATTTTTACAAGTATCTTCCCCTCAAAGAACTCAAAAGACTATGTAAAAGTTGAAGGGAAGCACCCACTGGCCCCTCTTGGCCAAGTGGACTAGATGTCCTGAAAAATTGCTGAGTTTAGGAAAATGCCTGATTGGAAGGAATGCACCTAAAAGGGCACCCTGCCCATCCCAAGGGTCTCTCTGTGTCCTTTTGATGGACTCTGAGAAGGTGATTCAAATGAGGATGGACAGAGGAGCCAATAGGAGCAAAAATGTCCCCTTCAGCCTATCGGGACTCGTTAGGGAGCCGGCTACCACCATACACTGGGCAGGTCTTGTCCCAACAGACGTAGCTTTGGACATGAACCTTAAAGTATAAGTCACAACTTACCAAATGGATGAGGATTTTAGAAGTAAGCGAGTCAGCAGGAACAAAGTGAACAGAGGCTTAGAAACGTTAAAAACAGTATTGGGTGGAGGAGACTAAAATCATGAGAAATTTCCATTTTCCTCAGTTTATGTCCCCTGTAATATAGGAGCATTTAGTCCAGATACACTGTTGACTAGAGCCCTTAGAGTCTGCTACTCAAAGAGTGGTCCATGGACCAGTAACATCGGCATCACCCAGGAGCTTGTTAGCAACAGTATCACAGAAACTATTCCAGACCCACTGAGTCAGATTCATATATACACTAAAATTTGAGAACCACAGCTTTTGCAAGTAATGAGGACTGGGACCAGGTAATGATAGAGTGATTTTTCTTTCTCTTTTTTCTCCCCCATTTATTTAGACCTCATTTGACCATGAGGCTCAATACATGTGAAACCTCAAAACAATGGAAATAATGCCTAATATGTCAAGGTGGGTGGCATGGAGGCCTGGAGTAAGTAATATAATTACTATTATTTCATTAAAAAAAAAAGAAATCTTTTTTTTTTCCAAATAAATTGAAACTTGGTTTGCTCATCATTTTTTAAAATCATGTAGATAGAAGTTACAACCAAGATCAGGTGGAAATAAATAATTTCTTTAAAACAATGGAGCCCAGTCTTGCTCTTTGGACTCAAACACTAATAAAAGGAATACATATAGATTATTGAGTTATTTATTACAGTCATGAGCTTACTTAAATTCCAGTTTATGGCAGGAAGCTATATAAAAAATATTCTTTTTTATTTTCATTTAATGAGTAATGAAGATGATAAATTGACCTATTTGTGAGATAAAGATATCATTATTGAATGAATGCACACTGTTTCCCTAACTCTTTATATAATTCATCAAGTCTCCACAACAGGTATCAACCAGCCTTAATTTATAAATGGGAAACTGAACATCATAGACATTAAGTTACTTACATAAGGTAACAGGATTATTGTTTTGCAGTTAAGATTTAAACACACACTTGAATCTGAATCCCACATTATTTTCCTTTCCCTCCAGGTACCCTGGACTGAACTGAAGATTTTTAACTCCTCTGTGACCTGGCCAGTTTTCTTTTGATCTTGACTGTCAGAATGGAAAGGCTCTTTTCTACTTGATTTCATCTTTCCTACTTAAAACCATTAAAAAAAAATACTGGTTGTATTTCTAGTGATTTTCTTTTCCTGATTATAAAATCAATCAGGTTCATTTGGTAAAATTTGGAAACTATAGAAAAACACAGTGAAATAGTGAATATCACATAATTCTATCACTCAGAGATAACCACTATTCACATTATATCATATGCTTCCATTGTCAATGAACATATGTATACATACATATAGCTTATAAAAAATAGACTCATGCTGTGTATACTATTTTATAACAAACGTTTCCCCATGTCAATGGATATTATTTCTACAACATACTTTTCATGGTTCCCTAATATCCTAAACATAGATATAATAATATAAAGTGCAGGCACCATTCTAAGTACCTTGGAAGTATTGTTTAACACACACACAAAATATAGTAGGTGGTTTTATTATCTCCACTTTACGTACGAGAAACTGGAACCCACAGAAATAGTGTGGTAGTATTTGATTTGGATACATAAGCTATTCAATGGCAGAGTTGGGACTGGACCTCTCTGAGTCTAGATGTAGAGCGACATCCTTAGCCCCCTGCTCCATAAGTCTCACTGAACCTTCAGGAGTCCTTTTAAAAATAGCAAATAGGACCTCTCTGGTGGCACAATGGTTAAGAATCCGCCTGCCAGTGCAGGGGACACAGGTTCGAGTCCTGGTCCGAGAAGATTCCACATGCTGCAGAGCAACTAAGCCTGTGTGCCACAACTACCAAGCCTGCGTGCCACAACTACTGAAGCCCGCATGCCTAGAGCCAGTGCTCCACAACAAGAGAAGCCACTGCAATGAGAAGCCCGCGCACCGCAACAAAGAGTAGCCCCTGCTCGCCACAACTAGAGAAAGCCTGCACTCAGCAAGGAAGACCCAACAAGCCAAAATAAATAAATAAATAAATAACTTTAATAAATAAAAATAGCAAATAGATTTCTATTAAATTCTTCAATTTAGCACAGCCATTTTGTTGGGCCAATGTCATGGTTCCTTGTTTCACTTTATCCTTTCATTTCCTTCACAAACTGATATTTATTTTTAGTAGTAATTGTCTTTGCCATCAATTGAGATTGTGTGTGTAGATATGTACCCTACCCCATGTCCTGACAGGTTCAATAAATGGTAGTGAAAAATAATTCTTATTTTATTTTTTTTTCTTTTCTTTCCTCTTTTCTTCTTTTCTCTTTCCTCCTTCCCCCCTCCCTTTCTTCCTTCCTTCCTTCCTTCCATTCTTTCATTCTTCCTTTATTTCTTGCTAGATTTTAGTTATTTGGTTTTACTCACTAGGACCAAGCTACACTAAAATACATACAATATTTTATGAGAAAAAAGAAGCCTGGTTTCATAATTGCAAATGAAGCCTTCAGGCATTTCACAATAATACATGTTACAGCTTTAAAGAATAAAAATATTGAATGATGAGAACTTTAAAATATCAAAGGGACTTTCAGATGGCTACTTTACAATCTGACACCTACCTTTAACTTAAAAAGCAAAATTTTATAACCTGAGTTTTCTCTTTACACATTAATGAAAACCATGGAAATTCTGTGGAAAAATAAATCTTTACATAAAAAAGGAACTTGGAAATTTTAAAATATGAGTTGATATTTTGTTTCCCAGAGCTGATACTGGAACAGTAAACCACAAATGAAACTGCTAGATGACACTAAGAGTAGTAATAATGTTATTTTTCTGATGTCAGATGGATGGAAAAAGGAAGTACACACTTTTGCAATTGAACTGAACTAAGACTACTCAGTGATCCCAGATTTGGTTGATTAGATGAGTCTGGCTGCTAACAGAGCTTCCCAACAATCAGGTCATGGCACAAAGGAGATAAACAGACAAGATGCCAAAATCATCAGCAAGGCCTGCCATTGGATTCCCTTGAGACTTTTCTGTGAGTGCTGGTGCTAATCATTGAATATGTATACAGCAATGCCATGACCTATGCAATAATTATCATATATTTATCTCACTTTGCTCCACTGGAATTATTTTACTAATGAGTGATTGAAAAAAAAAAGGGAAAATGGTTAAGAGCAAAAGATTTGGCGTGGTTTGAGGTTTGAATCCCAGCTCTGCAATGTACTGTCATGGACAACTTGTGTTTTTGCCAACCCAGGGTCCCCTCCTTCATCTTCTGGAAGCAGCACCTTCTTTTTCCCTTAGGGGACTCCTCTTTCCCTATTTATGCCAATAATAAAGATCCTTACCCTCCTCTTGAAAAATAGTTAGGCATGTGACCCAAGCTTGTCCAATCAGATTTAACCTCCCAGAAGTTAGAATTGTGAGCCATGTCCAAAGGAAGTAAGCATAATGGATCGTCTCTATGGTGTTTTCCTGAAGGAGCTGGTCCATTAGTTCCTGCTACCTAGATGTTGGAAATGTTTGTGTTTCTTATTCTTCCAATGATCCAGTTATTTATTCCTCTTTGATTCTGTGAGCTACTCCATGTTCTCCCAATATGTTTCAGCTTTACTTCAGTTAACCAGAATCTGTTTCTCTTGTTTGTAAACAAAGAACTTGAATATCTAACAAATTAAGTAAATCATAACTCTAAATTCCATGGACTTCAGCAAACATAAAATATCCAGTTCAAGCTATAACTAAACCTATTACAATAGATTTATAATAATAACCTCAACATGCTTGACAATACAAAATCTATTATTTTGGTAACTGTAGAATGTTTACATCATCTTCCTAAGAAGTTATCACATATGTAAAATTTTGAAAATAATGCCTTCATCCCAGACTTGTGAGGATTAAATGAGAATGTGTCTGGAAAATGTCTAGCACAGTCCCCCTAGCGTAAGAGATCTATATCTATTGGCGGTTATCACTATACAAAGTCTGTAAGCATGAACGTCTCAGTCCAAGGCAAGTTCAAACATTAAATGGGTGATGCTAATAGTTTGGCATATAGTGCTTCTCTGAGTTTTTGACAGTGCAGGAATGACTGCTATTCAGACTAGAAACCTAGCTGATAATTTGAACATTTTAGTGGAATACTGATCTGGTATTCAGTTTTAATAAATAGATTTGATCTGGAAAAAAAAAGAGCCAGTTTCTATAAGAGCATCTAATCAAGATTTTCACTATGCAAGTGAGCAGTTTTAATTTTCCCCAGGAATTTATGGTATTTTGCTCTAAATAATGAAGTGATCTAGTGGGGAGGTATTTTCAGATTTATGTCAACCACAGGAATAACTAATTTAGTCTTTGCTGTATATGTATGTTAACATGGATGTATACTTAGCACATAATAGAATGAATTGGAATTGTTCTTAAGATTTTGAGGAATACAGATGTGCAGAGAATTAAAACCAAATCTGAGATATCCTCGGCTATTCATTCTAATTGACTCATGTACCTAAATGTTTAGATTTGTACAACATTAGTCTCATTCTAGAAGGCACTTGGCATAGAAAATTTTTAGTTAAAGCTTCTTCTGCAGAAGCTGAGGTTTAAGAGTGTCAGGTCATTTGTTTCTGTTTCCACAGTTTTCAAAAATTTACCCAGTATGGAGAAAACACACCAATGACCTCTGTTTCCAAGAGGCTTTCCAATGAGCTTACATTACAAAAGTCATTTAACCTGTCCCAATGAGGCAGTCCAATTTTTCTAGCAGAATGAGAGGAGGAAGGTGTTGTCAAAGGCTCTTATCCAACTACCATTTTCTCTTGGCAAGCCAACAGAATTCTGATTTCATTCAGATTCCTAAATCTCAAGGCAGGTTGTGATCTACAGGGAATGAATCTCATGGGTCTTAGCCAGTCATGGTAATCTGGTTCCTGTGTGCCAGTAGTTGGTCTAGTGTTTTGCATATGACCAACTTCTGGCTGAAAAGATGTAAGGGAATCTGCTGGGAGAAGGAGCTTCTAGAAAAGAGTATTTTCCTGGTTAAAAATACAGAGAATTTTGAAAAGCCCTTTGACCTCTAAGCCTCTCTTCTTGTATTGAAATTAGCTAAGTGAGGATAACTTGCTTGTAGCTACATCTGTCTTCCTGTAACCATGAAGTGATGAGATGACTGGATAAAGAGCCACTGTACTAAAAATGGCAGAGTGGAAATATAAAAAGAGCCTGAATACTTGATGTCATTTTTAGCTACTGCTCCCAAAATGGAACAAAAAACTGCCTACCTCTGGACAACTTGTTAGCTGAGATCATTGAAAGTCTTTCTTACTTATCTTTTACTTGAAGGTGAAAGCATTCGTAAGGGCAGTAACATTTTAAGCCCCTTAGTTTTAAATGCTTTATATTACCAGACAAAAGGATCGTCTGACAGTAAAGTGAAGAGACACTGGAAATTCCTGCATTTTAATCTTTCAAAAATGAACTCGAAATTCTGTTCAGTGTTTTACTAGCAGATATCAGGGGGCCCTTTATATTTGCTAGAACTTTCAGAATAAGTACCTACTAGTATAGCAAGCTTGGTTGGCAGGACACATCTTACAATAAGGAATTGTGAACGGGCCCTGTAAGGAAAACTAGCAGTTGTCCTGTCTTGGAGAGAATTTTAGAATCAGGATAAAAGAAATCGATTACTGATAATTTGGAACTCAAACCATTCTTCAGTATCTGCAGAGATTAGGAGTGGGGCATTTGTTTGCATAGAAAGTGACAAAACTTTGAAAACACATTGGATATTAAAAAATAAAAATAAGTGAGAAATATTTTATTACTATAGAGAGCACTGTAGCTTCTGGAACCCTGTAGCCTATTTTTCACAGATAGAGAATTCTAGATGCTGTAATCACAAAGACTGCTGTGCTCTTAAAGATGCCCTGCAGGCTTCTGATGCTGAGGTGATTTCCTGAATGCACAATATGCCTGAGAAGAAACTTCTGAGGGAAAAACTTGTTTTGTCCGTTAGCAGAGTGACTTTCAAACTTTTTTTTAAACCCTGACTCATAGTAAGAAATACATTTTACATGTCTAGTATAAGTATGCGTGTGCATGTGTACATACACATGACTGAAATAAGTTTCATGAAAAGATCCTTATTCTTTTATTGTGTGATGCACTCTCAGATATTCTATTTTAGTCTTTCTGTTTTCTTTTCCCTTCCATTTTTTAAAATTAATTATTTATTTTTGGCTGTGTTGGGTCATCTGTGCTGTGTACAGGCTTTCTCTAGTTGCGGCAAGCGGGGGTTACTCTTTGTTGAGGTGCGCAGGCTCCTCATTGCAGTGGCTTCTCTTGTTGCGGAGCACGGGCTCTAGAGCACAGGCTCAGTTGTTGTGGCACACGGGCTTAGTTGCTCCGCGGCATGTGGGACCTTCCCGGACCAGGTCTCGCTCGAACCGTGTCCCCTGCATTGGCAGGCGGATTCTTAACCACTGCACCACCAGGGAAGCCCCCCTTCCATTTTGAAAAAGGGCTGGTTTTAGCCTACTAAACTGATTTCACCACCTGCTAACGGGTTACCACTTGCAGTTTGAAAAAGCACTGAGTCAGGATAGTTTCTGCAGCAGGTTACAGCTCCTATGAGTTCAACAGGCTTGAACAATATGGAAACTTGTCTTAGAGAGCAGAGAGTCCAGAGACAGGGCAGATTTTAGGGCTGCTTATTAGTCACCCAGGTGCTTTGTCTCTGCTCTGACTTCTACAGCGCCGTCTTCAATCTTCGGCTGCCTTCCTTGCAGGCTTAATAAAGCAGTGTGTTGGACTTTTTCAGTTATTCCTTCAGACCCACCCTCTGCCCTTCTCTGTCCGCTCTGTGCCCTGTGAGGCCCACCTGTATGGATTACACGAGTGGGCTTCCTCATCTGCTGGCTTCTTCCTGGATTCGGCCAATAGGAAGACCCCAAAGGAAACTGAGCAGAAAGAAGAGAATGAAGCTGGGATATTTTTCATCCGGCTTCCTCCTTGTGAGGTCAAGGTGTGCTGACCACATTCCTTAATCCAAGTCACAGTTCTTCTCAAGGTGACCCTCTCTCCCACTCTCTCCTGGGTTCTGTAACCCCTGCCCCTTGTGCCTTTTGGGAACAAGTGTGATGAGAGCTCTCCTGCCTCTTGCCCTAAGGTGCTGCTTTATTCCTTGCGCTCTCATTTCACCCCGCCCCTGCCTTTGTAATTCCCTTTTATTAAATCATTTAAATTAATTAATTAGGTTGTGTCAGGTCTTAGTTGTGGCAGGCGGACTCTTTAGTTGTGGCATGCAAACTCTTAGTTGTGGCATGCATGTGGGATCTAGTTCCTGGACCAGGGATCAAACCCGGACCTCCGCATTGGGAGCACGGAGTCTAAACCACTGTGCCACCAGGGAAGCCCCATAAATCATTATTGCATGATGTTAATTTGAGTGTGGCAACCGTACCTCAGTAAGGCTAATATCAGCTGCCAAAATCAACCGTGCTCACCATCATTGGGGAGGGATAGATTGGCTACTTTTCCTAGAAGCCCTGAGACTGGCTCTCTTCATTCCCTTTCAGCTCAAATGGACGATCCCTATCTGCTTCTGAGAACTCAGTGGAGGGGGAAAGGAATTGCCATGATCAGCTTAAACTAGGTGTCTGAGCTGGAATGGATGTTAACCAATCACACTATGACATTGAACCCTGAAGGGCCAAATAGAAAAGCAAATCTCTTTTGTAATTAGAGGACTACAATGATGCAATATGAGATTTAGCCCAGCATCATGGCAACAAGTAAATAAAGGTAGTTATTTTAGTGGCAAATCAAATTACTTAATTATATCTTCACTAGCACTTTGGGATGACTGATCCAAACACCAAAATGATGTTTTTGTTTTGAAATGAATCTTTCTTTCACAAAATAATATATTTTCTTTTGCCAGATGGAGTTGGGATAAAATGGCAAGGTTATGTAAGACTTCACATGCACCATATCAAACAAAGAGAAGTTTAATAGGTACTTCCTGTACTCATTGGTAGAAATTTATCTGTAAGTCAAATTACATATGATCACACAACATATTATTGGTTCCAGAAGCTGACCCAAAATTGGGAGAAAATGGGTTTAGTGGAAGTTTCCTGTCTTTCTCTGTATATTACCCCAGAAATGTTCTAGTGATCGGGGCAGGACCATGCCAGAGCTGGGGAAGTCCATGTCCCCATTGTGGTCTCTTCTCCTTCTTTTCTTCTCCAGAAGACAAGATATAGATGTTAAAGTAGAAGAATTGTACTGACACTGAATAGGTTTATTTAAAAAATTAAAATTAGGACAGAATTTTCTCTCCAGTGCTAGCAATAAGGGCGCTCCAGAAAGTTGCAGCAGCATCTTCATCCTGAGGCTGGTGTCAATCAGAGCCGTAGGAGGTTGATATGTTGAATGTTTTCCAATTTTTTTTCCCTCCATACCCTCTCTCCCACCTTCTCCACCCTGCTCTGTTCTCTGCTCAGACAAATAGCAGGTCAAGGTCACCTTCCTCCTTCTTCCTACTTCCCACCTCTCCTTACACAGTAGGATCAGACTTATAGATAGACCTAATCGCCTTTCCTGATTTTTTTCTTTGGTCACTGTCTAATTGGAATGCCCTAAGTAGACGAGAGAGCAGAAAGAACAATGAATTCTAGGGCCACACAGTGGGTGCTTTAGGAAATTAAAATATCCTGGATCGGGGCTTCCCTGGTGGTGCAGTGGTTGAGAGTCCGCCTGCCGATGCAGGGGACACGGGTTCGTGCCCCGGTCCGGGAAGATCCCACATGCCGTAGAGCGGCTAGGACCGTGAGCCGTGGCTGTTGGGCCTGCATGTCCAGAGCCTGTGCTCCGTAACGGGAGAGGCCACAACAGTGAGAGGCCCACATACCGCCAAAAAAAAAAAAAAAAATCCTGGATCAAAGAGCACTGAGGCAGATTGCTCCTTACTGCCTCCTGCCTCAGCCTCTGGAAATTCTCTGGACAATGGTATGGGTTGAGCTACTGCTTCTGGGGCTCCACATTAAGTCCAGATGGAATTCCCTGAGGCCCTGCCCTCGGAGGTTAGGCTGAGAGTGGCTGCTAGCCCTGGTTTTTCACCAGCGTCTCCCCTGGGCTTCTCCAAACTTGGCCATGGCTGTTCTGACTGTGCTCACCATCCTCGCCCTTCTCTGCCACTCTCACTCCCCTTTGCTTTCCACTTCTCCCCACCCATCCTCTCACATGAACCTTTTCTCCTTTCTCTTTCTAAAGCTTTTACTTGTGTCAGTTGAGTGATAGTAACTTCTGGAACTGTAACTCA
The DNA here is from genome assembly GCF_964341445.2 of Mesoplodon mirus. Taxonomy (NCBI): domain Eukaryota; kingdom Metazoa; phylum Chordata; class Mammalia; order Artiodactyla; family Ziphiidae; genus Mesoplodon; species Mesoplodon mirus. Next base: position 28,987,492 of record NC_138986.1, on the reverse strand, counting down.
GTCCTGCAGGCTTTTTGTCATTTAATGAAGCGGGCAAAGGTTTAGAGTAGATGTTTGTGTTCCCAGAGCATCTAAGTGCATTTCTCTAACTCCCAAAGTCAGCTAATACAGGGAGTAGTGTTTGCGGCACATGGTACAATCAGAAGATCTATCAGAAGACCTAGGGAATTCAGATGTCTATATTTGGGGAAAATATTGAATACCATATAAGACAAAGATATTTAACACCTGCCCAAGTTCTCTCTCATTCCCTTTCTTTCTTTCTTCTCTCTTTCTCCCTTTCTTCCTCCCTCCCTTCCTTCCTCCCTCCCTTTCTTTCCTTCCTTCCCTTCCTTTCTTTCTTGTTCTTTCTTTCTTTCTTTCTTTCTTTTTTCTTTCTTTCTTTCTTTATTGTTCTCTCTTTCTTTCTTTCTTTCTTTTTTCTTTCTTTCTTTTTCTTTCTTGTTCTTTCTTTCTTTCTCTTTCTTTCTTTCTTTCCTTCTTTCTTTCTTTCCTTCTTCCTTTCTTTCATCTAGCCCTCCACCTATTCATCCAACCACCCATCCATCCCCTTACCTACCTACTTACCTATCACTAAATAATAGCTGCTGGTCAACTGGGCTCTTTGTTTTCATGTAGAGAGCATATTTCAAGGAAGTAGATTTGTTTCTTTTAAAAAAAAACAGTCGTAAAGTTACCTTCCGGTTTGCTTAGTTTAGGTGGAGTAAAGAAAATGACATCACCTGTGGAACACTGGATCCTCAGGGCAAGCACCTGTCCTGGATACGGGTGATACCACCTCCTCCTAGTGTCCCTGAGGCCTCTGCCTGGGTCTGGTTCACTGGTAGGTCATGGGTGGTGAATTCTCTGGAAGGGTATTTCATAACATGTTTGCACATTGTTTTGGAGTGAAGATTGCCAGAGTTTAAGATATTGGATTCCATTTTACTTCCCGTCTAGGAGACATTGTAGTAAAGATATTTTTCTAAAGAAATTCTTCACATTGGGGATGGATCCAGGTTTGGTGGATCTTAAGGTTATACAATTTTGTAGATCATCTTTAAGGAAAAGTATATAAAAGTGGTTATGAAATTAAATATTTAATTAAAATTAGGAAAAAATCTCTACAAATTATACTTTAAAAATACAGAATAGGGCTTCCCTGGTGGTGCACTGGTTAAGAGTCCGCCTGCCGATGCAGGGGACATGGGTTCGTGCCCTGGTCTGGGAAGATCCCACATGCCTCAGAGCAGCTGGGCCCTTGAGCCATGGCCACTGAGCCTGCGTGTCCGGAGCCTGTGCTCTGCAACGGTAGAGGCCACAACAGTGAGAGGCCCGTGTATCACAAAAAAATAATAATAATAAATACAGAATATATCATAAACATCACAAAATCTAGAAAAACAATATAATATTTATTATTAATTAACTGCTTGGCACACCTTTCTTATATTTTGGCTGTGTACTCCTAAGTTTCCTCTTCATATGATAATGGCTTTTAAAAATAATTTTTCATGAAGAAAGTAATTTGATCTGCTAGTATGTTTGATTGAAATTTATTTCTTATTATTGATAATTGAGATGTATCAAACATTCAACTTCTCACAGAAATTCTGTTAACAATATTGCTAAGCATGTTTTACAAAAGAAGGAAATCTAATAAATTCTATTTTACATAATAGCTATTCAAAAAGAAAGATAAAGAAATATGTTTCATTTATTATTGCATATTTGCTATTATCAAGCATGTTCTTAACAGGAGTGAATTTCCAATTTGACTAGATGTCATGAGAAGTAAATCTTCCACTTAAGATTTAAACATCTGATGATTGGAAGAATTTTCCACAGACTAGTTTCTGGTTCCACATGTTTCAAACATCTTTTCTCCTCTGTTGCTGGTAGACTGCGATGCCAAGTGCCATAGAGAACACTCATAGACTGATACAGCCTCTGGGCCCCATCTGTTTTTTTCAAATTGAAGTATAGTTGATTTACAATGTTTCAGGTGTAGAGAAAAGTAATTAGGTTATACACACACATATATGTATATATGTGTATATATATATATATATATATATATATATATATATATATATATTCTTTTTCAGATTCTTTTCCATTATAGGTTATTACAATATATTGGATATATTTCCCTGTGCTATAAAGCAGGTCCTTGTTGTTTATTTTATATATAGTAGTGTGTAACTGTTCATCAAAAACTCTTAATTTATTCCTTCCACCGTTTCCCCTTTGGTAATCCTAAATTTGTTTTCTATGTCTGTGAGTATATTTCTGTTTTGTAAATAAGTTCATTTGTATCTTTTTTAAAAATCCCACATATAAATGATATTATATGATATTTGTCTTTCTCTGTCTGACTTATTTCATTTAGTATGATCATCTCTATGTCCATCCATGTTGCTGCAAATGGAATTATTTCATTCTTTTTATGGCTGCGTAATACTCCATTATACACACACATATATATATATATATATATATATATATATATAAACATATACATCACACTTTCTTTATCCGTTTATCTGTCGATGGATGCTTGGGTTGTTTCCATGTCCTGGCTATTGTAAATAGTGCTGCTATGAACATTGGAATGCATGTATCTTTTTGAATTAAAGTTTTCATCTTTTCCAGATATATAGCTCCCATACTTTTATGTCATGATGTTGGCTGGGTTTGCTCAGTAGACAGTAGGTTACTCTTAGAAGACATTACTATTCCAGGACAACTTGTACTAACAACATGGAAGTGACTGGAAACCACATAAATATACATCAGTAAAATCAAACAAATGTATTCCCAACTAAACTTCTCTTTAGTTGGATCTTCAGAATCCATATAGCCATTCTAACTCCACCAGACAGCAGAGGAAGTCTGATGGAAGAAATGTTGTAGTGGATAAATACAGTGTTCTTAACAAATGACAGTAAATGTACAGTTGATCCTCATTATTTGTGGATTCTGTATTTATGAATTTGCTGACTCACTAAAATTTATGTGTAACCCAAAAGCAATATTTGAAGCACTTTTTTGGTGGTGGTTCATAGATAGGTACAGAGAAATGAAAAACTTGAGTTGCCCAATGTGCAAGTTCCCAGCTGAGGTTGAACAGGGTGATGCCCTGCCTTCTTGTCTCAGTTCTCATGCTGTAAACAAGTGTCCTTTCTGAAGGCAATTCAGTACCACATTTTCTGCATTTTTGTGCTTTTTGTTGATTTTGCTAGTTCAGTGACCCTGAAGTGTAGTGCTAAAGTGCTGTCTAGTGTTCCTAAGTAGAAGAAGGTTGTGAGGTGCCTTGTGGAGAAAATACATTTTGAATAAGCTTCATTCAGGCAAGAATTATTATAGTCTGTCAGTGGTGAACTCAATGTCAATGAATCAACAGTATATATTATATAAGTCTTTAAACAGGACCACATATAAAATAAAGTTATTGATATGTATTGATCAGTTGACAAAAATGTTGTGACCAGGGGCTCACAGGAACCTAAACTTGTATTTCTGCTAGGAGCAACGATTCAATATTCACTAATTCAGCTCTCATGGTGGCTTTATAAAATTGTATAATTACTACAAATAACAAGAGTCAGCTGTCTACTACCTCAGCAAATTTTACAAAAGCATATGATCATGTGAACACATCATTAGGGTTTCTCACAAGGCCTTGGAAGATACCTATGCAAGTCACGAACCTGGAAAGTTAATCTCTGTTTTTTATGACTCTGGGCTGCAGGAACCCAGAAATCATTTAAGCACTTTCCCCAGAGGAATAAGATATACTTTCTTTGCTTTTAGAAAATGGGAAACTGAGCTAAAATGCCACTGGTCCACTTGGTGGTCACCACTTTGTGGTGGTTATCTAATTCTGATCTGCCTCCAATTATTGCTATTTACTCCAGGATGATTAACTAGGAAAGCAACAGCCTGATAATTCTCATGAAAATTAGTGATTGTTTGTTTTTCCTTCTCTTAATAGTTGACTTTAATAAGAATTTTTCTTATGTTTCCTTCTGAAAAACATTAAAAAAATGAGAATAATCACCACATAATAAAGGTTTATTGTGTGAGACAGATTTTATATACTATGGCATTCAGCCTCAACTATTATTGAGGCAGGTGGTATCATAACTTTCTTACCAAACTCAGCAACAACTGGCTGAGAGGTTGAACTACTTGCCCAGGATCACAAACTTGTAAATGAGAAAACTGGTCTTGGAACCTGGTCCATTTATCTCCAACAGTCATGTTCTTTCCACTCAACTGTCTTGCCCTTCAGAGACAGATCAGCAGAGTATACACAGATATTTAACGGGATATAGTTTTCTATTCTTCTCTAAGGAACTGGAGAAGGCTCATAATCGGGGAGCTTGAACCAGTAGTTCTGACTCTGTGTGACTCTCTTTTTTTCATCCCACATCATTCCTGGCCCTTGAAGTCTGGTCTGGGATGGGATGTTGGTCTTTGCTTATCAACCCATAAGGTGGAGGTTCTCTGCCTTTCTTACTGAGATGCTAGGCCTGTTTTTACTTCTGTGACCTTTGTCTGTATTCAGTATCAGCATCATTTTTCCCATGATGATGGGGGTGGGGAGCAGGAGGGCACAGTGGTGTGAGTGCTAAACATGAAACAGAATTGTTATCTCCCGGTCCCGTGGTTCCAAACTGTACACCACAGCTCCCTGGGACAACCCAACAAATTCACAGGAATGCCAAAGAATGATTCAAATTTCTGAGGAAACCACAGCGATATTCAACATCTGCTGAATAGCACATGAACCAATAGCTCAAGGGAATTCACTGTTTCAAAATGAGATCACTTTACATTTCTCTTGATGAAATACCTTTTGTTTTTTAATTGGGGTATAGTTGTTTTACAATGTTGGGTTAGTTTCTACTGTACAGAGAAGTGGAGTTCCCTGTGCTATACAACAGGCTCTCATTACTTATCTATTTTATACATATTAGTGTTTATATGTCAATCCCAACCCCCATGTCATCCCACCCTTGATGAAATATGTCTGCAAAGTTGTTTTTTTTTTAGAGATTGCTGTGATAAATAGGAATTTTACCTGATTCTAAGATTTCAGAAGCTGTGTGGGGCTCAACAGACACACACATCCTATTGGTAAGTAATTGTGACTATTAAGAATGAAATGGCTATTATTTCTTCTTTCGAATTATGCTCCCCCCCTCCCAAACAGCTAGTAAATTGTTAGGACAAAAGTACTTTCTCTGTTATTTGGACCTAACGACTTAATAAATAGAATTGTCAGGTATCTCTCTGGGCCTACAGCATCAGGAAGAAATTACTGAGACACTAAGGGCACCATGAACTGGGAAGCTTGGGAAGCTCTGAGCTCCATCCTGGGCAACAAGCTACAGTACTTTAAGTGTTTCCTTTTTTAATTTTTTATCAAACCAAATATCAGTTTTATTACTGATAAATTTAGAAAATATGGTTTTACATCAGTAGCCCACTGGATTTGCTAATTCATCAGACCTGAGTTAAACAGATTTATCCATGTGATCACAGGATGCAGGTAGGCTAAACCCAGTACACCCCAGGGGCAGACCCCTTGCCATGAGACACAGAGCAAATGAGGACATATGTATTTTGCAGATTGGTTGGTTCACAAAAACAGGCAAGAGAAAAAGAGTCTGAGGGTGGGAAAATTCAGTTTCATCAGATAAGTCACTCATTCCCCCTGCTTAGGGAGAAGAGGGAGGGGGAAGGAAGAAAGATCAAGAATATTCCTGGTGGCAGTGTCTCCACACGGAAACCTGAATCAAGGGAAATGGAAATTCCTCCCATATACAAAATGAGTGGTAGAGGCTGGACATAGAAAAACAATACACTGTGTTTTAGCAAATATGTTTTCATTTCCTTGCTAGTGAGTCTGAAGCATTTTTCACATTATCAAGTTGTCTTAGCTCTTACGTGAATTGTCTTTTCATGACAAGTACATTTTTTAAAGGCCATTAAAAATTTACCCTGTCAGAAAGGAATATTTGTGATAAGGCTGGACAGGGAACGGAGTAGAGAAAGAGCCCTAGCTGAGGATGGGGAAAATACTTAATCGGTTCCTAGCATTTTCACCCACGATGAAAATCGTTTCTCTATTAAGTTCTCTGTATTCTTGAGAGAGTCTGAATTTCTTTCCTTGCAAATGCCTTATTGCCCTCACGCTTCTTTCTTCCAGGCAAGCCTGAACCACAGATAAACTTCCACACTTGCTTTGCCTTGACTACACCGGGGAGATGGGCCTGCCGAGAAAACGCCACAACCAGCAGAACTGGAATCACTGCACATTTGTAATTACCACACTCAGCACAGCCCTGCAAACTCACTCAGCTTCTCTAGAAAGCTTGCTCTCATTCTTTGAAACTTCAAGCCTTTTTCCTTCTCTAAGGAGGAGACGCACACTCCCACACAACCACCACCCACTCTCAGCAATGAATCATGTATTAGGCTGCGGAGAGAAAGCTGAAGATATCAGTCAGGAAGCACCTTATGCCCCCACCACCAAATCCATACGCTGCCTGCGTTTACACCAGTCTGTCTTCTCCTTTCTTCTCCCTAATGAAAATGAGCAACAGCTCACCTTCTGTCAAAATCTGATCACAGGTACACTGAATGCCATACCTACTTCCTTACCTGCCTCCTTCCTCCCCCCCCCTCCTTAATCCCCTTCTCCCTCCTTCCTACCTTCCTTCCTTCTCAGTAGGACACTCCAGTAGAAGCTTCCTCACTGTACCCTTCTCTACTTGGGCATACAGTCGACCTTGGGTATCAGTGAATATGGAGAGCTGAGTGTACTACTTCATTTTATATAAGGGACTTAAGCATCCATGGATGGTATCTGTGGGAGTCCAGGAACCAATCCCCCTCTAATACTGAGGAACAGCTGTATAGACATCTACATTATTCTCCAAACCCTCCTCTGACATGGCCTCCTCCCCTCTGCATCTTGCTTTGCCCTTTCCATCAGAAGACACTTCTCAAAGGGATGTCTCTTCACACGTCCATCACCCTGTTAGACTGAAGGTATTTATTAGGGGTAGAGAAAGCTCCCTGGTGGATTGAGAGGTCTGGAGAAATGGCTTCTAAGCTGATATTTCAGGACAGATTGTGTTGGAATCTTTGGGCAGAGGCCCAGGAATCTCCATATTTAATGAGTGCTCCAGGTCACACCGGCCTTGGTAAAGACAAAAATTCCCTCCTCTAATTGGTTGTAGGCAGCTTTAAAGCAATCAAGCCTTGATGGTAACCAGGGGCTGGGGATGGGGTGGGGTGGTGGCAGGGGGAGGTGGGGATTGGGTATAACTGCTTACTGTGTATGGGGGGTTTTCTTTTGGGATGATATGAACGTTTTGGAACCAGATAGAGGTGGTAATTGCATAACATTGTGAGCGCAGTAAATACCATTGAATTGTATGCTTTACAACGCTAACTTTATATTATGTAAATTTTACCTCCAATTACAACACCTACTGAGAAAAATAAATAAACCTTATTTAGTCCTCTCAAGCAGAAAATACTTAAAAATATTTTTGATGGGTTGCTCATCAGAGAATAAAATTATAATAATTAATTACAGGGAGAGGTAGGTTTTTATATAGACGAATAGTCTAGAAGTTTTCTTGATCAACAAAATGTTGGATCATGAGGATTCAATAGTATAAACTTTATTTGCATTTAATTTGGCCTGGTGTCTATTCTTTATCTGCACTGGGACCCTCAGGAGGAAGATAAAATAACATTTTGAGATATTATGAAAAAGTATTTTATTATACCCTATTAACCAATGTGGAAACTGTTGTTTGCACAAGACACTAAATATTAAAAATGCTATACAAGAATATTATATAAAACACTGGGAAAACCGGCTGTGATTACTCAGTAATTTCCAGAATATTTCAGCTTCAGCTTTATGCAGCCTCATTTTAAGATGGAGGAGAGCTGTTCACTGGGGACTAATTTGCATTGATAACATGCTGTGCCTTTAATGGACCCTCAGCAAAAGCCAAGACTATGAGTGGGATCAATAGTGCACATTCTTTACTAAAGCTTTTTAATACATTTAACTGCATTTGGGTATTAGTCTTAATAAGCTTTCTGAGCTTTGACTATTATTGCTCCTTAGAGTATTACTAAGAAATACAGAATTGCATGTGGTATTCCCATTAAATAAGCAAATTCGTATTAGAAGTCATTATGAAAACTAATTATTTAGGAAAAGGCAGGCCATGTTACTGGTTGGGAAATCCTGACATTATGTTTTGGAATATGAAAATACCCTTCATTCCTGGAGCATCTTCCCCAGAGCAACATCTAAGTGTATTTCCCTAATCCATATCATCTCTTCTGCTTCTCTGCATGAGGATGAGAAGAAGCCCCTGCCTGCATAGACTTGATCTTCCTAGGTTGGTAGGGCTCCCCAGGGATGGGACGGAGACCTGCAGGGCTGGCCAGTGGGTTGGTAAAGTGTTGGACTTGTTGGCTGGGTGCTCAAGGTTGCAGCTACCATGGGTTGTCCCCTGTGCACTGGGCATTTTTCATTTGCTACTTTGTTCATGCCTCACAAATAGCAGTCCTCACTTCACAAACAAGAAAACAATCCACACATCTAGAAAGTGGGACTTGCATTTCAAACCTGGGTGGGCCAAACTATTAAATCCTTTCTCCTCTCTGAGGCACCACCCCTCTCTGCTGGGAACTAACAAAGGGAAAAATCCCTTTCTTGTTTCAGACAGACGGGAATGAAGAGTCTCACGGAAGCAAAGGAAACTCTTCCTTTCTGAAGGGTTGGGTGGGTCTGTGCTCAATTACCATAGAGGACCTGGGAGGTGGAGGAATTTCCTTAGAAGAGCGCATTATTGAACTTGAAAAGTGGATTAGAGCCATTAAATTAGCTCTTTGACACCTTCTGGGAAAAGGTAAATATCATTACAGTTTTTCCATTTAGAGAAACACCAGTACAGAAATATTGAAGAAGTGTCTCCCATTGTCAGAGAGGTGGGAGAGAGGGGTGGATTTAAACTGACTTCTCAGATTTCTTACTCTAATTGCTACACCATATTTTCAAACATTAAAATGTCTCAAGCTTTTGGCAAGAAATTTTAAAACATCAAAATTCAATTCTCTGCCAATTACCAGCCATTTAATTTAGGAGTACCTAATTGAGTTTTCTGGTTTTAAGGTGCTTACAGACTAGAAACTCATGCTGTATTTGAGCCCAAAGCTAAATTTTTATGGGCAAGTTATAACCTTTCTAATAGACTTTGAACTGTAGTGACTGATCCTTGCAGGTATAACTGTAATGAGCTTTCATCTCTTGTTTAGTGCATTCTCCACCTGAAATTGAATCTATAATAAATTATGTGCTGGAGTCCAAGCTGCCATCTCAGGAGGACAGCTGGGCGAAAAGGTCAGGGAAAATGGGTCTTTGTTTAAAGTGGTCCCAGCAAAAATATCTCATCTAAAATCTGTGGGAAGTTGACACTTTCATTTTTTTCTTTATCTCACTGCCTGCACTCTGATGAGCAGAGCAGGAGAGAAGCAAAATTTTGTTCATATAATGGGCATCAGGATCTAAGAAACCTCAGAAAGCAAAGAGACAATCTATTACATTTAAAATATTAGATTTTATGTCAGATACCGGGCATGTTTGTGAACTAGTGTGACTTTATATGTAGCCTAGGGACACTTACATATCAATTTGGATGGTGATGAGTCACATCCAAGTTGAACATATATGTATATCTATAATTAAGCTTTGTCCAAATGTTTCTACAAGAAAGGAGCTGCTTTCTTTTATTATATCTTGGTACAAAGATGTAACCACCCAAAATATTTATTGCAGAACAACCTGTTTCAACCTTCCTAATTTTACTGTGTTGATTGGAGAGAGAAAACTACTACATTTAAATGGAGCTCCATGTCTTACATGTAGTCAAGGTTATGTAAATGTTTGTTGAATGAATGCATGAGCATATAAATGGATAATAAAGTGTGACAGAATTGACCAAGTTCCTTCTGTGTCACATTGGCTTTTAAAAGGGATTTTTTCTTCTTTTTAAAAATTGAAGTATAGTTGATTTACAATGTTTCAGGTGTACAGCAAAGTGATTCAGTTTATATATATATATATGTATATATATTTATATATATACATATATATATATGTATATATATATACTCATTTTCAGATTTTTTTTTTTTTTTTTTGGCCACGCTGCGTGGCTTGTGCGATCTTAGTTCCCCGACCAGGAATCGAACGAACCCCAGCCCACAACAGTAGAAGCGTGGAATCCTAACCATTGGACCACCATGTAATTCCCCTGATTCTTTTCCATTGTAAGTTATTACAAGATATTGAATATAGTTTCCTGTGCTATACAGGTCCTTGTTGTTTATCTATTTTATATATAGTAGTGTGTATCTGTTAATTCCAAGTTCCCAGGTTATCCCTTCCCACTTTCCCCTTTGGTAACAATACGTTTATTTTCTATGTCTGTGTAAAATGGATTTTTAAGTTGAGTCCGAAAAGCACTCTCAGGGTGAATATGACTGTATTACAGAAACAATCCTTGGGCAAAATAAGTTTCCTTGGAAAAAATTCCTGCATAGAGGATTAGTGTTGGTGTCCTCAGAATTTGGTTGACAGAACCACTAAAGAATCCTGAGAATAAAGACAACCTGCCTCTTAGCCTACAGTAGATCATGTGTGGGTGGGTCTCGCCACTTCCATGTATGACTCTATGAGTGGAAAGAAGCCCCCTACATGAAGGAGTATTTTTATCCACAGATGCAGACAAATGCCAGGAATCCTTTTAAAAGGATTTCCTATGGATGGAAGAAGGTGTCTTAACAGCTCTCCGTTTCCTATGTGATTGAGCCGCTGTGAGGAGATTCACAGCTGACTGAAAAGGCACTGAATCCTTGAAACCAAACATTTAAGGTATAATAGAAGCCACATCGTGGGCTTTGAAATCAGAGTTTTGGGGTGTGAATAAAAACACAATTACTAGCTATGACTTTTATTTGACCTCTTTGAGACTCAATTTCTTTTTTTCTTTTGTTTTTAGTGGTTTAAAAGAAACAAAAATTTATTATCTGACAGTTCTGAAGGACAGAAGTCTGGCACAGGTCTCAATGGGCTAAAATCAAGGTGTTGGTAGGGATGAATTGTTTTCTGGAGCTCTTGGGGAGAATCTGTTTCCTTTCCTTTTCCAGTTTCTAGAGGCTGCCTACACTCCTTGGCTTGTGGCTCCCTTTCTCTGTCTTCAAAGCCAGCAATGGTGCGTCTCTGACCATTCTTCCACAGTCACATCTTGAGACTCAATTTCTTTATGTGTAAAGTGAAGGTATTATTCTAGAAGTATTATTCTAGAAGTATTCTAAAGTAGAAGGTATTATCTACTCTATAGAAGGGTGAAATAATATACATAAAATGATTAGCACAATACCATTCTCTTAGCGGTTGCTTGATAAACGGTAACTATCAATATTATTGAACAGACACACATCCTACCTTGAAATGTTCATTACCTGCCTCTACCTCTTTAGACAGTCACACAATATTTATTGTGCAGCTACTATAAGCCAGAAGGATGCTAGGTATCACACACACAGTGTTGACCAAACACATATAACCCCCTGTTCTCATGGAGTTTACAGTCTAGGAGGGAAGATGGACATTAAACCAGTAATCTTGGGACTTCCTTGGAGGTCCAGTGGTTAAGACTCCTGTGATACCAATGCAGGGGGCACTGGTTCTACCCCTGGTCAGGGAACTAAGATCCCGCGTGCCACATGGCGTGGCCAAAAATAAATAAGTAAATAAACCAGTAATCTTTAGGCAGAAAAATCAGAAAACGTGACATGACCATGGGTGATCCAACAATCCAAGGTTTATTATTTTGAACAATTTTTAATCCTTTCCTTCCCTTGCCCTTTTTGTCTCTTCCCATGGGCTATAGGGAAGTTCAGAAGAAATGTATTATTATCCGCTTCTCTAGTCTTAATAATTTTTTAAACCACAGGCTTTAAGGTAGTTTAAAATGGATTATTCAATGTATTAATCAGTATTTTTGTTGCAGAAAATAGAATCTTCTCCGGCTAGCCATGCAGAATGGTATTTACTACGGAGTGTTGATACTAATTCCCAAACCGGTGGAAGATGCGAAGAAACAAATCTAGGCTGAGTTACCAGGAATGAGCCCCAAGCCACACTGTAGAACCAGGCCATTAAGGGTGGCTGTCCCTCTACACTGATCAGGAAGCTATTAAATCAAGAAGTTGCCACCTCAGCTGCCAGGCCCAGATCCACACCTCCCTGTACGCACAAAATGAGTGCCTTGTACCCTGCCTTTCCCCCCACATGACTCAGTTCTGAATCAGAGTCTTATGTGAGTGCATCTAATTGGAGACACCCACATCACATACAGAACGGCACTATAAACCACACCTGGAAAACGTGCTTTTAGTTGTTTAGTCTAAGGACCCTTAAAAGGGCCTGGAGTGGGTATAGAGCAAGGTAATCCACAGTATCCCTTACAAAAGTGTTTGGTAGAGGCATAACCATCAACTGAACAAGGGCATCTTTTCATAAGAAGAAGAGCATTTCTCTTGCATTTCCAACAATTTCATTGGCTGCATGGCAGTGGAGCCACCCTTTTTAACTGTTTAGTACACTAATTCATCTCAACCTATAATTAGAATAGATGTTAAGTTTCTGTAATTTTTTTTTTTTAATGCCTTACCTGGGATCGGTTATTTATTAGGAGAATACTACAAGTGTCTGCTGTCAGTTTCTTGATGTGCCATAGTTTCCCTCTTGGTTTTGCCAGTTGTTAGTCAATGTGACTTGCATGTGTAATTGATGAAATGGATTGAGAAATGTCAAGTGACATGTGTGACCAAACCAAATCTTTCAACATCCTGGTCTGTTTATCAGAAATCAAAGCTGCTAAGAAGAGTGAAAAAAACAAAACAAAACAAAACAAAAAAACCCCCAAAGCCAATCATTCATCATAAGTTTAAAAACAAATAACCTCTGTGTGTGTGTGTGTGTGTGTGTGTGTGTGTGTGTGTGTGTGTGTGTAGATCAAATTTAAAAACAAATTAGAAGCAGGGAGTAAGGGAATAAGGTGGGTGGGTGACAATAATGCTTTTTATGGACACTGACATTTTAATTTCATATAATGTCAATGTTCAGAAAATATTTTTCTTTTGATTTTTTTCCCCAACAATTAAAAAAATAAAAACCATTCTTAGCTCATCGACCGAACAAACACAGGTGGTGGTCCAGATTTGATCCTCTGGATCTAGTTTGCCAACCCCTGCTACAGATCATTAGTGTTTCCACCCATTTAGGCTGAAGGTTCATGGATCCTTACGAGCTGGAGAAGTAATCTATGGGGTTACAATGTGTTATTCTGATCTCTTCTATGCAAACAAATATTATTACCAAAAGATGATTCAACCACAGAGCCGGATGGTGACTGCATTTACATTATAGACCAAGTGGCCTTGATGGAAATGAGGTGTGGATTCACATCTGGTAAGCAAGGTGGCATGTCCACAACTCACTCACCCAGGTACTATCCCATTTAATAGTTACATAATAGTTACAGTTTCTAGGGTAGTAGCATTATTCATTAGGATGTTATGTCATTGACTGATGGTTTGTATGAACTGTGAAACTGATGGATCTACTTTAATTTTCACCTGTTATAATATTTTTTTATAATCAAGGGTGGAGAGAGATCTTATGGGCTCTGGGAGTGACAGAAGAAATTTTCTCAGCTTTGCTCTTGGGACATGAGTTGCTGAGCCTTAAAGATGCAAAGAACTAGGATTACTTATTTTTAGGAAGATAGTGTCTATTATGCTTCTTTGTAAGAAAAAGACCCTCCTGTAGGTATGAGCAGAACGCTGCAGATTTTGCTTTACCTTTGCCAATGTTTCTGAGTGGAGTCCTTAATCAGAAACATCTGTTATAGTGTGCACTCCTGAGCCCCTCCCCAGAGCTTCTCCTGAGTCAGAAGGTCTGGGGTGGGTCCCAGGATTCCAACTTTCAACAGGTGATTATTATGCCTGTGAGAAACTTATGGTTTACTTGAGGCTTCTATTGTCCCAGAATAAAATGTCCAGGGCTTTGTTTCTTTGCCATATTTTAGGACACGAGACTTTCTCCAGAGGCTGAGAACCCCAAGGCCTGAAGGTATAGTGATCACTGAGTGGACCTCAGGCTTTCCCCTTGGGGTCCCGCCTCCTGAACGGCACTAGCAGCGGGAGCACTGCTGAAGGTCCCCCGACTCTGCCGCCTTCTCCCCCTCCCTTCTTGTGGCCTACGAAGCTCCTGCCCACTGTCCACCGCCCCTGCTTCTCATCTCCTCCGCCCTCTCTCCCTGCCCTTCAATAAACTTCAGCTTCCCCAGATGTTAGAGATGCTCTCTTCTGCTTCCAGCCTTACAAAAGCCACCAAGGCAAGAACATATAGATAGCTAGTGGGAACCTGCTGTATAGCACAGGGAGCTCAGCTCGGTGCTCTGTGATGACCTAGATGGGTGGGATGCAGGGTGCGGGGGGAGGGAGGTCCAAGAGGGAGGGGATATATGTATACATATACCTGGTTCACTTCATTGTACAGCAGAAACTAACACAACATTGCAAAGCAACTATACTCCAATTAAAAAAAAAAAAAAAGAACATACCAGGAGACTAGCTAACTTCTAGGAACGAGGCAAGGAGAAAACACAGAGAACAAAACACAGGGTAGTAGTATCTCAATAAATTATCCAGCCACCCACTGAAGCCTGAAAACCAGAGGTCTGCATATATAAATTAGTCTGAAAAATGATAAGCTTAATCAGGAAGCCAGCCAGCCAGTGAGTGGCTGGTGTGGAGGGAGGTGGTCAGGCCCCACCTGAAGATCGGGTCACTGTACTCACCCTCTCCCCATAGCCAAGCTTTCAGTTGTAACCAGAAGAAACAGTTACCTTGGCTCTTAGGGCCGGTCCTATTTAGGACATGAGGGAATTAGAAAGCCCTGCTCAGATACTCACGTCCCACACATTGAGTCACTCAACATGCTTCTCTGGTCTTGATCTTGAGTTCCAGTTCTGGTAACTGGGCTTCTGGCTATTTCAAACACCAGGCTGCTGAGGTCTCCAATTCTCATAAGGATCCTGCATTTCTTATTTCTGGTGCCCAGTGCATCCTAATTCACATAGCTCTCAGCCCCTGTGATATTGGGGTGCTACCTCAATCGTACGTCGATTCTTCTCAGAGACTGGAGTCTTGTTCTGAACTGATTCCCACTGTCTAAGACAGAGTTCCCCAAAACAAAGCTCTTTTCTTCTGAATTCACCTGCTCCTGAAGTCTCTCCTGCTAAGCGAGCCATTTGCCTACCTGGAGTCCTGAACACTGGCTTTTGTTTAATTCTAGCAACTACTCAGGTCCAGTGTTTCTTTTTTTTTTTTTTTTTTTTTGCGGTATGCGGGCCTCTCACTGCTTTTCCACCAGGAAAGCCCAGGTCCAGTGTTTCTGAAACTTCTGTGTGCATCAGAATCCCTGGAGGGCCTGGTAAAAAAACTGATTGCTGGGCTCCAACTCTGATTTTCTGGTTCTGCAGGATTAGAGTGGGACCAGGGGATTGAATTTCTAACTTGTTCCCAGGTGATGCTGGGACCTGCACTTTGAGAACCACCACAAGCCTGCTGTTAGAATAAATTCTCCTCCAGAAGTTTCGCTGTCCCCATCCTCCGGGAAGCAAGAAGGATTTGTGATCCCAGGGCCTCTGACTTTTCCAGATTCTGTTTCAGTTTATAAGGTCATATCTAGCCTGATGAAAGCCATTTGTGTATCGTGGGTATTTAACTGAATTCACTCATGCGTTTCACTTCCAAACCATTCTGTAGTCACAGATGCAGAATCACACTGTCACAGGATATTTTCTTATTGCAGAGTTGGTGAACATCATCCCACTACGGAGCCTCTAGTCTGCAGCCAGGCACTCACACGCATATCACTCCAAGTCCTGGTAGGAAAGACACCCCACAGTCCCATGGGGAATTTGAGGAGAGTTCAACAAAGGAACTAATTCCGAAGTGTGGGCAGAGTTTCAGGAAACCACAAAGGATGCTGTGGTCCCCTGGGGCTAGGAAGAGTGGGATCCCAGTCCTGGAATCCACGGAGTGTAGCTGTTTGGAGAAGGCTGCCTCATGGAAACTGTGGCTTCTGTGGGGCAAGAGGCTGATGGGCAACGACCCAGCAGGAAGGGAGCTGGGGTAGTCAATGCCTGGCTTTCTCTCTCCTCCCGCCTCTGGTCCTGCACTAGTCCTCCACAGGCACAACCCCCAGGAAGTCAGGTGGCAACAGAGCCTGTTGGTATGGTGCCTGTGGACCAAGCTCCTGAGGGCACAGCTCCGGTAGAAAAGGGCAACGCATGAACCGGGAAGGGCCTGTGTAGGTTGTCAAGGGCCACACAGACCCTTCTAAGCAGCCCTCTCAGGAAATGATAATTTCCTCACCTTACAGGCTCCGAGGGGCTAGGTACCCTCCACAGCATTAACATTGTTAATAGACTTCAGAGCTGAGGCTCAAAATCATGGTGGGTTTGCCTCCACTAGATGAAAGGGGATGACAGAAGAGAAGAGTACCTCCCTGGAGACCTGGGAAGTCTCCCATATTTCGTGTGTCTGCTCATCCTGGGAGACTTCAGCTGCTGGGAGGAGAGCTTCACATCGTGTGCTTCTGAGATGCTGGGGCAGGAAATGGTGTTTGTTGTGGGAGGTGCAGACGGGTTCGGAGAAAATCCGCTTTCATTACACACCATGTGCTCTAACTCACCAGGACAGACCCGAAGGAAGGACATATATATTCTTTGGGGTCTATAAGAAACAGCAAACAGAACAGGCATGGATTAAAACATGCTGGTTTTTTTTTTTTTTTTTTTTTTTTGCGGTACGCGGGCCTCTCACTGCTGTGGCCTCTCCTGTTGCGGAGCACAGGCTCCAGACACGCAGGCTCAGTGGCCATGGCTCACGGGCCCAGCCGCTCCACGGCATGTGGGATCTTCCCGGACCGGGACACGAACCCGTGTCCCTTGCATTGGCAGGTGGACTCTCAACCACTGCACCACCAGGGAAGCCCTGCTGACTTCTTTTGGTGGGTGTCACTCCCACCTTTGCCGGTCAATCATTGTATAACTTTGTCTCAGCATCATCATCGGTCCATCGTTGTTTACCAAACACTCTCATGTGCATGGCTCATAGGCAGGCCTCACAGTTTTCTGTCTAAATAATAATACTTGTGAAACTTATGATATCAATACATCAATAACTTAATTGATGCTTGCTAATTATTTTGACACTCTTAGGTAGAAGGTGCTAAATAACTCTTATTTTCCTCTTCTGAGACGGGCACAGAAACGAAGAGATGTGGCGTTGAAGGAGAACGATCTTGCAATATGACTTTTCCTTTGCAACATTGAACATTTTACTGCTAAACACAATGTGAGCGTCTTTTTAAAAAGCCAACATAATTGTTGTAGAACTTCAAAAACATGCTATTCAGCAATGTGCCTTCTGTCTGCCTGGGACCTTTGTGTCACGGCTGTAGGTCAGCAAGGAGGGAAGCGTTCAGAAAAATTATCCAAGCTTTCATTCTGGGAGGAAGAGGAAAGATTTAAAACACATTTAAATATCTTCAGAGGCAGGGCAGGAAAGAGGGACGGGGTGGGTAGAAAGAAGACTTAGGACCACAGGGGTGCAGGAACCCCGGGGTATCGGAAAAGCACCCGCCTATCTGTAGAGGCGGCTGCCCTTGACTGCAGTTGATTCTTTGCTGTTTAGGGGTGTGGGCCTCGATCTTTCTAGTTTCTCTTAAAAAGCCAGGATCTGAAATTTAACTTTTCATTGTTGAGCATTAAAAAATAATGAACTAAATAAAACCCATTTGAAATAAAAAGAACATAAAATGGAAAACACTTAAAACAACACTAAGTAAAATAAACATAATATCATGTGTCTCTGTGAGTCTAGGTCAGGGGATCTAAGAAAAGAAACCCATTATTCTAAAAATAAAGAGATCCATTGAATGAACTATTTCTAGTCTTAAAATGTAAAATTTATCTTCCAGAATTGAAGTCAATTGGGGCTAAAGGTTACAGGGGATATAGGTTATAGGATATATATTAAGAAGATCACTATTTTAAGCTTACTTTACTCAGAGGTATTTGCTCAGATCCAACCTTTCTTCTTTCCCCCCTTTAATTTATGAAGAGCACAGATACCACATGCAATTCGCTTTTAATGTATTTTTAAAGTTCAGACTGAAAAGTAAAAGCCTCTTATCTCCCATTTGCTTAAGTTGGTTAAGCAAAAATAGGTCTCTTTTTCTTCACAACTTGCACAAATCATTTTATTAATAATTTATCACAATGTTCCATAGCAGAGATAAAGCAGACGCCTACATGATCATTATGTGCTCAGGGGCTCTGCAGTGCCTTTAATTCCCTTGCACCTGTTCTCGGCTATCTATCTAAGGTTTGTATTTTCTATGATGCCGGCTATATAACCTTTAGCATCACGTTGCAGGCTGCCTGGCTAGGTTGCTGCTGCATAGGGAAAGCAGATGGATACAGCTTGCTGTGACCCCATTTTCAACCCTGCTTCTCAGGGCCGTGCACCACGATGAATCAGGAACCTCCCTGCTGATCTTGGCTCAGCCATGAACTGGGCTAGAGAATCAGGCAATCTGGGGCGGAGTCTCTTTATTTATTCAATGTGGGCATCTGACCCTATTTAGGTTGCCCTTTCCAGCTCAGAGGGAAAAGCAGATTCCTCACCAGGTGAATGCTTACCTGTGATGTCCTTAAAGCCTGTCATTCTCTACTCAATGACCAGACACCATTGGACACAGACCATGGCAAGCGCAGGACTTACTGTCAGCAGAACTCTCTCCCCTTTCCATGATGTCTGGCTGGGAATGCTGTCTTCTCTTGTCCTCTGCGGAGAGGATCCATCCTCAGCTTCTTGCTTAACCTCTTTGAGCAAAGCCTCTCCTTTGAGCAAGTGTTCGGTCCTTTCGAGGCATTGGCATTTCTAGAAATATCATGAATTAAGCACTCGCATGTATTATCTCACTGAAGGCAACTTGATGAACTAGGAATTGTTTTTGTTTTGAAAACGTGGACACACAGGCTGAGATAAATTAAGCACACAGAGTTGGTAAGGGATGGAGCTGAGATCTGAACCCTTCTAAGACTATTATCTGCCACTAGAATGTAACAGAAAAGGGATTTTATTTTTATTTATTTATTTTTTTGTGGTACGCAGACCTCTCACTGTTGTGGCCTTTCCCGTTGCGGAACACAGGCTCCGGACGTGCAGGCCCAGCGGCCATGGCCCACGGGCCCAGCCGCTCCGCGGCATGTGGGATCTTCCCAGCCCGGGGCACGAACCCACGTCCCCTGCATCGGCAGGTGGACTCTCAACCACTGCACCACCAGGGAAGCCCGGTTGTTTCTTTTTGCCTTTTACAGGCTGTTTGTTGTGATAGAGCAGAAGCACCTCAAGATAGAACTCTCCAGTGCCTGAGGCCCTCATGTAGGCTAGCTAGAAGGGCTGCCTTGGGCCTGCATCTCAGAAGAGGGACTTAGGCATGTACCCAGTACTTAGTCCATCTCCCTCATTCATTCATTACCTCTGCAAGCTCCCTACTTGCCTGAGTGTCTCCACTGTGTGGTCCTGAGTTGGATGGGATAGAATTCCTCAGCTGGGCTTAATTGGATATGGGGTGTTGTTCTGACCTAGACAACACATTGTTCATGATTCTGATATGTGTTACCAAAGGACTCCCAGAAAGAGACTGTGAGTCAGTTACTACAAAGCTGAGGGCTCATAAATACGATAATTTATGTGTTTATGATTCGGTGGTAAAAGGAGGGAGGAGGAATTGAGTCCATTAGCCAAGCAAACACCTTGAGGTCTCCATGTTCCGGCTGCAACTGCAGGTGGGAGATTTCTTCCTGGGCTTTCACGAGTCCATTAAACTTTGTTGATTTTGCTGAGACACCTCCCACCTCTGCTACATCCTACAACTTGACATTTATTCTCTTTCTAGCTCAGTTGACCAATTCATGATGGATGGATGTTAATGTTTACTTCCTGCTGAGTGGTACTGTGAGATTTTGAACATGTAAAATGATACACTTGAGAAGAATGCAGAGAATATTGTTATGTTTGAGTACTTCAACAGGATTCTAGTGGAAGGGGTGGGAACAGTTTGGACAAATAACACAGATTAAATGCACCTGCTACCTGAGCCAGTTGTTGTATTAAAAGGGACTTGTTTTTAAAGGCTGGAGACCAAATAAATATATTTTAAGGGTGGATTGATCCACAGAGGCATACAGGGAAGTGGCTGAATGCCCTGGCTTTGGGCTCACCTCTGGTTCTGCCTACTTGCTAACTGTGTTCCCTGGTAAAATCAGCTAACCCTCTGAGCTTTAATTTCCTCCTCTGAAAAGGGAGATGGTAATACCTACTTTAAGAGGGTTGTAAAGACTAAATTCGATAACATGCATTAAGAATTTAGCATAGTGCTTGGCACACATAGGCTTCATCTATACATGTTGGCTGAACAGCTCTCAGAATCAGTGATGGTACCATGCTAATTTCATCATTTGAGGATGACAGATGGAAATAAATCTAAATAACACATACTTTAGGGCAAGGTTTCTGATTGATCTTTTGATCTCTTCAGAAATAAGACAACGTTGCATTGTTTGTTCTTCTCAGTACTTCAGAGATTATGTTGTTGTTGCTTTTTCCCCCCAGAGCTTTATGACCCCATAGGCTACTGAAGAACCTCATACCTCATTTTATGAACAAGTTGTTTTCCAAAAGTTTACTTGCCTGTCGGCTGTTTGAAATTTTGAGAATATTTTTCAATAGAAACAATGCTGTAAATGGTGAAGACATCCCCAGGCCAGGCCAGGACATAACAGCTCATTTAAGACAATGTCATTAAATTAAGGTAGAGCTAATGAGTTGTTCCTCTCCACGCATCCTTTAGATACCAGTCTCCAAGCTCAAAAGTTTACTCTAATTTTACCTGCTCAGAGATGTATGGCTCTCCTCGACTTTTGGGATGACCCAGACTCTGCTGGGCATAAGAATCTGGTTTCCACCTTACCTCCCATCACTCTTCCCAACAAGACGACCACGCTTCCTTCCTTCATCCATCCCCAGGCCTGGCTTTTTCATCCTTAGCAGGAAAAACTTGTAGAAGTGTTAAGACAGAAGGATTCAATCCTCAAGAAGAGAAAACTGCATTTTTTTTTCTTCTTCTTGGATCAGGGTCTGCTCTTGGCTGAGATAGTTGCACAGATATTACAGTGATATCTTAGTTGATCTTTCCTGGAGTCAGTAAGTAAATGTACCTGAGAATGAGATAGGAGAGTCAGCCTTCACGTCACCTATGTCAGCTCTCACTAAAGAGAGGATGTGTCATAGAGATGAAGAGCACCCTCTCTTTCATCTACAGTTAATTTTTCATGTCCTTTTCTGCCTCTGACACTAAATTGTAGTCTCAAAAGACAGGATCTTTCTATCTTCCAGTGTACCTAGTATGGCCCTTGGCCAATGGCGTGGGGAAGGTGTTCAATAAGTATATATTTTTTATGATGGTGCTTCAAATTCTTGTATGTACTTCAAGTTATCTTGTCCTAAGTAAATAAAAGGGTCTGGGAAAGAAGGAAAATAATAGTATGATGCAGACATAAATATTTTTTTTCTATCTAATAACAATCTAAAAGACATCCAAGTACTCAACCTAGAGAAAATCAGAGCAGGTGATTTATTAAACTAGTGTGATAATGTGGTTTTGCTCGTCATTAAAAAAAAAAAGGAATGTTTACAATAGTGTTTGTCCAATATCATAGTGATTAAAAAAAATCTAAGGCTACTTTTAACATAACAGATTTGTCCTGAAACTTTAATGGAATCAGAGCTACTTTGCACCAGGGAAAATATATTTCCTCTCTCTTTCCACCTCAATCTCTCACCTCCTCATCCCACTGCATTACTGGTCAAAATTACCTGAGATTTTAAGCTCATTTATCAATTATGATTAAAATTCAATACAGATAAACCTTGGAGAAATACAGTCTCCATGTGTTGTCAAAACAAAACAGAAGCACAAACAGCTATTACTAAACACTTCTTAATCATGACCTGAATTTCTTACCAGATGGAAAATCCCTCATTTGCAGTGGCAAAAGTTCTCAGCAACTGGGGTCTCACATTCCATTGCAAAATGAAAGAGATGGAGTGTTTGTTTTTGTGGAAAAAAATAAATATCACCAATAGCAACAACCCATATTAGTCACCTCTCTGGCTCTCTGACCAGATGTACAGAATGTTCCATGATCTATAAATTAGATTATGATGATGATCATGAGTCAGTGAGTGACCTGTGATATGAGTCAACTGGCAAAGTGGTTGTCTAGTTAGTCTGCACCAACCCCTCAGATGGAATTGGGGTTCATATTTTTCTGGTAGAGCTGCCACCTTTAATATTGGGAGGATCCAGGAAAAGGGAACTGAGAAAAAGTGGTTAGACAAGTTTTCGGTCATATCTGGGGAAGAGAAGATAGGGGTAATTCTGGTGAGTGTGGGTGGGGAAGAGATGTGCTGGGTTACATCCTCTTGTTCTTGCATTTAAACTCTCATTCTCTTCTGACTATAAAATACAGGTGAAAGTGTAGACAAAGTATGTGAACAAAAGCTGTGAAGAATGAATATTTGAGGTTTAATATCCCCAAAGGGAAAGAGAGATGACATGGAAGACAACTTTGGCAGCAAAACATGACTGTTTTTATTAAACTGCAAAGCAGAATTAAGAAAAAGAATTTGACAATTGTTATAGGTACCAGTTGTTTATGTGTTTGAAGAATCTGCCAAATGAAAACTTGAGAACTTTTTCTACTATAGTTAGTATATTAATAATATTTCCCAATATAGTTTCATTCAAGAAGGAATTCCTAAGAGGCAACAGTTTTAGATACTGATAGGTTTGAAGAAAGTTGCTCTGTGCTGAAGATATTGTTTACTAAATATGAGTACAGATTTAGTACAGATGAGTTCAGTTCCCAGCTCACCAAGTGGTGGTGCTCTAAAAAGCTCTTTTTAAACAGACTGTTTAGAACTTGCTATCTATTTATTAATTTACTTACATTCATTCTTTCATTCGAAAAGATTAGTTAAGTCCTGATATGTGTAAGACACAATTCTGAGCTTTTCAGACTCTAAGATGAATCAAATCCAGGGCAAGACATGAGTTATTTCAAAGTCTAGGAAGGAAGAAAAGATATGTTTAAAAATAATTCTAATATTTGATAAAAATCACATAGCATCAAAAAAAAATAAAGATACACAAAGAGACAAAAAAACTGAAGAAATTCAGAGAGTTATTGCTCACAGGTACAGAATTAACATTACCCAAAGTGGTGAGCCCTGGCATCTGAGCATGGACTTGGGAGACAGTCCAACAGAATTTGAGTCTGAGATCCACATCTTACTAATCATGTAACCACTCTGGGCATCAGTTTCCTCATCTATGAAATGGAAGTCATAGAAATGCTGGCACTTTAAGAGTTATTATAAAAATTAGACAAGATATAGGTGAAACTCTTAGCTCAGGTCATGGAATATAGAAGATACTCAATGATGTTAGGTATTGCTAGTCCCAAAGTACTTTCGCTAGATCACACTAAATAGATGAAGAATTTAAATAATGGTACAATGAAACCTACTACTTTTTAAGGTGAAAATTGCAGTTTTGGGTATTAGAACGTCTACCAAGCTGGACATGTAAAAGGAAAATTGGGTGTTCCCTCACACCTCAATCCCTCCTTCTCCTGCCTATGGCAGCAGAGCCATTTTCAGCTCAAACTCATCACACTTGGTGGCTTTCCTGTCCTGGACAGGGACTCAGAATCTGGGCTTTGGGAGAAAGAGGGTAATCTGGTGGGAAATAGGGATCTGGGGCCTCCTAGTAATGACCCTAGAGGGTGAGTTATTGGCGACATTACTTTCCAAGAATCCATCTGCTACCCTTACCACTGCTATCAGCTGTTTCTTCTAACTAGACAGTCATTCCTACTCTGGTCCTCTGGCGAACAGAGGAAAATTCCCCTTTACCTGTGTTTGAATCCAGGCCTTGTGAAGCTCTTAGAGCTATTAGAACTCTTACCAGCAGAGGGAAACAATTAGGATAGGAAGATCCTAGATCCCTTTTCTGGTCACCATTGTATCTCTATGCTGCCCCCTCATTTTCCCACTTTAAGCCTGAGAAAGATAGAGGAAGCTGGAGTGGATCTTTTAGTACTTGGAATCCTGAGGTGTAAGGTGTATCTGGATTTCAGAGATTCAATTTAAGCCATGATATTCCTGGGCATTTGATCATATAAACTGGCAGGGAATCTGAATGTAGAGCAGTATCAGGCCTGGGAGAGGGAGAGACTGTATGAGAGGAGGGGCCCCGGCTAAGGATGCAGCAAATAAAAATAGTGAAGAGGGAGGAGAGATGGGAAGATCAGGCTAGGTGGCAACCCAGACCACCAGGCCCTACTACTGCTCTATTGTATGTAAAGTGTTTAGCCTAAGGGTGGATGCATTCATAGTGCCTGGTGTATAAGGCCCTGAATAAATGTTTAGTTGATGAATGAATGAATGATTCAAGAATGAAGCAGATATGACTCCTGTCCTAATGGAGTGCCATCTAGAAGAAGAGGCAGATAGATGAATAGATAGTTCAAATTCCTTGATTTAAATTGTGCTGAAAATGATACTGAGAATTATAGGGAAACTCTGAGCATAGAACTTGGCCAGGGCCAGCTTTGTGGGTGCACAACCCGGGCTTGTGCACAAGGCCTTGCACTTAGAAGGGCCCAGTGCTTTGTTTAATGCTCTTCAGTCACTGTCTTAAAGCTCCTAATCATTTTTGGGCAAGAAGTCACACATTCTCATTTTGCTCTGGGCCCTGCAGTTGCGTAGCTGGTCCTGCATCTAACCCATGCGGGGCTAGGATTGGGGGGAAGGTGAGACGAGAAGGTTTAAAAGGACATCATCACTAGAGTCAGCTAAATGAAATGGGGTTGGGGAAGGGGACTGGTGTAACCCATCAAAACAGAGGGAGCTGCATGAATGAAGGCTCAGAAGTAAGTATAAAAGCACAGCCAGCAGTTCATCCCAGCTGCAGCACAATGTATAGGAAGAAGCAGCAATGGAAATAATGTCATGCTACACAGTGGATTTCACACTGAAGACCAAGAAAAGGCTTTGTATAGTTTTAGGCCAAAGAGTAACAACATGGTTAGGTTTCCATCTTAATTTTTTTTTTTTTTTTTTTTTTTTTTTTTTGCGGTACGCAGGCCTCTCACTGTTGTGGCCTCTTCCATTGCAGAGCACAGGCTCCGGACTCACAGGCTTAGCGGCCATGGCTCACGGGCCCAGCAGCTCCGCGGCATGTGGGATCTTCCCGGACCGAGGCACGAACCTGCGTCCCCTGCATCGGCAGGCGGAGTCTCAGTCACTGCGCAAACAGGGAAGCCCAGGTTTCCATCTTAGAAAACTCATTCTTGAGTCACTGTTAGAATGTTTTCCCCCTTTTGGTGTGGGCAAGAGGAAGGAGGTATGGAGACAAAAGAATGGAAGAAGGGATATCAGGGAAGAAGATTTTTTGTAGCCCAGATGTGATGCCGCTGCCAGTGTGAGCTAAGAATAGGCTATGGGAATAGAAAGTGACCTTAAGGAGGCAGCATTGATGGGATTTGGTAATCCATAGGATGTGAGAGGTAAGAGAAGTCAAGGATGACTTCCTGATGCCAGTGAATCAAGATTATTTTTTCTGTGTGTGGATTTGTTCTTCATTTACTTTCTTGCCAATGGAACAAGAATAGACTTCACATATCTAAATGACTACTTTTTATTCCTGAGTTTTTGCTTCATCCAAACATGATCTTTGTGTTGTCTCTAGAACTTGAATGTTTATATTAATGGGAATTTTGCCTTGGTCTGTTAGAGAACAGGGTGGGTCTTGCGTTTTTGGCAGAGTTATTGGCTGTCTGATGGAAAGTCAATACTCAGAAGGGTGCCCTCCACTTTGCTGGATGATCCATGTGTTACTTCTCAGTTAACACCTCACAGCAGCATCATTTTTCCCATATTTGAAGAAAAGAAAACCATGACTTGGGTTAAGTAAGAGCCAATAAGTAGGAATAGGTTCAAAGCCAAATTTTCTGACTTCATGTTCTTTTCTCTTTCCATCAAATGACACTTGCCTCAAGGGATTAAACCAAGAAAAACTGAACAAACAGATTAGTTTCACTGAAATATTTCTGAGCTTTCTTCCTGAAAGAAAGAAAGAAATATTTCTGAGCCCATCATTTATGTGGTCTTAGAGGTGGCCGAAAAATAATAGAAACAGTAAATAATGTGAGTAAGAGACACGAGAACAGCAAGAGTAGAAGAGTTATAATATTCATTAAGTGACTCCCGAGCCAGCAAAAGCTTGGGCAGGATGAGATTAATGTGGTCATGATACAGTCAAGGTGAATTGTGGCCACACAACACTCAAGGTGGGTGCATCTTCCTAACCCTCTTGTCAGATCACCTTTCCCTATTCTCATTTTCTCACAGCATTTATGTCTTTTCAGAGCATCATTTGAGATTTTTTTTTTTAATGTTGAGCCTTCTTTTTTAATTTATTTATTTTTATTTTTGGCTGTGTTGGGTCTTTGTTTCTGTGCAAGGGCTTTCTCTAGTTGTGGCAAGTGGGGGCCACTCTTCATCGCTGTGAGCAGGCCTCTCACTATCGCGGCCTCTCGTTGTGGAGCACAAGCTCTAGACGCGCAGGCTCAGTAGTTGGGGCTCATGGGCCTAGTTGCTCTGCGGCATGTGGGATCTTCCCAGACCAGGGCTCGAACCCATGTCCCCTGCATTAGCAGGCAGATTCTCAACCACTTCGCCACCAGGGATGCCCCATCTGAGATTTTTATGTACTAATTATTTACTGTTTCCTACATGAGATTATCAACTCCTTTGGGCCAGGGACTATTGTGTCTCGTACACTGCTGTGCCCTCAGAGCCTAGAAAAACACTAGCATGTAGGAATCACTCAATAAATATTTGTTGAATGAATGAATTTTCTCAAAAAGCCAGGCATTCAGGATAAAATAACTTTTAAACAATATAGTATAAATAAAACAACTAGCTGAATTTAATTATCAGTGTTGGTTATGGAAGCCCACGTTCAGCTAATACTTTAGAGGATAATCTTGCCATTTCTTTTTCTACTACTGATGCTAGGAATTTTAAAAGATAAATGATGTGGAAGTAATCTTAGGGAGAAGAACATTACAAAGATTAGTGCATTATAAACACTAAGAAGGAAACTTATAATGCCACATTATATTTTATCACCAGGACAATGTTGAATGAATCATTAAGAGAATTCTTAATATGTGTGAAAACTCTCATTTTATGGAAGGAAATCCTAACCATTAAAGCTATAGGCTTTGACACAGAATTCAGGAGCCAGGGAGTCAAACTGGAAACAAGACTGTCTTTGTTTATAGACAGTAGAAAACCTTAGTTATTTGATAAAAACAAAAATTAACTTCAAATACCAGTACTGTTTTTTCCTATGTAAAAGAATATCATGTTCATTTTATACTGGGGAAGGGGAGACATCTGTATTATTATGCAGAGATTGAGGCTTAAAATTAATAATTTGGTAGAGGTGATAACATATAACTTGTAACTTGCAGTGGGGAAAACAATGGTGAATACTAAGCAGTATTTAAATTTTTGTGTATGCATGTTGACTGGTTTTAATTAATTAAATGTAAAAAATAAAAAGAACAGAAAATAACACCTTTTAATTTATTATAATAAACTATATTCATTCTCCCAAAGAACTGAAAATTTTACTTTTAACTAGTTGTTTAATAGAGACATCAGAAAAAAATATAGATGATATTTTTCATCTCATAGTGACTTGATATCCAATAGTAGGTGGGTATGTTTATCTGGGAAAAAAACAAATCAGTTGCTATGTAGCCTGTGCAACAGTACAGTTTGTCTACCCATAAAACTGACCCCAGTTAAGTTCTCTGCTCAGAGTTTCCCTATAATTCTCAGTATCATTTATAACACAATTTAAAGCAACACATTTGAACTATCTATTCACCTATCTGCTTCATCTTCTAGATTGCACTCCACTAGGGGAGGAACAATATCTGCTTCATTCTTCAGTCATTCATTCATTCTTCCATTGGGATAGGAGCTAGGAATATGAAATATAAAGGGAATTCCCTGGTGGTCCAGAGGTTAGGACTACACACTTCCACTGCAGGGGACACGGGTTTGATCCCTGGTCAGGGAACTAAGATCCCGCATGCTGCGCTGTGCAGCCAAAAAAAGTAAGACGTGTCTCTGCTCTCAAGATGCTTAAAGAAGAAGAGTGAGATACATAAGCAGATGCTTATACAGACATGTAGTTAGTACAGGTTAAAGGTTTAGAAGGAAATTACGGGTGCTTGGAGGAAGGTCACCTAACCAGGCTAAGGGATAGGTATGTCTGGATTTCAGCATAAGCTTCCTGTATGAGTGACTGATGCTTGATACCTAAAGGCTTAACAAGAATTAGCCTGATGTAGTTCCAGGAGTTGAACAAATAGAAGAGTTACGACATTTGATACTGCTGATGGTCATGGTTGGTAGGGATAGGGAGGGATTTCTTTAAACAGTGTGTAGCAATTAGATCTCAAAGGGAGATAGTATTGAAAGAAAGTTCCGGAGAGATTAGTAGATGCCAGATCCTGAGTGGTCTTATGTATCATGTTGTCCTGTAGATGATTGCTGTCCAATAGAAATAAAATGCAAACCACGGGTGGAATTTTAAACTTTCTAGTAACTGCATTAAAAAAAAGAACCAGGTACAATTAATTTTAGCAATCTATTAGTCTATATATATATATTGAATTTTTTTAAAAAATTGAGATATAATTGGCATATTAATTTCAAGTGTACAACATAATGATTCAATAGTTGTATATATTGCAAAGTGATCACCATAGTAAGTCAAGTTAACCATCCTTACCAGAGAGTTACAATTTTTTTCTTGCAATGAAAACTTTTAAGATCTACTCTCTAAGCAACTTTCAAATATACAATAGAATATTGTTAATTACAGTCACAATGGTATATGCTACATTCCCATGACTGACTTATTTTATAACTGGAAGTTTGTACTTTTTGACCACCTTTACCCATTTTGTACCCACCTCAACTCCCACCTCTGGCAACCGCCAATCTGTTCTCTGTATCTTTGAGGTTTTTTTTGTTGTTGTTGTTGTTGAGTGATATATATTATTAATGCAATATATCAGAAAATATTATCATTTCAACATGTATTCAATATAAAAATTATTACTGAGGTAATTTCCATTCTTTTTTGTACTAAGTCTTTGAAATACAGTGTGTTTTATTCTTAGAACTTGTATTAATCCAGACTAGCCACATTTCAAGTGCTTGATAGCCATCCATGGCTAGTGGCTACCACATCGGGGAATGCTCTAGACCAACCTTCCTAAGAACACCAGTCCTACAAACTTTTCAGTGAAAACACTTGGGAGATCTGCCTGATATAGATCCCTCCTGGAGAGTTAAACAAGGGATTAATATATTCAAGTCCTTGAGAAGTCCTCCAGAAGTAAAGTGGTTGTACTACATACAGTTTCTCCAACTTGTGTAACCACAGAACCCTTCACTGGCTCCAGCGTCATCAACAACACGTAGGACTTGCCCTCGGGCAGTTGTGCTCCACGTGGTGGCAGGTTGATTTCAATGGACGGGCTCAGGTAGCCCACTCTAACAGCAGCACATAGGACAGAGTGGGGACAGAGGTCTGTGAGGAGGCTATCTTTGGGAATGATGCAAGGCACTAGGACAAATGTCAAGGAGGACCTCAGAAGTTTTCATTGTTTCAGTCAGTAATTAACTCTACTTAGTAAAGAATGTGAATTTGCAGAGATTTCATTGGACCTCTTCCCAAGTTGTAGATTCTATTAGAATACTTTTCTTGTTCATTTTCATTGTTTTGGTCAATAATTAAATCCTCATTAAACAAAAAATTTGTGATGTGTTATTCAAAATTTTTATGTGGGACACACTCAGTAAAAACCTGCTCACTTTTATTGTGTCCAGTTTTTAAAAATTTAAGCAGATTGGGCTTCCCTGGTGGCGCAGTGGTTGAGAGTCCGCCTGCCGATGCAGGGGACACGGGTTCATGCCCCGGTCCGGGAAGATCCCACATGCTGCGGAGCAGCTGGGCCCGTGAGCCATGGCCGCTGAGCCTGCGCTTCCGGAGCCTGTGCTCCGCAACGGGAGAGGCCACAACAGTGAGAGGCCCGCATAGCGCAAAAAAAAAAAAAAAAAAAAAAAAAAAATTTAAGCAGCTTGCCTTTTAGAAGCTTTTCTATTTCTTGTTTCTTTTTATATCTTATCTGCATTCCACTGTAGCATTTTCTATTTCTATCATAAATCACATTTTTTGCTTATTCTAAAGAAATAAAAAAGAAAATGTAAAAACGTAATTATAATCAAAATGTATGAAATTTTTAGAAAGTGTACAAATTTTTAATGTATTGTCAAAAATTATAAATCATAATAATGTAAAAAAAGTTCCCTATAGTTTAAAATGTATTTTTATTTTGAAATATTTAATATAATTAATTAAAATTTAAAACAAAATACCAATGATAAAGCACAGTAAGAATTAAAATAATTTAAACAGGACAAAATTTTTGTTGAATTTTTAAAAAACAATGAGATCATATCAAATGTTTATAAGAACATGAGTATTTGCAATTTTAATTTTAATATCCACCTCATTGCTAATGTTAAATTTAATATCATGTGTCACACATTCTCTGTCTAGACCAATATGCTTATATACAAATTTAAGAGTAATATTAATTATTTAATACTGCAATTTTTTCCCCAGGCTCTATGTGCAACAGTGGCAGATATTGCTCTAATTTGTGCATCCCTCCAGAACCACCAAGCCTAATCCTAATATTCGTGGGGTCTGAAGCAATATATGAAGACTCATGTGTCATACGTCTACATATATAAAGGTTATAAATCATATTAACAAATCATAAAATAAAATATGTGCTATTCCCCAATTTTTGATGAATATACCTTCTTAAGGACCTGAAAGTTCAGATTCAAATTAAGAGCTACTGAGCTTCTCAGAGAACCACGTCAGAAGGTCACAGCACAAGCAAAGCTAGCCTGAAGCTTCAGCTCCACACTTCATCCCCTTCTCCTGCCACTTAAATGTGGACGTTCCAGTCTACGTGTCCACACTCCAACTGTATCACCCACAAACAGGTGCTCTGGGTGTCTCTCAGGTTTAGGTATATACACAGCAGTGGTTCATCCATCTTCCTGGGGAAGGATTTGAGAAAGGCTGGCACAGTCCCTGGTGATGGGTTCAGGGCTACTGGGACAGGGATTTCTGGAATGGGAGGAGATGAGGCTTCATAGGCACTTCTTGGCCCTCTGTACTCCTAGGCCTGTGAGGAAAGGTATAGTCAAAGGAGTTCTTTAAGGTAGAGACACAGGGCTAAACTCTGAAGGTGCTACTCAGAACCATAAATTGGAACACAAAGAGAAGCAAAAAAAAAAAAAAAAAAAAAAAAAAAGGCATACTGGGAACAAATATGCAGTTATGCCATCTGAGAGGAAATACTTTGGCAAGCGTATTAGCTTGCTAGAGCTACCATAACAAAGTACCACAGACTGGGTGGCTTAGACAACAGAAATTTATTTCCTTAGTTCTGGGTCCTAGAAGTCCAAGATCAAAGGGTCAGCAAGGTTGGTTCCTTCTGAGGCCTCTCTCCTTGGCTTATAGAGGACTGTCTCCTCCCTGTGTCCTCACACGGTCTTCCCTCTGTGTGTGTCTATGTCCAAATTTCCTCTTCTTATAAGGACACCAGTTGTATTGGATTAGGGCCCACCCTAATGGCCTCATTTTGACTTAATTACTTCTTTAAAGACTTTATCTCCAAATACAGTCGTATTCTGAGGTAGTGGGGTTAGGAATTCAACATATGAATTTTGGGAGGACACAATTCATTTCAGCACATCAAGCTTATTAATTTGTCTTTCTTTTCACCTAAGCATCTGCTTACTTAAATTCCTCAGCAACATGAAGGGAGAAGCCTTTTTTCACTTATCTAGGTAATGACACAACTGTCACCTTTAATAACATTCACATGGTTGGTTGCATTTTGTTTCAGGAACTTAAGGGAAGAGATGTGGAGAAGAGATTGGAGGAAGGTTTCCTTGGGGCTTGAACAGTGTTAGTCTCAAAAGTGGATGTTTGGGGTTATGGGTTGACTATTTCAGTGCTGAGTGACAGCCACTGCATGTTCATCAACAACTTTTTGTCTTTGTGATATGCTGCTCTCTCTATAGCACAACGTCTGGGGAAGGGCCCTCTTGTCTATGTCTCCAAGAAGATTTGCAAGGAGTGTTGAGGGCTTCCATTATAGCTGTGCAAGTGGAAATAGAGGAATAGAGAGCAGTGGACAATTTGATAAATATTTACACATGGCGAAATCTGTAGGCTTTACATTAGGGAGTGAGAAAGAGGAGGGTGTCAAGAGTAATTCCCTGGGGTCTTTCTTGGGTGATGAGGTGAATAGTAATATTGCTAACTACGGGACAAAATCTAGAAAATCTACTTTAAGGGAAACGAGGAGTTGCATTTGGGGTGTGCAAATTCCACAGGTAAGTTCTAGCAATCGCAACCCCTCGAGTTTATGTTCCTGTCATCCATACAACTTGGTTAATTATGCCAGGCGGCAGAACTTGATTTAAAGGCTATGGTGGTAGTTGGTATGCTAATTAATAATCAACATACATCAACTGAAATGTGAATTACTCAAGTTTATTGACGATAATATAGTCGTGACGAAAGGGAGAAAGAAAAGGGAATGAGGCAAGAACATAACATTTAAAAGAGTTGTTCAAAAACAAAACCAAACATAGAAGAACAGACAACAGAAGCAAGTCTTTCTGGAAGAATGTGACCTGTTCCCCTGTAACTTTGGCCTGGGGCCTCTAGAGCCACCTCTGAAAGTGCAAGTGACACAACATACATTGACTCATTTCTAGCGTATTTACTTCTTTGGCATCAAATGAAAGGCATTGATGGTAACTACAATTAAGCCAAGTTTTGCATTCCAGGAAGGTTCAACAAATTATTTTTTTTTAAAGACTTACACTTACAAAGCCTATTGTGTAGAATAGCCAAAAGATAACAATACCACTAATATCCATCAACAGATGAATGGATAAACAAAATGTGGTATGTACCTACTATGAATATTGTTCAACCATAAAAAGGAATGAAGATCTGACATGTTACAATGTGGACAAACCTTGAAAACGTTGTGCAAAGTGAAATAAGCTAGACACAAATGGACAGATATTGTATGGTTTCACTTATACTAAGTGTCTAGGATAGGCAAATTTATAGGGGCAGAAAGTAGATTAGAGGTTACCAGGGCTGACAGGAGGAGGAATAGGAAGTGATTGTTTAATGTTTACAGAGTTACTGTTGTGATGAAAAAAATTTGGAAATAGATAGTGGTGGTTGTTGTATAACATTGTGAATGTAATTAATGTCACTGAATTGTGCACTTAAAAGCAGTTAAAATGGAAAATTTTATGTTATACATATTTTACTACAATAAAGGAAAAAAAACCCTATATAGGTTTTGAGCACATAATAGGGTTGAATAATCCACAGTTTTCACTCTCAAAAAATAGTCCAAGTGTTCCAGAGTAATAATACCAAAGAAAAATAGACATGAACTTACACTCTAATTACCAATTACAGGACCTAGATTGTATTCCAGAATATAAAAATTTTCTGTTTAATATATGCTGACTAACGTTTGAAATAAGGTTTTTGGGTCATCAGTTCATTCTCAAGGTAAGAAATCCAATCTAAATGCATTTTCAGAGATGAGTTCCTTTGGGTCATTCTTACTGACTAGATTCATTGGCAGTGCCCTACTTTTATATGTTAAAAAAAAAAAAAAGTCAAACACCCTACAAGATTTCTTAGTAGGAAAAATATATTTTATAAGTTAAATGAAGCAACATTGCCCCAACAGTCTCTTTTTCTCAAATTTACAAGTCCTTGTTTTCTTAAGGCATCAGATCTAATTTTTTCCTGCTTTATTTTCTGTTTCTTAAAATAAACCTTTAATTTTTGAATATTTTTAGATTTGTAGAAAAGTTAAGAAGATTGGTTCCATACACCTTTTACCCATTTCCCCCATTATAAACATTATTATGGTATATTTGTCACCATTAGTGAGCCAATATTAATATATTATTATTAACTAAAGTCTATACTGTATTCAGATACCCGTAGTTTTATCTGATGTCCTATTTCTATTCCAGGATCCTACACAGGATACCATGTTGCATTTCGTTACCTTGTCTCCTTAAGCTAATCAAGACTGGGACGGTTTCTCAGACTTTCCTTGTTCTACATGACTTTGACAGTTTCAAGGACAATTTGGTCAGGTATTTTGTAGCCTGTCCCTCATCTGGGGTTCCTTGGATATTTTTCTCAGGATTGGACTGAGTTTATGGGCTTTGGGGAGGAAGATCACAGAGGTAATTGCCATTCCCATCACATCATCATATGGAGGGTACTTGCTATCAATATGACTTAAGACTGGTGATGTTAACATTAACCACTTGGCTGAGTTAGCATTTGTCAGGTTCTCCACTGTGGAGTTATTCTCCTCCCCACCCCTTCCATGCTGCACCCTTTAGAAGGATGTCACTGCGTACAGCTCATACTTAATGGGGTGGGAGTTACGTCAGCTCCTTGAGTGGAGAGTAGAACTTACCAGCACAAAAAGTGATCCTTAATATGTGCAAAATCTTTTTGGAGGGTAAAAGGGCAGCTTTATTGAGAATACATAGATCAACATCCATTTATGATAAAAACTCTCCAGAAAGTGGGCATAGAGGGAACCTACCTCAACATAATGAAGTCCATATGTGACAAACACACAGCTAACATCATACTCAATGGTAAAAATTTGAAAGCATTTCCTCTAAGATCAGGAACAAGACAAGGATGCTCATTCTCACCACTTTTATTCAACAGTTTTGGAAGTATTACCCACAGCAATCAGAGAAGTAAAAGAAAAAAAAAAAAGGAATACAAATTGGAAAGGAAGAAGTAAAACTGTCACTGTTTTCAGTAAAACTGACACTATATATAGAAAAGCCTAAAAATGCTACCAGAAAACTATTAAAGCTCATCAACGAATTCAGTAAAGTTTCAGAATACAAAATTAATATACAGAGAATACTTAGATCAAAGAGACAACTTTCAAAAATTTCTATGCTAGTAAATGGGTTTATTTCTTTTAAGCCCTATATAGAGAAGGTCAGAATAATCACAATTTTTTCTTCACTTGGTAATCAGAAAGTAAGAGAACTTAGCATGTATTAGCAATTACTTGGTAAGTATTTAATCTAAGCATTATTTTAAGGGAACAAATGAGGCTCACAGTTAGTCAACCTGGTGTTAAGTAGTTTTATTATGAGATAAAATAAAAGATGAGGAAAAATAAATGTGGTGAAGGAAGGAATGGACTGGGGACCAGGAGCAAAACCCAGGCAGGTATCTAAAGAAACCTAGAGAAGGGAAATCAATTCCAGGCCCATGACAGGAATGTCAACTTTACCATCACATATTTTTTATAAAGTGTTTTTTTTTTTTTTAATTGCAGTACACGGGCCTCTCACTGTTGTGGCCTCTCCCATTGCGGAGCACAGGCTCCGGACACGCAGGCTCAGTGGCCATGTGTCATGGGTCCAGCCACTCCGTGGCATGTGGGATCTTCCCAGACCGGGACACGAACCCGTGTCCCCTGCATCGGCAGGCGGACTCTCAACCACTGCGCCACCAGGGAAGCCCAGATCTAATTTTTATACGTATAACTCTCACTTCAACATCCTATAAAACTGCATGAGTTATTAAAAACATTATATTTGAAGAGGAAAGACCAAGGGCTGATAAGGCCATGGGACATCTTTTAACTGAAATGAGCAAACTAAAGGCGGTACAAAGCCACAAATGGACAGTTTTTTCATCTACTTCACACTTCCTTGGTAATGAACCTTATCTGGCAATTACTACTTATTCCCACTTAGATCTTAAGAGGACACCCCTCTTGAATGCCCCATATCTATTTGAATTACCAGGTGTATGTGTCCTTATATAAGAGTACATTTACATCCCCATATACACACAAGAAATGTAAAAATTTTGTTTTCATTTGTAGCTAAAACAAAATGTTAATGTTTACTAGCCTCTAAAAACCACAGCAATGA
Source organism: Mesoplodon mirus (assembly GCF_964341445.2). Taxonomy (NCBI): domain Eukaryota; kingdom Metazoa; phylum Chordata; class Mammalia; order Artiodactyla; family Ziphiidae; genus Mesoplodon; species Mesoplodon mirus. The sequence continues at coordinate 28,950,970 of NC_138986.1, read as the reverse complement.
TGGGATGTTGTCATCTTCCCGGTCATTCATTACTGAGAGCTCCCAGAGTGTAAGGACTGCAGTGACTCAGTAGCAAACATTGCAGCCTCACCCCTTGTCCTGCTGAAATGCACATTCAAAGGAAGGGTGAGCTGAGTGACAAAGCCTGTGGTCATTTACTGTAAGTTACGTGGCACTCAGAAATAAGCACCAACAATGGCTAGTGTAAAAAAGCAAAACAAGCACCAGCACAACTGCTGAAAAAATATGTTTATTCTTTACGAAAGTGTTGACTGTCGGAGATACTTGAAATGGTGGCAATGCATTGTTCAGCCCTAGTGATTCTTTCCTATGTGATCTTTGTCACAGTGTATGTGTCTTGCTCCAGTGTGTCCAGGTAGCTGTGAATGACAGCCCTCCCCAGAGAACCTTTTGAAAATGGGAGGGCATCTCACACCACTCTCATATCTTCAAAGAAATGGCAAGCCACAGGGAGTATTCATATATTCTCAAGTAACAATCTTGTCTTTAAAATCCTTGCTCCTTCTATTACAGATGTAATAGCTGTTAGGGTAGATATGAGCCTGAAGGAAAGGCAATTCTTAAAGAGATACTCTTAAAAAACCCAAATTAGGCTTAAATTATAAATAAGAGATGTGCTTCTAGAAACAACTTATCCCATCCTATAAACCAGATAGAGCAGAAATCAGTTGTCACGTAAGAACTACAAAATTTCGGTACCTATAAGAAGGTCACAGCTGGATTGAAAGGCCCCTTTTTCATATGTTAGTCTCTCTTGGAAGTCAACTCCAAACATACATACAATGATGATATGCCTGAAAAAGCACTAATGACATGAAGATTTTCAATGGATTTAACTAAATGAAAGATCCAAAACGTTCACATTTAAGATTTGTTAATCCCTGTCCCTGGCCAACATTTTATGCTGACTTGAAATTGTTTAACTATTACAAAAATGATGCAATATTGTAATTACTCTATGGGGTTTGGGTACATTTTTTTGTAATTTCCTTTATGTAATGGAATGATTTTCCCTTCCAGGAGTATATAAATACCCAAAGAAAGGACAAGGTCAGGTTGACAGACTGTGGGATTTAGATTGGTACCTAAGCTATTTAAGGTCGACACTCACTGTAATCTTGAATGTTTGTGTTACCGACCAGGGTTCTTGGACTCTTTAATCAATAGAAATTGATAAGAGGCAAGATGAGGAATCCAGGCAAGGCTTTTCTGGGACTCAGGCTGCAGCAGGAGGGAGTGAAAACAAGTAACAGGTGCCCTTGCTCACTCTCCAAGGTGGAGGTGAGCCATTAAAGGGGTGAAGGTAGGGGCAGGTCAATGGGCGGGGCTGGAGGCGTGGCTTAGGTGCTCTGCCCGCCCCCTTGGTGGTGCTGTGTGCAGGGATCCTGCACATTATGTTGCTACTTTTGTTCCCAGCACCTCAGAAATGGCAGTTGGGTTTTGGTCTTTTTGTATCTTCTTGTTCATAATTTGCCCCAACTGCACATGCATGCAGTTATTTTTTTTTTTAACATCTTTATTGGAGTATAATTGCTTTACAATGGTGTGTTAGTTTCTGCTTTACAACATAGTGAATCAGCTATACATATACATGTATCCTCATATCTCCTCCCTCTTGTGTGTCTTCCTCCCACCCTCCCTGTCCCACCCCTCTAGGTGGTCACAAAGCACCGAGCTGATCTCCCTGTGCTATGTGGCTGCTTCCCACTAGCCATCTATTTTATGTTTGGTAGTGTATATGTGTCCATGCCACTCTCTTACTTCATCCCAGCTTATCCTTCCCCCTCCCCGTGTCCTCAAGTCCATTCTCTAGTAGGTCTGTGTCTTTATTCCCGTCTCATGCAGTTATTTTTAGTCCCTTATAGTTTCTTTGTATGCTGTTACTGGTCCAGGTGCAAGCACTGCAATAAAAGGTCCCAGGTTCCACGTCCCAGCCTGTCTCACTTGTAACTGCTGTGGAGTAAGTCGATGTCCTTGGGCACCTTACAAAGCTCAGCTTGTGCACAAATTGGGAAGAAGAAGGAGGCCGGGAGGATTATTCCCTTACCACCCCACTCAGTCCCTTCTCTATCTCCCCAAAGATCCACCCATGCCATTCTATTTACATCAATAGCAAAGACACAAGAGTCATCTTCCACTCTTTCACTGCGAATGAAGAAGTGATCTCTGACACCCAGAAGTGTGACTGGCACTTAAATACTGATATATTATACAATATACCAGGCTCTCAAAGTCTAGTCCACATTCCAAATTACTGTTGATGGTTTGAATTGGGGTGGGGGGTGTCCTCCCCTGCTGGACTTTCTTAGATGCTGTTCTTTGGCTTGAGTGTTCCCCCTTTTGAAATACATGCAGTGGTTGACACCTCTATTAAGATTTCTGCCATTGTTGCAAATTCTGGAAAGTGGCAAAGCATCAAAAATAAACCTTCATTAAAATTATTCCCTTCTTATATTAGATAGCTTATAATTAGACTAACCAGATTTCCAAAACAGGGATGGAGAGGAAGAGAGGGCCAGAAGGAGGAGGGAGAGAGGGTGTTAGAAGGAAAGGATATGGGTAAAAAACAAGACAAACAAGGACTACGCTTCCCTCCCCCAAAGGAGCTTTCTTGTCATCTTGGAAAGATTATATAAAACCTATAAGTTATAATCAAAATAAATAAATAATTTAGTTGACACGAACACGTGCATCCTTCATGTGATTACTGAGTGTAATCGCCAGTCACTGCAGTAGGAACTGGAGATACAGAGAGAGAACTGATCTTTAGTTGTAGGCTCACAGAGCAAAATGAAAGTACCCACCGTTTCTGCCCATGTTTGCACAAAGGGGACCAGTTATGGTCCCCAAAGAAACTGAAACAATATAGATTTTTTTTTTTAATGAGAATGATATAACTAGCTGGTCATCTTACTGGTTATTTCACTTAAACATATCTACCTCTTAAGGTTACAATTCTAAACTCAAAATCAGGAGGCCTGCCTACTGCTGCCAACCTTGCCATTGATCTTGTAAGATCTTGACATTTCTGTCCTTCGTATTTTTGCTTTCTTATCAGGCCAAAAATCTGTATCTACTTTCTAATCTGTAATATGAAACTTAGAAATCTCTTTCAATCTTTCTGGAGGAAGTCTGTGCTGAATCATAAAATGCTCTTTTATTTTAGAATGGATTTTGTATGTGCCAATGGAGAATTAATAAAGGGTAGTGATTAATGCTCCCAAAATATTCAGGGAGTTGGTCTTGTCTAGTTATTTCACCATGCCTGAGCAGAATCATGATTAAGAGCTGGCCAAGAGAAGAAAAAATAGAGAAGGAGGTTGGGTAGATGGGATATAGAATCAAGTTAGCAGGGTCACAGAGGACACTGACACTTCCAAAGGCTGAAAGGCTCTGAAATTTCATGAAGGATTATCTCAGGTTTGACAGATATGAAATTGTTAAATATTGTCAGAGGTAAATGTGGAAAGGTAGACTAAGGCCTATCCAAATTACTCTGGACTTAACATGGCTCAAGATGTTTTGAAAATCACATTAAATCTATCAGTTTAAACCTATTTCATGTAATGCTAGATACTAAACTAAGTACATGAAATTATGGGCATTCAGAAGATTTTTAAAGAATTTACTGGTTTTATTCTGGAACAGTAGTGATTCAGTGAGGCATTGTAGGACAAAGATTGGAAGAGGAAAGAAGCTAGAGAATGTAGCCTGGTATTTGGGGGCCACTTTGCTCCTTGAAATGATTGCCAATTTCAATAACAGATAAGCCCTCATAGAGACTGAACCTCATCTTTGAATCATCCTAATCCATACTGGATTTATATTATTTTCAGTTAGCAAATACCTCAAGCCTAACTACTTGCTAGATGCAAGAGTAAATGATCCTTAGAGAAAGATAATATCATTAAGAGTTCAAAATTACTTCTAAATTTCTTCATATATAATGTCCAGCACCCATTCAAAAATAACCAAGCCTAAAAGGAGACCATAGGACCCAAAACCAAAATAAACAACAGTTCATAGAAATAGACCTAGATGGATCTGGATGATGAACCTATCAGACATTTTTAAATGCTATACTTCATATGTTTAAGGAATTAAAAGGCAGGACTAAAAATTTTGGCAAAGGACTGTAGAAGAGAACCAAAAGGAAATTTTAGAACTGAAAACCGCAATATCTGAAATTAAAACCAATAGATACATACAAAAGACCTTTCCAGGTTTGACTGGGGAAAAATTTACAGACTGGTCCCAACATTTCAACATAATTATTGCTCCAATTGTGTTGAAAGCAATTCAGGAAAAATGTACATAGAGATATATTTGGCTTTGGTTTTTCTATAGCTGAGTGAATAAATGATACACGCATTTAACTATATAATTCAACCAAAAAATTTAGGTATTTCAAGGTAGATACAGAAGTCACCTATTGTGACATGTATCTCTCACTAATGCATCATTCCAAGTCAATGAATAATTCACATTATTTTTATCCTACTTAACTCTGGTTTAATATAACTTTCCTTTCCCTGAGCCCAAAGCTTTGGAATCCTCAAAACTTGGATTTATTTCTTTCCTATTGGGCCAAATGCACCAAAGAAAATACTTGATTAGGATTTAGAAACCTGGGCTTTATGCTTATTTTTGCCACTATCTCTGACTGACATTTCCTTTTTCAGCTCTCATCTCTTCCTTTGTAACGTGAAAGATGGCACAGTCTCTTTCAGCTATAGAAGTCAAGATGATGATGGTAATAATAATAATACTAAAGGAATGGAAGGTGTATGTTTTCAAAAGAAAAAAAAGAAAGAAAGGGAGAGGAAGAAGGAAAGAAAAGCAAAGGGATTTCAGGAATAAAGGGTAAAATATAACCTTACCATGGAAGGAAGTTACAGTTCACTCAGATTAACTGTGGGGAAATACAAAGCCAGATACTGACCAATTTTTAATGTTTTCTAGAAGGAGAGAATACCATATTTTTGCACTATGAGCTTCTTAAAAGTTGACCCTGGAAATTTCTGTGTGTAAAGACCTATACATAGTAATAATTGCTTCACTTTACATCTGTGTGGTGCTTTGAGCTCACAAATTCTCGGTACACTTCATCCTTTTTGATCTTCATAACAAACCTATTAAGTACAAATTGAACCCTACAAATGTATGAGGCTGATAAAAACCTTCTGTCCTTTTGTTCAGGACCTCAAGATTGTGTTTCACTTTGAGGATGGATGTCTGATGAAGTTATACTCTCTCACTTATCTCTCTAGTGATCAAAATATTTAAGAATTTGTTATTGTTGGGAATGCATAATGGGGACAATATTTACCTTATTAGAGCCAACTGGATTACATTATAAACCAGCTGGATTATTCCATCTTGGATTAAATATTAGATCATAGTTCAAAATATTTCTTAGCATAGTGCTGATGTTCAAAGAAGTAGAAGGTTATTTTATATTCCTTGTTAATACTTGTTGTTGTATCTGCAATGTCTTGCTCAGGACCTTGCATATAGTAGGTGCTCAATAAATATTTATTGAAATAGACTCTTTTTAAACTTATATTTTTATTTTTATTTTTTGGCTGCGTGGCATTCGGGATCTTAGTTCCCTGACCAGGGATGGAACCCACACCCCCTGCAGTGGCAGCATGGAGTCTTAACCACTGGACAACCAGGGAAGTACCAAAATAGACTCTTGAATTAAACTGGCATGCTGTGGACATTAAAACAAACCTCTTACTAGGTAAGTTGAAGACAAACCTTCAAAGAATCTGTAATTTAACCTCTAGATAACCCTAAATAAAGAAATTTGGACTCATTCATATTAGGTTTTGCTTAAATGTTTTTGTATAGATAAGGTCACTTCATAATGGTCCTCTGCTTCTAAACCTATTCGCTTGGTTTTGCTAAATGTAGTTTAAGCAGAATTTCTCTGAATTTTCTTTGGCTTTTGGTTTGTTGCAGTGAACTACAGGGATTGATAACAGAAGAAAAGCAATCGAACTTACAGCAGGTGTTTCTGATTCTATGCAGCACTTATCAAATACATGTAATGGGAAAGAATTCCATTTCATTTTTTTCCCCCTGAGAATGATAGCATTTAGGAGGAAGATGGGGAGAATGCTTTTTTTTTTTTTTACAAATTTATTTATTTATCTATTTATGGCTGCGTTGGGTCTTCGTTGTTGCGCACGGGCTTTCTCTAGTTGTGGCGAGCGGGGGCTACTCTTCATTGCGGTGCACGGGCTTCTCATTGCAGTGGCTTCTCTTGTTGCGGAGCATGGGCTCTAGGCACATGGGCTTCAGTAGTTGTGGCACGTGGGCTCAGTAGTTGTGGTGCACGGGCGGCATGTGGGATCTTCCTGGATCAGGGCTCAAACCCCTTTCCCCTGCATTGGCAGGCAGATTCTTAACCACTGCACCACCAGGGAAGTCCGGAGAATTTTTTTTTTTTTAATTGGTAAAAGGAATTTCTATTTGGGAGAGAGAATAGGTGAGAATGGAAATGTAAGAGAAAAAAAAAAAACCAAGGCTATTTTTGATAGAAATATTTATGATATCTGAGCTTCATGGTGAAAGTCCATATTTGTTATTCTTTTTCTTGCATTTATTTTCATTGTTCATTAATTACATGGGAAAATAATACTTCTATGAAACTTGTATTTTTAATGAATAAGAATAATAATATCATATCTACACTATTTTGTATGTCTTAGGTCTAAACAATGTAAACTTTTTGTTATATGGACCCTTATTGGTCAGTCCAATTCCAATGGTACCTGCTCTGCATAACTGTGTGTAGTCTCTGACTGTATAAACTGCTTAATATAATAAATCTCTTTTAATAGAGAGCCTTCATTTAAAAAATAACATAAATTACCTGGTGGCCAGGGGCCAATGAGGTGCAGTCACCCCTGCACTGGTCCAGGGAACTGTCTTGCCTTCTCTAGTGAGACTCCTAGCAGAAGTGGTTTATATTAGGAAAAAGAAAAAAAACATTACAATCAGATCACATGAAAATAAAACCTATGCTACAAGAACCCAGCTGAATGTCTTGAACACAGGAGGCACCCAGTCAATACTGAAGCCTTGAATTAAAAATTCAAGTTTTGGGCTTCCCTGGTGGTGCAGTGGTTGAGAGTCCCCCTGCCGATGCAGGGGACACGGGTTTGTGCCCCGGTCCGGGAAGATCCCACATGCCGTGGAGTGGCTGGGCCCGTGAGCCGTGGCCGCTGAGCCTGCGTGTCCGGAGCCTGTGCTCCGCAATGGGAGAGGCCACAACAGTGAGAGACCCGCGTACCATAAAAAACAAAAAACAAAAAAAAATCAAGTTTTGCCATTTGCAGTAACATGGATGGACCTAGAGATTATCATACTAAATGAAGTAAGTCAGAAAGAGAAAGATAAATACCATATGATATCACTTATATGTAGAATCTAAAATATGACACAAATGAAATTACCTACAAAACAGAAGCAGACATAGAGAACAGACTTGTAGCTGCCAAGAGGGAGGAGAGTGGAGGACGGATGGATTGGGACTTTGGGATTAGCTGATGCAAACTATTATATATAGAATGGATAAAAAACAAGGTCCTACTGTATAGCACAGGGAGCTATATTCAATATCCTGTGATAAACCATAATGGAAAAGAATACAAAAAGGAAAGTATATGTATGTATAACTGAATCAATTTGCTGTACAGCAGAAATTAACATAACGTTATAAATCAACTATACTTCAAAAAATAAATTTAAAAAATTAATCCAGTTTTTGGTTCTATTTTGACTAAATGAAAGCATCCATCTATATACTTGTCCACTTTTGGGTTAATCAGTTCATTTTTGTTTGCTTGTTTGTTTTCAATCTCTAAATGCTTTAGCTCTTTTATAAGCTGATACTTTCCCCATGATCTTCTGCTTTTCTTGGAATTAGCTTTCCTAAGGCATTTTCATTGTTAACACGTAATCAATACATTTTACCAGTTACATCGGAGGCTGACTTGCCTAAAAAACAATAGAGTTATTTTGGGAGTTCCCTGGTGGCCTAGTGGTTAGGATTCTGGGATTTCACTGCCATGGCCAGGGTTCAATCCCTGAATACCTGGGTGCAGAACTGAGATCCCACAAGCTGTGTGGCATGGCCAAAACAAAACAGAATTTAAAAACCAATAGTGTTATTTCTTCTCCTGCCCTTAGCCAGGTACCAGCTCCTGGCAGCCTGGCAGGAACCACAGCTGCTGTCCTGGCCTCTGGCCTCATCTCCTCTGGGTCAGAGAAGAGCTGGAGGAGGGAAAGGTTGGAGCTGGCTCCCGCTAGTTCATGAGAGCTGGCTGTGTGCATCTTTATCCAGCTCCATGTTCAGTAACGTCAGGTGGGCATTGTCAGTGAAAATAATCAATAAACAATCAATAATAAGAATAGAAAAGAGTTTTATCTGAGCCAAACTGAGGACTAGCCCAGAAGCCAGATTACTCTGAGAAACTGCTCCAGAGAAACAGGGTTTTCAGCACAGTTTTATAACTTGTCAGAACAAAGAACATTAAACAAGTCAGGGACACATTTCTTCAAGGTAAAGCACACACACACACACACAGATCAGCTTGTACACAGCAAGTCAGCATGGCCTTGGCACCTGGGAAGGGAGTCTTATCATCAAAGGAGTACCAGCATTGGCATCCCAGGAAGAGAGGCATTTAATCTTTATTTTTAACATGGACATTCTTTACGTCTGGTCAATGTGCCCTTTTTTCTGATAATTAAAGCAGATGTACAATGTATGTTTGATAGGCCACAAAACATGTCATTTTAGTTAGCATAAAATTCAAGTTAACTCAGGTATAAACCAGAATGACTCCCCTACATCTCAATATGTGAAAATTTTGCTCATCAGTATCTTCCAAGTGGTCATGCTAGGATTCCATGCCATGGAAATTAGTTAATGTTGCACATCAGGGCTTCCCTCTCTCCTCTCTCTATCCAGAGAGCCAGTAGTTAAACATTTACCAGCATGCCACTGGCCAGATATGAGGTGGAAATAGAAGTTGAAGAGAGGTGAAGAATGGGATCACAAACTACTTAAAGCTTCCATAACAAGAGAGTGAACAAAGTGTCTTCATGTTCTCCAGCCCTCACCATCACCAGCGGATCTCAAGGAGGGATTGCTCTCTTCTGGAATCAGTGGAATAGTGGAGAGGAGTGCTGGCCTGGGGATTAAAGGAGCTGGGTTCTGGTCGTCGTGCTGCCACTCCATGCCTGAGTGACCGGGACAACTCATTTCACCTCTCTCGGTCTGGGCTGTCACACCTAGGATACAAAAGATGGGCTGTGGCTTGCATCCTCCCCACTCAGTGTGGTTCTCGGACCATCAGCACGGGCATCACCTGGGAGCTTGTTAGAGAAGCAGAATCTCAGGCTACCTGGAGATCTACTGAAACAGAAAGTGTATTTTAACCCAATCCCTAGCTGTGTGGTGTGCACATTTGGAGAAGCACTCAACTAGATTAGTGCTTCCCAAGTCTGGCTGGGTATTTGGAGACTTGTTTTTTTGTTTTTTTTTTTTTAAGATATTTCTGGCCTTCATTCCTGATCCATTGGATCAGGATTTCTGGGGATGAATCTCAGAAATTTTATTTTTAAAAAGATGATTTTGAAGATCAACCAGTGATGGGATCCATGAGTCCTTATGGTCCCTTCCAGTTTTTATAGTCCGTGGAAAGTTGATGCTTTCAAGATAACGCTATCCTTTATCCCTGCCCGATCACTGCTGACAGTTACTAAAATTGGTGAAAAAGTAACTCTTGAAGGGTTTAGAGACTATACATTCTTTTTTAAAATTTTTTTTTAGAAGATGTTGGGGGTAGGAGTTTTTATTAATTAATTAATTTATTTTTTGCTGTGTTGGGTCTTCGTTTCTGTGCGAGGGCTTTCTCTAGTTGTGGCAAGCGGGAGCCACTCTTCATCGCAGTGCGTGGGTCTCTCACTATCGCAGCCTCTCTTGTTGCGGAGCACAGGCTCCAGACGCGCAGGCTCAGCAGTTGTGGCTCACAGGCCTAGTTGCTCTGCAGCATGTGGGATCTTCCCAGACCAGGGCTCGAAATTGTGTCCCCTGCATTGGCAGGCAGATTCTCAACCACTGCGCCACCAGGGAAGCCCGAGACTATGCATTCTTAAGCCACTTTTATTTCATGAAATATGAGAAGGCCCTGTAAAAAGATTAGATTTTGGAGTGGATACAACAATCTTCTAAATATGAAAAAAAAAATGCCAGCATACACATTACTTTGTGGACTTGGAAGAGAAACTAAAGGAAAATAAATGACACTGTAAAAGGATCTGTCCCTTGAAATCCCAGCTGACATTAAATTCATGGCCACACAGAGGGGTTTAGATGTGCTCATCTGAGTTAGTGAGGCTTAATGGATTAAATGTGGCTAAAAGCTCAGGAAATCTGCTTTTAGCTATAATTATGAAATGGTTATATATAGAGAGAATTATTTAAGTGTTATTCTTCAAGTGAATAAACTTGCAAGCTCTAAAACCATCACCCTCTCATGAAATAAACCTATGATCATGTGCATTTTTATTTTAAAATTAGTTTTACCCAATACAACTAAAATCTGGGTAATGTCTTCCTGACCAAAACACCACCTAAGAATATCTATTAGGAATATGCTAGGCTACAAATAATAGAAAATGTGACTTATATTCAAGAGGGGTTATTTTTTCCATGGTATAGAGTAGCCAGAGGTGTGGAGTCCAGCCTCTCGTGATTCTTTGGCCTTTCCTTCACGTGTTGTATCTTTCCAGGCAGGAACAAGAGGGAAGAAGGCTGGAGCTGGCTGTGTCTGCCTCTTTGCATCGAGATAAGCAAGTGCTTCTCACTCAGGCACCTAGCAGATTTCGGTTAACTTTCTGGCCAGAACTAGGTCACGTGCCCACCTTTAACTAGAAGGGACTTGTAGAATAGATGAGGTTTAAATTTCAAGCTACACTGCTAGGACTTCTGGCTTTCTATTCTTTTACAGTCACTCTTCCTCCACAGCTCAGAAGGCGTTCTCTCTCTATTGTGCCAAACTCAAAATCTTATCATTCTTACAATGGTCGGCTGAATAATTAACTCTGTAATGAAGTCTGCTCAGATTATTTCCACCGAATGAATTCCTTGTTTTCTAAGCATTTGTAGACACATTTTATACCACCACAGCACATACTTGTGATTCTATTGTTCTATCACAGGCTTATTTTTTTTCTTAGTTGCTTTCCTGTGCTTTCCGAGAACGAGCGATTCTTGCAAGCCTCTCTGTGCCTAGGATGGGGCTGTACCTAGTAATGCTTTCTAAGCTGAACTGGGGGAAATACAGGCTGTGCAACTATTTTTCTACACTACACAGGGTAATACGTGCAGTGCTCTTCAGGCAGCAAAAATCCTCAATGTTTTTGGTGCTTTGTGTATGCAGTGAACTCTTTCTGACACTCTGGAAGCTTACTGTTAATACCAATCACAAGGACCACAAATACAAATGGTAATGGTAGACCTGTAAATTTCAGTTATCCCTAGTGAAAGATTAGATTTGAGTGGTTTGTACAGCATCCAAGAGATTTTCCCAAGGAACCTTATGATTAGAATGAGGCTACAACATTCCATCTCTTAGAAGAGTTGCCAGGAAAGGAACAGGCTGGATGCACGAATTACCACTGACAAGTATGAACCCGAGAGTCAGTGGCCTGGAACTTCACTGGTGGATGCTAAAAATGCAGGCACTAGACAAACCCATAGCAGGCAGTGACATGTGGGTTAGTTTATGAGGGGAAAAAAATCAACAAACTACTTATTATGTACATTTCCTCTCCTTCCCACTCCTCAGCCTTCTGCTTCAAGTTATTTTTGTACTCATCTCACACTTTCTGTATTTTTTCAGACATGCATTAACAAATTAGAGAGACAATTTTTACTGGCACTTGCAATTTTCTCCTGATGGATATATCCCTGGAATGTATGAGTGAAACACATTAGTTTGAAAACAATTGCAAGTGGCAGAATGGTGATTCAGGAATTATGGGGTCAGAAATGAAGAAAACAAGAAAGGAACAGGGAGAGAGCATTGAAAAACCTATAGGGAAAAAGCCATGATGACACACATGGAAAGTAAGAAATGCAAATTGTAACTGTCTACTTGAAAAGTCAAAAATATAGCCTGCCTCTTTTTTCATGGCATAATTCATCAGTGTAGCACATTTCTGAGCACACATTCTGTTCTTCAAATTGTGGCTATGTCTACAAACAAAATAAATTTGAGGGGCGAAAAATACCAAAAATAACACTGGGTTATCATTTTTAAATGACCTGATGTTAAATAGCCCACGTAACTAAATTTTTCATTTTCAGCTAGTTGGGGTATAGTCAAGTCAGCTGTCTACAAGGATAAAAAAATATGATGTATATCTTATTAACCAATATTATGGTTTGTATATTTCCCCATTCTTGATCCTTATTCAGAAGGAGTGAAGGATCCTTTTGGGAAAAAATCATTCACCCACACTTGCTACCTTGCTATGCTCATCTTCCAAGATTTTGGTCTTCATGGCCCTATGATTCTAAGAGGAGAGTCATAAAGAGACAAAGCAGAGCACATTACCATGTTTCTGTTTTGAATCTTTTAGATGTTACTAGGTTTTGGTACATTTTAGAAGGAAGGATTCTTAAGTACACATTTTGTTTTAGAGAAGTCCTTTATAGTGAGCAAGCTGGGAGAAGCACCACAGTTAATTTGATCTGCTGGTTATATGACTTTGTGCGTGTACTAAAAACTACTGAATTTTACACTTTAAAATGGTGAATTTTATAGCATGTGAATTATATCTCCATAAAGAATAATCAAAGATATACTTTGGGGATCAAATGTCTTTTAACCTGCAAGTCACATTACCACATAGGTGACTTTGAGATGTATCTCCCAAATACTGCACAAGAAGAATAGGCCCATGCAAGTTCTAGAAGCAGGCTGGGACATTTAGAAAGAAAGTTTCGGGTTCAAGGTATCCAAAGCATGGACTAGAAAAAAGTATATTGGCTCCAGGTGGGCATGTCCCCCTGGCTTCATGGCCTGCTTTCCTCTTAAACGAAAGCATGGGCCTCACGCTTGGGCCTTGTCTGCCGGGGTCTAAGGGTGGAAGTGCTTGGAGATCCCATCCGTCCCCATCTTGTGGACTTACCCAGCCACATAGATACATGCATCTTACCTCTGTTAGGAAGCTGAGTTTAGTCGTCAACCACTTCTTACCTACGCCCTTTTCTCCATAACACAGGACACACAAGCAAGCAAATAAGTAAGAAGATCCTGGCTCATTCTTTTGTTAGAGTAAGTGAAGAAGTCCATGTGACTTGAAGTAAACTAGGCCAAGGTCTAGATCTTAAAAAGACCTCCTTAAACAAGCACACTCCTTCTTCTCTTTCATCGGGACACTCAACAGGACTTAGGAGTTTAATGGAGTTCTCTCACTTTATTGAGCAACTAAAGTGGTTTTGAACTCTATGGGGTAACTTAGAAATGATTTTTATAAATATGCACATATTTTGCACTAATAAGCATTTGCATTGCAATTTTTTTGTGCAGGTGTGACCTTGACTTTCCAGAATGCTAACAAACAAACTGTGATCACATGCTTTCAAAAAGCACAATTTTTACTTTTTAAAAATGAACTTCTGGGGCTTCCCTGGTGGCGCAGTGGTTGAGAGTCCGCCTGCCAATGCAGGGTACACGGGTTCGTGCCCTGGTCCGGGAAGATCCCACATGCCGCGGAGCGGCTAGGCCTGTGAGTCACGGCTGCTGGGCCTGCACGTCCGGAGTCTGTGCTCCGCAGTGGGAGAGGCCACAACAGTGAGAGGCCTGTGTACGGCAAAAAAAAAAAAAAAAAAAAAAATGAACTTCTGAAAAGGAGGACAATAGAAGGTTGCTGGAAAGATCATTTCTAGGAAGAAAGGTGAACTCAATTCATTTTTATGATTGTGTTTTTTCCCTCCCGACATTGTTTAGCAAAAGCCTAAGAACTTGTCTGTTAGACTCCCAATACTTTCTCTAATTAGTCCTGCATATATGTTTTTAGAGAGAGAGAGACAGGTTGAGAGAGAGAAAGAGTATTTAGAATGATTGTTTGTACGGCATGTCATTAAGGAAGGCTGATTCTAGTCTATAATCACTAGAGACTCCCTTCAGAGAAAATACTCTTCTTATTTAACCGTGATTTGCTCTACAGTGTGATGCTTACAAGGGAAACACCCTTCCTGGATAGATTAGCTTTCTCAGACAGACGAGAAATACTCATCAAGGGAGGATCCTCTTCCAGTGAGTCCTCCCCTTTTATTTATTAGTATGTGTCCCTTCGTTCCTCCCACCCCTGTAAATTCTCATCAGGACCAACTCCCTAATTTCCAAGGTCCAGGACAAAAACCCCACAGCGTTTCTTGTTCAAAAAGCCTGAAAAAGAGCTTTCCTTCCTTTTCCTGTCTCTTTCTTGACCTGTCATGGTGTTTTCTGTTTGCTGTGTAACACTGTGACCCCTGGAGCATGGGGATACTTACAAGGTGAGTGCAGACCCTCCCAGGTGTCCTGAGCCCTGCCCTGCAACATGGTGCATGGGGCATGCACAGCTGACTTCGGACCTCCCTGCACCTTCATCCAGGCACCTGTCTGCCTCATTGGCTGTGGTCCCTGGTTGGGGTTGGAGGAGGAGGAGGCCAATAACCTGTGAGGGTGAGAAGGCAAGAGGGGGTGATGAACAAGTTCGTCCCCACCCCCTATGCTCCATTGTCCCTTTGGACTTCACTTTGGAAAACATTCATTCAAAGATCAAATTTTTTAAGAATTTCAAGAGGTGACCACGGAGCATTCAGTTCCAAGTGTGTGGCCCCTTCTGAGCCTGGGGCTGCACTGGTAGTCCTCACTCTTTACCTCCTTAATATTTTCTGTGGGGCCCAGCTTGGTGGTGGGCCTGGGATAGACAGTTAATACACACTTGCTGAAAGCAGTTCTTTAAGTGCCAGTTGCTCTGATCAGTTGGGGGTAGAGGAGAATTTTCCATGAGACTGTCTTCTGCAGGCTCTCCTATCACTTATCTGCCAGTGCCCACCACAGGGGACATCAGGGTTCTGGAAAAGACATTCAGCTGTAATGTATGCCATTGCTCTGACTTCAGAAAGTATCACATCTACATCACCCCTGAAAGATGGGCTACCCTCCTATTATAAAAAAAAATTCCATGAAGGCTCTGCAACTTCTGTGCCAGGTTAGCATCCTTTGGTTTCCTTTCTTTCTGTCCTTAGTCATCATCAAGGCCACACAGAGTCAGCAGTATGCCCAGCCACCTGCATTGCCTAGAGGATGGCAGACTGCAGCTTACCCTCTGGGCATGGCCGGGGGATGGGAGAAGAGCAGGAGATGGTTTCCAATCTAATTCTGAATTTATCTTGGCTCCCATTCCTCAATCAGACTTAAATGCCTTCCCTTTTGAGACACAAATATATTTGCTTTGTTCCTCCGTGTCTTGATTTTATTACTTTTTTCTCTATTTCTTGTTCATATGTATCTACATCAGAGTTTTCGATCCTCAGGTATAAATACGAAGTCCTCACTACATATATCAATCACACACACTAATATGTGGTTTTTGAAATAACATCCCTTTTCTCATTGAAATTACACACATTACCGAAAATGTAGAAAATTTAGAAGAAGAAAATAACCAGCACCAGAATTGCCATCTTACCATCCAGAGATAATGCCTTAGCATTTTAGCACTTGTATTTTTGGTCATCTTTATACATACATGGTGCTTATGTTATTGAGTTACTGTAAATATTTGCTTCGTAATATGTTTTTATCCACATAATAATATACTATGAATACTTGCCATGTTATTAATTATTAATCTGAAACACGATGTTCAAATTTCTGTGTGCGTAAGAACCACCTGGGAGCACGTGGAAAGGAAAGATTCTAAGGTCCCTCGCTCACAGATTCTAACTCATAAATCTGAGATAAAGACTAGAGATCTGCATTTTGAAAAGCCTCCCAGGTGATTCTGGTGTAGATGATTCTCAACGCTTGCTCTGACAAATACAATATATGACATGATTTTTAATTGCTACACTGTGTTCCATCGCATAGATGTGCCATAATTTATTAAACCCATATCATATTGTTTATTTAAGTCTAGTTTCAAAATTTTTACTTACATGATAAGTTCCTCAATGAATAACCTATTACATAAAATCTTTTTGAACATCTCTGATTATTTCCTGAGGAAATTCTGCAAAGTGGAATTATTGGGTCAAAAGAAATGCAAACCTGAGCAAAGTAGATGGTATTTCGGGCAGAAAAGCAACTCTGTAAGCTGTAAAGTACTTGACTAATATGAAGTATATAACAGTTGCCATTTTTGGAGAGACTTTCATATGCCAGGATAATGGTACTCAAAATTTATTATGCTAATCAGAATTACCTGGAGGACTTGTTAAAAACCTGTTGCTGCTCTCTCCTTTCTGTTTCTTTCTGATTCATTAGGTCTAGGATGGGGCTTGGAATCTGCATTTCTAACAAGTTCCCAGGTGATACTGATGCTGGTCTGGGGACCACACTTTGAGAACCACTGCACCAAACACAATCCTGAGTGTTTTACATAAGTCATATAAATTTCACAGCATTTCTTTACAGTTGAAGACTGAGACTCAGAGAGAATCTGAGGTCATGAGGCTAATGATGGCAGAATTGGAGTTTGATTTCAAGTTTGATTATTCAAAGGCTGATGCTTTTCCCACAGGCAGCCTGTTTTCTCACTTCATTTAATTTCTCACAAATAAAATATTTAGAATGTCTACATAACAAACCTCAAATTCTCCAGGTAAACTACTCCCCTTCCAGTCTATTAGGGGTACCCTAAGGAAGAGAGAGGTTAGGAAGTGTTTGGCTGAGAATTTTTTCAGGGGAAACTAGTTCAATGAGTTATGTTTCACCATTCACGTTAATCTGCAGGGTTGCTTCCCCACCCTCCAGTGGCTTCACTGACGTGGACATCAAGAGAATCATTTCTCATCAGTTACTATAACTGTGGAATAGTCCTTCCTTGGAAGAGAGCTCTATCCTCTCAAAACCCACTTTCAGGCTTCTCCATTACAATAGCCTAAATTACAACCCATTTGTTCAGGCAACTCAGTAAATAAATCGTATCAGTGCAAAAAACAAAGAACTCTTGTCAAACTGGTTGGCTAATGATACCCAGTAGAGCAAACACCCAGTAGACTGGCAAAACATGAAGTCAGGTTGGCTTCTACCAGATAGTTTAAGAGAGGTGAACATTTCCTAACCCACACCCAGAATCACGAGGTGAGTCATCCATATTTCACAACTAAAGACATTCTTAAGACCTAATTATGCAATTTTTTACCTGTTTGTTATCTTGGGCTCTTGTTACCCTGCTGCCTTTTAGTGTGTTCATGATTGTGTGTGTAGCTTATTATTTTTGTTTGTTGTTCCATCATCATTTATTCATCCTGTGAGCTGAGGACTTTGCTAGACAGTCTGCAAGGAGAAATGGAATATTGTCTGTTTAAAACACACTTTGTGTGGCTTCTAGCATAGCTTCATTGAATGTCAATACCTGAGAACAATTAGATATAAATACCTGTACTCTTCAAATACATAATGCAAATGAATTACTTCCATCCATGTTAAAAATAAATTCAGTCTAGGATGCTTTATCATGAAAGACAAGTCTATACATTCCAATAAACATTTTGTCCACAGGTTATAAGGAGCCTGTACAGACTCTGGCTTTATCATTTTCAATAAATCCCTAACTGGATAAGGAAAGGTCTTGGGCAAAGAACACTTGGGAAGTCTGTTTGTGGAAGAGTATGTTCATAATCTGAGTTTCTCTAGGTGTCAGAACTAGTATCGATAGTTGACTGTTTCGGTGGCAGCAGGATTATAGCAATTAGAATTGTCTGACAAAGGAAGGACTGTCCAATGATGCAGAGGCCCCAATAACTAAAAGAATTAACATTCAGACTGGATTGTAGTCTGTCAGGAATGCTGCTGAAGGCATGTCTATGCTAGGTTAGAAATGTGATTAGCTGACTCAAAGATCTTGTGACACACACACACACACACACACACACACACTCTGGTGACTGTACTTAAAGAAAAAATGTAAGGGGGTGCATGAGGGGCAAGAGAGGCCAGAATCACACCTGTCTGTCTTTTCCAAAGGAGTATGTGGGTGAGAGATGAGATTAGGGTGTGACAGGAATGTGTATTTGGTAAAAGCACAGCGTCCTCTTTTTTTTTTTTTAAACAAACAATACATTCAGTATTTGTCCTGTATTTAGTGTCTTTCACTGTAGAGCATTCTCCAAATCCAGTAATTCAAGAATTATGTGTTTGTGGAACTATCTGAAACATTAGTGTGTAGCCAAACCTTATTAAGTGAAATCCACTTAGCCAGAATCACTTTGAAAATTCTATTTTTAGAAAACATGAGGAAATGACCTAAAACAAACCCCTATTGATGATTCAGGATGGAGCACAGTTTCAACATAAATTCAGCTGAACATATTTTTAGACAATGATCACTGATATGTGTAATAACTGCACAAGAAATTCTTCCATCAAAAGAAGATTCCATTATGAGTCTACTAAGAAGAGAAGGTATACTAACATATTTCAGAAATATTTTCAGTAATAAAGATGAAAACAAAAGACATTTTCTGTTCATCACTGATGTAGCCAGAAAGTTAAACTAGCCAGTGTATTCCAGTTATTGTATATAGAAAACATCACCTATAAATTAGTAACTAGGCCATGAATACCAAGTACTGATGTCAAAATTCATTTTATATAAATCAGAAAATATAGCCCTAAAATTTCCAGATACTAGTGTTAAATAATTTTTTTTTTTAATGTTTTTAAGCTTCACATTGCACTATATATGTACAAGAAGTGAGTCACATTTCTTTGGGAATGTCACAGTTATCTTTCCAAGAGTCAAACTCATTTGAATTACGGAGGCTGTGAAGAGTAATGTATCAACACAGGGCTTCCTGTGTCTGGAATTAGAATTTCTGGGCTCCCTCTACATTCATCGCTTGCCAGCTGCAGGCCCTGGGGCAAATCATTTCGTTCAGTGTTCTCTGTAAAATGGGCCAGAAAAACGCAAGGTTGTAGAAGTCTGAAGATGCAGGGAGATAAACGTGCAGCGCGCTTTTCACAGAGCCTGGCACCGGGCAGGCACCAAAGAAATGTTAGCTAAGATGATTACATTTCCATTCAATACTTGATATTATGAAGCTCTGGTGTTTTTTTAACTTGTGGTGAAATATATGTAACATAAAATTTACCATTTTAACCATCTCTAGGTGTTCAATTCTGCGTTCTTTTTATTTAGAGGGAAACTATGATCATTTATAGCAAATGTCTGCATATTAACACTGTGCAATTTGCTTTAGCCATAAATATTGAAAAAAGAATCAAGACAAATAAAAGCATTTGGTATGAAGAGCAAAACAATACAAAGTTCTCTACAGCTTTATAATTTTAAAATGAAGTGTAGGAAGACATAAAATAGCTTCTTCAAAAGGCTCAACAATATTTCAAACACAGAATTTATTGAAGACGCTCACTTTCAGTAACTGTAAAAGTAGAAAATTGAAACGATAAACATATAGAATGAATGGTAAAAGTCTCCCTCGCCCTTTACAGATTCCTTTCCCCTCCTCCCAGGTTTGGACATACTCCTAGAAGTGTTTTATGTATTTACAAGTATATAAATCTGTGTATATATTTTTTTCAAATAGAATCATACTATAGCCACTATTTTCCATCTAGATATTTTAAACTTTAAAGTGTATCTTAAAGATCTTTTAAGTAATTTACTTATGAATTCTATTATGTAGATATGATGAAACTTATTGATAAGGTTTCTAACTGACAACTTTAGATTTCTAGTTTTTTTTTTCCCTCTTATGGAAAAAAAAACTGGAATAAGTGCCTTTGCACATAGATACATATTTTTGTAAACAAAGAAGGCTAAATTCCTAGCAATGAAGAACTAGCAGATCATTTTAAAGATACTTGAAAAACAAAGTTAAGATAAACATTGAATGAGATTATTTGGGGCAGATTGTTATACTGTGGATCTCCAGGGTCCTTACTTGACATCTTGTCTTCTTAGAGATTAAATGGCAGCATACGGTTTCATAGCAATGAGTTTAAGGCATTGGAATTCCATCACTTACCAGTTAGACGAGGTACTTAAGTTCTCTGCCCCTAGTCTTGCTTAAATGGGGCTATTATGAAAGTCAAATGAGATGTTGAAAGTAAGCATTTTGCACAGTAGTATTTAACATTAGTAACCTCTCAATAAATAAAATGAATAGTTAATAATTATCTGATAATAATGACTACTCTTAGGGAGCACCAGACCAGGGTTTCCCAAATTTCCAATTTTTAAGCATCGATGTAAGCAATTTTAATTATCCATTTATCATTTACATGGTGTATATTCCCTCTTATGCCTGAAGACTATTATTAATTCTTCTCTGGAAATGTTTTATTCCCAAGTTTCAAACACCTTTTTTTTTTTTTTTTTTTTTTTCTCACGGAACTATTTCTCAAACAGTGATGTAGTTTTCACCACCCTGCTTCAGGCCTTTATCCGGTCTGGGACAAGGCTGGCTGCACATTCCACAAGAAACTTGGTCTGGAACTGGAAGTCGAGAAAAAAAAATATCATGTCCCTTTTAAGAATATGTTCACGGAGCATTTAGTAATGAGCAAAGAAATGACTGCAAGAATATCTTGGGGGGCTTCCCTGGTGGAGCAGTGGTTGAGAGTCCGCTTGCCGATGCAGGGGACACGGGTTCGTGCCCTGGTCCGGGAAGATCCTACATGCCGCGGAGCGGCTGGGCCCGTGAGCCATGGCCACTGAGCCTGCGCGTCCGGAGCCTGTGCTCCGCAACGGGAGAGGCCACAGCAGTGAGAGGCCCGCGTACCGCAAAAAAAAAAAAAAAAAAAAAAGAATATCTTGGGGTTTGCTGGTGGTCAAGCCCTGGTGACTCGCTTTTCAGGGGCGGGGGTACAGTTGGTGCCCTCAGATTCTCCAGCTAGAACCGGCGCCTGCAGCCAGGCTCCTCGGCGGTCTGGGACCCGGCTCTGCCCATCAGGTGGTCCTTATCTGAAGAGGGAAGTGAGAAGCAGAAGCATATGGAATAGCGTATTTATTGATATTTTTTTCTGGTGAGTGACAGCTGGGGCTTCTGGTGGCAGAGGCGGAGCTTCCGGTACCCGGTGTCAACGTGGACTTGGGTCTTCTGGGCCATGGAACTTGTCTGGAGCAGCGTGTGGGACAGCCAGGCCTGGCACTCGGGCTCTCCTTCAGCCACTCTGAATGCTGCTCAATCCCTTTGCTGCTTAAACAGGCCGCATGAGTTTTGCTGTTTATAACTGGATGCCTAAAATCCCCCGTCCCCAAGCCCCAAAGCCCTCGCATTTCCTCACCTCACTGTGTGGCAACTCTGTCTTGCCAGCCACTCAGGCCCCAACTCTTGACATCCACCTTGACTTCGCTCTTTCTCTTGGTTTCTCTCAGCAGCCATATAATTGGTCTTTCTACATATGCTCTGTGTCCCTGTGGCTTACTGGTAACACAGCTACTAGAAAGATCTTTCAAAAAGTAAGTCACATTATGCCACTCTCCTTAGAATCTGCTCACGGGCCTCACTTCAGTGAGCAGAGTCAATTCTGTGGTGGCCTAGGAGGGATGGCCCACTCCCTTGGTATCCTTCCGACCTTATCAAGTAGACCTTCCATTCTTCACTCCCTGCTCTCCGCACACACTGACCCCAGGACTACACTGTCCCAAATGACCCAACGCCTGCTAAGCGGATGCCACCACACTGCCCCCTTGCTGGTCTCAGAACACACCTGCACAGGTCTAACTCAGGGCTTTCTCATTGGTTCTTCTTCAGCCTGGAGCCTCTCCTCCTGCCAAGATACAACCCTGAAACTACCCTCCCCTCCCCATTTCCACATTGCATAACCTCTTGTTTCTTCAGATTCTCTTCTCTTCTTCCCTAATCTCCCTTGGTGTAACTGTCCCCTCCATCCATTTTTACTCAGCTCCTGATCTCTCTTACTCTCTATTTTTTTTCTACAGCATTTCTTACCCTCCCAAATATACTTGCTGATTTCTCTATCACCCATCTCTCTTCCCATTAGAAAATAAACTCCATGAAGGCAGGGACTTTGGCTCCTGCTATATCCTCAGGGATATTGCTTTGCTCATAGTAAGTACTCCAAAAAATATTTGTTGCATAATTGAATGAATGAATGAATCAGTGAATGTGGATGTGTTTGGCATTCTCTACTCTGAGAGTTTATAAGGTTATTACCAGTCACTTAAGGAACTATTGTAAGGGCAGCAACCTTAATGGGAATCAGTCAGAAGCCTTGAAAGAAATGACTGATTTTATCTACATGTTTCATTGTAATGAGAGTGAAAAGTGTCCTATAAGATGTACTAAGTTCTCTCTGAAGGCTTTTGTAAGCTTAGTCAGAGACACCTATGGTATGATTTAAGGGACATATCATGGGATCACCCACCCAAATCAATTATTTTCTCTTGTCTACCAGAGTGCCTCAAATTCTCAATATTTCATTATTTTATTTATTCTGTAAATATGGCAGAAGTTAGGATATAGCAGTCCACAAGTCAAAGTCCCACACTTGCGGAGTTCACAGTTTATTTGGGGACAGACTATAAAGACAGAAATACAGACATGGCCAGTGTCAGGTGCTAAGTGCCAAGAGGAAAATTAGAACAGGTGAGGGAGAGAGAGTGGGGTGAAGGAGTGTATGGGACTTTTTAGATAAGGTCGTTGGGGAAGTCAGTGTTAGGAGGGAACACTTAAGTAGAGGCCAGAATGAGGTATGGGAGGAAGCGTGCAGTGTGCAAATCCCTCTTAGAGACACCTCAGTGAGAGGAGAGTGACAGTGACTCCTGGCTGTCTGGGAGAGGTAGCCTAGGCATCTGCCATAGTCTTGTGTTTTAGCCTAAATTCCATGCACAATGTTTTATTCTACAGCACAATGTATGTACTTTATTTTTTAAAATAATTTGTCATAGCCTTGAATAAGTGGTGCTAGCCTGAAGTTCTTTCTACACGTATCTCAACATTGCAAGGATGCATCCTTTGGTGCTAGTCATTAGTCAACATGGCGGTCGTCTATGGGAAGAAGCAGGAGCTTGTACCAGAGTCAATAATTAGAGGCTCCATATATTTAAAATTGTCATTGTTAGACAGAAAATGAAAATGAAATGTGGAAGTGAGGGAGTATGTAGCTAGAATTTTTATTTCTGCTTGTCTCCCAATTTTGCAAGTACTAGATTATTGGTTATAGCATTCTAGTTTGATGGAAAGAACCCTGGTTTTAGTTATGTTTCCTCAAAGTTACATTTGAGTCATTCTTCAGGATGTTTGGATTGTTCTCCTGCCAACATTTGGCTGATTGGATGAATTTTATACTTTCTCTCCAGCATCTTTGTGCAAAAAATTGTGTAGAAGGTGCAACTATCAAATACCTTGTTGGGATTTTTTAATCCATTAACCATGTGACTTTTAACAAGCCCTGTAGTCACTCTGTATTTCACATATGCCACCTGGAAATAAGGATAATATCTGATGTGTACCTTCTCCTAGAAATAATCTGAAAGCATCGTTTATGCTCTCAGAGGGAAAATGACTCATTTCATCTAAAACCTTATGAATAAATCCTGTCATCTGAACATAATTTGTACATCTCTATATGATTTAGTGGATAACCTAAGATTATGGGGAAATGGGGAATGTGTTCAACTTCTGGGAAAGAATTCTCGTGAGAGGAAGTGCACCCTTCATTTGGTCTTCTTCTTATCTGCTGACTGTAGTCAGTGTGGGTGGGGCCATATGGTACCATGGGGTGATGTACTAAAGAAGAGATCAGCATGACTGAAGGACCCTGGGTGCCAGATGCTGGGCATCTTGCCATGCCTTTCCCGGACCGCCTCCCTCAGGTCATCTTTCACATAAGAGAGAAATTGATTGTCTTCTCATGTAAGCCACAACTGGGATTTCCCTGTCGGTCCAGTGGTTAAGACCCCACGCTCCCAATGAAGGGAGCATGGGTTCAATTCCTGGTCGGGGAACTAAGATCCCGCATGCCATACAGCTCAGCCTAAAAAGCCACGAGGACTTTTCTGCTGTATAGTCAGACCTAACCCTGAGAGTGCACACCTGTGATTTGAAGACTTTTTTAGTGCTTACAAAAATACTGTATATGTGTAATTTCATTTCACTTCAACCATCCTATGAAGTACAAGGAACAAGAATTGTCATTTCCGTTTTGTCAGAAACCTACCTTTTTGGAAGTTAAGTGACCTGCACAGAGTCATATGACTAGTAAACAGAGAATCTGGATAAAGGAAGCTCGATATCTCTGTACAGCAAATCACATACGTGCAGATGTGCAGACAGAAATAGAGCACGAAGTCTTGCAGGAAGACAGAACTGGCTTCAGATTTTCTGTCTATCTCTTATCACCTTAGGCCAAGTATCTACATTTTTCTGACCCTCTTTTCGTTACCTGCAAGGTGTGCAAACAATACCTCCAGGGACTGAAAATTCCAAATGCAATGAGGTTTGTGAAGCTCCTGGTCCAGGGTGTGATATACAGTAGATGCTTAGTAAATAGAGCTCTTATTATAGGCAGATGCTTATCAGCCTGAAGATATTCAGATATGGGAACAAAGGAATGGAGTGGAGAGGCCAGAGAGTCTGCTTCATCTTGAAATCCCAGGATTCTGTAAAGAATTTGAAATATTTTGATTTCTTTCTGGTTCAAAAGACCAGATTAGTTGGTGGGGCTGGGGATGACCGCATTCTTGTGTCCTCTGAATATCTTAAAGGTGTTTCCCCATCTCTCTATTTGGAGGGAAATGTCACAGGAAAAGTGTCTTTTGCTTTCAAGCTCCTTACAAGACTCAAGAAGAGGAAAAATACCCATTATCAGCAATTAAAAAATTTCCCTTAAAGAAGTAGGCGTGAGAATTCCTAGAGTAGCATGTTGAATTTTGTTTCTCAAATACTATTTGAATGCACCCTTTAAGTATTTGGTGTTGGGTGGGTGTTGTGTTGTGTAATGGGATTCAAAGGAGATTTATGAGCTTCTAGAGGGGGCTAAGGCTTATGAATTTCTTAAGTGAGCATTTTATTTTATTTATTTTTATTTTTTATTTATTTATTTATTTTGCGGTACGCGGGCCTCTCACTGTTGTGGCCTCTCCCATTGCGGGGCACAGGCTCCGGATGCGCAGGCTCAGTGGCCATGGCTCACGGGCCCAGCCACTCTGCGGCATGTGGGATCTTCCCGGACCGGGGCACGAACCCATGTCCCCTGCATTGGCAGGCGGACTCTCAACCACTGCGCCACCAGGGAAGCCCCTTAAGTGAGCATTTTAGTCGGGATTGATGAAGCATTGGCAGCTGATGCCCCAGTAAGTTAAGTGAGCATGCCAGGTGTTATCTGATCCAGATTCTGGTTTAAGTTAGGTCCAATCCAGACTACAATCAGTGGTACATCAGCGTAATAATGTGAATCAGAATTTGTTGTGAGATGCATGACATTTGTGAATCTGTCAGCTATGATAAGCTTTCTTTTGTTTTCTCTTTTTCAGACTCAACTAGATGAGAAAAATCTTTCAAGCCCCTCAGACCTTTATGCAGTTATCCTGATGTACACAGAGACAGGTACTTGTAGTACGTTGATGTTTACTCCATTCCTATTCTGAACAGTTGGCTCAAGTCATCACGCCAGTTATTTACGCCAGACTTAGGCAGTGTTTGTCTAATGGAAAGGATTCTGGTAATTCAACTTCACGTCTAAGCGCTCCCCACACTATGACACAGCAAAAGAGCCCATGGCAGCAGCTTTTGGAACAACTGCTCTCTTTCCTCCCAAGTCTGACATTTCCAAGGTAGGATTTGATTACAACTGGCAATACAGAATTATGGGCAAAGAAATGAGGTGCAGAGACTAGAAAATATTAAGAGTGAAAATAACAAGGCAGTGAGGCAGTCTGTGTTCCATTTCCTTATCAGGCTGTGAGAAGTAGGCAAAGCATCCTGCTGAGAAACACCTCCTTGCTTCCAGGATAGAAAAGACTCTCTCAGACCCGGTCCAGTCAGGATACCTCGCAGCACAGGTGCCAACCTGTGTGGTTCCTCTGAAGCGGCCAACATCTCGGGCAGATTCGAATTCAGCTACGAGAAGTTTTCTGAGAAAATAAAGGAGAAATTCTAAGCTTATGTATACTTATTTACTTATGTACCATCTGGGGACGTTTTGGAGAGAAGTCATATATCTCCTCCCACAATTCAATTTCAGTTACATCTGAGCACTTCCTCAAAGTTCAGCATACTCCAATTTGTTTCTTACTCTAAAAAAGTATTATTTCTTTTTGCATGTATTCCTTCCTCCAATTTTTTCCTTTTATGATTTATCACCAAATTTGCTGTTGGTGGCTCTTTTTTCCTTAGATACACTGAGTAAGCTTCAAGAGTTTCCCTCTTGAAGGCTTAAAGCCTAGGAAAAGACAAGCAATAGTAGTAGTATTAATAATAATACTAGGGCTTCCCTAGTGATGCAGTGGTTTGGAGTCCGCCTGCCGATGCAGGGGACACGGGTTCGTGCCCCGGTCCGGGAAGATCCCACATGCCGCGGAGCGGCTGGGCCCGTAAGCCATGGCCGCTGAGCCTGCGTGTCCGGAGCCTGTGCTCCGCAACGGGAGAGGCCACAACAGTGAGAGGCCTGCGTACCGCAAAAAAAAAAAAAAAAAGAAAAAAGAAAATAATACTAGTAATAATAATACATGCATATATGCATATAGTCATATATGCATATAATAATATATGCATGGATATGTATACTATTGCATAACTTACAAAAAGCACTTTTCACACATGTTATCTCATTTAATCTTAAGTACAACAATAACATCCAACTCTCCTCTTCCTCCTGGTTACCATGAGCTGGGCAATGTGCTAAGAACTCTCCATGCAACATCTCTAGAGAAAGAAGAGTCAGGGAAGAAAAGCAATGAGAAAGTATATTTTGATATATGTAAGGGACCATGAAGAGTAATTAAACACTAAACTAGGCACGAGCGGTCCCAAGAGGGTTGGCTTCTCCGTTGCTAATTCTACTTAGCACTGGGCAAGTGAGAACCTCCTTGGTCCTGGGTTTGCTCATATGCAAAATTAGATTAACACATACCTGCCCTGATTCCCTCACAGAGTTACTCTGAGAATCAAATTAGGTAATATGGGAGAAAATATTTTGTGATTTGCCAAATGAAGATGGAATATTTCTATTGATTTTTTTTTTCCTGCACTTGACCTCTGCCAACATTTGTAGCATCAACCTAAACAAATCCTCAGTCTATTGAAGAATAGAAACGATAAACATTTTTGAACTGGATAAGATGTTCTAATAGGCTCTCAGCCATTTTACTTTTCTTATAATCAAAATTTATAGGTATTTGTCTGGCAGCCAAATGCCTAAATTACAATCTAATGAGAGTTGAGCTGAAAGGGAACCAAGATTTTATAGGATCTTCTACCAATCAGGGCATTTTCTGTTTTTTATTTTTCTCAAAGTAATGTCTGCAGACAACTTTCAACTTTCATATAAATCACCTGGTGTGATTATAAACATTTCTGATTTCTGTACCCTACTTTTACCTACTGAATCAGAAGTTTCAGGATGGAGCCTAGAAATCTGCCTATTTTAGAAAGCACACCAGTTGAGACAGGCCCATTGGTCCAAGAACATATTGGCTAAAGTTTGCAAGTTGTAAGAGGACATTTGTTCCTCATTTCTTTCCAGAAGTAACAAGATTTCTCTCAACATTTTATTAAAAACAGATACGTGTGCTTATGTGAAATAAAAGCAGCACTGCATCGGTGTGCAAAGTTTGACATCACGTTCTTGAAAACACTTTGAAGTAATGTTTTCTCAGCTTTCTTTAGTTGGATGGTACATTCATGAGAGAACTTTGGGAAGAGTTTTCTCTTCCAGTGTTATTTCTGGCCTCCACTCCAGAAATAAACAATCTCATAAGTAGTTAAATTGATAACCAATCAGTAACTCTCCACGTGAGGAGGAGGCCTCAACTCATTTGAAGCAAGAATATTAAAAGTCTCAAGATGTTAGCAGTTTGTTCTGTATGTTGAAATAAAAAAGTGGGGCTTTGCCTTTGGTGTTCCGTGAGTATGAAATAATGTAATGTTATTTCAGAAGCTATAGGCATATCATCAGTCAGCTTCATGGAACATAAAGTTGATAGAGATTAATCAGTATTTGGTCCACATACATTTCTTGAGCAAGAACTATGTGCCTGGCGCTAGTGCAGATCTAAGGCTAGAGGAATAAACAAAGCGATCAGGTTCCTTAGCATTTACCTTCTAGCAGGGGAGGCAGAAAAATAAAGAAAAAGCTAATATTTAACCGTTCTAACATCACAAGGCACATTTGAAGATGATAAGAGCAGTGGGAAATGGTTTATTCTGAGTCTACTACGATGAATTTTAAAATTCTGAAAACGAGAAAACTAGAAAATGATCCACTTCATCACACACACTGATGGTCCCTTTACAGTACAGTCAATACCTATAGTTCTGAGGCATAACCTGTCTCCTTGTCATTCCTGACCTTCTTTCACAACTGTGCCCTGTGTAAGGATGCTCAGAAAAGCAGCCAGTAAGGAGATTTGTTTTCTGTTCCCTTTTAGTACTTCTAACTCAGGCAACCAAACCAGTCTGAACCAGTTAGAGCATCAGAGCCATTCCCTGGACTCAACCCAGAGTCTATGGATATTCAGTTAGCTTCAAGACTGCAAACTAATACCCACATGTACCAGCCAAAACATCCTTTTTTTTCTCTTTGCTGTGTTATCCATACTTAATGTTGTAATATGACCACATTTGAAAACCTTCTTGCAGAAATTTCTTGGAAAAGAACATGCCGTTGATCTGTGTCTATGAAGTCTCTGTTATTTTAGGGGAGAAAACCCCACCAAACCAAAAAACCCACGAACGGCTCCTTTTCTTTTCTTTTTTTTTGTACAACCTGACATTTCAGACCAAAGTGGGGAGCCACGTTTTTCAGAGATACGTGAGCACAGAGAGGATGTTGCTATTCTGATCAGAAGAGTTTGATAGGTGTGTTTTGGTTTGATTTAATTTTTCATTTTTGTCTTTCTGCTTATAGAAAAATGTTCTCTGGGGAAAATACATATTAAGGTTAAATCTCACATGGATTAATTAATTACCTACAAATTACAGCCTTCAGCAATTTTTAATAAAAGAATACCATCTGCCTCATGCTAAACTGTAAAAACGGATTCCATTTTCATAATATTACTGTTATTCTATGGAACAGTGCTGTTAGAAGAAATCCCAGAAGCAAACACAGTACAAACCACAGAGCAGCTATGTAGAGGTGGCTTCTAATCATAACTGAACATAAACAAGAACAAATAAATCAAGGAAGAAACTCCTTCACTTCTGCTGACCTAGAGATGTCAATTTTAAAGCCAATAAATATGAAGCGACCTGCAAGAGAAGTTACACAGCAGCCAAGAGAGTGACAGTCAAGCCCATCGTGGCTGGGGACACTCGGATGTAGCAGAAACACAGGAACTTGATTTTGAAATCAGATTACATATTTGAAACTGCTGGTGTTCCTGACTTTTAAACTCCTTGATGGAGATGCTAGCTTAGTGTGCACATCGTCTAGACTGACGGTGGCAAATTGCCTCTGTGCAAGCAACTCACCTCCCAGCTGCAGGCACAGAGCTGTGCTGAGGGCATATCACAGGGACGGAGCCAGGGCAGGCAGGCATGACTCTGGGAGAGAGAAAGCGCTGGAGTTTTGGAGGTTTGTCATCTCATGTGTGTTTTTAAATATAAAAGTGAATTTTGGAAAGCTGATGGGAGTTGGATTTTCAGCTGAGACCTTATTACAAGGAAATGCCGTGCTGGCAATAAATGTCATCCTTAGCTAGTGACCCTCAAAATGCTGAACTGGGGTCAAAATCATAATTTGGCAAAGGTCACGTGTGCTGCTCTTCTCTTGTGCCCATCCTTTGTCTGAGGCTCTTTTGCCAAACATTTCACCTTCCAGCACTGCTTTTAGGGAGAAAAGGGCCTTCACCTTGAAGAGGGAATAGCTAGCTGATGCAAAGGGCCAGCTCAGAAGGCAGCTGGGGTCCTTCAAGCTGCTCTGGACCTGTGCCCAGGGCCTAAATGTGCCCCCCCACACACACCGCATCATTTAGGTGTAGAGAAGAGGAGACAGCTTCAAACATAAACACTGTTTTCTTGTCGCAACATTACCCGAGTCCCCAAAATTTACCTCTTTCATCAGCACTGAGTTCCAAGGAGTCACTTGAGTGATAAGACAGTGCCCCTGTGGCAATTTCAAGTACGTGATTTGGTTTAACTCACACGCAGAAGGCCCAAGAATTGCGGGATCAGGACAGTTGGCCTGCTTCTCCACAATATATCTTCCGGACTTGAGTATACTAGTCTTAAACAAGGAGTCTTACCCCATCTGAAATGTTAAGCATGTGTCACCCTGACACATGCTGTCATATTTTCCTGAGTCTAATTTCCAAGAAAATGTCTTCCATTGTTTTAAGAGAGAAACTAGGAAGTAGAAAATTATTTCTCACATGGCTTTTCTTTTTCAAACGTACCTTTGCATCTCAGTTTGGGGAAGGATGCAAGTGTCTTTGCTTCACTGCTCATCGCCCTGGGCTTGTGCCTTAGATGTTTTTATCCCATCATCCAGATAGTTCAAATCAGGATTGAGGTGCATTCGAGCTGGGCTTCTACTCTGAAAAGAAGATAATCCCTTAATGACTGGTCAGCATTCTCATCCCAGCGAGTGTGGCCTTTTAGAAGCAGAGGTTGCTCTGAATTTGCACAAAATAACTTTGGGGACAAATAGAAGCCGAGTTTGGGGTGTCCTCATGGAACCCCCTCCTTGCCTGCTGTTCCTAGCTTTTGTTTCCTCATATGGACATTGCAAAACAGTGACTCTTCAAGGAGGTATTTCGTTCCGGAAACATTTGGAGTTAGGGCAAAATTTGCATAATTTTATTAAAAGGCTTATATCTCAGCTTTGAAAATATTTGAGAAAATGTGATTTGGGGGAGAGAAAGTCTTATCTTTTGGCCCAGAAGGTGCTTCGTGGAACTAAGCTCATT
Source organism: Mesoplodon mirus (assembly GCF_964341445.2). Classification (NCBI taxonomy): domain Eukaryota; kingdom Metazoa; phylum Chordata; class Mammalia; order Artiodactyla; family Ziphiidae; genus Mesoplodon; species Mesoplodon mirus. The sequence continues at coordinate 28,919,587 of NC_138986.1, read as the reverse complement.
AATGTTAGGAGTGCATGTTAAACACCAAAAACTAAAAAATAGAGAGCCTGGAAGGGTTTCTTTGGTCCCTCTTCAAGTCCCCAGGGGTCTGAAGCTTAAGAGAGAGATGGATTTTCTGTTTCTTTCATAGAATTGTGAACTTAGAAGCCCGAGTCATATTACAGTGATGGGGAACACAGGTGTGTTTCTATAGATTTTAAAGTAAAATTTTTTGGTTCCTTTCAACTGAGGACAATTCATTTTGGTGTCATTACAGACTTGAGAAGATCTTCCATAGATCAAATTCATCATCATGCCTGTTTTGATCATATGATGCTTCCCATCCTTCACAGGTTGACAGCCAGTTGGCAGACAGTTTTCATATTCAGCTTCTAAGAAAGGAACCAAACACCTTCAACAGTGTAAATATTACAACAGCAATTGCAATTAGAATCCTTCCTAATGTAGCATACATCTCCATTAAACCAGCTGCTGCTCCAGGAGCTGTAGGCTGCATGTCCGGATGGTGGCATGCTCTTGGGAAAGGTGCCTGAAGACTAAAGCTGAGAGTGCACACACACTTAGAAGCCACCATTCTAGAACTTTCTAGAGCCTTACGCCTACCCTCTCCTGTCAGGACTCATGTCTCATGCAGAATATACTAAAGTCAGGGGACCTGCCCTGATATATGTCTTCATTTTTTTTTCCATATTCACCTGAATTGTTGCCAGAACCAGAATAAGACTTTTAGACCTCCTAAGCTATTAAGCACATAAACAAAAATGCAATTTTATTGTTTGAAATAACATAAAATGTATAAGTCTAGCAGAACAACTTGTCTTTTCTAGGTGATTTCTTGATTATAAAATTCTCAGTGTATTTATTAAAGTGGAAAATTTCTGATGTTTGTTTACTTATGACCATAGGGTCATCCAGCAGTGACTGTTGGGATAGAATGTACTTGTTGGCCATGGTCCCCCATGATCTTTTCTGCCCATCAGCATAGCACACTGACTCATACTTGCTTTTCGGTATTGAAGATTTTGCTGGGTCCTAGTTATATTTCATATCTAACGTAAAGCCTTTTCCAGATGGTTTTGTGATTCTCCTTCTCTAACCGACCCTAGGTTTCACTCCCCTTTCCTGACAAATGACCTCCCTTACCATGTTTTCCACCCATCTTGCTATCTGACTCTAAATTACATTAGATCAATGTTTAATTTCTTGAGATAAAAAACATTTAGGAATGTTTTAAAATAATTTTTAAAAAGCAACTTATATGTAACTGGTAATGGCTCTGGGAAGTTATACACATTTGGCTATCCATACATAAACGCATGTGTAGTGCTTTGTTACATATGTAACAAAATTCACATGTTGAAGACTGTTTGGACAGAAGTGGAACTCTGTTAACTAGAGTTGCGTTTTTAGGATTGAGGCCTGAGAATTGTGTTCTTATTATGTAATCCACAGGCAAAGTTATGTTTCTGTACCTGACATGCGGCAAAAATTTGCAATGTTCAGCCAAAATTGCCACCTGAGGACACATAGAACAAAGAAACAAAAAGCCCTAATCAGATTAGAGTTTAATGAACCAGTCTCAGGCCGGTTGTGAACTCACAATTGCCAAGCCATTCCACTGAATAAACACTGGAACAAAACTTGGAGAACAAAAATTCTTCTCAATTATTTGCATTCTTTTGGTAGCTGTAATTATAATTACAGGCAATTTTTCATTGCCTGCTACAACTTGTGCCCATGATGGTATATTTTTAAGTTGTTGTTGCAAGATAGTTACGATAATCATTAAGATGGGCGTAATTTCTTTCTGAAATATGTAAAGGATAATAGAGATGTACGTTTCAACTTAACTAGAATTTGTAAATGAATGGCAGTTTCCAGGTTAGTTTTTATATAACTTAGTAAACTATCGTTAGACTTATAATGCACCACACATACTATATTGTATTATAAAGTACATAGAATTAAAATACTAGAAATTCTCAAAGCTAATATACTTATACATTTACCCTTTATCCCTAAAAATGGATTTTTTTTTTTTTTTTTTTTTTGCAGTACGCAGGCCCCTCACTGTTGTGGCCTCTCCCGTTGCGGAGCACAGGCTCCGGACGCGCAGGCTCAGAGGCCATGACTCACGGGCCTAGCCGCTCCGCAGCATGTTGGATCCTCCCAGACCGGGGCACGAACCCGCGTCCGCTGCATCGGCAGGCGGACTCTCAACCACTGCGCCACCAGGGAAGCCCCTAAATATGGATTTTTAAGATAACATTTTCTTCCTGATGATTAAAATGTTTATTTTAGAAAAGACGGAAAATACACAAAAATAAAAGGAAGTCAGTAAGAATTACCCATAATCCTACAACCCAGAGATATCCATTCTGTTGGGTTGGAGTGAATATTAACTCTGCTAACTAGGTACAGGTACCCTTTAGTCTTTTTTTTCTACACATTTTATTCCACAAAATTGGTATCCTACTATAACTGTTTTGTAGTTTTATTTTTTTTATTGAAGTATAGTTGATGTATAATATTATATAAGTTATGGGTGTACAGTATAGTGATTCACAATTTTTAAATGTTATGCTCCATTTATAGTTACTATAAAATATTGGCTACATTCCCCTTGTTGTACAATATATCCTCGTAGCTTATTTTCTACCTAGATTTTGTAACTCTTAATCCCCTACCCCTATATTGTCCCTCTTCTCCTCCCTTTCCCCACTGGTAACCACTAGTTTGTTCTCTACATCTGTGAGTCTGCTTCTTCTTTGTTATATTCATTAGTTTGTTATATTTTTAAGATTCCACATACAAGTGATATCATACAGTATCTGTCTTTCTCTGTCTAACTTATTTCACTTAGCATAATGCCCTCCAGGTCCATCCATGTTGCTGCAAATGGCAAAATTTTATTATTTTTAAATTTTAAATATATATATGTATATACATATATATTATTTTTTCTGCCAGCTACTGTTCTTTCACATTACATTTTTAATAGCTGCATAGTATTTTTTCATATGTATAGTAAAATTTCAAAAATGACTCTTAGACTTGACAAGAGTTACAAGGGGGAATTTAGAGCTTCAGGCCATAGCTACCATGGCAGGTTGATGATTGGGTTGCAGCCTCTTATTTAAGTTGGGGCTATTATTTTCTTTGATTTCCTTTGAATATCTTTATTATTTTTAAAACATTTTTATTGGGATAAAATTGATTTACAATGTTATGTTAGTTTCAGGTGTACAGCAAAAGTTATACGAATACATATATTCACTCTTTTTTAGATTCTTTTCCCATATAGGCCATTACAGAGTACCTTAGAATACCTTGAGGTGGTCAAGCCTTCTTCTGTTTGTTCTGTTCCAAGCGCAAGACCCTACCATTGCTCATTATTTTATATCTGCCTACTGCATGCATTTTAGTTTCCCACCTGAGTTTGCCACCTTTGATATAGAATGTACAAGAGTTAAGGGAAACATTAAAGGAATTAAAAATAATTGAAAATGACTTTTCTGAAATGTCAATCCCAGTTTAAGTTGTAGTTTTATTTTTTTATTGAAGTATAGTTGATGTATAATATTATATAAGTTATAGGTGTACAATATTGTGATTCACTTTTTTCACTGTTAGGCACAGCTGTTCCATCCCATGTAACTAGCATGACTTGTCCTCTGTGGTTTCCAGTGAGTGCTTCCAATGTGGTATTAGGAAGGGAAAGAGGACAAGAAATTAAGAAGATGGGTTGTGATGGCTTGGGCTTAGTTCTCTTGGGAGCACCTTATCCAGAAGTCGTTGTTTCTGTTTAGTCCTGGACAGGGTCAACTATGCTGTGGTAACAAATTAACCCTGAAATCTCTGTGGCTCAGCAAAAAAAAAAAAAGTTTATTTACTGCTCCCATAGAGACTGATGGAGACTGGCAGGGAATCCCCTTCATCCATGACTCAGCCATGCAGGAGGTCTCCATCTTGTGAGGATGCCATCTCAGTATGTGACTTTCAAGATTGCTGCTATGGAGGAGGAGAAGGATATAAACTCACACCAGCCTTTAATGGCCTCATCCCAGAAATTATATGTGTCTCTACTGCTCCCAATCCCTTGGAGAGAACTAGTAACATGATGGGGGGCAGGGAGTGGGGAGCTGGGAAATGTCTGGGGTGCATGGATATTTGATGAGTGTAGTCTGTGCCAGCTTATCCTGTATCAAGCCACAGAAACTAAATTAAGATCTTCTCAGTGAATGAGAACAGGAAATCAAAAGGGTTATTGGGATCAGAGAATCTGGAGTAACCAGTAAGACCATTAAGACCTGAGAATCAGAACCTGAGAATGAAGAACTGTTCAGAGTGGGAACAAACTGGCCAATACAGCTACTGGATGTTGGTAACCAGACACAGTGAGACCAGAGAGAAGATACAGCCCACGAAGCCATGACCTTACTGCCTCTGACTTGGATTCTTTGGAAGTGTGGTTTCCAAACCTGGTCACTCAGGTTTAGAAAGCTTTAGAAGGGACTTTAGAAAATGTGGAATTGTGGATCCACCTGAGTCTACCGAAAGAGAACCTCCTAAAGAATACCTTACATATGTTATATTTTTAAAGTTCTTTCTGATTATTCTGATGTGGCCAAGCTTTGAAAAATCATTGCTTGGAAAAGAAGGAGGTAGAAGACGTCCTTAGGAGGAGATTCCCAATGAGCGAGTGAGCCTTAGAAAGGCAGTGGCAAGTGCCACACCAGAAGGAAACCCAGCTTATGGTCCTGTAGTTGGGTGATGGTTAGCATCACAAAGGGAAGTAAATTCAGCTCTGAGTCATGATACCTTGAGTAGAACCCCCTCAACCAACTACCTGCTCAGATACTTAGTACCTAGATGGAGATCACACTTCACAGACCCACCAGGCTGGAATGGTCTGACTTGGCTAGCCACTGCTTCTTGGTCAAGAAATTACTGGGTAGCACAGCACTGTCCTAGATATGCAGAGGTGTCTGAAAAATCCAACGCAGATAAATCTCCAATTCTACACAGAGCACAAGAAGAAAATCTGACTTTCGCCTAATGGCTGGAGTTTTAACATATAGTGCCTGGTTTTACATATGGTTTTCTCTAGATATATCAGGATACAGCGAGACCAAAACCTGAGGTAAGTATCAAAGAAGTAGTAGGTAAATATTGTTTCCAAAATGAAACGTGGAAGGCAGAGATTGGGTTGATGTCAAAGTCAGTTAATGGATATACTAATATAAGATCACACAGCTGAGTAACAAATGCACTAAATCAGAGTTATGAAATGGAAATCAAAACCAGGACTAGGCAGAGACATATGAATTAGCCAGTGTCATGAACTCAAGGAAGAAATGTGAACAGTCCATCTTAATTTCAGTTGAAGTCCAGCTGGTTTGTAGTTGTTTTTATATCACCAGAACATGCCTTCTCACTCCATATTTTTAAAGCTACTGGAAGCACAACTGACTTTAGACTCTGCCCTCTTAGCCTTATGGTTATTACTAAAAGATTATTTCCATGCTTTATACAACTGCTCTGTTAGTTACAGCCACTGTCACGATCCATTAAGACCACGGCAGTGGATTTTGAAAGTGATTCCTCTGTTTTCCTTTTACTTCATCTCACTCTGTATTTGCTTAGAAGTCCTGAAGGTGGCTGGCTGGTCAAGCTGGGAGGGTAGGATCTGGGTGATGTCTGCTTCTTAGTCACGTTCTAGGACATGTGGGTATTTTGAGGCTAAAGGAGAAAAATCCAATAGACATTCAGAGAGCCTTCCTCATCTACCTGAAGGAACAGACTTGCTCTATGTTGTTTTAAAAAGGCCAGTATTTTGAAATTCCAAAGAGACAGTTTCAAAATGAAACATCTTAAACATTTAAGCCATCCATCAATGATATCAGCTTCCTGAGGTATTCCTGAGCTCCTTGTCCTCCACCAAATTCTAAATGTTGGAGCTCCTCAGATTCCAGTTTGGGGCTCTGTTTTCCTTCTACACAACTTTATTTATTTATTTTTTTTTTTCTGGTACACGGGCCTCTCAATGTTGTGGCCTCTCCCATTGCGGAGCACAGGCTCCGGACGCGCAGGCTCAGCGGCCATGGCTCACGGGCCTAGCCGCTCTGTGGCATGTGGGATCTTCCCAGACTGGGGCACAAACCCGTGTCCCCTGCATCGGCAGGCGGACTCTCAACCACTGCGCCACCAGGAAAGCCCCTCTACACAACTTTTTAAAGCACCTCATCCAGTTCCATTGTATTGAATGCCATATATGTGTGATAATGAACCCATGATTTTCTACAGCCAAATATCATCTCCAGCCTCATATATTCAACCACCTCTATGACCTTTCACTTGAATGTTTCATGTGCATCTCAAACTTAATATGTGAAAAGTAGAATTCTTAACTCCTCCTCCTCATCACCTTATCCCAAAGTCTTATTGTCCTCGGTCTCCCCTAGCTCAATCTATGGCACCATCATCTACCTGTTATTTAGCCCCAAATTCCTGACCTCTCTCTGCCTGTCACACTCAAAGCACTTCAAACCAATTGCCTGCACACTTGGACAGGAAACACAAGTGTATTATTCATTGGGTTTCCTTAAACCACTGGCACACAATAATAATATTTGATGAATAAATAAAAGATGTAGAATATTCATCTGGAAGAAATACGAATAACCCCTGTAATTTATGGAGCATCTACTATGTGCTAGGTGCTTTGAATATTATAAATCTATTCCTAATAACAACTCTTCAAAGAAGGTAGACAAGAAAAAAACTCACAGAACTATAAGTTTTGAATGGTTTTGCTTTTATGAAATTTCACTGGACACTTATGACAAAATGCTTTATATGGCATCATGGCACACATAAGCATAGTTCTGAGTGTTTTCTATGTATATATTATCTCATTTAAATCTTACTAATAACTCTAGGGTAGGTTTTTTTTTTTTTAAAGGTAGAGTTTATCAATTAATTTATTTATTTTTGCTGTGTTGCGTCTTCGTTTCTGTGCAAGGGCTTCCTCTAGCTGTGGCAGGCGGGGGTCACTCTTCATCGCGGTGCACGGGCCTCTCACTACCACGGCCTCTCTTGTTGTGGAGCACAGGCTCCAGACGCGCAGTCTCAGTAGTTGTGACTCATGGGCCTAGTTGCTCCGCAGCATGTGGAATCCTCCCAGACCAGGGCTTGAACCCATGTCCCCTGCATTAGCAGGCAGATTCGCAGCCACTCTGCCACCAGGGAAGCCCACTAGGGTAGGCTTTATGTACCACTTTGTAGATGAGGAGACTGAGGCTAACATAAATTAATCAACTTGACCTAGGTCAAATATTAGCTGGGAAATGATATGACTGGTACTTAAGCCCCAGTTCATTTGGCTCCTGAGACTACATATTTCTCTGCTTTATCATAGAATAATCTCCATCAAAGGTACCATTGAAGCAATGCCAACATTTTACGAAATGTTGCAGTAGATGATCTTTTGAGTTTCTTCTAATTAGAATTTTCATAATTATATTGTGTAAAAAATCCTTTTATTTCTTTAAATAGCACATCATTACCACTTAAAAATAAAAACAACTTTGTAAATTTCATAGAAAATCTAGAAATGTTCTAAACCCACACAAAAATTCCATCTGGTATGATGGTAAAGATCTCCCTCTTTTTTTGTAAGTCTTGGCATATTTCAAAATAGGATTCCCATCTTGTTAATATCTGGACCAAATTAACCAGCCTGGCAATGATTCCTAGAGCCACGCTAGCAGATACACAGTACAGGAGGCCACCCCAGGGCTGACTCACCGCACAGAACATCTAGTCACTCAAGGAGTATTGTTCTAAATTAGCCAAGTTTACTGAGAGCTATTCTGAATACCCTGGACAAAAAAGACCTTATTACAATTAGCGTATTGTTAAAAAGAGACATGCCAATGCTAAAATTCTCTATCTATCTGTATTTAGCTCCTTTGAGTACTTAATTCTATTCGTTATAGTTATACAGTTACATGGAAATCATTCTATGCCAGCTCCTCCATTCCACCATCATGTTCAAGAAGGAAATTAACAGCGATGCCCCACGTGACAAATATTTGCAATAAGAAAGAATATTATCAGAGTCAAGTGAAATAACAGGGAAACTTGAAACACTGGGAAAGCGGTGTCGATTTTCTGAGCGACTCAAGGTGCTCAGATGCAATAAGCTTATGTGTGAAGTCAGGAGACTGAGGCTGAGGAAGAAGCACCAAGAAATCTTGACTTCTTTTCTTGCCCAGCACAAAAGACCTTAGAGCTCTTCAGCATAGATGTTGCTTTTCCTTCCTGTAAATCTGTATCAGGCTCTAAGCTAATCAGACAAATTGCTCTTTACTTTCACAGGGCCACAGCATTCTGAATAATTTTAGAAATTATTTGCCGCCACGTAATGATAGCATGTACTTATCCAATGCTTACCAGTTGCTGTTCTAACTAGAGTCGGGGTTGGAATGCAGGGAGTCTAGCTCCACGCTGTGCTCTTATTCATCACACTGACCTGCCTCTTCTGTGACAGACTATCTCAGTAAGTCCCCTAGTTAGAGGACCCATCTGTTTGCAGCTCACTCTGGTGTGGAAATGGAGCCACATATCGGATCAGGACGTTTCATCACCACCGACAAAGGGTCCTTGAGTCACCCACATCACTCACAGGTCAGCTGAAATCCACAACTTTAGAAAGAATGTCACAGACCTGGCTCCTTGCAAGGGTGTAGGGAGGATGGTGTGAGGCATAAGTGAGGGGAACCCCCCACTGCGATGTCCCGGGAGGTGGATGGAATTATAGAGGAAGGGTCTTGAGAGGGGTGTGGTTCAAGAAGGTGAGAGTTTGAACTTTTCCTCTCCTAGTTTAGGAATGCTTCTAAAACTGTCCTCGATTTTTAAAATGAAGATGTTTGCTTTATTTAAACATCTGGTGTTTCTGCTTTGGGCCAAGTGAGTGGACGGGATGGCAACGGAAGGGAGGTATATCACATCCCATCACTTCAGTGGGTCCCATGGAAGAACATGCATCTGTTGGGTTCATTCAGACTCCAAGCCTGGGAGATGTCTGAAGTACAGGAGAAGAGTGGTTAAAAGGGAGAGCTCAGGTGAGAGGGAGATACCATTCTAATTACGTCTGCTGGTTAGAGGAGCACTTTTTTTTTTTTTTTTCGGTACACGGGCCTCTCACTGTTGTGGCCTCTCCCGTTGCAGAGCACAGGCTCCGGATGCGCAGGCTCAGCCACCATGGTTCATGGGCCCAGCCGCTCTGTGGCATGTGGGATCTTCCCGGACCGGGGCACGAACCCGTGTCCCCTGCATCGACAAGCGGACTCTCAACCACTGCGCCACCAGGGAAGCCCAGAGGAGCACTTTTGAAGGTTTAATGTGCATTTGAATCACCTGGAGATCTTGTTAAAAATGCAAATTCCCATTCAGCGGATCTGCAGTATGGCCCGAGACTCTGCATTTCTAACAAGCTCCTTAGTGATGCTGATGCTTCTAGTCTATAAACCACATGTTCAGTAGCAAGGAGCTAGAGGATGTGTTAACCGTGTGGCAGAGGGACCTTATATGCCTGAGTTACACATATATTTTTCATTGCCTTTCCCTCTTTATTCTCTTGGTCTCATATCCAGTTGCTTAGAGAAGAGCTTCCATTCCTCTCATCATATGTCCTGAGGGAACATCCATAAAAATAATACCCCTGGCTTCTCTGTTGGTCACGCTCAAATCACCTAAACCAATTACCTTCAGATTTGCACAGGGAACATAAGCATATTATTCATGGTTCCCCTCAAATCCGTGGCACATAGAGAGAAGGGGATCGGGGATGGTTGTCCTTTCTCTCTCTGCTGTACAGTATAAGACCAGGTAGATGGCACTTTTATCTGGCCCTAGGTGCATCTGCTTCCTTATCCTGGGACAGCTGTACATTCTGTCAACTCCAATGATGTCCTCCCCTGCTGTGAATAATAGAAGATATGGTCTATTAAAAGGCGATGCTGGGGCCACAGCTGAAGGAAGACTCCAGAAGTAGTGATTGTTTAGTCCAAATGCCCAGAAACATTAGTCTGCTTGAGCAAGCAGCATGGGCAATCCTCTGCTCTGCGTCTCTGAGTTTACCAAGGGAAAAGCTTGAGAGCATCCAACTTAAGCCCTGGTTAGAGGAATCATTTAAGAATCTTTTCCTCCTTGAAACATCAGCAAAGAGGATGATTATGTGCATTGTCCAAACTATTTTCATAAGATATGTAATGGAATTAGGAAACCCAAATTTAGATTAGGTGCAATGAAACTGTCTTCCTGAGAGAGAAAAGGTAATTATAGAAAGGCCTTTCAAAGAAAAGTGATGGAAACACTTGGTAATGTTTCCCCGAGACCTTCATAGAGCCGGGTGACAGGGAGAGGAAGCTGGTCTGGATAACCTATTACTTCTTTCCCCAGGGCAGTTTCATGACCGGAGTTACCAGTGTAGAGAGCCAAGACAATGAGTGGAATCAAGCCATGCGTGGGACCAAAATAAACTGGGCTAATGCTCTGACTGTAAGGAATGGCTTGGTGCCCAGACGCCACCTGTGAACACTGAGCCCCCTAGACCCTGCCCCTCCTTCCCGGAAGGCAAGATTCCCTCACATGCTACCACCCCACCAAACCACATCTAGTAGGACAGAAGCCCGAGTATGTTATTACAACATTCTTATACTATTTCCCTGGATCTCCTTGAGTTTCTTTTCTCTTAAAAAAAATTTCGTTTTGAACATGGCTCAAAAATTAAAACTATACAAGAATGTACACTGAGAAGTGTCACTCTCCTCTGTCCCCACCCACCACCTTCTCCTCATGCCCACTCTAAGTTATTACCGAATTCTGTTTAGCTTTATATTATTGTTTATGCATATCCAAGTAAATATTCTTATACCTCTGTTTCTTGTACAAAAGATTGAGTTCAGGGCTTCCCTGGTGGCGCAGTGGTTGAGAGTCTGCCTGCCGATGCAGGGGACACGGGTTCGTGCCCTGGTCCGGGAAGATCCCATATGCCGCAGAGTGGCTGGGCCCGTGAGCCATGGCCACTGAGCCTGTACGTCCAGAGCCTGTGCTCCACGACGGGAGAGGCCACAACAGTGAGAGGCCCACGTACCGCCAAAAAAAAAAAAAAAAAAAAAAAAAAGATTGAGTTCACTCTTCTACGTTTTGCTTTTTTTTCATTTAAAAATATAGAGATTTCCCCATAGCAGTATGTAGAAATCCTCCTCTTTCTTTTTGACAGTCGCATAGTATTCCAATATATAAATGTTTTAGTTTTCATTCAACCAGTCTCCTAGTTGCTGTACTCTTGCATAGTTTCCGGTCTCTTTATTACAAACAATGCTGCAAGACACAAACTTTTGCATATGCTATTTTGTTTGGGTACAGATGTAACTAAAAGCTAGATTCTGGGATCCAGTTTCCCCAACTTAAAGGGTAAATGCATTTGTAATGTTGATATTTCCAGCCTCCCTTCCTTAAGAATTGTAATTTTCTTTTCTCCCTCCAAATGTGTGAGAATGCCTGTTTCTCTACATCCTTACCAAGAGAATGTGTGTCAAACTTCTGGATTTGGCTAATCCAATAGAGGACAAATGTTGCCTTAGAGTAGTTTTAACATTTGATCTCTTATCATGAGTGTGACAACATATTGTCATAACTTTCAGAGACATTTTAATTTATTTTTCTGTGAACTTTTTGTTCATGTCCTTTGCCCATTTCTATTTTTGGTGGGTGGTTTTTTAATCTTGATTTCTAGGAGCTATTATATATTAAGGAGATTAGCCTTTATTTATGGAGAACAAATTTGGAGGACTTACATTACCCAATTTCATAATTTATTATAAAGCTACAGTGTTCAAGACAGTATGGCAATGGTATAAAGATAGACAATTAGATCAATGGAATAGAATCCAGAAATAGAACCACACTTACATGATCAATAGATTTTCAACAAATGTGCCAAGGTAATTTAACAGGGGAAGTACAGTCTTTTAAACAAATGTGCTGAAATAATTGTATATCTCTATGAATTAAAAAATTAACCTTGCCCCTTATGACATTTTATAAGCAAAAATGAACTAAAATGGACCATAGACCCCAATACAAGAGCAATAAAACTCATAGATAAATGCATAGGAGAAAATCCTTGTGATATTGAGTTAATCAAAGATTTATTAAACAGGGGACAGAAAACACTGATTATAAAAGACAACCTTGCTAAAATGGACATTAGCAAAATTAAAAACTTATGCTCTAGAAAGACACACTGACTGAAGGAAATAAAAGGCAAGCTGTAGATTGAGAGTAAATACTTGCAAAGCATATGTCTGTCAAAGGGCTTGTTCCAGAATCTATAAAGAATTCTTACAATCCCATAGTAAGCAGACAAACACAATGAAAAATTTGGCAAAAGATTTGAACAAATTCTTCACAAAGGGAGATATACAGATGGCAAATAAGCATATGAAAGTATACTCAACATCTCTAGTCATCAGGGGAATGCAAATTAAAACCACAATGAGATCCCACTACATGCTCACTAAAATGGCTAAAATTAAAAAGACTGGCAATACCAAGTGCCAGTGAGAAATGTGGAGCAACTCTAACTCCCACACAGTGGACATGCAAAATGTTACAGTAATTTTGGAGAACAGTATGGCAGTGTCAAGTTTTTGTAAACATGCATTTATCATCCAACTCAGCAATCCCACTCCTATGGTTTTTTTTTGTTTTTTGTTTTTTGTTTTTGCGGTATGCGGGCCTCTCACTGTTGTGGCCTCTCCCGTCACAGAGCACAGGCTCTGGATTCACAGGCTCAGCGGCCATGGCTCATGGGCCCAGCCGCTCTATGGCCTGTGGGATCCTCCTGGACCGGGGCACGAACCCGCATCCCCTGCATCGGCAGGCGGACTCTCAACCACTGTGCCGCCAGGGATGCCCCCACTCCTATGTATTGAAGTAAGAAATTAAATATATGTTCACCTAGAGACTTTTATATGAATGTTATAGCAACATTATTCATAAATGATAAAAGTAGAAACAACTGAATGTCCATCAATTGATGAATTCATACTGTGAAATACTACTAGAACTATCATGGAACACAATGTTAATATATTGATGCATAACATAAATGAACCTAAAAACATTATTCTCAATGAAATAAGTCAAATCAAAAGACTATTATAAACTGATTCACTTTGTTATAAAGCAGAAACTAACACACCATTGTAAAGCAATTATACTCCAATAAAGATGTTAAAAAAAAGACTATTATAGTATTTCTCTTCTTATGTTAAATTCTAAAAATGGCAAAACCCTAGTGTCAGGAAGAACAGTGATTTCTAGGATCAGAGGAAATATTTACATTAAGGAAACATTAAAGAAACATTAACATTAAGGAAATATTAAGGATGTAAAGAAACAAGCATTAACATTTCTAGGATCAGAAGAAAACATTAACTACAAAGAGGCATGAGGGATTTTGCAGGGAGGTAATGGAAATAATATATATTTTGATTCTGATGGTGATTATGTGATTATATGGAATTGCCAAAACTGATCAAACTGTACAATTAAAATGAGTGAATTTTATTTTATGTAAATTGTATCTCAATAAAGCTGATCATATAGTTCAAGTGGAATGATAATAAAAATATAACCTATCAAAATTTGTTGATTGAAATTAAAGGAGTACTTTGAGAAGAATTTAAAGCTTTGAAGGCTGATAATAAAAAAAGGAATCTTTTAAATCAATAATCCAAATTTTTGTTTTAAAGTACTAGAAAAAGAGAAAATAATACCTAAAGTAAGTAGAAGAAAGGAAATATTAAAGAAAAGAGAATAAATAAATAAAGAAGAAAACAATACAGAACATTTTAAAAGTCAAAAATTGGTTTTTGAAAAGATATTTAAAAATTTATAATGCCCTAGAAATCTGATAAAGATAAATACAACTAACCAACACTGTGAATGAAAAAGGGAAATCCAATAGTTTTTAAAATTATCATAAGAGAATATTGTAAAAAACTTTATGTCAATATATTTAACATCTTAGGTAAAATGGATGAATTTCTTGAAAACTATTTTTACCAAAACTGACCCAAGAAGAAATAGAAAACCTGAAATGTCCAAAATTGGTTTGAAAATTAAATTTATAGTAGAAACCTGAACAGAAAGAAAATGCCAGACTAGATGACTGCACTGGTTTAGAGAACATTTTTTAGAAAACAGAAAATAAAGGAATAGTTTTCAACTTATTTTATGATGGTAACATAATCTTGATACCAAAATCTTTCAAGGACATTACAAGAAAAGAAAATAATAGACCAGTATTCCTCATGACCATAAGTGCAAAAATTTTTACTAAAATATTACCAAATCGAATTCAACAATATGTAAAAAGGATAATACTTTATGACCAAGTAGTTTTTATCTCAGGAATGAAGGGTTACTTCAATATTCAAAAGTCTAATATAATTTATCACACTAAGAGAATAATTCTCTCAGTTAATACAGAAAAAGTTTGAAAAAATACAAACCCTTTCATGGTAAAATTTCACAGCAAATTAGAAAGAAAAATCTCCTTGGTCTAATAATGGGGTCAATGAGAAACTTATGGTTAACAATACACTCACTGGTAAAATAATCCTTTTCATATAGAAATTGAATTCATAATTTTAAAATTCCTCATGATGACATCCCTAGACTCAAATGACTTTCGTAGTAACTCAATTAAACATTTGAGGAAGAAATTACAGTAATTCCATTTATAATAATATTAAAGAACATAAAATACTAAGAACTGAATTTTCCAAAGTAAAGTACAAGACCTTTGTACTAAAAGTTATGAAACATTACTGAGAGAAATAAAAGCAAACTGAAATGAATAGAGAGATGGAAAGACACACCATATTTATAAGCTGGAATAATGGATTTCATTAAGATTTCAGTTCTCCTCAAATTGATCTAGAGAATCAATATAATGCCAGTCAAAGTCCCAGCAGGGTTTTCTCCCTCCAGAAATTGGCAAACTGATTCCAACATTTATATGCAAATGCAAAGTACCTAGAATAGCCAAAACAAATTTGAAAAGAAGAAGCAAAGTTGGTGGATATACATCATATTTCATGCCTTGCTATAAAACTATAGAAATCAGAACTGTGAGGTACTTGTAAGACTAGACAAGTAGAATAGTCGATAATAATTCCACACATAATGTAAGGTTAATGGATTTTCAACAAAAATACCAATGTAATTCATGGAGATGAATCCTCCTTTTAACAAATGATGCTGGATCAACTGGATAAAAATACAGGAAAAAGAAATGAACCTCAACCTTTATCTCACACCATTACATAAAACTAAGATTTATCATAGATCTTACTGTCAAGACTAAAACTATAAAATCTCTAGTACAATTCATAGGAGACTACCTTTGTAACCTTGAGGAAGGCAAAGTTTATCAAAATTTAAAGATTTTGCTCATCAAAAAATCCTAAAAAATATGGAAAGACATGTCACTAACTCTACTTAATATATATGTCAAAGGACTTGTATCCATGGTATATAAACATCTCCTACAAGAAGCTTTTTTTTTTTTCTTTTCCTTTTTTAAAAGGAGCGGGTGACAATAGCTTTGAACACTTTACAAAAGAAAATATACAAATGTTTAATGAGAACATGAAAATTTGCTCAACATCCTTAGTCAACAAGAAATACAAACTAAAACCATACTGTGATATCACTTCACTCCTACAAGAAGAACAAAAATTTAAAAGTTGACATACACAAATATTCGTGAGGATTTATGGGCAACTGCATTTGTCATCATTGCTGATGGGAGTATGTAATGATACAACAACTTTGGAAAACTGTTTTTTGTTTTCTTATCAGATTAAACATGCAGCTACACCATGACCTAGTAATCCTACTTCCATATATTTAAGAGAAATAAACATATATGTATACAAAAAGATTGATCGGAGAGTATTTATAGCACCTGTATTTGTAATAACCCCAAAATGAAAAAAAAATTCAAATGTCCAGCAACAGGAGAAGGGATTAACAAATTGTGACATATTCATATAAATTGAAGAACCGTTCATATATACAGTAATATGAATGAACCTCACAGACTAATACTATGTGAAGAGGAAATGTTATTTCATTATATAAAGTTCAACAGCAGATAGAATTAATTTATATATGTTTTCTCTGGAGGTATTGTGTGGAAGAGAGGACAAGAAAAATGTTGAAGCTTTTGAAATATTCTCTGTCATGATTGTGCTGTTGGTTATATAAGCATATAAATTTGTCAAAATTAATCAAATTGTACATATAAGATTTGTATGTAAACTTTATCTCTATAAAATGTAATAAACCAAGGTATTGCAAGAAGAAAAGGAGAGGGAAGATTTAAAGAATAGAGGAAACTAATGTGAATTAGATATTTCCCTTCATTTTTGAACTTAATCCTTCAGCAATTTCCTTCTTTCTTGCACCTCTCCTGTACAAGTTTTTTTTTTCCTTTTTTTTTTTAATACAGCAGGTTCTTATTAGTCATCGATTTTATACACATCAGTGTATACATGTCAATCCCAATCTCCCAATTCATCACAACAACAACACCCGCCTTGTCCCTTTCCCCCCTTGGTGTTCATACGTTTGTTCTCTACATCTGTGTCTCAATTTCTTCCCTGCAAACTGGTTCATCTGTACCATTTTTCTAGGTTCCACATATATGCATTAATATACAATATTTGTTTTTCTCTTTCTGACTTACTTCACTCCCTACGACAGTCTCTAGATCCATCCACGTCTCAACTAATGACCCAATTTCGTTTCTTTTTATGGCTGAGGAATATTCCATTGTATATAAGTACCACATCTTCTTTATCCATTTATCTGTCGATGGGCATTTAGGTTGCTTCCATGACGTGACTATTGTAAATAGTGCTGCAGTGAACATTGGGGTGCATATGTCTTTTTGAATTACGGTTTTCTCTGGGTATATGCCCAGTAGTGGGGTTGCAGGATCATATGGTAATTCTATTTTTAGTTTTTTAAGGAACCTCCATACAGTTCCCCATAGTGGCTGTATCAATTTTTATTCCCACCAACAGTGCAAGAGGGTTCCCTTTTCTCCACACTCTCTCCAACATTTGTTGTTTGTAGATTTTCTGATGATGCCCATTCTAACTGGTGTGAGGTGATACCTCATTGTAGTTTTGATTTGCACTTCTCTAATAATTAGTGATGTTGAGCAGCTTTTCATGTACTTCTTGGCCATCTATATGTGTTCTTTGCAAAAATGTCTATTTAGGTCTTCTGCCTTTTGGATTGGGTTGTTTGATTTTTTAATATTGAGCTGCATGAGCTGTTTATATATTTTGGAGATTAATCCTTTGTCTGTTGGTTCGTTTGCAAATATTTTCTCCCATTCTGAAGGTTGTCTTTTCATCTTGTTTATGGTTTCCTTTGCTGTGCAAAAGATTTTAAGTTGCATTAGGTCCCATTTGTTTATTTTTGTTTTCATTTCCATTACTCTAGGAGGTGGATCAAAAAAGATCTTGCTGTGATTTATGTCAAAGAGTGTTCTTCCTATGTTTTCCTTTAAGAGTTTTATAATGTCCAGTCTTACATTTAGGTCTCTAATCCATTTTGAGTTTATTTTTCTGTATGGTGTTAGGGAGTGTTTTAATTTCATTCTTTTACATGTAGCTGTCCAGTTTTCCCAGCACCACATATTGAAGAGACTGTCTTTTCTCCATTGTATATCCTTGCACCCTTTGTCATAGATTAGTTGACCATATGTGCGTGGGTTTATATCTGGGTTTCTATCTTGTTTCCTTCATCTGTTTCTGTTTTTGTGCCAGTACCATATTGTCTTGATTACTGTAGCTTTGTAGTATAGTCTGAATTCAGGGAGTCTGATTCCTTCAGCTCCGTTTTTTTCCCTCAAGACCACTTTGGCTATTTGGGGTCTTTTGCATCTCCATACAAATTTTAAGATTTTTTGTTCTAGTTCTGTAAAAAATGTCATTGGTAATTTGATAGGGATTGCATTGAATCTGTACATTGCTTTGAGCAGTATACTCATTTTCATAATATTGATTCTTCCAATCCAAGAACATGGTATATCTCTCCATCTGTTCGTATCATCTTTAATTTCTTTCATCAGTGTCTTATAGTTTTCTGCATACAGGTCTTTTTTCTCCCTAGGTAGGTTTATTCCTAGGTATTTTATTCTTTTTGTTGCATTGGTAAATGAGAGTGTTTCCTTAATTTCACTTTCAGATTTTTCATAGTTAGTGTAAAGGTATGCAAGAGATTTCTGTGCATTAATTTTGTATCCTGCAACTTTACCAAATTCATTGATTAGCTCTAGTAGTTTTCTGGTGGCATCTTTAGGATTCTCTATGTATAGTATCATGTCATCTGCAAACAGTGACAGTTTTACTTCTTCTTTTCCAATTTGTATTCCTTTTATTTTTTTTTCTTCTCTGATTGCGTGTCTAGGACTTCCAAAACTGTGTTGAATAATAGTGTTGAGAGTGGACATCCTTTTCTTGTTCCTGATCTTAGAGGAAATGCTTTCAGTTTTTCACCATTCAGAATAATGTTTGCTGTGGGTTTGTTATATATGGCCTTTATTATGTTGAGGTAGGTTCCCTATATGCCCACTTTCTGGAGAGTTTTTATGAGAAACAGGTGTTGAATATTGTCAAAAACTTTTCCTGCATCTATTGAGATGACCATATGGTTTTTATTCTTCAATTTGTTAATATGGTGTATCACATTGATTGATTTGCATATATTGAAGAATCCTTGTATCCCTGGGATAAATCCCACTTGATCATGGTGTATGATCCTTTTAATGTGTTGTTGGATTCTGTTTGCTAGTATTTTGTTGAAGATTTTTGCATCTACAGTCCTCAGTGATATTGGTCTGTAATTTTCTTTATTTGTAGTATCTTTGTCGGGTTTTGGTAGCAGGGTGATGGTGGCCTCACAGAATGAGTTTGGGAGTGTTCCTTCCTCTGCAATTTTTTGGAAGAGTTTGCGAAGGATGGGTGTTAGCTCTTCTCTAAATGTTTGATAGAATTCACCTGTGAAGCCATCTGGTCCTGGACTTTTGTTTGTTGGAAGATTTTTAATCATAGTTTCAATTTCATTACTTGTGATTGGTCTGTTTATATTTTCTATTTCTTCCTGGTTCAGTCTTGGAAGGTTATACCTTTCTAAGAATTCATCAATTTCTTCCAGGTTGTCCATTTTATTGGCATAGAGTTGTTTGTAGGAGTCTCTTAGGATGCTTTGTATTTCTTCAGTGTCTGTTGTAACTTGTCCTTTTTCATTTCTAATTTTATTGATTTGAGTCCTCTCCCTCTTTTTCTTGATGAGTCTGGCTAATGGTTTATCAATTTTGTTTGTCTTCTGAAAGAACCAGCTTTTAGTTTTATTGATCTTTGCTAATGTTTTCTTTGTTTCCATTTCATTTATTTCTGATCTGATCTTTATGGTTTCTTTCCTTCTGCTAACTTTGGGTTTTGTTTGTTCTTCTTTCTCTAGTTCCTTTAGGTATAAGGTTAGATGGTTTATTTGAGATTTTTCTTGTTTCTTGAGGTAAGATTTTATTACTATAAACTTTCCTCTTAAAACTGCTTCTGCTGCATCCCATGGGTTTTGGATCATTGTGTCTTCATTGTCATTTGTCTCTAGGTATTTTTTGATTTCCTCTTTGATTTCTTCAGTGACCTCTTGGTTATTTAGTAACGTTTTTTTAATGTCCATGTGTTTGTTGTTTTTTACGTTTTTTTCCCTGTAATTCATTTTTAATCTCACAGCATTGTGGTCAGAAAAGATGCTTGATATGATTTCAATTTTCTTAAATTTACTGATGCTCGATTTGTGACCCAAGATGTGATCTATCCTGGAGAATGTTCCATGCGCACTTGAGAAGAAAGTGTAATCTGCTGGTTTTGGATGGAATGTCCTATAAATATCAATTAAATCTATCTGGTCTATTGTGTCATTTAAAGCTTCTGTTTCCTTATTTATTTTCATTTTGGATGATCTGTCCATTGGTGTAAGTGAGGTGTTAAAATCCCCCACTATTATTGTGTTACTGTTGATTTCCTCTTTTTTTTAATCAATAGTTTCTTTTTTTTTAATTTTTTTCTATTGAAGTATAGTTGATGTACAGTATTATATAAGTTACAAGTGTACGGTATTGTGATTCACAGTTTTTAAAGGTTATACTCTATTTATAGTTACTATAAAACCTTGGCTATATTCCCCATGTTGTATAATATATCCTTGTAGCTTATTTTATACATAGTAGTTTGTACCTCTTAATCCCCTACCCCGATTTCTTCTTTTATAGCTGTTACCAGTTGCCTTATATATTGAGGTGCTTCTATGTCAGATGTGTATATACTTATAATTGTTATATCTTCTTCTTGAATTGATCCCTTGATCATTATGTAGTGCCCTTCCTTGTCTCTTGAAGAATTCTTTATTTTAAAGTCTATTTTATCTGATATGAGTATTGCTTCTCCAACTTTCTTTTTATTTCCATTTGCATGGAATATCTTTTTCCATCCCTTCACTTTCAGTCTGTATGTGTCCCTAGGTCTGAAGTGGGTCTCTTGTAGACAGCATATATATGGGTCTTGTTTTTGTATCCATTCAGCAAGCCTGTGTGTTTTGGTTGGAACATTTAATCCATTCCCGTTTAAGGTAATTATGGATATGTATGTTCCTATTACCATTTTCTTAATTGTTTTAGGTTTGTTTTTGTAGGTCCTTTTCTTCTCTTGTGTTTCCCACTTAGAGAAGTTCCTTTAGCATTTGTTGTAGAGCTGGTTTGGTGGTGTTGAATTCTCTTAGCTTTTGCTTGTCTATAAGCTTTTGATTTCTCCATCGAACCTGAATGAGATCCTTGCCGTGTAATCTTGGTTGTAGTTTCTTCCCTTTCATTACCTTAAATATATTGTGTCACACCCTTCTGGTTTGTAGAGTTTCTGCTGAGAAATCAGCAGTTAACCGTATGGGAGTTCCCTCGTATGTTATTTGTCATTTTTCCCTTGCTGCTTTCAATAATTTTCCTTTGTCTTTAATTTTTGCCAATTTGATTACTATGTATCTCAGCGTGTTTCTCCTTGGGTTTATCCTGCCGGGGAATCACTGCACTTCCTGGACTTGGGTGGCTATATCCTTTCCCATGTTAGGGAAGTTTTCGACTATAATCTCTTCAAATATTTTCTCGGGTCCTTTCTCTCTCTCTTCTCCTTCTGGGACCCCTATAATGCGAATGTTGTTGTGTTTAATATTGTCCCAGAAGTCTCTTAGGCTGTCTTCATTTCTTTTCATTCTTTTTTCTTTATTCTGTTCCGAAACAGTGAATTCCACCATTTTGTCTTCCAGGTCACTTATCCGTTCTTCTGACTCAGTTATTCTGCTATTGATTCCTTCTAGTGTAGTTTTCATTTCAGTTGTATTGTTTACCTCTGTTTTTCTGTTCTTTAATTCTCGGTTTTTCTTAAACATTTCTTGCATCTTTTCGATCTTTGCCTCCATTCTTTTTCCGAGGTTCTGATCATCTTCATTATCATTATTCTGAATTCTTTTTCTGGAAGGTTGCCTATCTCCACTTCATTTAGTTGTTTTTCTGGGGGTTTATCTTGTTCCTTCATCTGGTACATAGCCTTCTGCCTTTTTATTTTGTCTACCTTTCTGTGAATGTGTTTTTTGCTCCACAGTCTGCAGGATTGTAATTCTTCTTGCTTCTGCTATCTGCCCTCTCCTGTACAAGAAGTTTTTGTTTGCTTAATTGATAATTCGCTATCGTAAATTGCTAGTCTAAAGCTCTTTCGTTGCTGATTTGAATGGGTTGACTTCAGTAGGATCAGAGAAAGAACTTCAAGGGGCTGTAGTTATTATTTATTAGATTCTCAATTATTAGATTTTTAATTATTAGATTGTTAGTATGTTCTAGCAAATGTTATAAACATGCTATTGTGATATTTTATTTATCCTCACACACACATACCAAAAAACATATGAGGTTCATATTATACATAGAAAAGTTAGCTGAGGTTTAGAGACCTGCCCGAAGGTGCACTGTTAGGGTCAAAGTTAGACTAGAACCCAGTCCAGTTCTGGACTCTTGCCATTTTATCCAGTTTAGGTAACACTGCAGAGAAACAACTTTACCACCACTACCGCCCATCCCAAATTTCATATCCTTGTCTCCTCTTCATTTCTTTTGGTTACCATGTGGTTTGTTAGTTCATTAATTCTTTAAGTCATTAAACAAGGATTTACTGAAATGAGCATGTATCTGTGCAGGAATGTGTTAGGTGCCTGCTAGGAAGGAGTTAAAATCTAGTGTGGACACAGAAAAGGGAACAAATTCTGATAGCTGCCATGATAAGGGAAAGTAGATCATGAGATGGGAGTGAGCCTCTGGAGGGATACCTAAAACAGATTCTGACACCAGGAGGCAGGCTGGGGCAGGGAGACTTGTCGAAAGAGATGAGGTCAACAAGCCAGCCAGGTGAAATAGCAGGGAAGAGGACCCTTCCAAAGGAGCAGCTAGTGCACAGACAGGCCATCATGACACAGTGTGTCCTTTTCTGGAACCACATGGAAGTTTGTTCAATGGGCAGTTTGAGGGACGAAAGAACGTGAAGTAGAGACTTGACAATTAAGTAAGGGTTGGCTCATAAAAGGCCCTGCATTCTTGGTGAAGGCCTTTGAATTTTATCCTGAGGCAGGGTAGAGCATTCAAGGATTTTAAGTTCTTTTAGCGAAAGGATTTTATTTGTGCTTTGGAAAGAGCATGGTAGCTGGATTAGGGAGAAAGGAAGAGTCAAGCTACTGTTGGAATTATACTGGCACAACAAAATGGGTGCTTAAAGTAAGACAGCTGCAGCGAAGAAAGATGAGAGAGATGAAGAGGACTGGTTAGCATACCCACCCACCTTCCAATTAGTCAGGAGATTTCTTTCTCTTAGATCCCTTTCCTGGTGTTTTTCTTTTGAGAAGAAAGTATGAAACATTGATGGGTCCCAGGCTTGGACCAAAGTAGCTGGTGGTGATGCTTACTGAGATGAGAATGCCATGGCCATGGCAGGGCCATGTAATATTCCTTCCTTACCTCAGGTGGAAACCTCAGGCAATAGCTCCTAACAACTACATGGTACTGGACCATTATCCAAATTGTTCTTTCATATGTGATTCTGTTGTTCTTCAACAGGAATATGTATATACCCTTGTCTAGTTCTTTGGTCATAGCATTGTTTACCCATTAATAACCTCTGATAGGAATTTGCCAATTAAGGCCACTGGCCAGATGAAATTTATTGTTCTCTAACCAAAACCATCTTCACTGGCCAAATGAATCAAATTAGCTAAGCCATTATTATATTTTTGAGTAGGAAAACATGCATGCACAAAAAGCCCTGCTCCCCCTTTTTTTCTTTTCTTTTTCTTTCCTTTTTTTCTTCATCTTTTTTTCTTTTTTGCTTCTCTTTCCTTTCTCCATTCCTCTGTTTTTTCTCTCTCCCTCCATTTCTCTCTCTCTTGTTCTCACTCTCTCTCTGTCTTTCTTTGTTAATCTGGTAGAAATATTTCTCCGAACTTGAAATGATTCCACTGATTGGTTCTAGCACAAACATTATGCACTCTGAAATCTGGAGTCAGATAGAAATGTGACATGGAGTTTGACATTTCTATGGAGAGTTTCATAAAATATCCCCTTCTTACCACCTCCTGCTCTTCACATAACCCATGGTTTAACTTCTGCAAGATGGATTACATTGTCTCCCCCCAGCTGGTATGCAGATACCACCTCATGGAAAGAAGTTTAAAAATAATTGTAAGCTCATTAGATGTGGCAGCATCCGGGTGAGAGGGAGGATACTGGATGAGGGGAGAGCGGACACAGGAGATGAGGGAGGGCATATGTTTCCACTTATAAGTGAGAGCTTTAAAACTGTGCCAAGCAAAGCGCTGGTGGACCAGTGCAGAGTAAGCACAAGAGTACGAATCACCATGTTTGACTGTGACAAAATACTTTGGCTGAAACAATAAAACAATTTTAAGGTAACCTTTATGGGGACTTTCAATCATTGCTCCATTGCAATCAACACATGATATACAAGGCTGATGAAAAGAAAAATGTACTGGGAAGCCAGCCATGAACTCAAAATATGGGTTTTCCATTGACTTGTTATAGGAATTAAAAAGATTTTTAATTCATTTGGATTTCAATATCCTGACCCATCAAAAAATAAAACAGTAATTGCTACCTCGCAAGACTTTATGAGAATATACTGAGACAAATTTTGTGGAAAATCTTCCAATAGACATTTATTTTATTATTACCAATTATTATGGAGAAACAATTTTCAGTCAGAAGGTATTTAGTTTAAAAACAGAAAGGCACAAGAAAAATTAATTTGTGGCCAAAACTGTTTGTGTATAAAATACTGATCTCTCTCCAAAACTATAGGTAAAATAGTGAACATTTTAATCCTTAGTGGAGACAATTACTACAATAACAACAATGTCTTCTGCACAGATCATTTTTGCTTTGGCTCTTGTGGAATAAGCATCACATGGAATATCAGTTAATGGAATAAAAGCTGGAACTATGAAAATAGATTTTAGTTTCTTAAAAATATCACAAAAAATCATTTTTGCAGTAAAATGATCTTCATGGCAGTTATAATGGTATTGGACATTTGCACTGATGAAATTATAACAACCATTTAAATTAATTTTTGCTTTTTTTGGAATTTGATTTTATTTTTATAGCATGTATTCAACTGTTGAAAGCAATATTACCTAAGTTCTCCATTTCAGCTTCTGTAACTCATAAGCAAAGATCATGATGTGTATGCAAATTTAAGTAAATAGAGACACAGAGGTCATTGGGAATCAAGACCTTTTTATACTTTCATTACCAAATTGGAGCTCTAGCTACATTTTGGTAGTGAATTTGGACAACTTTCAAGTTTCAGGTTTTGCTAACAAGGGCTATTAAAATAAACAAACCAAAAACCTCTGAATAAATGGAGTACATCCTAGAACATTGCCTCCAGCTAGACAAATCTGGTTCATTGGGGGTAATGACTTGATCAGTGACAAGTGAACCATTACACACAATCCATATAACTAGAGTATGAATGTAGCTGTATTCAAATATTAATGGAGTAAATATTAAAACATTCCTTTCCAGCAATGATGACTTGATCTCAAAAGCATATTAGTAATAAATAGCAAGGGTTTAATTTCTTTAAAATCCATAAGAAGAGATGTAGATTTTTTTTTCCATGAGAATAACAACCTACTTAATGTTCAACTCACTAGAGAGATTAGTGTCTAACTTGGCAATTAAGACACAGACACACAAGGACACACACAAAGCAAGTACTGCAGCTGTTGTCCTTTATCATTTAGTCAGCTAGTTGGAGCAGAAGACAGTTAACTACAGACCACTTTGCTGGATTTAATCAGGCTTTCTGTAAGAGATTCCACACAGTATGATCTTTACTCTGAAGAGCTCAGAGTCAGGAAAACCAATTTTCCATCTACTTCATATTGCCATCTACCAACCAGCCATTCTTATTTAATAAAGGCAGGATAATTACTATGTTAGCGACAAAGATAGTCAATTTTATTACATTTCTTTTTATGGGTAATCAGTTTCACCATCTTAAAAAGAGACACAACAGTATATGAACAAAGCCTGGAAAAAAGGACTTGGGAAAAGGAGAAACAGCTGGATTGGAGTAATGGGACTGGGAGTGAATTTCATTTTCCTATCTTTTATTGTTGTTTTTAATGTTATTTGTGTCTTTAAACTCCTGATAGAGTAGCAAATGTTTATTAACCTAGAATACACTCATGGAGAATTTTTAGTTATGTGAGCATAAACTAGTCTTGTTTCATTTCGTGCCAGCTGTGAAATAGATGTTCACACAAATTCAAGATAAAAAGTTTTGTTTGGGGAGTAGGTGGTTTGCTTAATCTGAGAACAAATTATTTTTGAGCAATACCTTCATCCATTTCTATAAAATCTTCATGATAAGAACACACAATCTAAATTCTTGGCTTCAGCAGATTTGTCAGGACCGAAGGTGGCAGTTCTGTTTTCATCATGAGATGACATTACTCTAAGTACTTGAAAATGATATAATGGACTTTCTTTAAGAATTTTCTATAGTTGAAGGCTATTTTAATGACCCAGTAACTTGTCTTAACAGCTCTGGGTTCTCACTCTCTTCCTCTACTCCCACTGCCTCCCAGTCTAGCTTTATTGGGCCAGTCTTCCTAACACTTTGCTTTGCACATGACTGCTCTCCTGCTAAACACCTCAGTGGCTCCTCGGTGCCTACTGAACACTTTTTTTTTTTTTTTTTTTTTTTTGCGGTATGCAGGCCTCTCACTGCTGTGGCCTCTCCCGTTGCGGAGCACAGGCTCCAGATGCGCAGGGTCAGCGGCCATGGCTGACGGGCCCAGCCGCTCTGCGGAGTGTGGGATCTTCCCGGACCAGGGCACGAACCCGTGTCCCCTGCAACGGCAGGCGGACTCTCAACCACTGCGCCACCAGGGAAGCCCCTGAACACTTGTGATGGGTTTTTCCCAAGGTTTTCTATAATCTGTTCCCACACAAATAATACAACCTTTTCTTCTAAATCCCAACAAAAACTTCAGTTTCTCCTACTTAAAAATCCTTCTCATTCCTTTCAAAGGATCTAAATCTTACTTTTTGTCTCCCAGTTTAATTTCTGTACCATCCAACATGTCTTCCTTGAGAATCATAGCCCAATTTGATGGTTCTTCTTTCTGAATTCCCATGAAAACTTCTATTTATTTATTACGTATACTTCTCTTACCACACAAGCATAAATAACCTTGGATTACTTTTAAATCCTTAATATATATTTACTTTTTTTTTTTTTACCAGATCAATGCCCCTTAAAATGGCTCTTTTTGTTATATTTATTTTGAATCTTTCTAACACCTATTATATACCCAAGAATTGGTAAATTGTAATAACATGGCCTTGAGTAGATACTCAATGGATGCTTGTTGAAAGAACGAAGGTGCAGAATACCATACCCAACCAAGAAGCAAGACTCTTGTTCCAACTTTGCTCTATTTTAATTAGAGTGATATTGGTCAAGTCCATTTATATTTTTGGTCCTCCATTTTCTTATCTATGGAAGGAGCCAAGTAAAAGAGATGAACTTTCGATTCAGGATTGTTCTACTTCCAGTGAATATCTATCTCATTCTATCACCCAAGCCTCACCTTCCCTTAAGAATACTTGTCAATGGTGATGTAAGAACTGCCTTTCAGTAATTCCTCATCCAGCATTCACAGTGGAAATTTACCGGGACAATGTGCTCCCTATTAACTCTCTTTCCCTTACTTTCCACTTTTGTCCTATATTTGGAGATCCCTTGGAATCTGGAAGCACAGAAATAGCTACAGCAAACCTGGGGAATAAGCATGAAGAGACCTTAGGGACTCTGCCAGCCTGGCTCTGTGGCTCAGGTAACAGGCCAGCCAAGGCAGAGCTAGAGCTCAGAGCTGGAGGGTAAGTTCATAAAACAAGCATAGGAGCATTAAGCCTGAGGAGGAGACAAGGTTGAATTATAGGGTGCAGGCCAAAGCTCAGACTTCAAGCTGGCAGGTTGCTCTGAGAGCGCCAGAGGTCAAGATCCAGCAGGGGCAAAGGTGGAGGTGTGGTCAGGTGGTAGGGGTAGGAGTGGTGCAGGAGGAGGTGCTTTAAGATCCAGAGATCTCAGCTGCCCTGACTCATGCATACTTGGAGGGATAAAGTCTGAGAACGTGAACATGTCAGGACTTGGGTCCAAGCTGGCCTGAGGGGTCAGGGAAAGAATGGAACTTCAAGTGGAAGTCCAGGAGCAGCAGTGAGGCACCCAGGAGAGCAGCTGCAGCAGACTGTAGTCCCGACTCTGGGAAGGCTGCTGCCCACAGCCACGGGGGTCTGAGCACCACGCTTTGAGTCTGCAGATAAGGACTGTAGGGTGTAGGGCAGGATTCTCCTGGTGCTGGGAAAGCAGTGCCCTCTGTGTCCTCAGAAACTTTTACCAGCTTTTCCAGAGACCTGGAGGGCACGATCTCCTCCGAAGTCCTTACAGAGCTGTTTGCTGGCAACAGTTAATGTCCAAAGAGGTGTGTGCGTGATGTGCCAGGGGCGTGCTGGTTGCAACCCTAATGACCCCAAGGCTTCTTGAGTTAAGTTCTGGATCAGCATTTCTTAACAGGCGAGATGTCTCCGGTTATGGTGGGCTCACCATCTAGACCCACGGGCAGCACACAGATTAATGTAGATCAAGTCCTTAGACAACCAAGGGGCTCCACAGCCTCTCTCTTCTGGTGCTTCTTTCTTGCTTCCTGTGGATAACTCTGGAATGAAGGAAACCAAGACTGAGGGGCTGGAGAACGCTGCAGGGATCCTAACTTTCTTGCTTAAGGAAGCTCTTAGCAAGTACCCATCTATCTGCCTTCAGGGAAGAAAACATTATTCTCTTTAGTCTTTCAAGTTCAGAATTGAGGACCAAATGCTCTCATCAGCAGTCTGTGTCCCAGTGCATATTCTTGTGGACTTAGTTTCAAAATGTTCTTTCCTAAATAATCCATTGAAGATGACATAGAACCCAGACACTTACCCACCACATTTTATTTCCTTAGTGAGTAATTATGACATTTGTTCAGCTATTTAAATGTGTTCTCTGAGACAGGTAAAGTAGAACATACTAGTTAATCAAACAACTAATTCTTGGCTACTTAAACATATTCTAAGCACTTAATCATACTTAAAATAGATTATTAATGAAGCTTATAAACCTTTTTGAAGCTCTGAAAGTGAATTTCTCTGCAGGCTTAGAGAGTATTAATCCATTTAGATTTTTACTAAACAAATATTATTCATGCTTTAATTCCTGGGAAAAGAGCTTTAGAAAGCGAAGTTCATGTTCTGTGGTCCTTCACCGGGACTAGTAATTACTTACTCTGTGTGGGAAGCACTGAGCTCGGGTTAAACATTTTTCAAGTTACTCCCAAACTTAGGGAACGTCAGTGACCTACTTTTATATTACTAAAAAAAAAGAATGAGAGGACAAATTGAAGACTATAAGGAATAGTTTTGCTTTAATACTTACTGCATTTAAGGTAAATAGGTCACATTTTCTTTTTCTCAAGATTACTGTCCCACAGGAAAAAAAAATTTTTAAGCAGACTATTTCATTTTAGTGTTTTTTTTAAAGAGGAGGATTAATATAAATTGCCTTCTCACCTGTTTTTAAAATAAAGGACTGAATGATAGTATTTATTTAACAAATATATATAGCAATATATTAAAAGCCTTTAATTTGACAACAGGAGAGGCAAAGGTAAAGGATGAAAGAGGCTCAAGAAGAAAGAGGACAGGGCCTCCCTGGTGGCGCAGTGGTTGAGAGTCCGCCCGCCGATGCAGGGAACACGGGTTCGTGCCCCGGTCCGCGAAGATCCCACATGCCGCGGAGCGGCTGGGCCCGTGAGCCATGGCCACTGAGCCTGCGCGTCTGGAGCCTGTGCTCTGCAACTTGAAAGGCCACAACAGTGAGAGGCCCGTGTACCGCAGAAAAAAAAAAAAAAAGAAGAAAGAGGACAGAATATGAATACTATCAACCCCTTCCCCAAGACAAGACTGATATTACTTTCAAAAAAATAGGCAGTTCTTTAGAGTAGGGGTTTACAGAAAACTTTTTCTGTAAAGGGTCATAGAGTAACTCTTTTGTATTTTGCAGACCACATACCTTCTCTGTTTATTATTTTGGCTTTTTTTTTCCTTTTTATTTTACTTTTTTTAAGACAACACTCTTAAAACGTTTAAAACATTCTTAGCTCACACTTGTACAGACAGTGAGCTTAATTATACTCGCAATTGGTACAGTTTGCTGACTTCTGCTTTAGATTTTAGAATGGGGCAAATGTTGCCAAAATATGCTCACTAGTAATTTTATATAAAATTTTCAAGTAAAAGGGTTCTTGACATGGAAACTTCCTATTTTTAATGGTAAGTGGAAATCAATGTGGAAATTTTAGCTTTCCCAAGAAAAAGAAAGGCCCTTCTCTTGAGGAGTAGCTTCTCTACCTTGTGGCCCTTCAATTAGGATAGCTCTGAAAGCTTTGACACGCTTGTATATTTCCAATTTCAGGAATAAAATCATCCCTGACTATCTCCTCTGCAGGCAGGCTATTTCCTGCAGCTCTAGCCAAGGCTTTCTACTCTGAAGCATGGTTTCTTCAACTGGACTCTGAGGTCACACAGTTGAGGTCACTCAAGTTCTCTACAGAATTTTTAAGGTTTGCATTTTCATTTCTAAAGGTAATAAAATAATTGTTGTGATCAAATGTGGGATCATCTGGGTGATCACTGTCAAAATTGGTACCATTAGGGGAATTCAGTGCCCAATGAATTCAAGAGCTCTGGCTAATAGGAATACGAGTGAAGAACAATGATATCATAGCATCCTGTACCTAGGAAGGTTTTGCTGCAGTTTGGTTAAAACAAAGAGCTGTGAGTGAATACAGCCATCTTATCATTTAATAACACTGTAGTATCTTCATGTCAAACCAAAATAATTCTGCTAGAGTAGTGCCAGGGGCTTGCTGCCAGCAGTGGTTTAACTTCTGGAAAGCCACATCATTGATTCAACTATCATAGTTAACTTAGATTTTATTGAATTTGGTTAGTGTAGCTACATTGTAAATTTTTTTCAGTTTTTCACTTGTATAAGAAGTAAAACTACAATAATAAAAACAGCAAGACAGCACCTCATGTCTGTATCTGTATTCTTTAAAATACACCTATTTCTTACTTAGTGAAAAACATTAATCAATATTGCACCAAAACTCAAAAAAGCTACAGATCAGATATTTATTATAATGAGTATGTATACAAATATCTTAATAACGAAGGTATTTTAAGTCAGAGGTAATAACCTATTTAAGCTAATATTTGACAAAACACATTCTGGAAGCTCAACAATTGAGACTGTCATTGTTGAAATTTATTGTAATTGACAGAATTTGACTGAAACTTAAACTACCACCGTCACCAAGATATAATCTTTCTTGTACTATCAAAGCCTCTGAAGAAATGGTGAGCAGTTGCTTGTGCATGACTTTAAAAGTTTTAGCTTTGTTTTTGTTATCTGAATATTGTATATGAATAAGGCAATGCAAATAAGATCTTTGTTTAATATCCAGTTTTTAATGACTAAATCTGGTGGCATTAAAGAATACATATATTTT
The DNA here is from genome assembly GCF_964341445.2 of Mesoplodon mirus. NCBI lineage: Eukaryota > Metazoa > Chordata > Mammalia > Artiodactyla > Ziphiidae > Mesoplodon > Mesoplodon mirus. The sequence continues at coordinate 28,888,192 of NC_138986.1, read as the reverse complement.
CAAAATATGAAAGTCTCTCACTTGATTCAAAATAGATGACTTTTTTTGCACTGTCAATGATTAAACCTGTTTGTGCAATTATTGTCTTAGTTTAAATGTAACCTAGTAGCTGACTTTGCGTTCATATGATATGCTGGATTCCTAGCTAACGAGCTATCAGTATGCCAAGAAAGTATTTTGGTTGTGTGGGTCTTTGTCTATTTTACTTTTCATATATTTAACTTGGGACTTTGGTCTCAAAAACAGAAATTCCCTTTGGACATTTCTGAATTTTTTGTATCTGATTTTTTTTCTTTTGCAATGAAACCATAAATGCAGTTCCTCTTTAGAGTTACCTACCTTTTACAAGAAGGAATGGGAATAAAAGCAGTAGCTTCTACTTTTTGGTCTTAAGCTTCCTTCTAAAAATTGGTGAGGAACCCAAAGAGGTTTTGTTTATGTGGATTATATCAATCGTTATTTACCATATCAGAAATTAAAATTGAGAAGTTTGAAAAATATTTTTAATGCATTTAAAATAATAATAATCAACTCATTACCTGTTAACATAAATAACATTTACTGAAAAATAACTGTATATTCAGAAATGGAAATAATTAAGGAGAAGCATACATTTATTGTACAGTTTTGTAGATCTCTTTAGCGTCTGGCTTAAAAGAAAATTCTGGATTTTCATATCTGCTTCTGCATTCAATATGTTGCATTATGTTGTTTTAGTTAAAGTATGTGAAGAAAATCTGGCCTCACACAGATGTGTATTTGGAAAAAGGGGGAGTATTTTAATAGCCTTTCCAGATGATTATGGATATTCTTCTTTGATAGAATACCAAAACTTGGCAAGTGGTGCTTTCTTAAAGATTAGTTGCAACATGAAGTTTGAAGTCATATCAATGAAATTTGCTTATTTGGTTACATTAAAATTCACTATCCTAAAAAAAAAAATCATGTATCTACCTTGAACTTTAAATGAATATTTCACTCGTGGCTTTTGTAACATTAAGTATTGGTCATCTGGAAATTTTAGTTCAATGAGATATGCAGATCTTGCAAATGTTGACACATCATTACAAAGTATCCAAGAAATCACATTTGTTAATATCACCTATCTCATCAGCATTTTAAAAAAGTGTTTAAGTTTTGGAAAGCTGTCAAGTTCAAGATGGCAGCTACATATTTCCCAAAACTCTATTTTTCACTTCAAATTTTAAATTTTATCATTCACAGCACATACTGCCAGGTCATTTTTTGAAATGACAGACACACTTTGTTCATTTTCAAGAAAATGTCTGCCAAATACCGAAGTCTGAAGAACCACAGTTGGTCTGTCAATTGCTCTTTTAAGTAAAAATAAGTAGGTTGTGCAAGCAGTCACCATTATTCATAGAGCAGACCACCTTGGAGGCTGTTGGTCTGACTAGATTACTGCCTTTGGGTTAGGCATGCACGCTGCTCCAACTGTCTGTGGGAAGCAGGCTGATGTGGAGAAAATGCGGACACTTATGCCTGAGGAACTTCCTAGAGTAACTTCCTCAGCAGGTGCTGTGGCTACGGCAGTTTCCCTCTGAGGAGGACTGTAGGAATGGCAGCCGTGCTAAGGTCTGTTGTGTCCTATAGATTGATCATTTTAACAAACATAGACTTCAGGGAACCTTAGGCAAAAGGATGAGGAAGTCTTCTACCTCCTCTTCGGGGGAATTATTTTTCTTTTAATGCTTTCTTTCTTATCATTCTTTATCCATTCCACCCCATCCTACTCTTAGTGTTCAGTGCCCTCAACAGAGTTCCAGATGCCAGTCATCTTATTCTCACCACCCTAACTTCACATACCTGTCTTGTACACTGCTGCTTTGTCTGATTTATTTGCCCAGAATCCTGCTTTCTGTGATGGTAACTAATGTATGACTAACCTATCTGTGAAAATGTTACCAACAAGAGCTAGTGAGAACATGAAGTTCCCTTCCCCTCTACATAGTGGATATTTCTAAAAATGGTGGCAGACCATTGCAGGAGCCGAGGACAAGGAAATCTTGAATGAAAACGTGGTACTAGTCGGTGAGAAGAGGAGCTTTAAATAATACCACACAAACATCCCCTTTGTCCACCTAGATGTAGAGTAGGCCCAGGTTGGGCCTAGTGGAACAAAAGAAAAAGTTAGCAAAAAACGATACAATTATTTGTGCTATTATATCTGAAGCAACTAGAAAACTAGCAACTTTTCATGGTCCATTATAGCTCTTAGATCAATTATTTATTTTTTCTCATATATTACTACATAGGCAAAACAACCCAGTCAGCATCTCACTTTGAGATCCATTATTTTCTCCTCTCACCTCTTGTAAATTATCTACAAATAAGGTAAGATTTGCTTCATTGATCTAGCATGGAATAGAAACTTTCAGTGAAATGTTAAAACTCTAATGGAAAGAAGGCCAACTCTTTTAAAACAGACGATTATTTTTCAGATGCATATATCATACTGGTGCCATAGATAACCCAATTGGTCTTTTAAAAATGAGTATGATGGTTATTGTGAATATAGATATCTAATCTACACACTTGTCTTCAAGGTTTGAAGTTACTGTAAGCAGAATAAGAGTTCATCCCACGGGTCATTTGCAGAATTTGAGAGTGATAGAGAGGGAATAATTATGTATGTGACAAAGGGGGCTGTCATATCACACAGCATTTAGCAAGTTTTCTTCTGATTCCCATTGCCTCTGCAGTATTCAGAGAAACTCAGAAAGAACACATTTCAGAGTATCAATGGAGCCCTCAGCACTACCTGGTGCTTTTTGTAAGGAGATTATAAATTCACCCAGTAAGAACTGTAAACCTCCATGCATTTTTTAATTTAAAAAAAAGGTAGGTAAGAGTACGGGGATATCTTAACTGTATTATACAAATTTGGGTTTGAATTCCACATTTACCAGCCATGGAGTGGTTATTACAAGCTCTTTGGCCTCCGTTTCTTTCTGTGTCAGACTGGATTAACACTTGTCTTGTATGGTTGTTAGGGGATTAGAGATAATAGTGTTAAGTCAAGTGCCTCGCACATGGCAAGCACCCCTGGTATTGTTATTTGGAGAGGTGCTATGGGTAAACTGTTTACATTTAAAAGACATTCACATTCTCTGAGTTTGATGTTGCTTGAAAGCCTTCTTTCCTGTCTGGTGGCTGACTTTCCCTTTTCTTATTGTTCTAAGAATACTTTTCCATTTCGCCCATTGTAAATAGTAACAATTGTTCCGTTGTTCCATCAGAAGAGAGAAGCCTTCCTGGTGCCTGGCTGACAGAGCTCCCTGTCTGAACTGTCTAACAGCTTTGGAGCTGGAGACAAAGCACTGGGCTGTCACTTCCTCCTCTGGGAAGAGAATAGGGTCCCCAACCAAAATAGATCCTCATCGTCTCACAAACACCACCCAAAATAAATACTACGGAAATGAGGGCAAAAATCCACTGTGGTGGATATTCAGACAGAATTCTTCTCAAAATAAAAAATGTTTTCAAAGTTCGTAGGAAGCAGTAATAGATATTACATACGGCACGTGAATCATTGTTGTGCCAGTCTCAGTTATAAATTAGTAATATACAACATACAGGGCAGTTCTATTTGGATTACTTGAACATAGATAGATCTAGAGAAATATGCCTATGGAGCTACATTTATAAACAGGAATAGCCTAGGCAAAAGTCACAAGAACCAACACACCCATGGACTTTGATGGAAAATTAGTTAAGACCTTGGCATTAAAAAAACCCATAAACTTTAGCTCTCTCACATCCATAATGAAGCTTGGAATAAAAAGCTTTTAAAATTAAAGCTGGGTGCAAATTAGTGATAAAGATTGGGGACAGGGGAAGGGACACCAAAAATAAACATTGAATTACAAGAGTAATAAGTATTTAACTTTTCAGTTAAATTATTGCTAAATTCAATTGTTTCTATTCAAACAAAATAATGATTTTTATCAGTCATAAATTTGCTAGCTTTTTCCCCTTATTGGCTTATTTCTCTATTGTCTGAACTTTAGATGACATCTAAAGCTGAGAGAAAATGCCAATTCTAATCCAAATTCAAGGTCAATCCATTGATAATATTATATAGCAGAATTTGAAAAATGTCAGATTGTGTAACTTTTCAGACATAAGGAGCTTTATTTGCCTAAAAAAGTTGCATTTCTTCATTCATGAGAAAACCAGTTTATAAGAAGGTAGCATCCTGGTCTACTGAGATATTATTAAATATCTGGAGAAGAAAAGTATCTAATGAACTTTATAGTTCTGTCTCAGAAATGGGAGAGAGTTCTTCATTTAACAGCTATCTAACTTTACTTTAAAGTTATTGGAATCAAAGTGGAATGATACTGATATTAAGAAAGATAAGTCAATAGAAAAGAATAGGGTCCAGAAGTAGATCCAAGTGTATCTGGGAGTGAAAGTCATTAGGGGAGGAAGTATAATATTCATTATACATACAATTCAAAGTACATATGATAAACAAAACTGGGATAATTGGCTATCTATTAGCAAGAAAATAACATCAACTCCTATCATATAATATTCAAAAGTAAATTCCAGCTATATTAAGGAACCAAATATAAAACACGAAAAACTATAAAGATATTAGAAGAAAAATCAGGAAAACATTTGTATAGGTATGGAATGAGAAAAGCTTTCTTTAGCAAGATAGGAAACAGGGTAAATCATATTATATTTTTTAAAAACTATTCATACTATAGATTACTATGTAACTCATTTATGAAGGAAAAATGAAAAGAGTCAATTAAATTAACATGTATAACTACTGTGTGTTATAAAGAAGAAAACAAATGATCTTGTAAGAGAAAATATTTACAGTACATATAAGACAGTGGCTTAATACCCCTAATACAAAAAGAGCTCTTGCAAATTAATTAGAAAATGACAGATGTGAACAGGCAATTTGCAGCAGAGGAAATACGAAGGACCAATAAACCTAAGAAAAGATGTTTGACACCCACGTTAATAATCATGGAAGTGAAAACTGAAACACCTGATCATCACTTGGGATGGAGGGAGAGTGTTCCTACCAGCATGAAGTAACTTCAGACAAGGCCTGACACCCACTGTTGGTAAGTCTTGGGGGTAATCCTTACTCTTGAACACTTGGAATGGTTCTGTAAATTGCTTCAGTCCAAAGGTAATCTGCCAGCATTTGTCAAAATATAAAAATGCAGAGAGACTTTACCTGCAATCTCAGTTCTGTGTAGTTATATGGCAGAAATAAAAATAAACTATATAAACCTGTATACAGGTGTGCTTATTGAAGGAAAAACGCAGAACCGTGTGATGGTTAAAAGCACAGCCACCAGAGTTAGACTCAGTGAAATTCAAATCCATAACTTACCTTGTAAGTTATTCAATCCTTATGTGCTTCAATTTTCTTATCTGCAAAAAAAGAAGGCAAAATAATATTTATCTCATGAAATTTTTTTAAAGATTAAACGATAGAATGCATGTTAAGTGCTTAAAACATTGTCTACTATATTTTAATACCAAATAAATATTGGTTAATACTATCATTATTTGTAATAACAAGAACAACCTGGATATCCATCAGCAAGGAGAATAATTGAACAAACTGTACTATGAAGCCATTAAAAATAATGAGTCATATCTGTATGCATGTATTTGTCCAAGATACATTCAGTGAAAAAGTACAAGCTACAGCTTGATATACTGTATAATGCCAATTTTAGAATAAAAGCAAAACTAAATAATTATTTCACAGATGTGCCTACTTTTGTAGAAGGATAAGATTGTGATATTAACCATGTTTGTTTTTTTTTCTTCCAGTAGTTCACATTTTACCCCCTTCTACCATTACCCCCATTCAGGCCCAGGTATGTTGTTCCCAATGAGGTATGAACAGACAAAAGAATCGTCCTAGCAACCAGTTTCCAAAAAGTCAACCTTGCAAATATTTGAGGGTTGGAGAAGAGAGGGGTCTCCCCACTGCCTGACTGGAAAAAGGTATCTGACAGACATGAAAATACAAAATATGTGTACAAGCATGCATATTAAAGGTTGGAGAGGAGATGCTCCCAGCTTGGGGAGAGATGAGAGTGTATTGGGAGGAAAACAGTGAGTGTGGAGGTGAGCCTGGAAGAAAGGGTCCCAATGCCAAAAGCCTCAGATGGAGCCTGTGTAACTGGAAAACTACAGCTAGGATGGTGGGATCTAAGACCAGAGGAAACTGCACTCGATTTCCAGGTGGAGGCCAGGGAGGCTGGTAAGAGCCTGCAGAGGAAATGGCTGTAGGGAGCCAGGCAGGTAAGGCGTCACGCAGCCTGGCACAGAGTGCTGTGGCTCAGACATGGCACAGAAACCACCATACCTGACAGGGTCTGACAACAGGGGCCAATGCATTTGTGGGAACCAGTGACCAAGGCCCAGATGAAGGAAGTATCAATATCACTATGATTACCAAGAATCAGATGCTGTTCATGCTCTCCCTCCCACTCAATTTCTTGGTACTACATAACCTCCTCCCTGAAATGCAGACCCAGTTATAGGAAAAAAGGAGGTTATTCCAAATTAACTGAGACTCAGTGGCCACCTAACTGATGGGATGGAACCTCAAGCCAGAAATTAATTTGAGTTAAAGAAAAATTAAGTTATATGTCTTCCTCATCAAAGTTGTGGACTCATACCAGTTACAGGCATTTTAATATATTTATATGTAGATGATGAAAATACAAATTGTTAAAATGGATCACCTAGAAGCAGGGGAGAGGTCATAGAGCTGGAAGGGGAAGGAGAAATTATGAGTTTTAATTTAGATATTTCTGTAAATTTAAATAGTTGAAGCAAATAGGCATTCCTTGTGTCAGTTAATTGACTGGAATAGTATTAAATGTAAAGACAAGTGCAGATGCAACAGCAAGTTAAAAATCATTTTGTAGTACATGATAAAAGTCATGATTCAAATGCCTATTTTGGGCGAATTATTAATATTTTTATGCCTCAGTTTATTTATTTATAAGATGAAGGGGTTGGATTAAGTGATTTATATAATCCATTCCTGTTCTTTAAAAGGTACAACCCCATATGATAGAAAAGAGTCGTATTTGTGAAGGACCTTGGATAAGTAAAGACCCTTCTAAGTTAATGTTCTAAAGATAGCAGCTATAGGAACTACAGTGGAAAAACAGCACTGTTCCATGAAACAGGGGTTTGGTTGCCAGTCTCAGCTCTGCCAGTTATTGTCTGTGTAACCTTGGGCACGACAGTTTAAACACTTTGGGTTTCAACTCTCTAAACATCTCTGAAGTAGAAGTGCCCAAACCTGTCTGTACACTAGAATCAATCAGAGGTTTCAAAAAATACACATGCCATACATCCAATAGGAATATGTACACATGCTACCAAAAACATGTACAAGAATGTTCACAGCAGCACTATTTGTATTTACTCAAAACTAGAAACAATCCAAATGCCCATCAAAAGTAAAGTGGATAAAGAAAGGTTGGTATACTCGTGATTGGATACTATAGAGCAGGGGTCAGCAAACTTTTTTCTGTCAAGTGCCAGATAGTAAATATTTTCAGCTTTGGCAGCCAAACAGTCTCTGTGGCAACTAAATTCTGGCACTGTTGTGTGAAAGCAGCTGTAGACAATACAGAAACAAATTAGCCTGAAGGCTTCATGATCCATGCAGGAGGCAGACAGGAGACCTGCCCTGGGTGCTGCCAGCCCTCTCACTATAGCTCACTTCTAATCTTGGCCTAGCCACACTGGCCTTCTTTATTTCCCTCAAAAGCACCAAATTCATTCCTGCCTTAAGATTTCTGCACTTATTATTCCCAATGCTTCTGCGGTCTGCCCCAAACTCTTCGCCCATCTGGTCCCTTTTTATCATTCCTAACTCTCAGGTACCTCCGCAGTAATGCCTTCATTGGCCAGCCAATCTATTTGCATCCCCATCACTCTATCCCATCATCTTTATCACATCACCTTATTTTCATCATAGCACTCCCTTATCTATTATCCATTTTTAATTATTGCCTGGTTTCCCTGTGCAGAACATAACCTTCATAAGAGAAAAGTTGTGTGCTTCTCTCTGTTGGAAACAATTATCCAAGACTCAGAAACAAGCAAAAGAAATTACTGTGTGCACACTTAGTTTTAGTACTGGGCACTGTCTAGAGCTGTAAAGGACCTGTCCTGTAAAGGACCATGCAGTAGATATTTAGGCTTTGTGGGCCAGAAAAATCAAAATGGAGGCTATTATGTAGGATGCAGGTACTTATATCACAACAGAGAAACAGTTTTCACAATTTTAAAATTGATACCATTCAAAACAAAATAATAATTGAATACAGTTTCTGATAATATAGGTCTATAAATATGAAGAGTGAAATTCTTTTGGGGAGTATACATTTTGCTTCATTGAAGTTCAAAGTATGATCGAAATCAATAGCAAATGTTCATCTAATGCTGATCTGTACTGAGATTTTATATATCTCATCTTCACACAGATAGGTAGTGCCAAACCCTGATAGAATGTGATTCAATTGAGAATATTCATTTATAAAATTCTATTACAGTCTCCTCTTGACATTTGCTCAAAAAATCATAATAAAACTTTACCACTGCTAAGCCATCAGAAGAAGAAGAAGAAGGAGAAGGAGGGGGAGGGGGAGGGAAAACAAATAATTAGCCTGGCAGTGCTTCAACAAAACTTTATTCACAAAACAGGAGGCTGACCCCCTGCTATATAGCAATGAGAACAAACAAACTGTAACTACATGCAATAACATGGATGAATTTCACAAACATTCTGTTGAGTAAGGGAAGCCAGATACAAAGGAACATACACTGTGTGGCTCCATTTATATAAATATCAAAAATAGGCAAAAGTGAGGCTTCCCTGGTGGTGCAGTGGTTGAGAGTCCACCTGCCGATGCAGGGGACACGGGTTCGTGCCCCAGTCCGGGAAGATCCCACATGCTGTGGAGCGGCTGGGCCCGTGAGCCATGGCCGCTGAGCCTGCGCGTCCGGAGCCTGTGCTCCACAACGGGAGAGGCCACAACAGTGAGAGGCCCGCGTACCGCAAAAAAAAAAAAAAAAAAAAAAAAAGGCAAAAGTAAGCTATGATGTTAGAAGTAAGAATATATAGTGGTTATCTTGGGAGAGAGTGACTAATAGGGGGCCTAGAGGGGTGTCTTCTGGTCTGGATTGATCTATTACTTGATTTGAGACTGTATTCACTTTGTGAAAATTAGTGGAACTGTACACTTTGTACTTTTTTTTTTCTGATGTAAGCTTGACTTCAGTGAAAAGTTTACATAAAAATTAGATATTTCAGGATCTCATTCTGTAAGAATCTGCATTAGTTGGTTGGAGGTGTGGCCTTAGCGTTTGTCCTAAACCAGGCTTGAAGACTTAAATGACCTCCCCAAGGTCACAGTATTGGCAGAGCTGACACAGAGCAATTTCTTACAGAGCAAAGTCTTACAGAGCAAGTTCTTAGAGTTCTGGGCGTGGAGTAAGTCAGCTGTGCAGAAAGAGAGCACACACAGTACTTGCCCTTGAGAATGGACTGGTAATTAGCTAAAGGAAGCCAACTTTACATTCCAGACTTTAACCTAGAGTGATATTTGCACTGTCACCTGAATATTCTCATTGGCTTCTGCCACTTGGGCAGCACCCAGTTCAGAGCTTTGTAGATTTCTAGAGTTACCGGGAAGCTGCCAGGAGGCTTTCAGAGCTCAGCATGAGCACAGTAGCCGGCCCTCCAAGCAGATGATCCCAGCATTCTTTCTAGTTCCCTGAGCCTCTTAACCTTTCTATAAGGCATTGTGGTATAGCAGACACAACCTGAAGTTTGGGTTGAAACAGATAAAACTTCACATTCTGGTTTTGCAATTTGTTGGCAAATTACTGAGTTTTACCCAACTCTAATTTTTCTCATTTGTGAAAATAGGCATAAAATCTCCTCCCACTTACTTCATCCCCCACACCCCATGACATGCCAAGTTTCTTTTCCTCTTTTTGTATTCAATATTCATTGAGCCAACATTTATGTGTCAAACACTATGAAGGCTTAAGGATTATCTCACTTAATCCTTGTCAGTAAGCAAGGTTCATTCATGAACCACATTTTATACATGAAGAAACTAGGAATCAGAGAACTTAAGTGACCTGTCTAAGGTCACAAAGGTAGTAAGAGATAGAACCAATTTCCTGCTGAAGAAATCTAACTGGGAGCCTAGCCCTTAACCTCTGCTTGGGAAGAAGACAGTACCTGGCAGCTGTCACTGTGTGCGGCACATGGATGATATTCAATAGATGTTAATTCTGCATTTCCTTTTTCCTCAGAGAGCTATGAATCAGAGCTGAGGCTTAACAGTCAGAAAATCTAGCTTCTAGTGGCTTGGTAAGTCATTTTTATTTCCTTACCAGTATAATAACGACACTGGATTGGATAAACATGAAATGCTTCTCCTTAAGCTAAATGAATCTGTACTCTCTATGAATGCTTGCTCCAAACAGAAAGTAGGACAGAACATTTTTGTCCTAAAATTTTATGAAAATTTTGCATTTGCCTCCATAATCTGAGTTTCTTTTAAAAATAGATATTAAATTGTGTACTAGCCAAACCTCTACCACACACATACTGACCCACGCGCACCTCAACCCATCCTGAAGCTCCTGTTTGACCCTTTACTCCAGGGACACCTCACTCATGGTTGCACATTCCCAAGGGCGTCTTAAAATCAACTCTCAACTTGGTTTGAAAAGCAGAGTTTTTTGTTGATTTCTTCAAGCCTCTGTACCTGTACCATCCTACTAATTTGTGCGACGTGAAAGCATATGACACAGAAGCTCTCCCACACCTGACATGAGTCCCTAAAATTCATCTACAATGGAAGAAATTATTCTCATTAAAACAATCTATGCACTTTTGACATCTTGCCAACTTGGCAGATAATGCTGAATTTTCTGCAAATTGAAAAGTGGTGATGGTGATGTAGTTGGTCATGATGGTACTGATAAAATATAACCCTGTTTCCATATGGGATGGTTTCTTTTATAAGAAAAAGATAAAATATGGACCAGATTTGGAAACCATTAGACCAGCAAGAACATGTAGAGGGGAAGAATGGCAAATTCACAGGCGAAACTAAGGACTATTTTCCTCTTACTCACTTTCTGGTCATTTGCCTACATCTAAAACCCAATTAATATTTAAGGGAGAATGAGTTTTGTTCAAGCCATTTGCAGAAGTAAAAACAAAAGTTGATTTGAGTACTAAACCAATATTTTGCAGAATTTTAGAGTAATATTTAAAATAAGTTGTTATAATTTATGGGATATACATAGAAGCATAACATTTTAAAAAACAAACCATTAAAAACCACTGTTAATTTTGGATGGCACAACAGCCAGTAGGGTTGAAAGATTTAGCATTCCAGTAATAAGAGTTTGGAATTCCAAAACAGAAAAATTGTCATTTTTATTGTTTTGCTTAGTTTGGTTTTATTCCAGGAAATTAGGAGACAGTGGGCTAGACAGTATAGATGACAAGTCATGATGTGAATGCTTCCTATGAGACAGGAAATGCTTTCAGACCCTGCACATGACCCCCGACAAAGTCTGATCTTTGTTTTCAGTACATCCCTTTGCTTCTTTTTACTTAATCTATGTACTGTGTCCAGATGAGACAGAGAGAAAACTGCAATTATAGGATAATATGCCTGCTAAAGAAATTGCTCTTATGGCACCGAGGAATAAGTGAACACACTTCCCACTGATTTATGAAGATATACTTGATATAAATGGAGTGACTGGCTATAGTAGCCTTTCTAAGGATTTCATCATAAACTTTTTCAGTTCCCAAATGCTAGTGGTTTCAAACACACACACACACACACGTGTGTGTGTGTATATATACACACACACATATATGATTGGTTTTCAAGTGATTTCAGATTTTTAAAAAAGGAATCACTAAACATCAGTTTTAACAATGAGTACATGTTGAATTTGTGTTTCTGAGCTATTACTATTTTGGTCATGCAGACTTTGGGAATTAATAACCCAGAATATTTCCTTTATCATTTTGACACTGATTCATGCTGTCTTTGAATCTGCCCACCTGGAAGTGTCATGAAAATTTTTCCTTAAAAAACTGGAGTTGGCTTCAGTTCAACTCTGATTCCATCCATTGTCCGAAAGGCATGCTCTTATTGTTGCAAAAAAGAAAAAATATATATATAATGCATTTTAAAATTATTAAATAATGCTAACTGAAACGTAAATTTACAGTAACATTAGTACAAAGTTATGGTAAAAATCTTTCCTCCTGTAAGTACTTCTGATGAAATTATAGCAATATTATTTCAAGCTGAACCAGAAAACTGCAATAGAATATGTTTCAGCCCATTTGCTATACAACAAGTCTTTATTGCTAAAATCCCATTTTTCTTTAGTATCATTTTTAAGGCATGTATCTGGCCATCGTGTGAGGGGGTGGAATGAGAGCCGTCAGCATTTGAAAAGGGAATTGAGGTGTTGGAAGGGCCATGCTCTTTCCGAAGGCTTTAAAGAAGGACCTTTCCTCGCCTCTTCCAGCTTTTAGTAGCCCCACGTGTCCCTTGGCTTGTAGCAGCGTAACTCCAATCTCTGCCTCTGTCTTTACATCACCATCTTCTCCATGTTTCTGTGTCTTCACGTAGTGTTCTCTGTCTGTATGTCTTTCCCTTTTCTTAGAAAAGAGTCTTTTTGGACTCAGTGCCCACCCTACTTCACATGACCTCATCTTAACTAATTACATCTGCAGCAATTGTATTCCAGATAAGGTCATTCTGAGGTGTTGGGGGTTAGGATGTCAACACGTATTTTGGGGGGCCTGGGGGTACAGTTCAACCCATAACACCTGCCTTAGCAGGTGTTCTAGATGCCAGGATTACAACATGAATATCACAAAGTTCATGCTCTCCAAGTGCAAGGAAACTGACATTAAACAAAACCCAAGAATATCAGTTAGTTATAAGGGCTACATGGACAATTATATAATAGGGCACCTACTTAGACTGGATGATCAGAAAGATCGTTGTAGGGTGACCTTTAAGCTGAGATCCCAAGGCAAGACAGAGGTAGCCAGGCAAAGATAGAGAAAGAGGATTCCAGGCAAAGAAACCAAGGGTTCCAGGGGAGAAGAGCAGTGCTTCTCGCACTGCTCACAGCAAAGTTTGTCAGCAGAAAGGATTTCCTTTCTTTCCATGAATTTATGTATGACTTCACAAATTATTTACTTGAGTTTGAGCTTCTAGTAGGTAATTTTCTGTGAAGTTATGGACAGGTGGAATAGCAACCTAAGAAACGGAACTTTTTGTCTTCTAAAATACAGTATTCATCTTTAGTCTGAAGATGGCATATTGTTTTATGGACTAGGAGGTTATTCTTATTGTTTGACAGCTACATCCCAGATATAACTGAAATATCATTGCAAAACCTGATAAGTCCTACTCATATCTCCTTACAAGATATCAAATCTGATTTGCACTGATGCATTCATAAAAGATATTAGTATCACTTATAAGAGAAGCATCCTCAAATTTATCTTTCCGTTAGTTTGAAAAAATGTAGAAATAGTCATTTTGGTGTAATACAGCTATTTTTCATAGAAGCCACATTTTTCTAAGAACCTTTTTAAATTCTGTAGTATAGGATAGAGTGGCCTAAAGCTGGGCTCTAAATTGTTTCACCTCAAGGAAAATTGAAAACATTGTATGATTAGGAAAACCTGCAGAGAAGATTTAAAGGCTAAAGTCTTTTGCACGTTTTCTATGTCAGATTTGGGTTTGCATTTTTAATACCGTTAGGAAGATTCACATAAAAATGGGGCACATTGTTTCATCTCTGTTGTTTGCAGACATAACCATATTTTACTCACTGAATTATTAACTTTTCCAAAAACCTGTCAGTTTTTAGAAAAAGACCAAGAACTTGTAAAATAACACGTCAGAAACTGTGATTTGGAGAGAGAACAAATGTATCCAACTCCCAGAATAACCTCAGAATTGACCCAACTGAGTCTTAAATAGAAGCTTTCTAAGAATATGGTTGCTTCACATTAACTTTCTATGAATTTTCTCAAACAAATTTTCACTAGGGCCAATGTTGCTCTTAAGATACTCAAAATTTAAAACTGCTCATCTTTTCATCCATTTTGGGGGGGGAAAATATCTAACAAATCCTTAAAAATTAATCAAATTTGCAACACCCTTCCTATGAATAAACATTTCAAGAAATTTATAGGAGAGCTGCTCTTTTCTATTGAGTTATGTATTTTAAATAATTGCATTAGAAGAAAGACATTAGGAGATTCAACACAAGGTTAATTCTGCTCTATCCCTTTGGGTTCTTCTAGATTAGTCTAAACAAAGTAGACCAGCATTCATTCATTGATGGGATGCAAAAGTCAGTCATCTCTCTCCCCATCCTGCCCCACCTCCATCTATGGTTCCTAGATGCATTAGACTTAGTCATGGGGCATCTGGTGTCCTGGTCCAGGGGACAGGCACCATGAAGACTGCAGCTACTAAGCGTGATCTACCAGGGCAGCCAGAAAGGAGGTCAGTTCTTATTCAGTTGGGTTTTCTGTTGCTTCTTAAAGCACATAATGATGATTTTCAGAGGTCTGAGTGAAATGCTGGTTCCCTGGAAGAGTTAACAAATGAGCTATGAATATTTTATTAATACTAGCTCATCAAATAATGAACAGAGGCCGGTAGATTCAAAACTCACATATAAATAACTGTTCAGAGTCCATTGTTTGTAGTTGCTGAGAATTAAGATCTACTCTATAGTCTCTATAAATATAATTTCAGAGATAGGAAGGTGGGAATCCAGAATATAGAGAAGGCTTTGAACTTCCTTTGACTAAGCCAGATGTAGGAAGCTATCACTTGTCTACTTTTCACATCACAATCAAAAAGAGACCATCTTCCTTTGGTAATGGAAGTGCATTACAAGAACATGTACCAGAGTCTGTTGGCTTTTTGCTTGGTATTCCTGTTCCTTTTGTACTTCTCAAGTTTTGCACATCAGTAAGTAAGTGAAGACAGTACGTGTAGAAAGAAAAACTTGTCCTTGAGGTAGTTTGCAGCTTCAAGGAACAGAACAAGTGTCAGCCTATGAAAGAAAAGAGCAACTCACTCAGTGTCAAAACAAATGAAATCTGCTGTCTTAGGGGGAACAACTTTCTGGTACAGGTGAAGGAGCACTTTCTCTGCATGAGAACCGCATCATCTTGGCAAGCTGTTTGAGTGAACCAGACTGCGGTGGGGAGTTTTTCCCCAAACCTTTCATTACGCCACCCTGACTTGCTACCAAAAGTTGCCTGGGCTTGTCGATACTAGTGAGTTCTGTGCATCAGTAGGGACTGAGAAATATAAAAAAAGAAGAAACTTTTCATTACGCCACCTTTCATTACGCTACCCTGACTTGCTACCAAAAGTTGCCTGGGCTTGTCGATACTAGTGAGTTCTGTGCATCAGTAGGGACTGAGAAATATAAAAAAAGAAGAAACTTCACAGATGTGGGTTATTTCAGAAAAGTGGAGAAGAGAAGGAAGGAGACTGCAAATCTTAGGGAAAATATTAATATTATGATTCAGATACACCTGAGGTTTCCATATGCTTTGCAGATTCAATTTATGTGGTGAAGCACACATCTTCTTTCTTTGTTTACTCTTCCAGATTCTCCTCTTGATCCTCCTCCAACTTGGGAATTTCTTCTGCTGGATTTTAAAGCTGTGATTTTAAAGCAGTCTGCTCTGGCCTAGGCAGATTTGTTTGATCATGATGATTCCCTAGGCAAGGACTAGACAAAGCAGCATAGCAAACAAGATGCTTCTAGAATAAGCAACTCCCCAAAATTTGTTTGTTCAAGTTCCCCGAATAGTTATCTTTTTATTGCATTTGAGATAGAAATTCTCATAGCTATAGTTCAGAGAAAGCGAAACACAGTAAAAGTTATCATTCCCATCATAATCGAAGTGAGTCAGTTGCAGACACAAGAGGCGGGGGAGTAGGGGGGAGAGGGCTGTGCTTTACATAGGCATTCTGAAATCTAAGACCTTTTCATCGGTGAAGGGGCTGACAAACTACAGCCCCCAAGTCAAACCCAGCCCAATTCTAGAAGCTAAGAAGAGCTTTTACATTTTTAAAGTGTTGTAGAAGCAGTAGCAGCAGCAACAGAAACCTTATATATCCTCAAAGCCCTAAAATATTTATTATCTGACCCTTTACAGAAAAATTTGCTGACCCCTCATGTGAGCCTACAATTCCCTAGAGCTTTAAGTGTTTCTTCGGGTTCCTGTAAGTAACCACTGATGAGAAGAAAGAGGGTGTGGAGGATTTTGTGGGAGGTGTTAGAAAAGGGCCTGGAGAAGAACTATGCACCCGGTATCTGCATTCCTTTGGGCAGAACTCAATCACGTGCCTACAGCTACCTGCAAAGGAGGACAGGAAATACAGTCCAGCTCCTTGCCAAGGAGGAAAATAAATCTGGTTGGTGAAAATGCCAGTGTTACAAGGCACACAAGATTAACTGCTCAAAAAATTAAATAGGCAGTTGTTGAAAAGTTCAGGAAAAGGCTAGAGCACTTCAGACTGAGGTTATGAGGTTATCATGGTGGTTTCCCAGAAGAGGTCAAACTGTGATGGCCAATCATCAAGAGAGTGGGAAGTGTAGGTAACTGGAATGAGATCATCAAAGCACAAGGGTGGAAAATGTAAGGCTTGCATAGGGAATCATATTTCACAAGGAAAGAAGCTTCACAGGGAAGTTCTAGGAAATACTCTTTAGAAAGACTGGGTTCCACTGGTAAAAGGCCTTGAGTGTCAGGCCATGGCAGGCAGTATATATGGAGGCTGACTTTTAAAAATCATCCAACCAGTGATTTTTTTTTCCTAATTTTTAATGTATTTGTTTATTTTTGCTCTATGGCTGCATTGTCTATGAGTCTGGAAACCTGCATCTTGAGTTTCTTCACAGATTTCTCTAGGTGAAGACTACCTTCAGAAGATAGGAGTGTTAGGATTTCAAGAAGCAAAATGAAATGATAAAAATTGATCCATCTCTTTTTTAAAAAGTCAAATTTGTAAATTATACATTTATAAGAGAATATGATAACATTTATGGTCAGTTTAAAGAAGAATAATAAAATGAACACTCAGGCATGCACCATCAACATAAGTAGAACAGAATATTGTCCATATTTGGGACACCCCCCTTACACCCCCACCCATGCCTCCTTGATCACATCTCCCTCTCTCTATTGCCCCCTTCCAAGAAACAATAATTCTGCATTTTATATAGTTACATTATATAATTGCATTTATAATTATAACAATAATTCTGCATTATATAGTTGCATTTTATATAGTCTGCATTATATATAGTTGTTCCTTGCTATTTATAGTTTTACCACTTACATATGGATCTCTATAAATACATTATTTAATTTTACCTAATTTTGACCTTTGTACAGATGGAATCATATTAAACATATTCTTCTGTGACTTGTTTTTCTTAATATTACACTTCTAAGATTCATGCAAGATTCTACTGTATGTTATCCATTCTACTCTAGATGGTCATTCCTGTTTCTTTTTAAATTGGAGAAAAATCTACCTCTTCCAAAGAAGACATTAAAATGAATACTAACAAAACAGAACAAAATAAAACAAAAACCAGGAAATAAGATGCTAGTGAAGGATGCATTGCTCTTTGTTTGTAGAATATTTGAAAAGTCCAGTGTACCTCTCCTTGGGACTCCTTATTCTTACAGGAGTATAAAGTTTGGCTTACCATGTTTTAACTTGATTTGCCGTGACATTTATCTGTACTCTTTTTGGTGGTTTGTTTTTTCGAAGCACCAGTTCCTGAATGTGATCGAAGGGCTGTGGCTACTTTAGAGACTGCCCCTGTCCCTTGGTCTTCACCCTGCCAGTTAAGAACATTCAAGGCACTTTTGTGCTACCAGGTCTCAGATTCTACTTCAGGACATTTTTTGCATGGGTCTTTTTGAGAGAATTTCCTTGCAAACCTCAGGCCCTTGACAACACGTGACTTGGCTTTTATAATCCAGTTCTTCCAGATATAATGTAAGTCTGACAGTGATAATTTCATGTTAGTCATCTTCATTGTTAGACTTTTGTGCTTGAGTATATGAATGATTCAATTTCATACATGAAATAAACCCTGTCTCCTTCACATCTTGAGGCTCGCTCAGAGAACGCTTCTCAGCTCCAGATGATACATCTATTTACCCATCCACCCCGGAAAGCTTGGAAATCCTGAATCGGAACCCAGGGAATGTCTACGTACTGTCCCATAAGAGAATCTCAGCTGCTCAGTTCTCACTATCTAATGGAGTTTTCAAGAATATAAACAACGACCTAATCTCTTCCCATAGAAAGAGACAAGAAACTCTTTCTGAGTGGTGGGACATTTTACTTCTCAAACGTTTCTTTAAGTTTCTTTTCCTTTTGGTTTTATATTTCACATTCAGGTCTCAATTCTGAATAATTAGCATATGTTTGCCTCATGAGAACAACCTGAGTTGCAAAAACTCATTTTTAAGCTTCTCTGCTTAAAGCAATCAGGTCCATAAATTATACATCTGTTACCTGATATGCATTTTCTAATAGACGGTCTAAAACCATCCCACGTGAATATTCATTTTCACATTAAAGGTAGAAAAAGCCTGGAAGCCTAATTTTCTGTTTTGTTTTGTTTTGTTTTCCTTTCCTTTTGCCAAGAGGCAGATACTCTTCTTTTGAAAATCCTATTTATTCCTGATGGGAAGTTTTATTTCTATCTTCAGATACATTATTTTAGATGTGTATAATCAGTTCAGCAAACTGCTTCTTAAAGTAATAAATAAATATCAAATTAAACTTGCAGTTAGAGTTTACTAAAAATATAGGTTGTTATAATTTTGTTGGTAGAAGTACAGAAGTAGAAATGATTAATGATGATTACTAATTACACAGCTGCATTCAGAGAACACAAGTCTATAGAACCATGGATTTAAAATTGAATAAGGGCTTCATCCTAGGAAAACCCATTGTAGACAGTGTCTAAATGTAGCTCATTTCTAGTCTGTACTTTATCAACCCCATCACCTGCCATCACTTCGCTTAACAAAGAAAACCAGAAAAATAAAGCACTAGAATGACCATCTCATTCTTCTTTCCTTGTTGTTTTGTTGACTGTTAATTTGTGTTTAAAAAACACCATCAATGTGAGAAATTACCAGGTATTAATAATAATGAAGAGGCAATTCTGACTTCTTTCTTTCCTAAATTTTGGATAATCTGTCCTGGCATTTCATATTAAAAATGGCTGGGACTTCCCTGGTAGCACAGTGGTTAAGAATCTGTCTGCCAATGCAGGGGGCACGGGTTCGATCCCTAGCCTGGGATCGATCCCTGCCCTCTCCTGAGTGACGCAGAGCCAACTGCAGAGCTGGAGAGAAATGAGCCTGACAGATCCTCCTGTGACCCCCCAGCCTGGTGCCTCCTGTCAGAGAGAGCCAGCCAGGGGCAGAGATGGATGCAGTGAGCATCAGGGCGAATGCAGGATCAGAGCTGCTGACACACTGGCCTCTCGCCTTTGACAGCCCCTCAAACTGCTGGGGCTCCATAAAGGAAATAGACATGTGGAAACAGAGATGACAAAAGGCTTTTCCCTCCAACTGCTCAGCTTGTGGTACTGGATTTTGGAGGATTAAAAAACAAACAAACAAACAAACAAAAATATTGCTTATTCTCTCTGGGCTTATCAAGTGTTTTGTCTCATTTTTATAAAATATAGCCTTAGCCTAAGAGCCTTGTTTGCATGAGGGTGTGTCCTGTACATAGGTGGAAATTTTCCATAATTCTTTCGATTCTGTTTTATGTCCCTCCCTCCTTTGTTCAGTGGTTCAGAGTCTCTCTTGTGATCCTAATATGCTCTAATCCTAGGGATTAACTTTGAGATTTTAAAGCTTCAAGGACCAAAATGGTGGGGAAAAAAGAAATCAGAGCTCTTTGGGGAATAGGGTCAAACATTTGCCAGATGTCTGTATGAAGAGCAGATATGACTCTTTTCTTACTTTTCTTACTTCAACCATCCAATTATATTTTTAAATGGTTATTTAGCCAATACTATGTCAAAGGCACCATATGCCCATTTCTTTTAATCCTTCAATTCAGCAAATTAACTGAGGTGACCAATTTCATCACTAAAATGGTCACATTGGTTGTGCACTTATGTCTCTTTTCCACTTGTGGTTTTTCCCAATTCCTGTGTCTGAGGCAGGTGTTGACAATTGTTACTGTGTGATGGGAATATTTAGAAACACCAGCACAGTTGGGTGGACAAATGTCTTCATCAGGAAGTCATGAATTGGCTTGTGATAAGGAAAGGTCGATTTGAAAACCATCTTCCCCTTGGTCTCATTTGGACTTTCTCTTTCTTTTGTTGCTCTCTGTTGAGAATTCTGCCCTTTAAGTCTCTGCAAAGCCTGTCTTGCTGGCACTCTCCTACATACACATGCCTTCCTTGTAATCATCTTACCACTTTCTAAGAGAAAGTTGTAGATTCATATAGTAAGAAACAACAGTTGGTGTCAGCTCTCTCTTAAACAATAGACTTCAGAAACAAAAGAAAAAGATTCTACATGCCAAGATGCACAAGCAAGTAGTTCTGAAATCACACTGGTCTTTCACCAGCACCAGGATGAGCTGCATCCCAGGCAGCCTGGTGAGCAAATTCTGAAGCTTTCTTTTCATTACAAGGCAAAAGTCCATCGCACTGCCATTGGCCTGCAGCACACTTTTTAACTTAAAAGCAAATTCTTATTCTTTGAAGACTAAACATTAAAAAAACCCAAACCACCCTTAAACCTCAACAAAT
The DNA here is from genome assembly GCF_964341445.2 of Mesoplodon mirus. Classification (NCBI taxonomy): domain Eukaryota; kingdom Metazoa; phylum Chordata; class Mammalia; order Artiodactyla; family Ziphiidae; genus Mesoplodon; species Mesoplodon mirus. Next base: position 28,867,234 of record NC_138986.1, on the reverse strand, counting down.
TTCAGTCTCTCTGGAAAAGCAGTTGATAAATACACTCAAACTGTGAATATATTTTCACACGGTTAAGCATTTACTTATTAAAAAATAATATATGTTTCTGGACAGAGCTCTCTTTTGAAAATCTCCCCAGGGTCAGATCATGTACATATAGTCTGTGGAATCAAGGTCTTGTAGGTAAGAGAAATTATTTTTGTTGTATGAATTCCTCAGGAAAGAAGATCATGCCAGGATAGCCATCTACTTTTTTTTTAAATTTAGATTCTCCACCCTATAATAATCTACTATAAATTGTATTTCTGGTAGCTTGGTAATGTGTCAACTTGGTGAGGATGAACTACATTTCCCAAATTTCTGTTCCTGTATGTTTCAAGTGCAGGTGGGCTATAAGAAAGCTGCTGTGGGAGATGCAGAGGGAAGAAGGGAAACAGCAGCCCTATTCTCGCTCATCCGCACTGTTGCTTACCTGCTGGCTGTGGCCAGACTTACAACTGTCTCATCATCCTTGGATCCTCCTTCAGCTTCTCTGATTCCTGCACCAGGTGAGCAGAAAGGAGCACCTGCTCTCCACACAGTGGTAAGACATTTGTTTGCCAGAAGGTAGGGAATAAATCCCATTAAAAATCAGGGACCTGCAACCCCAGTGAAATGTCTAGGTGTCCAGTCTGTGGCATGTTAAGGTATCTTTTCTGACCCCTTTACTGAGTGACCTCATAACCTACGGGTGTGAGCAGAGGCCCAGAACAAGAGCAAGATCTATAAGAAGCCCAGACCACCACTGGTTGTTACCAAACGCAAATTCATGTGCCCAAGGCACAGTGAGGCCAAATAAACGTGGGAGTTTGGAGCAAAGAAAGGTTTATTGCAGGGCCATGCAAAGAGGTGCGGTGGTTCATGCCTCCCAAGACCCTGAACTCCCCGAAGGGTTTCAGCAAAACATTTTTAAAGGCCAGGTGAGGGCGGGGGGTGGTCGCAACATATATGATCAGTTTGTGCACAATTCTCTGATTGGTTGATGTTGAGTAACAGGGCAGTGTCACAGGGGTTCACATTATCAATCCTTAGGCCCCAGGAGGTCTAGGGGTTTATGGTCATCAAGTAGTTAATTTCTTCCATTTGGTGGTGGTTTTAGCATCTGTGAAACAACTCAGGAAGTGTGCATCACATACTATTATCTAGATACTTCAGAGAGAAGCTACAGCAGAGGACGGGTCTGTCCCAGGAAGGCCCCATAGCGTCCTGATCAGTTACACTCGGAGTATCTAATCCAGAAGATCCAATGGTGCTTGAAATGTCACTGTCAGATAGGGATGCTATTTAGAGCCTCTTTCAGATTCCAATAGGTGGCTCACAGTGCAAATCCTTAGGATTTTAGAATAAAGTCCTCCTCTGTGGATAACTATTCTTCTTTTAAGAAATAGCTTACATTTTGCTACTGGGTCTTAGTAGAAATTGAATGCTTGGCCATGGGTCACTAAGGTACTGTGCGACCTGAGCTGTCTAATGGTAGGGACAATGGTCCCTGAAGGATTTCCCACTGAAGGACAGTGGTAAAGGGAAATCCTCCCAGTGCCAGAATTTTGAGCACTGCCCCTGGTTGTCCATTTTGCTTGGAAGGAGAGATGTCCAGAAGTACAAGTCTACACTGATTTATGGGCCATGGCTAATACTTGGCTGGAAGGTCAAAAGAATTGGAAGAAATGTGATTGAAAAATTGGCGTCAGAGAGATCTGGAGGCAAAGTAGCTTGACAGATCTCTCCAAACAGACATGGTATGTGAAGATATTTGTGTTCTATGTGAATGCTCAGCAAAGGGTGAACTCAACAGAGAAATATTTTAAAAACCAGATGGAGAAGATGAGCCGTTCTGTGGACATCAGTCAGCCTCTTTCTCCAGCAACTGTTGTCATTGCCCAAATGGCTCATGAGTAAAGTGACCATGGTGGCAGAGAAGAAAGTTATGCGAGGGCACAGCAGCATAGATGTCTACTTACCAGGGACCACCTGACTATGACTGCTGCAGAGAGTCCAATCTGCTAATAGCAGAGGTCAACAGTTAGCCCCTCTCATGGCACCATTCCCAGCTACTAACTAGCCAACCTGTTGGCAGGTTGATTACATTAGATCAGATCTTCCCTCATAGAAGGGGTGGTGCTTTGTTCTTACTGGAATAGGCACTGACGCTAGATACAGATTTGTCCTCCCTGCTCACAATGCTTCTGCCCAAACCACCACCAAAACCATATACAGAATGATTTATTCACTACCATGGTATTTCACAAAGTATCACTTCTGACCAAGAAACTTATTTCACAGCAAATGAGGTACAGCAATTGCCTCATGCAGCTCACTGGTCTTATCATGTTCCCCATCATCCTGAAGCAGCTGGCTTGATAGAATGATGGAATGGCCCTTTGAAGACTCAGTTATGGTCAGCTGTCCAGGATGCAAATATGTTCTAAATCATCATCCAATATTTGTTTTTGTTTCTCCCACAGCCAGTATTCATGGTCCTGGGAACAAGGGGTGATGATGAGAAAGGCTCCTTCCACTATTGTCCCTGGTGATCCACTAAACTGTTGCTTCCAGTCCCTATGATGTTAGGATATGCTTGTCTAGAGTTCCAAAGGGAGGAGTGCTTCTACCAGGGCACACAATGATGACTCTGTTGAACTGGAGTGCCCCTTGACTCATGCCATTGAATCAAGAGGCACAGAAGGGAGTGATTGAACCTGCGCTGCGTCTACACAAAGAGGTAAAGGGGAGTGTCTCCAATGTTAAAGATCCTCTAGGTTGCCTCTCAGTATTCCCATACTCTGTGATTAAGCTACATCAACTCAATGAACAGGACTCTTAATGACCCAGACCCTTCAGGACTGAAGACTTGGTTCACCCCACCAGGCAAAGATCCACAACTAGCTGAAGTGTTTGCTGAAGATGAAGGGAATATGGAATAGGTAGTGGAAGGAAGTAGTTATAAATACCAGCTATGACCACACAACCAGTTGCAGATATAAGTACTGGAATAGTTATGAGTATTTCTTCCTTACTATGATACGACCATGTATATGTATGAATAATTATATACAGTTTATATACATATATGCATATAAATATATTTATATATATATATATATTTACCCAAATATTTTTGTATTTGTCCTCTTTCTCATGCCCTTATCTAATGTAAGATGTGTTAATAGTAGTAGACTAAATATCTCAGTATATAAATTATAGGATAGCAGAGAGGAAATGTGAATTAGCAAGGAGCACACTAAAATCAAACATCACCCAAAGTCCAAAAAAATTTTTTGGATCCTCTTCTGGGGAAAGGTTAATGTGTTTGAGTTGTACTTGGGATAGATGCATCATGTTAGGTAGAGACATGGCTGTGTTATTATCTTTATTTGGAGAGTAAGTATGATGTAAAGAAATGTGTTCAAGTGCAAGTTGTCAAGAACTAACTTTGTAATGAGTGAACTTGAGGAGGCTGAACTATATTTCCCAGAATCTCTCTCTTGTATATTTCTGGTTAGAATGGGCAGAGGGACATTCTTGTGAAAAATTTGGAGGGTGTGTGAGGCTGCAGCCATTTCATACCTCGTACAGTTGCCTTTTCTCTGCTGTCTCACCTCCTACCAGAGACAGTAGTTGGGCCTGTCACTGCTCTGCCTTCCCTGGATCCTCCTCCAGCTCCTCCAATTCCTGGGCCAGGTGTGTGTGTTTAACTCTGTGATGAAGGGCCCTGCTTCTGCAGGACATCCATGCAATCAAGGTCAGAGGCATTAAGAACTGATACAAGTTTCAATCTCTCCCTTTGAGCTATAGCTTGTGCCTCTGGATTCCAACTTGTTCTAAAATAGGCTCTTCCCCATGTTACATGCACCTTCTTTTCCTGACAGCGTTTCCTTGGACTTCAAGCTCCAACATCAGATGTGAAGACAACAACCTTACAGACATGAATTAACCACACACAACAATTACATCGGGTCAAATCCCTGTAACTATATTATATAAGTATCCCCTAATGTTTCTGCTTCTGTAATTGAACCCTGACTAACACAGTATTTTGGCTGAATTTTAAAAGGTTACATTCTTTAAAAAAAAAAAACTCAATTTTTAAGGGATAATTGACATACAATAAAATGCACATATTTAAATTGTACAATTTGATAAGTTTTGACACTTGCATACACCCATGAAACCATCATTATAATCAAGAGAGTGAAAATACTCATCAGCCTCAAAAATCTATTTCATCCTCTTTCTAACCTCCCCCCACACCTCACTGCTTCTCCCTCCCCACCTCTCCAGACAACCGCTGATGTGCTTTCTCCTATTCTAGATTAGTTTGCATTTCCTAGAGTTTTATTTTATTTTTTAGTTCGTTTTTTGTTTTTTGTGTTTGGCCATACTGCACGGCTTTTGGGATCTTAGTTCCCCAACCAGGTTTTGAACCCAGGCCCTGGCAGTGAAAGTGCCAAGTCCTAACCACTGGACTGCCAAGGAATTCCCTCTAGAGTTTTATATACATGGAATCATACAGTAATGTTCTTTTTTGTCTCTCTTATTTCACTCAACATAATTATGTTGAGATTCATCTCTGTTGTTATGTGTTCATTCTAAAATAGTTGAATCTAAAAGGTTAAGTTCTCTTTTTTTTAAATCTAAGTATAATTGGCTTATAACGTTGTGTTAATTTCAAGTGTACAGCAACGTATTTCAGTTAGACATCTATCTATCTATCTATCTATCTATCTTTCTATCTGTCTATCTATCTATTCTTTTTCAGATTCTTTTCCCTTATAGGTTATTACAAAATAAAAGGTTAAATTCTTAATGAACAACATTTTGTTTAAATATAGGTCAAACACAAGCATTTAGATGCAGCATGACTGGGCATAATTCAGAGAAACAGGAGGCCAGGCAATCAGAGGTGATACATTGGGAGCACTTCCTGATGGCAGGAAGACCTAGAGATGGGAGGAGCGTGAGCTTCTTTGGAAAGAGCTTTGAAAGGCTGGACTCCATGTAAAACAGAAATCTTGACCAGTGGAATAGGGCTGGACTGCGCCATCTCCAAAGTTTATCTAGGAGACTAGGGAGGGACCAGACACCAACCACTGAATTTTGAATGTGGCACCTTCAGAGAAAAACATGGAATGATATCAGCCTGAATACAGATGAGTCACTCTTGTTCTTACCTTGCTTCAGCACCATCAACATATGAATTCAGCAACCACAAAGGGTTCCTTAAAGCCTCCAAATATGAGTCATAGAAAGCAACATAATGTAGTGGACATTTGACTGAAAAGCAGGAGAACTGGATTTTAACCCAGATCTGGCACCTGTTAGCTGTGGGACTATGAATAAATCAGATTCTGTTTCTGAGTCTCATTTTCTCAACTGTAAACTGAAGGAGCTGGATTATGTGATCTTGAAAATCTCTTCAGTCTATGCATCTAAGAGTGGGATAATAAAGGCCTAGAGAAGGAACAGGTGTTGTCATGCCAAGAACCACGTAGACAACCGGAGTCAAATCCCCATGTGTAACTGTAGGCACTACAGCAGAGCCAGCCATCCACCCATCCATTCACCCATCCATCCACTCATCCATCCATCCATCCCTCCATCCATCCATCCATCCATCTATTCATTCATTCAGTAAATATTTAGTCAATACCAATATGTACAAGACATTGTGCTCAACAGTGGAGACAAGAAGATGAATGTGACCCAACGCCTTTCTTCAAGAGGCTCACAGTTCACTAAGAGAAAACAAATTACAACATTTGATAATTTTAATAAATGCATTAAGAACAAAGATGGTGTTTTGGTAATATTTTGATTTTCAGAACCTTATAGAGAGTAAGAGGAAGATAATTTTTGTTATTGAAATAACTGAATATGAGTACATTTAGGGCAAAGAGCACTTCAGAAAGTACTACATGGAGATACAGGAGGGAGAGATTAAAAATGTTACTCTCAAGCATTGTCCCTTTAGGAAACTCATGGTCACCCTTTTTCCTTGGCATATCATACCATATCATATCATATCTAGTTATATATTTCTTATATGTACTAATTATTCAGCAAGCCTTTAGAAAGGAAGAGAAAAGAGAAAAAAATTCTAATCCTACTCTCCATATAGCTAAACAAGTAGCCATTAATTTTCGCTATTAGAAGAGGCCGAAACTGGGAAGCCACAAACTTTCTAAGCAAAGGATACATCATCTAGAATTGGCCAAATTTAATTAATCCAATATTATTAACTTACACTTTTAAATATAAAGGCAATAATTTTAAACCTGAGGTTCATCCTCATAAAAAAATGTTTTTGAGGTTTATGTGATAAACGCTAATGTATTTACTTATTAGCATCTAAATTTTCCAGAGATGACTTTAAATCAATATATTTCTGTTTTCAAAAAAAATCTCCTTTATTCTTTTCAATTTTATCAGAATGAGACAGCTTTAGGTGAGTTGATTAAAAGAGAAGAAACAGCTTATACCAACAGAGAAACTCTGACCATCATTTTTATTTTTTGTTCTTAACATATACAGTTGAAGATAGTAGTAAACACAAAGCATAAGCCTATTTTAATAGTTTAACCTTAAATGCTTAGCTATTCAACAGACCTGGGTGAAGTCTGTTCCTCTCTCTGACTTCCCCAAAGCCAGCAAGCTGGGTCATGTGGCTGGCTGATCTCCCAACACCACCTACCTCCATTCCATGAGATGCCGTCAGATCCCACCCAAAGGAGCCAGTCGTCCCCATGAAACAATGAGCAATTCTTACAAGACACAAGTGGAGCTCTGTTACTGTGGCACAGGAAGGCTTGATAAGATCTCCCAACCACAGCATTCTTTTGTGTCAGCAGACGCAAGTGGGATGTTCCTTCTGCAGCTCATACGGCGCAAGAGGAAGCAGGCTTTGAAACACAATGTTCATTGAAATCGGCTTTCATCTAAGGAATCCCGTGGTGGCTCCTGCTTCACGATGTGCATTCTGTCTGCAGCTGAGCTCTCCTGATGCATTTCCGCTGTTTGTTCTGCAGGGGAAGGCAGCACCTTTATGAGACTCACTCTTACTAGGTAAAGGGCATCACATTGTGCTAGGCAAAGCATACTGTGTCAGGATGTCTCCAGTGAGTCTGGAGCCTAGAAGGAACATTAAAAATAAAATTTAGAAAAACAGTCAAAGCCTCCGCCATCCTGGCTCACTGGTCAAGCACTAGCTCTGTCAGGGGAGGAACATAAAGCTGCCCGGATGACTCTTGGGCAGCACATGTATGCTTGGTGACTTTTGGAGCAGGAAGTATTTGCTGCTTTAGTTATTGCAGTGAGCACAATGCCACAGGCCACAAATAATGGTACTTAACTATGGTCTGAGTGCTGTGGACACTCAGAGAACCTGCCCAGTAGCATGTTGTTCTCCATTATTCATTGTGGGGTGATTCTGGCTCTCAAAAGACAAAAACGGGGAGGAAGAAGTAATCCATAGTGTCAAATCATAAGTAAGAAGTTTCGCCATCTTATTGTCCTAAGTTATTAACAATTCATCTTCTTTTCAGAGAAAAACATTCTGGATTAATAAAGAGTCTCTCCGATTAAGAAGAGGTCTAGGGGCTTCCCTGGTGTCACAGTGGTTGAGAATCTGCCTGCTAATGCAGGGGACACGGGTTCGAGCCCTGGTCTGGGAGGATCCCACATGCCACGGAGTGGCTGGGCCCGTGAGCCACGACTACTGAGCCTTCACGTCTGGAGCCTGTGCTCCACAACAAGAGAGGCCGCCATAGTGAGAGGCCCGTGCACCGCGATGAAGAGTGGCCCCTGCTTGCCACAACTAGAGAAAGCCCTCACACAGAAACGAAGACACAACACAGCAAAAATAAAAACAAATTAATTAATAAACTCCTACCCCCAACATCTTAAAAAAAAATTTAAAAAAAAAAAAGAAGAAGAGGTCTAAATCAATACATGGAGAAATAAGCCAATATTGTTTAGTCCATTCTTCCTTCTTTCTAGACACCTCCTCCCATATATCACTGACCTTCCTTCTCTGCTCCACTCCACCTAGACTAACCAACTTATAATGCAAAGTAAGCTAAACAATTAACTCTCAATATGGATAGAAGAGTGGACATGATACTTTTCCACTTCCATGGCACTTAACTCTGCATATATATTTTTTTTTCCATCAACTCTCAAAATAAGCTGGAGAAGTTAGGCAGGCATTGCCTATTTCAGCGATAGTGGGAATCGGCAGAGAGACAGAAAAGGGTCAGAGACCCTTAAATCTCATAAAGAACTGGCAAGCAGTACATGAAGGAAAACTCATGTGTGGGATTCCTGGCCCAGGCCCTGTTCATCAGATTGGGTCCCCTAGACATGTGGACAGGTGATCAGTCTTCAATCTGACCCTCAAGCCTGGCTTTCATCACCACCAGAGGGCTAAAGTCCTACATATGTCTCTGTGTTTATGTGAAGGTAGATGTGACAGATATACAAGGAGATACTGATACTGGAAAACTTGAAAAACCTGTAGGTTATTTCTTGGAATCCAGTGTACTTATTCTAGTCTAAAAAGAACAGACGTCAATTTTGTAAGTGGTGCAGGACACAAGAAAATGACAACCCATGCAGTTAACTTTCCCAGGAAGGAAAGAATTGAAAGAGTCCCAAGAAATCAAAATTCTAGCTAAACCCCATGAGAAGGACCCAAAACTGCCCTCTAAATGGCTAATCTTTAGCTGAGCTAACAACAGAACTCAGTTTTTTGCATAAATTTATTTATTTCTCTCTTTTTGGCTGTGCTTGGTCTTCGTTGCTGCGTGAGGGTTTTCTCTAGTTGCGGCGAACAGGGCTACTCTTCGTTGTGGCGTGCGGGCTTCTCATTGTGGTGGCTTCTGTTGCTGTGGAGCATGGGCTCTAGGCGCACGAGCTTCAGTAGTTGTAGCACGCAGGCTCAGTAGATGTGGTGCATGGGCTTAGTTGCTCCATGGCATGTGGGATCTTCCCGGACTAGGGGTCAAACCCACGTCCCTTGCATTGGCAGGTGGATTCTTAACCACTGCACCACCAGAGAAGTCCCCAGAACTCTTGAATACCTGAAAATTTTGTGGAGTATTCTCTGGGATATTCTTGGGAAAGGATTTGCCTGAATCTAGGTATAGTAAAAGTTTCTGGTGACCTTTCCCCTACATCTGACTTGAAGAGCCCATTCCTGATTGCAGTAGTCTTCTGGAAAAGAAAATTTATACTAACGGTTGTCTTTGGGTAGAAAGCACACATGAAACTATCACTTCCTCAATCATCCTTTTCCCTCAACCCTGGTTAAAAGAATAAAATAAAATGAAATGACAAAATAAAATGGATAACTACACTGATGTGTATAAAATTGATGACTAATAAGGACCTGCTGTATAAAAAAATAAATAAAATTAAATTTAAAAAAATGGATAACTAGTGATCAAAACTTTGTAAAAGGGATTCCTGCATTGAGTAGGATATTCTGGGGTTCTTCCTAATTTTAAGATTTCATAGCTTCAAAAATCCTAGGAGAATAATGCTGGTGCATATAATTCCTATACGTTTATCAGTGTTCTTTGGGTTAGGACCACATAAATAATATCCAGAAGATATATAACATGGTAGATTAGAGCACATGTAATTCAGTTTATTTTATTTATTTATTTCTTCAAGGTTTTTTTTTGTTTTGTTTTTTGTTTTTTTCGGTATGTGGGCCTCTCACTGTTGTGGCCTCTCCCGTTGCGGAGCACAGGCTCCGGATGTGCAGGCTCAGCAGCCATGGCTCACGGGCCCAGCCGCTCCACGGCATGTGGGATCCTCCTGGACCGGGGCACGAACCCATGTTTCCTGCATCGGCAGACGGACTCTCAACTACTGCGCCACCAGGGAAGCCCTTCTTCAAGTTTTTTGAAATATAATTGACATACAGCACTATATAAGTTAAGGTGTACAGCATAATAATTTGGCCTACATACATCATGAAATGATAACCATAATAAGTTTAGTGAACATCCGTCATCTCATATAGACACAGAATTAAAGAAATGGAAAAATATATTTTTCCTTGTAATGAGAACTGGTAGGATTTACTCTCTCAACAACTTTCATATAGAACATACAGCAGTGTTCATTATATTTATCATGCTGTACATTATATTCCTAGTACTTATTTATCTTATAACTGGAAGTTTTTAACTTTTGACTACCTTCATCCAATTCCTCCTGCCCCTATCCCCTGCCTCTGGTTACCACAAATCTGATATTTTTTTAAAATGAGTTTGTCTGTTTGTTTTTGAAATATAATTGATCTTCAACACTATGTTAGTTCCTGGTACACAACATAGTGATTCATCAGTTCATTTTAATTCAGGCAAAAAATATGTGCTAAATACCTGCTGTGTGCCCAGGACTCTAAAACTTTTAGAAAATAAAAACATAAATCTCTGCTCTCAAGGACTTCACAGTGGGGTCCAAAGGCAATCATATAAACAGATGATTTTGGTATAATATAGCATGTGCTGAGTGGAGTGATACCCAGGTTAGCATGGGCCTTAACTGGGGCCCTAACTCACCTTACTAAGGAATAGGAAATTCTTCTAAAGGAGGTAATGCCTGAGATGACACTCAAGGCTTGAAAAGTAATTATCTAGGTGAAGAAGATAGGGAAGGAAATTCTAAATAGAAGGACTAATATGAGAAAAGTAAGGGGACCTGATACACTAGGCACATTTGAAAAACTATCATAACTTGGTATTTCTGGATTGTCGACAATAAGGCAGAAATGAGGCAGGGTACATCTGTAGGGGCCAGGTATGAAGACTGTTCTGAGATTTTAAAGTTTCTGTTAGGATATGGATAAGAGAAATCAGAAGACGATTTAGTTCTTAGCACTTTCTGATACTAAGACTCCAGGAATTAGACAGTGTGAGGTTTGGGATCAAAGCAACTGAAAAGGCAAGACTAGAGCCTATGCTAAGATCAAAAAATTTACTTTAAGGTTATGAAAGGCAACTAGAATTGAAGGCAGGGTTAAAACATTACTGACATCTTAGTCAGTTGGTTATGATCTCTTAGGAGAACTTTAAAGAGCATCAGCAACGTGACTCATTTTTTTTCTTCCTTAGAAACCAACAAGGCATCTACAAAGGCCTAGGTCCTGACTGCAGTTCTTTGCACCTAAGAATAAATGAGAAAGAAATTGGAACACAAACAAAAAGGAGAAAGGAGAGGATCAAACTCTGCAGGATACATACAACATATTTTTAGTGACCTCAAATTATGAGATTAAAAATGGAATGAAAAGGAAATGGTTTTGAAGGTAGATGATTGAATACAGCCTCTTGAACTTGCCCTATGGGAAGCAATGAAAGCAAAGGTGACTTAAGTTTGTGTGTGTTTAGAAAGTCAGAAACGAGGAATATTGAGAACAGTCTTTGGTTGGGAAACTGATAGAAACTACTACTATTAAAATAATTTCAGAATAAGGCAAGAAAGACCTTCATTAAAACAATAAAGTCCACAGGGCCTCAGGAGAGAAGAGGTTTGAGGGATTCCTCAGTGCCTCACCTCCCCTTCCATTCCTCCCAAACCCCATCTCTTAATGACTTAGCAAAATCAAGAAGAGGCAGCTCTGGAGCAACCAGGGCCAGCTATATAATTTGCAGGCCCAGAATGAAATGAAAATGCAGAACCCCTTATTCAAAAAGCAGAAAACAATGTACTATCAGAAATATTAGATATAAAGCTTTTTCCTTTCTTCCACAGTCTTTCTCTTGATTTATGGTGTTTTATTAATTTTTAATTTAATGTCATTATAGAGAAAAGATAAAATTTTAAATTCTTATCATGAATTTTACCATTCATCTTTATGTTGTGCATGCCAGTCTTAAAAACAAATATAAAAGCACTTAACTCATCAAAATCATCAAAATTACATAATATGTATTTTGTAGCTCATACATGAATATATATTTTGTGGAAAAGTAGAAATGCTACAGTATACAAACTCAACTATTTTTATTTCACTTCTCAATATTCATTATATTCTACTAACACTCTCTACTTCAACTTACAGGTGGGTAAGGAAGGACTAGAAGGAAAGGTAATAATGGATCACTATCTTTCTCTTTCCTTTATGTCATGATTTCTAACACATGCGATCGGCTAAAACAGGGAAGTAAACATGAATAAGAAAGGATATGATAGAGTTCCTTAGTTGTTCAATTTTCTTAGAACTCCATTGTTTTCTATCTACGTTTGAAGCAAGTTCTCATTCGAAAGGAAAACATGGCCTCTCATAGTTGCCAGACTGCCCGCCCCCCCCCTTACTTAGTCATAGACCTAACTCGCTTGCTTGTACTTGCTTCAAGTCTCAATGAATTCCTATGCTGTGAATTCTTTTGCTGTGCTCAGGGGTTATCATGAACACTCGATGAGAATGGAGCAAAAGGAATCATAGCAATCATGCATAGCATATGTATCTTCTCTGCTCATGCATGTGTTCCATTATTCTGTTGGTTTCACTTAAACACAAGTTCAAGAATAAAGTTAAGAATCTTAAATTGGCAATAGCAGAGCATTAAACCAAGCCCAAGGCTCTCCTGAGCACTTTGCATGCCCATGAAGCCAGCTCTGGGGGCAATTGACAAATACTCCTAAAGCTTTTTAAACTATTGTCTAGAGAAACTGCTTCTTCCCAATAATTATTTCTTATTTTGACCACAGAGCTATTTCAGAAAATCTTTTGGGATCAGCAAAGTCTCCTCCAGTTTACAACCCTTCTCCACAGAGACAAGGCAGCAAGATTAACAGCAGTGCAATCTATAACTCAACCTCATAGAAACTAGGCAGTAAGACAAACCAATTGCAGGGAAACACACGTGGAGAAATACTTTACTTACCTGAGTCAAAGACTTTTTATTAAATTAGAGATGAAGATTGAAATGATTTGCTCTAATATCTTAATGACTATTACCAATTTTAACCTCACTCACTCAAGACCCTGCAACAATGACCCTTGTAGCTAGACCATTGTCTGTTTTTCATCTTGGGCAGAGGAAGTCCGAGCCCATAGGGCTCCCTTGTCAACCAGGAAGCAAGAGGAAATAGGCTAAGTGTTACCTTAGGATTCCTCAATATGGGGTATAAGACACCAGGACACTGCAGGGCTTTTCCTAGGAGATCATAAAGGTAAGTAAAGATTGCTTCTTTTGCCTCCTTTGAGTTGCAGTGGTATCATTTTGAGGAACACTGCCTTAGAATGTGGCTCACTTTAAAGAAATTTCTTGGTGATAATGTCAATATCTTACATGGCTTTTTTGTATATGTCAGCTAGCATCTATGACTTTGTGTATATTAAACTAGAATGTCCTGAGGAAAAAGAGCTAATATTGAAGTACCCAGCATAAGGCATGCTGGACACATTTCCTTACCAGAAAAAAAAATGGGAAGGCACTCATCCAGGAACTCATAAAAGACACTGCAGAGAATGTTGATTGGCTGTTTTAGCCTCTGCATCTGGAGAGGTATTTATAGCCAAATCTTGATTATCAGTGGTAAAAGAGAAAAAGGAAAGAATAGATTATTGGAAACCATGCATCATTCACAAACTTTATTTTAAACAGTTGTTTTTGACTGTCACTTTTCTATCAAAATTTCCACCAGACTTACTAACAAAGAGTCAATTGACAACTCAGTGTTTAATTTCTTTTTATGTCATCTGCTGACCTGCAGGAATAAATGTCAAAGACTGGATCAGAGCATTGTTGGGTAGCCATAAACAAACAAAGGATAACAAGCAAATGACTATTGCACATTGCTATGAAAAAAATGACTAATTTACTTGGACTCTACATGACTATATCATACAACTATAGGAGCTCACAGAGAACAAAACTGGAGCACTGAGCCTATTGTTTGGAGGAACACTTATATCACTTAGCACATAGCTTTTAAATTCCAAGTCATACATTATTATAGAAATGTGAATTCAGTCAAAATTAGCAAGAAGTAATTGGCTAGGAAATAATCGGAGATTCTTTTTTTTTAATTTTTATTGGGGTATAGTTGTTTTACAATGCTGTGTTAGTTTCTACTGTACAGCAAAGTGAGTCAGCCATATGTATACATATATCCCCTCTTTTTTGGATTTCTTTCCCATTTAGATCACCACAGATCACTAAGTAGAGTTCCCTGTGCTATAGAGCAAGTTCTCATTAGTTATCTGTTTTATACATATTAGTGTATATATGTCAATCCCAATCTCCCAATTCATCCCACTCCCCCTTTCCCCCCTTGGTGTCCATACATTTGTTCTCTACGTCTGTGTCCCTATCATGTATCATGTCTGTGTCTGAATCATGATGTGTAACTAAAAGGCCAAGTCTCAATGATTCTAGAAGGGAAGCTTCTTAAAGGTCTACACTGTATTTTAAGTCATCCTGTAAGGAACAGCTTCTTAAAATGGACTGTCTATTTTTGGACCTTGTTTGATAAAAGCCTTTGGACCTTACTTGAGTGGCAGGAACTCTCCCTGTGATGCAATTTTGCTTTAATATCTAAATGAATTAGGAATGACTAATGTTAAGAATACCACAGATTTGACGCCTTAGGCGTAATGGATTACGTTTAGGCTCTGTCGCCTATCAGAATCAGTTGGCTACTGTTCTATGCCCTCTAAGCTGTGTCATGAATCCAGAAAGCTGCACACTCAGCACATGATTCTAAGATGCATATCCATCAACCTTAAACTCCTCACCACATTTCCAAGGAATTGCTTTAAACAAGGTATGGATACTGTATTCAATTTCTTTCCAGTTAGAGTAGATTTATGTCATTTGCTGAAACTTTTTTGTATGGTAACATTTACTGAGTGTCTATTATATCCCATGCTCTAAGCTAAGTGATATTCAGTGAGGAGCTCATTTAATATTGACTCAAAACCCACAAAACAAGTTTTTATTTTCACACTCACTTGCCAATGAGAAAACAAGGACTCAGTGAATAAATGTACTTTGCTAAGAACACTCATCTATAAAGTGATGGAAATGGGACGCAGCCCCACACTTTCTCACATTGGGGCTTGAGCTCTTACTCATTATTCTACATTGACTCCTACTTCATTGCACCAGAAGATGCTGTATTTGGTAGCATCACACAAGCTAGGAATAATACATTTTCAACAAAAAGATTACTGAACTGTATAGACTTTTTTAGGTCCAAATTGTTTCAGGATGCTGCTATCAGAGCTCAAAAAGGCAAAACCAGTAAAAAGAGGGCAAAAAACCCCAAACCATTGGTTGTGAACAACAACACATTTTTGGAGAAGGTGAAACGTAGTTAGATGGATGGAGAAAAAGAGAGGAGGTAATGGGTCTCCAAAAAGAGTTGGTAGCTTACTACACATGTGCTTGACATGGCACTAGCATGGCTTTTACTGGCACATGGGTTGGTTGTTACTGCAAGCACATTCTCACTCTTGCATCTGAGAGTAGATCACCTATATGAAATGCCCGATTTTCCAACAGTAAAAAGTCAACTGTATTTCCCACTTCTCTCTCTCCATTCTCTCTCATTTCCTACCATTGTTCCTAGCCTTCTCAGAATAAAATGGATCTCTGATCTAACCCACAGATAAAGAGTTGACATTCCACTTATTGAAAGTAGCTAGTCTCCACTCTATAAGTTCATAAACTAAATTTTAACCCCCAAACCATCATGAAATGGATTAGTCTCATCTGCAAGACTCTTGTCAGAAGCTTAGGGTTAGTGTTTATTTGACAGGGCTACACATCTAAATGGCACCATCATTCCTGTTATTGTTTCTCTCATGATAAAAAAATTTTTAGGATTGAGCACTTTCTCTGGAATGATATTTTCTATCCAAACCAAGAAAAAGAAAAGACACATAAATTATAGGTGCCACAATTTTGATGACATAAACAAACATTGAAGCATAATTTAGTAGCATGAGAATCTTTTGAGAAACTTTTTTTTTGACTTGAGGAAAAATAATAGAGCAAGGGAAATTCTTGATGCCTGAATGTAGAAGATATTCTAACTATTGTTGCCTATCTGTACATGGATAAAATTCCTCTAATTCTAGGCTGCTGGTTTAGAAAGTGAGCTGTAAAGTGGGCGATTTCGGTACATTCTCCTACTCAGAAACTCTGTTAAAACAGAAGCAGAGGGATTTGGGAGTGAAAAGCCTTATGTTCAGATAGTAAGCTTTCATTTTGGTAATTTCACTTTTACTGGCAGCATGATCTCTTTTAAAAAGCATAATTCATATTTACCTCAAATCTTTAGGTTCTAAAATTGGTTTTAGTAAAAGATGGTGAATGTCTAAAAGAATTGGATAGGTATCCAGATGGGTGATGGATTAAACTACAAAATAGATATACTTGCATGGTTAGAGGGTTTTGACCTGAATTATTTTTTAAAAACTTGAATATTGGACAGTTTTCAACACTGTTTATAGTAGCATTACCATATAAATGTGGAAACTTCTTCAGTTTGTCCCATCTCAGCATCTAGTGTGACTTGTTTTATTTTTTCATTTTTTAAGACATTAAATGATAACATTTTGTAAAGTCACATTTCACTGTGGCTCAATTTCTTATGAGTATAGAGCTTAACAAAACAAAGCTGCAGTAAAAACTTTAGCTTTACTTCATATTCATTTCCTTTCCATAACTTATTATTTACAAGGATGGAGAGCCTTTTGACATTCCTTGGAATATAGAATTAATTTATTATTTGTAGACATTTATACTATAGTGAGTGAACAAATGACACTGTGATTCTTAACAATAATTACGTAGCCCTTATATTGTCTTCACTTCTTTCACTTTTGGAGTAAATTAAGCTTGAGTTAAGATGGCTTGGTTATTCAAATCTATTTGACTCAATTCTTTTTGATTTTGACTCTGTAATATATATTACAACTTTCTTTCATCCATTTTTCCTTACAGCAAAGAATACCTATTTTCAGGATAAAATACTCAGTGAGGTGAAATCATTGTTGAAAGGTTGTGTTCAACAGAAAAAAACATCATTGGCTTGCTAGAATTTTGCCATTTGCTGACTGAAAAAGCATTTACTGGATTTTGAAGTGTATTTTCCACTTACAGAAAAAATATTTATGGAAAAATAACATTCATGTGGGAAAAGAGAAAAATCTACTCATTGCTGCTTCATCATCTCTGCACAGAAAGATAGATAGGGAAAAAGCACTCATTATTTTCCTGGCAAATAATCAAGGAAACAGAAATTCTAGTGAAGGATATTTCTGTTTTAAAAGAGAAAGAAGAAATAGGGTTTGAAACTGTTGAGGATTAATTCCTGTGTAAAAGTCAGCTGCATACACACAATAGCTGAGCTATGCTCTCTCCTGAAGCCAGACCAAAGTCAGAAATTTCAGTTTTGATTCCTAACTTATGGAAAATTGTGACACATTCTGTATGTGGAAGTCCAGATACATGTAAACCTATCAATTTGATAGCAAAATCAATGTTTTTGCCTATTACTTGCCTATTACCTATTAAGAAGGAGCATAACTGGAGGAATTCTTAACTTATAATACATTTGAATACAACCCACCTCACCCTACTTTATCTTTCTTTAAGTCAAACTAATGAGTCCCTTTGGAAATCAAAATAGACAACAACCACCATTGTAATAAAATTTAATAGGATATGTGAATGCATAACAAAAATACATTTACATTTTGATGTAAGTTATTTTTAAGACTTTCTCCAATATCTACTCTCTAGGGTTTGTCTCACAGTCTCAAGGTCAAATACAAGGAAGTGTGGATGTCAAGCTATTTAAAAATAAGCTTAAGTTACGTTGATGAAAATGTAAATTGGTAAAATTTTTTTGGAAAGCAACTTGCCAATATCTATCCAACTATCTCCTGTGCTAGGAGATTTCCAGTTTCAGCTCTGATGTGTAAAGACCTTGAAAGTGGTCACTCCCCTTCTTACAACAAGATAAAGCTGAACAAACTGAAAATCAATGACTTTTCTTAGATTCATTGGAGAGCTGAGGTCACAGAACAAATTGGCACCCCAAAATCTAGAATCCAGAGAGTCACATCTGCTTATCAGAAGCAGGTGCCACTCTGGTAGGAACACTTACAGGGCAATTTTGACACATTGCTGGAGTCTGAATGTGGTCTAGCCTGAAATAGAGAAAGGGCTGGGAGTTGCAGAGTTAGAGCTGAAATCTGCAAACTCTGAGTGGGGAGCATTTACAGGGAGCCATCACTCAAGAGGGAAGTCAGAAACAAGAAAAACAGAGAAATTCAAAGTCACTGGCACCGATTGCTACTTCAGACATTAAACACAGCCCTACTCCTAGCAAATTAACATAAAAGCCCACACTAGAGGCCAATATACCCCAGTTCCTATTTATTACCCAATATAACATGTCTGGTTTTCAACAAAAAATTATAAGGCAGGCCAAATGCAGGAAAAACACACTCTGGAAAGATAAAGCAAACATCAGAAGCAGATTCAGATATGACACAGATGTTGAAAGGAACTGTCATGCAAGGAGAGATGGGTAATGTAAGTGGAGAGTGTAAACTCTCTAAGAAAGGCTAAAAATGAAATGCTGAAAACAAAAACCACTGTGATAGAAAATAAAGAATGACTTTGAGAGGCTTATTAGTAGACTGGACATGGCTGAGAAAAGAATCGATTAGCTTAATGTTAGATCAATAGAAACTTCCCCCCCCCTCAAAAAAAACAGCAGAGCATAACATCTAAGAACTGTAATATAATTTTAAAAAAGTATAACATACATGTAATTAAAATATCAGAAGGTGAAGAAAAAGAGGATGGATCAGAAGAAACATTTGAAATAATAATGGCGAAGGATTTTCGAAAATTAATGACCAACACCAAACCTCAGATCCAGGAAACTGATAAAACCAAAAAAAAAAAAAAAATGCAGGATAAATACCAAAAAACAAACATCTTGGAATAGAAGAAGGACATTAGTTAAAAACTAAGGAAATCTGAATAAAGTTTGCACTTTAGTTAATTATAATTTATCAATATTGGTGCATTAATGTAAAATGGGCCACACTAAAATGGGAAACTCAATGTGCAGTATATGAGAACTTTCTGTACTACCTTCACATTTTTTCTTAATAAAAGAAACTAGTCCCAAATAAAACGTTTATTTTTAAAAAATGCAAAACATAAAACAAAACTCTTTTTCAAATAATCTATTAAAAATGTACTGCTAGCAGTTTATACTAAATATATACAAGCAAAAATATGCCATGAGAGATTTGCCACTAAGGCTTTTTATTTTAAAAAAATCTGACACCAAACTGAATGTTCATTAGTATAAGCTTGGTTAAATAAATTGCATTATATCAATAAAACAGATGATTATGCAGCTATTAAGAAAAAGAGAAAGAAGTAGATCTATATGTACCGCTTTAGGAAGAACACCAAGTCATAGTTAAGTGAAAAGGCAAGGTGAACAACAAACTGCATTGTTAAGATCCCATTTGAGTACATTTAAATTCTTTAATTTTAAATTTAAATATTGGACAAGGCTTATTGCAAACAATAACAGTTCCATGTTATCACTTACTCTGTCCCTGAGATACAACAATTTCCAACTTTTTTATAGCTTTTTTTTTTTTGCTATTTCCCCTCTATTAAAAAAATAACACGTTTATGCTTCTCTTTCTTGATTTTTCAGTTTTAGGTATTTTCATTAATTTCATACTATGGATGATGAGAATTTAACTTTCTTACACCCTTATCCCACTCTTCATGCATAACTTCATTTTCTTCGTTTTCTCAATGAATTGAGGGAATGTGACAATTGTTCATAAAATTAACATTCAATGGTTATATAATATTATGAACACTTAGTTGTTCTTAAACAGATTTTAATCAGTCTCTCTGGCTTTAGCTTGATATGCTCCTGTTTTCGGATGACCTTAGCCTTTCTGGGGTTCTATATATGCTTCTATGCTTCACTGCCATCTTAGGTTTTAGCTTAAGTTTTTGGACCCCTTACTGTTTGCTTGGGCACCTTCTGGTTTGCTAAGTTAGCAACCACTCATCCTCCTGCATTCCAATTTCCAAATTTTATTCCTGATTCTGTTCTCTTGTCTGAGGACAGATCTAAGTTAAATGAGGACTAAAGTTTATGCAGTTTTGAGTTCTCTCTTTAAGAAAATGAGGACAAAATTGTGAATACAAAATTTGATGCAGAAACAAATACTTATTTGGAATAAGAAAATAAGTCATAAAATAACAACCAAAAAAGGTTTACAAATACCACAAAATTTTTAAAAACCTAATATTTTTATTGATTAATAGCCCAACATGACTCTATAATAGTTTTCCCCATAATTTTTTCTGGCTACATATACTTTGATTACCTCCATATAAGAACAATTTTTTTTTTTTTTTTTTTTTTTTTTTGCGGTACGCGGGCCTCTCACTGTTGTGGCCTCCCCCATTGCAGAGCACAGGCCCCAGTCGCGCAGGCTCAGTGGCCATGTCTCACAGGCCTAGCCGCTCCGCGGCATGTGGGATCTTCCCAGACCGGGGCACGAACCCGTGTCCCCTGCACCTGCAGGAGGACCCTCAACCACTGTGCCACCAGGGAAGCCCAAGAACAATTTTTTAACATCTCTTTCTTTGGAGAAAGTGGGAAAGTATGTCAATCTTTTCTCTAGCATGGCTAAGTTGTTTTTTCCCCCCCAAGAGTTGGGGTGTGACTTAACACATAGATATAGTTGACATTTTATACTATAGGCATGAAAATATTGGGCTGTGTTCTACAAACACAGAAATCTTATAAATCCTAGTTGGTAAAATTCTCATCAGAAAGGAAAAAATATATGGTTTGTGACACCAGATTATTTACTTATTATTTACCTGGTATTTAGAACAATTTTCAGACATCAGTTTCTGGCTTTGCATATTTTAACTCTTACTTCTCCTGCTCTACTTGGATACACTGATGCCTGGTGTCACAGGAAACAATCATACCACAAAACATCTCTGACCCTGAGTATTTGCATTGTGATGTCTACTGTGTAGATAAACTGGGTAGCAGAAGTATTTCTGGAACCAGACCCACAATAAGATGACTTGCAATAACATATCTGTACACAGAAGTGATTGCACGCAGCATAAATATATCTTTCTAAACCAAAATTCAATGTATAACCAAATAAACTTCCTTGGCCAGATCTTAAAAATGACCATAGTCACCATCTAATGCAAGGCACACTCTGGTGAAGGAGAAGTCAGAGTAGAAATACACAGCAATTTTAACTAATTAAACAAAAGCAAAAGGCTTACCTTTGCAAATCTTACAAAAATATATGAAAATGTGAACACATTGCCAGAGTACCTCCCAGAGCCTGGGAAGGCACCCATGCAAGCAGAGAGAAGCCCTGAAGCTTATGCTTCATTAGTTTCACAGTAAATCCACCAGTGCTTTTTGTCTTTTGGGTTTATGCCCTTTAAAAATCCCTTTATTTTTGGCTATTATAAATAAAGCTGCCATAAACAGTCATGTACTGGATTTTGTGTGAACTTAAGTTTTTATTTCTCTGGGATAAATGCCCAAGGGTACAATTGCTACATCATATGGCAAGCACATGTTTAGTTTTGGAAGTAACAGCCATATCTTTTCCAGAGTAACTATACCATTTTGCATTCCCATCAGTGATGATTGGGTGGTCCAGTTTCTCCACATCCTCACCAGAATTTGCTATTATTACCGTTTTTTAATTTTAGCTCTTCTGTAAGATATGTAGTATCTCATTAAGGTTTTAATTTGCATTTCCCTAATGACTAATGATGTTGAACATCTTTTTATATATTCATTTGCTATCTGTATATCTTCTTCAGTGAAATGTTTGTTCATGTCTTTTGCCCATATTTTAATTGTATTTTTTGCTTTTTACTGTTGAGTTTTGAGAGTTCTTCATATGTTTTAGATACAAGTCTTCTGTTGGTTATGTGGTTTGCAAATATTTTCTATAGGTCTGTAGTTTGTCTCTTTATTCTTTTCATAGAGTCTTTAGCAGAGAAAATTTTTTGTTGTTGCTTTTGTTCTTCTGGAAATAACCCAAATATTTTCCATTGGAAGAATAGTTAAACCAACTGTGGTACATATATGCCATGAATTCCACTCAGCATTAAAAAAAATGAACTGTTGATACACGTAAAGACTGGAACAGGTCGCAAGAGAATTATGGTGAGTGAAAAAGCCAATCTAAAAAAGTTAAAGACTATAATTTTCATTTATAATGACATTCTTGAAATGACAAAATTGTAGAGATGGAGAATAGATCAATGGTTGTCAGAGATTGGGGGTCAGCAGGTAGCGGTGACTAAAGGAGGATAACACGGGGAAACCTTGTAATGAAAATTTTCTGATCTTCACTGTGGTGGTAGCCACACAACTCTTCACAGGAGACAAAATTGCATCGAGCTAAATACACACACACAAATGAGTGTATCTGAAACTGCTGAACATGGAAAAGGTCAGTGCATTACATCAATGTCAATTCCAGTTGTGTAAGATGTTATCATAGGGAGAAACTGGGTGAGATTTCTGCATTATGTCTTACAAATAGATGTGAATCTAGAATTATTTCAAAATAAAAAGTTTTTAAAAAACTTTTTTGTGTCACATCCAAAGGATTTCAGCAGAGAATAGAGAGAAATCATTACTATGCTTAACTGAAAGTCTGTACAAAAAAAGGTTTTAAAAGAATACATTTACATTCTGCAATATTCAGAAGGCCAGACAAAGCTTCCGAGGACCTTTTAATAGTAGTTACTTTGGATGTAAAAAATTCATTTGAGAAAATACTTGTGAAAAATAAAAAGGTTTGATAAGAAACAAAACAAAGAACAAGATGGTATATTTAAATTCAGTCATATCAGTAATAACATTTAATATAAATAGAGCAAACCAATTAAAAGTCAGAGTGTCATACTGGGTAAAAACCGAGACCCAGGGTGCTCAAAAAAAAAAAATCTACTTTAAGTATAAAGAAATAAATAGGTTTAAAGTAAAAAGATAAAAAAAGATATGCCCTGCTAAAATTGTCCAAAGAAAGCTGGAGCTGATATTAATATCAGAAAAAGTAAGTTTGAGAGCAAATAATGTTACCAGAAATAATGGAGGTCATTTTATTATGATAAAGGCATCAATTAATCAGGGGAACATGTCAATTGTAAATACTTATGCACCCAATAACAGAGCTTCAAAATACATGAAGCAAACTGCTAGATCTGTAAAGAGAAATAGACAAATCCATGATATAGTAAGAGATGTCAACACCAACCTCTCGAAAATTGATAGAACAAGTAGACAGAAAGTCAGGAAGAATAAAGAAGTTTAGGTTATTGAATAACATATCTAAAATTGCATATTTTTAAGATGATGTTCTTATTAAATATACATGTGTTAACTGTGTCCATGAAGAAGTCGGCAAAATAGAGATGTGTTCAAACCATTTATACTATTTGTTGCTGCACATCTTTTTTAAATTAGCATGCATTTTTGTGACAATATAGATGATTAGAAATCCAAAACTTATTGAACCTACAGTGACCTCGCAATAGGCTATTTTATAACTTTATGGCCATCTCTTTGCCTATAGTGTTTGCAAGATCAGAATCTGAGCCAATATAACTCAAGTATACTTCAATTAAAAAAAAAATCTGAGTTAAGTGATCCTGGACATTAGCAACTGTTTTCCCCAGCCATGGTAATCTATTGCCTTTAGAGTCTGGGACTGAGGGAAATATTCAGGTTCTGTGGGTCATAGTTTATGAACACAAGCCAGATCCAGAAAAGAGCCTAGAGCATCTGGGTAAAATATTAATTAAGATAAATTAAAATGAAAGATAAAGGGTTGGTAGAGTTGTGACACAATTAGAAGGATCCAAAATATGAAATAAGAAACAGAGGATAAGGTGCAACACAATTTAGAAGCAAGGAGAAGGGATTTTTTTTTTTTTTTTTGCGGTACGTGGGCCTCTCACTGTTGTGGCCTCTCCCGTTGCGGAGCACAGGCTCCGGACAGCCATGGCTCACGGGCCCAGCCGCTCCGCAGCATGTGGGACCTTCCCGGACCGGGGCATGAACCCATGTCACTTGCATCGGCAGACGGATTCTCAACCACTGCGCCACCAGGGAAGCCCAAGAGAAGGGAATTTGATGGATTCTGATAACCACATGATAGTCTCTTTTTAAGTCTGAAAATCTCATTTAAGAAACCCTAAACGGGAAATTTAGATTATTTTAGGGACTGAGGTCAGGGACCAACTTATTGGTGATCTGTTTTAAGTGTTCATCACTGTGAAGTTTCTATTAAAGTGCACTTGATAGAATTCAGATGACAAGGCTTAAAACTAGGTGAGTGTCTGAGCTTTTTGCAAGTCCCCACTCACTATGTCACCTTGACAAGTCACTTAACCTTTTTGAATCACGTTTTTTGCTTATAAAATATGAATACTGATACCAACCTACTGATAAGATTGCTCAATGTAAATGTAATACATTAGAAATAGTAATGTATGCTATAGAGCAGCACTGTCCAATAGAACTTTTTCAATGATAGAAATGTTTTATAGTTTTGCTATTCAACATGATGGCCACTACCACGTGGGGCTATCAAGCATTTGAAATATGGTTAGCACAGCTGAGGAACAGAATTTTTAATTTTATAGATTTTAAAATAATTTAAATTTAAATAGCCACATGTGGCTAGTGGCTACCACATCAGACAGCACAGGTATAGAACTAAAGAAAATATTTCCAATTCATTTTTGGGGGGCCTGTGTCACATACAACAAGGAATGTCAGAAAATCTATCAACCATAGCTTTTATTATCTTTTATTTACATGAAGAAAACAAAAATATCTGACTTTTAACATGCTGATTTAATGTTCTAGAATGCGATATTAAGGATTCCCTCTAGAAAGATCTCACATTTTCCCAGTGTTTGTACTGTAGCTGAGATTTTGTATCCAGAAAGCAGACAGAGAAGTACATTCTCACTTGGCACAGATGAGGGTCTTCAGGTATTTTTCTCATCGCTCTAAGGTCACAATCAATACTTTGGACACAATAACCCTCACCGTGGTTCTCAGCATAAAGAAGTTTCAAAGGCTATCACTAATAGGCCACTATGTAGAATGTGAAGTAATTTTGGAGCAGGTCCCTAAGAAAGGTGCTGAGTTTCCTTTCTTTGGCAATGCTAAATTTACCCCTCTAGAAGGAGTTAGGAATGGTTCCTACACAAGACAAATAAATATAATTATTGTCTTCCAAATCAATTAAGAAGCCTCCATGTTTCCAGAAAGGTTGGTTTGACTTTTGGTCATGTTAACCTTTGCCCTTGATTTTATTGGAATGTTCTTTTCCCAAATATATTTTTCGGCTGAGCCTGTAGGTTTTAGCCATTTATGTGGGAGTGTTCTTATTTCAGATCACCTTAGTGGAAAAATTTCCATATGATTTAAAAATTCTTGGCTGAATGAAAAGAAGGGTGATATCTAGCAAGGATAACATTAGTAATCTGTCCATATTCCTGGTTTCCTTTTTTCTTCTACTTGAAAAGTAGAAAGTAGAAACTTCTTTTTATATTTCGTTATCTAGAAATAAGAAAACCTGAATATACACGGTAGCAGGTGAAGGAGCCTTGGAATCACCTTTCCGGTGGGTCCCTGACTGAATTTTAGTTCTTGTCTGTGCACCCAGCCCTAGATATTTGGTGTCAAGTAGCTAAATCATTTCAAATAACCAACTCAATTTTCAACCTTTCATCCAGATAATATGGAAAGAATGTCTCTGGATTTGAGAGAAACTTGAATTTCAATGCTTTGTATTGTTGGTAAACTATTCCATTTGCTTTGATTCTTTCATACTGGGAAAGAACATGCAAAGTGCCTATCTTGACCTCCCCACATATTGTTACTCATTATTGGTATTTACTCCTTCCCTTTCCAACAGTATTCTGTGTTGCAATGAAATAAATTTCAAAATCTTTCAAATAGATTTTTATTTACTAAAGATTTTTGATAATTGCTTTGTATATTATTTTATGCTTTTACCTCATTAAATAATTACACTGCTTTATTGTTTATTATATTCCTATACCAGAAAAAATGTTTTGGGGGCTAGGGAGGCAGTGATTAGAACAGACATTTTATAACTAATTTAGGTAATATATTGTTGAATTTTCTTTGCAGTATTTTCATTGACATTTCTTGTTAGAATACCTTTCTTCTTGGGACAATTCAACTGAAACACAGTCACTCTTTGTCCCTTTTATGAAAATGTCAGTAGAACAGCTCTAATATTTCCTTGAAGATTCATCAACATTATAGCATTTTGTTTATATCCCCTTTTGTGAGATAAGAACTGTTCCAGAATTACTGCTCTGAATAAGACTTTTCACAATCTGGGCAGCAAAGGATACACTGGAAGGTAATGTGATTGATTGATAGACATAATGATGGTCACTCTTATTGCCATGTAAGTGGTCCATAGCAAATGCATTGTCTTAAAGACAGAAACTCTTGAACCAAGGGCTAATTAAAGCAAAGATCAGAATATTTCTTAGATGGTTTTCTTATGTACTTAAAGTGTGAATTGACTTTACTAGGGAACACTCTCTTCCTCCCACTCCTCCACCTCCCACCCACCTCTACCTTCATGTATATATAACCTTTCCATAATCTCTTCTCTGGTATTTTAATTTAACCAAAGGTATAGCCCTATGTCTTGCATATGGAGACAACTAGTGTCTATGTAACACCGTGGTCATGATACAGATGAGGACTGAAGTCGGACAAGCTATGGGTCATAAACAGGCCAATAAGAACATTGTTTGTACAACCTCTCCAGAGTTTGGCAAGATTCAATACTGTGAAACTAACATATTGCAACACTTCACTTTTAAGTAATGTAATAATCTCCAGAATGCTTATTTAGAAGGGAACAGCTTTATGTAATTAATCCTCATTCTTAAACTAAAGCCCATCATCAGACCAAAACTCATACTCTTCTACAAACACATAAACCCATTAGGCCTTTTGGGCATAACTGGGCAGGAAATGACATGCTACTGGCAGAATCCTATTTCTTGCCTTCCTAGACCATACACAGAAAATAATTATAACTGACTGAACCCTCTGTGTCACGTTTGCTTTACTGGATTAATTTTGTTCAGAGTAGTATTTGGTAATAAACTATCAGAATTATCTAAAGTATTGTGTGTTCTTTTTTTCAAATCTCTGCACTTTTTGTAATTATAATCAGGCCTTTGGTCTTAACTGGGATGCATTACTAATAACTTGCCATAGTACTTATTGTGTTCCAAGCATAAACAATCATTTCTGGCCCAGAGTAGGACTCCTTCTTTTCCATCAAGTGTACCAATTGTCCTGGGATCTCTTTGTTCCTGCCCTTTACCATTGACTCTTAAATTATTCTAGCCTGAGAACAATTTAAACGTGGAAAAGTTTTAAGTAACTGTGTGAAGCCATCCTTGGGGAAGTAAGCTACTATTGAGAGAAGAAAGAACCATGGGTATGGAGGTTCCTTAAAAAACTAAATATAGAGTTACTATATAATCCAGCAATCCCACTCCTGGGCATATATCTGGAAAAGACTAAGATACTAATTCAAAAAGATACATGTACCCCAACGTTTACTTCAGCACTATTTAAATACAATAGCCAAGACATGGAAGCAACCTAAATGTCCATCGACAGATGAATGGATAAAGAAGATGTGGTATATATTCACAGTGGAATATTACTCAGCCATAAAAAGAATGAAATAATGCCATTTTCAGCAACACAGATGGACCTAGACATTGGCATACTAAGTGAAGTAAGACAGACAAAGACAAATATCATATCACTTATATGTGGAATCTAAAAAAATGATACAAATGAACTTGTTTACAAAACAAACAGATTCATAGACATAGAAAACAAACTTATGACTATCAAAGAAAGGTAGGGAAAGGGATAAATAATGAGTTTGGGATTAACAGATACACACAATTATATATAAAATAGATAAACAACAAGGACCTACTGTATAGCCCAGGGAACCATATTCAATATCTTGCAATAACCTATAATGGAAAAGAATCTGAAAAAGAATATATATATATATATATAACTGAATATATATGTATATATAACTGAATCACTTTGCTGTACACCTGAAACATTGTAAATCAACTATACTTCAATTAAAAAAAAAAAGAACCATGATTTGTTCAAGTCAATTGATGCTATGGAAAAGAGATGGAAAAGAGAATATAAGTCCTTACATTTTGAAGGGGCGGTTCACACTAAGCATAGAAGTGGGTAACAGTGGTGGGGAGTGAAGTGAAACTTTAAGACACTCTTGAGGCAAAAATTATATTCTCCAAAGTATTTTGGTAACAGGCACATTTTGTATTTTCCTGTGCAAGTGGGCTTTTGCAAATCAAAACTAAACCCAGAGACCTGAGATCATGGGAACAAACCTAGTTTGTTTTATGTGGTTTGCATAAATCTTATAGGATGACATACATGTTACTGTGGGAGGTAAGAGCAGTTCATGGCTTTAATCTATCAGCATCACTGCCTGGTAGATCTAGAAGGCTTTATAGGATATCTTAGGGCTCTCAGACAAGACGAAGCCACTTTTCTTCCTTTATATGACAGACAAACAGGCATTCCTTGGATTGTGTAAATTTTAAGGATTACAGTCTACTTTAAAGGACAGTGGCTAGAAATTTTGTACCAAATAATGATATTGGATTTGCAGCTAAAAGGGTTTGGGTCTAGTTGGAAGCTGGCTGGGCAATGAACTGAGTGCATTTGTGCTTTACAGATTACTTCTCTACAAAAATATCTGGCAGCAAAGAGGTGTGGTCTTGCCTGAGTTCAGCCTCACATCAGTGAAAGTGTCTAGCAAAAACAGGGAAGGAGAGGAGCTAGTGAAAACAAGATATGTGCTCTTGGGGGGTATCACAGCATGTTTACTTGAGCTCTTTCTTTAATCCAA
The DNA here is from genome assembly GCF_964341445.2 of Mesoplodon mirus. NCBI lineage: Eukaryota > Metazoa > Chordata > Mammalia > Artiodactyla > Ziphiidae > Mesoplodon > Mesoplodon mirus. The sequence goes on along the minus strand of NC_138986.1, from coordinate 28,838,121 downwards.
TAAAAGTGTTGGCAAAGTGTTTGGTATTTGAGGCATAGAGGTGGGAGTTCTGTCACGATGTAACTAAAGATGGTGGGAAAACCAGTTTGAATAAAATGAGTTCCAACTTGAACCTTTGCCTGTGCCTGGAAGTAAAACCAAGTCAACCCACTGGTAAGTGTCAAAAACGTTGAGTCATTAGCTTCCTTTTTGCTTCATCTGTTTCGGAATATCTGTATGTGTCTACTTTTTTTATACTCTTAAAAAAATAGACTGGCTTGTGGCATTCAGAATGCAATTCTTAGCTTACTACATCTCCCTGAACTTTAAAGGGATAAATATTTTTTAAAATTCTTATCAAAATATATTGATGAATTTAGATGTTTTTATTTGATTCCCAATATTCTTCTTAGAACCCTTCTTTGGTTGTTCATATAGATTCTGGAAAGAGTTAACTGCTATGAAACCTGCTTTGGTAGGTTTCATTTTAGAGAACATTGGGAAATAGAGGGGTGAAACATATTTAGTACTAGTTCCAAAGCCACTGAGTAACCACGAATTTTTCAGCACCACAAAGTGAAGTTTTTCAGTTCATCTCATTTTGTCTCCCTCTTCACTTTTTCACATGAGAACATTGCTTTTTGAATTTTTTGCGCTCCATTTAGACCACTTTGGAGAGACAAGCTACCTCAGAGAAAATCTGTCCCAATCTCAGATAATTACCACTATAAAAACCCTTATCAGGGGCTTCCCTGGTAGCGCAGTGGTTGAGAATCTGCCTGCCAATGCAGGGGACATGGGTTCGAGCCCTGGTCTGGGAAGATCCCACATGCCGCGGAGCAACTGGGCCTGTGAGCCACAACTACTGAGCCTGCGTGTCTGGAGCCTGTGCTCCGCAACGAGAGGCCGCGACAGTGAGAGGCCCGCACACCGCGATGAAGAGTGGCCCCCGCTTGCCACAACTAGAGAAAGCCCTCACACAGAAAAGAAGACCCAAAACAGCCAAAACTAAATAAATTTATAAAAAAAAAAACCTTTATCAGAATTAGTAGAGAGAACTGAACTGTGTGAGAGAGAACCTCAAGGGAAAAAATGATTCATTCGTGTCAAAAACAGGACTAAAGTTATTGAAATAGATCTCTGGATATGTTAAGTAGCCTTCCATTAATCAACTTGATGAATCCCTTGTAAGAATATACTGTGCATTAAGAGAATGACTACACCTGAATAGAGAAGGTATAACGGATTTAGGGAGTCAGAGGTGCTTATTGCATTGTATAGAAATAGGATCATTTATGGCCAATTTTACTCTAACAAATTAAGATGCACTGAAGCTTCACGTCCCTCTCCACCACACGCTTGCACATGCACACACACCTCTCCACACACCCATACACACACATCGCATTTTTTCAATCTTCCTTGGTGAAAAGAGCTGAGATCACTGTTTGTGAAACCTTGCCTCACTGCCACAGTCAGACTTTGTAATTCCCTCCGCTGTGCTTTCTTAGTTCTTCAGACATACCTCTAAAATGGAACTTACATTTTTAAATTATAATTATCAATTTATATTTCTGTCCACCTTCACTTCCAACTAGACTATGAAACTAAAGATCATATCTTATTGAAACTTGTCCTCAATGCTGAGCACAATGCTTGGTACATAGTAAGTGCTCAGTAAAAACTTACTGGATGTACAGGTGAATGAATGAATTAGTAGAATTCCTGTGAGTCTGCATAGTCATACACAGGTTCTTGTGAAAATCTTTCAACTGCCTAGCCTGACCTCTGCACAGAGGATACTGCTCTGTACCTCTAGTATGTGTCATTAAACACAACCCCATTTGATATTACCTGGGTTTAAAGAGACTTCATGTAGAGCAGGGGTGAATGGATTGGTTTTCCCTGGCTACCTCAAAGACTCAATAGCTTCCAGATGACATATATAACAATAAATCTTTACATTTCACTCATTGCAGGAGAATTCTTTACCTTCAAAAATGAGACCTAAGTATTATTAATTGTTTTTATTACCTGAGAAAATTAAGACTCAGAGAAGTGAAATATTTTACAAATAATACAGTTAGTAAGGATAAAGATGTTATTAGAACTCAGACCTCTGGCTCCAAATCTCATCATCTTTCTTCTAGAATGCCCTATCTGATCTCAGAGTTTTGTGAGTAAACAAGAAAGCCACAGATGTATTTCAAACTTCTAAGTTAAGATTGTGACAAACATTATCCAAGTAGTTCTCCGAACAGGTAGACTCAGTTATATGCAGGAAAGTATTTTAGAAATAACACAAACTGTGTGTGTATACAGCCGTATATCCTTCTGGAAACAACAACAACAAAAATGATCTATCCATTCTGGCTTCATTAGGAAGGATACTAAAAAGTCTACTTGTTATAAAATTATATTGCATCCATACCTAGAATTTTGCTGTGTGGAATTCTCTTCCCTATACTTCCAGAAAAATAGAACTTTAAAAGATCCAAATCACAAAAGTGGGCAAGAGGATGATTAGTTTCTACAGATATAACTAGGGGCTTATTTCCTTAATTCCTTCATATTAGAGGTAATTCTTGAAGCTGATTAGAATTGAAATAAGATTCTACTTTACATAATAATAAGAATTTGGAATATATTAGCTTAGAATAATAGGTAAATAAGACATATAAAAGATATATACAGAATATTCTATCCAAAAGCTGAAGAATATACATTCTTTTTAAGCACATATGGAACATTCTCCAGAATACATCACAAGTTAGGCCACAAAACTAGTCTCAAAAGAGCAAGACAAAAGAGCAAGAATACACAGTGGGGAAAAGACAGCCTCTTCAGTAAACGGTGTTGGAAAAACTGCACAGCTGCATGCCAAAGAATGAAACTAGACCACTTTCTTACACCATATACAAAAGCAAACCCAAAATAAATTAAAGGTTTTAATGTAAGACATGAAACCATAAAACTTCTAGAGGAAAATATAGACAGTAAACTCTTTGATGTTGGTCTTAACAATAATTGTTTGGATTGGATCTGTCTACTCAGGCAAGGAAAACAGAAGCAAAAATAAACAAATGGTATTACACTAAACTAGAAATCTTTTGCACAGCAAAGGAAACCATCAACAAAATAAAAAGGCAACCTACTGAATTGGAGAAGATATTTGCAAATGATATGTTCGATAAGGGATTAATTTCCAAAATACAGAAATAACTCATACAACTCAATATCAAAAAAGCAAAAAATCCTATTAAAAATGGGCAGAGGACATAGACATTTTTCCAAAGAAGACATACAAATGGCCAACAGACACATGAAAAGATGCTCAACATCACTAATCATCAGGAAATGCAAATCAAAACCACAATGAGATATCACATCACACCTGTCAGAATGGCTATCATCAAAAAGACAACAAATAACAGGTATTGGTGAGAATGTGGAGAAAAGGGAACTCTCGTGCACTGTTGGTGGGAATGTAAGTTTGTGCAGCCACTATGGAAGCCATATGGAGATTTCTCAAAAGATTAAAAATAGAACTACCATACAATCCAGTAAATCCACATGCGAATATTTAAGAAAACAAAAACACTAGATGCATACACATTAATATTCATTTCAGTATTATTTACAAAAGCTAAGAATGTAAAAGCAATCTAAGTGTCCATCAATAGATGAATGGATAAAGAATATATGGTATATGTGTGTGTGTGTGTGTGTGTATATATATATACACACACACACACACACAAAGGAATATCACTCAACAGTAAAAAAGAATTAAATCTTGCCATTTGCAACAACGTGGTTGGACCTAGAGGGTATTATGATAAGTGAAATAAGTCAGACAGAGAAAGACAAATACCATATGATTTCAATTACATGTGGAATCTAAATAAATAAATAAACATAAAACAGAAATAGAGTCATAGATACAGAGAACAAACTAGTTGCCAAGGTGGGGGGTAGGGAAGAGTGAAATAGATGAAGGGGATTAAGAGGTACAAACTTCCAGACATTAGATTAACTTATGGATAAATAAAGTTATCTCTGCACAATTGACTTTGAGGACTTATAACCCATTATACACCATAAAAAACATTTCAAAGAATTGGGTCTTCCTCAGTTGTACTAGTTTAATCAAAAGTGGGAGAGAGGGGCTTCCCTGGTGGTGCAGTGGTTGAGAGTCCGCCTGCCGATGCAGGGGACACGGGTTCGTGCCCCGGTCCGGGAAGATCCCACATGCCGCAGAGCGGCTGGGCCCGTGAGCCATGGCCGCTGAGCCTGCGCGTCCGGAGCCTGTGCTCCACAACGGGAGAGGCCACAGCAGTGAGAGGCCCGCGTACCGCAAAAAAAAAAAAAAAAAAAAAAAGAAAGTGGGAGAGACAAGTCAGCAGCTCACAAACCTCTAGATATTACTCAGAGTCTAAATCTCTCTTACATTTACCCAGTTCAGCACTCTAATTTGGAAAACTTTTAAATGTTTAAATGAATAGTAGCAGCTTTGTACTTTCTAAAATATCTGCAATGACATCTCATGTTTTATTTTATTTACTTTGTTCATCTTCTAAAATGAGCACTGCATACATACATATATTTGATTACAAATCATCCTATTATCCCAGAAATCTGGAATAAGAATTATGCATATTATAGGCTTATTGTCTTGTGGCTATAGAGATTTTACTCTGTACATGGGGAACAGATTTGGCTTCCAATAAACCAAATCTGTGATAGCGAACACTTTCTAACACAGTTCCATTGTATTCAGAAATCAAGATTACTAATAAAGACACCAATAGAAACTATTCAACCTCCCATTCAAATATTTTCTAAATTATTGGTCTCTCTGTGAGAACATTTTTCTCTGGCATAAACAGTGGCCATGAATAGAATGAGTGTTTGAACAGTACAAAAGTACCAGGTTTCTTCCTGTTACCCAAGCAGCAATAAACACCAATGGTACAGCATCCAGCACAGAAGCCTTGGTCACACAATGGGGCTTACACACGAGGGACCAGTTCTCTGATAACATGAATGTCCCAGCTGGGGAGACACCAACAGCCAAAGTTAACAGTTGCAAAAGAGCCATTGAAAAAAAATGGAAGTGTTCCCTTTCCCTCCAAAGTCTTTGCAGAAAGCAACAGAGCTACATCTGGGTGTCTGGGAATGAATCATGTTATTGTATTAAATTGCTGGGTACATGCTCTCTTACCCTTTTCCGCCCCTATAACCTGTTCCAAGGGATGTTGCCCTATTGATTTATCTTACCAGAGCCACCTGTATCTGTACATGTCAGTGTCAATGATGGAAGAAAACAAGGAATGAGGTTAAAAAAAAAAAAAAAACACACAAGAACCTCTGATTTTCTTTGAAGTAATTTCGAAGAAGTTAAGGGCAGAAATGATAACTTAATCTTTAAAAAGCATTAAGCATTTAGATATATCTTTTTAAAATGTAATGTATGTATAAGAAACCCCAGAGGTAGCTGTCATGATTTTCTCCACTTTTCAAATGGGGAACTGACTCATAAAGAGGTTAAATGAAAGTTTTGTGACTGAGATCAGATGTGTGTGGCTCCTGATTTTCTTCTGGGAATTAGGAAGATGATACCTAGAACACTGACTTTCACACTTTTTTGGACTGCAATTCACAAGAAACTGTAATGATGTACTAAGTTGGTTTCATTTTATAACTCTCAAATTGGTCTTGAATCACATTTGAAAAACACTTAACTACAACGTCTCCACCAAATGTCCTTGCTTGAATGCCCATATTATAGGAATCTAAATTCTTCTGTAAGTGTCTATTTTATTTCTGAATATTTCTGTGTGTGGAAGTAGGTCTGTGTTTCTGCTATTTCTATGACAGCCTTCTAGATCCTGGGAATGATGATCAAATCTCTCATGAGTCATCTCTTCTCTAAATTGGATATTCCCACATTCTTTATTCTTTGTATGACATAGTTTCTATTCTGTCCACTCATCTTAGAATACACACTGTTTTAAGATATCCCAGCTGTGTGATTGGGATTCCAATCCTTACTCTTAAATATCAAACCTCGATTTTGCTGTCCAGAGCTATATTTCTATTTACAGTTTAAAATCATGTTAGCCTTTTTGGTGGCTACATTCACTCTGTGGTATTTAATGAACTTATCAGGTACAACCAGAAAGTTCATTTGTTTATAACAATGAAACTTGCTGTAGCCTAATGCCAACCTGATATAGTTATTTTCAATCGTAAGTTAAATATTGACAGATTCTGAATATAGAATCTGTGCTACATATAATTCACAATATGCAAAGGAAAATCACACCATTCACTTTAGTTGTTGCCTTATTTTTGAGGTTAAATAATGCATATTACCTTGAAATCATAAGTCAAAATGTTGCCTGCTGTTTACACTATTTTGTAGGTCAGCAATGTATTACTTCTTTTTTTTATAAATATGCCTTCATTATGCTTTTGTGACTTGAATTTGTTTGCTTTTCCCCCTTTAATCAAGAAGATTTTATTACTAAAACAATTTCATTAGTCAGCTGTTTTCATTTTGACATTGAAACATTAATTAGATACTTCATTTTAGGGATTGTGCTTTTGTTTATATATACACATGGTTAATTTATATTGACATTGAAACATTGATTAGATACTTCATCTTAGGGATTGTGCTTTTGTTTATATATACACATGGTTAATTTACATGTTTTTTATTTCCCAAATCTTGTTGAGATTGCTTCCTGGCAGACCTTCCCTTTTCTAAAAATAGTATTCTTTTTTCTGTTTTCTGTATGATGCTGTTGGCAGTAAGGAAGGAAGCATAGATATATTCTAAAGATATAAGTTAGGAGTTTTGTGAAATCCTTTGATTTAAATCACAAAACTTCAAGATAAAATTTCTTAACATGGTACCAAAGGGTGCTGATGTGTGGACATTCCAGAAAGACCAAACTTGGTGGTACAAAAAAAGGAAGAACTGACCAAAGATATTGCAGAATGTGCTGCTTCAGAGAGTGAGCATTTTTTCCCCCTTGCAGGTGAGCAGCTATGTAACATGAATCTGAAAGAAGAGGATAAGGAATTGGTACCTGGACCAGACTGGCATTTTTCAAACTCTGCTCTCTGAGCAGAGAATGCATGCTGGTGAGGGAGAGAAACAGTCTAGCAGAACTCCAGAGTCTCAGCTCCCATGCCCAACAAACATCCTCTTTCTTCACCCAAAACGGCTTGCTTGTGTCTTTTTTTAAATATATTGTACCTCTGTATAAACTGTGTTTGTCTACGGCTAACAAAAGTTTCCAAATCAGTGGACAGGATGGTCTTTAACTGCATTTCCGTTCTGATATTTACGCACCAGAATCGAAACAGTTTCTGTTTGGACACCATATTGTAATGGAGATATTAACCTATAAGGGCAGAAGGAAAGAGTCTGCAGAGATGACTGGTACCTTTACTTACCAATCTCCAAAGGATTCTGGAAGAACAGCAAAACAGTGAGTTTAGGAAAACTAACTCCACAAGAAATGAAGGAGGCTGAGTTTAGTCAGCTTAGTTACGGGAAAATAATTCAGCAAACGGATGTACGTCAGAATATACGCACATCAGCTACCAGCTGACACTTCTGCTTCACTCCTTTGCTTCTCTGCCTCTTCAGTCTCCCAGGAGAATCTTCAATTCCACCTATACTCCTAGGTCTTACTCGTAAATGACTCCTTTAGACCTTGGAGGTGAATTTCAGCTCTTATTTGCAGTCTCAGCTCCCCTATCTGCCAGGCTGACCTTGACCCGGGACACTGCTGACCGCTGGGCTCCTTCACAGCAGATCTCCCATCCTATAGGCACCTTTATATGGCTGGGTCCATTTGGAGTTACTCTCTCAAATTCCTGACAAGCCCTCCTTCTTCCTGAGACCTGGCTCTGTCTTTGTGACTGGGCTCCCGGAGGTCCATGACACCTGCTCCCTCACCCGGGAATGTCTGGCCTGGCTGTGTCCCAGCGATTATGCCCAAGTGGTTCCTGCTTACCTGGCTGCCCCCTTCCCTTGGGTGCAGGTAATGGCTCTCCTTCTGCCTGTTGTCTGATTCACTGAGGAATTCTGAAAAAGGCAGATAGAAGAAGAGTTTACTTGTTGTTTTGGCTTTTTAGTCTGTTTTGTTTTATCTATCAGGAATGGTCAAAAGAATGTCTCTGATTTGGGTTCTGTTGCAGACCAACTTTCTCTTTTTTTCAGCTAGTTCTCTCTGTGTTCAGTTTTACTGTTTCTTCATCCCATGTCCTGATACAGATATACCAGATGAAAATAAAGTCTATCACATGTCACCCTTCCCATGCCAATCAGAGCCCACATCAGGCAGAGTCCCAGCAATTTACATATCAGCTCTTTTTTTTTTTAATAGTATTTTTCTTTAAATTTATTTATTTATTTTTGGCTGCGTTGAGTCTTCGTTGATGCACGCGGGCTTTTCTCTAGTTGCGGCGAGCGGGTGCTACTCTTTGTTGCAGTGCGCAGGCTTCTCATTGCGGTGGCTTCTCTTGTTACAGCACGGGCTCTAGGCATGCAGGCTTCAGTAGTTGTGACACATGGGCTCAGTAGTTGTGGCTTGCGGGCTCTAGAGCACAAGCTCAGTAGTTGTGGCACATGGGCTTAGTTTCTCTGCAGCATGTGGGATCTTCCCAGACCAGCGCTCGAACCTGTGTCCCCTGCATTGGCAGGGGGATTCTTAACCACTGCGCCACCAGGGAAGTCCTATATCAGCTCTTTTATATGCCACCACAGACTTGCGGAGGGGGCATCTTTAGCCCTTTATTTTATTTTAATTAATTTATTTATTTATTTATTGGCTGCATTGGGTCTTCGTTGCTGCGTGCAGGCTTTCTCTAGTTGTGGTGAGCGGGAGCTACTCTTCGTTGCAGTGCACGGGCTTCTCATTTCAGTGGCTTCTCTCGTTGCAGAGCACGGGCTCTAGATGCATGGGCTTTAGTAGTTGTGGCTCGCGGGCACTAGAGCACAGGCTCGGTAGTTGTGGCACATGAGATTAGTTGCTCTGCAGCATGTGAGATCTTCCTGGACCAGGGCTCGAACCTGTGTCCCCTGCATTGGCTGGTGGATTCTCAACCACTGTGCCACCAGGGAAGCCCTAGCCCTTTATTTTGTGGAAAGACTAAATTCCAGAAAGCTGAAGTTATTTTTTCAAGGAAACACCACTTATGTGTTAGAGTTCGGACTGGAATCGACATCTGAAACTTCAACGTCCATGACATTTCACTATTTATATCTCCAATTAAGAGCAATTCATCTCTCTTTAATTGGGAGATTGGGATTGACATGTATACACTGGTGTGTATAAAATGGATGACTAATAAGAACCTGCTATATAAAAGAATAAAATTAAAATAAAAAGAGCAATTCATCTCTCTATAAACTGTTTTTTAAAATATTTTATTGAAGTATAGTTGATTTACAATGTTGTGTTAATTTCTGCTATACTGCAAAGTGATTCAGTTATACATATATATATTCCTTTTTGTATTCTTTTCTGTTACAGTTTATCACAGGAACTGAATATAGTTTCCTGTGCTATTCAGTAGGACCTTGTTGTTTATCCATCCTATACATACTAGTTTGCATCTGCTATCTTTAAAGTGTTTAAAACTTGAAGCCATCAGTATTTTTAAGTGCTTTTATATTTTAGGGGGTCTAGTTCATGTGAAAACTAAAATTTTGGATAAGCCCCCCACCAAAATAAAATTGTGGGAAAGTAAAAGTACAATTTATAACCTTTACAAGTGAAATCTCTCCTGAGTAGTTATGAAAAGGCTGCATGGGCTGAGCAGCACCCCAGTAGCCCTCCACCCTCACACCACTGCTTCCTCTCCTACCATAAAACAACTCAGGTTATGAGTGGGAGTGATATCATGAGAGTGACAACTCTAAATCTGTGTTCATTTGTTTATTAAAACAGAGAATTCCCAAATTTTCTTGGCACCCAGGTTACAGTTGATGGTAGCATGGGAGTTTGTCATGACATTGTGTTTGGCAGATTGGGAAATGCTGAGTCAGACAATTATTCAAGGTTCCATTTTGAGCCTCACTTGTGTACCTGGCATTACTCTGTGTTCAGCTTTTAGACTCAGGATTGGTCCTGCCTTTAGATCCAGATAGCCAGGGTCCTTCCCCTTAGAGACACCCTCCTCCCACCTCGTCCCTCCCCATGAGATAAAGAGAACATGTCTGCCCTGGTTCCACCTCCAAACCAGACGATGCTCCAATTACTTGGGACCCGGAATTACCTGCCCTAATGACCTGACTCCCCTCCCAGAGATGCTGCAGCCTCTCCCAGGTCTGTCTTCCATAGAATGGAAGCCACTCTGGAAATGCTGGCTCTTAGGTCCAAAGGACAGCCAAGGAGGACTGCAGAGTGAGAGGGAGGAGGAGGAATTTTGCACAGAGTTTGGATGTGCTCTCATAAAGAATGAGGGAAGGCTTCCCTGGTGGCACAGTGGTTGGGAGTCCGCCTGCCGATGCAGGGGAGGCAGGTTCGTGCCCCGGTCTGGGAGGATCCCACATGCCGCGGAGTGGCTGGGCCTGTGAGCCATGACCGCTGAGCCTGCACGTCCGGAGCCTGTGCTCCGCAACGGGAGAGGCCACAACAGTGAGAGGCCCACATACCGCAAAAAAAAAAAGAATGATGGAACTGGGGGTAAGAAGAGAAGGGGAGAGGGTCAGGGTGGGACCATGCCTCTATTCCTATGGTTGCCTTAACCCTGGGCTGCCAAGAATTCAAGGATGATAAAGATTTTTGCTCTCAAGGAGTTTTCAGTCTGGTCAGAAAGGTGGATACATAAATCAATAATGTTAGTCCGACATGGTGAACATAATATTTAGAATTCTTTGAGATACCAGAGGAGGGTCACTTAGGCCAGCCTGGCATGAAGATGTAGGGATTAACTGGGAAGGATGAATCTTGAAGGATGAAAAAGGTAAACTAGAAAAGAGGGAATGAGGGTGAGGGGGACAGGGGTATTGCAGAGGTTTCAAGAAAGAACACTACTAGGAAAGGTACTGAGACGTGAAACAGGAAACTTTCTTACCCTGCAAGGCTGGGCTAAAGGCCCTCCATCTCTGCTGTCATATATCGAAAAAAGTTCTGCACACACAACTGGGAAAGAGTAGCAGCTGAATACAAGTGTGTTTAATTGACACAGTTGTGGTGTAGGAGAGGGACCTTCAAATTTCTTAGTGTTCTTGGAGCAAAGGTCCTAGATGAAAAGAGTAACATGAAGAGGGGTAGAGATGTCAGCACATCTTGGTAAAGGTGGTTTCCAGCACCATGGAGATTAACCTTATTTTAGAAGTGAGAGCTTTAAACACGAGACTGACATAGTTAGACTTCCTTTTAGTTAGCAGTGTGAAGCACTGCTAACTAAAATGAAGTGCTTATTCGAAAAACACTCGAGATTAAAGACACAGAAAACCAGTCAGTGGGCAGTTATTATAGTCCAGGATAGAGATGGTAAGGGCCTGAGCTACACTAAATTGAAATCTCAGCATATACATGTCTGTATCCCTTGCTTGCCACACAGTAGGTGTTCAATAAAATAGATAGGTAGTGGGAAGCAGCCGCATAGCACAGGGAGATCAGCTCGGTGCTTTGTGACCACCTAGAGGGGTGGGATAGGGAGGGTGGGAGGGAGGGAGATGCAAGAGGGAAGAGATATGGGGACATATGTATATGCATAACTGATTCACTTTGTTATAAAGCAGAAACTAACACACCATTTTAAAGCAATTATACTCAAATAAAGATGTTAAAAAAAAAGAAAAAACAAAACAATAATTAATTTTTGAATGAATGAATAAAGTCAGTAACAATAGGAATGGAGAGAGGGAGGATATATTTAGAAAACATGGAAATTGTAGGGATCAAATGGGCACTGACAGGGTCAGAGGTCAAGGATACCTCCAGGATGTCATGTTGAGTGTTGGGCAGGTGATGCCAATGACTACGAAGGGATGTCTTCTGAGGGTGAGATGATGAAGCCAGTTTGGGACAAGTTCAGCTCTAGGTGATTGAGGGTCAGCCCAGTAGAGATAAATCAGATACAATAAATATAAACCTAAAAAAGTGATTACAAATGATATTTTGTATCAAAATGTCTGGACATTTGTTAAAATACAGATTCCTGAGTCTCATCCCCAGATATTCTAATTGATGAAATACGGGATGAGGGCTGAGAATCTGCATTTTGAATATGCATCCCAGGTGATACTAGCGCAGGCTATTAAGACTTTCTTTTTTTAGGGAATTTGTTTAGATCTAGAGTTTTGGTTACTGGTGAGATAGAGATTTGGGAATCAATGACAAAGATAATAACAACCAACACCGACTATTTGCAATGTGACAAACTGTTCTAAGCACTTGATAATATTAACACATACAAACTTCACACCTCTATCAAGTAGGTATTGTTATTCCCTGCATTTTGCAGATTGAAAAACTGAGACTCAGATACGTTTGTGAGTGTGAGAGATGAGATTTGAATTTAGGCAGCCTAAGTTCATGGCCAGAGTATGTGTTCTTAACCATTATGCTATTCTAGCTCTCAGATTACTATAATACTTGTTGAGACTAATTAGTAGTGACAAGGGGAGTGAGATTGCTTAAGAAGGTGTCACATATATGGGCCAAATAGTAAATCCTGGAGAATCCTAAATATGAGTGACAGATTAAGGTAACGGATTAGAAGAGGTTGAAAAATATTTGAACCCATACTGGGTTCTTTAAGGAGTACTAGATTTCCTAACATAGAGAATAGAAGTGCAGAGAAGCTCTTAATAAATATTTTTGGTAATAATATTGAGGATGAAAACTTGTGTCCTCAGGTATCCTGATGGATTTCTTCACTAAGTCATCATTTAATGTCATACTGTGATGTTTCTTCGTAATATTTTCAACTACACTGGATTTTTTACATTGCTGAAAGTGGGAGAAATAATCTAGAGACAAGATAATCTACATTATTGTTTTAATAAACATATTTTACAAGTAAATGTTAAGAAACAGATACTAACATGAAGAACTGATTTTATTGCTATTGAGCCATCTATTTCTAATGAAAATAAGCATCAGAATGGAAATTTAAATTCTGGTCTTTTCTGCACAACTCATCCTCAATGTTCAAACTGACCTTAAATTTGAAAATGAAAATGGTTTTCTTAATATTTTCAAATGTTTGGAACTTACTAATTCTTGGTGTCCATAATCCTTGTATAATCATAAGGGCACATTTTTAACCCCTTGAATTTCCTTTCATTTGCCAGTGAGCAGAGTCTAGCAGTGCTGGTAGAATTTTGTAGATTTATATGTTAGGAGATATAAAATAAAGGACTTCAATTTAGCCTATAGAACAATTTTCTGGCAATAACTTAGTCAATTATTGAAATAAATTTTGAAGACTGTGAAATCATTTGCTCCAATTGCATATTTCTTGGCTTTCTAAACTGTTTGCTCTTGTTTGAAAAAATGTTCTTTCGCCTTCTGGGTTCATGAATCCTTAGGTGTGCTAAAAGTTTGAGGAACCAATCAGCTTCTTCTTCATTATCCTGTCTCTTCTCAGTCACAGGATGGCCTTGACCAATTTGTTTAGTGTAAAAAGAATCTCTTTTCCTTAGAAGGAGGTCCACCCCAAAAGGATATCCCTTATCATAACTTTGCTGGACACTTTTAATCAAAGAAACAAGAAAATACTTAGAGTAAGCATCTGTATCAGAACTTCGACATAGCAAACACAACATCTGTATAAAAGCCTGTTCTAGTGTCTGCTTTTGTCTATCATGACTTATCTCCACCTGCTTCTGCTAGAGGACAGACAAGTGATGAATAGATGTTTTGACACAGCACATGTATGGAAAGATAGGTGAATGCTTCTAAAAAAGATTTTGAACATGACCTGTCACTAAATCAGAAGATTTGGGGTAGGAGAAAAAAGAATGTAGAAATGATATTAATACAGTGAGGAGCAAGACCCTCATTTCATCATGAAGATGAATATAGATCTGCAGCAATTTGCAAATAACACATAATTAGGGATAGTTTTGTAATGCAAAAATAAACCCTCTAATTATACATAAAACTTTTGCAGATAATGATAGCGATCTACTAGGAATATATTAAGGGATTGAGATCATTTTTTCCCTCTCATTCAAGCACTGAGGTTTTCTGCATTGACCTATAGAAACGGCATTAATGGGAGACACTGGAGAGAGACTGTCTGGATTGTTGCAGGGGTTTGATTTACACATTCACCAGAAGCTTCCTTATCAGGAACCTTTTAGAATATGACCATTCTCAAACCCTCAGCACACCCACTATCTAATCAAAAAAGGAGAGAAATGAAAAGCTCACTCATTTGGATCTGTTTTGTAAGACCCGGTCAAAGGTTTTAGAACTTTGGACATTTATCAGAAAACTTTTCTCACTCTCATTTCCATCACTTCTCTTCTCCTACCTCTCTTCTCTCTTCTTTTTTTCCTTCTTACTAGTTTATTCCTTGAACTTCCACAAACTCCATCAGCTTTTTCCCCCTACATAAGTCATGAAAGGGAGAAATATCTGGTAAGTACTCCAAGTTCTTTGGAAAACAAATTTATCTTGGGAACTCAAAATATTCCTTTTTTTCATTAACTATCATAATATTACTCCTTGACATAGCAAATTATTCCTGTATTCAAAATGAAAAAGCAAATTTATGTAATGGCTTTGGGCAAGGATATATTTTAGTTGTAGGCTTGAGCTTTGAGGAATTCTGGCATTTGATGTCTGTGTAGAGAAAGATCAGCCTGAAAAAGGAAAATAGAGAAGTGATCAAATATGTAAGAAAAAACCCAAGTACTTGTGCTGTAGTGAAGATTAAGGGCATAGGGTATTTCAAAAGGAATGGGTATCCAAAAGTGAATGCTACAGAAAAGACAAGGAAGACTAGAACTGAAAAATGACCGCAGGATTTCTTGATGATGAGATCTTAATAATTTTGATGAGTGGAATTTGGTGGAAGGAAGAGGGTAAAAGTCAGCTTGGAGTGGATAATGAATGAAAAAATTAAGACATGGAGATAAGTAAAGATAATTTTTTTTTGAGAAGTTTGAAAGGAAAGCAGGATGATGAGGGTAAGTAGAACTGAGAGGTTTTATTCATCCATCCACTCATTCATTCATTCATTTATTGATTAGATACAGTTATAGGAGGGTGGTTGTCTTTTCTGTTTCCTTTTTTTAGGGGAAAAATCCTTTTTGTTGAAGGAAAGAGAGGTTGAAAATCAACGCATGGGCAGAGAAATTGGTCTTTCATAGAAAGGGTTGTGTCTTTTCTCAACAGGAAAAACAGAGGTGATGCATACAGATGTAATTGGATTGGTAGGGAGACACTCAGGGAATTCCTATCTGATGTTCTGTTTTTCTTGAATGTCTTACTTTGATAATTCCAACTTCAGAAAATAACAAGATTGTAAGAATCGTCTTTGATAGCCACAGATAAAGAAATATTTTCTGTACCCAAAAGAGAGCAAATGGGCTTCCCTTGTGGCACAGTGGTTGAGAGTCCGCCTGCCGATGCAGGGGACACGGGTTCGTGCCCCGGTCCGGGAAGATCCCACATGCCGCGGAGCGGCTGGACCCGTGAGCCATGGCCTATGAGCCTGTGTGTCCGGAGCCTGTGCTCCGCAACGGGAGAGGCCACAACATTGAGAGGCCTGCGTACTGCAAAAAAAAAAAAAAAAAAAAGAGAGAGAGCAAAATTTTGCAAAAAGGCAGGGGGCTTTGTTCAATCCTTTATATGAAAATTCTTACAATAGTATTAAAATGAAGGCATGCTGGGTTTTACAGTTAATAACACTTAACTAATTTTCTTAATTAAAAAGAAGAAAGTTACCTAAAATTAGAACTAATTGTCTTAATTGAAAAGAAGAAAGTTACCTAAAATTAGAACTGTTCTGGAAAATCAGAATGTGTGCAGACTCTTCTTTGAAAGTGACACAAAATCCAGCTAAAATGGCTTAGGAGAAAAGATACTGTTATTATTACTGTGATTTTCAGGATTAGAGGATGGCTTCAGCATGTCTGCATTCCGGCCCAAAACGATACCATAGAATCCTCAGCTCTGCCTTCAGCTGTATTACTGTAGTCTCAGCTAAATTACAAAATAGCAGCAGTGGAATCATTTGCTTTATCCTCTTACATCCATTCAGTGAAAGAGGTCTAGGATACCTTTCCCAGAAGACCTAGAAAAATCTCATTGTCTCTAACTGGGTTATGTGCCAATCCCTGAAATAAAAACTGAGTTCAGGGAGGTTGAGATGCATGGATTGGTTTAGGCTTGTCGTCACTAAGGGGAGTGTGGAGTCACATGGCCTACAGTGGGAATAGGTAGGACCCCAAATGGTCAAGGAAGTTCAAATTCTGATTATTCAAAATACAATCAAACTGGGGCTTCCCTGGTGGCGCAGTGGTTGAGAGTCCACCTGACGATGCAGGGGACACGGGTTCGTGTCCGGGAAGATCCCACATGCCGCAGAGCAACTAAGCCCATGAGCCATGGCCGCTGAGCCTGCACGTCCGGAGCTTGTGCTCCACAACAGGAGAGGCCACACAGTGAGAGGCCCGCTTACTGCCAAAAATATATATATATATACAATCAAACTAATTAACAATTTCATTTTTCTATCCTGTATATAACCTTTCAGGATAACAGAACATTAACATGACAAATCACTGATTTGAGTTTTTCTTCTGCTTCCTTTTATTATAAACTTGTGCTAAAGGTGCTGGAACCCAACAAAATAACCAAAAGGAAGATGGTAGCTGGATGAGTTCTGAATCATGGTGAATGGGTTGTGTTAGTAGCTAACAAGTTAGGAAAGAAAAGAATTTTCAGGGGGAAAAAGATTGAAAGTGTCTCTTTTTATTTAATCTCGAACATGTAGACTTCATTATAATTAAAAATGTGAAAAGATGCAATTTCAATGTTATTAAATATAACTCTATTAGCATATATTTATCTGGGTATTATCCTGATATGGTACCTTCCTAAAATTAGTTTTTATCAACCACACTCATTAAGCATATTTTGGTATATGACATGATTTTGTGTACACTTGGAAATATAAAAAGCAAGCCCTTTATCCACTAAAGCTTAGGCCTAGCTCAGTGTAACAATATGAAGACTTTAGCAGTATCAGCTCTAGTACATTATGAGTTCCTCAAGAGCCCCAATTAAGCATTATTCATTTCTGTGTTTCTTAGCCTAGCTCTAGGCTTAGGCTGTAGCAGGCGTCAATAAAGGTATGTTGGTTTGATATTTTAGCAGGCTTTCCCTGAAGGATTCACAAGCATTATCACTCCACTAGGTTAGGCTTTTAAAACAACATTTTGGTTGAAATCTTGGAGATGGGGTACAACGGCCTTCCCTGTCTTTCTCCCTACTGTTACTTGTGTACATGTATCTCCTTCTCCTGAATTGTATGCTTCTTTCAGAGCAGAAACCATGTCTTAAATTATAAATTCATTGGCTCATTTACTAATCCATAAATATTCATAAATATCCACTACATGTTAGGATCTTTAAGTTTGACAATAAGTCAGATACAACCTCATGAGAGCACAGGCTAATAAGTTTTAACTTTGCTTGTTGTTGCTTCTTCCTTTCTCTGCTGTAATACCCACAAAGGATATGGCACATAGTAGAAGTTTTAGAAATGCTTTCTTAACTGATTGATTCAGGAAAGTTGTACCAAATGTAACCTATAACTATAGCTACTAAATCAAATCATAAAGTATATTATTCTTACATCCTCTTCAATTAACAGTTACATAATAACCATCATTTATTCAAAATCTATCATGCAAGAACCTTGCATACATTATTTTTTAAAACATTACAACAACGGTCTAAAGTTTTTCATTTTATGCAGAAGAACATCAAGACTGGAAGAAGCTAGAAAAATCTTACACATTAAGTAGCAGAGCTAGGATTTGAACCCTGGCCTGTCTGGAAATGAAGCCCATAGTTGTACTCATTGCCACATACTGGTTTTAACACTCTTGAAATATCTGCCTCCTCAGTCCCTACGTTCCAATATGTAGATTTCAGCAGCTCCTTTCCCTCTCATTGCCCCCAATGTACTTTAACTTTTGATAATAGAGACCTAACACTTCAAGGAGCTCAATATAAATTTGTGTTTGATAATGTTAATAACCATTGATCCTTTACTGTAAAGACTGCACATTCATCTCTCTTTTTAACAGATGGGTCATTCAGCCACCATTTTATAAATTCTCTGTTACACCTCTACCTGTCTGAGCTCAAAGGGAAAAGAACAAGTGCTTTAAGTACTCTAAGAGAAGACCTCTCTAGGCTTACAGTTTCCAGACCTTGGACAGGTAATCAGCCAGTGGACAGAAACAGTCACATGGTGACCTCCTGCTCAGATGGGAATCCCATTCTTGTGCCAAATAGGCTCTTTGAACTCTGAAAGTTCCTGATTCTTCTCACTATTTAGAGGTTCAATGTGTGTAAACATCATCAAGAGAGCTTCGTACTCATTGTTCTTTTACATACACAATACCTATATTTTGTTCTTGTTTATGAAACCTATTTCTGTTGCATGTGCTTACAACCACAATGAGGCCCTTTTCATTCTGAAGTATTATCTCAGTGCCATAGTGGGAGTAGATTCAACTGAAAACTGGGTTTATTATAAACAATATAAACATGGGTTCCCAAAGTCTGGTTGCTAAGCTAACTGGCTTTATTGTAAACAATATAAACATGGATTCCCAAAGTCTGGTTGCTAAGCTATCAGCACAAAGAAAAATATCCACATCGGGTTTATCACCAAAAGATAATAAGGGACCAAGGTGATGGAAAAAAAATTAATTGCCAGTGGTTCCATTAAGAGGTGGTCTCTGAGGTCAATGTCAATAAGCATCTTCATCATTGTCTTTAATAAAGGTTAAAGTTTGCCAGTCCAGATGTGGGAACAAACAAAAGAATGTATACCCTGGAACAATACTCTGCAGAGACAAGACAGCGCCAGAAAGACAAAGCCTGTTCAGCTGTTTCCTGACAGCCCTGCCCAGCACACTTCCACCTCAGGCCAACAACCGAGTTTCTAAAGAATAATTATATCAAGTGATGTCATGATGGATGGCCTCTTTCCAATGACTTCATGGCTTATCTTTTGGGACAGAGAGTTAGGGGAGATAGCAGGCTGTGAATTGCTGTCACAGTTAGATGGGGATGGGGGTGGCAGAAGACAGGTCAATGTTTGCTGTTCTAACTCACATAGGAGTGCAGGGCCTGAGTTCCGCCCTCTAAAATTAACCCTGCATTGATGCCGCTCCTTTAATAAAATAAATCTCAATATATGATCAACTTTATTTATGTATATAAATTTTATCCAATTGTTTTGTAACACCAGTTGACGTTCACAGCGCTTTACATATATTTACTAATTTAATTATTCTTGCAACTTGACATTGTAAGTAGTAATGTTTCCATTTTATAGGTGAGGAAACTGAGCACAGGAGGTGAAGTGACATGCACAGGTCACATGGTAGGCGAGTAAAGCCAGGACTCAAACCTAACCCCAGAGACTGCCCTTTACTACTCACAGTACTGCCTTTATGATGATTTAAAAATTATTATTATTTCTGGTTTGGGTCCTGGAAAAGGGAGGCTTGGACCATGGTTCCGCAGAGAACAAATCGGGTTTGCATTCTTATAAAGTGAAGAGACCATCTTTCCAAAGATGGATTCCTTGATTCCAGAAAAAGCAAAGAACCCTGAGTGGCCAACTAGAGAAATTTGCAGTTAATGGATACATTTACTACTTCCAGCTTGCTTAGCAAAGTTCACCAGGCAGCCTTTGAAAGATACACAAAATACTGCTGGATCTTGCCAGAGGTGACTTTATCAGACAGCCAGTTGAGGCCTATAAAATGTTGTTAACCATTTCTTTCCTGTCAAGGAGGAAAATCAAGACATCTACTTAAAAAAACCCTTATTATTATTATTTCTAATAAATTTTTAGGCAAAGCTTACAAAAACAAATCATCACATATTTCTTAATGAATATTCAGTCATAATCTTTCATTATAGGATGCCATAAACTGGATAATTCTGTTTGTATATTTATGTCACATGTAATTAAGGCTTTAAATCATAAATGAGGTAGCTTATTCTTTAAATCATAGCAAAAGAATTCATCTTCTATTCTTAGTGCATACTTAAACTTGAGTGTACACACCAATGTGAATGTGTAGCCAACTCACAGGAAGTACACGATATATCTCTCGGGATTATCTACTTTTATATACAGATTTGGAGGACATTATTGATATAGTAACTCAAATGTGAACATCTATTATAAGGCAAAAAGGAAAATGAATAAGAAAAAATAGGAGACATCCAAGAAATGTTTATAGGAACTTGCTTCAAGTTCTAGCTGAAGACTGGGGATTTCTGGGTTTGTGTTCATGACCTTCTGCCATTGGGAGCTACTTTGGTGGAAAATTCTACGAAGCAACAGAGAAGAAAACACAAGTGCCGGGCTTCCCTGGTGGCGCAGTGGTTGAGAGTCCGCCTGCCGATGCTGGGGACACAGGTTTGTGCCCCGGTCCGGGAAGATCCCACATGCCGAGGAGCGGCTGGGCCCATGAGCCATGGCCACTGAGCCTGCGCATCCAGAGCCTGTGCTCTGCAACGGGAGAGGCCACAGCAGTGAGAGGCCCGCATACCGCAAAAAAAAAAAAAAAAAAAAAAGTTAATTGAAGACATCACAATTATACTTTTAAATGTTGCTTTTTAAAAAATGGTTCCTAAATTAAAAAGTTGAACTCCAAGAAAGTATCAATAAATGTACTTTAAAGGGAACAAATAAATCACTATGGAAAAGAAGCAGAGGCTACATTCAAGGGAAGCATAATTATTCAAATATTTTTATTTAAAGATTTTGTTGGTCTAAATAACAATCATCTTTTAACTAATGTTTCATAAATCTGTTGCTGTATGTAATACTCGTGGCATGTTTTAATACACTCTTCGGTCATGTTATAAAATAACAAATGCACTGTTATTATTACTCAACAAGTTCATAACATAACCAAGCTCATAAAAACATCATCAGCAATGGGAAAGATACATGCCTTTACTATGACTAAAGGTAGCAGCCCAGTAACTTCACGGAGCAAGCAGATTTTTGCATCACCCAGGTGTATTTGCAAGTTGGACTTCAAAGCTTTGCAATGGGCTCCATCCAGAAGGAGGTGGAAGAATGTGGGTATGACCTGGGAAAAGAGCTCTAAGTTAGCTTTGGGAAAGGCGGGGTGTGGCCATTGCTTTCCATCTTCTTCCTCTTTCCTGAACTATGTCTAAATAAACCTTTTAGGAAACAGTAAACTTGGAATTTTGACTGTAAGATACACAGTTATAAGACATTAAAAATGGGGGGGGGGCTTGGCAAGGAAAATTGTACAAATTTGAAAATTCTCCTAATAGATTGTTACTGGACCAGGAGCCTACAGAATCGTACTGTTTTCATCAATGCTCGTTGAACCCTAAGGAACAGAGATTCACTTGACTTTAGGGAAGAGACATAGGTATTATTTGAAGTTTTCACACAAATTAGAATGGATCGCAGCCACGAGGCCCTGGATGTTACCTGGTTTTAAGCACTGATCTTTTTCCCTTGGTCCCATTCATGTCCCCTTTCCTGGCCTCTCTCTGACTCAGATTCTCTCAAGGTCATCCTTTCCTGACCAGCTTACTCTCTCTTCTTCAGGCCACTTCATAATTTCATCTTGCACATGGCTTTGGCTTTCTCAAGCCTGTGGCAATTTGACAACTCCAGGAAAATCTCTTGCTGGCAATTCATTCCTTTTTTTCTTATTCCAAATTTCCAAGGGAAAGACTCTTGGGTCAGGCTTGTCCAATCTGTGTGTGTGTGCTGGAGTGGAGGTGTGGGTGCAGTTGACAGAATGAGCAAAGACTTCATGGAGCAAAGGCCACGGATGGAATCCATTCCTTAGAAAGGGCTGCAGTCGTGCTGCCAGTGACCCATGTCTCTAGGACGCTTCACTTTTTATATCCTCTCAGCTCTTTATTCAAATATTCAGTTATTCATTCACCATCTTCATTAAGTAACTTCAATGAGTCAGCTATAGGGGAAAATGACAATGTGAGGTGGAAAGTGAGGCTACTTAAAAGCCCTTGCTCCCCAGTAGCTCCCTTCACTGCAAATCTTACCCCTACTCCCCTTGCCTGCCCTGGATCTACAGAGGTTCAGGCGGTTGGCCCTCAACACAGTAGCACATTTTCGATTTGACAACTCTATGAAATGTAGTCATTTTGTCAGCATGAAAGAAAGATGTCTTTATGTGTACAATCTCCCCCTTTACATAAAAGTAGGCTCATGTCTTCATGGCACAAAACTGTACATGAGAGCCTTCTGTAGGGTCTGTGGTATTTTAATCTCTGAAATGATATAAATATGAATATCTCACTAAGATATAAATAAAATCACATATAGGTGCCAAGGCAGGGAGGGCTGGAGCAGATGGGGAAGAGAAGACAGGCTCATGTGAAGAGTGATGTTTTCTTAATAAATCCTGGTAGTCAACAAGGCCTTGTCATGTTTGTTTGTTTGTTGTTTATGGTTTTGTTCTGGGGTTTTTTTGCCATGTTTACTTTAACTCTTCTCCTTGGCAGATACTCAAGTTGGTAAATGCTTTAAAAACATCTTTCACTTTCTCAGCCAGGTGGTCAAGGTCAACATCAACATCAACAGAATAAGTCATGTTAATAGTCTGTACCCTTGATATGATGATATGGTGAAAATGACACTTTATCTTTGTGGTCTTTCCCCAAAACTCATAACCCTAGACTAATGACAAGAGAGACAACAGACAATTCATCACCATGGAGGAACATTCTAGGAAATACCTAACCAATATTCCTCAAAACAGCCAAGGTCATCAAAAACAAGGGAAGCCTGAGAAACTGTCACAGCCATGAAAGGCTAAGGAGACTTGATAACTAAATGTAATGTGGGGTCCTGGATGGAATCCTGGAACAGAAAAAGGACAACAGATAAAAACTAAGGAAATACGAATAAAGTATGGACTTTTGTTAATAATAATAATCTATCAATATCGGTTCAATAATTCAAATATGCCATATATCATGCTAATGTAAGATGTTAGTAACAGGGAAAACTGGTTACAGAGTATATTAGAACTCTATATCCTAGTTTTCCAATTTTTCTATAAATCTGATGCTGTTCTAAACAAATAAAATTTATATAAAAAGTCAACACTAGGGCTTCCCTGGTGGTGCAGTGGTTGAGGGTCCACCTGCTGATGCAGGGGACACGGGTTTGTGCCCCTGTCCGGGAGGATCCCACATGCCGTGGAGCGGCTGGGCCCGTGGGCCGTGGCCACTGAGCCTGTGCATCTGGAGCCTGTGCTCCGCAAC
Organism: Mesoplodon mirus; assembly: GCF_964341445.2. Classification (NCBI taxonomy): domain Eukaryota; kingdom Metazoa; phylum Chordata; class Mammalia; order Artiodactyla; family Ziphiidae; genus Mesoplodon; species Mesoplodon mirus. The sequence goes on along the minus strand of NC_138986.1, from coordinate 28,814,605 downwards.
GGGAGAGGCCACAACAGTAAGAGGCCCGCGTACCACAAAAAAAAAAAAAAAAAAAAAAAAGTCAACACTACTTAAAAGAACACAAAAAAGTTCTTTTTGTTTACTTTTACAAGAAATTTTAATATGATGGTTCTGATCTGCTATGCTTGAACTTCAAAGATTCTCTTGTAAATTCTCTGGAGTTGTGATACTTCATTAATTCATCTTGCTTAAAGGTTCTGGAGATTAAAAAGAAGAGAGAGAAACAGGGAGTGGAAAGGGGTTACTTCACTCAGGGATCTTATCAATCCAATACACAGCATTTTTGGAAAAAAGTATTTAATGATATAATCATTAAAGACTAGGCTCAAAATCATTCATGACTAGGTTCCATTTTTAAAAACAATGCAATCATATTATAATAAAAATTGCAAATATATTAAAAGAAACAAATCCCCAGTTCCACCCATATAACAAATTGCCCATTAAAAAAAATGTCTTTTCCATATTCCTTCCTACTTGCTGCAATCACAGTGTTGATGAAATTGGGCATTCTGATTTTTATACTAACATTTTATCATAAACATTTCCCAGGTGACTTCATAGTCTTAAAATTTTCATTTTCAAAGCCTGCATAGTAGTCCATCAGGTGGATATACCAATATTTAGTCGATCAATTCCCCACTGCTGACATTTCAAAGAACCATTTCTACCATGGAAAGATCAACTCCCCTATCCTTCAGCTGAAAGTTGAGATGATGACTGTGGTGTATTTAGTCCTTGGGAAAAACATGCAGTGTCTGAACCCTTGACCTGTGCCTCCTGCTGGGGCCCAGGGAGGAGGTGTACAGAGCCCTGGTCAGTGGTCTTCAGGGTGCAAAGAAGAAGCCCTGCAGCTCCTGGCACTCTGCTAGGCCTCCTCTTTTCCTTTCTAGTTATCACTATGTCTCCCTCTAAAATCAAAGGTATCTGGCCTTGGGCATTTAAGTACCACCAAACCTGCTCATAAAAGAGAAAATGAGAGTTGCTGCTCTTAATTTTATGCATCACATATCCTAACAATGATATCTCTTCATGGACAGGACTCAAAAGAGGGATTGGAACAGGTGAGAAAGGCAAGGCTAGATAATAAATCACAAAGCTGCAGGGTATCCGGAAGGTGGAGGTAATGTGTTATTTGTGAGATGTCCTCAGACTGAGAGCATTACTGAAACCTGTCAACTCCAGAGAGAGAAATGCTAGACACACCTGGCTTCTGCATGTGTGTGTGTGTATATATGTGTGTGTGTATTTAGATCAAACGCAATTAAATGAGACCTGTTATTCTTCCGAATTTTACTTCGAAAGTACTAGCTCAAGTTTCGTCTTGCTACAGGTAAAGAAAGGAGGCGCAGCAGATACATCATTAATTTAAAGACTGTTCTGTGGCAACAGGCACAGGAGACTATGGGGCTGGTGCCAAAATGCGTAGGAGTGCTCCGCGCCAACTCATACACATGATCACTAAATTGGCAGAATTTACGACAGGAAGATGAAACACGATGAGTGATGTTCTGGTCAAAAAAGGACATTCTGGGGGGGGGGTGGCAGTGGTGGTAGGATGAATTGGGAGATTGGGCTTGACATATATACACTAATATGTATAAAATGGATAACTAATAAGAATCTGCTGTATAAAAAAATAAAATTAAATTTTAAAAAAAAAGGACATTCTGGACGGTTCCATACAAACAAGCAGTAGGAGGAGGCTGGAGGACTGCTGACCTCCTGAGTAAACTCATGAGTAAACACCTGTGAGGTCAGGCCCAGCATGTAGACACAGGAGGTTCCTTTCTTTGCAAACTGAAATCAACACATAGAGCGCATTGCTCATCCCAAGAGAGACTGTAAGAGCCCTAAAATCTGAGATGAAGCAGATAACGTCACATCAGTCAGCTCTGATCCAGCTCGGTGACTGTGAGCCAAGGTGCACACAGCAGGGATACGTGTGATGTGGAAGACCACTTGGCATTGCCTGTGGTCTGAAACAGAAAACATTTCAGGGTGAGGGGTCCTATAATATACTGGGACTTTTATAGTTAAACATCATACTTATCTTTTTTGTTTTTGTTGTTAAGCTGTTAATCCTACTTTACTAGGTAGGATTCATTTGTATGTCAATAGACCTTTATCACAGGAGAATAGAAGTCCTGAAAATCCCACGCATCCCTTTTCCCCTTTTGATTTTTTGTCCTTTGCATATTTTCCGGTTTCCAGGTTATTCCACCGTGTCAAAATTCTGGTAACATTTTGCTATGTTTAGATGAATAAAAATCAGACAACTTAAAATTTATTTTGTGTAGTTCAGTTGGCCTTGTAGTGCCAAGATTTCTCTTTCTTCATAGAAAATCAATTTGGGTGTTCAAGAACCTGCTTGATTCATAGTTGACCTCAAACTCTAGTCCATTTGAATAAATCAGCTTCCAAAGCAGGTTTAGTGATGTGGAAAAAGATGCATTTTTATTTAACTTTTCAGAAATATCAGTTGGTGAGTTCCTAGGGCACTGCATCTACTTTCTCCATCTTTGTGTTACTCATAGGGCCTCACTGAGATCTTTGTCTGTAACATGAGTTCAGTAGTGTTGAATAAAGTAGAAAAATATAGTGTTGAATAAGTTAGAAAAAGAAAAGGAGAAAAAGTTGGAATGTGAATATAGGCTAAAAGTAGAAATCCAACACAATTTTCTTGAAGGGGGGTTCTCATGTCACCCTCTCTCCTGTGCTGTTGAGGGGCTGGCTGTGGTTATGGGGGAGAGTGGTACTCCTACCACAGACCTGACTCCCCGTCTCTGGCTGTCTGGGTCAGGAGTGGGGGCCGGTGAGGAGGGCAGGGCTTGACAGGCCAGGCAAAGCAGAGGTAAAGGTGTTACCTGAATACATGAAGAACCCCATGACCATGAAGCCTTTGGAAGGTGACAATGTCGCCAGGTGGAAGCAATCTTGGCTGGGAACTCTGGGGCTGGGTTTTAGCCCTGTGTGTCCTTTCTGTAGGGCCTCTTTACACAGTGTTCAACAACACAATCGTATGTGAGAGACCTGCCAGGTCTCGTGGTAGAGCGTGTGAGAAGTAGGGTAACATTGCTCCAGGCAGTGAAGCACTAGAAGATCAGTCAGGTGGAAGGTCAAGCAGTGATGACAGACTAGGGACCCTGCTCAGCTTACCCAGGTGTTTTGAGTGTCACTTAATAAATGAGTCCACCCAACAGGAGCTACCACAGAGGGATGCTCCTGAGCCTGCTGGACCAGCACTCTGTCTTTCTAGATGACCAAGTGGTCCCAAGAGCAGCACTGAAGGCAAGTACAGGAGACCCTTAGTTCTACTGGGACACAGAGACCTCACCCCATGTGGGCCAGGAAAGAGAGATGTCAGCGCGTGCCTTATCAGGCATGGGTCTTCCCTCTTTTACTGCTGGGTGGTTTTCTGGCAGCCCTTCTTCAGGCTGGGAAACTACTTGCTCTCCCAAGGACAAGCATCTTATGTGGGCTCATTCTATAACATTAAGTAGAAAGAGTGGGGTTGATGACATTGCATGGGCAGCTTGTGAATTTGACTCTAAAGAGCAGGGTATCCTGGTAGTGAAACCTCCTGCTCAGTTTCTGATCCATGCCTTCAGCCTTATGCACAGGTCAGTTTGTTTGGGAAGCCAGAGGGCTTCTGATGGTGATTCATCTTGTAGCACCCCTGGGGACTCCTCTGACTGTGACTGTACTGCTGAGCAAGAGAGAACTCCAAGACTGAGTGACGTACTGCCTGCCCAGTGCCGACCAGCCTAACACAGGGCTCTGCGTTTAGAGCCTGTTCTAAGCCCTTGACTATTTTTGAGTTGTTTGGCATGGGGGGTTGACAGACACTTCCATTAGCTGTTTACAGTGAAAACACATTGATTCACCACTGGTCACTTGACAGAGGAGAAAAAAAATATATGGGGTTATCATGTGATATTTGTCTTTTTCTGTCTGGCTTACTTCACTTAGTATGTGACTTGTATGTGGAAACTAAAGAAAAAGATACAAATGAACTTAATTACAAAGCAGAGGTAGAAAACAAATTTATGGTTACCAAAGGGAAAGGGGAGGGGAGGGATAATTTAGGAGTTTGGGATTAACATATACACACTAGTGTATATAAAAAAGATAACCAGGGCTTCCCTGGTGGCGCAGTGGTTGAGAGTCCGCCTGCTGATGTAGGGGACGCAGGTTCGTGCCCCGGTCCGGGAAGATCCCACATGCCGCGGAGCGGCTGGGCCTGTGAGCCATGGCCGCTGAGCCTGCGCATCCGGAGCCTGTGCTCCACAACGGGAGAGGCCACAACAGTGAGAGGCCCGCGTACCGCAAAAAAAATAAAATTAAATTAAATTAAAAAAAAGATAACCAACAAGGACCTACTGTATAACGCAGGGAATTATACTCCATATTTTTTAGACTCTTTCCCCATATATAAAACTGAATCACTTTGCTGTACACCTGAAAGTAACACAACATTATAAATCAACCATATCTCAATTAAAAAGAATATTATGTAAATACACACATGCACAAAAAAATATGGCCTGCAGAAGTGTAAATACTCTCAGATTAAAGTCAAGTCTACAGAGTTTACTGAGCAAGTGCCACTGATTTGGGAATTTGCCGAAGTCCTGGGTTTTTGAAGGAGAGAAGTCAGCATTCCCTCATTCTCCCACTTTGCCTGTCATACCTTTTTTTTTTTTTTTTTTGATGTTGGGGGTAGGAGTTTATTAATTAATTTATTTATTTTGGCTGTGCTGGGTCTTCGTTTCTGTGTGAGGGCTTTCTCTAGTTGTGGCAAGCGGGGGCCACTCTTCATCGCGGTGCACAGGCCTCTCACTATCGCGGCCTCTCATTGCAGAGCACAGGCTCCAGATGTGCAGGCTCAGTAGTTGTGGCTCACAGGCCCAGCCGCTCTGCGGCATGTGGGATCCTCCCAGACCAGGGCTCGAACCTGTGTCCCCTGCATTGGCAGGCAGATTCTCAACCACTGCGCCACCAGGGAAGCCCCTGTCATACCTTTTATTTGTAGATACTTGATGGGTTCCCTTTTGCCAGTGTAGTGACGCCTATCCACATCAACTGTATTTGGGACTTTCCAAATAATTGTGCCGAAGGAAGCTTCACTTTATTAATGGTGGATGCACCATATTTCTTTGAACATAGAGCTGTGAGCTATTAATCCTAAAGTCAAGGTTTGAAGAACTAAAGCTATGATTAAGACAACACTTTATTCTGGAGTCAAGGTCTTTGGAGCAGACCACTGTGTGTTTCTATTAGGTTGTCATTTCTTTAGCTTCTCTGTCATGAAAGCACAGTGATGGCACATAGTAGGTGCTTGGTTGAATCTGGATTCCCTTGAAAGCAGAGCCTAAGACAAAGCTTTGCAGGCAGGCAGTTTATTTGGATGTGAACCTCTACTGCGCACTTACTGTATCCTGGGTGCTTTTGCTTATTATGTGTCATTTAATCTTCACAATGATTCTGAAAGGAAATAACAATAACAGGCAAACTTTAAATGGCATTATTCTAAGCCGTTCATATATATTCACTGAGTAGTAACCAACAACAATATTTTTAGTACCCTGTTTTATAAATGAGGAAGCCGAAGTAGCGAGAAGTTAGGAAAGTGCCCAATGTTTTGCATCCAGTAAACTGCACAGTCAAGGCCAAATCCAAATAATCTGGTACAAGAGACTTTGCTCTTATCCATGAAGCTCTACTGCCTCTTGAATAGTGGAATTATATATAGTTTTCTGATCTGCTAGGGTTACTTTTCAAGTAGAATTTTTTTTGTTTTTTTTGAGTAGTTTTAGGTTCATAGCAAAATTTAGTGGAAGGTACATAAATTTCCCATATATCCCCTGCCCCACACACGCATAGCCTCCCACATTATCAACATCCCCACCAGAATGGTACTTTCGTTACAACTGATGAACCTACATTGACACACCATTATTGCCTCAAGGCCATAGTTTACCTTAAGGTTCACTCTTGGTGTTGTATATTCTGAGGGTTTGTACAAATGTATAATGATATGTATCCACTATTACAGTATCATAAAGAATACGTTTACTGCCCTAAAAATCCTCTGTGCTCTGCCTAATCATCCTTCTCTCCTCCCTAACCCCTGGAAACCACTGATCTTTTTACTGTTGCCTTAGCTTTGCCTTTTCCAGAATGTCATATAGTTGGACTCATACAGTATGTAGCCTTTTCAGAATGGCTTCTTTTATTCAGTAATATGTATTTAAGTTTCCTCTATGTCTATTCATGGCTTGATAGCCCATTTCTTTTTTAGCACAGAATAATATTCCATGGTCTGGAGGTAGCAGAGTTTATTTATCCTTTCACCTACTGAAGGACATCTTGGTTGCTTCCAAGTTTTGACAATTATGAATAAAGCTGCAATAAATATCCATGTGCAGGATTTTGGGTGTACATAAGTTTTCAGTCCCTTTTAGTAAATATCAAGGAGTGTTATTGCTGGATCATATGGTAAGATTATGCTCAGTTTTGTAAGACACTAGCAAACTGTCTTTCAAAGTGGATATACGATTTTGCATTCCCGCCAGTAACAAATGAGAGTTCCTGTTGCTCCACATCCCACCAGCATTTGGTATTGCCAGTGTTCTGGATTTTAGCCATTCTAATAGACATGGAGTGGCATCTCATTGTTTTAATTTGCATTTCTCCCTGATGACATATGACGTGGAGAATTTTTTCATATGCTAATTTTTCATCTGTCTATATCTTCTTTGGTGAGGTATCTGTTAAGGTCTTTAGTCTAATTCTCAATCAGATTGGTTGTTTTCTTACTGTTGAATTTTAAGAATTCTTTGTATATTTTGGATAACAGCCCACTATCAAATATGTCTTTTGCAAATATGTTCTCCTAGTCTGTGAACTGTCTGCTCTGGGTTTCTGCTCAGATAAGTTGTGGTTCTCTGTATCTACCTGTCTGTACCTCCAGTGTGGCGGGCAGAAGTTTGCCCTGTGACCTCATTTCTGTTACGGATCTAAGAAGAGTTGCAGACTTTTCATTTTGTTCAGCTTTTTACTTGGAGCAGCAACTTCCAAGCTCCTCCTATGACACAATAGAAACCAGAAGTCAGTATGTTGATTTTACAGATGAGGAAACTGAGGCTCAAAGTGCCAGACATATTGCATTAACTGTGTGGCCACAGACCCTTCTATCAACCAGTCCTAGGGCTGTTGCAGGCTGTGGGGCCGTATTTTGTGTCACATGATCTTGCTTCCCCCTGACCCTCTTTGTCTGGACATGGATGATTAGACCAAGGATGGATAAAGGGAAAGAGTAGCCACAGGCTGGCCAACAACCCCTGGCTTATGGACTGCTATGAAACACAAAATGACCTGGGCCAACCTGATCATTCCTTTTAGAAAAACTGGAAGGGAATGGGGATAATCTTAATCAATGAGAAGTCAGGGAGGTATTGTACTTAGAGCAGACTTGGGGAATGGACCAGAGTCACATTAATTATAAGATGGCAGGTCCACAAGCCACAGGGGTCTCTTGAGCTACACCAATCCAACACAGTTTCGGGTTCAACACGACCCAGCACCATGTGGTTTATGCCCCTGGTTTTCCCTGAGATTCACTTCGATACGAATCTACTATAGATGCTCTTGACTTGAGCTAGCCTGGGTGGATCTCTGCTCCATATTACCAAGCTCCAGCTCAAAATTACAGTGCAGTTAGTAGTGGAGCTATACTTTAAACCCACATTTATCTGACTCAAGAGTCCATGACTCTCACAGCCTTCCGTTTGGACCAAGGAGTAGTACGTCTAGACGTACTGCTCCTGATATGTTGTGATTATATCCCCAGATGAATGTAAAAGCTCACAGGGGCCAAATAGGTGAGATATGCTGCCTAATTTAACAAATGTTAAGTGGACACAGCGTATTATCTGCAACACAAATATCTTAAAATGAGAGAAATACTAAAGGTGAACAGAATCTTCTGGGAGAGCTCAGGGGTCTCTCCTTTGCCCTGAGCTCAGTCTGGAGGAGCCCTGCCTAAGTAGTGTGTGTAGGGAACCCCAAGCCACGGAGAAGGTAAGTATGGCAAAATGCCAAAATAATACAAGTGTGGTAAACTTTCAGCTTGGTCTGCTTCCTTATTACCATAAAAATAAAATCTGGCTTTATTCCTTAACCTCCTAGAGTCCCTAAAAATAACTTATCAAGTTTCCTATTTAGAACAATAATGTGTGTTCATTGCACTCTTGAATTATTGTTTATTTTCCTTCTAGTTTATTTTTTCTAGTTTTCTATCACTTTATATTTTTATTTCCTCTTTCTCATTTTACCCTAGTGTTTGATTTTTCATTATCATCTTTCTTTTAGTTTTCTTTGGATTTTCATTGCTTTATACATCACTTCTAATTTATTATTTTTCAAAATTTATTCAAGAACAGGAAAGAAATAACTTTGAAAAGAGAACAACCATAAACATAGACCTGTAGCATCTCGTGTAAAGAGACCGGTCCTGCAGGAATGCCACTCTTTCCTCCTGTCCTGTGCCAGCCAACACCCTCTTGAGCAGTTACGTAATATAAATTTATTCACTGGACAGATTATTCGGTGGACTGCCTTTTTTTTTTTTTTTTTTTTTTGGCGGTACGCGAGCCTCTCACTGTTGTGGCCTCTCTTGCTGCGGAACACAGGCTCTGGACACGCAGGCTCAGCGGCCATGGCTCACGGGCCCAGCCGCTCTGCGGCATGTGGGATCTTCCTGGACTGTGGCACGACCCCGTGTCCCCTGCATCTGCAGGCAGACTCTCAACCACTGCGCCACCAGGGAAGCCCTGGACTGCCTTTTTAACAACTGTAGACAGTGGTAGTAATAAATGACCCATCATCCCATCACCTTCATCCTGCTTTTGTTGAGGTCTGGGGACACAGCAGTCAGTAAGACACAGTCTCTGCCTTCAAGAAGCTCATCTTAAGTCTTGAGGGTGCTTTTTTTTCTGTTGAAGAAACCTAATTTCATCCAGAGTTATGGTTCACCCTGCATACATGGTGGGAGTGGTGGTGGGGAGTTGAACTTCAGCTCTGTGCCAGGCATTTGAAAACGTTTAGTCACCCTGTAAGGTCAATTTTATTGTCTCCCTTTTATCTTAAAACAAACAAACAAATAAAAAAAACCCAAACCCAAAACAGAGGTAAAGCCTGCCTGTGGTCTCACAGCTCCTAAGTTGCAGGCAGCGCTAGAACTGGGTACTGTGTGTTCCAAGCCTGTGCTCCCTCTCACACCAAATTCTAGATAATGGTACACATATTGCTTTGGGTTCTGCTGTTTTTCACTTAACATGTCAAAAGCATTTTCCCGTGTTTGTATAGTATTCATGCTAATCTTTTAAACTGACTACACGATTTTTCTCCCCATGCTGATGTACTCTAATGTAAACCAGTCCGTAGAATATTAAATGATTATTTCTAAAAAGAAAACAGCCCCGGGGGGCTGGGGGTCAATAGAGATGCATCATTTAGGAAAATTCATCAATATATTTTTCAATTTCATCTACAAAGCACCCACAGGGATTGATTCTTTTATTATTACTCCTTTGAAGAAGGCACAATATAATAAGATATAAGATTTATATCCAGGTTTCTGGAGTTCAGCATTTAATCTATCTGCCTCCAACTTGTCAATTACTGGTCTGATTAGCTCCTTCCAAAACGGTTATAGGAGAATGACCTGAACCACTACAGTGGTCATAAGTGCAGGATTTCTTATAAAATAAAACATACATTTACCATTTGAGCCAGCAATCTACTCTTAAGCCTAACCTAGAAAAACAAAAACTATGTTCACACAAAAACCTAAATGTGAGTGTTTTTAGCAGCTTTGTTTATAAGTGCTAAAATATAGAAATAACCCGAATGCCCTTTAACTAGTGAATGGACACACAAACTCTAATACACCTATACAATGGGTACTATTCAGCAATAGAAGGAACTATGACACATGAGACAACATGGATGAAGTTCACAGATGCATTATAGTAAGTAAAGGAGGCCAGGTTTCAGAAGGTAAATACTCTATGATTCCATTTATATGACATTCGGGAAAAGGCAAAATTATAGAGGCAAGATCAGTGGTTGCCAGAGGCTAGGTGTGTGAGGAGGGGTTGACTACAAAGGGGCATTAGAGAACTTTCTGGAGTGAGGGAAATATTCTACATTTTGATTGTGGTGGTAGTTATCCTACTGTATGTATTAGTCCAAATTCACAGAACTTGGCACTAAAAGTGATGAATTATTCTGTATGTAAATTACTCTTTAATAGAAAAAGAATTTTTTTTTCCAGTCCAGGCTTTGGAATCAGACTGCACCTAAACTTAGCTCCTCAACATTTCAGCCATGTGACCAGAGTCTGCATAACCTTTCTGTGTCTAATTTTCTTACCCTGTAAACCAGAGCTAATAACTGGAGAGGGTTGTTGGGAAAATTAAATAAAATGATGTATGTAATTTTTTATCACAATGCCAGACCACACAAGCACTCAATAAATGGTAGCTATTATTTTATCCCCCCCAGTAAAGAGCTAAGATGTTTCTAGATAGAGTTGTGTGGCTTTCTCTTTTAAGTAGGAAATCAAAGTTTTATTAGAGGGACTTCCCTCATGGTGCAGTGGTTAAGTATCTGCCTGACAATGCAGGGGACATGGGTTCGAGCCCTGGTCTGGGAAGATCCCACATGCCACGGAGCCACTAAGCCCGTGCGCCAAAACTACTGAGCCTCTGCTCCAGAGCCCGTGAGCCACAACTACTGAGCCCACGTGCCACAACTACTGAAGCCCACGTGCCTAGAGCCCATGCTCCACAGCAAGAGAAGCCACTGCAATGAGAAGCTCGTGTGCTGCAAAGAAGAGTAGCCCCCACTCACTGCAACTAGAGAAAGACTGTGTGCAGCAACGAAGACCCAATGCAGCCATAAATTTAAAAATACATAATTTTTTTAAAAAAAGTTTTATTAGACAGCTTTTTAGGAACACTAGAGCCCCATTAAAAATAGGGCATCTCTTTTACTTCCTAAGCAAACTCTTATTCCCCCACAAAAATTATTTTCTATTCTTTCTCTAAAACATTGAGGATGGTCTCCAAAAGTCATTTATTCATCTTTCTTGAGAGAATAATGGTCATATTGGGTAAGTTTGAGTTCCTGAAAAATAAACTGAGGAATAAATAGCTAAATAACACTTTAGAACCTATCCACGGTATTAGTCCCTGAGATATCATTCATTCATTCATTCATTCAACCAAAGAGAACCTATATGCACCAAATATTGACTGTCCTAAATGCTGAAGATTCAGCAGTCACCCAAGCAGGCAAAAAGTTGCTGTCCACAAGGAGCTTTGGTTCTACATTTAAGGAGCTTCGCAGAGTAAGCTCTCTATGCATTACATCCACAGAGATCTGAAGGTCAGCCCTCAAGGCTCCAGTCACTTGAAAACAGTCATGGACCATCTCCCTGAACCACACATACCCTCCCATTCTGTCTCACAATGTGCATTACTCTTCATTTCCTCCCTCTTAGGACTTAGATCCCCTCAGATTATGCCTTATATCCTTCCTTTTTGTTTAATTTTTATTTTGAAATCACTATCAACTCACAGAAAATTACAAAAATAATACTGTGAGTCCGGTGTCCCCTTCACTCAGCTTCCTTCAATGGTAAAATCTTATGTAATATAGAACAATATCAAAGCCAGAAAGTTAAAATTGTACAATATCATTAACTAGACTACAGACCAGATTCAAATTTAAACCCACATTTAAAAAGTTCAAAAAATAATTTTTAAGTATAGTTGATTTACAATATTGTGCTAGTTTCAGGTCTACAGCAAAGTGATTTGATTATACATATACCTATATATGTAGATATCTATATATTTTGTTCTATTCTTTTCCATTATACTTTATTATAAGATATTGAAGGGACTTCCCTGGCAGTCCAGTGGTTAAGACTTTGCCTTCCAGTGCAGGGTGTGCAGGTTCAATCCCTGGTCAGGGAGCTAAGATCCCACATGCATCAGGGCCAAAAAACCAAGACATAAAGCAGAAGCAATATTGTAACAAATTCAATAAAGACTTTAAAAATGGTCTACAGCAAAAAAAAAAGATATTGAATATAGTTCCCTGTGCTATACAGTAAATCCTTGTTGTTTATCTATTTCATATGTAAACCCACACTTTTTGCCCATTGATTGAAATTGTCCTTAGCTCCCTAAACTTCCAGGCCCTTTCTAGGTAGAAAAGAGTTTTCCTTCTTTGGAAACATAAAGCTAAAGCCCCTGAGACTCACCTGGAACATATCAGAGACCCCTGATTAAGGAGATTCTACTCAAATGTTGCTGTCACAAACTCACCGTCTCAAAGCGAGTTCTGCTGGGTCTCTGCCAAAACTTCCTGCCAGATTTCACTTGAAACCACAAGGACAGTTATTTCCACCTTGCCTCAAATCCTATCCCCACATGTTACCGTCTGAAACACACAATTTTTCTCATCTGTTTTTCCATACTCTCATCCTCAGATACCTCTGTGTTGTGTCATTTTCACCTGCCCACCTTTCCACTCCTTCCTTTCTCTAAATTTTTCAAGTATACTCTCTGAAATTCCTGTTTCATGGTAATTAAAATCCCTTACATGCACACACACACATCCTAAACATGCCTTCACAGAATGATAACTTTATCTTCTTATCTTAAATAAGAGTAGACTTCTTGGGACTTCCCTGGTGGTCCAGTGGTAAAGAATCCGCCTTCCAATGCAGGGGACTTGGTTTTGATCCCTGGTCAGAGAACTAAGATCCCACATGCTGTGGGGCAATTAATCCCAAGTGCCACAACTACTGAGCCCGAGGGCCTCAACTAGAGAGGCTGTGTGCCACAAACTACAGAGCACACATGTTCTGGAGGCTGCATGCCACAACTACAGCAGAGAAAAACCCGCATGTCACAACTAGAGAGAAGCCGGTGCGCCACAAATAGAGAGAAGCCGGCGCATCACAACATAGAGCCTGTGTGCCACAACGAAAGATCCCACATGCTCAATGAAGATCCCATGCACCACAACTAAGACCCAACACAGCCATAAAAATTAATTAAGTAAATAAAATAAATAAATATTAAAAAAAGATGACTTCTTTACAAAGTCACCATCTCCCTAGGAAACCTTTAGTGGAAGATGTTAATTCTTCCCTGTTGCCCATCAGCAGAATCCAGCCAAATAACAGTACCATCCACCAAGTGTGAGGCCACAAGGCAGTATCAGTATTCTCACAGCTCCTCAATGCCTCTTCCAAACCCTTGTTCCTTCATCTTTGCATAAAGACCCCCATGGAATCTGGCTATTCTGCCTTCTACCCTCCAGATTGCTGTCCCCTACCAGCCACTTGACATTTATCCTAGACCTTGGTACCTCACTCATAGCTCACTTTTCTATCCCACGTCCTTCTATTGTGTTGAATAACACTGACACCTTTCAACGTCCAAGTGGATGACTTTTCCAAAACTCTAGCTTTCCAGTTTCTTGAACTTCTGAACTCCAGCTTCCTACACCCATGGCCACATCACAGACATGTTACAAGCCAGAATACTCCCTCCTGTGATGCCCTGAACTCCAATACTCACTCTGATTTTTCTCCTGTATTTTGAAGTTTTTCACATCCACCGATGCCTTTAAATCTATCCGTACTGTTCTATGTCTCTTTCACGTCCCCCATTACTCCATTTTCTCCTGATAACCCCATTTTCTCTCAACTTATCAGCTTCTTCCTAAACCCATTTACTTTCCGACTCAATCTGGGTGTCGTGGTTAATGACTAGAATTCTTCACCGGCAACACAATGCCCAGGCTCTCCCTTTCTTGCACTCCATGTTCCTGTTAAAATCCCAACACTGCATCACAACCAAAATCTCTGCTCTATTTTTCTATGGCTAGAATACTTAGCACTGCAAAAAAAATGTTCTGAACAGCCAGGTTGGTGCCACTACAGATTCATGATCTTCAGCCAAACTCTTAATGCCATTCAACACATCTCTTTTCTTGTCCACTGTAATCTACTGCTTCCTCTCCCATTCTCTGCAACTGGGCCAAACCTTTATCATTCTGTGCAGTCTCCCTACCCACACTGTACATTCACCACTTGCACTTCAAATTGGTATGTAGAAGTTTAAAAGAGTACTCTGATAGCAGTGAAGAGAATGTCTAGGTAGCCAGCCTCCGAGATGATCTGGGTGATCCTGGCCTTCCATTATAACTTTGTTAAATTAACATCTGTTAAGTGGAGCACAGAATGCTGGGTGGTAAGCTTAAGTTCAACCACAGATGACAGAAGAAATTGAAATAGAAAGGTTTATTACTCACAGGTCCTAGAAGAAGTACAGGGCACACCTCAAGGGATCACATGGGAAGGTCAAGGCAGAGTTCAGACAGAAAGAGAGGGGCAGGACCTGCAGCACAGGTAAGCCCCACGGGAGTCTTATTAAGGGGTGCATAAAGTATACAGGTGCTGGAAGGCAAGGGAGACTTTGATCATGAGGGCTGTTAGGCAAGTCATGTCGGGAACTTATGTTTGCTTGTGACTCTGCAGGCTGCTATCTGGGGTATGAGTTTGCATGAGTGGGCTAGTGTCAGTTTAAGGTCCCTGTAGGCCACTTGGCTAAACAAAATGGATGCTAAGGCAGCAACACCATGGAGTAGCTTGGCTCAACTCTTGACACCTTCTGCTATTCATGCACTTATGTGGTCTCCTTTCTCCAACAGACTTTGCATGATCAACACGGTATGGTGCAGATGAGTCCTGAGGCTAAGTCATAAAAGGAATTGCAGCCTCTGTCTTGGCATCTTGGATCATTTGCTGTGGTGGGAGCTAGGTTACCAGGCCATGAGGTGATTCAAGCCACTCTGTGAGGAGGACTACCAAACAGGACCCCCAAGGAGGAACTGAGGCCTTCCACCAACAACTACAGCAATTTACAAACCATGCATGGGAGCCATCTTGGAAGTGGATCCTCCAGCCCTGGTCAAGGGTTCAGTCAACTGCAGCTCCAGCCAACATCTTGACGACAACTTCATGACAGAACCACACAGCTGAGCTTTCCCTGAATTCCTGGCCCACAGGAACAGTGAGAGATAATATGTTTTTATTGTTGTTTTAAGTTACAAGTATAAGATAATTTGTTATGCAGACATAGATAACTAGTACAGATTTACAGGAACAGACCAGAGGCAAGGAGACTGGTCAGGAGGTCATAAAGCACTCAAGGAAAATGCTAACAAGGGCCCAAATTACAGCTGTGGGGTACAGATGGATAGGAGAGGAGGATCTGAGATATATTCCAGAATAGAAATCTGCATGAAATTGAGTGGATGTGGGTGTTCTAGGAGCATATAATTATTCTCAGCTTTCTAGCTTTGGTGGCTAGATGCCAAAAATTAAAATAGAAAATGCAGGAGGAAGAGTGTGATTGGAGAGAAGGATGATGAACTCGGAATTGTGACTTTGAATTTGAGGTGCATTGGGGTTCTATGTGGATATGCCACTAACATCTCCACAGTGCCCACTTCCGTGGTCTCTTTTCAGTCTGTTACTGGAGGGCTTTGTTGCACTTGACACGGTTAACTACTTAGCTCCTCAAATTTTCTACTTTCTTGGCTTAAGGCTCTTCTGGTTCTTCTCAAGCACTTACATTTTCTCCTCAGTCTCTCTCATCACCTTCTTTGCTCATCCAAACATCAGTGTTCCACAGGATTCCGCCTCCACCTACTACTCAACTTCTTCCAAATGCTCTGCTTTGGGTCCCCTGGAATCTAAGACTTATCTCCACAAATTCAGCAGAATGAAGCTTTAAAAACAATTAACCTGATTTATGGCTCTTTTTATGGCTACATATTCAAATTTCTAATTGACATAGTTGTATTCTGTATGTCAGTTCTAACTTTCTGTTACTGCTTGTGATGTTATGATTTATGATAAGAAATATATATTTGGTTTTTATCTGTGTTCCTGGCTCAGAGCTCCCAAAACCCTTGTGATTTCCTAAGTAATTAGAGCAACAGGGGCACCTTTTCTTATAATATTTGGTTTTGTCCTCAATTTCTGAAATAGCTCCAGAGTGATAAAGGTGAAAGGTGGGTTTTTTTGTTGTTGTTGTTGTTATTCATAAGAAGTCCTTTTCAATCACATCTGAGTTTATGTTAATGAGGGGACTTTTGAAAAGCCCCTAAGGATGGGGGCTGGTTGCCAGGGGAACACCAACCAACCATCTGATTAGAGGGTTGGAACTGTCAGCCCCACCTCCCGACCTCCAGGGAAAAGAAAGGGGTTAGAGTTTGAATCAGTCACCAGTGGCCAATGATTCAATCAATTATGCTTACATAATGAATCCTCCATAAAAATCCCTGAACTGCAGGTTCAAAGAACTTCCAGGTTGGTGAATATGTGGAGATGCTGGAACAGTAGTGTGCCCAGAGAGGGCATGGAAGCTCTGCACTCCATCCTACATACCTTGTCCTATGTATTTTTTCCATCTGGCCGTTCCTGAGTATTATCCTTTTATAATAAATAAGTAATCTAGTGAGTAAAGTGTTTTCCTGAGTTCTGTGAGCCTCTCTAGCAAATTAATCAAACCCCAGGAGAGGGTCATGGGAACCTCCAATTGAGAGCTGATTGTTCAGAAACACAGGTAACAACCTGGACTTGCAATTGGTCAGAAACACAGGTAACAACCTGGACTTGCAATTGGCAGGAGTGGAGGGGGGGCTTCCAGTCTTATGGGACTGAGCCTTTAACCTGTAGGATCTGTGAGATCTGACACTATCTCCAGGTATATAGCGTCAGAATTGAGTTAAATTATAGAATACTCAGCTGGTGTCTGTAAAACCTGAGAATTGCTTGGTGTGGGGAACACTCCCACACATTTGCAGTACAGAGTAGTGCTGTGAGCATAATGAAGGAAAACAGGAGAGTTTTTCTTAAACACTGTTGTAATTCTATATATGAACTTTTGCAAATATATGTCATGCCCTTCTGGACACATTGTAGAATTGAACTTCCATGTCTCTTTATCCTTTAAACTAAAGTATGGTCATTTTTCTACCTTTGGTCAATGAAATGTGCAGAGAAGTGACATGTGTAGCTTCTTCAAGAAAGAGCAATTTATTTATTCTGGCTGATATTTAGAGAATGGAATAGGAATGAACGGAAGCAGAGTTGGTCCGAGATAGTTGGGGTGATGAAAACAATTAAATTCTAACTACATCGCAAACGTAGAACTGACAGGGTTGTTGACAGACCAAATATGCAAAAGAGGCAAGGATGATGCCAAGGGTTTAGGCTGAGCAATGGAAGGATGGAGTTGTTATTAATGAGGAGAGGGAAGGGCACTGGAGAAGCAGGTTGAGTGGGGACATCAGGAGCTCAGTTTTGGATGGTTAAGTTGGGAATGACTATAAAACATCCACGAAGGAAAGCTGCTAGTGGTTGGATGAATGAGTTTATATTTCACTGGAGATTCTTGGCTAGAAATATAAATTTGGTAGTCGGCTCAGCAAATAGGTAGCCTTAAAGCCTGGAATTAGATAGGATCACTTATGGTGATCATAAATATTAATGTGCAAATGGATTACTAGGGATTTTGCTAACATACAGATTCTGATTCAGCAAGTCTGGGGCTGTGGGTTTGGGGCATTTCTAACACTCTACCAAGTCAAGTTGCTGGTTCCCAACACTGAGTAGGAAGGACATATGGGGTGAAGAAAAGAGATACGTGCTCTGAATCCTGGGTCTCTCCAATATTTAGAGGTTAGGGCAAAGGAGACTGAGGAGAAACAGCCAGAAGGTAAGTTAAAAACTAGGTATGAAAAAAAATAAAAATTAAACATATTTAAAAATAAAGAAAAAATAAAGAAAATTAATACAAACTAGGTATTTGTGTGGTCTTGGAAGAAAGAGGAAGTGTTCAACTCCTCCAATGCTTCTGACAGGTCACATAAGACGAGGACTGAGAGCTGACCATTGGAATTAGCAGTGCCTAAGTCACTGGTGACTTGGCAAGAGCAGCTGCAGTGGAGTGGCAGGGGCCACACTTGATTAGAATGGACTCAAGGGAGAACGGGAGAAGACATATTGGAGATGGATGATATGATGGTCAACTCTTTCAAAGAACTTAATGCTAAAGGGAAGGAGAGAAATGGGGGTGTCCCTGAAGGAGAAAAAAAGTCAAAATCAGATTTTTAAAGGTGGGAGAGAACATTCAATGTTTACATGCTAACGGAGATGATCAGTAGAAAAAGAAAAATCAAGGATGCCGAGAGGGGAGAATACTACAGCAATGACCTTGAGTGGGCAAGAGGGGATGGATTGTAGTGCTTGGGAGGAGGACGTGGTTTAGCCAAGGGCACAGCAGTCCACCCGTGGTTACAGGAAGAATATAGAATGTTACACAGACTTCTAGACTGGGTGGTGAGGAGATGTGGAGGTGATGGGAGCTATCTCCTCCGATTGCATATTTTCCCTTTTGTCATTGAAATAGAAGCATGATCGTTAGCTAAGAGTAAGAATGGGAGGTTTGAGACTGAAGAGAGTATGAGCTCCTCACCTTAGAGAGTGAAAAGATGATTAGATCAGAGAAATACTGTGTGATTACTGGGCAGCGTTAAGTGCCCACTTGAGATCAACAGTCAGGAATTTAACGTGAAGCCAGTCAACGCTGTTGCCGTTCCTCTCCAACCACATCCAGCCCTGTAGGTCAAAGCCCAAAGCTAGATGAGCAGGACTATGGTTTAGCTACAATAAATCAATTTTTTAAAACTCTTCTAGTCTCATGTGAGTGAGTGCTGGAAGTGGCATCACAATAGTAACAACAACAATAATAATAACAATTATAGAACTCTTAATATGTGTCAAGCACTGGGTTAAGGTCTCTGCTCTCATTTAATCCTCACCAGAAAAAACAAACAAACAAAAAAGACGACAGACTATCAATACTATTATTACCACCATTTCAGAGATGAAACAGAGGCTAAGGTGGGTAAATAATGTCCAAGCTCAGACATCGAGTAATAGAAATAACTAAGAGTTGAACACAGGTTCTTGATCAGCTCAGAGTCTAGCAGGGAAACACATTAGAAACAGGGTGAGAGTCCTGGGTGAGTCATGCTACTTCGAGGGCATGCTCAGGTAGCCCAGGGAACACAGATGTGAGTTGCTTTTATTTTATTTTATTAATTAATTTATTGAAGTATAGTTAATTTACAATACATATATTCTTTTTTAGATTATTTTCTACTATAGGTTATTATAAGATATTGAGTATAGTACCCTGTGCTATAGAGTAGGTCCTTGTTGTTTACCTATTTTATATATAGTAGTGGGTATACATTAATCCCAAACTCCTAATTTATCTCACCTCCCCCCACCATACACACTATCCCCTTTGGTAACCATAAGTGTGTTTTCTATGTCTGTGAGTCTATTTCTGTTTTGCATCTGGTTCATATGTATGAGAGCTGCTTTTATTAAAAAAAATATATATTTTTAAACAAAAATAGGTGGGCCCAAGCATTTTATAATAATAGAAGTACACATTTCCATCTGTGTGAATATATTAATCATTTGTGCCCTAGTTAAATGGCTGCTACCCAAAATATGACAGGAGTGATGCTTCCCCCTAATTTGAGCATGGCCCAGAATGACAATGATTCTCGTTCAGTGACATCATGAGTCCGTGACCATGGCCATCCATGCAGGCTTCCCACAATTTCCCTCCTCAAAGACGTTTTAGGGGAGCAACAAATTCCAGGACTTTGAGTGTGTGTCTTTATCCTGATATAGCCCCCAAAGCTTTGGATATTAGAGCCCATAATGGGCAAAGTAAGTGACAAGAGGTTTTAGTATGCTGGCTTTTTTTAAGTATCCTTAATGTAAAGGGTTGGAAGGCTTTTTCTTGACTCTCTCTTATTCTTTTATGGTTTGAAGTGGCTCTTATGGGAAAGCAATCCACACTCTGATTCTGTGATGCCTCTTTTGGAAGAATGGCTAAGAACTGCTAACACAGAAGCCTGGACAGGAATCCGTATGCTCTATGTAGGCCTCCTATGTGCCAAACTGGGCTGGCCAGTGTACAGATGTGTCTCATTTAGTCTGCACCCAATCCTGTGAAGAAGCTTTTTGAACCTGAGTAAATTACCCAAGGTCTCTCAGCTAGAAAGAGATGGAGTTAGGATTCTAACCCACCTCTCAAGGAATAAATCCTTTAGCTAGTTTACAAAAAGAACTCTGCTTCTTTTAGCTTCTTTTCTTTTATTTTATTTTATTCTATTTTATTTTTTGGTCTAACAGAATCTCTTTTCAAAGGTTTAGAAATGACTTTGTCAGCACAATTCAAAAATGTGCTTCAAAGCTTCTTGATTCGTTTTGTTTTCCTAAATCAGAAAATGAAACTTTATTAACAGGTGAGTTGTCTCCTAGGTACTTTGTGGATTAAAAATGAAGCCAAGAATAATAATAATGGATTCTTCCTGTACTTGGTAGAATACCTCTACAAAGAGGTAATGGCAAATCCCCAGGTTTTCCAGGCAATGTGGAGTTGCCAGATGAGGCCCACCACTCTTTAAAGATACAGATGACCAAACCAGACAGCAGGAAAATTAATAAATGCCTTTTGGGATAACTGGGGGCTGCTCCATCCACATGATTGAGGGGTGATCTAAATCTAGTTCTCCAGCCCTCTCCCATAATGCACTGCTGAGACTAGGCGTTCCCTAAGTGTTTTACGAAGCAAGTTCCTGTTACAGCGCAAGCTTCTTCAGACAGACAGGAATGTAATGATGCTTCAGCTAGGATGCCACATGCAGGGCACCACACAAATGTAAAAGTGCACGCTTCCCTTGGGAAAGGAAAAGAGGCCACAATGCCATAAAGAATGTGAAGTATGTTCTGAGGACCAAAGGATTCCAAGTCCTTTCCTTTCATCCAAGGCTGCTTTCCTGGAACAAGTCTTTCACGATCTACTAGTGTGCACACTCCTGTGAGTCTAGGACCACTCACCAGTCAGGGTGCACCTGCAGCCTCTGCTGTCAACAACTGAGTCCTCAACAAGTTCTTGTTCACCTCTGAGTCAAGCCTTGGGCGCTGTCCAGGTGCCGAGAGCATCAGGTCTCCACAGCGGGGAAATCATCCCCATTAGGATAACAAGATTAACTAGGAAGACAGGTGAGGTTGCCTGTGACTTTGTGCCAACCTGGCAACCCAGGCTGGTGCTTGTGAGATTAAAATGCCCTACCTAACAACAGCTCTGATGTTGTATCAAACTGGCTGGAGCTGCTTGCTTAACTATTTTTCAGCCTCAAACAGGAAGTCCTCAGTGGCTCAGTTCAGAAAAAACACTAAGGTAAGATTAGAGAGAAATGTCATCAGTTCCAGAGCTTCTCTTCAGGGGGTCAAAGAGCTGAAGTCACACAGTATTAAGAAAACCCTTTGGGAAGTCACAGGAGAGCAGAATAAACAAACAGGTGAGCCAGAGGAGATCTTTCCCTTGCTGGTGTGTTTCAGTGTAATTGAAAAAAATGGAGCCATCTCTCCAGATGCTGAAAACTAAAGACTGGTCCCCATGAGTCCACAGCTCTGAAATTTGCACAGTGGTCAGTTTGTCCTTTAGATTGAGCATCCTCTCTTCCTGGGAGTTTCTGTGTCTGCCCTGCTGACCCCCATCAGAGCCTTTTGAGAGAAAAGCTCTCCTAGCACACCTGCTCCTGAGCTCCTAGACGATCCCTCAGTCTGATCCTCTCTGGCAAACCCAAGGGACTGAGGGAGCTTGTCAGCTCATTTTGTCTCCACAATAGGACAGCTTCCTCATGAAAATATACTGAGGACACCAGCCCGTTGTTTAGGATGCCAACTCGGTATTCTTCAGGATTGTGGGCATCCTTATAAATGGTGCCTTTCATCAGAGTAGGGTGACGAGTGGGGTGAGGAACCAAGGGGTGGGTAAAACCTTTAAAAAATGGACAAGTAATTCCATTAAAGAAATCAGAGCAAAGGTCCTAAAACAGAACACCTTCCACCAAGCACAGCAAGGTCATGTGCAGACTGGAGCTGGGACCACAGAAGCCCTCAGGAATGGGGCCGCTGCTCTGCCCTTTCCCCCTGCACATCCCTTCCATTTTCCTCACTACAGCTGCCTCCTGGGCTTCCTAAGAGGCAGACCAACGCTTACAGAGATTGTGTAAACTCGCTTAAGTGTGGCCTTGCCTGGGTTGCCTCCTAGCTCTGCCTCTTGCCAGCTGTGTGACCTTAGGAAAGTCATCACATCCAAATCTTGGTTCCCTCATTTTATCATCAAGATGGTGATGTTGCCCACCTGATAGGATTCTCTCGTGGTGCTTGACACACGGAAGCATTTCATAAGTGTTAGCTACTGTTCTTGTTGTAATTGTTGTTACTACTTGCAGTTACTGCTTCCCTCGCACGCTAGCTTGCCTGTGGCTTTGGCTTCCCATGCACAACTGCAACCCACTTCCTCAGTGACTTTTCATTCTGGTTTCCCCAGAGAACCATCTTGGTCTTGCTCTACGCAGTATCCCCAATCGCGCTGCCATTGGTGCCCGCTACTGTTCCATCAGCTATAGCCAGAGATTGTGGCTACACTGTAGATGTGTAGTCACCTAATCCTCCAGCTTCAGAAGGGTTTTTGGGAGGGACGATCCTGAGGAAGTGTACTTTGAAAGAGACACACCCCATAACCTACCTACTACATTCTTTCAAGAACTTGAAACAAAGCTATTTTCAACATTCCATTTTCCTATTAGGAGCCCAGTGTATTGTTAATGCTATCAGTAAACACATTTAATTTTGAGGGTCTCATGTATCTTTTTTAGTGTTATGGTGAAATACTCTCAGAGGTTGATGCTGGGCCCAAAATATCTGTCAGACCTGAGGATGCATTCTCTTCCTTCTTAAAATCCACATGGTCCAAATCAACGAGCCTGTTTCTGCTGGACACTTACATGCTATCATCATGTGACTTGTGTCAGACTCATCTCAAAGCACTGTTTCTTTCCTTTGTAATGCTAGGGGGAAAATAATAGTTTTTAGTAATATACAGTTCTAAGTTCAACATCCTCCATCTTCACACTGGTTTCTAATATCAGTCAGTACCGGGCTGCTCCCACCTTTTTGGCTCATTGATCATGAAGGTTGCTCTAACTGAGTATTAGACTCAAGAGCTTAGCCACACATTTTTCCTCCATTCCCCATGTGATTTAAATGGTCTGTCCGGATATGCTGAGACTGTAGTCACCATGCTGTTCTTTGCCACCTATGCTACTCTTGACTTCATGGCCACGGCTGACCAACACCTGAACCTGGGATCATGAAAACTTAGAATGTTTTAGTTGATTCCCATCAGATTCACAAGTACAGAGATGGTTAAAAGAATAGATACCCTTCAGTAGATAGTTGGTTTGGAATGGGACCCAGGCATTTATTTTTCAATATATCAATATTCGGGAGATTAAAAAAATATTTTTAAATTTTAAAATTAAGATAATTTGCATACAGTGAAATTCATCCTTTTTACTGTACAATTCTCAGATTTTGACAAATGTATTCAGGCATACAACTACCATTATAATCAAGATATAGAAAACTTCTATCACCCCCAAAAGTCCCCACATGCTTTATAGCAGTCATCTCATTCTAAAACACTCTTTAGGTGACTGTGATGGACAGTCATGCTTGAGAATCACTGATATGACCCAAAACCTTTTACAACCTTTTTTTTGTGTGTGGTGCACGGGCCTCTCACTATTGTGGCCTCTCCCGTTGCGGAGCACAGGCTCCAGACGCACAGGCTCAGCGGCCATGGCTCATGGGCCCAGCCGCTCCGCAGCATTTGGGATCTTCCCGGACCGGGGCACGAACCCGTGTCCCCTGTATTGTCAGGCGGACTCTCAACCACTGCGCCACCAGGGAAGCCCCCAACCCAAAACATTTTACAAATGGAAAAGTTATATGGCTCATCCAGAATCATGCTGCTTGACAGCCAGGACTCGGATTTAGGTTACCTTTTCTCTTTTTATCTTATCCCAACACACAACACTTATTCTAAAGTTTTTTCTTTGTCCAAGGTGGCTCCTCTAAGTAAAAACAAGCCTATGAAATAATCAATAAAATAACCATAAACTAAAACAAATAAACCTCAAATTAAAACAGAATAAAATTTTTATAAAACTGCAATACATAATCCAGAGAATCCTTAAATTAGTCTGAATATACTCAGAAGAAACAACAAGGTAGGAAGGATTAATTGCACCTGATTCCCATCACAAAATGCTACTCTGTTCTTTTTTCTTTTCTCTTTTTTCTTTTTGCAAACACTCTATGTGTCTAACCCAGGGCTAAAATACACCCTTGGTGAATCACCTCTAAGCAATACCCCGTAACTTAACCTCCTTCCTCTCTTACTTTCCCTCTGATCTGGACAATGGAAAGAGACAGACTTGGAGAAAGCACATGCCATAAATATCTCAGGGTGACTGGCAGATAGATCCAATCCAATTATGGCCTTATGATTAGCCTATAAATAAAGTAGCTTTGCCTTTAGATGCACCTCCCAAAGATAGAAGCCATTTTGCTTTGAGAAGCAAACAGCCCCACCCAGGGGACGGGCCAAGAAAGGCAAAGGAATTGTGAAGTCCTACATGTTTTTAAAAGAAAAAGCTCTGGAGCTCCACGTGGATGTGCCCACAGGGGCAGCACAGTGTGTGAGATAGATCCATGCTGGGGGTAATGAGCATTTGCTGCTTTGCTCTGCATATGCCAGGAGCTGAAGTCAAGAATCATTTCAAACCCTAGGCATGTGCTCCAGACCAAGCAATGAGCACCAGTCATCCCTTAGGACAGGATGACCCTTTCATGATATCTAAATAAACTTTCCACCCAGAGATGTGTTTTTCATCTTCTTCCTTGGCTCTGTGCCAGAAATGATGCCCTCTGAGGGGCACTCAATGACTAATGACTAACTCAAAGACTAAGGTCTTTAGGAGTTCACAGATCACCAGGCTTGAATCCTAAGCAGTTTCCTTCCTTTTCTTTCTTTGGTTTATTATCCAAGTATTGCTCAAGGTGATCTGATAAAGCTTTGGTTAGAGCCCTTTCTCCAACCTTGAATGAACACAGAGCAGTAATCATTGAAAGATTAACTTCCCAACGACTAGCCTGGCTCTCTCTGGGTTGTAGAGCCTGGAGATGAAGTACCCGGATGCTGGCACAAAACCACCTGGGTTTGAATCCTAACTCTACTATTTGTCTATCACGTTAGTGAGCAAGTTAGTTAATATCCTTTGGGTCTCAGTTTCCTCATCTGAAAACTTGGCGCAATAATGTTACCTACCTCAAGAGGGTGAAAATAGAAGTACTTAGCCCTGTGCTATCATCTTAGGGAAACTTGGAATAGCCTAGCCCATCCTGACTTCTTCAGGCAATACTGTATCTAAAATAGCTCTTGCTGGGGACAGGCAACTGAGAACCAGCAGTTACCAAAAAATTATGACTGATATTAAATATGTAACTTAAAAATTGTCTTTGCAGTGCTTCACCAAACTATTTTAAAATGTATAGAAATGAGCAATTCCCCTGGAATGTTAAAGAAAGTCAGTGGCTAAAAAAAATGTTCTTCTGAAGGCCCATATGTTTTTGCCATTATTCAACCTACGAGGCCACGTCACATTCCCAACATTCTGAAGAAACCACAGGTAAATTTTAGTGTCTGAATTTTTTTAAAGACCATTCTTATTTATTGTCCCTACTCCCATTAACTGTGCCACACAAGACAAATGTGTTTTCCATGTGTGCTTGTGAGGTGTGCACGTGTGAGAATTAGTGTTTGTGCTATTTTTAATTTCCCTGTAATTTCTCAGTTTTCTATATCTCAGGAATGCTGACAAAAAGGTACCTGTGTGGAATAAAAAACAAAATTTCCCTACGTTCAGGCTCTTCTCCTTCTTCAATGTTGGTTTGAGAAAGGGAGGATCAGTTATGCTATCAGAGGCTGACATTTCTTGGCAAGTGTGTGTTTCCAGAAGCATGGCGTGAGGTGGCTGCTACATGAACCCCAAATTCCCTTCCTCCCCTGAGATTTCTTCTGCTGTGTCTCACATGCCAGTAGCACACACAGATGCATGAAAATGTTCAGAAGTGTCTGACAATGGAAAAGACACAGCTCCGGAGTAAAAAGGAGCTGAGTTTGAACATCCCAACTGCCACCTACTAGTTGTAGGACCCTGACTAAGAGACTTAGGAACTTTAAGCCTGTTTTACCATCTGTCAAATAGTTTGCAGGACTGTCATAAGAATTATATAGCAAATGTAAAGTATTAGCTCATAATAAGTGCTTGAAAAATGGAAGTGTTTATAGTTATGAAACTCCAACTCAATCTGCTAGCATCAATCATCACTGAATAGGTATCAAGGCTTTTAACTGAGTGAAAAAACAAGCTCTGTTTAATTAGGTTTTGCTCTCACACAATGGCATGGCTAGAAGCAAATAACTCCCAAGTCAGACCCTCCGTAAAGAGCTTAAGGAAGGTGTTGTCTGAGGCCGAGATTGCAACATATGAACAGACAGTAGCAAAACACAGCATATTAAAAGTTAATATTCAAATGTATATTTATAATTCTACTGTAAAATAAGATTCCTTTCAGGGAGAGAGGTAACAATTTATTAACTAGACTGAGATGACTTTTTGAAAAATCATCATTGCCTCTTAAAGGATTAGTTGCTTGGCTTTTTCCATTTTCACCTGACTTGTTCTCTGTATGTGATCAGATGACAAGCTAGTCGGAGCTAGTTTTCTAAGAGCTAGTAGAACTCCACACAGAAACGTGGAAAAGTTAATGAATCATAATAGTTGTTCAGGACATTGTGTATACACCAAATGAAAGGACTTATTTTCTTAGTCCAATGCCAAGACCTATGTGTTTATAGATAACTTGGTGGCTGGCACACTTGTATATTTCCAATACAAATACTCTCTGAACTCCTTTAACTTGCCCAAGAAATACAGAAATTCCAAGACAAAAAAATGCACTAGTATTGTACTTAAATGCACAGCTATCCCAGCTGATAAATGGATATAAGACCAATATATTTTCAGGTGAAAAAACAAGTTTAAAACTATTACTAATGAATCTTGAACACATATCCAAAATTATACTTCCATATGTTTTTTTAATCAATTTTATCTGAAGAAAAGTACATTTATGTTATAGAAGAATGAGAAATTTCCTTGGAAGAGAAATTTTATCTATGATCAACCACAGAATCTTTCTGGCACATTACTGAGCTTTGCAAAGAGCTATAAATAACTAATTTGACACATGTGGGATTGTCTAACATTTTTTAAATTGAGCTATAGTTGATTTAAAATATTGTGTTAGCTTCAGGTGTACAGCAAAATGATTCAATTATACACACACATATATATCTATTTTTTTCAGATTCTTTTTCTTATGGATTATTACAAAATATTGAGTATAGTTTGCTATACGGTAGGTTCTTGTTGGTTACCTGTTTTATATATAGTAGTGTGTATATGTTACTCCCAAACTCCTAATTTAACCCTCCTCCTCTCCACCTTTCCCCTTTGGTAACCATAAGTTTGTTTTCTATGTCTGTGGGTCTATTTCTGTTTTCTATATAAGTTCATTTGTATCAATTTTTTTTTTTTAGATTCCACATATAAACGATATCATATGATGTTTGTCTTTCTCTATCTGGCTTACTTCACTTAGTATGATAATCTCTAGGTCCATCCATGTTGCTTCAAATGGCATTATTTCATTCTTTTTATGGCTGAGTGATTTTCCATTGTATATATGTACCACAACTTCTTTATCCATTCATCTGTCGATAGACATTAGGTTGCTTCCATATCTTGGCTATTGTAAATAGTGCTGCAATGAACATTGGGGTGTTGTATCTTTTCAAATTATGGTTTTCTCTGGATTTATGACCAGGAGTGGAATAAAAACTTAAAAAACTAAAAATAGAACTATCATATATGATCCTGTAATCCCACTCTGGAGCATATATCCAGAGAAAACTATAATTCAAAAAGGGATTGTCTAACTTTTGACACAGATATTTTGTATGTCAAATGAAAGACACACAGTCATTTTACGACTCCACAAATGCTTATTTTAAGGAACTTACAAAAGTAGGTATTCAGCAGAGTAAGCAAAGTGGGGAAAATGAACACAACATGCTACCAGCTTCTAAAGGAACCCAAATCATGTGCTGAGATTTAAGGTCAGCACAGAAATGATGAAGCAAGGGAGAAAGAGAGGAAGTAAAACTGGTGGAGAATATAAAAACTGGCATCATCACACTTTTTCAGAATGGGTTTGTACCTTTACTCAGTAATTCCACATTCATAGAAATTTACAATAAGATATGGGCTATGTTCAAAAATCCACACACAAAAATCTTTTTTAAACATTTTTCATAGCAAAGACAAATTGGAAACAAACAAAAAAATTAATGACAGGGGATTAGTTGAATAAATTATGTCACATACTGAAAAGGAATAGAACACATCCTAGAAAAATTATGCTTCAGGAAAATATTTATTGACTTGGGGAAAATAGTTATGTAATACATTTAAGAGAATAATGTGAGATATAGAATGGTACAGTGAATAATGTAAATTTTGTAACATCCATATATAAACATGGATATGATAGAGAAAATATGATTACGTCCTACATACCTCTGAAGGATGGGCCCTGAAGTAGACAGTTTGTTTGGCTAAACTGGACAAATGTGGTGACGATAATGAACCATTAGAGGCATCCCATTTCCATTTTCTGACTCTGTGAGCCCTGAAAACCAGGAACATAAGTATCAGAAAGGCTATATACTTTTTACAGATATCAAAATATATCAGTAAGTGTCACCTTCTTAACTCCCAGAGTAAATAGGTGAATCAAAGTTCACTTTTATGAACTTTACAAAAGGGAGTCAATAAAAGAAGAGCTCGATGTCCTCCTGATATCATCACCTCATCAAGATTAATTCTGTACCATAGGAACAATATTAACTATTGTGAAGTTTAACTGAAAAATAAACAATTTATTTAAATCCAGGACATCTGTTAGGAACACAAATAAAAAGGCAACCAGGTAAAAGGAAATGCTGAGAGTGTGCCCAGCTCTTGTCAGAGAGATCTTTCACCTCTGTGAAAGATCTCAAGTTCCTGTTGATCTTTGGTGCAATAAAAAATGTACTGGACAGCTTGAGACGAATCACCATAAACATCGTGGACTGTCATCTCGTGGAAGCGTGGAAGACCACCTGTTCCTTGTGCAAAGGACACAGACACAGGCTGGGACCTGAAACTGAGAAGAGGAAGGGAACTAAATAAGAATGCTGCCCCAGACAAAGGTTGAGTCAACCAGTGTGGTTTCTACACCACGGTTCTTTTCTTGTTCAAGCTCCGGGGGTCACTTGCTCAAAATTAGACACCACAGTCAAATAGGAGGAGGCTGGGGAAGACATCACAGGTTAAATGACTACTACTTTTGGCCCTCCAAGTCATCAGTAATCTTCTGTTAGGGAGCAGTAATATTTCCACACTATTGACAGTGGTGCAAACTCTATTTCTATTGAAAACTCTAAGCCTGTCAGACAGAAAGACTTGAGTTCCAGGCTGGCTCAATCATTTATTAGTTGCTTGCATTTGTGAAAGTCTCTTATTCTCTCTGAATATGTTTCCTGTCGCATAAAATAGTGTTAATGATATCTACTTGGCAAGGGCTTTTTGAGGATTAAAAGAAATATTATATGTAAAATGCCTAAAGTAATGCCTGGCACACAATAGATGTTTAATAATAGGTTCTTTCTACTTGCCCTCTTTTACCACCTTCTCTAGGTATAAGTTTTATTTAGTAGTTGCTTAAAAATAGTGAGAAAGCAGAGGAGGAGGAGAATAAAGAAAATTATTTTAGTAAGTTCAGACATAATTTAAAAATCCCCAAAGACATGACAGGTTATTACAGACTCTAGAGTTTTGCTATTTATGCTCAGATGCTGTTTGTGTGTGTGTGTGTGTGTGTGTGTGTGTGTATGTGTACCTTTTTACAAGAATTATGCTCTTAAGCTGTTTAACTGCAAAAGATTGTGTGCATGTGTGTTGTGTATTCATTTTTATTTTGCTACTAGAATTAAGGAAATAATATCAGGAGACTAAATTCTTAAGCATTTTTCTAGAGATCAACAGAAACTTGAGACTTATCTTTGGCAGAACTATACAGAAACTACCTGGAAAAATGGCTTAATTTTAGTTAATTTACATGAAGCAAATGGGCTAGGGGAGATTGAAAGTGTGAGTTTTCAGTGTGGTCCTCTGTCTGGACATCTATACAACAAATTCACTTATTTAACAAGTAGTTACTGGGAACTTTATTGTGCTGGGATTGTGCTATGTCCAGCTGCCAATTCTGTGCCAGGGACGTGGATTTTTCTCAAGTTACTAATTGCACGTGGTCTCCTAAGCGAGAGCTGCAAAAGCCCAGTCATTTTCTAGCTACTCTCCTATTTCCAATTAAATGTCACCATTTGGGGCAAATCTGACCCTTTACACCAAACCAGAAGTTCCAGACTATAATCCTTCATAATTTATAATGATCAGGAGCCAGAAGTAACAACTAAAAGCTTAGTTACTTTTACAAAACAGTAAGAATGGCAGATCATGAAGCACTTCAGCAAACTGTATTTTGCTGCTCCTAGGAAAGCCACTTAAAGTACGTGTGACCAGCTTAAGATATGTGTGATTTCAGTGCTGCAAAATTCGTTCCCATGTTGCTTGTCCCTGATCTAATTGCTCATGCAATATGCAGCTACTCCTCTATACCAGCCGGAGATTTCTAAGCAAAGTAAAATATTTCTACACAAAACTGGTCAGTTTTGTAAAGGAAACTACAATTGTCAAAAATTCTTATAATTAAACCTATTTCTCTGCAACTAGAGCTTGTCAGCATAATAGTCAGGTAGATCACAGTTTTCAACACTTTCACAGAGAGAAAAATCTACCTGGTTTATTTTTCCAGGCCCTTTGGTAATGAGAGTGTTGTTTGCTGGTTCTCTGGCTTTGGGAACATAGATTACCCCTTCCCTCTTTTTTTTAAAGCATTGTGTTGTAGAAAAAGTTTTAGTTAAAGGAAAACAACTGCTTTGATTTGATAAGATGGCAAATAAGAGTTACGTAATATTCACAGAAACAATTCTTCCAATTCTTGTTTATCTTAAATATTTTTTGACAGAAAAATAAGCAAAGAGAAGAAAATTTTTAAAAATGTATTCATAATCACTTCACCTAGAGATACTGCTAGCACTTTAGTATATATCCTCTGGTTCTGTACATGTACAAATAGACATCTATATATTTTCTCTCTTTTTTTTTAACATCTTTATTGGAGTATAATTGCTTTACAATGGTATGTTAGTTTTTGCTTCATAACAAAGTGGATCAGCTACATGTATACATATATCTCCATATCCCCTCTCTCTTGTGTCTCCCTCCCACCCTCCCTACTCCAGCCCTGTAGGTAGACACAAAGCTCCGAGCTGAGCTCCCTGTGCTATGCTGCTGCTTCCCACTAGCTATCTATTTTACATTTGGTAGTATATATATGTCCACGCCACTCTCTCACTTCATCCCAGCTTACACTTCCTCCTCCCCATGTCCTCAAGACCATTCTCTACGTCTGTGTCTTTATTCCTGTCCTGCCACTAGGTTCTTCAGAACCAATTTTTTTTTAAATTCCATATATATGTGTTAGCTTAAGGAATTTGTTTTTCTCTTTCTGACTTACTTCACTCTGTATGACAGACTCTAGGTCCATCCACCTCACTACATATAACTCAATTTTGTTTCTTTTTATGGCTGAGTAATATTCCATTGTATATATGTGCCACATCTTCTTTACCCATTAATCTCCCGATGGACACTTAGGTTGCTTCCATGTCATGCCTATTGCAAATAGAGCTGCAATGAACATTGTGGTACATGACTCTTTTTGAATTATGGTTTTCTTAGGGTATATGCCCAGTAGTGGGATTACTGGGT
Source organism: Mesoplodon mirus (assembly GCF_964341445.2). Taxonomy (NCBI): domain Eukaryota; kingdom Metazoa; phylum Chordata; class Mammalia; order Artiodactyla; family Ziphiidae; genus Mesoplodon; species Mesoplodon mirus. The sequence continues at coordinate 28,782,418 of NC_138986.1, read as the reverse complement.
TGTATGGTAGTTCTATTTTTAGTTTTTTAAGGAATCTCCATACTGTTCTCCATGCTGGCCATAACAATTTACATTCCCACCAACAGTGCAAGAGAGTTCCCTTTCCTCCACACCCTCTCCAGCATTTATTGTTTGTAGATTTTTTGATGATGGCCATTCTGACCAGTGTGAGGTGATACCTCATGGTACTTTTGATTTGCATTTCTCTAATCATTAGTGATGTGCAGCATCCTTTCATGTGTTTGTTGGCAATCTGTATATCTTCTTTGGAGAAATGTCTACTTAGATCTTCTGCCCATTGTTGGATTGGGTTGTTTGTTTTTTTAATATTCAGCTGCTGGTAAATTTTGGAGATTAATCCTTTGTCAGTTGCTTCATTTGCAAATATTTTCTCCCATTCTGAGGGTTGTCTTTTTTATGGATTCCTTTGCTGTGCAAAAGCTTTTAAGTTTCATTAGGTCCCATTTGTTTGTTTATTTATTTATTTATTTATTTATTGCAGTACACGGGCCTCTCATTGTTGTGGCCTCTCCTGTTGCGGAGCACAGGCTCCGGACGTGCAGGCTCAGTGGCCATGGCTCTCCGCAGCATATGGGATCTTCCCAGACCGGCGCACGAACCTGTGTCCCCTGCATCGGCAGGCAGACTCTCAACCACTGTGCCACCAGGGAAACCCTATTTTTGTTTTTATTTGCATTTCTCTGGGAGGTGGGTCAAAAAGGATTTTGCTGTGATTTATGTCATAGAATGTTCTGCCTATGTTTTCCTCTAAGAGTTTTATACTGGCTGGCGTTACATTTAGGTCTTCAATCCATTTTGAGTTTATTTTTGTGTATGGTGTTAGGGAGTGTTCTAATTTCATTCTTTTACATATACCTGTCCTGTTTTCCCAGCACCACTTATTGAAGAGGCTGTCTTTTCTCCATTGTATATTCTTGCCTCCTTTATCAAAAAGAAGGTGACCATATGTGCATGAGTTTATCTCTGGGCTTTCTATCCTGTTCCATTGATCTATATTTCTGTATTTATGCAGTACCATACTGTCTTGATTACCATAGCTTTGTAGTATAGTCTGAAGTCTGGAAGCCTGATTCCTCCAGCTCCGTTTTTCTTTCTCAAGATTGCTTTAGCTATTCAGGGTCTTTTGTGTTTCCATACAATTTGTGCAATTTTTTGTTCTAGTCCTGTGAAAAATGCCATTGGTAGTTTGATAAGGATTGCATTGAATCTGTAAATTGCTTTGGGTAGTAGAGTCATTTTCACAATGTGGATTCTTCCAATCCAAGAACATGATATATCTCTCCATCTGTTCGTATCATCTTTAATTTCTTTCATCAGTGTCTTATAGTTTTCTGCATACAGGTCTTTTTTCTCCTTAGGTAGGTTTATACATAGGTATTTTATTCCTTTCATTGCAATGGTAAACAGGAGTGTTTCCTTAATTTCTCTTTCAGATTTTTCATCATTAGTGTAAAGCAATACAAGAGATTTCTGTGCATTAATTTTTTGTCCTGCTACTTTACCAAATTCATTGATTAGCTCTAGTAGTTTTCTGGTAGCATCTTTAGGATTCTCTATGTATAGTATCATGTCATCTGCAAACAGTGAAAGCTTTACTTCTTCTTTTCCGATTTGGATTCCTTTTATTTCTTTCTCTTCTCTGATTGCTGTGGCTAAAACCTCCAAAACTATGTTGAATAATAGTAGTGAGAGTGGGCAACCTCGTCTTCTTCCTGATCTTAGAGGAAATGGTTTCAGTTTTTCACCGTTGAGAACAGTGTTGGCTGTAGATATGTCATATATGGCCTTTATTATGTTGAGGTAAGTTCCCTCTATGCCTACTTTCTGGAGGGTGTTTATCATAAATGGGTATTGAATTTTGTCCAATTTCTTCTGCATCTAGGATGAAGAGATGATCATATGTTTTTTCTCTTTCAATTTGTTAATATGTCTTATCACACTGATTGATCTGCATATATTGAAGAATCCTTGCATTCCTGGGATAAACCCCAGTTGATCATGGTGTATGATCCTTTTAATGTGCTGTTGGATTCTGTTTACTAGTATTTTATTGAGGATTTTTGCATCTATGTTTATCAGTGATATTGGCCTGTGATTTTCTTTCTTTGTGACATCTTTGTCTGGTTTTGGTATCAGGGTGATGGTGGCCTCATAGAATGAGTTTGGGAGTGTTCTTCCCTCTGCTATATTTTGGAAGAGTTTGAGAAGGATAGGTGTTAGCTCTTCTCTAAATGTTTGATAGAATTTGCCTGTGAAGCCATCTGGTCCTGGGCTTTTGTTTGTTGGAAGATTTTTAATCACAGTTTCAATTTCAGTGCTTGTGATTGGTCTGTTTATATTTTCTATTTCTTGCTGGTTCAGTCTTGGAAGGTTGTGCTTTTCTAAGTATTTGTCCATTTCTACCAGGTTGTCCATTTTATTGGCATAGAGTTGCTTGTAGTAATTTCTCATGATCCTTTGTATTTCTGCAGTGTCAGTTGTCACTTCTCCTTTTTCATTTCTAATTCTATTGATTTGAGTCTTCTCCCTTATTTTCTTGATGAGTCTGGATAATGGTTTATCAATTTTGTTTGTCTTCTCAAAGAATTGGCTTTTAGTTTTATTGATCTTTGGTATTGTTTCCTTCATTTCTTTTTCCTTTACTTCTGATCTGATCTGTATGATTTCTTTCCTTCTGCTAACTTTGGGGTTTTTTTGTTCTTCTTTCTCGAATTGCTTTAGGTGTAAGTTTAGGTTGTTTATTTGAGATGTTTCTTGCTTCTTGAGGCAGGATTGTATTGCTATAAACTTCCCTCTTAGAACTGCTTTTACTGCATCCCATAGGTTTTGGGTCATTGTGTTTTCATTGTCATTTGTTTCTAGGTATCTTTCGATTTCCTCTTTGATTTCTTCAGTCATCTCTTGGTTATTTAGTAGTTTATTGTTTAGCCTCCATGTGTTTATATTTTTTACAGATATTTTCATGTAATTGATCTCTAGTCTCATAGAATTGTGTTTAGAAAAGATACTTGATATGATTTCAATTTTCTGAAATTTACCAAGGCTTGATTTGTGACCCAAGATATAATCTATCCTGGAGAATGTTCCATGAGCACTTGAGAAGAAAGTGTATTCTGTTGTTTTTGGATGGAATGTCCTATAACTATCAATTAAGTCCATCTTGTTTAATGTATCATTTAATGCTTGTGTTTCCTTATTTATTTTCATTTTGGATGATCCGTCCATTGTTGAAATTGGGGTGTTAAAATCCCCTATTTTGACTGTGTTACTGTCGATTTCCCCTTTTATGGCTGTTAGCATTTGCCTTATGTATTGAGGTACTCCTATGTTGGGTGCCTAAATATTTACAATTGTTATATCTTCTTCTTGGATTGATCCCTTGATCATTATGTAGTGTTCTCCTTTGTCTCTTGTAATAGCCTTTATTTTAAAGTCTATTTTGTCTGATATGAGAATTGCTACTCCAGCTTTCTTTTGATTTCCATTTGCATGGAATATCTTTTTCCATCCCCTCACTTTCAGTCTGTATATGTCCCTAGGTCTGAAGTGGGTCTCTTGTAGACAGCATATATATGGGTCTTGTTTTTGTATCCATTCAGCCAGTCTATGTCTTTTGGTTGGAGCATTTAATCCATTTACATTTAAGGTAGTTATTGATATGTATGTTCCTATTACCATTTTCTTAATTGATTTGGGTTTGTTATTGTAGGTCTTTTCCTTTTCTTGTGTTTCCTGCCTAGAGAAGTTCCTTTAGCATTTGTTGTAAAGCTGGTTTGGTGGTGCTGAATTCTCTTAGCTTTAGCTTGTCTGTAAAGGTTTTAATTTCTCCATCAAATCTGAATGAGATCCTTGCTGGCTAGATTAACCTTGGTTATAGGATTTTCCCTTTCATCACTTTAAATATGTCCTGCCAATCCCTTCTGGCTTGCAGAGTTTCTGCTGAAAGATCAGCTGTTAACCTCATGGGGATTCCCTTGTATATTATTTGCTGTTTTTCCCTCGTTGCTTTTAATATTTTTTCTTTGTATTTAATTTTTGATAGTTTGATTAATACGTGTCTTGGCGTGTTTCTCCTTGGATTTATCCTGTATGGGACTCTCTGTGCTTCCTGTACTTGATTGACTATTTCCTTTCCCATATTAGGGAAGTTTTCAACTGTAATCTCTTCAAATATTTTCTCAGTCCCCTTGTTTTTCTCTTCTTCTTCTGGGACCCCTATAGTTTGAATGTTGGTGTGTTTAATGCTGCCCCAGACATCTCTGAGACTGTCCTCAATTCTTCTCATTCTTTTTTCTTTATTCTTCTCTGTGGTAGTTATTTCCACTATTTTATCTTCCAGGTCATTTATCTGTTCTTCTTTCTCAGTTATTCTGCTATTGATTCCTTCTAGAGAATAATTTCATTTATTGTGTTGTTCATCACTGTTTGCTCTTTATTTCTTCTAGGTCCTTGTTAAACATTTCTTGTATTTTCTCCATTCTATTTCTAAGATTTTGGATCATCTTTACTATCATTACTCTGAATTCTTTTTTCAGATAGATTGCCTATTTCTTCTTCATTTGTTTAGTCTGGTGGGTTTTTACCTTGCTCCTTTATCTTCTGTGTGTTTTTCCATCTTCTCACTTTGCTTAACTTACTGTTTTGGGGGTCTCCTTTCTCAGGCTGCAGGTTCATAGTTCCTTTTCGTTTTGGTGTCCGCCCCTAGTGGCTAAGGTTGTTTTATTGGGTTGTGTAGGCTTCCTGGTGGAGGGGATTGGTGCCTGTGTTCTGGTGGATGAGGCTGGATCTTGTCTTTCCGGTGGGCAGGACCGTATCCAGTGGCGTGTTCTGGGGTGTCTGTGACCTTATTATGATTTTAGGCAGCCTCTCTGCTAATGGGTGGGGTTGTGTTCCTGTCTTGTTAGCTGTTTGGCATAGGGTGTTCAGCACTGTAGCTTGCTGGTCGTTGAGTGGAGTTGGGTCTTAGTGTTGAGATGGAGATCTCTGGGAGAGCTTTTGCTGTATGATATTACATGGAGCTGGGAGGTCTCTGGTGGACCAGTGCCCTGAACTTGGCTATCCCACCTCAGAGGCACAGGCCTGACACTGGCCAGAGCACAAAAACCCTGTCAGCCACATGGCTCAGAAGAAAAAGGAGGAAAAAAAGAAGAAAGAAAAAATAATAAAGTTTTTAAAGTAAAAAATATATATTATTAAAAATAAAAATATTTAAAAGTCATAAAAAAAGAAAGAAGAGAGCAACCAAACCAATAAACAAATCCACCAGTGATAACAAGTGCTAAAAACTATACTAAAAACAAACAAACAAACAAAAAGAACAGACACACAGAACCTTAGGACAAATGGTTAAAACAAAGCTATACAGACAAAATCACACAAAGAAGCATACACACACACTCACAAAAAGTGAAGAAGGAAAAGTCTATATGTATCTGAGACAGTCAAAGCTGTTTTTAGGATTTGAGACAGAGATTCAGGGAAGAATGCAAAGGTGGTGTGCTCCATCCAAGATGATCTCCCTTCCTCCTGAAACCATCTGTAGAGAATTACTACACCCTGGTAACTGATAGCCCTCTGGTGGTCACCTTGGCATCGGTGCGGTCACTCTTCCTCTTCTTGGTGCTGGTGTTTGTTGCAGTGTGGCTGTGTAGGCCTCAGTGTTCTTTATACCACGCCCAAAAGATGCAGTTAGGGACACTCTAGCAGGATGTCAGCTATCAGAAATGGTCTCTCAGGGTGGCTGTATGCTTTCTGGCTATATTTTCTTTAGCTAAAATGGGATCATACTCTCTTTGATGTTATATATCCCATTTCCCCATGGCATTCAGTGTTCTCCTACATCGTTATTTCTAATGACAGCACGGTACTCCCCTGTATTATGATTTATTTAACCAATAAAGGCATATATGGATGGATATACAGGATAAATAATGCCTTTAGAGCTTGAGCTTCTAAACCACCTTTCCCCTTCTAAGTTGTCTTGGAAACTGTATTCTCAGCTGGTGTCTGAATGTGTGCTTCTCTCCCCAGCCAACTCACAGTCTCCAGGAGTCAACTTCTGGTAGTTAATTGAGTCAGAAACTAATTGAGCTCAGGGAACTAAGTACCCTGTAGTCCTTTGGAAAAGGAAAACTAAAGCATGAGTTAGAACATGACTTTTTTTTTCTGACCAAACAGAGTGTGATTCAGAGTGCGTGAAATTTAAAACAGATTTTCATTCATTCAACTAATGCAGAAACAGTCCCTGCTTTGTGCATCAGGCATCACACTACACACTGTGGATACATTGGACTCTACGTTTTGTTTAGTTTCTTTCTTGTGGAGCTTACATTTCAATGGACTAACAATTTTTAAAAGTCAAGAAAACAGCCTCAAAGCCTTTTTGTTGTTGTTATCACAACTAAATTGGAGTAGAAATTTTATGCTACAAACACCTGTATATTTGAAGCTATCACAAAAGATGTAAGATTCTTTTGTAAACTCAAAATATTCCATTTTCTAATGGGAATCATATATTCTGTATATACATTACCTAAATAATAGTGTACGGAAAAGGCATACTCTCCCCTCGATTATGGAACAGAGGGGATACCTTAATATGGTTATTTTAATTCATAGGAAACAAACTCTCTAGAGCTTTGGAGGCATTTGCCCAAGGAGTAAATGACGTAGTTTTAGACATGAATTGACCTCAGCTATAAAATCAGGAGTGTGTGCGTGAGACGCCGCACAGCACAGTGGTCAGATTGGAAGCTATTTAGGAGACAGTGGGAACTTGATTAACTATGAACGTGGGAATGGTTGAGTAAATTATGATCCACTCATTAGAGGGACTATTATGCAGCTATTAGAATGAATGAGTAAGCTTTATGTTTACTGATTTGGGAAGATATTTGTGATATACACTTAATTGAAAAAACAAGGCTGCAGAGTAATATGTAGGATAACAATGCTATTTTGCTTTAAAAATAAGGAAGAGGAAAATGGTGTGTCTCTCCATATATTTACATGTGTTTATATGTGCGTGGAAATAGATGGGAAAGGCTACCTACCTAACAATATTGATTATTTCAGATAAATGGAATGGAGTTGAGATGGGGAAGTGATTATTTTATATACCGTATCTTTTTACCATGAGCAGGTATTGCCTTAGTCATTTTTTAAAGTAGAAAAAATAAAGAAAAAAGTTACAAGGTGGCCAGGGCTGAAAACATATCTTTGAAACCACTTTACTGTTAATATTAATCAGCAATTATTCCTGGAGTATTTATTGTTTGCAAGAATGAGAACAAAATATTAGACTTACTACCTACTAGGAGGACCAATAATCTAACTGGGGACATAAGATCTAATTACATGAAAAGATTAGTGTTTTCATGCTGGGAACAGAGTTGGCTAATTGATATTTATTTTTTGAAAGGAGTGGAATGAAAGTGGTATAGTGAGTAGAGCTTGGATGTGGCAATAATCTCCCGCTCTGCTACTCACTTGTTATGTGAACTTAGACAAGTCCTTAACATCTGTAACACGGTCGCTCAGACTCTTCACCTCTGGCGTTGAGAACGAAAACATCTGGATGCAAAACAGTGAATTAACATTGCATCGAAGATTGGTGTGATGGGCATTTCCCCCTCTCCCACAGCAGAACTTGGGAATTGGGGGGCACTTTTCCAGGACTTAGTCTTTGAAGTTGAGTCCATAGCTCCACAGTTATTAGGAGACTTCTGAGAACCAAACCAGCCCCAACGGCCAGCTCAGAATTCTTGGCTCAACCCAGGTCCTGATATTCAGTGGCCAAAATGCAAAACCAGGCAACTTTTGCTTGCAGTGCTAAGTTGCAAACCATCTGTCTCTAGTCTCTAGTGAGTGCTCTTGGGCAGCACAGAACAAAAGCCATCATCCCCAAGTTCCAGTTCTAAGGTTCTCTTGGTCTGGGCATAAAGCCAGAGGCAATTCTACATAAGTGGTGAGCCAGTGCCATCTGATTGTCATTATCTCCTATGTGATGGTTGAGAAAAGTAAGGAAGGAAGAGCCAGAATAGCCAAAGACTATCTTAATTCCAAAATGGGCAGGGAAGAAAGGGCAGAAGAACACAAGGACAGGCACTCACAAGGATCAGTTTTACCGACAGCATCAGCAAAACTAACCAGCTGGCTCTCATCCAGGGAGTTCCCCATCCAGCTGCTCTGTGTGCGTGTCCCAGGTCTAAAGAGCACACACAGCCTGTACCTGGCCAGTCCAAGTCCTCATCCATCCTGCAGTGGGTTACGGACTGCATTTCATGGGCCTCCCACTTTGGAAAAAAATGGTAGGGAAAAAGAAAATAACAGGTAGTCCTTCCATGTTACCTGACATATTTAATGGTAGTCACATTTTCAAAAGTGAAGACTGAATTTTGATGCTTAGGCTGTTGTATGGGCCTGTGTCCTGCTGCTTTCCCTTCATCCTCAGCTTCTGATTGTCACAATGTTTAGATGTTGTACAAGGAAGAGAACAAAGACACAGACCTTTTGGAATTGACAAAACTATCTCAATGGGAGCAAGCAATGAAAAATAAGAGATATTGAACACAAGAGCTGAGCGACTGTATTTTAGGGCTGGAGGTGGGAGCCCCATATACTGTGTGGGAAGACTGGAGCAAGCTGCCAATTGAAATCTCCTTCAGATGATTCAGCAGGGGGAGGGAGAGGAGAGGGGGCGACCCCTTAGCGTGCTGAGCACTAGGGGAATATCTTGCAATTTTAGAGAATGTTGAGAGGTGGAAGTGTGAGTGGGCAGCCTGCATTTCTTCTGCACCTACCACCACACTATCTCCTTGCTTGCAAAAAGTCCATTATTTCACCGTGAAGCATTCATGCTCCGAATTAGGCTAGCAAAAATGCATCTGGTTCCATCTAGCTAGGATCTGTTCTGTAGGCAAATGCCCTGGCATGGAAAAGGTTTTTAAAGAATGGAAACTTGACTATCTAATCAGGCTTTTGATATTCTCTTAAGCTAGTTTGTACTTTACCTTTAAATAGTACCCAGGGGAGGAAATAGCTCATCGTGGAAAGAACACTCCCCTGGGCATCTAGAGACCAGCTCCCTAGTTTCCAGTTTGCGGCACAGAAACTCTTGGACTGAGGGCAGTTCTCTGAACTTATTTAGCCCTCAGATTCCCCACTGAGATAAAATAAATTAGACTAAGTCACTTCTAAATTCCCTTTCCACTCCAGGATTCTGTGTTTTGCCAAAAATCACTGGATGAGGACTAATGTTTTAACAGCCTGGCTCCACTGACTCAGCACAGATTCCTCAAACTATCTGCTATTAAGTCCTACTGGTTTAAGAGAATCCAGGTGGTTGGTGAAAGTGCTTTGCATTCTTGGAAACACACAATGCACTGGGAGAATTGTACTCATTTTATAAACGTGGTAACTCTGCTTTTCCTTAAGCTATACACCATGAAGCCTCCCAGGGGGTTAGGTCAGGGCAGTGATGGCTTTAGAATGACAAAGCCCTCTTCTCTGTGAACTGTGGCAGGCACTTAATTTCTCTTAGTCTCAGTTTCCTCCTCTGTGACTTGGTGACAATGAAAGCCCCCTTGAAGGGTTTGAGGGAGGAGGAGGAACCTGGGCTCTCCACTGAGCAGTGGAGAAGTCTCTCCTAGCAGGAAGATGTGAAGCTTTGGCCTCAGGCAGACCAAGTTCAAGGGCTGGTTTCGTAGTTTCTTACATATGTTGCCGTTTGAACTTCATTTCTCTACACCTTGGCTTCTTCATGTGTGAAATGGCAATGATAACCTTTACCACACACAATTACTCTTTGTAAAGAGTTGAGCGGAGTTCACGGCACTTGGTAAGGATCCAGTTAATAATAATTACTGTGCATTACCCACAAATTCAAAATCCGCCTGATCTGGGCACATCAGCTGGAGTTTACTTTTATATGACAAAGGGAAGTGGTCTTGCTAGAAAAGAGTTCAAATGGCAATGCAAGAATATAATTCTAGGGGCTTCCCTGGTGGCTCAGTGGTTAAGAATCCACCTGCCAATGCAGGGGATATGGGTTCGAGCCCTAGTCCGGTAAGATCCCACATACCACGGAGCAACTAAGCCTGTGTGCCACAACTACTGAGCCTGCGCTCTAGAGCCTGTGAGCCACAACTACTGAGCCCACGAGCCACAACTACTTAAGTCTGCGTGCCTAGAGCTCGTGCTCCACATCAAGAGAAGCCACCACAATGAGAAACTTGAGCACTGCAACGAAGAGTAGACCCCGCTCGCTGCAACTAGAGAAAGCCTGCACGCAGCAACGAGACCTAATGCAGTCAAAAATAAATAAATAAAATAAATAAATTTGAAAAAAAAGAATGTAATTCTAATCTACCTAGAAGATGAGCTGTGTTTACATAGAGATAACGAATTCCGTATGTTGAATTTATGTATAAATACCAATTGAAATAAAAATAAAAGTCAACATTGTTTTGATTTGCATATTATTCTATTTATGATAAGAACTTCTACCTAATCTTTTATTTGTGAAGTTATTACAGTATTTGAAATAAAGATAAAATTGTATTTTCTTGACAGAGTTGGGGGTTGGAGGAATTACAAGTGCACTTTCCTTGAGGCATTAGTTAGGTTCTTTGGTTACAGGCAACAAATGCTAACTCTGGTTCAATTTATTAGAAGGATACTGGTGAGCACAATGCACCAAGTTGACGGAAGTCTGAAGAATCAGGTTTAGAGATGGGACAGAAATCAGGAGGGCCTCCTGGCATGGGCAGTTTCTTCCCTCTTTTCATCAGAATCGAAGAGAGAGGACTTCCCTGATGGTCCAGTGCTTAAGACTTTGTGTTTCCACTGCAGGGGACATGGGTTCAATCCCTGGTCAGGGAAGTTCTGCATGCCGCAAAGTGAGGCTAACAGAAAAATCAAAGAGAGGAAGTCCAGCTGACCAGGCTTAGGTCTTAGAAGGCCTTCCCTTCAAATCCTTCCCAGAGGAAGAATGTGGCCAAATGATACTTCTGGAACCTCCATTAAAGAAGAGCTTATCTGAATTTTCTGACCTGCCAAGATGACCCACTATGGATGGGAAGTAAATCCCCCAAAGGAAACAGAGATGCTGATAGGAAGAGGGGATTGATGCTGGCTAATCTATCAACAAAGGTCCACCACAGAGTCGACAGAGCTGTTTCCACACCTGACCCTGTTCCTTGTGAAGAGAACTACTTCCCTCCCCCAAATCTCTTATAAGAATGGAGATAATAGTAAACCCAACACAACAGGGTTAGTTTGAAGTATACATATTGTAATGCTTAACAGGTGCCCAGGACAATATCTGTCTCATACTAAGCATGTCTATTAACTTTCCCTAAATCATACTATTCTTTCTAATTTCGATTGTGCCAGTGTTAGGCTTTTCCATATTAGTTGCATGTATAAACATACTTGTGGTATGTTTCTTAGATCCATGCATATTATTATTCTATTATCAAAGTGTGTTCTTCCAGAGAAAAGAGATCATGCCTCACTTTCAACAGTGCCATTTGCTTTTGAATAACTGGCAATGATAATAATAACAGGGAGGAATTGCCCTAGTGATTAGTTTTAAATATTGTTTTGAGGGTTTTTTTTTTTTACTATCTACATAATATGTTATTTATAACACAGTTGGCGTTTATAGTTATGCTTGAGCTATAGGCTTCCATTTTCTTTTCCATGGTCATGCTGAAGAATCTTGATTATACAGAGACTTTTGTCTCTGTATACAAGACTTCTGATGATGGAATGGTTGATGTGGGCTTCCCTCCCTAAATATTTTGCTGATTTACTTGTTCCATTTTTAAACACCACGAGATTACCATTGGTGACATCTGCTAATTATTTGGTTTGACGCATGGCTGTCATGAGACTTCCATCTGCAGCAATCAGGAAGACGTGATCAGTGTGAGGCTAATGCTACCCAGTCCATGACCTATTTGTAGTAATGAGTACCCTTATCTATTTTTCTTTTTTCCCCATAGGTATCATGTGTTGGAAACATAGCTGCCAGAAGTTTAGCATAAACCTAGTGAGACTGAATATAACTTCCATCCAGTGGAAGGTGCATTGTCTTCCTATTAACAGCATAACAACTCTCGAATTGCATTGGCCCAACCAATTGCACATTTAAAACCTTCTACAACTCTCTTAAGGTCTCCTCCTAACCCTAATTCCAATGTAGAAGCAGTCTTGAAAGAGAGCTGAAAACTGACCTTTTTTGCTTCCTGGTACCAGGTTTTGAGAAGTCCCCTCAAATGGCCCTTGATTGTTTTTTCACCATCATCATGTGACTGCCACAGCTTCATTAAGACATGTTAGTTAAGCTTCCTGGCTTAATGCTGAGCAAATTAAATCATACTCAGTAAACTCACTAATAATTTTGCTTGTTTGTTTTTGTGATGCTCAGCCAAGATTAGAGAGGCAGTGAGCTCAGAACCTGGTAGTAGCCATACTTGCTAATTCTTCATTCAACACTTTAGATCAAATTAGTGCACATTTTCATCATGTTGTGTTCTACCAAAGCAAACAGAGGAGAAGGCTTTCTGTCCCCTGGTGCTTCTCGTCTGCTACCGCAGCAGATGACTCAGCACAGGAATCCTCCAGACAAGAGTATAGAGGGATTTGTACATCTGCTCATGGAGCATGGGAAAGCCACCTTTGAGGGCTTAACATAAGAAGTAGGTGTTAGGGCTTCCCTGGTGGCGCAGTGGTTGAGAGTCCACCTGCCGATGCAGGGGACACAGGTTCATGCCCTGGTCCGGGAAGATCCCACATGCCGCAGAGTGGCTGGGCCCGTGAGCCATGGCCGCTGAGCCTGCGCGTCCAGAGCCTGTGCTCTGCAACGGGAGAGGCCACAACAGTGAGAGGCCCGTGTACCGGGAAAAAAAAAATAGTAGGTGCTAAAAAGCTAAGTATCAGGTCAATGAATAGAGAGGATCACTCAATCGGTTATAGTTGGCCCTGCTGGGGAAAACAGAAGAGACTCTGGGCTCTGGGCCTTGTTGCTCTCTTAGCCCCTTGTTCCTCTCCTAGCTCCCTCCCATTGGGGAGCCCTTTGGGGGAGCATTGCTTATTTATAAGCTGGCCATTGCTTATTCTGGTGCCTCTGCCAGGTTCCTCCTACCTCAGTACATTGACATCTGCTGCTCCCTCCTCCTGAAAATCTCCCTAACCCCCTTCGCCCACTAAACACTCCCCTCAGGATTTATCTGACCAGACACTTTAGGGGGAAGACTAAATCAGGACTCCATTAAATCTTCTCACACCACCTTCAAGGTACTCATTATGATTGTAATTGAATAACTAATCACAGAAATTGCTGTTTAATGAATGTATTATCTGCTAAAATGGAAGCCCCCTGAGGGTCTTATTTATGTTTGCATTTCAACTTTTTTAATACATAGTAGGTGCACAGTATACATTTTTTTAAATGAATGAGTGAATTCTGAATTGAGAACTCAACATTCTTAAATGTGACAACCCTTATTTAGGTTTTGTGAATAAACCATAGCCAAGTTTATTCTGGAGCACAATTTCAATAACCCAGGGGAGGGAGAGAGAAAAAGGTATGTAGAGGATGGGCTGAATTGGGTCAACTTTCTCTTCATTATGTTTCACCCAGGCGTAGTTGTACGCCAAGATAATTAAATGCCAAAACAAGCTTGCAGAAACTTTTCTCTTTCCACAAACTTCTCTAACTGTAGAAAGGGTAAGAATTCTTTTTAAACCCCACTTCCAGTTTACCATTTACCTCACATACTGACCCAGTCTCTAAGACTCTAACAATTTTTATTGTGATACCTGCATTTAGAACAGAATCCTAGGTACCAGGTCAGTGCCCATTTTTTTGTATGAACAGCAACAATGCTTTTCATTACTGGACATAATATACTTTCTGGTTATTTTCTCTATAGCCTTTTTAAAAAAAATTTTTTTAAATTGATTTTTCTCTATAGTCTTATACTGGAAATAAGCAATGATTGTGACTTTCCTTTGAAAGATGGAGGAAATGAGCACAGGCAAATCTGGAGCCCTTGACCACTGTCACACAGGCAAGACTGGGTCACATCTAGAGGAGCAGTGGAAGGAAACCTCCAGAACTCTGGGCCTCAGGGCAGTTTCCACAAGGCCTACAGCTAATCACAGATCCAAGGTTTCCTCCCATTGACTAAAAGTATAATAAATACAAGTTACAGCCTGACTACCTTCTGAGAAAATCTTGTAATGGTTAGTAGGGGAAAGAAGAGAAAGTCCAGATGTTTGCTTTTTTTTTTTCTCCTGCTTAGTATGAGTTGAATGCTAACTTGAGAGCAGCTTTAACGGTGGACTGGAAAGTGCTTTCTCTTAAGGAAACAGTCACGTACCAGAAAATTGGTAGGATACAGACCACACAGGATAGTTACAGGAGGACATGGATGGGGAAGGGGAAAAGGGACAGCAAGGTGTGGTCATTATTTATTCCACTGACCTGAAACCTAGCACCAGGAAGGGAAGACTCAAAAAGCAAAAGCCACACTGACTCATTGTTTTAACAGCACATCAGTTTCTTATTCATCAAACTTCCAACAAATATTTACTGAAAACTGGCAATATACTAAGCTCTGTGTATACAGCAAAGAATAAAAAGAAGCCCCTGCTCCTTTAGACTTTTCATTTCAGGGCAGGGGGTTCATAAGGGATGGAGAGAGAGATAATATACAAGTAAATAAACAAATAGGATGATTTCAAACACAAATAAATCTTCCAATAATGATAAATCAGAATAATGTGGTAGAGAGTGGCTGGACATGGGGTGTTGTTTTAAGTCTGTGTGGTCCAATACAGTAGCCACCAGTCGCAATGTAGCTGGTCCAAATTGAGAAATCCTGAAGAAACATGCCAGATTTCAAAGACCTAGTATGAGAAAAATAATATAAAATATCTCATTAATTTTTTTTCTTTTTTTTTTTTTTTTGCGGTACGTGGGCCTCTCACTGTTGTGGCCTCTCCCATTGCAGAGCACAGGCTCCGGACACACAGGCTCAGCAGCCATGGCTCACGGGCCCAGCCGCTCAGCGGCATGTGGGATCTTCCCGGACCGGGGCACGAACCCGCGTTCCCTGCATCGGCAGGCAGACTCTCAACCACTGTGCCACCAGGGAAGCCCCTATCTCATTAATTTTTTATACAAATTGTATGTTGAAATGATGATATGTTAGAGATACTGGATTAAATAAAAACATTATTAAAATTAATTTTACCTCTTTTTAATTTATTTAATGTAGCTACTAGGAATTGTACAATTACATGTCTGACTCCCACTTATCTCACTTGATGTGTCTACTGGGCAGCCCCGTGTCAACAGCTTGGGCAGGGAAGGCTGTCTGAGGAGGTGATAATACACGTAGCGGTTGACAGGCCATGTGAAGGTCTGGTGGGGCAAAGGGAATGCAGAGAACTTGAGGTGGAAACCAGTTTGGTGAGTTAGAAAAGAAAGGCAGAAAGCCAGTGTGCCTAGAGAGAAGAGTGAGTGGGAGACGCTAGGCCTGCTCATACAGGACCTTGTAGACTAGAGGAAGAAGTTAGGATTTTATAGAAATACAAATTTTCTATAAAATATGGGAGCAGATTTGCTTCTGTGCAGTTTTCCAGGCACTGCTCCAAAATATCAACATTCATTATGAAACCCTGGCTTAAAAAAATGCAAAGAATCCCACTCAGCTCAGAATATCTCTATGCTAATGGGATATGCATTTATTAAACTTGTTTACTTTCATATAGTAGCTGCGGTGTTTATATATAGGTTTTTTATGAGAAGGAGGAACATAGGTGGACAGAGAATGAACTCATATAAATTAGATGAATATCTCAGTTTCACCTTCTACTTTACTCAAGTTAGAACTCCGATTGAATGTGTAATAGGGAAGGCAGGCAAACTCAAGTTCACCTAGAAAGTATAAAGTGCAGGTTGGGAGATAAACACTGAAGTTTTTTTTTCCTTCATTATACATGAGTGTGTCCACTACATATATTTTTTCGCTGGGCTACTCCCAGAAAGAGGAAAATAAACTATGTTCTCCCCTCCCCCAGTCCTGCTCCTGGGGGAGTGGTTATTAAAAAAAAAGTAGTGAATCATTTAATGACCAAATATTTCTGATGGATTTTGGAGTTTATATAATGAATGTATTGCCATAAAAGCAAACATTTGAGTTTCACAAGTGAAGTGGAAACATTTTTGTTCCCAATTATCAAAGGGAAACTGACATCCATAATTATCAGGTAACTCTCACACACACAATAAAAGCTAAAGAAGAACATGTCCTAACTAGGGCTAAGTGGTCACTAAATTAAAAAGGAATGAACCCAAGTGTTTAGATTATCCAGGGACACTGTCAAGTTTGGTGCTTAGTCAAAACGCATTAAACCCTGCCAGTGGCTGATGACAATAAAAATATCTAAATCATGGGTTGGCCTGATCCACTCTTACTGTGGTTCCCGAGAGAGCTATGCGTACAAGGCACAAAGACAAGTGAACGATAAAAATACATATTTAATATTAGTCGCAAGAGATCCTCATATCCCACTAATGGCCTCTCTGTCCGGCTGAACTGGAGCCCATGTTGTAGGCTCAAGCCCTCCATGAGCCCAGCTCCACTTCTAATTCCCAGTCTTTCCACAGGCTGACTGCGGAGTGCAAGGAGATGCGTTTTCCTGAGTGCTGAAAGTTCATGCTACAATAAGAGAGGAAGCAAAATGACTGGGCCTACACTTCTGACGCAGTGATCCTGCCAGGCAATTGGCATGGCTGCCTCCGTGTCCTTGAGTTCCACAAACAGATATGTAACTCCTCCTTCCTGGGACCTGAGGGTTCTTGAGCTAGCAGTGACGTTGATAGGGGGAAAACTCAAATGGAAATCAAGAATAGGTGATCATAATCTATAAATGACAGTTTTAAGAACTTTAAGAACAAAGGGAAATGCGATTTTAAAAAGAATGTATCTATATGTATAACTGAATCACTTTGCTGTATAGCAGAATTTAATACAACATTCTAAAACAACTGTACTTCAATTTTTAAAAATGCACTTTTGAAAATGTGGGTGCATACTGTATCACCATTACTAAGCACAAACCCTGCAAAGTAAGTTTTATGAAATAGATTTAAAATGAAATCAAATTGAGGTTTACGGTAATTAAACCATTTGGTCAGGACCAAATGGTAACCTAGTGGAGGGGCAGCTATTTGAGCCCAGATATATGTTCCTTCCTTTCTGCCACACTGCACACGTACATATTCCTGTGAACTGAAGTAATAGCAGAAGCCTTTCACCAACATTAGTGTTGTGAAAGCACTAATGGAATTTCCCAAATAGGAAATTGTTCAATACATTGTGTGTTATCCATTATTGCTATAAATTGCATTAATTATACTTATGAAGACAGAAATAATTAATAGTAGACAGTGTAGCAAGGAGTAAGTATTTATAATTCTTCCAGGCCTATGGCAAGGGAAAGAACTGTATTTGGCTTTTGGTTTCATTCCCCAACATGTCAACCCTGAACTTTCTCTGTAGACCTCTTCACCTCACGCTCAGTAAGAATGTATAAAATCTAGCTCATTAGCTTTTTTCTTAAACCAGCTCATCTTTTAAGATGTCTGAAGGGAAGGCAGTTCCAAGTTTGTTTAAATCAGTGGCTCTTAACATCATCAAGGAATCAGGTTCCTTGAATATTTGCTCTGTCCATGGACTAGTTCCTCTTATCCCAGCAAAATGGTGGCCTGGCAGTTCCAAGTGCCATATGGAGACAACTTTCAGCAAAAGAGACTGTCTCTTCCTGTATTTCCCTTTTTCGAAAAAAGAAGACATTTCCTAGGGGCCCCTAGAGGATTTTCTTCACATGTCATTGGTTAGAAATGGACTCCATAGTCTTATCCTAGAACAGATTCATCCTCTGGGCAAGGAATAGGGCCTCATCTTCTGAAGACCATGGCTAAGAAGAGGAGAGAAGATAATGGAACAAAACCAGGACTCAGTTAGGGAGGAAGAAGCAGGGACAGAACAGGTGGATCAGCAACGAGTGGTATGTGCCACATCTTATGCCCGAGCTGGGCCCTCAAGTCTCTCCATGGTAATAGGTTCCATAGACACTTTCCAGATCAGTCTTCATAAAGTACAGCATTGGCGGTTTTCTGTTGTTACAGAACTCAATGCCAACACCTCAATATGACCTCCAAGGCACTCTACAATTCACTCCAAACTCCCTTACTCTTAGGCCATATTCCCATGCAAGACTCTGTCTGTTCAGGGCAACTCCTCTTACCTCCCCTGCACCACTTCTCCTGTATCACCTCTATCCTGTCCCCAAAATGATACTTCTAAAAACAGAGATCTGAACTACACTGTCTTACTTACAACAATGTCTTAATGACATTTAAATTCCATTGCATGGCATACATAACCTTTCACAAATTAGATTCTACATGTCTTTCCAGGCACTTTCTCTATTAATCACTATGTCCATCCTCACCTCCTCCCCTGACACTCTAAGCACATAGAAGGTTCTCACCCTTCCCAAACACATTATGTTCTTTTATGCCTCCATGGTTTATCATATGTTGTGCTCATTGTCTGGAATATATTTCTCATCTTTTTCCATCTGGTAAAGCTCCACTCATCATTCAAAGTCCAGATCAAAGTTCATTTCCTTAATAAATGCTTTCTCAATTCCCCAGGTAGAAATAATTTCTTCCTCCCTGGTTGCTTCTAAAGAGTTCTATTACATTAGTTAATACATTGTGTGGTAAAAATTTGCACCCATGTCTTCCACTAAGGTGTTTTTCTATAACAGATTTATTATTATCATCATCACCATCAATATCATTATTATATTATTCTTTGTGCCCTCAGCCCCTAGTACAGAGAATATTCTCAATAAAAGTTGGAGGGTGATCTATCTAGAATACCCACTCTGTCTGAATTCTGCTCACTCTTCAGGGCCCATCTCTTCTAGGGTTTTGTTGTTATTCCCTACTGATGAGAAGTTTCCTGCATTCAAATCCCCATAATTTTGATTTGTGCAATTAAGTCATTCATATCCTGTCTTGTCTTATGGTTGCCCTCCCCACCCCTCTCTGCCCAACTAGCCTGTGGGCTCCTTTGGTAAAGCCTGTGTTTCACTATTCTGTGGCTCTGTTCCAATTCACAGTGTGGCACCAACTCCCAGTGTGATTTGCTAGTACGTATATATGTAATCAGTTGTTTCTCTTTCATTTCAGCTTTAGGGTCATATTATTTGTGGATTCTTAGCTTTAGAGATTAGGAAGTTAGAAAAAAAATAGTTAAACAAATGTGGTTGAGAAGCCAAATATTTCTCAAATATCCTAGGTGAAGGGGGATCTTGTACATATTCTGTGGTTAGCTCTAGAAGTTCTATAAGAATTTTTGAAAATATTTTTTAGATAATACTTTTTGAAAATATACAAACATCCTTGGTGTTTATGATTTTTTTTTTTTACCAAGTCTTACCACAAGATTCCTTTCTCTCAATGGCACTGTGTTTGTGATCTTGTTGAGGTCAACAGATCTATTCCAATTTTCAGAGACTTCTCTCAAGTTAAAGGTAGACGGGGCTACCAACGGATGTTTATTTCAGAGGGTGTTAAAAGAATTGATCTCCTTTAAAAACTACCATTAGATCTAAACACAGTTGTATTTTATTAATATGTGGCAAGTTTGTAGTCACCAGTGATTATGTCTGTCTTACATCAAACAACCAACTGACTTGGTTGATTCAGTGAAAAAAAATCAACCAACTAATCAAGCTTGAGAAACACTCAAACTTCCCAGAAACCAATGTTTCCTAAGAGTCTATTGTTCACATACCAACTGCCCATGTACCTTATCTGCATACTGCCTACATTGTAGTAAAATTAATAATTCTTGGAATAAAGCAATCATAAATTTAATACCAACATCATTTGTCATAAACAAGAGGTAATTATTCTTAAAAAGCAATAAGACATAACAATGTGATTGTAACTCTACCTGGAATGTAGGAAAGCCTCAGCGCCCGAGGCCGGCTTTTTTTTTTAAAGATGGGCAATTAACAAAAGTAAAGAATTGAAAAAACTGCCAGACTAAGGAGAAGGACCGAAAAGAATTTTAAGAACATGTAGCCTTCCCTCTACGTAGTTCATTTAATACTATTCCTTGTTATTATGCCCCTCTGAAAATCACCTCCATACCATGAGTGACACCAGCTTGCATTTGGGAAATAAAACCATAACTAAAACAATTAACTGGTGGATTAAAATTAAAGTTTTTAAAGCAGTGTTCTGGTTTATGATCATGTGTTTTGCATGATTACAACATATTTTGCTAAAGACAATATTTTACCATTTTTGAAGGATTTATAATATTTGACTAAGTGGGTAATATTCAGGAGCTAAAATCTGAAACTCAATTTTATGAGAAAGCAAGTTACACTTAAATAAGACTTTGGAAGAAAGCACAATGAAAAAATGTAAGTGAATTTAGAAGATTTCCCTATTTCAATTTACACCTTAAGAACATTTCTCTTACTGGGTATTTAATGGCTCATCAGATAGAAGGCTTACTTCTGAAAGAAGTATAAAAAATTAAGTGTTTTTTATCTCCTTTATTTCCTCCAGAACCTAAAAAAGAATTAAAGACTTTTACTTGAAGATATCTCTTGGGAGTGTATTTTCATGCATCAGCCTTCATTTTAATCATTCTGAGATTTTTCAAGTTCAAAAATTCATCTCCAAAAAACTTTCTTTGTTTAGAGGATATTCAGAGCTGCAGCAATTCAACTATGGAATTCTGGAACTTTTACTCGGCACCCAGGTGGACTGGAAGAAGGCAGCACAAGGTAAAGTCCATGTGGCCAGGGCTTTACAGCTGTGGAAGCTGGGATGGCAGAGCACAATTTACTTGGTAGAGGCAGATAGTAATGGCAGGTCTCTACCACTGCTAATCTATGTCACAGAGTGACACAAGCAATCAGGATTTTAGCTCCCAGTAAAGGAATTAAGAATAAAAGAGGTTTTCTCTTCTTTCAACCAAAGTGCAGTGTCCTTTTCATGGGCAACTTTGGACCAACTTACTCCCTGGGCTAGGGTGCAGTAGATGACTCTTAAGTGCCGAATCTATTTCGGTACTTAGTTAAGGGTTCACTAGGAGGGCTCAGCCTTAGAGGGACCAGGAATTGAAAAGAACACATATCCATCTAAGTGGGTTAGGTTGTTAGGGAGCAGATGCAGCTGTAGGCAATGAGAGAAGACCAGTTTGTCCTACAGGTTAGAGATTGGAAAGAGGGGAAAGCATAGGCAACCAGTAGACATCAGCAGGGCAAGAGAAGTTCAAGTATTACAACAGGTGGGCAGAGCAAGACAATGGGAAGTCTAAACTCTCACAAGCAGGTAAGCAGATGGGCAGGTCAGAAATGACTGGTGGGCTGGGAACAAGACTAAACCTACAAGCGCTGATTTGAGTACACTGGTGAGAAGTGACCTTTGAGTGGCTAGGAATAAGAACAGGGAAGACCATAAAGTTGAGCAGGAATAAGTACTGGGTGGGGTATCAAGGCTGTCTCGGGCATAGGAACAAGGCAGGGACCCCCAGAAGAGGTAACAGAGGAGAGCTTGGCCATAAAAAAAAAAAAAGAGGCAAAGATCCATTTATTAGAACTGGGGCAGGGATAGTAGTCAGAGGAATTCAGTAAATGAAAGGAAGTGGAAAAATTAAGCCATACCCTAAATGATCTGAATATCTGAGTTTCTTCTTTTCTGTTAGTATATTTGATCTCTCCTTTGTGTTGGAGGCTTTCCTAGAACATCTGATGATCCTTGGCCACCAATGAACATTTAAGAACAAGGCACTGAAAGCTCTGCGTGCAGGCACAGAGGCTATCAACTGATGAGACTCATTGTGAAATAATCAGGATGGAAGTCAAATACTTTGGGTGAGACTCTCAAACATCGGGATATGGAAATCTCTTCTCAGGTGACATTCATTTCTTCAAAGAAGAGTCTTCTGCCTGAGAAGTAAATATCTGGAAGATAAACACAGAGCAGAAAAGGGACAGGGGTCCTACTATTCAAATGCAGACTCTTTCAATCCCTCTATGATCAGCCCATGTCTCATACATCTTCTTCATGCCTCCATGCCTGAAGTTTCCCCATTCAATGTTGCTTGAGACTAAATCTCAAATCTCCTGCCCCTGGCAAGAGTGTAGGTTAACCATGGGCTATCTTTGGTGCAGAAAGAGATCTAAGAGCCCAGTCGCTCTAGTTCTAGTCTCTTAGGGATTCTGTGATGGTAATAAGCTCACTTTTCACTCGTTCTTTACTTTGGAGGTCCTGTAAGTTATAGCTTCCTCCTCTCTTTTGAGCCACTTACCACTTCTTCATCTTCTTTGTGTCTCATAAAAAGGTTCAGATCTTTCATCTCCTTATTTTCTTCTGTTTTCTTTGCCTTTGAGGCTTTGTAGTCTTCTCTTTACTAGCATATTATTATGCAGTTGAGAATAATTTAAGTAGTCATCTTTAATAAAAACTCCTTTCAGGTAACTATTGACAGTATGAAAAGTGAAGACTTTGTACTTAGAAGGGTAGCCTTTACATTTACTGTAAAACTAAATGAGTAGACATGTAGATAAAGTTATTGTAACAGGTCTTGATGTAAAAGAATGACTCATAGTCACCCTGATAGCTCTTGGAGAACAGGAAAGAGTATTCTAGAGCCTAGTTAGTGGTCTTCATTTAACTCTCCATTGGGTATGAATGGGATTGGACTAACTAGGCAGAGCAGACCCAGATTTTCTTCAGAAGATTAGCTTTATCTGAATTAACAGCCCATCTCACCTCCAGTTGATACCTTCTATTACTTGCTTTTGGGTACCTTCCATTACTCTTATCTCCCCTCAAAAAAAGTTTGCCCATTCTCTGGTAATTACCCATACTCATGGTGACCATACCTCAGAGATACACAATAAGATGCACTTTATCCGACTGAGTTATTGATGAATGATTCCTAAATGCTACTGGTGCCAGGTGCCTAGCTGGCTATATGTGAATAACTTTGGCAGTCTGTTAAAAATAATAAAATTGAAGATCCCACCCCCAAGCCTAGAAGAAGCAACTCAATAGGTAGAGTACATAGGATTTCAGGAAGGTAATTCTGAGGTACTATTATAGAACAGTCCTTTCATTGATTTATTCATACTTATCTATATTGTTCATTTGCAGATAACTAGTGCACTAGGCATATAAGTATGAATAGACAGTCTTTGCCTTTGAAGAATTATTACTTAGTAGATGATATAGACTTAACAGAAAGAATTTTAATTAAAGTCAATGTGCAATTATGAGGGCAATATGAATCACCTGAAGTATTGTAGACATTTGAAAGAGTCACAAATGACTTAGAGGGGACCAGGGAAGGTCTTGTAAGGAGGTGGTCACTCAGTTGGGCTTTGAAGAATAGGTGAGATTTCCATGGGCAGGAGTGAAGAGCATTTGAGTAGGTTTTTCAGGCATTTTCCCAAAAGAAAGTGCTCAAAATAAAAATTATGTCATACTAGATTTATTTTCATTTTTATATATTCTGTGTTGATGAGCGTAAATAAATATTCCAAGTCAAATATTTAGGTTTTTGGATATTGTCAACAGCTTTAATTCATATTAGTCATCATTATCACATATTTACTAAGTACCCATTGTCTGTTGAAATCTATGAACTGATATAGGACAAATTACAACAGTAGCATAAAACTTGTCTACCTTGGGGAAGCTAGGAAGTAAGACATAGAAACATTAACTTAAAAATACTCAATATTTATTAGTAACTATATTGATGATCTTCCACCTTCTTTCAACTTGGTGCACTTCTCTGCTAATTAACATGTAGACTGACTCTTCTTGTAGATCACTTTTTGGATAAAGATGAACATTTTTTAAGCTTTTATTTTAGTATCATCAATCAGCAATGCTTCCTCTTGTAATAACAGGGAAACATTTTATACTCTCCTTTCCTTATCCCATTTATGGTTAAAAATCATTTTTAAACTTTCCCTTTCCTCTCAAAGGTCCCATTTCATCTCTTGCATTGCTTTTCCAATTTGATTGCAATATGTCTTTGCTATTTCTTGATAATCTTCACTTTCTTTATTAGTTTCAAAAACAATATGCCCTTTATATTAGCCTCCAGCTCTTCTTTCAGTTAAAGTACAAAATTAGTTTGGAATTTTTCCAGAACTTTTTCAAAGAAAAATGCTATGATAGCATTAGTGTGATGCACTCTGTATATCATCATTAAAATGATTAAAACTCTTATAAAGCACATTTTCATGCTCAGTGGTGTACAAAGAAATGGAAATTATTGCTATTCTCTAGAGAATCTAATACTGAGGAGGATGAATCAGTAAAGGATATAATTTGTGAGCAAAAAATACATAAACAAAATAATACAGTTGTTATGGAAGATAAAGTCTAGGCATTAATGAAGAGAAAGTGTTGCAGGATACACTTGGTTTCAGAGACCATATACACAGAAGGGTGGCTTTATTATGGGATACACATGATGATTTTCTCTTTTCCTTTTGACTCCAACTATAGCTTCTCTTTCTCTACATACCTCCTTCTCTTTTCTTCTCTTTCCTTGCACATTTCTCTTTTCCTCCCCCCAATCTCTTCTCCACTCAACGAAAGAACAATTCCCCAGCCTTTTTTTGGTCCTAAAAAGAACATTTACTCTTTTCTCAAATTGGTCCTTGCCCAGGATGAAGAGGCTTCTCCACTCCTAAATGGATACTCTGGGTACTCCTGTTCAGTCCCAGTCTCAGCTGGCTGGGGTCTCTGCCTTCCAAAAGCACCACCAATTCCTCACTGAGAGCATGAAAGACTGACATCATGGTGCAGTAGAAAGAACTGGGAGTCAGGCACCATGAGTTATAAGCCCAGCTCTGTCAACAGCTACTTGTATGGTCTTATACCAAGCTGGGTCTGAACATACTTATCTATAAAATGTGGAGGTTTGTGGCAGGCTAAATAATGCCCCCTCCCCCCTGCAAATATGTCTACATCTTAGTCCCTGAAACCTATGAGTGTTACCTTATATGGCAAAAGGGACTTTGCAGCTGTGATGGTTAAAGAACTTGAGATGGGGAGATTATCTCGCATTATACAGGTGGACCTGACATAATCACAACTGTCCTTATCAAAGGGACCCAGAAGGAGTCAGTCAGAGGAGAAGCCAAGGTGATGATGGAAACATGGATTGGAGTGATGCGATTTGAAGATGAAGGAACTGGTCACAAGCCAATGAATACAGGTGTCCAATAGAAGCTGGGAAAGAAGAGGAAACGACATCTCCCCGCATGTTCTCCAGAGTGAACCGACTCTACAGCCACCTAGACTTTAGCCTAGTGAAACTGATTTTGGACTTCTGGCCTACAGAACTGTAAGAGAGTAAACTTGTGTTGTTTGAAGCCACTGAGTTTGTGGTAATTTGTTATAGCAGCCATAAGAAACTAATACAAGGCTGCACTAGGTGAATTCTATGGCTGCTTCTAACTTTAATTGCTACTTCGTAGCTATGACCCATTGCTAAGTGACCCAGACTTTGCAATACTTGCATGCCTTAACAGATCTTGTTTTCTGTCTGTGTTTGTTTTTTTTTTAATAAAAACATTGCTTGATGAGACAGTTTACAGGTATTGCTTGTTCAAAACAGCAAGTGCATTTGAAGAAAGGCAATTGAAGAAGAGTCTCTGCAGTTTCATGTGAGATTTTGTTCCAAAAAGAATTGGTAGTCAGAGAAGAGTATTCATCTTCCCCCAGAGCCTGACCCCAAACTACCATTCCAAATTCTTCTCCCACTACATCCTACTCTCCTGCCCCATCAGTCTTCTGATCACTTCCCAAACAGGCTCTTCTGTGTCCCCATTTCTTTGTTGGTACTCAGTTGGTACTTTGTTGGTACAGCATGAAATGCTGTCTCCCCAAATCTGCCCAAAACTCCAACCAAATGCAAAGTCGTCTCGAAATCTGACCTGACCACCCAGGTCACATTTAATCTTTTCTTCCCCTATTTGCTCCATGTATATCATTTGTCCTACTTCTGTTCAGACTCTTGAATCCATCTTCTACTTAGTGCTTACACCTCAGTCTCCTCCATTAGACAGAAGGAACATTGAAGGCAATGTCTATGGCTTATTCATTTCTGTGTTTCCTGAGTGTCTACACGGTGTTTTCAGTGTCTACACAAAGTAGATGGTCCATGTTTCTTGTATTAAAGTTACAGAGGATTAGAGCTGAAGAACCAATTATTGTTGCTTTTCATAAATATACATCTTAGTGCAAAATTCTTCCATAGGAAACGTTGTGAAGGAACATTTGTTTATAAGTGCTCCCTATCTTTTCCCCTTATTTTCCACAGTGTTTTACTTTAGTGTAAACTTCCTAGGATTACCCCTCCTCTGACATACCATGAACAAGTAGGAAAAAATTAAACAAATCTTACTTGCATTTTTTTTTCCAATAAAAAGATTAAAAGTTAACTCAGGAGCCAGGGAAAGAGTAAAGAGTTTTGTTAAAGCACAATACATTGCAATTACAAGAAGAACATAATCCCTTCTGATTTACCCATACCCCATCATTCCTTCTCTTCCTTGAAATTCAGGATTAGGTGCATTTTAAGAACTAAAAAACTATGTTAAAGTGTCAGGAGTAATCACTGACAATACCTCTTTACCCCCTTGTTCCAAACTAAATCCTAATTAAGTAAAGCTTGTCAGTAGAGCCTGAACAGTAAAAACAAGTTATTCCACCTGCTTTATATTAAACCATATTCCAGTATGGATTTGATCATGGAGAACCAAGAGGTAAGATTAGTTCACTCCAGAAATACTTTCTGGTGGTAGAATGCTTGTCACTTCACTCATTTCCTTAATCATAGTTGGTGATGATGCCAAACCCTTCATTTGGATAACTAAGGGAGCTTAACTATTAAATCCTCAGTACACCAAAAAAGGAGACAAGTAGGTAGTACCAAAGTGCCTATTATTGTTATTTTTCAGACAGGTAAATAGATCCAAAGGTCAAATTCTCACAGTATGTGTGTGAACAAAACCACAAAGAGGATGAGGCTAATGGATGCCCAGTCTTGTTTTATTACCACTTGCCTGATCAACATAGTCAACTAAAAACCCCTGACTTGTTTGAACAAAGGTATATGAATTTGCACGTGTTGGATTTAAGTGGCAGTGATACTGGAGGAGATCCTACGTAGCAGCTGTTTAGATTTAGCAGCATCAGAAATCATTTTATCTTTATAAACAGTGAATGGCTACTGGTTCTTTACAGAAAAAAAATCTGCTAATTCCTCTGATGGTAAAAGAACATCTATGGAATGCTACTATCTACAAGTAAACAAACAAACCTCTCAGACTAAACCCAGGTCACCCACACATACTAACATCTTCTTTCATTATTGGCCTTCAGGGACACGATGTATGTTTTAAGTGTTTTCCAGCCCATTCTCCTCTTCAGGACACAGGTCAGGACAGTACAGCCTCAAGACTAAGCTTTGGGATGAATGTTTATACTGCTGCTCCCATTTCCCATTAAAAGAATTACAATGATATTGCAATCTGAATACTTCTGGAAAAGGCCTAAGGGGAGAGGCCTTTATACAAAAAAGAGCTAGTGGCTAAGGCAGGACAGAATAAAGAGTGCCTAGTTCAGAAAATCTGGCCAAGTCAGTGCATTCCATGTAAAATAAATTACATCTGTTGACTGGCAAGAAAATAAAGAAATGTAGGAACTAGTTGTATATGTAAATTTTCAATAAAGTTATATAGATTCTGATTTAGTTAATTATTCTATTGCTCTTTAGTACCTTAAAAGTAAATTTAAAGCAAGTGTTTGATCTGTATATTTTGAGGACGGAAAGGCCCAGATCTAGGATAGGAAACTGCCAGGCTAGAAATGGTTCTTGGCAGAATTCCATCTGGCCATTGACTGATTTTCTAAATTTAAGTGTTCCTTGCTTCTATCCCTAATTATTTGGATGAATCAAATTTGAGAGAAAATAAGCATGTCATCTCAGACTTCATAATACTGGGTGTAGTCAGACATGTAATTTACAACAGGAAGTACATCTCTGAAACTTGCATAAAAAGCACAAACAAAGTCAGGCCAATGTAAGTTCAAATTTTGATTATGTCATTTGGCCTATGTGCCCCAGGGCAAGGAACTTAAACTCTCTGAGAGTCTCAGTCTCCTCATCCATTAAATGGGAATAATAGTGCTTCTTTGCAGTGCTAAATAAGACAAAATATGTCATCAAGTCCACACACAACCTGTAGATACTCCAGAAGTGGTAGCTATTATCAGGAGTCCTGGGGGAAAGCAGCATTATTTATATAATGGATACATAAAATATCCTTTAGAATATTTTAAACTCCTTGAGCTTGAGTTCTAATATACTGCCTTGTGTAAACTGTCAGACCTCATATCTAGCAGGCACTAAATAAAT
This sequence comes from Mesoplodon mirus, assembly GCF_964341445.2. NCBI lineage: Eukaryota > Metazoa > Chordata > Mammalia > Artiodactyla > Ziphiidae > Mesoplodon > Mesoplodon mirus. The sequence goes on along the minus strand of NC_138986.1, from coordinate 28,753,832 downwards.
ACTTGTTAATTTGTTTAATTATATATTTTCTTCAAAACAAAGAAGTTATGCCAGCTTTTCCCCAGAGCTTCCATTTCCCGTGCTTTATTTATTAATTTCATTGACATCTTTGGAAGCAGTTTGCCACTAAATGGCAAAGAGCAAAACAGCAAGAAAAACCATTCTGACCATAGAACAACAAATGAGCCTCAGCAGAAAATAAAAGAAGAATCTAAAGCAGGCAAGGCTGTCTTGGGAAGGTTGGTCTTGACTGTCTGTGTTGAGAAAGAAGGTAAGGTAACGGAAGAGGGCACAGTGAATGCAAAGGGAAGTGGGGGACAAGGCAGGGTAATTTCAAGTTCAGCTCTAAGGAAATCATAACTATTTAGCAACAGAGCCAGGACTAGAACCAGATTTGGACAGCAACATCTGAGATCATGAGTCACCATCCACAGTTTGCTAAACTCTCTACCATGCTACCTCCAGCTGGCAGCTTTGGCGAATTCCATTGCCCCTCCTGATCTGTTTCTTTATATGTTCATTGAGAGGGTTGGACTAGATGAACTCCCAGGTCCTTTCCAGTATTAATAGTCTATGTACATATGTTTCTATATAATACAACTTGGTTCCCTAGATTATAAGACCTTACATTTTTGATAGTGCTTTAGAATTTACCCAAAGCTTTTGAAGTTACCATTCTACTTGACCTTCACAACTACTTTGTAAGTCATATATTTTCATCCTGCAGTTTTACAGATGAAGGAACTAAATCTCTGAGAGATCAAGCGAGTCAGTCACAAGATTTGCTAAGAGTGGAATTTTGCGCACACTCAAGCCTCACAATAAGCTGAGGGGTTTAGTATTAAAAGTACAGGTATGTAATATACAAGAAAAAAGTGCAAGTAAGTCAAATAGAAAGGGTTGGTGTGTGGAAGGGAGGTTGGAGAGGAGAAAATACAGCACAGGTTGAAATAAAAGGCTAAATGGCCAGAAGCACTTGCACAAATTGCCAAGGGCAAGTAAAGACTTTTTTAAAAACAAAGAAGAGGTGGACCCACTGCTTGACAGATGGCATAAAATTAACAGACAAGAAAGGATGAACGAATTCTCTCCTATTTTCTTTCTGCCTTAGAAAGAGAGTATCTTTCAACTGGAAAGTATAGAACATAGTAAGGCTTTGAGATCAAAATAGTGGAGGAAATAATAAATGCATTTAAAACTCTGCCCTATTTATCCATGGTCAGTTCCCAGGCTCAGATGAACTACCTCAAGTTTCTGAAAGGATCCATATTGTGATCAAATGGCCTATTTCTATAATTTCAACATTTATAGAAACTAAAGAAATGCTGGAAACCTAGAGATAGACAAATGTCCCAACTTTTTTAAAAGGCAGTTTCCAAAAATTACTGACGAATGTTTGACATCAATCTTTAACAAAGTTCTACAAAGGTTAGGTTGGTTAAACAGATGTTACGTAGAACTTACCAAAGGAAGTGCCAACCAAAGAGAGCTCCCACTGGTTGACCAAGAATAAGTCAAGGTCAACTAGCTTCATGATGAACTTATTATAAGTTTAGAAATGCTATAAATGTGGTATATATTCATTTCTAAAGGTACTTGGCAACTTTTTCTTTAATATCCTCATAGAACCAGCTACATGATAGTGCAGTTAGTGAATTCATAATAAATTGAATAATTCACAGAGAATTGATAAATATTGATTAATCATATTTGCACATGAGACAAAGAAGAATAAACAATATGTCAAAAGACAGATCAAGATTTAAAAAGATCTTGAAATGTTGAAATTATAGGTTTAAATGTTAATAGGGATCAGTGAAAAGGTACACTTAGGTTCTAGGAAATAACCTAGACCTCGTGGCTTTGAGAAATTTGAACATTTCTTCGGTGGTAAGGACCTCATGACCTTCAGTCCTAAATTCTTTGATTATATGAAGCATAACTGCATGCATCTGCATAGAAGTGCAGTAGTGCTGAGAGCTATAGGTCCCACTTTCTACGAGGGACTGCCGGATCAGATACTGCACTCCCAAAACAAAGGATCAAGGAGAGAGCCAGCAGTAAATTCTCACTGTGTGGTTCTGACAGTGAGATGGAAGGAGAACTACTGTGATAGTAGTGGGTCTTTGTCACATGATGAATGTTTTATAATGGCCTGTGGCCTTTGTTAGAAAATATGTCACATTCTTAGCAGAGAAAAAGGAAGGTGTTCTGAATAAACGAAAAAACAAATGGCTGAAGACAGAGTACAGGTTTCTGACGTTTTCCCCTTCCCCAAAATGTGTTAGTAACAGTCAGAGCTCATAAAAGAATACCCACAGGGGGCTTCCCTGGTGGCTCAGTGGTTGAGAGTCCGCCTGCTGATGCAGGGGACACGGGTTCGTGCCCCGGTCCGGGAAGATCCCACATGCCGCGGAGCGGCTGGGCCCGTGAGCCATGGCAGCTGAGCCTGCGCATCCGGAGCCTGTGCTCCACAACAGGAGAGGCCACAACAGTGAGAGGCCTGCATACCGCAAAAAAAAAAAAAAAAAAAAAGAATACCCACAATCTTCCAGAAACCTAGATTTTATTCAGAAGGCTGGTCCCCTCATTTCTGAACTCCCTTAATGTTGCCCTTTGGCACTCTGGCCCTCAGGACCTTGACCAAATAGTCTTTGTTTTTATTTCTACTGGTTTTGTTTTTGAAAAATTCAAGGCAAGTAAGAATTCTTAAATATAGTACTCAGTGTCCTCCTAAAAATCTGCTGCTGGTACTTATTCTCTGTTGACACGCTTGGGAGGAAAGGGCAGCCAGTGAAGCACTGATGCTGAGCGTGGGAGCCCAGGAAAGCTGGGTGGAAACAAGGCTCTGTCCCGTGTCACAGTTTTGTCACTCAAACAGCAGAAGAGAAGCATGAGTGAGCCTGTAGGTTCCCAAGAGGAAAAGAGGTGTATGAGGGGAGGACTCATGACCTTCCACTTACAAAGAGCTAATCATATACTTTACAGTATAGCATAACAAAGGTTTTGGGGTTTTTTTTCTCCTATAGAGAAATTTGACCAAAAGATACCCAGGGAAAATATACAGTCAGGGAAACCCATATTTATGTAGATGAGGCTTCATCTTCATGTAGGGTGAGCACTGAAAAGTTTAAATTCTTTTATACAGTTTGTTTACAGGACTCTCTTCTGCATGGCTGTTTCAGAGGCCATTGGCCTGCAGACTCAGACCCTGAGGACTAAGGGACAGCAAACTTTCTCCCAATTCTGGGTAAATACCCACGGAAATACCCACACATATTCATACATACCATACCATACACATTCTGCTTCTAACTATCTGCAGATTTGACTTACTTTTAAGTATCTTGTAAAAGATACTGATCATCTGGTTTCATGATCCCAAATATTCAAATTTCAGAATATAATTGACAAAGCTGCTCAATACACATAGCCATAATAAATAAATGTGTAGCTAAAAAAAGAAAAAAAAAGGAGTTATAGGAAAAGCTGGAATAATGTTTGTTTTGGAGAAAAGACCAGTTTTTCCCAATTCCACAAAGATTCTTCCAGCGCCTGTGTTCCAGGTGCTTCCAGCCTCTGCAAAGTATCCACAGAAAAGGACAGAGTTGGGGCCTTAGAGGAGAGGCAAACGTGCTGCCGCTGCAGGTTAGGCCAGGCTCTCCACCGCTACCCCTCACAGGCGCAGCGGGGAGGGCTCCCAGCAGGGCATTCTCTCTAACTCTCACAGCAGTTCTGCAAAACAGCTACTCTTAGCCTCATTTTAAAGACGAGGAGACTGGGACTCGGCGAGGGAGGCAACATATCTGAGCCACACAGCCCAGGAGACATAAACACAGTCGAGCTTCCATCTGCCCACCTCCAGAGTCTGTGCTTTCCCTTTTATACCACGTGTGCCCCCAGTAAGTACAATACAGACTAAAATATCAGAGTGTGATAACAGCAAAACAAAGATCTGAAAAGGGTGGGAAAAGAAAGCAATCCTGGCTGGTTACCTGGGACCAGGAAAGCCTTTGTGAAGACTGAGGCATTTGAAACAGGCTGAAAAATGTAGAAAGTCAACAAGTGGAGATGGGGCGAGTATGATAAAAACCTCTAAACTATGGCCTGAAATGCATGTTGGACTGCAAATTCCATTCTTTCTTCTAACTTTAGGTAGATAAAAATTATTATCATTCTTCAAGCTTATGATTTATTATCTTATGAGAGTATAAAGGCTTTTCATCTTTATGGATACCATATAAAGAAAATGAACTAGAATTACAAGGAAGGTTTTAAGTTCATATCACATGCCTTATAATTTAAGAATGGTGGTCTGAACACTGACACCAGTAAGAAAAGAAAAGAAAAGAAAAGAAAAAAAGAAGAGGGGCTTCCCTGGTGGCACAGTGGTTGAGAGTCCGCCTGCCGATGCAGGGGACATGGGTTCGTGCCCCGGTCCGGGAGGATCCCACATGCCGTGGAGCAGCTGGGCCCATGAGCCATGGCCGCTGAGCCTGCGCGTCCGGAGCCTGTGCTCTGCAACGGGAGGGACCACAACCGTGAGAGGCCCGCGTACTGCAAAAAAAAAAAAAAAAAAAAAAAAAAAAATATATATATATATATATATATAATGTAGCTCATGGAAAAGTTCAAGAAGATTACAAAATCAAAAGAACAAGTTTGTTGCTTCTACTATAGCTATTAATAACAATCATTAGGAGAGCAGCGACTTGAAAAATGGGTTGGACACAGCCAGATCCTTTTTAGGAAGAATAACTCTGACAATACCGTGAAAGAAGGAATGGAAAAGAATATAGTGGTGGAAATACTAGGTTACTGCAGAAATCCATCTGGAGGTGGTGAGGGACTTAATTCAGAGAGTGGCCACAAGAATGAAGTGGGACGATCAAATTTGAAATTCATTTTAGGGCAAAATTTCTAGGATTTGGCAATGAAAACATTGGGTTAGGATGTGAGAGAAAGGGAAGCATGAAGATGTCCCTAAGATTTCTAACTGAGCAGAACAGGTGGGTAGACATTATTAACCAGCCCAGCATAAGTCAAAGTTTTCCTTTGCTCCTTGTTCTTTCCTTTGTACTTATATACCACATGCCCCCTAGGCTCTGACAGGTTTCAAAGATATTGGGCCTAAAGATAATCCTGCTGGTCAGAAGAAAATAAATCACTTGCCTTTTTAAATACTTACAATTTCCAGTCCAAGAATAAATAACTTGTAGTAGTTGAAAAAGAGATTTAATAAATCGTGTCCTGGGACTGAAAGTAGTGATTCACTACTAATGAATGATGCTATTGTTTAGCTCCATTACTCATTACCTCATTAGTCTACACAGTGTCTCTTACAGGTCTCCACTTCCCTAAGTGGAAGGTAATGCAGATCGGCTCATCCAACTCTACGGTAGCCCATCCATCTCCATTTCACCCCACTTAGCATCCCAGAGGCTGAAGAGCTACAGACCTTTGCCAGATTCCCTTAACAGCTCTAGTTCCTTCCAAAGTCAAACTTCCACCAAACAAACCTAAGCACCCAGGATTTGGAAGGCAGAGGCCATTCTGCCACCCTGGCTATTTCTAGTAGCATCATTGCAGTGGTGGTGTTTGGTTTTCTTGTCTTTTCTGCAACAGTATTTGCAGAGGTCTTGTTATAGGTTGAATTGTGTTCCTGAAAAATGTTGAAATCCTAACCGCCAGTACCTGCGAGTGTGACCTTTATATGGAAATAGGGTTTTTGCAGATAATCAATTAAGATGAGGTCATTAGGGTGCGTCCAATCCAATATGATTAATGCTCTTATAAAAGGGGGAAATTGGGCACAGAGACAGACACATGTGAACATGAAAGTAAAGATCAGACTGATGTATCTACAAGCCAAGGAATGTCAAAAGTTGCTGGCAAACCACCAAAAATTAGGAGAGAGACATGGCACAGATTCTCTCTCACAGCTCTCAGGAGGAGCCAGCACTGCTGACAACTTGCTCTTGGACTCCTAGCTGTCAAAACTGTGACAAAATACCTTTCTGTTGCTCAAGCCAAACAGTTTATGGCACTTTGTTATAGCAGCTGTTGAAAAATAGTACAGGTCCCAGGTCTGGTCCCTAGTTTTGTGGGTGTTGAGCGTCAGGGAATGGGGAGAGGGGTGCATCCATATTGATGATGCACATTACAGCATAGTGGACTATTCCCAGAGCTAGCAGTTACAACTTCAGGTTTTTAAAATTTCCTTCCTTCTTCTTTTAAAGGCAGCAGCTACTCAGGTAGGCCAATTCAGTGGTGGTTCCTGAAAGTTCAGTCTAGAACCTGCTTCTGACTTCCCATTCCTTGAATTAAGTCCCTTTTTCTTAAACTAGTTCCAGTGGATTCTGTTAACTATCCTGTCTATAGGAAACCATTACACCCCAAAGTGATTCTAGCCCACAGAAAAGAAACCAAAATTCTATGTTCTCTTGGGCAATACAGTACGTGGATCTATAACAAGTATGAATAAACCAAAGCAGAGTGAAATTAAGTAGTAGGTCTAATTGAAATTAGATCACAAACTAAAAAAAAAACAAAAACAAAAAACAAGTTTATTCCTTCTAGAGATTTCCGTATTTGTAGGAAGAACACTGAACTTATTGCAGTAGTAAGCTAGCTGGTTTTCCTTAACTAGGTAAAATGAGGGAAAACAGACACAGAGAGGGGTGGGGTGGATAAGGATGGAATTTATAAATATCGGCATAAACATTGTAAATTTTGTTGGTCAAATAAAATTTTTGGCAGTCTTATGGTCTTGGAAAGCTCCTTTGGAGATTCTATAATATAAAACTTCAGAGAGAAATCAATCACTAAAAAACTCAGGCCCAGGGCTTACAAGATTTGTAGTCAACTCTTCGTAAACCATGTGAATGAGGTACAAGGCTAAAACTCACAACAATATTGTTAATAATCATAATATTTAGAGTTAGTTATTTTTAAAAGCCATTGTGCTTCCTGAGTCTAGACCTTTACTACTCCAAATGGATAACTGAGTCCCAGAGAGGTGAGATGTCTAACTCAAAGTCAAGCAAATAGTGGTTTGATTATTTGAAGGACAAATAACTAACTCTCATGTAAGAAAAAATTTGCTTTCTCAGTGCCCTCAGAAAGCATGTTTTAAGAGCCAGGTGTATATTACATGCTAATAGATATGCACAGAGAGATTTGGGCAAAGTTCTGCTTATGTAATGCTGAGAGCACTGACTCAGATGGACAGGTAAATAAAGAACATCAGATAGAGAATTCAGCTGAGCCTTCAAGGTCTAGATCAAATGCAGTCTCTGTCCTTAACTTTCTTAGTCTCCCAGCACATGTCTGCCTCTGAATCCCAGGGCACTTCAGTCATTTCTCTGTTACTGTATTTGTCACTTAGTTTTTTGTAGCACTTACCCAGTGCCAACACTGTTCCAGTGCTTTCCTCAAAACAAGCCCGTGTGATATGTCCTAGTATTATCTTCACTTTATAGATGGGGATATAAGGGACAGAGATAGGAAGTCACTCTGCCAAGGTGGAACAGGATTCAAATCAAGGTGATCTGGGACCACAGTCCATGTTCTAACCCCTCCCCTACAACCCTTCTACCATGTTAAGGCTGGAGGCTTCCACGCCCAACATTTTCCTCTACCCACAAGCTTACTGAGAGCAGATTTCACTCTGAGTCATGCATATATTCCAGAGAACATTTAAAATAGTGCCTGGGGCAGACTTAAGAAATCAAATCATGAACTAAATAAATGAATAACAGATAGGTGAAGAAGGCATGAGGGCGTCTAGGCTGAGACAGCAAAAATGCATCTGTGATACACACATTGGTGGTGATAGGGCTGGAGAAACACCGTCCTTTCTCTTTGGTCATTTCATTCCCATGTACTCCCCATGTACTACTTTCCTTAGGCTGCTGTGCTAAAATTTGTTAAAATGTATGAATTTTAGGAGAAATAACCAATTGCAGGATAAGAGCTAGCTCTTGATGAAACTCTGAAGAAGAAACGTGACTTTGCCGCTCTCTTTTTTTCCCCTTCTGTTTTCTTTTTGCCCAATATGGGTGGTCCCCATGTGAGGTGTCCTGGGCTTCACTTGATGGGTTTGGAGAGGTCACCGCTAGGTCTCCAGGAAGAGAATAGTCTGACCACAGCAGTGGGACAGTCACCTTAAGGATGTACAGGCGTGTGCTATAAAATATATATCCACTCAGACATATGATTCAGCCCCACTCAGATGTTCCCAGTAGTTTAGATTTGAACATTTGATTTACCCTTCTCTCATAAACTGCCATAAAATCACTTTAGTGCATGACTCACTTTCTTTCATTTACTCACATTTCAGTGAAGATAATTAACCTTGGCTAATAGTTCTCTTCACTAGACTGACTCAGGTGTTGTTAAAAGCAACAGGCTTACATAATAGACAGTGGAAGATGGAGACACGAAATGCAATTTGGCTCATATGTTCCAGCACTGAGATCTAACACATTCTTATTAATTCAATCTCTTAGCTGGGAGGTCTCTCGGTCAAAAGCAGGGGCTCTGGAACCCAAGTCCTTGATTTTGGTCAGTCTCATGGTAGCAGTAGTTTAAGAACCAGCAGCTGGGATAGAAAAGCAAAAGGAATGGAAGAGTTTTCTTTCTATTATTATATTTTATAATAAATAGTCTGTTTGATTACATATTTGGCTTTAAATTGCATGATTGGTTCCTCAAAAAGTTAAACATAGAATTACCATATGACCCAGCAATTTCACTCTTAGGTATGTACCTAAAGAACTGAAAACAGGTATTGAAATCAATACATGCACTTGCATTTTCATAGCAGCACTATTCCCAGTAACTAAAACATGGAAAAAGCCCAATGTCCAACAACAGATAAATGGATAAGCAAACCACGGCATATATGCAGAGTCGAATGTTATTCAGTCATAAAAAGAAGTGAGTACTGATACACACTACAATACAGTGAACCTTGAAAACACACGCTAAGTGAAAGAAACCAGACATAAAAGACCACATATTGTGTGGCTCCATTTATACAAAACATCCAGAATAGGTAAATCCATAGAAACAGAAAACATATTAATGGTAGCCAGGGGCTAAGGGAAAGGAGAAATGGGGGAGTGACTGCTAATGAGTACCAGGTTTCCTTTTAAGGTGATGAAAATGCTTGGGAACTAGATGGCGATTATATGAGATTATAAATGCACTAACTGCCACTGAGTTGTTCACTTTAAAATAGTTAACTTTATGTTATGTGAATTTGACCTCAATTTTCAAAAATTGCATGTCTTCCCATTGAGATATTATTAATACACTAAATAAAATTATAAACTTACCATTCTTTTGCAAATCAGTATGGCACACATCCTAACATACAAGGATGATGTTCAAAATATTTAATAAACAGCAAGGAACACATGCCCCCAATCAGAAATGACACCTCCTATGGGGCTTCCCTGGTGGCGCAGTGGTTGAGAGTCCGCCTGCCGATGCAGGGGACACGGGTTTGTGCCCCGGTCCGGGAAGATCTCACATGCCGCGGAGCCGCTGGGCCCGTGAGCCATGGCCGCTGAGCCTGCGTGTCCGGAGCCTGTGCTCCGCAACGGGAGAGGCCACAACAGTGAGAGGCCTGCAGACTGCAAAAAAAAAAAAAAAGAAATGACACCTCCCATTAACAATTAGTGCAAGCCAGCTGACTGTCAGTCCTTCTTGGCCTTCAAGCAGAAAACCACTGAAGGATCATTTTCCATGAGCCACGCATTGCAGGTCAGCAAGCATGATCTCACTGACTCCTTACCAACAATTTGGACGCATTTGTAAAGGGAAATTTCTTCCATTTTGCAGAAGAAACTAAAGTTCAGTGAGACTAGGCAGTTTACTCAGGATCACATAAACATTAAAGGGCAGGAGCAGGACTCACAGTCAGGAATTCTCGTTGCAAACCAAGATCTCTTTACGGCACAAAAGTCGTTTTCCTCAAGACAACTTACATCTAAACAACTCAACTGCTACAGATTTTTGGAAAAGATACTGGCCCTCTAAGCATTCTCTCAGATATTTAAATTATTGAAAGAAAAGGGTAGAAAATATCAAATGAAGAAACAGACCAGATTTCTTGGAATAAGCTCAATGGTACAGTTACATTAATAAAAACTAGTCATTGACAATTGAGTATTTTGCAAACATATGTACCCTGGATATAAATGTAGCAAACAATTACCCCCTCCCCTCCCCTTCACCACCAAATCTGATGATAGCAAAGTGTCCAGGACAACCCTTCACTAGCAGGCAACCTGTTCAGTCACACAGGGCCCTGTGCTCAGAAGTTTCATGGTTTAAAGCTCTGCTGTTGCCGCCTTGAAATTCTTAATCATTTTTGAACAGGAGGTCCTGCTTTTTTATTTTGCACAGGGCACTGCAAATTATGTAGCTGGACTTGCCAGCATCCAACTAATTTTAATCCTTATCTGACCTACTTAGAAAAGCTCTTATGAACATTGAATGGAAGTAATGTTATAAAATTCTTTGCAGTTTATAAAGTATTTTCACATAAAAATTATTCTTCTTCAGTTAACAGATTTGTGTTTATTTAGATTCACTGCCAGGCAGCTCCTTGAGGAATACATTGCCCACCTAGACTCAGGTCTCCTGATGCTCAGGGAGGGATTCTTCTTGAAGCTTCTACTGCTGCCTTTGCAGCCTTCAGCAATACGTCCCAGTGATGCCTCCCCAGCAGGGCCTCCTTTGCACCCTAAACCGTGTGAAGAACCCCTCACCCATTCTCACTGCCACTTACTCTCTGTCATGTCACTCTGTTCATGCTCCTCATAGCACTGTCACCTCTGTCTGTAATTATTTCTGTCTTGTCTGTTCGTTATCTGTCACCTTCACCGGAATGTAAACTCTACAAGGGCAAGAGCTTCTCCGTTTTCATCAGTGTGTATTTCCAGCACATGGAAGGCACTCAATAAGTCATTTCTTGAATGAATGAATGAATGAAGAAATGAATGAATATGCTTTTCCAGTAGACCTGAGAAGGTTGCTTTCTGCACTGACTCTAAAGCACTGTGATGTCCTTTGGTCCCATGGTCAACGGGTAGATTCTGTTGGAATGTATTGCTTTACAAATGTTTAACTATCAGCTTATTTATCTACCTACTCTGAAAATGAGATTCTAAACGATAATAAAAAATGGTTTCGGAATGTGCCCTAAGCCTACAGTGCACATGGTACAGAATGTTCTCAGAAGCAACAGGACTCATGAATAATGAGGCAGCCACTTCCCTGACTTTATGGCCTTGCCTGACTGCTGTTCTCACCCACAAACCTTTGCCTATATCCTAAATCTCGGCTGCCACATGTGCTCCACAGTTTCTACCCAGCTCCATGCTTAGAGCCCTGCTATTTTATGGAAAGAATGTAATTAACACCACCTACCGCAAACTTTGCTCCCGGCAGAGCCTCTGACCAAAGCAGCATTATTCCATTCAGACTGTGAATGCTAGACTGCTCCAGACGGCAAAGCTGAATCAACAGACCCTGGCAGGAAGGCTGGGTTTATTTCACAGCAGGTAGGAATGTGCAGTTGCAGCACAAACAGAAAATTTCTTTGACCTTCCCTGAATTATGTGAGCATTTGCCATGCTTAATAAAATCAGGATCTATTAGCTTATTTGCTCCACACACAAAATTTTTTGACTGGCAAATTTACACGTAGCTTTACCCATGTGAATCAGTGTCATTTATACACACACACACATCCTCTTAATACATACTCATTATAAAAAGTTCAAATAATGTAAAAGTGTATAGAATAATATATAGGGTCCTTTATCCCATCCCCCTCCCCTCCCCCAGAGGTATATTTTGAACATTTTAAAGTATAATATTTCTCCATTAACATTTTCGAACATATTGTTCTGACACTCTTTCTGCCTTTAAAAACATTTATTTTAAAACAATTCTAAAAAGCACTTATAAAAACCTTAATTGACTTTAAAATGTGTATGTGCCCACATATTAACATTTCTGAAATTGAGCTGGCTTACATTTGATAGCTTCGTAGATTCAATGAAACACACAGTTTTTCAGTTTTCAATTAAATGGTTCATGTTCGATGTATCGTTTTGAAACTTGTTTTTCAAGAGAACCTAAATAATTTCTTGACACAATATTTACCACTCTTACTGCATTTATATCCATATTACTGTTCGCTATTTTTAAGCTGTAAAAAATATGGTTATAGCTCTCATGTCTTCAAATTCCTTCTAAATTTACTCCTGACCCCTCACACAGTGCTGTAAGCATAAGGGTCCAAGTCCTTTATAAAATTTGTTTGGGGATGAGATAAAGAATTTGGATCATACTCTTGGGAGCACCCTTGTAACCTGTAGCTAACATGCATACAAAAATCTTTCCTCATGCTGAGGGCAATCTGTGTGTCATTTGACTTACACACTGGTTTATTTATATTTTCTTTAAGCTGTGTATTTGGGAATGTTCCACCATGTCACACGTACATAACCCATCTGAGAATTGTGGGTTTTGCAACATCTCACCATTTTCTCATGATAGGAAATGGGGAAGTAAGGCATTTGCTAACCCCATTTCTGCTTTTGCCCACAATGGCTAGCAAGTAACACTTTCCTTCCCATCCCATCCTCCAATACGTGAGCAGACTTAGACTCTCTGGAGCCGGCCCAGGGGCTGAGCAGGGCTGGGGTGAACTCACAGAGACCACAGTCACATTGAGTAAGAGTATAGAGAATGGGAGGACGCTGTCCTGCACTTGGACTGGCTCCAGCTCAGAATCAGCCTCCGAGAAGCAGGTTAGCTCTGGTCCTCTCAAGAGGTAGGTCCCAAAGGTTCAGACGAGGTTGGAACTCCTCGGTGCAGCATGGAACTAGATGCCTGGGGCCTGCCCTACATCTTGGTACTCTTAGGATTGAAGCCTAGACTTATTCCACCTCTGACGTAGGAGAGGATAATTGAGTGAGCTCCAAATGTTGCCCAGAATATGGAGTTCTGCAGCTGAAAACTGATCCCTCAGCAAAAATAGCATCTCACCCTTTTGACACAGTAAGGCATTTATAATAGCCACAGTGTAACTATTCTAATGGTCCAAAAGGACAAATGGCAACTTGGATTTTGAACCTGTGAGACCAGTCAGCATTCTCTCCACTTACTTTCATGGGAAGGAGGCCCTGCAGTGGCTTTTGACCCAATGGCCTGATCTCCAGCTGTCATATAGCCAATCAGAACCATGAATCTGCCACAAATAGCCTAGTTGCCGTCTACCTCCAAAGAGACCCCAACTTGATTCACCTCTCGCCATCCCTCTGCTACCCCCCAAATCCAAGCTGTCATCATCTCTCACCTAGGTTATTGCAGTAGTCTCCCGAAAGCTTCCTTGCTTCTGCTATTATTTCCCACCCATCTATCTCCATATATAAACCAGTGTAATCTTTGAAAACATCGATTTCCTACGTCACCTCCACCATACTCCATTGAAGAACCTGTGCTCTTCTACTGCACTTAGAATAAAACCTAAAGTCCTTGGCCTGAACAAGTCTCCATGCACTGACCTCCCCAGCATCTCCTCTTACACATGATATTCCAGACACCAAACTAGAACATGCAGAGTTCTTTCTTGTTTCAGTAGCTGTTGCCTCTGCCTAGAAAAAATCCACTGCTCTTCTGAGCATAACCTGCTCCCTCTCATCTCAAACTCTCCACTATAACATCACCTGATCGGCACAGCCGTCCCTGGGCACCTGCCTCAAACTCCCTCTCCCATCACTCTGCCATATCACCCCATTTATTTTCTCCTTTAAGACCTCTTATTATGCTCTGTAATTATCCTATACATTTACTTCTGTCTTCCTATATGAAAATTTAAACTTCTGAGAATGAGGAATGTTGTTAGTTTCTCCTTCACATCCCCTTTTTCTAATCGAGAATATTTCCTGAACAATTCTGAAAATTAATTAAAAGTCATTGGGAAGTGCTGCATACCATTCAAACCCACCAGCCCAGGGTTGCCTGCGTCAGGATGTGGAGAAAGGTTGAGTGAAAACAGGATAAAGCAGCTGATCACAACCCAGGTGCCCATCAGCGTCATAAATCTGCAAGTACCTTCTGACCTGCCAAATCACAGCCTTCAGGGGCAGAGTGTGAACATCCTTGATTAGGAAGTCTCATGGGTGATTCTGCCGCATCTTTGTCTCAGCAGGATCAGAAACAGCCTTTCATTTTCCTCTGGAGTCACCAGGGCTCACAGTGGACTGTCACGGGGTTGATAACACGTGGTCAGAGCAATGCTTCAACCATCCTGCCTTAGGAGAAACAGTGAACATAAAGGTGCCCTGACGAGTGAGGGCAGAGCTCTCAGAAGTGATGTTTAGCCACAACTCAACCTTCCAGGGAAGCGTATGAGGCAACTCAGATCAAAGGGCTTTTGCAGGGGGTGTATGTGAGCAGTATAGGTGTGTGTGTCTGTGTGTGTGTTTAAAGTAGCTCTTTTTACAAAAGTAAAATATTGTAGAAAATTTGGAAAATACAGAAAAAATATAAAGGAAACATTTTAGTACCAAAAAAGAAAATCACCATAGCCACTAATACTTATACGGAGTGCTTACAATCTGTCAGGCATTTTCCTATATGCTTCACATGTATTTATTTATTTAATTCTCACAACAAACCAATGAGGTGTTTCCTCACCCATTTTACAGATGAGAAAACTGAGGCACAGGGAGGTTAGAAAATTGGCCCCAAAACATACAATCCTAGGATTTTAACTTAGCAATTTTCCTCCAGAACTCACCTTCTTAAGTACTATGCAATAAATCTCTGTGTGGTTGTGCATATTTATATGTGTACAAGCATACACACACGTTTATATACGTAATGGGGCAAAAAAAATGGTTTAAATATTAACAGCCTTTCCTCGTCTTTCTATAGAGGGAGAAAGCTCATTATTAGTTACCTTCCAGATCTCTGAAAAATAAATACAATTTTTTAGATTCACTTCTTCCAGTTAAGGTAGTGATGATCTTCCTATTGCCAGAAGCTGCATTTGCTTACTTGTTAAATCATGATTAGGTGTGTAATTTTATCAAATGTTTGTTCTACGACTATAAAAGTAACCATATTCCTCTCTCCCCTCACACACCCCCTTAAGCTGCTAACTAAGTTGGCCCTAGATTTGTTAGCTTGGCTGTGATTCTTTTCTAATTGATGGCTAAATTTTGGTTGCTGGTATTTTGTTTCAGAATATTGCCTCTATGTTTAATAATTTCTTTTAATAAGTTTCTTTTCTCATACCATTCTTGTCTGGTTTGGGTATCAAGGTCGTAATGGACTTAAAAAATGAGTTGAGGAGTGCTTCATCTTTTTCTCTTCTCTGAAAGAGTTTAAGTTTGGAATTACTAACACCTTGAACTCATCAATGAAAATACTCTGGGCCTAGGATTTTGCTCACAGCAAGATTTTAAATTTTTATTCAGTTCCTTTCATGGTGATAGCACATGTCAGGTTTTATTTTATTTGAGTCAGTTCTGATCATTTTTATTTTCCTAGGAACACATCTATTTCTTATAAGTTTTTAAATTGGGGGGCATAAACTTGTCTCCTCTCACTTATCTAATTGTGTAATGTTATGTGTATAGTAACATTCTTTTCTCTCTCTTTTTTTTCCTTGACAAAGCCTGACAGTAGTTGCCATTTTTATTACTCTTTTAAAAGCAGACTTTTCTGATATTCTCATTTGTATCTTTGATTTCTGTTTCATTTATTTCTGTCTCTTCAACTTTCTTTGGGTTATTAAGTGAGTTTGTTCTTCCCTCTGATTTCTTAAACTGGATGCTTAGCTCAATTTTTTTTTTTTTGCATTTCTTCTTTGTTAAAATAAGCATTTAAGGCTACAAATTTATCTTTCAGCACAATCTTACTACATCCCACAGGTTTTGACATATAGTATTTTATTTATTATTCATTTCTAAGAATTGCCTAATTTCTATTAATTAATTCTTCCTTGACTGGTTTAGAAGTGTGTTTTAAACTTTCTGAGTGTATAGAACATTTTCAGTGATCTTTTTATTGCATTATAGTAAGAAAATGTGATAGGTATACTACTAATCTTTCAAAAAAAATTGAGACCTTTAAGGCCAAATGTATCCAGTTGACTCCCAAAAATGTCCCATGTGTGTTTAAAAACTGTAAGTTTCATGCCAATAACCCCACAAAAGTCAGCTTCTATACCCCTGTAGATGTTTTACTGGCCTTCAAGGAATTCCCATATTTTCTTACCAGTAAAAATTGCATTAAAGTAACATTTTAAAAAATATACTTTATCCAAAAATTTAACATATGCTGAACTAGGAAGGAATCTTGTTTTTGAAAATGGAAAATTTTTATAAATTTAAGATGAATTATTTTCTCTCTCCATCCCTCAATTTGACCTTGATTGTAGCACAGATTATGTTGTGTTATGATAAGATATTCAGAAGTCTGTCTCCCTCTTTTGATGTTAACAGCTTGGGGAAAATGCCTATGTCATACTCACTTTGTAAGCCCTCCCTTGCCTGAAGCATAGTGTTTTATTAATAGATTTCTCTTAAATTGATGAAATGTATTAATAGTAACCTTCCCTGCCAAATGGGTACATACTACTGTTCTCTTTATTACAGAGATGAGTTAGTTCCCCTGAAACTGACTTCTCTTTCAGCCTCACTAAACCTGGTGTAACTGAGTGCACACTCCATAGAACCGAAATCCAAAAACCCTGAATACTTGTCCCCATTAATTCAATATGTAATGAACTCTCAATCTATGTGTAGTGCTGTGTTCTCAGTCAGCCACTGATATGCTGTTTTCCATTTTATCTTCTTGTTGGAGTTTTCATTACTCTTGTTTCACCAATAATACAGGAATGTTGAAGGGCGAGAGTGGTCTAAATAGAGCTAAAGATCCATAACCCAAGAGCCAGGAGAAATATGGGGTATTTTTTTTACAGCAAACTGTGTTACACTTTAAAATTTTATTAAACAATTATAAGAGCCTATGAACCTAGTAATGAAAGCCATGAAATAGAACATTCATGTCTATTGTAAGAGAGGATTCAGTGAATGAATGAAATACTAGTGTTTAATAACTTGCCTTGCACTCTCCAGTATAGATGAACTAGAATTATATAGGGAGAGAGATTAGATTGGTAGGTATTTTTAAAGTGCCAGCTTTTCACTTGGTTTCAGACTAGGATTTAAAAATTAGTGTTTGAGAAGATTAAAAAGTTCTTATTTAGGGTAACTGAGATGAAGTGATTTATACCAAGGAAGAGAGAGAGAAAGAGCAAGAGAAACAGAGAGGGAGAGATGGAGACAGAGAGAGAACCATAAGCCTGCATCTCATCAGAAAGCTACATTAATCTCATGTTCATAAAACTATGTAAAATGAACATCCCCAAAAGTAACCTCAAAAGTTGGGGGAGGGAGAACCAATGTATTTAATTTATGTTGGATGAATGAATTTGGATTCTTTTTTCTGTAGATATTCACAGAAGTATTATTGTATTAATTTTCCAGCAATTTTTATTCCATTTTACAACAGAGACACTGCTTTCTGCCCATGATTTTTATGTCAAGACAGCTGAAAAGGACTTTGGATTGTACCTTTTTATATTAGTCTTGATTTTTCTTTAAATTCTATTTTCAGGCTGACTTCACATGATGAGAATAGCATGAAATATATGGGTTTAGTTTACATATCTTATAGGAAATTGTAGTCGGGCAATTCTGGAGGGAGGGGGAATTCACCTTCCTTGAATTCCAAAAAACTTTACCACGGTAGTAAAGCCATTTGACGGTTTTTCTTCTAACCACAAGTGCACATTAAACTAGATTTCCAAATATACCCATTAAAAGGAAACAAATTCTACCTCCCACAAAGAGTTTGCCTCGTCCTCTGGCTCGGGCTGATGGCAGGCGTTCTTCCTTCTTTCTAAATTAGCCAGTGCTCACATCTCCTCCATCTGCGTGGGTGGTGGCGGACTCAGTGCTTGTCATCACTGCCTCTGATCATTGGATGGACAAACCTGAGTTTGTGTTTTCCTGACACTGTCCTTACTTCTTCCTGCCCATTAATCACGCAGGCTCAACAAAGCCCAGGGAATGATCACCCCAGGCCGTAAGAGGGCTGCACCCTTGGGAAGCAGAGGTTTTGATCAGAGTGCCTCTCCATGATCTTCTGAACTCATCTGGGGAGATTTCTTTCTTTTTTTTTTTTTTCATGAGGTTTTTATTATTTTTTTTATTATTTTTTACATCTTAATGGAGTATAATTGCTTTACAATGTTGTGTTAGTTTCTGCTATATAACAAAGTGAATCAGTTATACATATACATATGTTCCCATATCTCTTCCCTCTTTCTCACTTTACTCCAAAAGAAGGTTTCTTTTTTTCTTCTTCTTTTTTAAAAAAATTTTTTAGCCATGCAGCACAGTATGCATGATCTTAGTTCCCTGACCAGGGGTCATCAGGGATGGAACCCATGCCCCCTGCAGTGGAAGAACAGAGTCTTAACCACTGGACCACCAGGGAAGTCCCCAAAAGAAGGTTTTCATTGTCATAGGTTATCCATAGCAACTAATTACACCACGAAAGCTGCTATTATTATTATTTTACATTTAGAAAAGTCAAAACACACACGATAAATTAAAGATGCATCCTCGAACTTGATTCCCTTTCCACTGCACCTGCTATTCTTTGTTATGCAAAATGTTATTAGTGCACATAGGAAATCATCAAAATATTTACACAGGGCAATGAAAACATGCTTAGAATGTAATAGTCTGCAAAATCCTGATTGCCTGATAACAGTTATTCCGGACTGCTACAATACATTACTTCAATCTCTAGACCACCCAGATAGAATGCTGAGGTATATTCCTTTAAATGATTAAAAATAACTGGAGTTACAAGCACAAAGATCTTAAAAACAGCAAGTCATCATTGCCAGGCTCTCTGACCTGACTCAGAAACACGTTATGTTTTCATAGTGGCCTTAAATAAAATGTCTTAACTTGATGGTGGCTTTAAAATATAACACATTAATTTGATGAAACCCATCTATTGGGTTGGTAGTGTTTTCATTAGATGTTTATTGTTTAATATATGTATGTATATATTTCTTCAGTGATATAAGAAGGAAAAGAAAACATGTCATGGGCTGTATTATACAGCATAAGGAATATCATCAATAATACTGTAATAATTTTGATGGGGACAGATGGTTATTAGCCATTGTAGAGATCATTTTTTTGTGTATGTAACGTCAAATCACTTGTGGTACACGTGTAACTAACA
This sequence comes from Mesoplodon mirus, assembly GCF_964341445.2. Classification (NCBI taxonomy): domain Eukaryota; kingdom Metazoa; phylum Chordata; class Mammalia; order Artiodactyla; family Ziphiidae; genus Mesoplodon; species Mesoplodon mirus. The sequence goes on along the minus strand of NC_138986.1, from coordinate 28,734,467 downwards.
TAATATTTTATGTTAACTATAATATAGTTCAATAAAAAATAAAATTGTGTAAAAAATTTTTAAAGTTAATAAAGAAAAACATGCAATGCCTGTCTTCCCACGTTCCACTTCCACAGTTACTCATCCTTACACACATGCACATACCACAATGCCACACCTTGTAGACATATATATGTCTGTGTACGTATACTAACATAGAGTATATACGTAGATCGAGTTATTTGTTTTTACCAAGGTAAAATTATGATTTGCATATCATTCTGTAGTTATTTCCACTCCCTACAACATGGACATTTTTCTAAGCCAATACCTCAAAATTCCTCAGTTTTTAAATACTGAATAACATTAGATTGAATGAATACACCATTGTTTAACTATTTAAAATATTTTGTTTCCAATTTTTCTTATTGCAAACAACACTGCAATGAGCCAACTCATTTTTTACAATGAATGTACTTAGCTTAGGGGTACCCATATTCTTCGACTATTCCTGTCTTAGATGGCAAATGTGAGTTTTTCAAGATCCCAGAGTTACTGTATTGATGCAAAGTGCTGGAAACCACTCTTTGAACTGCCACTGAGGCAGTCAGATCACAAATCAAACCAGGTTATCATTAGAAATCATACCTTCAGCTACTTCTATCTCCCCTGCATGAACACAGGAAGTCTATATTCTGTGTGTTAAGCTTGTCCCTCTCAAAATTGTTATCACTTGTTTCCACTGTATGATAAAATATTTTCTCTTGCAAGGGAAACCAAAACAAAAGCTTTAAATCAAATAAAAGAATTGCTACATTCATTCCCTCATTAGATCTGTATTCAGGGTGTGGTGTAAGATCAGGAAATTAAGAACCCACCCAGCTAAGGTTACTGAATGATGGACTGGTTGGAAATTTCCAACAATGTAATGAATTTAGTCTAACAGTTTGAATGGTCCGTTTAGAGACTGTAGTCAGGAAACATATATACAATGTAAACTGCCCAGCTCCTTAGAGAGAAATTAACATTGTTGGTAAAGACAAGTACTATTAAAATCACAGCACTTCTTCATTCCACCATTTCTGGTTTTCAGAGGGAACAGTAGATCCCTAAAAGTTAAGGGGTTGGGAGAAACTTGATTAAAATGTTTTTCATTTCTAATTCTATAGTCCATAAGTTTATTCCTAAGCAAGTGCCACATAACTTTTACAAGCAGAGAAACCGAGATTGTGGTCTAATGGAATGAATCATTTGTCCAGTAAGAGTCGCCCATCTCAGGTTCCCAGGTCTGTGCTCAATACCCAGTCATTGCCACTTCTCCTGCCATGAACAACATCACCAGGATACCGCATCCTTTCACAGCCATCGCCCAAATCCAGTGCTGTCCCTTGCAGTCCTCAGAATGTGTTATTTTCCATTTAGCAGGCTGGCTTTTATCTTGCTAAGTGAGAGGTAGCCTATATACCTTCTAGCATTTTTTTTTCTACATCTTTTCTCCTGCGAAATTGAAAGATTTTCCTGAAATGATATCCTGCTGATACAACCTTGACTGCTCCTTCCCCTGGAGAGGAAACAACAACTCAGAGAATCAAGCCATAGTTTTCTTTATACCTGACAATGTTTCAGATCCCAAGGATGTTCTTAAAGGGTGGTTACGGTTACACTGTGCCTAGACCTGGCATGGGGAGGGGAGCATTGGGGTCCTGGAAAGGAGCTGAGGTTTTGCTAATAACCAGGCCATGGCAGCTGGAGCCTGGACAGCTCACGCTGTGGGCGCTGCCCTCTGGGTAGTGGTAGATGCCTCTGCAGGGAGCCTGCCCTCTGTGAGCCAGCACACAGACCTGCTGGGACTGAGATGAGGAAGCCCAGGAACCAGAGCACCTGGAGGGACCCAGAGAGTGAAGACAACTAAGAGTGGGTATCTGGCAAAGTCCTTATCTTCCACCTGCCCCCAAGCCCCGCCATCTAGTCCCCTCCTTCTCACCCTCCCCCACTGCTTCCCCACTCCATATACTTAGTGGGTAGAGCAGTGAAATTAATCCAGCACTCTATATATCCTGTGTGGATTTTTGCAGGAAATAGCTAATCCTAACTGACCCCATATTGTATCTGACCCAATCAATGCTTGTTTTTCAGAGAGAGGGGATAGCATTCTTTTGTCTGGGTGACTGGGTATTTAGGGGTGTGGCCTATGATAATATCCTGGGATATAACTGGTAGAGGGTAGGGATTGTGCTCTATGTACATTTTTAGTGATTAACTCAGGAACGTTAAGACCATTAAACAAGGAGGAAGAACATTTCGCCGTTCCTTGCTTATTGGGTTAAGTGTACTTACAGGCACCTTGGCCATCAGGACAATGTGAGGCATTGATGAGCCACTTAGGAAAGGGAAGGGCTCGGTATCTTCTCTCTGACCATCTCCCTCCTCTGTGACCTTCAGTTCCTGCTTTTATTCAGACACTAGCTTTCTCTCATTCGGACAACGGCAGCTGCTCCCCGACTTCCCATCACGGTCCCCCCAGTGTCATCTGGCTGCCAGAATGATCTACCAGAATGATTTCTCCAGAAGGAAACCCTGACCACGTGACTCCCTCGCTGAATTCCTTCTCTGTGGCCCCTCTGCACACTGGGAAAGCTGGTGCTCCTTAAGGGGACACTCAGGCCCTTTCTCACCTGGCCCTGACACCCCTCCAGCCGCATTAAGCTAAGTGCTTGCAGTTCAGTCGACACACCAAGCTGTTCTTCCTGCCTCCAGGCCAACCCCCCAGGCCACCACCATCATCACCTTGGCACACCCTACACCCGATCGCCCCAGCCACCTGATGGACTCGAGGATAATGCTTCGCCTTCCTGTCACACAGCTCCCACCCCAGGTAGAATGAGACTCCCAACTTTGCGTCCCCTGGGTACTCCGTCATGCACCTGTAACGTCCGTCCGTCCTGCTCAAAGGCACAGACTGAGTCTTGTTCACTCCGTGCGCACAGCCCCCAGACCTGTGCCAGGAGCGTGGCGTGCACTGCTGGCATGATTCCATGCTTCAGTGCCTGGCGGAGCTAAGACATGAGCGCGGTCTCTTCCTTTTCTGGCATTCTCCCAGCCCAGCGTGGCTCCTCTGTTTTTGCCTCTGCTGCTGTTGGGGTGACTGTGGTGGCGCTACAGATGCCCCAGCACTGCTGTCTGCACTGCCCCACTCGGCTGTGCCGACGCACTGGAGCTTGTGCTCTTCTTCTTAATCCTCTGACATAGAGCTTCTCAACCTTGGACCCCTTGGCTCTGTTAGAATTACCTGCATTGCTTTTACAAACTACAGATGTCCAGGCCCCACCCCAGACCAGTTCATAAGAACTCTTGGGGGTAGAACTCACGCATCAGAGTGCAGGCTTTTAAGCTCCGCGCGGGATGCTAGCGCAGCCTGGATTGACTGCACTGTGGACTTTACCTGCTTTGCTTAATGGCTCCAGGGAGCTCTCATTTGGGGGGAGGGGGCGAAGAATCAGGATGACCCGTAGCACTACCCATGTGAGGAAGTGAAACCCCAAAGCACTCCACAGGGAGTTCTGAGCAGACTCCAGAGAAAGTTTGGCTCAGAAGCTTTCCCGCCTCTGGGCTCCACTCAAAAGGGATGACCAATACGATCTCCAGATGGGGTTTGCTTTTGTCACAGCTTATAGCACAGACTCTTGATGCCTGGCTACGGTGTGCAGATTTGAAAATATCCCCACACTTCAAATCACTGTTGACCCTCTTCTAAAGAGAGTAGTTGAATTCCCCAGACATTACTTCTTAAAGACTCTTCAGCATATGAGATGTGTTTGTTTACCATATAGCATTGCATCCAGCCATTTCACAAACTAGAACTTATGGAACAATTCCCAGCAGCCCCACTCGACACGCCAATGAAAGAGTTAGTATTAGGAACACTAACACCTTGGCTGCCCTCCTCCTTAACTGTTTCTACCTCTCCACTCCCACCTCCACCTCCATCCACAGCCTCGGCCTGTGCAATCCATTCTGGGGCCGTGGCCATTGCAGGGTCCACCTGCTGACGGCGGCATCTGGTGTGCCTGTGAGATGAGCGTCACCATGGGTTTAGAAGAGAAATCAAATGCCTCTCTGATGTGTCCTCAGAGAGTGAAAGGACCGCTGCAACAATGTTGTTTCAGTTACATTGTGAACACAAAAATGTCTCAAAACACACAGTTTCCCACTGTGGCTCTGATCTCAGTCTCCTGAGTGCAGCCCTTCATAGAGAAACAAAATGAAATGGTCTTACCGAGCAGCTGGGTTTCTCCATGTGTACACGGTTAGTAGCCCACAGGTGCAGAGGGGGAAACACGAAATCTGGTCCCTACTTCCCAAGGAATCACTGTTCAGTGAGCTGGAAAGAAAGACACACACACAACATTATTTCAAATCCAACTAAGAGAGTAAGGATAACAGAGGTTTAACAAAGTACGATAAACAACAGGGAAGAAGGATTCATTTTGACTGGAAGAAAAATAGATTGATGTATTACTTCTATTTATATCCAAATATAGTTTCAGAACAAATAAAGATCTTTTAAGATAAGCTGTTTCTCTTGTCTTTATATATTCCTTTCCTTTCCTAACACGCTCACAAATACACACAGCATCACAATCATGGATTTCTTGTGAAACAGCACCATTAAGAACTTGCCATATATGGGGAGGATGGGAGGTTGGGGATTTGAAGCAGTTTAAAAATAATTACAAAAGGAGCTTCAGCCTTGGGCATCTACAGATACCAGCACAGCAATCTGTTCTGAGAGGGAACATTTACCGGTATTTTCTGCTGCCCCTGAAACATGTCTTCCTAAAGTACAAATCAGGATGTGTCCTATCCTGCATGTGAAATAAAATCAAAATAAAGCTCGCTGAGAAATCACTTCTTGCAAGGTCAGCTATCTACACATATATTGTTTATAAAGCATTGGAAGTTGAAGATATTGTTCAGTTTTGTACAACGAGACCACATCCTAAAATGTCCACGTGTAACCAACTCTCTTTTAGACAATACTTTGGAGTAGAAGAAATGATTGTCACAGAGATGGATGCCAAGAGGGAACCTCCTACTGTCTTGCATATTCAAATGACCAGCATAGCACAGCATTAAAGTACAGAGGGCACAGGGTCCACTGACATATTTGTCTCAATTTGTTGAAACCTTTAAAAATATTGAGTTATTTAATAACCAAGGAAACATAAGGATCAGTTCTTCTATAACACGACAAGGATGCAAACAAAGAATGCAAGCCAGAGATAAGATATGCTGCCTGGGACGTGGACAGTGTGGGTAACCAAAGTGCTGAATGCTGTTCATCATAATATCTTTTTTTTTATTTTAATAAATTTATTTATTTATTCATTTATTTAATTTTTGGCTGCATTGGGTCTTCACTGCTGCACGCGGGCTTTCTCTAGTTGCAGTGAGCAGGGGCTACTCTTTGTTGCGGGGCGCAGGCTTCTCATTGTGGTGGCTTCTCTTGTTGCAGAGCACAGGCTCTAGGTACGTGGGCTTCAGTAGTTGTGGCACATGGGCTTCAGTAGTTGTGGCTTGTGGGCTCTAAAGCGCAGGCTCAGTAGTTGTGGCACACAGGCTTAGTTGCTCCACAACATGTGGCATCTTCCCGGACCAGGGCTCGAACCCGTGTCCCCTGCATTGGCAGGCGGATTCTTAACCACTGCGCCACCGGGGAAGCCCCCATCATAATATCTTAATCAGAAAAGCTGAGTAAGCCGGGTGGCTCTTTTGCTCTAGCTAGACTGTATTTTGGAAAAGCCACTTTGCATCCATGCTAACCCTGCAAAGAATATGAGCCTATATATATGACTATATATATATGGTCAAGGATTTAACAAAAAAACACTCTTGCCGAATGGAAATGAGTGCTAGGGCTCACTGCTCAGTTTGTAGAGAATCCACTAGTGACCCTTCTTCCTCTGTCTTCCCCCTATGGTTATCATTCTTTTGTATTTCTCTGCTTATTAGTATTTATATTGTCAAGTTTACATCATTGTCTAAAAAGAAATTGAAAGATAGCTATTGATTTTTCCCATGGACAGAGATAATTAAAAGTTGCTTTGTTATTTTGCAACCTCAATAAAATTATAAATGGCTCTTAAGGCTTTGGAAGACAATTAATTTTGTTAATCATTATATGTTTTGTGTATTTGACATATTTCATTTTAAAAGACTAAATCATCAAGGCCTAATGGGCAGAAATTGCATCTCTTAGAAAACACTCCTGCTCCTTATAACAAAATCACACCCTAAATACAGGTTAATACATCAGGATTTCTGAAATCTTGTCCTTATAAAGTGTATTTTCCCGGGCTTCCCTGGTGGCGCAGTGGTTGAGAGTCCACCTGCCGATGCAGGGGATATGGGTTCGTGCCCCGGTCCAGGAAGATCTCACGTGCCATGGAGCGGCTGGGCCCGTGAGCCATGGCCACTGAGCCTGTGCATCCGGAGCCTGTGCTCCGCAATGGGAGAGGCCACAACAGTGAGAGGACCGTGTACCGCAAAAAAAAAAACAAAAAACTGTATTTTCCCATTGAATCTTCCAAGGACTAGATGACCAGAACAGGCATCCAGCTCTAGCTCCAACTCAGCTATAGGGATGACAAGATGGCAACAAGAAAAAGAAGTATTATGCCTTTAGAGGCAGGATCTGTTTCTCAGCTGTTCTTTTGACTTTGCTCAAAATAGAACTACATTTGAAATTTCAGCATTTTTATTCACTCATTCATTGATTCACCCTGAGAAGGGGACTAAAGGCTATTTGAAAAGTCCAGTTTTAAGGTCAGGGGAATGCTTTTGGATGTTTTTGATGACCAGAGTGAACATGGATGGAGGGGAAGAAGATATTAATTCACAGGCCTCTGAAAAAATTTGAAAATGTATTTGGAACAACCAAGTCTTTAAAGAGAAAAAAAATTGTGAATTTAATAATTAACCTGCCTTGTTAGAGCCAGCACATTTGCTTTACACTGATTTATGGTGAAGTAAAACCATACCCGTGGTGTGTCTCATGTTCTCTCTCCAGCAGATCAGAGCCTTTTGTACCATCAGAATGAATGGTTTACTAGCTAACACTTAATAGAGCCTCCAAAGTCATTTCAATATTTTAAGTGATTATAGAAGTTTAAAACTCTTACATTTTCAGTTTTAGTAAAGCCTAGTAGAAATAGGCATAATTTGATTACAAAGTTTTTTAAAGAAAAGTAATCTCTGATTATAATAGGTTCCCAGTGGCAAAAATGGCCGACTCTATGACATGGGATCCAGAAATGCCTTGTTATTAGAATTGGAGCCCTTTTCTAATACACTTAGAAAATTCAGGGGTTTTGTCAACGTATGTGAGTAATGACTGCAGACTCTCTATGCACATTGATCAATGAGTCTCATCTTGGTCCATTTCTTAGTGGTGGCCACTACTTATCACTTTGGCTTGCCAATCATTAAAAAGGAGTGCCTTGTATCACTCTGTACTATTTCATTTAAAACACACCCACAGCAATTTATTTATTGTTTTTCTATGTTTCACATGGAGATTTGAGAGTTATATGTTGAGTTATATACTAATAGGTGAGTCTTTAGACCGAGGCACCCTATCTTTGCTTTGGTCCACACTCAAGTATTCGGTCATCTGACCACGTCCTGGATGTGACTGGTAATAGTGAAGGAATTCATAGTAATCACGATGCCCAATATGGAGGAGACAGAGTGAAAACTGTCCCCTCTTCACCTTATCCAATCTCCCTCATCCCTTCGTTTACCCTTCACTCTGCTCGGAGAGTATCCCTCCCTCTGCCTAGGAGAGAGCTAAACTGTGAGGCTGTGACTTTGTCTGAAATGTGGAACAGGATCACTCCCGTTGTTCTCTCCCACTCCAAGTTTCATAGAAAGAGGATTTGGAGTTTCTCCTTTCCCTTCCTCAACCTCAGGGCCTTCTCAACCAAGAATGAATACAAAATGGGATCATTTAAAGCCTACCACAGTTTATTATGTTTATATACCAAGAAAGACTGAATAAAAGTTGGGGCTGGAAGTTAATGCATTACAGTGTATTTTCTACTATCTCAAACATTTCTTCCCAATACATACCCTTTCCCCCAAACCACCTACCGTAGCTCTAGTATTTGTGGTTTCAATGTATATATCTATCCTTATCTCTTGCAGGCATTTTTGGTCAGGAATTTAAACCTCAAGTAAAGTTTTCTATCTTTGGAGGAGCAACTTGTCACATAATAAAGGGTCTCTCCAAGTTTTCAACCTATAATCCTGGAAGGAATTTCAGTAAACATTTATGTAACTAGAGAAATATACCAAATATGAGGTATATCTTCTTAAGTGGAAGAAATCTGACTTGCCTTTCAGAGCCTTGGGATAAGCACAGTTTACTTAAGTGGAAAGAATTTGTATGTTTGGCCCAATTGATAAACAAACCCTGGAATGTTCCTAAATCTCTAAGTGACTTGTCTCCATTGAGTTGTCTGATTGGATCTATTCAGTCTATAAACTGAGAACTACCTGGTGCTGATTCTTACTCTACTTTCTTTTGTTGTTGCCATTGCTTGTTCTCTCTCTCTCTCTCTCTCTCTCTCTCTCTCTCTCTCTCTCTCCTCTCTGTCTCAGATGCTTCCTCAAGTTTTCTTTTTTACTTTTTTCTCACAGTTCTAGAGGCTGGAAGTCCAAGATCAAGATGCCAGCAGATTAGGTGTCTGGTGAGAGACAGCCTGCTTCCTGGTTCATAGATGGCTGTCTTTTTGCAGTTTCCTCAATGATGGAAAGGACAAGGGAAATTGCTGGGGTCTCTTTTATAAGGACACTAATCCCATTCATGAGGACTCCACCCTCATGACCTAATCACCTCCCAAAGGCCCCCATCCCCATCTCCAAACACTGTCACATTGGGGGTTAGGTTTCAACATAAAAATTTAGCAGAGATATAAACTTTCAGTTTTATTTTTCCTAAAAATTCAATCAGTGCTGGAACCCAGAGTTTAAGACATGTAATATAGCACCTTTGCTATACAGAGCTCTATGTAACGTCCAAGTTGAGGAGGTAACCATGGTGATGTCTTGGATTAACAAAACAATCACACACAAAGAGGTTCAAACAGCAAAGTTATATAACCGTGCGTCTAGAGGCAGACTTCTATTACTGAAGCTCTACTTAGATCAAGGGATGAGGTTCAAGGTTCCCGTTACTTAACTATATGTCCCTTAGGTACAAAATACTAGTAACTCACTTCACTTCCACGGTGATATCATATATGCTTGGCAGAAACTGGCATAGAACATGGCTAATTCTAAGAGTGTAACCAATCAACAGTGGAGAATGCTGTGCCTAAAAAACACCACCACCTTCTCCTGCTTCTCTGATATACAATACATCCTGACTTTGGAGAAATATATCGTCTCAAAGTGCCCCCAACTTTGACTTTGCTCCACTGATGGCAGCAAGTGCCAAGGACCTGTTTATCCCAGGTCAACCCTGCTGGGAAGGTCTGGTCTCCCTGATCTTTAGCCAACAGCAAGGAGTTCAGCCTGTTTGTTGAGAATGATCATAACTATGTAAAATCAGAACAGTATTCCTCGATGCAAACCCACCATTGCCCTGCCTCCACGTGTTAAGAAGGCCACTTCTTAACATGTAGAGAAATGAAATGTAAATGATCAAAAATAAGTCTACCTGAAAGCCCCTTTCTTCATCTGTGTGCATCTTCAGACTGCCCTCTGTGATTTTTTTCTTCTCCTTCAAGGCTGCTTTTGCTGTATATATCGTCCCATTTCACTAGGATATGGGTGTTCCACATAAGTTTGCCTCAAAGCCCTTCCCCACACATCCCCAGCATAAGCCCACAATAAGACTAAGAGTCAAGTAGCTAATAGAGGGAGGAGTATATTTGGGGTATGGTTAACTCTGGGTGTCTTTTTTCTGGTTTTTATTCGTATAAATTTATTTATTTTACTTATTTATTTTCGGCTGTGTTGGGTCTTCATTGCTGTGCGTGGGCTTTCTCTAGTTGCAGGGAGCGGGAGCTACTCTTTGTTGAGGTGTGCAGGCTTCTCATTGCAGTGGCTTCTCTTGTTACGGAGCTCAGGCTCTAGGCACGCAGGCTTCAGTAGTTGTGGCGCATGGGCTTAGTTGCTCTGCGGCATGTGGGATCTTCCCAGACCAGGGCTCGAACCCATGTTCCCTGCGTTGGCAGGTGGATTCTTAACCACTGCGCCATTAGGGAAGCCCTGCCTGTTTTGGTTTTTTTTAATTTTTTAATTGCTATCTCATCAGCTATACTCTAGTCTCCCTGAGAATAAATAAAATAAGGACATAACCAAGGAACATAAAATTCTTCTCTAGTAGACAATTCATTACATGTGGATAATTTTGTGCGAGTATATATGTATCTACTTCCTCTTTCAGGAAGGGTAAATCGTCATCCTTTAGCTTAATACAGTATATAAACATATATAGGGTCAGGAAATGTGTATTTGATATTTTTGCAAAATAAGCCCAAGCGCCAATCAAAGGGGTAGTAAAGGGTAGTCACCTCTGAATGATAGACTTATTGTGACAGAGGATAAACACAAGATGTTGCAGCCACTCGACATACATATATAGACACATATATTTTCCTGCTTCTCTAGCATGAAAGTAAATATTAACTTATCTACCTATCCTCTGTTGCCCACTTGCTACTCTGAGCATACTTGGCAAAGACGGTTGCAGTTTTCAGTAAAGTTTAGAGACATAAATTTGCTGTAAGGTGATTTGCTTGCTTTGAAATCAAACCTTTAAAAGCTAACTAGCCCTCACCAAGGTCAAACCCAAGACCTTACAGTATAATGTCCCAAATCTCAACGGTTTAACACTCCAGGCCTAAAAAGAGGATTCATGAAGTGACCCTAGTAAATTACTCAAAAGAGAGAAAGAAAAATTGAGCACGCCCCAGATTCTTACATTAGTCTTACACTTCTCTCTTCAGTTCTGGAGTTCTCTGTGAAGGAACAGACAATCATACTGGTGATCTCCATTTTCCTCTTTCTTAAGAGAAAGTGCTTTTTCCCAGAATCCTAGAATCTCAGCATGAGAAGAGACCTCAAATGTCATCTAGCCCCACACTTTATCCAATGCACAAATTGCCTCATCATCACACCCAGGAAGCAAGCGGTGCCTGCTCTCAGCCTTAACCCCCCTAGAAGCAGACAGCACTGTCTGTTCCATTTTTGGACATGTCAACTTGATGGAAAGTTCTAGATCTTTTATGACCTTGGTTAAGACTTTAGAAATGCTAAGCATTAAAAAGATTATGGTGTTCCCTGCCTTTCAAGCAATATGTAATTGAAAATTTTAAAATACTGAATTATAAAGTAAGGGAATAAATTTTTTTCTAAATGTCCTCATAATGAAAACTTTGATTGTTGTTTTATTTTTTAAAAATATTTCATCGAGGGCTTCCCTGGTGGCGCAGTGGTTGAGAGTCCGCCTGCCGATGCAGGGGACACGGGTTCGTGCCCCGATCCCGGAAGGTCCCACATGCCGCGGAGCGGCTGGGCCCGCGAGCCATGGCCGCGGAGCCTGTGTGTCCGGAGCCTGTGCTCCGCAACGGGAGAGGCCACAGCAGTGAGAGGCCCGCGTACAGCAAAAAAAAAAAAAAAAAAAAAATATTTCATCGAAGTATAGTTGATTTACAATGTTGTGTTAATTTCTGTAGAGCAATGCAATTCAGTTATACATTTATATATTCTTTTTCATATTCTTTTTCATTATGGTTTATCACAGGAAATTGAATATAATTCCCTGTGCTATACAATAGGACCTTGATGTTTATTCATCCTATATACACTAGTTTGCATCTACTAATCCCAAATTCCCAATCCTTCCCTCCCCCACCCTCCTGATGTGTTGTTTTAAATCTCAAATGTAAAATTCATTTCAAAAAAATTTTTAATATCATTTCAGGATTTGATCCCCTGCTTTGTGGTATCCTATGCTCATGTGTAATTTGCTCGGAATCTCTCATGGCCCTTCTAAATCTTCCCTTCTTCAGACTAAACATTCTCCTTTTCACTATTGCTCAGAAATCACAGTTTCCAGAGTTTTCGCCTTTCTCTTTAGTTGTGCTCCAATTCACCACTGTCCTTCTTTCCACTATCAATATATCCAACTCAGCTTGGACACTGACCACCCTTGTTCTGGACATGGCATGTCAAGGAATAACCTCCCCAATTCATGGTGATCACACTATAGTAGTAATTGGCTGAGTCCATAGTTCATCAAAACCCCTAACTTGTATTCTTCCAAGCATTCATCCTTCTACTTTACGGTGCCTTTTTGCAAATAAGGAAGAGGTGCTCTGTCTGGATGGACACGGTCCCTACTCACACACAATCCTCAGCCAGGCACCTGTGTGCAGGATACAATCTGCTTAAACCTTGGACTTGGCCTTGCAATCTGCCCACTCCTCCTGTTTTGTGTTGCTAATTTTCTGAAACTAAGGGCAGCCTTTATATCTCTCCCTTTTACTTCATATCTTGTTAAATTTGGCCCATTGTTCCATCCTGTCAAGCTATTTTGGGTTCCAACATGCTTGCCCTCCCACCCAGCTACAGAGTCACCAAGAGACCCTGAGTTGCTTACTCTGACAGCTCCATGGCCCAACCAAACAGAAGTGAGGTCTCTAAGAGGAGTCCTTATTCATCTCACTCTGACTTAAATGAGTACCTCTCCCCTTTCTAGGAGCTCATAATGACAATCCATTCCAAAGTTTTTTCAGTATCAATATCAAATGTTCCATTTTGTGGTCTGAAGAGTCTAAACTTCTTCCCCTTTCAGAAAACTGGGACATCTTCCCTTTCCCATCCAGCCTCAGGGCACATTTTTTGTGCTCCACAATTCTTCAACCAGTACTGACAGTGATTTTCAATTGAAATTGCAGAGAGCCAAGGGCAGAGGTCATCTGAAATTTCTTTTGAAGTAGCTTAACTGGATTTTTACAAATAAATGGAAAATTGCTATGATACAGGGCTTATTTTTTTTACTACAGTTTATAAGTTCCTTTATTCACATTTTTCAGGAAGGGCAAACTGTTACCCTTTAGCTTAATGCACAATTTTTTGTGTGTGCAACAAAAAATTTCCAGTAACTACAAAAACAGTGATTTTATATATATATATATATATACACAAAATTTTTATTCCTTTTCAAATTTGTCACATGGGTTTTTTTCCTCATTTGGGAATCTCAAAGTATTACAAAGGGTAATTAGTATCCCATTTTGTACACGAGTTAGAATTCAGTACAGAAGTCTTATTTATAATTTTATATAATCATATTGCTATAATTATATAACTCATTAGTGAATTGTTTTTTAATCTATATTTTAACTATTATCAGAAAAAACAGAATATACTGAGCCCTTTAGATCAAAGCTATATCACTAGAGGAAAAATCAAGTCTCTACTTAGCATTGCTTCTGATTGGCATAGAGAAAATATGATAGATATATTTTTTTCCATATATGAGCCATCTCAAAAATTTTTAAAGTATACCTACAGAAAAGAATCATTTCAGCCAGCAAACTTTTATTTTCCACACTTACATTGCCAAAACCATATTATCCTTCACATCTTCTCATTTCTCTGATTGCCCAAGTTGCCTAAATAAGAAATTGCGGGCATCTGCCAGCACCTTATGTAGTCAAAGACTTCTCAGCTAATTCCATTCGTATGTAGCTGATTGAATGGTAGCAAGAAGCCAAAGGAAGAAATCTGCCGTTCAAATAGGGAAGAATCTTTCTTCTCCAAAGTTGATATGGGGTGAGCCCTCAAGCCTAACCTAGGATTGAAAAATGAAAATAGGGTACAGTGATTAAAATAGCTGGGAAAGACATGCATTAGAACAGAACTAAATAAAGAGGAAGTTGTATTTTTAGCCTAATCAGTCCAAGTAATATGAAACTACTGTAACTAGTATTAATAATATTATCAGCCAATCATTTTTTAAATTTATTTATTTATTTATTTTTGGCTGTGTTATCTTTGTTGCTGCATGCGGGCTCTCTCTAGTTGTGGAGAGTGGGGAACTACTCTTCATTGCAGAGCACAGCCTTCTCATTGCAGTGGCTTTTCTTATTGCGGAGCACGGGCTCTAGGCACGTGGGCTTCAGTAGTTGTGGTACACGGGCTCAGTAGTTCTGGCTCGCGGGTTCTACAGCACAGGCTCAGTGGTTGTGGTGCATAGGCTTAGTTGCTCCGTGGCATGTGGGATCTTCCAGGACCAGGGATCGAACCCGTGTCCCCTGCATTAGCAGGCGGATTCTTAACCACTGTGCCACCAGGGAAGTCCCCAGCCAATCATTTTTGAATACTTAACTGGTCTCAGCCACTAAGCTAAATTCATTACATTTTACAAGTGTGATCCTAATATTTTCATTCATTATGACACTATCAGGAAAGCACAAATATAATCCCCATTTTACAGATGAAAAACTTGAAACATGAAGAGGTTAGGTAACTTGCTCAAGATCGTACAGCTAGTAAAGGACAGTGTCTGAATTCAAACATGTCATGACCCTGTGCTTTCTATCCTTTACAAAATTCTTTACAAAATTCTTGTATAGTTTACTACAGAAGTAAAAAGGTTTTCATTTTGGACAACAGACCTCAGGTGGACAGAAAGGAATCAACCACAATCACACTTATTAGTAATAATGCATAGCCTGCTTTTATTATTTTTTCAGTTAGTTATTTCTAATAAATGCAATAAATATCCACAAATGTATTTCCCAAAACAAAAAGCCAGAACCTTGACTCCAATCTCCAGCTAACTCGGGTCTTCAGCATCCCAATACCCAAACTCAACGGATCTGAGGTGAATCTTATCCTAAATCCTATTATCATAAACCCCTCAATTTCTTTTAAAGCAGTATTCGTGCATCTACATGCATTCCTTACAAAGTATGTAGTTTTCCTTTGGTTGTTTTTAACTTTGATTCATCTATGTTACTTCACACCTCTGTAGTTCACTATCTTTAATTGATGTACCACATCCATGATGGGAATACTCATTATTCCACAATCCTGGCGATGGGCATTTGGGCTCTGTCCTGTTTTTTGTTTTGTTTTTGGCTTTTCTTTTTCAGTATGATGAACAATGCAGTTATACATTTTTAACTGTCTCCTGTTATTGGTATCAAGTTTCTCTTGGGTATATATCCAGGAGCAGAACTGCTGGGGTAAAGGATACATGATGTTCAACTCTAGGAGGTAATGTCAAACTACTTTCCAGAGAGATTGCACCAGGGTACACTCCCACCAACAACACTGAGATCCTGGTGATCTTCACCATTTCCAATACCTGATGATATCAGACTTTAAATTTTTCCCCAATCAACTAAGTGTAAAACTGTACTTGTTGTGGTGTGGACTTGCTTCTCCCTGGCCACTATCAATGTTGAACATCTCTTCATTTGTGTACTGGCTGAATATTTTCTTCTTCTGTGAAATACCTGACTCATGGGCCAAATCTTTGCTGGAGAAATTGCCTTCATTTTAGCCTTAGTTTTGGTAACTTTAGAGTTAATTCTAGATCTAATAGAAATAGGATAGTAACTCCATTTGATCACAGCACCTAATAACTGCTTAGGGATTGACTTAACTGCCTTGAAGTTTTTTCTGCTGTCTTTTTGCTAAAAATCGTTTGATTATATTTTATAACCACATTCAGAGGATCTTTTTACATAGTTAGATGATATGCAAAGAATCCATAGTTTTTAGGACCGAATTTCTCCAAAGCACATGAATTTCTAGTGGCCAGAAACAATGACTGCTAAATATTTCACAGATCAAAGGCATGGTGCCTGATTCAAAGGTCCGCTTGCAAAGGCTGACAAGTGGGGAAAGACATTTGCCTTTATAAGGATGTCATAAGCAGCCTTTCATTTGACAGGAAATTATCAGTGCATACAAATGCTGGCTTAAAGCCTGGGGATATTTAATTGTACCCTACTCATTATTCTTTATAATTCCAGGTGCTAGTGTCCACAGCTATTGTCCAAAGTGTTACAGAAACAAATCCAGTAGCAGGAAGCTCAGACACCTGTTACAACTTGAACCACAAGCAGTACTTGTAAGACAATGCATATGGATGCCAACAAGAGAGCAGCAAGTGTAGCCACTGGCCATGCCTCACTAACACAGAAGGGAATTGCAACTTCATGGGAAGAGTAGACACGGTGGAGCTGGAATGAAAGACCTATCTGATTAATAATTAACACACACTCAGGACACTAGCCAAGCTCGCTGTGCCAGGCAGCAATTCCTGTTGGATGAGCTCTCCATCAGGAGATTTCTGTCCTTAACTATCATGGAAATGGACCCACCTGTCTACAGGCTCAGAAGGTGTGAAAGCCAGAGTACACCTCGCTCACCTCATGACCCTGCTGTGAAGGGCACTGGAGCCAGACAGAGTAACAGAGGATCAGGTCTACAAAACAAAAGACCCATAGACCCATCGTGGACGAGTCATTCTATGTCACCGACCATGTTTCATTTTTCATGTAGTTCATTTTTAACCAAACCTTTTATTTACCTTATAAACTGCCAAGTGAAATGTATTGTTTAGTAGAGTCACTTGAACAGAAAGAGCCCCACCAACTTTACAGTCACTCTCCTGGTGTCCTGACTGGGCAGAAGAGATAAGCCCTGTTCAGCATAGGATAGCAATACACTGCTCTGGGGAAGCTTATCACCCACAGCACCCAAAAATGTGTTTCCATGTGCTCTTAACAAAAACAAACCAAAAAAAATGTAGTATTTGTTGTAAGATTCTTTTCCACCTATAAAAATAACAGTTGAAAATATTCAGAAAAGTATAAAGTTAAAATATTAAAAATATCTATTGTCCCCCAACATAGAAAAAAAGAAAAAAAATACAGATAACTGCTGATTTCTTTCCCTCCTGTTGTTATTTCTGTTTTCCATAATTTATATACAGACACTTTCTTTTTCTTGTTTTCCTGCCTCCTTCACCTCCCCCAATATTCAGATCACATGGTTTTGCATTCTGATTTTTCTTTAAGAATATATTATTAGGGCTTCCCTGGTGGCGCAGTGGTTGAGAGTCTGCCTGCCAGTGCAGGGGACACAGGTTCGAGCCCTGGTCTGGGAGGATCCCACATGCCGCTGAGCAACTGGGACCATGAGCCACAACTACTGAGCCTGCACATCTGGAGCTTGTGCTCTGCAACAAGAGAGGCTCTGCGACAGTGAGAAACCCGCACACCGTGATGAAGAGTGGCCCCCGCTTGCCACAACTAGAGAAAGCCCTCGCACAGAAACGAAGACCCAACACAGGCAAAAATAAATAAATAAATAAATAAAAATTTAAAAACTATATATATATATTATTAGCGTTTCATTTTGTCATTCTTAGAAACACAACTTCTAAAGATTGCGTCATAGGCCATGATATGGATCTCTCAAATTTTATTTAATTATGTCCCTGTTGTTGAACATTTGTTGTTTTACCAATATTGTATCATAAGATACGATGCCACATGAACATACTTGCACAAAAGTCGCTGTGTACATCTTATTCCCTTCGGGAAAATTCTTAAAAGTAGAATTTTGTATCAAGGGGCAAATTTTTAAGGCTTTTAAAATATATATTCCAAATTGTCCTCCAGAAAGTTGCATCTATTTATATCTCTATCAGCAGTGAATAGAGTGCCTCTCAACACAGAACATTATGATTTTTAAATTTCAGATAATTTGATGGGAGAAAAATAATATCACATCGACTTTATTTGCATTTCTTTGATAATTAGAGACTAAACTCGTGATATTTATTAGCTATTTGCACATTTTCATTTGTTAATTAACTTCGATATCTTTATTCAATACTTTGGCATCTTCCTTTTTTTTTTTTTTTTTTTTTTTTTTTTTTGCGGTACGCGGGCCTCTCACTGTTGTGGCCTCTCCCGTTGTGGAGCACAGGCTCCGGATGCGCAGGCTCAGCGGCCATGGCTCACGGGCCCAGCCGCTCCTTGGCATGTGGGATCTTCCCAGACCGGGGCACGAACCCGCGTCCGCTGCATCGGCAGGCGGACTCTCAACCACTGCACCACCAGTGAAGCCCTGGCATCTTCCTATTTTTGTTGTTGATTTATAAGAGCCTTTTATATAATGATGGTAATAGTCTGTTGTATATGCTGCAATATTATTCAATAACGTTTTGCTACTAAGAATAAATTTAAATTCTTTATAGACATACAACATTTCTAAAGGTTCTTTATGTTGTCAGATATAACAATCTTCCTTTTAAGTTTTCTTTGTTTTTTTGCCTTAGAAAGTTTATTTCCATAATAAGATTTTTTAAAAACCTATATTTTCTTTCAGTTGCTTAATGGCTTCATTTCAGTGTATAACTATTTTATCCACTTTGATCTATTTTGGTGTGTGGTACTAAATGAGAAACTAGTAAGATGTTTTATTCATATAATTAAGCAATTGTCCTGACATCCGTTATTGAATGTTCTCTCTTCAAACTAATTTGTGATATTATTGTTATATATACTAGGTGATCTTTTATGACTTATTTCTAGACTACCTTGATTCACTGGGCAGTCTCTACCTCTATCAGCACCACATGGTTTTAAATATTATAGCTCTAGAATACAATTCAATATGTAGAAAGTCCCCCTTCAGCTCTTACAACTATTTTCTTTTTTTCAAAGGGTTTTATTCCATTTTTTTCCCATTTATTCTTCTAGATGATATCTGTTCTCTACTTTAAATTGGTCCTCTGGTGGATAGGAGATGCAAATAAGAGACTCAAAAAGCATATTAAGACAGGATAAGTTTATATTCACGCCATATTTACAAGCTGAGCTAATAATTTTTAGGCTTTATTATCCTTTATTGGGATATACACTAAATTAACTATTAATTATGGATATATACTAGAATTAGTCATTTATTACCCACAATAATACAGTTGAATAGTATGCCTTAATAAAAATATTACCAAATTTTCATTTTAGTTAATATCTTTGACTTCTTTCCACTTAAACTCTCTACCAGTGCTGTTAGAAAAAAGCCAAAGGGAAAGCTTCAGATTTTCTCTTTTGTTTCATTTTTGTTGTTGTTTTTTGACCTTCTTTGGCAGATGTGACAACAAATCCCAAAACTGGCTGATGATACATCCAGAGACCCCTCAGGCCTGCATAATCCTCCTATTGGAAAGCAATGCCCGAGAAATCAAGGGCAGAAATTTTAAAGCCATCTGTCAAGTATTTATTTTACATTCTTTTCTTTAGGATTAAAGAAATACGAAACATGAGAATAAGCTATAGAGCTTCGATTGCAAAATCACTGCTATAATAAAATAAGAAATTATAAAATGAATAGAATCAGCTACTAGAGTCAACTAATCACCCCCTCCACTAGGGAAGGAATCGCTCTATAACACCCCGTGGCCAATGGATGATTTTGTTTTGCACGAACTTACTCTCAGTGACAGCTCTCTGACCAACCCCAGGACGTTGAAATAAGAACCTAAAAATAGAAATTAGAAACTACTCAAAGAAATAAATCCAAATTTGTTTAAAGGCAATTAACTTGGGATGCTCTGTGATCCCAAATAACAACTCTCAAAATAATTGCTAACATGTTTAGTGTTGCAATATTTGTTGCTCCACAGTAGAAGCTTGTGGATGAGAAGAAACTCAGCCATCACCATCAATACTAGCAAACAGATGGCAAGTAAGGCTCTGAACAATTGTCGGAATTCAAAGCCCAAGACAGAAGCCTTCCCTTGAGAAGCTAACAATCTAATTGAGTGGTCAGGGCACACACAAGCCTCACACAGCAACACGAGGTCGCATGGAATCAACACCAAACAAGTATTAGAAGAAATAAATCTTTCACTCTCTATGTTTTGTGAACAAATTCATTTGTGGTTCCAATTTACTTCCTACCCTTAATTCCCTTTTGCCTGAATGTTCTGACCTTTGTGTTTATTTAGCTTTGCTGAATTATATGCCTCTGATTCAGCCACTTTACTTCTTTTAGGGCAAGGTAAAGACACTGCTGAAGGAATCGATTGTAACGACGGAAGAACAGTTACAAACTGGGATACAAATAGCTCATCCACCGGGTTCCTATAAAATCCCCACACTGGCTCAGGGTCAAATCTTAAAGTCCAGCCTACTGCTAGGCTATCTTCCCAAAGTCATCCCTCACCAACATCAGACTCCTTAGCAGCATCATATTCGCTTGGCAAATATTAATCCCAACGCTCAAAATTCAGCTTCAAAAAGCTGAATTAAGACTGAAGCAGAGTTCTTTACACAAAAAATAAAACAGGCATCTCAAAACATTTAAAATCAAACAGATGAAAATGTTGCAATATGATTTTTTTGGACCTCTACTGCGTCTAATTTGCTTTGGATTCACGATTTTTATGTTTTCTAAAGGATTTATATTTCTATGATGTATATGATATCCACACTGTTCCCAAATCAATATCAAAGGAAAGGCCTCCCTTGCTACCTCGTCCCCAGCCTACCAAAATAGTGCTGTCTAATCAGGCAGCTCTCTGCAGGAAACAGGCCTTCCTACGCAGGAAGCACAGGAAAGGGGACTGGAGACAGCCATCCCAGTGGCTTTTTTGCCAGAAAGGACAAAATGGCTCTCCTGGCAATTCCTGACTCAGGAAATCGCTGAATTAAGTAGTCAATCCGCAAAGTAATTTAGCATGTCATCTGCTTCCTGGCAACAGATATTTGGAAGCATTTGTATTTTAATTCAACTCTGTCATCATCGGGGCTAGAACGCCTTCTCTCCGAGGACCTCAAGGTCAGAGATTTTCCTGCAGTTTCTACAGAGAAACTTCTTTTAGTTTCCTCCTCCTTTTTTCCAGGCCCTGGCAGTCTGGCCTCCCCTTTGATTTCTGTTGAGGTCAAGCGAACCCTTGTCTTCAGAGCTAAATATAAGTTGTGTGGGAGTGGGTGGAGACCCCCGCAGCTGTGGTGTGGAAAATACACTTATGAGGGTGCAAAAGAGGGAAGGTGTGAGGGCATGCTCAGGAGTCGAAGGAGCGTTGTTCCCTCTGGGGGACAGGGAATTGGACAAGAGGTCGGTAACATCCGTTCCGCTTGGTCATGGACTCTCTGTGAAATGCTGTGCACGTAATTTTTCTCTCTGCTCCTCCACTTCTCCGTTTTGGCAGTGAACTTAACCAAGTGCCAGTCATCTTCTTCCTTTGCAGCTGTTAGAGACAAGTAATGTCATAAAGCCATGGATACCCTGCATGTCACAAACCGATAGCCAAAACATGTGCATATAGGGGACCTCAGGAGACATATGTTGTGGGTGATAAGAATCCTGCACGTGGATAGAGCAGTTTCTTACAGCTGGTGAACATGTGTACCCACAAAGTAGCTAAAAGTGAAGCATAGAAAATATAAGCAGCAGGACCGTGTAATTCTTACTGTACACACATCTGTAGCTCTTTACCGCTTGGGGAGAATGACAGCTAAATCCAGATGTGGATAACAAGGCGTCAGGAAGGTGATGATTTTTATCTGGGGCAGAGGTCGCTTTGCTCCTCTCTCATCAGGGGCTCCCTTGGCTTCAGCAACCGGGCCCAGGAAAGTGTGTCCCAATGTCATAAATGGCAGAAAAGAGATCTCAACCAAATACCCAAGAAGCACTGGGTTTGGAGTCTCCTAGAGTTATGACCCATATCTTCCAGAAAAAGCTAAGCTGAGACAAGTGAGACCTTCCACATACCTTATTGCCTTTGGCTCTCACAGCAGTTTATTGAGGTCAGTAGAATTATCCCATTTTACAGATGATGAAAATAAGACTTAAAGAGCCTAAACAGTATATTCATAGTTCATCAATGCACTAAGGGGTGAAGGTGGGATTCTGAATCTGTCTGATCCCAAAGTCTGTTCTCTTTCCACTGTTTCATGCTGTCTTCCATACACTATTTCTATTATTCTCTATATACTTAAGCTCTTGAATTTGTAAAATGGGGATAATAGTATCTAACTTTGTGAAACTGCTACAAAGATCAAAAGAAATTACATATGTGAGAGCATTACACAGAAATGTAGAGCATTATTCCAATAGCAATTCTATGCAACAATGTTTATATCTCTTCTATACCTCTAGCATTGTTATTACAAACACATGGGAAAAGTCTATACTGGGCCAGGAATATGGATCTTATTTGGCACATAACTGAACTATCGTTTTGCATTTCATTGACTTTAATGAATTTACATAGTTTAACCCAGTTCAGCTAGATTTTGAAGTGTTGTATCTCAGAAGTTCTAACAGATATCCAATTCTACGTGAATAATTCATTTACTTTTAGTTTATTGCTTCAAAGGTCTCACTTAAAAATCCACCTGTACTTAAACACTGTCACATTCTTTAAGGACAAACTTGCATAGAAATCATATTATGGCTAATTAAGTATGACTGCAAATTCACGGGCAACTATCAAAAACAGGAGCCTAATGAAATAGAGGGATTTCTCCTTGCCCTGATTTTCTTTCAATTTGCTGCAGTCATCACCTCCCTGTTAGGAAAGGAGCAGAAATACATATCACCAGACTTGCACCAACCTTCAGGAAACAGGAATAAAACATAAATTAAGATGACTTATATATTATTATAAACAATTTGTTATTCAAATTCACAAAAGGGGATATTCATCAGGCAAACTATCCTAAAAAGCTTCCTATTAAGAAAAAAACTCCAAAAAAAAGAAACAAATTCCAAAGTTTAACATTTGAAAACTACATAATTTGAATACATTTTTGAACCATCTCATGGAATATCAGATTGACTCCACATGTGCAGAGCTTGTAAATAGCTCAGTAATTCCTCCACTGTTTCCAGACACAAACTAATGGCCTCCTTTTCTTTCCCTGATAGAAAATTAGGCTTTTTTTTTTTTCAGGGTCAGGAGGAGATTGTGGGGAAGCAAGGACTATAATGGAAAAATGTAATTCACTCAGGACTTCAGGGCAGTATTAGAGATTATGTAAATCTTTTCTTCACAGAGTATGTTCCTGTGATGAGAAAAGCCCCCCACAATTTCAGGGATCAGCACACAGCCATGTAACAAGCTAAATTTTTGTCTTGTTTTTTAAAATCTTTGAATTATATTGTGTGCATTTATAACTGATAGAAAAAAGTTGTTTCAGTGAAGGGCACTAAATAAATAGAAGAACAGGATTAGCCTTACATAAAAGTACTTCCATATTCAGCAGTCATTCATTTCTCTCATTTTGAAACTCTTTAGTTGGAGAAATGCCAGATCATGAGACACGGGGGTCAGAACACCTGGATTTTTTTTAAAATAAATTTATTTTATTTATTTATTTTTGGCTGCGTTGGGTCTTCATTGCTACATGCGGGCTTTCTCTAGTTGTGGCGAGTGGGGGCTACTCTTCGCTGCGGTGCACGGGCTTCTCATTGCAGTGGCTTCTCCTTGTGTGCAGAGCATGGGCTCTAGGCACGTGGCCTTCAGTAGTTGTGGCTCACGGACTCTAGAGCACAGGCTCAGTAGTTGTGGTGCACGGGCTTAGTTGCTCTGCAGCATGTGGGATCTTCCTGGAATAGGGCTCAAACCTGTGTTCCCTGCATTGGCAGGTGGATTCTTAACCACTGGGATCAAATCCAAGAACACCTGGATTTGATCCAGCTTTTGTGATCTCGAAGTCATCTTATGCCTTGGAGTCAATCCCAGCATCACTTGCTCTGCCACGTGATTTCTAATGTACAATATCCTCCCATCCACACTCTGGGACCCCGAGATGATAGTGATTTTTACAGGATTGTTGTGAAGATTAAACAAGTAATGCCTAATATATTCTGCATAGAACCATGCCAAGATGTGATACATGCACAGGAAATGCTCATTTTTGTTCTTGCTGTCATTGTTATTTAGATAATGGTTGCTAAACAATGGGACCTTCAGTTTCAATGCCAGTGCCATGTTACTTAAAAGTTTCATCAAAATAAAGCTAATTCTCCTGCCTGCTCAAAAAAGAACACACAAATATCTTTTAAATCTTTTCCATTTACTCTCTAGCATCTGAGCTCCTGTGTTATCGTAAATCAGCTTAATTTTTTTATTAAGAAATGACAGGGATTGCCCTGGCGGTCCAGTGGTTAAGACTCCCTGATTCCACTGCAGGGGACGTAAGTTCAATCCCTGGTGAGGGAAATAAGATGCAGCATGCCACAGGACATGGCAAAAAAAAAAAAAGAAAGAAAGAAAGAAAGAAACAACAGAACACCTCCCTAGTGTGGAAACTCCCCACAGTTTTCCGGGGCCTATGGATGGTGTCTTGGTACTGATTTCCTGTTCCATTTAAGAGGGAGCTTAGTAACTGCGAACCAGAGAGTATTCGGCCAGGCAGCAGGCATTCACAGCGGCCCTGAAGAGTTCCTAGTAGGGCCTGCTTTCCAGAGAGATCTGTGAGGGAGCCTTGCCTCAGCACTTTGTGTAGAAAGTTTAAGAAGTCAACCCTATAAAGCCCCTGAAGATGAAAGGAAGTGTTGACAAAGGACTACAGACATCCTCTCTGTCTTTCAGTGTCCTCTGGGCTTATGAAAGCATTTTCTACGACAGATACTTAAATATTATTCACACTATAAACAAAAATCTTTTGAAATTATTTTAATTAGATTTGGTGTTTTTTTTTTTTTTTTTTTCCATCTTGGGATGGAAACAGAGATTTCTGTTCAAAGAAATTATTGTTCCCCTTCAGAAGTCATAGGAAGTACAAGGTAACCTGACAGTCCTAGTCCCAGGAGTTTCCTAAGCTGCATTCCTTAGACCAGGTGCTTAGCATTAAGTTTTTCTGACACTGAACCAGGTGTTATTTCAGAAAAATAATTTTCAATAGACAGAGACTGTTTCAGCAAGTTTCCTTGCTCAATCAAAATCCATTTCACACTACTCAACTCTCTGAGAGACCAAAAATCTAAGCACCTGGTATTTATAATAAAGATCTTACTCTGTGCCAAGCACTGTTCCAGGTGTTTTATTACATTAAATAATTTAATTCTCTGGGATCAGTCCTATGAGTGTTATTGTTGTCCCATTTTACAGATGAGGATGAAGTTCAGAGACATTAAATAACTTGCCCAAGATCACACATAGTACATAATGGAGCAAGTATTTAAACCCAAGAAGTCTGGCCCCAGAGTCCTCCATCTTAAGCACTCAATTATATTACCTTTTATTTTTCCCAAAATAAAAGCTAATGTCTTTAAAATTTAGGATATCACATAGCATACTTCCACTATAATAAAATTCTCAGTACCTCACTTTAGAATATAATTAAAGGTAATAATGTATCCCAGGAAGTCAACTTACAAATTTAATGAGCTGTGGTTCCAATATATTTCTGTGTATACATCACTTCAGTCAATCCACAAGTGTTTATTTTCAGCAAATATGTCATCTATACCTATATAGAGATATACATACATATACAGCCTATATGACAGAGGACATTGCTCAGTCTATGCTTTTCTTCGTAATAAATACTTTTCTCTAGAGTAATCACAAGCATCAGTTACACAGAAGCATGTTCACGACCCTTCCTGCTGGCTTTCACAGAGGATACAAAGTTATATGAGTTGAAATTTATACCTCAACCACCTTCGCCTTTAGAGTTTTCAGTGCTGTAAGCCAGTTTGAAACACAGTGCTGCCTATATACCAGGAAGTTATGTGGCTTAATCTATAATGATTTTGCAGAAACCCAAAGTACCACAGACATCTGAATGAGTGTTGAACCAATGATTAATTTCCAACACATATTGGAAGATATTTATTGATGAATAGTTATAATCAAATGTTGGAAATAACCTGACTAGCTATTTATAGGCACCAAAGTCCCTCAGTCACTTCCGAGGTTAGGGCTTCCCTTTCAGTTGCTATAAACACAACTTCCTCCCAAGACTCTGTTTATACGTCTGCTTGTCAACCCAGCGCCAGTCACTGGCGCTCCCGTTTTTATTGCCACTGCTCCCTCATCCTGTTTATAGAGCAGCGAGGGTGACCACGGATGCAGAATTATTTTAACTCATCAAAACCCTGGAGAAACTAGCCAGTTTTGTTTTGTTTTAAGACGATTCATTTGTCATTTGGGGCTTTAGCTTAATATTGCTTTTCCAAGAGTCAGTCACATAAAGTTCATTGGCCTGAGCAAACAAAGGCAAATAATTTAAGGCAAATTATATCAAAACTAAATACCTATAGTCGCAATCTTCCTTGACTTTCTCAAAGGATAATTTACACTATCAACTCAGGGCAAAGGATCCCTTTATTTTTAAGAATGAGTCTTGTTAGAATTGCCTTGGGAATTTTTAAAAAATAGGTAGATAGATAGATAGATAGATAGATAAATAGATAAGTAGTTAGATAGATATAGATAGATAAATAAGTAGTTAGAGAGATATAGGTAGATAGATGGATAGATAGATAACTAGTTAGATACATATAGGTAGATAGATAGAGATAGATAAGTAGATAGATAGATAGTTAGATAAGTAGTTAGACAGATATAGGTAGGTAGATAGATAAACAGATAAGTAGTTAGATAGGTATAGGTAGATAGATAGATAGAAAAGTAGATAGATAGATAAGTAGTTAGATATAGGTAGGTAGATAGATAGATAGATAAGTAGTTAGCTATAGATAGATAGATAGATAGATAGACAGATAAGTAGTTAGATAGATATAGGTAGGTAGATAGATAGATAGACAAGTAGATAGATAAGTAGTTAGATAGATATAGGTAGGTAGATAGATAGATAAGTAGTTAGATAGATACAGGTAGATAGATAGATAGAGATAGATAATTAGATAGATAGATATTTGAGCCCCATACCAATCAATTAAATTAGTTTCTTTTTTTTAAAGCTCCCCTTTGATTTTGTTGTGCAGCCAAAATTATGACAACTGCTCAAAATTCAGTATCCATGACAAATGACCAAAGAAATGTTTTACATAGGATTGGATCAAATAGATTCCTGCTAATTTTCACCCAAACCTTCCAAACAGATTGGCATGAAATGGCCGTACTTGTTGGGTACAGAAAGCAGTCCTCAGGCACAGAAGACCACATTGTGTCCTCGGATTCATTGTCCTCCTTTGGCAGAGCCTCACTGTAACCTGGTCTCTTTAAGAATGGGACAAGCACATGAAGTGTTAGCCTCCAGAACCTTGTGAGCATAAAGAAGAAATTAGGTTTCGATCCTTACTGTGAGGTTCCAGTGAAAGGAGAGAACTGGGAGATTCCCTTGAAGTTCAGTGCAACTTCCTCCATAGATCAAAAGACAGCCTTGAAAAGAAGTTATATAATACCTTCAGTGTAAGAAAGAAAGGGGAGATCAGAGATTAAAGCTCAGAGGTCCTATCTCTTGGGATGCCTTCACCCACCCAGGGATCTTTGATAAAGATGTGATGCTGCTGAAAATCAATTCAATTTCACGTTGAGAAAGAGCAGAGCAGTCCCCGACATCAGGAGCTGGCCTGGTGCTGACAGATAGGCTCTGGTGTTCCCCTATTGGATGGAAAGGATTTCAAAGAACACTTGCACGGGCTTCCCTGGTGGCACAGTGGTTGAGAGTCCACCTGCCGATGCGGGAGACGCGGGTTCATGCCCCGGTCCGGGAAGATCCCACATGCCACGGAGCGGCTGGGCCCGTGAGCCATGGCCACTGAGCCTGTGCGTCTGGAGCCTGTGTTCCGCAATGGGAGAGGCCACAGCAGTGAGAGGCCCGCATACCGCAAAAAACAAAAACAAAACACCTACACTAGGCAAGGCCACTCTGTAGCCATGATGGATGAGGACAGACACGAGACCACGATGTTTCAACACAACACCTTGAACATTGTCCAAACAACAAAAATGAACCAAATCCACCTGTCCTGACTAATATGAGTTCCAGCTGTGGATTTACTGATTACAGCTATAGGCTCAGTCTAGTCTCCCTTCCTTCTAGATTAGATCTATGATGATACCAATCACAGAATTACCTCCACTTCCTGACAGTGTCCAATTCAGAGCAAAGCCCCACTTCCTCAAACCTTCACCCAAATCACCTAACACAAGCCCCAAATTCTATCATTACTCATTTCTGCCACCTTCCACAGTTCCCCATTAGGTGTGTTCTCTTTCACGACAATGAGCCATAAACAGATCTTGTTTACCTACAGGTGGATTCTTAGTGGTCTCTGCCAGGAAAGCATTGGCAATGTTTTCTTTAAGCATGTAGTACATGCCACTTGAAGAATAAAAGAAATGTAAGATAGGTCTTAGTATTCAAAGTGTTCAAATGAGATAGGAAGACCTCTAGGGAATGGAACAGAATCACATGATCAAGGCTATGTGTGCACACCGGCAGAGAGGTGCCAGACCACTCTTGAAAATTGTCAAGAAGGTAAGAAACAAGCTTTACTTTGAGAGAACAGAATTAGAAGATGTGGAAGTCAGGCACACGGGCAATGGGATAACATTCCATACTGCTTCATGACTTAGGGACCCAAAAGTTTCATTCTTCTCTTTGTTCAACAGTTTCATCTGTTAGCATTTTACCCCATACTTTCTTGAAGGTAAATAATTTGGAAGAAGAAAGGCACCTAATACATTTTAACTTTTCACATGCTCCTTCTGTGTTTTTTTGTTTTGCTTTGTTTTTTGGGTTTTTTTGTGTGTGTGTGTGGTACGTGGGCCTCTCACTGTTGTGGCCTCTCCCGTCATGGAACACAGGTTCCGGATGCACAGGCTCAGTGGCCATGGTTCATGGGCCCAGCCGCTCCACGGCATGTGGGATCCTCCTGGACCAGGGCACGAACCCGTGTCCCCTGCATCAGCAGGTGGGCTCCCAACCACTGCACCACCAGGGAAGCCCTCCTTCTGTGTTTTGAAGAAAGAAACGATGTCCAGTCCCTTGTTAAGCCAAGTCCTGGAAACACACTACAGGAGTAAAATAAAGCCTGTGTTCTAAGATTGTACTAAATTCATGACACATAGAATTAAAAAAAACAACAACAACATGAAAAGCTCTCTGTTGACATCAGCTGGGGAGATGCATACAGTGTGTTTGAAGATTATTCAGTTGAATAGGAGAGTCTTTCAGTGAATCAGGCCAATAAAATAACCTCACAACTAACTGCAGTTGTATGACAGTTTTGTTCCTTTTTCTCCCTCTGTGTTCCATTTCAGAGATTAATTGGTTTAGACGACCAGTCAAACAATACACCCCTGTGCTTCTCAAACAAATCACATCTGCATAGGATTTTATATATTCAGTCACCTCTTTATCCTTTCTGTAGTTCAGTGAGGTTTTTAAAAAAATTTTAATCTCTTTTTCTTTCAAATGAAACTTCATGCGAGCTGTGATGTGAAAGAGAATAAAGAAAGAGTGCTATCATTGAAGTGGGGTGGACCTGGGGAGACCCATAGTCACACTTCCCACCCCATCTCTGTGTCCTTGAAGATCTCTGAGAAATTTCTAGAACTTCAAAGAACATGATTCTAAACAGCTGCTCTGCTAAATCACCTCCACAGCTCTTGGCTACTGCCTGTCAGTGATTGAAACTTGTGAACTGGCAGAAATTGAGACAGGAGAGAGGTGAACTTAGATCCTTGGCATGTGAAGAGAACATACATGGCAGAGGCTCATTACCGGCTAGTGCTCAGCTCATCTGCCTTCAAAAATTCCTCCCACAGTGGAGCCACTAGAAAAAACAGTATGGAGGCTCCTTAAAAAAATAAAATAGAGCTACCATATGACCCAGCAATCCCACTCCTGGGTATACATCCGGAGAAAACTCTAATTCAAAAAGATACCTGCACCTCAACATTCACAGCAGCACTATTTACAAGATATAGAAGCAATGCAAAAGCCCATCAACAAATGAATGGATAAAGAAGATGTGGTATATTTATACAATGGAATATTACTCAGCCACAAAAAATAATAAAATAATGTCATTTGCAGCAACATGGATGGATCTAGATTATCATATTAAGTGAAGTAAGTCAGACAGAGAAAGACAAATATCATATGATATCACTTTTATGTGGAAGCTGAAAAAATGATACAAATGAACTTATTTACAAAACAGAAACAGACTCACAGACATAGAAACAAAAAGTTATGCTTACCAAGGGTTCTGGCAAGATGGCGGAGTAGAAGAACATGCGCTCACTCCTTGCAAGAGCACTGGAATCACAACTAACAGCTGAACGATCACCAACAGGAAGACACTGGAACTGACAAGAAAAGATATCCCACATCCAAAGATAAAAGAGAAGCCGCAGTGAGATGGTAGGAGGGGTGCAATCACAATAAAATCAAATCTCATAACCACTGAGTGGGTGACTAACAAACTGAGAACAATTATACCACAGAAGTCCACCCTCTGGAGTGAAGGTTCTGAACCTCACATCAGGCTTTCCAACCTGGGGGCCCAGCAACAGGAGGAGGAATTCCCAGAGAATCAGACTTTGAAGCCTAGAGGGATTTGACTGCAGGACTTTGATAAGACTGGGGGAAACAGAGACTCCACTCTTGGAGGGCACACACAAAGTAGTGTGCACAACAGGACCAAGGGGGAATTATCAGTGACCCCATACAAGAATGAACCAGACCTACCTGCTAGTGTTGGAGGGTCTCCTGCAGAAGTAGGGGGAGGCTGTGGCTCACCACATGGACAAGGACACTGGCAGCAGAAGTTCTGGGAAGTATTCCTTGGCATGAACCCTCTTGGAGTATGCCATTAGCCCCACCAAAGGGCCTGTAGCCTCCAGTGCTGGCTTGCCTCAGGCCAAACAACCAACAGGGAGGGAACTCAGCCACACCAATCAACAGACAAGTGGATTAAACTTTTTCTGAGCTCTGCCCACCAGAGCACCACTCAGCTCTAACCACCACCAGTCCCTCCCATCAGGAAGCTTGCACAAACCTCTTAGATAGCCTCATTCACCAGAGGGCAGACAGCAGAAGGAAGAAGAACTACAGTCCTACAGGCTGTGGAATGAAAACCACATTCACAGAAAGGTAGACAAAATGAAAAGATAGAGGACTATGTACCCGATGAAGGAACAAGATAAACCCCAGAAAAACAATTAAATGAAGTGGAGATAGGCAAGCTTCTGGAAAAAGAATTCAGAATAATGATAGTGAAGATGATCTAGGGCCTCGGAAAAAGAATGGAGGCAAAGACCAAGAAGAAGTAAGAAATGTTTAAAAAAGACCTAGAAGAATTGAAGAACAAACACCTAGAAGAATTAAATAACAAAAACAGAGAGGAACAATACAATAACTGAAATGAAAAATGTACTAGAAGGAATCAATAGAATATCTGAGGCAGAAGAATGGATAAGTGACCTGGAAGACAGAATGGTGGAATTCACTGCCATGGAACAGAATAAAGAGAAAAGAATGAAAAGAAATGAAGACGGCCTAAGAGACATCTGGGACAACATTAAACGCACAAACATTCGCATTATAGGGGTCCTAGAAGGAGAAGAGAGAGAAAGGACCTGAGAAAATATTTGTAGAGATTATAGTCAAAAACTCCCCTAACATGGGAAAGGAAATAACCACCCAAGTCCAGGAAATGCAGAGAGTTCCAGGCAGGATGAACCCAAGGAGAAACAAGCCGAGACACATAGTAATCAAATTGACAAAAATTAAAGACAAAGAAAAATTATTAAAAGCAGCAAGGGAAAAATGACAAATAACATACAAGGGAACTCCCATAAAGTTAACAGCTGATTTCTCAGCAGAAACTCTGCAAGCCAGAAGTGAATGGCAGGACATATTTAAAGTGATGAATGGGAAGAAGCTACAACAAAGATTACTCTACCTGGCAAGGATCTCATTCAGATTCAATGGAGAAATCAAAAGCTTTAGAGACAAGCAAAAGCTAAAAGAATTTAGCACCACCAAACCAGCTCTACAACAAATGCTAAAGGATCTTCTCTAAGTGGGAAACACAAGAGAAAAAAAGGACCTCCAAAAACAATCCCAAAACAATTAAGAAAATGGTAACAGGAACATACATATCAATAATTACCTTAAATGTGAATGGATTAAATGCTCCAACCAAAAGACACAGGCTTGCTAAATGGATACAAAAACAAGACCCATATATATGCTGTCTACAAGAGACCCACTTCAGACCTAGGGACACATACAGACTGAAAGTGAGGGGATGGAAAAAGATATTCCATGCAAATGGAAATCAAAAGAAAGTTGGAGTAGCAATACTCATATCAGATAAAAGAGACTTTAAAATAAAGAATGTTACAAGAGATAATGAAGGACACTACATAAAGATCAAGAGATCAATCCAAGAAGCAGATATAACAATTTTAAATATATATGCACCCAACATAGGAGCACCTCAATACATAAGGCAAATGCCAACAGCTGTAAAAGAGGAAACTGACAATAACACAATAATAGTGGGGGATTTTAACACCTCACTTACACCAATGGACAAATCAACTAGACAGAAAATTAATAAGGAAACACAAGCTTTAAATGACACAATAGAGCACATAGATTTAATTGATATTTATAGGACATTCCATCTGAAAACAGCACATTACACTTTCTTCTCAATTGCACACAGAACATTCTCCAAAATACATCACACCTTGGGTCAAAAATCAAGCCTCAGTAAATTTAAGAAAATTGAAATCACATCAAGCATCTTTTCCAACCACAATGCTATGCGATTAGAAATCAATTACAGGGAAAAAAACGTAAAAAACACAAACACATGGAGGCTAAACAACATGTTACTAAATAACTAAGATCGCTGAAGAAATCAAAGACGAAATCAAAAAATACCTAGAGACAAATGACAACAAAAATACAACGATCCAAAATCTATAGGATGCAGCAAAAGCAGTTCTAAGAGGGAAGTTTATAGCAATACAATCCTACCTCAAGAAACAAGAAAAATCCCAAATAAACAATCTAACCTTACACCTAAAGGGACTAGAGAAAGAAGTACAAATAAAACCCAAAGTTAGTAGAAGGAAAGAAATCATAAAGATCAGAGCAGAAATAAATGAAATAGAAACAAAGAAAACAATAGCAAAGATGAATAAAACTAAAAGCTGGTTCTTTGTGAAGATAAACAAAATTGAGAAACCTTTACCCAGACTCATCAAGAAAAAGAGGGAGAGGACTCAAATCAATAAAATTAGAAATGAAAAAGGAGAAGTTACAACAGATACCGCAGAAATACAAAGCATCATAAGAGACTATTACAAGCAACTCTATGCCAATAAAATGGACAACCTGGAAGAAATGGACAAATTCTTAGAAAGGTATAACCTTCCAAGACTGAACCAGGAAAAAATAGAAAATATGAACAACTAATGAAATTGAAACTGTGATTAAAAATCTTCGAACAAACAAATGTCCAGGACCAGATAGCTTCACAGGTGAATTCTATCAAACACCAGGAGAAGAGATAACATCCACCCTTCTTAAACTCTTCCCAAAAATTGCAGAGGAAGGAACACTCCCAAACTCATTCTACGAGGCCACCATCACCCTGATTCCAAAACCAGATAAACATACTACAAAAAAAGAAAATTATAGACCAATATCACTGAGGACTATAGATGCAAAAATCCTCAACAAAACACAAGCAAACAGAATTCAACAACACATTAAAAGGATCAAACAACATGATCAAGTGGGATTTATCCCAGGGATGCAAGGATTCTTCAGTATATGCAAATCAATCAATGTGATAAACCATATTAACAAACTGAAGAATAAAAACCATATGATCATCTCAATAGATGCAGAAAAAGCTTTTGACAAAATTCAACAACAAATTATGATACAAACTCTCCAGAAAGTGGGCAGAGAGGGAACCTACCGCAACATAATAAAGGCCATATACAACAAACCCACAGCAAACATCATTCTCAATGGTGAAAAACTGAAAGCATTTCCTCTAAGATCAGGAACAAGACAAGGATCTCCACTCTCACCACTATTATTCAATATAGTTTTGGAAGTCCTAGACATGGCAATCAGAGAAGAAAAAGAAGTAAAAGGAATACAAATTGGAAAAGAAGTAAAACTGTCACCGTTTGCAGATGACATGATACTATACATAGAGAGACCTAAAGATGCCACCAGAAAATTACCAGAAATTTACTAGAGCTAATCAATGAATTTGGTAAAGTTGCAGGATACAAAATTAATGCACAGAAATCTCTTGCATTCCTATACACTAACAACAAAAGATCAGAAAGAGAAATTAAGGAAACAATCCCATTCACCACTGCAACAAAAAGAATAAAATACCTAGGAATAAACCTACCTAAGGAGGTAAAAGACTTGTGCTCAGAAAACTATAAGACACTGATGAAAGAAATCAAAGATGACACAAACAGATGGAGAAATATATCATGTTCTTGGATTGGAAGAATCAATATTGTGGAAATGACTATACTACCTAAAGCAATCTACAGATTCAATGCAATCCCTATCAAATTACCAATGGCATTTTTTACAAAACTAGAACAAAAAAATCTTAAAATTTGTATGGAGAAAAAAAAAGACCCCAAACAGCTACAGCAATCTTGAGGGAAAAAAACGGAGCTGGAGAAATCAGACTCCCTAACCTCACACTATACTACAAAACTACAGTAATCAAGACAATATGGTACTATCACAAAAACAGAAATATAGATCAATGGAACAGGATAGAAAGCCCAGAGATAAACCCACGCACATATGGTCAACTAATCTATGACAAAGGAGGCAAGGATATACAATGAAGAAAAGACAAGTCTCTTTAATAAGTGGTGCTGGGAAAACTGGACAGCTACATGTAAAAGAATGAAGTTAGAACACTCCTTAACACCATACACAAAAATAAACTCAAAATGGATTAAAGACCTAAATGTAAAACTGGACACTTAGAGGAAAACATAGGGAGAACATTCTTTGACATAAATCACAGCAAGATCCTTTTTGACCCACCTCCTAAAGTAATGGAAACAAAAATTTAAAAATTCTGTAATAAACCATAATGGAATAATACATGATAAAGAATATATATATAACGGAATCACTTTGCTGTATACCAGAAACTAACACAACATTTTAAATCAACTATACTTCAATAAAAAATAAAATATGAAGAAAAACTTCCTCTGCGTCCCCCACTGCCTCCTCTAAGGTATTGCTACACTTCCTCAGGTGCTTCCTAAGTGCCCTTTTCGGCTAGCTCTCAAAAGTCATCAGCCATTATCTCTTCTCCTGGCCCCTCCCATTACTTAAATCTCTATCCACTCAACCCTCCTTTCACTTCTGCAGCCTCAGCTGGGCACTGCTTTCCCCTCTGGTGGACACCACCCCAGTGGAATCATCCTTGCAGCCCAGCTCTGCAAACATATCAGCTAGGTATCACCTGTACATCCTTTCTTATGTTACTCCTGTTAGGATGGAACCAAGTCATACTGCCTCTGACTGCCATGTCTTATGGAACCTTGAGTGAAACAAGTCTTGAAGAGCTCACTTCAAGTTAGAGTACCTTATAATCTCTCTGGATGCAACTTCTAAAAGGAGTCTACTTTGGTTTAGGAAAGCCACCTATGTAGCAGATGTCATGTCATAGAACCTCCCTTTTCTCCTACCTCTCCTCTATTTGGCTCTGCTTGTTTCTTAGGTGACCATACATAGCCTCATGGTTCTAGACACCATGCATGTCCTAAAGAGTCCTAAATGTATACCCCTAGCCTCAACCATATCCCTAAATCTAGATTCACACATCCAACTGACAATATGATATCCACCCTTGGATGTCAAATTTGTGCCTCAAACTTACATGTTTACAGATAAATATATGTCTATATTCTGCTCTCCTCCCCAACCTCAGTGTTCCTCATTTCAATAAACGACACCACCTTAGCACCTTAATGGAACTTAGAGCCTGTGACGTGACCCTGACTTAGAGAAAACTTGGACGACCACAGGTCAAGATGATTTGTAATGGCAATGTATCAAGCCAACTTTCATCTCAAGTTTTCTGGTAAAACCTAAGGTGAAGGAGTGGCCTACAGTGAAGCAGTGCTACATGAAATTGCCTCCTAAAATAGTGTTGAGAGATTCTGCTACAATTATCCTCCTTTTTTTTTTTTTTTAGGGTAGGAGAATCTGAAAGGTGTTATGAAGAGAATAGCATATTTTAAAAAACAAAGTGTCTCTTTCTTCTCTAAAAATGATTTTTCTGCCAGGTCTGAAAAGCAAACGTGGAATTTACTTCAAATTGGTTGGTCCACCAACACCAAAAAAGTAAATAAATAAATAAAAATCACAATCATGTTCTAAAACACATGTATCTTCATCAGCACAATTTCAAGCCTAGGAGGATTATTTTGGCCCCAACAACAAGAGCCGCAAATATCATTAACAGAGAAAGAAACCGAGGCCTAAACAAGTTCAATGTGCTCTCCAAACCTGAACAACCAGTAAGTGCCAGAGACCGCCTTTGCACTCAGGCCTGGTGGCCCCAGTGACATGGCTTCGGGCCACTCCACAGCTCTATCACCTACTCAAGTCACATTTTCTTTGGTTCCCCTTTTGGTTTGAGCCACTTTGACTTGCACTTATTTAATCAGCTTTTACTTCTCAATCCCTTTGGGGAAACTATAGAAAATTGCTATTTCTCCTGTACTGTTTTTATTATATTTCTAATCCCCTTACAAGGATTTGGCTGGTTACAAGAAATTGGCAAGTTACAAATAAATAAACTCCAGATGGGGTCCATGTAAGATGTATACTTC
The DNA here is from genome assembly GCF_964341445.2 of Mesoplodon mirus. Lineage (NCBI taxonomy): Eukaryota > Metazoa > Chordata > Mammalia > Artiodactyla > Ziphiidae > Mesoplodon > Mesoplodon mirus. The sequence goes on along the minus strand of NC_138986.1, from coordinate 28,697,578 downwards.
AAGTTATTTGTTCTACTACTACTAATAAAGGTCTAACACTATACACTGGTTTAAAGGATTTAATGTTATGCCAAACTGAGACATTGTCTCTGCCAGTCTTATGGAAATTTCTATTTGAAAATAGGAGGAGCGTGGAGCTGATATCTCCTTACTCACGGTGCAGGGGCATTTCTGGGGATGCATTTGTGACTTAGTGGCAGCCTGATTAATATTTCCATCTGAGGACATCTTGGAGCATTAGATAAAAGACAGCACAAACTACTTTGGTTTCAGCCAAATGGATGGGTGAGGAAATAGTTGAATTACATCAAATTGCTAGCTGGCTGGGGTTTTTTTGTTGTTTTTTTTCATTGAATTCAACCATCTATGGGTTTTGCTTCTCTAAATCTGTTCCTATGCATAGTCACAGCCTTATTTAGGAATTAAATCCATTTTTCATTTTGAGGCTCTTGATTCCTGATTCATCTCAGTCCACATACCCTGGCAGGCATCCACATACACACACAGGCCATGCTGCAAATGTTGCTTAGTAAATTAGATGTTTGGAGCGCCAAACACATTTTCCCCATACAAATCGTGTTACAGATGGTGGTTAGTTATCCAGTCCAGATAGCAAATGCTTGCGTATACACCGTACAGGTGAATGACAATACTGAAGAGCCTTAGAGATGCTAAGCCTGCTGAGAGATGCTAAGGGTGTACTGTTCCAGGAAACTGGTATAGAGGCTCAGCTCACTCCCTGGGCCAGTGCTCTGGGGCCCCAGGGAGAGCTTGGAAGATGGAGTCAGCCTTCTCCTCTGGGGATTCTGAACTAGGTGATGAGAAGTCACAGCTTGTCCAGAGGGTAGCAGCTCCCATAGCAGTGATGCTCACTCCAGAGCGTGGCAGGAAGAGGGTGGTGGAGGCAGAGATGCTTCTGCGTGTGGCTGTTCATCAGGCAGGCTGCTTGCTCATCACGCTAATGACTGCAGGGTAGAGTCTACCTCAAATCAAGTCAGGAGTCTGTCAATGAGGAGGAGGGGATGACGGTTATTTGTAGGCAACCATCAGTCTCTGGCCCCTCACATGTCATTTCAACTAATTACAAACAGACTAACTCAACTCTAGATGTTATTCAAAGGGCAACTAAAATCCTGAATAAGAATAGTTAACATAAACTTTCCCTCCTGGAAGCACAGAGCTTTAAGAATAAAGAAACATCAACATCTGGTGAATTTCCAAAGCATTATAGATGTTTCCTTTTAATAGCAGTCCGAAGGCAAACCAGGATGTATATATTTTCACCATCTCTTGCATTAGGAAAGGACCTCCACTTCCACTCTTAACAGACTTGTTTAGGATTCAATTTTCCCTCTACTCTGATTTCAAACTATTAAAAACAAATGAAAAGAGCCAGGCTAAGCCAAACTTGCAAGGTTTTCCAATGGAAAACACTTCATGCTCTTTCAGGAAGCCACAAGCAAACCAGGTCTGACAGCTGACCTTGATAGAATTTTTTTCCCCTCTTTTTAGGTGAGAGGGAGGGGGAGAATTGACTTATAGAATAGAAGCATTTAATTTAAAATTTTCCCAGGGTATTCTCTATAGCGGATGCTTCTCCATCAGTCTATTCAACCGCTGCTGGGAGAAGGAAGAATCAAGAATAATGGGTTTCTGGCTTGGGTGCTTGGGCAGAGAGAGGAGTATATGAAAATGAGTTCAATATGAGACATATTTAGTTCATTGTGCCTATGGGATATGCACATAGTTAAGCAAATTGAAATGAATGCCTGGCACTCCAAAGATACATCTAGCTGGAGTCACTTTGAAAGTCATAAGGATATAAAAGTTAAAGTCTGGCACTGATGTGGTTATCCAGGAAAAGAGAAAAAAGAACACAGGACAGACCTTAGGGAACACCATTGTTTAGAGCAGGGCTTCTCAGACTTGAAGTTCCAGCAGAGGGCCTTGTCAGAATGCAGATTCTGACTCAGTAGGTCTGGGGTGAGGCCTGATTTCTGCATTTCTAATCAGAGCCCAGAAGTTGTTGATGCTGCTTGATTTGGACCACACTTAGAGTTGTGAGGATCTGTGGACAGCAAATACAAAAAATGGACCTGAAGGAGAATTAGAGGAGTAGAACGGGAAGAAAAAATAAACCAGAGACTCGGTCTGTGGAACCTGAAGAAGGAGAGGGTTTCAATAAGTATGTGATCATGTGCTGCAAATGGGTCAAGATTAAAGAGACTGGGGTATTTGGCAATGGAGAGGCCATGTGATGATCTTTGTAAAGCAAAAGCCCAAAGACAGACTTGAGTGGGCTGAAGAATTAAGGAAGTGAAGACAGTGACTATAATCTTTACATGCCTTGGAGAAGCAAAAATATCAGCAGTGGTCTGAGTGCCCCCTTGGAGTTTCCCGAAAGAGAAGTGACTGTCCTCCTGTTGGCAAGGTGCCATGTGGTGCTTTGCAGTTGTCACTATTAAGGGCCTTTGTACTTTGACCAAGCAGATTTAAAAGTAGCAAGCCATTTGTCCGTCATGATTCCTCCCCAGGTTTCTGGGCAGAGGCTTAAACCAAAAGAATTACAATAAATCTATGCGGGTGGAACCTGTGGATCGTGCTCATAAAATTCTAACTAACCCATGTGCACACATGTGGAAGATGGAGGAAACACGTGAAAATGACAATAGTTGCATTACTATTGTGGGACTGCAAGTAACTTTCAAATTTTTCTTAGTTAAAAGAAAGAACTAATTTATCATGTACGCCATTTTTTAAATAGTTCACAAATATTTTGGATATATAATAAAAATCTCAGAAAGAACCTAAGATGCTTACTTGCTTCTCAGCTGCTTGACACAACACACCAGACAATTTTTCCTTTCCTTTCTTGAATTAACATGGGAACAATATGATACTAAGCATATTCTGTGATGATATATATGAGCTCATTTATTTCAGATAGTATTATTTCCTTCCTATGTCTAGTCATTGCCAAGAAAATAAAGTTAAAGGTTCTATTTGTAAAAGAATGAATGTTCTTACTTGATAAATTTAGAGAACTCACATTACAATTTATTCTTGGAGTCCTTCCCTTCCTCATCCATCCATTAATACATAATGCATTTCTGATTTTTTTTTCTCACTCAAAAGCTGTATTTGGAAATCAGTTAATGAACTAAACAAATCTGCAAAATTGTTTTTAAAGGCATAAGAGAAACCCTTTGATACCATTATATTAACACCAGAACTTTTTCTATTCCAACACAATGGCACATGTTTTTCTCTGTATTATATCTGAAGGTAAATTGTTTAAGCAATTTTCTTAGTAATTGGCAAATGGTACTTGTGAATTCATTTATTTAATCACGGACAACTTAATGTAGGCCACTGCATATCTCTGTCTATTCTGTTAAAGCCAAAAACTTAAAGAGAAATGTGTTCCTGGGAGTCTAAATGTCTTCAAGAAATTGAGTCTAGCAGGCTTACAGTGCCTTCTACAGAGAAGTGGGAGAAGCACACACCAGGGCCGTCCATGGCCTGAGAAAAGCAGTTAATGTCTCCCAGCCACAGATGTGTCATCATTCATAAAGCACTACAAAATATGTGAAAAGGTCAAAACAAAAGTCTCTGCTTTTGTACAATTCTGACCTAAATGTATGACTGGAAAACCATATAGAGGATATTGTACTTCTCATTCTCTATGCTGTATAGAAAATCATTATCAGTGAAAATTGAAAGAAAAAAAAAAGGATTTCAAAGCAAAGCAATAAATTAGCTGTGAAAGAGAGAATTTATCTTACCATACCCTTTCCCAAACTGAGTATTGTTACTTCTGGAATCCTTGTCAATTGGTGAGTGGAAAATGGTGTATCATCAATGCTTTTGTAAGCGCAAGGCCCAGGAATTGTTAACTTCAATGCATCCTCGCTCCCATTCCCTTCCTTTCACTTTGCTTTGACTGGTTCCTCTCAAACACTCCCTCTCTCCCATTCAGATGGCCCTACGGTAATGTTTTAAGATTAGTATTGCAATAATCTCCTGATCTTTCACAAAACAATATTGCAAAACCTTTCTTTCTCTGCCACGTGCTTTACCACACTTTACAGTTCCCAGCATCTTTTTTATTTCCTTGTTTATCCTTGTATAGGAAGGGGGCTTCAAACTGCATGTGAGTTGTATGCACCAGTGAGTTTCAGACATATGGTTGCATGTCTGTGAACTGGTGAGAAGGTCTGCCTGACATCTATGTGCATGAGGATCCAAGAAGACTTCCATTCTAAGAGAAGAGTGAGGTATGACAATGATTTAGTTGTCAGAGGGAAGAGACAGTTTGACTCTAACATGGTGGTTACTCCCAGCCTAACTCCCTCTAGACTTGTCTTAAGTCTTAAGGTGAATGGTAACACTCAAGATGAGAAACTAAAAATCTGTTTTCCCAAGAGTTCTGTTGGGGCAAAGACAGCAATGATTTTCTGCCTATTCAACAGAGAGTAACAGCAAAAGGGAAGAAAAGTACTCCTGACACGTCACATCACAACAGAATACCAACCCCTGCAGGACTTATGCTCTCCAGTAGTCCTGCAATATCCTGCTTAGTGGCCTTTGGTGGATATAGAGATACACAGGAAGAAGATGTTGGAATGGAAAGAGAGGATAAAAATCAAAGAAGCCTCATGGAAACTGAATACGACATATCCAATTCTTCTTGGGGACTCCTAGAAATAGTTGGAAAGACAGAGTCAACTTCACAGAGGTCTAAAGTCAAGGGAAGAAAAGCCAGTAAAAAAATGTGTTTCAGTTCTCATAGGATTGATTTTCATCCTGTGCAATTAATATATTTTGGAACCAAAATTCTCTTGGTTCCTGAAAAGGTATATAGAGTAAATTTCATTATACTTATATTTTAAGTAAGGCAGATTTGCAATTCTGGGAAGATTTTTGTGGGCTGGTTTCTATACACAGCAAACTAAAGGGGGTGGGGCAAAAGTATCAGAAGAGAATATTATTTCAAGAGATAAGTAAAGATCAAATGTTTCTTAAAAATGGATGTTTGTTTCACTTTAGGTAAGTACTCTCAGATTTACATTTGTGGCTCAATAGTTATAAATCTGTATGTTATTTATCTTATCAATATCTATTGGATCCCTCTTTCTGACTTAAATTCTCATCAGCCCCCAAAATTCCATAATGTTTTTAACATGGAACTTTCCATTAAGATTTAGAGCCATTTGCCTTTGAGTATTCATGGTCTCAGTCCCATCAGAAATGAGAAAGTATGGCAACATAAATATTATATACACAATTCCAATCTCTGAGGAAACGGTGATCTGTTTTATTTTGTCTTGAAAATATTAATACTTTACTAAAATATGCCAATTTATTTGTCAGAAGAAAAATATAGATTCATCACTGAGAAAAGAAATCTGAAAAATCTGTTACACTATTTAGCACAGAGTTACGTGGTTATGCTGAAGAACAAAGGTAACAGAAATCTTAAAGACCATTTTCATTGGACCTCCTTTAGTCTCACAAACAAGAAACGGGCTTATGGTTACCCAGTGATACAGTACTAGAATGTTAGATCTAGTACTAGATCCAGTACTAGATCCAATGTTAGCTTCCCAACCATCAGCCCAGCGCTTTTCCCATGCTGCTAGAAAACTGAGTCCTTGGGTTTCTCCAACATCAGTTTCTAGAATGATGCCTTAAATGTTTCTCCCTGGGCTCACAGAAGAAACCAGGTTCCTATCTCTGTTTCACTATCCTGCCCAATCTTAAACTTTGCCTTAAGGCATATTCTCTTCTTAGCTATGGAGTTGATAATAGGGACAATTCTCTTCAAAAATGCAGGAAAGGGCTTCCCTGGTGGCGCAGTGGTTGAGAGTCTGCCTGCCGATGCAGGGGATACGGGTTCGTGCCCCGGTCCGGGAGGATCCCACATGCCGCGGAGCGGCTGGGTCCGTGAGCCATGGCCACTGAGCCTGTGCGTCCGGAGCCTGTGCTCCGCAACGGGAGAGGCCACAACAGTGAGAGGCCCTCGTACCGCAAAAAAAAAAAAAAAAAAAAAAAAAAAAAATGCAGGAAAGTGAAGCAAGTACTACAACCCATGGTGAGAATCGGGTGCTCACTCATTCCCATCGTTCCTGTCCACGTTTGAGATTGTATTGCAAATACTTCTTAAGAAGAAGTATACTCATGCAACCTGGAGGATTTCTTAACAGCATTTGGACTTTGTGACCTCCTGCCATACTCCATTCTCTTCATAGGAATTGAGTAAAGCCGACAACATGTCATTGACTAAAGAATTTTCTCTAGGCTTCAGACCTTCCACTTCCTCCACTCAGATAAGTGGACCTATTTCATCTGCATTCTAACATACTATTGCATGGGTCAGCAAATGTCCAGAAAGCCCTAAAGATGTGTGTTAAGTAGGAAAGGGTTTCAATACCATAACATCGAAGAGTGAAGAGTCATCATTGTACTCACTGCCAAATTTCTAGGAAATTGACCAAGTACCTGATTTCATGACCATTAGCTATGAAGAAGGAAACTGGAGCAGCAAAACATAAAGCAGCTAATAACCTGATAGCACTGAAAGAAGAGCCAAAGAGAAGACTAGGGATGAATTACAGCAAGGCTGTCTCACGGTATCTGGTTGAGTAAGTGCTAGAATGGGAAATCCCAGATCAAGTTCCATGTTCCATTGGGTTGTGTTACATAGAGTGCCAGGAATGCTTGCGGACTTAAGAAAGCTTCTTTCCATTGGCTTTCTTTTCATTTCACAACAGAGGGGAAAGAAGATACTGTCAGGAAGTGCCTGGGCATCTCTGAATTTGTATAAGGATAAAAGAGGGTCATCAGGCTTTTTATTACTGTGGTTGAACTTCCCACCAAGACCAGTTTTGCAGGTGGTATTTCTAAAACAGCAAGCACTGAGGCTGGCTGACATTCCAAGCTCAATTTCAAGTAGATACTACAACCTTCAGCACTGTCTACAGACCACAGCTAAATTTTGTAATACCCAGAGATTACCAAATTATTTGCACAATTTCTAATTTTTGACATTTTCCACTTTCCTCCTAAATTTTAAATATGTCAATGCTATTTTTATTCCTCCTCTAGTTTATTTGGTTCTTAAAACTGATGCTTAAAATAATTTTCTTACTATGGGAGAAAAAATTAAAAAAGAAGACACTCTCAGATGAATACTTCCTAGCTAGGTTCCATCCAAGGGAGTTATGAGAGGTCCGTGATACAGGACACCTTTAAGTATCACTTGAAGGATACATAGACTCATGATTTATAAGGTCTGTGATCTGTGGATCATAGCTATGTGCTGGCAGAGACATCAAGATGACACTTATAGTGGGGTGTTCCAGGAAAGCACTGGACAGCAGGAGAGGGGGTATCTGTCCGAAGTTTACTCCTGACAGAATGATGGAAAGGACTTTCAGAGGTCAGACAAGGGAGGCAACCAGGGAAACTCAGTGGATTACACAGGTCCTCACTGTTAGAGCCTCCCTGTCCAACACCCCTTTATCCTTGGTTTCTGGCCACTTCCCTAACACAGCCTGGCCTGTGAACAGCTAGCTGAGGCCACTCAGGGATACACAGAAACAGTGATGCGTGGAAGTCGTGGCGGCAGCAAGATCAGGTTAGGTTTCAGTGAAGCCATTTAAGTCTCAATGGAGAGGTTTTTTTTTTTTTTTTTCTGCTCAATAACACATTCATACCAACTGAACAGGAAGCAGACAAGTTCAGTACAAGTTCAACTTCTACCCCACCTCTTCCCTGTGCCATGGTTTAAGACAGGCTGCAAGACCTAAACTTAGTTTCACATTACACCCACACATACTTTGGTTCCATTGTAAAGCGAGGTCAGCAGACAGCATATAAAACATGAAATACAAATCAGAGTTGTTGTGGATGTATTGCCAAGAGATCTAATCACTGGCAAATTCTACCTCTCGGGATTGTAATCTTTGGCTCACCTCCGCTGCCTACCCCAGATTGCCCATAGGTAGACAGTGCAGGATCAGGCCCTTCTATATCCCAGGCATCATGCTCATCACATTCTTAGTGACAAACAGTCTGAGGTGACAGTGTGACAGCAAAAGCAGATGGGAGCCATAGTTTTAGTCATATCCCATATTTCTCCATTTTTTTTACAAGCCAAGAAGACTACTGATGATATTTGAAATGAGATGTCAATGACCAGCAGGGATGTCATTCTAGCAGTAGTGATGGAGTGGGGGTGAGAGAGGCCAGCTGGACATGACAAATGTCAGATTAGATCAATAGTCAAGTCATACACATGATAAATAGAAATGGCAGTGAAGTGTAAGGAAGGCTGTAGATATGTGTATTTAATGAGACCACACCAGCATTTCAAAGGTTCCTGACACAGAAAAGTTGAGAAAAACTGGGTTAAACAAAGACTGATTTCTTTGTGCAGGATTTTTCAGAGCCTTTAGTGTGCTATTGTGTTACAGATCTCCAAGAAGCAATTTCACCCTCAAACTCTTTTATTATGGACATTATTAATATCTCATGGGACATGTCTCCATTTGATAAATGCTAGACTAGACAGTTACCAAATTGCATGATTTCTATTCAATGTGAGGCTTTAAGAAAATAATTATTGACATTTCTTTCCATCCCATTATTTTAGGTTCTACCATTTATTTGGGTAACGATAGCACTAAAGGATCAAACAGACAATGTTAGCAAAACTGATCTAAACAAATGGGAAATGATATAAAGCAACTAAACTTTGATCTAATAATTGACCAATAAACCATCATCCCTATAAAGTCAATGCTTCCAAAAACAGAAAGTAATTTCTGGAAAATACTGAACATGATTCAGTAAACATTTGCAATGTAAAAGAACATGGGAGAAAACTGCCAAGGAGATTAACTTATATGTAGCTTCAGAAAAATTATGTAGTTGATAAAAGGTTATAAATGGGAATGCGATCATTATACTATCCCCAATAATAGCTACTTCTTCATTAGCTCTTGTATCAAGATTCTCACTTCCTTTAAATAGTCACTGATGTCTCGAATATCAGTCTTTTGGGCTTATTTTTTTTAATATAACAATATGGGGAAAAGGCTATCCCTGAGATTAAAAAAACAAGAGGCCCATGAACATGCTATGTAATGTACTTTTGAAAACTTGAAAATCTACAAAAGGAAATATGAATAAAAAAACAAACTTTAAATGATAATAAATTATTCTCTTGCAAAGAAATGGAAAATGTTTCAATCCTCTTAACAAAGAAATATTTTCAGAAATGCAGACCTGAATATTTTTCAGAACTTTTCTGTTATTTAATATATTTTGCAAACTGAGATAGATAAGCCCTTATGTAAGCATTATTACCTTAAATAGGTATGTATTGTTAAATTTTAATTAGGGAAATTTGCTTCATCTATGAAATATAAATATGCTTATATATTTAGTTACCACAACAATAGTGTGAGATTGGAGTGTGGACACTGAAAAAGAATGCCTGGCTGTGAATTTTTGCTGTTGTTATCAAAAGCAAATTCCTAGGAATTTCTAAACTTGCTCCATGGTATCTTAGAACATGAGAGTCTGACTGACTAGTTCTCTTAAACACACACACACAGACATATGTGTGTGTTTATTTATATGTATGTGTGTGTTTATTTATATGTATGTGTGCATATACATGTATATATCAATACATATGTGTATATGTGCTCCTTGGTTTTTTCAGTTAAACTTTATTGGAGGTCAAGCTGTATCAATGCATATAAAGCTGCTTCATAATTTTTTTAGATTGCTGCTTAATAGTCCATTCTACGGCTATTTCATAGTTTACTTAACTGATTGCTTTTGAAAATTTAGATTTTATTGGCTTTTATTTTTGCTTTTGCTGTCACAGAAATGGTAAAAAATATGTCTGTACATACTTGAATGTTTCTGAGTATGTCTGTATGATTAATTGCTAAAAATAGAACTGCAAAAGCAGAGTCTGTGCATTTTTAAGTTAGCTAGATATTGTTAAAAAATGCCCTTCAAACAGGTTTTTACACCAGGACCAACTACCCTTAAGAGGGCCTGATTCCCCTTTTCTGTATCTGGCTCTACTTCTGGAATTTAGCCTATTCCATTGGCAAGTACCACACTATTAAATTACTATAACGTTATGGTTAGCTTTATATTCTCTAGGGCAAGTTTTCTTTCCTTATTCCTTTTCATTCTGAATTGTCCTGGCAATACTTGCATGTTTATTAACTCATATGAAATTTAGAATCAGCTTGAATAGATCTAAAAACTTAACAAGAATTAATAGCTTTATGATATGGAATTTTCTATTCAAGAGTAAGCTATGCCTTTCTACTTATTCATTTGTTTTATGTTTTCAGTAGAATTTTAAAATTTTATTTTTGTAGACTTTGCATGTAGCAGGTTTTATGTAGCAGGTTTACCTAAATTGTTACCCAAAACAGTTTTGTTAGATTAAATTTAAACTTCATGTTTCTACAGAGAAAGTACAAATCTTAAAGTTCCAGGAAGTTAGAGAAAACCTCTGGTCCTTTTGAAGTATTCCATGGGATTTTAATGAATCTCCTTTGTTTTTCAATTGCTTGGATGTGTGGAATGCTGAAACAGAGAGATGCTAGTGTAGCAAGATAATCAAATGAGAATTTATTTTCTGTTGTATTTTCAGAGAAAAGTATTTTTTTCCCATCCCCATCTTAATAGCCAAGCTTGAGATCCAAGTCTGGTACTCCCTAACACAGAAAGTAATTTGTGACTTTGGTGTGAAACGGAAGATGTGAAGCCACCTGAAGGCAATTCTTCATCCAGGTTTTGTTTGGAAATATGAACTCACTAGGAAAGGCTGATGTTGAAGTTTGAATAGAAGAAAGGACCTGCCATGGAGAGGATGAGTATCCTAAGACTGGGAAGAGATCAACATGGGAGGCGCATTCCCTCCTACAGCAAAGATTCACACTCCACTTCCATGCAGCACATGATGGGGAATGGCTGTGGGATGTCTTAGCCAAGTTTTCTATAAGGAAAAGCCCAGGGCAAAGATCAAGATCATAAAATTTTACTTAGGAGATGCAAGCCCAGGGCAGTGAGGGTAAGGAAAACAGGGAGAGGAGGCATGGAAAAATGAGAAGCAATGTGATGCAATGAATTATGAACTGGATACCACTTCAGAAAGCATGAAGACATTGCAGGCTGCTCAGAAGTCATGCTCACTTGGCATGAAGGTCTCCTCCAGGTGAGTGTGCAAGGAGGAACTGCACCTTATAACAGTCCACAAGGACCAAAAAAAGACGGGTTCCTCCCATCTCCCATTTCTCAATGGTCAAGATTCACCTCCTAGGGAGGAAACTCCCTGAACTTCTGAGTTTCTCCTCCACCAGTCCCTTGGTGGCACTCGGGAAATCATATCCCACATCCTGCCAGAAGGGATATCAACCAAGCCTGAGATAGAGGGGCAACAAGGTTCAGGTGGAGTACCAGCCAAGCAAGGTGAAGGAGGAGGTGATTGGGAGAACTGGAAAAGTCATAGAGGGTTGTGTTCCCACGGAGTGGAGTCCTGAGCCTGAAAACAGTGATGGTAAAGACAACTACAACTGTGCTTTCATCTCATGGTTCATACACATCTTTAAATGATCCTAGGGATCCAAACCCTGGCACCTTAGAGACTAGAGGCTCAGAGTCAGATTTAATTTTATATTTTTGAAGTAGAGCAATGTGACATCTCTAACCATTGAAAGTTGAGAAGAAAATTCATTATCAGCTAGACCAGAAAAAATATAGCATAATCATATTACGTACAGCAACAGCTCATTTTACTAATTCAAAATTCTTTCAAATTCCCATTAACCTTCCTAAAATTGTCTAAGGACAGTTATAAAGAATTTTGTTGACATTTCTCACTTTGAATTTGGAAGAAAGGAGCAAAAATATCATGAAAAGTACTTACCTGTCTGTGTCTGTCATCCTCACCTTCATTTAACTTTGAGATGTGACCTCCACTTTCTAAAGAGCAGTGTCTTTGCTCAGATTCCAGCAAGAGTTTAATATGTGCTAGACAGTGTGTTAGACATTTTCACTTATTTTATTTGATCCTCATAACAACCCCTGTGGTTATATTACTTGTATACATTTCATAGAGTCTAAGTGTAGAAACTGAGATCTTAGATTAAGTTGCTCAAAGTCACATTGCTGATAAATAGCACAGACAGATCTTAGAGGAGATGATGAAAAGTACCCAAAATAATTAATCATTAATGTTTGTGAAAATATCAAAGTGAAGAAAGCACTAAGAATTATATAGACTATTTTCACTTACCTGTTATGAACCTTAAGAAAAATTTAATAACTTTGTACCCAGTATGGAGTTAATCATACGAGACTCCTTTTTCCTCTCAGTGAGACACAAACACTATTTTTTTAAACAGAATTAGCACCAAGTCATGGACCTTTTAATACTCTAATTAATAAATCCATCATCTGGAGAGGTCAAGCACACATCACAAACAGACTCAGGAATTGTAGTTTTAGAATCTGATCAAGTTATATTTTCTCTATTTGCTGCAGATTAAAAAATGGCATTAACAAGTGAAACAGTCACATCTTTTCAGCATGCTTCCTTATTTTTCAGTATTTATTGTACAAGTACCTTGTGTCATATTATGGACTTTATTGCAGACATTCATCATCACTGGATATGATGCTGAAAATGGGGCTGTGTTTTCTTCCATATCGGCTCAGAAAGGGCAGTCACAGACGTGAATGCATCTGAGCACAATAATGAATCATGGAACAAACGACTATCATTAATAATTAGCACAGCTGGAGTAGGTTTCATCTGCATAATTACCTACCATCATTTTTTGTCTCACAACTTTGACATGACACAGAGCAGTCACTGGAATGTTTTTGTTATTTTAGAAAAATATCTTCAACTGTGGTAAGGATGCCTTGGAATGTGGCTTAAAGAGATGCCTTTCAGGATAAAGCACTTGACCTTTTAGAAAGAGCAAGAAAAGTTTTTCATTTTTTAATGTATGTCTGAAAAAAGAGAGTGCATTATTTGTCAACACCAACTCTATTGGACTTCTCATCCAGCCATAGAAGGTTTTGAACAAACACAGGCAAATGTACATGAATGCATTAAACTCAATATTGTTCTGTCTCAAATCCATAATAAGAGTAGTTCATATTCACCTGAAACAACTTGTACCAAATTGTCCAAACATACACGAAAACCCAATTCCTACCTGATCTCAGCATCCTGATGTATTTGTAATAAAGCAAGGAATCTGTTTTTTCCTTTTCTCTTTTTCTGGTGAGTATTTATCATGCATGGTATGAAAACAAAGAATGTGAGAAACATGATAGCTAGTGGGAAAGCAGCCACATAGCACAGGGAGATCAGCTTGGTGCTTTGTGACCACCTAGAGGGGTGGGATAAGGAGGGTAGGAGGGAGATGCAAAGGGAGGGGATATGGGGATATATCCGAATCACTTTTTTATAAAGCAGAAACGAACACACCATTGTAAAGCACTTATACTCCAATAAAGATGTTAAAAAAAAGAATGTGAAAAACAAAGAAGTAAAGTCTTTTAAAGACAGAATAAAAACCTCATTTTGATATTGCCCCTATCGAAGAGCCAGGTTGATTTTTCTATAGTATAAATCTGATCATATCACTCTCCAAGGGAAGCCATTTGATGACTTCTCACTTCTCTTATCTACCAAACTCCCAGCATACTTATGGATATATGACCCCTTGAGTTAATAGTCCAGTCATACTGCCCACCTGACATCCCACAGTACATCGTGCTCTTTCTTACTTTCTGTCCTCAGCGTATGATATTGTCCATGCCTGTGATGCCTCCTCATCCTGTCACTGGTTGAATACCTCCCTCTCCTGCCTGCATAGAGCATACAGCACTTACTTGTCTTTTTACATCTCAGTCTCCCCCATAGGCTGTTAAGTCTCTTGAGGGCAAGAACTGGAACTTGTACCATATTATATCCCCAAGGTCTGGCTTGAAGCCTGAAATATCATAACCTCCCATTTATTGAGTGAATGAATGGAAATCTTATTATCCTCAAACTACTTATAAGTGATTACTGTGTGACAGGGCAATTTTTAAGGTTTTTATTAATCTGTGACAGACTAATCATATAGTATTTTCAATCTCCACTCTGGCAGATGTTGTAGGTTGATTTGCTTGACATGTTATGGTGAGGATGAGCAGCTCTGGGTTCCATTTCCCAGACTCTCCTGGAGTAAAACATGACTAGGTATATGACATTGAGAAGTTATTTCTCCTTTCCATGCCAGAGTTTCCTCATCTGTAAAATGAAGATGCTTATAAACCTTTCCTTGTGGTGTTGTTGGGAGGATGAAATATCGATAAAGCATGAAGGTTGCTTGGCACTGGGCGGGGCATATAGTAAAAACACCATAAGTGTTTGCCATTGTAGTTAGTGCTTGTCACACACAAATGACTGCCAATAAGCCTTGTTTCATTTGGAGTTTTCACCTGGGCAATTATCTTACTCTTTTTTCTCCACATTTCCTTTTCATTCGAATAATAGAATTGAAATAGATCATCTCTAAGGTCCTTTTGGCTCTAAAATAGATTGTAAAATGTGTCCAGAGAACTATGCATTTGTAATAACCCAGAATGAAAGGCAGCAGGGTGGGAGAGGGTGTCAAGGATGGCAATGATGGATATAAAGAACAGGGAAGGAGTACATTCCAAAACAGTTTCCAAAATAGCAATTAAGGGGGATTGAGGGCAGGAAAGATGATCAAACAAAAAGCATTTCATTTTCATTTCTTCCTGTCAACTGTTTCAGCTATCAGAGAGGAGATACCCCTCTTGATAACTTTAGCCTTTGTGTATTGGTAATGCCAATTCTATGCACAGATAAAGGCAGACAATAGAACAGTTGGCCTCTAGTCTCCCCATGGAAGTAGCAGAAAGGATCCTATTGCAGAACTTACAAAAACACTGTCAAATTAAGCTGAGTCATTTAGGATTGCATTTGGCTGCATGAAAGAGAAACCAACCAGAGCTTAAACAAACAGAAGGCTATAGATCTCATTTTACAAGGACACTAAAGATGGACAGTCCAGGACTAAGAAATTGTTCAGGGAAACAAGCTCCTCCTATACCATACTTTGTCACCCTTAGCATGTGACCTTTGTCTTTATGATCACAGAATGGCTACTGCACCTTCAGGTATAAAGTTCTCATTCCAGGCAGGAGGAAGGGGAAAGGGCAAAGGACAATAGACACATCTCCCCTTTTATTAGAAAAAGTACGGTTTTATTTCCTGGAAGCTCCACTAGTAGACTTCTCTAACATTCCATTGGCCAAAAGTGGGTCATATGACCACCACTAGTTGCAAGGAATTCTGGGCACATTGCCATTCCAAGCAAAAGCATGGAATTCTTTTACTGCAGAAGATAGATAAAATAGACTTGGTGTAGGGGACCAGCATGTTTACCACTTGCCTCCTAGTCAATAAAGTAAATTAGGCTTGACTAACACACAATGAAACATATAATATATATGTTGTTTGGTGACAGCTGAAATTAGATTAAGAGAAACAGGCTGACAACAAGACAACAATCTTTATATTGCTTAGAAATTAATCAGGTCTAACCTTCCTTCCCCTTGCACTCACTGGCCTCCCTTCCATCTCCTGTCCTCTGCCTAAAAAGAAAATTGTGTTTAGCACACCAAAAATCTATTACCACTGAGGCAAAAACTTTCCAAATAGATTCGTATGCCTTGTTATTTAACATATTTCAAGTTAACAACTCTCAATTTTTTCTACTCATTTTTATCAGATCTTCATAACACATTTCTATGTTAAATTTGTCACATTGTTTCTCAGTTTCTGTTCTTTCTACCATCACTATTCTGAGGGTGAGAGAAGTAAATGTTCCCAATTGTTAGGTCCCTGGAGATTCCAGATTGTAGGATCCACAATTATTCCTTTGTCTTTTCAATAGCTTGTGATACATAGTCTAAAATACAGGAAAGCTCAGTACAGAGAATACACAGACTATATTAAGGAAATCTCTAGAAGTAGATACTGTGCTGACTTTAAAAAAAAAGTGAGGAAATGTGAAAGTCAGCAAGTTTCTTACATGTAGACGTGCATCTAACTCAAAATACTTGTACAAAGTCATCTAGGAGATATTCAAAATAAAACCCAAAGAGATAGCACTAAATATCCAAGGCTCTAAATTTTCTAAAACAAGAAAATAGCCAGGAAATTTAAAGCCAGAATTCTTATATCAAAAATTGCCCTTGGACTTGGAATGCCAAAATAATATCATGAAAATGAGAGAAATCTTGATGCCATCTGCTGAGAGGTAAGAAGAGAATCTGGCAGTTTACCCTTATATTTTGGGCCATTGATTATTTCCAGATAACTTATGGAAAGTTTCCTGTGTGAATCAGATTCTCTAGATCTTAGGGATTATCCAACAGGCTCCAAATGCTTCTTTACACAATCTCTGAGACTATACATATGGTGAAAGGGTGATAATCACATAAGGTTTTGATCAGAATTTTAGCCTAGGATGAGGAAATATATTTAATCACTGTTGCAAATCAGCTCCATTAATACATAAAAATGTTTTCTGGTTGATAAAAAGACAAAGCAACCTATAAAACCATAGTTCAAGACTTGGACAGATACAAGTTACAAAACCACTCAAACAATTCTCTGAAATCTATACCAAGAAAAACAGACAGTTGAGCACCAGGAAAGGTGTGCTCTGATCTCATGCCTTCAAGGACAAAGAATTGTTTGCTCTTGTTGCTGTTCTTGCTGTCATTTTTTGTTTATTAACTTTTGAATGTTCTCTTGAATTGCTGAGTAAAACGTTTTCAGTTTCTCATTCCATATTCTGGAGGTAAAAATACATCTACTATAAAAATATAATTAGCCAAGTTCCAGGATCAGTTAAAGAAAATTAATGACACATTTGTCCAGACCACATGCCAGTATGGCTGGTTGAAACCAGGGTCAAGGAAATCAAAGCACTTACTCTGTTAATAAAAGTAGAGGAAAAACAGGAAAAACAATGGAAGCTGATAATAAACCACTAGCCCATTGGAAGGGATGCATTTAAACAGGACCAAAAGAAATGCCAATCTGTTGAGAATAAAAATCTTGGAATCATTTTTCAGTTGGCTGAAAAAATAGAATATACCAGTATATGCAAATGACAGACTCTCTCCTTGCCCACTATCAGATTCCCCCTCTAAAATGTAACAATTTATATTTTAAACTACAGAGCAACATCAAATCTGCACTGCTAAGCTATTGATACCATGGAAGAGACAGTATTCATTACTTTTCCCAGCCACCTTTGCAGTGAGGAGAAAATGATATGGCTGAGTCCCCACCAATGGGGGTATGAGTTGAAGGGGTAGGTCCCTGCTGGTCCAAGGCAATTAAAGTGTTTGTGAGATGTCCACACTCCTCTCTGCTCCCCATGTGGCTAGAAGTAAAGCCCTCAAAAATGACAGTTTCAAAGTGAAAGCTGCCTAGATCCCTGAATCACTGTTGGAGCAGAGGCTATGAGCTGACTTTCTTGACTTATCCTATTCCAAGAGCAAGACAGAGTTGAGTTGCAATTAGGTTTGAACTTATTTGAGTGTGTTCTCATATTTCTCTTCATTTAAAGGAATGAATGGTCACACTGGTGAAAATGGAAATTTCCTCTTTTCTTTTTGCTTTTTAAGAAAAAGGTAAGAAAAAAAAAAGCCATCAATTTGGCAAGTGAAGAAACAGTAAATGCTCTTTGTCCTAAGATGATTAATCAATAATAATTTCTTCCTTTGATGACTTAATAGCATGACTGGTCACATATAAAAAAAATTGGTACATGAGTTCATTCAGCAAATATCTATTAAACCCTGCTAATTGTCAGGTACTGTTCTAGGCATTTGGTATATATAGAGAACAAAACAAATAAAGAGTCCTGCCTTGAAGGAATATACATTTCTGTCAATTGCCAAATTATCTTAAATCAATTCCTCTTTTTAAAAAATCATTTTCTTGGGACTTTCCGAGTGGTCCAGCAGTTAAGACGTTGCACTCCCAATGCAGGGGGCCCAGGTTTGATCCCTGGTCAGGGAACTAGATCCCACATGCTGTAACTAAAAGCTCCCGAGTACCACACCTAAGACCTGGCACAGCCAAATGAATAAATAAAATAAATAAACATTGAAAAAATCATTTTCTTGATCAAATAATTTTTAAAAAAGGATTTCTTCAACAGTTCAAATTTTTATAGTCAGTATGATCTTTATCAAATGGCATCACCCTCACCATCCCCATCTCCAAAAAGAAAACTTGCTAAATATATGTACCTCTTGATTTTCTATGAAATCAGAGCTTTGGCTCTGCGTGGTTATAATGATTTATATTTGCTGACCAGAAGGTCTTTAAAAGTGAGTGCTATCATTGGTTCCCATGGGTGTTCTTTTCCATGAAGATGGGACAGCAGCAAAATGTTGTCAAAGAACTTTAAACAAGTAAGGAGTTTGAGAAACTGGTTATGTGCCTTCCTTATGGGCATTTAAAGAAGGAAAAGGAGGATGTTTCTCACTGTAACACACTACTTTGCATATTACTATGAAACCTGTCAGGTCACATTTTAATGTTCTTAATAACTTCCTCATGTTTTCACTCATAAGAGGTAGCATGCTGTTTCCAAGCTTGAGTATCTGCTATCTCTTAGTATGGAAGAATTTAAATAATCTGGTAGGTGAATTCCCTTATCTGTCATTTTTATTTTTATTTTTTTGGCCATGCTCTGCGGCACGTGGGATCTTAGCTCCCACACCAGGGATCGAACCCTTGCCCCCTGCAGTGGAAGCATGGAGTCTTAACCACTGGACCGCCAGGGAAGTTCCTCAGAGAATTCCTCTTAACCTCAAATGTTAAGTCTTCAGAGACACCTTGCCATATATTTACTCTACTTAAAATATCAAGAAAATGAAACAGATCAGTAGAACCATTAACATAACAGATAATCCTAAATTGTGTACATAGGCGAGCAAAACTTGCCACGCCAAAATATCTCTTTGGCATGCAGACTATTTTGAGCTGAAAAAAATTAAGGCCCAGGGCTTCCCTGGTGGCGCAGTGGTTGAGTCCACCTGCCGATTCAGGGGACACGGGTTCGTGCCCCAGTCTGAGAAGATCCCACATGCCGCAGAGCGGCTGGGCCCGTGAGCCATGGCCGCTGAGCCTGCGCGTCTGGAGCCTGTGCTCTGCAACGGGAGAGGCCACAACTGTGAGAGGCCCGTGTACCGAAAAAAAAAAAAAAAAATTAAGGCCCAAAGGACTCAAGAAGAAAATTTGACATTCTCCCTACCTGCCTAAAAAAAATTTAGAAAGAGAGCCTGTTCCAGAATAGAGCCATCACCAGAGATGTCTGCAAAGAATATGGGCCGGGTGTGGTGGGGAAACTCGGCAGGGCCCAGAGATCAGAGAGTCCACTCTGTGTCCCATTGTCTCTGTGTGGTGAAGCAAACATTTGTTTCCCAAACATTTCCTTTTCTATCTTCATGTGAATAGCCTTCCTCCCCCTTAAAGTCTCAAACCACTACCCCCAACATCCTCTTTTGTCCTTAGCTGAAGACAAAAGGTGAGGATTTCAGCCATTTTGGCAAATTACTCAGTTTTCCTGGGTCTCTCCCATGTATACATGTTATTAAATTTTTGTTTGATGTTCTCCTGTTAATCTGTCTCATGCCAATTTAAGTCTTACCCCAGACAAAAGACTCTAGAAGAGTAGAGGAAAATTTCTTCCTCCCTGACATGTACGTATTATTTTGAGGCACATTACTACTTGACTTTATTTTTTATAGGTTGATGTTAAGAATAGTAAGCAATTGGGGTTTCCCTGCTGGTGCAGTGGTTGAGAGTCCGCCTGCCGATGCAGGGGATACGGGTTCGTGCCCCGGTCCAGGAGGATCCCACATGCCGTGGAGCAGCTGGGCCCGTGAGCCATGGCCGCTGAGCCTGCGCGTCCGGAGCCTGTGCTCCGCAACGGGAGAGGCCACAACAGTGAGAGGCCTGCATACAGCAAAAAAAATAATAATAAAAGAATAAAAAATAAAAAAATAGTAAGCAATTGAATTCAGGCAATGCATGTGTGTATACATGTTTTCCCATGGATTATGGCAGGAAGTGGATGTTGGACGTCAAGCTCTCCCAGAGCTTGGAGAACAGCACAAGGCAAGGTTGAGTAAAAATGTTACAATATTAATAGTAGTAGCCACCATTTATTGGGTGTCTACTCTAGGCCAGATACTTTATTATGCTATCCCATTTAACTGTAAATATTTTTTCTCACTTCTTAGATGAATAAATTAGAGCTCAGAGAGGTTAAACAAGCCCTAGACTCTAAAGCATCCAGCTAATAATAGACAGGGATGATATTTGAATCTTGGGTCTGTCACTGTAGCCATCGTACTTTCAAATATGCCACAAATCCAGTTCCCATAAAAGAGAACACAGAACTGGATGATTTTTCAGTGGTAGCCTGAGGGTCTAGACTTCATGTCAGACAAGGGTTAAAGGCAATGTCACCATGTGAGGCTGAGTGACAGGCAAATTTTCAAGCTGGTGGAGGAGTAATTGGGTACTACAAGGTGTCCAAATGGGAGACTCAGTGGAATAGAATTAAACAAAACTTGAGCCATTGTTGTTACAGTTTAGCTCTTGGAGTCTCTAACCTCCTTAAAATGGCATCCTGTTCTCTTAGGAAGAAGCCTGACACCTGTGCTGCTCTGAGCACTAGGGCTTTCCCAGGGAGTCCATAGGTAAAACAGGCTTCTCCTTTCATCTGAATTCCAGCATTCTAAGGGGACCTAAACCTGCTCAACAGGTTCTGAATATGTAAGAAGCCCAGCAACAGCAGGACAGGTGACCTCATTTTTAAAACCTTATTCAAAACAACTCTCATCCTTGTCTTCTCCTTGACATTTAGGGGAAAAGAAGCTGAAGATCCCATGCAAAAGATAACTACCCTCTGATATCCTAGAAGCCATGATGAGCTCCTGTATCAGGAGGCCAGGGTTTCTATAGCATTTGCTAGAATTTAAAGGACCAATTAATTACCCTCCCTTCCCTACTAGGTTTAGAACAAACTGAGAAACATACAGAGGATTCAAATGAAAGATCAGAATGTCAATTTTATTGCTGATGGAGCTGGATTTAGAATAATATTTGGACCAATGTCAAAGGGACTTCCTAAAATGCAGCCTTACCAGGCCCCCTGACTTTCCAGAACCATCTACAACAGGTCCAGGTGTTCATTTCCGGCCCCCCACAGGCAGGAACTGCCCAGGAGCTTTGCCAAATGGAGAAGAAAACTTCCATTCTTTGGCAGGGCAGTTGCAAAGGAAGGAGACAAAAGAGGCTGCCATATGCAGCAAGGGGCCTCTGCCCCTTTATGGGAGGATCACTGGTGAGTAGATGGCAGATTCCTGCTATCTCACCAGTTAGATAAATCAGGCTTCCTCCCATGGGTGGAGTAAGTGGTGTAGAAAAGGCCAAAGTTTAGTGCCTTTCTACTCAAAGTCTATCCTTGGGCCAACATGGTCCTCTGGAAGCTTCTTGGAAATGTAAAAGCTCAGGCCCCATCCTTACTTATCTTATTTACTTGCAATCTATGTTTTAACAAAGTCCTCAGATGATTTGTATGCACATGAAAGTCTGAGAAGCATTGCTAAACAGAAGTGCTGACACAGAAATTTCAAGACAGAGCAAAGGAATTTCCCCAACAGAACCTTAAGTGAGGTGACCAGAGGGGCCAAAGGCCATCTTCAGTATTTCATAGTGAAGCTTCACTTGACGTAGGTACCATAGGATTTTAACAAATATTTGGGACTTTAAACTAAAGCTATAATTTCAATTGTCTCAAATTAAATGAATTAGCTAAATTCCTGGACTACTTTTAGTGAGCCCTTGCCAAGATAAAGACTGAGCAAAGACAAGGAAGAAAGTAACAGAATATGATTGCATTTCTTCACTTAGGAGTCCTTGGGGTCAAGAATCACCATCAAATGGAATCTAAATGACAAATCCTGTGCAGGGTCTATCACATGGAGAGTTCTTTGGCCTACTTCTGGCTTCATTGAATCTATACTATGTCATCTTTATTTTATAGGCAGTTTAGAGTCGGAAATACAGGCTGAGAACTCGCTTGATGGCAAGTTTAGTGCTTGTTGACAGATTTTGCCACATACAAGTGAGTCCCAGTTATTTATTCAATTCTTTGGTAACCTAAATGTTATATTTAATTTTCTCTCCCACAGAGTGGTCAGAGGTTCAATCAGTTCTATGGCTTTCACATTTGTATAATCATAACCAAAGAGTATTTTTTAAAATTTTTATTGGAGTACAGTTGATTCATAATGCTGTGCTAGTTTCAGGTGCACAGCAAAGTGAATCAGCCATACACACATACATATCCATGTTTTTTTGTCTATTTTGTCTAACCACGTTTATTTGTATCTCCCTCAAATGCCAACGGTAAGTTATTACCGGCAAAAGGCTGTTACCTCATGGCCACAATCTGCCCTGAGTTTGAAAATTTCAACCTCAGGTTGCCAGGGTTGTTTTCATAACTCCTCTTAGGGCTCAGTGAAAGAATCCCTGCTTTGCCAACAGCACGGCTCTACTGTCTTTCTTGAAGTCTGTACTACTTGTGAGCTGTTAGCTGATCTTTCTTCATGACCACTGATGGCACAAGGTGATGGATGGATGAAGTCTTCACACCTAGTGCTGCCTATTAAAGAGAGAGAGATTGGAAAGAGTGCTTAGTTGATAAGAAGGAAAATAACTCACTCTTGTTCCAGAACTGAACTGGTATAAACTGGCACATTCCAAATGAGCCATTCCTTTTACTTAACATTCCACTTGGTTCCCTGTTAAGTGTTCAGAACATTCTGATATTGCTTATGGCTCTTTCCTACAGAGTCCAATGGAACCTATTCAATGGCAGTGTGCCCAATAGCATATGATGCATAGCTTTTTTTGCTAATGATATATATTTACACAGAACATATCAGCCTATTACCTAAAGACACTTTGGCAGTAAACTGTTTTAGAGGCACACAAGGGAGAGAGATGATGAATATGTAATTTTGATTTACTAAATGGTTTTTCTTTGTAAAATGAAAATGTCAAAGGCCCAGATTATGTGGGGAAAAAATCATTTTCCTTATGTGCTGTTCCTTCTGTGTGAATCTTTCTTTGTTCTGAAACTAATTTCACCTGAGAAGCCATATCAGCATAGCACAAAGAAAATTAGATATTTACTTATGAATTATCTGATTTACTGGATAATCCAAGGCCCTGAGGAGCCTTTCGAATGGTGATTTGAGTCAGTTACTCAGGAAATTAAAGAGATGTCATAAGCTTCAATAGGTGGAGTATGGTGCTAACTTATTTGTATTAGTTGTTTGGATTTTTCTGGGGAATTTATTCTCTTTCATTTCATCTTAGGTTGTATCAAACAAAGTAAACTACACCAAGTTGCTCTAAAGTTTGAAAATGATTGCTTATAATACTGAGATAATTTTATTTACAGAAAAAAACTATTTTTAGCAATAATAACCAAGCAGCTAATGGTCCATCTTCTAATATTTTGCCATAATGCATTCCACTTCCATTTGAATAACTACTTCTCTAAAGCTAAGATGTTATTTATTTTAGTGCCATTTCTTGCTGGCCTTGCATGCAAACATAGATATAATAGTTTCATTTAACTGTACATTTGGAAAACATACTCCCAAAATGAAAAGCCATTCTTATTATAGTCAAGTCCATTTATATTATAGCAAACTATTATTAGTAATGTCAGAGGAATAATGTAGAATGCTGTGTTTGAGCAGAATTTTATTAGCACTTACTAAGTGGTCTACAACCATTTTCTCATTTGCTTTCCACAATAATTCTGTGAGATAAGGAAGTCAAGTAGCACTATTCCTATTGTTTTATTGTTTGGGAAACAAGCTCAGAGAGGTGATAGGACCTGCCAAAGTCATACAGTTAATGATGGATTTGGTCACAGACCCAGGCCCTCTGGTTCCTTGTCCAGTTCTATTGGGTTGTGAAAAGGGCCCAGGAAGACATTTCTCACACGATGATTGTAAAACCCGAGAGAAATAAAAATATTCTCATTCTACGTTGAAAATTTTCTAACCAGATAACCAAGGAATCTTCTTTAAGGTAAAATAGATGTGTCAAAAAGAGGAAATTTAGGGGCTTCCCTGGTGGCGCAGTGGTTGAGAGTCCGCCTGCCAATGGAGGGGACGTGGGTTCATGCCCCGGTCCGGGAGGATCCCACATACCACGGAGCGGCTGGGCCCGTGAGCCATGGCCGCTGAGCCTGCGCGTCCAGAGCCTGTGTTCTGCAACGGGAGAGGCCACGACAGTGAGAGGCCCGTGTACCGCAAAAAAATAAAAAAGAGGAAATTTAGGATGTTTTTAATTTAGTAAAAAATTCTTATGTAGCCTTTTAAGACTCAGTATAACTTGGAAAAATAATACCTTATACTTACACAACTTTTTACATTTCACAAGGCAACTGTATATAGGCTATCTCATTTAATGTTCCTAATAGTCCTATGGCTGGTAGAACAGGTGGAGAAACTGAGTCTCAGAGTGTCCAAGGGACTTACAAAGATTTCCAGGTGGCAGAGGTAGGGTCAGAGCCCTGATCTTCTTCAAGGATGGTGTTCTTTCCACTACTCCATAGCTCATTATCACATATCGTATATAAGATGAGGCTTAACACAATTAATTGGGCTTCTTGTCACCACTACTCACATTTTTCCTGTGCCACTGGGAGACAATCAACAAACACTGTGTAGCAAATCTGATGATATGAAAAAGTTCAGCAGAGGAAGTTAAGCTGTAGGTACTTCTCCCAAGAGTATGGACTACCAGCCATACCTTTAGTCCTATGCTCTGAGAGGGAATAGTCACAGCTTTCTACTCAACTCTTCATTGAAGCGTACCATCATAGACATTTTGGCTGTCCTGTTCTTGGAGACGGCCCAAATCTGATACCCACTGGATAGGGGGGATTTGGAAATATAGAAATGTCTTAGGAATTAATTTTCACTGACAAACCCATTAAAAATGCCTGACTTGAAAGAATGATACTTGTGAAAGATTATCTACATCCTACATTTGTTTCATTTCTTCATTCTTTTTTCTTTTGTCCCAAAATGTGATCTGCAACGATTTAGAGCTAATAGTTTACAGCTGAAGAAGATAAACTTATTCAAAATAAGTTATACAGTACTCCAAAATGATACTGACTAAGCCCGTGAGGAGAAAATGCTTGCATCTCAAGATATAGAAGGGGAAGTTACCAGACATTTCTTATCCACATATAAGGATTTGAGACAAACACGATTTAATCAAGGAATGTGAACGAGAACATATTTTGAATGTCCTTTCCATCTTATTTTCCAGTAACCTCAGCGTTCAACAAGAACATCTACTATACAGACGATAAACTTGTTAATCAGTTTTCTGCAATAAAGCTTATCTCTGTGAGTACATTACTCATTCAAGAAGTTCTAATGTAATAACCCTACATGCGACTTTTATTCTCCCAGTAATCTTAATTATCCATTTTACTGCTATGTGCTCAACTGTCAGGATACAATTGGCCAAGAAAAGCTTTTTTGAAAATTATAAACATCTTGAGTTTCGAGTCAATAAAGTTGATGGTAATCTTGAATTTTATTATTAAATTTCCTCAAAGCTTTCTACCCCCTCCCTTCTTAATGGTACCCATTGGCTTACAGCACTGTTGGTATTTGGTCTTATAGTGTTTACCACCCACTTCAGACCACTTTCAGAAGCAAGTTGGTTACAAGACGTCCCAGTCCTGGCATGCAGTGGGCTGCTACCAACCTTACCTAAGCCAACCATAGACCAATTACCTATTGAGGGAAACAGAAAACAGAAAGCATGCTGTTTTTTATTCATTTCAAGAACAAGGTATTTTCGGGACTTCCCTGGCAGTCCAGTGGTTAAGACTCCGAGCTTCCAGTGCAGGGTGTGCGGGTTCCATCCCTGGTCTGGGAATTAAGATCCCATGTGCCACGCAGCACAGCCAAAACAAAAAACAAAAAACAAAGGTATTTTCAAGTCACTCAAAATATCTCTCATTCAATCATCTATTCAATTATTTATTCAAACATTCATTGAGTACCCACTACGTACCAAACCAGACTCAGCCCAGGCAACACAATACTGAATTAACTACAATTTTGCCACCCAGGCCCTCCACCCCATCCCACACCGATGCACCATTCTGCAAAGAATTTGCAATCCAGTAGAAGAGAAAACAGTTAATTATGATGCTATTAAGTAAGCACTAATGGATATATGAGCAGCAGTATGACTAGAACAAAATTCAGTTGAACTTGCAATACAATCTTAGTGTGTGTGTGTATACATATACATATATATATATATATATATATATATATATATATATATATATATATATATCACTCCCACTCCATCCTCACCCAGAAGGATTCCCAAATGAAAGCTATAGGTTTGTTCTATACTCTCTCTGATCCTCAATTTCTCTACCCACCTCCATGAAGGTAGTACCGTCATCTGAGGATGTCTCAGAAAAAGCTACTACCAGAAATTATCTCGAGTGATATACATGGCTAAATATTTTTGTAATCTTAAGCAAAAATATTTATTGATTTTATTTTTTGATGTAGAAAATAGTCAAAAGTCAAGATCGTCTGCTAATTTTGTCACACATGTTTTCCTATTCTTTTCGAATGTTTGAAATTTCCTACATATGGCAAACTCTCTCTCCTTAAAAAAATATAGATAAAAGAAATCTAATTTAAAATTAAAATTGTTTCATCCAAATGTGTTGTATCATAATTCAGTTTTGTTTGAAGACTGCCATTCTTTGTTTTTATGAATTTTAATATGAGATTAGAAATGACAGCAAGTGTGTTTGTGTGTGTGCGTGTGAGAGAGAGAGAGAAATCTTACAAAAACAGGAAGGTGCATTGTAATGCCTGGTCAAATTCAGTACCATGAAGAAAATATTTAATCTGGGTAGTGAGCTGGGTTCATCCAAAGTTTAGGTAAAAGCCACCATTAGCCAATGCTTGGTTCTTTGAATCATCTTCCTCGTCTTTAACCTCCTCCTCCTCCTCCTCTCCCTCACCACCACCACCACCACCATCATCATCATCATCATCATCATCATCATCATCATCATCATCACTACCATTTATCAAAACTTTGCTAACTCCAGGCATAATGCTGGATACTTTATGCATCATCCTCATGACAACTCTTCTAGGAAACTGAGACTCAGATTAAGTAAACTGTGTATGCAGCTAGCTAGAGAGACAGAGCTAAAATTAGAATAAAGTACATCTAAGCGTTAGGCCATTCCCAGTAGTTTCTTAGCTAAGGCAGAGCCGCCCTTCATCGCAGCCCAGTTGCAGGACAGCCCACGTGTAGGGCTTCAGTGCGGCTTCCATAGGAGCACTGAGCCAGCAGCCCTACATCTCAGCACTCACATGACCTCAGTCTTGTGACTTGCTTCTGCATCAGCTGGGGTAGTGTGAGAGAAGTCGAGGAGAAGAGGAGCGTGTCCTCAAAGAAGGTCATCTTTAATCCTTCTACGGCTTCTCTGTGTCGCTCCGATTCTAAGGCTGATTTCACATGAGCCCTCGTTTTCCCTCTAAGTGGTTTCTTCTTCCTCTCACTCACTTAAAAAAACAAACAAACAAAAAAAAAAAAAACAATTTTGTAGGTCAGATGCTGTAATTTAATAGGAATCTAAGAGTAACTGCAGAGGGTCCTAAGGTGCCAGGGGTGGTTTCTACTGGCTCCTTTCCTTCCAATCCTGTAACAAAGGTTGCCACCTGTTATCAGGGAGCAGCTCAATAACAAATTCCAAGATTGGAATTAAATTGCTTGGACGTCACTACAATTACTTCTTTTGTTGGGCAAAGTGTATTCAAATTATGCAGTTTATTGGATTTTTACCAATCTCTTCAACCCTTAGGTACTTTGTAGAATGTGTGCTAGAATGAGGTAGGAATTAGAGAGAAAACGTGCTGGTTTTTTTTCAATCCAGACTTTAACACTGAAATTATTAGCAATTTTTCTGTATGAAAAAAAGTCTGTAAAATCTCATTAAGTATCATCGAGAAAGAAGAAAAACAAAACTTTGTAAGCTTCTTGTTCAATCACATATCCATTTTCAGATTTTATTTTTTTAATTAAAGTACAATTTATTTGCAATATTATATTGGTTTCTCGTGTACAGCATAGTTATCCAGTATTTTTTACAGGTTATACTTGATTAAAAGTTATTACAAGCTAATGGCTGTAAGTCCCTATCCTATACAATATATCTTTGTTGCTTATATATTTTTTACATACTAGTTTGTACCTCTTAATCCTATACCCTTAATTTGCCCCTCCCCCTTACATCTCCCCACTGGTGACCACTAGTTTGTTTATATACCTGTGAGTCTATTTCTGTTTTGCATATCCATTCATTTATATTATTTTTAGATTCCACATATAAATGATATCACACAGTATTTGTCTTTCTCTGACTTACTTCGTTATGCATAATACCCTCTAGGTCCATCCATGTTGCTTCAAATAGCAGAATTTCATTCTTTTTAAGTCTGTGTAATATTCCACTGTACATATGTAACATATCTTCTTTATCCATTTGTCTGTTTAGGGGTATTTACATTGCTTTCATATATTGGCCATTGTCAACAGTGCTGCTATGAGCATTGGGTTTTATGTGTCTTTTTGAATTAGTGTTTTCATTTTTTTTTTCTGGTTATGTACCCAGGAGAGTGATTGATAGATCATATGGTAGTTCTATTTTTAGCTTTTTGAGGAACCTCCATATTGTTTTCCATAATGGCTGCAATAAATTACAATCCTATCAACAGTGTAAAGGGCACTTTTCTCCACATCATCTCCAAAATTTGTTATTTGTAGACATTTTGATGATAGCTATTTTGACAGGTGTGAGGTTGATACCTCATTACTGTTTTGAATTGAACTTCTTTAATAATTAGAGATGCTGAGCATCTTTTCATATGCCTATTAGCCATCTATATCTCTTCTTTGGAAAGATTTCTATTCACAACTACTACCCACTACCAACTGCATTTTTTTGTTTGTTTTTTTTATACTGAGTTGTATGAACCGTTTATATATTTTGGATATTAAGCCTTTGTCAGTCATAATATTTGTAAATATTTTCTCCCATTTTGCAGTTTGACTTCTTTTTTATTGGAGTATAGTTGTTTTACAATGTTATGTTAGTTTCTACTGTACAGTGAAATGAAGTAGATTTCCCTGTGCTATATAGCAGGTTCTCATTAGTTATCTATTTTATACATATTGGTGTATATATGTCATTTTCAGATATATTGACTAACTTTAGAAATCATATTTTAAATATTTACCATGGGCAAAATGATCCTGTATTAACAAATATTCCTATAGCCCCAGAAGATACTGACTAGATTCAACTGCTATGGAAAGCCACTTCTACAATTAGCATCCTGGCCCTTCTTCCAAAAGGAAAGTATTTAAACTCTATAAATGAGTGGAATACCTACTTCAACTCCTGCTTCTTTCCATTTTGTCTTCTCTCATTGATACAGTATAGCTGTACATAGACTACTACTATACTTCTAAAAAAGCTAGTTCTCAGGGAGGTGATGGGGGTATTCAGTCTGATAGCTCTCAGACATTTTCATCAGAGTGTTTTTGCAATACCATTCTATGAAAATTTGAGGACAATGAATGGTGAACTTCAATGCCCTTGATGATATGAGCCAAAATGGCACATCAGTGATTTCCAATATTTACATATGATTTCATCAGTATGTAGCATCACTGGGTCATCCATATTTCAAAGTATTCTGGCAATAAATTTCATCAGTTTAATCTCTAAACTGAAGAAAAATTATTTTTTTTGAATTTTATTTATTTTTTTATACAGCAGGTTCTTATTAGTCATCAATTTTCTACACATCAGTGTATACATGTCAATCCCAATCGCCCAATTCATCACACCACCATCCCCACCCCACCGCCGCTTTCCCCCCTTGGTGTCCATACGTTTGTTCTCTACATCTGTGTCTCAATTTCTGCCCTGCAAACTGGTTCAACTGTACCATTTTTCTAGGTTCCACATATATGCGTTAATATACGATATTCGTTTTTCTCTTTCTGACTTACTTCACTCTGTATGACAGTCTCTAGATCCATTCACGTCTCAACAAATGACCCAGTTTCGTTCCTTTTTATGGCTGAGTAACATTCCATTGTATATATGTACCACATCTTCTTTATCCATTCATCTGTCGATGGGCATTTAGGTTGCTTCCATGACCTGGCTATTGTAAATAGTGCTGCAATGAACATGGGGTGCATATGTCTTTTTGAATTATGGTGTTCTCTGGGTATATGCCCAGTAGTGGGATTGCTGGGTCATATGGTAATTCTATTTTTAGTTTTTTAAGGAACCTCCATACTGTTCTCCATAGTGGCTGTATCAGTTTACATTCCCACCAATGGTGCAAGAGGGTTCCCTTTTCTCCACACCCTCTCCAGCATTTGTTGTTTGTAGATTTTCTGATAATGCCCATTCTAACTGGTGTGAGGTGATATCTCATCGTAGTTTTTATTTGCATTTCTCTAATAATTAGTGATGTTGAGCAGCTTTTCATGTGCTTCTTGGCCATCCATATGTCTTCTTTGGAGAAATGTCTATTTAGGTCTTCTGCCCATTTTTTGATTGGGCTGTTTGTTTTTTTGACACTGAACTGCATGAGTTGTTTATATATTTTGTAGATTAATCCTTTGTCTGTTGATTCATTTGCAAATATTTCTCTGAGGGTTGTCTTTTCATCTTGTTTATGTTTCCTTGGCTGTACAAAAGCTTTGAAGTTTCATTAGGTCCCATTTGTTTATTTTTGTTTTTATTTCCTTTACTCTAGGAGGTGGATCAAAAAAGACCTTGCTGCGATTTATGTCAAAGTGTGTTCTTCCTATGTTTTTTCTCTAGGAGTTTTATAGTGTCCGGTCTTACATTTAGGTCTTTAATCCATTTTTTGTTAGACTTACCAGGCAGATCAAAAAGGTAAAGTACTGGGCTTCCCTGGTGGCGCAGTGGTTGGGAGTCCGCCTGCCGATGCAGGGGACACGGGTTCATGCCCCGGTCCGGGAGGATCCCACATGCCGCGGAGCGGCTGGGCCCGTGGGCCGTGGCCACTGGGCCTGCGCATCCGGAGCCTGTGCTCCACAATGGGAGAGGCCGCAGCAGTGAGAGGCCCACGTACCGCAAAAAAAAAAAAAAAAAAAAGGTAAAGTACTAGGAAATCTAACAAATAAAAAGTATTAGTTGTAGAAACAAGCAAAGAGTGATAATAAACATGATAATACCGCTAATAAATATACAA
The DNA here is from genome assembly GCF_964341445.2 of Mesoplodon mirus. Taxonomy (NCBI): domain Eukaryota; kingdom Metazoa; phylum Chordata; class Mammalia; order Artiodactyla; family Ziphiidae; genus Mesoplodon; species Mesoplodon mirus. The sequence goes on along the minus strand of NC_138986.1, from coordinate 28,666,012 downwards.
AATTTAAATAAAATGGTCAATGTTTCCTATTACTAGAAATTTCTTCAAAGAATGCAACAGACCAGGTCTTTTAATTGATAATTACCATATTGTCTTTCTCCTGAAATCGATTCATACAAACATTTGTCAAGTACTTACAATGTATCAGATTAGGAGCTGGGAATAAGTAGGAAGGAAACACAGCACATATGTCAGTAATATTCTACAATTATTTTGGTTGTACCATGCTGTCAATTTGAGGGGAGGAGGTGATAAATATTTTTTAAAAGCAGGACAAGCAAAAATATTCTTAACATGTAACATCTATGCGATAATCTTAATGAGCTTTCAAGTAGGTTTCTAGGTTACTTCCATTGTTCCACATTCTTGAAAATATCTAAAATATGGGGCAGCCCGATGCAAATGAATTCTAGCCACCATCTCATCTTTGCCACAATCACTCAGGATTCCATGCCTAGATGTGAGCTTCTGATTGGTTGAGCCAGGTTATAGTCTTGCACACCAGCCTTCATGAGACAGGTGCCCCAGCCTCCTTAATAAGAAGCAGGTCACTGCTCTCACCAAAATTAATCCAGTGTAAAACCTCTCCGAAATGGAGAGGGTACTCCATGGCTAGGCAACCAAAAACACAAGAAATGATCACATCACTCTCTCACCTTTGGCTCCCCAACATCTTTATACGCTTTCATTCCTAAACCATTCCTTCAAAAATAATAAGTAAATAATAAATGTTTCACTTAATATATCCACTGTTCTGCATCAGTAAAGTGGCAGGATACAAAATTAATACAAAAGTCAGTTGCATTTCTATACACTAACAATGAAGTATCTGAAAAGGAAAAAAGAAAGCAGTGCCATTCATAATAGCATCATAAATAATAAAATACTTAGGAATAAATTTAACCAAGGAAGTGAAAGATCTGAACACCAAAAACTATAAGACATTGATGAAAGAAATGGAAAAAGACATAAATAAATGGAAATATATCCCATGATCTTGGATTGGAAGAATTAGTATTGTCAATATGTCCCTACTATCCAAAGCTATCTATAGATTCAATGCAATCTCTACCAAAATTCCAATGACATTTTTTACAGAAAAAGAAAAAAAATTCTAAAATTCATATGGAAGCACAGAAGATCCCAAATAACCAAAGCAATCTTGAGAAAGAAGACAACAAGCTGGGATCATCACACTTCCTGATTTCAAACTATAATACAAAGCTATAATAATCAAGACAGTATGGTACTAGCATAAAAATAGACACATAGACCAATGGAAGAGGATCAAGAGCCCAGAAATAAACCCATGCATATATGGTCAACTAATATTTGAAAAGGGAGCCAAGAATACTCAATGGCAGAAAAGATGGTCTTTTAAGTAAATGGTGTTGGGAAAAATGGATATCCACATGCAAAAGAATGAAACTGGACCCTTTTATCTTACCTTATGTGAGAAAAAGTTAACTTGAAATGGATTAAAGACTAAAATATTTTCAGACCTGAATCCATAAAACTCCTAGAAGTAACCAGGAAAAGTGCTCCTCAACATTGGTCTTAGCAAGCACTTTTTGGATATGACAACAAAAGCACAAGCAACAAAAGCAAAAATAAATAAGTAAGACTGCATCAAACTAAGAAGCTTCTACACAGCAAGAAAACAATCAACAAAATGAAAAGGCAACCTACAAATGGGAAAAAATATTTACAAATCATATATCTGATAAGGGATTTATACCCAAAATATATAAGAAACTCATATAACTCAATAGCAAATAATAATAATAATAATAATAATCTGATTTAAAAATAAGCAAAAGACATGAATAGATATTTTTCCAAAAATATGCAAATGGCCAACAGGTACATGCAAAAATAATCAGCATCACTAATCATCAGGAAAATGCAAATCAAAACCACAGTGAGACATCACTTCACACCTATTAGAATGCTATTATCAAAAAGACAAGAGATAACAAGTGCTGATGAGGATGTCGAGAAAAAGGAACCCTTTGGTTCTTTTGGTCCCTGTTGGTGGAAATGTAAATTGGTACAACCACTATGGAAAACAGTATGGAGTATTTAATTCAAAAAATTAAAAATAGAGCTATCATATTATCTAGCAATCCCAATTCTGGATATAAATCTGAAGGAAAAAATTGACTATTTTGAAAAGATATCTGCACCCCATGTTTACTGCAACATTATTTACAATAGTCAAAACACAGAAACTACACAAGTCTCCATCAACAAACAAATGGGTAAAGAAAATGTGGCATATACATACAATGGAACATTATTAGGCCATAAAAAAGAAGGAAATCCTGCCATTTGGAGAACATGGATGAACTCTGAGGGCATTATGCTAAGTGAAATCAGTCAGACAAAGAAAGAAAAATACTGTATGATCTCACTTATATGTGAACTATTTAAAAAAAAACTGAACTCATAGAAACAGAGTGTAGACTGGTGGCTGCCAGGGATGAGGTTGTGAGGGAAATAAGTAAAGGTGATCAGAGAGTAACAACTTTCAGATGTAAGATGAGTAAGTTCCAGGGATCTAATGTACAGCATGGTGACTAGGGTTGACAATACTGTATTGTATACTTGAAAGTGGCTAAAAAAGTAAATTTTAAAAGTTCTCACCACATAAAAACTAAACAAATAAAATAACAATGGTAGCTATGTGAGGTGATGACTGTTAACCTTATTGTGGTATGCATTTTGTAATATATATGTATATCAAATCATCACAATGTACAGCTTCAACTTACACAATGTTATATGTCAATTTTCTCTCAATAAAATGGGGAAACAAATTTTTTAAAGAGCCTAGATAGGCAGGTGAGAAGCTCAGCTTTCATTTCAGTGGACACATATCTCCCTTGGAATATGATATCTCTAAATCAGCTGAGACCAGAGTTGCAGAGATTAGATGAAAGACTTTTGTAAATGGTGTATCATTAAGAGTTTCATGTAAAGAACCACTTCAATTTACATCCCTTATACACACACCCATGTCTTCTGGTTCTAGAATAGCACCATGTACCACTGGCTGATTCTTAGTATATGTTGCATCAGGCAGGACAAACACTGATTTGGCAAGATAGTATCTTCCAGCTGGTGTTTACAAAGTTTTCAGTAGGCTTTTCCATTGTTCTCTAAGGCCATGTACTTCTTTTTTAAAAAAATATTTATTTAGTTATTTATTTGGCCACATCACGTCTTAGTTGTGGCATGCGGGCTTCTCTTTAGTTGTGGTGTGTGGGTTTTTCTCTCTTTAGTTGTGGTGCACAGGCTCCAGGGCATGTTAGCTCTGTAGTTTGTGGCATGCATGCTCTCTCGTTGAAGCACACAAGCTTAGTTGCCCCGCACCATGTGGGATCCCTGACCAGGGATCAAACCCACGTCCCCTGCTTTAGAAGGCGATTCTTTACCACTGGACCATGAGCGAAGTCCCTAAGGCCAGGTACTTCTGAGAGATGGGTACATAAAACCTATGAACCTTAAGGATCAACCTTGTATCTTTTTCTATAAAGTGAGTTCCTAGATCAAAAGCAATGTTGTACAGGACACTAAGAATATGTAGAAGTCATTTCATAAATCTATAGCAGAAACCTAAAAGGTCATAAAGGCAAACTAAATCCCAAATAATTATTTACTGTAGTGAGGATAAATCGAAGGAGTTCTCAACAAGGCTGATTAAGAAATGGGAAGAAAATTAGAACCTGGCGGGTCTAGAGTTAAAGGGCAAACTAAGCTGCCAGGCTGACCCCACTGCAAGAAAATAAGCCTACCATCCACAGCAGTGTCCAAGGAAGTTCGGCAACCCATGCAGGAAATGCCAGCACCACTGCCCAAGGGACCCTAGGCCAGGCAGATGGGCTACAGGAAGAGTACCTTTTGGCAGACGCATGTTCACAAACTGAGCAGGAGAAAACATGGGAGCCCCAGGGGGCTTTCTCATTTGTTACACAGCCCAGACAGTAGCTGAGTATTTGGGGAGCATGGTCATGTCCTCAGAGAAGAGGCTGTACCATAACAAGGGCTCAGGAGTTCAGAGTGGAGCTCAGATCCAGGATTAACTATATGGTCTGAAGAGACTGACCTCAACTTACTCAGTACATGATTTCAGGTGACAAGACTTTTCCAGATCATACATGTTGGTGAGACCAGGACTACCAAGGCCACATAGAGCTGGGAAAGCAAGGATTACACCATTGCTTTATTTATAACTCACCTATGCTTATTAAATTCTCCCTTACTCGTGTCTTATTCTTCCATTTCCTCTCACTTGACCCACATTATTTTCCATGAGAGAACTCTACTCCCCTGTGCTCTGGAATAGATAAGGCCCTAAGTATTAGTTTTTTAGCCTTGGTCATCTTTGTATTATCCTCAGAAGAGTCTAACACTGTAGCTTGTCCATAAAGTTACTCAACTATGTACTGAACTGCATTGGTTTTTTTTACCATATTAAGAACAAGTTACAAGGACTTACTTTCTAGAGCCATGTATAATCACTCTGATATAAAGTACCACTGTAAAGGTTGCCCATTTTGACATCAATATAACAGCTTGGACTCACTTGAAGAGCATTTTATACGCGGAGTGGTGTTGCAATTGCTAAGGCAGCTGCATTCTTCCTAGAGAATAGCAAAGATTCTTTGAAGCAATCAAAAACATATAGTCATTGTGTATGTTAGCGCTGCCCTTGAAATAACAAAAGGCATTTTGATAAGAGTTCTAAGCTACAAGTGTTTCCATGGGTGCTTGAGGATAATGGGCACAGATTCACACTCCTGCATTTACGGTTGACTCATCTCTTTTGTGACTCTTCCCAGTGAACAAAGAAGAATGAAATAGACATGAAGTGAACATATACTGAGTCGTGGTGTGGGGGACTTTTTTGCCTAGTTTTCAAAGAAATGGTTTAGTGCACTGAGTTCAAGTACAGGGAATTGTGGGAGTTAAATGAGTTCAGAAAGTACCCATGGGTATTATTCAGCCCAAATCTGAATCAAAGAATCCAATAAAACTCGTATTATAAACGTGTCAAAGAGAATCAAATTAGAGCTTTGTGAATTTCTGAGGGGCTTTTCAAGTTATGTACTGAAATCACATATTTTTTAAAAGTTGAATAAATGCCAAAGTAAAGTCTTTTCTTAACAAACACATTTCAACAGCAGGCAAACAAAGCAACGATTTCTAAGTCTCTGCTGATCCCTTGATAATCCAAACCCCTTACCACGGCCTTCAAAACTGTAGGATCTGGGTTTTGATCCACATGCCAGCTTCACCTCAGTCCATTTCCTTCTGCCACACATTTCACCTTGCAGCTAAATTTTTTTATACTATGGGCTTTTGCACATTATGTTCCCTTTGCCCTAGAAAATTCTGCCCCCCTCCACACCCACCTTATGTAACTGGCTCCTTCTAATCCTTTATGGCTCAGCCTAAATGTGACTTTCTAAGAGAGATCTTCCTAAAATTCTGATTCAAAGCAATCCCAACACTAGCAGTCTTGTCATGGAAATTGACAAGCTGATTGTAAAATGTACATGGGGATGCAAAGGGCCAAGAATACCCAAGAGAATCTTGAAGAAGATGTAAAAAGCACTAAGGGTAAAAGTAAAGAGTGATAGACTGAAATACAATAAAATAAGAATTCTTCATCTAATGATACAGTTAAGACTGAAAAACCAAGCCATAAATGTGTGTGTGTGTGTGTGTGTGTGTGAGGGGAGAGGGGGTTGTGTAGTTTTGTGTCCAGAATATGTAAAGAATTCTTCTAAATCCATAAGACAAAGAAAGACAACCCAGTAGAAAAATGGGCGAAAGACTGGTACAAGCACTCCACAGAATAAAATAAACAAATGACCTGTTAACACATGAAAAAATACTCAAACACATTAGTCATGGGGAAATGCAAATTAAAACCACAATAAGAAAACATATGCACATCCTCTAACATAGCTAAAATTTAAAACTCTGACAATATCAACTGTTAGTAAGGATGTGAAAACAACTAGAATTCACATTAATTGTTGGTAAGACTATAAACTGGTACAACCACTTCAAAAAATAAAATTGGCACATCTACTAAACACATATGTATTTATATTTATACATCTACATCTACATATATATTTATTCTTTTTCAAATTCTTTTCCCATTTAGGTTGTTACATAATACTGAGCAGAGTTCCTCGTGCTATACAGTAGGTCCTTGGTGGTTATCCATTAAATATATGTACATGTCAATCCCATATACTTTAAGTCACCTATAGATTATTCATAATACCTAATACAATGTAAACACTACGTAAATAGTTACTGGCATATGTCAAATCCATGTTTTTCTTTTTTGGAACTTTCTAGAACTTTCTTCCCCAAATAATTTTGGTCTGCAGTTGATTGACTCTGCCCACGTGGAGGGGCAACTGTACTATGATACAGTGATTTCTCTCCTAAGTATATAAACAAGAAAAATGTATACATATGCTTCTCAAACAACATAGTACATAACTAAAAATGTACATAACAACACTTCATAGTAGCTTGAAATTGGAAACAATGCAAATATCTACCAACCACAGAATGGAAATGGTTAAGTAAAATGTGGCATATTCATACAATGGAATACCAAAGAGTAATAAAAGGACAAACATTTAACAACATAGAGGAATTTCACAAATATAACATTGAGTGAAGTAAGCTAGACACAAAAGCGTATACACTATATGATTTCATTTACATATGCCGAGAAAATAGGCAGACCAATCTATGGTGCTCTTGCAGTAGTGGAGAAAAACAGTTTGCCCACATTTAAATTTTTTTAAGTAGTATTGTAGAACTAATGAAGAATTTATTTCTCCTTTCCACACTATATTTCCACATCTGTCTTCTCCATGTGGTTATTAACCAGATAATTTCTAGGTCAGAACTTCCAAAGCAATGCTGAGGACAAACTCCGGGGACATGATGAGTTCAGGACATGGGTGAATATATTTTCCCAGTAAAAACTGAATGTTCTTTAAAAAATATAACCATATATTTGAAGCAAAACAAAAATGTGTGCACACATACACACTCATACTCTCGAAAACCTATGTAGAAATCACTAGACAAGACAAATTTGCCACTAAATTTATAGCTTATAAAAACCAAAACACCAATGAAAGAGTCAAATAGTAGCCGTCTGTTGTATTTTGTCCATCCAGTCCCCCTTTCTCTTTTCTTTTGGTAACAGTACATATCTTTCCTTTAAAAAAAAAAATACAGTTTATGTAGTGTTAGTGAGGCTGACTCTATCCATTCCCAGTCTCCTATGGGAAAGGCAGGAGTAAGCCTTCCCCTGGCCATTATGACTTGTTCAGGAATGGACCTACGACCCAACCAGGATCAGCCTGTGTCTTTGCTGAGATTTCATATGTAGAAGTAATACAAGCAAGTGTTTCCCCCTCTCTAGAGTGGCAAGTTGAAAGAAAAATGAAATCTGGGGTTGCCTACAGTCATTTTTCCTAACCATGAACAATAAGCCATCTTTTTTAGATAATAGATAAGAATGAGGACAATATGGAAGTGCAGTCAAGAGAAGCAGGATGGAGAGAGGCAGAGCTCTGAAAACAAACTTGGGCCCCTTGATTCATAACATTTCTGTTTCTGCTTTAAAGAGTTTGTATTGTGTTTCTGTTATTTGGAGCTAAAAGTCTCTGTGTACTCCAGACCAGAAGACAAATATACCAAAAAAATATTAGGGGAAAATTAAAGATATCTGCCTGTGTTCATACCTATATAGGTCTTCATCAGACAGATTTTAAAGATTTTCCAGATTGTTTTAGCAAACTTCCTGTATTTACTAATTATTTACATTGAGTTGGTTTAATGATGTCTGCCAAGTCTTTCACAGTCAATACTTTCAGATAAACTCTAAATTATTCATTTAAAAAAAATTCATAGTCTCTCTGCACACCTACTAGAGTCATTTTAAACATTTTACTGATCATAGCCTCTTCATCAACAGAAGTTTGGGGAAGGAAAAGGGGATAAAATTCAAATCAACCATTTCCACAGTTTTTATTAACTTTGTGAAACAGTGTGTCAAGAGAAAATATTATGAGTTAAAATGAGTTTTCTGTATTATTTAGAGACATTATTTACTCATTATATCAGAGATGGCAAAATTGTAAACTTCATCTAGGGTGCTTATTTCAGTATCCCAAATCAATGTAGCTTCCTTCGCATTACTAGTATTTGGAAAGGTCAGGTATTTTAAAACATCTTTTATGTCATGGGTTGTCCCAAGAAAAGAATACTTATTTCTGGTCATTTTAAGAGATGTTGTTAAAATTATCAGCATATGACTCTGGAGGCTTTGATTTAAAAGATTGATTTCTGCCATGCAATAACCTACCATTTGGTTTCTGAAGAGATACCTTCTCCATGAGTTATGAATAATCATCAAGGTAAAAGACAGTAACTCTTCCAAAGAGCAAAGCCATGGGCAGACCCACATCTGCAACAAGTGTCTCACCTCTTCTAGAAAGAATGGAAGGCAATGGAGTAGTGTGATATTAAATCTAGAACCCAGAAAACATGAAATTGATTTGTATATATCTAAGAAAGAAAAGGAAATAGAAAACATGTCCTTAGGTACTGAGAATTGGTATAACCCCTGTAATCTAAGCCAAAACACAAGAAATAAACCTAAGGAATTTGAACTAAACAATGCTTACATTCGTAATGGTCACGATCACTTCGTGAATCTTTACCACTGGTTACTGGGACCAAAATAGCAGAGACAAATAAACTATCATATGAACTCATCCAAACTATCGAGAAGCAACTCAGAATACATATCGTGGGGATGGTTGTTCATGCACATCAATCATACTGTCAAGAAACAAAATATATTTATTATTGATCTGGTCAAACAAATAACCGACTTTACCTTACAGTCATAACCTAAGAAGTAGTCTCTCTCCCTGATAAAGTCTTAGTGTATATATACATGTGTATCTATAGTAATATTTATGTGTTAACTATGCGTATTTTCTTTTTATTTTTTATACACTGCAAACAATGGTTTTCAAAAATTAAGAAGAAAACACAACATCTCCAGGGGTCATAGCAAGCCGTCTTCAAACAATATAAATCCAACAACACATGAGTCATACACCAAGTGAATCAATCAAATCAGAGGCTATGCTAAACCGGTGATTCATCATTAAACTGAACCACATTTTTTCCTGTCGCTTGAAGGCAAACACAAGAGATTAAATTATTTTTAAAATGCATCTTCTTGACAAACACAGCAGAATTGCAAGTGAAGCTGGTAACTTCGTTTGATGCCAAACTTCTCTGAAGTAAATCAAATCTCTCTGCACAGCCCAGACTGAGCCCTCTGTATCAAAAGCCACTGAGAGGTGCCAACACACAGGGCAACACAGGAGAACCTGAAATGCCAGGTCTCGACCTTCTAGCACATCAGAGGCTTATAAAGGATGTTCAAAGTAAGGAAGAGTGGGCACTGAGTTCCCATTATCTTCCTGTGCAGTGTGGGCAGATCACTGTATTTCCCTGAATCCCAGCTCATCGCTGATGAAATTTAAATGATGCCAATTAGCCTACGTGTCACATCAGGTTAGGGTGGAGATTAAACGTGTGGTTTGCTCTCTATACCCCCAAAGGAAAATGAATAAAGGAAAGCATCTCTACTCTGGCCCTGGGCCAGCAATACCTGTAATTCCCACTTACTACTGCTTTTGAATTAAGGCATTCATTCTCAACCCTGCTGCGTGATAGGGTCACCTGGAGAGCTTTTTAAAATATCATTGTGCAAGCCCAATCCCAAACCAACTAAATTACCATCTCTGGAGGTGGGGTTTAGGCACTCACTGGTAATTTTTTTGTTACCCCAGCGATTCTGATGTGTAGCCAATATTGAAAGCCGTGAGAACAGTCCCACACTTTTTGCATCATCTGGGAACTAACTTGTTAGAAATGAAATTCCTGGGACCCACCTCAGATGGACTGAGTCACACGCTTTGGGGACAAGATCCAGCAATACGATTCGCATTTTAACAAGCCCTCCAGGTGATACTGATGTAAGCTAAACTTATAGAATATTACAGTGGAATAAGGTATTAAAGATCCCAGTTAGGGCTTCCCTGGTGGCGCAGTGGTTGAGAGTCCGCCTGCCGATGCAGGGGACACAGGTTCGTGCCTTGGTCCGGGAAGATCCCACATGCCACGGAGCGGCTGGGCCCGTGAGCCATGGCTGCTGAGCCTGCGCGTCCGGAGCCTGTGCTCCGCAACGGGAGAGGCCACAACAGTGAGAGGACCGTGTACGGCAAAAAAAAAAAAAAAAGATCCCAGTTAAAATTCAGTGTTATCTGGAAATAGTAACATGTTAAATCATTACACTGACTCGAGTACTTTTAGTTAACCTTTTCCTGAAAAAATAGGACAGAGAATAAGAAAGCTTAGATGGAAAAAGAAGTAGAATTGGAGCTGTAACCAGTGCTGTCCAATAAAAATATAATGTGAGGCACAAATATGAGCCACAAATTCGAGCCTCTTTGTAATGTCACATTTTCTAGCTTTTATTTTTTATTATTAAAAAAATAAAAAGAAACAAAATTACATTGAATAATATTTATTTAACCTAATATATCTAAGATGTCATCACTTCAACATTAATCAATAAAGAAATTATTGATGAAATATTTTACATTGTTTTCATACTAAGTCTTCAAAATCTGGTGTGTTTTTTATACTTATAGCACATCTCAATTTGGACCAGCTACATTTCAAGCTCTCAATAGCCACATGCAGCCAGTGGCTACCATATTGGATAGAACACATCTAGATGACTGCTTCTCAAAGCTCGACATGTAGTTGAATTACCTAGAAATCTTAGAAATGCACATTCTGATTTAGTAGATCTGGGATGGGGCTGGAGAACCTGTTTTCTTATAAGCTCCCCAGCCTGGCCAGCAGTTTAATTTGGTGAGGACGAATGCAAGATGAAAATGCAGGGTCTCTTGTTTAAAAAGCAGAAAAAAAGTACCTTCAAGGGTTTTAAAATATAAAACTTCTTCCCTTTTTCTGTGGTCTCTCTTCAACCTGTCATAGTGTTTTGTCTTTGCTGTTTAATGTTACACTCCCTGCTCACGGGATGGGGAGAGGAGGTGGGGAGTGTGGAACGATATTCAGGGTTGAGCGCAGACCTTCACAGGCAAGGGTAGAGGGGCTACCCTGGAGTTCTACACGTGTGAATGCACCACTTCATCCAGTGTACTTTTGTGTGTGTGTGAGAGAGATCTTAGTTCCCTGACCAGTGACTGAACCCGTGCCTTTGGCAGTGAGAGCATGGAGTCCTAACCACTGGACCACCAGGGAATTATTCCCTGTTATTGTTCTTGATGTTGCAAAACCTGGAATTCTACATACAGAAGAACTCTACATACACAGTAGTTCTAAAATTTCCAAGATTTTATACCACAAAAGTGGGTCTTTTTGCTTCCCTATGAGGAGAAATTGCCTCTTTCAAACCTGAATCCCTTTACCTCCGAGAGAAGGAGGCTTCACTCTGAGAATCCCTGGCAGCTTGGCTCAAATGAGACAAATAAGCTGGCCTTTTAAACAGTGAGAGGTATCAAAAAAAAAAAAGCCAGCGTCAAGGAAACCTGACCTTTCCCTCCCAGGCTCCTCCTCCTGACAGGCTGATCCAAAACCACACAGAGCCTGACCATTGTCAGAGATGGTGTAGGAAAACTGGGTGTATGAGAATCATTGGAAACTCCTATCCTAGCTTTTTTTATTAATTGATTGATAATCTTCCTTAAATCACAAAGGTTCTGAGGTGACTTAAAAGGAATATATGCCATGTAAGAGCACAATGAAAATAAACACCAAGAAAGATATAAATCAGCTTACACTGTTAGAATTAGAGGAAAAAGTAGGACCCACTTTATGGGCCAAAAGGTCCAACAAAGTAACAATGGTTGGTTTGCAAATCACTTCTGAGTTTCTTGCCACCCAAATTAAAAATGGGAACACTGTCAGTTTCATTGTTTTCACACATCCTTCATTAGGAGAAAACACCAGTTTCCCAGAGACAGCAAAACATTTTCAGTACTTAAAACCAAAAGAAATTACTCACCTGGATGCTGAAAATTATGATGGACAATGTCCTTGGTAATATTAGCAGGGGAGCAGTGGGGAGGTTGTCATAACAGTCTTCTTTGGCTAATTTTTACGGTTCCTTTCTGCAAAAGGCAAAAGCACACTTGAAAATATGAAATAGAACTAATATGTCTGTATTCCCTGTCATTTCATTCCTCTGATTCAATTCCATATTGGATTACTATATGTACATGTGTTCTCACAGCTGGGCTTGCTAATTGGTAGGGGTAGAGTGCAGGCGGACACATAGGACTTGCTAACAAGCATCATACAAGCTCTTTGAGGAAACAATGTCTCCTGTTGATTGGTTATCTGGCACTGTGTCAAGCTGCAACAAAGAAAGAATTCATAGGCATGGTTGCATGGTCTCTGATGAAAGGAACAGGCTCCCATATGAAGACCAAGTTCTTATAGCCTGTTACTACTGTTATGGCTAGAAACCACTTTCATCTTCCCCGTCTCTTAGAAAGCAAGTCATGCCTTTCTTTATACCCAGAGTGGAAGTTGGATGATGCAAAAGATTGCAGGCATTTGCTGAACTTACACTAGTGACTACAGTGACTGGTGGCCTCCTGAGAATGTCCAGACCTTCTGGATTAATGTAAATGATTCAGCTCTAAATAAAATGTCAGCCTAGCCAGTGTCAAGCTACTAACGCTAAAGAAGTTATTAAAACAGAACCAGGAGACATGACCAAATGAGCTCACTGTAACATGTGAAGCTATGGCTCAAGCCCTAGTTGAGCACTAAACAAATGTCCCTTACAGAGGCAGTATCATGGAGAGCAAGAGGGAACTATCAATAAAGGGTCTATCACTAAAATAAATTACAAATCCTTTTATTGCAGTAATAGTTTGAAGACCTTTGAAATCAAATTATATAGATTAGTGTGTGAAGTAACCAAGGGACAGGAAAGGAGTAAAGAGACAGTGGGCATGGGGGTCTGATATCAGGAGAAAGAGAAATCAAAATTTTTACAGGGTGAAGAAATGGGAAAACAATTACTTATAAATGTAAACTCTATGCACTTCAAGTTCTAAAATTCTATGAGAATATGATCATGAAGGAGGTAAGAGATTTCAGTGTTCAAATCAACTTTCTCATATCTGTTTTAGGTATGAAAAATTCTCTATGGCCACTTCAATTTATAGTAAAGTTAATGTATAAACTTCAGAATTTAAACAAAACATCGTCACTTATATGTATTAAGAATTTATCATTTTGCCATAAAATTGGAACTCTAATTTCCTAAGAATTTATTGGACATTTTTAAAGTCCCACAAAGGGTTAAAATATGTGTTTATAGTCACTTTTATTTTAGTTTTTTTTTTAATTTTAGCCGTTATGTGTTACTACTTTAATTAAATTTTTTGCTACTAGTGCTCATTTTAATGTATTAAATGTCATTCCTAATGGAAGAAAAGCAGTTTAACATCATCTGAAATTTGGTGGAGCCTTTGTAAAGCTAATTTTTCTCCAAAGATGGATCTTAAAAATGCCTCGACTTCATAGATTTGGACCCAAAGTCATGTCAGTTTAACTTGAACGCTCAGTGACCCAAGAAATGGATTACTAGAAGCTTATTAGGCAAAGGAATATCGTCCTGAGTCCTGAGTCTAATAAAATTCTCACTGTCCAATCAAGTCTTCAGCAATTGAGTTCATCCTCATTCTCTTCTTTTCAACTTCACAGAAGAAAGAATAACCTTGAGATGTAGGTCTCCATGGTGCCCAGCCTCTTCAATCCAGGGCCCGACATTGCTATGAACTCAGCACCAGGTTTCCATCCTCTGCAGGGGAATCTGGAGTGGACAGTACTCCCACTCCATTGCACAGATCACAGTTTGTAATCACAGGCTGGTGTGATTATTTAATTCATGTCCATTCTTCCAACAGAACATAGGTGCCCAAAGGGTGGGCAGAGTGCTTACTTTGCACCACTTTGTACCCTGTCCTGTGCCAGGCCCTTCCCCAACACCCAATGATTGTTGACTGAATAAGTGAAAATGGAAGCTGGGAAGAGACTAACAAGTTTCATTATGTCTGCCTCACCCTTAATCCAAACAGTAGAGAGAAAAAGAGATTTGGTTCTGATTCTCATTTATACTTTAAACTTTTCTAGTTATATTTTATATAATATTTTAGTTAGACTATTTTAGTTTGAAAAGTATGTTTCAATTGATAGGCATTTAGTGTGTTTACCTTTATTTGGTAAACAACATATATGAACAAGTCATTGCATAATACTCAGGAGTGCACAACATGGCACAGAGCTAATGAACAGTGACAAGGAAGTTGTATAGGACACAAGGACTGAGAGGAGCTGAGGGCCTTTATGAGACCATAGGCCTCACAACCAAATTACATCCACTCCTGGGAGAATCGCCGTTCACTCTGAGACTTTGCCCAGCCTGGAGGATGCCATACACGTCGACATAGAATCTCCGATCTTTTTCTCTCATCTCCTAATTCTTCTCTCTAGCACCTCCTACACCCAAAGCTGGGGAGGGCTCAGGGATATGCATTAGAATGAAAAGATTGTATTTAATCTGTTTCCTACCTTAATCGCTTGACAGGGAACCTTGACATTTTTCTCCTTTAGATTGTTTTTTTCCAGGATAGATTAAATTAGAATCCCCCCAATCTTCAATCTTTTAAGTAATACATATAGATAGATAGATAGATAGATAGATAGATAGATAGATAGATATGATTAGGTTGTCAAAGGCATTAGAACATTTTTTTTCACTCTAGGGGAACAAACAATCCAGCAAGGTAGTCAAACAAGCACTGCTCATTCAACCACCCCTAATCTAAAGGAGAAGGGTAGCCCTCGGGGCGAATTGTGAGAGTCAGGGTCATTCCTTTCTGGTTGGCCCAGAAAGGGTTTCCCCTCTCAGTGCTCTTTGGTCAAGCTCCAGGGTGCATCTGGCACCCAGTTCTTATGATGATAACAGCACCTTCTGCCTACTTTGCCCTGCACTTTCATGTGAAGAATCCCAGATTCCCAAATTACCTTCCCTGTCCCATTCACCCCCATCCAGTCTCTCTGCACCCAGATCTGGGATAGCCAGCCAGCATATTTACAGTGGTGATAAACTGATAAAAATTAAAGGAGTTGGTCCCTGGAAGTATTTGTATTAGAGAAGCAAAGGAGCACAGGGCAGGAAGGTGCACTGAGTCGGTGAAGGTGGAAGAATATTAAAGGCTAACAATGGTGCCAATTGGGTTGGGGACCTGCAGTTCTCAGAATACACAAATACGTATAAGAAGGTCAGTTTACTTGGTAGTACATATAAAACTGGTGAGACCAAAAATAAAAAATAAAAAAATTAGAAACAAGCATTTGGAAAACATGACAGAAGCAAGCAAAGGAGAGCTGTTTTGGTTGGTGGCATTCCCTACACTTTCGGTCAGAGAGTCACTGGATGAATACACGTTGTTCACACTCTATCACTTGACCCTTCAACCACTGCTCCCTTAAACCACTGCTCCCTTTTAGGTCACTAAAACCTTAAATTCCTCTCCATGTATGCCTTTTCTGAAAACCTGGATCTTAATGTAGATGGTCTGAACTATGTTTATTAACCTAAGCTACAGAGAAACTACTTAGTGTTCCATCCTCTGAGGGCATGTAGACTTATCTTCCTTTTCCCCTTTACCTTTCCTCAGTGAAGTTTCCCAGTAATCCACAAAAAGAAGTAGGAGTTACTTTAAATAGCCCGAGAATTACTTCAGCTTTCATCTCTCAGTGACCTTTAGCCATGAAGTTAATCGTTACTATTAAAGAAGCTCACTATCACTTAGAATTGACAATAGAACTGAACTTTTTCTCAAAAGCATCTTAACACTTCAAACCCAGCCAAGTTTTACAGCAATCAGAAAAAGCTTTCCGTTGGGCAGCAGGTGACAGGAAATGGGCAGACCCAGGTGAGGCCACAAGGAGCTAATGATGGGCCAAGCAATGTGGGAAAAATCAGCACCACCATTACTCCAAAAGGGGTCCCACTGGGTCTCAAGGCCAAATGCTAGTACGGCAGCAGCTCTTATTTCCTCTTTGCTACCATTCCTCTATCTTACCTGTTCCTCTTCCTCACCCTTTTTTTTTTTTCAGAAGAAAACATCAGTGATGAACCGTTACACATCACCTTACCTTCAGTATTTTAGTTTGCTAACTATGTAGGCTGTGTGCCGGGTCAGCATCCCTTGTGTCAAATCTCTTCCCCTCTTCCTAGTTGGTCTTCCCCCCACCCCAAATCTAATCCAGCTTCTCTCGCTCCCAAACTCCTCGTCTTCTCTTCTCCCCACCACTGAGACGTGTTTATCCAGGGTCTAATCACCTAACTGCCAGAATCTCCTTGATTCCTCAGAGGATGAGTCTCACAGGGCTACATCCAATAGTTTTTAATAGTTTCAGGAAATCTCCAAAACAAGGCTGTTTGATGCAAACCGGGAGCAATTTTATGCAGAAATGTGCTTACGGAGACAGAGAAATCAAGAAGTTCTAGCTTTAGGCATCAATTTGGGTAGAAGAGAAATCCAACAGTGAGAGTAAATGGCTATTAGATTATTAATAGTCCACCTACAGTTGTAAGATATTCAAGAAAGAGCAAGGACAGAAAAGGAGCCACCATCATAGGCAACACATTCACTAGGTATTTTAAATGCATTAATTTGATTCCATTCCACAAATATCAAGAGCTGACAATGGGCCAGGTGCTATGGTACATGCCAGATAAACAAAACATATCTGTTTCCTGTCCTCACAGAACTTGCAGTTTAATGGGCAAGAGACATGTGATATGGTATGAAAAGAGCTATGATATGAGAAAAGGGTGAAGTTGGGGCCCATAGGAGGACTGCTATCCAGACAAGGTCAGGGAACACTTCTTGAAGACTTAACATCTCAGCTGGGAACTGAAGTCTGGGCAGGAATTATCCAAGCAAAACTGAGGATCAGGAGGGTAGGGGAGAGTTTAGTTTTGGCCATAATCCTGTGAAGTATGTGTGACTGGCTCTACTTTCCCAGGAAGATAACCAAGCCTCACAGGGATTAAAGCAGTTACTCAAGCTCCCAAATCCAGTCAGTGGTGGATGTGGGCTGGGTCCTCAGAACACTCAAAGCCTGAGGCTGGGCTGGTTCCTTGTGCCACACCAGGCCTCTGGCTGTACCTCACCTCTTTACCTGTTCTAGCCCCATCAGGATGGAAATGTCTGGCCAGAAAGGAAGGGATGACAGCGCTGGCCCGTGGGGATTTTATCTCTAAGCAACAAGACTCCCCAAAGGAGCATCCTTCCAATAACCTGAGAGCTCCTGAATATTTTCTCTCTCTCCTCAGGACAAGTTCTAGCATTCAAGTAAACTTGTTCCTGGAAAAGGGCATACAACTGGTTTCCAAAAGCAAAAGAGAAGCTTTATTTGGAGCAGAACTGTCATGAGTACCTTTAAAGCAAAATCTTTTGTAAATATTGTAACATCTTTCTCTTAAAATGAGGCGTACCTGGCTTACTGGGAGCTGGCTTTTCAAATCATAGCAAATCTCAGGAGATCAGGGAGTATCAGAGATAGAGAAAAAAGACCTTCATAAAATAGTCAACTTTCATTCTGGCCTCCTTCAGAGGCTTGAAATCCTCTGAGAAGAACATAAAGTGACCGAAGTAAATGTCCACCACTAAATATATTTATTTAAAACCTGAATGGCAAAGGGCAAAAACCTTGTAGATATTAATGAAGAAATAAAACAAATATTTGACTTTTTGTTGTTGCTGTTACTCAATGATATTAAGCTTGTTTGGAAGCCTGCTTACCAGATTGGAGGCCAACATCTTGCAGGTCAAATGAAAGCCTTTGCAAGTGAAGAAAATTTCCTTTTGACATGAGTGAAAGTGAGAAGCAGGTGTGCAGGACACACAGATGTAGACAAGTCCTTGCCACTGGAAGTCTGTTTGCTGTGCAGGTAACAAAAAGAAACACATTGAACGCTTTACTTTGCACTCAGAGACCAGGATGGAAATGAACATTCCTGCAGCCAGGCAAGGCAAGGAAGCCTTCTGAGGGTACCAGCTGTGCTTTCAAGAGGATTCATGTAAGGTGGGGTGCGCACAAGGCTCACATATCCGCTGACTGGCCTGGATATTTCTGGAAGACACTTGAAAGCCTCATTTTGGCGAGGTGCTTTTCTCTCTCAGCTCTCTTCCCTTCTTCACATAGCAAAATTCAAAAAGCCTTCTATTGGGAGAAGCCTTTCTAGCTACAGCCCTTTTGGCCGTTAGCAGGTTGCTGCTGCAAGCCTGGCTCCAGGCAAATGTCAATCGCCCAGTCTCTCTCCTTTCCAACACCAAAGACATTCACCCTGACCTAGGGCTCCTCTCACACATTTCTATTCCTGAGGAAATGAGGATTATCTCAAGTCGCACCAATGATTAGTTCCAACTTCCTTCAATCTAAAAAAAAGATGTTCTTTAGTTCTGCCATTCCACCTAGATTCCCCACATCTCTATTCCTGAATGTATCCGATCTGAATTCATCCTGGTATCTGATACCAGTTATCAAGTCTCCCTCTCTCTCTCTCTTTCTCTCGTTGCATCCCTCACCACCGCCACCACTACCACCACCTGGGTGAACTTTGAAGTAAGTCAGGGATAAGTCATTGAGCTAGGAACCAGGTCTGTTATTTACTAAGTTGAGAGGGCCCACATTTCTATTATCATAATCTGGGGCTGCCATTGGCTTAAATAGCTTCCTGTTTTCTGCCTCTACTCTCTCCCCCGCCTTCAGCCCCCAACACACTTGCACACTAGAGCCCTTGACCAAAGAGTAATAAGAATGCTGTGTGTCATTTCAGTTCTTACATTTTAGCTGTAACTTGCTTCTCATTTACACCAAGGCTGAGATAGTGACTGGAAATAAATCAAGACCTGAGATGTGGAAGGCAACTGGCACATAACCACCCACTTTGGCCTTGTTGCTTCTCCTAACCTAGGGTAGTGGTCAAGAAGACCAATTCTGGAGCCACGTTGTCCAAGTTCATACCCCAAAATTGCACTTTCTAGCATTGAGACCTTGGTCACTACCTGGCATCCACACTTCTAGGTTCTCATCTGTAAAACAGGGAAAGAAACAGTGTCAATCTCTCACGGTTGTTACCAGGATTAAATGATTTAATATGTGTGAAGCACTTAACACCTTCGTAAGCCACAGTAAACACTGGCTGTTGTGACACCAGGCAAGACAAGCTCTGATCTCAGCTAGTAAAGTTTGCTGCTTTCCAAAAAAAAAGGAGAATTTAAACAATTTTTTTGTTTTTCCTTGACACTGCTTTCAAGTTTTTAGTTTAATGTTACATGGGAGGCATGGGAGGTATTTTGAGGTTTATGCTCTAGAAAAGCTATGCATGATTGAGAGACTTTTACAAAGTAAATATGAAGTTTGATGGCTCCTCCTTCTGTGGATGTGGAGAAACTCGAATTGAGACAGATTCTTCTGAAATTTCTTTGTGAAGAGATGAATTGTCCAGCTGGATCATGAGATCTGGTAAACTATAAATAAATCTCTTTCTTCAAATCACGTTGTTGGAAGACAGCTTTTTATGTCATGGCTTTTCATAGAAATAACTGATGTTATTATGTTTCTAAAGTCCTTCATCCTAAGAAGAAAAGACTTCCTACAACTTCCCGCCATATATACATTCTGTCCTTGTCTAGATGGTATTAAATGTGTAGTCACAGGGAAACAATCAGTGCAAATGCAATCTGCAAGTACATGAAGGCACCATGCCTGCTGGACACTGAGTGCCCAGATTAAATGTTGAATGAATGAATGAATGAAACAGTTCAATAGTGAAGCATTGAGCTGCTGTAGCAGAAAACCTATTTCTCCTGAGAATGATAAAAAATTATTTTTCAGACGATGCTTAATCTGAGTTATCATTTCCACCCATAAAGCTTGGAAGTTATGGAAAACTTCTCCCCGCCACAGCCATAGTACAGTTGTGCAGACATTCACAGGCATTTTAGCAGACATCTGAGCAAAAGTCTCCCATGACACCAATTTGCATTGCAAAGAGTTGCCTTTGCAGCATTTCCAGTGTTTGCTCATTTCAAGTGGTAGGACAACCATGGTCTTGTTTAATCAGTAATTCTGTTTTTCTGAAATCAAGAAAACTAGGCCCTGACTTTTCTAAGCTAGTGAGTATCTAAAAGCAAAACTCTAGGACCTGTTCTTAGGTGTAATTTCCTTTCATCTCCGAGCCATGCTGTCAACTTTTGGGATGTGGATAAGTTGCAAGGGTCCCAGCTTCCCCATTTTTGTGTGTCTCAGTCTGACCCTGAGAAGTTCTCTGCTTCTGATATTCTGGCTACTGGCCAGGTCTATGGTTCAGCTCAGCATATATTTATTTTATATTACCCTATGATGGGCTCAGGCTCCCTCAGGCGTTCTCTTTTGTACCCTCTCTGAGAAACAATGCCTTTGGTCCCTTTCCACCTAAAAACAAACATCAGGCCATCTGGTCAACCAAAGGGCCCTACCTTGGACTCCATAGGGTCAAAGTCTTCAGTGATCAACCTTCTGTTTCCTGTTGGTGACTCCCCAGATATTCTGGCTGAAATACATAGATACCATACATTGATCCATTTCATTCCAGGACTTGTCTCACATTGTTACCTTCTTCTGGTCTGACAATTCTGATGTTCAGCCTTGTCAGTACCTGGGTCTGATACCTGTTTGACTCTTTTCAGCATTTCTAAAGGTGCTACTTATCTAGTCCCGATGGATTTAGAGAGGGAAAAAATTGCTTCAGTTCAAGAGTCTTCTTACAAAGATTATCTGCTCCTTTCTGTGTGGGTTTTTTCCCCCCATTTCTTTTTTACAAAACTTCTCCCTTTGCTCTTATTTGTCAGTGGAAATGAAAGGCCATCACAGTCTGTCTCTAGCTGAAGAAAACCTGATGACACTTTTGATATCCATCAACATAGTGCTGCCACATCCATTATTATGGATCACACATAAGAAGATGGAGCAGCTTCTGAAACACATGTTTAGAACCAACCAATAAAAATGGAAGTGTCTACAGTATTTGACGTTTTCCAGCCAAATTATAATTAATCACAATCAATAATGAAATAGTTTGCTAGTTCATGTTCTGGATAAGTTTTCATCTTATTTTGTGTGGTTTTATGCAAGAGTGTAGAAGACCTCAAGAGGCAGAGAAATCTTCTAAAAACAGATGTTAACATCTGCCATTAATGTGCTTAGAAGGAAACTGAAATCAAATAGATTTTTCTTAGAATTTCAGATTGGGTACCTCAAAGTGTGCCTGAACTAATTTGGAAAAAGACTAGATTTAGCAATTAAAAGGCTGATGCTCTGTCTCTAAGACCCAGCCAATTGCAAATAAATGTTGCACTTCCCTCTTGTTTTCTACTATTTTCTTTCCAACTTTGAGAACTCTTAAGACACCAGTGGCATTATTGGAAGACCAACACCATGAAGAGTCTAAGGAGGAAATATAGCCCATTCATTAATAACAGTGACTCTTTAAAAGCCAGATGCTTACTTAAAACATTCCACAGGAATGCAATGGAGATCTCTTCTACATGCTACTAGAAGCTTAATACTTAACCATATTATGGTCCAGTGCCTTCAGCTCTGTCCTGCCCTGCAGCATGTACCCAAGCTTCACAAGTTAATGGGTCATTCATCACACTGGATTTTTCTTAGCTCACCCATTTGCTTAGAATTCAGGATTTACTGCCAACATTCTCACTCTTCCACAAAATTAATATAGCACTATTAGGACCTGGTGTACCCTGAAAACATCCAACAATCTTAATTCCACATTCAAACCTTTGAATCCAAGAAATATTAATCAAAAAGATAAAAGTCAGAGCAAAGGGAAACATTGTGTATAGTTCTAGTTAATCAATTTTAACTGTTTCCCATTTACAAAAATTTAACGATAGTGACTCAAAATAAATTAAAGTATTAGAAGACTAAGAAAGAAATGACCTTTTAATGAAGACTTGTCAAATTCCAGCAGCTTTTCATAAGTTATCCAATTTAATTCTCCCAACAACCCTGCAAGGAAGGCATTATTATCCTCTTTTTACAGATAATGAAATTGAAGCTCAGAAAGGTTACTTGCCCCAATTTACATCTACTAAATAGATATATAAGCATTAAAGGTTGTATATAGAATCAGAATTCGAATCCAGGAACACCCACTAAACACACACTGCCTTCCTAAAATCAATAGATGGTGCCATTATTGGAACCATCAATTAATATTTTCCCTTTCATGTGAATAATAAAGTTAAATATACATTATTGACAGGGGTCACTCTTAAAAGAGAAATTTTTCAAGACCAGTAGTTCCAAATCTGGCTAAT
Source organism: Mesoplodon mirus (assembly GCF_964341445.2). Lineage (NCBI taxonomy): Eukaryota > Metazoa > Chordata > Mammalia > Artiodactyla > Ziphiidae > Mesoplodon > Mesoplodon mirus. The sequence goes on along the minus strand of NC_138986.1, from coordinate 28,643,432 downwards.
CACCTGGAGAACATTAAAAAAAATATTTCCTAGGCCCTACTGCAGAGTCAGTAGTCTCCATAAATACCAAGGTATCAAGGCAATTTTTATAATCAGCCAATTAGGGAACTATTGACTCTTATGATAGTAGTGACAAAAAAGAAAAGAAAAAACACTACCACTTGGAGACACAATGCATCAGTTTTTTCAAAGTATAGCAACAGCCTTTGTTTCATCTCATCCCCATGTACACTTGCTGGGCAGGATGTGGGGTATATATATTTTACCCTTTTTAGATGCAAGCAGAAACCAAGTTCGATGAGGGAGGAAAATTTGAAGGAGCTTCTTCCACCTTCTTAGGTAAAAAATGGACCACCTAGGAAAACAAAACTGGGTATGGATATACAGCATTAAGAATATAAATTCCACTTACTAGATGTCCCTCCCTTCTCCCCTTTCTCCAGGATCACTGTTTGGAGAGTGTTAGGCGATGGATTGTCTCCTCACAAAACTCATACGCTGATGTCCTAACCCCAGCACCTCAGAATGTGACCTTAGTTGGAAATAGGCTGTTGCAGATGTCATTAGTTAAGATGAAGTCACACTGGAGTAGGGTGGACCCCTAATCGAATATGACTAGTGTTCTTACAAGAAGGAGAAATTTGGACACACATGCATGTACAGAAAATACCATATGAGGATGAAGGCAGAGATTGGGGTGATCCCAAAAACCAAGGAAATGCCAAAGATTGCCAGCAAATCACCAGAAACAAGGAGAGTGGCATGGAACAAAGTCTCCCTCACTGCTTTCAGAAGGAACCGACTCCGCCGACACCTTGATCTCAGACTTCTGACCTCCAGAACTAGGAGACAATAAATTTCTGTTGTTTAAACACCGGCCAGTTTGTGGTACTTTGTTATGGCCGCCCTAGCAAACTAAGAAATAGGAAACACCTCCCACCTGATGATCAGATTACACGTTAGTGTTTCCATTAGAGAGAAAAAAAATCAATTTGTTATCAATTGGTTTCTGAAAGGCAGTTGTGATAGTGATAGCTCTTAGGAGGTACAAGTATCTCTGTAACAAATTAACTCAGAGAAGTAGCTTACTTAGTCTATATGTTGTATTGTTGTTGTTTTGTTTTTTTGGTTTTTGAAGAAGAAAAATACAATAAAATAGCAATAAAAATAATAAAATGGATAAAAAACATCCTCACACATCTTACCCTTAGGCTTTTTCTCCCTTCTGTTTAGTGGAAAAACACTAATTTGTATGTCTCTAATTGTGATCAAGGCAGTTGTATAACATAGATAATCATGAACCAAAGCTTCATTCCACTTACCCACAAATGTTATGTCCTCACACTCCCAGGATTCTGGGATAAGGGGCTTCACATTGCTTCCATCCCCTCCTCTGGAGTGTAGAAGTAGTTACTCTTCAATTATGTGGTAAACATCATATGAGGTCCCAAAGTCCACACAGATGTTTCAGAAAAAATTTTGCCCCAAGATGCAAATTATTTAATGAAATAAATTGAACCTAACCTGTCTTGGTCTTTCAAACAAAAATACTCCAGAGTAAGAGCTAGAAGGCTTTGTCAGGTATTTGCCAAGTTCTCTCTATCTCAGATAGCTCTGTATGGCATCCTTGCAACCACACATCCATTGTTTTGGTTAAGTCCTTTGGACTGATTCTTCTGCAAATAATAAGCACACTTTCCAGTTTTGAATAAAAGCTTTGTAAAACCAGTAGTGTATACATATTTTGATCATTCATATTGCATAACCTGTTTTAAAGGGCACACCTCATGGGTGACTTTTATGATGTAAAGATAAGGTATGTGGCCAGTTAAAAATATCTACAAGAGTACAAAGATTATGTCAGCATAACTAGTGTTCAGCCAATTATGTAATATTTTCAAGTATCTGAATATCTGGTCACATGTTGACCAAATGCCTGTGTATCTTCTCTTAGTTTGACATATCATGGTCATGCTATATAATTCAAAAGAACCCAACATGAGTTACTAAATCAAAAACACAGTCCATGCAATTCAGCATTTGGTCTGAAATGGTGACCCCGGGAGAGGCTACGGTAGAAGCCTGAGAGCTTGGTTTAAAATCTGAAGTCACCCCGCACTAAAGTCCCTTAACCCAAAGTGCATTGATGGTATTTCATGCTCTACACTTACCTGTGTAATAACAGATCGAGCCTAAATTAGCAGAACATGTAGAGGAAAAAACCAAAGAAATAATCTGGAATTATGCCACACATCTAACATGAAGTCCACTGGACGAAATAAAACTTTCCCATGGAGGAGCATAGGCCATGTGTATACAACTGCAGTTAAATCAAACAGAATCGCATTTTGGGGTTTTGGCTGATTCACGGCTGCTTATCTACAAAGCCACAGGATGGCAATAGAGAAATTCCTGTTGTGCAACTATTGTCCAGATGGTTTCATGGAAAAAAAAAAATGTGGCCAAATGCTTTGGTTCTAGTCCAATTTGCCTGAGATCTGGGCAAATTGGTGCTTTAGGGAAGCCCATGCTCATTCTGGCTACAAGTATACACAGCCATGGTCTTTCATGATCTGACTCTATCTTTTCAGCCCACACTCCCACACTGACAATAACCCCTTCCCTCCTCCAATCTATGATCTTCCAAAAATAAAGAAAAACACTCATTGGACATCTACCAGGAGCCAAAAGCTGTTCTTGGTCCTGGAATTACAAGAGGGATAGAAACAGAAAAAAATCACTTTTCTACGGAGTTTACATTCTGACAAAGGAACACTGACACTAGACAAATAAATGTATAGTATGTGTGGCAGAGATGGCCTTCTGTCCAGCAACATTTCCAGAGTTGAGTTGTCACTGGCAGTGAGCCAGACAGTGACTACATTTCCTGGCCTCCCTTTCACCCAGCCGTATCCATGTGACTAACTCTTGCCAACGTCATGTGAGCAGAACTGATGTCTGTCACTCCCAGGACAGGATTTTTAAGAACCTGGTGTGCCTTCTCCATTTCTTCTTCTTCTGGTTCCTGCTGGATGCAGAAGACTCTGAAGCTCTGAAGGCAGAGCCTCAGGACAGAATGATCCAGGTACCTGACTCCCAGGTGAAGGTCACTCCTCATACAGCTTCCCCAGATCCTCCAAGTCAAGATTAATTGCTTTATCTACTGTGTTCCCGAAATGTGTTTTACTCACCTTTCACGTGAAGCTCATCACATTGTATCATTATCTGTTTACAAGTCTGACTCCCCATAGCATGTGATCTTGAAGAGACAGGATAATATTCTACTCACCTCCATGTTCCCAATTTACAACTGAGAGGCTGGATCCTAAGAGTCTAATCACTGCCTATCCAGGGGCAACAGACACTCTTACCCAACCTAATCCATTTACCAGACTCCAGTCAAAGTGATTCTCTTAAAAGCATAAATCAAATCATATTATCCCTCACTTAAAACCTTTAATAGACTTTCCAACTGCTCTTAAGATAAAGACCAAATTCTTTCCATGGCGTCCACGGCCCTGCAGGACTCAGCTTGGACTTAACCTGTCTACCTTCATTGCTCAGCAGTCTCCCTTTACCCCTCACACTTCAACTGCCATGGCCTCCCAGTACTTCCAGAGTGCCATGTTTCTCCCTGAAATCAGTCTCTTCTCTTTCCCTCCATCTGGTACTCTTCCTACCCTTCAGATATGAGTTCTTATATCATCTCCTCTGGATGCCTTCCCTGACCTAAGCTACGTAGGGATGACTTACTACATACTCTCAAAGTACCCAATCTTTTTCTCATAGCACTTACAGCGTCTGTAATTACGTAGTCACATGCCTGGTCATTTAGATTAATGTTTCCTCCCATTTAAGTCTGAAAGGCCCATGAAGACAGAGATCACCACACGGCTTTGCTCTTTATTGTATTCACGGCACCAACCACAGCACCTGACTCATAAAAGTACTCCATAAATATTTCTTCATTGAAAGAACTTCTTAAATTAGTAAACTGATGGTTCTAAAGTTTTATTTAATATTCTGTAAAATATAACCAACTTGGTTCCCCCCAAATACTTATATTTCCTGCACCAAAAGAGAACACTAACAAATACACACAGAAACACACACACACACAAAACCAGACTTAATGAGTTTTCACAGAGCTTTAAAATATATAACTAGACACATCAGGTTGTGGTTTGTAACTTCAAGCTATACCCAATTATGAAAATGAAGATGATGTGTATGTGGCTAGACTAAGGGCTATTCCCTCTCGAACATGAGTTATCGGGAAATCTTCCTGCACTGAACATTTCAGAGTGCACCGCGGGGCTAGATTCAATGCTCACTGGAGTTTTCCTGCATAAAAGATCGCCGAGATAATGAAAGGCAAGTGTGTGTACTTTTGTGTGTGCGGATTCAATTAAGAGTCATTTCCTAAGCCTATCCCATGAAGTGGAAAGTGGACTCTAGTTGTCTACTTGCCATATCGTAATGGAATTTTTCAGACTATAAGCATTAGTGTGGTAAGAAAAAATATATAGTCTCTTTAGGGAAAACACCCGCTCGTTCACTTTTCCTCTCTTATGCGCTAGAGAAAAACATATACAAATCTGCAAAGTAGGCAAATATTAGGCCTATATAACTAAATATGTATATTTCTCCTTTTAAAGTTGGTTTTGGGGAATTCCCTGGTGGTCCAGTGGTTAGGGCTCCACGCTCTCACTGCCGAGGGCCTGGGTTCCATCCCTGGTCGGGGAACTAAAATCCCACAAGTTGCAGGGTGTGGCCAGAAAAACAATAATAATAATAATAAATAAAATAAAGTTGATTTTCAATTAAGAAAACCAATAAGAATACAAGAATCCCTTACATTTCTTTCTTTTTATTAAAAAAAATATTTCTTAGGAACTACTTTGGAGAAGTATTTTATAATAGACAATTTTAAACAAAAGTAAAGATAGTGTAATGAACCCCCGGTATCTACCATCAAGCTTCAATAATTGTGAATATTCTGATGTTATTCTTTCCCCTGAAGAAATTGGAGGCGGGCGTAATAGAGGTCAAATTCAAGTTGTTCAGCAGAGTTGCCCCAGTCTCCTCACCATCCTTCCTCCTCTCCACCCCAGCACTTCTCTGACCCAACCAGAGATTACCTGCTTTTTGTGAAGCAGGATGAACTGTACTGCCATCATCATGGCAAATAGCAGAGGATTTTTCAGTGACCCACTCAAGAGGACTCCCTAGTTAGAACATCTCCAAAATAATCCCACTCTTTTTAGTACGAGGCTTATATCAGAAGCATCTTAAGATGACTCTGACATGAACATATTCAAGATCAATTTTAGAAATTGATGTGCTACTCAGAATCTGATACAGACATGCTCATGACTCGATCTCTTTTTTGTACAGGCTGCTTTACAAATCCATGCAAAATGTAGTTCAGTTGCAACTATTAAAATTTATAATTATACTTCTTTTTTATGCTGCTGGGTTTGAACTTACACTGGTACTTGTTTTTATGTTCAAGGAGCAATCTAATAATTTTTAGACTTTGCCTTGTACTTTAGAATTACTCTGAACCTGGCTACCATCCTGGTTTTTCAATAGCTTTTGGCCAAGCACATGAAAAATTTGGCTTGACTAAAGGAAGACAGAAATGAATATTTGAGTCATCCAGCATTAAAGTAACCCAGGGAGTAAATAAGCTTTCTGCATTGTTCCAAGAGAGAAGAGAGGTCTTTTGGCCTTATCTTGAACTTGGTCTGGTAACCTTGATAAAATTCGTTCTGCTCTGACCTTGGAGTGCACAGCCACCAGCGGCTTTGCACCCTGCACTCAGTCTCCTAATGGGTGATCTTGCTGGCAGAAACAGTTTCAGCTTGCTGCTGCAAGACTGGGGGTTGTATCTCAAATCCTACACTCTCCCAGCCTCTGTGCCTCCTTTAGATTAACTACATCTGCAGAGATGACCTGTACTGATTCCCCCTTAGACATACCTTGATTTGGGACTGTTATATCTGCTTTGCTCAAGGTACATGTGTCTTTACCTATTAGAAAGTACGGATCTGGTATCCACTCTCTTGAATTGCTGTCCAAATTTTCTTCTTGTTTAAATCCGTACCACACACAGCTGAGCCTTTATCACCACTTGAAGTCTCCCTGGACTTTGCAGATATGGCCGATTCCACCAACACCCTAATCTTGGATAACAGGAAGCTCAGAAAGTACTAGGTCCTCGTAAGGGCCCTTCTAATCTCTGCTCATTTATTCATTCAATCAATGGTAATATGTTCAAGGCACTAGATGTGAGCTGTTCTCCACCTGACTTTCCATCAGCCAAGGCCTCTTTCCCGTGGACCTTTCCTCTTGCAGCCTTCTGAGTGAGGCCTGGGCAGTGCCACTTTGTCTAGAAGGTGACCTTTCAAATAGTTGGCTGTTCTTGTTTCGGATATTTCTAACTCATCAAGTATAAGCTCAAGAAATGACACCTGAAGTGGCAGGTGTCCCGTCCAAGCATCCCCCAGGAATGTCATAAACACCCACCCTTCCCTGAAATCTCTCCTCTCAAAGGTTCAAATGCTTAATCCTAGTGAACTCAGGCATGTTCTTCATTTCCCTGAACCTCAGGAAGCAGACACACATTTTCCAATACCCATGAAATGAACAGGGTGTGGAGAGTGCCCCCTGCATTTCAGAGATGTGGTGAGGCTGCCTTCTGGACAATGACCACAATCCTAGTGGGTCTGGAGCACCAACAAAAAACCAAGGGCAGATTCTGAGGTGCACCATGCTTTATCTTCTCAGGATTGTGAGGGACGCACTAACCACACTAAACTCTGCATCCAGGATGTAAGCGTAAGACCAGCCACTAAATCCTCTCCCCTTCTGGGCTCGGACTCTCCCCCAGCCATAGCAGCAACTGTCCCCAAAACTCCCTGTGGTCCCTGTTGAGGCAGGGAACCGGGAAACAAGGCAGGTGGCTGGTTTTCCAGAGCTGCTGAGCGCTGGCTGAAGCAATCTCTGTCACCTTAAGAGCCCTCTCTAGTTCACACACTTAGAAAAACATTGCCAAGTGCATACAGATTTCTTGGATCATTTTCAATTACTAAGGGAAGGTACACAATTGTTAAAGAAAACTAAAAAATACCCACAATGACTGGGAAATCTTTTCACTCCCCACTCTTTAGGCAATTTGTTCTGATTGCAACTATTTCAAAAGACAAGATTACACACCAGGGAAGCAAAAAGATAAAAAAGAGAAATCTGTTTGCTGCTGGGGCCCTATCAGAGCTCAACCCGAGTTCGGAAGCAAAGGCAAATTTTTTTTCTGCCCTAATGAAACCTTGTTAACTATGAACACGGGGCCTGAACTGATCTAGTGAGAGGACTTGCTGGGTCACTGGGATGTCAGGGGTCATTGCCATTCGCATTTTTTTCCTTAAATATTTACTAAAAATGTCTTCATTAAGATATATAAAGAAAATGAAGCATAAATTTGAAGTCCAGCATCTTTTTCAGGTAGAAATATGTATCACCGGCATTTATAAGATATAGACTAAAACATCTGAGTTTTCAAACCTTGTTTCTTTTTGCCCTATTTTGTCAGTTCTCTTTCACAGTTAGCAACTCTCTTGTCCTACTGGGATAATGTTTTAACTGTGGTATGTAGGTTAAGGGTATGCTATTTTGTTTACAAGGGATAAATTGTTGTTATAATTGCTGTAGGAAACAGCAGACCAATGACCCTGAGGACTCGCCAGGAAAAGTAGTGAGCCCTTCTGTGCGTTAAAATGATCTGGGCTCCACTTATGGTAAACACAAGGCAGAGCCATGGAGCTGGGTACTTCCTCTGGGTTGGGGGAAGGGATGGACACAGTTACAGCATTTGATCCACCACCATCTTCTTGCCTTGAAGTTTAACTCCCACCTAACGGAACACCTCCGAAGCAAACACAGAGCAAAGCACTGCTTTATAGAACCCTGTTCCAAGAGTAGGCAAGAAAAGTAGCTTGAACACAATAGCTAGGTGTTCTATGTCATTCATTTTATTCAGTGATCCAGTAAGTTTTAACAGCGTTTCAAAACCCATGTGTGATCAAATTGCCTGCATAAGAGAATGCAATACAGGGCCAATCTGGAGCACAAGTACATAGTTCCAGAGCTACAGTCCCTAAAAAGGAGTGATAATGGGAAAGATTATGATTCCACCCCCCCTCTCCCCCTGGGAAGCTTATGCTTAGGTATTAGACATGAAAAGTAAAGGATAGAAAGGTACACCCTCTAAGATTCTTTCTAGCTCCACAATTCTTTGAGTACAGACATAAGATTGATTTAACATGAGAAATGTTGTGTAGACCCAGGAAGGATACCAATCTACACAGGTGTGCCATTGTTTATTGGATTCCTGCCCCATATCTTTTACAGTTTATTTAGTTAAATAAAAACTGATACGTTTGTACAAAGAGTATGTTTACATAAAAGGCATCACTGAGGTTTGAGTTTTAAAAATAAAAACTTTAAAAAGTAGTTGGAGAGACTTCAGAAATCAGCCAGTCCAGGATTTTTTTGTTTTACAAATGAGACATCCTGGCCAGATTCAGAGAGGTCTGTTCCTTCCAGGCCTCCTTCTCCTGGGAGGCAGAGGTGGAAGCAGATCCCAGGCTCTGAGGCCAGCACTCTTACCTCTGTGATGTGGGGACCACCCGCGTGACAAGTCCCATTTGCCTAATGAGGAAACAGCATCATCTAGTGGATATTTATCAAAGTTTTCTAGGTGAGCCGTGCTTCAGCTCATATACAAGGGGATGAAAAAATCTCCCTCTCTCATCTCTGCTGTCCCTGATTGCCCAAGACAATATTTCTGGATCGTTTTCCCTTCTCTAAGTTTTCCGAAGCCCAAGCATTTCCCAGTGGGACACTCTCCCATAACCCCTTTGCCCACTGGCATTTTTCAGTCTCTTCTCGAGCCAAACTCTCAACATAGCCATCAGGAATCATCCACCTCAAGGACCACAGCCATCATGGCTGTTGTCCTTTGAGTGTTTCTTGATTTGAGTTTTCAGCAAAATAATGCTCTTAACCATGATTTCAGGGCTTCTGCCAACTGATGTGTTTAATCAAAGAAATGTTGTCTTTTCTTATAAAGATCCAGATTATGCTTTTCATTCAGCCATGCTAATATAACACTTGCATTTCCCCTCCTCCCAACAAATCAGGACACTTCTGTTGCCTTTGAATTAATTCTAGGTGTTGCCCAGGACAATTCTGTGAACAAGCGTGTGGGCTAATTTCAGACGAGCACATCTATTCATTCATCTTTAATGTTCTCAAATATTTACCAATCTCTTACTATGTTCCCGTGCCCTCAGGACCCTAATTTTGGAGTTAGAAAACAAAATACATCAACAAATACTTTTCTTATATGATGAATGCTCTATTACAAGTAAGCTCAAAGGGAAGGGGAAAAAGTCATTCTGCTGAGGTTAGAAAAAGCTGCACAGGGACGTGGATGGACCTGGAGACTGTCATACAGAGTGAAGTAAGTCAGAAAGAGAAAAACAAATATCGTCTAATATCCCTTGTATGTGGAATCTAGAAAAATGGTAGAGATGAACCTATTTGCAAAGCAGAAATAGAGTCACAGATGTAGAGAACAAACTTGTGGTTACCAAGGGGGGAAGGAGGGGGTGGGATGAATTGGGAGATTGGGACAGACATATATACACTACTATGTATAAAATAGATAACTAATGAGAACCTACTGTATAGCACAGGGAACTCTACTCAGTGCTCAAGGATGACCTAAATGGGAAGGAAATCTGAAAAAGAGGGGATATATGCATATGTATGACTGATTCACTTTGCTGTACAGCAAGAAACTAACACAACATTGTAAAGCAACCATACTCCAATAAAAATTAATTTTTAAAAAGCTGCACAAAAGAGAAAACATTGGACCTGAGTTTTGAAGGTAGGTAGGCCTTTGGTTTGTGAAGAAAGAGAGGTGGCAATGGCATGCTAGGCAGGGGGGACAGAAAGAACAAGGGCCCAGAATGAAGACAGTACATGGGATGATAAAGGATCAGCAAAAATCTACTGTATTCACCAAACAAACAGGGTCCAAGAAGACCAATTGGAAGTGATGCAGAAAGGTAGTTTAGGATTAGAATATGAAGATGCTTAGATGCCATCCTGAAGAACTTGAATTTTATATGCAATAAGATACCATCAGAGTACCCACTATGGTAAAAGACTGTTTGGAGGTCTCTAGGAAATAAAGTACTTTATTCATTCCAAGCATTTTGAAGCCATTTCCTTCATAAAAAATAAAAAGCACCCTCATTGAACAGCTGGTGGAACGGAGGCCGTGTACATGAATCATTTGCCAGTGTTGGGGCAAGAACTCAGACCTGTTGGCTCCCAATCCATTTCTTTGTAATAAAGACAGCTAAGATCATGAAATATTTATCAGAGGATAAAATAGTGTTAAATTAGAAACTTTCTGGGTTTTCTTCTAATTTTGTTCCTGTATACATTTTCTGAAAGTACATTTAAATATTCACAATCATACTTTTTAATCATCTCATTCGCATTCAACATGGGCCTGCTTTATAAATGGGAAAATAACTTGATAGGCATTCTATTTAAAAGACTAATAGAAGAAATAGGCAGAAGTTTTTCAGACTAAAAGATGTGATAAAAGAGAATAAGGCACATGTAAACCACTATGGGCTGAAGAGTAAAGGAGCAAGAAGGGTCACCTGAAGCACTGGAAAAGCACAGTTGTGTAAAGATTTCTAGAAAAGTCAGTTGGCTTTATGAAGACATCATTCCCATTGGTGTTAAAGATAATATACTAGCAGGTGTCATTAAAAGACAATCTTGGCAACCAATTCTAACTTGGTAAGCTAGAAGCCAATGTTTCTTTTCAAGAATTTTCTGTTTCTGAACTTGGGCCAGTGTTTTCTATTTCTGCTTTGCTGATACAAGTAGAGAATCTACCTACCAAAATCTTGCTTCCAAAGACAACCCTGCCATTCCTGCTATTATTTCTGTTTTTAACTACGTTCGTTCAAGGATCAGGTCTTACAAAGCTCCACTCCTTTACCTATGTCTTTGCCATAGATAATACAAGATAAGTATCTGAGCTGGTATGTCTCTCCAAATGAATGCCAGACATTTCACATAGAGCCAAAAGCCAAAATCATATGATACAGTGCTTTGGCCAATGCTGTTACCATAGTATTTTATGTCACGGCTGACATTCCATTCACCACGTGAACAACCAATGGGATGGAGAACAAAATGGACAGCCATGCTTCTGAAGGTGCCAGACCACAAAGAGTAACTGGACTTATGCAGCTTCTCCTTGGCCCAGCTCCACAGTCAGCTCGTGGATCCAGGTGTGTCATTTCTAAATTCCCCTCTCAGCGGTAGCAGGCAGACCACAGCGTGTGGGAACAACCGAGGGCCGGGCTGCCCCTCGGCTTCCCACTCTCATACAGCCAGCTCCCTTGGCACTCTGCTCTGCTAGGAGCTGCCTCCGAGGCCTGGGGCTTTCCGAAGCCAGATTATGGAGCTGTCAGCCTGCAGCCCTGCTAGCTCACCTCTGTTAGTTGCAAACAGAGCCATACGACCACCGATGCCTCAGCTGGAGAATTTCTTCTCCATACCTAGCCTTCCGAAAGAGGATGTCTGCTTTGTGGTTATCACTGCCTAACAAGTAAGAAATGAAAACTCTAAGCATTCCAAAAAGAGGGCAGGACTGAGGAGATTGAGAGTCTGTGTCTGGAGAGCCCCAGTCCCAGGCGCCAGCACACTACAAGGCAGAGCCTCCAGACCTCAAGGGGGGCTATGACAAGGTGGGTGCCATTTCTGAGGAGAAGGGTTCACATTCAGTGGGACCACCTTTTGTGAGAAGCATGTGTAGGGAATGAGTTCAACTGAACAGCTGTAAAAAAAAAAATCGAAACATAAACAGCCACCGACCATGAACCCAGCACTGGGCTATGGAATGATCTTCGTCCCCTCTCTTCTGGAACTTACAGGTGACACAGAGCAAAGAGGGCTGGTCTGCTCTTCGATCCGAATCAGTAGGGGCCTCCAAGAAGAACTGACGTTTAATCAGAGAATAAGAGAAAGGGGTAGAGGAAACCAGGGTCCTTAAGGCATAGAAACAAAGGGATAAATTTCAGAAATTATTGGATGTCTTTGATTGACCGAGGCAGGACTGCCCTTCTAGAACAGCTGACATTTTATCTTTCTGCTATTATATGGCCTGCTTAACTTTACAAATACAGCCCCAAGACTCTACTCAAGTCTGACTAGCACATTTCTCAGGGGCAGCCTAGAAGGGGTATTGTAATGTCTCTGGTATCTGTAAACTCTGGCTTACCACCTGAGTTTGTAAATAAGTTTTATGGGAGCACAGCCACGCCCACCCATTTACATACTCTCAATGGCTGCTTTTGCTCTCCAGCAACAGAGCAGAATAGTTGCAAGAAAGTATGGGCTTCCCTGGTGGCGCAGTGGTTAAGAATCTGCCTGCCAATGCAAGGGACACGGGTTCGAGCCCTGGCCTGGGAAGATCCCACATGCCACGGAGCAACTAAGCCCGTGCGCCACCACTACTGAGCCTGAGCTCTAGAGCCCGCAAGCCACAACTACTGAGCCCTCAAGCCACAACTACTGAGCCCGCGTGCCACAGCTACTGAAGACTGCATGCCGAGAGCCCATGCTCCACAACAAGAGAAGCCACGACAGTGAGAAGCCTGCACACTGCGACAAAGAGTAGCCCCCGCATGCAGCAACGAAGACCCAACACAGCCAAAAATAAATAAATTAATTAATTTTAAAAAAATGAAAGTATGGCCCATAAAGCCCAAAATATTCACTATCTCCCATAAATCCCAAAATATTCACTATCTGGCTTTTTACAGAAAAAGTTTGGCAATGCCTGCAATGGCTGATTGACACTTTGTGAACCAAATTTGTGAAATAGTAGTCAGGGATCTCCAAGTAGACCATTGCCCTTCAGACTGGGAGCTCACACGCCAAACGCAAAGCTTAAGACAGCCAAGGACAAGCCAGCTCATAGAGTCACAGGTTGGCTCTAAGAGATGGAGAGCCTGATGAACCCCCTTCCATGTGCTGGCACCCACATATTTGTGGAGGTCATCAATATCAGACTCAGAAGAGTATATTCCACTTAGCAGAAATACAGCCCATAGCACCAATGTGATTTCACAACAGCACTCTGGACAATGGATCAATTTCTCTTCCTCTACAACGGGAAATGATTTCCTATGAGGGACACGCTTAACTGGAATCTCTGGCATGATGGCTTCAGAAAGGATGGTAGCAGCCTGGATACAGAGGCACCATTGATTACAGAAGGTGAGGGTATGATAATATAGCTGGGTCATCAGAGGGATCAGAGAGAAGCATGGGCAGCTTCATGACAGAACCCTGTGAAATAGTCTTCCCACAGACCACTGGTTTCCTCAAGGAGGAGGGAATGGGGTCCATGCCGACCAAGAGGTAGAAAGCAGTCTGATTGACCAGGCCTTGGTTAATGACACCGCCCAAGTCTCACACTTCAGTGCAATGGGACACACTGCTTTCTGAGGCTAAGAACTAGGGTATGATCAGGGCAGGAGGCAATGGGGTGGGTTCCAGGGCTAAGCAATGAAAAAAGGACTCCTTACTGGGCCAAGGCTGGCCACCCATCATGGTGACAGGTCCCTACTCTGGGTGTTAGAAAGCTGCGGACACTTAGAGCCAGCAAGAAAATCCCCCTGTAAGAGGAGAAAGAGCAGGGAATCGCCATGTCTGTAGAGGATGGATAAAGGGGATCAAGTAGGACTTCTATTCACAAAATGTGAGCTTTGGAAAGGCTGAGAAGTTCACGGTGCTTGACCACACTTTCCAAATTTTCAGGAGGTCTTCCCAGGGCTTTCCCTGTCATCCCAGCTTGTCTTCTATTCTTACTTCAGTGCTTGATGCCATGGTGGTGCATCCATGCAGACCCTGATGGAGCCTGTGGATGATATTATTGGCCTTCTCTTGCTGGGTTGAGCCACGGCATTTTGTGGCCCTAGGGAGGAGTTGGCTGTCCTGTAACTGAAGGCACTAGTAAGCCCCTGACAGCATGAGTTCCACCCTCATTTCCTGCTGGCACTGGCTGCTGTGAGAACAGGACAGTGGGAATCATGCCCCTTGTTTTCCCTCGAGCTTAGAGTACTCAGCCATGTGAGGAATCAACCAAGGTTGAACGTGGACCCCAGGCAAGGAAAGCCATAGTAGCCCAGGGACAACATGCCAGCCACAGCCAAAACACAGGCAGTAAGTTATGATAAATTCACACAACTGGCAATTCAGGGATTGAAGGTCTTCCAAGACAAATGAGGATCTGGGTTACCAGACACAGGCCAGGTAGGGCTAGCAGTGATTTGGTGCTGGCCCACAAATTGGGGAGCTGAGGATACCAGGGCCAAAAGGAACACGAAGCAGACGGTCCATGTGAAATGGCAGCTGAAATAGACAAGAAGGAAATGTGACCCTTAAATATCCAAGGCTAGAGGTTAGAAAGCAGAGGGGATAGAAGGGTGCTAGAGGGCAGAGCTGGGAGAGAGCCCTGGGGCTGCAGTTAACACCCGTGGCCTTCTCTGTAGGTGAGCGGGCAGGCTGTAGGAGCAGAGCAAGCCAGATCCTGGGCGAGTCATGATCTGCTAACCCTACCTGACATTCCGGGTGTCAGTGAGTAGGAAAACCATTGTTTCCAGGTGAGTATGTTACGTAACGTTGGATAGAGATCTGGACTGTGTACTGGGCTGCCTGAGACCCTTCTCTGCTTACCAGGGACTGTGCGTGTCTCACTGAACAATTTCTGAATCCAGTCTTCATGGGCTCTGACCTAGAGATTCAGCCTCGTGCAGAAACTTCAGAGAGGATGCAGCCAAGAATATCTGAAGGTCACTTGTGGTGAGCTGCTTGGAGAAATGTTTTCCATTATTGACCTGTCAGATTTTCACATCTGTATCCAAGCATGATTCTGTTCAGATTCTGTTGATGAAAGATTCCACATATGTTTCGTATAAAAGGCTTTGCCAAAGGAGTCAGAACACCTGACTCTGGCTGTGCCACTGATGAGGTCCTCCAACTTGCAATCTGTGGTTACTTCCAAAACGATACCTTACGATTATTCATAAATCAAACAGTATATTGTGATAAAGCATGCTGGCAAAAGACAGGCCCATATGGACTTGTACAACCCCCATAAAATCAATTATTAATGAAGTCCTTGGCTTGTAGATGCTGTATACAAGGATTGGTCTGGTACTCACAATGTAATCATCTGTTCCCATGTACAAATCAAAGCTATCATGATCAATAAAGACTTGTTAAACATTACTGAAGGAGTGGACAAATGGCACAGAGTTAATAACCTATTACCCATGCTATTGTTTTCCCCTTGATCCAAAATGTCCCTTTTTCCCTATGCTATTTCATGCTTGCAGTACACACTTGCACTAAACATACTCTAATTCATTTAGCTCTAAAATCAGGCACTATTTGTTTATGTTAAAATTCACAGAGTCATTTCACATTGACTTCCTGAACTGGCCCCAGTTCTGTAACTAGAATAAGAGTGAGAGTTTAGCCAGCATGAGTAAACTGGAAAACTCGACATTTTAGTTGAGACCTAGAAATGTTAACTAAACTGTCTATGAGCTCATGTGAAAGCAATTATTTGAGTAAAAGCATCATGCCTTTTTGTATTTGTTTAGTCAGAAAAATCAGCATCAACTAATGGTCCAAAATATTCTCTAGTTAGTTGTTCTGTATTCAGTCACAAACAGCTAGGGATTAACTTGGACCAGCCTTCCCAGTAGACTCTGATTCATCAGGACTCCACAGTATGAATATATGGTTAATTGAATTCAGTTAAGATGCTGTTAACTTAGCACCGTTGGCCCTCTGTATCTGAGGATGTGGAACGCGTGGACACGAAACACGGGCTGTACTGCACCATTTTATACAAAGGACATGAGCATCTGTGGATATTGGTATCCATGCAGTGTCCTGGAACCAATCCTGTGCAGATACCAAGGGATGACTGTACAACCAGGTGAGGATAATAACAGCTAACCAACCTAGAGGGCTTACTTCTGTCAGGCCTTGGTCCAATGTCTGTACATATATTACCTTGTTTAATCCTTACACCAACCCTACGAGATGCATTCTACTACACTCTACACATATGAAAATTGAGAAGTATATTGTCTCATAAATAGGAAACCCAGCCAGCCTACTTCCAGAACCCCAGAATTATTCCAAGTGCCTCCCTCACGTTCATCTCCACTTTGTTTTTGTAGAGAGCCCATTATAAGTGAATCTTGGCATAATTAGGGGTATAGAGAATTGTTTCGTGTTTACTACGAGAATCAGAGGATCTTGATGTTGAAAGACTCCACAGAGACGGTCCAGTCCAATCCCTACCGCATCTCCCCAGCGGGAGCAGCCACCCTTCTCTCTGCTCACCCCCAGTGGCAGGGACTCACCAAACCCTGTAGCCCTCCCCTCCCACTTCAGAGAGCCTGGACCATTGGAAGGCTTCCTTTCCTTCAAGTGAAATATACTTTTCTATAATTCCACCCGCTGACCAGAACTCTGCTATCTGAAGCCATGGGAGACGTGTATCCCCTTCTTCTCCTGGTAGCCTGCAAACATCTGGAAGAGTCATTATGCACCATCCCAAACTGCATCCTCCCCACCTCCTTGCTCAGCCCTCAAGTGTCACTATTTCAAGATCCAATCATCCCGCTCATTCTTCACTGGGCTTTCTAAGTTTGGGGTAAATCCCATTTGAAATGTGGGACTGGAAACAAAGACAGTTGTAAGAAAGTCTGAAGATGCCACAACGATTGCCCCCATGACCTTAGGACACTTTCCTAGGTGCACCTCGAGACCACCTCTGCAGGTCGATAGCGCCCCCGACAGCTCACTCACATGTGACCTGTAACCCACCACGAGCCCAGAAGGACCTTTTTTCCCTATTAAACGCATCAAATCAAACCTGCCCCATTGTATATTTTTTAAGTTACTCTTTTAAACACAAGCTTAGAATTTGTCCACGGAAAGGCAAAGACAGAGAAACAGAGACAGAGATTACTCTGCATTCATTCCACCCCACAAATCTTTTCTATGGACAGTGAGGAAATTCAAAAGACCTGTTAGCTCACTAGACATAATGAGTTATTTTAGAAGGAAAAAGCAAAAAAAAAAAGGTGGTATTAGCACAGAGCTGAGCTGGACTCTAAAATATAAAAAAAGCCAAAACAAAGAGAAAGGGTCAACAGCTTTCAGGGGCTACTCTCCTATACTGCTTCTCTTGTTGGAAAAGTTATCAATCAGATGCTATAATTTCAAACATTTATTGAAACAAGAGTCAGGCCAAACGTCATAGAGGCTGTATGTGGCATATGGGTCACTGTTTTGTCACACATGACACTGTTTCCATGAACAATAGGTTGAACCTGGGGAAACTCACTAACTGACTCTGTCAAGCTCAGCCAAAATTCTAACCAAAAAGCAAGGCAGGAAGCTAGGCTTAAAGAGAGTAAACAATTCCTTCAAGATATCTACGGCACCACTGAATTCACAGCACCAAAGGAAGAAAACGATTATTCATATTTTTAGACAATTGTTCTTTATGTTACATAAACTTTGGTTAAATAATTCATAACTACAGAATCAAGATCCCACACACAAACTGCAATAGATTTTATCTGTGCATACCAAAGGGGTTTAAAATATTTGAAGTAGTGTATTCAGAGATGGTTTTCTTTTTCCTTCCAAATCTTTTCATATTCTTTATCACAAAACAGATTTCAAGTTTAAAAATCAACAAAGAAAAACTGGAACATAGAGTTTAACTAATAAGAAATAAACTAACATTGAGAACACCTCCTCCCTCCCTTTTTTTTTTTTTTTTTTACTGCAGGATGGAACTGGCTTGTTGAAAGCTAGAGAGCTAATAATTAAATCATGGTGTTAGTGGGTTTTATTCCATGTTTTGAAATTCAGTGAGACAATATGAAATGCGAAAGGGACATTATAGAAAATATCTTACTATTGTGTTGACTGAGGCATCAAAGACACCTTAGATGTCCATAACACCTACTCTCCCCAAGCAAAAGGGAAACTGAGACAACACAGTAACATTTTCCAATGACATTTAAAAGGTTTGTGGAAGAACTATAATGAGAATCTATTATTTTCTGACCCCTCACTGTCTTTCTTCAAGGGCATTTTGAATAAGGAGTTAAGAAAGCTTAACATTTCCTTGCTATAATAATAAAAGGAACGCGATCACAACCACTGGTGAGCTGGTAATTAGGAAGGAGTTGTGGGACAGGAGAGAGAGGCAGCTTTTCCCATGTGTCCCACAGCGATATTGACCAAGACATCAATCTCCTTGGCAAAGATGGACAACCTCTGCTTCCTGTTTCCCCAGGGCACAAAGGCATCCGTATCTATGCCATTACACTGGTCACAGGAATAAAAGAAAGGAAAATGAGTACTAACACACATGATTTATTGTAATCAACTTTAATCCAGTACCCATAAATGTAGGGAGGAAGAAGGAAAACTGTCTTGCTATTATCTAGAGAATTTAATGATCATTACGTGGGGGAAAAGGCATACTGAAAATACACGGTATTCAACAAAATGGATATAAGCAGAAGACTTTTTTTTTCATGAATAGTCTGTCCATGGACAATAAATATAGCAGTCAGAAAAACAGCAATGTGTATATGTGTGTACCGTCTATTTGCCCAACTTTCTGTCTTGTTCTATCCATCCTTTCCTCAACCTCTATACCTACTAATTCCACAGGACTGTGATTTTCATTTTAGATATATTTTGAGTATCTGAATACTATTCTAAAGATGCAAATCAGAACTAGGCTACAAGTTCAGTTAGCAATGTCTTGTTTTTTTTAGATGAATTTGTGATCCCAGAATTGGTAAAAATATGTATTCTATTCATCTCCTTGTATTTAACAAACATATCTCCTTGAGATTAATGACCTATGAGAAGTTTTGTTTGCTGTCCACATGTTAGGAACCCAGGAAGGAATGTCAATGGGGGAGGTTTTGGCAGGGATTTTTGAGTACAAAACACAAAAACACACAATGGGAGTTGGAAAATATTTGGAAAACTCAAAAACAACAGCTTGTGTTAATTCTCAGCTGATTTGTGGCTAGCGTTCACTTTTCACCTCATTGAGACTGATGGCAAAAGAGCAACCCGGGCCCCGTGCAGCTCTGGCTGCAGATGTTTTATTCTAATTCCATTATTAAGAGAAACATGGACCATTGTGGGCGCCATGTATGTTTATTGCAAAACAGAAATATGTGGCAATTAAAACAATCCTATCTGCAATTAAAAACAATCAGGCACAATATACTAGATTTATGAATATGGGTCCCCTGACATGATCTCCATTTTCCAAGATAGAAACAAACAATAAACAAGAACAAAACAGACCAAAGAAACACCTTATAACACAGAACTGCAGCCAAGCACTTACGTTTAAGAAAACACAATTGCATGAGTTACTGATATTTAGACTAGCGATTTCAGAGATAGTAAAGCTCCAGAGCTCCTTCCCCAGTGGAAGCCCAGTGTTAGAACAAATAAGGTTGCTGCTGCAGTGGGTGCAGCAGAGAGGTGGCTGCAGCTCCACCAGCTCAGCCCTTTCTTGTTCCCAGGGGAAGCCTCGGGCCATAAGATTCTGAAGAACCTGGGTCAAAGAGAGAGAAGCTTGGCAAGATTGACTCCATCAAAAGGATTACTGAAACATATCTCTGATACCAAAGTGTTTAAATATTTAAAAGGCAACATATGCAAAAAAATTAAAATGAAGTTGTTTAAGGGAATGACTTTATTCAATTCAATGAGTACTTCAAAAGAAAATTCCTTTAGCCTACTATTGTATCTGGATCATTATTTCTCCAAAAGAAGTAGAACTATATACTCCAAGCTCAGTCAATGACACCAACCTTCACTTCTCTTCTTCCACATCTCTGTTCAGTGCTTGCCCTGCATTTATTCAATTGTCAAGTTCTGTTTGTTCTATCCTTGAGCATCTATCAGATCCATCCCGTCTTCTCCATTCACCTAGCAGCTGTCTTAACTCAGACCCTTATCAACTCTCTGCCTGGATCCTAAAGTGATTGTGCTAAAAGCCAACAATATTGATGACTTCACTCACCTGCTCAAATCCTCTACTGGCCCAGTGTTTATGGAGTCAAATCCACACTTCTTTTTGGAGTACCCCAAATCTGTCTGGACCTGGACAGGCTGCCTCGCCAGTTCTCCCCTAAGGGGAACCCTTCCCAGCACTCCATGTACCCTTATGCCTCTGTGCTTTTTCATTTATGTGCTTGCTGCTTCAAATGCCCTTCATTCTAAACAGTTCTACAACCCTGAAGTCATTCCCCATCCTACCTTTTCTGCTTGGCTTCTACTCTTCCTTTAAGACTCAGACCCTATGTCCTCTTGTAAATCCTCCCTGGTATCCTTAAATGGCTTAGAAACTCCTTTCTCTATGCTGCCTTACTCTATTACATAAAACCCTTTGATAGAATATATCTCATTGTATTATAATCGTCTACTGACAAGTACTTGTTATTCTCCTATATTGTGAATTCTTCAAGGATAAGAATTACTTTTATTCACCTTTGCATCTGCAGAATTTAGCTGGGACTTAGTAGCCGTCAAGGCATGGTTAAAGGATGAATGAATGAGGGAATGAATGAATACATATGCTGGGAAATCCGAGGAAGAAGTTTACGAGATAAAAGGTAAAGACTTATATCAACTCAATTTCGTGAAGCTGATGGGTCAGTTCAGCCCTGACTCTGTTCCCACACTTAATTTGTTCACTGGTGTATTCATTCATTGATTTAACAAACATTGGTTGAATGCCTGCCATGGTTCAGGTACTGGACAAGGCACTGTAGGTCACAAATAATAAAATATACTCCCTGCTCTCAAAAAATGTATAGCCCAGAGGGGGCATCAGATGTGTAAAACGTAAGTGCCAACAAGAGCCGTAGGAGCCACAATAGAAAAGTGGGGCAGGGTGGAAGTTGAAGAAGCTCCTGGTGTGTCTGACTGGGGCAGCCCTCCTCGTGGAAGTGCTTCCTGGGAAGTGTCCTGAGAGGCGAGCCTGAGGGCAAGGCAGAGGAAGGCATAGGCAAACAAGGAAGAGAGTTGGTGCAGATGCCAGGGAGGTGAAAGAGTATGTTGTAATTAAGTGAAATGGACAGACTCTAAGGCAAACCCAGGCTCTAGAAGGCAGCCCTGTATGGAAATTTCAACTTGCCACCTGTGTGGACTTGGGAACACTCCACCTGCTGTCAGGTGAAGTAGTAATAGTACCTACTTGGTAGGAGAGCTGTGAACATTAAGTCAAATCAAGCAAAAAGTAGGTGAAATAGCTGGCACAGTATGTGGAGCTTGATGACAATGATGATGATTTTTGGCGCTACAACACGGTGCAAGATGAGTCTGAACAGCTAGGCAGGGCCCAACTGGAGGAGGGTCATCTACAACATGCCATGGAGTTTGGACTTTAATCTGTAGTAGCTGACAGAAAACCATGGAAGAATATTAAGTAATAAAGTGCTTCATTAACAGATTTGCACTTTAAGATCTCTTAGGCAGCTGTATGAAGGATGAAATGAAAAGTAGCACAAGATGATCCATGAGGGCTGGACGGAGACAACAGTTTGGGGGGATGGTGAGGAGAGGACAGACCATGGAGATGTTAAAGTAGAGCCAGACCTGGTCACAGACAGTTGATGGGGGAAAAAAGAAGGATGTAGGGTTGAAAATGACCCTTAGAAATACTGTGAGATTAAAAAAAAAAGAAAAGAAAAGAAAATGACCCTTAGATTTCTGGCTGAAATGAATGAAGTGGGAGAGCCATTAGCCAAGAAAGGAAACACAGGAATCAGAACCAATTCGAGGGGAAATAGGAGTTTCATTTTAGATGTCAAGTCTGCCAGGATACAGAAGATCCAAGCAGAGCTGCACGATAGGCTATTGCTAGATGAATCTGGTTCTGGCTGGACTTACGGATGTGAGAAGCAATAGCATATTATTTATTGTTACTTGGAGCTACAGAAATAGACTTATCCATCTGAAAAAACAAGTAAAAAGCCTGAAGAGAGGAGAATGTTGGTTTCCCAGTGTTTATAAAAGTTAAGTTTACACTATACTGCAGTTAGTCTACTAAGTGTGCAATAGCATTATGTCTAAAACAACAATGCACAGACCTTAATTAAAAAATACTTTATTGCCGGGCTTCCCTGGTGGCACAGTGGTTGAGAGTCCGCCTGCCGATGCAGGGGACACGGGTTCGTGCCCCGGTCTGGGAAGATCCCACATGCTGCGGAGCAGCTGGGCCAGAGAGCCATGGCCACTGAGCCTACGTGTCCGGAGCCTGTGCTCCACAACGGGAGAGGCCACAGAGTGAGAGGCCCGCGTGCCACAAAAAAAAAAAAAAAAAAAAAACTTTATTGCCAAAATATGCTCATCACCATCAGACCCTTCAGCAAATTGTAGCAGTAACATCAGAGACCACTGATTACAAATCACCATGCCAAATATAGTAATAATGAAAACATTTGAAATACTGCAAGAGTTACCAAAATCTGACACAGAGGCATGAAGTGAGCAAATGCTGTTGGGAAAATGGTGCCGATAGATTTGCTGGACACAGGGTTGCCACAAACTTTCAATTTATTTAAAAAAAATGCAATATCTGCGAAGCACAATAAAGCAAAGTACAATAACACGAGGTATACCTGTACTTCTATTGCCTTTTATACCTCTTAACTATTTTTTTCCATTCACCACAAGATACAGATTTCTAAAATTTCAGAGACAGGATGAGGCCCCCATGAGATCCAGTGCAACACAGTAAAGCCATCAGTTCTGCTTTTACTTTAGTCATGGAAGGTCTTGTTTCATTGAAACATTTTTTTCAGTAAGGCCTAATCAAAGAAGACTCAAGGAACAATCAATATATTAGTGGGTATTGGACCTTGCTTGTTTCTTCTCAAGTGAGGGTTGTGTCTGCACAGTAATTACCTGACATGTCCGTTCTTAACCAGATCTTTCATGTCCTAGAGGTGCAAACTCCTTCAGAAAAAAATAAACCTAAGTTCTGAGATAATGTCATACAGGCACCATATGGTAAACAGCTCTCAAGTGTCACAACACACTTATGAGGTAGGTTCTTTAGGTTCTTGTTTTTTTTGTTTGTTTGTTTTTTTTTTTTTTTTTTGCTGTACATGGGCCTCTCACTGCTGTGGCCTCTCCCGTTGCGGAGCACAGGCTCCGGATGCGCAGGCTCAGCGGCCATGGCTCACGGGCCCAGCCGCTCCGCGGCATGTGGGATCCTCCCGGACCGGGGCACGAACCCGTATCCCCTGCATCGGCAGGCGGACTCTCAACCACTGCGCCACCAGGGAGGCCCAGGTTCTTGTTTTTAATCCTTCACTTTACAGATGAGGAAACTGAGGCTCAGAGAAGTTAAATAACTTGCCCAAGGTCACACAGCTAGTAAATGGCAAGGGCAGGATCTGAACCCAACAGTCTGATGACATCAGACTTGCAAATCTTAACCATTACACTTAATACTATGTGTAGCATCATTAATGCTAGTTGGTTAGCAGTCATTTTGCCTTGTGCTCATAATTCCTTTTATATCTCTTATTCCTAACTGGCCCTGTGTGGATTTTATTTATTAGTGGGAATACTAGGATGATGGAAGGGAGAAGACAGCATACGAAGTAATTACATAAATTTCCCAGCCTCCAGTCCTGGATTTCCAATAAGAACTTGAACAATCCTGTATGCTTCAAAATGCAGAGGGTTTTATCTCCTGAGTTGCTGGTTCTTCACATTAGTAATGAACCTATTTTTTACATGTGTTTGTTTTCAAGTGGCCACTAAAGATTAAATCTCCTGAATGATCCAAGATAAAACTCAGAGTCACTCAGCTCTACAGAGACAGAAGGTAGCTGCATCCAGGAACAGGTTCAGGGTAAAGTGGTCAGATGAATTCACATACTTGGAACAGAAAACACATTTGAGTGGTGAGAGAGGAGACAGTCAGCTTGTTTCCCGGGAGAGACCTTGAACGACATTCTAGCCTCTGCCTGAACCTGCTGGCTGAAACTAAGATGTATCTGGGACCAAACGAATGTAAGTGTCACAAACTGCTGGGACTGTTGACAATGACGCATGCAGTCAGCCAGGCAGCCCCTCAAAGCATCTTTCCAGGTCCCCTTCTATGCACTCAGCACTATGCTCAGAGTTGGGAATTCCATGGTGAACAAAAACAGACAAGAACGTTCCCTTCTGGCATCACCGTTTTATGTTGGAGTCAGAAACTGAATTAAATGATCTCACACATGAATGACAAATCCGAATAAGTGCTATGAGGCAAAGAGGCAGGGCTTTGGAGAAAATGGAACAAAGGTCCCATAGAAGAATTGACACCTTAATAGAAACATGAACAGATATCAATCAGTCAAAGGGCAATGGACTTCTAGGCAGAAGGAACAGCATGTGCCAAAGCCTCACGACAGCAAGGCCTCCACTGGCCGAGAAGCATCTTTGTGCAAATTAGAAAAAAGGCGCCACTTCCTCAAGACCCTTTGCTTCTGGAAACTTGTTATAATTCACTGATTTTGTTAGAACAAGACTTTTTATTGGTCAACCTCCAAAAAACTTGTTTATACAATTCTACGTTATCTGGAATGTCAATGGCACAACCCCCAATATTATAGTAACTAGTCACATTTGGCTACTGAGCACTTAAAGTGTGACTAGTCTATGTCAAGATGTACTCTAGGGCTTCCCTGGTGGCGCAGTGGTTGAGAGTCCGCCTGCCGATGCAGGGGACGCGGGTTCGTGCCCCGGTCTGGGAAGATCCCACATGCCGCGGAGCGGCTGGGCCCGTGAGCCATGGTGGCTGAGCCTCCGCGTCCGGAGCCTGTGCTCCGCAATGGGAGAGGCCACAACAGTGAAAGGCCTGCGTACCGAAAAAAAAAAAAAATGTACTCTAAATATAAAACACACTGGGTTTTCAAGTCAGTGTGAAAATATTTATAGAGAGTACCTCAATTGTTTTTTATTGATTACATGTTGAAATGGCACTATTTAGACCTATTGTGTTGAATAAAATATCATATTAATTTCGCTTGCTTATCTTTATTTTTATTTTTAAGGTAGCTACAAGAAAATGTAAAATTCCACTTGTGACTCAGGTCTCTGGCTTGTGTGACATTCTTACTGGAAGCATTGGCACAGCCTTTGGTGGACTGGCCTTGTGTACTGCAAACCATACCATGTGTCCTAAGTGGCAGGAATGGACCTGATGAGCACGGGAAATGAAAGGACAGCAGGGTCATTGTCATCCAGAGGCCAAAGAGGAGTGCAATGCAAGATTAGACAGGGGGCCAGGTCATGCCAAACCCTGCCTTCTAAGTCTGGAAATCTTAATAAGGTTCATCCTTTGCTTCATGTTCATGGATACCTCCCTTGCTTTGAAGTTTGTCTCAGCGGTGATTTATTTTAAAAGCATTTACTGAGCACCTACTGTGTGCTGAGCACTGTGCTAGGAGTTACAGATGCAAAAGTGAACAAGAAAATCTCTACTGACACAGGGCCTACAGTTTGTGGGAAACATAGTCAAGCAAGAGGACCATTCAAGAGTGTGAAAGTCCTGCTGACCATGCTGAGTCCTGAATGCTAAATAATTGTGTACTGCTGCTGATACAGCAGCTGGGCAAGTGAATGTGGAAAATTCAGCAAAGTTTGAACCATCCCTCCTGAGAAGAGCATATGCCTTACACTCTCCCCATTCAGAGCACAGCTCACTGAAGGGTGTGGCAAAGAGAAACAGAACCTACCCTGCCCCGGTTCCTGGAGGCCTCTCAGTGTCCACGTGGGGATGCTTCTTTTCAACAGGAGGCCTATACAACTCTTTTTAGCATTCTGGATGAGTATAATCTGGGTTTGCCCAATCTGCTAGTAGATGGCAGAAAAGATGCAGCAAAAGACCTGAATAAGGCAGAGAGAGGGCTTCGCTGTAATTCTGGAGAGGAGGGCTATTTGTGCACTGGCTACATGTATATGAACCTCCAGCTTTTTTTTTTTTTTTTTTTTTTGCAGTACGCGGACCTCTCACTGTTGTGGCCTCTCCCGCTGCGGAGCACAGGCTCTGGACGCTCAGGCTCAGCGGCCATGGCTCATGGGCCCAGTTGCTCCGCAGCATGTGGGATCTTCCCAGACCAGGGCACGAACCCGTGTCCCCTGCATCGGCAGGCGGACCCTCAACCACTGTGCCACCAGGGAAGCCCGAACCTCCAGCTTTATAAAGCATCGCAGGCGGGCCCCCGGCTTCCCACCGACCCTCCACCTGGAGAGGCCCTTCCAGTGGGGCACTTAAGGAGCAGGGAGAGGAATAGGTATTGCCTGGTTCTGATAAAGTCCCGGGAGCACTCAAAGTTAAGTCTTTAGCCATGAAGCAGAATGTGTTTAAATAGAAAGGTGACCAGACTTGGAACTGGACCAATATATTGGATTCTTAGGTTTCAGATTCACTTCTTCAGCGGAATTAATAAAAGTCATACCAGCTCTTTGGAAATGTTTCCTAATCCGTAACACGAAAGGTTAATGCTGATGAACCTTAATATCCCCATTACCACGAACAATGTATAAACCGTGAACAAACGCAACAGAACAGGGGCTGGAAGCTGTGGAACTAACTAGAAGCTGGGTTCTGGTCTCAGCTTCTTTCCCTTAAATAATGCGCCTTTATTATTTGATCTTTAAATATTTTTGAATCTTTAAACACATCTTCATTTTTGAAAATGTCTCACTAAAAAAGCAATGATAGGGCTTCCCTGGTGGCGCAGTGGTTGAGAGTCCGCCTGCCGATGCAGGGGACACGGGTTCGTGCCCCGATCCCGGAAGATCCCACATGCCGCGGAGCGGCTGGGCCCGCGAGCCATGGCCGCGGAGCCTGTGTGTCCGGAGCCTGTGCTCCGCAACGGGAGAGGCCACAGCAGTGAGAGGCCCGCGTACAGCAAAAAAAAAAAAAAAAAAAAAAAAGCAATGATATGTAGAGAGATGATTTTCAAAAACAAATAAAACTGGTTTAAGAATAAGGAAAATTGAGTTCTGGACCCAGTTAAGACATTAATTCCTTGTGGGATCATGAACAGACAGTTTGCATTTCCCTATGTATCAAACGGGGACCGTATTAGAATCTAATGAGACAGTGAAGGAAGCAGGCTCTGAAACCTGAGAGGATTGGTACAAATATATGACTTCCTGTTGCCATCTTAATTATTAATGTGTCAGATTGAAGTAGCCAGATTTAATATAAATAGCAGGCATAGCACTTGCCTTGCGTTACCTCCTCTCTCAGCACTTTGCACTGGTTAGGTCATTGGAAACTCACACCACCATTATGGAGTAGGTGTTATGATTATCCCATTTTACACTCAGGAAACAGAAGTACAGAGATGCTAAATATACCTGGGCACATGGCTACTACATGGCCAGGCAAGGCTTCAACCCAGACACGGGTTCTTACCCAAGTCCACGTGGCTTAGAGCTCCAGGTGCCAAATGTCTACCTATGTTTCACTTATTAGGAAAAAAAAAAAAAAAAAGACTACTTCTAAAGATAAATTAGAACAATAAACTTATAATTTTAAGTATTCAACAAAATGGAAAGTAACCAGATCCTTATTTCTAATATATTATTAACTTAAAATGAGGGTCATTTTAAGGTATCCAAAGTGACTCATTTTTTTTTTCATTCTAGTATGACTGATTTTAAAAGCATGAAACAGTAGGGACTTCCCTGGCAGTCCATTGGTTAAGACTCTGAGCTTCCACTGAAGGGGGCACAGGTTTGTCCCTGGTTAGGGAACTAAGATCCTGCATGACGCACAGTGCAGCCAAAAAAAAGAAAGAAAGAAAAAAGCATAAAACAGTATGCAGAATTGCTTTCAAGGTTATTTCTTACCAAAGACCTGAAGTGAATGGTACTGTGTGCACACATTAACCCTCAAGGTCACATGCATTGAGACGGCTGCCAGTATTGCATGAGAAGTGAGCGCCAAGCTTCCTCCATCCCGCCCGTTGGGAGGTATCTGGGAGAGGATGAGGTGTGTCTGCACAGACCAATCTACAGCAAGTGACGCCTGTGTCCTTTAGGGGCCAGAGTGGGCTGACGTCAGTCACAGGGTTGGCATGACAGCCAGGTGGACTAATCTGTTTGTGCAAATAACCTTTGCTGGAGGCCCATCTTGTGCCAACATTCACACTGGGCCACCCAGAGCTCCTGCACATACATGGCCTCTCCAATTGTTTGTTTTTCAGTACCCTGCAGTGACCTCGCTAGAATGCAAGCAGGAACACAGCACTAGGATCCAGACTCTGGATAGGGAGCCTGGTAGGGAGCCTGGCTCTGTCATGTCTCAGCTGTGTGACCTTGAGTAAGTCACCTGTCCTCCCTGGGCCTCAATTCCCCCTTCAGTTAAGTGTGGGTATTGATAGCACCATCTCAGGGGGCTTTTGTGAGGGTTATAGGATGAGCATGTGTCGAGGCGTTAGAACAGTGGATAGTACACAATGAGCATGAGACGCTGTTGTCACTCAGAGCATAGCAGGACCTCCCACCCCCAATGTCACCTTCTACCAGTCCTCATCTTAAGATGACACACTATATATTTTTTAATTGAGATATAATTCACATAACATAAAATTCACTCTTTCAAAGTATACAATTCAGCATCTGTAGTATTATTTGCTGTGTTGTGCCATCATCACCACTATCTAATCCAGGATGTTTCTTATCTCCCCAAAAAGAAACCCTACCCAAGAGCAGTTCCTCCTTAAGCCCCTTTCCCCATCCCCACACACCCACAAATCCACCTTCTGTCTCTGTGGATTTGCCTTTTCAGGCTATTTCCTATAAATGGAATCTTAAAATACATGGCCTTTCGTGAAGATGATACACTATAAAAGAAGCCTTTACACTTCAGAAGCAAAATAACAGGATCCCACCATCCTCCCCCCGCAAACTAATAAAGTGTCAGCGCACTTGCTTCCCATAACAGCCTCTCAGTGGGCTGCCAGGAGGAGGCTCAGCTGGATTTGGGCTTCTGAAATGGTTTAAGCTCTGATGTTTGCTCTCTATCCCACATCACACAACACAGAAGCAGTGAAGCGGGCCTTTCGTTCCATCCTCCTTCTTCCCTGGTTTGTCTACAAAGATCAGCAGAGCCCCGCCCCCCACCATGACTAAGTCTCATTACCCACCAGTTATCTCCCCTGGCAGGAGATGCACCCCTCCAGACTCGACCTTTAGGAGGAGACAGATGACAAAGTTTCATAAGATGCAAACTCTTCCTTAAGCTCACAGAAGCCCCAGGCTAAGAAACTGCCTGGGGTTAAATCACACTGGCAATGGCTCCTGCTTTAAAATATACTGAGGTCATCCTTTGACCTGAGAAAACCCCGACACTGCTCTGGAGAGACACAAATAACGCAGAATAGAGGATGCCTTCCCAGTCTGAGAAGAAAACAAAGGTGCATTTTATTCATTCACAGTGTCATATGTCAAATATATCTCAATACAGCTGGAGGATAAAAGGTTTTTAAAAAACGGAAGCATTGTTTGGAGAAGGGACAAAAAGGCTTTATTGAGGTGTAATTGGTGTGCAAAATTTGCACGCATTCAATGTACACATCTTGATGAGTTTGTACATATACATACACCCCTGATAACTTTCAAGGTTCTAATTGTCTCCATCACCTCCAAAAATGTCCTTGTGTCCTTCTGTGTGTGGTTTTGTTTGGGTTGGGTTTTTTGTGTGGTAAGAACACTTAATATAAGATCTATCCTCTTAACATATTTTAAACTGCAAATCTTGACTCCTTCATTCAATACCCTCGTGACCTTAGACAACCAACTACTCCTGTTTCTTTGTCCTGGACTCCTTCAAATGTAAAGCAGGGATGACCCCAAGACCCCTCCAGCTCTACTGCCAAAGTTTCCCTCACTAATCCATTAATGTGAGAATGAAGCACGGACACCACCAGCATGGCTCTCAGGACTAAGTGCTTTCGCATAGTCAGACCGAGTTCAAGGAGGGAAATGTAAGTGGTCACTTTTGGCCCACTGAGCTCCTTTCTGCTCATAAGTAGGGGTTTGAGAACTGAATAAAAATTCTAGAACACCACTGGTCTTCAGTCAAGCGAAGATATGATTAAAGAGGAAAGTATTTTTTAAATGTCACCATGGGAATGAAGAACACAGGTGTACTTATCACTCTTACTTTTTAATTGTGGTTTGTTAAAATGTTCTAACATCTCTTTAGAAAAACCAACATCCTTCTGAAGGGCTTAAGCTCCAAGCTGGCTAACAGTCAAGCAGCAGGAAAGAGCACAGAGCATTGGCTGGGGAATTAGCCCCTGAATAACAGAGAGCTAATTATATAATGAACCCAATGTTGGGCCCCATCGTTACGGGTCACTCACTGCCCTTCCCTATTGGATGACCTGGGAAAGGCTGCTTTGTCACCCGAGTGGACTTGCCTTCTGTGCCAGCGGCTAAGAGTGCCAGTGCCCATGTGGTTTCTCTAATTACGTGATTCCTTAGGCTGGCTGGGATTTCTTTCGTCTAGATCAGTCCTTTTTATCAAAGGACCCAGTGATGATCTCTGGACATTCATTCCTTTAAGGTACCAAAGCTATCAATGCAGTGAGATCACATTACACTCTGGCCAGTCTGAACAGAGGTAAGAGGTCTACTGTACATACTGTACCTACTTCTGTGGCTGGGAGTTGCCCTGTTTTATAACTTCTCTAGAACTGAGACTCAGGAACACTCTAAAAATTCAGGAACAGATTTGCAAATCACACACATGCTAAAACCACCTTCTGGAATTAAGGCAGCTTGCATTTCCAGTTTGACCTTTATCAACAGAACTCACGAATTAAAAGCAAATCCTAAGCCATTTGGACCTCTTTCCTAGCCCCAAGATTTTCACATGGTTTTGTTTCCCAATCCATTTGAGCCAAACGGGATAGATCAGCTTTCATTGTAGTCAAAACATTTTGCAGGAGCTGACAAAAAATTCTCATCATGAGGCAGATAAGCGGGTCCTCGTGATGTGGAAACAAGGTCAAGCAAACTTCCAAGTTAAACACATATTTCTCCTGTTTTGAACATCCCTTCTGGCTAAGTTTAAGAAACACGGTTTTTAATTTTCTAAGTATCCTCTCCCTGCCAATGCTCAAAACTGAATGTTTCAGTTTCTTTGCTTATGTTTGTAAGCTTCTCACTATTGGAGCAGCCCAGGTGGACTGGGAGAAAACAGTAATCACAGAGTAAGAAATTAGAGAGTCAGGGAAAAAAAGTCACCCCAGGCCTGAAGGCAGTCCCTCAACAATATTTATAGATCACCCACTACATGACACCCTATTTGCCATTTGCAGGGAGGTTGCTGCCGCCACTGCTGGAAAAACACAGCACAAAGGTTCTCCTTGAACCCCCAAAGGATTTGGCTTGTGGGGGGGTGTTATTGTTTGCACTGGAGCAGGTGGTGGAATTTTACGTAAACTGGTCTCTGCTTTTCAAAGAATCAGGGTGATTTTTTTTTTTTTTTTTGGATGTGGACCATTTTTAAAGTCTTTATTGAATTTGTTACAGTATTGCTTCTGTTTTTTTATGTTTCTGGTTGTTTTGGCCACGAGGCATGAGGGATCTTAGCTCCGCCACCAGGGATGGAACCTGCACCCCCTGCACTGGAAGGTGAAGTTTTTACCACTGGACCCCCAGGGAAGTCCCCCATTTTTCACTGTGCATCAGATGATAACTGTCAACAGTCCCACAGTGAAGGTCAATAGAGGAAAAGTGTGAAGCCCCCAAACTGCCTTTCATTGTGGTGTTATGACTCTGCCATTCTCACTGCTTAGAAATTCCTTAATCAGTATTTTACCCTCTTGGGAAATGTTACTTGCAAGTACTGGAGTACTTTCGAGAGGGGTAGCATTTATCATTCGAAACAAAGCTAAACACTTGCGTGCATGTTTCTCTGCTGAGGTCAGGGTGCTGCCTTTCGTTTTTTAAAGCAAAGAATGCATTGAAAGATGGACAGCCCAACAGATGTCGAATACAAAATGAGACGGGATAGATCTATTTAGAGCAGGGTTTCTCAACCTCAGAACTGTTGTCATTTCGGGTCAGACAATTCTTTGTTGAAAGGAGCTCCATGTGCATTGTAGTCTATTTAGCAGCATTGCTTTCTCTCCCCTAGATGCCAGGAGCACTCCCCCAACTGTAACAAACAGAAATGTCTCCTGACCATTGCCAAATAACCCCTGGGGGGACAAACACCCCTGGTTGACCACAACTGACTGATTTAGATGAAAAAAATTGGGAGTTTCCTTTGTTGGTTTTTTTGGGTGTGGGAGGGGGGATGGTATGGTGATTAAGTCTGATAAAGGATCTGAAGTGGATTTCTAGCAATCAAAGTAACATTCTAAAGTATACAAACAAAAGGATAATGGGGTTTGTATAGAAAGCTAGGCGTTTTCTCTAGCCTCTGTTAACACATCACAGTCTTGTTTGGCAAGCTCCTGAAGAAGCAATCGACTTACCTGAAAGAGTGAAATAAATTATACTTACTCTTTAGAAGATACAGTGTTTTCTAGACTAAATGATCAACTAAATAATAATAAAAACTAAATTCTAGACTAAATAGTCAAGCTGGTCCAATTTTTGCTTTTGATGTCTTAGAATATACTACTGATAGAAATGAGAAAAATTAAAACATTAATTTCTTAGGTTTCTGCTAAGCCCACAAAGTTGATGGCTAGTTTGTGACTTTCTGAGTATCTATACTACGTATACAACTGTGTTTCGTTTTGTGTATTATAAATACAATAGATAACATTCTGTAAGCAAATATTTCAGCAAATCTCTCTCCTTCCCTCTCCCCCCACCCTCAAAACACATGCACACACATATTCTGAGCTTTATTAATCTAGTTACGATTTTCTCTGTAACTATTAATTTTAACCTATAGCCGTAATTTTCTTTATTAAAAAACAACCAGCTTTCTTCCAACAATTTTTAGACAGAAACTGAACTTGCGAAACAAGACACCTCCCTTCCTCTCCCTCTGGAGCTATTCTTGAAGTAGAGTTTAAACCACTGACCTAGCGAAGAAAATTAAATTGTAAATTCTTAGTTATTATAGACAATGTGAGGCATAATGATATAGGTAAGGTTCATACGCATTGTAAGGTTATGAACTACCTTTACATGTGGCAAATTCTCAATTAGCCTCAGGAAAAAATTAGTAGTTTCCAAAGACAGACATAGGTTAACATTATAAAGGAAGAACAATTCTCTTAAGGTCTTAAACAAGCAAACAACACTGCAGTGAAAATTCTGTTTATTGTACAAAGCTCTTAGTCCACGTATTTAATTAGAAGCCCTCATTAAATATCAGTTCTCTGCTGTGAGAAGCCGTCCCTCAATTCAAAACCTCACAAGAACTACGCTGAATTCCTATCCTGCCAATCCGCAACCCACCAACCTGTTATTTGGTAGCTTCTCTGGCCTCAACACAGCCCCACGTCTTCAAACAATCAGGCCACCACACTGCTTTGGATGTTCCTGTTTAACAGGAAGTCCCACCTCCTGGTCTCCATCAAGTTAACTGCTTTGTTGTTTTGTTTTTTAATTTAGCTTCAAAATTTACCTGAAGTCTTTCCTAAGGATTTCTTTCTGGAAAGACCTCTGCCTACCTTTAAGACTCCTTGGAATCTCTGCGTTGAGCTCAATCATTGCCTGGCCTTTGAATTCTCCTGGAGTTGTTTCAATGAGTAGGTTAATCACAGGGTTACACCTAAATGACAAATTCTTCAAAGACAAGTCCTTATTTTTCTCCTTCCCTCTATTCCCTACCTTTTGTCCATAGGGCGTACAATAGCTTTCCAATAACATGTGCTAAAATGGAATTGCATATATAGTTTAAAAGAAAATGAACTATTAAGAACCCAGGTATAAACAGTCCAGTCATGGAAGTAACAGCTCAGTCAGCTGACAGAATTTGGTTAATTTCATGTGTCAACTTGACTAAGCCACAGGGTGCCCAGATATTTGGCCAAACATTATGCTGGGGATTTCTGGGAGGATGTTTTGTGATGAGATTAACATTTAAATCATTGTACTGAGTAAAGCTGATTGCCCTCCAGAGTGTGGTGGGCCTCATCCAATCAGGTGAAGGCCTGAATGGAACAAAAGTCATACCATTCTCCAAGTAAGAGAGAATTATCCTGTCTGACGGCTTTTAAACAGGGTCATCAGCTCTGCAGATTTTGGACTTGCTAGCCTCCATAATGATGTAAGCCAATTCTTTCTAATCAATCAATCAATTTCCTATTGGTCTATTTTTCTGAAGAACACTGAGTGATATACAGAGGAAACTAAAGAACTGTTAATAACTATTACAGGGCTCTATCTGATCATGAAAGGTCTAACCCAGCTCCTGAGAAAGGAGCAACCTAACCCAGCTCCTGAGAAAGCAGCAACAGAAACAGAATGCGTGACTGGCCTCAGCTTCCTAGGTCAGGAGAGGCTGCCAGCATTACAGGAGGAAAATGACACACAGGTCTAGGGTCACCCATTTAGCCACAGAGACAGAGACTCGAGTTTTGTGGTACTTGAAATTTAGACCATTGTGCATGTTGGGGAGGAGGGAGGGAAGGATGCTTTTTAAGAAAAAGAACATGAAATTAGAAATTTTTCAGAAATATATAAATTCAGGTGAACATGTGAACATCTAATGGCCTTGGGAAGAATCCATCTAAGTGATGGACCCTCAAGTGTACGCTTCATTCACTTCACAGTAAACCCACATCTGCACTGGAAAATTTAGCAGAATGATTCAGAATCATCCTCCATCTGAAGATTCTGGTTCAGGGCTTACCCAGCTTCAAAAGTGTTGAGGAAGAAAGAAAAACAGAAGGGAGAAAGAGGGCTGCTGTCAAATTTGACAACTAACTTTTGAAATTATTTCCAGATAAATAAAGTAGCAGGTGCCCTTCTAAAATAAAAACAAGTCACAAGTAAAAACGATACACGTATTTTTACAAAGAAAAAAAATTCCCTCAGTAAATAAAATATGGTCAGGAGATACAAATGAAATGTCAGCTGCTTACAATCCTGGCACTGGGTCAATGTGCAGTCAA
This sequence comes from Mesoplodon mirus, assembly GCF_964341445.2. Classification (NCBI taxonomy): domain Eukaryota; kingdom Metazoa; phylum Chordata; class Mammalia; order Artiodactyla; family Ziphiidae; genus Mesoplodon; species Mesoplodon mirus. The sequence goes on along the minus strand of NC_138986.1, from coordinate 28,608,072 downwards.
ATGAATACTGAGGGTACTGAGGGTACACGGAGTGAGAGCATCTCAAATCTGAGACAAGGGCACTAAAATTGGCTCACTTCAGAGTTGCTCAAAGCAAGCAGAGCCATTCATGCTCACTGCCTGTTGATAAATGCAAGCTACGGGGAAGTGGGGGTAAAGAGTGCTAGTTTTTTTGTTTGTTTTTAATTCTTGCAATGAAGAGAATGAGTTGGCTTTCTAGAAAGTCTTCAGGGCTAATAAATTTCATGTTTATACAAATGAAAGACAGTTTTACACTGGGAGTTAATTTTGGTGAAAACTGACCATACCTCTTCAAGAAGCCCCAAGCTTCCACCCAAATTTTTTTCTAACTTAACACAGGTTACTTAATGGCGTGATGGGGAAATAGCTGTTTTGTTCTCTGCTACAGTCAGATACATTATGTGATTATAGACTCCATTTCTTCATTTCAATCCTCAGAATCTTAATGTATGAATGAAAGATTCACAACTGCCAAAGCCAGTCATGGCTCTTGGCTTTATTCCTTTCAAAGATGCGGTCCTCTGGGACAGATAGAAATGACAGCCTGGCTTATTCCGAGGTATCTGGTTTCCTGTCCTGGCTGCTGAGCCAGCATAGAACTGAAGACTACCGGGTCCTCGGCTCACCTGCTCTCAACCAGTACAACCACAACTACCGAAGGAAGAGCAGGCAAGTCCTACCTTCTCCCCAGGGAAGGTAAAAATGGCGGCGCTCTGTTGGGAAAGTCAATACCATAGAGGAGTGATGTGTTTAGCTTTGTTATAAATCTCACTGGGATCAACCTAAACTATGGAAGGCTGGCCATGCTTCTGTATTTAGTAAGCATTACCAGGAGTACTTTCAACTCGTTCACTATCAGAGAGCCTAAGGAAAAGAACTAGTGTGCAGAACTAGAGTCCCAGGAACAGGAAGGAAAGAGGGAAGATAGAAATGAAATTTATAGCAGTGATCACAAGGCCAGTAGAAAAGGGTGCCGTATCTTCCATTAGGATCTCCCCTCACATCAGTGTCATTACAAATCACCTACTAAAATCAGTCTTTCCCCTGCCTCAGAATCATGTGCATGGTGGACTTGTAAAGTGATGAACTTGCTCCGTGCAGCCCCCAGATTTTGTATACGCACACACACAGATTTTATACACACACACATACGTATATATATACACACATATATGCAAGAGTATGCCATCGATTCTCATTACTCACGGTAGTTAGATTCTATGAAGTCATCACGAGCACTGAATTAGCGAATACCGAAGCATTGCTCCTAAAGAGAAATACAGAGTATACAGGGTTGGGTTCCTACAAGCCTCAAGTCACATTTTCATTAACCAATCAATATATAATTGTTTTATGTGTGCATCTATTTAAAGATGCCTTTAAACGGGCATCTTTATGTTGACTCATTAACACTGAACTCACAGCCAACAGCACTGTAACTTACAACTGCACAAAGTTTATCTGATGCATGTATTTTCTCTGTGAGGCACATCAGCCTTCTTGCACTTTAAAACACTGAGGACTAAACACTTCAGCACTAAGCTTGGGGGCTGTTTTAAACAGTGAAATCACCAACAAAAAGCACAAAACGTGAAAAACACAGCACTAAATACACCAAGCAAAAGACCCTTGTATGTAGCCTGAGAGCTGAAACTAGAAGGCAGGTTTAGGCTTGTTCACTCCCAATGTGCACGATGGGCAACTCAAATTCGTCACCATTCTATCCATGTCCATAAATGACAGTGAAAGCACTGGGAGTGTGGGTTTGGGGGCTACAAATAAACTTTAGCGAGTGGGTGAGTTTGTAAATACAGACTCTGTAAATAACGAGGATTAAGTATATGTGTGTGTGTATTTATAAAATCGGTGTCATTACTTTATAGTTAGATTAGGATTCAAACAATATTTATCAATGCCTACTATTGGCTACACATACACATATGCACACTTAAAGAGTGCAAAAAATATAATTCACAATAGCTTCCCTCAAGGAATGCATAGATTGTTGGGAAGTCAGAGCATTTGTATATAAAATGATAACCAATAAAGCCAGGAGAAAGCCAGTGTTTACTAGTGATGGAGACAGTACATGTTATATAAAAGTTATGCAGGGCTTCCCTGGTGGCGCAGTGGTTGAGAGTCCGCCTGCCGATGCAGGGGACACGGGTTCGTGCCCGGGTCCGGGAAGATCCCACATGCCGTGGAGCGGCTGGGCCCGTGAGCCATGGCCACTGAGCCTGCACGTCTGGAGCCTGTGCTCCACAACGGGAGAGGCCACAACAGTGAGAGGTCCTCATACTGCAAAAAAAAAAAAAAAAAAAAAAAATGCAGATTTTATTCCTGTTACAGATATTTCATGAATTATTTTCTACATAGACTTTGGAGGAAAAATAAAGAGTTTAGACCTGCACTGTCCAACTGTGGTAGACGCTAGCCACATGTGGCTATTTAAATTAAAATTTAATTAAATTAAAAATTCAGTCTAACTAGACACATTTCAAGTGCTTAATAGTGACATGTGGCTAGTAGTTACTAAACTGGACAGTGTAGCTATAGAACACTTCCATCAATGCAGAAAGCTCCATTGGACAGTGCTGATTTAGATCGTTATATGTGTGGAAAACAATGAGGAAAAATCACAAAAGGGAAAAAACTTCCCATCTGGAATTATTAAAGCTATAGGGCTTCCCTGGTGGTGCAGCAGTTGAGAGTCTGCCTGCCAATGCAGGGGACACGGGTTCGAGCCCTGGTCTGGGAGGATCCCACATGCCGCGGAGCGACTAGGCCCATGAGCCACAACTACTGAGCCTGCGCGTCTGGAGCCCGTGGTCCGCAACAGGAGAGGCCGCGGCAGTGAAAGGCCCGCGCACTGCGATGAAGAGTGGCCCCCGCTCACCGCAACTAGAGAAAGCCCTCGCACAGAAACGAAGACCCAATACACCCCCCCCCAAAAAAAGCTATAAATTACATAGAATATTTTAGGTTTTACTCTTATACAACTTGAAAAGGAGAGTTTTAAACTTGTCATTTTTTACACATTGGCAATATGGTATGGTAACAGCCCCAAAACACTATGAACTTTCCACAAGGTCTTCAGGTAACAATGACATATCTATGATAAATAGATAGCAATCTCCTGACACTGTGTGCTCAATGAGTCAAAAATAAACATATTCTATTTTTCTATTTTCTATTTCTCCATCATTTGTGCTGGTAAATTCTCTCAGAGAGGCACTAAAAGTTCACATGTACTGATAAGCCCTGGAGAATGAAACAGAAGACAGAAGTTTGATCACAGTTCTATCACTTATTATGTCAACTTTAAAAGACAAGGATCAAGAACTTGGGTTGGAACTGTGCTTTCGTTCACGTCTATGGAGCTACCCAGAAACTTCCAAATGTCTTCCCACCCACTCTGGGTCTCCAGGAAACCTGGTAGCTTCTCCAGCTTAGAATCCCCCTGCCACCAGCTCTATGGATGGCAGCCGCTTTGTGAGGGCAGGGGGGGAGTCCCCCAGAAGGTCTGCAGTGCCCAGGATTTAACCAGAACAGATCTGCTCGATTTTCAGAACCCCAATAGAAAAGAGTATTCCATAGTATGCCAATTCCCACCCCACCTTTTCAATTCCAAACTCTCTTCTCACTCCCACCCCAGCTTAGGACGCATTTCTACTGTCTGAGTAGACAGGGGAAAAGAAACAACTCTGGAAAGTCAACACAACAGTCTACTTCAGATATCTTTCTATATCTTGCACTTGGACCTGTAGCATTTAAGTTTAGAAGATTAAGAACTTGCTGTCTTTGTTCTCAAGTACAGTCCTGACAAATTCCCCAAGTCTCCCAGCCCAGCTGGGGTATGGTCGAAAGAAGAAGCAAAGAATATCCAGGTTGATTTTCAAGTTTATTATCCCACCACAGGCACCAACCTATTCAAAACAGTCAGATCAGTGATCAGTCTTACTTGAACCAGTATATCAGGTCGTTCCAATACCTGAGCAATTTCCTACCCCATTATCATCAGTAGCTATAAAAGACATAAAGGAACTAACTTGGAACCAGGAGTGCATATTTGATCAGATCAACATGACAAACGTACTTGTGACCAAGTGTTTTGACGTTGGATACTTCTTTTTATACTATACTTTTTAAAAAATTACTTAGCTTAGTCCTGAACTTCCAAGTTTACATTCAGAGATTGCTTAAGAAAGAAACTAGGGAAACGGAGATTGTATTCCCTGAAACTTATGAGAAATGCTCCTGTCTCCCACCCCCTGCTTTAAAAAATAATCTTACACACCAAGGGGTTCATTTTTTTCATAAGCTCCATGATGCAAGAGATGTTGCCAACCTCTGACAGGTTTAATTTTTACGAAGAAATAGCATAGATTACATGTGTGATTAAATTAAGCATGTTAAGTTAGGGACTCAGGAGAACCTGCCTCAACTAGCATCAGGAATTCAAAATACTGTCCTAGAAACAAAGGTCCTTCAAAAGAAAGGACAAATTAAAAAATTTAGGGAATTCCCTGGCGGTCCAATGGTTAGGACTAGGCTATCTCACAGCTGGGGCTCCGGATTCCATCCCTGGTTGGGGAACTAAAGTCCCATAAACTGCGGTGCAGCCAAAAAAAAATTTTTTTTAAACAAAAGTCTTGATCATAAACTTCTCTGAATATGCAATTTTTTGTTATGAAAGATGCTTTTTAGCACAACTAGCAATTTTCCAGTAACTGAACACAGTTGCACAGCTGCCTGCCCTCACCTAGAACATGAAAGGTGATTTTCATTAAAAAATATAAGATAGCAGATTGAGTAGGCACATTTAAAATGTGATAGTGCAATGGTTTTATTGGTTTCTGGTAAGAAATTCCGAGGATGAATTCCATCTCCAGGTATGATATTTTGCAGGAAACAAGGGATTTCAGTTTAATCAGCAGTTCTGGTGATGAGACATTTTGATTCCTGATATCACTCATTTGTGAATTACAGATGGACTGAGGTCACATTGGATGACAGTACTGTCAAAGGAGGAAAAGATGCTGTCTTACCAAAGTATGATTGTGTGTGTGCATGTGTGTATGCATGTGTACACTCACGCACACAGCAGCTGGCCTACAAAGACGTTTTCATCTGCTTCTTTTTTCTCTTAGCCTCTGACTACACAGCATTGGGTTTACAATTTTCCAGGGACATTCAGCCTCTGAGTCTGCGGTGACCACCGTGTGAGGGAGCAACGCGCTTGGGGCTCCTCTTTCACAGACTCCTGGGAACAGATATCGTCTCTATGCCTGTGTCACTGGAATCTATTATACTTGGCTTCCTTCAGAATAGGATCTTATTGTTTACTATGGATGATTTCCTTTAAAAGAATGTGTAAGGGCTTCCCTGGTGGCGCAGTGGTTGAGAGTCCGCCTGCCGATGCAGGTGACACGGGTTCGAGCCCCGGTCCGGGAAGATCCCACATGCCGCGGAGCGGCTGGGCCCGTGACCCATGGCTGCTGAGCCTGCGCGTCTGGAGCCTGTGCTCCACAACAAGAGAGGCCGCGATAGTGAGAGGCCCGCACACCGCGATGAAGAGTGGCCCCCGCTTGCCGCAACTAGAGAAAGCCCTTGCACAGAAACGAAGACCCAACACAGCCAAAATAAATTAATTAATTAATAAACTCCTACCGCCAACATCTTAAAAAAAAAAAAGAATGTGTAAAACATTACAGTAACAAGGCAGGCATCATAGAGGACAATTATATCACTTATACAAGTCTCATATTTACCTAGCGTACATACCTAGTGTATTTAACACATGGAACATAGCATTTTTCACTCTCCTCCTTTCTGGAGATGAAACTACCTTTAGTACAAATATGAAATGAAATAAATAATAATAATAGAAGGTAAATGCAGACAGTTAACATATTCTCTTATTGAATTTTATATATCATGCCAATAAAATTAATAAGCGATTTTAATAAAGCTGAAACATCCACAAAAGTTAAAATGTAGTTGACTTCTAAATCATATCATTAATGTAATGCTTTCTTTCCTTCATTTTCTTTTTTTAGTTTTAAAATAATTAACAATTTTTTAAAAGAATAAAATTCAATTTTAAAGATATTAGGCAAATTCAGAAAACTCTATCCTGCAGGAATTAAATTTGTACTAATCAAACAAAAATATTACACCCTGTAGCTGGTGTTGCTTCACTGTTTCTATTTTAAACACAAATGAAAACAAAATGAGAAAGAGGAATTGAAATAACTCATTCTGTTCTTTCCTCTTTATAATCTCTATACTATCATTGTTTGTATCAAATCTACTGCTTAAATGCAGGAGTATGTAGTGTGCTAGGAACTGGGGGCTTGAACTTTGTCAGAAGCCAGCTAAAACAACTCCAAACTGTTATGAACTTACCCTAGAAACAAGCATTTGTAGCTAAATTCACATGTGTTAGAGCCAACAAGATAGCTGGGAATTCTCCACACTGACTTCTTTGTAGAATACAATGTCTATTAAAGGACAAGTGACAATACATGCAAATTTGGAGCTAATATGTATATATTATTAAAACTTAGTAGTAACTACAAAAATTGGAACTTAAACCAAAAACGGATTTTTTTGAGATTCATCACTGACATCGTTTAGAATTACTAGCACATGGTGGTGATAAAAAGCAGACTAACCTTAGTCACTTCTCTATACACAATGCACTTCCGTACTGCTACACAGAGGGCTGGCTATTCCTAGCGTCCCACCCCCCAGGACATGCTATTTTAGATCCTTTATTAAGGATCTAAAATAGCATGCAGTTACATGCTATTTTAGATCCTTAATAAAGGATTGAAAATAGCATGTAACTGCAGAAACTCAATTTGCATACACACATCAGAATAAATTCCCAATGTTCGATCCAGACCTTCACTGTATTTTTGATAGTTTCACTTAATGTTATAACATATAGGGGATCATGGCTGGCACTTATTTCACTTCAAGAGGTTTGGTCTTAACTTGAAATGTAATTAGTTTTCTATAATAACTTTTGGTACTCCTTTCATTCCAGAATTTTTCTGAATGCTTTTGGAACCTATTTATATTTTCATCATGGCCCATGTTAGGGGCTTATAAGCACTGTCACTTTAATACCTGCTATTTTCTACTTCTATCTATTGCTCTCTTTAAAGCTGTTCTTTTAAGCTTTAAGGGCCGTCTCCTGGGCTCTGGATTCCAAGATTTGGTTATATAACGTTGGTTACATTTCCAGTATATATTCAGAGAACATCAAATGAAACCATGTTGGTTGTTCTATCATCTTCAGATATTTTTTCACCCTCCCGCCTCATGTTGCTAATTAAACATAAAACTGATTTGAGAAAGGAGAAAAGTAAACCCTCCAGCTATAACTGAAGCTTGATTTGCAATAATAAGCCAGCACATTCAATAGTTTAGAGACCGTGACAATGTACCAGGATCCTAGAATCAAGAGGCTGCCTTCGATTTATATTTGAAACCTGGAACGCTTGAATGGCATTTGTACCCTCCACTGAAAACACAAACACACTTGTGCTTCCAACTTCTGTTCACCTGCTAACTAATAAACACCCCCATTTTGACTCACAATGACTTTCCCAACAAACTACTTTAATGTAATGTTTTAACCTATTAAATTCCGGCTGTAATATAAATGTGTTCATCCCAATCTGCCTATAGCTGGATATAAACAGTGAAGTGCTGGAGCTGGCTTCCACCAGCTTGCAAGAGCTGAAAGTTAGGTGGCATCTCCTCCCAATTTATGTTCAACGACGTCACACTGGTGGTTTGAAATTGGCCCTGGAGGAAACATTTACACAGAAAATGGCAAATGCCACAAATCCAGGCATCAGGGTCCCCCCCACCAATAGAGCTGGGTTTTAAGTGTTTACCAGCACACTACTAGGTATATATACATCTGTTATTTCTTAACACAGGGAACTTCATCCCCATTGCTTCCTAGTCTGGCCTGGTGAAAACCACAAGAATGCACATACATGAATGACTAAAAAGGAACAAGAGTTCACTTCAAGGGGGACCTATTCCCCCTCAATAAAGTGTGCAGAAGAAAAAAGGATACCAAAGTTTGCCAGCATAAACGATACTGCTTTAAATATCTAATATAAGAAAGCAAATGTCCTCTGATCCATGAGTCTGTATCAGTCAGGGTCTTAGCACTGGCATACTTAAAGGCTTAACTGAGAACAATGTAATGAAACAACCATTTGCAGAGGGGTGGGCAGAGTTGAAGAAAGTAACAAGGAATGGTGAAGCACCCAGGGACTAGCAACCGAAGAGATGGGAGCCGTTACTACTCCTAGGTCTGAAGGGAAAATGGGAGGAAATGCTCTTCCTGGAGCCAATCAACAGGAGCTCTAGCTACAGGCAGAGAAACTTCCAGAACTATAACAAGGCATGCAGAGGCAGGGTGGATAAATACTCAGACCTCTCTCTCTGCTTCCCTCCCTCCCTGCTAGTGCCTCCCATTGGCCAGACCAACCAGAAAGCAGAGGGCAAGAGCTTAGGGGATATAGTTCATTGAGGTCAGCTCCCAGGGAACAATGTAGGGCAGAGGACGGAGCTGGGGAACAGAGGCATAGGTGAATAACCCACCCAGGCTTCTCGGCTCTCCTTTCCCTCGTTCTGCATTCCTTCTGCTACCTCCACGCAGCCCCAAGAACAAGTAGGGAACTGAATCACTTAGCTCTGCAGTCACATGCTTTGAAAAAAATGAAAAGATTGGTTTTTAATCCTATGAAAAGAGGGGCTTTGAGAGAGAAAGAAGGGATTTGGAGGAGGTTAGCCTGCTGCAGCTATAATTTCCAACAGAATTCAAATTGTAAAGCATTTTTCATATTTTACTTAGAAGAGCCTTAAAAGTGCAGAATAAAAGGATTGTGTAAATGTACTCTGGCATCAACTTTAATGGTGAAATGAAGCTAAGACATACCCTGCTTTTGACACAGAACAGCAGTGTCACTCCAGCAATTCTGCAGAGCCTGACAAATGGACAATTAAGCCAGACGATTGAATCGCTCAGCGTGAACGAGTTCAGGATAGTTTCTTGAGTTCAGCATTCCACAGCACTTATTGAACAGACACTCCCCCTTTCACCTTCTCCCTACAGGCCTGGGGATAAAGAAAACGCACTTTAAAGTCAGAAAAGTTCTTACAATGTCCTAGCCCTAATAACACTCAGTAAAATGATAGCAACAACCGATGGCGGCCCAAAAAATCTCTACATAGGAAGCAACGCTTCCACTCGTGCCTTTGGTCAGGGTATTTGTTTGTTAGGACCAATGCAACAAAATACTACACACTGTATGAGTTTAATAGGAATTTTTTTTCCTGACAGTTCTGAAGGCTAGAAGTCTAAAATTAAGGTGTTGGCAGAGTTGGTCTCTTCTGAGGCCTCTTTCCATGGCTTGTAAAAGGCTCTTCTCCCTGTGTCTTCATGTGGTCTTCCCTTTGTACCTGTCTGCGTCCTAATCCCCCTCTTACAAACACACCAGTCATACTGGATTAGGGCCCACCCTAATGAACGAATTTTAACTTAACTACCTCTTTAAAGACCCTATCTCCAATACAGTCGCATTCTGAGAGGGTTAGGACTTCAACATATGAATTTGGGAGGGGCAGGGACATAATTCAGCTCATAACAGTGAATATATATTTATTTTCCCCGGTATCACCCACGCCATAGTTTCCTCAAGGAAGGACATTTTGCTCTAGTCTTCCCTTACTCAGAATGCACTCAAAATGCATCATTCCTCAGTTCCTTTCTTTCAGTCCATACTTTGTACTTTCAAGTGGCCCTTCACAGAAGTCGTTTGCCACCCCCTGCCTTAGAGAATCTAGGTCATCTTGCACCTTCTACTTTCCATCCTTATCTCAGATGCTCTCCCAACACTGACTACGCTTTTGGCCACAGAAACTGTTCTTCACACAAGCTGGGCACAATTTGCAACCCTAGGGCCTTTGAACTTGCTGTTTCCTCTGCTTGGAATGCTCTGGCTCAGCTCTTCATTGACTGGCTTCTTTTTCTTTAGGACTCAGCAAAAATGTCATTTCTTCCAAGAGGCTTTCCCTGAAGATGCTATAAAGTAACTGCCCAGACCACCTTCCATGTTCTATTTGAAATTAAATAATTTACCTCCATTTATACCAAGGCATTAAAGAAAGTTTTAACTTTTAAGTTGTTGAAAAAGAATATATTGTCTCTTGGGACTTCCCTGGTGGTACAGTGGTTAAGAATCCACCCGCCAATGCAGGGAACACGGGTTTGATCCCTGATCTGGGAAGATTCCACATGCCGCGGAGCAACTAAGCCCGTGCGCCACAACTACTGAGCCTGCGCTCTAGAGCCTGTGAGCCACAACTACTGAGCCCATGTGCCTAGAGCCCGTGCTCCGCAACAAGAGAAGCCACTGCAATGAGAAGCCCACGTGCTGCAATGAAGAGTAGCCCCCGCTCACCACAACTAGAGAAAGACTGCGCACAGCAATGAAGACCCAGTACAGCCAAAATAAATAAATTAATTTAAAAAAAGATGCAATGGAAAACTACCAAAGAATCAGCCAATAAAAATTTTTTAAAGAATATATTGCCTCTAATTTTGAAGCAAAAAACTTAAGCAAAATTAGAGTCACTACATTTTAATAGTTTATTTTCCAAAAGTGATATGTGTCTATTGAGGTGATTTTGGAAACTATAGAAGAGTATAAAGAAGTAAATAAAAAGCACTCCAGAACACTATCACCTTCAGCTTATTACTTTTAATATTTGATATATATATCCTTCTTAGACTTTTCTATATAGCTTTGTTATTTAACTGAAGCAACACAACTAGTCCAAGATTAGATTGGCCTAACTCTAAAATATGCATGTTTGTTTGGTGCTATAATACATATTAGAGAATATCAATTTATTACTTCATGAATTAAGATACAATTTGTATTGTAAGTAAGGGATCATGGCTGCATACATATGTAGTACCTAATCTTAATTCTGTATTATGAAATGTAAATGTTAATGCTTCTACTACATGCTTGGGGAAGTAAAAGAAAAACAATGGTGGAAGGGAGGGAAAAAAGAATAAAGAGAGAAGAGGGAGGGAGGAGTTATTTTTCCTGAGTTTAATTATATCTTTACAGAAAATTGCACACCCATCTCATTTTCTGTGTATTCTCTTTAAAGTTTCATAGAAATTAGCCTTTGAGCAAACACTTTGGAAACAGTCGCACACAAATTGCAAAGTGTCCTTGACCTGGCCTTTTCATAGACCTTCAGTTTTGTTTCTCACCAGCAGCAGCTCTGTCACCATTCCCTTCTGCTTGGTGTGGCAAGTGTCAAACACACCTGAAAATTCTTTCACAGTCCTTCCCTTGGGAGGTGTGGTCCACAGCTTGTGACTGTTTCAACCAACAGAGTATGACAGAAGTGGTGGTATACGATTTCTGAGGCAAGGCCAGAATAGGTCATGAAGCTCCTAGCTGACAACCAGCCTCAACAGCCAGCCATGTAAGTGAGACATCTTAGACATTCACACACACACACCCCGCAACTAGCTATTATGGGTTGAACTGTGTCCCCCAAAAAGGAATGTCAAGTCCTAACCTTTAGAACTTGTGAATGTGACCTTCTTTGGAAAGATGGTCTTTGCAGACATAGCCAAGTTCAAACGAAGGGACTAGAGTGGTCCCTAACCTGATGACTGGTGTCTTTACTAGAAGAGGTAAATATGGACACAGTGACACACACAAGGGGAAGATGATCCTGCGAAGAGACAGGGAGAAGGCCATGTGACAATGATGGCAGAGACTGAGCGGATCTATCTATAAGGCAAAGATTGCTGGCAACCACCAGAAACTAGGAAGAAGCAAGGAATGATCCACCCCTAGAGTCTTCAGAAAGAGCATGGCCCTGCTGATACCTTGATTTTGGACCTCTAGCCTCCACATCTGTGAGAAATACATCTCTGTTGTTTTAAAGCACCCAGTTTGTGATACTTTGTTACAGCAGCCCTAGAAAACTAATGCACTAGCCCTCAGATGACTGCAGCCCAGTCGTCATCTGGCTGTTAACACATGTGAGACTCCAAGTGAGAAATGCCCAACCATGACTCTCCCTATTTCCTGACCCTCCCAGTGGTGAGCAAAATGAAATGGTTGTTTTAAGACTTTAAGTTTGGAGGTAATTTGTTACATAGCAATGATAACTGGAACACTTGGATCACTCCCATTCACCCTTCAAGTTTCAATTCAGCCATCATATCTAGGAAGCCTTCTCTGACCTCCTCATACCTGCTTTGCACACCCTCCTCCGAAATCCCACAGCACCTCGATTTACCCCACTTTTCACTCTGCATTGTCCATGAAACCCATATGTCAGCTGTCCCCCAAAGCCAGTCTTTCTTTTTGCCATACCCCCAGCAACTCTTCACATTCACCCAAAACATGAACTCACCCTCTTCACCTCAAAGTTTTACTAAACGTTTTGTAGAGGAGATAGAGAGAAAGATTATAAAGTGCACACACATGGCAGATAACTGAAATACTCACCATTAGACATTTTTTTGTTTGTTTAGCCTTAAGTCTTCCAGGAGTTCTTTACTGCAGAAGTTCTCAGAACCCTGCAGATGTCAATGATGCTCCATAAGGAAAAGAAAGTATTGAGGGTTGGTTTCCCAAACTTATGAAGTCACTGAGCTCTTTTCGTGGAGTAGCTTGAAAGGCATGGCATGTTCCTAAACGTGATTCAACTATAAACACTCATGGTTATTATAAGTTCCTTCCAAGAAATATGTTATTCTTTCTTCAAAGTTATGGACTCTGAAAATGGAGCAGGACCCTGGGCATCTTACTGTGGCTTCTCTATCATCATTAAGAAGTCTCAGAACGAGTTTCTGGAAAGACCCTTGAAGATTCTTATCACTCTGACTCATGTTTAACGTGCTTCATATCATGAGTATTACAGAACAGCTAAAAAACTCCCACTTCTCCGGCGCCCAAAGCCAAAGAGACAGTCATTTGGGGCACAGCAAGTACTCAACTTTCCTGCTTTTTTTTTTTTTTTTTTTTTTTTGAGGCATAATACTAGTAGACTATCAAGAAGTTTATGGCTTCTACATACAGGGCACGGAGAAGGTCGAATCGAGCCAGAAGGAAGTGTTGACGGTACTGCATGCAAACATCTTCAAGTACAGTTTTCTGACCTCCCAAAGGACCTTAAGTGTCTGCTAAAAAGTTTTGTTTGCAAATGTCTGTCGAGGACAAAGCAAGTGACATCATTTTGATCCCGGGACCAGTGGCGGCTGTGTCGAGGGCAGAGGAAAGCTCCCCCATCGACCTCTCCTGTTTCCTGTTACTCAGTGTTTGGGCTCCGCGTGTGCTCATGTGTTTCATGATCCTCATCTGTACAGTTTTCCTTCATCGTAAGGGCTTGCAATGCAAGAACTGTGCATATTTGACCTCTTATAGGGTGAAGAGAAAACCAAGCATGCCCCTTTAATAAATGAAATTTTGCGACAACGATAAAGATTTCGGCGTCCAGTCAGCAGAGGCCAGCGTAATCAAGGGACGCAGCGCGCGTCCGCCGTGGAGCCGGGGGCGGGGCGGCCGCCGAGGAGCCCAGAGTGGGCGGGGCCCAGAGTGGGCGGGTAGCCCGGGCGGGAGCGCGCCGCTGGACGTTGGCCTCCGCGGCCCCACAGACGTTGGCCTTCGTGGCCTTGCCGCAAAGTCCTTATGATTTCAAATGTTTGCTGAACTTGTAAAAGAGGCACTTGGATGATGGATTAATAAGAACATTGAAATTCCGTGAAAAGTTTCAAATTGGAGAATCCTGAACGTTCATCCCGTTCCAGCAGCTCTGCTGGTCACGTAAATACAGATGAATGAACACTCCATTCGGGAAGACAGCTGTCCAGGGGTCCAGAGCTGATGCAGGCCATGCTGGTGTATCTGCAAGCAAGAGGAAGAAAAGGACGTCCCACAAAAAACATCAGAGCAGTGTAGGGCCCAGTACACCTGTTTCCCAGCCCCCGCGGAGCATCATAGGCTGCAGGATTCGGCATGGGTGGAAAGAGGGGAACAGCCCTATCACCCAGTGGGAAGGAACCGTTCTGGACCAGGTGCCTGTAAATCCTTCTTTGTATCTTATAAAATACGATGGATTTGACTGTGTTTATGGACTAGAACTTAATAAAGATGAAAGAATTTGTGCACTTGAAATCCTCCCTGAAAGAGTTGCAACATCTCAAATCAGTGATGCACACCTAGCCGACACAATGATTGGCAAAGCAGTGGACCACATGTTTGAGATGGAGGATGGCTCTAAAAAGGCGTGGAGGGGAATGGTCCTAGCACGTGTCCCCATCATGAACACATGGTTTTACATCACCTATGTGAAAGATCCTGTCTTGTACATGTACCAGCTCTTAGATGATTATAAAGAAGGTGACCTTCACATTATTCCTGATTCAATTGATTCATCTCCAGCAGAAAGGCAACCAGGAGAAGTCCTGGACAGCCTGGTAGGCAAACAAATGGAACATACCAAAGAAGATGGCTCTAAAAGGACTGGCATAGTCATCTATCAAGTAGAGACCAAACCGTCTGTCTGTTTCATCAAATTTGATGGTGATTTCCATATTTACGTCTATGATTTGGCGAAAGCATTCTAGATGTCATCACGAACTTTGCCAAATTTATGGAAATATATTAAATGTGCAGTTTGTAGACTTAAAGATTTGATTGCTTTCCATTTTAATGAGAGCTTAAATGTCGCTGCGAACCCACAGTTTGCCAGCAGAACCAGTTTTGTTCTGAAGAGTAGAGGTATATGTGAACACAAAACATTTTGTGTAAGGAAATCCTCCCTCTTAAAAGGAGTCTGTTTGGAGGGGAGTTACAGGCAAGTTTGGCAAAAAAAAAGTTAAGCTAGTATCAGAGTCATTTAAAACTGTAATAGATTTTATCAATTTTCCCCTTCACTCTTAACATTCTCTTATTCTGCTGCCACAGTGCAAGCCTAGTTTGATATTTTTGTTTCTGCCTTTTTGGAGATATATATATATATATATATATATATATATATATATATAAACACACATACATCTATCTATATCTGTGTGTATACATGTATTATATATATGCACACACAGATCTATATACACACACACACACACACACACACACACACACACTTCATTGGCAGTCCTTTCTTTGTGGATTGGGACGGGGGTTAAATAATTTTCTCCAGTTCAGCAGGAGTGCTGACCCAAGTCAATCATATTTGGAATATTACTGCTGTTTGTCGAAAATTAAATTTGGGCACAGAAAGCACATCGGGACATTCAGCTTGTTTTGAAAGTCAGAAGTGCAAAGCACCTTTTCAGTCGGAAAGTCCAAACAAGAGTCACTCATGAACCGTTAATGACCCATGTTAGAATTTTACCAAACAGTTAGAAATCTGGGCAAAATGTTGACTTTGATTCTAAGCTTTGTAAAATTTTTGTTTGCAATTTTTATCATAAGTACTTTTTTTTTTGGTCAAAGCCCAGGTACTTGGTCCACATAGTGTAAGGCAGGTGTGTTTTGGGCAGTACTTTTGGTCCATTATTTGTACACACCAGTAATTTGGATTTTAGTACACGATTTAAAAGGCAACAGTATATCAGTGGTTTGTGTGTATGTAGTAAGTTCCTGGGAGAACATAAATATTAGAAATGTAGGGCTTCCCTGGTGGCGCAGTGGTTGAGAGTCCGCCTGCCGATGCAGGGGACACGGGTTCGTGCCCCGGTCTGGGAAGATCCCACATGCCGCGGAGAGGCTGGGCCCGTGAGCCATGGCCGCTGAGACTGCGCATCCGGAGCCTGTGCTCCGCAACGGGAGAGGCCACAGCAGTGAGAGGCCCGCATACGGAAAAAAAAAAAAAAAAAAATTAGAAATGTAAGTTTAAGAATGGCTTTGTTGCTTTCTAACAAGTCCTCTGGGACACTTTTATTTTTATTCCGATTTTACTGATAGTATGATTATGGTCAGAAGGCTTTTTCTCCCTGGCTTTTCCCCACAAATAATGTCCGGACAAACAACAGCTGAAATCCCCTGACACCTTTTGTGGTGCTGCATCTTCTTGCGGCCAGCGTGCTGTTGACGTGGATTCGTTCCACTGAGTGGACCCTGCCACGTCAGGGTCAGTCACCTGCGTTGGCTTGTGAATGTGATTGATAGCAGCCCCCAGCCACAGACTCCTTTTGTGGTTTATCCCTGCAAGGTTGTTTTAACCAAAATAGAACTGCAAAAGTGGTTGGTGTAGCAGTGAAATGGCCATCTATCACTTTGTTTTGGATGAGCCCCTGCGTTTTGAAAGCTAGGAGAAAGGCGGTATGTGGAACCAGTCTCTTATGGAGACTGGAAATCTGACCTGAAATTTGGGTGGAAGGTTAAATGCCTACGCTGTCAATCAAACACCAGAGGTCCCCGCAACCTCCATCGTGCCTGTACTTAACGTTAGAGATTCTGTAGTTACAAGGCCTGGCTGTGAGTGGTTTGTGTGATGCCCATTTCCACCTTCAGGAAGGCTGTGCCTTGAGCTGTTGGCTGGTAACCCCTCACACCCCATAAATACAGCCCTCCGTTTTCTGCAGTGTGCCCAGAGCCTCCGGAGGTTCCGCCAGGGCTGAGCTTCTCCAGGAAGTGAGTACCCAGGTCTGAGACGCTCCTCCCCGGCTTGAACAAGGTCATGCTGCACATCTGTCACCTGTTTTCCTGGTTGCTCTTGTAAGAGTCCCTGTATGTGAATCTCAAGGCTGAGCCTGGCTCCCCAAGCCCAAGCAGACATGTGTGTGTTCTGCGTGCACTAGGAAAACACCATACAGTGACTTCGGGATGAAAAATAAAGTTCTCTGGAAGTATCCAGAAGGTTGGGTCAGTTGGAACATTTCTAGCATCACTTAATGACTTGCACTGTGGTTTTTCTGCAAGTACCTTTAGCAACTTTAATACCACATGACCTGCCAATCTCTAGACAAATGTGGCATGTGCTCATTATCATCATTATTTTAATCTTTGTTCCATGTATTGCCTTTAGGGTAAAGGAAGGGGAAGGGGGGTCGTTGTTTTTCCGTTTTATCCCATCCTTTATTCTTTCAGTGGATTAATCCACACTTCCTGACACAGTGACTAACTCTGCTCCCCATCTGAGTATTTGAGGCTTCGTTTACGCTCGTGTTTCAGCTCTCTGTGCATGGCTTGCCTTTTCCTGGTATCTGAATGTTGGTTCCTTGTTCTAGGAATCCAACGTGAATTTCCAACGTTATCACCGTGGGACTTAACATGACATGAATCTCTGTATAAAATGTATCGGCCTTTCTCATTGACCTGCTATAGTATTATTGTGTCGTGTGTATGCGTGCCTGTGTGTGATATCTGGTGCCCAAAAATCTTCAAAGGAAAACCTTAAAAGCAGACCATCCTTTTTTGCATATTATTCTAGAATGTTCAATGTAACTAACTAAAGTTGCATGTTAAAGATACTTAGGTGTTTTTTGTGTTTTTGTTTTTCTTTGTTTTCAGTTTTCTGTATATTTGCCTACTGTGCTGTTTTAGTGGTTGTAGGATAAAAATGCACTGGTGAAGCAAGTACAGTGCCAACAGAAGGTGGTTTCCCAGTTGTATATGTCATGCAATATTTGAAGGGACTGCAAATTCTGAAAATAATCACAGTTGCTTCTAAACCAGATTTCATTTCTATTACTATTTTACATGCCAAACCCCAAAGAGCCTTGAGCTTGAATCTCTGAATGCTGTGGACCCATTAGAAGACTGTTTTGATTGTCACAAATTGTAGCACCTGAAAACATTCTTAAGCTACTTGTCTTTTAAAAAAAAATGAAAGTTCTCCAAAGACAGGAACAATTATTATAACAGAAAATTATTATGGCCAATATGCCTGTGGCTTTTTGGAAATACTGCACTTTTTGTGTTTTCCATCATGAGTGCAGTTTGAAAGAATGTGTATGGTTCAAGAGGTCTTTGTGTTTGCATTTTAAAATTAGGCAAATAACCTCACCTTTCCAGCTTGAATTTGTTTTTTTTGTTTGTTTTTTTTCTTTAACATCTTTATTGGAGTATAATTGCTTTACAGTGGTGTGTTAGTTTCTGCTTTATAACAAAGTGAATCAGTTATACATATACATATGTCCCCATATCTCTTCACTCTTGTGTCTCCCTCCCTAGCACCCTCCCTGTCACTCCCCTCTAGGTGGTCACAAAGCACCATGTTATGCGGCTGCTTCCCACTAGCTATCTGTTTTACATTTGGTAGTGTATATATATGCCCATGCCATTCTCTCACTTTGTCCCAGCTTACCCTTCCCCCTCCCCGTGTCCTCAAGTCCATTCTCTAGTAGGTCTGTGTCTTTATTCCCGTCTTGCCCCTAGGTTCTTCATGACCATTTTTTTTCTTTCTTTTTTTTTTTTTTGATTCCATATATATGTGTTAGCATATGGTATTTGTTTTTCTCTTTCTGGCTTACTTCACTCTGTATGACAGATTCTAGGTCCATCCACCTCACTACAAATAACTCAATGTCGTTTCTTTTTATGGCTGAGTAATATTCCATTGTATATATGTGCCACATCTTCTTTATCCATTCATCTGTTGATGGACACTTAGGTTGCTTCCATATCCTGGCTATTGTAAATAGAGCTGCAATGACCATTTTGGTACATGACTCTTTTTGAATTATAGTTTTCTCAGGGAATACGCCCAGTAGTGGGATTGCTGGGTCACATGGTAGTTCTATTTTTAGTTTTTTAAGGAACCTCCCTACTATTCTCCATAGTGGCTGTATCAATTTACATTCCCACCAACAGTGCAAGAGAGTTCACTTTTCTCCACACCCTCTCCATCATTTATTGTTTGTAGATTTTTTGATGATGGCCATTCTGACCGGTGTGAGATGATATCTCACTGTAGTTTTGATTTGCATTTCTCTAATGATTAGTGATGTTGAGCATTCTTTCATGTGTTTGTTGGCAATCTGTATATCTTCTTTGGAGAAATGTCTGTTTAGGTCTTCTGCCCATTTTTTGATTGGGTTGTTTGTGTTTTTGATATTGAGCTGCATGAGCTGCTTGTAAATTTTGGAGATTACTCCTTTGTCAGTTGCTTCATTTGCAAATATTTTCTCCCATTCTGAGGGTTGTCTTTTCATCTTCTTTATGGTTTCCTTTGCTGTGCAAAAGCTTTTAAGTTTCATTAGGTCCCATTTGGGGTTTTTTGTTGTTGTTTTCTTTTTGCGGTACGCGGGCCTCTCACTGTTGTGGCCTCTCCCGTTGCGGAGCACAGGCTCTGGATGTGCAGGCTCAGCGGCCATGGCGCACGGGCCCAGCCGCTCCATGGCATGTGGGATCTTCCCGGACCGGGGCACGAACCCGTGTCCCCTGCATCAGCCGGCGGACTCTCAACCACTGCGCCACCAGGGAAGCCCCCCATTTGTTTATTTACAATTATTTGTAAATAAACCAAAAAATATTTTATTTCCATTTCTCTAGGAGGTGGGTCAAAAAAGATCTTGCTGTGATTTATGTCACAGAGTGTTCTGCCTATGTTTTCCTCTAAGAGTTTGATAGTGTCTGGCCTTACATTTAGGTCTTTAATCCATTTTGAGTTTATTTTTGTGTATGGTGTTAGGGAGTGTTCTACTTTCAATTTTTTACATGTAGCCGTCCAGTTTTCCCAGCACCACTTATTGAAGAGGCTGTCTTTTCTCCACTATATATTCTTGCCTCCTTTATCAAAGATAAGGTGACCATATGTGCATGGGTTTATCTCTGGGCTTTCTGTCCTGTTCCATTGATCTATATTTCTGTTTTTGTGCCAGTACCATACTGTCTTGATTACTGTAGCTTTGTAGTATAGTCTGAAGTCAGGGGGCCTGATTCTTCCAGCTCCGTTTTTCTTTCTCAAGATTGCTTTGGCTATTTGGGGTCTTCTGTGTTTCTATACAAATTGTGAATTTTTTTGGTTCTGATTCTATGAAAAATGGCAGTGGTAATTTGATAGGGATTGCACTGAATCTGTAGATTGCTTTGGGTAGTATAGTCATTTTCACAATGTTGATTCTTCCAATCCAAGAACATGGTATACCTCTCCATCTATTTGTATCATCTTTAATTTCTTTCATCAGTGTCTTATAATTTTCTGCATACAGGTCTTTTGTCTCCTTAGGTAGGTTTATTCCTAGGTATTTTATTCTTTTTGTTACAATGGTAAATTGGAGTGTTTTCTTAATTTCACTTTCAGGTTTTTCATCATTAGTGTATAGGAATGCCAGAGGTTTCTGTGCATTAATTTTGTGTTCTGCTACTTTACCAATTCATTGATTAGCTCTAGTAGTTTTCTGGTAGCATCTTTAGGATTCTCTATGTATAGTATCATGTCATCTGCAAACAGTGACAGCTTTATTTCGTCTTTTCCAATTTGGATTCCTTTTATTTCTTTTTCTTCTCTGATGGCTGTGGCTAAAACTTCCAAAACTATGTTGAATAATAGTGGTGAGAGTGGGGAGCCTTATCTTGTTCCTGATCTTAGTGGAAATGGTTTCAGTTTTTCACCATTGAGGATGATGTTGGTTATGGGTTTGTCATATATGGCCTTTATTATGTTGAGGAAAGTTCCCTCTATGCCTACTTTCTGGAGGGTTTTTATCATAAGTGGGTGTTGAATTTTGTCGAAAGCTTTCTCTGCATCTATTGAGATGATCATATGGTTTTTCTCCTTCAATTTATTAATATGGTGTATCACATTGATTGCTTTGCCTATATTGAAGAATCCTTGCATTCCTGAGATAAACCCCACTTGATCATGGTGTATGATCCTTTTAATGTGCTGTTGGATTCTGTTTGCTAGTATTTTGTTGAGGATTTTTGCACCTATGTTCATCAGTGATATTGGCCTGTAGTTTTCTTTCTTTGTGACATCTTTGTCTGGTTTTGGTATCAGGGTGATGTTGCCCTCGTAGAATGAGTTTGGGAGTGTTCCTCCCTCTGCTATATTTTGGAAGAGTTTGAGAAGAATAGGTGTTTGCTCTTCTCTAAATGTTGGATAGAATTCTTCTGTGAAGCCATCTGGTCCTGGGCTTTTGTTTGTTGGAAGATTTTTAACCACAGTTTCAATTTCAGTGCTTGTGATTGGTCTGTTCATATTTTCTCTTTCTTCCTGGTTCAGTCTCGGAAGGTTGTGCTTTTCTAAGAATTTTTCCATTTCTTCCAGGTTGTCCATTTTATTGGCATATAGTTGCTTGTAGTAATCTCTCATGATCCTTTGTATTTCTGCAGTGTCAGTTGTTACTTCTCCTTTTTCATTTCTAATTCTATTGATTTGAGTCTTCTCCCTTTTTTTCTTGATGAGTCTGGCCAATGGTTTATCAGTTTTGTTTATCTTCTCAAAGAACCAGCTTTTATTTTTAGTTTTATTGATCTTTGCTATTGTTTCCTTCATTTCTTTTTAATTTATTTCTGATCTGATCTTTATGATTTCTTTCCTTCTGCTAATTTTGGGGGTTTTTTTGTTCTTCTTTCTCTAACTGCTTTAGGTGTAAGGTTAGGTTGTTTATTTGAGATGTTTTTTGTTTCTTTTTTTTTTTTTTCTTTTTTTGCGGTACATGGGCCTCTTACTGTTGTGGCCTCTCCCGTTGTGGAGCACAGGCTCCGGACGTGCAGGCTCAGCAGCCATGGCTCACGGGCCCAGCCACTCCGCTGCATGTGGGATCCTCCCGGACTGGGGCACGAACCCGTGTCCCCTACATTGGCAGGCAGACTCTCAACCACTGTGCCACCAGGGAAGCCCTGTTTCTTGTTTCTTAAGGTAGGATTGTATTGCTATACTCTTCCCTCTTAGAACTGCTTTTGCTGCATCCCGTAGGTTTTGGGTTGTCGTGTTTTCATTGTCATTTGTTTCTAGGTATTTTTTGATTTCCTTTTTGATTTCTTCAGTGATCTCTTGGTTACTAAGTTGAATTCGTTTTTAATTTTAGACAATGTGTGTATGGTTCCCTGTTCTCTGCATTTAGAAGTATAAACAATATATGTCTGTTAATTCTGTAAGTAATTTTTATATTTATGTTGTAATGCTATCCTTAAGACATTTAAAATAAACCCTACATGTGCCAAAAAAAAACTTGTAACATGTTCTGTATTCCTTGGTAACAGTGAGGTCACCTGAGGCTTGACTGTCTTTAGGCTCAAAGTCCTTCATCCCCTAAACTGAAAATATACCATCCTCATCCCTCAACACACTCAGTTTTCTCATACATACACACTTTTGTGTAACTGTGGTTCCTCCTATGACTCCACACCCTAGTACACTTCATTCTACCTACTGGGTTTCTAAGATAAAACTAGACGTCACTCTTGATACTTTCCTCGCTCTGTCCATCAGCCTTGGGCAGCTACCACCTGCTGCAGTCTATCTTTCTACCAACACTGAACACCATCCCCTCCCCTGCCACCTACTGCAGCTCTCTTCCCACACTCAGCCCTCTGCATGTCATCATCAGACCC
Source organism: Mesoplodon mirus (assembly GCF_964341445.2). Lineage (NCBI taxonomy): Eukaryota > Metazoa > Chordata > Mammalia > Artiodactyla > Ziphiidae > Mesoplodon > Mesoplodon mirus. The sequence continues at coordinate 28,585,465 of NC_138986.1, read as the reverse complement.
CTTGCCCCTCTCTTCTCTAAAGGCACAGACACACCTTCCCATGGTCTTTGTGCCTCAGTCCCTGACAACATAGCGCCTGGCAAATCATGTTTGCCAAATGAATGATTTCTTTTATACAACCTCTTCATGCATTCAAGAACATATGGCTGCCCAGGTGGTATGACTGGCAGGCATCCAAATGGAATACAGGAGTGATTCAAACCCACCTCCCTCATGACATAATATAATGCCAGAAATCTCCACTGGCAGAATAGATTTAACTCCTGAGATAAGCATTTTGGTTCCAGGAGGCCTGTATTAAAAATCAAATATGGGACTTCCCTGGTGGCACAGTGGTTAAGAACCCTCCTGCCAATGTAGGGGACATGGATTTGAGCCCTGGTCCAAGAAGATCCCACATGCCGCAGAGCAACTAAGCCTGTGAGCCACAACTACTGAAGCCTGTGCACCTAGAGCCCACACTCCACAACATGAGAAGCCACTGCAATGAGAAGCTTACGCAGCACAATGAAGAGTAGCCCCCACTCGCTGCAACTAGAGAAAAGCCCGTGCGCAGCAACGAAGACCTAATGCAGCCAAAAATGAATGAATAAATAAATAAATGTATTTTTTTTTAAATCAAATATGTCCCGCAAATCAAAACTACAATGAGCTATCACCTCACACCGGTCAGAATGGCCATCATCAAAAAGTCTACAAACAGTAAAAGCTGGAGAGGGTGTGGAGAAAAGGGAATCCTCTTGCACTGTTGGTGGGAATGTAAATGGGTGCAGCCACTATGCAGAACAGTATGCAGTTTCCTTAAAAACCTAAAAATAGGGACTTCCCTGGTGGTCCAGTGGTTAAGACTCTGCATTTCCATTCCAGAGGGCACGGGTTGGATCCCTGGTCGGGGAACTAAGATCCCTGCATGCCATATAGTGGGGAATCCAGCAATCCCACTCCTGGGCATATATCTGGAGAAAACTATAATTTGAAAAGATACATGCACCCCAGTGTTCATAGCAGCACTATTTACAATAACCAAGACATGGAAGCAACCTAAATGTCCATCAACAGATGAATGGATAAAGAAGATGTGGTATATATACACAATGGAATATTAGTCATAAAAAAGAATGAAATAATGCCATTTGCAGCAACATGAATGGACCTAGAGATCATCATATTAAGTAAAGTAAGTCAGACAGAGAAAGACAAATATCATATGATATCGCTTTTATGTGGAATCTTAAAAAATGATACAAATGAACTTATTTATAAAACAGAAATAGACTCAAAGAAATAGAAAACAAACTTATAGTTACCATAGGAGAAACAAGGAGGAGGGATAAATTAGGAGTTTGATATTAAAATATCCACACTACTATATACGGAGTAGACAACCAACAAGGACCTACTATAAAGCACAGGAAGCTATATTCAATTCTCTTGTAATAACCTATAATGGAAAAGAATCTTAAAAAGTATATATAACTGAATCACTTTGCTGTACACATGAAACTAACACAACATTGTAAATCACCTGTATTTCAATAAAAATTTTTTAAAAATCACATGTGTCCTCTAAGATAAGAATTATCACTTCAGATTAATTTATTTAGTCAACTATCAGGGTTAAGAATGGGACGTAGGATAGATGACTTTTGATGGCTGACTAGGTCAAGTGAGAACCATGGCATAACACATAAAATCCCTATGGAGGGGACTGGGTCTAAAGGAAAATCACAGAAATAAAACTCGGCATTTAGGCTTTGCCTCTAGAGTGAGATAAATCACAAGAAAGAAAAACCAGTACTTTGAGTCAGAAATAGGAGAGGCCTTACTTCCTGTCTTGGGCCACAGCTTCTATGCTCTGCTTCCACTTAGAGCGATAATTCTCATTCTAGACATGTATCTGATAAAACCATGTGTTTGGATTTCCTGAAATTTCTCTGACTCTGAATATGGACTTGTTCCCAAAAACTTCCACGCCCCATCTGCCCTCATGAATGGGCAGTTCCCATGAGGCTGGCAGAGGGGACATGGGGAGCGCCTGATGCCTGCTCACAGCTGCCAGATGTGACTCAAGTGGCAGGTGGAGATTTATCCTCACAGAGATGTACACACCGCTGAATTCACCTTTTAATTTATTGCCTGTGGCAAAATAGAATGAAATAAGAACTAATAAAATAACCCAGTTGGCCAGAAATTGTTCTCCATCTTATTTCTTCCAAGTGCTCTAAACCAAGGTGAATCATCTCAGCATCTACCAGATGTCGGAGGTGGTTAGCTATGCTGTAAGCCTCTGGGCTCCCTCCCTCCCGCCCTCTCCTCCTCCCTTTCTGTTTTCTTTCCCTTCCTTCTTTCCCTTCTCTTCTTCCTTTCCTCCCATCCTTCCCTCTCCTCCTGCTTTCCTTCCTTTCTTTCATTTCCTACCATCCTTAATTCATTAAAAAATACTTGCTGAGGGCTTATCCCGGGTCAAATGCTGCAAAGAAGAATGAGACAGATCATTGTACAGAACCCCTTTTCTTCACACACATACACACACACACACACACACACACACACACACCTATTTGGGGATGAACCCGGCAGCTCCTCAGAATGAGATGGAGGTTGGCTTTTGTCACATTGCACTTAGTGGTGAGGCATACCTGGTGCATGCTAATGGCCGAGACAGGATGGGACAGCAAAGGCGACTGATAGAAGATCTGTGTTTGACTCCGGGCTCTGCCTTTGACTCTGAATGACCTTGCCCAGGGATCTGGGCTGTAAGATTCTAGATGCCTTCTCAAGTTCTCTCAGTGTCCTCAACTGATTATAAGATCTGAAGTGTTCAGGGATAATAATGAGGAACCTGGTCTTTCAAGGTCAGAAATGTTAAAATGAAAGCAATTTTTAAAAATCTGACTTTTTGAAACCCTTGTTTATCAGGGAATATATAATAAATGTAAGCAATTCTTATTTCCACTAATGTAAAATATTCAAATTGTTTTTCGGCGTCAGGCCTTTGCAGCAGCAATGCGAATGAGAGGGGGGCTGTTGAGCGGATCACAAAAAATTTCTGCAGAGAAGCAGCGCCACCTGCTGGCATTCTATGATGCTGCATGTGGTAAGTATAAACCACGAGGAATCGTCAGTCTGGGGTTTCACTGAACACAGAATCAGGAGCATTAGTCTTAATCAGAAGATGAAACTTTAAACTTTGACAAGACCATCAGACTGTGGAAAGATTTCTCTACAGGTTAATTTTAGCCATGTCTTAGATTTACTTTTGTATCAAACTGTTCATCCATGCTATACATCTTTCTTTATAAATCAGCCTCAATAATACGTACTAATAAAAGCCACTTAGTCAAAATCAGTTATTTTGAGTATATAGCTAGGTTGAAAGGTCTAAAGTGTTCTTTAGTTCAGAGTCCAGTAATCTATCAACCAACTCGTCAGCTCTCCAAATCTCCCTCCAGCTCTAGAATTCAGCCACATGGAGAGTTCTATTACACACAGGGCACTTTCTATATTGAGGGAAATATACAGTGTACGATGCATTCCTGGTCTCTCATTGTGGAGAATTAGCATGAAAATATACAAACATAAGTAGCAACTATGAAAAGTAAATAATCAGGCTAATCAACAAATAAAGTGTGTCCCAGAGTGGAATGGCCCTCACTGCTTTGAGAACCAGGGCTTCAGGCAGTGGGCCAGAAAGGGTTTTATGGAGAAAGGGTTTCTTGAGTTGCATCTGGAAAAATTACTAGGATTCGGATAACAGTCAGGGATGTTGGAAAAAATAGAGCAACACAAAAAATGGAGGCAGAAAACATGTTAAAAGTTTTTTATTAAAAAAAAAATGAAACGCAAGGCATTTGATAAACACCAGGAAGATCAACTTAACCTGAGTAAGACTTTTTAGGAGAATAGTGTGAGATAAGGCAGGAAAGGGAAGTTGAGACATGATTAGATGATTTCATAAATGCAAGAATAAGGAGTTTGAGCTTGTTCCTGTAAGCCACTGGAAAGCACTGAAGATTTCTGGGAAAGAACATGATCAGAACTGGGTTTTAAGATGATTTACCTGACAACGAGATAGATACAGGATGAAATGACTCTAAGATGTGAAAAAATGCCCTGAATGTGTAAAAGACACAGAAGTGAAAAAGAAGGGTTTTTTAAGATCACAAAAGTGTACACAAAAGCAGAAGAGGAATCTGACTCTGCAATGCTTTTCTGAATCAATGAATATATAATAAAATAATTCTGAATATTAAACCAAGGGGAGGCCCACTATACAGGAAGAAAAAAAAAAAAAGTACCCCCTCCACCACTGCCAAAAAGAAGCTGCTGTAGAGGGAAGAAAGTGATCCTGACCCAAAGCCTCAGGGAGGCAATAAGAGTGTTAAGACCCCAGAGACTTCTAGATTAATAAGAACTAAGAACAGAATTCTTTAGACATTGCCTCCACATTCTAGACCATACATAAATAATGAAAGAGCTGATTGGTTAATTGTTTAATATGCTTTTATTATAGAGGCTTGGGCAGGAAGGAAACAGACATCACCTCCCTCACAATGCATTTGAGCCACATCCGTATAATTAGCTTTCCAATATCAGTGTCGTGTCCAATGACATGAGCTCTGCTGTGCCAGGTGGATCATCTGGAGGTCTGTGCCCACCCAGAGGCAAGCATTGGATCTCAGTCTCATACCTCCCAACACCCATTCTTTTCCCTAAGGCTGGATCAGCACAATCATTCCGGATTGTCTATTTTGTCAATGTCCTGAAAACGAGGGACCAGCACTGTAAGCACATTGCTCTAGAAGGGCCCTACCAATCAGAGCAGTGAATGGGAGATAGTGTCTTCCTGCTTCAGTTCGTAGAACAGAGTCTGTGGTTGTATTCAGCTTGGGTCTGGGCCGGACTCGTGGCCGAGACTCTTCATTAGATACTCAAGTGAGCAAGGTCACTTCCATCCTGTCTGTGCACTTGGCTGTGCTGGACCTCAGTATGGCATATTTTTTACATTACTCCCTAGAGACTTTTACCTTTTTAATAGCATTTCAGCCCCCCACCTAGCACTGGACCTAGTACCTGGTAAATATTTCATAAATATTTAGTGGATGAATAGGTAAGTGAATAAACTTTTAAAATTTAAATTCTGTCAGCAAATATATTTACCCTTCATCTCAATTTCCAAACATCTAAGAATCTGACAAGCTTACTCTACCAGCTAGGAATGCTTTTGGCAGCAAGCAACAGAAAAATTCATGCACAGAAAAATGTAAACAAATAAGTTTATTTTCTTTTTTTTTTTTTCTTGTGTAATGAGAAATCTGGAAGTGGGCAGTCTGGACTCATGCTGCTGTTCAGTGGCATTATCGGGGACCATGTTTCCTTCCATCTTTCCAGACCTATCTTCCTCAGCTTATTTGTTTTCCTCCTCATGTTGTTTGTCTCTTGCTCTCCAATGCCTTTTGCACCTACAGACATCACATCCACGTTCTAGGCAAGAACAAGGGAAAGCAAAAGTTTCCCAGAAGCGTCACCTTGCAGACTTCCCTTTGCATCTTATTGGCCAAAACTGGATCACACAGTCATCCCTGGACCAAGAGGAATAATTGGTTTAGAATAATCACAGTTCATTCCAAGGGATTAAGAGTAGGCCCTATCTTTTCTGAAATCAAAGGACTTCTACTACTACCCAAACAAATTTGGGTTTTGTTAATAGAGAAGAAGGGGTATGGATACTGGGTCAACAAAGAGAAGTGTCTGTCACTCACGCCTCCCACCATGTATATTCAGATGAGCAAGTGTTTGTACGACTTTTTCCAAGGTCATCAAAGTCATGAAAGTCATGCTATTAGTCTAGAATTTAATTGTAGACCCTGAAAATGACTTGTTTTTATGCCCAATGGGGTCATTTATTTTCTATCATGAATCTGGAACAGGAATTTAAAGGAACCTTAAAATGTATAAGTGTTCCAATTTAGGATTTTAAGTCTGTCTACTTTGACATCCCACCAACACCCAAGCGTTTTCATTGCTTCCTTTTATGTTCTAGATCTGACTCCCCATAAAAATACAAGTTAGTGTAGGGCAGTGATCATGTCTTATCCATGCCCGGTTCACCAAAACCTAGCACAGCAGTTGGCATGAGCTCAATGAATATTTATTTTAAAAATGAAAGTGTAGGTTGGTGATGGATTAGACAGAGTATTATAAAATGAACGTTCTATTTCCATTAGAAAATTTATCTTGGAAATACATTTTTGGTGCAACTAAAATTTCAGCAGGTTGATTTTCTTCTTGTGTATATCCTTTATTGAAACAATACTTGTAGTGAGTACTTAAGAGTCAATTTACCTGTATATCCATACAATCGAATAGGATTTAGCAGTTTAAAAAAAAGAACGAACTACAGAAATATACTGTGGCATGGATGAATGGCAAAATCATTATGCTCAATTTAAAAAGCCAGGAACAAGAGACCACACGTTATGTGATTCTATTTGTATGAAATATCTAGAAAAGGCAAAGATATAAAGACGAAAAGTAGATTCCTGGTTGCTGGGGGGAAAAGGGGGAATGGAGATGAGCAGTAAATGTGTATGTTAGAAAAATGATGAAAATGTTCTAAAAGCAGATTTTTGCTGATGGTTGCACAACTTGGTAAATTTACTTTAAAAAAATCACCTGAAAGGGGTAAACTATATGCTGTGCAAAATAAGCCCTGATCATGTATTTTAAGTCAATTTAGGTCTCTGGAAGTTTTTCAGCCTTAACAAGGAGGAGCACCTTTCTGCATGAAGTTCAAGTAAACATGAACTTCTGCCATTGGCAGGGCAGGTTTTAAATGCAGAGAGCATAGCTGCATTTGAGAAGCACATTACCCCACAGATAAATCTTCAAATGGACCCTCCACCATACCTAGATTGAAATTTCCAGCGCCAGCATTAGCAAAACTATACAGACATTGTCTCCACTAGACCCACATAAAATGCTCTCTGGGTCTCTGTGCCCTCTCTGACCACAGACCTTCCCATGAACACACCAACTGGATTCTGTGGTAGATTTGCTAGTTAATGCTGTGGGTCCCAAGAGAATGAGAGACACACAGTTCTAACTAATATTGACTCAAGGTGTCCCCCCAAAAACCACAAAAAAGCAAAAAGAAATAACAAAATAAAAGACAGTAAAAACAAATCTTTTACTCTGTCCACTGTGATTACTTCTTAGCATAACTCTTGCTATTTGTTAGTGTGCTTGAAAGTCTCTCTCTCTCTCTCTCTCTTTCCTCTCTTTTCCCACTTTGAGTTCTGTTATAAGGACTCCATTCCGTTATGCTTTGTATGTGCCCTGCCTCTCTTGGGAGACAGAAAAGCTTCAGGAAGGGAAAACTGGGGAGGAAAACCCCAAACCATCAGGCCACCAAAAATGTAGACATAGTGTGTTAAAAACACTTTGCTTTTCAACAAAAGATGCTTGAAAAGCATAGGATGCTTTTCAAACATATTTCCTTTGTAGGACATATAGTTTATGTGCAGGTTTTCACCCTTTTAAATAAGGCTGGAGGAAGCAGCATGTAGCTAAATCACTGTGCATATTTAAGATATTTTCTGAAATAAACTCCTAAAAGTGTTAATGCTGATTGAAATTTGTGCACATATGTATACAGATTGAAAAATTACACTCTAAAAATTTTGTTCCAATTAACCCTTAGCAGTATATGAGAGTGCTTGATTCCTTAGTCATTGGCTATTGTCCTTTTTTAAAATCTCCATTAGTCTGATAGGTAGCAAATTGTATTCCTTGTTTAAATTTGCATATCTATAAATATTCATGCAGTTGGATGATTTTTCTATCTTTATTAGCCATGGTGTTCTGCTCTCATTAGCTCTTGGTGTTTAAATTCACAGTTCAGTTAAACTCTTTGAGAAGAAAGCTTTAGCTCATCTTCAGCTTTCCCGGTGGTTAAGGCTCAAAGCAAGCTATGAACCCAAGTACCAGCCGGCAAAACCGACTCCAGCGTTGGATTTCAGGCCAGGAGCCTGCAGTTCTGGATCGCTCTCCATCACTTTCAAGCACTTGACCAACTCTTGAAGCATAATAGATTTCTTGGTTATTGCCCTTGGACACATAATTTAATCAAAAAACTTCGAGGAGTTCTCTGTGCTACCTCTGAGGAGACAGATAAGCTCAGAGGTCTTGGAGGATGTAATCAGATCAGTACAGCCCTATTGAACTAAGAATCAGGCTTGCAATAGAATCTTTGCAAGATAAATTTAAAGAACAATAAACTCTTTAGTGTAAAGTTAAAGAGAATGAGAGCCCAGCTCACCTCTGCACAGTCCTCAGGGTCCCATTGTCATTGATTAGTAATTCCTTTCCTTCCTTCCTGCCTGCCTTTATCTCCTCCTATTTGGAAATACCTGTACAAGGTCTTTGGAATTTCAGAACAAAGAAAGTAAGTAATAGACTGGGTTCCAAAGGTATGCATAGGACACACATTCAGAAAATAATTTTCAAATTAGGGGGTTTTTTGGTTTTTTTTTTTTTGTTTTTTTTGAAAGGAAATATCTTTCACTGTTTTGACACCTTTGCTTACTACAGCCTAGTAAAAGGAAGATTCCCAAAGGTGAGCTATTCATGTTTAAACTTTTGTATAGATGAAAGTAGCAAATGTTATTTTTAAAAGTTAAGCAAGGGGCTTCCCTGGTGGCGCAGTGGTTGAGAGTCTGCCTGCCAATGCAGGGGACACGGGTTCGAGCCCTGGTCTGGGAAGATCCCACATGCCGCGGAGCGACTAGGCCCGTGAGCCACAATTACTGAGCCTGCGCGTCTGGAGCCTGTGCTCTGCAACGGGAGAGGCCGTGATAGTGAGAGGCCCCGCGCACTGCAATGAAGAGTGGCCCCCACTTGCCACAACTAGAGAAAGCCCTCGCACAGACACGAAGACCCAACACAGCCATAAATAAATAAATAAATAAATAAATAAATAAAAGTTAAGCAATATAAAATTGTGTAAAGCAAATAGTAAAAGTGGCCCCGTGCACGCATAATACCACCGAAAAGAAGCCACAGATGTTTCACTCCCCAGAATAACAGTGTGAATGTGCCCTTGTGGACATTTTCCCATGTCCATGCACATTTGTAATATATAAGTAGCAAAATGCTGCATGAGTCGTCTCCCTTAGTCTTGAAATTTTGGCTAACGTTGCAAAGCTGAGGCCGGTAGTCTCAACATAGCTTCATGTTGTAAACACAGTGCCAAGAAGCTGTCCCAACTCCCTTCAGCCTTATAAAGTTTGGCCAAAGTGATCCCTGACTCTCACCCCACTGCCCCATCCATCCTCCAGAAGCAGAAGGTCAGTCTCATGGAAAGAGAAAAGGTGTCATCCAGGTAGTTGATAAGGTTATACCCAATTAGGGTGGGTCCTTAATCCAGTATGACTGGTGTTCTTATGAGGAGAAAAGACACAGAAATGCAGGGGAGTGATGGGGTTCAGGGCAGGTCACCCCAAGAGGTGTGACTCTGGCATGTGCATTTCAAGCTGAAAACAATAGAGACACAAAAGACTCAGGAAGAACCTTTGAACTTCCCTCTAACTGCCTACAAGAATGTAAGACAGGAGGCCTGTCCCAGGAAGGAGCTATCACCTTGCATAACTACAGTAAAGATTAGGTGTGGTGAACAGGGAGGAACCTAGCAGAGCCCATTTGATCCAAGTCCTCTCTGTGTCCCATTGTCTTTGGATGGCCCAGCAAACATTTGTTTTGTTTCCTGTGAATTTGAGGTTCTTGATGTCTCATCACAGAAAAAATTCAGTGAGAGACAAAGCTATATGTAAGAAGTGGATTTATTTAGAGAGAAACACGCTACAGACAACCTCAGAAGGTGAGAAAGCCTCAAAATATGGCGTGGTTAGTTTCTATGGGCTGGGTAATTTCATAGGCTAATAGTGGGAGGATTGTTCCAATTATTTCAGGGGAAGGGCAGGGAATTGGGCCACTGCCCACTTTTTGACCTTTTATGGTTGGCTTCAGAACTGTCATGGTGCTGGTGAGTGTGTCATTTAGCATGTTAGTGTATTATAATGAGCACATAAGGAGGCTCAGGGTCTACTGGAAGTTGAATTTTCCACCATCTTGGACCCAGTTGGTTCTAACCAGTCTTTGCCATGTCCTGTGGCTCCATCATTCTTTTAAAGGCTATGCCCTGCCCCCTTCCTTCCTGTTTCAGTTTACCAAACATTAACTCTGCTTATCTTCCTGTGAATGACCTTACTTCCTCTTAAAGCCTCAGACCTCCGCCTCCTTCTCCTTCGTTCAGAATATGTACTTCACCTTACCTTGCTGTCTTTGGAATTCTTCCTATGTATGTGAATTCCTCGTGCACACATAATCAATTCAATTCTTTCCTAGTAATCTGCCTTATGTCATTTTAATTGCCAGGAAAGAACAAAGATGGGAAAGAGGAGGTTACCTCTCCCCCCATAGGAGAATGCCACATGGTAACAGAGGCAGAGATTGGAGTGATACATCTGCAAGCCAAAGAATGTCAAGATGACCAGAAACTAAGAGAAAGGCATGGAATAGATTCTTCCCTAGAGCCTTCACAGAGAGCATTCCCTGCTGACACCTTGATTTTGGACTTCTAGCCTCCAGAACTATGAGAGAATAAATCTCTGTTGTTTTAAGCCACCTCATTTGTGATGCTTTGTTAGGGCAGGCTTGGAAAACTAATACTGAGGCCAATTGATGTGTGGTCAAGAAGAGGGAGGAATCAAAGATGACCTAGATATGCCTGGCATGGGCCACTGGGTAGATGCTAATGCTATAAGCAGATGGGTAGGGGATCCCCTGAGAGAGAAAACCAGGCATGGCTTTCTTGACATAAGAGAAGCCATTTTTGACCTAAGCCATTTTGTGATCTAAGCCTGGCCAAAATGCGTGTCCTTGAACAGGTCTCAGTAATTAATGATCTTAAGAGAACAAAAGAATGCAGGAACAAATGACTGTTCTCAGGCAAGAGAAGTAACAAGAGCAAAGATAATATATCATCCTAAAGACTCCCAGGTCCATTTCAACGGTAAAGATTAGCCTGAAGCGCTCAACCACCAGGTCAACTGGAACCTAAGGGATGATGATGTTGACCTTTTCTGACCCTCAGTGACATCAATCAACTAAAGCGTGGACTCTGTCGACCTTTGCTCCAATTCTATGTTGAATTCTCCTCTGCTCAAACCCCATCATGAATATGCATATACCACCCAAGCCCCTTCATGAATAAACATGTACCCTTAGCTTAAAACTTCCCCAAGTTTGCTGTTTGGGGAAACACAGCTTTGGGAAAGATCCCAGTGTTCTTACTTGTTGCAAGTAATAAATCCTTCCTTCTCCCGATCTTTGGTTTGGCTGTGTCTTTTGGCTCGAAACCCACCAAAAGGTGAACCCAGTTTTCCAGTCACAGTGCCATGAACTGTAATAATGGATATAGAAGATACACAAGGAGGGGCAGTTGAGTTGGGGCAGGGCACGAGTAATGAGTTCGGTGCCTGACACCTATTTGGATATGTCCAGTCAGTGTTTAGAAGGCGAAGCTAAGCAGATCAAAAAGTACCTGGAGGTACAGGTGATGCCTTGGGAGATGTCAACTTCGTTTGAAAAGTTCCATATTCAAACTGGAAAGCCTTCATTCTCTCAAATTGACAGACTCTGCTCTGTGATAGAAACATTAGTTTCTTGGCAGATTTATACCCAGAACTAATCTGGTGAGGTCTGAGAACTAGATTTATTTCCCACCCACCAAGGATCCCCATCTTGAGCTGATAACTCTAGAGCTGACATGGGTCTGCTCTGGCTCCCTCCGCCCCAGCCCCCACCCCTTGTGTGATGCAGGCATATGTGAAACTCACTGCGGGAAGGGCAGGAGGTGGGGAGTGGCGTGGCCTGTCCCTGACTAGAGGGCAGCCCTGGCCGGGATGCTTAACTCTCAGAACCCCATTCACAGTGAGAAACCACAGTGGGACGATACATAAAGGAGAGTGAGAACGGAAGTAACCTCACAGTCAGTAAAAGCAGTTTATTTTACAGAGGAGGAAAATCAGACCCAGAAAAGTTCAGTGGTTTACTCAAGGTCACAAACAATTGGGGTTCAGGGCTGAAACTGGAAAGTGCTCTTTTCATTATAGCATTTCTAAGGTCTCTTTCAGCCTTTAAACCCTATGCTTTATAAAAACAGTTTATAAATAGAATGGGGGTGCTAGAAGTTTCTAAATAGCACCATACACCAAACACTGCTATTTATAAGAGAGAACTCATTGGAATTCATCAATCTCACAATTCAGTCTCACATTAATTTTGTGCATTGGAGTGAAACTTGTATGGCAGATCATTTGAATGTAGGTCGGTCAATCAGATTGAGTCTTCAGATCTTCAAGAACGTTCAAGAGGTCTGTCAAAAGCCTTTCATGCATGTGGGATTTTCACTGATGTTCCCTGCGACCCAGCAATTGGGTTGATTAAAAATTTTCCCCAACACGTCCCACTCCAGCTCAAAAAGCAAAACAAAAGTGGTGACAGCAGCCTTGCCCTAATCTCAGTATTTGGAAATTGTGAAAAGCAGCAACTGATGGCTCTCCTGGGTGAGGTATGCTCTGAAAAAGGGCTTCCCTCAGGCCAAACCAAGGCAGGCTCTTGGTTTGGGGCTGAGCTGAACTTGGAGTGTGTCTGACAAATGAAGGGTGGGCTCTACAGAGGAGCAGGCTGTGGGTGCATTCACCTGCCAGCTTCCACCTCCAGAGGGAATCACAGACCAAGACTCAGCTGTTGCTGGAAGCTGTCAGCTATAGAGCAGACAGTGAATCTTCCAGAGAGCAAGAGAGAGGAAGGCAGAGAGGATGGCCCTCTCCCTGACCCCATCTCTTTTTCTCTCTTACTCTTTTCTCTGTCTTGGGCCGTCCAATTTCCCCTCCTTCCCTTTTCTTTGTCTTCATTCTCATTCTTCCTTCTCTGTTCCTCTTTCTCCTTCTTTTTACATTTTCCCCCTTTACCACGTCTCTTCCCCCAAGTCCTCTACTCCAACCCTGATCTATTACTGGATACATAGAAATGAAGTCACTTTCAAGCAATATAAGTCAATAATTTCAGTGCCTTAAAAAGGAGAGTTTTATGGTAATAAGTGGGGTCTGTTTTTTGCTCCAAAAAGGCTGCAGTGAGTACAAATGGTCATGGACTGGCCACCATGGAATCAGGGATCACCAGCCCAAAGAGAACACACCAAGTGCCAGAAAGGCAACACCATCTTGGTTCCCCGATTTCCTGGATGGCCAAGCATCAAAATCTTCAAAAGTTAATAATATGGACTCCTTGCTCCATTTCTTAACTGAGATGGTAAACTGGACATACATAGGAACTACCCCTTCTACTCCCACCATATAGAACAGGTAGAAATACTGGATAAGACATATGTATCCATATATACATACATATACATATATATATATATACAGATATAATTTGCTATATAACATACCTATATGCTGTATAATACAGCCAGATTCAAAAGAAAGAAATAAAATCTTGAGGATAAGACATCTAAGGACAAAGCTGTGAGAAGGTGTTTGAGCCCGGTAGCCCTCATGTGTTTTGGAAGGAGCTATGTGTCTCAGAACTGTTGCTCTAGAGTTTTAACCTCAAGCCCCTATTCAGCAGGTGGTTGGAACTGCGTAAAGCCAAGAGCGAAAAAGCCAAGTGCCATCCCTGAATGAGTGACCAGAAAATTCTACCCCAAAGTTATAAAGCTGGTAGCATTCCAATCACCTTTGAGGCTGATCAAACCATAACTCTAATAATGGGCCCTCCCTGAAAGTTTTAACCTATGCAAATGACAGAACCAGAAGAATCTTGCAGTGAAACCTACTTTAATTCTGTATTTTGCATCTCGTGTCAGAAAATAAGCAGTTATCACAGAAATAGGCCATTGATATCTAAAGCCAAATCTTTGGAATGCCTGGAATCAATCATTCTTTTATTTGCCCAGATCCTGTACCAGACATAAGTCAGTTGTATCCAACAGGCACCCGTTACTGGGTTTTATGGATGTTAATTAACAGCTTCATTGTTGGCAAGCCATTTAGAGACACTCAGCTGGAAAGACAGGCTGCTCCACTGAAGCTGTGGATGTATCTGGCCTCCCATGGAGGCTGTAAGTCTTAATGGAGTAGCAGCATGGTAGGGTGATTCAGGCCCATGTCGATTTGGCAGCATGCCTATGAACAGCTGTCTCCTGTCCTGCTCTTATTTTGATTCTAACCCTTTCCATCCACCTGGGAGGGTCACCTTCCAAATACTTACCTAAGGAAGTGGCGGTCACCACTTACCATCCAGGTCACTGAAATATGAATTTACACCAGGCTTTTCCATGCCCTCGGGTAGTAATGCCTACATGTGTGTAGAATTTTATAAGTTTACAAAATACTTTCACAGGATAACCCAGTTCCTCTGAGATAGAACATGGGGTCCTGGGTTCTAACCACAAATGAGAAAAAGAGGTCAAGGAGGTTTGGTGACTTGCTCACTGATGAGCTGGGCTTGGGTCCAGGTTTCTGGTTCACCACACCAGTGCCCAGGTGGCTTTTCCTTCCAATGACCATGACCTTCTATTATCCCTCTCTTGACACATTGACTTTAGCTATCCCATACTTTTTTTTCTTATTGTGGTAAAATATACATGACATAAAATTTACCATTTTATCCATTTTTAAGTGTACAGTGTAGTGATATTAAGTACATTTGCCTTTTTGCTCAAACATCAGTACCATCTACCTCCAGAACTTTTTTCATCCCAAACGGAAACTCCATACCCATTAAACAATACCTCCCCAATTCCTGGTAACCACTGTTCTACTTTCTGTCTTTTTCTGTTTGGCCTCGCCATGCGGCATGTGGGATCTTAGTTCCCCGACCAGGGATCAAACCCGTGCCGCCTGCAACGGAAGCGTGGAGTCTTAACCGCTGGACCACCAGGGCAGTCCCACTACTGTTCTACTTTCTGTCTCTATGAATTTGATTACTCTAGGTACCTCATATAAGTGAAAGCCTACACTATGTGCCCTTTTGCATTGGCTTATTTCAATTTGCATCATGTTTTCAAGGTTCATCCATACAGTAGCAACGATCAGAATTTCATCATTTTTAACGCTCAATAATATTGCATTGTATGTATACACCACATTTTGTTTATTTATTTGTCTGTTGAAGGTGCCCTGAACTCTCATCTCCTTCTTTGGGAAAGAACACTTCCATTATTTTTTAAGAAATTAGCTCTGCCCATTGGATAACATCTGGTGGAAGTATTGATTACGATGTTCTGGGCTGAAAGCAACCCAAGAAGCTGCTCTCTCCTAGAATTTGAAACCCAAGCAACATGATAAAAAGAATAAAAATGGAATAGGCCTAAAAACAGCCATAACCAGGTAAGACTGAGTAGTAGTTTTGGCTACATAGAGATGTGACAGTTTTTATTAATTCCCAAGCCTGGTCTTCTAGCCTTCCCTTCGATTATGTGAATTACACCACAGCCAATAGTAGATTCTGTTGCTGGAAACCAAAGAACTCTAACATTCATCAAAACCGAATGAGGGGTACCTCACTTCCACAGCCTCCATTCTATTTATGGGCATGACCTATGGTCATCTTAAAGAATGTATTCAATGTTTATTTTTATATTATTTATCTATATACATATGGGTGGACAGGATACAGGGTGCAGGGGGTAGGGAGAAGGAAAAATAAAAGTTTGTTGGCATCTATTTGCCCTATAAGTGAACTTGAATTTCCTTAAAGAAACTACTTATCTTCACTTTTGCTTATTTTTAGGTCAAACCTGGGCCTAATATATAAGGACTTACTTAATTGTCAGTACTCAGAGTCTTTATAACTTCCTCCAATCTGGGCTCCCCAAATTCATTGCGAGTCTTTGAAATGTGTTTACAGAATAACCTACTTTCATAAGCTGTCTACAGTACCGGATACCAACAGTCATGCTCCTGTTTTCACCTACAAAAATAAGTCCCATTTCTCTCAAAATACTCATGCATTCAACAAATACTTAGTAAACACCTGAAATATACCAGGAACGAGTCTAGGTTCTAGGGACCCATTAGCCAACAGGACGGACATGCTCTCTGTCCTCATGAAGTTGTTTTCTAGTGGGAGAGACCCAAGGTAATTAAATAATCAGGCAAACTATGTAAAATTCTAACTCAACTTGGAAGGAAGATGTTGCCCAGCCAGGGATGCAGAAAAGGCTTCCCTGAGAAACGGTAATTGAAATGAGTTTTAAAAGCTAAGTAGAATAGGTAGGAGTGACTGAAGTGGATGGTAGGAGCCTGAGGGGGGAAGGGTTTGACAGAACAGACAGCACAGGCAACTGTTCTATGGTTGAAGATGGCCTGGCACCTCTGTCTCATGAAATTTCAATCCTTCCATTCTTATTTCACCTAATCGTTTTCAAGTGGATTTTCTTTTGTAAGTGCTATAATATACTGTATCTAATGTTGAGCTCACAATAGCTCTGTTAGACCGAGAAGGATCCGGTTTGGGCTCGGTCGCAGGTTCTGCAGCTGTTTCTCACTCCACCTCCTCCCATCTTCCACACACACCATCCACTTGAACTTCATACACAGACTCATCAGCCCTGCCAGACTGAGCATCCCCTGGGCTGGGAAACAAGGGATCAAAGGAGCTCCAGGCTCAAGTCAATATGAAGTCTTGTCTAACCCTGACCTTGCACCTTAGTTCTCATAACCAAGTCCCTAAGATGAGAAAATTTTACCTGTAAGATTAGTGACAGCTCCCCCCTGGGTAACTGTCCTGTTGCTGGCGTTACTGTCTAGCACTGGAGTTCTGTCTTGCTTTTTCCTCCCTCCCTTCTGGGAATCAGAACCCCACCCCTGAATTCCAGCAGAGCCTTCTGTCTACAACCACATCTCCTGAGACCAGCCCTGCTTGCCAGAGTTTGGGAACCTCTGCTGCTCTTCCTTTCTATTGTAATGTCTGTTCTTCTGCTTCCAGCTGTTTTCAGTGACTGCTCCCTGGTGGTCATTGCCTCAATGGTACTCTCGCTTCCTGCCCCAGCTCTGCTGGGCAGGCCCTCCAGCACCTGTCCCCCACTTCATTGGGGACATCCAGTGCAGGGTCCTAGCTCTTTCTAGACTTCTACAACTAACCAGGCCGTGCCCCAGCTATACCAGACCCTGCGCTGAACAATACAGCAAAACCACTTGTTCTTACCTTACTAGTCCAAGCTCTTCTCACTCTGTTCAAGTCCTGTAACCAGTAAATAAAACTATGTTAACTGGGATTTGTGAACTCCAATTCAGATGTAAAAAATAATTCATGATCAGAGAGGCATTTTCTTTTCATTACCTGAGGAGCACCGTTGTCCTCGGCATGTACTTCCTCGGCTGGTCAAGAAACATTCATAATGAAGCCATTTTCAGCTCAATGAAACTCACACTGTCTACAGATTGACAGAGACCATGAGCCATAAGCCAAGTGGCCAGGATCCATGATGTTTAGATCAGGGTATACAAATAGATCTGACGAAATCTCACTCACTTCCCCTCCCAGAGGTCCTCCAGAGTTCTTGTGGGGAAAGGCTACACGTGGCTGCAGGGGTCACCTAGCTCTCCCACACCAGGGCTCTCCCACCCCAGGGCCCTCAAGACAGCAGAGAAATGAAAAGCATCAACTCTTCCCAATACAGAGCAGCTCTGTGCAGGGAAACAGCCAGCCCCAAAGGAGCCCATATTTTCCCCAGCCACCTTCCATCCCTGTACCAGGAGGGTACTTCAGTGCACATCAGCTCATGTGCCAGGTCAGTGCCAAGGACGACTAGCCAGGCTGGACTTTTTTTCTGTTCCTGCTCTTTGGCACAATTTGAAGCTAAGACGAGTGTCTCCTCATCTGTCCTCATTCCCTGCCACGGACCAAAACAAAACCACTCAGCCATTTCCTTAAAAACTGCACAGGTTGCAGAGAGGCTACTCTCAAAAACTGCACCAGGGAACATTAGTTGTCATGCAACCTCACATGCTGTCTCAAGAATCTGTAACCTAATACAAATCCCCATAATCTCAATGCTTCATCTTACTTAGCAATACTCAGTGACAGAAATGCGTGTACAGGTTGCAGGGGAGCCCGTGATACAAGCTCTGAGCACAGGCTGTTCTGACCGTATCTGAGAAATACCTAAGGGTGGAGAATGTTTGATGAGGCAGATATTTTAAAAAAAAATTGCAGAGACCAGCACACAAATAAAATTACTCTATGAAACATACCAAAAATAAAAAATGAAAAGAATGAGGTGTTCCACATCCCCACTCCCAGGTGAGGTGCCCACACAGGCATCACACACACCGAGGCAGTTGCTACTGCAGGCCCTCTGTCTGGTTCTACAGAGAAGGTTTAATAACGTTTGTAAAAGGAGTCATCCCAACCTCCTCAGCTTTGGTGAGCTTATGTCACCAGGATGGGAAAACAAACAATTATTATTCTGTTGTTTTTGTTGGCTGCCCGGCTTGCAGGATCTCAGTTCCTCAACCAAGGATTGAACCCAGGCCACGGCAGTGAAAGGCGGGAATCCTAACCTCTAGGCCACCAGGGAACTCCCAAATAAATTATGTTCCAACACAGTGAAGCTCTGAAAGCAAATGAAGCTGAGTGCTGTGGTCCCAGGTCTCCCACCACAGTTATGAAATGCAATTCATTAATGTCATTCCCACTGAGGAGGATTTGAGGTTGGGGATAACTAGTTCAACTCCAGATTCTATTTTTCCCATTGCCTTGAAGTCATTTGCCAGTCACTTCAGCACTGCCCAGACCTTGGTAAATGAACCCCCTCTGAGCCCGCCATGGGTCAGGCAGCCTCTCAGTATTTTCCATCCATCGTAAGGCACAGCAAGCCAAGTGGGACTCAATGACTGAATAAGGTCAAATAGGATTGAGGCACGGTGTGCCCTTAAATCTGGCCAGGTCCAATATGTACATCATTCCACAGCTTCAACAGAGGGAGGTGGGTATAGAAATATTTGCATTTTAAAATCCCGTGCTAACATCTTTAAGGTAAACCCTGCTAGAGAAATGTAACAGTTTGCAAACTTAGGCTTCAAAGGATTTGAGAAGTTGTTAAAAGAAAGAAAGTTTTTCTTACAAAACATGCGTTTTTAGGGATGTGATTATTTAATTCAGGAAATCTCCATTCAGTTAAAAAAGAATCAGGTCAAGAATAAATATCCAAATGGGGGAAATTCCACACCATAAAATAAACATCAAACAGGCCAAGCAAAGTTTAACGGGAGATCAGAAATTCCTGGAGGAAAGCAAATGAGGATGTGAAAAATCATTGTGAACCAAATAGCTCCCCAGAAGACAGTGAGTGTCCCCAAATTAAACAGAGACTCCCAGGACCAGAATGCATTGCTTCAGTTAACCTACCTCAGAGGACCTGGCTTCTTTTAAGGAAACTCACACTGAACACAATTCACGCACAGTTACCTCAGCCTGGGCAAAGGGATAAAAGAGACGTCTGTTTAGAAACACTCCTCTTTTGCAAGAGCCACTAAATTCACCAATTCCTGAAGAATGGAATCATCCTCTAGAAAAGAGTAACATGATCACAATAATGTTTTACTAAAACTGTCTCCATGTTCATAAATGCATTTCCTTTTCTAGCATTTCAGTATCCCACCCATTAACTAAACCCTGTGCTTTTCCAGACTTTCCTGACCATTTCCTATGAGGAAAATACCACCTTGTGATAATTTCCACCTTGCTTTGTATTTTATTTACTTATATGAGTTTGCGTTATTTAATTTTGTTTTTATTCTTTAGTCATCTTTTTTCATTCTCCCTCACTTAAAAGCTCTGTGAAGCAAAAGACTCAGAATCTGGTCTTCTTTTTTGTGTTTCATTGTATGACCCTACAAATACAAAGGGCATTCAAAATATTCTCATTGAATATTGAAAATATAACATACTAAAAATCAAACCCTTGATGAAATCTCTGTTCTATGTTATTACTGAAAAGATTCGTTTCAGATACAAAATCTTGAGAAAACTATGAAAAATGTCCACTTCCATTTCACACTCATGACGTGGACTTCCTGTCCACTTTACCACAACAGAATAGTAGTTAGGCTTGGTAAAGTCCTTGTGGATTAGCTCAACTCCTTTTTTCATAGAGCTTCTTAAAATGACGATTCTACCCACCGGAACTCACCTTTTTCATTTCTGACATCGAATAAGCCTGGAACCCAGAAATACAGAATCCGTACTAGCCTTTGCATTTTCTCCTTGTTCATATGAAGCTCTCTGAGTACACAGGGCCTTGAAAACCCTATGTTTAAAAATCCCAATTACTCACAGCATCCACATCACTTGCCCCCCAACTGGGCATGTTTTTCTCCCAGAATATTCTCATCCAAGTGTAACATCTAAATATTGTTTCACTTAGACTGTAATGGGCATTGTTTTCTTTAAGAGATGGGAAATATATAAAACAAAGGGGATCAGTATATGCCACCCCAAAGTATACCATTATGGTATAAGGATTATTTTGAACTGAAAGCAAAATATCTACCCAAAAAACGGCATAAATTCCCCTTGTGCAGGTGTCCCCCACCCTCTCCCACACCAGAAAGAGAACATTTATCACCAGAGATGGAGGCATCACCTAGGTGAGTCTGCATAAACAAATCTTACTAAATAACCCTTATCTAGCATTAGTTTCCCCCATATACTTACCTTCCCACAATTTACCATCCCTAGAAGCCCTAACCCTCTTTCCTTCACTTAGTCCCTTCTCCACAATTTATTGCCCTTTGTTAAAATGGTATATAAGCCCTTCCCCCCAGGTATAACTGCTTTTGGGGTGGGGCTTTATTTCTTTTCTCTGGAGCCCCCATACACATAAAATTAAAAGTAAACTTGTTACCTTTTTTCTTGTTAATCTGTCTTTTGTTAGTTTAATTTACAGGCCCCAGGGACAAACCTAAGAAGATAAAGGAAAAGTTTTTTCTATACTACAGCAATAAGATGAATATTTTTGTTTCTCGGGCATGGATGTCATTCAGAACTTTACATATTCCATGATAAGAGAACTATCACAGGAATAAAGAAGGGAAAAAGGAAGAAAATGTTTTCAGGGTTTTAGACACTGAAAGTAGAAGTTGTGAATGACACGTCCAAGCTCTGGCCCCTGGGACTTTTCTGGCCCATGATGTCACCTCCTCATTAAATGGCCAGATCATCCCACTAGAAGGCTTCATTTTATAAGGAATGAATTCATTGCTTTAGTGAGTTTAATCTGAAACACTTAAGTCAATACATATCTGATTTTAAATTCCCACAAAAATGTTAGTTCATGCTGTCAATTTGACATTTTGTTATTAGATTGATTTGTTAGTACCTACTCTCTCCCTTAAGTTTTCGAGTACAAGATGTTTCTTCCTCCTTCAGATCCCAGACATACACTTTTGAGAGCATTACAGAAATTCTCTGAGTCATTCTGGGAGACCTAAGGCACTGGTGACACAACCACTGCCTTTCAGCTACACAGTGGAACCAAGGCCCTTGAAGAGTGGTGGTCAAGGGGTCACTTTTAATGAACTCTCTGAATACAATGCACTTGAACAAGGCCTGGGCCAGGCCACACCTCCTGAGTGGTCTGAGGGCTCTGGCTCCACTCCCCACCACTTGGGCCACCAACCTTTTGCCAAGAACAAGCACCTGGCATCAGACTGTCTGATGGGCCAGGACGCCTGGCTTCTGTATTCTTGTTTGTGGGATGAATGCACCTACCCAAAAATAAGTAAAGACTAGCCTAATTATTACGACTTGGTTTCAGTCTCATCGTAAATAGTATGTTATTTCTCTAGAACACAAGACAGTTCATACAGTCATATAGTGATTTTTATTTTTATTAAATTTAGTACAGGAAACTTGTATTCAGTCTCCACTCTGTTAAAGGCACCAGGGACTTCCCTGGCAGTCCAGTGGTTAAGACTCCGTGCTTCCACTGCAGGGGTCTGGGAACTAAGATCCCGCATGCCCCGTGCCACAGCAAAAAAAAAAAAAAAAAAAAAATCCTGGCATGCATCTAATATAAAAAATAATCCCTGCCTTCTGGGAGTTTGCAGTCTGTGGAGATTAGAAGAGTGTTGAAATTCATCTTCAGAGCACTGCGTGGGAAGCATAGAGATGACACTTTTGTATGTTTCATAATATACAAATGATGACAAAAGGGAAAACAGGACTGGGCCACCTTCAGATCCTTCAGAGCTTGAAAATTAAATGTCGCTTTCTGTATGGTTGACCTCCAAAGCAATCAAAATAGGATATACAAATCTATCTATTGATGCCATGGTTTAAATCTTTTTTCCAAAAGGGGTTGGTGAAGACAGAAGGTGATTTCTTCTATGATGAAGGAGAGGTGAATGACAGGGAGAGTGTGTTGAACAGTCTGAAGTAATTACAGCATTTATTTAGGTTTCTGGAGCTATCTGGGTTCTTGTGATAGATAGCAAAGCAAAATGAACAGTCAAAAGGCAGAAATAGCAAAGCTCATGTTATCATGCCACAGGATGTCATATTCTTTCTATAAACAATATAGTGCAAAGGTTCATGGAGAGTGAGGAGTCTGGCCTGGAGCAATGTTTTCAGTACTCATCATTTTTGACAGTTACAAGAAATCAAGGGAAGGGATTTTCTTGTCTAATTATTTCTAACCTTAAAGTTCAGGGAGTTAGTCTTTCTCAAGATTAGGATGCACTAAGAACATCCTGAGGAAAGGGTGCAGTACATTCCTTGTGACCACTGTCCAGGAGCTGTGAACTCTCTCCCTTATTTAGGCTAACAGAGGAAGGGCAGGAGAGGAGAGGAGAGGGTGGTCACAGCTCAGAGCAAGTGCTTCATAAGCGCTTTATGTCACTGCCACAGGGAACAGGGCAATATGCATCCTGATGATGGAACACAGTCTGACCACAGACCACTAACTCAGCCCAAGTCCCAGCCAGGGGCCATGGAATCCCAGGGAGTTATAAATAACCCCTTGGAACTGCTTTCTGGTGATTTATTACTACTTAGTAGGAGAGCACATTTCACCCAAGATACCTGAACTGAATACAAAAAGGACTCCAGAAGCAGGTATTCTGCTCAACTTTAAATGTCAGAGAAATAGTTCAAAAATCCCCCTGAAGAGAGAAATATGCTGATCTTCAAGCTTTTACCCATCTTGATGATTCTTACACGCTCTGATTTCTCAAGGATGTTGCATGAAAATCAGTTTTCTCCTATTTAGAAATTTGTGCGCCCCTGCTGCTTATTTCCCAGAGGGAGACCTTGTGATCTGATATGTGGACCCCTTGATGAGATGCTGCATGCTACGGAGAGAGCGTTTGATGGCTGTGCAGGAATCCGCTTCCACACTGGCAACCAGCACCGGGTGAGCTCATGCTGTCACAGAAGTTACTCCCCACCCTCACCCCTGCAGCTGATCTGCCCCTGACAGGGGCACCAGCCGTGCTTAGAGCCCAGAAAGGGGCTCCCACCCTCCTTCACCATTCATTATTTCTGAGATTGAAACATTCCAATGAAGTACTTCTTTTACATAAAAACTCAAACTGTAATTATGAACCTTCCCCCCAGCCCCCATATCTTATCCTCAGTGGAGATAGAGGCCAGCTGCCTACTATCTGTGGGAGGAATACCAAAATATTTACCAGAATTTGCAATTATTTCCATTGTCCTCAGAATACCTCTACCTCTTTGATACTTGTGTATTTCTGTACATCCAGTTCCAATGAGAGGCTCTATTTGCTGTAAGATCTTTGGCAAGTGAGTTAATCCCTTTGTGCCTCAGCTGTCCATCTGGGAGTGGGAGAGAGCTGTACAGGGTGATCTCAAGATCCCTGGAGACTCTACCTGGTTATGATTCAGTGACTCCACCAGTCCTTACTATTCCAAGGAGTATTTTTCAAAGTTTTGTTAGAAACTGTTGAGTCACACTGGAATGGCAATTATCTGAGATTGGAGTATAATGATATCTCCTGAAATAAAGACTGGACTAAGGAATGTGGATGAGAAATGCAATGAGGTGTGGGATGCAAAAGCTTAATCAGAGCATGAAGAGGGCATATCCTGGGCCAACAGACAAGATTAGGCAAATTCCAGACGCTTGATGAATGGCCGGCTGCAATCAGAAATATGACTCTTCCCAGAAGAGCTACCTAGCATTTGTTTGGCAGAAGCCTCAGAGTAGTGAGGCCAATGGTTTGCCCAGGCCCTGGGTGAGTCAGTACTGACTGCAGCGCTGACAAGTGTGGCAACAGAGACTGACAACGTGAACGCTTGGGACCGTTAGACTAATGAACACCGGGACATATTCCAGAAGGCTTGCTTTAGATACGCATGAGCAAAATGTCTTCCTAAAAGTACACCTGGAAACGCTCATCTGCAAAGCCTGAAGTGAGGGGCTCATGGCTGGGACAGCTTGGGGTGGTTCTATCCACTGTTAATGGCGGTGACAGGAAGCTGCAAGCAGCTCCAAGAAAAGGACACCAGAAATTGCCAGGAGCTAAGCAAATCCAAAGCAAAGAAGGACCACAGGTTTTGAAGATTTCTTTTGAAAGTCTGGGCTCAGGCTTAGGGGAATATCCATTACAGATGGCCAGAAGGGCCTCTCATCCTCCCTGCGTGGGCAGGAGGGAAAGAACAGGTGAGGTGGGAGGAGGGGTCTCCTGGGTCTGCCTCTCTAGAACCTCCTGCTGGGCAGACCTGCAGCACTCAGGGCGCTGGAGGACATCTTCCAAGGTTAATTTAGGTAAGTTTCCAAAATAGTTTGACTTTAAAAACTGAAAACCAGTAACAGGTATTCAGATATTCAAAATATATAAATATTAACTGCAGCATCAAGTAGTATGTAAGGCCCATAAAGATGGGAATGTGATTTTATGCTATCAAAAATATCCACCCGCCAAAAAAATGATGGAAAAATGGATTCTTTTTACATACACCCCTTCTATTTTTCCAAGGCTTGTCACATTTCAGTTTGCTTTGTCTTATCATGATATCTGAATAGTTTTTATTTCCTTTATTCTAATGGATAGAAAAGCCATACATGTACCTTCTTACATATCTAAGATCTTCCAGATTATTAAACATGTTCTTCAATCACTACCTCCTGTCTTCCTTGTTCTAATTTGGGCCAATTGCCTTCTAGGCCTGATTAACAGCTGGTAACTGGAAACATCTTTTCATTTTATTCCTCAGACAGTTCTGTTAGTTGGATTCAGTTTTCCTTTTCCTGCACTACATCCCCAAGTCATTCCAGGAAGAGTACATAGGACAAACTTTCTGAGTCATTGGATATCTTATTTTGTCTTAATTCTTGAGTAACAGTTTGCTGGCTATAATTGCCGGCAGAAGTTCAAAATAATTCTCCCTGAGAATTCTGAAGTCTTGCTCCACTGTCTTCTAGCATCAATATTATTAATCTTCTGGGGTTTTTTGTTTTTTGGTTTTTTTGTAGGTATCCTGGTAATTCTCTCTGAAAGCTTTATACTAGGAATTTCAAAATTTCAACAGAATTGTTCCTTGCACATGGTGGATATTTTCCATCTGAAAGTCTTTTTTTAGGTCAAGAAAGTTATCTTTTCTAATTTATTTGATTATTCATTTTTGTTCTCTGATCTTAGATTAGTTTCATATGAATAGACTTCTAGATCTATCCTCCATCCCAACTTTTGGATACTTTCCTTTTCTGTCATTCTCTACATTCTGAGCTATTTTCTCAACTTTATCTTCCAGATTACTGATTTAGTTTTCAGCCATACCAATGGTTCAATTCTCCTGATTTTTAAAATTTGGGAATTTTTAATTTGTCATGGCTTCTTTCATGTTCCCTGCCTGCTCCTTTTTCATAGTAGCCTCTTCTTTTGTGGGAACCCACTATTGCCTCCAACCTCTCTGAAGATGCTAGTTCACTTTTTCTTGTCTTCTTTCTTTTATCTGTTTCTCCTGTGGTCAGTCGCTCTTTCACACATCTTGACATTTCTCTTTTACCAAATATTTGATGATCCTTGATTGGTCAGTAATATTTTTTTAATAAGAAAGCATGCTGGTTGGTTATTATAGGTAGTTGCCAAAGTTATTCTTTGCAGTTTGGAAAAGCAGTTTACCCATAAGACCCATCACTGAGTGGGGGACTAACTGTACAGTTCCATGTGTGAGAGGGTCAGAGACAGGCTTCTTCTTAGGCTATTCAGACGGTTGAGCTTGTATCCTCATAACTTTCGAAGTGAGGCAGACTTTATCACAGATGGTGACACTCTTCGGTGGATCTCACCCTTAGGTGGAGTTACCTTTCCTTCTGCCTCCTCCGAGTTGCATGCGAAGGGCCCGAGTTATCTCCCGCTTTGTGCCAACAGCCATACAGGAGGCCTTCCCCAGGAAGCTCTTCTACTCTGGTTTTTGAGCACTTCCTTTGTGTCTAGGAGGGGCAGATGCTGCAGCCAGCTGCTCCAGGGACCTGGGGAGTGGGGAGACACCTGCACCCATGTTTCACAAAGTGTCTTCTAAGTCCATCCATGCTGAAAGTGTAATCAGGTCCCACTGCAGACCAACTGAATCTGAGTCTTCATTTTAACAAGAGTCCTCGGTGAATCAGAAGCGCATCAAAATCTGAGAAGTGCTGCTCCGCAAGGTCCTTGTTGCTGCCCCTTCAGCTCCTGCTCTCCATCCCTGCTGCCTGAGCCCAGGCCCTCGGAGGCTGGCGTGGCTCTGCCTCTGCTCAGCACTCTCCTGGGCATGCTCCAGGTTGTCTTTCACATCAGCCACTCTCCCTTTGGTATATAAGTATTTCCTACTTAGGAAATAGTATAGTAAATGCCCAAGTGCCCATCATCCAGCTTAGAAATAAAATGTTAAAAATATAGTTCAAACCCTTGTGACCATCTCTCCTGATTCTCTTTACCTCAGTTCTGAGCACAGCCCCATGGCCACAGAGGTACCACTCTGGTGGGACTCTGTAGTGGGGTAGGCACAGACCCAAATGGCACCCTTAGCTGATGTGGGGCCTGAGACAGTATGAGATGGCCAGGGACGAGTAAGGTTTTAGGACTAAACTCACCCACTTGATTGGGATAGAACAGATGAGGAAAAATCTAACTGGGGCACTGAGATACTGTAGCCAATGGTTTGAACTGAGAACTAAGGCAGTGGTGAGTTGAGGGAGAATAGCATTTGGTCAAATCTGCATCCATGAGACTGACACGTGAGCCCAGAGGAGCTTCTAGAGACCCAAAGAGACACAGATACAGGGAAATGGCATCCAGAATGTGTCAGTAGGAAGCAGGCCCCTCCACAAGGCGGGATCCAGAGCCCAGGCAAGAAGTGACAAGAGCAGGGCTGACTCCAAATCCTAGAGAGAATACTCTGCTGGACAGAAAACCAGTGTGGTGTGAGATGGGTATTCAGGCACTGGGAGCTAAGAGGTTCAGTTGCCAGAATTTGGAATCAAAATAGGGCTTAGGTCTTAGAAATAAGGATGAGCTTGGATCAGACCAACTACAAGAGTGAAGATGCAAATTCTTAGACACTGGAGCTACTGAATTTCTTCCTGCTGACACTCAGAACTGGTCCTAGACTTATCTGATCAAGGTCAAGGAACCTCAGCTGGGGAAGAGGGAAAGCAAGGAAAGGAGAGGAGAGAGGAGGCAGAAGCTAAGAACCAGGTATGATCCGACACCACCACTTGACCTCAAAGGGACTTATATTTTTCAGCATTTGTAAACAAGCCAACATATGCCAAGTTCTACACAGAAGTATAAAGATTATTCTGCACCCCCTGACCCAAACCCCCAATCGCCACACAAAAAATACCCCAGTGCCCCAGGAAGACCTCGTTCCATCCCATAACTCACTCTGAGCACCTTCTATGTGCCAGGCACTGGGCTGTGAACCGAAACTTCAAAGGGGAATAACATCTGCCTTGACCTTCAGCAACTCCTGTCCCATCAGGAAATGAGACATGCAAACAGATCGTTTCAGTCAGCATGGAAAGGGCTGTACTGGAGAAATTCCTGGCTTCATGGATTGGGTTGCATGACTGAGTGGAGTGAGGTAGGAGAAAAGGGGTGGGGGGGGAGGAGAGGCAAAGCAGGAGGGAGACACAGAGGGGACACCCAACACGATGTGTTCCATGAACCATAAGGACTTCGCTGCTTCTGAAGCACAACCCAAGGTAAGCGCGTAATGGCCAGAGATCATAGGGTATGGAATCTGAGAGCCCCAGGTTCAAATCCTTCCTCTTCCCCACACCATTTGTGTGACCTTGAACATGCTACTTAATCTCTGTAAACCTCAGATTTCTCCTCTGATTATTGGGGGATTCAGGAAACAAGTGCTAGATATACCACTATTACTTAGTAAAAAGTCCATGCTTCTAAGAGGATGAGGCTAAGGATGAATAAAAGACAATTCATAAACAAGGTGTATGCCATACTGCTTACTAAAATTGATTAACATTTATTGCTTCCTTTAGGATTAGTAAATTTTAAGTCTCCTGAGATACATACGCTAAGAATTAGAATTGATTAGACTCCATAGTAGGAATGGATCAAACTCTCCTTGTTCTAAGTTTCCTCCAAAAGTAGTAGTTATTTTATTCTTCTTTGTCCTTATACAGATATATTTAGTGAGACCTACCATATATGCCTGCTCTGACAAACCCCATGTAAAGTACATCATCAACATTCACGGCCCCTTTGCATAATGAGGTACAGTCAATTACCAGTGAGCCATGCCCATGTCTGATGGATGGGGAGACAATCTCTACAATCTCTCCAAAGGTAGAAATTATGGTGATTTGTTTCTCTTGGCTTTGTAGATTTTTTTTTTTTTTTTTACTGTATACTTGCAAATGAAAAAAATAAATCTGGTTATCTCTGAATTTCCAAGAATTTTATCAAAATGATGAAAAAATACTATGAATACACAAGTTAAGAGGAGCCTGATCATTGTCTGGCTTCCATTTTGTGCCTTCCTATTCTTCAACTCTTCGTTGAAAAGAGAGAGCATCTCTTCACCAGAGGGTAAAAATACTAAGTACAGAGGATAAGCTATAGAGATAACCTTCTGCTGAGTCAAGACATGGCTGAAATTTATGCCAGGAATTCTGTTCACCACACTGGATGACTGATTCTCTCTGCAGCCAGGCATCAACTGTAACAGCTTCTCCAATGGCCAAGGTCAGTGTTTAATGGTGATGGTTTTGATTTCAGTGAAGAATTCATAAGAGTCCTTGGCTCCTTCTCTACCCACACCAGAACTCTTCATCCCCCCAAAAGGCAGGTTCAGCTCTCTGATGAGCCAGCAGTTGGTCCAGACCAAGCCTGACTGTAACTTCTTGGCCACCCGGTGGACACGCCCCACGTTGCCTGACCACACCGTGGCGGCCAGTCCATATTTAACGCTGTTGGCTCTTTGAATCACTTCCTCTTCACTATCAAAGGGGACAACACACGTCACTGGACCAAATATCTCTTCCTTCATGCAGCAGGACTCGTCCTTAATGTCTGTTATCACCGTGGGAAGCATGAAGTACCCTGCTTGATTCCTGGGGGGAAGGTTTAACTTATCCACTCCCTCACCACACAGAATTTGGGCCCCTTCCATGCGAGCTTTCTTGATGTAACTTCTGACCTGGAGAGGTAAAAAACATACTAACAACTTATCATTTGTCTTCACACAAAGCAGAGAAAATTCAATATTTTTGAAGCATCAAGATGTATAAGGTCATTCCCCCCAAAATCTAAGGTTGATTATATTTTCACTCAGCTGCTAAATAAGCCTGAGTGCAGAAGTGCTCTAACTATTATCTGGGCATTCAGCCCTCATAGGTAAGAGGAGGAGAGTTTTTTATTTAATGTCTAAGTGCTAGGCATGCAGATAAATGCTTTTCTCACATTCTCAGGTAATTCTCTCAAAACTATTAACTACATATTATTATCTCCTATTTGCTGATTATATAATTGAGCCTCAGAATTGAGCCTCAGAAAGGGTAGAGGGTTCAAACGGATAATAGACAGTAAAGCTAGAACTCACACTCAGGTATATTCAGCAGTTAAATACACAGACTAATATTTTCTCACTTTTGGGGAGACTATGTCCATTGCAGAAAATGGGAAGTTGAATGGTGTATAAGACTTAATTAAAAGCCAGGGTGCCCTTCAATAGCTGAGCTTCCAGAACAAATAATTGCTAATGTCTCATCTCAGTACTGATTATATTGTGAAAATATATCTAGGTAATAGAGTAAAGCTCACAATAATGGGAAATAAATTATGTAATAAGTTGACCCAGTGACTTGGAGATAATGACAGATGTTTTTTAATATTGGTTATAGAAATGACTCATTATAATAATGGTATATCTATTTATATTTGAAAATGTTGTTGAAGTCACAATGATACACTCTCCTACCCTTGAGGGGAGTTATAAGCATAGAAGAAGTAGAAAATTAATCCCCCAAAGTAAAAGTCTAAAACAACAGTCAAATAGTACATCAAAGGCCGGGTAAAGTTTGGAATGATATTTTGGAATCCTACGGATTATCATTTATCTATCTGAGCATTCTGCCCCAATATTAGATTAGTACTCCATTGTAGAACTATATTCATTGTAGAGCTATATGTTTGCCATGTAAAAATAAAAAGATAATGTTGTCTCATTATTAATTTTGCTTCAGTTTATAGAACACTTAATAAGCCATGAAGTCAAAGACATTTGAAAAATAGAGCATTTGGTAGAGCTTTATATTCCCCGCTATTCTTCCTCCCCAACATGAACAATGATCTCAAAGCTTTCCCAGAAAAGGTCTCGTTGAGTTCGTGGGTAGAATCCACAATAGATCTGGACTTTTCCTTCCCTGACTCTCTTGCTCTTTTGAAGCAACCCAGTCACATTAATTAAAAGATGCCAGAGGCAGCGTCCTCTGTGAACAAGGCGAGTGCAGGTGAGTCTCCAGGGGCCCCTGCTGGATGCAGAGCCAAAACCTTTATCAGTGATTCAAACAGTTCAAGGAGCGTTCTGGTTTGAGATGATTATGTCTAAACAAAATTACATGATTCTCTCTTTGACGCTCTTGGGATAATAAAATACCAAGAGAAGTGTCAGTCTTCAAGTTGTGAACTTATCAAATTATTTAACGTGTAAGTTACACACTAAACTGAATTTCTTTTCTAGAGAAAGTATCACTGGATGACACAATGATATCTACATTTGCAGCTCAGGAAAACAACTTTGTAACTGTTAATGTGCTATAAAATGCAATGAAATATTCTTATAAAACCTTTTCTTGAGAGGAGAGAGCAGAGAGTAGTTAGCACTTAATATTGAATAGTTTTGGCCATAAAATCAAAGCATAGAAGTTAGAAGAGTGGTCTTGGGAGCACAGCGGTGCTCAAATCCCAGTTCCTCCACTTATCAGCTGAGGGATTTTAAATGCTCTAAGCCTGGACTTCCCTGGTGGCGCAGTGGTTAAGAATCCGTCTGCCAGCGTAGGGGACACGGCTTCGAGTCCTGGTCTGGGAAGATCCCACATGCCGCAGAGCAACTAAGCCCACATGCCACAACTACTGAGTCTGCGCTCTAGAGCCCACGAGCCACAACTACTGAGCCCGCGAGCCACAACTACTGAAGCCCGCACGCCTAGAGCCCACGCTCCGCAACAAAGAGAAGCCACCTCAATGAGAAGCCCGCGCACCGCAACGAAGAGTAGCTCCCACTCGCCACAACTAGAGAAAAGCCCGCACGCAGCAATGAAGACCCAATGCAGCCAAAAATAAATTAAAAAAAAATAAAAGCTCTATGCCTCAGTTTCCTCACTGGAAAACTGGGATTGACTGTGCCACTTATTCATAGGGTTCCTGAGAGGACTAAATAAAATAATACACGTAAAATACTTAGTGTGATACCTGACACACAGTAAGTCTTTTGAAAGTCAGCTGCTGTTGTTTGTGTTGATGTTGCTGGTGATGGTGATGGTGATGATGATATAATGCATGGTCTGACACTCACGAGCTAAGAGACTTCAGGGATGCTCCCCACTGTGTACGTCGGGGTGCGGGGTTAACTGACAGAGGAGGACAGGAAACCGCAAGAGTGGACCTTAGTTAGACCTGAAGCCTGGCCTTATTGGGGGATATACCCATGAACTTCCTCTGTGCTTCCCCCCGCCTCACTGTGAACACTCAAGGGTTCTCTCTCTCTGGTTATTTGCATCTTTGGAAGGCTGGCCTAGAGCCAGATTCTCCAGACAGTCAAGCAGGGAAGGATTCTGGAGAGTCAAAAGAAAAACAAAAATGAAAACAAAAAGCAACCCTGTGAAATAGGCAAGGGAGATTTTTCTGCATTCCCTGAGGATAGAATCACCTGCCATTTCCTGTGGGTCTGCGCTGCCATCCTGGGAACCTACAAAGTCACACTTGCACTTAGGAGCCCTTGGCCATCACAAAACAACTGTCACAGCCTCTAGCTGGATTCTTCTGTCACTGCTTCACCAACTGTTGTGACAATCCCACAGGATGGAAACAAAGATCCCGTGGCTGATTTTATTTATTTATTTATTCATTCATGCATTTATTTTTGGCCGTGCACGGCATGCAGGATCTTAGTTCCCGACCAGGCGACCAGGGATCAAACCTGCGCCCGCCTGCGGTGGAAGCACGGAGTCTTAACCACTGGACTGCCAGGGAAGTCCCTTAATTTGATTTGGAGAAGACAGAGACCTACTGCAGAAGAGGAGGGATGGAATGCAAAGATGGCAGCCAGCCCTTCCTTGGCTTGCAGACCCCAAAGCTTCCTGGCGAAAGGCGAGGAAAGACAACTGCCAGTGGAGTGTGCCTGCCGCCTCCTTGATCCCAGATCAAGGTTCGGCACACTGAACTGAAAAGAGTCACAGCCTGAAAAAGACACACATACACTTCCCAAGCTGCTTCCATTGGCTCCCTCTCAAAGGGCAGAGACACCTAGGGCTTCCTCACAAGACCTAAGCTGAAAGTCCCCCATCAGGGGCCCACTTGGTGAGAGACCCAGAGGGTAAAGCTGTGACTTCTTGCATCCAGGCGCACATATTCTGGGCGGAGTAGTAGGGATGAAAGGTGTCCAGGGACCCTCTGAGCCACAGCAGGATGGTTCTGAGACTTTATACTGGGGAGGGGTGGGGACTCTGAGCACAGCTGAGAGGAGGGGTCCATCTACAGGACCACAAAACAAGGGGAACCCAGAGCTACCCGAAGTTTTATGTGTGGTGGGATAATGGAAATACCATCTTTATTGTTCTTCCTTAAAAAATAAAAATAAATGGCTTACGATAAACACTATTTTTAAGTTTTTAACTATGAAAAACTATTTTTAACACTGTGCAAAATCTTCCCCCTTAGAAGCAATAGAACCGTGGAGCTTTCTGAGATGAGCTACCATCTTTACGAGCTGGACTTCTTAAAAGGGCAGCGTATGAGCTCAGCACAACCAGGTTTTAAGTCACATCCTCTTGGCTGTCTTGTTATCATGGGGCATCATCTAAGGGGCACCCATAGGACCTTGATTACCATTCTCCACTGAAAGGAACCAGGACTCAGTAGACAGAGGTCCTGTTGGCCGTGTGGGGCAGAACAACTCACATGACCTGAGGCTGCTTTGCTGTCAGAGAGCAGAAATGCTTCGGGGAGGGCCTGTGGTGGAGCTCAGGAGGGCATTGGGGGGGCAGGCTAAAGCGAGGGCCCCTTTGGGCCAGCAGAGATACACTGAGCATCACAAATATTGTATTAAAGCCCACAGGCATTACAATACATTGAAACCTGGTAAGCCTGTATTTGACCCAAGTTCACTAGGTGGGGAAAAAGGGACAAATACTCAGAGTACAACAGAGAAAAGCCCTAACTACCAATAGGAGTCAATG
Organism: Mesoplodon mirus; assembly: GCF_964341445.2. NCBI lineage: Eukaryota > Metazoa > Chordata > Mammalia > Artiodactyla > Ziphiidae > Mesoplodon > Mesoplodon mirus. Next base: position 28,551,462 of record NC_138986.1, on the reverse strand, counting down.
AATGGCATCAGTTTCTCTCACATACAAAAGACAGGGGTCTACAAATCTTTCAACTGCTACAGGAAAGTCAAATACTTTGATTTGTTTCACTGATACACCTCCCCTCATTGGGGAACTTAAATAGTTATTATAACAGTGCCTACGATGGAAGAACAGTTTCTCTGCTGAGTTGATAAAGAGAACTTGGAGTCTCAGGTGAATGGTGAATTGCAAAGGGGACCTTAGATGACACCATGGCCTGAGTCTACTGGAAGATGCTTCTGGGAAGTTAATTCTGTGCCACAGAAAGCATTCGGGAACATGCAGGAGGTTATTTTTCACCACTTATTTGCATGTGTGGGCAGGTAGCATGGATCCCTGTGTCTAGAACAGCCAGATAAGGGAGGACAAGGGAGCCTCTTGCACGTGGTGATGCCTCACTCCACGAGGGTGGGAACATCCACAACTGTGGGTCCACCACAGGCACTCTGGGGACAGCTGCCCATGTGCCTGCAATCTTGTAGGTGAATTTGACTGGAGGAAAACACAGTCATGCTGGCCGGTCTCACTTTAAATAAATGACCACATATTTATTTAATGTGATCATAAATGATCACAGCTCCAGGTGAGCCCTTGGAGCTGCCCCGGCAACAACACAGTCACTTCGAAGCCCATTCTCTCTCCTGATCTCCTGCAAGACTATCTCACACTTTTTCCTCCTTCTTGAAACCTTCAACACCATCTCCCCGTCTCACCCTGCTTCCCATTTTACTGAGAAAACAAATAAGAAGAGACCAACAAGACTGAGACTACACCTTCCCACCTATGGGCATCTGTGCTCCACACTAAAGTGAAGGTAAAAGTTAAAATGTAGTAAGTCTACCAGATCTGTGCAGTGTCAGAGAGTTCTTCAAACTTAAGTAAAGGCTCTGTCCCTCACTGGTTAACTGATAGGGGTGTATTACCATTACCTTTGGTTGGCCTGAGTTACTACAGCTGAAAATGAGGTCTTTTTAGCTCTGAAATTCTACGACTTATTTTGGGATTCCCATCAGGTAATGAATTAAAATGACCTTGAAGACCCAAATTCCATAAGCCACCCAGAGAACATCAATGGCTTCTCCCATGGAGGCTCCCACAAGTCACCCCACCAACTAAGCACAGCATCATTTGGATTGGATTCACACTTCTGGACTCCCGTTTGCTGTAAGCCAGAGGCAGAACCTTACTGCCTGGGGACTGACTGGGAACATTTACCAGTGGAATTCCCTGCCACTCTTAGCCCACATCATTCTCATCACCTGACTTTTATGCTCTGCAATTTGCCTTCCTCACTCTACTGGTGGCATCTCTTTACTGACTTCTCAAGTTCATTTATTTCATGTAGATGCTGCTTTAACCTGGACTACATTTGTGTATTCATCTCTAACATTTTCAGACTCTGTATCCAGAGACAATTTCCCACACATCATAATTATTAAAAAATAGGGTAGTAATTAACAGTATTTCAAAGCACAGATGGTATTACATCTCGCACTGAGCTCCTCTCAAAATAAGAAATCTTTCTGTGACTTACACACAGGGATTTACTTACTTTCTCCAAATGAGCTTTACTGATCAGAGCTCCCATGTCGGCTGATGGGTCAGAGGGAATGCCAACTTTCCACATTCTGGTAGCTTTTACAAACCTCTTTAAAAATTCACTATAGATGCTCTTCTGGACAAAGATCCTGCTGGTGCAGAGGCAAATTTCACCCTGCCAAGAATGACACATGAGGACAGTGACAAAACAGGAGGGCCCACTCCTTCATGGATAGATCACCCTGCACTTCTGAGTGCCTGTCACATATCAGGCACTGGTCTGGACAATGGGAGACAGTGGTAAACAAGATGAAGTTTCGCCATGTGGAATGCATTGTCTTCTAGGGAAGACAGACAACAGCACAAGTAAAGCTCAATGAAAAATATAACTTCAGGTTGTGACCAAAACAATACAAGAAAACTAAGCAGAGAATGAGAATAGAAAATAATGGGGGGGCAGCTTTTACTCCCTTTTATTAAAGGGAGTCCTAGAAGGCACTGGTGAACAGGGGATATTTGAACTGACCCTTGATTGACGTGAAGGAGCTGGATGGATGAAGATCTGAAGGAAGAGAATTCTCAGCAGTAAATGCAAAGGACCTGCCACAGGAATGAGCTTGGAGTGTGTGAGGAAAGGGAGGAAGGTGAGTGGGGCTGAGGGTGGGGATGGAGGCAGGGACAGGGGTCAGAGGGATGTAGAAGACAAAGGCAGGAGGTGAGGAGCGAGGCAACATCACACAGGGTCTTAAAGGCTCATAGACTCACACAGAGCTTGCGTTTTATCCACAGTATCATGAAGGGACCATGGAAGGCTTTAAGCAGCAAGATGATGGGATCGGATTTACATTTTAAAATGATCATTCTGGCAGCTGTGTGGAGAATAGAATTGGAGAGAAGGAGAGTGGAAACAGGGGAGTGTTAAGAGAGCCTTTCAGACATTCAGATAAGTGGAGGTAGCTTGGATCAGGCAGGATCAATGGAGATGAGAAAAGTGATAGGAGTCCACTGAGGTTAACAAATTCTTAAAGGGGCATGGGACCCCAGAAGTGTAAGGAAACTGGCATAGATGTTCTGGAGAAGTGAAAGGATTCAGGATAGATTTTAAAGATAGAACTAACAGGACCTGTTGGTGGATTAGTGAGGTATAAGGAAAAGAAAAAGTAAGAACAAGGATGAGTGCCAGATTTGGGGCCTGAGACTCAGAGTGGCTGGTAGTCTCTTCCCTGGAGAGTCAAACACAAGGCGGAGAGAGCAGAGGTACCGCAGGGAAAGGAGAGGGAGGGGAATCAAGAGTTCTTCTCTGCACAGGTTAAGTTTCAGATGCTACTGGACATCCAAATAGAGGTACTGAGTGTCCCAGGGAGAGGCGCTAACAGATTTCTGAGTGAAAAATCATCCTTATTGTCATTTGAACATAACATGTAATAGTTTACAAACCACATTCTGGACTTGTCAGTATTGTGTATGTATGATTGTACATATATGCATAAATAAATATTTTCATCACACTGATATTTCATCTTCACAACAACCCATCTAACAATCAGGAGAAACAAAGTTGCCCAAGGCTCCTCCATGACGTTAAGTTAAGAAACTTGCTTGAGACTTGTTCAGGTACTTATTTCTAAGTGTGTGAATGCATTTGGGATGCTCTGGGGAGGGATAATAAGGTTTCCAGGAGCTAGGACACCTGGACAGCAAGAAAAGACTGGGAAAACTATAAATAAAGGAATGGGGAAGCTTGGAGAAGCAAAAAAAGAAGTCATCACCCGATAAAAGCCGTGTAACTCAAGAAGAGGAGTTTGCTGCACAGGAGACGCCACAAGGCTTCTGAGTGACATTATGATTGAACAGATAGTCAATGGAGTAACACAATGTAACCATTCTCCTTTCACTGAAATAGTCCTAGATTGACTTACTCACCCCAGTTTTGCACTGTGATGCAACAGATCCAGCTTGACAGGGCTACTGAGTTAAAAACAAGCAAATAAACAAAGGGGAAGAAAAAACCCAGAGGACATACCTGGTTGGCAAAGCTGGACCTGACTGTGGTCGGAACACACTCCTCCAGGTTGGCATCTTCAAAGATGATGGCAGGATTCTTGCCCCCCAGCTCCAGCGAGAGCTTCTTGCAGTGGGGAGCACTCAGCTGTGTGATCCGCTCGGCTGTGGGCTGGCTCCCAGTGAAGGAGATGAGGGGCACCGCTGGGTGGGACACCAGCGCCTCGCCTACCCTGGGTCCCATTCCAAACACAATATTTACCACACCTGGTGGAACACCTGGATGGGAAGCAGTATCGGTTTCAGTGATTCTTCTCAGTATGTCGAGGACTTCAGGTTACATGGAGATTCTCCTTCAAAGTTTAACGGCGTGAATGGGGTTGGGTGGGAATGTTAATGGCTGTCTCTGGTTCAATAGCAAAACAAAGACTACAGCATCACCTCTGCCTACGCTATACCCCAGGTGGGATTTCTCAGGGGGCTTTGTCCTAGAAAAATGCAGGGTTGAACATTCTATATAATTCATTCCATAGTATTGACTGGGCCTCAGGGGCTGAAGATACAAATTCATCCTCAGGCAGGTCGGGCCCCAGGAGGGAGGAGAGCCCTGCTCCAAGCTGGCATCCACGACTCACAGTTCAGTGGGCAAATGTGAAGTAGAGGGAGCATTCATGCACTAAAGAAGCCAGAGAAGAGACTGACTACCTCGGCCCAGGGGAGTGAGGGAGGGCTCCCCCAGGAAGGTGAGTCTTGAGTTGAAGGTCCGGTTCTCCATGATATGGATGCACCATCATCCTCTAAGACTGACTGACCAAGAACACCCCCAAGTAGGTGCCCCAATCTTTTCTATCACGAAACTCTACTGCTCTATATCTGCATGTATTCATTTATGTGTTTTATGGATTTTCCTGTTCATTACATATCGACCACTAGAAGGTACTCCAGCCAAGGGCAGACATGGGGTCTGTGTTTTGCCTTTCATTGTATCCACTGTGCCATGCCCTACTTTGCCATATAGAATGAATACCCATTAACAAAATTTTTTTAACACATCACATTTAAAATAAATTAATGATAGCCATTATCAAAAAATCTGGAAACAATAAATGCTAGAAAGGGTGTGGTGAAAAGGGAGCCCTCCTGCACTGTTGGTGGGAATGTAAATTGATACAGCCACTATGGAGAACAGTATGGACGTTCCTTAAAAACTAAAAACAGAATTACCATATGACCCAGCAATCCCACTACTGGGTATATACCCTGAGAAAACCATAATTCAAAAAGAGTCATGTATCACAATGCTCATTGCAGCACTATTTACAATAGCCAGGACATGGAAGCAACCTAAGTGTCCATCAACAGATGAATGGATAAAGAAGATGTGGCACATATATACAATGGAATATTACTCAGCCATAAAAGGAAACGAAATTGAGTTATTTGTAGTGAGGTGGATGGACCTAGAGTCTGTCATACTGAAGTAAGTCAGAAAGAGAAAAATAAATACTGTATGCTAACGCATATATATGGAATCTAAAAAAAAAAAACAAAAAAGGTACTGATGAACCTAGTTGCAGGGCAGGAATAAAGATGTAAACATAGAGAATGGACTTGAGGACACAGGGTGGGAGGGGAAAGCTGGGGCGAAGTGAGAGTAGCATCGACATACATACACTACCAAACGTAAAATAGCTAGCTAGTGGGAAGCAGCAGCATAGCACAGAGAGATCAGCTCAGTGCTTTGCGATGACCTAGAGGGGTGGGATAGGGAGGGTGGGAGGGAGGCTCAAGAGGGAGGGTATATGGGGACATACGTATGCATATGGCTGATTCACTTTGGTGTACAACAGAAGCTAATGCAGTATTGTGAAGCAATTATACTCCAATAAAGATCTATTAATAAGTAAATAAATTAAATAAATTAATGAAAAAGAAGATATAATGCTACATATGTATGCTATTAAAATAATTTTAATGAGAATAAAATATAAAAATAAAAAATTTAAAGAGTACCAGTAAACGCTCACATTTATTGGGTACATCCTGTGGGTTGGTCATTGTTGTAAGTGGACTACACCCTATAGATCTCCCAACAGCTCTGTGAGGTTCGTCGTATTAATACATTGCTTGATTACGTTTCTTTGAGCTCCGATGTTAATAAGTTAAGAGCTATCTACTGGCCAGTACTTCTCAGAACCACCTTGCCATCTGATCCAGACACTAATGAAATTTTTGTAGATAAATCTGCCTTCTACCCTTGAAAGATTCTGGTTATAAGAGAAAGAAGGCAGTTTAATTGGCAAATAACAATTCAGTAAAACTCAGAGTAGGCGGCTAAGAGACAGCAAAGGGAAGGAAGTCCCTCCAGTGCCAGGATGTGCCTGGGTCACGACAAGGAAAATTTTAAGCTTAAACAGAGCAGAACCAAAATTAATAGGAAGGGCCAGAAATCTGCCATCAGTGGACACTTCAGGAATGAGAGCAAACGTTTGGTGCCCCCCAAAAAAACCAAATATTCTAGGGCTCCCAAAGAGGTATTCATGGTGTATCTATATAAATATTCGATGATTTTATTTCAAAGAAAGTTCATTTACCAAGTCTGTTTGAATGCCCCGGACTAGAGGAGCTAGCTGTTGAAATATCCAGAATGCCTTAGCAGGTTGTTTTAGCTTTCTTTTCTTTAAAATTTATTTATTTATTTATTTTTGGCTGTGTTGGGTCCTGGTTTCTGCGCGAGGGCTTTCTCCAGTTGCAGCGAGTGGGGGCCACTCCTCATCGCGGTGCGCGGGCCTCTTACTGCCGTGGCTTCTCTCGTTGTGGAGCACAGGCTCCAGACGCACAGGCTCAGTAGTTGTGGCTCACGGGCCCAGCCACTCCGCGGCATATGGGATCTTCCCAGACTGGGGCACGAACCCGTGTCCCCTGCATTGGCAGGTGGACTCCCAACCACTGCGCCACCAGGGAAGCCCTAGCTTTCTTTTCTTACACTATTGCAAGTTTCTCTTAGAGTGCTCTAAAGCAGAATTAAGTGATGTAATTCACACCCCTTCCCAATCCCAGTGGAGAAACTGAGGGCTCATGTCAGGTGCAATTGGACCATCATACTCTCAGTGTTTGTTGGAGGAGGAAAGTTTGGCAAAGCCAGCCCAGGGAGGGAGGGAGGATGGGAGGGAGGGAAGGACTGTCTCGGTACAATAGGTTTATTCATTCACAAGAATAAGAGCAATGCTGGGTAAATAAATGGAAACATAAAACTTTCATTCAGACCAGGTTCTGGGTTATATGAAAGAGGAGGGTGATTAGAAAAGAGAAATCATCATAGATCAAGATGTAGCTGATTTTAGGAGTGAGTGGTCTCTGGAACACGGCTCTGTGGCACCCTCCCCAGCTCCCTGTGTATCCAACACAGGATCAAAGCAGAGTGGAGGCCCCACTTCTATCTCACACCAGGGAACCGGCAGTCAAGAGGCAGGGAAGAAACACCTTGGACCTTTGCAGATACTAGAGTTTCAATTTTGCAAGGAAAGGGGTAGAATGCAGTCTCTTTTTTAAGGGAGGGATGGCACGTTCTGGGACAGGAGGGAGGTAGGGATGTTCATATCATGCACCTTCCAGAGGCCTAGGGCAGCCATCGACATCATCCCAAAGACCTAGGCTGGGTGGCCTCATTCCTCGGGAAATGAGCAGCTAAACTAGGGTCCTGAGGCCCAGTGCTCTTCCCTCAACGGGCACAATTTAACCTGTCATCTAAACCCTGGAGTAGGAACTGGCTCAACTTGCCTGGAAGCCAGTGTGTATGTTTTTGCTTTGAGAGAAAAGGCATCCAGGAGAGAGATGGGCTCTTACCAACCACCCCTTCTATGCATCTAAGTGAGCCCAGCAACACCTTCTCTGTGGGCTTGAAGGAAACGAGCACAGCAGAGACTGACAGAGCCTGTTCCCCGCCACCTGCGCATCATTCCCATCCAGGCTGGGCAGAGACATGAGCTGAGGGCCTCACAGTGAGGGGCTTCCTGTGGGTTACAAGCTAGAGCCTCCTGCCTGTGACCTTCCAATCCCGGTGCAGTGTCGGCTGAACACTCCAGGCGAAACCAGGAACACACCCTCCACATTTTAAACCATCGGCAAAAGGGGGACAAGGAGCCGTAGTATAGCAGCATCTCAGCAGTGGTTCCAAATGCAGGGAAAACTGAGGGGTGTGTATTCAATTCTCTTGAAAATGGGCTGTTTCTCTTAGGCATTCTATAGCTGTGCAAACCAGAGAGGTACCTAGCAATATTCTTTTTTGCATCAAAATCCACTTGTGTTTCAAACGTAGTATTTAAACTGACTATTGGAGACACGGTCTGGGGCAGGCTGGTGTCTGAGTTCATCAAGCTCTTTAAGCCGTTTGCTGTACTGCTATCCTGTGCTCAGGGGACTCTGCCCGTGGAGCCCGTGCAAGGAGGAGCTGTCCTGCAGTAGCACATTCTGGGGATGAAGAAAGGAAGCAGTGGGCATGAACCCCGTGGATGAAGGGGATTTCTCAGAAGAGGATCAGGGAAATGAAAAATCAGAGATGTCCCTGGGATCTGTTTCGGTGCTAAGCAGATTTCTATCCATAAGAACTTTTCAAATGTCAGTGACCCTAGGGTGGCCGAAGCCTACAAAACGTACATCTCCAAAGCCAACCGCGTGCCCCCCCTTAAACCCCATCTCCCAATTACCTGCTTTCTCCAGGAGTTTGCACATCATCCACGCGGTCACAGAAGTCAGCTCACTGGGCTTGGCTATCACAGTGTTGCCAGCAGCGATCGCTGGAGCCAGCTTCCAGGTCAGCAAGTAGAGGGGCAGATTCCAGGGACTGATCAGACCAGCTAAAAGAGGATAACAGAAGCATTGTCAGCAATGACATGCCCCTCAAAGCAGATGGGCCAGACAGGCTTTATGAATGAAAACTCCTTCATGCTACACCAAACTTCAGCTTACTCTTCCAAAATCCCAAACTTTTGTAGCCAACTTCAGGGACCTAATTCTAAACTGTATTACAAGCAGCTGTACCTTTAAAAACTATAATCAGTACAGTTTACTCTTTTCTTGATGACTTACAATTATATTTACGAACAACAGCAATATAAGTTCTGGGGCTAAAAGACTGTCACCTGTCCCTAAACATTCTCAGAATGTGACCAGTTTTGAGATTTGTAGACTGATCTCTGCACTGTTTAAACTCTCCCTCCTCATTATCAAACAGGCCAGTTACTATTTCTTCTAAATTCCTCCATCTCTGTTTCTAATCTCTTGTGGATTGAGACATAAAATCTCAAGCTGTTCAGAATTATTTGTAAAATAAGAGCAATAGGTTCTGAGACTGTGAAATCCATTTTAGCTAACCCAGAGTATTTTTTAATTTTAAAAAAAATCTTTCTAGGTTCTCACCTGTATCCTGACTAGATAGGTTTGCTGGGTAAGTAACAGAACCAACATCTACAGTGGGTCTCCATGTAACACTCTGAAACCACCTAGGCTTCTGACCATAAAACGTGAAAAATAAAACCTACATTATGAATAAGTAAATGGATTCACCTTATTTTATACACTGCCCTCAAGCCTGTTTACATTATTATTAGTTTACATTATTAAATTTCCCACTGAAAAATCTGCTTTTTAGGGGATAACAATATTTTTGCAGCATAATGTACTAGCATACTTCTTAGGAGGAGGTTTGAGCTTTTATAATGCCTTGAAAATACCGTTTCCGAAGGGCTCAGGTAAAATGTTCCATTTTCTTCCCCTTTAAAATATCTTCTTTTATTCTATCATAATATATAACTAGTAGGGCTTCCCTGGTGGCACAGTGGTTGAGAATCTGCCTGCTAATGTAGGGGACACGGGTTCGAGCCCTGGTCTGGGAGGATCCCACATGCCGCGGAGCAACTAGGCCCGTGAGCCACAACTACTGAGACTGCGCGTCTGGAGCCTGTGCTCCGCAACAAGAGAGGCCGCGATAGTGAGAGGCCCTCACACCGCAATGAAGAGTGGCCCCCGCTTGCCACAACTAGAGAAAGCCCTCTCACAGAAACGAAGACCCAACACAGCAAAATAAATAAATTAATTAATAAAATATAACTAGTAAAATATGGACAGTGGTTGGTTTTTTCCGAGGAAATAGTGACATCTAGTGGAAATTTTTAGTTATTGCAGATATTTATATGTCCTCTAAAGGGCAAGCAGCAGGAAATGAAAGAGGGAAGTAGATAATCCAGTCAAGGCTTATTTACCATGTACCTGGCACTGTTCTAAGTGTTCTACACTTACTAATTTACATAATTCACACAAAGATATATAAAGATAAAATTAAACCATCCTCCCAGTTTCCAGATCAGGATACTGAAGCACACAAAAGTTAAATCACTTACCCCACACATAACCTAAAATCTATGATCTTAATCACAACGCTCTCTGGAAATAAATTGTTTTTTTAAATTACAAGGGACAAAAAGTCCTGAATTGTGAATTTACAATCAGTATCATTCTTTTTTTCTGTGATTCCTCCGTTGTTCCAGGAATAACTAGGGAATTTGACACAAAGAAAATAAACTAGAATTGGATTGTTAAGGCCAATTAAATTTCAGATAAAGTAGAAGAAATTTCTACTTTCCTTTTTTTAAAGTCTGTTCCTTTAGATCAATTCTACAGGGCTGAGCATCTCTACATGCAGCTGTGGTCCAGGCTTTCACTGCAGCACCTACCGATGCCCACGGGGGTCCGCACCGTGTAGTGGAGACAGCCCAGGTGGTCCATCTGTGTGCACTCGGATGTGTGGTGCAGGATGGAGGAAGCGAAGAACCGGAAGTTCTGTACAGACCGGGGAATGTCCATGGTTCTCGCCAGGGTTAGGGTTTTCCCTGTAAGAAGTCAACAACAGAAGGCACTGTCAGTGTTCTTCACCTCGGACTGGGAGGAAGCAATACCACACACGTATCCTAGTTCACACTGAAGTAGCCTCTGTTTCTTCTAGCCTGGGATGGGCATTCCTTGGTTACAGAGAGCGTTGATCATAGTTTGATAAAACTATGAAACAATTAGACGTGAGGTTATAAGATGAAGTAGAGGGGGTTAGAGTTGAGTCAAATAATCTTTGTTTTGTGGACTGAACAATTCATAGCTGTCATCAGGAATTCGCCAGATGCTATCACTTCACCCACACCAGCTCTTTCAATTCAAAATCACCAAGCTTTGGACATGCTACAGAGGGGTTGGAATAATGGGTGTTAAGACAGCTGTATTTGCACATCATCAAAAAAGCATGTAATGATATTAACTGTCCCCTCAACACACAGTGGAGTCACTAAGATGGACACATGGCAGAACCACTGATGGGAACCTGGCACAGGATGCTGTGTGGCCCTTGCCCACCCATCATGTGCCCCATGCACATCCTAGATATATGCTTACCTGGATTGTTCCTTAGTTATCTTTAGTGATACAGGGAGACTCTGCAGTGTCAGGAAGCATTTTCTTCTTAAGGTTTGGAGTCAGGCTGCTTCTTAACTTTAGGTTGCTTTACAGCACGCATATAAATTAAAAAGATCTTGGCAGGGCTTCCCTGGTGGTGCAGTGGTTGAGAGTCCGCCTGCCAATGCAGGGGACACGGGTTCGTGCCCTGGTCCGGGAAGATCCCACATGCCGCGGAGCGGCTAGGCCTGTAAGCCATGGCTGCTGAGCCTGCGCGTCCGGAGCCTGTGCTCCGCAACAGGAGAGGCCACAACAGTGAGAGGCCCGCGTACCACAAAAAAAAACAAAAAACAAACAAACAAAAAAAAAAGATCTTGGCCTTTCCTAATAGATATCATTACAAAGATTTACAGACATTTACTCCATTACCCTGACTTCTGGGAAGCAGTTAAAAAAATTGGGAAATTGTGTTGGGAGTGGAACAGTGACCAACATATCGGAAATCTTTCTAAAAAACCATGTGACTGTTCTTCAAGTTATCTTTGCTTTTAGCAAACAAACTTATGTTTACCAAAGGGGAAAGGAGGGGGAGGGATAAATTAGGAGGTTGGGATTAACATATACACACTACTATATATAAAATAGATAACCAACAAGGACTTACTGTAGAGCACAGGAACTATATTCAATATCTTGTAATAACCTATAAGGAATAAGAATCTGAAAAAGAACATATATATGATATATACATACATATATACATATATAAGACAATTTGAAGAGCTGTCACATGTATATGTATATGTGTATATATATATATATATATATCTTTCTGAATCACTGTGCTGTACACCTGAAACTAACACGTTGTAAATCAACTATACTTCAATTAAAAAATAAATATCATGCCACAACTACTGAAGCCCGTGCACCTAGAGCCTGTGCTCTGCAACAAGAGAAGCCACCGCAATGAGAAGCTCGCGCGCCGCAACGAAGAGTAGCCCCCGCTCACCGCAACTAGAGAAAGCCCGCACGCAGCAAGGAAGACTCAATGCAGCCAAAAATAATTAATTAATTAATTAATTAATTAATTAATTAAAATTTAAAAATAATAAATGAATCACGTAGTGAAAAGAAACAAACTTGCTTTGAAACTCTCTACTTAGAACTAGTGGAGGGTTGCACCCTCAGCCCTCCTTCTTCCTCTCTCCCCATATCCATGCCCTTTGCCATACATCTTTGCAGTTCCTTCCACCAAACATACAGTGTATTTATTTCCGTGCCTCTTGAACTTGCGCTGGGCCTTGACTTGCTTTGGCCATCAGAATGAAGCAGAAGTGGGCCAGTTGCAAGCCTCGGCCTTCAGAGGCCTTGGCTGGTTTGGCTTTCCATCCTCTACCACTGCCGTGAGAAGCACGTGGGTGGGCTAGCTGATGGGTCCAAGGGGGTGGGGGTAACATGAAGAAAGTGTCCTGAGTTCCATCCACACGGTTAAGAGGCAAGAGACCAACTGACAACCTGGAAGGAGCGTGAGAACCGCCAGGAAGATAGTGTGTGCACTTCCCATGAAGAAGGGACAGTGGCGCTAAATCCCAGCTCCGCTAGAGAGAGCGAGCGTGGGAAAGAGGGAAGAGGCCGGCACAGATGCCTCTCACCTTGGTCCCTGGATTCAGCCTGGGCCAGCTCCTCCAGGGACTGTTCCAGCAAATCCGCCAGCCGCTGCAGCACCTGCGAGCGCTCCTGGGGGCTCCGGGAGGACCAGCCCGGAAATGCTTCTCTGGCGGCCTCCACCGCGGCTTCGACCTCGGAGGAGCAAACGGAAGAGGGTCGCCTTAGACTGTTGCTCCCAAGGGTTGGATGAATCCAGAATCCACAGGTCCGTACACGGCTAACGTTTTTTTCTGCCTAATTGCAAGTATTCGACACTCTCAGTACTGAGTCGCCCACAAAGTGGTGTTTACATGGCCAGCAAAGTCGGGGCACCACAAAAAAAGAAAAATGCTCCATTTTGACCAAGGTATCCAGAATGTGGCGATAATAGAATCTATTTGAGTAGCAGGTATACGTTTTCAATAATTTCAAAATACAGAAAATTTCTGAATATCATATGAGAGAGGAAACTTAATTAAGATGTATGGAATCTCTAAACTCTTAATGCAGTTTTGACACACTTGATAAGGTCTAAAAGTTTCTTTGAAATCACATCCCAGACTGTCATTTTCACTTGGAATGACTAATCATATTAGTTATTTATTGACTAATTTTTATATATAACGGAATGTGCTAAATGCTTTACACAAATTATTTCATTAAATCCCTTTTAAAATTCTGTAACATGAGTATTGCTAAGCCCGTTTTACAGATAAGGAAACTGAAACACAGAGAGCTCAAGTAATTTGCCAGAGGTCACACAGCTAATAAGTGGCAGAATCAGGATGCAAACCCAGATCTCTGTGGCTCCCAAGACCACAGCTGGCCTGCTATGGCATAACCACAGTCCCAGTCCCCTGCCTGGCTCCGCCCAATGGAAAGGTCCTCTGTTGGAGAAGAGGGCATCTGTGGTTGAACAGATAGCTTGGGGACCTGGTTTTAGAGCTAAATCCAAAAGGAAACAATGTATAGGAAGGTATCAGCAAAGCCAGTTCATGGAGGCAGAATGAATTATCAGGGCTTCTGCTGTCTTTCTCCTCTCTTAGGCAAACGTCTAAGCAATGCCTTTTCCAGAGATGGCAAATCCAGAGCCTGTGTCTCTCCCTTCTCCTCTCTCACAGGCATGACATTTATAATCACTCACAGCTTTCTTCCACCACTGGACCCAGGCTGGCTCAGAATCTTTTTCCACAAGCTTCCGGCATCTTTCTTGTATTACATGATCTGACAATTCAGCTGCCCTATCACCCCAAATCGGATCTACATGCCTTCTCGTTTTCTTTATGTAAACAAAGTCGCCTTCGGCTGAGCTAAAATAGGTATAAAAGGATTCTTGTCTTAATTACAAATGTTTGGAAAGTTGGTGGTTGATGCCCTGCTGCCAGCCAACAAGAGGAGGGTTCCTACCTACAGCAGTCAACGTAAAATCGAATCTTCCTACAGTTGTCGATGCAAAACTCTGATCTTTTAGAAAAGCAGAAAACTCAAGTCCAGTCATATTTTCTAAGTTGTCCTATGTCACATGTCCTACATCCATTTAATGTAGAACACATATAATGTACTACATACAATAATATTAGCAAAAGATAATACTTATAAAGCATTTACTATATGCCAGATGCAAAGGGCTCTACATATGTCAGTCAGTCTGTTTAATCTCCAGAACAACACTCTGAAGTAGGTATTATTATTATCCCCATTTTATAGATGAAGAGACTGAGGCGCAGGGAGGTTCAGCTGTAGGTCAAGAACATAGGTATTAAGCAGTGCAGCTGATCTCTGAAGCCAGGCAGTCGGACCCCAATGCTACGGTGCAAATGTTACTGCGTGTGTGTGACCACTAATCTAAGCATGCTGTGACCTGTAAAATAAGGATGATGATAGAGTCTTATTTGTAGGTTATGACTCAGATTTGGGACAATTTGTGTTCAATGGCTTAGTGAATGCACAGCACAAAGCAAACGCTGAATGAATGGGAGTCCTGTTGACAGACTGGCAGCACTGTGAGTGACTTTTGGGGAAATTGGGCATGTGGCTTGCATGGTAACCATATTTTTCAAGCCAGAAAAACCTTTTATGGTATCAGATGGAATGTTTGCAAGCTGGATTGCTGGGAAATCCAAAGTATCTATTCCTCTGCGAGCAGGTGTATCCATCCCTCATTCTCTCTTCTGCAAGGGCTGAGCCATTAGCTGCAGAAAATATTTCACCTGAATTTGGCATACTTGTCAATTTTAACTTTACTTTGGAAAGGACTCTGAGACAATGAGGGCTGGAAAAGCTGGATTTCTCATGTCTATCCCAGGTCATTTGAAGCAAACAAAATTTCAGGTTACAGATTAACCAACAAATTAGCCAATATTTGCAAACTTTAATCCAAAAGTCTAAAAGTTTTTTTTTAATGCAAGACAGATTTAGAATATTATTAACAGTAGAGAAAGAATAGCTTAGTTCTTTTTTTTAAAAAAAACCTTGCATATAATACTCATTTACATATGAAGGCTACAATTATCTTTTAAATAATCTAGTTCTTTGTGCCTTAAAAAAATAAATTAAAATCCATTTAATTTGAGCATAAATCCATTTAGATGAGTATACATTTATCAGCCACATTTATCACCCCAAATATATTTATCCTCTCAGTGCAATAACTAATCAAATATATCGCAAATATTTTACAAAACTCTTCAATAATATTAGTTCTACATCACTGAAAAAAACGTTTTAATGTGTGCACCATTAAGTACTTTGAGTAAGAAAAAGTAGTGTTAAATTTAACTTCAAAAATATGCAGGAATTTGATTCTGCATTTCATCATTCAAATGATTGGTTTTACTTTACTAGATATTTTGAAGACATGAAGAATTATTACAGGATAATATAAAATAAATCCCTGCGTTTTAAGATTTTGTTAATTTTTGTGAAGTAATGCATTTTTTGGGAATCCATGAATATAATGGCAAATTTAGGCAACACTTGGTTGAGAAAAAGGATCACTTAGTAATACTGATCATTCTTACAAATAATGCTTTTTACTAGGCACCCGTCAAGGAATGTCTGTGAGTTGTGGCTTTGTGTTAGGCTCCCTGGATTATTATTTGTTTCTGCATATGGTAACCTGAGATTGGTGCCGTGTATCATATATACCCAATTATAAAATAAACCTTCCTAGAACTAAAAACCTTCCTTCTGCTAATGTTTAACAATCCTACACCTTTTCTCAACCCCCTTTGCTCCTAGAAAATTAAGTTACCATAAATCACCAACAGGCAAAGTCGATTTCAGTCTTCTCTGAGTGAATATACTCACCTCTTCTTTTCCACTGTCTGGCACTCGGCAGTACACTTCCCCCGTAGAGGGATCGTAGGAATCTAGGTATGAGCTACAAGGTAAAAATTTCCCATCTATGAAATTTTCCAGCGTCAAAAGGGCCCTTGTTCCAGCCATAGCCAAGGACATGCCTGCCCTTCCCCTTGGCGTTCCTCAGAGAGGTTATCCCCCCACTCTCCCGACTCCTGACTTAGTCTCCTCCTCACTTCCAGCCCCAGTGACCCCATCTGCCAATCAGTGAAAGTGGGAGGTGACCTGACATTCTCCGAGAGTATTTCAGTTTCTAAACGCCGAATGAAGAGAGTTCCCAAATATTTCACAGCCGTCCAGTACGTTGTGAGAAATGGATAATAATATGTTAAAGTAACATCAGCTTATGTGTTCATGGCCCTTTAAAATGGTCAAAAGGAATCTGTGTGTATCATTTTATGAGATTCACACTATATTCACTGCTCGAACATTGATTAAGTGCCAGGCCCTGAGGCAGGTCTTTACATGAATTTACTCATTTATTCCACACAACAATCCTATAGAAAGTAAAGGTCATTACTTCCCCTCTTTTGTCCTCAGAGAGGTGAATTTGTCCAAAATTGCATAGTTGGTAAGGGTCCTTTTGTCTCCAAATCATGTGCTTTTTCCTCAGTGCATCACTGCCCTCACCCTCAGAGGTGGCTGAAGGCAGACTTTCTCTTTCCACCACCCACCAGTTTCTCTCTGCCTTGTCGCTGAACTGTCCATCCTAAAACCAGGGCTGCCACCGCAGCCCACATCTTCCCAGATGTGCCATGAAGGTGACGGTATCAGCCCAAACTATATACAATGTATGTAACACACCCAGGACTCATGTCCATGATGTATATAAGAAGTTAAACAAATTGGTAGGAGAAATGAACAACCTCACAGAAAGGTAAGCAAAGGATATGGAAAAGCAACTCATAGCAAAGGGAACACAGTGGGCTAATGAGTGCGTGAAAGGATGCTCTGCGTCACAGTTAATCAGGGAATGTCAGAGACAAAGAAGACTGGAAAAGGTTTTTTTTTTTTTAATTGAGGTAAGTTGATTTACAATGTTGTGTTAGTTTCAGGTGTACAGCAAAATTATATGTATGTATATATACATATATATATATATACATATACACACACACACACACACACACAACTTTTTCAGATTCTCTTCCCTTATAGGTTATTACAAGATATTGAGTTAGAGTTCCCTGTGCTATACAGTAGGACCTTGTTGCTTATCTATTTTATATATAGTAGTGTGTATCTGTTAATCCAAATTCCCAATTTATCCCTCTCCCCTTCCCCTTTGGTTACCATAAGTTTCTTTGTGAGTCTGTTTCTGTTTTGTAAATAAGTTCACTTATATCATTTTTTTTAGATTCCACATATAAGCGATATCATATGATACTTGTCTTTGTCTTACTTCACTCAGTATGATAATCTGTAGGTCCATCCCTGTTACTGCAAATGGCATTATTTCATTCTTTTTGTGGCTAAGTAATATTCCATTGTGTATACGTACCACATCTTCTTTATCCATTCATCTATCAATGGACATTTAGGTTGTTTCCATGTCTTGGCTATTGTAAATAGTGCTGCCACATTTATTTCATCATTAATTTACTAATACATATTTAAGTGGTTTCAACGTGAGAGAGAAAAGGGATCTTCTAAAAGCTAAAAGCTGGCCTGGCACTCACAGCTGGGCCATGGTGTTCTCCTACTGAACACTGACAATTCCTAAATCTGACATCAGACAAGGTTATTCTGTGCTCCTGATGCAGTGAGATACTGTCGTCACACCTGAGCACAGACCAAAAGGCACCGTGCAAACCATGAAAATGACTTAACATCGCCCTCTTGTGGTCAATATGCATGACTGCTGCTGCTCTACTGCGTTCCATTTCTCCTACCTCCTATATGAAAATTGATACCCAACTGCAGAATTACTCCCACTTTCTGACAGTGCCCAGTCCAGAAGAAACCCCTGCTCACCTGAGCCCTCCCTCCTCATTACCTACATGTGCTCAATTCCTCACACCTTCTTATGAGAAGCACCTAGACTCCATGGCGGTCTGCCTGCAAAAAGCATCAAAAAAAATAATTTTGACTACGGTTGTGTCCTGGTGGTCTTTGACTGATGACATCAACAAACGATGGGCATCAACATATGCTTGCTAAAGAATTTTCTACCATGATGTCCCCAATCTTAAAGTGTTCAACCACCTCTTCATGATCTGGACATTTTAAATCCTGCCTCCCCAATCCCTTCACCCTCTCCCAGAAGGACATCTTTTGAGACTCTTACCCTGCCTATAAATGATGTCATATGAGTGATGAATTTGTGAGTTACAGTCCCTCTAACTTTGAGTTTTATATATTTAGTTCCTGTGTCCCTTTGTCTTTTGGAATTTAGTGCTGCAGAAAAGACTAAAGATAATTTTTTGTTTCTTTGAAGATGATTTTTGGGGGTTTTGTTTTGTTTCCAAGATTGGCTTAATCTCGTTGAAATTCCCTTGTGATGTTTTACATAAAATATGGTGCAATCTTGGGGTCTTCCTGTTCATCATTTTCACCTATCTGCATTCTAGGAGTGGTTTCCAAGGACAACCTCTATATCATCAACTCTTCTGCAATTGTTATCTATTTTACAGGCTTCACTGAATGTTTAAATTTTGCTATTATGATTTAGGCTTCCATGTAGTCTCTTCTAATCTGTTCTGATTCTTTTCTCAGCTCAGCAATATCCCCCTTACATCTCACAGACACCATGCAGCAGTTATTGAAAGAAAACTTTTGTTTCCTGCAATACACCTGAAAGAAAGTTTTTGCCTGCATGTGCTCAGGTACTACCGATTTTGCCACAAGCCTCTTATTTCTTAACCATCTTTAAATAAAAAGAAATATACCCAAGCCCAGTATTGGAAAGTACTAATGTGTCAATTACTCCCACCATCTCATAGTCCACCTGAGAGCTAGGAGAATCCCTAGCAGCCAGTTGATTGCTGGTTCCCTTTCTGAAATGCAGGCACATTTGAATCTTCCAGGATCAAGAGGGTCACCCCAGCTCAAGAAAGACTCCAAATTAGAGCTGAGGTTCACCAGACAAGAGGACAGACAGAAGCAGTTTTAAAGTTTGCTTCTAACAAGTTTTCCCTTTCCTTCACTTTAAAAAACAGCCCCCCCCCAAAAAAAACAGCCCCTTCACACACAGCATTATAATTTTTTATAGAAAAGCTTATAATTTTCTGACAATACAGATGTAAAGAAATGAAAATCCTCCATAATGCCACCACCAGTGTTAATTCTTTCACTAACAATTGCATGTGTGAAGGACTACACCAACTGCTGAAAAAGAATCAGAAGCAAAACAGAAGAGGTCTCTTCCCTCTTGGGACTTACATTTCAGCAGAAGGAGAACATAAATTAATCATACAAGTCAATATAAAATTGCACCCACGAAAATATTCCAAGGAGAGAGACAAGGTCCCACTGAAGCACATAGTAACCCATTTTCTTTACACTAGTCAGAGGCCGGGGGTTCCCTGAGAAAACAGCAATGAGCTGGTACACAGGAGCAGAACCCAGTGTTCCACAGTGTTCTAATGAATCATTATCACATAGTTACATGGCTCATCTCACCCCTAGTGTGTTCATATATTTTTTTCCTTTTAAAAATCTTGAATATCTTTGGCATTTTCAAAGAACCAGGTTGTAAATCACTTGATCCGTTCTACTTTTGCTCTGCTGGCAAGATTCTAAAGCTAAGAAGGACTTTAGGTGTCTTCAACTAGGGTTATTGCTGGGCTCTCCTCATCTTGGCACTTGTACCCATACCTCACGTCAATGTGGGGTTCTGCTGGCTTGTGCCCCACTGTTAAGATTCTCACTGACGTGCTTCTTCTTACTGGAGGTGGGTAGGTTCTAAAGAATGGTTTTTACTGTTGGTGGGATCTTGATGCTGCTACTTTGAAGGCTAAAAGCTGCCCTGTTGGATGATTTTGCCAAGGCAAAACCTGCACCCCCTGCCTCCACTAATTCTGAATTGGTAGGAGATTGTGGCTTACGGGTTGAATTAGTTTAACTCAAGAGACTCTTTTATAGAAGTATTACAATCTTACTTCAGTATTAATGGTCCCCCCTCCTCACCTAGCCCCCTTCTAATGTTGTCTTTAGGGTGCATTCCTCCTGAATGCTTTCACACTGTTAATTCTCATTTGTAGTTTGTAGTGCTGAGAACGGTGCCTGGCTGAACTGTCAGCCCCATGATGACGGGCGCTCCAGAGCTCCCTCTGTGCATGGATATGGCAGACTCGCATTAGGGATGAAGGAAGGAATGTTTTCCTATTTACATATTTCTGTGACTATTTTAGAGGGAAGTTGGAAAATAATGACCCAGGAGTTTTTATTGAGCCTTCTTATCTAGAAGCGTTTTTAAAAATTAGCTGTATAATCCTAATTCCAATATATCTAGGTTTCTAATTTTATATTTTTACATCATTTTTAAAAAGCTACTAATATTTCTATCAAAAAATCTTGATTACATTATAAAATGAAAAGAGCTTGACTAATGATCACAATTCCAAGAAAAAATATGCCCTAGAGACAGAAAAGAAATACACCAATATGTTAGCAGCAGTAATATTGATATTTAGGCAATATTACTATGGGTGAGTTTTATTCTTTACTTTTCTGTATTTTCCAGATTTTCTAGAGGGAATGATTACATTTTAACAATAGTTAAAATTATTACTGATCTGCATATTTATGGGAGAAAAAAAAACTATGTCCAGAAATTGTTTTCTAAACCAATATTTGAGTTTCTAAAATTCAAATATTGTCATAAATAACGAACGTGTGGAAAAACATTAACAAGTCCAAACATGGACCTGAAATTTTTTTAAGGCATGTTACCATAGAGGCAATTGATCCAGTGGAGACCCATGAAGAGTCACCGTAAGAGGACAAAGCCACTTGTGTAAAGAAACAGCGTGACCATAAATAGGAAGAAGCAGAGACAAGAAGTACCTGAAGCACAGTGACCCAAAATGGATGTACTATTTAGTATGGTAAGTGTCAGGGGGAGGATTTCAGACCAAACCCAAGCTTGGGCGTGCTCGCCGGACACCTTGTCACTTAACCCCAACCTCCCACAGTGGGTTCTCTTAATGTTACCACCCCTCAACAACAATCAATTGTAAACATAATGTAAATAAAAAGATCACTCTATCACAATTCAGGAAGGAAGAAATAAACTCATTTTTACTACTGCTGCTATTTGTTTTACGCTAAATTTGTATTTAAAATTCTTAATGCTATCATGACCTTGTATGCTATACAGAGTGGATGTTTCTTGTTTTTGCATCCCACCCCCCTCCCCCCACCCCTAATCCATTTCCCCTTCTTCATAGCATCCTGAATTTCCTTCCAACCCTTCCATAATTCTCAGCTATGCACTTTGGGTGATATTCACATCACAACTAAAGGATGCCCCAAGGAAAGAAATTAAACTCAGTTATAGTCCATGGTGAGATGTTTCTAGGACTTCTGGAAAAGACATGTTCTTTTAGCCTGTCCTTGCCCTTGATGGAGGGTCTGAGGATCTATGTGTGGAATCGCAAGGGGTTCCGTATGGAGTCTGAGGGCAAAACCAACACTGGAGAAGGCAGAGTACAGATTAGTCCTTGCCTGACAGTGTGACTCGAGCAAGACCAGCTGAAAGTCAGGGCTACTGCAGGTCTTTCTTTTTTGCTTAAGTCACTTTAAATTAGGTTTCTGTCAGTTGTATCTGTTAAATTTCTGACTAATATAAATAAAACACTTTTTTGCCTTAGCAAGTTTACTCTCAAATAACAGCTACACATATACTTTTTAGTAAAGAAATGTGTTCACCTTGTGATCGTCCACCAAGCAGCACATTCATGTTCTGTACACTTTACCATATGGATGTTATTCTTCAATTAAGAAGAAATGCGGTTGAATATGGTAAGCCATCAATATATAAATCACACCATTTCCCAATATAAAAAAATTGTATCAGGGCTTCCCTGGTGGCGCAGTGGTTGAGAATCTGCCTGCCATTGCAGGGGACACAGGTTTGAGCCCTGGTCTGGGAAGATACCACATGCCGCGGAGCAACTGGGCCCGTGAGCCACAACTACAGAGCCTGCGCATCTGGAGCCCCTGCTCCGCAACAAGAGAGGCCGCAATAGTGAGAGGCCCGCGCACCGTGATGAAGAGTGGCCCCCACTTACCGCAACTAGAGAAAGCCCTCGCACAGAAACGAAGACCCAACACAGCCAAAAATAAATAAATTAATTAATTAATTAAAAAAAAATTGTATCATATCGTCCATGAGAACACAGTCCCAGCCTCAGCTGAGGACAAAATCCACTCGAAAGCAATGGTACCCAGGAGGGAGCTCAACACATACCTGTTAACTAAATATACCTTGGAGTTCCTTGAAACTTTAAAGAAAAACATGACTCTTACTCATAGGGGACTTACAGTCTACAAGGAATATGAGATAAAGTCATCATACATGTAATTATAAAAGTGAGAATGGGAAAAATGAAATTAAGTTATGGTTAGAAATGGATGAGATTAAATTTGATCTGCTATTAGGATAAAAAGCAAGAACTCACGTGAAAGAGTGGGGAAACCCTCAGGTGAAAAAGATCCCATAAAACCCAGGTCCTACTTAGAATCTCATAAACATCGAAGAAACACAACACATTTTGTTGTTATGCTCACACTAAGGCATTTTATTAGCTGGCTTTACACCTTAAATAATAATATTGGAACAATTTCCAATAACTGCAAACTAAGCAGTTCCAAATGGTTGTTTGTTGAAGGAAGAACACTCACTGCTCAACACAAAATACCTTTATTAACCTTCAACAAATCTTTTCCTACAGTTAACTAAAAAACTGCTCAGGTCAAATATTAACTACCTCAATAACCCATTTTAGTTATTCTTCCTTAAAAATGTGTGTGGTAAGTTGAAATGAAAAGAGAAAACTGTAAAGGTTTTGTGATTTGGCTGGAAGTAGAGTTCACGTCATGATGATTCAATGTCTTCTAACACATATTTCTGATAACTTCCGTAAGTCTAAGCAAGGTAAGTCCATTAGTAACATTTCAAAGGAAAAGCTATTTTTTTAAATGAAAGTGCAATATTTGCCTTTCTTTGCCAGTTGGCAACTTAAAATTTTTGTAGGAGTGGTGAATGATACTTCTTTGCAGCTGATTATAGCTTGAATTTTCTCTCTCATTTAAAAAAATATCAATTGCACATTGTTGCTTTAACTGAATAACTGGATTCTTTCAAAACACGGAGGTTAACTATCTCATTGTGTTTAGAAACATAGTAGAAATTCTGACCCATCAGCCTTTTATCTGTAAAAGAAAAAAAAAAGCATTTGCTATAATTTAACCAATCACATTATATGAACAACCAACAACAAAAGGAAAAAATGGCAGTGGAGTAATCATTACATCAGGTGAAACTTTTTTGTTTTTCCTGCAACTTTTTTCCTTCCCTAGTCTTGTTATTTGAGATTTTCTATAATCTCTCCATTATTTTCCACAAGAGACTGCATCTTATTTTTAGAATGCTCTTTTATAAAGAATGTTTTGATAGTTAAATGTGATGCTGCTGCTGCTGATATTAGGTAACATTTACTGAATGCTTTCTAAATGCAATCACTGTGCCAAGTGCTTTATGCAGACCATTTCATTTCACAACTCCAGAAGGTAGATTCTATTACTCCATTTTCATAGATGGATAAATTACAGGACAAATGTTGTTCTTCTGCAGCTAGGAATTAGTGGAGCAGTAACTCAGACTTAGACTTAAGTTTAACTCCAGAGCCTTTTACATGGTACACGTATAACTGAATTTTGATGCAACCTAAAGCCCTATGTCCAAAGTATCCATCCAGTTAAATGAACTGAGTAATTTTTATGCAGAAAACAAGCATATGAAGTAGTGAAGCCCCTTTTAAAAATACATGCATACCTTGGAGATATTGTGGGTTCCGTTCCAGGCCACCTCGATAAAGTGAGAATCGCAATAAAGCAAGTCATAGGAATTTTTTGGTTTTCCAGTGGATAGAAAAGTTATGTTTACACTATACTATAGCCTATTAAGAGTGCAATAGCATTATGTCTAAGAAAACAGTGTACATACCTTAACTTAAAAATACTTTATTGCTAAAAAAGGCTAACCATCATCTGAGCCTTCAGTGAGTCATAACCTTTTTGTAGGAGTAACATCAAAGATTACTGATCACAGATCGCCATAACAGATATAATAATAATGTAAAAGTCTGAAATACTGCAAGAATTACCAAAGTGTGAAACAGAGACATGAAGTGAGCAAATGCTGTTGGGAAAATGGTGCCTAGAGACTTGCTCAATGCAAGGTTGCCACAAACCTTCATTTTGTAGAACGCAGTATCTGTGAAGTGCAATCAAATAAGGCATGCATGTATTCATAAGATCTATATTAATCATGATAGTGTGGAAGAAAATTTAAATCACTGAGATTCTGGTTCATTTCTGGCTATTTTCTCCAAAACTCAACTGTACCTTACATTACATATTAATGTTTCAGAAACATTACTGATATATTAACTGAACTTTCTGAAGGAATGAACTGAGAACCAGTTATTAAAAAAAGAAAATGTAATGAGGGCACTTTGTTAAACAAAACCACTACCCCCAATTCATTTGACTCTTATTAAAGTCTATTCTCATGATTTGGACTGCATACAGATGTATTTTTCAATGGATTTCCTTTAATTTTGAGCAATATTACTGGTGGAGAAGACAGTTTGGAAGTCTCGTTATGAGAAGATCTAAGATGAAACATTTTCTTCCCAACATTCTTTTAATCTTTAATAAAATTTTAAAATGTTGTTCTAATATAACTGCACTCCCGTTAAGCCATAAAATCTCAGTAATCATTCTTAAAAAGTAGAAAAAGAGGGCTTCCCTGGTGGCACAGTGGTTAAGAATCCGCCTACCAATGCAGGGGACACGGGTTCGATCCCTGGTCCAGGAAGATCGCACATGCCGCGGAGCAACTAAGCCCGTGTGCCACAACTACTGAGCCTGCACTCGAGTCCGCGAGCCACAACTACTGAAGCCCATGCACATACAGCCTGTGCTCCGCAACAAGAGAAGCCACTGCGATGAGAAGCCCGCGCACCGCAACGAAGAGTAGCCCCTGCTCGCCACAACTAGAGAAAGCCCGTGCGCAGCAACAAAGACCCAACGCAGCCAAAAAATAAAATAAATAAGTAAAATTTTAACAAGAAAGTAGAAAAAGACATAATAACCACGGACACATAATCAGTCACTTTAAAATACCTCGGTGACTACACCAGCAGCTATGGTAGAACCACTGTAGCGCAGCATGAATCTCCCCAGCTCTTTAAAGTCTTTGTACAGCTCAAGAGCCACTGGTCTTTGTGTCTGTAGCTCCACCAATGCATTCTGGCCTTTGGTCAACAATCTATCACGAAAAATAAAATGGAAATCTAATAAAGGTAAAGAAATGTAATTAAAACCTGAAAAATATTTCACATTCCAACTACACATCAACTTAGTTTTTTAAAAACTTAAAAAGTAAAAAGGGATTTTCTTAAAATGAAAATATATGCCTTTGAATTTGGGGGGGTTAGTTGAAAGAAATGAGAGGAGTAATTCTAGATTTAAGAAATATTAGCTAGTTCGTGTGTGTATGAGTGTGTGTGTGTGTGTGTGTGTGTGTGTGTGTATTTTTTAAACAATCCTCCAAATTGAACTCTATCCTTTGAAGGACACTATAATCTAAAATACTCAAGACCCCTCCACCAAAGTCTTCCCTTTCATTCCCTCATGAAATGAAAGAAAGTGATGCGGTTGCATTTTAAGAAAGGAATGCAATGTCCTATGTCTTCCATAGTAAAATCCTAATTGGTAGACTATGTGTTAAAAAGTTATCTTTAAAGAGGATAATCTCCTAGTGCCAACACACTACCCTAGATCTCTCTCTCCCTTCCTCCTCTCTCTTTTCTCACATAGGAAGAGTGGTCCTTTAACAGACGTTCAGGATAAAATCATGTAAGATTTTTCCACAGTATGATGTTTATAGGAAATGAAGGGAGATGAGGCACAGGCCTGATTGCAAACAGCTTCACACAAATAAGCAAAACAACCAAGAATCCTTGTGCACGGGCCCCACCAGACTTACTGAAAGAGGGAGAACCCAAAGGGGACATTCTGAAATGTTCTCTAATTCAATTTTGATGTGTTCTAGAAGGATAGAGAACAGCATTCATAAACTCCCCTTCTGAAAGATTAATTCAGGGACAGACAGATAGAATAAGCCAAGGGTTCTAAAAAAAAGTATTCCCAAAATTCTAAATATTGGTTTTGGGCAATTTCAGCTTAAGGTCCCATTCCTTAGGAAGGAGAACATCTAATATACTCATAATTTGCATTAAGTTTGGTTCTAGAAAGTTTGATTCCATCCCATAAAAAGCAATCGAGTCTACAATGTGCCAGGAATGGAAACAAAGGGGAAAGGCCAAATGGTGTTGGTGCAAAATAAAAGGACAAAGCTACAAATACGGTGACAGGAAAAACTAGCATGAGAATATATTAAAACCTAGAATTAGCATCATTGAGCTAGAATCTGCAGCAGGAGCAGGGAGGGTAAAATTCAGGACTACATCTGATGAGCCAATGTCAGATTAAGAATTTTCCAAGTCAAAGAGCCTGGCTCCTGCCAAAAGAATTTTTTTTTTTTAAGGAAAACATTTTTTTTCATCTGAAAATACTGCAATATGTATCTCTAAAGGACAAGGAATCTTTCTATAAACATAACCACAAACCTATTTTTTTTATATTAGTCTCTGTTTTACAACAAAGTGAATCAGTCATACATATACATCTGTTCCCACATCCCCTCCCTCCTGCGTCTCCCTCCCTCCCACCCTCCCCATCCCACCCCTCCAGGCGGCCACAAAGCACCGAGCCGATCCCCCCGCGCCACGCGGCCACCCCCCACCATCCATCCACCCCACGCCCGGCAGTGCATCTGCCAAAAGAATTTATGTGACCCAGCTAACTAGATTAGAATCCTGGGCCTGCCACTTGCTAGCTTTGTGATCTCAAACATGTTATACAATCTCTCTAAGCCTCAGCTTCCTCATTTGAAACATGGGAAACATAATAGTACCTGCTTCATATGGTTGCTGAGAATGGAAACCATGTGAAAGCACTTATGACAGAGCCTAGAAAATAGTGGTCCTCAAGAAACATCAGCCATTAGTTCTATCACACTTCTCAGTACATTATGGCAGACACTCATGCTAGAAGCTGAAGACTCAAGTTAAAAATAAAGAACTATCTTTAAAAGAGAGGTGAAGTAGCCTCTTTTGTCTAACTAATGGAGAAACAGGCATGAGTTTAGAACAGTGTGAAGATTCTTTCTTCTACGTGCAGCCAATCCTAAATTAACCCTCTAACCACCTTGGCCTCTTACACAGGTGCAAATGAGGAGGAACACCCCAGGACTGAAAAAAAAGGGGATTTTGGGTGGGATTCCCCATAGGGCTGAAGTGAGGAAAACCCCAAAGCTGAAGCAGCCAAACCAAACTGTGGTCAACCTTTAGTTGAATTAGAGTAAGAAACTCAAGATTCTCAGGAAGCACCTCCTCTGAAAAATCCCGTGCCTATCCCAGCCAAGGGGGAAGTGTCCACACCTAGACCTAGATGTTAATGGTAAGCAGAGGGGACCAACATGTGGTGACCACCTCAGCCTAGGCACCAGGTGGACTTCAAGCAGAAAACAAAAGTACTTTCCAGGTGGGAAAAAAGTGTTTAGTTCACTCTCTTCCTGAGGTATTCTTAGCATAGGGCATGATTCCCATGAGGGGGTGACAAGAAAGTTAAGATGCACAATCAACTGGAATTTGGGACAAGTGGCTAGGCATAAATCAAATTCATCTTCAGAAATGCAGGACTGATTTTTTTAAATGCCTTCATTTTTACATCATCAGTATCTAGGGCTTGATACTTACATATAAACTTATATTTACATTTCTATTTACAATTCACACCCATCACCATCATATATAACTGAAATTATATCTAGCATTCCTACCTAAACAGGAGCTTAAATATTTTTGTGTTTTCATCTAGTCCTTTAAAACAATGATTTCTGGAACAAGTAAAAACAGACTTCACTTGTCACAAAGAGAAATATTATACAAATGAATTAATCTGTAAGGAATGTGCTTAAATTGTGTTTATTATTTATGCATTAAAACACTTACTTAGGCTTTTTCTTTGTGACTTCACCAGTGCTTTTGTTCAAGACGCTAATCAGTCGTTTAACAACAGCAGGTTCACTGACGGTTTGGTAGTGTAACAGCACCTAAAACAAAAAATTGTAACACTACAAAGCCGTTCGCTGCAGCATCTCTGGCACTCACACTGAATCACGTTAGCCTCAGCACTACTGCCTGGAGTTGCAGGATCTCCAGCTGCTTCCCCTAAGTCCCACCACTCCAAGCAGGTTGTCCCTTAACTCACTAGGGGAAAAGGTCATGGGAAGCAGTTCCAATTTCTCCTCCACCACCTGTGTAAACTTGAGTAAATTACATAACCTTCCTTACAGGATTATGATGAGAACTAAACAGCAGAGACAGTGTCTGGTACCGCAGATGTTCAACAAATGTTAATTGTTTCACCATAAAATTGAGGGAAGGGGAATCGCATGATATTCAGCAGTAATGAACTGTATTCATTGCTGGATAATGAGAGTAAAATATTATATGGGAGTTTAGACAGGCTTTGAAGACAGGCAGACCTGAGTTCAAATCCTAACTTTACACATTCTAGTTGTGTGATCTGGGGCAAATCCTGTAATTACCGTTTTCCCCCCAATATCCCCAGCATCAGGTCTCTCGTCACTAAATGAGGAAAACCAGATAATGTTATTTTAAAGTGGTGCCTAACACATGGTAAACCTGAATGAAGTTAACTGATGGCCTTATATATTAACTATTACTGTTCACATTTTATATGTAAGGAAATGAACATCAAATAGGTTAAGCAGCAATAAGGGTGCCAAGACCACTCAATAGGGAGAGAACAGTCTTTTCAACAAACGGTGCTGGGAAAATTAGATATCTACATGCAAAAGAATCTTACACCATATACAAAAATTAACTCAAAATGGATCAAAGACCTAAACAAAAGGACTAAAACTATGAAACTCTTAGAAGAAAACAGAGTGGGAAATCTTCTTAATGTTGAATCTGGCAATGACTTCTTGGATATGACACCGAAAGTAAAGGCAACAAAAGAAAATGTAGATAAACTGGACTTCATCAAAATGTAAATCTTCTGTACATCAAAGGACACTTAAGAGTAAAAAGACAACCCACAGCATGGAAGAAGATATTTGCAAATCATACACTGATAAGGAATTAAAACCCAAAATACATAAAGAAATGAAAAGATGCTCAACATCACTAGTCCTTAGGGAAATGCAAATCAAAACCACAATGATGGGGCTTCCCTGGTGGCGCAGTGGTTGAGAGTCCGCCTGCCGATGCAGGGGACACGGGTTTGTGCCCCGGTCCGGGAAGATCCCACATGCCGCAGAGCGGCTGGGCCCGTGAGCCATGGCCGCTGAGCCTGCGCGTCCGGAGCCTGTGCTCCGCAACGGGAGAGGCCACAACAGTGAGAGGCCCGCGTACCGCAAAAAAAAAAAAAAAAAAAAAAACCCACAATGATACACCCCTTCGCACTCATCAGTATGCCTATTATAAACAAACAAACAAACAAAAATCACCCCCCCAACACCCACACACACAAGAAAGGAAAATAACAAGGAAGAGGAGAAATTCGAACCCTTGTGTACTGCTGGTGGGAATGTAAAAATGGTGCAGCTGCTGTGGAAAACAGTTTAGTGGTTCCTCAAAAGTTAAACACAGAATTTCCATACAATCAAGCAATTCTACTCTGAGATATATACCCGGAAGAATTGAAAGCAGGGGTTCAAACAGATACTTGTATGCCAGTGTTCACAGAAGCATCATTTACATCTGCCGAAAGACAGAAACAACCCAAACATCCATCAACGGATGAATGGATAAATAAAATGTGGTAAATACTTACAATGGAATATTATTCAGTTTTAAAAAGAAATGAAATGCTGATACATGTTATAACATGGATGAACCTCAAAAACATTATGTTAAGTGAAATAAGTCAGACACAAAAGGACAAATATTGCATGATTCACTTATATGAGGGACGCAGAATAGGCAAATTCATAGAGAAACAAAGTAGAACTGTGGTTACCAGAGGATAGGGGGAAAGCGTGATAGGGGGAGTTATTGTTTAATGGGTACAGAGTTTGGGATAAGGAAAAAGTTCTGGAGGTGGGAGGTGGTGATGGTTGCACAAGGTGAATGTACTTAAGGCCACTGAACTGTACACTTAAAAATGGGTAAAATGGTAAATTTTCTGTTACAAATAGTTTATCACAATAAATTAAAATCAAAACATGAATTTAGTTAAAGTCTAACCCATTCTTCTTTTTTTTTCTTCTTAAATATATAGACAGTTTACCATATAAACTAAGGGAAACAAAAATATTTATGTATTAAGGAACTAGTCCCTAAATAGTGAAATTTAATTGCTTAGGAAGCCTCTCCTTGGTTAAATTTTTTAAAATTGTGAAAGTTTCTTCCCACAGAGAGTGGACTAAATGACAAAACGTGATCGTTTTTTTCTGAAACAAATTTCATCCTGGTATTCGTGAATCAACATAAGCAAGTAGAATCTCATAAAGCAGCACTGAAAAACTTTTAATTCATAAAAGAAACTACAGTACACAGGAAGACGGCATTACTATTCAAAATAACTACCAACCTCCTGACCTCTCCACCTCTCCATTGGCAAAAATTATTGCCGCATGAGTAAAAACACAGTAACCAACCTCTTCAGTTTCTCTCCATTGGACATACTGCTTTCTAAGAATGAGTGCCATTCGTTCATAGCAATTTCTTGCTTACCAACACATGAATTTTAAAACTTAAAAGAAGTATTTGCAACAATAACTGTTTCTTTGGACAGAAGCTTTTGCCCCTCCCCTTTTTTAGCATATGGGAGAAATGGAATATAATTATAAAACTAAAATACTTAAACACTATTTTATAAATACAATTTTATAGGATCAAGTTTACATAGAAATAATTATAAAGAATTATAAGCAAAGCACATGATTATCTCAAATAAAGGTGCAGAGGTATAAAATAAATTTAAATGAGCTAAATAAATTTATTCCCAATCTTTAAAATACTATCACTAATTTAAATAAAGTTTAAAGGTCTATTACTATTACTGCCTTACTTTTATTTCAAAGATGCATCAAATGGAGAAAATGATCTGTTTATATTTTTAAAGGCAAGCCATTTAATTCCACCGAGAAACATTTTTGATTCTCATGCAGAACCTGTACTATATAATAAGCTGATCAAGAAAAGAAAAATAAGTCTAATGGGGGAAATGTCCATTAGTTAAATGGCAAAAGCAAGGTTCCAAACTATAAACAGAGTATGGCCCCAAATAGCTGAAAAAAAATTTACACATAAAACAAAGAATTCGTGCTATTCACAGTAGTATCTTTTCTGGATAAGTAACAGTATAGTATAAAATCCCCCTCTTCCCATAAATGTGTATGTTCAAATGGTGCTAGTCAATGATAACCTGCAAACCAACCTCATAGCTTCAGCGTAATTAAAGTTTACCTAGGTCAAGCATCCCCAAAATATACCCATAGATACCAATGTACACAAAAAAATACTCTGAAATGTAAAGAATAGATAATTATAGGTTACACAATTATAGAAGATTTTTTTAATAAGATGTTAAATATGATTTTTTTAATTTATTTATTTATTTTTGGCTGTGTTGGGTCTTTTGGTGTGCGTGTGCTTTCTCTACTCGTGGAGAATGGGGGCTACTCTTCGTTGCAGTGCACAGGCTTCTCATTGTGGTGGCCTCTCTTGTTGCGGAGCACGGTCTCTTGGGTGCACGGGCTTCAGCAGTTGTGGCTCGAGGGCTCTAGAGCGCAGGCTCAGTAGTTGTGGCGCACAGACTTAGTTGCTCTGTGGCATGTGGGATCTTCCCGGACCAGGGCTCGAACCCGTGTCCCCTGCATTGGCAGGCGGATTCTTAACTGCTGCGTCCCAGGGAAGTCACAGAATTTTCTTATCATTTTTATTTTTTGTGTGTTTTCCAAAATTTTCCATAACAATGTATTACTTTTATAATCAGAAAAACTACAAATAAGCTTATTATTAAAAAAAAAAAAAAAAACAGAAAGACCCAATCTAAGAAGTAACATTTGGAACTCAGCAAAAAAGTATCTACCATTTTCCCTAAACGATTTTTTTATTATCATCAGTTTGTATCCTATTGATTATGAAATTTCTTCTCAATGCCTTTTTGAAAAAAACATCCCCAGACTTAAGGATCAAAATAAAGATGATTTTCAAATTCCAATTTCATGTTTTTCTGAATGAGAGTAATACAAATGTTAGTTGAAAATAACAATAGCATCATCACTTATAAAGAGAGTTACTACTTTTTAGGATAAAGTTATATTGAATTTATAAAAACAGTAACAAACATTTTGAAACTTACAGGAAATCCTTTAGTGATAGGAATTTCAATATTAAAGATGAGGATTCGGGCTCTGAAACGAGTGCAAACCTTAATGGGTTCTTTGGGGCCACAAAATATGCAGCCAACACTGTAACAACAACAAAACAAAAACAAAAAAGGAGAGCAGGTAGTTGGGGGGATAATTAAATACACATCCAATAGGAAACCTTTAAAACCATTAACAAGGTAAAACAATCCAGTAAATTAGGGACTTTTTCTAAATAGTCCCTTTTGGGTTAAAGCATGGCTTTACACCATTATTAACCTTATGTCATTTTCATACATTACAGTTTTCCCTCAAAGAACATGTCAGGTACACACGTTGACGCATATTAATTTAAATTTTAGTAGGTTCTGCTTATCATTCTTACACTTCCACAAGTGCCTATTTTTGGCCAAATGAGATTCAGAATTAACACTCATTCTATCATTTGAGCTGGTGAATTGCAAATTTACGCGTTTTGAGGTCCTACATCCAAAACAATGGTCGCTTAAACTCATTTTCTCACTCACTTGATTTTGATGACATCCATCCCAACCAACGTAAGACTAACATGATCGCCTGCTGCCGCCCAGTCGACAGGTTCATCGTGCAGAGTGATTCCTGGAAATGAGTAAGAACCAAAGCATACAGTGAAACACCTCAATATCAAACCATAACAACCAAGGGAGTTTGGCTGATTTGTGCCTCATCAGTCACTACTCATCATTTTCAATATGAATGGATTGAGATTGAGAAGTGTTAACTGTAAGCATTGAGGAAAACACACTTCGTCTAGACTTGACTCTTCTGGACCACCACCCTAAACATAAAGTGACTTGTATTTGTCCATAAAAGGCTGATTTCTACTTATTTAATCAAGATTTTTTAAACTCATGTACACGACTCGTATATTCATTAAATAGGCCCCATTCTAATATTTCTCTTATATTAATGGATATAGGCATAATAGTACAGTCCCAGTTATTTTCAAGACATAATAGATGAGACTGGGGAAGATGTCTAGTAGTATTTAAGCTTCGCTCTAATTAGACAACCACGTAAACAATCTCTGAGTAACCCACAGGGCATCGGTACTCAGTCAGATGGTACCCTCGGCAAGCCCCTTCATTATTCCTGACTCAAAAGAACTGCTCCCGGGGCTTCCCTGGTGGCGCAGTGGTTGAGAGTCCGCCTGCTGATGCAGGGGACACGGGTTCATGCCCCGGTCTGGGAGGATCCCACATGCCACGGAGCGGCTGGGACCGTGAGCCATGGCCGCTGAGCGGGCACGTCCGGAGCCTGTGCTCCGCAGTGGGAGAGGCCACAACAGTGAGAGGCCCGCATACCACAAAAAAAAAAAAAAAAAAAAAAAAAAAGAACTGCTTCCCAGAGAGACAGAGGCACAATGCTAAATAGTTTTATGAAAAGGAGGAGATTAATAGTGTAAGAAAATTTAATTTAAAAATGATCCCAGCTATTGCTACCTTTATTACCTAGGGAAAATCCTAGAGTATAATTGCAAAGGGCAATAAAACTCAGGTATTTGAATAAAGGCTTTTAAAAGGTTTCTCATATTTTCTGATTCTGTGGGGCAAGTTCCTTTCTATAGGAACTTGAGTCTTATGATGAAGACAGTATGTAGACCAACAACTGGGGAACAGTTCTTGATTGACATGTTTTTAGTAAATTACAATTCACCCATCTCTTCCTGAAAATACTTATTTTTTCCATGTAGCATACTCTTAAGTGAGTTTCTCTGAGACTCTTTGGGAGTTCAAGGAGAACTTTAAGGGCTCTGAGACAACCTAAAGTTTTATTCAAAGTTTCATGTAGGTGTACATCTGAGTTAATCTGAGAAGAGGGGCCATACTTTCATGAAGGTATCAAAGAGGTTCCTGACTCTAAAAACGTTAACAATTATGATATTTAAAAATGTTTGTCAAATTTCCAACTAATTAAATTTAGTTTTTACATGTAAATTTAAAATGACCATATCTGAGTTTTGGTATGAAATGCGGAATTGAAGTCAGGAGCTAGCTACTTACATAGACTAGAGATTGCCTTTAGCTTAGGATTTAAGAGCTTTCATACTAGAAGTTTAATTAACAATATAAAATTTTCTGAAGATAATATATAATCTGACTTCCTTCCCCCAAACATGTTACACTGTCCTACATGTGATATTTATCTTCTTAAGCACTTTCTTCATTGGATAAAGAAGTTCTTTTTTAACATCCTATGAACTTATATGTTAATCAAGTGAAAATGTAATTTAGAATTTCCACTTGTTGGTAGCAGATTTAGTCAGTTCTCTTTTTTAGGACACTACTGGTTAGTGAGCCACAGAAGCACCTAAAGTGTTCAGATGGAAGCATGCATTAAACCATCAAGTAAATCAATCAAAAGCATTAGGGTTAGAAATTGAGGACTGAGAATCTCCAAGTTGGGTTAGAAGGGTGGCTCTCAAGGAGTGAAGCAGTGCTTCTCATATGGCTTCCCTTTAAGAACCACTGGGTTAAAGGTAAGTGGCTGGAGTTTTTCTGGTAGGGTAGGGACAGGAAAGAAAGAGGGAAAGAACACAGAACTTTCAGAGGTGACCAAATTATGATTTTGGAGCTCACAAAGGAGCCAATCTGTAAGGTCTATGACCATGGTTTAGGATCATGGTTTTAATTCATGTCTGATTATATTAAAAAAAATTTCTTATTCTCAAAAAGGTCTTTAACATATAAAGAAATTCGTATTTCAATAGTATTGCAGCTCTTGATCACTTTAAGAAACAACAGCAGAGATAATTTAACCTAAATTTAAAGATGAAGAAGGGAATGAAAGCCAAAGTTATTTCCATTTAACCTTTTTCTTTCTACTTGCTTAGAGATCAAGAAAATTTTGTTTGATAAAAATAATATACACTTTTTTAAAAAGAATCATTTTCCACAGACCTTTTGTTTGCAAGTTTACTTTATAGTATAAAACAGATCTTCAGTTTTATGTTGAAGTCAGAAGTTTAGTTGGAAGCTAGAATAAGGTAAGTGCAGAATTATAAACTTTTAAGCAGAATTCAAAAAAGAAGAACATGTATACATGTAAGGTCAAATGATCAGAAGATAGAAACAATTATAAGCTATTATGAAAGGTCATATACATGCAAAAGCAATAATTGCGGCACTTAAAACTAGCTCAATTTCTCTTTTCAACATTAGGATTCTCTCCATTTGCATCTTATTTTCTTAAGTCTTCTGTAAAAAATTTCTTTTGGTATAAACATGATCTAGGTTGTTAACTTATAGTAATTCTGAAATACACATTTCAAAACAACAGACTATAGCACTCTGCTTTGCCATTGACTATTTAGTGCCAGGATGCCAGACTTAATTTCTGCTACTGAATACTATTTTAAATGTATCTGACAGGTGTCTATACATCTGGTTCAATCCTAGCCAGGCTTCTAGAATCAATGTCAAAAAAAAAAATGTTACCACAGTTAGAATGTTATATGTACATTTATACACACACAGTCACAACAGAAAAAAATCGTTTAATGTTTTCACATTTTTAACTTCAACAGTTAGTATCATTTTGACAGTCAGTTACAATTTCAGTAAGAGGTTAGTTACTCTGGAGTTAATAACTAAACTACTTTTAAAAATCTGCTGTCTCAACTTAAGGGTTATTTAACAAAAGAATCTTGCAGAGGAATACCTTTTGCAGTACAAGTTTCATTAGGAGGCATCGCTAGTAGTCGGTCACCAGTTTGGATATAACCAGCTTCAATTTTACCAGTTACACAAAATCCAGATCCTTGATCTGCAGAACATGCCAAAATTTTATAATGGTTCACATAACAATATCATCTATGTTTAATACTGCTAGCTATACTAAGTTCCCTAGTAGTTATATAAAACTAGTTCAATGAACATTAAGCAATGATCATTTCAGAATTTTTAATATATCTACTAAATATGACACACCACATTCTACTCTTGATTTTCTTATAAATAAAAATATTTATGTTAGAAAAAGTGGGAATTCATTCCTTTTTCAATTTTATTGAAATGAAATTTATTGAATACTTTCTAAGTACCAGGCACAGTGCTAAACTCTGGGAATAAAAGATGAAAATATAAGCCCCTACCTACAAGGAGTTTACACTAGTGAAGAGAAAAGCAAAAACAATTACATTGTCCTGAGACAAATGTTATTTATAATGTGCAATGAAAAAAAACAAGGTTCATCAAAGAATCCATGATGATGGGGAACGACTACACTTTAGCGAGGCACTTAGAAGAAGGAACAGGAGTTTACCAGATAGTTTGTGTGCATGTGCAAAGGCACGGTCATAACCAAATGTGGGACGTGCTAAGGCCCATGCGTCATTTATATGGAACTTATATGGGGACCATTTGGAATAATGAGGGAAAGGGCAAGACAGGAGGCAAAAGAGATAGACATGGGACAAATAATAACGGGGCCTCATAAATCACACTTAGGGCTTGAATTTCATCCTCAGTTAAGTAATGGGAAACCAGAAAAGAATTGTGAATGGAAAAGTGACATGATGGTGTTTCTGTGTCAGAAAGATGGGGAGGTTGACTGAAATGCATACATGGACTACAGAAAGGGAAGAAACTCAAGAATTTGAGAATAAGGTATGACAGATTTAGGGTGATAAGGTAAATGGGGGATAATGGCAAAAACAGAAAAATCTGAGATGTGCATTAACTGTGAGATAGGAAATTAAAGAACAAGATCCATTTTAGCCTTGGTGAATTTGAAGTATCTGCAAGACATACAGATGGAGAAGAGGCATTCAAGGGGGCACCAATCACACCAAACCCATGAGATTGGTACCCTGGGAGCACACTCCCTGTGGAGATGCCCAGCAGCAGTTAGCAGATGTATCTGCAGAGTGAGAACAGGTCTGGGTTGGAGATTTGTGAGGCATCAAGACGCAGGAGATAGATGAAATCATGGATGTCAGTTCAAAGGGAGCATGTAGAATAAGAAGAGGACTGAAGTGACAGAACACGAGTCAAGGGACAGAGAAAGAGGAGCCCACAGAGAAGATACAGAGAGGTGAAAGGAACAGAAGAGCAGGAGAAAGTCGGTCACAGAAACCAAGGGGGAAAAGTTTCAAGGTGGATGTGGCTACGAGCCTCAGAAGTAATGCCAAATTCAAGTAAGATGGAAGTAAGATAGAACTGAAAAATGTGTACTGACGTTGGCAACCAAGAGGTCATTTGATAATCTCAGTGGGAACTGAGATTGAGGCAAGCAATGCAGGCAGAAGCCAGGAAGCTGCCTGAAGAGAGAAGAGGTAAACAAGTAGAGTCAGCAAATCCTATTAATCAAAAAGAAAATGAAGCACCTCTTATATTTTAAATAGATAATAGGCATTTTGAAAAGAATTACCGTACCTCCTCTTCTACTAGAATGCTGGAAAATGATAATAATAAATTTCAATTTCATTGAATGATTTTCGCGAAGCACCTTCATTTATTCATTTATTAAACAACATTTATTAAGTGTGTGTTATGTGCCAGGCACTGAGCTAGGTCTTGCAAATATGGATATAGAAGTGATAGTACTTGCCCTCAAGGAGTTCACAATCTAAGTGAAATAAACAGCACAGCAACAATTATAAAACTGCATGAAAAATGCAGTGACAGAGGATACAGAGAACAGAGCGACACCTTAGGGTATGTGTGTGGGTGACCTCAATTATCACCCCAGAATTATCACTTTATTGCTGCTCAGTTCCAGATCTACTCTCTACTTCCTGCTCTGTGATAATGGAGATCTGGGGAGCAGCTGACATCTTTACCATACTGATTATTCCAATATATAAGTTATATATTGGAATAATAAATTACATCCTTTTATTTATTAAGACCTTTTATTCCATTTCCATTTTATATTTTTCTGTGTAGGGCCTTGTACACCTTAAACTGGATGTATTCTTAGGTATTTAATACAACACCTCCTCCAACACCTCTTCTGAGTTTGTCCTTCCTTGGGTTCTCTTCCTCAGCCCTAGGGTACCATATAGTGCCCTTGTATCTTACAGTCATTCTTTTTAATATATTAATAATCCTTTATATTAAACTTCCCATTTTACATATGTGTGGTATCTACTTCCTGACCCAGACTGCTATATATGGGTAGGAAATGGACAAGTAAAGAGAGAGAAGAGCACAACATGGGTAGACATAGTAGCAATAAAAACCCTATGTGATTAGGAAATACTGAATGATACAGCTCAGCTGAAGGATTCAGAAACTAAAGGAATCTAATGGGAGAAAAAAACTATGAGGCTAGACAGATAAAGGATCAGGGTTTTTTTATACTTGGAAGGTGAGTATGAGATGGGGAAATGGTAAGTAAACTGAAGATTCTTCTGGGCAGGGGTGTTAAGTAACTAGAATTGTATACCACTGGCATAAAGAAGGAAGAATCTGAAGACAACATAATAATTTTGTCCAACAAAAGAGGTCAGGAGAGAATGGAAAGGCAGGGACCATACTGAAGAAGGCCAATAGAGGTAGCACTTACCTTTGAAAACATCAGATACACATAATCTAAAAGGCTTGTCAACGGATCTTCGAGGAGGCTTGAAGGAATCTGGAAAAAAATGGAAAAATGGCAAGGTTTAATTTTCAAGTAATTTTTGACTCATGTCCAATGAGTCCACTATACTCCCATGTCTCTCAGAAAATAATTTTTTAATAAATACTAACAGCAAATTGACTGTGATTCATATAATACTCTAGTTTATAAAATGTTTTCACATGTGTTTTCTCATTAATGTCACAACAGTCTGTGAGGTAGATAGAGCAGGCATTAATTAAACAAGAAAAATTTAGCATCAGTTTAAATATTGCATATAATTTCAAAATTGGTGACCTAGCTCCTCTGACTACAAATCCTATGCTTTTTCACACATATCACGGTCCCCCATAAAGAACTCTAAATAATAATTAATATCAAGTTCATAATGCATTAAAATTAATATGGCAGTATCCTTACCAATTTGTTCTAATAAACATAGTCCTTTGTACCATTTTGTAAGTTCACTTGACTGAGATCTTGTGATTAGATTATCACCACTGAGACCACTTGTAGGGATAAAAGCTACATCACTTTCCTATAAAAAAGATTGAACATATGAAACTCAATACAACATTGTTTTTAAAAAGTTAAAAGGTTCACTATTAGCATAACTGTACCAAGTTTGCAAAAGCAATACTGTACTTTTTAAAAAGTAATAGAAATCAGAGAACTACTGCCCTGAAGTTATCTGATACAACAGTTTTCAACTTTCTTGATTTTGTGGGAGGGAAACTTACAAGCATTAAGCATTGAGTGTTTCCAAAACACTCAAGCATTTTTACCTAGTAACATAGGCGTATTTCACATTTTTGCTGGAGACATTTCTCTCTACTAGTTTCCACATTCCTCTGTGACCTCACTAAACCTATACATCTAATTTAATAGGTGGAGAAAAAGTCTTCTACTTATACTAGATCCAAGCCAATTTATAAATTGTATGCAATTTTCTAAAATGAAGTAATCCAGGGAATTCCCAGGAGTCCAGCGATTAGGGCTCTGCACTCCCACTGCAGGGATCCCTCCCTGGTTGGAGAACTAAGATCCTGCATGCCACGCGTGGCATGGCAATAAACGGTCAGTCAAACAAACAAACAAACAAATAAAATGAAGTAATCCAAACAATGTAAGATATACATAATACCAGGGAGAAATAAAAACAAAAAGAATTAAAATACTGAACAAGAATAGCAAAGTAGTTTTTTCTCTCACATCAGTAAGATGAGACTTAAGGAAAGTACCCAAATAAATTTAAAATTATCTTACCTTAAAACCTGCTTGCTTAAGAAAGTGCCCAAGTTTTCCAGTAATCTCTTGAAACCTTTCTTGTTGCCAATTAACCTGATAAAGATCCAATTTATTTTTAACACTATGCTTCAGACCATGCTATATATAAAAATTTAAATTTTTGCAATAAAATATAAAGTCAAGACTATAAAATATAATTATAAAATCTATTAAATATGAAATCTATTAAAATTAAAGCTCACAATGTCAGATCTTACTATTAATATGATCTAAAAGTAAATTTTCTTACGACAGAAAGGCTGGAAACAAACTCCAATGTTTATAGAATTTTTTGGATATGCTAAAAGTGACTTCAAATGTGGGGAGAAAAAGCGAATAACTTATTAAATTGTGC
The DNA here is from genome assembly GCF_964341445.2 of Mesoplodon mirus. Classification (NCBI taxonomy): domain Eukaryota; kingdom Metazoa; phylum Chordata; class Mammalia; order Artiodactyla; family Ziphiidae; genus Mesoplodon; species Mesoplodon mirus. The sequence goes on along the minus strand of NC_138986.1, from coordinate 28,510,507 downwards.
CTGGACCAACTGCTGAAATAAAATAAAATTACTGACACCCCCCCCCAAGTCAAACAGACATCTTAGTATATGTATATGTAATATAACTCTAGATAACCATTCCCATGCTATAGTATTTAGGAGTAAATGTAACAATGTCTGTAACTTGTAACTTACATGGAAATTCATGTCAAAATAAGATAGATTAATGGATGGATACAGGGGTAGATAGACAAAACTGAGATAAAGCAAGTGGTAGAATATTATGTAGCAGTTATAATACGGGTGTTACTGTAAAATCCTTTCAACTTTTCTTTATGTCTGAAAATTTACATACTAAAATACTGGGAAAAAATAAAAGGTATATGTAATAATGATACTATAAAAGAGCTATGTAGAAAAACTTAGGTGAATATGAATTTGATCTCAGGGTAAGAAAATACCTAAGCATAATGAAAGAAATCAAAAGGAAACAGTAATATCTTTAAATTAAGCTTACAAATTGATTTTTTTTAAGTTTCAAAAATGAGCAAACTATATAAATTCCAAAAGAAAAAATACAAATGATAATATACAAAGTATATTTAAATATTATGACCATTCATAGAAGAGTAAGTTTAAAGAAGAAAAATCATGTTTTATATATCAAATTGGAATACAATCTTTTAATAACAGCAGTGTTGATAAGAATTTGGGGAAGTGAACACACCATACAGAAGTAAATAACTAGAACTTTTCTCAAAGGTATTTTCATCATGTACAGCAAGTCTTTAAAAAAAAAAATATATATATATATATATCCTTAGGCCCAGAATTTCCATAGAATAGACTATTTCTAAACACACACACACACACACACACAAAACTGGAAATATTCAAAAGTAGGGGATTGTCTGAATAAATGTTAGTGTATCTTTAAAATACACTAGAATAAAGCTATAAAACCTGCCTCTTTGCCTCTTTGCATAAAAATTATTAATTACTTGGAAACATGAACAAGAATATTGTCAATTTTTTTAAAAAGTAGATAATGAAACAGACTAGAACCCAATATTATTAAAAAAAGATTTTTACGTGTAAAACTAAAATGGATGGAAGTACAAAATGAAAAGTTAAAAATTGGGCGGGGGAGTTAGAAATATAGGTTATTTCAGGTTTTCTTTATACTAAAATAAATATGCATTTTTATAACTTAAAATGACTTTAAGATTTATAAATTAATTCTGAAAGTGAGAATTTATCTTCTTGCTTAAAAATTCCTAATACCTCATTTATTTAATATTAGCATCATGAATTTATTTTTTTAAATATGACAACTGGACTAAGAAAATGTATACTAGTCACACCTGAGGTCATCAATATGGCAGAACATCATCTTAACTACCATCGAAAACGAATTCTCAAGAAGCCTTTACATACCTGATCCATTTTATTGACTGCAACTGCGAGCTGGGTCACTCCCAGAGAACGAACCAAGAGGCCATGTTCTCGTGTTTGTCCCCCAGTCTCAAATCCAGCTTCAAACTCTCCCCTGCTGGCATCTACAACTAAAACTGCTACATCTGCCTAAAAAAGAAAAAAAAACAATCAAAACTAGAAATAATGTCACAGCCATTTTAATTCAAAGGACAGATTATTAAATTAATTGTGTTGGTGAGATTTTAAAGGCAGACTCTAACCTGACACCAAATACAAAGCAAATCAAAGGAATTACACAGATGGATTAAAATTTTAAATAGAAGAAAGTACTAGCATGTGACAAAAAAATAATGACATGAATAAAAAATTCCCATATTTGATTACATAATAATTATGATAACCAGGCAAAGGAGGAAAAACATAAAATTAAAACATACTTAAACAGGGACAAATATTTATAACATTTAAGGTAAAAGTTATAATCTTAATATCAAGTCTTTATCAAAGAAGAAAAAAAAGTACAGCTCCATATAAAACTAGTTAAAGGATACAAGCAACTTGCTAAAGAAGAAAAATAAATGGTCAATAAACATTAAGAAAATTCAAATTTATTAGAAACCAAAAAAAAAGGACATTAAAAACACATCAACAGGACTTCCTTGGTGGCGCAGTGATTGAGAGTCCGTCTGCCGATGCAGGGGACACGGGTTTGTGCCCTGGTCCAGGAGGATCCCACATGCCGCGGAGCGGCTGGGCCCATGAGCCATGGCCGCTGAGCCTGCGCGTCCGGAGCCTGTGCTCCACAACGGGAGAGGCCACAACAGTGAGAGGCCCACGTACCGCAAAAAACCAAAAAAAACCCACATCAACATATTCCTCTCTTCTCCAATTTTACAAATCGCAATGTCAAAGATTTAAAAGACAAAATTATTACACAGGCAAGGGTGCAGGGAGACGGGCATTCATATACATTGCCTGGGGGACAGTAAGTCCACCACCTTCCTGGAGGGTTTTTTTTTTTTTTTTTTTTTTGCGGTATGCGGGCCTCTCACTGTTGTGGCCTCTCTCGTTGCGGAGCACAGGCTCCGGATGCACAGGCTCAGCGGCCATGGCTCACGGGCCCAGCCGCTCCGTGGCATGTGGGATCTTCCCGGACCAGGGCAGGAACCTGTGTCCCCTGCATCAGCAGGTGGACTCTCAACTACTGCGCCACCAGGGAAGCCCCCTGGAGGGCATTTTCACAGTAAGTATCAGTAGCCTTAAAATTATGTTTATTTTGTTTCCCATCAACTCTGTATCTAGGAATTTATCCTAGAGAAGTAATTATGGATCTACAAAGAAATTTGTCAGAGTACTGTTTATAATGATAAAAAGTTGTCAATAAATGAATTTTCAAAAAATAGCATAGGTTCCCACTATTCCTTTGTGTTGTTGATGCTTCTTTATGTGACTCCACTTGCACCATATGAATGCAGTGTTTGAAAATTTGCAGAAAACAGTTTGTGCAACCATAGGTGTTCCTCCATTTTCATTCTCATCAATGATTTCTGTCAGTGCATCATCAGGACATTTCTTAGATGAACACTCCATCTTTCATTTACCCCTTTCACAGTTTTTGCCTTGTATGCATACCTGTTCTTATAGAAATCTGCTTTTCTGTAATTCAGGATATAATGGCTAAATCTGGCACTCCCCTCTTCAGCTATCTCAGACTGTTACAAGACAATCACTTTTTCTCAAGGGTCCTCTTATATTCGATTCACATCAAGTGCTCTGGCCTTTTGATCAGAACAGAGTCCAGAACAGCTTTTCTCTTTGTTGTTTCCTCAGTGACACTTCATGTTTCTGCTATCAGTTTTTAAAGATTTTCACATGTCATCATATAATCCACACCATAATGGGAAATGAAATGGTCATAAAGTAAGTAAAGAATTTATCAGATACTTTGTTCGGAATACAACAGAACTTTATAATTTAAATCATAAGTATCATGTACATACTTCGGTGGGGGCAATTTACACTCTTATTTCTATTCTTTTTCTTTTAATTCTTACCCAAATATCCCTTCTGCTTTATATCTACTCTTAAGTACATCATTCATACCCAATCCTTCATGACTTTTAATGTTAAACTCCTAATTTCTTCAATGAGATCCAGTTCTTTTGATCAAGGATTCTTAGTTAAGAGCACAAACTAAAGCAATCAATTTGAAAACTGGCTCTTTCACTCATGTGTAGTCACTAGCAGGTCTCACACCTCAGGCAAATAGACAGCTATCGCACCTCACAGAAACACTGGGGGATAAATGTAGTTTACTTAAAGCCCTGACCTTCCAAATCCTAGGCTCAATGACTGTAAATCTCCTTCTCATCAGGTTTTGCTAATAACTGTCAAATTATATTTACTTTTTTAGATTAAAAATTGAAAGCCATTGAACTGGTATTAAGATACCTAAGTCAGTAAGTATTCTTCCTGATCCTCTTTCCTATTAACATCTCAAAAAAAATTACTGGGCAATTTCTCTATTCTTTCTAAGCAACAGCTTGTCTTTGGGAGCTCAAATGCCTATACATTTTCAAGGAAGCCTTTTAAGTGGTAAAAAGCGATCTCTCCTCATCCATCATGTATACTGTGTATATTCTTCTTGTAGTACATCTGTGTTAGCCTTTCATTGTTACATGTCTTACCTTTCTACACTGTGATTTCCTTGAGGAGAGGCTACATGTACTATATGCATCTCTGTATCCAGAAAAGCCTACCACAGTACCTCATACACTGGGTACGTTACTTATTATCTTTGAGCCTATTTCTTCATTTGTCTTATAATGGAATTCAATTAAATAATCTCTAAAATCCTTTCCTACCCTAACTCCATCAGGAGTTTGGAATAAATGTTCTTTACGATTACTCTGGACTCTAAGATTCTAGGATTAAAAAACATTTCAGTGTCATTGTGTGTTCTGGTGTTTGCCTCTCCCATTAAACTATCAAAATGTGCTTTATAGTCCATCATATCTCCACAGTGCCTACCATTGTGCTTGGCACATAGCAGGCATTCAGTAAGTTTTCACTGAATGAAAACATACATACATACACACACATACACACACATACATACACACATACACATACATACACATACACACACATACACATAAGGAAACAAAGAGAAAAATATCTCCTTTGGTAAATGCAGTGAGAAGTGTATCAATTTAAAATGGGGCTAATATGTATTTCACAGAATTGTTACAAGGATTAGATTAAACTAAATGCATGCAAAATACCTAGTAGAGTCTGGCCTGTATTCAGTACTCAATCAATGTGATAATTATTACTTTTCAATCTTCCTTATCTCATTCAGTCCATGGACTGTAAATTAATATTCTGAAACTATATGTCAACTTCCTTAAATAGAATCAAATACTTCCTTATTTATCTTCAAATATATTCTAATTTATTCATATAACATCCTTTTTAGGTTGACATGCTCATAACACTTGTTGATAAACATTCCCTTTAAATAGGTGGAAGAACTCAGGAAATGGTCAATCACTGAACACTTTTGCCAAGTGACACAAACTTTTGAACTCTCCATATTTTCCAATAGTCATCTATTATAGAAGAAATCAATGTCCTATATGTGTAGTGCTATTTGCATTGTTTTAATTATTTAAAGTTATTATCTTTGGCTTTTTCAGTATCCTCATTAAGAATCATGTAAGCTTACAAATTGCAATGGCTTTTTAATCTTAAGAAAGCAAATAAACCACAGGGGGAAGACTCCCAAGCTTCACTATTTCTGCATAAATTAACTCTTTAAAAAGATATACGACTTGAATATAAATATAGTAAAAAGGCAGATGTTGAAATATTCACTCCAACTTAGTAATAAATGAATTATAAAGCTATGCCTCATTGAGCCCTTACCATTATTTTTACTACAAAGAAATTCGTAGCTTTTATACATTTGCTTCTTTGTAATAAATTAGAAAAGGTTTTATAAAGTACCAATAGAGATCATGAAAAATACATTTCTCTATTTTTTTTTCAAATTTTTAAAAAAGTTAAAATTTTAATATTTTAAAAGTTATAATCCTAGCATTATAACCTCAGCATCGGGAAATTTTATGTACAATCAGTGTACTTTGGTTAAGAAAATATCTGGTACCTGGGCTGCTCCTGTAATCATATTTGGAATGAAATCCTTATGGCCTGGAGCATCCATTAATATAATAACTTTGGTTTTGGTCTCAAACTTTGTCATACCAACATCCATTGTTACTCCCCTTAAAGAAAACATAAAATGGTTAGAATGCACTATAGAAATAATCAGTGTTATGGATTAAATTATTTAATAATATAGGTGAAATGACAGTCTAGAAAGTAATAATGGGAATTCTATTATATAGTCTATTATTTTGAATAAGTAGGCTATCTGGAAATTCTGCTGTAACAGAATTACACTGATATGGCTTTAAAACAAGGTTTGGATATAACAAGAGCTTAATCAAAATGATTGATGCTTGCCATTTCCTTTTTTTTTTTTTCAGTAAGAAGCCATACAGATTGTGAACAAAAAAAGATATATAGGGACATATCTGGAGTGGGAAACAATAAATATTGCACATAAGAAAAGATAAAAATGAAGAATGACCACTATCAGAATGTACCTTTCCTCATTTTCTTACCTTTATGCTTCACTAATTATAGAAATAAACTTATAAAACTTTCATTTGTAAGGTTGGTCAGTATGTTACACATTTAGCAAACAGGAAATATCAAAGGAGATGCACAATTTTTTAACAATGGAGAGACAGGGACAGTAGTGGTTTTGCATCCCATGTCATCCTCTTGGAGTCCAACACAGTGCCTCTTCTTAGCCACAAAAACATAGATTCAGATATAAGAAAGCCCAGGAGGGTCTACAAAAGTAGCAAGTCTTTCTAGACTTTAGGAATTTAAAAAGGGAAATCACATGGGCAATAAACTAGGTAATTATTCATCCTGGTTTGCCCAGGATAGTCCATAGTAAGGAATGAGCACTCCCTTCTACTGCCAAAGTGTCCCAACAATTATAATGGTAAATTATGTGTCCACCCTAGCAGTCAGGTAACTGTGGGTCTCCTTAGTCAAGTTATTCTAGTTTAATCCGAAACCATGGGCCATTTGAGTTTGCAAAAATGATACTTAATTCTCCTTAATAATCCCCAAATAACTGCCTGAGAATAGTGATGAACCAAGACTAAGTCTGAGCTCCTCCCTGGACTGCTTTAACCATACTCTTTTGACCCAGCTCTGCTCTGCATTTGTAACTGAGAGGATATGAAAATGTCACTTAGGCTACTAATTTCTGTCCAACACCTGAGCAGAACAGAGGATTTATAAATACTTAACATGGTGGGATAAGCAATTCACTGTATTTTTGAAATGCTACTAAGGAATATATAGTGGTGAATTAAAACTCCCATTATGTATATGGAAGCTTCTGCTACCCACAGAATAAAGGAATATTCTAAAAATTGTAGAATGCTGAGCAATAGAAAACTACCAGCAGCAAAAATATGACAGCCAACTATTATTAAAAAAACACTAAAATTATTAATTATTCTAGGAAAGAGATAGATTATTAGCTTACTTGCCTGCTCAACTCACACATGAAGTAAATTCAAACAAAGCCATTCTAACTTAATTATACTGTCCTCAATCTCTTTACCTACTTAATAGATGGTACAAAGAAAACTAAAAAGCCATATATCAATAATCTGCTTAATAAGCTGATAGGTGGAAATTTAGTCTTCTAATACTGACATCATACAAAATTCTGTTTTCCAATATTTGTTTTCCAAAAACGTGTAACTGTCCAACTATTTTTTCTTACTAGGTTGTAAAACAAACTTGTGATACTATGAAGAATAAGAAAGACACCTACAAGAAAAAAACAAAACAAAACTCAAACCACTATGATATAAAATTCTATTTACCAGAAGAGCTAAGGAATATTGTGACCTGCTTTATTGAGAATTATCTTATATCAATACTCCAAGAAAATAAACATACATACTTTTAAAAAGTATGAAAATCCAAATATGTTCTCTAATCATATTCAGAATGAAGACATCAGAGAACAGAGTAACTTCTTTGTTGATTCAGGACTTTCACAGGGCTTCAGTCTATTATTTTGAGACAGTAGGTATATTTGCCATTTCACTTAATTATAAGTGTCCTCTTTCTTTCCTGACAAAGGTGCCATTGGCTTCCCCATCCCTACCAGTTCTAACATGAAATATCCAAAAAACTTCAAGAGAAATACTTTGGCCAGAAGTATATGAATATCTACATTCTCCTAAAATCTCACCAAAGTTAGCATTGAACACAGTAACACATACAGGAGTAATCGAATGGATTAGATCTACCTGGTAGGAGACAGGTTTAATTACTTGTTTGTTGACTCTGTCTCATAAAAGCATAGTACAGAAAGTATAAAGATGAATTAAGCCTGGTAATTTGAATTTACTGGTCATTTTGATTCTAGATAGAAGACAGTTTACTACAAAAAGTTACCTTTCCTTTATAACCTGATATAATAATCTTATGTATATTAACATTATATAAATTTTAAATTAAGAGTCTTACTCATAATACTCATAATTCAAAATCAAGACAATTTGACATACACTCAGGGAAGTGACAACCGAAACTTCTCCCACAGAATTAGCTAAGGGTTTCTACTGCCTTTTTCTCTCTTTTTTTTTAACTTTTAATAAACATTTTTTAAACTATTTTCATAGAATTTGGAAGAGTAAAAAATGTATGTAGACTACAATGAAAACTACAATAAAAACATTTCCCTGATAATTGAAAACTTTTTTCTAAAAATGGTCTCTAAAATATTCCATGCTTTGTTTCATGCATATTCAACACATATTACATACTTATTTAAAAGACTATATACCATTTCAGAATGAAAATTTTGAAATATAGTGACTACCTTTCCCTTTCTTCGCCAGTCTCATCCAAGACCCATGCATATGCAAACGAAGCTTTGCCAGCCTTTTTAGACTCTTGTTCATACTTATGCATAGTTCTTTTGTTTACATTACCCAGAAGATAAAGCAAATGGCCCATCAGAGTACTTTTCCCAGCATCAACATGACCTAAGGAAAATTGATTGAGGATTAATATTAGGTACATTTTCTAAATGTTGTTCACATTGAGGCGTTGTGTGAATATGTAATTCAATAGTTCATGTCAGTGTTTAGAGTAATAAATACCAATTTTTATCAAATAAGAGTTAAGACGTCTAAATAGAGGGGAAAAATCATGTCTCTTTAAAGGGGGGAAAATTTCCTTGATTTCTGGAAATTAAGATTGTCAACAAGACAGGCAATTTTCAAATGTTCACAAAATGAAAATGCCACAACCAAGTCTAATGACCTCTTTAGTGACTTGGCATTATTTCACCCAGAGTGACCTTGGAAACTTGACATTATGATGCAATGCCTCCTTGCTTCATGTCTATTTACACCCACACAGAAATGCAGAGGGGAACGAGCTTCCATGCTGCCACTAGCAAGTTGGGCTTGAGCAGTTGACTGACAATCTGGAGGAACAAAGGGCATTACCAATGACCACTAGGTTGAGGAGTTGCTTCCCTCCTTGCCGCTTTTCCAGCTCCGCTTTGATATCTATTTGTTGCCTCAGCTTGCTAGACTTTTTCACCGGTGTTGGTGTTGAACTCTGCTCTTCTGATGCTTGAATGGTGTGGGATGGAAGAGCTGATTTAGAAGCGGTCTCAAGTACATCAGAAGAAACAAGGCTGGTATCTTCACTAGAATGTCCTTTTTGAGGTGTGTGGAAAATATGACCATTTTCTTCAGCAGTTACTCTACAGAAAGCACAGATAGGAATAAAGTGCTTAAAACAATTCGACTGACATCCTATAATGCCAGAAAGGCAGAGAAGTTGTCTCTTCATATTCCTTACACTTGCAGACCAAAAAATGATCTTCACTAAGTGGCTAGAGTCTGTTAAGGTGGAAATGATAAGTAGCTAGACCCAAACCACACAAATACATACATGGAAGATCCCAGGAGAAAAACAGACGACCAAAAACTAAGATAAGAAGAAAATATCCCATAGAATAACTGAAATTCAATGTGTTAGCCCATAGCTTAGCCATACAATCCTATCAAAACAGATGGCATAAAGGAGATATTTTGTAAAAATTGGCACTGTGCTCCTGGAGATAAATCAGTACTAAAAAAACAGCTTTATCAGTTTTATCCCTAACTCATTTCTCCAACCGGACAGAGACTTACAATTTTTTTTTGCTCAAACACTATCCTTAAGGGATATATCGCTAAATGTGTACATTTTCTCATTACTTTTGGCAAAAGAGTTTTAATTCATTAATTCAACAAACACTTGATTCACTAAAAACTATATTAACACATACTAGCACTGATGTTGAGAAGAAAAGATAAAGAAATGAAAAAGTTATCAACTGATCCCAAAAGCTTACAATCTATTGAGGAGCTCAGATATGTAAAGTAGAAGCAATACCATCTAGTTTAACTTATTTCCTCCTTGACAATGACAATGCCTCCAAAAGTAAACACTGATCTTAGTTCTTCAATAGTTCTTGGACTATCCTCCATAGAAACTATACCAGTGCTATGCCATGGATAGCTATAAAGGATGTAATCTAATCAACAAGACTATGATGTGTCTTACCTTTCCTTCAATGACACAGAGTTAGGACAAAGAACAGGTTAAATTGCAAGTTATTAAGAATGAAACCAATTATATGTGACAATGTGGATCTGGCAGAGAAGAATTACATACAGAAAGCAGTTTACAAAAATAACTTAAGGATTGCAGCGTAATGGAAATGTGTACGAACAGTAAATCTGTCAATATTTTCTTCTTGCCCACAATAACAAAAACAGATTCATTGTTCCCCTTTAGGGTGTTTTTACATGCTCAACACTGACCCTTCCTCCTATGCCTCAGGAAAGAATCACATTCGTTATATTTGCAACTTCATTAAAAGCCTCATATTCATTCCCATTTTATTTTGGTTTTGCAAATCTCCACTAACCAACTTTGGTGTTCACTTTTTAACACTGCTTAAACAGATTAGCTTCATCTCAAACTACAGGGAAAAAATATAAGTATGTGGAAAATGTTCCCATTCTTTTTTTTAAAAGAGTCCAACCGACTAAGTTAAGTAAATCAAATTTAAACTATAATTTGCAAACATTTATTTGAATGACCACAGCTAGTTCTCTAAAACAAAAACATGACAACTCTGCATTTAGGGGAGTAAAAAAAAAACCCTACAAATTACAATAAAAGTATTCAACCAGAATGACTAGTCACGTCACAGAATCTGGTTCTGATCAGACCTGAGAGAAATCACAATCTCTGGCTGCAAATCTTTCTGTTTTCAGTGACAGAGGCTTTTCTTCAAAGGAAAGCTCACGCTAACTCCAACATGGAAAACAGATAAAGTAGAACAGCTATGGCTGACACCGTGGGTTGAGGCCTGAAACTCAGCTCACCCACCAATCCAGGCAGCCCTGCTCAGGATAGGAAGAGCATCACAAAACATGGCCTGACTCGATTATTTCATTTACAATTCAGTAACATGAAAGGTTTGCTTTTCTTTCACTTTCATAATAACATTCCCTTCAAGTAAATTTTAGGCAAACTGCAAATTAGTTCACTAAACTGTACAATGTTAGAGAAAAGGGTCAAAGTAATTAGAAAAGCATCGACGAAAGTCTGTACTTAGTAGAAACTTCTGCATAATATGTAGTAAAAGTTAATGTTTTAAGATTTTGAAAAATCTCAAAGATGAGGTCTAAAAATGACCATTCTGGGTTCAGGATTATAATTACTGACTGGTACAAAAGAAAGTATAGGTTGGTTGAATATTTTTTCAGGTGCTTTCTGATATAATTTTGTAACCTTATCTACTATTTTAAAGTGACCGGTCTGTTTTTTTTTTTAAACCATCTTTCCAAGAGTGGGAATATTTCTACATGAATCTAGAGGCTTAATCTTTCTTTGTGAGTTATTTAAATGATACTGGAAAGCTAATAATTTAGATTGAAGAGGTTAAGCACAGAGTTATTTGTTCTCTATGCAAGGTTCTAACGATTTTTACTTACTGCACTTTCTAGAGAGATATTTACTACCTTTACTATTAGTGAAGAAAAAGTTTGCTGTTTCAGTTTCTTCTAAGAAATGCATTATCCTTTTTTTATAAGCTGCCACTGGGAATCACACTATGTAGAAATCTATGATGCTGAAATCTTGACTCAAAAGTGTTTAATTATGTTTCTCTGTGCTTTCTTGAGACCAAATCAAAACAGCCTAAGTATTATCCCTATTATAAATATCTCCCCAAAATCCTATAAAAGTATTTGAAGTAAATATAGCTTGGTCCTTGAGCAACAATATGCATTCTGAGTATCTCCATTTGTACTTGCAGACCTTTCACATTCTGATGACTTCTCCCACAGGGCCACATCAAAATATTGGCTCACAGGCTGCTTTTTACCTTTATACTATTTCCAGGTTTATTTTTAAAATAAAATGTATTTCTCCAAGGAATCTGATCAATAAATATTTAAATAACTGTTCTATGAAAGGAATATGATGATGAACATTAATGGTCCCTGTCCTCATGAAGCATATAGTCTTGTAAGACTCTGAAAGGCTTGCATTATACTTGTAAAGCATAGAGGTGGGTTTCTAAGAATTATTTACTTATATTTACTATTTATTTTTTTCTTGATCATTTATTACCCATTATTTTTATAAATATTCACGTAGATAACTATGCATTTACTTCTAATATACAGATAGATTAATATACATAGACAAGTCTAGAATCAAGCCTATTTTCTCATTCCCTTTTCTTTGTACTATGCTCATCTGCATGTTGCTTTCTAAGCCTCTGAAACCTTCTGCATAAGATTATAAAATCCTTAGAACAAGGAATTGTGTATTCTATTTACTTTTTCTCTCTCAATGAAAATAATTCCATAATAGGATTAAATGGCACTCAAGACATGAGAATAAAAAAGGTACTTATGATTCTTACAAACCAACCTTCATTCAGAGAGAAAAGACATACATTGAGCTTTTTGTTACTGAATCAGGATTCAGAATTATTTTAACGGGCTAAAGTTACTCACATTAAAAATTAACTTTTTCATTCATCCATTTAACTAACATATACTGAATGCCTACTATGTCCTAGATATGGACTTCTTTCCCTCACTAAATTTGAAATCTAATGAATAAAGTCTTGCTTCTATAAAATAAAATAATGAACTAGGTAATCATTAACATTCTTCCCAACCAAGACTTATGGATACTTCTATTAATTTACATAAAAGAATGTTGTAAGGGAGAAAAAAATGGCTGCTGAGTTTGTATTTCCTGAAATTGGGGGGGGGGAATCCTCTATTGTTTATATTTGATAATAGTGTTTCGTGTCTGATAGACAAAATATATATAATTTATAAATAATAGATTTAGGAAATGATTGAAAAACCTGAAAACTTTTAAATAAGTTTAAAGTTAATGTCTTTAGGGGAACTAAGATCCCACATGCTGCACGGTGCGGCCAAAAAAAAAAAAAAAAAAGTAAAGTTAATGTCTTTAAACTGTGCTGTTATGTCTCAAGCAACCCACTTCCCTTGTCTATAAAAACTCCTGAGAGAATCCTAAAGACTGTGAAAAGAAAGAATAAATGAGTACTACTAAAGTATGACTTATTATCATTTCTCACTAGATATCTGCAATTTTAGATAAGTTTTATTTTATATTTTGTCTTTGTTATACTGATCCATTTTATTCAGTATGAAAATCTAAGAGTTTAAATAGTAAAAAAAATTTAATTAATGATTCCTTGATTCACCAACTACATTTAATTCCCAAACACTGCTTACTTATGCCATCTAGTGGCAAAGGATTCCCTACCTCACAATGCTAGATTTCACAAAATCATAGGTTTTTAACGTTAAAGTAGCTATATTTAATCTGTATAAGGAAACTGACAGTGAGGTAGGTTAATATACATAGGTAAGTCTAGAATCAAGCTTAATTTCTCATCCTCTTTTCTTTGTACTATGCCATACTGACCCATTATACTTCAATGATTATATTATGCAAAATTGAAATAGATTCTTTCTTACAGTCTAACAAGGAGACAATACTAATTTCAAAAAAGGGGGGAGGGGTTAAAAAACCTTACCCAGGCACTTCAAATCCCATAGTTTGCTTCTTTCCAGATACAGTCATTTTAGTAACTTTTGGCACAATTTCAGATTCACTTCGAGATGACTGGGAATCTACTGATTTTCCTAATGAAAGAGTAAAATATAAAAGGCTAGTTAATTCAAATTGATTCCTAGAAACATTTATTACATATTAAATACATATTATGGTAATTTTCACAGAATCACATCTTTATATGTATTTTTTCTCTAAAAAATATTCAGCGAAATTTTTAAATGCTGAAAGAAATTCTTCTGTCACCCTATTCTGGGAAATCCCCCATTGTCAGGACTCTGCTGTGCTTAACCTCCACCAAATCTCTTCCTAATTCTGAACTGACTCTTAAGTTTCAGTATTAAGAGGTCACAAGGTGGTTTCTGCATTGAGCCTCATTCTGACATTATACCTAGACCCTGTATCTCCCTCTCCTACCACACCCTTTCACAATACTAAAATTGTCCGGTCAGTTAGCAGATGGCTAAACTATTTTTAATCGTGATACCTATAAACTGATGAGCAAGTTGAGAGTCTGCTGAATTGTGCTAGATACTGCATATATTTTACTTGCTCACAATACTAGACTTAGTAAGATATTTGATATCTCCATAGAATAAGGGGGAAGAAGTCAATATAGAAAAAGTAAATTAAGAACATGAAGGAGGATAAATTACGAGCTAGATCAAAGTAAGGCTTTTATGCATTTGATCCTTTAAAAAATATATATATGTAATTCATGAAATTCTTCAGAATGTATCTTTATTATTTTCAGTAAGAGTACCATCAGGATTGGGTCCACATAAAACTATGGAAACTGCATTGCTACATTGGTAAATATATACACAGAAATTACTTTTAAAAATTAGAAAAGATAAATTAATGTACATAATTCATTCAAAATGTTTGCTATTTGCTTACTATATGCCAAGCACTACACTGGAAATACAGTGGTGAACAAAAGCAGACACAATCCTTATACTGAGAGAGCTTACAGTCTAGTGGAGAAAACTGATCACAAAAAATAAAAGTAAAATTACAACTGTTATAAGTGTTATAATCTGTATATGGTACTATCAGATTTGGTGACAGGGCACATGAATTAGAGTGCTTCCATAGGAAAATGAGAGTTAGGTGAAGACACAAAAAATAAGTAGGAATAAACTACCCAGAAAGGAAGAGCATTCCAAACAGAGAGTAGCTGTATGAGGGCCCTGCTGTAGGAGGCAGCATGGCCTTCAGAGGGAGTAAAAGCAGAGGGGAGAGGGAACATAGTTAAATGCAGCTGAAGAGGGTGGCAATGGCCAGGCAATGCAGGATCTTTAGGCCACAGCAAAGATCCTAATGTTCTTTCTAACACAATTGGAAGCCAACAAAATGATGTAAGAAAGTGGGGGGAAGGGAAAGAGAGGAGAAGATAAAACAAAGGGTCAAACTCAAAGGAGAAGTCTGGGCTGGAGCATATATTTATGATTCATCAGCACACAATTAGTTGTTGAAGGCACTGACATAAGTGAGATCACCAAGGGAGAGAATACTGAGTAAGAAAAGGAGTGGTCTCAGGACAAAGCCTTGGAAGAAATTCAACCTTTAATCACAAGATAGAGGACAGCAAGAAAGAGGACAATGAGCCTGCAAAAAGGTGACAGAGGAGGGCCGGGGAGGATGGTGCCCAGGAAGCTAAGGGAAGTGGCATCACCAGAGTCTGAAGTTGCTGTTCAGTCAAGTGAGACGACTGAAAACATTCACTAGTGACATGATTCCTTTAGATAAAGGTCATTGGTAGAGTTAGCAAGAACCATCTGAGAGAAGTGGGGGAAGGAAAAGCCAGAATGGGTTAAAAAAATGAAGGTGAGAAAACAGGCAGCAAGTACACGTCCACTATCTCTTATGCGTAATTTCAAAATCCAAAAGCTCTGAAAAATTAAGGTTTTTTTGTTTTAACTCATTCGGAAGCAAAACCTGACCTGGACTAAAGTGAAGCTTTTCGTAGCCCTTATTTATCCCACTTCAAGTGGAAAGCCATACATTTCAGTGCAGAAATAACAATGTGATGATTAAAGGGTGCTGCCCCAAAGTCCACTGGGGTTATCATACCAGAGATGTTAATGCTTTTCTCAATCCAAAAAATCTGATTTCTGAGTCAAATCTGGTCCCAAGGGCTTTAGATAAGCAATTGTAGATATGGACTAATGACTCTCTCAATAAAATCTGGTTGGAAAGGGAGGAATGTGGTAGAATGGTAGCAAGAGGGAAACATGGCATCATCTGATGGAGGACATAAAACTGAAAGGGCTGGCTGAAAATATCAGGAAGAGAAAAGATCACGTCAGATATTTTAGAATTTCTGAGAATGTAGAGAGGGATGGGACATAAAGCACAGGTAGAAATTGAACTAAAATAGGAGAAAGGCACTTTTACTGTAACAGAAGCCAGATCTCAACATTCTCATACAATGTTGAGAAGCTAGAAGATGAAAACCCCTGACAGTTAGCTTCTATTCTCTCCATAACATAGCAACAAGTTACCTGGTGAGACTGAGGGTGAATAAGAAAAGTAAAAAGACTGGTGAAGCAAATAAAGTTTTCAATAATCTTTGCACAAAGAATGAGTTGAATACACACAAAAATAGGGGAATCGTTGGATAGTATTGAGGGCCTATTTAAGATCTACGATAACGAATCTGCAGTGGAATCCATCTGCCTATCCATGCGGCTTTTTCCAGCAAGGTTCAGCCATTCAGGAACAGGCACAGAAAAGACACTGGCTGCTTCATTCAGAGTGAAGTTTCTACCCAACAGGTACAAAAAAAAAGGGCAGAGTAACAAGGTGGTTGAAGGTACTGGCCACAAAAGGGGGGAAAGTTATTGAAATGATAAATAATGAGCTCTAAGCTGAATTAAACAAATAAAATGACAAAGGAAGAGTACTGATGTACCGAAAGAAAGTTGAGGGGTCCAAAGGTCAAGAAAAGGTAACAATGTAAGAAGTACAACTAGGTGGCTGTTGTCAGAAGGGGACAAGTGGTTTCATGATTTTGGAAGAGGGAGTTACAGTGAATTGCTGACGAGAGGGGAAGGTCACTGGAAATTAGGTGGTCAAGGAACTGCAAGTCCAGGCTGCTGGACTTGTTTCTCCACATTGATGCGCAAGCTATGATCACGAAGAGCTTAGGGTGTAGAAGAACACTGTCAGCCAGCTGCCAAAGTCTTAATGAATAAGGAAAAGTAACCATGAGATTGTTCAGGAGATGAGAGCAGTGAAGAGTAATAAAAGGCTGGTTCGGGCAAAAGACAGAAACTTCAAAGGAGCAGAGATTGAAGGGGAAAAAAGGAAGGAGTGGGGGTGAAGGAATAATTGTTGGAAAAGGCAGAAAAGAAAATAAAGTTGACATTCCAGACCCTGGGGTTTGAGAGGATATACATGAAGTAAGGCAAGGAAGTAGAAAAAAACACTAGGAAAACAGATTGAGAATTGTGGAGGGGTTTGATTTCCATGATAAAAGCAGTTCCAAAGTTCTAGCAAAGGTAAAAAAGAGTGAGAGGTGAGTGATAAGGAAGGAGGAAACTGAGAGCGTGATGGTGATGGTGATGGTGATGGTGATGGGGAGGAGGGGGCGGGGCAGTGTTGTGTGTAGGTGGGGAGAACACCCTGACTGATAGAGGCATGGCAGACTTTGGCCTCTGTCAATACAGGGAAAAAAACCCATAAAGCATAAAAACGTCTCAGTCCAGGCTATACAGGGCTAATCCCCACTTCCTATTAAGATTAATTTTAATACCTTCTGTTTTGTGTATAAAAAATCCCTTGACTCACTTATACATTTAGTACATTGAAATACTGTTAATGTTGACTTTTTTAAAAAAGTAGGTGGGTCTTTAAGCAGAGAAAAGTCACAATATGAACCTGTAATATTTCTGGGGATGCAGTAAATATATTATTTTTCATTTCTGGCGATCCTATCTAGAGGATATCAAACCTCAAACCTAAGATGTAGTACTTCAAGAATTTGGTTATGTAAAGGAAAGTGTTTTTTAGAGGAAAAAGTACTACAGATCTGAATATCACCCATTAAAGCAATGGTTCATAAACCTTTTTATTTAGGTCAGATACCCCTTTGAAATAGCTAATGAAAACAATGGGACACTCTTGGCAGAAAAATACACCACACACAAAATTTTGCATACTATTTCAAGGGGTTCAATAATTCCAATCCTAGAAGCCTCCACTTGAGAGATAACCTTGATTCAGGCTATTTTGGAAATATGTTAATTCAATTTGACATTCTCCATAGTCAATGAAAACATACATTTAGTAAATTTTCCATTAAGCTGTTATTAACAGCAATGTGACATACTTTGACTTATCCAACCGCATTACACAGTCCCCCTCATAACTAACATCATGCTGATGACAGGCAAAATCTACTGACAGGTCAGAAATGAACTAATAACTAAAATTATCAGTCATGGATCAGTAAGAGGTACATATATCCATCACATAAAAGTGTAAAATGTTTACTGTATTCCCTCATCTTCCCCAACCAAATAACAAATTCATTTTCTGTATAACAACCTCAAGAAATTGAGCACTGAAAGTCCCAAAACAATGGCAGCATGGAATGAGTACTGGATGGAAATAAGGAGCTTGGATTCTGATTCCTGCTCTGCTACTAATTAACTGTTACCTACCTTACAGCTTAAACAGTTCATTTAATTTCACTAGCTTCAGTTTTCTCATCTACATAATGAAGTAAATCAAATGGTTTCTAGTTCTGTGGATGTATGTGTCTGTGACTCCCAAACCATTAAGATGTCCTTTACATCAAATAGCCTACTAGGAGGTTAAAATGTGCCATTCCAAAGAAAAGTACCAATGTCCTCCCCCAAGTCATGTAAAACCCACCCACCAAATCATGGTCACCAGAAAGAAACATGTTCTGAAGATTCATATATTAGTGATTAATATATTAGTGATTAGGGTTCAGTCTCTAGTAGGATGAAGAATTGATCATCTTGAGTGAAGTAAGTCAGAAAGAGAAAGACAAATACCGTATGCTAACACACATATACGGAATTTAAAAAAAAAAAAATGGCATGAAGAACCTAGGGGTAAAACGGGAATAAAGACACAGACCTACTTGAGAATGGACTTGAGGATATGGGGAGGGGGAAGGGTAAGCTGTGACAAAGCGAAAGAGAGGCATGGACATATATACACTACCAAACGTGGGGTAGATAGATGGTGGGAAGCGGCCGCATGGCACAGGGAGATCAGCTCGGTGCTTTGTGACCGCCTGGAGGGGTGGGATGGGGAGGGTGGGAGGGAGGGAGATGCATGAGGGAAGGGATGTGGGAACAGATGTATGTGTATGACTGATTCACTTTGTTATAAAGCAGAAACTAATAAAAAAAAATTAAAAAAAAAAGAATTGATCATCTTTTAGATTTTTCATTTGGATGAAAATAACAGTTACCCAGTTAATCAAGTCCAATCTGCCTGTTTTGTAGACAAAAAACAACAACAACAACAAAACCAAGGAACAAAGAAGTGACTTCACCTTAGCAGCAGGGCATGTACTTAATTAATCAGCTCACCTACCTGTCCACTTCTCCTTTCTCATACTCCAGTTGTCTCTAAAGCAATGCTTCTTCTGTCCCTAGTGGTTACCCGTTGCTGGGCTACTTCCTCCAGAATTCTACTGTTTCCTTCCTGGGGCTAAGATCTAAGCAGCAAAATCTACTTGGCTCTGTCTCTTGAACATGAAATTATCTAGGTCCCTTTCCTGAGGACATTTTTCAATGTATATTCCTTTGTAAAGGATTCAAAGCCAAATTTCCCTAGCACCACACGATTGTCATAGACTTGCTGAATTTAATGAAACTTCCTGCTTACATATCCACAAGATTTACCCTCTTCTGACTACTTCCTTTGGTCTTTACAACACAATCAATATTAGACTACCAGCTCTTTGAGGGTAAGAAGTGCCTCATACACCTGTCCACATAGTACAAAGCATACAGCACAGTGCTCTGCTCACAACAAGCATTCAAGAAACAGAGTTTAATGAGCAACCCCTAAGGGTTTAAGTTTTGAAACCATGAGTTGATCTCTATTGTTTTTGCAAGGTATCTTAGTTCTCTTCTTAAGGCAATAACCTCAGTTTACTCTCTACCTACTTCCTGCACTTATTATCAGCCACCTTGGACTTCCCTGGTGGTGCAGGGGTTAAGAATCTGCCTGTCAATGCAGGGGACACGGGTTCTATCTCTGGTCCAGGAAGATCCCACATGCCACGGAGCAACTAAGCCTGTGCACCACAACTACTGAGCCTGCGCTCTAGAGCCCGCGAGCCACAACTACTGAGCCTGGGTGCCACAGCTACTGAAGCCTGCGCCCTTAGAGCCCATGCTCCACAAGAGAAGCCACTGCAATAAGAAGCCCGCGCACCGCAACGAAGAGCAGCCCCCGCTCGCGGCAACTAGGGAAAGCCCGCGTGCAGCAACGAAGACCCAACGCAGCCATAAATAAATAAATAAGTGAATGAATGAACAAATAAATAAATAAATAAAATACCAGCCACCTCCTAGTGTTTAGAGCGCTGGGTTCTAGAAAGCCCACCTGGCACTTCCTATGGGCACTCTTGTACGCTTTCCTGCCAGGAGGTTCTTATATGCTCTTTTTTTACCTTCACAGCAACCACGCAGAACGGGTATAACTATTCCTACTTTACTTTAGAGAAACTAAAGTTCAAAACAGTTGATTTGCCAAAGATTATGCAGCCTTGGGCAGTGACAGAGCTAGATTAAAAAAAAAGATATGAATCACATTTTTTTTCTTTGATGTGGACCATTTTTTCTTTAAGTCTTTATTGAATTTGTTACAATATTGCTTCTGTTTTATGTTTTGTTTTTTTGGCCCCGAGTCATGTGGGATCTTAGCTCCCTGACCAAGGATCAAACTCGCACCCCCAGCATTGGAAGGTAAAGTCTTAACCACTGGACCACCAGGGAAGTCCCTCAAAGAGTTTACACACTATTCTGAGACAATTATAAACACTGTGGAGATTAAGTTGTAGACAGAATAAGCAACAGTATTCTAAGTATGCACCTGAGTAATTAGGAACAACTTAACAAATGAAATAAGATTTGATCTGACCCTGAAAAATAAACAAAAAGGCGGAGAAAATAACATGGAAAAGTCATTTGTAAGGGTTAATGGGGCAAATATTCTGAAAAAGACTGGGCAGTGATCAATAAATTTTTAAAGACTATATAACTGAAGCTTTGAAGGAAAGAACTCTTTAAAACAAAAAAGATCTTTTATAGATTTATTTTCAAGGACTATTTTCTCATTCAATAAGTAGAAAGTAAAATAATATTAAATATTCTAAATTAGGGAAGATAATAACTGAGACTATTTAGAAATGGGAAAGGCTAAATTAAGAAGAGGTAAGAGAAAAACCATAGAAACTTATATGTAATGATTTCTCCATAAAATATGCTGCCATGTCTCATCAGTCTATAATTCCCTAACTTCTCCCTAGCCATTAATGAGGCATCCCCCACTCTTCAGTCCTAGGGTGCTTTAAACTCTACGGATATCTTCCACCCTACAGTAATCAGTTCTAATCAGCATGGCTAGAAATCTAAGGCTCTGCCACTAAAACATTCATGAACTTGAGCCTTGACCTAGTCATCAAATACTCCAGAGACCGAGTTTATCCCATGTGCAAAATAAGGATATCACCACCAATACCATCTACCTGACAAAGATTTTGTAATAAATATTATACTTGTAAAAGCACACCAACTATTTTAAAATATTCTCAACAACAACAAAAGAGACTTTATTCTATGGAATTATCTCATCATTGTTCATAGAATATCCTTGCCAGAAAACTCATAAATCAAAAATAATTACTGAAGTTTGTGGTCAATACATATTTACTGTAAGTATCTTTAGTTTGACTGGATGTTGTTGCACCCGTTAACCGCCTTTATTTTTTAAATGATTTTAGGCATTTATAGGATCAAAAAGTGCTAGAATAAACATGCACCTAGTCACAGATAAACAGTAACACAAAAAGTATACCTCACCTTGGCTTGAACCCAGTGGTTTTTTTAATTCACTTAAGTGTCATACAAGTTAAGTTTCAAGTGTACATACAAAAAAAGAGGAGAACATGCTAAGCTGATGTTCATCTGGAAAAGTAAATGTGAGAGAATGACCAATAAAATTTTTAAGTTAAGGATAATGACAGGGGACTAGAACTACCAAGATATCAAATATCATAAAGCTGAAGTAAGTTAAAATGTGGTAATGGCACAAAAATAGCTTGATGAATTAGAATAGAGCACCTGTAAATGAACCAATTAATAGTAATATATTTATGTTTGCTATACATAAAAATAAGAACTGAATGTTCTTATAGGAATATATAGGTTACACAGTTTTAAGTAGGAATTCAACATATGCAAAGAGATGTTTCAAATCAGTGGGAAGAGAATGGGTTATATTCAATATTGCATTGGGAATACTGGCTATCCATTTGAGAAAAAGACTCTATCATACGTTTATGGTGTTTCATATATAAATTCCTTGTTGATTAAAGACATGAAGAATAATATAAAATATATTTAATTTTCAGGTAAGGAAGACTGACAAATTTTACATAAAATTTAAAAAAATTTTCCCTGATTAAAGATACCACAAGCAAACATAAAAGTATGTGAGGAAATACATACAAGGGGTTAATGTGTGTGTGTGTGTGTGTGTGTGTGTGTGTGTGTGTGTATATAAAAAGAGCTCCTACAAACCAATAAATAGACCAGTTCAAAATACACAAGTCAAAGAAAGGTGTGGCAGAGGAAACGGGGGTGGGGGGGGTGGGGAGGGATAAGCAGGAGGAGCGAGGGGAGGACTGAAAAGAGCAGATGGTGGAAGAGGGGGGACAAATGGATAAACGGCGCAGAGGAATAAGTAGAAGGATGTCTACTTTTTTTTATTAGCATCCAGCATTGCAAAGAGAAGTGGGGAAAAGCGCACTATCTGACACCGTTGGCAAGAGTACAGCCTGGTACAACCTTTGTCAGGGAGAAATTTGATAAAATAAAAAACTTTACTATATACACTATATTTCTGGGAATGCATTCTACAGAAATACTAATGCTACTGTGCAACAATATATGAACAACATTGTTTACCGTGATGCTGTCTGTAATGGTGAAAAAACTGTAGATGTACCTCAATAAGGGAATGGTTAAACAAATTATGATGTATCCAAACAATGAAATAATTTGCTTCAGATAAAATAGTAAACCTACATGCATGGAAAGAAAATAACACATTAAATGGGAAAAGCAATTGCAATATTATACAGCAAAGATGCTATATTATTATGTTATTGGCATTAAAAAGTCTACAAGAATGTAAGTGAACTTTTAAAAGAGATTACTTCTACAGAGAAAGAGAAATATCGTATGACATCCCTTATATGCGGAATCTAAAAAGAAATGATACAAATGAACTTACTTACAAAACAGAAACAGAGACTCACAGACTTAGAGAACAAACTTATGCTTACCAGCGGGGAAGGGTGGGGAGAAGGGATAGTTAGGGAGTTTGGGACTGACATGTACACACTGCTATATTTAAAATGGATAACCAACAAGGACCTACTGTACAGCACAGGGAACTCTGCTGAATGTTATGTGGCAGCCTGGATGGGAGGAGAGTTTGAGGGAGAATGGATACATGTATATGTATCGCTGAGTCTCTTTGCTGTGCACCTGAAACTATCACAACATTGTTAATCAGCTTTACTCCAAAATAAAATAAAAAGTTAAAAAAAAAAGTTATTACTTCTAGAGAGTGATATTAGGAAAGAGAGGAAGTGACTTTTCATATCAAAATTTACATACTTCTATGTTACAATGACTATGTATAATTTTTATAATTAAAAACCTTTAAGTGAGAAGCATATATATTAAAACATTTCAAAACATTAAAAACTTATTTCTATACTATTCTTCAGAGATGCTCTTGATTTTTTCTTATTTCATGTTTTGAAACAAAGGTACAAATTTCATCCAATCAATCATTCAATGACAACTTTATATTCAGAATGCTCTAGTAAGGCTGAAAGTAATGCTCTAAACAGTTTTGTCTTTTAAGTAACCCCTTGTTAGGTTCTGAGGCTTCTTGACAGCAAGGACTGAATCTTCTGGATTTTTCTATTTCCGCAACCAAAGTACGTGATACATGGCACATCATTTATACATGTTTGCTGAATGCTGAATTGAATAAACAAAATCATTTCCTAATAGCTCTTTCAATGCTCTAATAAATTCCTAAAGGAATGAAGGTGAAAACTAAAGGGAATTATAAATGTGATGTCTGAACATGTCATCTCTTACGGGGAAAAAAAAAAACATGGTAAAATCTATCCTGCACTTCTCAGATTTTCTAAAGCAGGATTTCTCAACCTCAGGACTACTGACATTTTGGGCAGGATATTTCTCTGATGGAGGCAAAGGGGTGTCCCAGGTATTGCAGGATGCTTAACAGCATCCCCAAAATGTCTACAGACAGAGCCAAATGTCCTTTGTGGGGCAAAATCACCTCCAGATGAATACTGCTCTAAATAGTTATTAACAAAAGAATTAAATACATATTATACACCCAATAACCACTCCATGTCAAAATCCTCCAATTCAACTCTCACTTGAGAGTCTGGTAAAGTAGGTAAGACATAGACTCTGCTGCCAGATAGCCTGGGTTGAATACAGGCCCTGCCACTTTAGTTATGTGACTTCAAGTAAGTCACTTCACTTCCCTCAGTGCCTAGTTTCCTCATCTGTAAAATGATAACAATATTAGAACCTACCTAATAGGCATGTTAAGTGAAGTTAATGAGTTAACACATGTAAAGTGTTTAGAGTAATGCCTGGCATATATTAAGTACTGAATGATTCACACCACATTGAATCTATAGACACAAATTACTCTCTGACAATCACATATTAATTCATGATGGGGAGGAGGGAAATGCCAGCTGTATGACACTGTGCTAGGTATTGGAATAGACAGATCAAAGAATAAGACATGATTCCTATCCTCAAGAAACCTTAAGTCTAATAGAGATACCACACAAACATTATTACAGTGTGAACTGCTATAATGTAGGTACAGTGACAGTGCATAGGAAAGGTATTAACCCACCATACTGGAAGAATTAGGCAAGGTTTCCTTCAAAAGATTCCTAATGAATCTTGGAGGGAAAAATAAGGAAAGGGGGCTCAGGGAACGTGACACAATGCATACAACTGACAGCAGATCGGCATGGCTGGGATATAGGGAAAGATTAATTGTGTGAGACTTAAGGACAGAAAAACTGGCAACTCATTTAGGGCCACATATAACATTTAGGTACTTAACTTGATTTTGAAACATAAGAGCCACTAAAAGAATTTAAGCATTGGTATGACATACCATATTGTGCTTTAAAATGAATTGTGGAGACAAGACTGAGAGAAAGCACATAGAAGATTGTTGTACTGATATGCGTTAAGAAACTCTATGAACTGACCTAAGATAAGAACGATGGAGATGGAGAAAGGGTTATTTAAAAGATACTACAAGGTAAAATTAGGAACGTTTGCTGCCTGAATGTATGTAGGAAAGTGAGAGAAAGAACAGTTCCCAAATTTTCTAGCAAGGAAAAATGGATGCCTATGTCATTACCCAATAGAGAATACATTCCAGAGAACTAAGAGAAGTCTGCTGGTCAGGATATTGCTTCTCTTGGATAGTCTTTTATTCAAGTGCAAAATTAGAGCAGTCCATAGAGGAACTGCTTCCTCCTAAATAGATGGAGATTGCCACCAAATATTTTGTGTTTTTTTAAACACTGCTTAGACACTATCTTGGGTCTTTATAGAGTTTTTCAAGTTAAATTATAACATTTACTTGGCACAGGGGACACAAGATGACTAATACTCTCTGTTATCAGGTAGCTTTCATTCTAGATGTGATGGACATGTAGAATGACAAGACTGAAAGAAAATATAAACAAAGAAATTAAGAGAATTTTGCATGAGACCACAAGTGCTATGACTACAGCTGAGCAAGTACCAGAGCATAGGAAATAAATAAGAGGGGACAAGCATGAGAGACAATATAGCAACAGAATATGGTGATGAATTAAATGTTAGGGAGGCAAAAAAATAGAGATCTAAATCCCTAGGACTCTAAATTAGATATGAATACACAACACATTGGATCTGAGATTCTTTCAAGACAAATAGAAATTGGATAGAAACCTGGATAATTGAGTCTGCAGAACAGAAGAAATGAGGGCACCATTAAAACACAAGAAGTAACCTGAGACCTGGAAATGGATGAAATAACTTAACAGAAAATGAAAGGTGAGAAGGTAGCAAATGTCCAATGAAGGAATGCTCACTAACAGAGGCAGGCAGAAAATAAGCATTCACATTCCTTGTACAGTCCTTACATGGAATTGAGGTTCATGCAATCATGCAAATTTGCAGGTTGTATTATTAAAGGTCATTTGGTGCAGTCCACCATTTTACAGAAGAAAATTTAAGTAGATTTCTAAAGATCACGTGCGTGATAAATGGAGTCTTTTTCTCCAGACTGTTTCCAAGGCACCCTCTCCTTTCTACCGTGTTTCTGGTTGCACTTCCTCAGGACCTCACGGAAGTGGATTTCCCAAGATAACCAAACCAGGTTTATTTTGAAGTTAAAAGTATACGAAACTTGCTCAGTCAAGTACCTCTATAAAATGTTAATGCTTTGTCCAAATCATGATTTTCTGATTTTTAGTATCTACTCAGATACTTCTGATAATAATGTTAAAATCAGTAATGCTGACTTCATTTAACGTTTGCATTTCAAAATCTCCTAAGAATATAGTTAGAGCCTAGCAGTTAAATCACTCTCAGCTTAACAAAGAAGTTTCTATTTAGTACAATTTTAATTTCCAGTGGGAAATTACAAGGGTAGGCTAGTCTTCCTTTAATAACAAACATCTAGATACTATCTTCTTAACCTTTTGCTTATGCTCATTTTAGGTGGGGAATGTGACATTTAGGGTCTAAAGCATACATTATAGCATAATACTATCAATTTTAGGTCACACGTGATAATCCCAAATTCTTGAAAATGATAAGTCCAGACCAAAATGATGTGACTTGAAATAAAAAACCTTTATTGTATATTTTCATGGAGCATATACTGTTTTCATCTGTATTATAAAATATCAATATAAGTATGTGCCTTACCTTTCCAACTAACCTCTGAGCTCCAAGTGTATTTTTAAATTTTTTTCCACAAGATCCAGTCCAGTGGCCTAGTACATACTAGACACTCAAACATTTACTAAGATTACATAATCTTATATATGGAAAAAAGTAATATATTCTCTGAGCCAGGGATTCTCAGCTTGGGAGGAGAAGGTAGATCAAGAAAACAAGCACAGCCTTGCCCCCGCCCCCTCTGAAAATCATTGTCACTGACAGATCTGATGCTGACAGGAAAGTGGTATATCTCAGGTGTCCTGGGACAGAAAAAAATATTGAGAATGACTTATCTGGCATAAAACTAATTTTATAGATGAAGAAGTGAGGTTCATGTAAGTTAAACAATTTGTCCAGTTTAACATTCTTTGCAAATTATATCTTGTTGCCTGGTTTGAGGTTCATAACTAAAAAGATGTTTGAAGGTCTGTCTCAAGTCAGGAAATTAGTTCAGATGACCTTTTGAGGTTCCTGCCCTCATACTCCTATTTTTAAAAAATAACTACTTAGCCTATTCAGTGAGAAACTCTCCCCCACATATATATCATTAAATCTCTAAATGACATCAACTGTAAAATGTTTGAACATTTTAATACTATTAGCCACATCAAATAGGGTATTAGTTAATGAAAACTGTTCTCTAGGAAATAACATTCTTAAATCCAATTAAAAACAACCAAGGTTTGTTTCATATAAAATCCATAACTAAACATGAGAGGATTACAAGGGACATTTAAAAAAATAAGCTTGTTTACCTGATGGCATTAAGTAATTTCAAATTTGAATAGGACCTATAAAGATGTGAAAACACTAGTTCAGAACAGTAGTTTTTGTTTTAAATTTAAAATGCCTTTTATAATTTTTTAATCAATATTTTTAAAGTAGTCTGTGGATCAAACTGGGATGTAAAAATTGACTCCACGTTTAAAAATGTGTGCTGCAGTTAGAAAATGAAAAAAGGGAAAACACAGGATACAAAATTGTATGTATAACTGTATGTACAAACCTTAATAACATAAAGAATAAAAATGCATAGGAAAAAAACTGAAAGGAAATGTGGCAAAACACAAGATTTTTGGGTAAGAAAATCATGAGTGGGACTTCCCTGGTGGTGCAGTGGTTAAGAATCCACCTGCCAATGCAGGGACATGGGTTTAAGCCCTCGTCTGGGAAGATCTCACATGCCGCGAAGCAACTAAGCCCGTGCGCCACAACTACTAAGCCTGCGCTCTAGAGCCTGCAAGCCACAACTACTGAGCCCGTGTGCCACAACTACTGAAGCCCGTGCGCCTAGAGCCTGTGCTCTACAACAAGAGAAGCCACCGCAGTGAGAAGCCCGTGCACCACAATGAAGAGTAGCCCCTGCTCACCACAACTAGAGAAAGCCCGCACGCAGCACTGAAGACCCAACGCAGCAAATAAATTAATAAATAAATAAATGACAAAAAAAGAAAAAAAGAAAGAAAATCATGAGTGTTTTTTCCCCTTTTTCTTTTTTTTTTTTTTTTGCAGTACGCGGGCCTCTAACTGTTGTGGCTTCTCCCGTTGCGGAGCACAGGCTCTGGACGCACAGGCTCAGCAACCATGGCTCACGGGCCCAGCCGCTCTGCGGCATGTGGGATCTTCCCGGACCGGGGCACAAACCCGTGTCCCCTGCATCGGCAGGCGGACTCTCAACCACTGCGCCACCAGGGAAGCCCTCCCCTTTTTCTACATTAAAAATATATTACTTTGATGTTTAGGAAAACAGTAAGTTAATAGGTGATTTGAAAGACTTCAAAAGGAAGAAATTCTTTTTGTATTTATATGGTTAAGATAGAAGACAAGTTTACAACTTAAAATCATTCAAATCAAAACACCTTGAGTTTAAAAAACATTTAAGGTTCTTTTTTTTTTAAACTGAGGTTTTCCAGGTAAATATACTTTTTGCCATCAGTCATTATAGTTCCTATAAATGTTTCAATATGGGGATACACACCAAAAAAAGATTTTCAAAATTTCAAAGAAATGAGTGTTAAATTTTCAATGAAAAACTATTTCAAATAGAAAATCATTTCACTGAATCTGACTACATGTTTAAATTCTAGTTACCAGATGTACATTCAGAAAGCACACCAACTAGGCTACAGAGAATAAACCACTTCCTTCAATATTACAACCACACTGTGATTTCTTTAGTATGAATTATGTTTTCATTTTAAAACATCCTTCATATAGCATAAACTGCCTCATCAAATCCATTATGCAGTATCCATCTCCTATGACACAGAAGACAAAAATGTTGTATCCTAAAAAAATATTCACTGGGATCAGATTTCAATTTTCTATAAATATCATTGAGCCGGCAATCTTAAAAATTAAAAAACTTTTGATGAATAGAGTTCAACCTTATATTGGGCTGGATTATATGCCTTGAAGTAGTATCCACAAAATTTTATAATCCATGTAATTAATTTAAATTATATTAGGACCAATAAGAGTTCTTGCTACTTCAAGAGTTAAGAAATAAAGGCAATACTATGTTACTAATAACTTTCCTTTAAAAAAGCCATCTATATTTCATTTTTAAATATTGCTGTAATAAAAATTTTCTTAGACCAGAAATAGGACAGCCTATAAAACAAAGCCTTTTTATTTTACAGAATGAAACTGTATATACCAAAACCATTTTTTAAAAAACTAGTCAAATGTAGCAGTGTTCCTCACCATTCTTCCCTAGGCCTTCTGTTTTAACTTATTCTAAACTCTCCCTGAGAGATCTCATCTATATCACCATCGCTGGAATTATCTATCCTTAAGCATCTCCCTAACAAGTCCTGTTAATCCTTCATGTCTTAAGCTTCAGCATGATGTTATTACGGGCAAAGCTAAGAATGTATATTTGAGAAATGCCTCCTCAACAACACAGAATAATCTAAATATAATGAGCTCCTACTGTCTGCCAAGAAATGCTATAATGGCTTCATTTAAGACTTTATTTACATCAAAACTACCCTAAAAAATAAGAATTATTTTTATCCTAATTTTGCAAATGAGAAAACTGTGACACAGGGTGTTAAGTAATTTGCTAAGGGCACACAGCTAACAGATAGGTGGTTCCACTAGAATGTAAATCCAAACAGTCTACACAAGCAGCTGTGCTCTTCCAAATTACTGTGGAAACTAGCAGTGAGAATCGACGACTTCTAGTCATAAAATCAGAAAAACACTAAACATTTAGGTAGAGGAAAAGGCACAGTAGAAATAAAAGGCTCATAGTATGCATATGAGCTGAAATAAGGAAAAGAGTTAATAAGAACCTTGCTGAAAATTTCAAGAAAGGAGTCCAACTAGCAAGAGATGATAAATGATAATTAAACTGGCATTAATAATCAAATTAAAGACATGAATTTTCATTAATATTCTCATTATTTAGGTGTCATTTACACCATTTTATTTTAGTGACTGTAAAATACACGCATGTGCACACATACATGGGCCTATACAGATTCAACTTAATCCTTATTTCAACTTTGTCTTCAATTTCTTTCCTAAATTCTATCTTTGAGATTTTCAAGAACATGATTGTAAAAAGGGAGAGGCTGCTGTATTTGAATAATCCTAAACAAATTTAAGTTTTAAAAAGATCTACACAAAGGGGGAAGGGGGAGGGATAAATTAGGAGTCTGGGATTAACATATACACACTACTATATATAAAATAGATACTACTATATATAAAATAGATAACCAACAAGGACCTACTGTATAGCACAGGGAACTATACTCAAAATCTTATAATAACCTATAAGAGAAAAGAATCTGAAAAGGAATAGATACATATAACTGAATCTCTTTGCCATACACCTGAAACCAACACATTATAAATCAACTATACTTCAATTAAAAAAAAAAATAATTTAAAAAAAAAGATATACAGTAGGTCACAGCCATCTCCACACTTCATCTTGAATTCATAACTGGGGCAAAGAGTCATTCCTAAATAACTTAAGAAAACTTGGTAATATCCAATATTATCCAATATCCAGAAATAACTCCATAATAACAAATGCAATGAACTTTAAAGCAATTAGTAAAGGGAAGGAAAGGGAAACTAATATTGTTTTAATATATGGTACAAGCTGGGTTAAGGATAAATCATAATACTTTGAGATAGATAATATTTTTGCCATTTTAAAGAAAAAAAACAAGTCTCAGAGAAATCCAGTACGTTTACAGATAGCAAATGAAAGAGCTAGATTACAAAACAATCATCTGAGAGCTATCATCCTTTTCTACTATACCACATGCCACTGGTCAGAGCATAAAGTTGATGCATCTTTTAAATTCTAATGAAACTCTGAAAGAAAATAAAGTTCGACCACTTTTTACACTTTACACAGAAATAAATTTTAGAGGAATTAAATGTCTTAAATGTAAAAAACTCACATAATAGTTCTCTCAGAAGAAAACTGAGAATATTTATAACCTAGAGGTTAAGGTTCTTTTGTTTTTTTTTTAATCCAAGACTGCAACCTGGTAAGTTAAAAAAGACAGATATAATGGCATTCAAATTTTAAATTTTTCTGGAAAGATACCATAAATAAAGAAAATGAAAAGATTGGGAAAATTATTTACAATTCATATACTAATGAAAGATTAATATCTATAATACCAAGACTTCAATTAATAAGAAAAAGACAACCCAATTAAAAAATGGGCAAAGGATATAATTAGCAATTCACAAAACAAATTCAAATGGCAAGTGAATATATGAAAACATACTCAACTTTGTTAATGGTCATGGAAATGAAAATTAAAGCAGCAATGAGACATTAATTTCTTACCTGTCAGATTGTCCAAAATGAAACATAACACCTCTCATAAAGCAAAGGCCATATCTATTTAAAGCAAACAGTATACCTTTAAAATAGCAATCCCACCACAGGGGATCTATCTGGTAGAATCTAAAGCCCTAGTTTTTAAGGATATGTACACAGATGTTCTATAAACAGAATAGTTCATAGAAGCAAAAATTGGAAATAAAATTAATATCCTTCAATATGGGAAATCTTGAATAAATTGCAGCACAGCCATACCACGGAATATTATGTAATTACCAAAAAGAATACATTGGAAAATACTCCAGTTGACACTGTATTATAAGGAAAATGAAAATTATAGTACATCCTTTTTTTTAACAATAGTAATGAAAAATCCCTCTGTGTATATGTGTCTATTTTTATATATTATGTGAAAATAAAGAAATACATGGAAGAGTCTATATCAGGCTGTTAAAAATGGCTGAGAAGATAGGTAATCCCCTCAAAAGGGCTTACATAAAAACATCATGAATGACTTAAAAAAAAAAGTGAGTGGAAGTAATATAAGCCCCTCAATGCATTACTTTAATATAATCACTTTTTATGTCACTTGTTCCTTAGATGGTAGTAAAAGAACACTTTATTTCTTTGAACTAAGTTCAGCTATCACTTGTTGAGCATTCTCTATGTGCCAGACACTGTGCCAATGGCATTACATGGGTTATTTTACTTACAGAGACTTATAAGTTAGGTACTGCTTTCTCATGAATAAATGGTATTTTAACACTGCCAACCTGTAACAGCATGCACAATGCACCATGGATACAATTTTCAGGGACACAAAGGTGACTGTCATCACAACAAGCTCCCCCACCCAAAAGGCATACTCGATCTCTGACTCTTAGCTACTCTGTTAATGAATGAAAACATCAATATGAATATAAAATCCTTTCATAGACTATAATTATCCTTTATAAACTAATGCTATCAATGCTATTATGATTCACAGTTAAATACAAGAAGTAAATTAGTACAGTCTTCCCAAAGGTAACTTCACAATGTGTACTAAAAGCATTAAAAATGCCTGTACCTTTTTATCCAGCAATACTACTCTAGAAAAATCTTTTATAAAATAATTGAAAAAAAATGCACAAAAAGTACAAAAATGTTTACTGAAGCATTTTTGGTAAAAATACACTTAAAAACTTAAGTTCCTATAATAGGTATTTGGTTAGATAAAATAACAATACTATGAAGCCTAAATTATTGGCATACCAAAAAGTCTGTGAGTGGTCGCTAGGGACTAAGAAAGGGGAAAATGGATAGCTGTTGAATGAGTATTGAGTTTCAGTTTTACAGGATGAAAAAGTTCTGGAGATTGGTTGCATAACAATGTGAATATACTTAACACTACTGAACTATATGCTTAAAAATGGTTAACCCAGTAAATTTTATGCTATCTGTATTTTACCACAATTAAAAATAAAATTTAACAAAGTTAAAAAAAGCTTCTAAGTCTGCAGCATATGATTAAGTTAAATGGGTTAAAAAGTGGAGTGGCTCCATTAAAAAAAAAAACTAATATTCTCTATATGTAGAAACACATACACAAATTATAAAAGATAGAACTTCAGAAGCATCTTATTCTGAATGTTGGCTCCACCATTTACTAGTTTTGTGGCCTTGGGCAAGGTGTTTAGCCATTTTTCAGCCTCAGAGCCTCCTGGTGACATTAGAATAAAAAATAAAAATCCCTCTGTGATTATTGTTAACATTAAATAAAATAGCAGATATAAAGAGTTTAGTACAATATTTGGTGTATAGTAAGTGTTCATTAATATTGCCTACTATTATTGCTTAAATGCATCAAAATGCTAACAGTTCTGAATTCTGAATAATGGGATTAGGTATCCATTGGCTCATTTGGACTTTCTAGCTTTACTCAATAAAAACTGTTATTTATTATTTAAGCATGTGCTTAAAGATGGCACCAAGCTAGCAACTATTAAAAAATTAAATTCTTCAGAATTTTAAATCAAACAGAATTGTTTGCTTAAGTAAGGAATAGAAGACAACATAGTGATTTAAGATTAAATGAACTAGAAAAGGACTTCATTTCTTAGGACCACTAATTTGCAAGGATTTAGAAAGTGACATCAATTCTCTATATAGGAATGCCAAAGTCTGTAAGTAATACCAGCAGAAAAAATAGTTGAAAGCAATTTTTAAGTACCTAACTAATGATAAAGCTGGTTTTCCTAACAAGGGATTTAATTTTATCCGTAAGATACTTACCGACAAATACAAAATAAGATTGAGTTATTATAGTATAAAAACTTGTTGCAAGTAATATGTAACAATGAAAAGGGTGATAAACTAACACAATATTGTAAATCAACTATACTTCAGTTAAAAAAATTAAATTTAAAAAAATTTTTAAAAGGGGTGTTCAAGTTCAAAAGAACTCAGTTTGAGCTACAATGTGCCTCTAATAGCTGTGCGAAATAACAAATTATTTATTTCATATGAGCCTCAGTTTCTTCCACCTACCTCACAAATTCTCATAATAATCAAATAAAATATACACAAAGCCTGACACAAAGTTTACATTCAATGTATTAATTCACTTCCCTATCTTCCCTTGAGAAGTAGCAGCTCCCAGAACAGAATACTTTTACACACAGCCAATAAAAAGAAACAGGCAACTTGTTCAGAGGGAAAACATCCTGGCTATATTTGGTGCTTCTATTAAACCAGACTTAGCCCCTGAGGGGCTACTATAAAGTTCTAAGAAAGAGTCTGGGGCTTAAATCTATGTCCTCAATGGCTACCACATTTTTCTGATAAAAAGCGAACATGCAGTAAATGTTGGCTAAACTGAATTGTATTTATCGGCTCCCATTCTAATCCTAACCCCTTGCTGAATACTTAGCAATTCTTTAGCACATGCCAAGCACTCAAAAAAATATTAAGAAGTATACATAATTGCCTGGGAATGAAACAAGAAAGTATATACAAACAAATATATGTAATCTGATTATAATTTCTATGGTTTAAAAAAAAGCAAGGTAATTAGGATTAAAAGAAAACTGCATTTAACATTCATGCAATTCTTATATGGTACTAGCTATTCGAAGAAGATAAGCTGTTTTGAGAGTCTAAAGCAAATTATTTTTAAATTAAGCAATTAATGCTTCAGTTTTTCCAGTGTAGGTGTATACACAAAGAGAATCTTAAGACATATCTGAGAACATTCTGAACTACTTTTTTTTCACTGAAATAAACCACTTCCTTTCAAAAGCCCACAGAATTTTAAAGCAGAAAGCCAACTCTAAAGTTTTCTGTACAAGTATAAAATTCTTCTAACTGCTTTAATAAAATTACTCAGTGACAGAAAAATTAATGAAAATATTTTTCAAGGAAAAATATATTTAAAAGGGGACATCGGAAAAACTGAAGTTAAATATAGCTATTTTAAACTCTATATTAAAAAGTATTAAAGCAAAATAATATATTTTAAGTACATTACTGAAAAGTTCATACATAATAGATTCAGAAGTGTTCATAACATCCTATAGTAATCATTTTTCTTTGTAACGCAGACTTTTCAAATTAATCATAGTCTTTATTTCCAGGATAAGGATAAAAATCTCATAATATATTTGACCGGAGAAGGGAGAAAAAAGAGGTTACATCTCTTCTTAAAGATCTAACATCACTATCACTCCTATTTAGTTACTCAGGTAATGTTGAAGAGACAAATACAGCACAATAATCAAGCTAAAAAAAAAATGACCTTGTTCCAAGTGTTTACAACTCTGCTTTATCTTTAATTTCTTGTACCTTCTCTAGGGAACAATCTGCCATTGAGATGCAAGAATATGATAATCATCAGCTGAGTATAGTTACAAATAATACTTTACAGATATTCAAATAGTACTATGCAGATAAACTGTATGACGTTTGTTTAATAGACCATTAATACTACAAAACTAGCAAAACAATGCTAGCAAATAACTATATCCTCATTATGTAAAATTAGGCTTTATTTTTTGTAAATGAAAAAACTTCGTTTGAAGGAAAAATGATGAAATTCAAAGGGAAAGGAAAATGATGCATAATAGGTTTCTAAACAGTATGAGTAAACCAATACTACTCAAGACAAATCTTAGCAAAAATAGTACCTGAGGACTTCCCTGGTGGCACAGTGGTTAAGAATCTGCCTGCCAATGCAAGGGACACGGGTTCAAGCCCTGGTCCGGGAAGGTCCCCCACACCGCGGAGCAACTAAGCCCTTTCTCCACAACAAGAGAAGCCACCACAATGAGAAGCCCGCGCACCACAGGATTTTCAACTATTCCTTTTCTACTGAGCCTGTGCTCTGGAGCCCCTGCACCACAACTACTGAGCCCGCATGTCACAACTACTGAAGCCCGCACGCCCAGAGCCTGTGCTCCACAACAAGAGAAGCCACCACAATGAGAAGCCCGCGCAGCGCAACTAACAGTAGTCCCCACTCGCCACAACTAGAGAAAGCTAGTGCGCAGCAATGAAGACTCAATGCAGCCAAAAATAAATTAATTAATTTTAAAAAATAGTATGTGAATTGTCCAGTATTAAAGTATATTTCTCCAGAGCCTCCAACGCTTTTAAACAATGAATTTTCTTAATGATATGATTAATATAAACATTTACTGGCTACTTTATTTGTGAGGGAAATGGAAATATCAACTTTAAGAACCATATAAAACGTTATTATTATTATTTTTTTTTGGTCACACCGAGCAGCATGTGAGATCTTAGTTCCGTGACCAGGGATCGAACCCCCAGGAATCAAACCCATGCCCCCTGCAGTGGAAGCGCAGTCTTAACCACTGGACAACCACAGAAGTCCCCAAAATGTTAAATTACGCATGATTCCTTTTCCATATTTGTGAACCAACTATTTTTTCTTTAATGTTTACTTTTATTTAGATCAACTATTTTTCTAAAAGAATCAAAATAAACCCAACATTAGAAAAAGACTCAACAGCAATCAAAAGAGTTAAACCTCATTTCACACAGTAATATCCATTTTGTCGAAAACTATTTCTCTTCTAAGTTTCTCTTCTAATCATAAAATTTTAAACCATAAATAGTAAGATTTTTCTGCCCAGAATTTTCCTTTCAAACAATACTACTATGTGTATCTCAACTGCTGGATTTTTTGTGGAAAAAAACCCAAGAGTCTATGTTACTTAGTTTTACAGTTTTGGCAATGAATCCCCCTGCCCTTGGTAGGTTTAAGGTGGCAAGGAAACTACCAACAGAAAACAGACTGTCCCATGATTTTACCCCCTAAATATACACTCTTTTAGCAGTTCACCCATATGAATGTATAACAAAGTTATATGATAACCCATTCTAAGGTTATTTGTATTTGCTATAATGGTTACTTTCAATATTATATATGTTAATAAAATGAACTAAAACATTATCCAAGGAGACACATAAACATTTAATACATCATTTTAGAAATTAAAGAGTTCCAACTTATTATAAGATAAAAGGTTAATTTTCGTACAGATACTAAGTTCTCAATCAAAATTCTAAAAATATTGAAAATTTTTCCAAGTAAGTATAGTAAAAGAAACTTTCTCCTAGACTGTTCAGTGGTATGTCATTTTAAAGTCATGTTGATATGGACAGTAGAATTATTATACCTAAGCATCTAAACCTTTGGAACAAGGTCTGTCATATCACACACCCAGAAAGAAATTATTCACAAGCCTCTCAAATTAATCTAGTTTCACAGTTGATAGGGGCATTTAATCTAATCAAGTGCTGCTGGAAAGATATATCCAGTTAAAGAGACAAAGTGAAGATGTTTCTATCCCACTTTTCCCAAAAAGCATACCACACACACATGATAAAAGAAAAGATGATAAAAACAACAGAAGAAAAAGTTGAAAAGTAAGCCAGCAGAGCTCACAAGAAATACAGATTAAAAAAAAAAAACTACTTAGGGAAATAAAAAAAGCCACACTAGAAGCAGTGGAATGGGCTAGCTAGCAACATATAATAATAGAAAATGATACAGCAATGTCTGCAAAGCCTTCCAGGAAAGAAAGAGGAACCAAGAACTATTATTTATAATGCAGATACAGGTCACAGAATCATTTTCACACACTCAATGATTTGGGAAATATTTCAAATGTGTATATTTTGGGGGTAGGGGAAGGTGAGAGGTGGAAAAGATGTCAAAGTCGAACAAGAGATAAACAGAGGCCTAATTATAAGAAACCAATCAATTTTAAGATAACTATGGTTGGTTTAAAACTAAGGAAATTTTGAGTACAGAATCTAAGAAAATGCTATAAATCTTGGCACTACGTATATAATGACTAAAACTATTAGGAGATAAAGGGAGAGAAAAGGTCAAGTATGAAAAAGTATAACTGATGAGCTCAACTTTTAAAGCCAGGATTCATTAAAAAACTGTTTAAAGTTAATTCAGTTAATAAGAGTTTAAATATATTATAAAAGGTGTAAAGGTATATACTTTCCCTAAGAACTTAAAATATCAACAAAAATTATGAGAAATAAAGAGGAGGTGAAGTATAAGTGTGTTAATTTCTTCATCTTTCATGAGAGATCAACACATACATACTGTTTAAAGTTGGGAAAATTTTTAAATGGTAACATGTTATTATATTATAAAGATAGGGACTTCCCTGGTAGCACAGTGGTTAAGAATCTGCCTGCCAATGCAGGGGACACTGGTTCAAGTCCTGGTCCAGGAAGATCCCACAGGCCGTGGAGCAACTAAGCCCGCACACCGCAATGAAGAGTAGCCCCCACTCGCCACAACTAGAGAAATACTAGAGAAATCCTGCATGCAGCAATGAAGACCCAACGCAGCCAAAAAAAAAAAAAGAAATTAAAAAACAAACAAACAAAAGGATAAACTACAATATTTCCAGGTTATCAAAGGGTATATACAAAGTCAAAACAAACACAGACCATATATTAAAATACATAAATATAAAAGACAACAACATTTTTTTTTTTTTTTTTTTTTTTGCGGTACGTGGACCTCTCGCTGTTGTGGCCTCTCCCATTGCGGAGCACAGGCTCTGGACGCGCAGGCTCAGCGGCCATGGCTCACGGGCCCAGCCGCTCCATGGCATGTGGGATCTTCCCGGACCGGGGCACAAACCCGTGTCCTCTGCATCGGCAGGCAGACTCTCAACCACTGTGCCACCAGGGAAGCCCAACAACATACTTTTTAAGTGACAGAAGGTATTACATCTATCCTATCAATGCCATAAATGGGAAAAAACTATCTGTCTCTGACAAACCAAATTACACACAAATACAGAAAACGCAACTAAACCAAAGTGACTCAAAACACTGAAAGCAGAAGAATGGACAAATAAAACTTAGAGAAAACAGCAAACATGATATTAATGTTAAACAAGCTGAATTTAAGGCAAAAGGCATAAAACAAACAAACCAGGACCTTTATATTAATGAAAATTTCATAATCCACGGAAAGATCAGGTATCTTATATCAAAATGTACAGGGTGAAATGTTTATGCAATAAGATATATTTTAACTTACCTCTCTGCCTATAGCCAATCAAGGAAACAGAATTTAAGTAAGAATACTGAACTCTACAAAAATTTGAAAAGTAACAGAAATATATCATATCTTGGTTTCTTAAGACAGAATTCGTATACTTGACAGAGGCCTATGAAATCATTATAAAACTACATTGGACCACAAAGAAAAACTCAATAAACTTCAAAGAGTAAAAGGTACAGACCACATTCTCTGATAACAGCACAATGAAACCAGTAATCATGACAAAAATAGCAAACAAAAATCCCACCACAACCAGGGATTTAAAAAAAAAAAAAAGATTCTTGGCTTAAAAAGAAAATCAAAATTAAATTGTGGATTATCCAGAAAATAACAGTTAACTCTAAAAGAACCCATATGCTACAGCAAATACAGTAAGCAACCTAAATGTCCATCAACAGACAAATGGATAAAGAAGATATGGTACATATATACAATGGAATATTACTCAGCCATAAAAGGGAACGAAATTGGATCATTTGTAGAGATGTGGATGGACCTAGAGACTATCATACAGAGTGAAGTAAGTCAGAAAGAGAAAAACAAATGTCGTATATTAACGCATATATGCGGAATCTAGAAAAATGGTACAGATGAACCAGTTTGCAAGGCAGAAATAGAGACACAGATGTAGAGAACAAACGTATGGATACCAGGGGGGAAAGCGGGGGCGGGGGAGGGGGTGGTGGGATGAATTGGGAGATTGGGATTGATATATATACACTAATATGTATAAAATAGATAACTAATGAGAACCTGCTGTATAGCACAGGGAACTCTGCTTCGCTGTACAGTAGAAACACAACATTCCAAAACAATGATACCCCAATAAAAATTAAAAAAAATAAAAGAATAATTAGGTTCTTGGCTTAAAAAGGAAATCAAAATTAAATTGTGGATTATCCAGAAAATAACAGTAACTCTAAAAGAACCCATATGCCACAGCAAACACAGTACTCAGAAGAAAAACAATAACTACAGAGACAAAAGTTAAGCAAGAGAAAATAGGAACAACGCATATCAACTTCAAGGGAGTGGGGAGGAACAAGGAGAGGGTAGAACTTGGATTCTAACAATTTATTTCTTAGAACAGAGAGAGAGAGAGAGAGAGAGATCAGAAGTATGTGCAGCAAATGTTACCTTCTGTTGAAACTAAATGGTGGGTTCATGAGTGTTTGTTATATTATCATCTGTGTTTGAAATTTCAAAAATTAATATTAATTTTAAGGTAAAAAATTTTAATGTATTTACATTAAATGTTCTACTCAGAAAGGTAGAAAATAAAAAATAGAAGAGATTAGGTCATAAACTCACAAACTAATGTATTAAAACCAGTAGAACTAATTACCAATTTAGGAGCCCATCTTTCAGGAAGAAAATTAAATTACAAGGTAAAACTCAAGAGGAAAAAAAGCGGGCAGAGGGGGAAAGTAGAGGAAAGAAAACAATATTTAAAATAAAAATGGAGATTTAACCATAGTATAGAAGAATCTAAAATAATAGTAAGACAATGTTTGTTATAATGCTAAACAAATACATTTGTCAACCTGGATGAAATGGATAGTTTTCTCAGAAAATTTTTCAGAAAAGTTTTCTCAGAAAAGCTTCCAAAACTGACCTTAGAATACTGAGAAAGATAATTCCTATCATAAAACAAATAATTTCAATGCTCTTCACATTATTTAAGGATACAGGAAAACTTTCTAAGCTCTCTATAAAACCACGAGAAACCAAAACCTGACCCCCCCCCCACACACAACTGTAAATTAATTTTATGGATAGAACAATTTTAAATAAAATATTTTCAAATAAAATCCATCCCATTAAAAGAATAATCCACCATGACCAATTAGGAATGTTCCAGTGTAGACCAATACTAGAAAACCTATGTAAATAATGTAGTTTACTGTCTAATAGTGTAATGC
Source organism: Mesoplodon mirus (assembly GCF_964341445.2). Lineage (NCBI taxonomy): Eukaryota > Metazoa > Chordata > Mammalia > Artiodactyla > Ziphiidae > Mesoplodon > Mesoplodon mirus. The sequence goes on along the minus strand of NC_138986.1, from coordinate 28,469,149 downwards.
TAAAGCCTTTTACATCTATGAAAATGGTTTATATTTTTCTCCAAAAATCTTTTGATAACATTAAACAGCCCAATAAAAATTAGAACTAGATTTTTTTCAGTAATTTGATAAGTTGTTTCTAAAGCTCATGTGGGAAAAACAGCCACGTGAGGTAATTCAGGAAAACAATGAAAAAGGAGAAAAAAAATAAGACAGCCTATAAAATATTTAAAAACTAATAGTAATAAGAAGCTACAGTAATTAAAAATTTGATACTGGCATAGAACAAGACAAAGAAATGGAATAGTACAGAGTCCCAAAACAGACAAGACAGATGGAGAGAGAAGAATTTAGCATATGTCAAAGATGGCATTTCTAAGCAGGTTAAAAAAGAAAAAGGATGTGTAATACAACAAAAGGTAACTATGACAAATCCAGCCATCAAAAAAGAAAAGGCTTTGGCAGGAAAACTCTATTTCTACCATATCCCCTAATAGCAGCTAGACTAAACACGCAAATGTTTAAAAAAATAAATTAAAAAAGAGAGAGAAACTGTCAAACATATAAGAAACAAATAATTTTTTAAAATTATCTTGTAGTAAAGTAGAACTTTCAAACAAAGGCCCATAAAAGATTAGTAAGTTTGAATATAATAAAATCAACAATTTGTCTTATAATGATCTAAAAGATGACAAACTGAAAGTAAGAAAAAGTATATGCCATGCATATAACAGAAGAATTTTCTTATAATTTAAATATAAAAATTGAATATATTAAATACACACATACACATATATATTCTTATAAGTCATTATGAAAGATAGCTAGCAGAAAAATGGGTGAGGATTAGGAATAGGTAGTTCTAAGGAGGAGAAATACAAATAGATTTAAATATGTGAGAAAGCAGCCAGCCTCACTCATTAAAGACATATAAATAAATGAAAAAAATATTTTCCAATTATCAGGAAAATAACACCAAAAAGAGTAATAATCCTATCTGTGAGCATCTGAACAAAAATACTCGTAAACCTGTGGGAAGGAAATTAGCACAGCTGCTATTAAGGACGATTAGGCAGTATTTATCAAAAATTTTAAAGTATATACTTATTGGCATAGAAACTCAATTTCTAGAAACATAGGATGTTCATTTTGGGATCATTTAGTGATAGCAAGTTAAAATGTTTATCAACAGGGGCTGTTTAATGTACAAACATATTATGGAATTCTACACAGCTTTTAAAAAGAGTGAGATTGATCTCTATACACTGGTAAGGAAAGATCTGCAGTATACTTTGCTAAGTGATATAGACACTGAAGTGTTTAGTATCTTCCCATTTATGTAATGATATATATACATTTGATATGTGTAACATGCAAATAGTTTCTAGAAGAATATAAAAGAGGCTTTTTTTCAGATTTGTTTTACAGCTTCCTCTAGGGAACAAGATGTGGGACACTATTTAAGAGTGGGACTTACTTTTTACTTTAAATCCTTTCCTACATTTATGTGCCAGGCGTATTCTAAGCTGGGAATATAGCAATAAACACATAAAAACTCTACATTCGTAGAAATTGCGTGGGAGGGTGGGAGGAGACTGGGGAGCAGTAGGGAGACAGATAAAAACTGTGTACACACACACAATGTCAGATGATGTAAGGGTTGTGAGGAACAATAAAGCAGGGTTACAAAGGAAAGGAACTATATGTGTGTGTGGGGGTTATGATTTTATATGGGTGGTAATAAAAAGGAATACAGTGAATTATGGGTACATATGAAGGTTCCCCTATCTCAGGATTAGGAGTAAAGTGAATATAAACTACAACCTCAAGAGCTAATTGCCAGGAGGAGAAATGGAGGGGGAAGGGCAAAGTACTGTAGAAGCAAAGGAAACTCAGGTAGGTGTTCTTGGGTGGATTTGGGTAGTGGGTTACACAAAGCGAAACCAGTTGATAAAAGGTTTTATAAAATAAAGGGTTTATATAGGGGAACAGAAAATTAGAGCTACATTTTAGAAAAGTTACTCTGGCTGTATTGCAGAAATTGTTTTGGAGCAAATTAACTGAGAAGTAAAGAAGCCAGTTAAATATTTTAGTAATTCTGCCCAAAGGTAATAGCCTTTAAGAGAAAAAGTAGCAATAAGACCAGAGTAGTGGGTCAAAAAATGTACAGTCAATCCTCATTTTAGGATTCCATATTCATGAATTCAACTGCTCACTAAAAATAATTACTTTCGACAATTTTGCAGTCTCTTGTGGACAAGTGCAGAGCAGGACAAAATTTGAGTAGCCCAGCAGGCACGTTCCCAGCTGAGGTCAAACAAGGTGACATTCTGCCTTCTTGTTTCAGCTCTCATACTATAAGCAAGTGCCCTTTTCATGACCTCTTTATTGCCATGTTTTTCACATTGAGCTGTTAGTTGGTGATTTTGCTGTTTAAAATGGTCCCCAAGAGTAGTCTGAAGCACTGTTTAGTGTTCCTAAGCACAAGGCAGCTGCAATATGCCTTACAAATAAAAGATTCATGTTAGATAACACTTTGTTTAGGCATTAAGTTATAGTGCTACTGGCTGTGAGTTCAATGTCAATTAATCACTAATATATAAATAATATATATTAAATAAAGTGTCTTTAAACATACATAAAATAAGGTTATGTATTGATTGGCTGACAAAAATGTTGTGACCAGAGGATCACAGGAACCTAACCCTGTGTTTCTTGTAGGAGCAATGGTTCAGTATTCACCAAGTCAATGTTCCCATATTTTGTTCACTAATTTATGACTTTATAAAACATAACTACCACAAATAACAACAATCAACTATATATCTACTCACATATATTTACTTACTCGTAAAGCAGAAATAATAGGACTGGTAATCAGCTATAAGAAGTAAATGAGGGAGAGAAATCAAGGATGATGCTAACTTTAGGTTTCTGGCTTAAGCAACTGGAAGATGGTGATATTGCTTATAAAGACAGGAAGCAGAGGAGGAGGTGGCAGCTTGGATCAGGAAGACAAAGATGTCAGCTTTGGAGAGTATAATGTCATGCATGCTACACATACTGTAACAAATATAATTATGTGTTTAAGTACCTATTTTCCCCTCCCATTTGAGAATCAGATCTTTGTTCATCTCAGGACATGTCCTATAACTAAAATGACACTTTCCTTTAAGTCATATAAACCAGGCATGTCAACATCAGAAATGTGTAGTTTTATCGATTCTTTTACTTTCCACTGCCACCTTTGCAATATTACCCATGTCACCAATATTCTATACTTTAATAATGTTTCTATGTGAGTCCTAAAAAGTAAAAACATAAAATTCTACCTTTTGGAAAACAAGAATTCTAAATGACAAATATCTTCAAAGAAAGTCTTCACAACCATGTAGCTTGTTTTTCAATTTGTTTACAGAAACCTTCATCATAAATTATTAAAATTCTACTCTGAAATATCAAGCCTATATAAAAAATCCTAATGGATAAATTGTGATGTTTTCACATCTGATTTTAGAAAACCTCTGAATTATAATTTATTTCAATGTAGCTTTTACAAAAATGTATATATACTCTCAAAATGTAACAAGTATTTTATACCCTAGAAATTAAAATTACAATATACAACTGCATACACTGAGCCTTATATAATTATAAAAGAACACTACTAAAGAAATTCATATGAATCCCCTCGTCTAGTCAGCATTACCTTTGTTTATAAAAGTAATAGAAAACAATTTCTAGGTTACTACAAAACTGATTTTACAAGTAAATATACACTTGTGTGAACACAAAACAGAAACTTGATACATAGTTCTTCCTCAATATATAAACTGTGTACTTGTTTATTTGCAATGGTCCACATATAGAAAAGCACTGGACTAGTTTTATCCTTGGTAGGACAATTAGTTCTATGACCTCCCACTGACTACTAAAAATTAAATATAACACACTGGAAATGGTTATTACTATTTACATGAGAAAAAAAAGGTGAAAGAAAAGTTTAAGAAAGAAAGATTCAAAGCTAAAGGGAGGAAAAGAGGCTAGAATACCAGTTCAGTAACTAGGAAATAGGAAAAAGATATAACAATTAAGAAAGAAAAGTTAAGCAAAATATTCTGTACAGAAGTGAAACCCTGGTTCTTGGCAATTAATGGTAAGAAGAACCATAACCAAAAAAGTCAACTAAAGACTTTAGAATGCAAGAGGGAAAAACATCTATGAACACACCAGCTCTTTTAAAAACCAAAAAAAGTGAAAAGGAAAAATGGTCATTTTAAATGTCTTTTGTATTTTATATCATTTAGAAGATAATTACATTATTTCTATTCCTAAACTATCAATGCTCTTAATCATAATGCAAGTAAAAATGGCTTTGCACTTCAAAACCGGTATTTGAACCGGAAAATAAACCAAAAAAACTTAGCATACCTGAGCTACCAAGACAGCAGTCAGTCAATAAACAGCAGCTGGTGCAGAATATGCACTTAGTGCAAACAATTGCTGTCACTAGGAATGTATCCGTGAACAAGCAGGCACTTGTCTACCAAGGGCCAATGGCCAAGGGTAGAAGGGACAGTGGGTCTTCTTGGTTCCAGTCTCTGAATCTCAGAGATCTCAGTCAACAGGACAAGAGCATGTCAGATACATGCCTGACAGACCAGTAGCCGTGAAAATGGAAATAGGGAGACATTTAAAAATTGTTACCTTCCCTATCATCCTGTAATACAGAAACTTTTTCCCCTAAAAAAAAAAATCTCATAAATAGTAGTTACAATCCTGATCAGCCAACAAAGGGAGATCTAGTTCACTCTACAAGATCTGCTATATGGCTTAAAAAGTATATTTCCACTTGAAAATTAGTTTGTTATAAAAGAAGGTAATATAACAGTAACACTGTTCAACTTCAATATGGATTAAACAAGTATTTGTGGATTCATGAGCAAAGGGACCACTTGTGTAGCATTTAATCTATCAGGAATTATTGTCAGTTCCAAACAAACACTTAGAATACAATTCACTTCTAAACTGGAGACTGCCTACACTATATAAACCTAGTTGATGAGTCATAGACTAATAGTTCAAAATTACTAAAATGTTTGATTAAGGTTCAAGACTAGAAAAACAAAATCAGCAGTTGGAGTAATTCAAACTTTAAAATCAAGCATAAAATATAACTTGTGATTTATATTATCTAAGCATCAGTATGATATGCACTGAAATCTGCAATTAAAAACAAAAACTGAAGACATCACAAGAAAGTGTTTGGTCAAGAACAATGAAGACACAGGCTGGCTTAAGTTTTCCCACCAAAACACTGGATATAAAAACATCATACACAACTAAAAAGATTGGAATGTCATTCTGAAAATAAACAAGAAACAAAAAAAAATTATCAAATGCACAGTAAAGTAGCTGTGAGAGAAAAATATTTCTTTACTGGGAAAATACAGCTATTTTATTCTCATTAAGAAATAACATTTTATATATTTTTTCCTGCAAGAAATAACTAATAATATAAAAACAGCATCTTCTTAGGCAAAAGACCCTAAATTCCTAATTAGCAATATTCCTCGGTATTCCTAATTACTGGAAAATACAAATTAAAAATTCAAGTTGGCCAGCGTTATCCTTAGCATTAGTAATTTCTTTCATTCTACTGATTTCTTTAAGGCAGCGGTTCTCAAGTAGAAGTAACCCATCATAATCAACTGGGGACCATTTTGAAAATACACCTTCCCAAGTGTCATCACTCAGAGACTGATTTCACCATATCTGGAGTGAAACCACAGTACCTGTGTTTTGAAAAACACTCCCCCAGTGATTCTGACTGCTAGTTGAGGATGACTGCTTTAAGGGATGAATTACGTACTTGTTCTACTGACTAGAAGAGCTCTTATGTGGCCTGCCATTGCTGAAATTTTGTCATTATAGCACATAAAGCTGTCAGTAGCAAAGAGGAAAACTCCACATTTCATTACTTATAGTAAAAAAAAAAAAGTGAAAGAAATCTGATAAGATTATCTATTCAAAGAACATGCAACCATACTTGAAAAGACTTTATATATATTTATTTTAAAGTGTTCATTTAGCACAAATGGTTTTGAAAATGTATAAAAATAATTTATGTATTAATCCATCTTTAATATGTACATGGTCCCTTAAAAGGATTTTCATTTCATTATCATGAAAAATGTATTTCAACAACCCCCACAGTATTATTAAAAGTCAGAAATTTTAAGATTTTCTAATAGAAAAGTTCTAGTACTCACCTGCAGAAAAATAATGAAACTGGGAATGATTTCACTAATATTTTAAAATATAATACGGTCTCAGCTATGCTATGCCACAAATAAGAAAAATCTTCATCACTAAGCCTAATAATCCCAAGTGGTGGCATTTTCATTTAAGAACAAAGCACAAAATTATTTTATAAAAGAAAATGTCTCATTGTAAAAACTTATAAAGCTGAATGCTTTAAACAAAAATAGCTGCGGTTTGATTTCACAATATCAAGTTTCCATAAGCACTTTGTAAACATACACCCATTGTAGGCTATCAACTTAAAGCCAATTATCACTAAAAGAAGACAGAGTATAAAAAAAAAATTTCAGTGCAAAAGTACATATCAACTGACGTTATCAACTGACTTAAGACAATTTTAATACAAAAATCACAACTTAAATCCCATAATATAAAGTAATCCTATAAAGACTAATTTAAAAGAAAAAGCTCTACAACAGTTATTAAGTTTTCCTTTTGTTACTATTCTCTAGTAAAAGCTTTCTTTTGATTAGCTTTCACAGTGTCATCAGGAGATGCTGATTTGAAGTCAAATGGTGTTATTGTTAGAAGAGGACTTATTTCTTTGTCCTTTACGTCTCGAACTTGTCTACTATAAAGAAAAGTCTTATAGAGGTTAAGGGTGCGTCGCTTGCAGCTTTTCAATGGGTAACGAAGACACAGTGTTGCAGCAAAAGCTGAAGGTCTGGCAGCAAGGGCCTTGGTCCAAGAGACAGAAAAACGTGGTTTCCTAGTCAGAGAGCCTTTACTGTTTTTCTTATTATCCTCAGAAGAATTGGAACTTTTCCCTAATTTTGAACTTAGAACTTTAGTTCCTGGTATTGGAGCAACAGATTGGTCTACTACAGGTTTTGGAACAAAATCTGGGGCTTTTATGAGGACACTAAGATCGATATTAGAATCTATTCCAGGTGACCTCATTTCACATAAACTGAGCATACAGGAATCTTTCTTAATCTGAGAGTTGTCTATATCAATTGTTTCTGCAATCAAATCAGAAAGTGACAAATTCTCAAGGTCTCTTGTTGGAGAAGCTTTACAAAGTGCCAAAGATGACAGAGATCCTGTTAATTCTGATATTCCAGTCGAAGACTGATACCGATTTGCTAGTTGTGACAAGGGAAAGGATCCCAAACTTAGATCTGTGAAACTGGCAGATGGTTGGTTACAAAGATCAGATAAAGTAAAGCATTGGCTTGGATTGTTCTCTTTGTGCTCCTGAAACAGTTCAGCTAAGGATGGACTTTCACATTGGGAAAACTGCAAGTTGTCATTTTTTAATATGCAATTCTTGGTGCTTTGTTCAACTGAAGAAACACTTCCAACTTCAGTCATTTTACTAGCATTTAAATTACCAACAGACATATTTTCCAATGAGCTAGTTAAGAGCAAAGGATTATTTAAACTTCCTAAACTGTTTTGTACTGGAATGTTTTGCAAATCAGGTACTGAATTATTTTGAATAAATAAAGCGTTATTAGGTGTTGTGCTCTTTATCATCAAGGATTTTAAATCTGGTATTCCTTTGAACGCAGAATCATCTTTGGAAATACATTCAGATGCATGAGGTCTTAACAAATCAGCATCTAGACTCTTTGAAAGTAGACTCTCCAGACTATCTGTGGATGATAATCTGACTGATGGCTGACTTTTACAAGAATCTCTTGGCATATCATCAATTAGGTCAGCTAGCGACAGCTCTTTTGTTAACTTACATGATTCTAGTTTCTTTTCACTTTTAGGTCTGTCAAGTTTCTTTTTTTTATGGAGTAAATAGTGACTTGGTACAACCGAAGAATTATGATATAATCCATACTTTGCTACTGGGCCAGAAAAATCAAAGGGTTTGCTACTGCAATCCAAATGGTTTGCAGATTGAAGACAAGAGCTTTGAACATTATCAGCTGAAACTTCAGAGGAAGATAATAAGACTCCTTACCTTACAAGAGCCATTAATTTTCAGATGAATAGGTTCACATATGCAGAAGACAGTCACAGCAACCAAAAGGAAACATGAAATGAGGCATTTAATTACTAAATGTTTCTTTTGATTATGGCATGAATAAAGTGACACCTGATCATTATTTAATAAAAAGCGAACATTCTAAAAAAAAAAAAAAGGATTTTACCTTCCTTTAACCATCTTAAGTGACCTTCATACTTTGTTCACTGATATATACAAAGGTAATTACCAAGTTAGTCAATGTTCTAATTTTCACAAATTTTATAAATGTGAGGTTTTAAGATACTTAAATTTTAGTCAGGATTGTCTCAAATTCAAAACATTTAAAAAACCAATGGAAAGAACTAGGTTCATCTTCTGTATTTTTAATGTATTAAAAACATGCAAACAAATAATACCCTATAATTTCTACTGTGATCTGGGATAAACTATTAATATAGATGACACATTACAGACTCATTCTCATATTACTGGACAGTTAGAAGTGCATCCCACCCCCCACCAAAATAAAAAAACTTTTAATTTACATAAAAATGACCCGTATTTCATAGTAACAGACTGTATACAATTTCGCTATGGCAAAAGTCTAGTCTTTAGGTTATGAGAAATATCAACCCAGTTAACAAATCACCATGCTCCTACTGACAGGCATCATACCAATTAATATAATTGGTTCCCTTCTCTTGTGGACTAAGTTCTAAATTTAACCCCAAATACTAAAATTTAAAATTAAAGATCTGGCTATGAAATGAAAGAGTGGTAGAATTATAATACTTAGGATATTTATATAAAAGTAAATTATATTCATAAAATGTTATAACCATAAAGGGATTTTTTGACATTGTCTGGCTATTAATTTCTATCTCCTGACCCATTAAAGTTAAAAAAAAAACCAATAATAAAAAGCAAAAAGTGTTCTGTCTTGCTGTTATCTAATTTTATTCCCCTTATATTCTGTTAGGTACAAGAACAAGCAGGGAAATAAAAAAAAACAGGCTTTAACAGAGTGAAGGGAAAGCAGTCATTGAGCTTAAAAATTCACAAACTGGAAAATCAATTAATAATTAAGAATTATTGTAACATGCAAAATTTTCTGCCCATTTCTCTTAACAGCTCAATCAAATCAAAGCCTCTTTCAAAGCATTAACTGTAAAACTAAAAGAGAACAAGTAAAAGCATACCTTTTGCTATCTTTCCTGTAGATATTGCTCCCTCACTCTTGACCTTCAAATTCTGCATTTTATCTTGCTCCAGAACCACTGACAAAGCCTTTTGCACATCAAACTTGTTCTTCAGAACTGCTTCAATCAATATGTCATCTGGCACAGCATCTCCAAGTACCTCCCTCATGTGATCAAGGCATGAAAAAAGACGAGCTAGAACAGACAACAATAATTAAAAGCTATACTAAGTGGTGTCATGAAAGAACCCTCAATCTTCAAAACTGAAAAAAGGATTTGAAACTATAGTAGGATGTTCAACTCATTTTTCCTTGGCAAAAATTACAGTGATTATATTTTTATCCACAATATACCTAGCTTCCCTTACCAGAGGAACAATTTCAATAATTAAGAAATCACTACAATAAATGTCTCCAAAGTAATATTGACTAATCCTTGAAAAAAGCGTAAATTGTATACACTAAAATCTATTTCAGTCAATGAGGATGATGAGGTCTATACTGATGATTTTTTACGTGTGTAGAAAGGGAGGGTTAATTATGAAAATATTTCTAACTAGTTAGTGAACCCAGTTAATCACTAAGTATATTTCTTAAATTTCTTGCATTACTACCTTAATTATTAAGTACTTTCTATTTCAGACTAACTTCAGTTCTACTCAGCCAACTAAAATCATCCTTAACAATGCTTTAAAAATGGGCAAGATAATTTGGCATAAAAATGCCACAAATATTAGGAAATCCAATAGATTAAGGAAAGAATGGACATTTCTTTTTTTTTTTTTTTTTTTTTGCCACACCACACAGCATGTGGGATCTTAGTTCCCCAACCAGGGATCAAACCTGCGCCCCCTACCATGGAAGCATAGATTTCCAGCCACTGGACTGCCAGGGAAGTCCCTGGACATTCATTTTAAACACAAAAATTTGAATCTGGATGTCTAAAATCTTTAAGGATTTTTATTTTCTGATGACTATGTTATTATAAAAAGTAATTACTAATAACATTCAATAATGATGTAAATTCCATGAGAGCAAAGGCTTTATATCCCTAGATCCTAAAATAGTACCTGGTACCTAAGGGCCACGAAATAAAAATACATGAATATATTAATTTATATTTGTATAGAAGTTGACAATTTTCAAAATATTAATACATATATATGCATTATACATATACACATATGTATATATATCCTTTGTAATCCTCACAGTAACTCTATGACTTAGATATATCAAATTCTAAGTCATAAAGAGAAGAGGACTGAAAATCATGGCACTACTAAGTTTAGCAGTAATCAAAACATAACTCAAGTTTTCAGACTCCTTAATCCAGGGAAACCAGTTCACAGAATGCACTGTACATTACATTTTTACATGCTTACATACTGAACAAGGAATCTACTAGCAATATCCTTTATTTATTTTTATTTATTATTATTATTTTTTTTGCAGTACGCGGGCCTCTCACTGTTGTGGTCTCTCCCATTGCAGAGCACAGACTCCGGACGCGCAGGCTCAGCGGCCATGGCTCACGGGCCCAGCCGCTCCACGGCATGTGGGATCTTCCCAGACCGGGGCACAAACCCATGTCCCCTGCATAGGCAGGCGGACTCTCAACAACTGCGCCACCAGGGAAGCCCCAATATCCTTTCTTTTAAAAAACAGAAGTGTTTAATACTTTTCCATTGCTCCCTTTTTTAATTATTAAAAATAAATTCTCAAATATTTGGGTAATTCTGCTTTGCTTGAGACCAAAATTAAGTATAGGCTAATAAGCTAAACTTGAAAAATTATACCTATTTCATAAATACATGAATTACTAAAACTGGAACAGAATACTTAGTATATAGCTAGCATCAGGGCCTCTTCTAATTAATTATAGCAACTGTTGTCTATACATACACAAAGAGTAGACATAAAGAGCAGGCTGTCTTGGTTCATATCCTAATGCTACTTACTAGCTGGTGCAACTTCAGCCAAGTAACTTTGTGTCTCATTTTCTTCCCCTGTAAAATGAAGACAATACCTGGCCTACCTCATAAGGTTGTTAATGAAGACTAAATAGGCAATTACCTGAACAGCACTTAGAACAATACCCGGAAAGCAGTTAGTAGAGGTTAGCTACAATCATTATTATTGTTATCATGCAATTACTCACATATGTCAGGTGGGAATGATTAACTTTCATTCTCAAACATAACTCTGAATTTCATACCTCCTTAATCATTCTGAGGCACAGCAGAGAAAGTATAAGACTTCAACTTTATTCCTACCCTCTCCCCCCACAATGACAACTATAACACATTCTTTAAAAATATAATCGAAACTATCAAGGAATTTATACAGCAGCTCCTCTACAAACTTTTATCCAGATTGACAAATGTATTTGCCGAGTTGATGAATTTTTTTATTCTCCGTTGTTTCCCTTTCCACTTTCTAATTTTGTATATTTGTGCTTTCTCCATTTTTCTTGATTTGGGTAGCAGCTGACATATATTTTACCAATTTATTCAAAGATCAGCTCTCAGATTCATATACTCCCCCTTTCCTGTTTTTAAATTGTTATAAATTTTCAAGTTAAAAACATTTCTAGAACAAAGCCACACTCCACAGAAAGAGCAAATCAGCTCAGCCCTGCTCACTACCAACGGATGGCATTACTGTTATACCTGGTGATTTTAGGTCTACTACATTGTTCATCAATCTATAGCTTGAGTAGTATGTTTGAAACAATGTCATATTTGAAATTTATTTATAAAAGGCAAAAACCAAAATATAAAATATCTTTGTTAAAATGTTTAAGAGAACTAAAAAGAAGCAAACTCAGAACCAATGCCATTACCATTTACGAGTTCTACCTTGAAACTTAATTTACATGACTGTGACCAATCAGGACACTGTATAGTATTACTTCAGACTTAAATTTTTTTTTTTTAATAAAAACCAGACTTTTGGAACCTAACATTTTGCAAGGAAATGAGCTTCTGTAATCTAACCATAAGCTCTACATAGAGCTTATGAAACAATAAATATTGCTAAAAGAAAACAAATCATTGAAGTTTCTGTCCTAAGGAGATTTCAATCAAAAATTCCAGTTATTACATAACAGCCACACAATTTTTCAACCATACAGTTAACCATCTAGTCCTCACAAAATATAATAAAATGTAAATGTTCCTTGAAGATATAAGATATAATGGTAGTTCATACCATTACTACCCATGATCATTATTATGAACAATAAAATTGATAATTTCCAGTAAACTGATTATTAATCATTTTCAGATAAGAAACATAGATAGACTACTTTTTACTATACCTTGATCAATTCCACTTAGCTGATGGTTCAAAAGAGAACTGGAGGGTTCTTTCAAATCTTCATAATCATATTCTTCTACAGGTTCAACAACTGAAGGTTTGTCACGTCGTGAGTAAATAAACTGAGCAGCTAGAATATACAATGATTAAAGAATGCTGTACTATAGCCATTTCCCATTAACTTTTTTCTTTAACAACAGTTAAAATAAAAATCAAAGATTCTGACCTACCACCTACAGTCATTTGCCCACATTTATAATAATGGATGAAAACAAAAAAAAGACAAAACATATCACACCCAAATTCTGCTCAAATGTCCTTACTAACCATTCACTAGCCTCTTATAATTGTCTCCCTTCTTTCCTTCTATCTCATAAACACTGAGCTTACTTTCTCCACAGTTTTCAAAAATTATCTTTCCTAATATCTCATCCTTGCCTACTACTCCATCTTCCCTGAAATTGTTTCTTTGATACAAATACTTTAAACCTCATATCAAATTTGTTCATTTGCATAATTAAGAAAATACCAAAAACAGACTAGATTTTCACTTTCCAAGAACTACTAATTTTGCCTGAACCCAAGAGTTGACCAAAATCATAGGCCTTAACTTTTTTTTTCTTTAAAGATTTTTTTTTTTGATGTGGACCATTTTTAAAGTCTTTAGTGAATCTGTTACAACATTGCTTCTGTTTTATGTTTTGGTTTTTTGGCCACAGCGCATGTGGGGATCTTAGCTCCCCAACCAGGAATCGAACCTACATCCCCCTGCATTGGAAGGCGAAGTCTTAACCACTGGACCGCCCAGGAAGCCCCCAAAGGCCTTAACTTTCAAACAGTTTATACTTCAATCATACACTGAGACTGTATATTAGTGTCATATACCTAACTCTGACTTTCAGACAGAAGTCTGTGCTACTCTGCAGTATTGGCAGTGTCATTACTCAATATATAACTGGGCATTATATTTTTCATTAATAGGTAGAAAGACAAAATATCTAAGTGCCAACAGATGCTTGAGTATCATACATGAAATACGTGTGAGCAAAGGAGAGAATATTCATGAATGCCCTAAGTGTTCACTCTTACACGTCAACTGGATGCCCACTGAACTCAAGTCCTGGAGAATGTGTTCAATTGCCAAGGAATAAAATTAAAGAATAAGTTTAAGAAGGATAAAAACATCAATACAGTATTCTAAAGGCAAGGTGTTATCAAGGATTTTATATTATTTAGCTTTCTGGAAGTGCACATAACATGTATGTCTATTGCTCACAGTTCCCACATTTGACTTTTGTGCATGCTTTCAGGAAGGCACTATCCATGAAAGGGAATCTCTAACTGCATTCAAAATGTATAGATAACACATATATAGACAATAGAAAATACTATGACTTAAGGGTAACACCTATACTCAGAAGGTCATGGCGTAAGTGCTATTTATTTATAGTATAAATCAATGATGGCCTTACAGATTAGCAGGAAAGGCAAAAAAAGAAAAGGTAATGACATATTTTAAAAGCCAAATGAGTAGTACAGATGACAAGTGCTACAGAAGCACAGAAGATTAAGTAATCACTGAAGACTAGAGCAGTTACAATAAAGAAGGCAAGAACGTCAGAAAAACTGAAGAAGAGGTGGAAGACAACCTGAACAAGGAGAACAGAATAAGAGAAATAAAGAGCAGTTGAGAGAATTCAATCTATTCTGCTATAACGCATGTTTCCTAAACACAAACTAGTTTATACCAAATGGTCAACAGGGGAATGATGACGGTAACGTTCAAGTTGCTTTGGTTTATGAGATTTTCCCCCCAACACTTTCCAATGCAAATACAAAGTTCAGTAACACCAACCATAGAACATTATACTGTAATTGGAATTGTACTTTAATGCCAGATAGCCCCACATTCTTCCTCTTGGCTCCATTTGGCCATGTGTCCTGTTTTGTGCATGCTTACCGCTTGGCTCTCTAAGACCTGTGAGTATTTTGCCTTTGCAACATTAGTCATTAGTTTCAACTCTTCCTTACACCTCTATCAAGCTTTCACCTTTTTGTTAAATGTAAAGTCCCATATATATTGGAATATATCTTTATTAGGAAGTTAATGTCACTTTCCAAATGTGCAAGCATTTTTATTAGATGATTATTGGTTTTATTAGTATTGATACTTTACGGGCTGAGTGGTCTGTCATGATCCTATTTTTTCCAAGAGGTTTTGCTATTTTTTAGTATACAATTTTAAAGACCACAAGGTTTTTCAAAAATGTACATACTATGCTATATATATATATCACTATTTTCCCTCCCTCTTGTGCAAGTAAAATACAATACTGCCATTTATAAAGGAAACATGGTTAAACAGCAGGAAAAATATCCTGTTCCACAGATTTTCTAAGACGACCATTTTTTTCATATGTTAAAAATCTCAGAATGAGGGATGTCTTACAATCAAATGGCATCTTAGTATTATGTAATACTTAGACTGACAGCTGATTTTTTTTAAGTGGTACGTAAAATAACAATATGTCTTACAATCCATGGCATTTTAGATACAATAAAATGTGGTAGCGTTAAAAATGTAAACCAGGTCATTTTGTGCCTGATGATTTTCAAACTACTTTCGTGGCTGTAATTAACTATTCAGTTTAGCCTAAAAGTAACAAATATACTTTCCCCAACTTTCTCTCATAGCTCTGAACTGTGAGGAAAAACCTAAGACAAATCAAAAATTAAGTGAGAGAAGAAATCAGATACGTCCGTGAACAATTTTCACTTAGGAAATATTGACAGGGAAAAAGGAAGTTATCAAAATCCAGGCTTCTACTCTACCCCCAAGGAGGTATTCTTCTTCCTGGGGGCTTTTCCTACCCCCTCCCACACACAAATCCAACTCAGAAACTGTGGCCATTGTTTTAGAAGTAAATGATGGTTGGATTTGCCCAGGAGTGCAGAGGGATGGTGGGTAGGAAAATTCCCCAGGGAAAGTAGCTGCTGGGGAAAAAAGAAGCATCCAGATCTCGGAAGTTGAAATGAGAGCCAAAAGGCAACAAATATGATTAAAAAAAAGAGTGAGAGAAAAGCAATGGAGAGAAAAGGATAAATATAAAATGCTCTTCTTTTCTAAAAATTTAATCACAAACTTTGACAGAAATGCTTTCTGAAAAATTGGACACCCATAGTGACTTTTACAATTTAAAGCATTTTGATAAACATAAAAATTCAGAGAATTCAAAACCTAACTCCTGCAATTGCCTAATATTGCTTCCTAAACATCTTAAAATAAAAATCATGTGAGGCACTCATTAAAGATACAGCTTTCTAGGCTTCTTCCCCTGGAGATTCTGGTTAAGTGGTGTTGGAATGGGGCAGGGAATCTCTATTTTTACAATTACTCCCAGCTGATTGGTATTCATCAGGGAAGGTAGGAAAGAGCCTACAAGTCTCCCCTTTCATCTGTCCCAGATGTAGTCCACTTTGTATACTGTCATCAGTTACTTTCCTAAACATGACCCCCTTAACTCAAAAACCTTCAATAAGCTAAAACTACACACCTAAAATTAAAAACCGTCTTCCACAATTTGGCTATTTCCTTTCTGAGCCCTCTTTGTGCTGCAACTGCACTAATCATGTGAGTCTTCCCAAACACGCCTCACTTAGAGGCCACTGCTCAAGCACTGTTGTTTCCTCTCTAGGATGCCATTCTTACTCCCAAATTTACCAGTCCCAATCCCACCTCCTTCCAGAAGCCTTTCCAGACTCCTTCAGGCAGGACTACTTCTTTACCCACCACACTGTCATTTGAAGGGAACTTTTAAACAAGCTTCCTTACATGTTAATTGATGCTCAATAAATTAACATGGAATGGACTGAATACGGTTAACTACTGTTAAATTAATCATACAAGGAGGCCATGAGACTGAAGTGGCTCTAATGCCTTGGTTGCAAAGGGAAAACCAATCCAGAGTCAATTCCTGCAAAGGCCTCAGGATTAAGAACAACCAATCACAGAAAACCAACTACTCTCCCCCAAATAATGTAATGCGTTAAGCTGTAGCCAACCAAATAATTCCCTTGCTTTGCTTCATGTATTCTCTATAAAAACCTTGCCCCAGCTCCTGCTGGTGGAGTGCTCCTAACCACTTCCAGTTTGGAGCTACCTGATTCAAACTGATATCTGCTCAAATAAACTCTTAAAAATGTTAATATGCTTCGGTTTATCTTTTACCACTTCTAATTATATTACTTGAAACAAGATTTATAACTGTTCAAAGTTTTATTTATAGGCTCCAGCTCCCTAATGTATGTTCAATATTCAGCAACAAAGTCAATCTTTCTAAAGAAAAAAAAAAGCTATAACATTTAGAAATCACCTTTCCATCGAGAAAACTGTGTTTAGTAGAGTTTAAAAAATACATAATAAAATTTAGAGAAACTCCTATTAATTGATAGTCATTCAATTACCAGAATTCATTAGACCATGAATTCAATCATCTCTTCAATGACATTAGCTGCTTCTTTAAGAACAGAAAGTATCCTTCTAAAACTATTCATTTTTTAATTTAAAATTGCTTGGAAAAATATACCACTAAAGAGGAAAAGTGTCTGATCTGATATTACTACTACTTTATAGATGTTCTGAAAAATTTAAAAATCCAAAACTACATGGTTTTGTTAAAAATACCAGTTTGTCACAGAAGAAAGTCAGAACCATTTAACTATCTCCTGCTTTGATGAAGTCGGTTGACTTCCTGGAGTATACAAAGGTAACTCTCAAAGAGTCAGGCTGTCCTGAATATGAACCACAGACAAGACACATATCAAGGGCTGTGAGAGACAAGGGATCAACTATGACCTCAAGAAAGGTAGGCCATAAAAGCAAATCTCAGAAAAACACCTTCAGAATGCCTGACCCTGTGTAGTGTTAGCTCATTACTCAAGGTTAAGCATGATTTATTTAGACAAGCCTAGATAAATGAATGCATTAATCTGCAATATTAAGATATCTTTCAGTAGTCCCTCTCCCTAAGAAGGTTTCCTTGTGCAAGCCATAGTCAACCAACTTCCAAGTAGACCTTAGCTCCTGCAATTATCTCTTGAATCTATCTGCAAATCCCCTGCTGTCACCCCTGTCCTAAACAAATGGTTCTCAAAGCAGTAGCTGTGTCCCACCCTCAGAGTTTCTGACTATGGGGTGGGGCCCAGAATTACTTTTCGAACAAATCCTCAAGTAATGCAAATGATACATGGACCACATTTTGAGAACACAGTCCTGAAATATCCTCATCTCCTCTAGATTAGTATAATAGTCTCCTAACTACTCTATCTACAACCACTTATGTACCACCTTCAATCCAGTCTCTATTATATGAGATTTTTTTAAAAAACTCAAATCTAATTATCACACCCACATCACCTTCTCAGTTTCATGAACATGCCATGATCCTTACTTCACTTGTAATACTAGTTAGTGCTACCAGACATTACTTTGTCACATAGTCAACTGATGATAATGAACTGCAGGCACCCCAAAAGGTTAACCCATAGAGTTTTATTTAACACTGCAAATGACAAGTGCCTGGGAGGTTCCTTGGAAAAACTGAAATTTCTTTTATCCCTAATCCCTACAAAATATGGTCTTTTTGAATCACTGAATAAGAAGCTTTAAAGGAATGCTGATTAAGCCGCCTCTCAGCTTCTAACCCAGTCTCTTTACTCTGCTCTGTGACGCTGGGGTTGAAGTCTGCAAAGCACATTTCTTCTATGACAGCTGGCTCCCTTTTAGGATGAGCCAACAGGGAGATGCTAAAGGGACACTGGAAGGCTGGAAGAGGAACACACATGCTCCTTTCCTTTTTGTTTCTTATCTGGTCACCATCACCCCAGCAACACTTCATCTTGCAGAAATCATTTGTTCCAGTAACTGCAATTTGTATCAGTTTGCAGTTTTTCCCAAACTCCCAGAACCAGCTTCAACCATGACCAGACAGCCCGCTAGAATTCCCTCTTCAAAAGGCTGAAGCCCAGCTTCACAGTGTCCCTTCAGAGACACCAGCCACAGAGCAGCCCCTCCTCAGGTCTCAGTCCCAGCTCTACAGTCCCTCCTCTGAACTTCAATGGCAAAGCAACAAAGCAGAACCCTCTTGCTACACATCTAGGTCCCAGCTCAAAGGAGCCCCCCACCAGGCTCTAAAGGTTGGCTTCAACCTTGTCCATTGGTTCCCCTAGGAAATAGAGATGATAAATGCTTCCTAAAGTTACTACCTCCTTGATATTTTGGTTTGCATTTTTTGTCTCTAATACCTAGTTAACAACTTTTTACATTAGAATCTCTCTGGCAAAACAACTGGTGCAATTTCTATCTTCTAATAAAATCGTGACTGATAACAGTGTAACATTAAAGAAGAGAAGAAAGGCTCTGATTAGTTAGGCTAAATGATTAAAGTACACATAAAGAGCTAGATGCATTACAGAGTAATAAGTAACAGGAAAAAAGATGACAGGAAGAGTAGAGGTGCTATGACAACTTCTAGAGCACCTATGCCTTTATAAAGAAAAAGAAATTCTAAAAAGTCAGAAGGGACATACTTGGTCTTCAGAGACTAAGAGGAGGCATAAAGCAGGTTCACAAAACAGCTCAGGAGACGGTAAGTTATTAAAGACAAGGCACACTGATAGAAATTTTAATTACTATATTAAAGCTTTCAACTTGTGGAAAATGAGTTTTATGAATTATATTTATGCTGTACATAACTATATGTAATTGTACCCGCTTTTATGGCATAGTAAAATTTATCAAGGCATTTTAACCAACTGTTTATAGAGTAGGCTAAAATTTGAAAACAAACGCATTGTTAGGGAAATTAGTGAGAAAAAGGTCTGGATCAAAGACACTGTCTCTCATGTACCACAACGTTCATTGCAGCACTATTTACAATCCCCAGGACATGGAAGCAACCTAACTGTCCATCAACAGATGAATGGATAAAGAAGATGTGGCACATATATACAATGGAATACTACTCAGCCATAAAAAGAAATGAAACTGAGTTATTTGTAGTGAGGTGGATGGACCCAGAGTCTGTCATACAGAGTGAAGTAAGTCAGAAAGAGAAAAACAAATACCGTATGCTAACACATATATATGGCATCTAAAAAAAAAAATGGTTCTGAAGAACCTAGGGGCAGGACAGGAATAAAGATGCAGACATAGAGAATGGACTTGAGGACACGGTGAGGGAGAAGGGTAAGCTGGGGCAAAGTCAGAGAGTGGCATGGACATATATACACTACCAAATGTAAAACAGATAGCTAGTGGGAAGCAGCCGCATAACACAGGGAGATGAACTCGGTGCTTTGCGTCCAACTAGAGGGGTGGGATAGGGAGAGTGGGAGGGAGACACACAAGAGGGAGGAAATATGGGGATATATGTATATGTCTAGCTGATTCACTATGTTGTAAAGCAGAAACTAACACACCACTGTAAAGCAATTATACTCCAATAAAGACATTAAAATATACATATATATATATACATATATATATATATATAAAGACACTGCCTCTGCTGTAAAGAACATAGGAAATGTTTTTGTTATATGGTCACAAAGAAGAAAATTTTCAGCAAATGAGAGAGAAGATGCAGCTCTTACGTGGAATCCTACAGGAATTTGAACTCTAAATCACTTTGCAGTTCCATCAGAAGTATGAATTACATGTATTTGGTTTATTTACAGTAGATAAAGTACTCTATGAAGGGAAGTCTATGCATAACACTTCAGTGCTTCTAATATTCAAGATTTTCCTGGGAATATAAAATTAATTGCTGTCTGCCTTCAGAAGTTTTAGATTTTCATTATTGACTAAATTACCATTTTAGTCAATTCAGATTAATTGCATGCTGCAAAGAATATTGGAAATCCATAGTTTTCAGAGTTTTCTTCAAATTGTTTAAAGTCAAATGATGGAATCAAAATTTTAAATTCCATTTGTAAGTAAAGAAATTATTTTATATACCTTTAAAGTTCACATACAATTATCTTTCTAAATGGTACATAATATTACAGTCTCCTGGAACATGCTTGTCCTAGAATGACAATAACATTTACTTAACATTTTTAAATACCCAAATAATGAAAATCAAATTATTTTTAAAAATTCACCTGTTGATGGTGAAATACAATAATCATCCTCTACAGACTGGCCATAGAGATCATCATCTTCAAAATCTAAAATAAAAATACAAGAGATAAATTCACTTACAAGTTCTTTTTATATTCTTAGTTACTAATGAGGAAACATCTGAATTCTCTCCAAAATAAATTAAATTAAATTAATTGTTCATCTAAATTACAGGAACTTAGAATGTCCACTTTTCAAAAAAATTCTAAAAATTCCACCCAAAGTAGGTATTTACCGACTTTCTATATTTATAAAGACATACATGTTTTTAGATTTTTAAGCTAATTGAGTTTTAAGAAGTTTTTCCAAGTTTTCACTTCGTGTGATCAAAGAATAATCCCATACACCATGTACTTGAATTGTCCTTCCAGTATTAACAAAAATCTGAAATAAGCCTTCCATCCATTTTTTCACCAGATGCCTGCTCTAACCAAAACATTTATTTTCCATACAACTGACTAGCGCAGGGTATACAATCAGACCATGAAGGCAGTTTTTCTTCATGTAAAGCTAGGTAATGCACAAAACCCAGCTTATCCTAAACTCCCCTCTGCTCTAGCTAATTGGCCTTTTTTCAAACTGACTACAATATGCTCTTTGCCCAGATTTTCCTATGGCTGTTTCCTTCTCCTAGTTAAGGTTCCAGCTCAAATGTCATCTATTTCAGAAGTGTTCCCTGACCACTCCGGATAAAGCAGCAAGCCCTGCCTGCCACTTTTATTCTCTAGCACACTCCTCTAACTGAATGTCTTCAAAGCACCATACCTGGTTCACTCCATGGACTATAAGCTCCTTCAGGGCAAGACTGTCTAGACAACTACTTGACACATGCTTGGCATAAATTAATACTTGTTTTATTATAAATTAATGAATCAATCTATAAAAACCCACAAAGCACATAAACATGTTTACATAAGTGTATTTATTCATTCAACAAATACTAACACTATGCCAGGGGCGATCAGAGACATTTGGGGTACAAGACTGAGTGGCAGGCACATTCCCAGATCTCTACAAACCTAAAATCTAACAAGGGAAGACACAGGAGAAAACGAGCAATTACAAAACGATATTACGAGTGTTTGAGACATAAGAATACAGAATGATCTAGGAACACACATAGGAACAACAAAAACAGAATTGGGAGTGGGGTGGCTAGAGAAAGATCCCCAGGAATGTCATATTTTAAACCAATTCCAAAGGATAGTTAGCTAATTTCTGAGGGTATTCATGTAGCAGCAGCAGGAACAGCATGTTCAAAGGCTGAGACCAAATATTTATGGCAAAGAAAAATTACATAAATGCTACTATTGGATGAAAATGTGTAAATTTTTACACATTCAATAAATTATTAGATCACAATCCCGACTTAATAAAAAATTATTAGCAAATAAATGAGAAGCCATTCACAAAAAAATACATTTGGATATTAAAGACAACAAGAATCTTTTTACACTGGGTCAGTTTTTCAGTACTGAAATGAACCCTAAAAGTGTTACAGTATCAGAAGATAAAGAGAATTCTTTCCTGGGATTTTTGTAAAGTGGTTCTTTTCCTCAACAATATTTTGGAGTATTTACTGCACATAAAGCATTGTACTGGCTAATGGAGTAAATATAAAAATAAAGTATGGGCTTTGCCTTCCTGGGACTTTTATTAATTAGTAGGTGAGGCAGTCTTGTAAAGTACTACCCATATTACAGAGAAGAACACAATGAGAGTTAAGGAGAGGAACCAATAGATTTTGGAGCACAAAAATCTCTGTAATGAAAAAAAATTCCCTGTAATGAAGTTATATTACTTTTGAGAATTTTTAAATTATTATCTGAGAGAAGGGAAAGCTTAACTGAGAAGAGAGAAAAACTGGACACTTAAAATAAGTAGAACTTTCACAAGCAAGAAAAGGGGATGGACCTCCGATGCTATAGGAACAGCTTGGTTATGATGTCATCAACTGTTCCAAAGAAATCTGAAAACCTGATGTGGGGTGGCTAAGGTGAGAAGATACTTAGCACTCACTCCCTCAAGCCAAGCACCCCTCCTTCAGGATGCCTTCCTTCACATACGAGTTCTACTTAAAGCCCTCCGACTCATTCTGAACAGCTGTTCTCACTTAAGTAGCTCCCACAGCACTTCACAATCATCTGTTACTTGTGTATCTCCCTCTTTAAACTCCCTCAAACATCTTGCTGTTGGTCCCCAAAGCTCAAACAGTACTCCAAGCACTCAATGTTGACTGAGGACATGATAAATATCTATTAAAGAAATGCATAAGTAGTAATTAGACCTATTCGTGTCTTTTACAGCATATTTGCAAAAATATCTCCCAGGCTAAAGTCATTTCTCAGGTAACAGTGGTCCACAGGCAATACTTAACATCAGTGTGTAGGAACAAACACACAAGATTTACCCTGTAAATCTAACAGTTACAGCAGAACAGCTGAATGTAAGCATTAAGTCAATCCTTGTTTTACAAATAAGAAAGTTTCATGGGCCTGTTTGAAAGGAGGGTCGGGGAGAGAAGCTCGAAGTAGGAAAGTGTGTAGCCGACCTGGGGGGAAACAATGGGAGAGGTAATAATGCTTACGTGGGTAACTATCACCGGATCCCAACCTTTTCAAAAGTCCTTCCCATATGAGGCCCTGCAGCATCTCCCCTACCCTAAATAAAACCAATCCCAGAACGAAAAAATCACTACTTAAAACAACGCCATTCGGTGGAGCTCAGGCGTCCTGTAATTTTCTCCAAATGAGCCTCCTCTGAACGCCAGCCTGGCACCACTGACGAGAAACTAACATATGGAAGTGAGTGCCAACCGGCTGCGATCCCGGCTGGAACTATGAAAATGACGTCCCGGCATAACCCTGCCACCTACCTTCATCGTAGTTATAGCCTCGGACATTCCGATGCCTGGCCATGACGGAGGAGAGGGCGTTCGCCACAGCCGCTTACAAACTACCAGCTCAGATACTGACAAGACGCCAGCTGCGGCCTGGCGAACACCTATACGCCATCTTGGCTTCCGGCAGGCCTCAGCGCTGAGCGCCTGCGCACGCACAACGTCTTATCTGAGTACGGCAACCTCTCAGGGTCATTCGCCTCTCTGAGGACGCATGCGCACTCATGCTCACGGGAGGGGCGCGTTTCGGCAAGGCCGCGCCTACAGATAAATTGACTGACGGGGCTTTCGAGGGAGACGAATTACACCGCTTATAATTTGTTAATTGGGACTTAATATTTCGAGTCGGTATCCTTGACCTACGCCGGCGTTCAAGATTATTTTCCAAATTTGGTTTCTGATAATCTAGTGAAAAAGCTGACTGTGTGCTCAATAAGAGCACGAACCTTGTTTTATCCAGCTTTCATCTTTGCGGCCTACTTACGCGCCAATAGGCATTAACAAACTTGTATACGTTTGGTATAAGAATTAGTCCAAGTTTTAAGGCGAAAAAAAGACTCTTCATAAACGGGTATATTTTCATTGAGAACCTGGCTACAATAGGTCACCATGCATTTGTGTATGCAATTCGTGGTTTCATGTATGTGCTCCATCCTGCATTAATACCTCTAGTAAACACCTGTCTGCCCTTAGCCATGTAATGATTATCATCAGATCATAGAGGATTCAGTGAACATTCATTCAACACAGTAACATGCTAAGATTACTAAATATAGCTTCTTAGATACTGGCCTTAAATGGTGATGAATGTTGTTAATGAATAAATCTATAACCTATTATTAAGCGTCATTTCTTAGGTCACAAAGTGAATGATGCTATGTAAAAAATCAACCTCCTTATTTTACTGAAGAAACTACACTTTAGTTTTAGTTTTATATTTTTGAAGCGGTGATACATGAAATTCTAGAAATAAAAGCTTACTTAGCTTTTTATTATCCATAATGGAAAAAAATAATGATACAAATTCAACTCATATTTGTAAGTGGCTTGAATGGTAACTTACACATGTGTTTGAATGTGTCTAACCACCAAATGTTTGTTTTTAACTATCATTGCTGTTCAATGTAACTCCAAGACAAAATTTTACAGAAAAATAGTTGCTAATTTTATATGGCTTAAGTGCTTACTTTACACTTTTAGGTAATGTTTATGTTGTAGCCTGTTTCTTCGTCCGTAA
This sequence comes from Mesoplodon mirus, assembly GCF_964341445.2. NCBI lineage: Eukaryota > Metazoa > Chordata > Mammalia > Artiodactyla > Ziphiidae > Mesoplodon > Mesoplodon mirus. The sequence continues at coordinate 28,444,085 of NC_138986.1, read as the reverse complement.
AATGGAGATAGTAATAGTATGTAACGTACAGAGTTGTGAATAATTATCCTTGTAGAAGGATTTCACACAGACAAGACAAAGGTTTGGGCTATGGGTTGTAAATTGTGACTAGGAAAAGTATTCTGGGGGCAAGGGAGGGGCAGCAAAACTAGTGGAAGATAAGGGATGTTTCAGTAAGTTTGTACAAACCCATTTCAGCGTCAATTCCTAGTTTCTGTTGATAAGGATGGTATCTTATCTGTCTTCTGGTATAGGAAGGACAGTTTTCTCATAGGAAATTTTATGACCTGCTTTTAGGTGGAAAGGTAAAGGCCTGAGAGCCCTTCTTGATGTTTCTCAAGTTACTTCAATTCAAAATAATCAATATACCAAAGCATATTTTAGGGTGACATGCTCTGAACTCCTTAAGTACTCAGTAAATTCTAGTTCTCTACCCCACTAATTGGAAAGCTTTATGTTTATTTCTCTAGCACCCTAATGTCTGGCACTTTGAATGTTTGCTAAATAAATTAATGAATTTGAAAAGATAGATAAAATATATAATAGATATATCTTGCTATGAGATATTTAACAAATACCACAAACAACTATACAACTAATTCGTTTTCATATCAATTTTTAAAAAAAATTATAAGTGAAAGTAGCATAACTACCTTATAAAGTTTTTAACACCTTTATTGAAGAATCATTGACAAGGAATAAACTGCACATATTTAAAGTATACAATTTGATGAGCTTTGACATATATATTCACCAGCAAAACCATCAACCCAACCGAGATAATGAACTTATCCAGATTTGCAAAATTCCCTCAAGTATCTTTATTATCTCTCCCTCCTGCACCTTGCTGCCTCCTCACCTTGGCCTTAGGCAAAAAACTGATCACCTTTCTGTCACTATAGATATAGATTGTATTTTATAAAATTTTATATAGAGGAAGTCATATAATATGTATTTTTTCTTCTCTGGCTTCATTCACTCAGCATAGTAATTTTGAGATTCATCCATGTAGGTGCTTGAATCATGTACAGCTCTTTGTATGGACATAAACTTATTTATCCTGGGTCAATACCTAGGAGCAGAATGGTTGGATTATCAATATGATTTTATCTTTAGTTTTTTTTTTTTTTTTTTTTTTTTTTTTTTTTTTTTCTTTTTGTGGTATGCGGGCCTCCCACTGTTGTGGCCCCTCCCGTTGCGGAGCACAGGCTCCGGATGCGCAGGCCCAGCGGCCATGGCTCACGGGCCCAGCCACTCCGCGGCATATGGGATCCTCCCAGACCGGGGCACGAACCCGTATCCCCTGCATCGGCAGGCGGACTCTCAACCACCGCGCCACCAGGGAGGCCCAATCTTTAGTTTTTTGAGAAACTGCCAAACTGTTTTCCGAAGTGGTTGCAATATTTTACATTCCTACCGGCAACATAGTTCCATTTTCTTCACAACCTTGCCAGCAATTGGTATGGTCTAAAGATGTTATGTGTGTTTGACATTTCTGTATCCTCTTTGATAAAGTGTCTGTTTGAATCTTTTTTCAATTTTTAATGTCAATTTTAATTTTACTTTGCAGAGTTCTTTTTATATTCTGGATGCAATTTCTTTGATATATAATTTGGACATACCTCGTTCAATTTGTAACTGGCCTTTTCATTCTCTTAATAGTGTCTTTCAAATAGGAGAAGTTAGTTTTGATGAAGTTCAATTTATCAATTTTTTTAATAATGGATTGTGCTATTGATTTCATACATAAGAAACCTTTGCTTAACCCAAGGTTACAAAAATTTTCTTCTATTTTTAAATAAGTGTTATAGTGTTAGGTTCTACATTTAGATTTATGATCTGTTTTCAGTTGATTTTTGTATATAATGTAAGATTTGGATCAAAGATTTTTTTTATATCTATTTTCAATCGTTGCAGCACCATTGTTGAAAAGAAGGTCCTTTCTCCACTGCATTACATCTGCATATTTATCAAAAATCCATTGTTCATATATGTGTGGTCTATTTCTGGACTCTCCATTATGTTCCACTGACCTACTGATCTTTTGATCTAGCTTGACACCAATACCATGCTGTCATGATTATTGTAGCTTCAAAAATGTTAAAATCAGGTATTGTTAATCCTCCAAATTTCATCTTCTTTTTCAAAATTCTCTTAGCTATTTTAGGTCCCTGGCATTTCCATATGAATTTTAAAATGAGGTTATCAATTACTACAAATATTCTGGCTGGGACTCTAATATTTTGTTGAATCTATAGATCAATTTGGGAAAAATTGACATTTTAAACATGCAGTCTTTCAACACATGCACATCATATGTCTAATTTCTTTCAATAACGCTTTCTAGTTTTCAGTGACCTGTTTGCACAACTTTTGAAGGTTTAAGTCTAATTGTTCCATAATATTTTTATTCTATTGTGAATATTTTTTAATATCAAGGTAAATATATATAATTAAACTATTAAAATTAATAAGTTGTTTAGTACCATCGATACCCACAAAACTGCACTTATATATAATAAGAACAAACAGTAGGGAAATAAAAATTAAAAATAAATTAGCTATATTAGCATAAAAAATATCAAATACCTAGGATGAATATAGGAAAAATGGGTAAGCCCTATACTGAAACTAGAAAACATTGCTGAGAAAAATAAAGAAAATAACATTAAATGGAGAAATATACAATGTCCATGGATTGGAAGAGTCACTATTATTATGTTAAATGGAAGACATGTCAATTCCTCCCAAGTTAATCTATATTTGATATTATCCTAGTCAAATCCTACAAGTTTCTTGATGGAAATTGACAGATTCTGTAATAAAAATGGAGCTGCAAAGATCCTAGAATAGCCAAGACAATCTCAGAAAAGAATCAAGTTGGAGGACTTACACTATCACTAAGACTTGCTTTAATGCTATAGTAAGTACAACAGTGTGATACTGACAAAAGGATAGACAAATATACTATTGAAACACTGTGAAGAAAGAAATCACATGTGTGATCATCCAATTTACAACTGAGATACCACTGCAGTTTAGAAAGGAAGAGGATAGTCTTGTCAATAAGTTGTTTCACCACAACTGTAGAAAAAAAAACCAAACATAAGAGAATATCTTTAGAGCATGAAGGGGGGCAAAGATTTTTAATCAGGGCATAGAAAGCACTAACCATAAAAGAAAAGATTCATAAAGTGAACTTTATTAAAAGTAAGAACTTCTGTTCATCAAAAGACAACAAAGGCAAGTTGCAGCCTAGGAGAAAATACTTGCAGCAAATATATCTCACAAAGAACTCATATCTATAATATACAAAGAAACCTATGCACCCCCCCAAAACCCCAACAATTTAAAAATGAGTAGAAGTCCCAAAGAGGCACTTCACAAAAAAATAATATCTGTAATGGGCATTGAGCATCCTCAACGTCATCCATCATCAAAAAATGTAAATAAAATCATAATGGGTGTACCCCTACCAGAATGACTAAAATTAAAAGCACTGACAATTGTAAGGGTTGGTGAGGATGTGGAGCAGTTGGAAGTCTTATAGCTAGTGCATGTGCAAATTGGTATAACCACTTTGAAAACTTTCGTCAGCATTGCCAAATACTAAACATTTGTATGCCTTGTGACCCAGAAATGCCACATCTAAGTACAGACACCACAAAAATCAGTGCTTGTTTACAAGACTGTTTATATCAATTTTATTCATAATAGCCCCAAAATGTAAACAAACCAAATGTTTTTCAACAGTAGACTAGATTAATGAAATGTGGCATATCCATTTAGTAGGAAAATACACAGCACTGAAAAACAGCAAGGGAGGTTTTATACATATGTAAAATTTTATTGTGCTGTATATTTAAGATATCTGCACCTTTCAGTACATAAGTTATACCTCTATTAAAAACTAAATAAAAAGAAAAATAGGGGGAAAATCCTTGGTATATTCAAGCCTATCTTTGACATAAAATAAGAGACTATATATACCATACAGTTTTCAAATGTTTCCTTTATACCCTCTAAGTGTCCAATTTTAAACATATATATAAAAACTAAGAACTTTGATATATCTGGGTTAGAATTCATTTGGTAATATATCAATATTTCCCGGAGTGCAGTTTGTTTTCTGTTTTCTATTCTAAACCAATCAATTTAGACTGAAATTTAGAATTTTCTATTGTTGCTGAAACAACACTACTTTGGCAGCTACTTAAATACTCATAGGAATTTTGGAAAATACATTATGGTGACTTCTGTACTCCATACTTCTTAAAAAGAAATAAAGGAATTGCTCTTACTCATTAAGAAAGGAAGAGTTGGAAGAGAGGGAGAATCATTTTAATTGTGACAGTAGACACAGCATGTGAGAAAAGTCTAGAGTTTTCTAATTAAATGCCTAGGAAAGTATGGCCTATAGTCCAAAATGTAAAATGACATATGTAAGTAAAGGATCCTTTTGGGGTCCTTTGCAGTTCTGTGATTATGATTATACATTAATAATGTACATCTATTCATCTTTATTATTACCAAGTATCTGTAAAACTATAAACAGGTGACTTAATTTTCCTACTGACCTTCTAAATTAGTTACGTAACCCTCTGTCTCACCTAATGATATTCTTACCCTCCTCTGTGGAACTTCCTCTATCTTCGTGTATTATTCATTTTTTTCTTTTCTTTCCTTTTTTCTTTCATTTTTTTTTCTTTCTTTCTTTCTTCCTCTCTCTCTCGTTTTTTTAAACATGCACATAGATGAGTGAAAACTGGCAAGATCCAGTGAATAGGTGCTACATCAAGATAAAGCTTTGCCCCCAAAGGGCTTGAGGCCATCCAGGGATTCCTTGTTTGATAGAAGCATTGACAGCATAACTAAACAAACAAGAAGGTGTTCAGGGAAGCTGAAACAGATCTTCAAAGAAATTCAGTGGGTGATTTAAAAATTTCTGTGTGGTATTATAGAGCTTAATGCAGAACATATCAAAACTTCGAAAAGGCAATGGTGGGGTTCTGAACTTCATAAGGCAGAATGATTCCCTACAAGAACAAAATAGAAGTCAAAGTGTTCTACATTTAGATGTGAACTACACTCATTGGGGAATACCAGCAAAACAATAATGCCTGGGCAAAACCTTCCTACACAGATAAGTTCTTTCAATCACCAATCCTGGGCTGTCTAACTGTCAAGCACTCTGTCATAAAATATGATAGTAAATATGGTTCAGGAATTCTTTATAAGATTCACTTTTTCAAGTCCATGTTTTTCTAAGTGTTCTAAAAATAACTAATCCTCCAGTTTAAAATCTTTCAATGGAGCCACATTACTTACAAAATAAGTTTAAATCCTTAGAAAGGCATTGGCATCCTTTGTAATTTCACTGCTGCCTGGTTTCACACATCATCTGCCATCACTCCTCCACCCTACCTGAGTCAATCTACACCATAGTTCTTGCTTTTAGTGTTTCATGCTCTTCCTGCCCCAGGACATTTGCAGATGCTACCCTTTCTGCCTAGAATGCCCTTCAATCTCTGTGCCTTCTTATATTACTCAGGAGAACCCCAGTAGCATCACACATTCTGTGATGGCTTCCTTGACTCTCACATAATAAGCACCCCTACTCTGGACACTCAAAGTACCCACTGGTTGTCTCTGTTATAACACATATTAATAATATTCTAATTGTCTATGTTTGTATCTATTCATCTCCCCAGCTAGATATAAATTCCTTAAAAGCAGGACATCCTTTAGCTTATTTTGTATCTCCGGCATTCAATATAGTGACTAGTACAAAACCGGAATAAATAAAATACATTTTGTTGAATGATTGTTGAGTAAATTTATAACATAAAATAAATGTTTGTAAGGTAGTAGAATTTCATAACTTTGGAGACATCAATATCAATAGGATTCTGGAAAAAGAAACTTTTTGCAAGGAATGAGAAAGAGAGAGTGGACAATACGGAAATATAGGCTGTGAGTAGAAATTTCTAGATTACAAGTCTCGTTTATATATACCCAAAAGAAACAAAACACATGTTCACACAAAATGTTGCAGACAAATGTTCACTGCAACATTATCCTTGATAGTCAAAAGGCAGGATCAAATGAAATATCCATTAACTGATGAATGGATTATTTTTTAAAGTGGTAATTCCACACAGTAGAATATTATCTGACAATAAAAAGGAATGAAATACTGATAATATGCTACAACATGGACGAATCTTGAAAACATTACATTAAGTGAAAGAAGTTAGTAAGAAAACATATATTGCATGATTGCATTTACAAGAAATGTCCAGCAAAGGCAAATTTGTAAAGAAAGAAAATAGGTTAATGACTACATAGGGCTAGGGAAGTTAGGGGCAAATGGGGAGTGACTGCTAATGGGCAGAGTGTTTCTTTTGGGAGTAATGGACTTGTTCTAAAATTGACTGTGGTGATGGCTACACATCTCTGAAAATATACATAAAAAACACTTTAAAAATTGTACACTTTAAATGGGTGAAATGTATGATATGTTAATTGTATATCAATAAAGCTGGGTTTTTTTGAAGAGTCTCAGTGAAATTCAATCTCTTTCAGATAAATATTTAGTCAATTTGAAGATCAAAATTTCATCCTTGAAATTGAGAAACATGGGTGCAGTGAGAAGCTTCTGCAAATTCTCAGAAGAGAAGGAGAAATATCTAGCACAGTGGCAACTTACTACAGTGGTTAAGAGCTACCTGAGTGAAAAGCCTTGTTCTTCCATTTACCAACTATGCAATCTTGGGTCAATTGCTTGTCCTCTGATGCCTTATTTACCATGCTGTAAGACGGTGGATAAAAACTGAACAGCCTTAAAGGACAGTGAGGATTTAAATGTCCTAATTCAAGAAACTACCTGAAACATCTCCTGTTATATAGAAAGCATTCCAACAATTCTCCTTAGGCCCCATTAACTTCCATTGCAGTGGACGAAGCCCATCTTGTCTTTGAATGTTATGTCAGTCCCCACTGAGATGGGATTGGTCTGGTTTCGTGCCTTGGTGCTGACATCCATCACACTGACACCCTTGAACTTTACCACTACCTCCAGTGGTAATGCCCCCATGAGGCCTTCACAACTTTACTTCAAGCTTCTTGGTCCATCAGAATGTTTAGTACTTTCTTGCCCCTTGGCAGGGCTGATCATTCTCAAATGTTTTCTCAGCTCTGTGCTGTAGCAAGACAACTTCAAAACATTTTTTAATATAAGTTTATTCCACAGTGATCATTCTCTTAGTACTAAAACATATTTTATATGAAATTATTTTGTACTTATATTTGATGGTTAATATGTGTACTTTGTTGCTTTATGACAGAATGATGCTTTGAATTATACCTGTAGAATTCTACCATGAAACATAAATGCATTTGAAAGATGCGTGTTGAAAGAATGTTGAAAATGCCAACAAATCATAATTTAAAGTAAGTCATCAAGAAATCTGAACTCACCAAACTATAAACTCATACTTGTATTTCATGATGCCAAGCACATAATAGATTTTTTAAAATATTTGTTGAAAATTTTATACAAATAGAAAGATTGAATTATCTTTCTATTCTCTCTACTGAAAATATTACAAAATTATTGTCATGGGAAGAGGTAATCAAATTATATGCAAATAGAGATATAGGAAAAAGTATTATAGAAGTGTGATAGGCAATTCATAGATGTATTGTTGTTTTTAAGGATTTTATGATATTGGTGGTATTTGTCAGCTTTTAAAATAAATTTATAACCTTTTGAGATTCTTTTTTTCTATCTAAATACATACCTACTTTTCAAAATAATTTTATAATTATTTCACGTTTCTCTTCCTAAAGAAGAACTCCAAAACTGAATAAGCTACAAACCCCACGAAACCTGAATCTACTTTGATAAGCAAAGTCAAGGATAAATAAGCTGAATTAACAGGCTAACTTCCTCCATTTTACTCCTCTCCTTCAAGCATCGATCAGCAGTTGCACCTTAAAAGTCTACAGTTTCTTAGACAAGGAATAATGTAGAGCAGTGGGGAAGACACCAAATAAGAAAAGAAGGATCATGTGGTCTGATTGTCTGAAAAAGCATGAGCAAGGGAAATGTATTAGTTCTGACTGGAAATTTGAAGAACGTTGGATAAGAAAGATATTTGGGTGGAAATACTTCAGTGAGAAGATGAAATACTTATTTGTCCATTCTGGTCTCAATTCAGGCTTGCTGGAAATACCTTGTTAGTGCACACATAACTTCTTCTTGGATCTACAGCCTGTCCATTTCTTTGTGTCCTCTTTTTTTTTTTACATCTTTATTGGAGTATAATTGCTTTACAATGATGTGTTAGTTTCTGCTTTATAACAAAGTGAATCAGTTATACATATACATATGTTCCCATATCTCTTCCCGCTTGCATCTCCCTCCCTCCCACCCTCCCTATCCCACCCCTCTACATGGTCACAAAGCACCGAGCTGATCTCCCTGTGCTATGCGGCTGCTTCCCACTAGATATCTATTTTACGTTTGGTAGTGTGTATATGTCCATGCCACTCTCTTGCTTTTTCAATGCTGCCTGTGTTATGTTTAGTTTAGGGACGTATAAGGCACCTTAGCCATGAGAAAGAGGTGTTTCCATGGTACAAAATGCTGCAAGGCACCAACAGAATATTAAAAACAAATCAAAGGGCAAAGCACTTTTAAGTTCCAAGGGAAAATTCAAAGCAAAGAAAATTTGCAAATTAAACTTAAAGGAGAAAAAAAGCATAAACATAAAATGTAGGGTTTGAAAAGGTAAAATAGAGTCTCATTAGAAGTCATTTAGAACAGTGAACTGTTTGAGGAATTTCCCTTCCTTGCCTTGTCATACTCTGTTTTCTTTGAAAAGGCAGAAGATGAGGTATGGTGTCAATGGGTTGTCTAAGAACCTAAATCTGGAAAAGCTCTGAGAAGACAAGAGTAAAATAATTTAAATCAAACCCATTTAAGCCACTTGGGATAGTTCTTAGAATTTCTTAAGAGGGGCAAGTTGGAAAATGGGAAAAGCAGAAGGGAAGCATTTTTTTCTTTCTCATCTCAATATGTGTGTAAGTCTGAAGGTGTTGGTCATCTTGGCAAATTGGGGTATGCGACAGTCACACAACAATGTTGCATATATATTAGACAACTGATTTTGCACACTATCCCATAAAATCTGTTAGCAGTTTTGAAAAAAATCACACCGAGAAGAGGCCACTTGATACTGATTAACTTTTTATGTAATTTGACCAAAGGTAATTTAGGAGCTTTGCTCCTAATTTTTACTTGAACCAGGAAAATTTTCAATATGATTAGTCATTTTCTCCTTAGTTTTCTTATACTGATTTGTGATTCTAGGGATATGATTTACATAAGCAAGAGTTTCTTTGACTATGGTTGAAATGTACATAATCACATTGATATGACTAGAAGGTTTATAGTCATGTTTGCATTTAGATAAATAATTGAATAGACATTAATCCTTTTCAAGTAGAACATTGAGCAATTACTCCTAATGGTTTCCCATCACAATTGTGGTAGATTATACTTTCCTAAAATGTTTGCACCAGTATATTCCGTCCAACATATTTTCCTTACCATGTAATGCTGTCACTCTTCCATTGAGAGATAGGGGGCTATATATCCCCACTTAAAACTGGGTAGACCAGTGCCTACAGTGGAAGCAATGTTATGCGTCTTCTACGCTGCCATAAGAGATGATGCAGCTTCCACCTAATCCTCTTGGGATGCTCATTCTTGGAACTTAGCCACTTAGTATTGTAAAGACACCAAATAGCCACATGGGAAGACCATGTGTCAGTGTTTCAGCATCAGCCTTAGCTGAGGTCCCAGATGACAGCCAGCATCCACAACCATGAGGCTTCAGATGATCCCAGTCTCCAGCCTTCTAGATGCCTCAGCTGATGCTGAGTGGAATAGAGAAAACCTGTCCTCACCAATCCTACTCATATTGCAGATTTATGAGCAAAAATAAATGTTGTCTTTGTTGTTTTAAACCAATAAGTTTTGGGGTGATTTGATATGTAGCAACAGATAACCAGAATAATTGTCAACCCAAAAATATTTCAAGGGGAGATAGCAATAAATACTGCCATGTTTTAATAAAGACTTCACATACCTACAGACTGATAATTCATAAAAATATTAACGATAGTTAAAGTTAATGTTCAACACTATTGATTATGATCATTTGTATGACAAAGAATAAAAGTTTAAACAGTCTGTTTTAAGTGAGGTTTTGGTATTGTGGTGGGTTTTTTTTTTTTTTTTTTTTTTTTTTTTTTGGTTACTAGCCACAATTCTGAAAACTTCCTCCTAGGTATTCCATGAATAATCACAAAAGATCTTTTTATTCTATTCCATTGATATTTTATACTAAGATAACTCAGGAAGGCTAGTGTAACAAGGACTTGATTTTCTAATTTAAAAATTTATGTTATGAAATTCTGTAGTCTCTACTCTTTAACATGTTACCCAACACATTCATTTCCTGAAAAGTATTAAGGAACAAATATTTTATTCAAAGGTTTATACTTTTTTTAAAAACCACAACTAAACAAAGAAACGTTTGATAAAATGCCCCCTTCCCAAGTAATTAATATGGGTCATTTATGATTTTTTAAAAAATATTATTACAATGTTATTACATTTTAATTATGCTGATAATTGATTCAAACTTATCTCAAAGACTTTTTATTCCTTAAGTCATTTTTTGAGTAGTGAAAGAGAAAGAGAGCAAGAAATTAAGCAAGTTACCGCTACCCATGTCACTAAAATAGTCTTAATCAATTTCAATAAATACACAACATTCTCTATAAGAATGTTTTTAAAACTTTAGTAAAATGCTTAAGAATTAATTGTTCCCTAGCAGGCATTTTATTTTGTTTAATTTTTAATTTTATTTATTTATTTTTGGCTGCATTGGGTCTTCGTTGCTGTTTGGGCTTTCTCTAGTTGCGGCGAGTGGAGGCTACTCTTTGTTGCGGTGCACAGGCTTCTCATTGCGGTGGCTTCTCTTGTTGCGGAGCATGGGCTCTAGGTGCGTTGGCTTCAGTGGTTGTAGCACATGGGCTCAGTAGTTGTGGCTCGTGGGCTCTAGAGCTCAGGCTCAGTAGTTGTGGCACACGGGCTTAGTTGCTCCATGGCATGTGGGATCCTCCTGGGCCAGGGCTTGAACCCATGTCCCCTGCATTGGCAGGTGGATTCCCAGCCACTGCATCACCAGGGAAGTCCAGTCAGGTGTTTTAGACCTGGCAAAAAGTGAGACAATGCTTTTCCCACACTCAGAGCATATTAATGTACATACATTTGTTTTAATGTGCTGGTAAGTATAGGTAAGTCATAACCACTGACAGTCAATGAGAAAAAAAAGAGAAAACAATAAAAAGTTTAAGAGGAAAATGATATTGGAAATTAGGATTTTTTTTTTTAAATCACAATTTGGCCAATAAGTCCAACAGGAAGAGCCAAACTGACTGGCCTTTATATTGGCCCCTCTTTCTTCTTCTCAGCCCTGGACCCAGGGCTGATGTAAGAAAATGAATACCACACTCTAGAAAAAAATGATTGAATAGCTTGGAACTAATTAGTCTAGAGAAGAGAAGACCAAAGGAAGCTACAACTGCTATTATGAAATATATTAAGAACTTCCCTATGGGTAATGGAATCAATTGATTTTGTGTTGCCCTAGAAGGGTGGGCTTTACAAGGACAAAATTTCAGTTGACTATGAGGACAATTTAAACAAAGTTTTTCAGCAATGGAATGGAATGTCTTAAGAGATAGTTAATTTCCCATTATGGAGAACATCCTACTGAGAAAATTCTAGGATTATTTCTTCATTTGGCTAGAGATTGCACTAGTTGTCCTTTCAAAAGCTCATGCATCTATGGTCTATGATTCAATTTTTAATCAAATAGTAAGCTAAGGCAAGAAATTATTTTAAGCAAATAATAGACTGAAAGAAAAGCATTGGGGAAGTAACAGAGGTATAAACGGGGAATTAGCAGAAAAAAAAGAGAATGGAATGGGAAAAGACAAGATCAGTAAAGAAATTTAGACAGACATAATAAAGCATTCTAACTTCAGAATGATGGTTGGGACCTTGAACCAAAAATGCAACCATAAGTTGACAGATTAACCAGAATAGAACGGGAATGAATCGGAAAGTCAATGTGATGCTTTAGAGGAGTTGATGACTGTTAAGACCCAGTGCCAAAGATAGGTCAGGCACTCAGTGACTTTGAAAATATAGCAGTTTAGGTGGGAAAAGCCCAGGACGTGAGCTAAACCCTTGACCATATATTTTTGCATAATACATACCAAAGAGTTACATGAGGGGAAGGAGGGAGGAAGGTGAGAAGTTGGGAGAAATGGATGGAAAAGGAGATGAGAGAAATTTGTGTGAAGGTGAGGGAGAGAACTTTCCAAAAGGCCTGCATAACTTACACATAATGGTTTTATTTATCCGTAAAGCAAAGAGAATTATTTTCTGGAAAATAAGTAAAATCTAAGCCATTTACACACTTGTATTTGTTAAAGATTACACACTACTTCAAGAGGAAGGTGTGTTAATATCTCCACATCCTGGTCAAATTCCAAGTCAAATAATTTCATTTTCTCTACCTAAACCCTCTGCTGCTTATTTGAGGGAAGTCATGCTTCACTTCCTTAAAAGCTAATAAAACATGTCTGGAGTTGTTCACACCATTATACTACGTGGTAGAATGTGATTCGCAGATTTCTAAAAATCCACAGATTCTTTATATCCCTCAAAAAAGATGCTTTAAATTTAGGTTGTTAATATTTTTCCCAACAATAACATTTTGGATCTTTATTTAGTAATATATGTCTTTATTATGTTAGCAATATATGTTTACAGAACATCATGGTTAGGAATATAATTTAATATGATTATTTTTATATAGCAAGGTGGCATCTTTCCTAAAATTACATGATAGGAAGCAACTTCCAACTTTTCTTATATTTTGCATGGTTCTCCATAGAAATCCAAGAAAATATCAACTTCTGCTTGCTTCTTCACTCCACCTCTCAGTTGTCAGCCTTTCTGAGTTCTCTTTTACATTAAGGCAAGACCTAACTTGGAAAATCCTAGCATCATAGGAGGGTGGAAACTTGGCCCTAATCCAATAAACTTTCATAACACTCTTTCAGCTTCATTTTGGTTAATGAAAGATTAATCTGATAACCAGAAATAAAGGAACTACTTAACAATATGTCAGCTTACTATCTAGTTTGCTTTACATGTCTAAAGTGTAAAATTCTATCACCCATTGCTAGGATAAATGTCATATCTTGCAAAGACTAATCTTGTTCAACGGATGCACTTTTAAAATGTATAAATTTACTTGAAAACCAATCTGATAACAAAAACATGCCTGCAGAAGGATGATTCAGTTGTATCCATGTACTTGTCACTCAGAACTCGCCCCCCCCAAAAAATTTTTTGATGGGGCTGGGTGGGTGTTAGAAGCATGCAAAGTCTTGATAATAGGAAAACATTAGCCACAAGATGAAAAGAAGAAACATTTATTTAAGTTCCAGGCAAAAAATTGTCTCATAAGTTTTTTCAGACTTTATTACATGAGTACAAAGAGACAAACTGTCATTTTGCCTGAGAAATTAGTAAATCTTTAGAAAGGTTTTATTTACTTTGGCTATTATCTTTATTTTAAAATTGAGATTAAACATATTGCCCTGACTCATTCTCAAATGTTATGCTTGAAATTGGGACTATAATTCTTCTTTGCTTCAAACATTGTAGTCCATTTTGCATACTAGTAAGGAGGAAGAGCTCTCTTTTTTTTAAATTAATTAATTAATTTGGCTGCGTTGGGTCTTCATTGCTGTGCGCAGGCTTTCTCTAATTGTGGCGAGCGGGGGCTGCTCTTCGTTGCAGTACACGGGCTTCTTATTGCGGTGGCTTCTCTTGTTGCAGAGCATGGGCTCTAGGCACGCACACAGGCTCACTAGTTGTGGCTCACAGGCTTTAGAGTGCAAGCTCAGTAGTTGTGGTGCAAGGCTTAGCTGCTCCGCAGCATGTGAGATCTTCCCGGACCAGGGCTCGAACGCGTGTCCCCTGCATTGGCAGGCGGATTCTTAACCACGGCACCACCAGCGAAGTCCGGGAGAGCTCTCTTGTAGAAAATGTGCTCTATCTCCCCTCTATTTCCCAGTTTCCCCTATTTTCTTGCCCCAGAGTCTTTATTTAGTTAGCTGTAAATATACTATAGTTAATTTTATTTGTAGCAACCGTTGGCCAAGTCCAATAGCCAATAACTGAAAATGAGGGTGGTTTTCTATATATTCATTAATACTTTAATAGGGCACTTTACCTATGTCAAATTTCAAATGAGAAACTGATAGGGATAGAATAGGATAGTTATGCAGGTAGTTGTAGAAATCCCAGTAGGTGATTATAGATAGGGAAACCCAGGAAACTTTGGGAGACCACTGTAAGATGATGATCACTCAAGAAAGCTATCGGAACATTGTGGAACGAAGCAGGCTTGCTTAACTATGAAGACATAAATAAAAGCATGAGGTATGCTCCAGGTCATTAGGTGAAAGAAAAATGTTACCACTCTTCTACTGATTTGAATAAGCGCTATGACAGTCTGACGTCATAGGGTCAGACACTCTCCTGCCCAATACGAAGGAGGAGCTAGTGATGTAAGTCTGACGTCTACTCAGAGAAGGCGGTCTTTTCCTGTCCCCCACTTTCCTTTGATTATAAAATTTTAGCCCACTTCATCCTCGGGGCAGAGCCTCCTCGCCTGCCCGCTTGCATCTCTCACAAGCATCCTGTATTAATAAATCTACTTGCTTATCACTTTGCCTCTCGATGAATTCCTTCTGTGCTGAGACACAAAGAACCTGAGCCTCAGTAAGTCTAGTCACCAGGTGAGTGATTCTAATTAAAAGACCGCGGGTTCAAGTCCCAATCTGTGGTACATGGTCTCAAAGCTGTTCCTCTAAAATCTAATTAAACAAATCCAAGATAGGAACATTTTTAAAAGTTCACAAAATCCAGCCCTAAAAAGCCACATTTTCCTAATTATTTCAGCCAGCCCCTCCCTACCTCAGAAACAAGAGCTATGCATACATAGTCAAACAAGAGTATTATTATTGGACGTATTGGTCAGGTTTCTGTACTATTCTCAGGGATTTTAAAAAAACTTTTTTTTTTTGGCTGCACCACAGGGCATGTGGAATCTTAGTTCCCCTACCAGGGATCGAACCTATGCCCACTGCTTTGGAAGCACGGAATCTTAACCACTGGACAGCTAGGGAAGTCCCTAAAATTTTTTTTTAATTATAATAAATTAGGATCTCTATCCTTACTTCGTGAATGGATAATTAATTGCTCTTCACCTGACTTTTTCACATCTATTTGACTTCATTTTACCATTTTACTATGATATAAGGTAGCAGGAATAAAAATTATCCTTCCTTCCTTGCCCCTCTTCCTCACCTCCTCCCTCCCTCCCTTCCTTCTCTCTTTCCTTCCTTCATTTCTTCCTTCCTCTAGTTAAGAACTTAGGGATTTAACTAAAGCACTTGTTTTTTGTCACTTTTTAATATTTTTTGTTTGGTTGGTTATTGTGTGTTTGTGCTTATTTCTTTTATCTTTTTATTTTCTTTTTTGACTGAGTCTTTTTTTTTTTTTTTTTTTTTTTTTGCCTGTGTCGGGTCTTAGTTGCAGCACACGGGATCTTCATTACAGCATGTGGAATCTTTTGTTGCAGCGTACAGGCTTCTCTCTAGTTGTGGTATGCGGGTTTTCCTCTTCTCTAGTTGTGACACACAGGCTCCAGAGCACATGGGCTCTGTAGTTTGTGACACACAGTCTCTCTAGTTGAAGCACGCAAGCTCAGTAATTGTGGCACATGGGCTCAGTTGCGGCATGTGGGATCTTAGTTCTCCGACCAGGAATCAAACCCACATCCCCTGCATTGGAAGGTGGATTCTTTACCACTGGACCACCAGGGAAGTCCCTATTTCTTTTGTCTAATTAGAAATTTGATTATATAGACCTGTGGAAAAACTCATGTTATTTTTATTTTTATCTTTATAGAATAGCATCTTTAAGAATTTTATTAGAAAAATTCACATACAAATAAATAGCTTTCTATTCCTATGTCCATTTAAAGTGCAAACATAAAAATTATTAAGTGAATTAGATGCAAGGATTTTTAAATTCCATTTTAGAGAACTGAGCAAATAATGATGATATTTTACATTTGAGTGTTTTAGGTAAAGCCAAAGCATGACAACATCTGATTTCCTCTTTGAGGTCCTGAACCTCTAGTGCTTTTGTGAACCCTCAAATGCTAGTATTGTCTCAAATTTTTCTACTATTGACTGAATATGCGTCAATGTATTATTTCTTTTTAGGGGTTGAGAACTTTGTACTTTAAACTGGGCTTCGTAAAACCAGCATGCCTAAACCTGAAACTGTAAGTGCCTAGTCGTTGGAATCTTGGTCACCAGAAAAATCAGTGAGGTTCAATATTGGGAAAAGGGAAAACACATTCACTCAGACATTTTTCATTCATTTATTGAACATCTACTATATGATAAGCCTTTCATTAGAAACCAGAGATACAAACTGAAAAAGAAAATATAAAACTGTAGGAGACTCCAATCTAGAGAAAGTAATATTGTCATTGAATATGAACTTTTCTCGACCTGGAATCCTCTTTCTCCATTCCCCTTTCTCTTGACTCCTCACTTGCTCCACATTCCTCCTTCATTCCATCCCACTTTACATCCCTTGTTCAATTCCTATTCCTCTTTAAAGGTTTCAACTTAAACCTTGCTCCTTGGACACAAGGAAGACCTTCTCCAACTCCATAGACATAGGTACATGGGCTATAAACTAACAATTTTTCCTTATAGTAAAACCCAACAATTTTATTATACCACTTGCTTAATGTCTATCCTTGGACATTTAAAGCAGGAAATATCCTGATTTTTTTGTTTTTGCTACTATATCCTTAATACCCTGCACATTTCCAAGCTCATGGTAAGTGCTCAATAAATACTTTTAAATGAACAAATGAATGAAAAGATGCAGTTCAACATTTATAAAGAAAAAAAGTATTAATTTAACAAATAAGTTGAGTAAAACAAAAAAATATTCTTTAAAGCAAAGATTAGAACATGATAGGGGCTTCTGTTGTGGCTCAGTGTTTAAGAATCTGGCTGCCAATGCAGGGTACACGGGTTCAAGCCCTGGTCCACGAAGATCCCATGTGCCGTGGAGCAACTAAGCCCATGCACCACAACTACTGAGCCCGAGTGCCACAACTACTGAAGCCCGCATGCCTAGAGTCCATGCTCCTCAGCAAAAGAAGCCACCACAATATGAAGCCTGTGCACCAAAACGAAGAGTAGCCCCCGCTCGCTGCAACTAGAGAAAGCCTGCACGCAGCAACGAAGACCCAAAACAGCCAAAAATAAAAAAGAAATAAAAATCCTCCTATTAAAAAAAAAAGATTAAAGCATGATAGTACTGTGACTTCAGCACTATAACTTTCTGCTGTTCAGAGTACATATGCACTTTCAAGTCTTTCAACAGAACGTTACACTAAGCTCTACAACTCCATCTTTATTACCTTCTGATTTCTAGTTCTAGATTATAGAACCATCAAATTATCTTGGAAAGTATGCGCACATATTCACTTTTTTTTTGCTAAATGAAAATTCTTAGTAATGAAATAAAAATGTACATCTCTGTATACGTATTGAAGACCAAAAAAAAAATTAGTGTCTTTTTAATGCTGTGGAATGCCCCTTTTCCTGGTGCCTAACATAATACATTGACTTCTAACGCCGTCAGAAGTCCAGCTGAGGTCACTAATATTCAAGAGCAATGATCTAAACTGTGTGAGCCGATTATAAAGGGTTTCAGTCCCAAACCCACCCTTTATACTTGGGTTTGTGTTACTGGGGCTGAGACTCTGCAAAGTACATTCCTCCTTTGCCATCTGGCTCCCTGCTGGGCTCAACTAACAGAAGATGTTAGAGGAAGGCAGAAAGGCTGGGGCTGAAGAAAGGACTTGCCCCTTCCTGTCGGCTTCCTGTTTCATTGGTGTTGTCTCAGCAAAGGTCTCTCATCCTGGCAGAGGCAATGATTCATCTCCTGTCAGCCTCGTGGTGTCCCACACTGGTAAAACCAGGGCCCAGTCAGGAAAACAAAAACAACACCAAGTTAATGAAATGAAAGATCAAATACGTATTAGAAAACTGAAAAAGCGAAAGGGGGACACTGAGGTAAAACAGATAAGCAGTCCCAGGGAGCAGCTGCCACCCAAAGGCTAAAAGAAAAAAGGAGGAGTTATCAGAATCTGGAAGCCTCGGACATCCCTGGTGGTCCAGTGGTTAAGACTCCGTGCTTCCAATGCAGGGGGCACAGGTTCAATCCCTGCTCCGGCAACTAAGATCCCACATGTCTTGTGGCGCTGCCAAAAGATTTAAAAGAATATAAGGAACCTGGAAGCCTAGAGGAAGGACCCAGCAGAGCCTCTGAGGAGGAGCCATGGCTTGTTGGTATTGAAACCCCAGGAACTCAGAGGAAGAGGTTAATGGAACTGGGACTTAGCCCTGAAGTTGGAGGTGCTGCCTGGCTGGTACAACATGTAGAAGAAAAAAACGCAGTTTGAGCCTAGACTATGTCCACTATTGTGATTCAGGGATATCTAAGTATCTTTACTGAGCTTTTGAGATTTGCCTGAGAGAAGTTAAGTTATATCAGTTGATATATTTGTTAGTTTGCTTCTTTGTCTATTTCTTTGTTTTGGCTCAAGGAGGTGGAAATAGATTTTAATGATCAAGTGCCTATGGAGAGAGATTGGAGAATAAAGAGTATGCATGGCATTCAAGTCCCAGCTGGGTCTCTTTGACAAATTTGGAATCCTATAAGGAGAGAGAGAGAAAATGTAAACAGGCTTAAGAGATCATATCCATGAAGTCTTCATAAAACACAAGGCACTAGGGATACCTCTTAGACTTCCACATGACAAAGTGTATCACAAACTGCAGGGAATGAGTGACCTGCACCCCAGTTTCTGGCAAAAACACAGGGCCACACTGGCGTGATAAGAGCTAAATTACATATGGTGGTGTTCAGCACACAGTGGTACCACTGCAATACCGAAAATCAGAAAATGCCTGTATCTAATAGGGAACAGAGTTAAAGATGTAACTCAGAAGAGAAGTTCTTCCACAAATCTTAGATTCTTCCCTCATTATTCTCTACTGTACAAACAACTTTTGAAGTAACGTTTTGATATCTCAGCGAGGCATTCATTAAATAGCTATTGATATTTTCAGTTTAAAGCACAAACTCTTGTATGAGATTCAGAAACCTTTGTAGGTTCCCATTGATAATACATATCCCTGCTGTGAAATTTTGATGCAGTTAAAATGTGCCAATTAAATTAGACATTACTAATTATGTGAAACATGGGAAACACAAATCACAAATATTTAGGCTAATTTAATATCTTGCTTGTATTTATGATATGCTTTACTTTGGGGGGCCTTTCTCTCACTTAGTCTCTCATATAAAGAACCCCAAAAGTCAGCAGCTTCTGTGCATTAAGCATATGTTTTACTATGAAAAGTAGTGTGCTAAGATGTTTGAAAAGGAACATGGAAGCTGTGTCACCAAATTCTAACCATGAATTTCCTTTAGAAGCCTTTAATCTTAAATTAGATGAAGCAAGCCTTTACAGATGCTTTTCATAGTGTCTTCTTCAGATTTTTTATTAATTTAAAGAACATTAAATGTCTAATCATGATTTAGGGTATACACAAAAAGATATCAAATGCAACAGAACATTTTAAAACATTCTGAAACATCACCATTCCATATGCTGGAGGGCATATTGCAGAATTACAGTGAATTTTTGGGATCGTGGTAACACTTTTTATACTAACAATGGTATTTAAGCAGACAATCTGTTCAAGACTCCTGCTTGCCCAATTATTTACACTCTAAGTCTATTGTAAGCCTGACACATTTATTTCTGTGAACAGCAAGTATTTTGCTATAGAAAAAAGGTGTTTGTAAGCATTGCCACATGGTTCTAGGGATGTCTGAGTACAGTAAGAAAGTCATTTTTTTAAATTAGAAAACAAAGGCAATGTATAGACTAGAAAGAAGCAGTGCTGATTTTTGCTGTTTAAAAATGTTTTAGGAATTTTTACATTGCTTTTAACTTAAGACACAGAAGATGTATAGTATAAAAAGTAATTCATTTTTTACATAATAAAAACTTTCTGCCTGAGGTTGAAAGTATACCTCAACCCATAGGCATACACACATGCACACGCACACACACACACACACACACACACAGCCCCTCAGCAAAGGTCAAAAGATTTACTAGTTAAAGGCATTTAAGGAAATCTCTGACTAATTCCTAACTGATCACTAAGCTACCTGAGCAGAGACTTTAGTGGCCACACCCAACAAAACATATAGACCTTATAGAATTAGTTTGGAAAGTCACTAAATAAACAGACAGCAATAGCAAAAACAACAAATCCTTGGATTTCTAGATTTCCAGAGTGGCCTTGTTATATTATTTTAAATGTCCAACTTTCAACATAAAAATTACAATACACACAAAGAAACAGGAAAGTATGGGTATTACAGGAAAAAGGTAGTAAATAAAAACTGTCCTGAAGAAACACAGATTTCGGATTGCCTAGACAAAGACTTAGATCTGCTATTACATATATGTTTAAAGAACTAAAGGGACCCATACTAAAGAATTACAGAAAAGTATGAGAATGATGTTTCATCAAATAAAGAATATCAACAAAGAAGTAGAAATTATAATATATAAACCAAATAAAAGTTCTGGAGTTGATAATTACAATAACTGAAATAAAAATTTCACAAGAAGGGCTCAATATCAAATTAGAACTGACAGAAGAAAGAATCAATGAACTTGAAGATAAACAGATTGAGATTATCCAGCCTAAAGAGCAGAGAAGTTGAGAGAATGAAAAAAAATAAACAGAAACTTAGAGACCTGTGTGACAACGTCAATTGTACCAAGATAAATATAGTGGAAGCCCCAGAAGGAAAGGAGACAGAGAAAGAAGGAGGAATATTTGAACAAATAATTGTTGAAAACTTTCCAAATTTGATGAAAAACATTAATCTGCACATTCAAAAAACTCAGTAGATCCCAAATGTGATAAACTCAAAGAGATTAAGACCTAGACAAATCATTGTCAAACTGTAGAAAAGCAAAGATAAAGAATCTTGGAAAACCAAGAGAAATGTGACTCAACATGTACAAAGGATCCTCAGTAACTATAAGATTCTGACCTCTAATCAGAATCTAATAAGGTCAGAAGGCAGTGTGATAACATATTCAAACACTGAAAGAAAAAGATAGTCAACCAAGAATTTTATGCCCAGCCAGAAATGAAGAGGGGGAACTTCCCTGGTGGTCCAGTGGGTGTGACTCCATGGTCCCAATACAGGGGGCCTGGTTCAATCCCTGGTCAGGAAACTAGATCCTGCATGCATGCGGCAACTAAGAGTTCACATGCCACAAATAAGAGCCTGCGTGCCACTACTAAAAGATCCTGCATGCCACAACTAAAAGATCCTGCATGCCTCAACAAAGATCCCATGTGCTGCAACTAAGACCCAGCGCAGCCAAAATAAGTAAATAAATAAACAAAAATTTTTTAAATGAAGAGGAAATTAAGACATTAAAAAATAAACAAAATACAAAAAATATTAAACGTAGGCCTTCAAGCTGAAATGAAAGAACTCTAGATAATAATTTGAATCCACATGAAGCAGTAAAAACACCAGTAATGAAAAATATACAGGTCAATATAAAAGACTACATACATGCATTTTTTTGGTAATTCTTTTCTTCTCCTATTTGATTTAAAAGACAACTGTATAAACAACAATCATATGACTGTATTGATGGGCTTATAATCTATAAAGATGTAATTAGTATGACAACACTAACACAATGGAGAGGGAGGAAGCAGAGCAATACTGGAGCAAAATGTTTGCATACTATTGAAATTGTCACTCAATACAAATAGATGGTCTTAAAACTTACATGTTAACAATAATGCCAAGGAAACCACTAAAGAAATAACAAATATTTATTTATATGTATGTATATATACACAACAAGGGAATTAAAATCTTAACACAAGACTATACCAATTTAACATAAAGGCAGGTGATTATTATCAAATTTCATTCAACTCTTTGGCTTAATGTGGTAAAATTAAACCACTGAGTTCTTATTTGTCAAGATGACCATAAAATTTATCATGGAAATCAAAGCAATTTTGAGAGTAACACAGGACATTATTAATAATTATGTCAGGACAAAAGGCATAAATAGGAAATGTCTCTGGTTAACCAGTATGTAAGATCACCCTACTTCCCTACCTTTAAGAGAAATGTTTAGGTATTTTGAACAATCAGTTTAATTATACTGTATCAAAAATTGTTTTGGCTACTAACTCCTAGGGCAAATTGGGCATTATGTTTTAACATTCTGGTAATCTGGTTATGAAAAATTACTTTTAATGATTTAAATATGGCCGCTACCACCAAGTAAATATTTTGCTTGGGATTGTGTTGGTTCTATAGATCAATCTGAGGAAAGTTGTTTTGTAAGTTTTCATTGTACAGGCCTTGCAATATATATTGTTAAACTTACCCCTAAGTATTTCGTGCTTTTTATGCTATTGTAATCTGTATGTTTTCAACTTGTTTACTGCTATTGTAGAATTGATTTTTGTATATTGACCTTGTATTCTGCAACCTTGATAAACTCACTTATTAGCTCTAGTAATTTTTTATAGATTCATTTTACCCTGTTATAAGGCTAAAATTTTAAATTATTGATATTAATGCTTGCTACTGGTAGGGATACCGGAAACTGGTATTTGAAAAAGCAAATATTAACAGCTTTTTGGAAAGCATTTTGATAGCATCTATTAAAATTTAAATTAAAATATACATATATTTTTAGCTCAGCAATCTTACTGCCAGGAATCTATTTCATAACCTGTATAAGGATATATATACAAAGATGTTGATTGCAGCTCTCATTTGTAATGACAGGAAATTAAGTGGATATAACCAATAGGTGAGTGGTTATGTAGTGGTATATCCACCCTTTTTTTTTAAGCTAGCTTAAATGGGTTTCTCAGACTAATGGGAAAAACCTGTTTCAGCAAAGGAATGTATAGTACACCAATAATATTTCATTTCTACATCCCATTATGTATTTGCTGAAAACTATTTTAAAGATCTAATACTATTCAGTGAAATCTTTTTTATTCTTTATGAAGCATTGTCTTGCTGTGAGAAGAGGTATCCACAAGTGTTTATTCCTTTTCAATTTGCATACTGAACTTGCAATTTTTTATTCAATTGACAGTGGATATTCATAACTTATTCAATAGAAGTTACTCAAATACAGAAATATGTTTATTTACCCTATGACTAACTTTTTTTTAAACTCTGGTATTTATCACTCCTCCATCATTAATTACTTAAAAAGAAAAACAAACAAACCAAGGAAAACTTTATTCTGACAAATGATGAGATGACTATGATTTCCACATACCTCCTTCATGCACACTTTTAGTGTTCATATGCAATCTGAAATCATTCATTATATCACTATGTATCATATTAAGTGCTGATTTTTATTGCTCTATAGATTTTATTGCTCTTTGAAGAAAAACACAAATACTTTTCTAATAAAAGTAAAAGTAAAGAAGTAAAGAGGTGTTATGGTCAGATCTTATGCAAGAGCATCAACAGCAGACCATGGTTATCTTCCCAAGGCTTGACATACGAGAGGACTGATTTATAGCAGATTCTTGGAACAACTACTATCTGGACGACTTAGCAGAGAAAGTGAAATACAAAGACATAAATAAACTCAAAAATAAGCCTCTTTTGCATAGTCATTAACTGCAGAGAATACGCTTTGTGCTCTTATGAAGAAATTATTTGAAACATCTGATGAAGAGAGGAAGCCAGAAGCAGTGACAAATGTTTCAAAAGGAGCTTACAGAGGGTCACACAGAACGGACTGGGGAAAACAGGCTGATTATTTATTTCTTTTTCTGTGTCTTAAAGAACGATAATTACAACAAAATCTCTTTTTACTTTTTTCTTTACCTAACATCCCCTTGCCTAAAATGTCCTTATTCTGCTGTAGTGCCCTGAATTTCTACAGTTAAACTCAGTTCTCAGAAATATTGTATTTCCTCATCTTTTGCCATGAACCAAAGAGTTCACATAAGAATAAACTGAAAAATAATGCTAAGTACATTCTTTTGAGATAAATAACCTCATCAGCAATCCCAGACTACAGCATAGTCTTATAAGAGCTCAAAATTCTTGGAACTAACTATTGGTTTAATAGTTAAGGAAACCCTCCAGTCTAATCAACAAAAATATTAGCTTGGTTCCTGCTCTGAAGGAAATATACAGTAATTTTTTTTTTTTTTTTTTTTTTTTTTGCCGTACACAGGCCTCTCACTGTTGTGGCCTCTCACATTGCGGAGCACAGGCTCCGGATGCGCAGGCTCAGTGGCCATGGCTCATGGGCCCAGCCGCTCCGCGGCATATGGGATTTTCCCAGACCGGGGCACGAACCCGTGTCCCCTGCATCGGCAGGTGGACTCTCAACCACTGCGCCGCCAGGGAAGCCGTACAGTAATAACTTTATTGAGTATTTTCATTCATTTGATTAGCATAGCCAGCTAATTTCAATAAGTATAATGGCTTAGAATGAATATTTCCTTCAATCTTTTGCAGGTTTTATTTACAGTTGCTCAACCCTTCATCTATTCAGAGGGAAGATGCCAAATAAATATTTACTGAAAATCAATACATTTTAACTGTGATGTAATAGCCATGAAAACGTCCTAATTAGAAGTAGTGTTTATAGTATTAGTCAAATATAGGAAACCATAATTTTATGAAGAGTGACAAAAATAAATGAATGAATAAATAACTGGATGGATAGATAGACACACAGAGAGATAGTAGTTTCTGAAATTCAATCTTCACTCTAACCAACCTGCTGAGAATTGAATTCATGCTGCAAATTTAAAGCATGGACCAAAAAAAAAAAATATCAAAATTAATGAAAAATCTTGTAAACTTGGTGGAGATGCTGCAATCATCAAAATAAGTAGCAGTAAAATCACCGTAACTTAGAGCTGCCGTTTACTAAAAATTATATGTAGGAAATATTTCATCAAGAAAATCCTAAGAAAGAAGAAGAATCTATGTGATAGACTTTGGGTTGTCAAAGCAAAAATTATCCATGATAAATAGGAGGTGGAGGATGATGATTACAATCCATTTTTTAAAATAAATTTATTTATTTTACTAAATTTAGTTTTGGCTGTGTTGGGTCTTTGTTGCTGCGCAGCCTTTCTCTAGTTGTGGTGAGCAGGGACTACTCTTCGTTGTGGTGCACAGGCTTCTCATTGCGGTGGCTTCTCTTGTTGGGGAGCACGGGCTCTAGGCGCGCAGTCTTCAGTAGTTGTGGCACACAGGCTTAGTTGCTCCGTGGCATGTGGGATGTACCTGGACCAGGGCTCGAACCCGGGTCCCCTGCATTGGCAGGTGGATTCTTAACCACTGCACCACCAGGGAAGCCCACAACCCATTTTTTTAAAACAGTGACGTTGGTATACATCTTTGAGTCAAACCTGGGACTCCTCTTCCCCTACAAATAGATAAGGTAGGCTATAAAATTACCTCCAGTTAAGCTGTCAGCTTAGGGCTGGGGCTTAATTTCAGAAGATTTGCTTTACACCACCTTGGGGCCTGTAGGGGAGCCCCTCAGCAGAGAGGTGTCTGGAGTGGAGCATGCTGATTTGACATCCCTGGCACATCCACGTCTACAGGCAGACAAAAATGCTGCTGCGGATTGACTCTAAGATGGCCTGATAAAGATCACCTAATTCAGGCTGATGTTTTAATGCGTTTTGCATATGCAATTATACAGTAGAGAGACAAATTCACCTGCTTTCACTTTGTTTTCACAGAGGTAGTTCTCTTAATGCATTTTCTCTTTTTGTTTATGTAATAATTTACTCTGGGTTGGCTGGGTTCTAAATTTATTATGATTTTGGCAAAGTTTCTGAACTTTGTGTTTCTATATTACACACCTTGTGTCTGTTACTACTGTTGTGGTTCTACACTCTGGACTTTAAAGTCTCAAAGATAATCACGGTAAGTCAACATCAGTGGCTCTGTTTAAAATATTCCATCAGCAGGAACTCAGCACAGACAACCTTCCCTTGAACACCCCAGGCTCTCAGAAACCCTTAAAGATCTTTATATTTAAAAGATGTGTTTAAAAAAAAAACAACACCTATTTTTACTTAACTTCAGCAGCATTTGAAAGAAGATAAGGAAATTTACGCTGGACCCCATCACTTGAATAGTATGGTTACTTCATTGTTAAAACTAGGAAAAATTAGTCTGAGATTTAGAAAGAGCAACTAAATAATTTATTCCAAATTCTTACCCATAATGACTAGAGTATGGGAAACAAAAAGAGAGAAACAAAAATACTGTTTTAACATAGTAGAAAGAGTGTAGGCTTTAGAGCCACACATAGACACAAATCCCTGCGTAAGTGCATTTTGTGATGCTATTTAATATCATTACGCTTCAGTTTCCTTATCTATGGAATGGAGATGATACTTCCTCCATGGCATTGCTGTGAGGATGACAGCATGATAGGTGAACTCTAATAATTGGCACTCAGTATACACTCAATATATGGATGCTGTTAGTAGTAGGAGGGGCTCTTTCTGCTCATGGTATAGACAGTGGTTAAGAGCTGGATCAGGGTATTTATAATGATCATGTGGAAAGACTGTGTTCCGTGGTGATGTCATGGATATAGGAATTAAGACAGAACTTTCTAAACCTTTTATGAGACTCAATGAGAAAGAAAGAGCTGGGAGTGTTGAGGGCTAAGTGTCAGGACAGCGATGGTTAAGTTAATGCAGTGCCTGATGGTTGAGCACACCTATCTTCTTCCCCTTCCCAGCCCACAAATCTTAGACTACTGTGTGAGCTTTGTACCTTCCTGCATGAGGCAACTAAGATCTCCCCCCAAAGGTCCCAGTTGGCATATCTACCAATGACTCTCGCCAAATAATACTTGTGTCCTGCCTACCTTCCACACCTCCTAGCCCTTCCACCACCAAAAAATATATATTATGATTATGTTTTCTTTCTTTCAGCAAAATATTCTGACATTCCACATACAATTGCATTCCAAACCTAAGTTCCGCTACTTTAATAATGATAGTGTGTGTGTGTGTGTGTATGTGTGTGTGTGTGTTTCCTTGAGGGAATCTTACCCTATAAACCATACGGCAAAGGGACAAGACAGAACATGAGTCACAGTGCACATGGGAACAAACAGCCAGACAGGAAGACAGGCGGCGTCACAACAACTCAAGAAGCTGGCAGTTTCTGGGCTTCTAAAGTAGAATAAATTTTTTGTAACTAGGCAAACCACAGCTACCTGTGTGGTTGGTGTGTACCTAAAGGCCATGGCTTTCCTATCATCTGATCTCACACAGAGCTGGAGTGCATCCAGTGAGCAGGTGTCAACGGTCCCTGAAAGCCAGTTTTTAAGAGACCAAAGAGGGGTCAGAAAGACACCTCCTGCTGTTGTCTCAGAGTGATACGCTTTTGAAATCGAAAGAAACCCAGGTTTCCTGAGAAATTGCTATCAAGGTTGAACAGAGATTCCAGTACACAAGCAGGCAATTTACCTACCATTTATCTTTATTGAGCACCTGCTTTGTACTGCACCTCCCCATCTTTGTCTGTTTAAATCCGGCTGTTTCTTTAAATCTCAAGGAATCATCATTTAGTACGGACTTTCCTTCCTTCCCTGAAGAGTTCAAATCCTCCTTTTATACACGCTGGAAATATTACTTATCTCTCCTTCACAGCTCTTACTACAGCTGAGTTTTACACTTATATTCTTCTTGGATTAACATCAGTCTCCTCCACCAGTTGTAAGTACCTTGGGAGCAAGGGACCGTCCCTGACTTTGGTCACCTCCATGTATATCCACAGTGTGTAACAGGCACTCAATATAAATTTGTTAACAATTGCGGATCTTTTTGTTCCCTGCAGTCTTGCATACTCTTAAGGTAATAGCTCAGCTGACCTGGCGTGGGGTCAGCTGGGATAAAGTGAGTAAAGATTGAGACAGTGTGTATTTCTTTCTCTGGGAGACAGAAATCACCCACACCAGAGGTGAGCTGGTAGGCCAGTTCCCAATAAATAAACAAATATATAAACACACAAACAAATGAACCTGATTTGCGTTGTTTGCCATTTTCCATGGTAGAAAGACTCCTACCGTATCCAATTTCAGGTGACCATCAGGAAGTCATTGAAGCTAAGTTGGGAAGAAATGTACAGTTCTCAGGAGCCAGTCTGAACCAGCACTAGCCTCCTGCTGCCTCACACCCAGGGATACTCTTTTTTTGTTTGTTTGTTTGTTTGTTTTTTGGGTTTTTTTGCAGTATGTCTGCCTCTCACTGTTGTGGCCTCTCCCATTATGGAGCACAGGCTCCGGACACGCAGGCTCAGCGGCCATGGCTCACGGGCCCAGCCGCTCCGCGGCACGTGGGATCTTCCCGGACCGGGGCATGAACCCGTGTCCCCTGCATCGGCAGGCGGACCCTCAACCACTGCGCCACCAGGGAAGCCCCAGGGATACTCTTGATATTCTTAAATATTGCATTGTTGCTATGGTTTATCATATCTATAGACAAAAGAGCAACCTACAATAACTTTTGTCCTCTGGTAGCATGTAATTAGAGAGCTCATGAAATACAGTCACATGCAAATGATTCACCAGGAAAAGCCAACGCCATTAGGAATGGCATGTTAATTTTTTAATCTGCGTAGGATTGAAAATATAGTTAGGATGCTGTGGGATGGGACATAGATTCACATTTGCACTCTGGGGAAATAGTGACTTGGGAACACGGATTCTCATTTTAGAATGTTGCTAATTTGATACTAGGAAAATAATGTTTACTCTATAAACAGGTTCTATGGGCCTCAATAGATGGGAGCAATCGATGGAAGTATTGAAAGGGGAATTGAAAATTTACATAAACAGGTTGTCTGTTTCACATTTCTTATTTATTTATGTGCTATCTAGCCAGCTACTTCTCTTTAGGTTTTGGTAGTGCTTAATATTTTACTTTTAAGTCACGTATTTAAGCTAACATTTACTGAGCGATCATGTGTGTTGAGAAAATCTATAGGAGCTAGGGCTTTAGATCCAAAAGGTTGTTAGTTTTAACCACCTGCAACCCTCACACGTATATGACTGAAAATTAACACTGATTTTTGCTAAATAAAAGTAGTAGAAACCAATTATCTAAAGAACTATTATTTTCTTAAAAGCAGCTGTCTTGCCTATGTATTGTAATATTTCTAAAATCTACCAGAGCCTCTGGAGCTTTCAATAGCCTCCACCTTCGCAAATCTTTGATACTGGAGGAGGAATGATTACTGTTGACAATAACATATGGAGCCAAGTCCAGGCTATATGTTGGTGAGTGGTAACATGGGGAGCACTGTTGGAAACAAACAAGGCCCAGCTCCCAGTAATGGGCTATATGCCTCCTGGACACACTCTGAGGATTAAATGTGATATGCTGACACATGTTGAAGCCTCTAGCACAGTTTTGGCCCAGGTAGGTACTCAGAAAGCCTCCATTTAATTAACTATAAACAAATATGTGAAACAAGACCTCTGTAAAAGATCTTAAGGTTGAGAAGATATTTTATAAGAAGCACAAGATTGAGGCCATAAATGGGGGCAGATATGACAATAGAGTCTTTGATGTTGATAGAAAGTCAAACTGGAAAATATTCATCTTTCAGAAGCTCAAATCCACCCACACTGGAAATTGTCACTAACGTACTCTTGCCCAGGAATAACATGTACTCCAACTTATAAAGCTAGTCTTGTTCTTTCACTCTTATATAGAAATAGGTCAAGAAGCAAAGAGAGGACAATTTATAGTTCTAACAAAGCCAGTTTTATATACATTTGGAACTTAACTGGGCAAAAAATGCTGAGCTAAGTTAGACACTAAAAAAGTGGGAAGTTATGTGGCTCAGATGTTTTTTCTTAATGCTGAATTTTTTAAAAAGATTATTTATTTATTTATTTATTTATTTTTGGCTGCATCAGGCCTTAGTGTGGCACCCCGGATCTTCACTGAGGCATGCAAGATCTTTCGTTGTGTCACACGGGCTCTCCGTTGCAGTATGTGGGCTTCTCTCTTATTGTGGCGTGCGGAGTTTTCTCTCTCTAGTTGTGCAGCGCAGGCTCCAGGGCGCGCGGGCTCTGTAGTTTGTGGCACTCAAGCTCTCTAGTTGAGGCACACAAGTTCACTAGTGTGGTGCTTGGGCTTAATTGCCCCACGGCATGTGGAATCTTAGTTTCCTGACCAGGGATTGAACCCAAGTCCCCTGCATTGTAAGGTGAATTCTTTTACCACTGGACCACCAGGGAAGTCCCACGTGGCTCAGGTTTTACACAGTCTAGAAAATCATTATCCTTCTGATATTCTAAATATCATTCCTTTTTTTAAAAAATTTATTTATTTATTTATTTTTGCTGCGTTGGGTCTTCGTTTCTGTGCGAGGGCTTTCTCTAGTTGTGGCAAGCAGGGGCCACTCTTCATCGCGGTGCGTGGGCCTCTCACTATCGCGGCCTCTCTTGTTGCGGAGCACAGGCTCCAGATGGGCAGGCTCAGTAATTGTGGCTCAGGAGCCTAGTCGCTCCGCGGCATGCGGGATCCTCCCAGACCAGGGCTCGAACCCATGTCCCCTGCATTAGCAAGCAGACTCTCAACCCCTGCGCCACCAGGGAAGCCCCTATCCTTCTGATATTGTAAATCTCTATCAGGAAATGCTCTCGGC
Source organism: Mesoplodon mirus (assembly GCF_964341445.2). Lineage (NCBI taxonomy): Eukaryota > Metazoa > Chordata > Mammalia > Artiodactyla > Ziphiidae > Mesoplodon > Mesoplodon mirus. The sequence goes on along the minus strand of NC_138986.1, from coordinate 28,412,995 downwards.
ATTGAAATATCTTATATCCATTCTGGCAGACTGGACAATTTCCCCTTCACCTAGTTGCATTGCTTGGCTCATGATAAAATCTCCTGCATACATCCCAATAATAAAACATAATATAGTTGCACCTGCTTTGTGATAACTTCCTTTTGGGGGTGTTATAAATTATTTGTTGTTGCTTTGCAAGAAATATGGAGCTGTGGTCATTTCTCAAAAGACAAATTTTTGCTTTCCCCAGTGTGGTAAGCAGAATAATAACTTTCATGGACATCCAAGTCTTAATTCCTGGAAGCTACGACTATGTTAGATTACATGGAAACAAAGGGAACTTTATAGAGGTAAAGATTAAGAAGTAAAAGTGAAAAGATTAAGGTTAAGAATCTTGAGAGGAGGAGATTATCCCAGCCTATGTAGGTAGACCCAACCTACTCACATGAGTCTTTAAAAGCAGAGAACATTTCCCAGCCAAGGTCAGGCTCAGAGGGAGATGTGAATAGAGAAGGTTAGAGAGATGTTATTTGGGGAATCAACCCGCTGCGGCTGGCATTGAAGATGGAGGAAGAGGCCCAGGAGCCAAGGAATGGGAGCGGCCCCAGGAAGCTGGAAACAGTTTCTCCCCTAGAGTCTCCAGAAATTAATGCAGCACAACCAACATCTTAATTTCAGCCTGGTGAAACCTGTGTCAGACTTATGATCTATAGAACCATAAGATAATAAACATTTGTTGTTTTAGGCCACTAAATTTGTGTAAACTTGTTACGGAAGTAGTAGAAAACTAATACAGCAAATATCAAAGGTAGGCCCCACTGCCTTGTTTAAATGCCTTTTTTTTGTAAACAGTCACTTTTAATTTCAATGCCAAATAATAGTATACTCTTTTAAAAGACATCTTATATGACAATTAAACTCAATACATGTAGGATCAACATGCATGTAATTAAATTGAATCAACCAGACCATAAACAGCTATGACAAGTTCATGCATGCTCAGGCAAGGACAACTACATTACAACTGCCACCCCATTGACAAAGACTATATCATTGTAAGATGCATCCCAATTTCAAAAATGTTGAAATGTAAACAAATAGAATCTCTACAATATGGAAGATAGGGATCATGCTTTCAACCGCCAACTCCCTGTGCTCAGAGGCATTACTTGCCTGGGGCCTAGGGACCCTGGTTTAACCTCTCAGTTTCCTCTTTTGTAGACAGGAAAAATGATATCCACTCCATAGGTTCATCATAAGGGTGAAGGGTGAAATAACATCATAAATGTGAAGAACAGTGGATATTACCGAATAGCATGCAGATGACCAAGATGCTCTCAGTCTTCTTGTCACCAGACCAGACTCCTTCATTTTCCTCTTTGCCTTCTCCTCAATTCATGTCCAATAGGTCCTGAGGTCTTTCCATCTATTTTTTCCTTTTCCACTGCCCATTCCACATGTGAATGCTTAATCATTTTAATGTCCTCCTAATAGTTCTAACTCGAGCTGCTGTTTCTTTTTTCCTTTAGTTGGCTTTACAAAAACAAAGTCTTATCTCTGTCTGTCTTTCTTGACAGGCAATTGTAAACTTTCAGTGGTTTGAAATTTTGACTGAAAAAGCACAAACCCTTTAGCATGGACTCCAAGGCCCATAGCAATGTTGCTCTCCACCAAAACATACCATAAACCCAGCATGTCTTTACTGAGAGCATTCTCCTGGTCTCCCTTTCCTCCTCTATGCATATCTAAATTCTAAGATTTTACGAGAATTGAGCTGAAGATCCAGCTCTGCCATGAAGCCTCTCTCAACTAACCCAGGCCTTGACTGCCCTCTCTGATCTCTCATATCACATGTCAGATGCCTCTGAATTTTCTGACATATCCAGCATCATGCCCTAAATCATGTAAGATGATAGCTGTTAATGGTCATGAAACTCCTCCCAGGTTTTTTATTGTCCCTTGACTCTGTTATGTTCATCCCTGTATTGACAATTTACTGATGCATTTCACTTTGTCTGAAACACCTTTCCCTTACAGGTAACTAAATCCTGCCCACCTATCAAGGGTCAACTCAAGTTTTCCACCTCTCCTAAGAACTTCATCCTTCTAGCTCATGCCATATGCACTATTTGAACAACTGAGTTTGTTCTGCGCTGTATCTCTACTTATTCAGTTGATGCATGTAACTCATGGTTTTTCCTCCAACCCAATTTCAAGCTCTTTAAGACAGAAACCTTTTTCACTCTTTCTGGATGTTAAAATTCTACCCCTGCCATGTATTTGCCATGTGGCCTCGTGAAAGTCACTCAATCTCTAAAAACCTCAATTTCCTCATTTGTAAAATGGAGAAAATGTATGAGAAGGGACCTATCAAAGTGCCTGGCACATAGTAAACCCTCATTAGATGTTTATTGTCTGCATAATATTAATTTATAAGCTTCTCCATTCCATTCCCTGTCACTCTGTCCACATATACATAAAGCTACTCATTAGACTAATTATTTCATCCCTAAACTGGTGTAACTCTAATCTTTGGGATGGTTTGTTGCTCACCACAATGACCACAACTAATGATATGCTATCCAGAAGATAGACACTCCCGGAGGTCAGTGCTTTGTTAGTGAGATATTGAAGAAAAACACTGTCATCTTTTGATCCTGAACCTTATATTTTCCACCTATAATAACACTTGCCTCCTTTACAAGAGTTTTGTGAGGTTCAAATGAGATAAATTATGTGAAAGTGTTTTACATGTACTATAAAGCACTATTAACATACATTATTATTCCAATGTCCTTATTCACAATTTTGTTTTATCCAAATTGCTTTCCCGAATACAATAAAAGAGGCTACAGAATGCAAACTATTATATATAGGATGAATAAACAGCAAGGTCTTACTGTATAGCACAGGGAACTGTATTCAATATCCTGTGATAAACCATAATGTAAAAGAATATGAAAAAGAATATATATGTATAACTGCGTCACTTTGCTGTACAGCAGAAATTAAACACAACATTGTAAATCAACTATACTTCAATAAAATTTAAAAAATAAAAATAAAAAAAATTTTTAAGAGGCTACAAACAATTCTCAATGATTACTCATTTATCCATTCATTTTCTTTGTCAACAAATATTTACTGATGTCCTATTACAGGCAGAGTAACCGTGCTAGTCACAAGGAGCGAATACAAAGATGTAATATATCTACCCTCAAAAAACTTCACATTATCCTTTTTCTCTTCTCACCTCTCACCTTAAACCATCCTGTTTATCAACTGAACATTTTACTTGTCTGCACATGAGACAGAGTGGGGTGGAGAAAAAACCTGAGCAGGTGACACTGAAGGGGACTCATCTGTATGATCAACTCTGTTGTACCATGTGAACCACAAGCACTGTATTTATAGTGTAGTGAATCTTCTAGAGATGAAAACTCTCAACCCCAGAAAGCAATGTCAAATTATGAAAAATCCGGAGGCAGGAGAAAACCACCAAAGGGTATTCTTTAAAAAAAAAAAAAAAAAGCTCTACCCACTAAAAACTCTGATCACGTATCATTATGACTCATAGTAAAGTGGTCCTTGGTGATTCATTGCTACTTATTCTTTTTTAAGCGTGATAATTATCTTTACTGCTTAAATTAAGCTTTTCTTATTTCCAAAAACAATTTTTTAAACACTTGAGGATTTGTTGGATTTTTATTGCATTGTTTAATGTAAATAAGATTAAATACTCTGAGCCTTTCAAGTCTAACATGAGACTTGGTTATACTTTTGTAATACAGGATGTATTTTGAGCTTCTATTCTAGAGAATTTTTTTGAAAAAATAAAAAGATTTTTCAAATTGCAAGTTAGCTATAAAGTAGAATTTTTAAAGCTATATTATAAGATGTTATTTCAATGTATTTCAAACCGTGAGCATTTCAAGATAGCAAAGGAAGACAGAGAGGTCAGTAGGGAAATGTCTATGAGATATTTCACTGGCTATACTTAAACAAGTGTTAACCTATTTCAAAACCAATATCAGTTTCATAGTAAATGAGTTTTGACATGTGCATGACTATGGTTATATTTTAAGTGAAAATGGCCTGGCCCGAGGCTGAGAATCTTCTGAGATACTAACCACTTCAGATATTCTCACTACTCCATTTGTTCGTTAGTGAGTGAGTTCATCTGATAGGTAGATTGGTCGCAGTTGAACTCTCTATTTAGTAATTGAGTTTTTTTTTCTTAATGCATGATAATTCATGAATAAGGAAATAACCTTAAATACTCTAAAGAATAGCAAAAGCATATTTTCCAAAGACCGGATCATCTCCTGAGTGTGGTCAGTCCTTGTTCTTTCTTATTCTTTGAATTGCAATGAAGTCATAGAAAAATAAACCAGATTAAGAAAGAAAGTGTGCATTTCTGTATATATAGTTTAACAGTCTCATCTGACTTAGTGGACAGAAAACTGTTCCTTGCCAAGCGTTTCATTATTTAGCTAATCAGCACTGCTACTAATTTAAATCATGTGCTTAACCAAGTCACTTACTCCCCTGTTTCTTCATGTTTGTTCAAATAATTCTCTTATTATTTATGAAATAAGACTGTCTTTTCTGACTTTATCAATGTATGAATATTATATTCTTGGTACTTGCCAACCTTGGCGAGGATGCATACTCAGAACTTTGTATGATATCATAAACTCATTAAAAGACTAGTGTTCAAGCCTATTAAGTATTAAAACAAGACTTACACCTGATACCTACTCACAGAATCCTGTGAAATTTTAGAAAAATGTCTATTCACAATGTCTGGCATGTCTGGAACAAATTTAAAAGAAGCAATACCTCAAACACTTAGGAACTACCTTGTTGTGAGAGTTCATTCTAGATTTGACCCTAATTATGATTTTTAGTGAAATTTTATCTTCTCTTAAACCTCTGTATTTAAAAAAAGCTGCTGAGAAGACAACTGACTGATACATACCAATAATAAATACACATTTTGAATATAATTTTTTTCAAATATCTTGTATTATTTAACCTAGCCAATGGACTGGTGAATTTAGTAATATTACTGATTCTATTTTTCAGATACTATAGTCAAGCAGAGGACCACGTAGTAAAAAGGCATAAATTAGTTCAATGCGTAGATATATACACACACACAGGGCCATTGCTCAAGAGAACTGTGGATGTGGCTTGAAGGAATTACAAATTCAAAGAAGTAGACCAGTAGTTCTATCAATGAACACTATCAATATTATAAAATTCACCACAATAAATACACATTAGCACCTTAATAAGTACCAAACACTATTCTAAACACATTATATATAACTCTTTTAATCCTCCTAAATAGGTTTCAGGTAGATATTATTATTATTCTCACTTTATGGATAAAGAACTGGGACTCAGAGAAGTCAGAGGACCACATAGCTAGTAAGTGAAGGATCTGGGATCCAAACCCAGCACTCTGCATTTTAAACTTCTACAGAGCAAGGATCATTTTCAACAATCATGTGCTCCTGCCATAATGAATGCAGTACATTGTATTTAGAAGCATTTATTAAGTATTTGTTGAATAGAATTATGACAGTAGTGAAAGTTTTTCGGTCAGGATAATTTACTGAGCCTTTCTTTGTAAGCCACTGCATCTAAAGTAAACTAAAGCTACTGCCTTTAATAGGTGTTTATTGGGGCAATCAGGGCTTTAGTGAATGAAACAAACTGGAAATATTGTCACACCTTTTTCTGAAGTTAGGAAGGTAGCTAACAGTCAGCAAGCTTTCTAAACCTCAGTTTCTTCAGCAGTAAAATTGGGATACTTAATATCCTGAGAAAGAGTTTGTGAGAATTAGTGATAATATAATAAAGTGCTGTAGAAAGTAATATATAGTAATCAAGAGGTTAATAATAATAATGCCTGTAATTATTATTCTTTTTCTCATTAGCTGCAAAGCACTCTTTTAGCTGATGGACCAAATGGAACTAGAAGCTGGGTCTTCAGATTTCTAATCCAGCCTGCCCAGACATTTTTGTTATTCTTCTCCTCTATCGTTATTAGGGTCAAATTAAATAACTTTTACATTCACCTAACACCACCACCATGGTTTCAGTGCACACCATTTTTAAGTTCTGTTTTAAGGCTGATTGTGAAAATAATTTTGTGACATTGCAGGAGAACAAAGCAATTTGGTCTTTCTGATTAAGGAGTTCTACTGACACTACATCAGGATTAAATTCACTCTAGAAAGCAGATGTTACAATATCAAAACCACAAAATGTTATCAGGGCGGTTCCCTCGGAAGACACTTACTGGCAAAAACTTCTGACACTTACTATCAAAAAATTTAACATTTTTCTCTTTATAAGAGTTTATGGTAGAAAATTTAGAAAGTACAAAGGAAAAAAGAAGAGTAAAATAAAAATGTCCAGAAATGCCATCTCTGAGAAAAGCACAGGCCTGTGTGTGTGTGTGTGTGTGTGTGTGTGTGTGGTATGGTGGGGTGGGGAACTGTTCTGAAGTGTATGCAATGTTTATAATTTGCATTTTACTTCTACAGTAGATATTTTTTCATGTCATTAAATATTCCTGTACAGCATCACCTTAAAAGGCTATGTGGGATTCTATTGCATGGATACACAATAATTTAGTTAACTGAACATACAGTTGTTTACAATTTTTTCACTACTATAAGCACTATTACTATGAAGATTCCTATGCACAGATATAGTTCAATTATTAGGATAAAATCCTGGAAGTGGAATCACCTGGTCAAAATTTTAAATATTTTGAATTCTCACCAAAGTACTTCCAGAAGTGAATAAAACTTGCCAACAACAAATATTATCACTAAAAACAATCTTTGTCTATCTGTTGTTATTTTTCTTTAAATGATAACTTGCTAGGTTTTTAAACCCCTGTATTTCTTTGGTTACTAATAATACCCAACTTAAAAAATATATTTATCTCTCCTTTATATTCTTCTTTTGTGAAATGCTTATTCATGTTCTTTGTCATTTTCATATTGGGTATTTTTATTATTTATTTCTGTGAACTCTTTATGCAGTAATCCTTTATTATATATGTAGCAATACTTTCATCAGTCTCTTTCCTTTTGATTTTTAATCTTTGATGTTGTTATCAAAAAAACTCAAGGTTTTCACTTTTATGTAATTTAATCTGTTACCTTTGGCATCAAACTCGGAAATTTTCACTCTACCCAGAGATTGTAAAAATATCAACAGTTATTCTCTGGAAGTTAAAGATTTGGGTTTTAACTTTTTTTTTTTTTTTTTTGGTTTTAACATTTAAGAACACAGTATCTCTGGCATCTTTTTTTGGACATTACTTGAGGTAGGAATACACATATACATTAGAGACTCCTGCATAAAAATATATGTATACTATATATTTATATTTTTCCCTCAAATGATTAGCCATTTTTTATAATATCATTTATTGAATAACTTTGTTTTTCCCCATTGATTTGAAATGCCGCTTTGTTCACGTTACACTCTTGTTTCCGTATGTGTGTCTGTGTTATATGTATCCAGTCTCTCTACAGCAGATTGCTCTACACGCCATTAGCCCCATGCTCCAGAGAGAGTACACAGTCAAAATGTGTTCTTCATGGGTCATTTCCAATCCTGTGATCCATGCTTTTTTTTTTAATTTCCCCAAGATTATGCTACCTATTCAATCATAATCATAACTTTATTATAGTTTCACACCAGTATTTAAGTATTATAACACTTATTTGATTTAAAATATCATAGCTTTCAAAATTAATAACACTGATTGGCATTATGTTGGTGTAGATCATATAAGAATCTTTATTTTGGAGATATATTTTTCCTAAAGATTTCTGGGGAAAAATTGTAGAATAAAGCAGGATCACAGAATCTCCCTTCCAAGCATACCAGGAAAAGTAAATAAACTTGGACTATAAAATTAGAAAAGGGGTGAATAGGAGGGAAAAATTTTTGATGGGGCACAATTTGACACTGTATAGTTTCCAATTCTTTCCCCAGACATAATCAGTAAGGAGTAAAAAAGATGAGCTAAACATTTTGTAGAGTAGGCTCAAGGAGCCTATTGTTAGTGGTGGGAAAAGTCAAGAGAAATTCTTCAAGAATAGAATCACCTAAAATTAACTTAGAAGCTTGTCTGAAGCAGAAGGCTAGCAGTACTTACCATCTTATAGGTGCAGAGGTATCTTGGGGTAAGCCAAAGCCCATAGATGAGATATACCTCTGGCTAACTGGAGTGGGCCATGGGACAGGACATGTAACACCCCAGGAAGACTCTGCAAAATAAGATTTCCCAGCATGGACTGTACCAGCCCAAGTTAAGCTCACTCTCTTTCTCTTCCTTCCTTTCTGTTGTTAGGTTACAGAAAAAGCAAATTGAAAGAATAAAACTACCCTCAAACATTAGCCCAGAAGGCAAAGAACAAATAGGTCTGAGAGATAAGTGGGAAGAGAATTAGGGAGAACACACCCACACTTTATTATAGAAGACAGAGTGTTTGAACTAAGCTATCTAAGTAAACCTGGATAAGAGGAAAAGAAACATCACAGCAACTAGACAAACACACTAGAGAAGAAAGAAAGAAAGAAAGAAAGAAAGAAAGAAAGAAAGATAGATAGATAGATAAAGAAAGAAAGAGGAAAGGAAGAAGAGAGAGGGAGGGAGAGAGGGAGGGAGAGAGCGAGGGAGAGGAAGGAAGGAAGGAAGGAAGGAAAGAAGGAAGAGAGGGAGGAAAAAAGAAAAGAAAAGAAAGAGGGGGAAGAAGAGAGGGAGGAAGAGAGAAAAAGGGTAAAAGGAGAGAAAGGAGAAAGAGGTGGGGAGAGTGGGAGGGAGGAAAATATTTTAGCAGCAAAATTAGGTGAAGACCCTTGTTCGAAAGAAAAAAATGAAGAAACAGAAGCAGATTTCTCCATAGTATTTTCTATATAAAATAATCTAATATGTGTATAGATTTAATAAAAAGTACAGAAAGTCAAGCTGATAAACAACAGAATGAGATGATAAAGTGATTCTAAAGGAGGCGTACACACACTACAGCTTTTTTTTGTACGATCTGTGACTGCAACTAAATATTGGCTTTTACATTTTTAAACGATTGTAGAACACAAAAACAAAAGACAAATATATGACAGAGACCATAATATGGCTGGCAAAGCCTAAAATATTTACTCTCTGACCCTTTACAAAAAAAAGCATGCTGACTCCTGTTCAGCATGCTGAGCAATGAAAAAAATTGAGACACAAAATTATACTATTATAGATTTTAATATCTATAGGTCACAAGGATCTGAATGTATATATGCATATATGTATGCACATATGAACACTGAACTGTCTGATATTCAATGAAAAAAAGCTTGAAATATCCATTGTGAATCCAAAGATAAAGATATTTTTAAAACTATGGAAATAGAGGACAAAGATAATTAGGTAATTAGAAGATAGAGATAATTTATCCAACATATTGAAAATTTGGTCCTTGAAATAGCATCTCAACAAACTTAGTGAAAAAGTTAAAGAGTAATAGAAAGAAAGAAAGAAAAAGAAAGAAAGGTATAATTCAACAAATTTTTTCTGAAATGAAGGGAAAACTGATTCAACAGGTCAAATGGACACACTGTCTACTAGGAAAGATTGATGTTGATTGCCAACATTGGGCATATACTGGTCAAGTTATTGAGCTTCACGGTCAAAGAAGGAATTCTTCTGAAATCCAGGCAGACAGAAAAGTGAAGTTATCTACAGGTGAGGGGGTAGGGGTGTATCAGTGAGGCCTCACATATCTTCATAGCAATGTTCAATACCATAAGACAGTAGAGCAGTGTTTACAATGCTTTGAAGGAGAGAAAATATGACTCAAGAATATTGTTCCCTGGGCTTCCCTGGTGGCGCAGTGGTTGAGAGTCCGCCTGCCGATGCAGGGGACACGGGTTCGTGCCCCGGTCTGGGAAGATCCCACATGCCGCGGAGCGGCTGGGCCCGTGAGCCATGGCCGCTGAGCCTGCGCGTCCGGAGCCTGTGCTCCGCAACGGGAGAGACCACAGCAGTGAGGCCCATGTACCGCAAAAAAAAAAAAAAAAAAAAAAAAAAAGAATATTGTTCCCTGCCAATTTTACGTTCAAATATACAGGTACAGGCATTCTTCAATGTGAAAGCATTCAGGGAATAAAGCTCTTCTTGAAAAAACTTATGTTTAACAATGAAAGCTAACCAACTTAGAGGTGAATCAAAACTAAAGACTCAATAAAAGAGACTGTAGGAGAAAAGACCGATGATCATTAAATCCAATTAAACAAAATTAAGACTAAAAAATTTGGGAAACTGTCTTTTTGGAATAGTATATAAATACTATACATTCTAACAAAGTGAAAATATTATAAGCAACAAAAAATTGTGAGACTGGAACAGAGACGAAAGTGTAAGAGTACTGATCACGTTTCTTTCATTGCGTGAAGTCAATCTATACATTATCCAAAATTGAAACATGTAGCTTTAAAAAAAAATTCCAACCTCTTTTCTTAACCAGTGTGTCTTATTGTGGTAAAGAGAAATATTTCTCTGAATTTCAATAATTCCTTCAGTTTCATTTTCATTTTTTTCTTGTGTTATATTTAGGTCAAATTAAATATAACATTTCTATTTTAAAAGTAGTATGCAGGGCCTCCCTGGTGGCGCAGTGGTTGAGAGTCTGCCTGCCGATGCAGGGGACACGGGTTCGTGCCCCGGTCCGGGAAGATCCCACATGCCGCGGAGTGGCTAGGCCCGTGAGCCATGGCTGCTGAGCCTGCGCATCTGGAGCCTGTGCTCCACAACGGGAGAGGCCACAACAGTGAGAGGCCCGTGTACCGCAAAAAAAAAAAAAAAAAAAAAAACAAGTAGTGTGTATAGTATGATATCATTCTTATTAAATTATTTATTTATGTTCTACATTTTAATCCAAACAACTGCCAATCCATTTATCCATTCATTCAAACATCTTAAATAAATGCAGAGACATGTCTAAAATGATGTTCACCATGATGTGAAGCAATTATGAGACTCGTTGCTTTACACTTGGTATTTTTCTCTTTTGCCTAAAATTCGTATGCCTATCTTATCATTTTTTAAAAGCCTAATAAAGTCATTACCTTTTTCTGCTTAAATGGTTTCTTTTCTTTTTTTTTTAAGTGTGGTAAAATATACATAACACAAAATTCACCATTTTAACCATGCTTAAGTGTACAGCTTTGTGGCATTAAGTATATTCACAATGTTGTGCAACCATCAATATTATCCATCCCCAGAATTTTTTCATCATTCCAAATGGAAACTTTGTGCCCGTTAAACAATAACTCCCCATTCCCCACTCCTCCAGCCCATAGTAACCACTGTTTTCCTTTCTGTCTCTATGAATTTGCCCATTCTAGGTCCTTTCTTTAAGGGGAATCATACAGTATTTGTCCTTTTATATCTGGCTTATTTCGATTAGCATAATATTTTTAAAGTTCATCCATGTGGGGACTTCCCTGGTAGCGCAGTGGTTAAGAATCTGCCTGCCAGTGCAGGGGACACAGATTCAAGCCCTGGTCCGGGAAGATCCCACATGCCACAGAGAAGCATGCGCCACAACTACTGAGCCTGAGCTCTAGAGCCTGCGAGCCACAACTACTGAGCCCGTGTGCCACAACTACTGAAGCCTGTGTACCTAGAGCCCATACTCCCCAACAAGAGAAGCCACCGTAATGAGAAGCCCACACACCGCAATGAAGAGGAGCCACCCTCGCCGCAACTAGAGAAAGCCTATGTGGAGCAACGAAGACCCAAGGCAGCCTAAAACAAATAAATAAAAAATAAACAAAATTTTTTTAAAAGTTCATCCATGTGTAGCATATGTCAGCTTCATTCCTTTTTAAGGCTGAATATAATACTCCACTGTACATATGTATATATATATATGAACATTGGTGTACAAATATCTGTTAGAGTCCCTGTTTTCAATTCTTCTGAGCATATCCTCAGCAGTAGAATTGCTGGATTACATGATAATTTTTTGAGGAACCGCCATAATGTTTTCCACAGTTGGCTACACCATGTTACATTGCCACCAAGAATACACAACCATTCCAATTTGTCCCGTCCCTTGCCAACACATGTTATTTTTTGGCTTTTTGATAACAGCTATCCCAGTGGGTATGAAGGGAGATCTCCTTGTGGTTTTGACTTGCATTTCCCTAATGATCATTATTTTGACTACCTTTCCATGTGTTTATTGGCCATTTATACATCTTCTTTGGAGAAATATCTGTTCAAGTCCTTTGCCCATTTTTTTTGAGTTTTTGTTGTTGTTGTTGCTGTTGAGTTGGAGGAGTTCTTTATATATTTTGGTTATTAATCCCTTATCAGATATGTAGTTTGCAAATGCTTTCTCTAATTGGTGGGTTGCCTTTTCACTCTGTTGTGTCCTTTGATGGATAAAACTTTTCAATTTTGATGAAGTCCAATTTATTTATTTTTTCCTTTGTAGCCTATGTTTTTGGTGTCTTATCTAAGAATCATTGCCAAGGCTGATGTCATGAAGTTTTTCCTCATTCTCTTCTAAGAGTTTTATAGTTTTATCTCTTACGTTTAGGTCTTTCATCTATTTTGAGCTAGTTTTTGTGTACAATGTAAGGTAAGAGTTCAACTTCATTATTTTGCACTTTTAAAAAAGTGCAAAGGTCATTACTTTTTAATAAATGTTATCATCCAGCAATTTAGCTTCTGACTTTGAAAGCTCACTCAGGAGAAAGTACAATGAGAACCCAAGTGCCCTGATGTACCTTCCTGACATAGTGACCCAGAGCTGCCGCTGAGCTAGTCTTCCCATTGCTCCCACTCATCACTTCCTGAAGGCTGCTATAGACTGGTACAAGAGCTGCTTTTTCTTTTTGAAACATCTAGAGGCACCTGTTCTTTGAAGTGGGTGTCAGCTGCAAATGTAACACCCATCATCACATGACATCTGTTTTTAGTTAGTGGAAAATGCTGCAATATATTACTTCTTGCCACCCTGCTTGAAAATCCACAAACCAAAATTTCCTATAAAGGATAATTGTTTTTTTCTCAATTTTTTTTCTTTTTCATATCAAAAGACATTTTTAGTATTTAAATGTACCATTTAAAATCTCCACTATTTTAAATGGAAATAAACAAAATGGTATATATTTTAAATTTTTATTTAATTTTATTTATTTATTTTTTATACAGGAGGTTCTTATTAGTTATCTATTTTATACATATTAGTGTATATATGTCAATCCCAATCTCCCAATTCATCCCACCACCACTGTTCCCCCACCCACTTTCCCCCCTTGGTGCCCATATGTTTGTTCTCTACATCTGTGTCTCTATTCTGCCTTGCAAACAAAATGGTATATTTTTAAAACTAGCATCTTACATGCCAGTTGTCAGACTGGAAATATAAAAAATTCTGGCAGAACTGGAAAGTTAAAGGAATGATTAATTAAAAAGGCACCAGCAGCAAATAGGGCACATGCCGCAAGAACAGACTATTACAGGTTAATGAAGATGACAAGTGTGCCTTTTTTGTAAGTATTCCATCATAGTTTTTCTAGTTAGTATCAAATGTATTATTTTCTCTGAACAAATCAAACTATAAACTAAGAATACATATCACATCTGTCCGAAAGTGTCTTAATGACTTATACCAAGTAATTAATGTCATGAAATATTGCTAGATCACTTATTTCTGCTTCTAAAACAAGTATAACTATCTGAAATAAGAAACAAGCACTCTGAAGTAAGGCAGAAAGAGAAAAAATACCGTACTGTAACGCATATATATGGAGTCTAGAAAAATGGTACAGATGAACCTAGTGGCAGGGCAGGAATAAAGACGCAGATGTAGAGAACGGACTTGAGGACACGGTGGGGGAAGGGCAAGCTGGGACGAAGTAAGAGAGTAGCATTGACATATATACATTACCAAATGTAAAATAGATAGCTAGTGGGAAGCAGCCACATAGCACAGGGAGATCAGCTCGGTGCTTTGTGTCCACCTAGAGGGATGGGATAGGGAGGGTGGGACCGAGGCTCAAGAGGGAGGGGATATGGGGGTACATGTATACATATAAGTGATTCACTTTGTTGTACAGCAGAAACTAACACAACACTGTAAAGCAGTTATACTCTAATAGAGATGTATAAAATAAAAATAAAAATAAAAAAGAAACAAGCACTCTTCATTGAAGTAGACTATAGGAAGAACACAAGGATTTTTTAGTGACCTACCATCTAGCTCTATATAATCTATTTCTTTTGTTCCAAATCCTTGATATTCTATTCATTTTCCTCAACTGTAATGAGAAATGATGACGTGTCTTGGGTTGGCTACATTATTTGTGGGACCCAGTACAAAATGAAAATGCAAGACTCCTTGATAAAAAAAGATACGTTAAGAATTTCAGGACGGCAACAGCAGAGCATTAAGCCAAGTCCAGGGTCATTCTGAGCATGGGGTTCTGTGCAACTGCCCAGGTTTCACATGAGAAGTCAGTGTTATGTGTCCCTGTTTCTGTGTTCAGCCTTATAGATTTCTGAGGACTCAATTCCAGATACTGATTCTCAGTTGCTGCCAAGAGTTCATATTCATTTTTTTCATATTGTAACCATCTTGTCTCCTCCCTCGGATGTGGAAGCCCCTTCTCTTTGTTGCTGAACTAACTTTCCACCTTCCATGAAACTACGCTGCCTTGTCTCCTCTTCAGCCTTTTTTCTAAACATGTATCCAGAATCCACTGAACTGAGTAGTTCCTTCAACGAAAGCAAGTATTTATTATCTTGGTTTGGGTTGCCCCAAACAGATGCTGAGATGAGAATTTGAGGCAAAATCTTTACTTGAGAGGTGCAACTTGGTAGGGGACCAGAGAATTGATACTGGGAAGGGAAGGGATGGTAGCTGAACAGGGTATTGTTAAGACAGTGACCTCAGTCTCAGAAGTACTTCCCCCATCTCCTTACTCCCACCCCCTCCACTCAAGGACAAGAGAGCTGTAGTATTTATGCAGCAAATGTTGAAAATCATAAATTGAAGGTGGCTCTTTGGCAGTGGAGGGGAGGGAGTTATAAATCCTCAAGTCACATGCATAGGTGGACGAAATGGCCTAGTTTCTGGAAAGCATCCTCAAGTTTGGAGATGCAGATATTGGCAGCTGGAATTTGGCCAGAGCACACTCAAATGGTACAATCCAAAGAAGGAGCAGTGATGGTGGTGTCTCTTTGGTTTGAATGCCTACTTTGTCCCAGGTACCATTCTAAGTGCTAAGAATATGGGCCATAAACAAACTCCAAGCTCATGAAGTTTGTACTTGAACTGGGGACACAGACCCATAAACAACCATATAACAAAAGATGGTAAGTGCTATAAAAAAATAAATAAAACTGGTTATGGGAGTAGGAAAGGGGAACTAGTTTAGAAGGGATGGTTGGGGAAAGTCTCTCTGTAAAGTGATGTCTGAGCAGCGATCTTAGTAAGTGAAGGAGAAAGCCTAGTGGGTATCTAGGAGAAGGGAGATCCAGGCAGCAGGAAGCATAAGTAGAAAGACTCTGAGATAAGCATATAACAGCATGTCCAGGAAAGAGCAAGGAGACCAATGTTGCTGGCTAGATTCTTGGGAGAATATAACATACATAACAAATAGATGGTAGCTAAAAACCCAAATATACAAATAATTATGTTAAATGTAAGTGGACTAAATATACCAATTAATGATCAAGTTAATAGGTATAGAAATACACACATATGTATATGTGTACACACACACACAAGACATACCTTAAAGAGCACAGGAAGGCTGAACATAAAGCATAAAACACTCTTTAGAATGAATCGTCCCTGGAGAATAGACACAGCCAAGGAGGGAATAAAACAGACTATATCACTGTACTGGAGGTAGAGAGAACACACCATGGAAAGAACTGTCCTGAGCCTGAGAAGAAAAGCAAATTTTAGGGAAAGGAATAGGACTGAGGGTGGTAACGGCGGTGCGGAGAGGGCGGGAAAAAAAAGCTAGGTTCTTGGCTACCTATAATCTAACTTCAGAAACACAACGCTAAAAATAGTAAAGTAAGCACATGGTCACCCATCCATTCATCCATACATTGAGGAAGCATTTCAGACTTGAGTAGCTCTTACTCCCCGGCCCCCCTGCCATCTGGGACAAGCTGCTGCCGAGGCGTGGCAACCGGGAGAGAGCACGTATGAAGGAACATAAGGCAAAATGAGAAAGACAAAGATGTTTTCCAACCTCATCACTGCTGCTTTCCATTTTTCTTTTCCTTTTTTCCCCTTTTTCTTTTCTTTCCTTTCCCTTTCCTTATCTTTTCTTTGAATATCTACCATAAAGCGCGCCAATATAACACACCACAGTTCCTGACACATAGAAATATTCAACAAACACTGATGGATTACAAAAATCGACGTTAATATGGGGGAGGGGGGTGGAAGCAGTAATTACATTAAACGCACATTAGCATAAGTACAAGTTGGCCCAAAAATCACACAAGGGATTTGCTTGCACCCTGGGAGGCTGAGACCAGAGGCCCGGGTCACCACAGTGAGTAAGTTGATTTATCCTTTAGTCTTCTGTGATTGTTGAAAATGATGGTGGGGAATCAGGAGAGAGAATGGAGGCTCCTCCTGTTGTTCCTTCCAACTGAACAAGCAGTAGATCAGAAAGAACAAGAAGCACCTGGGCCAGAAGATCCACATCCTGGCAAGCTAAATATCCACATCCTGGCAAGTTCGGATTTCCATGGGACAGAATGGGAGAGATGGAAAAACTGACTCCAGTCCTCTGTTCTATCTGTGAGAAGACAGCAGATAAGTTTAAAGTGTGTGCCCTTGAGACAGATTTTTTTCCTTTTCTTTATCATTCTAGTAAAGGCAGAAAAGCAGAAGAGTCCTCTCTACGTCACCGAAGGAAATCATCCATTGTGGCAGTAACAAAGGGCAGTTTTGTCCATAGTAAAGATGGGCATTGAGGGCTGCACTTTTGGCAAAGGAGAAAGGAGATGCTCCAGAGAGCTTCGTGGCAGCACCGTGTCTACGATGCTGGGCAGCTGCCATGGCTGGGGTCTGGAAACAGGCCTGGAGGACCTCAGGTTCCCTGTCAAAACTTAAGTTGAAGGGAGCAACGTGGGCACTTGAACAGCCAGGACAACAGCAGTGAGAGAGAAGGAGACCTTGGCTGTTGATTGTTTAGGATTCACAGAGGGAGCTATTTGGGGGATAGCACTCTCCCCAAGTAGCCTGCAAAATGTGGGCTTTAGAGAAGATTGACCTCTGCCCAGAATAACTAAGGAGTCACAATTGAAGTGAATATCAAGCCTCAAAAGCCAGGAAAGAGAACAATTCTTTTGAATTTAGGACCCAACTTGTCACCAAATTAACAGAAGGAGCAGTGAAGCTCCCTTTGAACCTCCCTAGAATCTTCTTTCACCACTAAAAGGTGCAAAGACACAGCCTTGTCATGAAACAATATTTAATCAATAGAAGCTTCTCTTATTTAATTTATTAGTTATTTTTTTAATTTATTTTATTTTTTTTTTTGCGGTACGCAGGCCTCTCACTGTTGTGGCCTCTCCCGTTGCGGAGCACAAGCTCCGGACGCGCAGGCTCAGCAGCCATGGCTCACAGGCCCAGCCGCTCCGCGGCATGTGGGATCTTCCCAGACCGGGGCACGAACCCGTGTCCCCTGCATCGGCAGGCGGACTCTCAACCACTGCGCCACCAGGGAAGCCCGTCTTCTCTTTTTTTTTAAATTTATTTTTCTTAGTCTCATTCAGAAACTGCACACTTGGTGCATTTTTCCTGGGTTGTAATCTATCTGGTTTCACTGACTTTAGCAAACTTTGCTCTACAGAAAGCAGTCCTGCATATCTAGTCCTCAGATTGAGATCCTAATTGAAGATCAAGATCATTCTTTGAGCAAGACTGCAAGCATAATTTCTTATTTAGAAATTGCAGTTATAGCACACAGAGATTATGAATATTCTTTACCTACACAACTATCTACCTCTATTTTCTTAGATATTAAGGTGGAGGTAGAAGTAGAGAGAGAAATAAAATAAATATTGCTTTGACAACCTTTGTAGAGAGTAGAATTTCTACTAGTATCAATAAAATCCTGGTTAGCAATACATTTTAAAAAGGTACTGATCATCATTTAATATAGGAAGATCATTTCTGAAACTGCCCTGGCTAAGCTGTGTGTATAAATAACAACTCATTTATATCATAGACATTTAGAATTTTCCCTTTTATTTTCATTGTTATGGATGAAAAGCTAAATTATTTTAATGCTTTAATAAAGTCCTCTGTTTCTTTCTCCCATCAAGTTCTAAAGTAAAAACAGGAACTCAACAAAGAAACATAGAGGGGAAAATCTTCAAATGCACTCTTCATATTCAAACATAATAAAACTTCCTCATGAAAGCCAACTTCCCTCTGAGTTTATATCATTATTTGTAAAGGATCTCAGATAGCTATAAAATATTTTCCTTCCATCAAATAGCAGGAACAATAAATAAGATCTTTATACAAATGCAAACAAGAAAACCTAAGCAGCATTTGTTTAATAAAGGGCTGAACATTCACCTTGAATTTGTAGTCATTTTGATCATTGTCTTCACCATCTTGGAACTACTAGTTTTACTGGGAATAAGGAAAAGGGATTAGGGGGAAAAAATCACTGATTCCCCCCTCAAAATAGTGTGCATGGGGACTTCCCTGGTGGCGCAGTGGTTGGGAATCCGCCTGCCAATGCAGGGGACACAGGTTCGCGCCCTGGTCCGGGAGGATCCCACATGTCGCGGAGCAACTAAGCCCGTGCACCACAACTACTGAACCTGCGCTCTGGATCCCACGAGCCACACTACTGAGCCCGGGTGCCACAACTACTGAAGCCTGCGCCCTTAGAGCCCATGCTCCACAACAAGAGAAGCCACTGCAATAAGAAGCCCACGCACCGCAACGAAGAGTAGCCCCCGCTCCTCGCAACTAGAGAAAGTCCGCGTGCAGCAACAAAGACCCAACGCAGCCAAAAATAAATAAATTTTTTTAAAAAGGATTCTTTAAAAAAAAATAGTGTGCATGACCTGAAAGAATAAGAAAACTAGGAAATGTTATATATATTGACTCAATTGTATGCATCTTTAGCATAGTGATCCTGTCCTATTCAATTTGTTCCTTATAGTTTCTTCCAGGGTAGAGTTAATGGTTTACCAGATAGCAAGTCTTCATTATCACGGGATAATTTGTCCTGGAAAAAGCTCATTTAAAGTGAATCTACATAAAATAGGAAATAAAATGTCATTTTGTCTAGAGTAAATGAAAGATTTAGTTATCCTATTTTGAAAAATAAAACCCAAATAAAACCCAAACTTATAAAACTATTTCATCTCTATTTAGCAGTATACATGTTAAAATTGTAGCTGTGCAGCAATTATTAGAACAAAGAATGAATTGAGTTGATTCTTTTTAAGGTAATTTTTCTGACAAAGATGCAGGCTAACAAGGTGTACAATCTGGCATATTTGCAAAAAGATCATAGTAAGAGTCATTGAAAATTATTCGAGAGTTTTAATTTCCCAAAATGCTCTCTTAGTACATTGATATGCAAATAAGTTTCTTTGAAATGCCTATTATGTTATCATTCTTGTCAATTATTTCTTCTTTGGTTATTAATTGATCCAATTCTACCAGGTCCTCATTTGTCAATAGCTTTGTCTATAAATCAAAAGTTTTCCATCATTTCACTGATTTTATTTACTTTATTGTATGATTTCCAATTTCACTTCATAATCAACATGCATTGTATTTGATTTATCCTATTAGATATTTACAACATCCACATAGTGATTAAGAAACGTACCACCAAAAATGTTGATGTGATGTAGCTTTATGCTGATTTAAGGGGAGCAGGTGTCCATAGAGAATATACTAGGTTTTGACAACTTCAGCATCCTTAGGCAACACTCCTTGCTTTGGAGGGTCAGATACCAAAAATATGAAAAGAAAACCCCTTTTATGTTCTCAATAAATGTTTATTAGATTTACAAACAACAATAAGCAAATATGGAGTAAATAAGCACACATTGATACAGAACGTGTACTAGTTTATGGGAGTTGGTGCATACGGACTGAATTGTGAAAAATTTCAAGACTTAGCCATTGAAAGCTCTTTGCATTGAAACTTTATCATCAAAAAAATATACTTAAAATACGACACAAAACTGCTAAAATTATGTGGGCTATGGGAAGAGCCTGTAGCATTTAGTCAAATGAATGCTTTATTTTTATTATGCCTATCTTCTCCCAATGGTTAGTCCATTTTATCTTTACTCTGAATAAGACAGACAATCATTCTGAATATTTTAATTTCCCAGTAGGAGAGCAGTCTGGGACTGACTATTGGTTTAACTACAACAAACATTTACTCATCTCTGTTTCTCAGAAAACACTCAAGCTGTTTGGAAATGGAGCAGACCATTTGTGTGCTAGCCATGGGCACTCTAGCTATACGAGAATGCACAAAAAATCAAAGTATATCCGAGGAATTAGATCCTAAAGGAGCATTCTTGATCCATGATGTGCTGTGACTCTAAGCGATAGCTATATTTTACAAGGCAACCAATGTATTAGAGAACCTACCATAAGGAGATGCTCCTGCTTAGACCGAAGGCTAGAGACAGTAAAAGATGACTTAAGTGATGAGCAAAGGGTATCATCTTTTCTGAACATATTTATATAGACAATATTACCACGTGCTGGGCATTACAAGAAGAAGAAGGTAAAGAGTCTCTATTTATTGAGGGCCTATTATGTGCCCAGTTCTTAATATATCCCATTTTAATTTATTAAGTAGGCAAGGTGGAAATCATCTAAATTCTACTTCCTAGTTTTTGTTTATGTATAGCTCCTCTTCCATCTGAAATTTGAATATGTTTTTGAATATGAAATGAGGTAGGGTGTCTAGCCTTAGTTTTTCCGAATCATTTGCTAAATTTTCCAATAATGTTTATTAACCTTCCCCTTTAGATTCAAATTACCACATAATATCTATATACAAATAGAGTTGACTTCTGGGCTATTTATTCTGTTCTATTGATCTTTATGTCCACTTTAACACTAATATCATACTATTTTCATTAGTAAAGCTTTAGGTTTTCATATACAGTAATAGAAGTTCCAGTGACTGTGATTTTCCCCTAATCTTTTATTAAACATTTTTGCATATTTTTCTCTTTGAATTTTAGAATTATCTTCCAGAGAAATTTAAAAATTAAACTTCATCTAAAATTCTGGTAATATTGTATTTGGGATTGCATTAAACTTACAAATTAATTGGTTTAGAATTAAAGGGATTTTTTTTTTATAATATTGTTTTCCCATTGAAGAACAAGGCTTATCTCTCCATTTTTTTCAAGTCTTCTTTGACAACCTTAAGAAAAGTTTGATTGCATTCTTCATATGGATCTCACTCATCTATTATTATTATTGTTATTATTATTGTTATTATTATTATTATCTTAACAATTTTTTATTATTGTTGATATTGTAAGACTTTTTTCCCTTTTACATTATTTTATCAGTTATTGTTATTATATAGAATACTATTTTTGTATCTTAATTTTGTATCTGGACACCTTAATGGACTCATATTAGATATTACAGTTTATCTATTGCTTCTTTTTTAATTTCCTGTATAGGTATCATATTTCCCATAAATGGCAATTTTACCTTTTCCCTTTTTATATTTATATATTCAATTTCTTTTTCTTGGTGTATTTTTAAGGGCCTTCAATACATACTAAATGGTAGTAGTTTAGCAGAAATTCTTGTCTTTGTAAGAATTCTCGGGCTTCCCTGGTGGCGCAGTGGTTGAGAGTCCTCCTGCCGATGCAGAGGACACGGGTTCGTGCCCCGTCCGGGAAGATCCCACATGCTGCGGAGGGCTGGGCCCGTGAGCCATGGCCGCTGAGCCTGCGCGTCCAGAGCCTGTGCGCCGCAACGGGAGAGGCCACAACAGTGAGAGGCCTGCGTACCGCAAAAAAAAAAAAAAAAAAAAAAAGAATTCTCCTAATATTTCACCATAAGAATGTTGGCTATAAGTTCTTGGTAAAGTCCTAGTTTATTAAGATTTCTATTCTTGTGAGTTTTTCTTTACCAGCAAATTGTTTTTTACATCTGTTGAGATAATTATATGTGCTTTCTCTTTATAGGTTAGGTCTTACAGCTAAGAGGCTGTTAACATTACTACCAAAGAAATTTATAACTGATGCTTTTTCTTTTCCGCAGCTCTAAGTTTAGAAAAATAATTGGAATAGGATGTGTATCTTGAAGAGGCCGAGGTGGATAAATATACTGAATAAAGCACACTGTCTTATACTGTGCCAGGTAGTCTAGTATGTATTAGGTTCCACCAAGACTGATGATATACCTGATGCTGATGACACGGTTCCTCACAAATATCCACTCTGGTCTGCAGGAAAATTGTTGTAGCCACAGGAATATGAGGCTGGACATGGAGGGTGTCAGTTGAACTTCTAGGAGTTCTCATGGGGCTCTAACTCTTTTGGACTTACTATCTGCAATTGTACATCTGCCAGTGTCCTCTGTCTGTTATTGGAGAATGCTGCTGGCCTCTTTGCTGTGTATACTGATTGCAATGACTTCCTTCTGTAGCTTCCAGATAACTAAATTTTCTTGATTTATCAGGAGGTGTCTCTGTCTGGTTCCTCAGTCAATTTGATCTTACTATTGACATTTATCACCATGGTGGGTGGAACATCTCCTAATCTAATAAGTTACATAAATACATTGTCTAATATTAAGTGATTCCTGCATTGCTGGAACACATCCTACTGGTTTATGAGATTTTAATTTTTTTTCATATACTACTGGAACCAAATATATTCAAGAATTTATTACATGATAAAGGTTACTTCTCAATTCAGTGTGGAAAAGATGGGCTTTTCCAATATATGGTGTTGTGAAAAGTGGGTAGGATATAGAAAAATATTAAATTGGATTAATCTTTTACACTGTACACAAAGGTTCTCTACAAACGTGTCAATGATTAAATGTAAACCATGGTATAAGAAGGTAATAGTACAAGAAGAAAATTTCAGTGCATTCCTTTACAACTATGGGATAGAAAAAGCCTTTCTAAACCAATTCTCAAAATGCAAAAACCAGGATAAGAAAAAGGTTGATAAAGCAGACTACATAAAAGTGAAAAAGTTCTACATGGCAAAAGACACCAGGAGCACATCTAAAATCAAAGGGCAAATTGAGATAAAGCATTTGAAATTCACAGCAGGAACAATACTTTAAAGGCCCCAATGTACTTTCTCTAATCCTCTAAAAACCCCCAGAAATTGAGAAGAAAAAGATCAACAATCTAAAAGAAAAACTACAGTTCACAGAAAAGGAAATACAAAGGGTCCTCACATATGAAGAGATGTTCAACCTTACTCATAACAAGAGAAATGCACATTTAAACTACTCTACGATAATACTGCTCACCTACCAGATTAGCAAAGCTCCCAGCAATACTTTTGGGAAGAAAGTCTGTTCATGTACCTTGGGCAGGCATGCAAAGCAGAGCAAACTCCATGAAGGGCAGTGTGGCCAGACTTGACAAACTGCAATTTGCATTCCACTTCTACAATTTTCCCCTACAATTATACCTGCTTCTACATAAAATGCTGTTATTTATGAGGTAATTCATTGTTATTGCTTATTATAGGAAAAATTTTAAATGGGGCAAAGGGAACCCAAGTGTCTATCAAAGGAGAACTACTAAAATAAATTATGGTAAATCCAGACAATGGAATAGTAGGCTATTACAAAAGCAAGTTAAGAAGCTTTCCTTGCATTGATGTGGATAGATCTTTGGTGATAGATCTTTAGAACACATTGTTAAGTGAAAAACAAGCAAGGTAAAGATGAAGTGCATAGTATGCTACCCATAATGCTATTAATCAACTAAGGAGATAATCACTGTCAAAGAAATGATTCTCAAAGTATTATCTGGGGACCACAAGATCCTTTTGAGGGTCCACAAGATCAAACTATTTTCATAATAATACTAAGCATTTATTTGCTCAATTTTTGCTACTTTCTAAAATTTATAAAAACACATTAGTGAAAACTCCAGGAATAAAAGCAGGCTTGGACTTACTGATTCAGATTAATCTGATTGACATTTTTCTTGCTCTGTCACATATGCCTGTGCCATTATCAATGGCATTTAGGTCTGGCTATAAAGAAATGAACAGACACTGCCTGGCAAGACTACAGAAACAGACCACTAAAGCAGACCACTTGCTTCTTAAGGCCATCCTTTCCACAAAGAAACTTATACACATGCAAAAAAGAGGATCACAAAATAAATATTCCCAGAAGTCAAGTCCAAAAATATCTGTCAATGTTACACTCTTCTTTCCTCATCAGACTTGTAAGGTCAAAACGTAAGGCAGATAATTGAGGTAAGTTCTAGGTCATAATAAATAAAAATTTAAATGAACAATTTATTTCTGTTTAACAAGTAAGTATAGACCTACTAAATACAGGGTTTGTGGTCATTGCTGTATGTAGCTGGGGACCAGATGCTTGGTCACAAGGGAAACTGAATGAGAGTGGAAAGCTATCTACTCTATTAAAATAATTCAAAAACATATGGCATTTGCTGTTTACGTTTCTCCCTTGTGTAAAATGTTTCTGAACCATGGCCTCCAGAGAACACACTTTGGGCTGCTTCTTCCTGGAGTAGTGTTTCATCTGTACAAACTAACCCACATTTTCTTCTGTGATTCCCCATATGACTAATGAAGCATAGCTCTGAGGTTATGATTTAGGGGAATATATGTGGCCATGGAGTGCACAGTGGTGACTGGACCTATGCCCTCATTATAAACATGCTCTCACATAACTGGCTGTCCAGTCTCCATTTTCCTCTTTTCTTTTTCATTTTGATTTTTAAAGATGATCTATTCAACTCTAATGGTGTGGTTAAGCAAAACTGTGATTTCTACTCTAGCTCTTGGACTTACACCTTCAATAAAAATGTATAGGCCATAAGTTCTTCAGATTCTGTGCAGACTTTTTCCCCAAGGGTTAGCTCCAAGCTTCATCACTTCATGTTGGGCCAATTTATCAGCTACCTGCATGGCCCAGATATCTGAGGCTTCAAAATTAAAGAGATACTGCTGTATGTGCCCTGAGAATGTTTTCCCCTTCCTTTTCACATTCATCTAACCTATCCATCCTTGTATAATAGTTCCTTAAGTAGATATATCTATTTACTTGCATATACCAGTAAGATGAGTGCATGTGTGTGTAAGTAATTTAGGTTCTGAGTATGTTTATCTGCAATATAGTGAAACAACTTGAAGAGTAAATGTATTTCAAACTCAGAAATTCATATATAACACTTTTTAAGGGAATATTAAAATCTTATTTGGGACTTCCCTGGTGGTGCAGTGGTTAAGAATCCGCCTGCCAATGCAGGGGACATGGGTTCAAGCTCTGGTCCAGGAAGACCCCACATGATGTGAAGAAACTAAGCCCGTGCACCACAACTACTAAGCCTGCGCTCTAGAGCCCGCAAGCCACAACTACTGAGCCTGCATGCCACAACTGCTGAAGCCCGCACGCCTAGAGCCTGTGCTCCACCACAAGAGAAGCTACCGCAATGAGAAGCCCGCACACCACAGCGAAGAGTAGCTCCCACTCGCCACAGCTAGAGAAAAAGCCCACGTGCAGCAACGAAGACCCAATGCAGCCTAAATAAATAAATAAATAAATAAAATTTAATAGGTTATTGTATGAAAAAAATAAAATCTTATTTGTATTTCTTCATCTAAAAAATTAATAAGTGCAATAAACACCAAAGCTAATGGTTTCCTAAAATGGTAGCCTCAATTAGTTTCTTACACACGTAGAATGATTATATTATTGCAAAGACCTAAGAATTGATTTCACCGAAGGTCACTTATCAGATTGAAATAATGTTTCAATTTCCAGAATCCTTCTATTTTTTAGCTCCTTTGTGGAGTCTAGGATTTAGTGTTCTTTGTAGAATTTCTTTTTAGGTATGGTTCTAGAAAAAGTATTCAAACTGCCAACACATCTTGAATGTTTGTCTGAATAGTTTAGTCAAGATTCAGTTTATAATCTGTGACCAAACGATGGAAGTTTCTGAATGACTCTGAAGTTTGCTGAGGGTGATCGAATTTCCAGGATGAATATGAACACCTCATTTACAAAATGTGTCATTTGATTACGGAGAATCCAAAAGACTCAAGAACAAGAAAATATAAGACAAAAATAAAATCATCAAATGTGCTAAAGCTTATTTAATCTCATACAGTAATCTTGCCTCTTTAACCAGAATGATATTATCCTGAAACTCTCGCATCTATAGTTTACTCCTACTATCTTTGGACGTCACCTTCTCCAGTAAGCCATCTGTAAATCCTCTAGGTTTTTTTTAAGCCCTTCCTTACTCATCAGTAAACTGAAGGTAGAGAGTGCTGGTAGAATGTGTGCATATCAAGATGTGAAATAAAAACAGTTGAGTTAATTCTGTGAAACATTTCCACTGTTCTGGTAAGAATGAAAAGCGTACAGATGAGCTACAAAATACGAGGTATGCAATTTCAGTAGTTATGCATACACAGTCAACGCTCTTAAATTTGCATTTAAGATTGGCCATGAACAAAATGAAGATGAGCAGTAAGATTCATGCTAATAGGACTTCTCCGGTGGCCCAGTGATTAAGGATCCGCCTGCCGGGCTTCCCTGGTGGCGCAGTGGTTGAGAGTCCGCCTGCCAATGCAGGGGACACGGGTTCGTGCCCCGGTCCGGGAGGATCCCACATGCCGTGGAGTGGCTGGGCCTGTGAGCCATGGCCGCTGGGCCTGCACGTCTGGAGCCTGTGCTCCGTAACGGGAGAAGCCACAACAGTGAGAGGCCCGCGTACCGCAAAAAAAAAAAAAAAAAAAAGAATCCGCCTGCCAATGCAGGGGACACAGGATCGAGCCCTGGCCTGGAAAGATCCCACACACCACGGAGCAACTAAGCCCGTGTGCCACAACTACTGAACCTGCGCTCTAGAGCCCTTGAGCCACAACTACTGAAGCCCATGCACCCTAGAGCCCGTGCTCCGCAACAAGAGAAGTCACCACAATGAGAAGCCCGTGCACCGCAATGAAGAGTTGCGCCTGCTCACCACAACTAGAGAAAGCCTGCGTGCAGCAACAAAGACTCAACGCAGCCAAAAAAAAAGGTTTTTTAATAAAAATAAAAGATTCATGCAAATAATTTCAATTTTTAATTTTTCTTTACTTAAAGTGATATTAAGTAGGAAATTCAAAAACACAGTAAGTGGAGACAGAGACCCCAGAAGAATGAAAGAGCCTAATATATAATACCTTTAACAGCATTTCTTCCTGAATTTTGAACAAGTTTTCTGCATTTTCATTTTGTACTGAGTCCCACAGATTATGTGGTGTTGGTTATAATGACGCATCAAACAGGATCCTTTGAAGCCTGAGAAAGTACACTATCTTCCAGAATGTCTACTTTATAGAAAGATGATAAACAGAGAGAGAGAGACAGACAGACAAACAGATAAGATAGATATTGTTTATTCAATTTGTTAAAGCACCTACTGTGTATTTCTGAAGTATGAATAGCTGGTACATCACTTCTTAGAATCGGCTTACCACCATTCATTGTCTCCATGTTGTTTATAGTTTGATGACTATGAGGTGTGACTTTCAATACACCACCTATGCTAGGCTTTCTCAGGGGCTCGGGAGCATTTCTCCCCTGCATGTGGTATGCTTGATGACCTTTAGGGGAAGATCAGGTGGTTCCTCGGTTCTTCACACTTGGGAAGGAAAGACCTGCTTGTAAAATGCAGCAAATGTTTCCTGGATGGAAGCCAATTTATTTTTGATCTTCATTTGATCTTTATTTTGACTAATCCTTTTCTTTGTGTGATTTCCTTTTGTTGATATGCCAAAATTCTGCCAACTTGTTTCCTTTCTCAAAAAAACCCCCCTCATTTCTGTTAAGTTTAATATTCAGATATATTTGCCAAAACTAAATTAAATCCCCTCTGCTCTAGCACCAACCACTTATCAGATCAGAAGCATATCTTATAAAATGTCTTGGCAACTGGCTCACCTATAGGCTTATTGTGACTTTATATTAAAGAACTGTCACAGATTGCTCTTTGTGGATCTGTTTAATTGGGGTGGGGGGCAGTGAACAGGATTTTCTTTCCGGTTATTCATTCTCATAAGTAAGAGAATATTTTCATGTCACTGTGGTCAAATCTATAGTGTAGCAACTATTTAGGTAATGCTTGTAATACACTCAGATTTTCACTTGAATTGCCCAGATAAATGGAATTGTTCCCAAATGCTTTTAGTCCCAATTCAGGGATGTGATATTAGGACTTGTCTGATCCATTCGACTGTTCTTTTTAATCTAGCATTATGGCAATTTGTGCATTCTCCTGTTGCATATAATCTGTCAGCAAGACCGAAGTCCTCTTGCAAATCTTTACTAAACTCTAGGCCTGCTAAGAGAAATTTTTTTTTCCAGATGAAACTCTATTCAGAGGGTTGGGCAAAGCAAACTAAAGCACCAATTAGCACTGTTAGCTCAGCATTTTCAACGTGCAAGTTTGCTTCCAAAAACCTCCCTTTGAGCCTGAGTTTGCAAGAGGTTCAGATCTCCTGAGTTTCACTTTGAGTGTCAAGTTCAAGCAGAACCCCAAAGAAACTCAAAGCAAAACCCACTTTGGACCCTTTGAGTTTCACCTGGCTTCTACCTGAAAGAACTAAACAGTGTTCCCTTAAAACTTGGCCCAAGTTTGCATGCAATTCAACTGAAAGCCAATTCATCTTTGCTGAAAGATTTGCAAACCTCCGTAAAATGGGCTGTGAACCTAGTATGACCTTTGGATATCTAAGGAAGTTTACCAAAGTTTCCAACAAACTTAAACAGGACTGTTAAAACCTGGTGAAGAATCTACATGTTATATTTTAAGCTATAATTCACCTCTAAGAAATCTATGAATCACATATAATTGGCCCCAAGAGATGAGTTATTTTATGCTTTGCAAAATTATTATTTTTCCTCTCTGCATACTCTTTTAAATAAGAAAGATTCTGGCTAATTGATGAGAAATTAGGTGGCTACCATCACATGCTATTTTCATCTCCTCACTGCATACAGTATATACCACAAGCTTAGGCACGTTATTAAGCATTGGCTATAAAGTGGCCCTGGGAATCTACACTTTTCTAATGGCAAACAGTTGAGATAATTCAATATCTTAGCACAACACAATGGGTTGGAACAACCTGTCACCGAAGACAAATTTCCATTTTTTCTAATGGAGATAAAACTGTGCTTATTCTTTTCTTTGTTCTCTAGGCAAATTTTCTTCCCCCTCTCATCTCTGCCTTGCCCTCCACCCTCTCCTCTCACCACAAAGCCCTACTTGTGTCTTCCTGATAATCTTCATTCATTCTCCCTTCTCTAACCATTTCCTCTCTTCACCTATGAGCCACATTCTCTTTCTTTATTCTACCCGCCCTCCAGCCCCATCAGTTCTTCATCTGCCTCTTTTCTTGACCTTCCTGATGGGACTTTTCTACCAGCTTTCCACTGCACCTGTTTTACAACAGTGTTCTAAATGGGTCTCTGATATCCCCTTCCATCATTCCTGTGCCTGGGGAGGCTTTCTATTCCTAATCCTGCACCTTTTGTTCTTTGGACTACAGTAGGGTTTTAGGAACTCCTCAAGAAGGGAGGTTGTAAGGCTGTCCTCAGGCCCTGCCAGTGAGCAACACTTTGCAGCAAATATGGATGACAGAGTGACTTTATTCCTTCAACTTAAACACAAACAGGAGGAAAAAAAGTAATGTATAGTGGGAAAAAGCATAGATTTGGGAGTCAAACAAAGCTAGGTATGAACAGCATCTCTGCCGTGGTGACCTTGAACAACAAAGCTACCCTTTTGGAGCTCTCACCAGTGCAATGGAAACACTAATATCTACATCAAAATGAAAAAGGAATAGATGAAATAATGCATGTCACAGAGACTCTGTTCATATTAAGTCTTTACCATCAAGAGGTTCATTAAAAGAAGATACTGCATCTTAATCTTAGGCATAAACCAGGATGGTTCAGTGGGAAACTAGAAGACTGCTTATTTTCAGCCTTTTCATATAACTTCCCTGTTTAATGTCCTAAGCAACGTGGTGTTTTTGCATTGAGGTACAAATGACACCAGACTCAAAGAAGTCTACTATTTTTTCACTTGGGTTGCATATTCCAAAATGCTCATTTTACTAGAGCCAGGGTGATTTCTCTTCCATTACTTCAACACACACAGCTTTGGAAAACTTATTTTTCTGCAAATGTGTGCACTTTGAGATAAGGCAGATTCCTTGTGGACTTAATATCTTTCATGTAGTTTTTCCACATTTTGATAAACACACACAACCACCAAATAATAATTGGGGAAAATGTACATATTACTGAATTCTTATTGCACCTATCTAAGGCTTAGGCTCTAAGCAAAACCAAAATGTCTGAACCAAAAATGAAGAACTCTGTCAATCTTTCAGGAATTTTGTTTGTTTCTTTAATTTTATAAGGACATCATATTTAGAGACAATAAACGAGATGAGTTAAGTGTTTGGTGCCACGTGGATTATACTTGAAAATGTCTGTTGGGTTAAATTTTGTGTAGAAATCAATTATTCAGTATTATTTGAAGGAGGCCAGATGAAATGTATAACAATATTTGCTTTCTTAGATCCAATAGAATTTATAGTGGGAAACTAAAAAACAAAAACAAAAAAAACCACTCAGTAGGTAAAAAGAACAAAGACCTGTTGCTCTTTTTAGGCCTGTCGTGTTATTATTATGTATAGCGCTCAGTAAATACTTGTTGAATGAATGAATAAGGCTTCCTTAGCAAAGATCAGGGAAGGAGTGAGCTTGGGAGATGGCTGTGCCC
Source organism: Mesoplodon mirus (assembly GCF_964341445.2). Classification (NCBI taxonomy): domain Eukaryota; kingdom Metazoa; phylum Chordata; class Mammalia; order Artiodactyla; family Ziphiidae; genus Mesoplodon; species Mesoplodon mirus. The sequence continues at coordinate 28,381,891 of NC_138986.1, read as the reverse complement.
CCCTTGAAGTAGGTTGGGCAGGCCCAGTGAAGGGCTCACAGCTAGGTTGATGCATGACACAGAAGGTGATACAGAGCAGAACTCAGCAGTTTACTAGTAAATAAGAGTGAGATCACATAAAGATGCAGAGTATAAATGGGTAGGGCCAGGAACAGGATTGTAAATGCAAGAGTAAACCAACAGCTAAAAGCTATGCTATAACTGAATCCTTATGGAAATAGGACAAGCAAGAAAGGACAGAAAGATTACCTGAACAAATGTTTTAGCCTTAGTCCCTTAGTCTTTTTTTTTTTTTTTTTTAATATTTATTTATTTATTTCTGGCTGTGTTGGGTCTTCGTTTCTGTGCAAGGGTTTTCTCTAGTTGCAGCAAGCGGGGGCCACTCTTCATCGTGGTGCGTGGGCCTCTCACTATCGCGGCCTCTCTTGTTGCCGGAGCACAGGCTCCAGACGCGCAGGCTCAGTAGTTGTGACTCACGGGCCTAGTTGCTCCACGGCATGTGGGATCTTCCCAGACCAGGGCTTGAACCCATGTCCCCTGCACTGGCAGGCAGATTCTCAACCACTGCACCACCAGGGAAGCCCAGTCCCTTAGTCTTTTAAGTAGCCGTTTGTCTTTTGGATTTACAAACTGCCACAGAATTGCCTACATGGAAATAAATAATGGAGAGAAGAAGACAGGATGGAAGGGTGAAGGGAAAGGAAAAATGGAGAGATGATAGAAGCCAAGAAGAAGAGAGTAGGGCTTCCCTGGTGGTGCAGCGGTTGAGGGTCCGCCTGCCGATGCAGGGGACACGAGTTCGTGCCCCGGTCCAGGAAGATCCCACATGCCGTGGAACGGCTGGGCCCGTAAGCCATGGCCGCTGAGCCTGCACATCCAGAGCCTGTGCTCCACAATGGGAGAGGCCACAACAGTGAGAGCTCCGCATACCGCAAAAAAAAAAAAAAAAAGAAGAAGAAGAGAGTAAAGAAATTGACAATATCAAAGGAAAAGGAAATAGACAAGGGAGGTAAAAATGGAGGAAGGAGACAAGGGCAGGAAGTGAGAAGGAAAGAAATTCCCAAGGATTGGGAGGAATCTTGACTATTGCTCCACTGGTCTTAGAGAACACCACAGTCCATTGGCTCAGTTATTCACACCAACTTCCCAGTGTACACAGCCAGGCATCTTTGAAGTCTGTAGCTTTGGCATAGAAATGGCTCCAGTCGCAGAAGACAGCTCTGAATTAAATATGAGGGATGTTTCATTATAACCACAAATCCATAAGAGTGAAATTCAGAGAAAAAGGAAAATAAAAATATTACACTTTGTTTGAAAAACTTTGTCCTGAGTTCATTACCCAGTAATGATTCATTCTACCCAGCAAGGAAAGTTAGGGGTACCCCTTTCATGAGTCAAAGCCTTTTTCTTATAGACTTCTTTGTTTTGAATATTCTATTTCTTGATTTGTTAAATAATATTAATGTCAAGTAACATAACAAATGGAAAGTAGTTGAAGCTATCACCACAAAATAAGGTTAACACAGAGGCATCAATCCTGTAAGGTACACTTGATAAAGACAACTAAAATTTTTATCTTCTCTAATTAACAAATTGTTAACTGGTAGTCAAGAGCAATAAAATGCTTTTTAAACTACAACTAGATCCTTATTTGCTCTACATTTGAACTTATGGTACTTAGGTTCCAGATGTCACCCAAAACATACACCTGGGGGAAAAATTTCTACGTTTGTATAACAGAGAGTAAAATCAGGGACATTATCAGCTCTAACAGGGGACTGTAATAATATAAATGGGGTCAACAAAGATTTAAGAGAAAATAAGGGATGAAAGATTCCAAATGAGTTCTCAAAGGTAGCTGGCTACATAGATAACCTTTTTCTCCTTGGTGCCAAAATCTAAAATGCAATACTGTCCAGAGAAGACCATTGTTAAGGGCTATTAACATTTATGTTAATAATAACAATGGTAATAGTAATAGTTTACATTTACTGAATATTGCTGTGGACCAGGAGCCATTCTAAGCATTTCACAAATTAATATAGTCAATCCTGAGAACAACGTTAAGTGCTAGATACTTATTATTATTTTCCCTTATTTTGGTGAATTGATGAGCCAAGACTGATTACTGGTGAATTAATTATTTAAATTCAAGTCACCAAATCACAAAAATTGATAGCAATAATAACAGCAATTCAACAAGGTGGTAAAAAGTTATGGTTGGACTTCCCTGGTGGCACAGTGGTTAAGAATCCGCCTCCCAATGCAGGGGACACGGGTTCAAGCCCTGGTCCAGGAAGATCCCACATGCCGCGGAGCAACTAAGCCCGTGCGCCACAACTGTTGAGCCTGCACTTTAGAGCCCGCAAGCCACAACCACTGAGCCCACATGTCTAGAACCCGTGCTCTGCAACAACAGAAGTCCCACAGCAATGAGAAGCCCGTGCACCGCAACAAAGAGTAACCCCTGCTCGCCACAACTAGAGAAAGCCTGCGCACAGCAACGAAGACCCAAGGCAACCAAAAATTAATTAATTAATTTTAAAAATTACAGTTACTAAGTTACAAAACTTTCCTCTAACTGTTAAAGAAAGATCACTCCTGGAGATCAGGACATAAACAGTTAATTGTTTCAGAAATTCAAAACACAGTATAGGATTACTTTGCGACATTTTAGCAAGTATTATTATAGAATTTCAATGGTTTACACTTATACATCTGACCTAGGAAATCTCAACCGGATATTCAATATTTGTTATATGCATGGTAACACTGGATTCTCTAGCTTGTTCCCTAAGATGCATGCTCTTGTTGAAAGACTTTGGGTCAGACACCCAATCACTAGTGCTATGGAAATACTGGACTAGGAACAGGAGCCCTGATCTTCATCTCTACTCTTCCAGCATTGACTGTGTCATCTTCCTCTTCAAAATGGAGGATAGTAATGTTTACAATCCAGTATATGATTTGTTGTAACAATCAAATGAGTTATAGATGCAAAAGTATTACTCAAATCTTTATTACTTTTAACAATGCTAAGCATGAGCATATTAGATGATGGAAGAAATAGAAGGACATATGTTTGCACAAGAGTATTATAGATTTTGATCACCTTTCTTTAACATTTAATCATGTGTTCATCTTTGAAAAATGGGATAACTACTTATAACTATGTTAATCAATGGATCCTGAGTTATCTCTAAGGTGCTGTGTACATGGTAGTTAAGAATACATTTAAGCCAGACTTGCCTGGGTTCTAATCGAAACTCTGCATTTACTAGCTGTGCAACCCTAAACAATATTCTAACCTTCACAGTGTCCTCACCTATAAAATGGGGATAATACTGGTATCTATTTTACAAGGTTGTTATAAGGATTAAATGAGGCAATAGAATGAAAGCACTTAGAATTCATGCCTATCATATAAAATATACTATGTAAGTTTTTGCTGTAATTATGAATTGTAACGTAGACGAGTGACATTATTGTTTTTCTAAATCACCCCATACTTATAATCACGACTTTCAAAGGCATCATTTTTCAAATCCTTTAAGCAAATTAGTATCACACACATACTGCTAGGCACTATGCTAGGAACTGCACTGTAACAGTAACAGCAACAACAACAAAAACTATGTGATATTCTCCAGCCCTTCAGGGGATTATAGTCCAACTGGGATCAGGAAGGAGAAGGTAAAAAACTACTGAATACCAAAACAAATGATTTGGGTACTAAAATAAGAACTCAGTATCTGTTCCAAGGGTGCAGTAGAAGGTCATTATGGATTCTTGATGATGAGAATAACATGATGAGAATGGTGTTTGAAGAATACAATGTTCAAAGACCTGAAGAGTTTTCTCCCATATTCCCAGACTGAGTCAGTGGCAATATCATGTACCTGGGTACCCGGCCAGAATACTGGGAGTCCAGTCAATGTTCAAATCCTGTGAGTGTGAGAGCCTAAAGATCTTTGCAAGGCGCTTTCTACACGGAAGGAAGTGCCCTCTCTTCTGTAAATTAGGAGCATGGCCCCCCATGTCCCCATCACCATGCACCCCATCACCCCACCAAACTATATCATCTCTTATCTGGGCTATATTGCAATTGCTTCCTAGTCTCCCTGCTGCTTTTGAACTCCTCAGATCAAACTAATTGTAAAATGCATATCTGACTATTCACTCACTCATTCTCAAATGTTTATTTCGTGCTTACTCTATACAAACTATTGTTGAGCAAAAAGTAGACAGTCTCCAAACATCATGTAGACATCATAGTGACAGACAATAACCAAACGATCCTCACAAACTAATGTTGAGTTTAAAGTAATGTTGAACATAACTTTCTAAGCCTCAATATCCCTATATTTGAACAGGAGTAACCGAACCTACCTCACAATATTTTTATGAAAATAAAATAACTATTAGGAAAGGACCACAGAGTAGATGCTTGATAAACATTTACTTTGTTTTTGAAATCAAATGGCAGCAATTGGCCCAGAAGATGGAGCTAGAGATAGGGATCAGGAAGTCACTGGCAGAGGATAATCAGAGAAAAAGCCATGAGGGTGAATGAATGCGCCAGAAGAAAGAGAGCTAGTCAGAGAAAGCTTAAGCGCCAGTTCAGAGAGTGGTAGGGGGAAGGGGAACCATGGGAAGGAGACTAAGAATTTGTAAGAGAGGCAGCAGAAAAACCAGGGTCTACTGTCATTAAATATTAAATGACTTTGTAGGAAAGATTTACAAATTGTCCTGCATTTGTTTTATTTTCAGAAGTACCTGCTCTACCAGGTTATTTAGAAATAACTACCAAGTTACAATATGAAGGACAAAGATGTAAACATCTTCAGTTATATCGAGAAAATGATCAACCCTTAGCTGGTCTACCAAGCAGTCAACTTTTATTCAACTCAAACAAGTGGGGGAGGAGACCAGTCTAAACTAGTGAAAACTATGAATTATATTCTTCAAATAAATGCAATTTTGTTCTTTCATATCTATATGATGAGATTCTCTTAGGCCAAAAAGAGCATTGGCAAGTAGATACTTTTACAGTCTTGCTTTCATAAATGAGAAAAATTACTTTAGTAATATATAAAGAATACTTAAATAAATGATATCAGACTACATGCTTGAAAAATGTGTTCTCTCAAGTAGGTTCATTATATGCTTGCAATCTTTTATACTATTTTTTGCTTACTGAATCCACTAAACATAAATAGGTTGAAGACATCTTTATCTTAACCCCGTGTCAACTACCAAAAATTCCAAATTGGCAGTCCAGAGTAATGAGCTTTTACCATACATAGTGCTCAAGCTATCATAAGAATATTCTTCTCTTTGAAAATCCAGCTATATTTAAGCTATTTCTTTCTAGATCAAAATTTCAAAGGCTAACTGATCTTCTTGAACCTAATAAATGTATTTAATTTCATTAATGTTTTCTCTTACAAGAATACAGTTTCTGTGCTAAGGAACTGGTCCCTTTATTCTGCCCTACCTCCCACCACTGCAGGGCACACCTGGAGCATTATATTCAGTTTTGAGCATCACATTTTAGGACAAACTCCATTAAAATGAAGCACACTTCAAAGAGAATGAGACTTGGAACCATTTCATATGAGAGATAATTGAAAAAACTCGGAGGCTTGGTCTGGAGAACAGATGACATGGAGAAACAGAGATAATAATACCTCTTTCCAACTATCTGAAAGGCTAGGTGCATAAAAGACACTGACCTTGCTATTTTCTTCAGCTTCAGAGCACTGATCTTCAAACTTACGTGTGCAGGGGGAGCTTATGAAAGCATATGAAAGCAGGGATCAGAGCTTCATAGCCACCAGCTGCCATTCAAATGGCCCTGGGTGGAGGAGAATCAAGGAACTACATTTCCAGAAGAACCACAGGTGACTCTGATGCAGGTGGTCTACAGAGCATACTTTGTGAAACACTGCTTTGTAGGGTGAACAAGAATCAGTGGGCCAATATCACAAGAAGACAGATTGCAGCTCAATACACAAAAAAGACCTTCCTAAGGATTACAGCTTCTCTGAAATGAAAAGACTTGTCTCATATGGTTGTACATTCCCATCATTGGTGGGTTCCAACCAGATCCTGGGTGACCGCGGTAAAGATGTCACAGAGTGCTTGCTTCGACAGCACATATACAAAAATTGGAACAATACAGAGAAGATTAGCATGGCCCCTACACAAGGATGACACGCAAATTCGTGAAGAGTTCCATATTTTTAATCTGGGACTAGCCTGTTCATACGTGAGGAAGAAGGCCAATGATATTCTAGATTACAACCCTTCCTTTCATTATTAGTAGACAAATTAACTAGTGTTATTTTACAAAAATAAATTTGAAAAGAATATTTTCTTTTCTACTCTGCACCTCTCACATACTCTGTGTCTAACACTTAGCCACAGATGCAGACATTCTGTGAGCTACATTTATACTTCTGTATCAAAATGCTAAGCAAAGCGAGTTATACCAAGCTCTCAGCTCACTGCTTTTAAAGGAAATAATGTTCTCAAGACATAGTCAGATTTACAATTAACATTACAGTTTACTAAGATCCTATAATGCATACCATATTCTAAAATAAAATTTCAAGAAATGTATGGAAAAGTAAAACTACTAATAAATTATTTATGATAAACTAAGACATGAAAAAAATTAGCAATATGAATTCAGTTATCCCAAAAAAAGGCATGTAGAACACTGAATCTAGATATGTTTTTTTAAAGTGGCTCTTGAGCATTTGCCCCATATTTATGCAAACATATAAGCTTTTAAAGTAAATACCAAACATTTCAGTCAGATATTACTTAATGATTTTAACCTTCACTCTATCTAGTTATTTGAAGATATTTCCTAGTGCCTTCTACTACCAAAAAAAAATTGTTAATCTTTTTTTTTTTTTTTTTTACCTAAAAACTCTTGATAAATGCTTTTGGCTCTTAAAGGACAGTTATCATGAAAACATTTCATTTCCTACACTGTATACTGCCATGATGATCTATTCCTGCTTCTGTATTAAAGAGGCTGCTAAACGTTATTGAAAATACAATTTGGGTAAATAATATTGAAATGTTGATGTTCTGCAAACAAAGAATCTCCAACGCTCTGTCACTGTTAATTGCAGCTGATTTTTTTTTTTAACCAGTGGGTTTCCCAGTCCTATCCCAAGTCTGCCAGCAATCAAATCGATTAAAAATCTGACACCACCTGCACCTTTGTCAGCTTACCAACTATTAATAGTCAAGTACCTTTAACTGTAAGCAAATAACATCTATCTCGATACATTGTCTTGTATTATATCTAAATGAAATAAAGAGGGAGGAATAATATCCTAGAGAGTAAACATGGTATTTTGAGGGGAAATAAAGTACTATGTTCTTTAAATTAAAAAAAAAAAAGATGTCACAGAAATGAGCATTCAACAAACAGATGGTTGTCTGCATGGAAGCAGAGAGTTTCAATTGCGGATGAGAATGTTTAATTCTGGATTTGTTAGATAAAGATGCCAGTTTTGACTATTATCTTTTATATAGAAGTTACTTGGCAGCGGGATAAACAAGAAAGCAGAGACTAGAATGACTCCTGTTAATTCTGAAACAGGGACAGTAACTGGTCAATTAACTGTTTTTCCTTGAAGGACCCTAAATTAAACTATAATTAGAGAGGAAATGTTAGAACATTTTATTCTAATTTTTTAATGATGCATTATCTTTGCTACAAGATGAATTCTCAAGACTTGAGAATTTAGCATTGTGTGGACCAAAGATGGTAAGAAACCATGAGTGACACAAGTATCTGGAATAAAGAACTAGGATGTGGTAGCAGGGGGTGTATCAGACACATGTTCCATGGGGAGAGGGAAGCAAAGAGGTGGAAGGGAAGGAAACAAGGTAAAAAAGTATCTTTTATATTTGTGTTTCACTGACTTTTCTTTCCAAATTTCCATTGCCAGTCTTAAATTTACTACAAGCCAAGAGTTCAAAGTCAAAATTAATTGCTCTAAAGAGAATGAAAAAGAAACAGGAAGAGAAATGACATCTTTTCACATCCTGAACAAGCCAATTTTGCTATTGATAGGGAAAGGGGACTGAATCATATTAGGTCAGATGTGATGGGAAGCCAATAATGAGACATTAGTTCCATTTGTGGTTTAGCTGTGTGAACTGCCAAGCTACAGGGTGTGAGAGCAAGCTGAGGGCCCAGATTCACGCCCTTTCCTTTTATGACATAAAATGTCCTTCAGCTGTAGGGCAAAAGTACATCCTGTTTTACAAATAGAAATAAAAGTCTAAAAGAAGAAGGGCATCCATGTATCTCTTCATCTGAGATTGAGGAAAGCTGTGCTGGTCAACTGAAGGCCTTTCTGTGGAGGTAACATTTGAGTTGAACTCTAAATGACCGAAAGAATCCTGATATTTGAAGACCGCAAGAACCACTTATGAGGCACAGGGACCAGTCCATGCAAAAAACAAGGGCTTGCCTCAAACATACAAAAAATTAGTTTGCTGAGGGAGTAGCAGCTAGTTTCCAGGGTTGGGAACATTGGGAAGAATCCAGATTCCAATAATATGGCTCTTATTGTCCCGGTGGCTATAAAGCGATAGCCAGAGTGGCCACTAAAGATGAAAGAGCCACCATGTTAGGTTCTGGGTGACACAGAGAGGCCACTGGACCAGCACACTGACTGGAGGGGACCCATGGAGATTCTTGCCTTCCTAACAGCTGCCTGGAGGGCCAGCTAATATAATTCAGACATGAGGTGGAGTTACAACCCCACTGGTAGACATTGACCAATGAAAGACAGGAGATAGGAAGGGGCCAGCAGATAAATTGCTTGCTCGTCCCTCTCTCTGAGATCCTGTTTCTAGATGCTTTCCTACAGCTCTTGGAGAGGTCCTGTGAGACCATGGTACCTGTAAACTCTGGCCCGCCCACTAGAACACTTGTATTTATCTCCCTATTTTCCTGCCTTTTACTAAATTCCTTTTCCTCTCACCCCTCTTTCCTGGGGTTTCACTTCCTAATAGAGTTAATCCTGAAGCTTTTGCCTCAGGCAGTTTCCTAGAGGATGTAGTCTAAGTTGCATATATTAATTCATTTAATCCTCACAGAAATCTCATGAGTCAGGTACTATTAATATCCCCATGATATAGATTTTAAAAAACTCATTGCAGAAGTTATGTAATTTGCCCAGAGTCATGAAGCTGGTGAGTGGACCAGCTGAGCTGATCTGGCTCTACAACCCCTGTGTTCTACTGTCATGTAGATGCAGGTCACATTCAAGGGACATTCGAGATGGGTCTGCAATGGCTCATGTAGAGAAGGAGGCTGCTACTCTCACAAGTGATGCCTGGGGCCCACATCACTGGATTCGTTGTACTGGAGAAGACGAGGCTTGACCGATTAGCTAGTCTTCATCAACAATATCATTAACCACTTACCAGACATCTATTCTGTGGGAGCACTGTTCCAGGTACTAAGCAACCCACATAATCAGAGATACCTCGATACTCTAGAGACTGGGGAAAACGAAGCCAAAACAGAAAAGCTGGGCACAAACCAGAATAAGGGGCAGTGAGGCATTTGCCTTGTGTGTAAAATTTAAAGAGGCCCCCAAAACTTAGTAATCTAGAGAAATCATGTTTTAATGAAATAATTTTTTAAATTTTAATTCAGGTAAAAACTGTCATGATGAACAAAATATCAAAATTTTAAATGAAAACAAGATCAGTACCAGAGCCCTACCAAGCCATGTTAGAGCCTGAGGCAAAAGACATAATCAGTAATACTGATCCTTTTCCCCAGTCCAGTCCTGTAGAGAAGGATAAATTATTCAAGGTGTATATGTTCATTTCTTTGGCCCTCAGGGCCATACTCAACCCCAGAGTAGAATCAGGACTCTTTTTTTTTTTTTTTTTTCCCGCGGTACGCGGGCCTCTCACTGTTGTAGTCTCTCCCGTTGTGGAGCACAGGCTCCAGACGCGCAGGCTCAGCAGCCATGGCTCACGGGCCCAGCTGCTCCACAGCATGTGGGATCTTCCCGGACCGGGGCACGAACCCGTGTCCCCTGCATCGGCAGGCGGACTCTCAACCACTGCACCACCAGGGAAGCCCCAGGGCTCTTTTTAAATAACTTCAGTGTACAGACCTAACTAATACACACACTTGAATGTTTTATACAAGGACTAAGATGAACAATAACAAATCTTGCCCAGTATTGCACTCTCCTACAGCCAACTTAGGGACCTTAAATAACATTATTTAGAATTAAAATTATTTTTAATTATTCCTATCTTTGAAAATGGGAAAAAAACCCACTGTTTTCTTATTGAACATTTTTTTAAATCTTAGAGTTAAATAAGAAATATGATTGCAGGTGACGGAAAATGCCAATGTTCAATAACTATTCAGTAATGTGCCATAAATGAGGAAATTGAAAATAGATTATAAGCGCTAGTTTATTATCTTTGTATTTTTATTCTATTCTATTATAATGAATGATAATAGTTAATATGCAATCATTTAAACTTTCAAATTACAAAACTAATTTACATTTACAAAACTAGAAACTCCTAACTGAAAATTACAAAATTATATCCCTTTATATGTGCTAACTTTGAGATAATCGGGTGAGAAAATGTTCTTCTGTGCCTATGGTGCCTATGAAGAATTGTCTTCTGGGGTGGGAAAAAAAAGGCTCTTTGAAGGATAAAACTCTACCTGAATTGTTGTACTGTATTCAAATAGATCAAAAACCTTTCTGTTTAGGCCTGGATTCCCTAAAAGGGGGCAGAAAAGGCCTATTTGCAAGCTGCTCCACTGATGAGCTGGGGGTGGGAACACACATGGAGAAAGCGAGGGAAATTCCCAGCTCTGGAGGAGAGCAGAAGGGAATACCCACAAAAATCAGAGATACCTTGGCATGGACTTAACTTCCTCTTCCTAAACTTGCTGAAACACTTCTTCAAATCAAAACAAAATATAACAACAACAAAAAACCCTTCTTCCTTTTACAGCTGAACAACAGTGATAATTGTGAGACTGCTCACCGTACTTTCCCAGCAGGTCAGGCTGTAACTTGATTTAACTGCTTTTGCACTGGAACAAACGAAGAGAAGGCAACTCTCCTTTCCATCCCCAGCCTCAGTCTGGGATTTGCCAATTTTTATAAATATGTCACATTGTTAGTACTTTCTTATTACTCCTGTAGCCTGCAGTCATTCTGAAGTCCTTTGGCTTTTCTTCTTAACCCCTTTATTTATATGCCATGTAACTAATACAAGTCTTGAAATCACCAAAGAGATAAACTCTCCTCTCATAATAAATAATGGTTGGGGGGAAAGTACTTCCTAATGATCATTCAAAATGAGTTAAGCAGTAAAATTTCTATTATGGTTCCTGTGTATACATATTATAAAGGTTTGCTAGTCAAAAACCCATAGCACACACAAAAAAACAATAAAATAAAAGACCTTTGGTCTCTTTAGCTATTATGTCTTCAATTAGGAGTTTAGTCAATGTAATGATTTCCTTAGGTAATCACCAGTATGCGATTTTACACACACACACACACACACACACACACACACATATTTTTCAGGGTTCAAGAAAACCTCCAAATTCAATTCAGTGTAACATTCTAATATTTAGTCTAACATTATTCGTCCAAGGAGAACAAACTGGAAATTTCACAAGCATTGATTTAGTTGTAAACTTTTAGATTTGTTCCCCTGCTCCAGTCATGTAAATATAGTCCTCGAAAAACCCTGGGACACAAAATTTCAATGCTTTTGTTCCAGTACTTTTAGTGTCTTGAAACAGAATGTTACAAAAAAACAACATCATAAATCTTAATACTCTAATGAGGATATGTTTAAAAGCCTAGTCTAGATATAAAGTCTAATTCTTCATACTTCTGATTTGGACACAGAGGAATTTATATTTGAGCCAAGCTTCCACGCAGAGGGCGAGGGCAGGGGTGTGTGTTCCCTCATGTGTTCAAGTGCCATGAAAGTTCTGCTCTGTTCAGTCTCAGATACAATTTAACAAAACCCCCAAAACAATAATACCTGTATAGTAAGTAGGAAATCCTGTAGATATTCCAAACTAAAAAAAAAAAAAAGTGATATCATTTTTCAGGTGTCAAATACCTGGCAGAAATTGACCAGTTCAGTTTTGAATACTGTCATTAGTCATTCCCCCCAGCCAGGGGAAAATTTCTTCATGCTCTAAAAACAAGAACAACAAATTGTCAGTTAATCTCATTTTAGAATCTATAAATTTTATGTCTCCAGATGTGGGATTAGATATAGAACAAACGGAGTGGATGAAGAAGGCAAAGGAACAAAATATTTAGGATAATTTACCCCCTCAGAAAAAGAGGACAGTATAAATCATTGGAAAACAGACTTCTCAGCTATGAATAGGGACATTATTTGGCCTAATAAATGCTATAATCTCTGAAACTTTAAGTATGTGTGGTCAGTGAATATTTCTTTTTTATTTTCATTCTCATTTGTTTGAAGGGTAAGAATTAGCTACTATAAGTTTGAAGACCATTCATATACTAAATAAAGTCAATTAAGCCCAAGGGTTCATAGGATTTATAAAAAATATTGAGTAAACAGCTACCCTTAAAATTATGTTTATATTTATTAACTATAACTTTACATATATATTTACTTCACAGTTATATCTCTGTGGGAAAAAGAGAATGAGGTCTGTGTTCAACCAACTATTTAGACATGTCTATTATTCTAGATTGTTTGCCTGCCACAAATCATTTACATGAAATTGGAGGTCCTCCTAGGAGAAACCCTTCCTTAAAAAAGAGAGACAGACAGACAGAGAGATTCAGACAAGCGTGGTAGTTACGATCCAGTTTGAGAAAATGAAACCTTAGTGGTCAGAGGAAAAGGGATTCTAAGTACAGAACAGTAACTGTCCTTCAATTTTACCCTGATCCAGATTACCCTGATCCAGACCCCAAGTGCTGTATTCTTCTGGAAGCTGTTATTCTAAAAGGACACAGGAGGGAAAGCCATGGGGAAAGGTATAACCCAGCCAAGGTGGACAGAGCCCCCCACTCTTGTGCAGGGCACAGCTTGGCTGTGGCAGTTTGAAAATTCCAGAGGACTCAGTGCCCCTCAGGCTCCATGAGGAACCCAGAGCACCGACTGCAGTGGTGGCCATGCCCAATGCATGTTGCCTGGGCTTTGTGGCAATGACTTCTCGTGGGCACTATCAGGAGGTAGGGGGACACAGAGAGGTGAGGAGAAAAGCTTGGAAAGGAAGAAAAAGACAGTTCCATAGTCACTAGTAGGATTTGCTTTACTGGGAGCACAGTTGAGTCTGTCTGAGGAAGGATCATGAAATAATGGATGGAAGAATCAAAGACACAAATTTACTGCGTTAAAATCATATAAAATCTACTGTAAATATAATGGTGGACTATTTTGATTGCATAATTTGAAATGAATCTAGATAATAAAGTTGATTGATTTATCAACTTTTGCATTTGTATTTATGAATTTCAACCTCATGGTTATAGTCTTTACCTTTAGGATATTAATTTGATTAGACTATTTCATCATATGCCATAACTTGAAAATGCATTATTTCATCTAATCCAGCAGACTTGTGGGGAACACACTTCTAATATAACCCTGTTTTAAAGAAGAAAAACTAATTCCAGAAAGACCAATAACTTGTCCAACATCTCACATTTAGTGTAGAAAGGGGCAGACTAGGGGCCTCTGATTCAGAATCCTTATCCACTGCACTCTTGTCATAGCCCTGCATGACCTGCCAGTTCCCCCAACAGCTACCTGGTGGTCCCAGAGTCAGCAGGTGAAAGCTCTGGGCCGACAATTGGGAAACCCCAAATGGAATCTTCCTGGCTCTTGTTCAACTTCTCTTTGACCTTGGGAAGGTCACTTAACTTTCTGTTTTATTTCTCCATCTGCAGAATGGGTTGGGTAACAATAACACCTGCCCTACCCAAACTTACATGAATGTTACGAGGAAGAATTAGATAAAGTCCTTGTAAAAACTCAAGGCAGAAATTCATTATGGGGGCTGATGAGATCAAAGCCTGTTGCCATGAGCTAGGGAAGCTTTCCCCTGCACAGAGAGCATTTACTGTTCTCCACTCTAATAACATTCCTCCCTTCAGATTCTAAATGATTTGCAGATAGTCATTAAGTAAATCTTGCTGCCCTTAAGCAAGGTGCAATTTGCACTATAAGAGCCTAAAGCTTTATGAAAACAAAATCTTAAGAGGAGCAAAGGCGGTGCTTAAAAATATAATCCAGGAATTACGATCCATATGTCTATTTTCTAATCCCTTACTCTCTCTATCCACAAAATATAATTTTTATTTAACTCTTTAGTTTTCCTTTCATAGCAGCTAGGCAGTGCCGTTACAAGCAGACCTCGTGGTAGGAGACCTTATGCAAAAATAAAGGGAAACAACTATTCCTAAATATTAGTAACTTTAAAAACTTTGGGCAACTCTAAAACTTTATATGAATTCCTGGTTTTCATATTTGCCTGAACCAAAAGTACTGTCTTCTCTCCAGTTCGTTGTGCAGGTCCTTTCCGTCAGAAAGTGGATAAGGCGCTCAAACCACGAAAGAACCCACTGGTCAGCTTTAAGGAATTCATCTTCCCAAAGTGCCAGGATCCATTAACCAAGTCTTGAGATGTTTGCATAATATTTATTGCCTGACCTCGTTTTCTGATGTCTCAACTTGACTGCATTTCATTTTAATTTATTAAACTCTACTGGCAAAGACTCAGAGTAAAATGCTGTGCTATCTTATTTGTGAATCTACATGTTAATATGTCTAATTGTCCTTCATTTCCATCTGCACAGATCTCTAGTCTTCATTTCTGGAATTAGTAGATCAAATTGCCAAATCCAACCCAGTCATGACCCCGTGACGTTCATTTGACTTTGCCTCAATATGCTGTCGAAGCCTTAAAATGTACATTACCAGTGTGAGCAAGGACCTGGCATTGAAAAAGGTTTCAGCTTTTATAATATTTCTTGTTTGATTTAGATCTGCTGAAAGACAAGAGTTAAAAGCACAGAGAAGACCCCTTATTCTCAGAGTAAGGCTGACATAAGCTTTAAATGTTTACTTTCCTTTCTAGACCTATTCTACAGTTTACTGAGATGAGCATTGGGGCCAGTGTTGACGGGCAATATGCACTTATAAGAGATTAAATAGAAGCTACTAACTCCTTTCTCTCAACCTCCCCAAGATTTTTGCCTCAAAAAAAAGAAAAAAAGACCTATTCAATCTAATTCTAAAAAGGGAGGACTAACTTCACATATCAGTGCTGAATTGATTATAACAGGACCTCCCCATCCAAAAAACATAAACGTTCTATTTCTCCTCACGTTGGTCTCAAGGAATAACTCTTAAACTGGAACAAATAATTTTGAAGGTGTCACAAAGGTGCCCTTTCGCAAAATAGTTTTCTCCATCCTGTAAACAGTGTTTTTCCTTTGGCTACACGTTTTTCTCCTGATGAAATGCAAATAACTCTAAAAGCAATAATATATCAAGTCTTATCAGTCATTTATACCTTAGTGTGAAGGAATTGGACGGATTCTATGTGTGTGGGAAAGGCCTGGAAAGGAAAACTTAAAGGAAGTCTGAGGAGAAGGGACAAACCTTTTGTTTTTGTTTTTTAACATCTTTATTGGAGTGTAATTGCTTTACAATGGTGTGTTAGTTTCTGCTTTATAACAAAGTGAATCAGTTATACATATACATATGTTCCCATATCTCTTCCCTCTTGCGTCTCCCTCCCTCCCACCCTCCCTATCCCACCCCTCCAGGTGGTCACAAAGCACCGAGCTGATCTCCCTGTGCTAGGCGGCTGCCTCCCACTAGCCATCTATTTTACGTTTGGTAGTGTATATATGTCCATGCCTCTCTTTTGCTTTGTCCCAGCTTACCCTTCCCCCTCCCCGTGTCCTCAAGTCCGTTCTCTATGTCTGTGTCTTTATTCCTGAGGGACAAAATTTGCTCAATTTTTCCTGGCCAGGTATTTTCTTAATAATAATGCAGGTTCCATTCTATTTTCCTGTGACAGCTTCTTTCTTCTCGGGCTGAAATGGCACATAGAATCTTTTCTTTAAAGTCTACCTAGGAATTCTGTGTTAGGAGAGTAAGAAGGTGAAGAAGCGGAGGAGACAGACCCTGAGGGTCACGCCCCGCTCTGCCCCCAGGAGGGCGGCTGCTGAGAGCAGGCAGGCTGCCTGAGGTGGCCTTGAGGACCTGCAGCAGCAAGCCGGTGTCCAGGGCTCCAGACTGAGGGGAGAGGAGGAGGAGTGCAGACCATTTCATTCTAATCATGCCAGGGTCTGAACTGAAAATCACATCAAACCTCAATAACACGGGAAGATTGTTGTTGTTGTTTTTTGCGGTACGCGGGCCTCTCACTGTTGTGGCCTCTCCCATTGCGGAGCACAGGCTCCGGACGTGCAGGCTCAGCGGCCATGGCTCACAGGCCCAGCCACTCCGCGGCATGTGGGATCTTCCCGGACCGGGACACGAACCCGTGTCCCCTGCATCGGCAGGCGGACTCTCAACCACTGCGGCACCAGGGAAGCCCCGGGAAGATTTTTCATTGCAATCTAAAGTGAACTGGGGCTACTAAGATTCAAAGAGGGCATGGTGTTTCCAGCTCTAACAAATTTTCGAAGGTAAAGGAAAACTAATGTTCCTGTAAAATGAAGAATAAAAACCCAAACCCTTGATTGGTGAAGAAGTGAACTCTGCTTAAAAGGAAAGAAAAAAAATCGTTTCGCACGTATTGTTAGCTCTTTCTTGTACTGAGGGTGAGTCTGGTTGATTGTTCTTTGGTGTAGCAAAGAGTATGATGAGCTTTCTGGATATGTAAAGATATTGAGCCTAGTCTGGGATAGAGATTGCAAATTAAAATTTTCCAAATAATATTACAAGAAGGAGGCGGTGGGAGTGGGGGAGTGAGGAGTGAAGGAGATACAGTAGAGCTTTGGGAGCCCAGGGGGAGGCCACTCAAGGCAGGCACTTTAGGGCAGGAAGATCTAATCCTGAAGTTCAAGGGGATTTCTTGTTTGCATCTTGTGTTGGTGCTACTTTGGGCAATGAAAGCAGATGGGTGATGGCCTTGTGATGAGTGATGACTTTGTGAAAGTAAAGCAGTCCTGAGAGCCCCTAGCAGACAGGGACAGCAGGATGAAGAGAGCACATAGGGAACCCTGCAAGAGGTCAAGGTGAGAGGTGGCTGGAAGGAAGAAGGCACCCAGCCTGGGAATCCTTAAGAATCTCAGGGAGAGTACTAGGCTTTCCTCAGTATTTGGCATGGATGTTTGAGCCATTTTATTTGTACACTCAGAAAGAACAGAACAGAAGAGAAAAAAGAAAAGAAAAGAACAAGGAAAGGAAAAGTTAAAGCCAGAATGCTAGAGGACATTCCTTGTACCAATTAGTCTGCTTTTGCTGCATGAGGCGTGATAATCATTGGAAGTCACAATCTCTTTCTCTTTCCCAAGACATGTCTCTTGGCTGCTTCGGTTCTCAGATTAAGAACCATCTGGAATGGTTGGATTCTGAATCTGGGCATAGCTCCACATGATTCAATCCAGTGGTGTGCTGGTAACCCAGCTCTCTGGGGGCAAAAAAGAGTTGGCAGTTTTTATGTGTAGATACACCCACCATGGCCGATTTCAAGCTACATACTTTACGTCACTGAATGTGAAGTTGGGAAGAGGTGTGTGGAATCAGCTCACATTTGCTGGTGTAAACGAGCTCTAGCACACTGATAGCTCCATCCGTGTGACAGCAATTCATTCCACTCTGTCACAGGACCAGCCACCTGGCCTTCTTTCAATTCCCTTTACTTGCTCTGCTTCCTCCTGCCTCAGGACTTCTGTGCTTTCTGTTCCTCTGCCTAGGATGCACTTTCCTTCCTTTTCACCTAGTCAATGTTTACTCATCCATCTGTTCTCAGCACAACTGTGACTTCTTCAGGCAAACTTTCTCTGACCTCCCTGCCAGCTCAAGTATCTTAAGTTTAGACTCTCATTGTGCCATGCACCTTTCCTGCCTAAAATATATTACAGGTATAATGTTGTGTTTTTTTTGGCTGCACCGCCCAGCATGTGGGATCTTAGTTCCCCGACCAGGGATCGAACCCGCGCCCCCTGCATTGGAAGCGTGGAGTCTTAACCCCTGGACCGCCAGGGAAGTCCCACAGGTATAACTTTATACTTGTTCAATTGATTATTTGATTTATATTTAGCCCCCCTCCTTGATGGTAAACTCCAGGGGTCAGGCCTCATCTGCTTTTGTTCACATTGCATGGCCTAGTGAGTAACAGGTGTGCGATGGCAATTTGTCGAATGACCGAGCATCACACATCATCCCCCAATCTTACTAAGTCAGCAGCTGGTCACTTTTCATTTGAAGGTGGAAAGTGTAGAGCACAAAGAGGTCATCTCTCTTCTTATCAGCACCATACCTGGAGTTGCTTCGGACCAAGAAGACCTCACTAGATCAGACTCACTTGAGCGTGCACCTACACTGACTTCTTCATCTCTGAGGAACCACATGGCAAACCAGCAGAGGTTTAGAAATCATTTTGTGTAACCTGGAGCTACACAACAATGTCTTATGCGGTTGCCTGATAGAACCTTCAACAAATAACCATATTTTTTTGTTCTTTTCTATCTATACATACTTGCTCAATACACTTGGATATATCCAGTTAAAATAAATTTAATGTGGAAAATAGTAAGGAGAAACTGGAATGTTTAAGGGTATATGTAATTTCCACTCCTCAAAATACTAACATTTCATCAGTGAAAAATGACATTGGTATTTAAATAATGGAAATAGTTAGCAAGTTGAAAGGTTTTACAAAAAAAACTATTAAATAACAGTTGAAACGTATGGAGTAGCTGTGTGCTAACTCCTCATAGCAACTCTCTGAGACTCAGAGACCTTCAAGTGCCCAATGTCATACGGCCAGTGGTGGAGACTGGGAAGGTAAGGACGCTGACACTGGAGTCCATACTTCTAATGACTAAGCTCTGTGGCCTGTGGGGAAAAGATCAAGTGCAAAAGTGATAGAGTAACCTTCAGTCAAGGAAGACATGATATAGGTGCAGACATGTAAATAGAATTGGAAGAAGGTAAGACATTTAAACACCCATGCTGGGGTAATAAGGGGATAGGGTAAGAGGTAGACTTTTTTTTACTTTTAAAACTTCATTTAAGATAGTTGTAAAGCATTTTTTTTACAGGCTAAAAACCCTACTTACATCTTTTGACCTATAGAGCATACCCACACACTGTCATTGGCGTCTTGCTAAGGATTCTAAGAGGAAAAGTAGACTTCAGTTTATTCCTCTACAGCCATATGAGCTGTGCCCTTGCCTAGTCATTGTAGTAGGAACATATTTTGGCAGTAAAATCATAGATAAATTTAGTTGAACTGCTTAGCTATGCATCAGAAGTCAAGAGTTGCCTATATGCAGTTTAATATTACTTTCTGTAAAGAATCCATTAGGGTCTAAAGCCAGACTTAAGCAAGAATTTAAAAGACACTTTTAGAGAACAAGATACATCGTTCACTACAAGTTGCTTCTCAGTACAATTCCCTTTACCAATAATTCTAACTTTCACTGAGAAGTTTCTATGTGCCAGGCACTAGACTCAGTGTTAGGGTAGACCATGCATTATTTCATTTAATCTTTACACACCCCTGTGATCTACGTACTATTACTATCCTCATCTTAGAGTTAGAAAAGTGAAGTAATTAGCTCAAGTTGATAAATGCAGTGAAAGACAGAGCAGAATTTTCAACAAAATTCTATCTTATTCACTCTACACATACTGTCAAAAAATACAAAATGTTAAAGAGGGAATTTTCACTTGAAAACTCTGACTGGCAATTCATAGGATTTGATCATTTGGCCATGTCAATGCATGAGCTTCTTTTTGGAAACTTTTCAGAAACATATTCCATGAGGGAGCTTCTGCTTTGTAAGAAGCCTGACGTTTTGTCACACAGTCACTTTGCTCACTGGAAAAAAACCCAGCTCCAAGAAATAAGAAGCAACAAAATCATAGCAGTAGTTTTTAACTCTGACATATTCAAATTATCTGGGAAGTTTTGAAAAAAATACTGATATTTGGGCCTCATCCCAGGCCAATTAAATCAGAATTTCTTAGGGATGGAGCCTGGGCCTTGGTGATTTTTAAATACTTCCTAAGCCCGTCATCTGCCTTCTCTACCCACTCCACCCTGACCATGCAGGTGAAAAAAATGGTTATTGTATAACTAAGGTAACGGCAAAAAATGTCAATGTTTAAAAAATTTTTTGTTAATAGGCCTAATTTGTAAATTTATGTGACTGCTTATAATTGTTGTTTATAAGATTATCTAAGCTCTGCCACTAGAATTTTCTAGTTTCAAAAGTCATACCAAAAGGCAACAGTAGATGGCTCACTTCTCTCAGAAAGATCCAAGAACCAGCACTGGATACTGAATGGAAGAACCAAAACTCTCCTTGTAAATTAGCTTGAGGTAGGGGGTAGGTAAGAATATAAAAAAAGTGTTGGGGAAAATAAGAATTCAGAGTCTTTCCTAGAATAATTGAAGACTAGGTTAAAAGAGTCACACACACAAAAAAAATACTAGGAATGGAAATGAGCAAAAAGTGATTCCAGAGTATATACTGTCTTTGAAACTGATAATGAAAGTAGTGAAAGTTTGAACAAGGAAGTTGACAAACCATAAAAGTGAGTCCCAAAGTTCCCTCTAATCATGGATATCTTTTTTTCCCCTTTTTCAGTGAAAGTGAGAATGGAAGATTTGGGTTTTATATGGACAACATCTGTGAGGAAACTTGGTCTGTCTTTCCCCTGACTGTCAATACATACCATACAGAAGGGCCCAAAAGGCCAGGAATTTTCTCTTGCATCATCTGTTCTTAAAATTGTTTTCATTTTCACTTTTGCCAATTATACTGTACTTCAGAGACACGAAGTAATGATACCACTTGTTAGAAATTAATGAAAGTAAAAGTCTTTCTTTTACTAACCTCTATATGGTAAGACTAACCTCTATATGGTAAGTCTCCTAATATGAAGTATTTGTCACCATTAAGATAGAGTGTAAGGGAATTGTCTTTTCTTTTTTTATACAAGTGTAATTTTTAACTAAAAAAATAATATATTCTTTCAAGAACTTTTGCATATCTCAATACATACTCAAGGGATACTCATTTCCATCAAGTAGGACCAATATTATTTCTATTTTACAACTGGACCAACTGAGAAATGGAGAAAACAATGATTTGACACAGACCTCCAAATGGGACTAATCTCATCACTCCCAGTCCAGAGTTCTACTCTTAAATGACTTTTCTCACTTAATTACCTCTGGGTTGATAGAGGTTTGAGGTTACATTTTCACTGTTAAGGACACTAGTGTCCTAGTTCTAGGGCCTATCATGACTAAGAGCTCAGAGCCCAACTTTAGCCATTAGTTTCCGCTTGTGAGCCCACACTCACTCTGGACCCATGTAAACCCAGAGACCCTACTTAGAGCTGTAGGGGGGCAGCCAAGAGAACACATCTTTCCCACAGTGTTTATAACCCAACCCAGGACTAGATGTCAAGAACACTAACTCACAGTCACAGTCAGATTTCTCCATACATGTGACTACATCATCAGAGACCCGTTTCAGTATGCCTAAAAAAGTACTGAGCTTTAATTTAGACCTACAATCTGGCAGTGTGTTCAGGAATGGCAATGCATTCACCTTGCCCTGAAGCTCTGCTAGAAAACACAGATGTCTTTCCTTCAAGCCCATTCATTAACAGGCCTCAGTGGGCAAAGAGAGGGGAGTCGTGGAGGTGGCCTAGGGTAGACAGCTGTGGCTAAAGCAACGCCAGTAGCCATGGCCATGAGGGCAGGTGAACAGTGGAATACAGCTTAACCACATCCTCTGGCATGAATAACCCAAACCTTGGCCCAGCTCTGCATACAAATAAGTAAATGTCTACCTGTTTATTCTACCTGTGCATGTCAAGTTGTTTTTAGCGAGATGGATTCCTATTTAATGTTCAGAATGGGAGGGTGCTGACAACCCTTTTTAACAGTGCAGAAAGTTCCAGCCAAGCACCCAGTTTCCACAATTGCATCTGCAAACAGAAGTGGTGTTGGTAATAGAGTTGTCCTATGGTTCATTTAATTCCTGAGTACTTGATTAATCCCAGTTGGAACTACATACAAGTACTGGATCTACTACTATGCACACTAACTCTGTGAACAGACCATGTAAACCTACTTTCCAAATTTGTTTAAAAATTTTTTTAATGTAAATTATTGTGAACATTTTCAGGAAGTTACAATAAATCCAATTATCCTGGCATTTTTCTACATAAAATTATTTTATTGTTCTCTATTACCTCTAGAATGAAACCCAAACTGCCAAGATAAGGAATAGAAGTCTTTGAAACACTATCTCCAACCCATCTCTCCATCTTTATCTCTTGCCACTCTTTACCACCTCTCCCATCCCCCAGAGCATATGCCCTGTTTTGACCCAGAACTAACCATTTTTGGAGTGTGTTATTGGCCAAGATTGCCAGCTAGAGGTCTGTGGACCCAATCATCCTACAGACATGCTTTGTTCAGGTCTTACAGTGTTTAAAAAGATTTTTGTTTGAACATTTCACAGGACTTCTATCTTCTTGTGAAAAATAGAAAATTTGTCAACATTGGGCCTACATTCCTATATGGCAACCAGCCAAAGCTAAAAAGTGACTTTCTGCTTTAGATGTGGCCTGCAGTCTCAAATTCTCCACAATCCCCACCCCTTTCCATTGCATCATTCCTAGCCTAGTCATTCATTTTCTTTATCTGCCTGTCCCCTATAGGGCCACACACCTTTCAATTCCATATTATTCCCTCATACTTGCTCCTCTTTGGGAAATGCTTTTCTGAGTTTCTTTCTGGTAGACCTCTACCAGTCCCAATTCAACATCTCCTCCACTGTGAAGTCCTTCATTTGTCTGTTTCATCTGTGATCCCTTACATATATTGTTATCATAATAATATAATATATTAGAGTTCATTATAAGCATTAACCCCCTGACTACCTGTTCCCTCAAATTCAAGAATCTGGATCTATTTACTTCTTCGTTGCCAATATTTAGCACAGGTGCCAGTGAATGGATACGTTTCCAAGAGAGTCATGATATAACATAGAAAAGGGTGAACTAATTCCCACAACACTGAAGGAGGAGTGGGTTTTTTCTGAGACGGGCATTGGATGTGTGAACAGTGGTTGAAAGTGGGGCGAAAAAGTAGGGTAGTAAGAAAGTTAAGAATATAAGCAGAATTTTCACTTAAGAACAAATTCAGAAAATAGGACACATAATTGTACATACCCTGCAGATAGGTAAAAAATAAGTACACATGAGGAAAACTGTGAAGAAAACATATGGATACAAAAGTATTTGTATTAATATTTATAGCTTCCAGCTGAGAACATTTTCAAATGTAAACATATTGCTCTTACAATTAAGGAAGGCCAATTTCTGGAGTTGTTTATAAACCTATTCTTCTACATTATAGAGGTAAGAGGTTCAAACGCCCAAATGTGTGTTGTGGGAGAAAAAACAAAAATAAGAAGAAAGTAACTCTCATTTTTCTGAACCTTTCACTAAAGAAGGAAGGAGAAGGGAAGGAAATTACTGAATTCATTAACATCTTAAGGTTTGACTGGTAGGTAGACCAGAGCTCAGCTGTATATTTCCAAAGCAACATTTACCACTACATGGTCTTTAGATCTTTATGCTTGCATCTTAAATTAAGTCCAGTAAACAATAAAAATATGGGAAAACAGTTGAACAGTTGTTTACTGAATGAGGTATATGAAAAGTAAAAATGATTGCACACATCACCACAACAAAACTAATAGTCTGCGCTAATAAACAACAATAGTCTGGTTTGTGTAATGGATTCTTCTTTATCACTCTAAGGGGTACACACATTCTCTTGTATAATTCTAGATCACTTCCTTTAAAGCTTCTAACTAAAGTACTCTGACAAATGTGTGCTTGCATACATTTAAATTTATCTTTTTTATTACCTACTATTAATTTACTCCTACTTCTTTCCCATTAGCTGCTTTAAAAGAAGGCACATGTAGTAATTGACTTAGAAAGACAAATTGCCAAGTTTTTAAATGAAAGAAAAGAAATGTAGTGTTTGTAAGGTGACAAGTTTATGTGGGAGTGTTATTTTCAATGACTTCAAGGAACCCTTATATTTTTCTTGTATAACGTCAAGTTAATGGTGTGCTCTTATTTTTTTTTAAGTGTTCTCTCTCTTACAAAATCCTGTTGAAGAAATAAAACATACACATCTAAGTATAAGATACTAATTTCGTCAAGTATCTTCTATGAAGTTACAAAACTCATGATGAAATAACAGCCTCTTTAAGCACTGTGTTCAATATCTCTGACTTCAGTTTATGCCGTTAGAAGATCCCTGGCATCAGAACATTCGTTCTCAATCCCGTGCCCCTTAAACTTTTGCTCTATAAACAAATAAGAGGTAGATATGTTAAGAGGAAGAACTGAAATGGCTTATTCTGAGGGGAAGAAAGTATGTCTCCACATTATCATTCTAAAACATCTATTATCATGATCAAATCCTTTCCTGTCACCAGTTTTTAGAATTAAATGTTTTATTTTACTTGAATGAATAGCAAAATGTATAGGCTTCACAGCCTATAAATATATTTTAAAAACTGGTTTCTTGAATCTATTTTCGTGATCCTAGGAAGCTAAATTGCTTCCTTTGGAAAACTGACTAAAATTTCACCAGGATATTTAAGACAAAATGACACTAGTTACAGTCTTATTTTCTTCTGTTTCTGTTCTTTACCATAGGAGAAATTAACCTTTGACTTTTCGGAATACAAAGTTCATTATCTCTTTTTAAATAAATTAGTCAGCATGAGCTCTTGTCTATCATTTTCCACTGAAATAAATGACCTCCCAAATATAGCAGTGCCTACCATAATTCAACTTACTTAACTGAGCATATACTTTTAAAAGAATGCTTTGTTTTGTTGTTGTAGCTTTATTTTGTGTTTGGGCTCAGGACTTTGCCTGTTAACATGCAGTCCAAGCCATTTGCCACAAGCCCTGTTTTTACATGTATATATCAAATATGCAAATATGAATCTAGGGAAATTGGGGTGGGGAGCAGTCTGAGACCTTCTGACTTTGCCACTTACTAGCTGTGTGACCTTGGGAAGATTTAACTCTTAGTCTCTTCATCTCAAAAAGAAGGACAGGGCTTCCCTGGTGGCGCAGTGGTTGAGAGTCTGCCTGCCGATGCAGGGGACACAGGTTCGTGCCCTGGTCCGGGAAGATCCCACATGCCGCGGAGTGGCTGGGCCCGTGAGCCATGGCCGCTGAGCCTGAGCATCCGGAGACTGTGCTCTGCAACGGGAGAGGCCACAACAGTGAGAGGCCCACGTACCACAAAAAAAAAAAAAAAAAAAAAAAAAAAGGAGGACAATACTTAAATTCTAGTGTTGCTGTAAAGATTCAACGGGACAATGTATGTCAAGCTGTTGGTCTAGTCCCTGGAACATGAAAACATGATCAATAAATGATACTGACAGAAAAGATGATATGATGATGAGGATAGGAAAAAGAGAAGAGAATGGTTTTTGGTTATTACCTACCCAGGCCCTTTATCCTAGACAGAATTCAGGAATTCTCCACTCAGTCCAGGAAATGTAGGGAAGAAAGTGGGGTTCATTGACAGGCTGTGTCAAAGTAACGATGTCCTTTTTTTTTTAATTCCCTCATTCATTCATGAAATATTTACTGAGTGCCCAATGTATGCTAGGCACTCTTCTAGGCAAAGAAGATACAGCTGTGAAGAAACAAGGCCTCTTTCCTTCTTGAACTTATATTCTAGTGGAGGAAAAGACAATTACAAGGGTGAGTCCAAATATACTGTACATCAGAAAGTGGTTAAGTGCTAGAGAGAAAAATTCAGCAAGAAAGGGGTATTGGGAATTTGGGGATGGGGAGCAGAAATATTAGATAGAATACATCAGAAGATCTCCCTGAAAAGGGAAATTTGAGTGAAGACCTAAAGCAAGAGAGGAAACAAGTCATGTGGACAGAAGAAGAACATCCAGGCAGAAGAAAAGCAGGCCCTGAAGTAGGAGCACGCCTATCATGTTCCAGGACCAGCTAAGAGGTCACGGTGACTGGAGTGGCCTGAGCAAGAACAGTAGGATGATACAAGGTACAAAGTCAGTGCAGGAGGCAAAGCAGTGGTGAATCACACATATATCATCACTGGGACTTAGTTTTTTACTCTAAATTGGAAAACCATCAGGTTTTGAGCAGAAAAGTGACATGGCCTGATTCATCTTCTGAAAGGGTCTGGCTACTGTGTTGAGAGTAGACTGAAGGCAGTCCATTAGAAAAGCATAATTTGTAGGTGAGAGATGAAGGCAGCTACTCACAGGGTGGTAGCAATGGAGGTGGTGAGATGTGGTCATACTCTGGATATTTTTTAAAGGTAAAGCCAACAAGATTTCTTGATGGATAACCTCCAAGTTTTATAAATGGAAGAATGAAGTTGCCCTTTAC
Organism: Mesoplodon mirus; assembly: GCF_964341445.2. NCBI lineage: Eukaryota > Metazoa > Chordata > Mammalia > Artiodactyla > Ziphiidae > Mesoplodon > Mesoplodon mirus. The sequence goes on along the minus strand of NC_138986.1, from coordinate 28,355,164 downwards.
TGAGGAAGGAAAGATTTGGAAGGATCCAAAGGTGAGAACCAGGCACTTCACTACACGCATCTGAATATCAAGAGACAGATCCAAACTGGAGATAACATTTCAGAACCAGAGGTATATAGGAGTACATAGAAGGTATTTAAAACCATTTGTAACAAACTCTAAAGCAACAATGGGATAAACACCTAAAACAAACTTGGAACAAGCAGAGTAGAAGATAGCAGAGAAAAAGAACAGGAAATGGAAGGGGATGGGTTACAATAGTTTGCTGCAAGGGGCTTCAAGGTCAAGGGCACCAAGCACAGCTCACTGTAACAGGAAATTGGCCATGGGGGCAGGGCTGTGAACAAAGATGAGCAATTCTGCCTCCTTGCACACCAATGGGCCTTGATGATCTCATCTTACTGTCAGCTCTTACACCTCAACCTACCCTCCATACTCATTTGAGGGACACCTACTTCATTGTTTAATTCTAACTTAATTTTTCTTTTGAACAGATAACAGCTCACTAAAGGACTTACTATACAAATAAATAATGTAAAAAAAAATTTAGAAAGGAAACGTTTATCCATTTGCTTCATGTGCAAAGAAAATATTGACATTTGAATGTGTTTATTAGGAATCATTCCTACAGATTGATTAAAGCAGGATCCTCAGTTATCATAACTTGGCATATGACATCTTGAGCTCCTGGAGCTTTTCTGCCCTGACTCTGCTCTTGGCTAGATTTTCCTCCCCATCAGGAACTCCTGAGAACTCTCTTCTTGGGCCATTCCCTTTCTCATCCTAACTCTCTCTTTGGGAGTTCCAACACCCCACACAACCACCAACCATATATTGATGAAGTTGATGCTCCTCATTTTTCCATTTCTCCGTATTAATCCAACAAAAATAATACTTCACTGGGCATCTTCCATCTCTCATAGGCATCTCAAAGGTCACACATGTCCAAACTATTATTTTCTCTTCAAACCCTCTCCTCCTTACCCAGAATTACATTTCCTACAAGATGCGTCATTATTTATGAAGTCTCTAGAGCCAGAAACCTAGGAGTGACCTAAACTGCTTTATTGACCTCTTTCTCAACTCGACATCAGTTAGTCTTGTTAATTCTACAGTTAAATATGACTTCCTCCCCTATACCACTTCTATAATTCCTGCATACTTTTATCCTTACATATATCAAAAGATTTAGCAATTATGTATTTCTATGTCTGTGTTCCCTGTTAGCCTGTGAATTTCTTAAGGGAGGACACTGGATCTTCTTGTGGAGGTGAAGGGACTGATTCCAGATTTCAACAGAGTGAGACTAACTGGTAAGGGCTTGGAGCTAAAGACAGAGGTGACTGTAGTGAGTGGCACCAAGAAGAAAGGGGCTGACATCTTGTAACAGTAAATAGCATTGCAAAGTTGATCTTGGAAGGCACCCCCTAGAGTTCTGCATACACAGCCTGTACAGCCACCTACAGAAGTCCTGATTAAATACACTTGAATCCATGAGTGAGAATTTGCTGAATGCCTACTGTGAAACCAGCACCATGATAGGCGCTGGTGGGGAATAAAGAAGTATCAGACACAGTCCTTTTTCCACCAAGAGCACAATGCACGACAGTACAGAATTCACTGATTTACTTAATGGAGACTGCGTCTTGGAAGAGGAAAAAAAACATTGTAATGAAAACCTTCGTGCAGGAGATGAACTTGAGAAGGGAGTAAAAATGGGTAAAATCCAGTAGGAAAGGGGACTATGAAAAGGAAATGAACACATAGGTTCTGGAATGTGTTCACAGGACGGTCAAGAGACAAGGCTTCCTGTTGTGGGACAATGGGAAGTAGGGCAGGGCAGCGGAAAGACTGAAAATCTAGGCAGAGGAGGATGGTGCAAAGCCTGCAAAAGTCATTAATTTGAGCAAATTATAATTTAAATTTGACTCTCTACTCTACTTTTTTAAAAATCTATTTATTTTATTTATTTATTTTTGGCTGCGTTGAGCCTTTGTTGCTGCACGCAGGCTTTCTCTAGTTGCGGTGAGCGGGGCCACTCTTCGTTGTGGCGTGCAGGCTTAGTTGCTCCACGGCATGTGGGATCTTCCCAGACCAGGAGTAGAACCCAGGTCCCCTGCATTGGCAGGAGGATCCTTAACCACTGCACCACCAGGGAAGTCCCCTTCTACTCTCCTTAAGGTTGATATTTCTTCGGGCTCTATTGAATTTCCTGAGGTCTTCTTACATAAGAAGCATGATGACATGGATCCAGCCGTCTTCGAAAGTAAAGGAAGAGAGAGGGTGTGCCTGACATCAGTCATCAGAAACACACCAGCTGATTAAGGAGGGACATTATTTCACTTTAAAAGGAGGCTCTTGCTTCCTCCTAGGGACTCTGAGACTGATCACTTCAATAGGAAAGGCAACATCAAAAGGAACTGAGTGATGGGCAAACCAGAGTTAGAACTTCACAGGAGAACTTCAGTTATAGACTCTAGAAATGTGTGTTTAACTACAGAAAGAGGACTTGGAGCCTGATCCAAAGAAACATCTTTGTGCATGTGATGGAAACAGACTACATTAGTTAAAGAAAGGCCAAGAAAGGAAATGACAGAGAGGTGTGAGGTTTGTTTCCCTAATCACCCTCTCCAATTCTCAGTGAGTGCAATAGACTACCCAATATGACAGAAAACTCATCGCGAAACTGGAGCCAGTGGCAAAGCAGAATGAGCAATTTCATAGAACAACAACGGACATGAGGTCTTCAACAGAACTACAAAAGGAAGAAAGTTAACTGTTAAACCTCCAACAGTTATGTTCTGCCTGGTTTAGGAACAACAAAATGTAGAGGTCACAGAGTCTTAACTTTAATCCTCAGATGTAAATGTTTTCCTTTTATAAGCTTGCTTAGAAACTGAACATACTAGACTAGGAGATTTTTTTTTTCTGTAATTTGTTGTGCATTATCAGCTATTTACATAATTACTCTAATTAAACTAGTTACAGCAGTTCCTGTAAATATGCAAGAGATCACTGAAACATGTAATTATGTCCTTATATCATTAATTAAATTATATCAGCTGGGAAAATTACTGTAACTATGTCTGGAGGTGTCATTAGTCTGTGTAATGGAGACACAGAATTTTTTATTGAATTACAATAAAGCGCTGTGCTCTAATAATCCATTTAAAACACCACTTGTGATTTTTAGAGGTCAAGATCCCAGGCATAAAAGAAAATTTTATCTTTCATACCCATAATGGTTTGAAAAACTGATCAGGTTTTAGACTTCCTTTATTACCAACTTGGGTAGAAGGCAAATTGACAAGTGGGCCCAATGACCTAGCGGTCATTCCTGGAATTGCAGAGAAAGTGGGCAGGGCCTAAGCTCTGAGCTCTTCCCCTGGTAAAGACACAGCCAAGGCCCATCCAGGAGGACATGTCTGCCTCCCAGGCTGGACGGGCCCCCACTGTTCACTCCTGTTTTCTCATGTACCTAACCATTAACCTCTTTTCTCAGCGTTTATGTGTAGCTGCCCCAATGGCCCTAGCCAAAATATTGGATTAATAAGTAGGATTCCTAGGAAAGACTGCATTTTAAAGGATACAAACATCAGAAGAGTGAAAATCTCAAAGTACTACATTTCTAAAGATAGAATTTCAGACATTGTAAGCATGATTTGTGAGGCTAAGAATCCAGTCTCTTATCCTTTCAAATCAGACAGCTTCTGTCTTCCCCTGAGGCAGGCCTTACTGCCTGGAGGTACTTCAAGCCTTATTCCAGGAAATAGTATCTTGATTCAGTCAAGAGAAAATGCAGACAGCTCAGCCTGGGGATGGCAAATGATGGCCTCAAAAGCCCTTATTGGTTCCAATGATGCTTGCTATATAGGAAGAGGTAACTAGGACTAAAAAGATGAGGGGATCCCCAGAGCTTCAGAAAGACACACAGGAAACCCCCTCCCTCAGAAAATAACAAACAGAGAAAGCTTTCAGTTCTTCAAGTGCAAAAAATAAGAGCTTATGACTAGAATTCTGATTCTCTTTAGTTTAATGTTTATTTCTGGGGAGAGGAAAAGGTTAACTTTGTTCTTATATCAAAATCTTACAGAAGTTTTCATCTTTTTTGGAAACAAACATCTACATTCTAAAAGTTCTAATTCTTTGAAGTAGAAATGTCTAAGTTTTGGAAGAAAGCACATGATTTTATCTTCAATAATTATAAAATAATACCTCCATTTGTCTCTAATCTTTGTAGGCAGCAGATAACATACTTGACTAAGTTTCCATCAAATTCACATTTATGGACTAACCAGATATTTAAAAACTAGATTTGAATTATTATGATTTCTGCCTTCTTTCAACTTCATTTCCTGAGGCAGAATTAAACTCATGCTACAAAATGACACATAATAACATACCTCACTTTTCGGGTCCACCAATGACTTCATGAATCTAATGATTACTACAAAATTCTCCCCTTTAAAAATGAAATGAATATATTTATTACAATTTACATGCAATTTAAAGTGTCCTCTAAAGTCTACTCACAGACCCAGGTTGAGAACCCACAAAATACACTTTGAATTTTTAGTATTTATCGGATTGTGACTGTTCTCTGTTAGGACCTCTGGACTGAAGTGAAAAATCAACTGAAAGTTTCTTGTTTTTTTTTTTTTTAACCAAAAGTCTTTAATGAGAGAAAATCATGGCTGATAATAATGTGTAATACAGAATACTGGCAATATTTCAGTGCAAACACTGGTCAGGAAATCAGACCAACTTTTAGTACACAAATACTACAAATACTGCTTGTTCCACTCCCCCATCCTTCCTTCTTTCAATGAATTTTCATAAGGCTCAGAAGAGTTTATATATATAAACTATTTTTCAACATACTCCTGAGGTAACATTGTCTCTCTGATCTATCAGTGTTGTCATATCTCCCCCCACTCGCCACCCCACCCCGAGTGAGGCAGCCTCCGGAGATCTCTCCATAGGCTCCAGGTTGTCGGCTTCTGTGTTCACATCAAGATTCACCTACCTTAAGAGCAATCTGGTCTTCTCAAGGCGAAGCGTGTCTCTGAAGACAGGTTCCTTTCCAAATAAACCCAGTAAAGGCTGGAGGGCCTGCCTGTGAGGAGAAAACAAAATGGGAGCGATCTTACTCATTTTCTGTTTTTTTTTTTTTTTTTTTTGCGGTACGCGGGCCTCTCACTGTTGTGGCCTCTCCCGCTGCGGAGCACAGGCTCCGGACACGCAGGCTCAGTGGCCATGGCTCACGGGCCCAGCCGCTCCGCAACATGTCGGATCTTCCTGGACCGGAGCACGAACCCGCGTCCCCTGCATCGGCAGGCGGACCCTCAACCACTGCGCCACCAGGGAAGCCCCTTACTCATTTTCTGAATCCCTAGGGGCGTCATCCCCAAAGTTGTAACTCAATAAACAGAGCATCTGGGTACAAGATATTGCACCAGCCTCAGAGAAGGCATTTGAGTCTCCTGGAAATTACCTGCTGCTTCTCTTCTACTTGGTGACAGCCAAGCCATGATCTCATTTGAAAGCCCTTAGTTAAGCTGTGCAATGCTACCTTCCAAATCAAGGTTCTTTTAGATCTATCGTGAGATGGAAAAGCGATGTGAAAACTGCATTTTTCACACTGACCTGAAGTTTTATGCCTTCTGCCAAGTAATTGCAGGAGCTAATCTCTTGATCAACCACAGTAAATAAGACTTTAGGATCACATGCTTGGCCACAGAGTTTATCCTAGGATATTGGACAACAAATGGAGTCTCTGATACCATCAGTGGATTAACTCACCTCACTTAGGTAGGTAGTTGTTCTCACACAGTAGTTCAAGTGGCCTCAGCATGACCATTTACTTAAGGAAAATAAGAATCTGGGACTTCCCTGGTGGCGCAGTGGTTAAGAATCTACCTGCTAATGCAGGGGACACGGACTCAAGCCCTGGTCCGGGAAGATCCCCCATGCTTTGGAGCAACTAAGCCCATGCGCCACAGCTACTGAGCCTGCGCTGTAGAGCCCACAAGTCACAACTACTGAGCCTGCGCGCCTAGAGCCCATGCTCCGCAAGAAGAGAAGCCACTGCACTGAGAAACACGTGCACCGCAACGAAGAGCAGCCCACGCTCACCGCAGCTAGAGAAAGCCGTCCTGCAGCAATGAAGACCCAATGCAGCCAAAAAGAAATAAATTAATTTTTTAAAAAAGTTTCAGGGCTTCCCTGGTGGTGCAGTGGTTGAGAGTCCGTCTGCCGATTCAGGGGATGCAGGTTCATGCCCCGGTCCGGGAGGGTCCCACATGCCGCGGAGCGGCTAGGCCCGTGAGTCATGGCTGCTGAGCCGGCGCGTCCGGAGCCTGTGCTCCGCAACGGGAGAGGCCACAACAGTGAGGGGCCGGCGTACCGCAAAAAAAAAAAAAAAAAAAAAAAAAAAAGTTTCAAATACAAGTACGAATGGATTTAAATAAGGGTTGTTAAAAAAAAAAAAAGGAAAATAAGAAACTAATATGTAATCTTAAAGACTTCACGTCTTTGAAGAAAATGTTTTTTAAAACGTTGACTAGAATGTGCACATTAGGGGTACTGTATTTATAAGAGGCAGAGGAAGAATTAGACAAAACTAAAAAACCCAGGTTAATTCTAGGCTGCTTCTCAAGTCCACCAAATGGGGTACTCTCACTAGGATTTATCTCCTACTGAATGAGGTTTTTCACTCCAGTATCTAATCTGGGCCTATTCTCGACCAAACCCCCAACTCAAAAATGAATGTACCCTTAGAGGTAATAGTTATAAATGGATCCATATGGTCTTTCAATTCAAAACAATCGTTTGAACAGTAATCCGATCTCACCCTAGGGTGACTAAGTGTCAGGTAGACAGGGAAAGTATCTTTGGACTGGACAGTCTACTGAGAACAAACACATTAGACTAGGTAATACAGGCCAAGTCCTCACCAACATCTACTCTGGTTGGTGGATAATTATGGACAACCTAAGCTCTCTCCCACAGAACTTTATGCACCTTGTACGATAATTACCACATGCTAGTCTCCCTACACTGAGCTCCTTCAAGGTAGGGACTTGCCATGTTCATCTTTGTCCGCAGCGCTGAAGGACTTGCTGGCGGCTGTGCTGGCCTGCAGCTTTGTCACTCTGCTGCTGACCCTGTTCCTGCTGACCCTGAGGAACGTGCTCAAGGCCTTCCATCGGAGCTGCCCTCTGGGCTGCCTGGGGAACACACTGAAGCGGGCCGTGGTCTGCCCAGCACCCAGGAGATGGGGCTAGTGACCACGGCAGCGGAGAGCCTCTCTTCTGAGGGGGAGATGGATGGGGTATACCAGTCTACTGTGGTGATCACAGTGTGAACCCTGATGGAATGTTTGCTGGCCTCCAAAGAAGTGATAAGATGCTCTACTTATGTAAATACGGCCAACATGACACTGCTGTGAATCCTGGAAATTATTTTCTAAATCCCAGAAGCAGAAATAAAAGACAAATACAAATCTTTCTTACTATACCAAAGCAACATAAATTTTGTAAGCCACTTTGCTGGAGCTCTTTTACATCCTTTTTGGTACAAATGGGGGATCAAGAGGATATCTAAATAAGTAAGTATAATTCAAGCCCTGCCTTTTTGACTTTTGGAAGTAGCTGACTTCAGCATTGGTTACTTCTGATGGTTTGAGTATTTGTGGTTGATTCCCTTTCTTCTCTGAACATCAAGTCATATATTCCATAAAAGGAAAGCTCTTAGATGTACATGAAACCTGATCGCAACTCTACTGAAGCCCAGTTGTTTTCTTTAAAGAGGATATGCCTAATCATTGACAACTATTTCCATGGCTCCAGGCATGACTCAAAGCCAGAAATGCAAAACAATTACTGACCTCAGAAGGTGACATACTCCTTTGGGAAATTATGTGGAGTAAATCCTTATTCAAAAATCTCTGTGGAGTTATTCTCCATTCTACTTGCTGCAATGGGTTAACCCTCTTCTAGGCCTAGAATTCCACAATCGCTCTCAAAATGAGTGATATTCTCAGCTCACTCATTATTTCCAAAAATCATAATTAGATTATCTTACTCCAGTAACCAAAAAGAAATTGAGGAATTTTACCGTTTTTTAGGGGGGATAGTTATAAGGTTTCTAGGAAGATAGTTTATTAATAAGTATCTGATCTTGAATAATTCCATGTTTTATAGCTACACTGTCTAATATAGTAGCCACTAGGTACATATGACCATTGATTAGTTGAACTGTGGCTTGCGTGACTCAGGAACTGAATTTTAAATTTTAGTTATTTTTAAATTAATATTATATTTAAAACCTGACACTTGCTTCAGTTACTAGAAAACTTTTACGTATGTTTGAAACACTCTGGTTCTGTAAATTTACTTTTTCAACTGTACATTTTGTGAATTCTCATAACAGATCAAATATTTCTGATAAAAATTTAGCATGTGAGTTGAGATGCGCTGTAAGTACCAAAAAAAGAATGCAGAGTATTTTCTTTTTTTTTTTTTTTTTTTTTCTTTTTTTTGCGGTATGCGGGCCTCTCACTGTTGTGGCCTCTCCCGTTGCGGAGCACAGGCTCCGGATGCGCAGGCCCAGCGGCCATGGCTCACGGGCCCAGCCGCTCCGTGGCACATGGGATCCTCCCAGACCGGGGCACGAACCCGTATCCCCTGCATCGGCAGGCGGACTCCCAACCACTGCGCCACCAGGGAGGCCCCAGAGTATTTTCTTAATAATTTTTAATACTGATGGTGCATTGAAGTGATAATATTTTAGATATGTTAGGTTAAATAAAAATATTGTTACAATTAGGGTTGTCGGTTTCTTTTTACTTTTTTAAAACGCAGTCACAAAAAATTTTTGAGGTAGATATATGTGGCTGGCGTTAAATTTTATTTGTCAGCACTAGTCTACAGAAAACTCAATTATCTATGTATCTGGGGAAAATTACAGATAATACCACTTTTCATTTTATTGATAAATTTTAATTTTTGACCAGACTGAGTCTCAGATTCTTCATTACTAAGATCTTTCAGGGATGCTACTTTCTCTGAGACAGCCAGACAGAAGCCAAGAATGTGGGTTTTTTTGTTTGCTTTTTGTTAGTTTGGTTTTGGGGTTTGTGTGTGTGTGTGTGTGTGTGTGAGAGTGGTAGGAATGGAGAGACAGGCGAAAGACCTAAAAAAATCCTGAAGTGGACATAACTCTTGAATTAAAAGCTATGTTCAGTCTAATTCAGTGCCTCAAATATTTATGAAATATCTACAAAGTGAAAGTGACTTGTTACCTGCAGGTTAATAGAACCCAAAATGCTGGTCTCTGAGGTGCTTATCATAAACCATCAAATCAGCATCACCAAATTCTGCCTACTAAAAACACAGATTCCTCGATTCCAGGGAGGTTTATTGAATTGGAGTCTATTGACTCTATTGAATCTAGGATCTATTGAACAGACATGGTTACTTAGGAATCTTGCATATTGAATGGTAATTCTTATGTCACTAAAAATGAGACCCACTGTTCCAGAGGACCAGACAGAATGAAACAAAGGTTAAACTAAAGTAAGCACTCTGCTAGAGGCATTGATTCACAGTGTGCCCTGTGGTGACATATGAGCAGTGGACTGTTATGAGGGCATAAGAATGATATGAAGCTATTAAGAGTCTTAGATGTAATGCTAAGGATTTTGATCTCTACCCTGTAGGTAGGTTGCTTTTTAGGGTGAAGGGGACATTGGTGGAGGTGGTAGGGGAGGCATGTGTAGTCTGAAAACAGTTTCCAGATGACCCTGATATTCTGGTCCAGAGCCACTGCTATAAGCAGGATTTTAAGCAAATGAAACTAAATGAGATCTAAGCCATCCTTAAATGGCTTTTAAGGATGCTAGCACAGCATCAGGGGGCTGGCAAGTGTCTAAACTGAAGTGGTGGTAGAAGGGATAAAAAGGAGGGAAACAGGATAAATGTTAAAGAAATAAGTTTAGCAGGAATTTGTGCTTGATTGAAGGTTGGGGCAGAGAGAGTCTAGGGTGACTTCCAAGTGCCTGGTTTGACTAACTGAAAGGGAGGTGATGCCTTTCACTGAGAGAGAACACCAACAACTCAGCCTATTCTGATTTCAAAACTTTTGCTTGGCCTGTTCTTTGGAATGAGTCATTCTATGCAAAACCTGTTGACAGTCTTCAAAAGAAACCAATAAATCCATAACGTGGCACAAGATTGTATACCACTACACTGGAAACACATCAGGTTTTGCATTGATAAAATCTGTTCCCACGTTACATTTTCAAAGAAACCTATTTACTGTGAAATGCTTTTAGAATTTGAAACGACATTATCATCATGAAAATTCTGATATTTACATACTGAAAGCTATCTTTAAATACATTGCAGTGAGATTTTTTTTTTTTTTTTTTTTTTTTTTTTGCTGTACCCGGGCCTCTCACTGTTGTGGCCTCTCCCATTGCGGAGCACAGGCTCCAGACGTGCAGGCTCAGCGGCCATGGCTCACGGGCCCAGCCGCTCTGCGGCATGTGGGATCTTCCCGGACCGGGACACGAACCCCTGTCGTCTGCACCGGCAGACGGACTCTCAGCCACTGCGCCACCAGGGAAGCCCTGCAGTGAGATATTTTAAAACTTTTAAACGTTAGTAACACCAACTTCATATATGGATATATAGAAAACTGTGAATTTTAAAAAGTGATAGACTGAAGATAAAAAGTATCTTCTTTCGGGCTTCCCTGGTGGCGCACCACCTGCCAACGCAGGGGATGCGGCGCGGAGCGGCTTGGCCCGTGAGCCATGGCCGCTGAGCCTGCGCGTCCGGAGCCTGTGCTCCACAACGGGAGAGGCCACAACAGTGAGAGGCCCGCGTACACTAAAAAAAAAAAAAAAAAAAGTTGGAGGCTACCATAGAGTAGTGAACTCAGGGTTTGGAATAAAAAACCTGGGTTTAAACAATCTCAGCTCTTCAATTTATTACCTGTGTGACCCTGGGCAAATCACTTCACCTCTCTCAACCTCAGTTACCCCCACCCAAAACTAGGGAAATATATAAGAGGGGAAAAACCATAGGCAGAAAGATAAGAACTGCTACTGGGATTAAAGATAATGTATGACAAAGCCTGTTGTAAACTCTAACACCCAAATACCAGGCATTAAATGTCTTTTTAAAATATTTATTTATTTATTTTTGGCTGTGTAGGGTCTTAGTTGTGGCATGAGGGATATTTTGTTGCAGCAGGCACAAGGGCTTCTCTCTAGTTGTGGCATGTGCTCCAAAGCGCAGGCTCCAAAGTGTGCAGGATCAGTAGTTGCGGTGCACGGCTCTCTAGTTGTGGCACTTGGGCTTAGTTGCCCCGCGGCACATGGGATCTTTGTTCCCCGACCAGAGATCAAACTCACGTCCCCTGCATTGGAAGGTGGATTCTTAACCACTGGACCACCAGGGAAGTCCCCATTTAATGCATTTTTTAAAAAAGCAGCACACACACACGACAGCTCCAGCTAATTCCTCATTAATTGTCAACAGCACCACAAACATTTATGTGCGTACCTGTGCTCAAGATTCTGCTCCAGGAACTGAGTATATAGAAAGTCAGAAGATACACCCCTCTCCTCTAGTTTATAATAAAAACTCAACAAGAGATAAGGCACATTATAAAAAATAAAGACAGAGAAAAGAGATAATTAAGTAAATATCAAAGGAAGGTAATGCAGGCCACATGCTCAATAAAAGGCAGGGGATAGAGGCATGAACACAACTCACCTGATTGTGGATTAGGGAAGTCTAAGAGGATTTCAGAAGAAAGGTTGGGCTTCAGCGGGGCCTGAGGGATGGGGGGGGCACTTATGTAAGCAGAGAGGAGGAAGGAAAGCATTGCAGGCAGGAGGCATGGTGTAAGCAAAGGCCCTGAGATTGCCAATGGTTTTTTGGGGAGGAAGCAGAGTGAACAGAGTGTGGCAGGAGATAAGGTTAGAAGGGAGGTGTGTTGTAAAGCAGAACAAAACTCAGCCAGTGCATCCAACTGGAGCTATACAGGTTGTGCTTAGCCAGGCCTTCTGATTGGTCGGTACAGGAGCCATCCCAGTTATTAAATGCCATAACCCCCCAGGGGTAGGCCGAGTAGGCACAGAGGCCAGAGCAAGCTCAAGACAGGGAATGCCAAGTGGAGGAGTTCAGGTCTTACCTTCTCAACATTAGGGAGTCAGTTATGGGATTTTAACATATGACTGAACTGCCCAAAGTGGTTAGAGTGAGATTGACTCGCTTGCGGTGAGTTGAGAATGGATGGGGGAGAAAGAGATCATAGAGGGGAAATTCGTTGATGGGGGGCTGTTTTGGTAGTTCATGGTGAAGTAATATAATCTAGGAGAAGGTGGTGACAATAGGAGTGGATCAGAGGCCTTGAATGAGCAAGAATCATCTAGCAAAATGCCCCGTTCCTTCTGCAAGCTCGTGCTTCACACAGTGCAATAAAAACAAACTGTGGGGGCTTCCCTGGTGGCACAGTGGTTGAGAGTCCGCCTGCCGGTGCAGGGGACTCAGGTTCGTGCCCTGGTCCAGGAGGATTCCACATGCCGTGGAGCGGCTGGGCCCGTGAGCCATGGCCGCTGGGCCTGCGTGTCCAGAGCCTGTGGTCCGCAACGGGAGAGGCCACAACAGTGAGAGGCCCGCGTATCACAAAAAAAAAAAAAAACAACTATGGAAACATCATCAGGTATATAGAGGTAAAATGGGAGACCTAGGTATTTTGGGGGAAAACAGAATATTAAAGTCTGGAAGCACCTTTCAAGCTCTCTCCTACAATCTCCACATTTTGAAGGTTTGGAATACGAGGCTCAGAGAAATTGCCGTCTGCTGTATGTTTGATGACCTGCCTTGCACACCTTGTCATTTCGTTACTCCGATAAGCCCCTAAGTGTGACTTTTCCTGTTTCTGTTACAATTTCTATTAATAAAAGCTCTTGGGCTTCCCTGGTGCCACAGTGGTTAGGAATTCACCTGTCAATGCAGGGGACACGGGTTCGAGCCCTGGTCCGGGAAGATCCCACATGCCGCCGAGCAACTAAGCCTGTGCGCCACAACTACTGAACCTGAGCTCTGGAGCCCACGAGCCACAACTACTGAAGCCTGTGCGCCTAGAGCCCATGCTCCCAACAAGAGAAACCACTGCAATGAGAAGCCCGCACACCACAACAAAGAGTAGCCCCTGCTTGCCACAACCAGAGAAAAGCCCACTTGCAGCAACGAAGACCCAATGCAGCCAAAAATAAAATAAATAAAACAAAATAAATTAATTTAAAAAAAAAGATTTAAAATGCCAAAAAAAAATTTTTTTAAAAAGCTCGTTAGTTTGTTTACTGACTCTGAAAGCTGCTAGTTTACATTTACTACACATGTGGAGGAAGTATGGAGAGGCAGGAGGAATTGGCCACGAACAGTTGTGAGAAGAGAGGGGAGAAAAATTACTTCTGTAAACTGGTTTTGAGGACTTTCTCCCAAAGCTTTGAAAAGACAGGACTGCCACTTGGGGAAAAGTTAATGTCTAAAGCAAAAAGAAGTGAGGCCTTCATCCTCTCAGAAGCGATTTTCAAACTGTCCTTCACTACCGGTAAGCAGGGTACAAAAACAACATAGGGGTCCTAACCAGGATGTATTAACAATAGAATGGAATGGGTAGGAATGGAATGGAATGGAGTAGAATAATGTGAGTCATGATCCAAAATGTTTGAAAGCCACTGCCCAATAAATACTTTTTTTCAAAGTAAAGGAAAACCGGGACTTCTCTGGTGGTCCAGTGGGTAAGACTCCATGCTCCCAATTCAGGGGACCCAGGTTCGATCCCTGGTTGGGGAACTAGATCCTGCATGCACACCACAACTAAGAAGTCTGCATGATGCAACGAAGATCCCAAGTGCCGTAACTAAGACCTGGCACAGCCAAAATAAATAAATAAATACATACATACATACATACATACAATAAATATTTTTTAAAAAGCATTCTTAAAAAAAAATAAAGGAAAACCCTTCAAAGTCAGTTGATAAAATACAAAATCCTATCAAAAGAAGAAAAGGTAATAACATTTATTTATATATATCTAGAAACTTTCTTTACTTCCCAACAGGTCTCTCCACCTAGCTCATACACTCAGTCTCAACCTCATCTTTCAACCTCTTAAAGATTCTCCAAAGCCTTTCCCTTGGCCATCTCTCTATACAATGCCTATTAGCAAAGCCAGGCTATAGCACAATTACTGCCTTCTTGCAGATAACTCTTAACTATTGTAGCATTTGTCACTTTTTATGGGGCAAATACTCCAACCAGAGCCAATTTCAAGCAACTCACACGACTTCACTGAACACAAAATTGGAAAGAAATGCACATTCGCATACATTACATAGTATTTCCATCACGCAGATGTAATAGAGATAAACTCAAAAGCAGATTTAACAGTGAAATGTAGTAAAATAATTAGGAAATGATGAGTTTTCAATATTTATTACCTTTTAAAATCTAGTTAATTGTAGGTTTATGTAATTTAGCATTTAATAATGTCCATGTCTAAGGACTGGCTCCCAAAGCTTTGCCCCAGGACACCACTGTCCCAGCTTGACCTCTCCCACAGGCTCTGATCCCACACTCTCTACCACCTGCTCAACAGCTCTACCCGGATCTCTTCCAGAAGAAACCACAAAGTTAACATACCGAAATCTAAACTCACTTTCCTCTTTGAATCTCCTTAGCACTCACTTCTCTTCCCCTCTTGACTTCCCTATTTCTATTAATGGTGCTTCCAAATAGCCATTGGTAAAGTCTTGAAGGTTCTGCCTCTGCAGTGTTCTCAGGATCTGCCCCCTCCTTTCCATTCTAAATAGGGTTACTGTCCCAGTCCAGCCCAATTAACTGACGGATCTCTTCTCCTACCCCTTTTTCTCACTCCAATCTATTTGTGATACTGTTAGATTAACCTTCCAAATGCACCGCTCTGATAATGTAGATCTTCCATTCAAAACACATACACTCTGACTTGGCCTTCAAAACTCTGCTTGCTCCAGGAAATGTGGCCACCTCCTTATTCCCTGTGCTTGGAATACACCTTGTGGTTCCTGATCATGTGCTTTTGCTCACACTTTTCCCTTCCTCTGGAATGTCCTTCCCACATCACACACACACACAAAAACCCTCATACCTTTTATTTAAGACAAAGTTCAAATGGCAATGAAAATATTCAGTTTGGTTGTCACAGGAATACATATATAAGTTTATGAAGGTCTGGAGGTTGAAAACAAACAGGAAATGCCAAACCGAGTAATCCTTTAAGGATAAAACTTTTTTGGTTACTGTCCTGTATGGAGGCTCTGTGAAACATACTGCACTAAGCACTTCCCCATTGTTATTACTAAAAGGTTTGCTGTGAGCCAACATGAGGTTTATCTCAAACCTATGGATTTCAATTATACATGCTACAGCTGTCATTCATTAACTGAAATGATCAAGAATTGTCTGTACTTTAACCATTTGGTGTTTACTGTAATTATTTCCCTCTTAATGCTCTGAGCCAAATTGGGTTGAGGGGGTGGGAAAAGGTGGGTGGTTAGAGACATGGGGCCCCTGGGGCCTGGTCTGTCACCACCATTGATAATCCTCATTCATCTTTGGGACACTGCTCACAGGTATTAAAGATCCACCATGTGCCCAGAATTTCTCAGCAGTCAGAAGCAAAAAAGGCTGGAATATACATCTTTCTTCTGTCAGCCCTTCCCCTCAGTGTTTAGAGTAAAATAAAATGCTTTAAGTGCTTACTTTCTGGAGGAGGAGATGATCATAATGACGACCAGCATGTGATTAAGTGATTCCTTTTCTTTCAAGTTTCAAATATGAAGCTGAAGTTTAGTAGTAAAGGAAGAAGAAATAGGATGCCACAGCCCAGCAGCGGCCACTGGCACCAGCTTTCCCACGGACCTAAGTTGTCTTGGGTTTTTGAGAGCCTGATTCCTTAGTCCAGGAGAGGTGAAAGAGAATGAGGTAGGGGAAGGTGGTGAGAGGCAACAGGCAGAGGGAAAAGTGTTTTGAAGCAGCCTGACTTCACTCTAATACCGAGATAGTCAATGACTGATCCAGAGACAGCTTCCATGAAAACTGTTTGGATACTTGTTAAAAATGCAGAGTTTCCTGGGCCCTGCCTCAAACCTACGGAATCATCTAGTCTCTAGGGGGATGGCCTGGGACTGTGCATTTTTCATGGATACACTTAATGATTCTTATTCTAAAGACTGAGGATTGCTGGTTTAATGTTGTCCAACTATGGCCTGCAGGCTGCATATGGCCTTCAAGCTAAAATGGTTTTTACATTTTTAAAGGGTTGTAAAGAAAAGAAAAAGAAAAGTAGAAGAATATGCAACACAGCCCAAAAAGTCTAAAACATTTGTTATCTGGCCCTTTACAGAAAAGTTTGCTGACCCCTATCTAGCACATTGCAAATAAAAGGCTGTATCTGAATTTAGATCTAACCCAGGCCTGCCACACTAAAATAACTGATGCAGCAGATCTTTAAAAAAAAAAAAAAAGATTTTGATACTAATGAAATATATAATGTCATCTAAAAACGCATTTGCAATAATTATAAGTGGAGGAAGGAAATGTATAAATATAGTTACAGTTAATATTCTGCAATGTCTTTGAAAATACATTTTCATCCATACAAGAATTTATAATTCCATTTGATTCTATCCTTCTACGTACTTATCAGGTGGCAATATATCCCAAATTAGCCTAGTAAAATCATTGCATGCATACTCTTTATCAGACTATATTTGTCCCCATCCATATTTTTGTCACACATATGAGGGAAAAAATGTAAACCTAAACTCCAACGTGTCTGGGGAATGACAATATTATAAATTCTCAAAACAACATGTATGAAAATGATGCACTAAGGGAATAAAGGAAATAAAATTGAATTTGGTATTTTCTACTTAAAAGGAGTTTAAGAATCATAGACCACTTCCATCTCCTAAAAATCCTGGGAAAGAGGCGGTGAATTCACTTTGGGAAGGGTTCAAACACTCTTACTGTGCCAAAGAGGCTCAGCATTTGGGAATCATGACAGTTAGATTCATAATAATCCCAAAGACAGATGCAGTTACTTTAAGGGTGGGTTCTAGATGTTTGTTCTAGGTATTTTTTTTAAATTTGTTTATTTTTGGTATGGAGAAAGAAACTTTATTATAGAAACTAGAAATAAACATTGGCTTTTAAAATATATTAACTTGCAAGCGACTTGTCTTTCAAGACTGTGAACTGAATTATTTCACAATAATTTTGTTTCAGTGTTATTTTTTTTTCCTCAGGAAGAAAGGAATATTAAAACCTAACTAGAAACTAACACTTTTTGATAAGGATTTAAACTATACTACAGTGTTAAGAAACAAAGTTTAAAACACCAGATAAAATCTTGAAACCAAGCATGCTTCACCATTTAATAAAATTGTGACTCATTTCAGTAAGAAAATGCTTTTTTAGTAAGAAAAATGCTTTCTGAGCTAAGTTTGAACTGCCGGGGCACATGGGACACTCACAAACCCAGTCAGCAGAAGTCTCAAACTCCTATAAGATTAAAGGAAAAATAAATTAGTGTGTACAGAGAATGAAAAAAAAAAAATCCCCAATGGTACAAGTGTATAAACGGAAGTAAAACTAAAACTCCCCTAAAATCCCCCAATCATCAATCCTTATAAATTCAGCACTTATATTCTCCCTTTACTTCTTCGGGAGGCCCTACTTAGATGAACACGAAGGTCTTCGTGATTTTTATCTCGTAAAACAAAGAGTCGTAAACTATGCTCAACGTGGATACCGACCTCCGTATCACAAACTGTTGAACTTTTAAAACCATGCAAACACACGTGGGGTTTCCTGAGTTCTGCTGGGGGCGGGCTGTTTGGAACCCTGTGGATTTTGCAGGTGTGTAATCCAGGGCGCGCGCTGCATTCTGCATGGGCAGAGGTGTGTGGTGGGCGCCGCCTGGGCCGGGCAGGGTGGGTGGGGCCGGGCGTGTGCCCCGGTGAGAATGAAGGCATGTGACAATGCGAAGGTGGCGTGTTGGCTCCAGGATCTGGGTGGAGAGTGAAAGCTCCGCCGGGGTGCGCCATGTGTGAGCGGCGATAGCTCCAGCCCCACTCGTACTTAGGTGTCTTTGGTCATCAAGTTAAATTAGACATGAGCTTTATTTAAAAAAACAAATACAAAAAACATAGCCAAACATCCTATGCAAACGTATGCTCCCATCCCCTACTACCTATCCCCCAACCCAACATTACCCCATCGCCAGGGAGCTGAGTTTTAAACCCTGCAGAAAATCCAATCTCAAATGCCGGAGTCCCCCCGACATCCCCCCGCCCCCCTTGCCGCCCCTGCGACAGTGAGGCAGAGCCCGGCGAGCTCGGTTCGGGTGCCCAGGAGCAAGCCGAGTGGGGCGACGGCGGTGCGGCCACCGAAAAGGAGGGGAGGAGGCATCGGTGGGACGTGGCGCGGCCCCGCGCGGCCCATGCCGCGGAGCGGGGTTTGCTCAGGAAAGGACGCCGCCGCGGCCCCCGGCCGCCCCTCCCTGGCCCCGGGCTATCCGCCCGCGCGCCGCCTGGGCCTCGCAGCGCGCCAGGAGCAGCGCGGCGGCGCGAGATCCGAAGGGGAGCGGCGGCCCCGCCGGCCGGGCAGCCCGGCGGGCGGCAGACAAGGCTACCGCGGAGGCGGTGGACAGGGCGCGTGCGCACTGCAGGGGCGCCAGATTTGGCGGGAGGGGGAGTGTCCAAAGCTCTTTGTTTGATGGCATCTCTGTTTACAGAGTTTACACTTTAATATCAACCTGTTTCCTCCTCCTCCTTCTCCTCCTCCGCGACCTCCTCCTCCTCCTCCTCCTCTTTCTCCTGAGAAACTTCGCCCCGGCGGTGCGGAGCGCCACTGCGCAGCCGGGGAGGGACGCAGGCAGGCGGCGGGCAGCGGGAGGCGGCAGCCCAGTGCGGTTCCCGCGGCTCCCAGCGGAGCCCCGCGCCCGCCGCGCCATGGCCCGGAGACCCCGGCACAGGTAACGGGGATCCCGGGCGGGCGGCCGCGGGCGGGGGCGCGCTGGGAGCCAGGCGCCGGGAGAGCAGGTGGGAAATTGTTCCCGGATCTTCTGCGGGGCTGTCAGATCCTGCGAGGACCTAGAGCCCCTGCCTTGGCAGCAGAAGCCGCTCGAGGGACCGATGAATGGAAGAGCCGATGCGAGAAATGCATTAGGACGTTGGGAAGCACGCCCTGCGGCTCATTTTGCAAGTTGCACGGGGGTACGTTCTCTCTAGGGGGAAAAAAGCAGCACGTTCCAGCCGGGGGCAGAGCGGTGCCCACCATTCCCGGGGAGCCCACTAGGTCCCTGGCTTGATGCCGCGGGTGTCGGCGAGGGAGTCGCAGCGTAATTGCTGGATGCATTGCGATATGTTTGGACTTGGAAGTGCAGAGCATATGGCAGATATAGGGAAAATGCCGGATTGTGTAGTAGCTGCAGGTAGTTCATGTAAATTTCATTCATTCTTTATGGAGGCGAAGAAGAGTGTCAGCTGACAGGCGGCTGGAAAGAAGATTGTAGGGGAGGAAAGGATCTCTACATTTGCAAATTGTTTTAAGCCCTGGTTTTGAAGGTTCTCATCATTATTCTCTGCGAGGCTTTTAGTTCTGAAGCAAACATTGCACACCCACTCCCACGCACCCGCGACGCACATGTCAACCGCACTTGGGGAGGCTCGCCGGGTATCTTGAATGAAGTGCCCTTACATTTCGGCCGGAAGGAGGGGAATAGGGAGCGGAGGAGGAAAAGACTGGTCCGAACTGTCACTTGCTGAAGCTCCCGCTTCCACCAGTCTCTGGACTTCCCGGACTGGACGCGCCGGAGCTCCCTGCGGGTGGCCGGGTGTAGGGGCTCGCTCGGCGGCCGTCAAGGTTGCCACTCAACGGAAAGGGACTGAGGCGGGCAGCACCCAAGGCCGCTGCCGCGCAACCGGGACGCAATCCCCCGGAGCTCTTCCCCTGTGCAAGAGGTCGCGGCGCGGCGCGCGCACGTGGACCCGGCCGAGGTCGCCGTTCCTACCCGCGCCCAGCTCTGTAGCCTCAGGTCGCCCTGTCGGAGGAGGGGAGACGGGACGGACCCTTGCCAGGAGGTTCTGGGAAAAAGTCCCTGGAGGCAAAGTAAACCCACCCTCTTTTCCTCGGGTTTTTTGATTTTCTTTTACTTATTTGTTTTCGAATCAGCGATTACGGGTCCTCTTGCAGAGCTAGGAAGTTGCAAAGAGCGTGGGTGTGGGCCCCGCTGCAGCACCCTTGGCCGGGCCTGGCCGGGCGGGGAGCGGCGCCAAGGCAAGGCCGGGTGCCGGAGAAAAAGGGAGGCGACTTGGGGGGCCGCTGGCTCCCTAAGCCTCGTCCAGGGCCCGGCCGCGCGGGGCAGGGGTGCTGCCTCTTAAGTGGTTTCACCTTCGCCCTTGGGACTTAACAGTAGAGCAGCGGAGGTCACCTCTTTTTTCGAGAGCGGAAATTAGGAGGAAGAGGAGAAGGAGGGAGCTGGGAAGGGGTGCTGGGAGGAGGCGCGGGGGAGGCTCCGCGCCCCGAGATCTCGACTGTCCCCGCGGGGCGGGGCCGCGCAGGTTCCCTGTGGCTCCCAGGTAGCGGAGAGGGGAGGCGGCCAGGAGGGGCGGGAGCCTTGAACCTGCTTCAGGGGGAAGAGAAACCCGGCTGCGGGCTTGAAGCCGTTTCTTGCAAGGCGAACGTCAACTCGGCAGGGATTATTAACCAGGTCAGCGAAATGAGTCTGAACCCTGTTTCTAGAATCACAGTAGCGGCCACAAGGCACTTCCTCCCGCTCCCCTCCCTTTTCCCAACCCCCAACACTTCTTTTCTTTTTCGTTTCTTTGCACGGTTTGTTTCCTTGACAGAATGTAATATTCATAGTCGTACTCTTGTAACCACACCAGGTCTAGCAGGTGGGGAGTCGGGTGCATCAAGCTTGAAATCAGCCTTTGAGAGTCTTCTGACTGTTGGGTCTGAGATCTTCTCAGAGCAGATAAAGGAAAAGTTATTTCAGGTCCTTAGTAGAAATTAATCATGCTACTTAGACGACCCGGACCATTTAGAACGAGGAAATCTCATGCAAAGCTCAAAGGCGTGCCCCGCGCCTAACCTGCTGATGGACCCAGGAGCTGACAGTGTGAGCAGCCCTGGGCTCGCCCTGCTCCCCTCATGGCCTCTTCAGGACCTGCGGAAGTTACACACCAAGTTTTCCCCAAGACTTTGCTTTTGCACATCTCTGATTTTGCACATTTCTGCTTCATTTTTAAGAGTCATGGAAGATGTGGAATTATCCCTTATTAGCCCTGGAAAATACCTTAGAAGTAAAATTCAAGCCCTCTGTATAGGCGAGGAACTGAGGTCGTGAGAGAGAGGAAGTGATTTGTCCAAGTCACGCAGCTAGGTGGAGGCAGAACTAGCACCTTTGCCTCCAGAACCCTAGTCCTGTTGGATGTCTATTCTCTCTCACCTGGTGTAGGCTGCCCCCTATGGGCGGCTGAATTTGTTGCTTATTCCTGAGTGTTGATCTGTTGCCCAGGCAGTGGTGTCCAATTACTGATTTGGAAAACATAGTCCTCACACCAAGGGGGGGAAAGGGGGAGGTAGTGGCGGGTTGAATTGGGAGATTGAGACTGACATATATACACTAGTATGTATAAAATAGATAACTAATAAAAACCTGAAAAAAAAATATAGTCCTCAGTTCTGAAAACGTGGTCTCCAGATCCACCCAAACCCCCAAAGTTAAATTCAGTTGAATCTATGACTCCACTTTCAGATTACTCTAGTTTTCTTGGTATCCCTGATATTTCACAAGGGTGCCACCTCATTTGGGGGGCTTTCCAAGGAGTTCCCTACGAACCTTTCAAAAGCTCTAGGATTATAACTTTTTTTTTCACCTTATGATGCTTGTGCTTTTTATTAAAGGGAAACTACTGTAATTTTTAATCCGAAGTTGGTTTAGAGCCCCTTGTTGACAATGTGAAACAGGATCAGGCTCTTGTTTAAAAGGATAGACACTAAATGAAAGATGGTTATAGATTATAAACACTGTTTAGTGGTCTTTTATGTGGTAGCATTTTAAGTTTGGATCACATCCTACTTGTCACTATGCATCCTGGACCTTCAGATTGTTTCCCAAAATAATAGTTTTAAATTATAAGAACCTCAAATTCAGGATTTTTAGTAAGTATTTTTGCTTGCTTGTAAGGGATGGGTAATATATACTTGTAAGTTACTTTTGGAAGACAAAACCTGATATGAACATACATTATTCCTTTTAGAATAATGATCTGCATTATGGTATTGCTTTATATCATTATTTTTATTGTTCTTAGTTTGATGGAATTCTCAATATTACAATGATAAATTTTAGTAAATTTTTAAAGATAGTACAATTTTTCCTCATATCTTAAGTTTTGTAAGTAAAATTATAACTAAAAGTAAACTGGCTGTAAGATGACTCTCACCTATCCATTATATGATTAATAAACATTAAGTATAGAGTTACTTCAAAAGTCATCAAAATTTATACTTTTGGTCAAGTAGGTAAAAGAAAAAGCTCTTTTGAAAACAGTAATGGGTTCCTTTTAAACCCACCTGGGGGAATCCCTCAGTTTTGAATTAGGTACATTTTAAGATCTTTCAAATACCATTCAGTCAGAGGTAGAAAAAACATGAGTAAGATTCTGACTATCATGTGGCCTAATTATTCACTTGGTTACTCTGGAAACTGAGGATTGTAAACGTGGCCTCAAGTTGGATCAACCTGGTCTGGAGTTTTGGACTGTTTGGTATTAATGTTATTTACAAAGCCGTTTGATCACTTGATCATTTATCCTTTCTCAGGTTTTTAAATCCTTTCCTTTTAGATTCTCTTAATCTTCTAATCTTTAAGGGATGACTATAATTATATTGTTGGGTGCATTACTTCTTGAATTTTTTTCTCTTAATAAAACACCAGTCCCATTAGGATAACATAATTGAGGTTTTTTTAAATTGTATTTGGGAAATATTACTTAAATGATGGGACTTATACCAAAGGTTTTGCGAGTGTACTTATGTAAAGGACATGGGCTCGCGTTCCTTTTATTGTCCTTAACATTAAGTTTTAAACTTAAACCTTCATTGGTTGGAAGGTTGCCAATTGTGTAACTTGTCACTGGTCTAACATTAACAGCAGGTTTAAACATGCAGAGCAATAGAAAGTGCCAGGTCCTTTGCCGTATCTGTGGATACCAATAACAGCAGAACCAGTTTACAATCCTAGAGCAACAGAGTGCCAAAAACAGTCTCGTTATGCAACTTTTCAAAGTTTTATCTTCATAACCTTTGAAAAGATTGTTGAGGAGTTTTGGTGTAAGTTTTGTAATCCAGTAGTTTGAATACTCTTGTTTCAGTCCACATCTGCCCATTTTTATTTCTGCAGCATCTACAGTAGTGACGAGGATGATGAAGACATTGAGATGTGTGACCATGATTACGATGGGCTGCTTCCCAAGTCTGGAAAGCGTCACTTGGGGAAAACTAGGTGGACCAGGGAAGAGGTAACCAATCACATAATCAAAACATGGGGAAAAACCTAGAGTGCATCCATTTATAAAAAACAAAATTTCAGCTAAACTACAGATGTTCAAACTCATTAGCGGGCTCTTTGACTCTTATCCTAGCCTGCCTCACCACTCCCCCACACGGACACTATACCATCCTTTTCCAAACTTTTTGCAGTTGTTTGAAGGTCCCCTCCTCACTTTGCTTTATCTGTGTTTCCTTCTGCCTATTCTGTTCTTGTCCCTTTGCCCCACAAATTCTTACTACTTCTTCATCACTTGTGAAGACATCACTTCTTCTGTGAAGCCATCCTTGGCTTCCCCAGACAGGTTGGATTCGTCCTCCAACCAATGGATACATGTTCTTATTTATTGTTGCTGTAATGTATATGCCCCCCCAGCTCAGTAGACTGTAAGTCTGCTGAGGGCAGAGCTAAACGTCTATTCATTTTTGTGTTCCCTGAAACCAGAATCGATTGCCACAAAGTGGGATATTAACAGATGTTCCCTGAACAAATGAATGAATTGCTATTTCCAAAAACAAAACAAAAGAATAAAGCAAAACACTCACAGAACTTGTCCTTTTATAATGGGTTCATTTAACATTCTTGGCATATAATATTACACAGAGAAATATATGTGGATGTCTGTTCTGAAAGCATTAAAAAATGGATGGAGATGTGTCTCCTTCTCACCTCTCTTTTTCTGCTAGCTTATCATATCTTGATCTCTATGGGAGTGGAAAAATGCTTAGGAGGCAAAATTATTAATGCAAGAGAAAAGTTGTTTGTTTCTTCAAAGTTCTTTAAAAAAATTTGCTACCAATTGTAGAAGATTTCATGTTAGAATAAATGGTATTGACTCTTCTTCAGTTTCATCCTGCCCTCCTTCACTTAAACCAGAGCTCTCATTGACAGGAAGACGGGATTTCCAGTGAGGTCCATAGGAAATCCATAATTTACCTATGGAAATTGTGCACTTGGGTGATTCTCAGCGATTTAGAAGTTCTGTTTGTAACACTGGTTTCCTAATTCCTGTGACTGTGTCATAGCGGGGACCCACATTGTGTGTGAAAGTTACCTTTGCAGAAACATGAGGATTCTCTTTTGCTTGAACATGTTTAGAAAGACACTTGTGAACTGAAAGATTTCACCCTGACGTTTAGCGTCTTCTGTGTTCTAATAAGTTTGGTCTCATTTAAATTGT
Organism: Mesoplodon mirus; assembly: GCF_964341445.2. Lineage (NCBI taxonomy): Eukaryota > Metazoa > Chordata > Mammalia > Artiodactyla > Ziphiidae > Mesoplodon > Mesoplodon mirus. The sequence goes on along the minus strand of NC_138986.1, from coordinate 28,330,296 downwards.
CAACACATTGATACAAAAGCTAAATGATTTTCTTACATCATACATGCCTTCGAGTGTAATTAAGAAAAGTGATCTTACATTTTTTTGTATGAAAGAGGTTGAACTTACTAAACGTTACACTAGAGCTTGAACTATTTCTTACTGAGAGTCTATCTATTGCCATAGTTCAATGTCTCTTAAGTCAAACACTGGAGTTCATTACTTTTTTCCCACAAAGTAAAATTTTAAAAGTTACCATATGTTAAACATTCAATGTGCCAGGCATTATGCTAAATGTTTTGCATAATTAACTCATATAATCCCCAAATAACCCTGTTGACATCATCATTTCCATTGTACAGATGACAATACTAATGTCCAGAAAAGCAAAATGATATACCCAAGTTTATACAACTAATCAGTAGCTGAGTTAAGATTCAAACACTGGTCTGTCTGGCTCTAAATAAATCTATGCTGTAAACCAGTATATCACCTTAATATTTGTTGAATTTGGTTATTTTTGAGAGATTTTTTTGGGGGGGGTTGGTTCCCCTTTAACTCTAACTTGAATAGAGTTGTACAGTAAATGACTGATATCCTAGGATTACCTTTAAATGTCTTAGGATGAAAAACTAAAGAAGCTGGTGGAACAGAATGGAACAGATGACTGGAAAGTTATTGCCAATTATCTCCCGGTAAGTTAGTAATTTTTTATTTCTGTAAAAGGAAATCTTCTCCCAAAGATTTAAATAAGATATTGTAGGAGATGATATTAAGACATTACATATTTGCTTGTATATAAGAAGTAAGGGAGAAATGCCTTATCTATAACTTATATTTCTATTGTAATGCATATAATTAAAATTTCTAAATATATTTTTAAAGGATTTTTACAATGTATTTTAAATGTTTGCTTCTTATTTTATCTTTTAATTTTTTAAGATATTATAAATTAGCATTTTGATGATTTGTTGTATGGTAGATGACTAAACTCATGGTATTTTCCCCAAGTCAGCTTCTTTTAAATTTCCTATTTTTTTCAATAGCCATAATTCTGGTACCCTGGTTTAAAAATTTTGGCGTTCTTTTAGACTTATCATACTCCCCCATCCCCTACAACCAAGCAAGGATTAAGGAATCTGGGATTCCTTTGTTTATTCTTCTCACTGTTCCGTTTGTTCGGCCCCTTTCCCTCTTCTCTGGCCGACTGCATTGCCTTCATAACTGGCTTTCCTACTTGTAGCTTTCTACTTTCCCGTACATTCCAGACACCACTGACAGATGGAGCTTCATAAAATGCAGCTGTACTTTACTTTTCAAAACTAGCAACAGTAACTTCGAGTCTCACACATCAGGTAAACTGCCTGGCACATGAGGGCCTTCCCATATGCCTCAACTTACAGCCCCAGTTCTGTTTCCTACTTCCCCTCTGTAAGCAGGTTTGGTTGAATTCATTTCTGCTTTCCCTCCTGAGGGCTTTTGGCCCTGGTGACGCCACCTCCTAAAATGTTCTAGCCATCCTTCAAAGTCCATGCCAAGAGCTTTTCTGTACTCCTTCTAAGGAAACATAATTTTTCCTCCTCAGAAGATGCTCCTTTTTCCACCCCAATATCATTTTACTTTGGTCTCTTCTTGCATATGAATCAAATTCTGCCCTCTATTAGTTAATTTGTTAATTAGTTAATTTGTCTTTTACTTCTTACAAGACTATAAACTCTTATAAAACAAGGCCTATCTTTATTCATCTTTGTTCATTGTGCAATATTAACACTTGTGGTCCTAAATTGAAGCGCATCTCTTAGTTTGAATGGGAATCAAACTTGGGTCATTTAGAGTGGGTTTCCATAAAAGTCCAACATCAATATGGAATCTCTAAGAAGTCCTAATCCATGTGGGTACTTCCAAATAAAATACACTGAGGTTAAGGTTAAGTTAAATTGACAACCAGGTATGCAGTACGATGATCCTTTAGTTCACATGGCAGGACTATTTCCCTCAGGATGCCGAGCTTCTAATTTTAGATGCAACTTTGATATATTCTTTGTATGTTCTTTAGCTGTAAGTAATGGGCTCTCCACATATGCCCTAAAATATGTTCTTGAATGTTTTCACTGCATATTGTCCATGTGTGATTTATATTACAACAGTCTTCATGTGCTTATCACATCGTATCTGTATGACAGTGCATACTTTATCTTATTTGCCTAGAATCGAACAGATGTGCAGTGCCAGCACCGATGGCAGAAAGTACTAAACCCTGAGCTTATCAAGGGTCCTTGGACCAAAGAAGAAGATCAGAGAGTAAGTTCTTTCTCCGTTGGTGTGTGAATCACAATTATGAATATTCCCCAACATTGTTGACTGTTTCCCAACCTGAAGAAACAGGTAAAGTGTGCAAATAGGAAGCAGAGGACTCCATTCCCATATTTCCCATGAATGAAAGAGGATTTTTAGAAATTTTCTAAAGATCTTGTAACATGAAGAATGATTACACTGACTCATTACATAACATTAAAACATAGGTTATTTTTGTGTGTTTATCTGAAGGTGATAGAGCTTGTACAGAAATACGGTCCGAAACGTTGGTCTGTTATTGCCAAGCACTTAAAGGGGAGAATTGGAAAACAATGTAGGGAGAGGTGGCATAACCACTTGAATCCAGAAGTTAAGAAAACCTCCTGGACAGAAGAGGAAGACAGAATTATTTACCAGGCACACAAGAGACTGGGGAACAGATGGGCAGAAATCGCAAAGCTACTGCCTGGACGGTAATAATATGTCAAAAAATATATTGATTGGGAAGAATGAGGGAGTGGGTATTGAACATTCTGCTTTAAAATGTATGGTGAGTGAATTACATTTTATCGATGGTAAATGTTTCACAAGATAAACTAGATCCATAGCTTTTACAACTGGAAGAGATCTTAGAGTTTACCTGGTTGAGGACTTCCAGAATCCACCCAGCAGTGAGCTTGGGCCAACTTTCCTCAGCCTCAGTTGCCCCATTTGCAAAACGGGGTATAACCTACTTCGTAGGGCCAATGCTAGTATCAAGTAAAAGAAATGTCAGAGCACTTTGTAAACTACGAAACTCTAAACACATAGAAGGAAACCAAGGATAGACAGTTTGTCTTTGGTCTGAGTTCACACAGCTGGTTAAGTGACCAGAAGGAATTTGGCTACCATTTTCCTGATACCATGTTCATTTCATTATACACTTGGCTTAATTTTTTTCTTTTGAATAAAGAAAGATTGTATTTCTAGAATTATCATACTGCTTCCAGGTTTTTAAATAATGTCGTTGTTAAGCTTTCTTTTTAATGAACAAAGCACGAAAATGACCTCATTATGAGGGATATCTATGGAAGCTCATTTTTGTCCCACTTTCCCCATTTAAACAGTTTATAATGGATGTCATTTAGTTTGAGAGATACTAATTATAAATCTTACATAAAAATATTGTAAGATAGGAAATATTTTAAATATTTTTATTCTTGACTTCATAACCCCAAAGTGGAGAAAGGGTCATTTCAAAGAAGGCTATGGCTCTCATGGTATATGCAGTGTTCTCTTGTTCTAAAACATTTCCTCCCTCCTGGTTCAGTATAAGCTTAGAGAATTCAAGAGGTTGATAAAAGGAGGCCTTTTCTCCCATATGGTCTGAAAGGATATGCTGTTGATTCTTCCAAAAATTTAAGGGGCAATTGAACTTCCTCTTTCTTTAGCATACATTCCCCCACCCCCATGGAAATAGTAAAAGGGAGGCTTAAAACGGTTTTTTTGAATTGAGAAACTGTTTTCCTGAGAATTGAAAAACTTTAGTAAAAGTGTTTTGCAGTTTGAAAATATATTGGGGAGTTAGCCTCTTTTCCTTCTGGATCCCATTTTGCATTTTCGCCTCTGGTTATGGTTCCATTTGCCTGGTTATGGAACAATTTGAGGTAGTTTTCAAAAGGTGGGAATTTTTTTTACTCAAAATCTCTGGCTAGTGCTCTTCTAGATAAAGAGTAGACGCTGAGACAGCAGCAACATCATTATTGCTCACCAGACTTTACTGAGTGCCTGTTGTGATGTGTAGGCCCTGCTAAGCCACACTCAAAGGAGTAATTTTCTAGAATAGCCAGAACTTTAAGTTGTATTAGAGTCTTGTATCACAATCAGTATAAACATGAAGGGTGTTGTATTGGAAATATTCTTAACAAGGAAACAAAATGGCTAAAAGATTTCAGCATGTATAGAAAACTATGTAAGTTCCCTATTATGTAATTTAGAGAAACCTATCAATTTTTAATTAGGCGATAGTGGAAGCGTGATTTTTAGGAGGCAGAGAAGACAGAAACAATTAAAAGGAAAAAAAAAACACTCGTAGTGGACCAAAAGAAAGGGTCTCTGTTAGAAACAGTTTTCTGTCAATTATCTGTAATCTGAATTGAAATTTTTGTTTGTAAAATGTGTATGTGATATATTTCTGTGCAGAACTGATAATGCTATCAAGAACCACTGGAATTCTACCATGCGTCGCAAGGTCGAGCAGGAAGGTTATCTGCAGGAGTCTTCTAAAGCCAGCCAGCCACCAGTGGCCACAAGTTTTCAGAAGAACAGCCATTTGATGGGTTTTGCCCATGCTCTACCTTCAGCTCAACTGCCTCCAACTGGCCAGCCCTCAGTTAACAATGACTATTCCTATTACCACGTTTCTGAAGCACAAAACGTAAGCCATTCCTCAGAATTTAGTTGAATGAGAGAGATGTTATTTTAGCTCCAGGTAATAATGATACCTTTCAGGTGCATACTTCTCAGCTTTCATGAACATGACCATGATCACGATCAATCGAGAGGGGTAGGTGTTGTTATCCCTGATACGGATCCAGAAATGAGGATGTTAAGTGATTTGTCCAGGGTTACACAGCTCATAGAGATAGTACAGACTAAAATCCGAGTTGTTTGATTCTATCTTGCTGCTTGGAATCTAATTTGGGAAGTTAGTTAGCTTTTGAATGTAAATTTACTTAACAAGGTAGTGCTGAAGAAGAATGGGAGTATGGAGGTGCAGTCGTATCTAATACTTTTCTCTGCCCAAATGAAAAGTGAATGTAATATTACATTTAAAGAGGAAATAGTTTGACGCTGAAATTTAACAGATGATTGTAAGTTCAATTCTGGTAGTGATCTAGCTGAAGTATCTTAATTTATTCATTCAGTAAGTGTTTACCTTCTTACTGTGAATCAGGGGCAGTTTTGTGACTGACATCTGACATCTTTTATCTTCTTTTGAATCGGTGTGATTCTTTCTTCATTTCTTGATATTTATATTTAAGGGAAAAAAATCTTCAAAATGGGGTGGGAAAAGAAGAATAAAGAGAAAAAAATCAAGAAACTTGAATCTTAAAATCAACAATAATAAATGGTGAAACTTATCCAAGAATTCAGAGCTCATAAGCAAGTTCTATGCAAAACATATTAGTAGTTTTTACTCTTCTCTCTCTGTTCCATATATTTGACTACAGACCCTCCTGACTGGTCTCAGATGAATGAACTATCTTAAGAGGTGCTATACTCTTTCCTAAAGCTCATAATAATTCACAGAAAAATCTTTTTATTTATAAATAGCCAGTGCCATCCGTTTTTACCATCAAAACTTCTTTCATACACTCGTGAATGTATTTTAAATTATAGTTTTCTTTCTGTTTTACTCTAAGGAATACTTCCTATCAGGATCGATGAGCACCTTAAATTTCTTTCACTCTGTTGCTTTAGCTCTTTAACCATTATTAAAGGCTTGGCTAAAATTTCAAATTGGAGTTGGGTTTTATTTTGCTTTGTGAATTTTATCAGAAAAGTGTTTGTTTGTTTGTTTGTTTTCCTTAGTCCTAGAGCAAATCTTCAGGAAGCCAACAAGTCCCCTGAAGCACGTGTAACCACGAATGACTCAGCCTTTGTTTGTTTTGCCCTTTTTTAAATTTAATTTTATTTATTTTTTTATACAGCAGGCTCTCATTAGTTATCTATTTTATACATATTAGTGTATATGTGTTTTTGCCTTTTTGACATAGGTCTCCAGTCACGTCCCATATCCTGTAGCGTTACATGTAAATATAGTCAATGTCCCTCAGCCAGCTGCTGCAGCCATTCAGGTAAGCCCATTTGAAGATCATTTCGTGACGAAACTCATTAGCTACTCAAGGCACAGTTCTGTTTCTTTCATCCAAACGCTTATTTGCACCTGATCCACTGAAGTTAAAAGAAAAGGGGGCTGTGGGGAGGTGGGCAGAGTTCTGGCCAGCAAGCTGCACTTCCGGAGTGAATTAGTGCCAGAATTCTCAGGTTCTCTGATGTTAGAAGTTGAAACAATCCCTCCGTCAGCATCTCCTCTAGCCTCAAGTTTCACATCCCTCCCTTATGTCTGGGATAACATTCAGAGATTTCTACAGTGGCCAGATTCCGTTGGCGTTTATTCCACGCCAGGGCTGTTTGGGTTCTGTGTGGTCCCTCGTGAACCTCGGGCCACGATCATTGTATTTACACTTTCCCACCAAATCTTTGTCTTTTCTTCTCCCTTAACTTTTAATTTCAGAGACACTATAACGATGAAGACCCTGAGAAAGAAAAGCGAATAAAGGAGCTAGAGTTGCTTCTAATGTCGACTGAGAATGAACTCAAAGGACAGCAGGCACTCCCAGTAAGATGTCGCCGCCTACTTGATCTGGGCGGGGGATAACGCTTTCCCTTATCTTCTAAATATCACACTAATCAAGACTCCGTATATCCACTAATAATGTTTAAACACTAGGGGTTGCTTGTAATGAAATGCAGTTGGTATCACGATGTGTGTTGACTAAGTTGGAAGTAGTCCTTTTGTGTTGCCATAGAAACTCAATATCCATTTGTGATTCTCATTCTTGATTTTTTTTTCTTCAGAAGGACTGTAATCAATTCAAAGACTAGCAGAGAAAAAATGAAAATTCGCATCTTTTTTTTTTTTTTTACAAATCTGTGTATCTGTCGGGTGCCTATTCAGTCGATTTTTTCTTTTTCTATTATTCTTTTAAGCTAGATTTTCATACTTTATCATTTCAAACATGATTTGATGTATGTCCAGTATATACATGTAAAAAAGATATATATTAAATCTCTCCATAAGCAACATAAATGACCCTCTTTTGTTTGCACGCACAAAAGCTGTGTGGGCCATTACTGAATTCTGACATCTTTTCTAGTGATTGGGCAGCAAACTGGGAAAGCAGCTTGCACTTTGTAACGTATGTAATTAACCAACAAGGAGAATAAAGGATGTGATACCCAGTAGGTATTCTGAGGAGTAGATTTCTTTTTGGTTAAATAATAAAATGATTATGTGCATATGATAGTTCGACCACTTTTTAACTTTAGTTAATGTTTTGCAATTTCTCCTGTTGCGTGGTCATGCTGAAAGGAGACTTCTGTTAATTTGCTCTTCTGCTTTCCTAACCACGTTGATTTGGCAGCCCTTCACTGCATCAGCGCAATCTGTAGCATTAAAAAAGGAGTAGAAGCCACAAGAGTATATGAAAATAAAAGCAACTCTAACTCTTGAATCCTCCAGCCTTTTTGTAGGTTAGAATGAGAATAGCCCACTTCTTAATTTGCAGCAAACATTTATGATCCTATTGGAAATTAGGTTAAAGTCGATTTTTAAGACATTCCATGTGAGAGTTATACTTTGTAACATAATCCCTCTCTATGTAGTTTTAACAAAATGATGACAGTGAAGGTAATCCTATAGACGACAGGCTATACCATTATTAAAAAGCAGGGTCTTGCATTGATAGAAGGAAACATCTTGACAACTGTTTCATAGGCGCAAGTTTTGGATGATGCAACGACTTTTATCTTTCCTCTAACAGCATCTGATACCTTGTGCAACTTCATTGCTAAGTTCCTTCTCCCTTTTTCCTCCCTGCTTTTTCTTTATTCCCCCACCCCCTCCTTAGACACAGAACCACACATGCAGCTACCCTGGGTGGCACAGCACCACCATTGCTGACCACACCAGACCTCATGGAGACAGTGCACCTGTTTCCTGTTTGGAAGACCACCACTCCACTCCATCTCTGCCGGTGGATCCTGGTTCCCTACCTGAAGAAAGCGCCTCTCCAGCCAGGTGCATGATCGTCCACCAAGGCACCATTCTGGACAATGTTAAGAACCTCTTAGAATTTGCAGAAACACTTCAATTTATAGATTCTGTAAGTAGAATTTTTAAGGCAAGTTAATGTTTTTGGAAGGGGAATTAGGAAACGCCTCAAATTGTTGCCATTTTCTATGGCGAATATCATGTTACTAGCAATGTTAATGTAAACGTATGACTTTAGTTTCTGTGTGTATATTTTTTCAATATCTGATTTCTTAGGCTACCCAGATAAAAAGGTAGCTTTTCACATATTTCCTTCCAAATGCATATTTTTTAAAATAGTAAAGTTAATAACCTATAAGTAGAGCTTGGGTAATAGGAATGATATTTGGATTATTTTAAACTTTTTTTTGTACTTTGTTTACTCCTTTGTGTTTCCCTAAAATTGTGCTTTGCTTTTGGATAGCACATTAAGAATTATGTTCACTCGGAGCTTAAAGCCATCTTTCAATATATTTGAAGTCGTAATATGTTCATTTGTTGGCACATGGCTTTCTCCACAAAATGTTGATTACCAGTCCCAACTGGTTCACTGAGACAAACCATCTCTGGTGAAACAAACTTGAATTCAGTATCACAAAAGCAGACACTCAATTCATTTCCTTTGTTTCCCAGTTGGTTAAAAAGCATTTACTGCATCTCCCATCAGACAGAAGATGAACATTGCCAAAATGTGCTATCAAAAAGGTCTTCTTTTTGCTTTGAACTGCATGCAAGTGATAGAGTGCCAGGAGGTCCCTGCAGCACCAGGGTAGGGCCAGCCTTGAGGCAGCATGGGAGACGCACCATGCAGTGTACCAGAACAACTGTTCATCCCGAAGCTATTTCTAAGGAGGTCAAGCAAGCAGGCCAGGTGTTTTCTTTGCATTCAGCATCTCTCTCTCAGTGCTGTGTTTCAGGTGATGGCACACATCATGCACACACTGTCTCAAAGTTCTGTGCCTCCCACATTGTTTCAGGATCCTTCATCGCGGGGTGATCTCAGCAGTTTTGAATTCTTTGAAGAAGCAGCTTTTTCACCTAGCCAACACCACGCAGGCAAAGCCCTCCAGCTTCAGCAAAGAGAGGGCAATGCGAATAGACCTGCAGGAGAGCCTAGCACGAGGGTGAACAAACGCAAGTTGAGTGAGGGTTCACTTGACCTGCCTAAGCCCTTCCCTCCTGCGAGGTCCAGCACAATTCCACGGGTCATCCTTCGAAAAAAGCGGGGCCAGGCCAGCCCCATAGCCACTGGACACTCTAGTTCCTTGATATTTGCTGACGTCAGCAGTTCAACTCCCAAGTGTTCCCTTGTCAAAAGCCTACCTTTCTCCCCCTCGCAGGTAGAGCACAATTTCTGCACAGCTGTTACTAATTTTCAACAGACACCTGAACCTTAATAATCTAGAAACTAATCCTTTGGAACAAATGACTCATTACTGTTGTCTTCACTGATTTCATTCTGTTGTTGCCTCTGGCTGTTGCTAAGTCATACCGCCTCCCAGAGTGTAGGCTGTCTGTAGACTGACTGATGATTTTGTCATAATTCTCTCTCTGACTTTTTGGTGATTCTAAAGAGAGTTAGTTGCCTGGGATGTGCTTTTATTTCCTTCAACACTAGAGTTTAACATTTCTATTTCTTCCTCTTCTCCCATCCCTTTAAAAACTTTAACAGATTTTCTGTCTCTTTGTTCAGTTATTGTTATGTGATTCACTGACCCAGGGGAGGAGGGAACCAAATTATGTTTAGATAACATTTGAGCTGCAACTAGAAAATTGAAAGGTTCCAGTCCATCTTTGAATGAAAAAGTTTTGGGAGAAAATGAGGAACAAATGCTTAAGAAAAATAACGTATGTTTTAATTTCAATTTCTCAACATGGGCTTTTCTGAGTCGTGCCATAATATTTTATTGGCAGTTTTTGCCAATGAATGTTCTTATTTCCTACAGCTTTCTTAAGGCATGGAAATTATAATTTTTATCAAAGACTTGTGTTCCTTAATTATGAAAATAATTGAAGCTAAAGGATAATTTGGCACTTTAAAACATTTTTCCAATTATGCCTGTTGAGTCTGTTTTAAGAACAACTTAGGTATGAGCAAATGATATGCCCACTAAAAAAAGATCTTATTTATTTGCTTTTATTTTCCAAACCCTGTTCTGAAGTATATTAGTTCCACAAGACTTTAATGATGTTCCAGAAAAACATCTAAATATATAGGTATATAAGTTTGGGAAACACTGAATCAAACAAAATTAAAATGGCTTCTTTACTGCAGGACCTCTCAGAGTTTTTAATATACAGATGTGCATTGTGAATTTCCAGGAGGAGATTACAATATGTGTGTTTCCCAAATTTGTTCTACCTTGGAACCATTTGAGGAACACCTATTACTTTCCCAGAACATCAGTGTTCTGAGAGATACAGCTTAAATTATTCAAGAATTTTCCACATAATGTCAACTTTATATAATAATGGTTCATAGATCATTAAAGAGAAAAAACAAAGTATGAAAGAAAAAAATGATTACTTTCCAAAAAAATCACTTTAACACCTTTAATGTTAATAAGAAGCGCATCTCATTCTCTTTAATGACAAGTGTCACTTATTGAGAATGTTTTCTTAGGCTTTTGCAAGTTTTTCAGCATTGACTCTAGATTTTATTTCTTGGGAATCATACTCCAAATCCCGGGTGCTGAATTGAAATAAAACACTATGTTCTTGTTAGCATCACTGTTATCTCATATAGTGGGTCAGTAAAACATACCTACTTGTTAACAACATGTGATTTTTAAATTGGGCTGAGTAAAGAATCACTGTTTAAGTATTTTTTCTTTCTTCCCATATTTAGTTCTTAAACACTTCCAATAACCATGAAAACTTAGACTTGGAAATGCCTTCTTTAACTTCCACCCCTCTCAATGGTCACAAATTGACTGTTACAACACCATTTCATAGAGACCAGACTGTGAAAACCCAAAAGGAAAATACTATGTAAGTCTTTGTTTCAAGAAAAAAATTATTTATTTTATTTACCTATATTTAATTAATAGAATATAGTGCCCGAATGTCTGATCTATTTATATGTATGTAATTTTACTGATCCACTTGTATATACATAGTCATGTGTATTTCCACGTTGAATATGTCTGTCCTGGGCATGTTAGAACTGCCTAGAGGTAGAAGGTGGGAGAATAAACTAAATTACCTTTTGTAGTTCATTTCAAATTTTCCTATATATGCAAAGGTAATTTTAAAATAACTTTTCCATTCAGTTTTTCTGTTTGTTCAATAAGTCCTTTTCTTCTTCACCAAAAACAAGCTTTTTCAGCCTCCTTTCCTCTTTGATTATAAACTTCAGAATAAGAATGAGTATGGTTCTTTACTTAGTTCATACTTTTTTAATCTTATTTTTTTCTTTCTGAAATTTATCTATAGATAAATTTGCCATCCCCGGGAAAATTATATGATTAGAAGCCAAGGAGTGATTAAGTAGTCATTTATAGTCAATAAAGCCTTAACCAATTCAAAGAAATGGGAGAGAACATCAATAAGAATTATAAGAAACCTTTTACAAAAGCAATCTTATTGTTTCCAATATAAAACACACTTTAAAAGGTTAACATATGTTTTCTGTTGTGGGTAGATAAGAGATAATGAATAGATAAAATTGATTTTTAAATGACATCAGATCTTGACAATACTTATGGTCATTATAAAGGCTTAGGGGTACTACATGTGTTTTCAGAATGATTGAAGAAAGATGAGAAATATTTTAATGCTCTTAGTTTTGGGGTATGGTATTTTGAAATATGTAATGTACATATTATCTTTTCCCTAACAATACTCATCAGCATACCCTATTCCATATCAATGAGTTTATTGTATTCAGTAGAAAAATATTGAATTTAATAGGTAGAGAAATGTAAGGGACATATGTTCTTTTATATTTAACCAAAACTTGTTTTCCTTTTAAAGTTTCAGAACTCCAGCTATTAAAAGGTCAATCCTAGAAAGCTCTCCAAGAACTCCTACACCATTCAAACATGCACTGGCAGCTCAAGAAATTAAATATGGTCCCCTGAAGATGCTAGTAAGTTCTCACAAAGTTCTTGGGGTTTAGTTGGTTTATTAGCACAGACAGAAGTTTTCCTCTGATGCAAATGTACCCAATCATCCCTTCAGCCTCAGACACCATCTCATCTAGTAGAAGACCTACAAGATGTGATTAAACAGGAATCTGATGAATCTGGAATTGTTGCTGAGTTTCAAGAAAATGGACCACCTTTACTGAAGAAGATCAAACAAGAGGTAAACATGAGATCCTTTGGAAGGAACAACCTTGCTGTTTTTGGCCCTTATGGGCAGCTTGATGTGTCTGGGGGAGGGGGGGAGGCACTGTGTAACAACACCACTTTTCATAAAAGATTTTCATATAAGATGCAGTTACGAGGTACTGCCAAGCTGTAGGCATGCAACTGCATTTGGGAAGCCGAGCCACTTCTATTTCCTTCCTGTTTGAACAGAAAACATGTGAGAGAGTATAAAGGAAAGAGAAGGAAGCAGTTTTGTATTGTACTTTTTAAAATCACTGATATATAGATGGATGGATGACTGGTTGATACATAGATATTTAATTTTTGGACATCATGGAAAATTGAAACTAATTAAATTAATAGTATCTATTTTTTGGTAAGTCTTTTTGATTTTATTCATTCTAATGAGTGTGACATTGTATCTCATTGTAGTTTTTTTTTTTAATAGATCTTTATCGGAGTGTAATTGCTTCACAATACTGTGTTAGTTTCTGTTGTACAGCAAAGTGAATCAGCCATATGCATATGTATGTCCCCACATCCCCTCCCTCTTGAGCCTCCCTTCCACACTCCCTATCCCACCCCTCTAGGTCATGTCAAAGCACTGAGATAATCTCCCTGTGCTGTGCTGTTTCTTCCCACTAGCTAACTGTTTTACATTGGTGTCAAGAAGCATTTCCAACAGGTTCGATACAGTGCCTCTTGAATTTATTTTCATATAAGGATAAGTGGTTGAGAGATTGGCCATAGATTTACTTTTTCTTCAGCCTTACTGAGATATAATTGACAAATAAAATTATAAAGTTTTTAAAGTGTACAATGTGATGTTTTGATATATGTGTACCTTATGAAAGGATTCTCCCCCATTGAGTTAATTAACACATCCATCTCCTCACATATTTACCTTTTTTTCCAGTGAGAACATTTAAGTTCTACTCTTTGAGCAAATTTCAGTTATACAATACAGTGTTATCAACTATAGTCACCGTATTATACATTAGGTCCCCAGACCTTATTCATCTTACAGAAGTTTACTCTTGAGTTTAACAGTTTCATGGGAAGTTCTAGCTCTAGAAACAACAAAGCACTTCCTGTTTGCTTTTAGGTGGAATCTCCAACTGATAAAGCAGGAAACTTCTTCTGCTCAGACCACTGGGAAGGGGAGAGTCTGAACACTCAGCTGTTCACACAGGCATCGCCTGTGGCAGATGTGCCAGTAAGTACACGCCCATGTTATGAGATGTTGGTGGCTCACAGAATTCTGTGTGTGGCATGTGGGACCACTGTGGTTTTGGCATTTAGTGCATCATCCTTCTAAATATTCTCTCACATGCTTATTTTCTTATGATTATTAATGTTGAATATAAAGTGAGATTTTCTACATGTGTTGGAAATAGACTGTGTTCCATTGCAGACTTGTTTATTTTCTTGTGATCTGAGAGTCCTTGCCACTTAAAAAATCTGCTGCATGTATATACACATTTCCATGAAAACAGAATATTAAGTTTTACATCTTCTTTTAACTTACTTATTTGTCTTCTAAATGTAGTATAGGTTTCCCCTTCTATCTGAAAGTAGAGCATTCCTATGATACCTTTAGTAGGTCAAAATGACATAAAGCAAAGAAGCCGTTTACCTTCGGACATATCTTGCTAACAGGTGCAATAAATAAATAAAATTTAAAAAAAGAAACAAATATAACAAATAGAAGCAGACTCACAGATACAGAGAACAAACTAGTTGCTGCCAGAGGGGAGAGGGGTGGGGAGAGGGACGAAATAGGTGAACCGGATTAAGAGGTACGGACTCCAGTTATAAAGTAAATGTCACAGGGATGTAATGTATAGCACAGATAAGATAGTATTTTTTAATAACTGTGTATGATGTGTAATCTATAAACATATCAACTCACCATGGTGTACACCTGAAACTAATATAATATTTTAAGTCTATACTTCAATAAAAAGTGAATAAAAATAATGAAATTGAGATAAAGCACAGATACTCACACAATTCAAAACTATGGGGCTTGATGCTGAGATGCTGAGTGTAGTGCCTGGGGAAGGAGCTTGGTGGTGCCACTCTGACTGCTCAGGGTGTGTGCTGCCTCTGTAACAGTTGGCTGCAAAAGAAAAGCAAAAATTCTCTTCAGATTTCTTTTGGTTAGCAGTTAGAAAAAATATTAGGTACTAACGTAGGACTTTCGTAAAAGCAAAGTGGTGTGAAGTGAACTGTTGAATAGCAGGGGAAGCCTGTATTTCCTCCTTGCTAAGTTGTCTCCTGTTTGGTTTTATGTAGCATCTAGCATAGTGCGAGTCATAGTGTCTATAGTAAATTCCCTTTATTGTACCCGATATTGCATTGCTTTGGTTACCACCATTTTTTTAATAGACTATTTTTCAGAGCAGTCTTAGGTTAACAGCAAAGTTGAGCAAAAGGTGCAGAGATTTCCCATATATCCCCTGGCCTCACATACGCACAGCCTCCCGATCATCAACATACCCCACCAGAGGGGTATATTTGTTACAACTAGTGAGGCTACATTGATACATCATCACCCTAAGCCCAGAGTTTATGTTAGGGCTCACTCTTGGTGTTATTCCTTCCATGGATTTGGACAAATTTGTACTGACATTTATCCACCATTATAGTATCGTGCAGAGTAGTTTCAGTGCCCTAAAAGTCCTCTGTGTTCTGCTACTATCCATCCCTCCAACTTCTGGCAACCACTGATCTCTTCACTGTCTCTAGTTTTGCCTCTTCCGGAATATTATATAGTTGGAATCATATAGTGTGTAGCTTTTTCCAGCTAGCTTCTTTCACTTAGTAACATGCTCTTAAATTTCTTTTGTGTCTTTTCGTGGCTTGGTAGTTTTGTTTTGTTTTGTTTTGCCCTTGGTTAACCATCGATCTTAAAGTTTGCAACTTGTGAATGATTGCCCTTTCCTCTTTTTTTTTTTTTTATTTAAAGTTTTTGCCCTTTCCTCTTATGAAGAATCAAAGCTAATAGCAATTGCTAATATTTATTCAGTGTGTACTAAGTGGTGAGTAATAGTCTAAGAGCTTTAGATACATTAACTCGCCTAATCCTCACAAGGTTGGCAACATTATCATTTCCATTACACCAGGGGGGAAACTGAGGCACAGGAAGGCTTAGTCACTTACTCAAGATTGTATAGCTTCTAAGTGGCAGTTCTGGGTTAGAACTTTAGTTTAGTTCTAAATTCCATAATTTTCACCATTATACTATACTGCCATTAATCTGTAAGTCAAAAATATTTCTTTACCAATATATGAAATAAACAGTTCTCTCACCAGAGTTTAGTAAATTTTTAAAAGCACAAATTTATTAATCCATTTAACAGATGTATTTTGAGTGCCTGCCTCATGCCTAGAACTGTGTGGGACCCTGAAGCTTTTTGCTTTAGTGATGTTTGCCGCAGTGGGATTAGGGTTAGTACATAGCTGAGTTCTCAGTTTAGCTCATTGGGAAGAGAATTTCTGGCAGATACCTGCATTTTTTTCCTGCCAGTGTGTGTCAACTCATAGCAATCTACTCTCTAAAGTGTTAGAATTGTGTCGGCTCTCCTATTATCCAACCTCATTTAAATTTCAAATTATTCTCTTTCCCTTTAGAATATTCTTACAAGTTCCATTTTAATGACACCAGTATCGGAAGATGAAGACAATGTTCTCAAAGCATTTACAGTACCTAAAAACAGGTCCCTGGCGAGTCCCTTGCAGGTAATTATTATTCCAACATTGGTATCTAAAAAGTCATTCACTAAAAAACTTTTTTTTAAAAAAAAAGAAAAACATTTTAGACATAGAGGAGTGATGCTTTTAAACAACTCCCAATGTCTAAAAAACTCCTAAAATTCCTTGTTGCCGCTCATATGAGACTCACTGGAAATTTTTTATTAGAACAGGCTCCCAAAGCCTGATGAAGTGAAACATTTCTAACTGTGACTGAGACTAAGATTGTTAATTACACATGTGTCAATACCTCCTTCTTCTACTTTTAAAGGTTTTATAAAAAATTGGTATAGTTTAATTTTCGTTTCAAAATTTTTTATGTTTTCTGCTCCCTCACTAAGCCATCAAAACTCAGACCCTGTTTAGATTTTCAATGAAGTTTGAAATTAGATAGCTAGAAAAGAATTACAACATATTTGACTATCAGAATGACAAACTCAACTGTCAGTGTTATGTGGCTAATCTGTAGTTGAACATCTGCTCCCGGGTTTTAATATCAAAAGAAATTTCCCTTTTTTGAAGGAAGTGTATGTTGATGAAATACAACAAATTCCAAATTAATCCCGAGCCAAATGTAAATAAGGATGCAAATTTGTTCCCTTAAATTATTTAAAGCAGTTCCGAACATTCAATAGCCCAATACCCAGCCACCTGCTGAGCCCTCCCCTCCATCCTTCTGTGCTACACCGAGGGAAAAGCCATAGCCCCTGCAGCATGCAGAGAACCTGGATTAGGAAGTGGAAAGTCACAGTTGTCCTGTGAGGGAAAGGCACTGTGATTTGAAAGAGTGTCCTGTTCCCGGAAGGCCTTTCCCGTCACTGCAGTAGGCCTTCTCTCTCCAAATTGTGAGACTCTTAAGACTACCCCCTTTAAAGCATTTGTGATATTTAGCATTATTTTTAAGAAATACAAATACAGCTGGAAGGGCTGTAGGCACACTTTGTGTCTTAATTCCATCAGATTGCTCTCCTTGCGGCTTCTCTCTGATCCAACTGCTTTGATGAAAGGTGACTGTTGACTGGAGTGTGGGCTAGGGAAATTCTGTCCTTGCGGGGAATCTGGAGTCCTTCCTGAGTCAATCAGGCTTGGGTAGCCTTGTGAAGAAGACTCAGAATATGACAAAGAACTGGAAGATGAGGAAAAGAACAGAAGGGGGACATACGGGGGACGAAGAAAGGGGGTTAGAAGGATGTTAGGGCAAAGGTCAGCCACTTCACAATTTTACCTAGAGCTGATCCTAGATCCAGAATGAAAATGTTTTTTTTGGTTTTTCTTTCCTTCTTCCTCCTGGAATCATTTGGCCGTAGGTTTCCAGAGCATAGAATTTGACTAGTGCTATTAGTGCATTAATTAAACTAGGTTGAGTTTTATGTATATTTTGTAACCTAGGCTAGGATCTGACCGATATTTATAATAGTATCAAAAAAGTGCATTCTAAAAGCTGGGCCTCCCTGGTGGCGCAGTGGTTGAGAGTCCGCCTGCCGATGCAGGGGATACGGGTTCGTGCCCCGGTCCGGGAGGATCCCATATGCCGCGGAGCGGCTGGGCCCGTGAGCCATGGCCGCTGAGCCTGCGCGTCCGGAGCCTGTGCTCCGCAACGGGAGAGGCCACAACAGTGAGAGGCCCGCATACCGCAAAAAAAAAAAAAAAAAAAAAAGTGCATTCTAAGTGGCAAAGTGCAACATATATATATATATTTAGGGACAGTTATCATTATGTAGGTTGAAAACCCCTGGTTCTTTCCCTAAAACGAAATCCTAAAGATTTTGGCCAAACCAAATAGTGTTTAGCAAAACCTAAGTCTAAACCTTTATGCAGATATAAATAAAATATATCCAGCTAAACATGGTACAGATATAAAATATATATATTACATAAAATTTGGCAAGAGTGTCAGATTTCTGAAAAATAGGTTGTCTAATTTTTACCTTGAAGATTTTAATACTAATTAAAAAATAATCAGTATGGAACTTTATTATCAGCATGTTTATATTTTATTTGATGGAAATATTACTTATCTTTGAAACTCAGTATTAAGGAGTAGCTCTATTTTTTTTTAATTTATTTATTTTTGGCTGCACTGGGTCTTCGCTGCTGCGCGCAGGCTTTCTCTATTTGCGGTGAACGGGGGCTACTCTTTGTTGCGGTGCGCAGGCTTCTCATTGTGGTGGCTTCTCTTGTTGTGGAGCATGGGCTCTAGGCCCACGGGCTTCAGTAGTTGTGCCATGCGAGCTCACTTGTTGTGGCTCGCGGGCTCTAGAGCATAGGCTCAGTAGTTGTGGCACAAGGGCCTAGTTGCTCCGCAGCATGTGGGATCTTCCCAGACCAGGGCTTGAACCCGTGTCTCCGGCATTGGCAGGCAGATTCTTAACCACTGCACCACCAGGGAAGTCTAGTAGCTCTGTTTTTATTAATCAGTATTTTCTAGTATATCGGTGAGTCGTATGTGGCACTCTACAGATTCTGGTATTGTATATTGAGATTAAGCCACCTACGTACATCACATGGTGAAGGTAACATTTGTCGGCTCCACTAAACTAAATAATTGAGACCTATAAGTTGATTGTGGAGTCAATGCTTCTATCTACATTATATGGTTTTAGTGATTTACACTGCTCAAATATATTTTAATAACCTGCTATAATAGATAACTATTCATTTTAAGAATGAATGAGTGAATGGCATGCACCATGTATCTCCTTCATTTTGTGTCATGGAAACCTAGCTTCTCGTACCATAGAAATATGTGATTTCTAAAATGTTTCAAACTTTTGTGATAAATATCAGAAAATGCATCAGGTGATTCTAAATATTTAAGCATAGGTTGCCTATATTTCATATAACCCTGACTCAACAATAGTTATGTAGGCTTTTAAGCAATTTGGTAATTTTTTATTAAAACCATTATGCTTTATCATATTTCCATTGATAATTCAATTTGACCTAATTAGGCAGATTTCTCATGAACAGTATTGTTGAACATATTGTGCATTTGTTAAATGATCTGGCTATTCAACTTGAGTACTTTATATAACCTAGAAATTTTGTCATTTGTACTTATAATAAATGAAATGTTAAATGGGATTTTAACCAAACAATCTAGACATTTTTGTTAGAGTGCATTTAATTAAAACAACTAAATATGGCTCCTAAAATATTTTAAATTTCCAATACTTCTAAAATGTAAAATGTCATTTGTATAGTGCAGTTGATTGTCTATCCATCTAGTTGACTAAATAAATTTACTTAGGTACAAGAAAAGTTTATTGAAGACTACACTAACTGTGCAATTCTGTGTTCTGTCATTTCAGTGGTAATGATCCTTGGCTTAATTGTAGCTGTAACACTTTAGACAGAATAGTTATTGTTTTGAGGCCCCAAATATTGCAGCTTTATAGTTCAGCTTCTAATGCACATATAAATGCATGTGCTTCTACACGAATACGTGTAATAGTTACATTTCCTTCCTCTCTTCTTGGAACCAGCCATTTCCCTAAGGTGCTGTGATCCTTTTGGTGGGAAATGGTATGTGGAGACCAAACTCAGGGTGCTAAGTATGCCCATTTTTTATGCGGGTTGTCATTGAGAAGCAAAGAATTTTAATAACTCAGAGCTTTCCGTATAACCCCTAGTCCATAAGCTATAATGTTTAGAGGCTATTATAAACCATTATGCACAACGTTATATTTGGTTTTGAAATTATTTATACTTGATCTTTTTTTAAAAGGAATTTGCAGCAACTGCATAATAGTATAATAGTTGGATTTCTTCTTCCTTTTTTTTAGTTGCCTTAACTTTAATTGTAAAAACAAACAGGATCTCTTATAATAAAAATGTTCTGAGACATTTTTGATATTTGTGTCTTTCATATAGCTCAGAATATGTGAGATTTTCGGACCATTGTGCTGTTTTCCTCACGCTGTATGTTAGTAGAGAATGGAGTCTAGAAGCTTATACACAAATGAGGAAATAGACATTCAGCCTACAAAGCTTGCAGTTTGGGGCAGGAAAGGCAGATTCACTGTGGAACACTACTGGATTCTGCTGTTCGAAAGTTACCCTGAAATAGCCCAAGGCAGACACACACACATACACACACACACAGCTCCCTCAGCAAGGAGAAAAGAACTGCCTGTTTTTCTCAATGTGCTTTCAATTTGCTTTACATTTTGAAATAAATACATTATGCCAATAAACATTTCCTAAGGTAGACATTTTCATTGGTGGATCTGAAACTGTACTTAAGTTATAAGCCTCTGAACTTCTGTATTTTTCTCTTAAATTATAATTTCCTTTTATTCTTGTTTAAAACCCAAATGTAAAAGATGTGTTCATATGCTTTTTACTCACTCACTTTCCTCTTTTTTGTAACCACAGAATGACAGCCTTAAATTTTAATTTCCTGACTTGGCTTGTCCTAGCCTTACTTTTTAAAAACAGTGAGTTTAATTTAAGTAAATTTCTCAAGCCATTAATACTTAAACACATTTGCACAGCATCAAAGAATCTCACGATATTATTGCAAAGCAGTTGAAGCTCACTTCTTCAGTTCCATGTGCTTTGGATTGCTTTTTGCATGATCGGCATTGCTAAGGAGTGTAATAAGCTAGCATGCAGGCAACAGGCACCTGGGTTCTAGTGTAGACATCACCAGTTTCTAACTGCATGTTTTTAATTCATTAACTTCTTCAGATGAAAATGCTTTCATTTTTAATTGGGGACTATAGTATTTCCTCCACTTATCATGCAAGGTTTCTATGAAGATCAAATGGATATAATATTCCTTTCAAAATAGCAGCACAGGGCTTCCCTGGTGGCGCAGTGGTTGAGAGTCCGCCTGCCGATGCAGGGCACACGGGTTCGTGCCATGGTCCGGGAAGATCCCACATGCCGCGGAGCGGCTAGGCCCGTGAGCCGTGGCCGCTGAGCCTGCGCGTCCGGAGCCTGTGCTCCGCAACGGGAGAGGCCACAGCAGTGAGAGGCCCGCGTACCGCAAAAAAAAAAAAAAAAAAAAAAATGGCAGCACACTTGCCAATGTACATTGGTGGTACCTATTTTCGGGCAAAGGGTATGCACTGTCCCTGTCCTTAGAAACATAGGCAAGGAGGCCTCACCAACAGGCAGGCCCATTTGCACTCTGGTGTATTATTTCCTCTCACATGTTCTTTCTCATTCCTGTTCCACTCTGGCAGAACTGTGTCAGTGGGTCACCAAAAGAGATTGCTGATTCAACTGATTCCTGAAATAAAGGTAGTCAGATCTCTTTGGTGTTATGGAGATGAAACAACTGATTTACTGGTCTTCTTTATTTTTCTGCTGCTTGTGTTGGCATGTCAGCTGACATAGAAACAGTCCGTCTCCGTGTGACATAGATCTTTCCAGGCATTTCTTAGTGTTAGTGTGCTGTTGTTGACCTACTCCCCTGGATACCTCTGTATCCATTTGGTTCTCCCCTGGGTCACTTTTTTCCACTTGCCCTGGCAAGATTTCACATAGCTGTCAGTAATATTTCAGTGACCTGCTTTCAATATATCTTATATAATAAGCAAGTTTACCATGTACCGTTTTTGGGGTGAACTGAGAAAGGCTAAATGAGTGAGGAAGGCAAGTTGGGCTCAAATTCAGAGTCCTCTACCCCAGAGAGTGCATGACCTGGATTTTTTGTTCGTTTGGTTGGGTTTGGTAAACACTGTGATATTGAATCTTCCCTGGGCCAACAAAGATAGAATTGCTTTAGAGCAATTTGGCACTTATCTTAATATCAGTCGTTGAAAACCAATATGTGACTAAGGAAAGAGCTATTCTTCCAAAAAGTTGTGACATCTGAGGCTATGTGATTACAACTGTTGGGAAGTCTATCCACATGTAAGATGAAAAGAACCCTAGAGACACTGGGGACAAACTCCAGATTTGGGAAAAGTCCATCCCTATTAGCGATTGTTAACTTAGACGTGGGTGGGATGTGGAGGCACTGGTGGATGGCACACCCTCCATCACCATCTGGACCTTTGACTCGCGAACTTTTAGGTCTCTTTTCTATGAAAAGTTAGCAACTCTGAAGTTGGGAGCATTTAATTGTTTTGTGCAGACATAAGGAAGCATTTATGCGTGGGAAAAGTTTGATAACCATTAACCTTACCTTAGCCACACTTCATCTCAGGTTTATTCTTGACTTTCAAGATACAACTAAAGATTTCAACATTATCTCTTAGATAACTAATACATTTTAAAAGATGCCCCACTGGGAAGGAATTCTGACTTTTAGAATTTTAGTCCAGAGTAATTCTTTTCTTCAGATAAGTTAAATGGAATTATCAAATAATTCTTAGGATTTTGGACACCATTTATATCTGCCTATTATTTTTAAAAATGAAACAGAAAAACGTAATACCATCTTATAAGTTGTTTTGGTTTTGCAAAATCATTTTTTCATGACTTAACGCAAGTTTCTTATGAGGTCTGTGAACTGTAAAGCACATACCCTGCCAAGGCTATTGACAGTAGCAGCTACTGTATGAAGCTGCTCTATGAATATAATAACAATGGCAGTTCTTGTTCAGCATGATGAAAAAGCCATTCATATTCTAAGTGAAAATGTGGAGATAATTTAATTCTGACAGAAAACCACCTGCGGACATGGTCGTGTCTCATTTTTTTTCTTCTGTTTTATATAAAGGATCTGAGTATTTATTTAAAGTGTTTCAGCAGGATATCCCAGTTAGACCTCTGACAGTCCGTTTTCAGTTCACTTCTGCCCAGGGGCAATTAAAGGTAAATTATGGGATAAGTAAGATAACTCGCGGGCAAGAGGAGGAGGATGTGCAGTAGGATTATTAATGTTGTAATGAATTAGGGTAGAGTGACATGTCTGCAACAGCACCATGGGTTAGTCAGTTAACAAGAGTTCATGTGCAGAAATCTGTAATTCTTACTAATTCTTTAGTGTAAATGAAACTAACATTTAAGGAGAGGGAATGAGGAGGATGCACAAGGATCTATATGACAGTATTAAAAAACATCCTTCTAGCATGAAGACATTGAGTCCTCCTTTGTCAGAACTATTCCATCAGCTTGAAAAGTTGCCCCAGGGCCCCAGGGCTTCAAGGTAAGGAGGGAGAAAGAAATAGCAGGAGGAGGCGGCTGCCCTTTTGGCTGGTGGACTTCAGCATTTCCTTTCTTACCCGAGTATTCGACCTTCTGCTCTTCCTTTACCTTCACAAAGTAGGTATGTGTCTGCTCTGACCAGTATTTCCATTCATGGTTGTAAGAAGTGCTTGCTTTGTACTCTCACGGTGTGGAAAAGGAGCTGCCCACTCACGTTCGCCTTTTTTTCTGCGCTCAGTGGTTCTTGCACACAGTGGCTACTGTGTCTTGGTGTCTGTCTACACTGGGAGGTTCAGGTGCTCCAAGTCGTCTTGCCCTCCCTCAACTCTGAGCTTCAGGGCTTAGGTGCCCCTGAAATGCTCTGCTTTCTGAAATTCGGATAGTTCAGTCAATTTGATTTCTTTCTTCATAAATTTCATCTTGACTTGGGGGAAGCTGACTGTTTGAAAGGTGTTTTCAAAGTACTAACTAAAAATATATGGTACCTTCTTTATATTGATCTTGTTTTAAATATCTGGTCCTGGAGGAAGAGCCAAACATGAATAAAGTGATGAGCCATCTGGGAGATCCAACAAGAACACAGTCAAAGTCCAAGCTGAAAATATACTAAGCCGATAACTGTGTTAGATTCTCTTGAACAGACACTGGGAATCCTAAATTAAGTACTATGTTGTCAAGGATCAGGACTTGAATTTTACCAAGCGTGAGTGGTGCGTAGTAAGCACTTGTTAAATGTTGTCATTTAATCCACTGTGTCCCTTCCTCTCTTCCTTGCTCCTCACTTTTATCGCCGTTTTCACCTACATTCTCCCTTCCCCTTCATTTGTTTGTATGTATTCTTTCGAAATATGTATTTTTGGGTTTTGTGTGTATCTTTATGTTATTTTTTGCTTACATATAAGATATTAGCATATTAACATTTTTTATTCTGTATCTTCTTTTTTTTTTTTTTTTTTTTTTTGCGGTATGCGGGCCTCTCACTGCTGCGGCCTCTCCCGTTGCGGAGCACAGGCTCCGGACGCGCAGGCTCAGCGGCCATGGCTCACGGACCCAGCCGCTCCGCGGCGTGTGGGATCTTCCCGGACCGGGGCACGAACCCGTGTCCCCTGCATCGGCAGGCGGACCCTCAACCACTGCGCCACCAGGGAAGCCCTCTGCATCTTCTTTAGTCACTTGCTTTTAAGATCCATGTACTTTGTTCTGTGTACATCACTGATTCTAAGCCCTGCATAGTACTCATGATGGACAGCCATCATCTTTAACTTTTCACTCTCAAATGGTAGTTAGTATATGTCATATTGTTATTGTATGTCACATTGTCATATGTTAGGATGTCACAGTGTTATTATATGTCACATTGTCATATACGTTCTATGAGTGTCACTACAAATACAAGCTCAAAATTACAATGATAACATTAAATTTTATTTTGTTAATTGGATTCCTTGTGTCAGTTAGGTGTTTCAGTGCTGCACTGAAAAATGTTAGCAACAACATGTAAGCAGTCAACTAAACTAAAATATGAGATTTGGATGGGCAGATAACACACCAAAGAAATATGTATATGTAATCCACTTCCTTCAAACTAGAGAAACATCATTTATTCAGAACTGTATCAAAGAATGCTTAAACTACTCTGGTGATTTTACTTAGGAAAACATTAAATGTGACTCAATGGCAGAAGTCAGCCCAGAACGCCTTGTCATCTTTGTCCTGTCGCTTTTGTGATTCACAGTTCCGGGAAAATATTATGATAATCAATCTTGCCTATGTAGTATTTCAAGTTATGTATTGAGCCTCTGAGCCTTGAGAGTAAATATGTGTAAACTTGGATGGTGCCTTTACATTGGCAGTGAGATGGCATGACAGATTGGGCAGAAACTGGGTAATCTACTTAGTGTCCTGTGAAAGTTTACAAGTTAGAAACATGGCACTGTAAACCTTATGTCACTGAAAATTTATTCCAGACCCTAGGCAAGGAAGCCCCATCACCATACAAATACCACGTTCATTCAGAATTATCTTACCTATTTGCTAAGTCTGATGACTTTGACACCTCATCTAAGCACTTCTTCCTGCATTCCAAGGCCCTGCTGACCAGACCCTACAATTTCCCACTGATAAGAACTCTAATGGAAGCAGTGAGTTAGAGCCTGGATTCACATTTCTACTTCATCACTTCTTAGCTGGGTGACTTCAAGGATGTTGCCTCAGCTCTCGCTTCCTTTAAAATTGCCTGCTCTGTAAAACAGGTGTAATGAGCCATACTTATGCCACTGGTGTTTTGTGTGAGAATTAAATGAGATGATACATGTAAAATACTTAGAAGCATGAGTGGTGCGTAGTAAGCACTTGTTAAATGTTGTCATTTAATCCACTGTGTCCCTTCCTCTCTGTCTCCCAGTCCCTCCCACAAGCAATGTACAAACTGCAGCTTCCTGACTCTTTCATGTTACTTTCCCACCTGGGTTACCCTCTTTACCACTTGTCTATCTAAACCCTGCCTATTCATGCCCTTTGCCTAGAGCATTGCCCTGGCTGCTCGTTGGTGTTCCGTCTCCTCCTCATCTGGCCGTGGGACCACAAACCTTTCATCTGCCTGCCATCACTCCACCGGTTTCACATGTGTTCATTTTTTCTCTTAAAGGACAGCAGAGGCCTTTTTTTCCTTATTCTTCTTTTGTCCATGAAAAACATCCCTCTTAGATATCAGTACTAGGAATAGTTGTGCTTTTTAAAACCACTGATTTAGTTTTGAGCTTACAGACAGCAAATCTTATATCTGCCTGTGTTTCAGTTTCCTTCTTTGCATTGACTGCTAGAGAGCTCAGAGCCATGTTTGGAGTTTACATCTTGCTGGTACATTATAGTTCATGGCGAGTGTTTTGAATACAAATCTCACCTCATCTGCATATTATTTATTTTTTCCACATTTCTCTGTGACCCTGCCTTGTCCACTTTTTAAACTCTCTTTGCTTATATTTATTTTGTAAGCATCTTAAATCCTTTTGGGAACTAAGTGGGGCCCAAATAGTACATATTTTGGTTTGAAGCAACATGGAGGGAAGGCAGGAGCCAGGGCTCACAGAAGACAGACACAGGTTCAAAACCATTACACTAGTTACCCATAGAGTGGCCTTGGGCAAGTTATCCTTACTTTTTGAGTCTCCATTTCCTGCCCAGTTTAAGAGAGAATGAACCTCCCACTCAGGGTAGTTGTGCTGTGTAAATGAGATCATGTGTGTGAAGGATCCAGATGCTGCCCATGAGATATTAGTTCCATCCTGTATCTTCCAATGTATCTTTAAAAAGTAAGCCATCCAAGTAAACCGATATTTCTTAATTAATTGGTACTTAATTGATAAATATCCATTTTAATTGATAAATTTAAATTTTCATAACTCATCTTAATCAATTTAATTGTTTAAAAAGATATACTATGTTTAGTAGGTGTTGATCCATTCCAGCACCTACAGGAGCTTCTTTGCTGGGTGGATCAAGTACTCACCAGTTTGCTTAACGAGTAAATGCCTACAGCTCACCTTAGGTATCTGTGGGATTAGACTCATTCCTGTCTCCAACTCTGTAAAATCTCCTAATAGACAAAAGGCACTCAAGTGTGAAGAAACAGCTGTATCTTATCATACTGCTTGGAGTGGGTTTTCTCTCCTCGCGATAAACAATTTCTGATAATTAATATCACTTAAGAATGCTGGATTCCTGGTTGTCAGAGGGAAGATTTTATCTGACAAAGGCTCCCTGGTGTCTACTACTTGCTGTCTGGAGGTCAACATTTTTTTCTGCTGGCCCTGCTGGGACTGGGAATCCATTTGTGGGCTAAAGTGTGTGCTTCCCGGTCTGACCTTGCCGTTGCCTTCTCTCTCCCCGTTAGCCTTGTAGCGGTGCCTGGGAAACTGCATCCTGTGGGAAGACAGACGATCAGATGACGGCTTCCGGTCAGGCTCGTAAATACGTGAATGCCTTCTCAACCCGGACTCTGGTCATGTGAGACGTTTGCAGACAAGCATTATGGTTTTCAGAACACTTCAATTTCATTTGGGATATAGCATTCCTCTACATGAAACTTTTCATGAATGGGAGAAGAGCCTATTTTTGTTGTGGTACAACAGTTGAGAGCAGCACCAAGTGCATTTAGGTGGATGAAATCGTATCAGATTTCACCCAACTAAACGAATTTTTTTTAAAAAATTAATAAATAACAGTCTTACCTAAATTATTAGGTCATGAATTGTAGTCAGTTGTTAGTATCTTACTGCAGATATTTTTTTTAAAAAAAACATAAAATGATTTATCTGTATTTTAAGAGGACCAGTATTTTTTCTGTGATGGGGTTTTTGAAATTTTACACAAAAAGGTACTCCAATATTTCACTTTTCTCAATCACTAAACACAATGCATTACTATAAGTGTTGGCTTAACACCATGGAATAAGTAATCAATATTGTAAATGCTCATTTATGGTTAATAACATTGGAGGTACATTTACTGTACTAAACCATTTTATGAGGGTTTTTTGTTAGCTTGCTTTAAAAATTATTACTGTATGAAATAGTTTTATAAAAAATTATATTTTTATTCAGTAATTTAATTTTGTACATGCCAAATGAAAAAAAAATGTGTTTTGCTGCTATGGTCTTAGCCTGTAGACATGCTGCTAGTATCAGAGGGGCAGTAGAGCTTGGGACGGAGAGAAAAGAAACTTGGTGTTAGGTAATTGACTATGCACTAGTATTTCAAACTTTTTTATTTTATATATATATATACTTTTTTTCCTTTTGTAATACATTGGAAAACTTGTTTGGGAGATTTTGCATTTGTGGTTGTTTTTTGTCTTTTGTTATTGTCGGTTTATAAGAGCATGCATTGCACTTCTTTTTTGGGAGATCTGTGTTGTTGATGTCCTATGTTTTGTTTTGAGTCCAGCCTGACTGTTGTTTAATTCAGGGGTTATGTGTTTAATCAGCAGTCCCCATGGTTTCTAAGTGTATAGTCTCAGAACTTCCACACAGAACCTGTGTTTGCAGTTGGGTTCGATAGCCAGTTCCTGCCTTAAGAACATTTATTGCAAGATGGCCAGCACTGAACTTTTGATATGACAGTGTACTTACTGCCTTGTAGTGAAATAAAGCTGTGCCCTTATTTTACTTACTTTTGACTTCTGTCTTACTTTCGACTGTGGACAACAGTTACAATTTTAAGAAAATGGAGTGAAAGCCGAGCACTTTCCTCTGTTCATAATTTGCACACCATCTGAACTTCACTTGAAGAAGCCAAGAATTATAACTTTGGAGAAAGAAGGACAAGCAAACCAAGTTCAATAGTTCACAAAATAATCATGTGCAGAATGACAGCTGGGAAGAATCTTCCAGAATCTATCATTCAGGATTCCAGCAGCATTTGAATTGGGATAATGCAAGGAGAGGTCATTTACAAGGGTACTGATACCACGGATGTGGGCAGGGGGTAGCAGGACCACAAAGGGTAGTGCATGCTCATGGATGCAGGCCTGAAGGACACTGTCACGTGGAAGGGGAGAGTCATGGAAAGCAGGAGCTCTGGAGGGGAGCAGCGACCTTTGGAATTCTCACAGAAAGAGAGCCAAGGGTAATAAATCCCTAACTTTTTATTCCCTGTTCCTCCTATCTCTGCCAAGGGTCCTCATTGGCAGAACCAACCAGAAGCTAGAAGGTACAGGAGTACCTGGATGCAAGGCAGCTGATCAGCCTCCTGGGGTAGAGCCAGAAGACATTTTTCCATTGGGGTAAGGACAGGGCGACCCAGCCGAGGCATCCATTCTGGCCAACTTCCACTGGCTTCCGTCTCTCAGCTCAGTGTTCTCCTCACTATGCTACAATATCCCTTTCACATAGTTTCCTTACAATTTCCCTTAGTCACTCCTTTCCAACTCAGATTTTGAATTCTCATAATGCATGATGCACTTGGTGTTCCTAGAGCCAAGAAGTTGTTGTCCCTAATCATTAGTCTTTAAGACCGCTTAGTATTCTTTGATTGTCTTTCTAATAGATAATAACACATCATCTCAGTGTTAGGAAGCTTATTACATCCATGCACCCGCAGAGTCTTTTCCAGGTGCTAATTCTGCCACTTACTAGGAGCTTGAACTTGAACAAGTCATTAACCTCTCTGAGCCTTTTTTCTCCATCTGTAAAATGAGTTCATTCCTACAATGCACTTTTGTTAAATAATGCACTATACAAATGTTCGTTATTACATAAGCTTTCCATAATTAAGTGATGCATGCTGTGTGGTGTGTCAAATGTTCATCTCATCGATAATGTGCATTGCCAATTGCAGTGTTCAATTTAGGGGTCATTGAATAGCTATTAAAATAAATTAATGGCAAGAGTGAATTCAGCATTATGTAGAACCCAAATATTTACTTTTGCAATAAGCACATAACCTAATAACTAGAGACTAAGCACCTAAACTAATGAAAAGAAGTGTAAATTCAGGTTTTATGTATAAATACATTAATTTAGCACCCATTTCACAAGCGTCTCTAAAACCTTTATCTGTCCTGGACATTTTTTTAATCCTCCTGCTCTCTACCGCAGAGATTCCAGTACTAAAATAAATGGAAACAGCATTACTTACTACCCAAACAATGGTTGTCCTTTTGAGTCACTATGTGTAAAGTTTGAGTCCACATGTGCACATGCGGAGAACAGGAGAGACACAGAGAATATTCTAAACTGTCTCTCAGCCATTAATAGGGCTGATAATCCAAGGTGAATAAAATGTACAAGGAAGAACTTTTTCTCCTTAGAAATTATACAACATTAGAACTGCAAGGGACCTTTAACAACATGAGGGGCTTCCAATAAGAGGTTCTCCACACTGCTTTATTGAAAGAAAATCACTTTTGGAGCCCAAACAGTCTTGTTTTAAATTCAGACTCTGCCCTTTACCAGCTCTGTGACTTGGTAAGAGTTTTACTTAATCTCCCTAAACTTCACTTTACTTATATTGGAGATAAAAATACATCTCCAGGTTGTGGGGTATTGTGAAGATTATATGAAATAGTAAATGCATTCTTGCGTCTTTGTAAAATGTTGTCATGCTTATCGATGACATAAGTCACTATAATGACTATCGTCAAAGAAAAAGCAGGTCTGTAACCTAGCAACGGAGAAGTAAGTACCACAGAGGCCCACATCCTTGATTGTGTGTTAAATCTACTCTTTGTATTAAAATTAACTTTAAATCTAAATTATGTCTTTTCAAAATACTCCTAATCATTCAA
This sequence comes from Mesoplodon mirus, assembly GCF_964341445.2. Classification (NCBI taxonomy): domain Eukaryota; kingdom Metazoa; phylum Chordata; class Mammalia; order Artiodactyla; family Ziphiidae; genus Mesoplodon; species Mesoplodon mirus. The sequence continues at coordinate 28,299,707 of NC_138986.1, read as the reverse complement.
AATATTCCTAAACATATTTAACTATATGTTTCTCCTTCTTGTACAACTGTATGTAGGAAATACAGGGTATATTTTCCTTAAACGCATGGGTTTCTAATTCAAAAAAGAAAACTATCTAGTAGATAAAATGTGACGGGCAGATCTGTTACACTGCACTTAAAATACTTACAAATTTCGTGCTTATTTTTCTCCTTTAATCTTGCTATTATAAAATAAGGTCTTCCTTATTCATCATTTTTAGAGGGTAAAGGAAAGAAATCAGCTAAAAGGCAAAACCTCTTTTAAGAAATGAAGTGAAATTGTATACAATTATACGTAGTAACTTTGGGAATTACAGTAAGAGGAAGCTGAACTATAAATCTTAGGGAAATTAGCATTTGGGCAATAAATAGGTTAGAATTCTTTTTAATTAACATTTGACACAAATGTTCTTGATGCTAATGTGGAAACTGGAGAGACTGATATCTGCCTTATGGACCACGTTTCTCTTATTCAAGTAGTATATGTTCAGCACCTACTGTGTGCTAAGTGCTGTGTTTGAAGTTGTGGTTAGAACTCAGAACAACATAGATTTAAAAATCCCAGGACTTTCCTGGTGGTCCAATGGTAAAGAATCTGCCTTACAACGCAGGGGACGTAGGTTCGATCCCTGGTCAGGGAACTAAGATCCCACGTGCCCAGGGCAACTAAGCTCTGGAACCCGTGCACTACAACTAGAGAGAAGACCGTGCGACTCAATGAAGATCCCGCGAGCTGCAACTAAAACATGACCCAGCCAAAAATAAATTTAAAAATAAAATAAATAAAAATAAATAATAAATAAATCTAAAAAAAACCCTCCCTGCCTTTTGTGAGCTTATGTTCTGATGGGAGAGACAGATGCATAAGTGGACAATTATGGTACGTTCGTATAGGGGTAACAGAAACCAATGGAGAGGACCAGATCTAGACTTGGGGGAGCCACACAAGTTTCCATGGAAGAATCTAGCAGGACTGACAGACAAAACCAAGCTAAAGAGTGGGGCAGCAGGGTGAGGGTAGCATCTGAAGTTTACTGGAGAAAAACACCCAAATATAATGACTTGTCTTACTTTAAATTCATGATGACAAATTGAAATGGACACTTAGGCAATGGTACTGCCTGGAGATATTCTCTAGTGTATTTTTCTTCCCTCCCTCTGGGCAACCATTTCACACCACTTTCTCTCAGCCCTCTCCATCCCATCCCCATCCAATTCCCAACTTATAACCTTGACTCGTACACATCCATGACAAATATAAGTATTCACCATCCCACACCAAAGCCACCCACAGACCAGCACATGTACTGACATCCTTGCCTTCCCTCTTGTTAGCATGGACGAACACTCCTGGCTGCAAACATGGGCTGGCCCTTCCATTTGGCCTCTGCAATCCTTATATCCTCCAGGCCTCATCCTGCAGATACTATCTTTCTCCTATATGCTAGTGTCTTCCTCTCTCCCAAGTCATTCTTATCACATTAATATGGTCTACATCTCCCAGCAGTAAAAAGTAACACTCTCTTTATCCCATATCACCATTATAAAGCCCCATTTATCTGCTCCTCTTTTCAGCAAAACTGCTTAAGGGATCTTCTATGGTTTTGGTCACCACTTCCTCTTGTTGCATCCTCCCACAGCCCACGCCACATGAACTTTCATCGCCCCTACTCCATCATGTTCACCCTCGTCATTGTCACCAATGGCCTCCATGTTGCCCAATCCGGTGGTTACTTCTTAAGCCTAATTTACTTCACTCATTGGCAGCCTTCAACAGCCTTCACTCCCACATTTTTTTTTGTTTGTTTTTGTTTTTGTTTTGGTTTTGGTTTTGGTCGAGCGCCACGGCATGTGGGATCTTAGTTCCCCGAGCAGGGATCAAACCTGTGCCCCCTGCATTGGAAGCACGGAGTCTTAAACACTGGACCACCAGGGAAGTCCCACTCCCACTTTCTTGAACTACTTTCCGCTCTTGGCTCCAGGGTACCCTCTTCTGGTCTTTTTCCCTTTCTCACTGGTTTCCTCTGCTTGCTACTCCTTCTCCCTTTGGCCTTGAAGTGGCCCTTTCCACCTTCTCTCTACATCATTCTTTCCAAGGGATTTCAAGACTGCTGTTGCTTTAAGTACCATCTCTATCTTCAGCTGTAACCCTGTTCTGAAAGTCCAGACTCCTGTATCTTATTCCATGTTAACATCTCTCCCTCACCCATAGGTATCTTTTTTTTTTTTTTTTTTTTTTGCGGTACGCGGGCCTCTCACTGTTGTGGCCTCTCCCGCTGCAGAGCACAGGCTCCGGACGCACAGGCTCAGCAGCCATGGCTCACAGGCCCAGCCGCTCCGCGGCATGTGGGGTCTTCCCGGGGCACGAACCCGTGTCCCCTGCATCGGCAGGCGGACTCTCAACCACTGCACCACCAGGGAAGCCAACCCATAGGTATCTTAAACTTAGTATGAACAAAACAAAACTTGCAATCACTAAATGCTTCTTTTATTCTCATTTGCAGTAATTAGGCCTAATTTTTAAATTAATTTCTTCATTTCTCAAGCCAAAAATTTAAGTATCATCCTTGATGTCTCACCCCTCTTACACCCAAGGGCTCAGAAAGACCTGACTACTCTACCTTGAAAATATATCTTAATGTGTCCACTTTTCTCCATTGTCAGTAACGAAATTATTAGCAATAATACAATATGTGTTAAGTGCTGACTACATGCTGGAGAAGAAAGGAGAAAGAAGGAAGGTTCCCAGCAGAGAGAAGAAGACTGGTGAGATCTGAGAGGTCAGAACCAGGAGAAACCAAAAGGGAAACCTGGGGGAAAGACATGAGGCTGGAGAAGGAAGTCGTATAAATATTCTGCAAGCGTTTGAACTTAGTCCTTAGAGATATGGGGGGGGGGTGTCATTGAATGATTTTAGTTCAGGGAAATAAAATGATTAATTTACCCCTGATTTATAGAAATAATTCTGTTCAAATCCCTTTTTTATACATAATATAAACTTAAACCTCATGTTAGCAGGACCAAATGATCGCAGAGTCTGAATTTTATACCCAGTTAATTGGATTTTACACAGTATATTTCCTACTGCTTCTTAGTTTCAAAAGAATATGCTTTAATCCCAGAAAGTCCTATTGAAAACTATCGTTTGATCTGAAGTATATCAAGGCTGTTTTCATATTTTATCTTTTATAAAGTAATTAGTTAAGGAAGAATTGTTTGCATAAAACACTTTTCCCCTTTAAGAGCAGAATATTTTCAACCAATAATTTATCTAAAATCCTCCTTGTTGTTTTCAAACACCAAATCTTCAATTGACTTTTTAAAATATGGCATAGTCATTGATTTGCCTGGTGTTTTGCCCGTTAAGGAATCCTGCCAGTATTGCTCTTGAGGGTATCTTCAGCTTACTTTAACATTTCTTTTATTACACTCCTTAATCTAGAACATATTCTTATATTCCAGTGGTTTTCAGACTTTGGGGGCATCAGAAACACACTGAGAACTTACTTAAAATGAAGATTCTTGACCTCACCCACAGGGATCTGATTCATGAGTCAGGTGTAGACCTAGAAATATTTCAACAAGCTTCCAGGTGATTTTAAGGCAGGTGGTCTTAGGGGATCACACTAAGGCCTTAGGAAAAGCCTTCTAGTCCCCCAACCCTGTGCTTTCATTCTAACCCTCCCCATAGCATTCAATTCCAGTGGAGCCCATAATTCTTCATTAAAATTCCCACTGGTCTATAGAATATTTGAAAAATATTAAGCCCATAACTATAACAAGAATTTCTTAAATCCAGAGAATTACTATGTGACAGATATTGTTAATTAAGGCTAACCTTGGCCTTCAGATCCACCTTTTGTTTGATTTTTACAAGATGTGGGGAAGCATAATTTTATACACCGTATATCTGAATCTCTTTAATAGTATGATTCTATTGCACATGATCTATCAAAAAGGATTTTATAGCTCAAGAAGTTCAGCATATTAACACAACAAAACAACAACACTATTTTAATCCAGAAGCCCCTGGTTCTAAACCAGTCTCTAATCAACTAACTGAAAATCCTTGTTCAAGTCACTTTACACCTCTGTGCTTTGGGATTTCTATTTAAATGGAGGAAGTATTTAATCCTGTATATAGTTACAAAGCACACAGAAGTCCTCAGATCAAAGACAAATGAAATTCAAAGAAAGCTTTAGTAACCCAAAGACACTGGAGTACTTAAGATTGTTAGGTTTTCCTGATGGAAAACATCCTCTGAACTGAATTTGAAAAGTAATAAATCACCCTTAGCCTGTGTTTGGGAGTAGATGTTAAGGACAGAGCTACAATTTTCTTTTATTCACCTAAAGAATGTAAATTCACCCACCTATTTTTTATTGGTCCCAAATACCTAACGATGGGAAGACTCTTTCACCTTCCCTTCCTTGGTCAATTTCCGAGTCAGTGCAAGCAGTGACCAACAACCAGACTGAAGCACACTGGAAAGATGGTTTTGCGTAAGGTCATAGCCACTTGGCTTTGCTCAGATCATCCCAAATCCATTTCACTCCCCTATTTCAAATCTTCCAAAATGAAAAGACATTAGAAACATGTATTCTGGTTGAACATAGTGTATGGAAGACATGAATTAATGACACTCCATCAGGAAACTCCACCAAATGACAATGAGGGGACAAATAAGGGGCATAAATATACAAGTCAAAGAGAATAGAAAACAACAGGTAAGAGATATTTGCCAAGAATCTAAGTCACTTATCCAACAAATGTAATATTTGTTGAATATTTATTGAGCACTTCTTATGCAAGGCAGAGTTCAAAACTATACATAATTTGATATACATAATTTTCAAATAACTGGCCAAGCAATATGGTCTTGGATACCCCCAAAGTACAAAGAAAATGGCCTTTTCACATTTTTCTCTAAATCTTCATAACCATAACCATATTTCTCTAAACCTAAAATGTCCTTTTTCGTGTTTTAACATTTTATATCAGGATATGTCTTTAACATGGTCTGATTTTTTTCTTTCTTTGAAAATTGCTATTAAATCTGTACAGCCATAAAATTGATGATACCATAAAATAAAGGAAGAGCATGGGATTCTTGGAAAGCAAGAATTTCAGAAAGAACTCCTCAGCTTTTTTCCTTTTTTTAAAAAAAATTTATTTTACTTTTTTTTATACAGCAGGTTCTTATTAGTTATCTATTTTATACATATCAGTGTACACATGTCAATCTCAATCTCCCGATTCATCACACCACCACCACCACCACCCAGCTGCTTTTCCCCCTTGGTGTCCATACATTTGTTCTCTACATCTGTGTCTCCATTTCTGTCCTGCAAACCGATTCATCTGTCCGATTTTCCTAGGCTCCACATATACGCGTTAATATATGATATTTGTTTTTCTCTTTCTGACCTACTTCACTCTGTATGACAGTCTCTAGATTAATCCACATCTCTACAAATGAGCCAATTTCATTCCTTTTTATGGCTGAGTAATATTCCATTGCATATATGTACCACATCTTCTTTATCCATTCATCTGTCGATGGGCATTTAGGTTGCTTCCATGACCTGGCTATTGTAAAGAGTGCAGCAATGAACATTGGAGTGCATGTGTCTTTTTGAATTATGGTTTTCTCTGGGTATATGCCCAGTAGTGTGATTGCTGGGTCATATGGTAATTCTATTTTTAGTTTTTTAAGGAACCTCCATACTGTTCTCCATAGTGGCTGTATCCATTTACATTCCCACCAACAGTGCAAGAGGGTTCCCTTTTCTCCACACCCTCTCCAGGATTTGCTGTTTGTAGATTTTCTGATGATGCCCATTCTAACTGGTGTGAGGTGATACCTCACTGTAGTTTTGATTTGCATTTCTCTAATAATTAGTGATGTTGAGCAGCTTTTCATGTGCTTCTTGGCCATCTGTATGTCCCCATTGGAGAAATGTCTATTTAGGTCTTCTGCCCATTTTTGGATTGGGTTGTTTGTTTTTCCAATATTGAGCTGCATGAGCTGTTTATATATTTTGGAGATTAATCCTTTGTCCGTTGATTCATTTGCAAATACTTTCTCCCATTCTAAGGGTTGTCTTTTCGTCTTGTTTGTAGTTTCATTTGCTTTGCAAAAGCTTTTAAGTTTCATTAGGTCCCATTTCTTTATTTTTGTTTTTATTTCCATTACTCTAGGAGGTGGATGAAAAAAGATCTTGCTGTGATTTATGTCAAAGAATGGTCTTCCTATGTTTTCCTCTAAGAGTTTTATAGTGTCTGGTCTTACATTAAGGTCTCTAATCCATTTTGGGTTTATTTTTGTGTATGGTGTTAGGGAGTGTTCTAATTTCATTCTTTTACATGTAGCTGTCCAGTTTTCCCAGCACCACTTATTGAAGAGGCTGTCTTTTCTCCATTGTATATCTTTGTCATAGATAAGGTGACCATATGTGTGTGGGTTTATCTCTGGGCTTTCTACCTTGTTCCATTGATCTATATTTCTCTTTTTGTGCCAGTACCATATTGTCTTGATTACTGTAGCTTTGTAGTATAGAATGAAGTCAGGGAGTCTGATTCCTCCAGCTCCGTTGTTTTCCCTCAAGATGCTTTGGCTATTTGGGGTCTTTTGTGTCTGCATACAAATTTTAAGATTTTTTGTTTTAGTTCTGTAAAAAATGCCATTGGTAATTTGATAGGGATTGCATTGAATCTGTAGATTGCTTTGGGTAGTATAGTCATTTTCACAATATTGATTCTTGCAATCCAAGAACATGGAATATCTCTCCATCTCTTGGTGTCATCTTTAATTTCTTTCAACAGTGTCTTACAGTTGTCTGAATACAGGTCTTTTGTCTCCCTAGGTAGATTTACTCCTAGGTATTTTATTCATTTTGTTGCAATGGTAAATGGGAGTGTTTCCTTAATTTCTCTTTCTGATTTTTCATCATTAATGTATAGGAATGCAAGAGATTTCTGTACATTAATTTTGTATCCTGCAACTTTACCAAATTCATTGATTAGCTCTAGTAGTTTTCTGGTGGCATCTTTAGGATTCTGTACATATAGTATCATGTCATCTGCAAACAATGACAGTTTTACTTCTTCTTTTCCATTTTGTATTCCTTTTTCTTCTCTGATTGCCATGGCTATGACTTCCAAAACTTTGTTGAATAATAGTGGAGAGAGTGGACATCCTTTTTTTGTTCCTGATCTTAGAGGAAATGGTTTCAGTTTTTCACCATTGAGAATGATGTTTGCTGTGGGTTTGTCATATATGGCCTTTATTATGTTGAGGTAGGTTCCCTCTATGCCCACTTTCTGGAGAGTTTTTATGATAAACGGGTGTTGAATTTTGTTAGAAGCTTTTTCTGCATCTATTGAGATGATCATATGGTTTTTATCCTTCAGTTTGTTAATATGGTGTATCACATTGATTGATTTGCGTATATTGAAGAATCCTTGCATTCCTGGAATAAACCCCACTTGATCATGGTGTATGATCCTTTTAATGTGTTGTTGGATCCTGTTTGCTAGTATTTTGTTGAGGATTTTTGCATCTATATTCATCAGTGATATTGGTCTGTAATTATCTTTTTTTGTAGTATCTTTGTCTGGTTTTGGTATCAGGGTGATGGTGGGCTCATAGAATGAGTTTGGGAGTGTTCCCTCCTCTGCAAATCTTTGGAAGAGTTTGAGAAGGATAGGTGTTAGCTCTTCTCTAAATGTTTGATAGAATTCACCTGTGAAGCCATCTCATCCTGGACTTATATTTGTTGAAAGATTTTTAACCATAGTTTCAATTTCATTACATGTGATTTGTCTGTTCATATTTTCTATTTCTTCCTGGTTCAGTCTTGGAAGGTTATACCTTTCTAAGAATCTGTCCATTTCTTCCAGGTTGTCCATTTTATTGGCATAGAGTTGCTTGTAGTAGTCTCTTAGGATGCTTTGTATTTCTGCCGTGTCTGTTGTAAGTTCTCCTTTTTCATTTCTAATTTTATTTTATTTTTTTAAATTAATTTAATTTTATTATTATTATTATTTTTTTTTTTTGGCCGAGTTGGGTCTTCATTGCTGCACGCGGGCTTCCTCTAGTTGTGGCGAGTGGGGGCTACTCTTTGTTGTGGTGCGCAGGCTTCCTATTGCTGTGGCTTCTCTTGTTGCGGAGCACAGGCTCTAGGTGCATGGGCTTCAGTAGTTGTGGCGCGAGGGCCCAGTAGTTGTGGCTCACGGGCTCTAGAGCGCAGGCTCAGTAGTTGTGGCACAAAGGCTTAGTGGCTCTGCGGCATGTGGGATTTTCCCAGAACAGAGCTCGAACCTGTGTCCCCTGCATTGGCAGGCTGATTCTTAACCACTGCGCCACCAGGGAAGTCCATCTAATTTTATTGATTTGAGTCCTCTCCCTCTTTTTCTTGATGAGTCTGGCTAGTGGTTTATCAGTTTTGTTTATCTTCTCAAAGACCCAGCTTTTAGTCTTATTGATCTCTGCTACTGTTTTCTTTGTTTCTATTTATTTCTGCTCTGATCTTTATGATTTCTTTCCTTCTGCTAACCTTGGGTTTTGTTTGTTCTGCTTTCTCTAGTTCCTTTAGGTGTAACGTTAGATTGTTTATTTGACATTTTTCTTGAGGTAGTCTGTATAGCTATAAACTTCCCTCTTAGGACTGCTTTTGCTGCGTGCCATAGGTTTTGGATCATCGTGTTTTCATTGTCATTTGTCTGTAGGTATTTTCTGATTTCCTCTTTGATTTCTTCAGTGATCTCTTGGTTATTTAGTAATGTATTGTTTAGCCTGCATGTATTTGTGCTTTTTACGTTTTTTTCCCCTGTAATTGATTTCTAATCTCATAGTGTTGTAGTCACAAAAGATGCTTGATATGATTTCAGTTTTCTTAAATTTGCTGAGGCTTGATTTGTGACCCAAGATGTCATCTATCCTGGAGAATGCTTCGTGTGCACTTGAGAAGAAAGTGTAATCTGTTGTTTTGGGATGGAATGTCCTATAAATATCAATTAAGTCTATCTGGTCTATTGTGTCATTTAAAGCTTGTGTTTCCTTATTAATTTTCTGTTTGGATGATCTGTCCATTGGTGTAAGTGAGGTGTTAAAGTCCCCCACTATTATTGTGTTACTGTCGATTTCCTCTTTTAGAACTCTTAGCAGTTGCCTTATGTATTGAGGTGCTCCTATGTTGGGTGCATATATATTTATAATTGTTCTATCTTCTTGGATTGATCCCTTGATCATTAGGTAGTGTCCTCCCTTTTCTCTTGTAACATTCTTTATTTTAAAGTCCATTTTACCTGATATGAGTATTGCTACTCCAGCTTTCTTTTGATTTCCATTTGCATGGAATATCTTTTTCCATCCCCTCACTTTCAGTTTGAATGTGTCCCAAGGTCTGAAGTGGGTCTCTTATAGACAGCATACATATGGGTCTTTTTTTGTATCCATTCAGCAAGCCTGCGTCTTTTGGTTGGAGCATTTAATCCATTCACTTTTAAGGTAATTATCATTATGTACATTCCTATTACCATTTTCTTAATTGTTTTCAGGTTGTTTTTGTAGGTCCTTTTCTTCTCTTGTGTTTCCCACTTAGAGAAGTTCCTTTAGCATTTGTTGTAGAGCTGGTTTGATGGTGATGAATTCTCTTAGCTTTTGCTTGTCTGTAAAGCTTTTGATTTCTCCATCGGATCTGAATGAGATCCTTGCCAGGTAGAGTAATCTTGGTTGTAGGTTCTTCCCCTTCATCACTTTAAGTAAATCATGCCACTCCCTTCTGGCTTGTAGAGTTTCTACTGAGAAATCAGCAGTTAACCTTATGGGAATTCCCTTGTATGTTATCTGTCATTTTTCCCTTGCTGCTTTCAATAATTTTTCTTTGTCTTTAATTTTTTGCCAATTTGATTACTATGTGTCTCGGCATGTTTCTCCTTGGGTTTATCCTGTATGGGACTCTCTGCACTTCCTGGACTTGGGTGGCTATTTCCTTTCCCATGTTAGGGAAGTTTTCCACTATAGTGTCTTCAAATATTTTCTTGGGTTCTTTCTCTCTCTCTTCTCCTTCTGGGACCCCTATAATGGGAACGTTGTTGTGTTTAATGTTGTCCCAGATGTCTCTTAGGCTGTCTTCATTTATTTTCATTCTTTTTTCTTTATTCTGTTCTGTGGCAGTGAATTCCACCATTCTGTCTTCCAGGTCACTTATCCATTCTTCTGCCTCAGTTATTCTGCTATTGATTCCTTCTAGTGTAGTTTTCATTTCTGTTATTGTGTTTTTCATCTCTGTTTGTTTGTTTTTTAATTCTTCTAGATCTTTGTTAAACATTTCTTGCATCTTCTCGATCTTTGCCTCCATTCTTTTTCCGAGGTCCTGGATCATCTTCACTATCATTATTCTGAGTTCTTTTTCTGGAAGGTTGCCTATCTCCACTTCATTTAGTTGTTTTTCTGGGGTTTTATCTTGTTCCTTCATCTGGTACATAGCCCTCTGCCTTTTCATCTTGTCTATCTTTCTGTGAATGTGGTTTTTGTTCCACAGGCTGCAGGATTGTAGCTCTTCTTGCTTCTGCTGTCTGCCTTCTGATAGATGAGGCTATCTAAGAGGCTTGTGCAAGTTTCCTGATGGGAGGGACTGGTGGTGGGTAGAGCTGGCTGTTGCTTTGGTGGACAGAGCTCAGTAAAGCTTTAATCCACTTGTCTGCTGATGGGTGGGGCTGGGTTCCCTCCCTGTTGATTGTTTGTCCTGAGGCGGCCCACCACTGGAGCCTACCCGGGCTCTTTGGTGGGGCTCTTTGGTGGGGCTAGTGGCAGACTCTGGGAGGCTCACGCCAAGGAGTACTTCCCAGAACTTCTGCTGCCAGTGTCCTTGTCTTCACGGTGACACACAGCCACACCCCGCCTCTGCAGGAGACCCTCCAACACTAACAGGTAGGTCTGGTTCAGTCTCCTATGGGGTCACTGCTCCTTTCCCTGGGTCTGGATGAGCACACTACTTTGTGTGTGCCCTCCAAGAGAGGAGTCTCTGTTTCCCCCAGTCCTGTCAAAGTCCTGCAATCAAATCCCACTAGTCTTCAAAGTCTGATTCTCTAGGAATTCCTCCTCCCATTGCCGGACTCCCAGATTGGGAAGTGTGACGTGAGGCTCAGAACCTTCACTCCAGTGGGTGGACTTCTGTGGTATACGTGTTTTCCAGTTTGTGAGTCACCCACCCAGCAGTTATGGAACTTGATTTTATTGTGATTGCGCCCCTTCTGCCATCTCATTGTGGCTTCTCCTTTGTCTTTGGATGTGGGTCATCATTTTTGGTGAGTTCCAGTGTTTTCCTGTCAATGACTGTTCAGCAGTTAGTTGTGATTCTGGTGTTCTTGTAAGAGGGAGTGAGAGCACATCTTTCTACTCCACATCGTGAACCACTCTCCTCCTCAGCCTTTTATTAGTGATGAAACAACAGGTATTCAGCATCCCTACAAACTTTTTCCACTTTTCCCATGCACATCAGCACCACATGCTTAACTATGGCCCATGGGTTGGTACATATCCAAACCATTCCAGAGTAGGAACCCCCTTTTATCTCTAGCATCTAACCCAATTCCCAACATGTGGTAGGTGCTCAATAAATACTTGGAAACTCCATAAAAGAATATGAATATCCCTGTAACATCTTACCCTTGCCCTATCAGTATGACTGTGGTCAACCACTTCATCTCTCTGGGTCTGTTTGCTCAGCTACAAAATGAGCAAAATGAGCTTTGGATGAGCTCAGCTATAGACTCCTTCCAGCTCTAACCATCTCTGAGTAGGAGAGGTCATTCATTAAGATGTTGCAAATGGGAAACTACAGTGATTTTAGAGGACTTATTTGACGTGTGTATTGCTTATGAAGGTAATGCATTTAATAACTGTTATGGGCTGAATTTATGCTCCCACCCCCATGCATGTGTTGAAGTCCTAACTCCTAGTACCTCAGAATGTGTCTGTATTTGGAAATAAGACCTTTAAAGGGGTAATTAATGTTAAGTGAGGTCATAACTGTAGATCCTAGTCCAATATGACAGGTGTCCCTACAAGAAGAAGAGATCAGGACACAGACACACACACAGAAATCATGTGAAGACACAGGCAGAAGATGGCCATCTACAAGTCAAGGTCTGAGAAGGAACCAACCCTGCCAACATCTGGATCTCAGACTTCCAGCCTCCAGAATTGTGAGAAAATAAATTTCTGTTGTTTAATACAATCTGTCTGTGGTACTTCGTTATGGTAGCCCTAGCAGCCTAATATAATAACATTTGCTCAACATTAATTGTGTAAGAAGGGAAAAGGAGTTTCCACACTTTGGGACTCCTCCCATCTCTGTCCCCAAGCCTCACAATTGCTGCTTACATGGAAGTCCTTCTATTCCAACGAACTCAACAATACTACATCATATCACTTGAAAGCTATTTGACATATGGCAGCTCTCTTTGTGTCTTATGGCTGATTTGTATAACTTTACTTAAGTCAACTGGCAGCTGTTTCATCATGCAAAAGTCTTAGACAACTCATATCTAGCACTCTTATGGAAAATTCATAATGTAGAACAGGGGTTGGCAAATTATGGTCCCTGGTCAAATCTGCCTGTTTTAGTAAATACAGTTTTATTGGAATACAGCCATGCCCTTTCATTTGCATATTGTTTCTGGCTGGTTTCCTACTACAATGGCAGAGTTTAGTAGTGGCAAGAGACACCACGTGGCCTGCATATCCTAAAATATTTATTATCAGGCCCTTTGCAGAAAAGTTTGTGACCCCAGCCCTTGAGGAAAAGTAATCAAAAATCACAATAGGGCTTCCCTGGTGGCGCAGTGGTTGAGAGTCCGCCTGCCGATGCAGAGGACACGGGTTTGTGCCCCGGTCTGGGAAGATCCCACATGCCGTGGAGTGGCTGGGCCTGTGAGCCATGGCCACTGGGCCTGCGCATCCGGAGCCTGTGCTCCGCAACGGGAGAGGCCACGGCAGTGAGAGGCCCGCATACCGCAAAAAAAAAAAAAAAAAAAAAAAAATCACAATAGCAGTTCTTATTTTTGGCTGTGCCACACAGCTCATGGAATTTTAGCTCCGTAGACCAGGGATTGAACCAGGACCCTGGCAGTGAAAGCACCCAGTCCTAACCACTGGACCACCAGGGAATTCCCAGCAGTTTCATTGTTAGTGGTGAAGATAATGGATTTTGCTTCAGTTAAACAGATAGAGTTTATTATAATTTCTTCATTTCTGGGCCCTTTTGTTGGCTATATGCCATGACCGTTTTTGTTTGGGAGTTGAGAGCATCTGATATGTTAAACCATATATAATTGCCGACATTCAACAGAGTTTGACCTATAACTATGGTAACTTCATGTGACTCAATCTAATACTTCGGCCTCCTTCAGTGTGATCAGTTTCAATTCCCCTTTCCCTTTGTAGCCTTCCAACTATCTCAGTGGTTCTCAGTCTTGGCTACGTATTAGAATCACCTGGAGAGCATTTAAAACATTAATGCCCAGGCCACAGCCAGAACTGATTGAAGCAGAACTTCCAGGAAAGGAGCCCCACATTTGATATTTTTAGAAAACACCCCAGGTGATTCCAATGTGCAATCAGGCTCGAGCAGTTCTGAGCTGAGCTTTTGGCAACACCCAGGTGATGCGTGTTAAGGACTCCTTCCACTGAGATAGAAGAATGAGGGCAATTGTAATGAATGACTGAGGTCATCACTACTGCAAACCTAAACCTGAGTTAAATCACCTGGAGGGCTTGTGAAAACACAGATGCTGGGCCTTATCCTCAGAGTTCTAGATTCTGTAGGTCTGGGGCCAAGCCCAAGAATTTGTATTTCTAACAAGGTCCCAGGCGATGTTGATGCTTTTGGTTCAGGATCCACACTTTGAGAACCACTATACCATTACTATCTTCCATGGGCACAGTGCCTAGCTCAAAGTAAGTCTTTCGTGAATGCTGTTAAACCAGATAAATGGGAGAATTGTGACAGAAGTTACAGCTGGTGATTTTCTCTGTGCTAGGTGCTGGAGATATAGCAATGAACAAGACAAAAAGCCTCTGTCTGCATGGAGCTTATGCTCTAGGGAAAAATACAAAACTTTAAGGGTGAATATGAATACTACAAAAGGGAAACATGGAATACTATAGCAGCACATAGAAATCCCCTGCCTAATGGTTCCTAGACCTCTGAAAAACCCCTTTTAAATTCCATGTTGCCAAGTTCTGTCATCACTAGGTCAGCTAGAATCCAAGAACACAACACTTACTTGGGAAAATGGATGGAGAGCGTGAGAGAGAAAGTCAGAGAAAGAGAGAAAAGAGAGAACAAGCATGAATGAGAGCTGGTTGATATATTTTAAAAAGAGCAAAAAATGTATTTGACCAGGAGTCAGATCTAGGTTCCTATTTTGGTCTTGTTACCACTGCATTAGTCGGCTCAAGCTGCCATAACAAAATACCACAGACTGTATGGCTTAAAAGAAATGTATTTTGTCACAGTCTGGAGGCTGAAAATCTGAGATCAGGGTGCCAGCATGGTCAGGTTCTCGTGAAGCTTCTCTTCCCAGCTTGTAGATGGCCACCTTCTCACTGGATCCTTCTATGGTCTTTCCTCAGTGTGTACGTGTGGAGAAAGCAAGAGATCTCTCTTTCTCTTCCTCTTCTTAAAAGGCCACCAATCCCATCAGATTAGGACCACACTGTATGACCCCATTTAACCTTAATTACCTCCTAAAAACCCTACCTTCAAATACAGTCACATCGGGACTTAGGGCTTGAACATATGAATTTTATATAAATTTTGAGTGGACACTCAATATTTTGTTAGTCAGTGGTTGAGTCCATAGCAACCACTGACTACAAACATAGGTTTATTTAATCAACTATAAAATTATATTGTTTCTAATATAGCTGAGATCCTAATACTTCCTAGGAGGAAAAACATGGAGGTGTGAGTAAAGATGAGATGGCTCATTTCTCTGCTCCTCTCACACACATAGAGATTCTGGAATGCTGGCACACCTTAGAATGAGAGAAAGTCATCATTTTCAGTTATTTGAGCTGCTTAAGACTATAAAGACCAAAGACAGACTCAGGGATGCAGAGAGCTAGATTGTTGTCTGGGATATCAAGGCAGTTGTGATGGCCCAATTGCCCCAACTAATCTTCCATTCCCATGGGTCAGTTGCTGTTCTCTCCCAGCCACTCTGGTTCTATAGCCCTTCCCACCATGAGTGCTCTCTCCAAGTCCTGGTCCATTTCTCTCAACAGATATAGCCTCATGTTATCTCCATAACCATGAAATGACGTGATTGGTTTTGTCCTGGGCTTAATTTTTAAATTCTTTTTTGCAAACTGTTATCGGAAACCCTCATTTTTCAAGCAAAGTTCCAAGTAATCTTGTGCATAGGGAAATCCATAAGTAATGTACTACATCAATAATAGACTTAGGTCAAGTAGATTTTTTCCTTACCCTTCATACTGCAAGACAGTTGTCTAAGTTCCTCCAGAATTCCCTCTTTCTATTCCTCTAAATGCTCCCCTCTGAGTGCTCTCCTGGTAAGCATGACGTTTTGTTTAACTGTGTATCCCTGAACAGGATGGTTGTGGTTTTAGTAGCGGGAGGACTCAATGGGCTTCACTTACTGGAGAAATTCCCAGCAGCCAGGGCACACAGCCACAGAACTTCCCACATGATTTACAAAAACTCTCGGCATACACTGGAATTTCTGGGGCATACAAAGCCATAAATTTCAAATCCATTTGTAAGACTGGTTCCCTTTGGTTCAATACTTGTGTTTAGTGAATGGAATAAAGCATGAAGTAGCACGTTCCAGGGACAAAAAATCAGTTATCAGGCTATGTGGGCATTATGGTTTTAAAACAGTAGTGGATGGAATATTTCCAGGGCCCTTCCTCCAGACCCCTGGAGGAAGGGGTCTGACCACTTTTGACCACTCTTGACCACTTTTACTTAACATCTAGCTGTGTCACTCTTCTAGATTTGCCTTGCCTCTTCTCTCCATCATCGTACATGTTTTTTAGCTTTTTGTGTTCAGTGAACTTTACCCTTAATCTCAGGCACCTGGCCCCTTTGGCAGAGTCTTAGGGTGTTCTCCTGTCCTTCTATATCCCATGATTGCCTTCCCTGTCTTTTATTTTTGTTTATATCACTATTGAGAAGCAAGTCCCAAGGGTAAGAAGAAAGAAAGACAGAAAAGAAGGACAAAAGGAAACAAAGGAAGAGAAAAGGGCCAACATATGACTCAGAATTAGAGCTGCAGTGAAGGGACATCCTCTAGGCCAGTGGGCAGGAGTTGCATTCTTGCCAACCCTTCCCATTAGCAGGCAGGCAAATGCCTCCATTCAGACCATGTAAGTCATTTTGAAACTGATTGCAGCTGGAGCTTTTATTGGCATCCTTCTTTTGAAGTTGACTTTCAGATCATCAGTGGTTTTGTCTGCAGACCCTGGTGCCAAGGTGAGGTGACAAACCTTTGTTCACAAAGCAATATTCTTAACAGTTTTGTCCTGGGCTATGGAGCTGTCCGATTAAAGGTGAATATAAAAAGATTGGTTGGTGGATGGATAGGAAAGGATAAATGAGTAGGTGATATGATACAGCAAGTATTATAAAATGTTAATTATAGAATCAAGGCAGTGGGTGGATGCGTGATTGCTTTAAAATTGTTTCAACTTTTCTGGATGTTTAAAATATTCACAAATCAAATATTGCCGGGGAGGTGGGGAGATGAGCACAAAGCTAGCAGTGAGGTTAGTAGTAGACAATAAATACTTGAAAGCTGAGCCTGCAAGTAGGACTGTAGAGGTGTTTTTTTTAATTAAACGATATATTGTTATAATTAATCATTTCCCTACTCAGTATTTTCCAAATTAAAGACATGGATGTTATGCAAGAAGGAAAGTTATTACCATTTTAAAGAACTTAAATGAAACATACTATCAAATTTCAAACAACTGATCATTTATTAACACATAGAAAAAGTATGGGTTTTGGTGTCAGCTGGTAATGGGAAAATGCCATGACTCTACCATTAAGTCAAGTGACCATCTCTATGAGCCTTGGTATTCTCGCGTATAAAATGGGCTGGGGGGCTTCCCTGGTGGCGCAGTGGTTGAGAATCCGCCTGCCGATGCAGGGGACATGGGTTCGTGCCCCGGTCTGGGAAGATCCTACATGCCGCGGAGCGGCTAGGCCCGCGAGCCATGGCCGCTGAGCCTGTGCGTCCAGAGCCTGTGCTCCACAACGGGAGAGGCCATAACAGTGAGAGGCCCGCGTACCGCAAAATAAATAAATAAATAAATAAAATAAAATAAAATAAAATAAAATGGGCTGGGAGGGCAGGAGTGAGCGATGATGCCCACGTCTTACAGTTAAAGAGTTATAAATGTCACTTAGAAAAAGAAATCAACTATTAGAATTACAAAGACTAAAAAGACTTTTATGTTATTCAGATGTTTCAGACTGTCCCACCCCATGCCGCACCCACCAATTTGCCCAATGCTATCTAATAGCATTGCTGGAGCACTCTGAAAGCTTAAAAGTTCAGGAGACTCTCAATTAAACTTAACCTTTTTTCTTCTGAAGTACCTGGAACTCATAACACATTTAATGGGTTTTTTTCACTCAGAGAGAAAAAAATAGATGGAAATAAAATATTGTGATTTTTAACTGTAGTTCTTAAGTAATTACACAAAATCTATGTGTACCTATCACAGAAAGAAAATTTGCCCATTATTGAAACAAATGAAATACACTTGCAACGTTCCTGTGAGAAATCTTTGTCCCAGGTCCCTATTTAATGTTGCTACTAAAGAATAGGGTGGGACTTGCCCTTTTAACCTCCCTCAGAAAAGAAATGGAACTATGATAGTATAACAAAGCAACCCCAAACTTAGTGTCTTAAAATAACAGCCATTAGCTTTTTCTTGGGAACCTACACTTCTGCTTATCTCAGCTGTGCTTCCTCAAGTACCTGAAATCCAGCTCTGCTTCTGGATTTGGCTGCATGGGGTGCTGGGCTTGTTTACCTGGTGGCTCCAGAGAGTTCCAAAAGAGCAGGCCGGCAGGCACAGTCTCTGCAGAGCAGGCATGATGTCACCTCTTTTGCATTCTGTTGGTCAAAGCAAGTCACAAGGTCAGTTGAGAGTCAAGGAGAGCAGAAATAGGCTCCCCCCACCTCTTGATGGGAAGAGCTATGAAGTCACATTGCAAAGGGAGCCAAATAATTGTAGCCATGTTTGCAGTCTATCAAAGCAATCACCACATTCATCACTGTTACCCGGAAAGATGCTGCTGAAAGTGTCAGCACATCCTCTTTAAAAGCAATTGTGCAGTCGTGGACCAAATCCTCTGTTTCAGGACTGACCGTCAAAAGGTGAGAGGCCTGAGCTATGAAAAACCAATGTGCTTACACCTGCCAGAATGGCTATTGTCAAAAAGACAAGAAATAACAAGTGTTGGCAAGAATGTGGAGAAAAGAGAACCTTCATGCACTATTAGTGGGAATGTAAATTGGTGAAGTCACTATAAAAAACAGTATGGAAGTTCCTCAAAAAATTAAAAATAGAACCACCATATGATCCAACAATTCTACTCTTGGGTATAAATCCCAAGAAAATGAAAACACTGATTTGAAGATACATGAACCCCAATATTCACAACAACATTACTTGCAACAGCGAAGATATGGAAGCAACCAAACTGTCCATGAACAGATGAATGGATAGAGAAGATGTGGTGTACATATACAATGGCATTTTACTCAGCCATAAGAAAGAATGAAATTTTGCCATTTGCGACAACGTGGATGGACCTGGAGAGTATTACGTTTAGTAAAATAAGTCAGACAGAGAGAGACAAATACTGAATCTTTCTCACTTCTATGCAGAATCCAAAAAAATAAAACAAATGAACAAATATAACAAAACAGAAACAGACACACAAATACAGAGAATAAACTAGCAGACTTCCGGGGAAGATGGCGGAAGAGTAAGACACGGAGATCACCTTCCTCCCCACAGATACACCAGAAATACAGCTACACGTGGAACAACTCCTACAGAACACCTACTGAATGCTGGCAGAAGACCTCAGACCTCCCAAAAGGCAAGAAACTCCCCACGTACCTGGGTAGGGCAAAGCGGAGAGATTCCCGCACAGAGGATCGGTGCCGACTGGCACTCACCAGCCGGAGAGGCTTGTCTGCTCGCCTGCTGGGGCGGGCGGTGCTGGAAGCTGAGGCTCGGGCTTCGGTCAGAGCGCAGGGAGGGGACTGGGGCTGGCGGCGAGAACTCAGCCTGAAGGGGGCTAATGCGCCACAGCTAGCCGGGAGGGAGTCCGGGAAAACTCTGGAGCAGCCGAAGAGGCAAGAGACTTTTTCTTCCCTCTTGGTTTCCTGGTGCGCGAGGAGAGGGGATTAAGAGAGCTGCTTAAAGGAGCTCCAGAGCCGGGCGCGAGCCGGGCTAAAAGCGCGGACCCCAGAGACGGGCATGGGACGATGGGGCTGCTGCCGCCGCCAAGAGGCCTGTGTGCGACCGCAGGTCACTGTCCATGCCGCCCTTCCGGGAGCCTGTGCAGCCCGTCATTGCCGGGGTCCCGGGATCCAGGGGCGGCTTCCCTGGGAGAGCACACGGCGCGCCTCAGGCTGGTGCAACATCACGCTGGCCTCTGCTGCTGCAGGCTCGCCCCGCACCCCGTGCCCCTCCCTCCCCCCTGGCCTGAGTGAGCCAGAATCCCCGAAGCGGCTGCTCCTTTAACCCTGTCCTGTCTGAGCGAAGAACAGACGCCCTCCGGCGACCTACACGCAGAGGCGGGGCCAAATCCAAAGCTGAGACCCGGGAGCTGTGAGAACAAAGAAGAGAAAGGGAAATCTCTCCCAGCAGCCTCAGAAGCAGCGGATTAAAGCTCCACAATCAACTTGATGTACCCTGCAGAATACATGAATAGACAACAAATCATCCCGAATTGAGGAGCCAGGAGTCAGTGCTGTGCCTCTGAGGTGGGAGAGCCAACTTCAGGACACTGGTCCACAAGAGACCTCCCAGCTCCACATAATATCAAACGGCGAAAATCTTCCAGAGATCTCCATCTCAACACCAACACCCAGCTTCACTCAACGACCAGCAAGCTACAGTGCTGGACACCCTATGCCAAACAACTAGCAAGACAGGAACACAACCACACCCATTAGCAGAGAGGCTGCCTAAAATCATAAAAAGTCCGCAGACACCCCAAAACACACCACCAGGCGTGGACCTGCCCACCAGAAAGACAAGATCCAGCCTCATCCACCAGAACACAGGCACTAGTCCCCTCCACCAGGAAGCCTACACAACCCACTAAACCAACCTTAGCCACTGGGGACAGACACCAAAAACAACGGGAACTACGAACCTGCAGCCTGCAAAAAGGAGACCCCAAACACAGTAACATAAGCAAAATGAGAAGACAGAAAAACACACAGCAGGAGAAGGAGCAAGATAAAAACCCACCAGACCTAACAAATGAAGAGGTACTAGGCAGTCTATCTGAAAAAGAATTCAGAATAATGATAGTAAAGGTGATCCAAGATTCTATTTCCAAGATCCAAAATCTTGGAAATAGAATAGACAAAATGCAAGAAACAGTTAACAAGGACCTAGAAGAACTAAAGATGAATCAAGCATCGATTAAAAACACAATAAATGAAATGAAAAATACTCTAGATGGGATCAATAGCAGAATAACTGAGGCAGAAGAACGGATAAGTGAGGTGGAAGATAAAATAGTGGAAATAACTGCTGCAGAGCAAAATAAAGAAAAAAGAATGAAAAGAACAGAGGACAGCCTCAGAGACCTCTGGGACAACATTAAACACACCAACATTCGAATTATAGGGGTTCCAGAAGAAGAAGAGAAAAAGAAAGGGACTGAGAAAATATTTGAAGAGATTATAGTTGAAAACTTCCCTAATATGGGAAAGGAA
Organism: Mesoplodon mirus; assembly: GCF_964341445.2. Taxonomy (NCBI): domain Eukaryota; kingdom Metazoa; phylum Chordata; class Mammalia; order Artiodactyla; family Ziphiidae; genus Mesoplodon; species Mesoplodon mirus. Next base: position 28,278,671 of record NC_138986.1, on the reverse strand, counting down.
ATAGTTAATCAAGTCCAGGAGACACAGAGAGTCCCATACAGAATAAATCCAAGGAGAAATACGCCAAGACACATATTAACCAAACTGTCAAAAATTAAACACAAAGAAATCATATTAAAAGCAGCAAGACAAAAACAACAAATAACACACAAGGGAATCCCCATCAGGATAACAGCTGATCTCTCAGCAGAAACTCTACAAGCCAGAAGGGAGTGGCAGGACATAATTAAAGTGATGAAGGAGAAAAACCTGCAACCAAGATTACTCTACCCAGCAAGGATCTCATTCAGATTTGATGGAGAAATTAAAACGTTTACAGACAAGCAAAAGCTGAGAGAGTTCAGCACCACCAAACCAGCTTTACAACAAATGCTAAAGGAACTTCTCTAGGCAAGAAACACAGCAGAAGGAAAAGACCTACAATAACGAACCCAAAACAATTAAGAAAATGGGAATAGGAACATACATATCAATAATTACCTTAAGTGTAAATGGATTAAATGCTCCCACCAAAAGACACAGATTGGCTGAATGGATACAAAAACAAGACCCATATATATGCTGTCTACAAGACACCCACTTCAGACCTAGAGACACATACAGACTGAAAGTAAGGGGATGGAAAAAGATATTCCATGCAAATGGAAACTGAAAGAAAGCTGGAGTAGCAATTCTCATATCAGACAAAATAGACTTTAAAATAAAGACTACTAGAAGAGACAAAGAAGGACACTACATAATGATCAAGGGATCGATCCAAAGGGAAGATATAACAATTGTAAATATTTATGCACCCAACATAGGAGCACCTCAACACATAAGGCAAATACTAACAGCCATAAAAGGAGAAATCGACAGTAACACAATCATAGTAGGGGACTTTAACACCCCATTTTCACCAATGGACAGATCATCCAAAATGAAAATAAATAAGGAAACACAAGCTTTAAATGATACATTAAACAAGATGGACTTAATTGATATTTATAGGACATTCCATCCAAAAACAACAGAATACACATTTTTCTCAAGTGCTCATGGAACATTCTCCAGGATAGATCATATCTTGGGTCACAAATCAAGCCTTGGTAAATTTAAGAAAATTGAAATTGTATCAAGTATCTTTTCCAACCACAATGCTATGAGACTAGATATCAATTACAGGAAAATATCTATAAAAAATACAAACACATGGAGGCTAAACAATACACTACTTAATAACGAAGTGATCACTGAAGAAATCAAAGAGGAAATTAAAAAATACCTAGAAACAAATGACAATGGAGACACGACGGCCCAAAACCTATGAGATGCAGCAAAAGCAGTTTTAAGAGGGAAGTTTATAGCAATACAATCCTACCTTAAGAAACAGGAAACATCTCGAATAAACAACCTAACCTTGCACCTAAAGCAATTAGAGAAAGAAGAACAAAAACATCCCAAAGTTAGCAGAAGGAAAGAAATCATAAAAATCAGATCAGAAATAAATGAAAAAGAAATGAAGGAAATGATAGCAAAGATCAATAAAACTAAAAGCTGGTTCCTTGGGAAGATAAACAAAATTGATAAACCATTAGCCAGACTCATCAAGAAAAAAAGGGAGAAGACTCAAATCAATAGAATTAGAAGTGAAAAAGGAGAAGTAACAACTGACACTGCAGAAATACAAAAGATCATGAGAGATTACTACAAGCAACTCTATGCCAATAAAATGGACAACCTGGAAGAAATGGACAAATTCTTAGAAATGCACAACCTGCCAAGACTGAATCAGGAAGAAATAGAAAATATGAACAGACCAATCACAAGCACTGAAATTGAAACTATGATAAAAAATCTTCCAACAAACAAAAGCCCAGGACCAGATGGCTTCACAGGCGAATTCTATCGAGCATTTAGAGAAGAGCTAACACCTATCCTTCTCAAACGCTTCCAAAATATAGCAGAGGGAGGAACACTTCCAAACTCATTCTACGAGGTCACCATCACCTTGATACCAAAACCAGGCAAGGATGTGACAAAGAAAGAAAACTACAGGCCAATATCACTGATGAACATAGATGCAAAAATCCTCAACAAAATACTAGCAAACAGAATCCAACAGCACTTTAAAAGGATCATACACCATGATCAAGTGGGGTTTATTCCAGGAATGCAAGGATTCTTCAATATACGCAAATCAATCAACGTGATACACCATATTAACAAATTGAAGGAGAAAAACCATATGATCATCTCAATAGATGCAGAGAAAGCTTTCAACAAAATTCAACACCCATTTATGATAAAAACCCTGCAGAAAGTAGGCATAGAGGGAACTTTCCTCAACATAATAAAGGCCATATATGACAAACCCACAGCCAGCATCGTCCTCAATGGTGAAAAACTGAAACCATTTCCACTAAGATCAGGAACAAGACAAGGCTGCCCACTCTCACCACTCTTATTCAACCTAGTTTTGGAAGTTTTAGCCACAGCAATCAGAGAAGAAAAGGAAATAAAAGGAATCCAAATCGGAAAAGAAGAAGTAAAGCTGTCACTGTTTGCAGATGACATGATACTATACATAGAGAATCCTAAAGATGCTACCAGAAAACTACTAGAGCTAATCAATGAATTTGGTAAAGTAGCAGGATACAAAATTAATGCACAGAAATCTCTGGTATTCCTGTATACTAATGATGGAAAATCTGAAAGTGAAATCAAGGAGACACTCCCATTTGCCATTGCAACAAAAAGAATAAAATATCTAGGAATAAACCTACCTAAGGAGACAAAAGACCTGTATGCAGAAAATTATAAGACACTGATGAAAGAAATTAAAGATGATACAGATAGGTGGAGAGATGTACCATGTTCTTGGATTGGAAGAATCAACATTGTGAAAATGACTCTACTACCCAAAGCAATCTACAGATTCAATGCAATCCCTATCAAACTACCACTGGCATTTTTCACAGAACTAGAACAAAAAATTTCACAATTTGTATGGAAACACAAAAGACCCCGAATAGCCAAAGCAATCTTGAGAACGAAAAATGGAGCTGGAGGAATCAGGCTCCCTGACTTCAGACTATACTACAAAGCTACAGTAATCAAGACAGTGTGTTACTGGCACAAAAACAGAAAGATAGATCAATGGAACAGGATAGAAAGCTCAGAGATAAACCCACGCACGTATGGTCACCTTATCTTTGATAAAGGAGGCAGGAATGTACAGTGGAGAAAGGACAGTCGCTTCAATAATTGGTGCTGGGAAAACCGGACAGGGACATGTAAGAGTATGAGATTAGATCACTCCCTAACACCATACACAAAAATAAACTCAAAATGGATCAAAGACCTAAATGTAAGGCCAGACACTATCAAACTCTTAGAGGAAAACATAGGCAGAACACTCTATGACATAAATTACAGTAAGATCCTTTTTGACCCACCTCCTAGAGAAATGGAAATAAAAGCAAAAATAAACACATGGGACCTAATGAAACTTAAAAGCTTTTGCACAGCAAAGGAAACCATGAACAAGACCAAAAGACAACCCTCAGAATGGGAGAAAATATTTGCAAATGAAGTAACTGACAAAGGATTAATCTCCAAAATTTATAAGCAGCTCATGCAGCTCAATAACAAAAAAACAAACAACCCAATCTAAAAATGGGCAGAAGACCTAAATAGACATTTCTCCACAGAAGATATACAGACTGCCAACAAACACATGAAAGGATGCTCAACATCTTTACTCATTAGAGAAATGCAAATCAAAACTACAATGAGATGTCATCTCACACCAGTCAGAATGGCCATCATCAAAAAATCTAGAAACAATAAATGCTGGAGAGGGTGTGGAAAAAAGGGAACACTCTTACACTGCTGGTGGGAATGTGAATTGGTACAGCCACTATGGAGAACGGTATGGAGGTTCCTTAAAAAACTACAAATAGAACTACCATATGACCCAGCAATCCCACTACTGGGCATATACCCTGAGAAAACCATAATTCAAAAAGAGTCATGTACCAAAATGTTCATTGCAGCCCTATTTACAATATCCCAGAGATGGAAACAACCTAAGTGTCCATCATCAGATGAATGGATAAAGAAGATGTGGCACATATATACAATGGAATATTAGTCAGCCATAAAAAGAAACAAAATTGAGCTATTTGTAATGAGGTGGATGGACCTAGAGTCTGTCATACAGAGTGAAGTAAGTCAGAAAGAGAAAGACAAATACTGTATGCTGACACATATATATGGAATTTAAGAAAAAAAAATGTCATGAAGAACATAGGGGTAAGACAGGAATAAAGACACAGACCTACTAGAGAATGGACTTGAGGATATGGGGAGGGGGAAGGGTAAGCTGTGACAAAGTGAGAGAGAGGCATGGACATATATACACTACCAAACGTAAGGTAGATAGCTAGTGGGAAGCAGCCGCATAGCACAGGGAGATCAGCTCGGTGCTTTGTGACCGCCTGGAGGGGTGGGATAGGGAGGGTGGGAGGGAGACGCAAAAGGGAGGGGATATGGGAACATATGTATATGTATAACTGATTAAATTTGTTATAAAGCAGAGAAAAATAAAATTAAAAAAATGTCTGTAAAAAAAAAAAAACTAGCAGTTACCAGGGGGAAGAGGACTAGGGGGAGGGGTAGGATAGGTGAAGGGGATTAAGAGATACAAGCTACTATGTATAAAATAAATAAGGTACAAGGATGTAATGTATACCACAGAGAATATAGCCACTATTTTATCATAACATTATATGGAGTATAATCTATAAAAATATCAAATTACTATGTTGTACACCTAAAACTAAGATAATATTGTAAGTCAACTATACTTCAATTTAAAAAACCAAGGCGATAATATCTGAATATTTTATAATATTACTTTGGACAGAGAATAAAAAGCAATTGATAACCTGATGGCTAGTCTCTGAGTCTCTTGATGTCAAGAAATTGATGTCTTGATGTCATGGTTTATCTTTAAATAATCAAAATTAGACCTAGCGCAGAAAACACAGTTATACCTGCATTAGACACAAAAGTATCTTTAGTAGTTTACTACCACATTAACATGCATGGTACAGAGGGCACTCCAGCAGGATCTTGAAAAATGGTTTTTCTCTAGGTGAGATTGTGAAAGGCCTGGGATGCCTGTTTTCCACAGGCCTCACCTCAGGGGCTGTATTCCATAGAATATTCTGGATTCCTTAGCTGGAAGTAATCTTTCTCCCCTCTTACACAAAGCGTTTTATTTTTATCTCTCTTTCAACACTTAAACTTTCTCCATTATCTTTTATACACATAATTCTTCTTCCTCCCAAGATTTGTTTGTCATGTCTTCTTTTTTGTGTTCATCTTTGTGTCTCTCGTAGCACTTTATAAAGTGCCTCTTTGATATTGGAGCTAGCAGGGCTGCTCTTTAGTTGTACTGGGCATTCATGGCTGGTGTCCATTCTGATTGCTCAGTAGCCATGCTGTATCATTCATAAGGACACACACACACACACACACTCATTTAATTAAAGAATCTGTGGGCATTGAATGCATCATTATAGGGGATTATATACTCCAAAATGCCTTCCTATTACAACATAACGAGATCCTATACAAATTTCCACAAACATACTTTCTAAAGAATTTTTTTTAGCCTCACAAGAAAGTAAAAGGAATATCTAAACCCTCCACCCAATTCAACGAAGACAAAAATAAGATGATGAAGAAGTAGCAGACAAAATCCAAACAGTGAGCAGCAAATAATTCCAAAAGCTGAAGTCACCCTAGGAGAAAATACTCACCCCAGCTATGGAATGGGGAGGCTTCCACATTAATCCAAGACCCTCAAGGGGTACTAAAATGCTTCTAAGTTGGTAGCCATGGTAGACAAAATTCTAAACAAGACCCCTCCCCCAAGATTCCTGTGCCCTAGTTATTCAATCAAACGCTCATCTAGGTGCTGCTCTGAAAGAATTTTGCAGATGTTATTATAGCCCCAAGTCAGAGACTCCATTGGTGGGCTTGACCCAGACAGGTAAGCCCTTTAAAAGCAGATAATTTTCTCCAGAAAGTAGCAAAAGAGGAAGTCAGAAAGCCTCATGGGGATTCATACCCATTGTTGGCTTTGAAGATAGAGGGGGGCCTTGGGCCAGGACCAGAGAGAAGTCTCTAGAAGCTGAGAGTTGCCTCCACCTGACAGCCAACAAGGAAATGAGGACCACAGGGAAGATAATTCTGCCAACAGCCTGGACGTGCTTGGAAGCAGGCTCTTCCCCAGAACCTCCAGATAAGAGCTGAGTTCGGCCAGCACCTTGACTTCAGCCTGTGAGGCCCTAAGCAGAGAACCCAGCCAGACCTTCCGAAATTGCTCACCACATAACTGTGAGCTAATAATTAGGGGTTGCTTGAAGTTGCTAAGCCTGTGGTAATTTGTTATGCGGCAACATATGACTCTGCAGTTTAAAGGTGTGAAGTTTAAAGAGGAGAGGGAATATGAGTAGTCTATTCTTGAGAAGTGGTCATAAGGAAAACTGTCATTAGGCAAAACCAAGTTTCAGTTAAGGCACAGAAGTGAGGGCAGCGTTAACGTTTGCCATGCGCTTGTCAAAATGAGAAGATGATGAGTTCAACAGAAAGACGCTGACAGATACCATTATCAAGTGTAGGGTCTGGCTTACTTTCTTTTTTTTTTCTCTTTCTTTTTTTTTCCCTTTTGTCTTTCTTTCTTTTGTAAAATCAAGGGATAGCTAAATATAAAGTTACATTTTATAAAGATAGCTTTTCTTTTGTATCCTTTCAGTTTTATTGAGATATAATTGAAATACAGCACTAAGATTAAGGTGTACAGTATAGTGATTTGAATTCCATACATCATGAAATGGTTACCACAATAAGTTTAGTGAACATCCATTGTCTCATATAGATACAAAAGAAAAGAAGAAGAAAAAAATATTTTTTCCTTATGATAAGAACTCTTAGGATTTACTCTCTTAATAATTTTCAACTATAACATATGGCATGTTATATTTAGCATGCTGTATATTACATCCCTAGTACTTATTTATCTTATAACTGGAAGTTTGTACCTTTTGGCTGCCTTCATCCCATTCACCCTCCCCCCACTCCCAAGATGGCTTTTCATAAAGCAGAAGATAACACAGTCAGAGGGAAATAAAGTTTCCCAGGTCTCAAAAAGTTCCCCAACGTCTGTTGACAGGGATGGAATTAACTACCTGAACCACAGCTTCTATCTCAGCCACACCTTGGGGGTGTCCTGAGATGCCTCAAGGACAGCTGGAGGTGGGGACTGTAGCATTTCAGGGTTGTCTCCCCAGTTTTCTGTGGGTCAGCTTCAGACTCATCCTGACAAGCTTTCTACCTCCCAACTCCAGGTGTGAAAATCTCAGGGAGAGAAACTCATGGACCGTGCAGGAGTCAATGCTGGCTTGGGTCAGGTTTGCTAGGAGAAGAGCCTGTGAAGGGGCTATGTGTTCAAGTCATTTACAGTGAAAGTGCTCTCAGGAGAAAAGGAACGAGGGAGCAGGGACAGGCAAGGGGAAAGAAACCAAACAAGTGTGCGATTTCAAGCAAAATTCCAGCTTCAGCCTGATCCTGCGGGAAGCTCTGGAATGCAAACGGCGCTCAAAGTTTGTCCAGATACAGGGCAAGTTTGTGGCACTTTTAAACTGACCAGCTGGTCATTGGCTAAAGGTCACCCCATTCCAGATGCTTCTCTCTGCACTTGCTTGCAAATGTGTGAAAGCAAAGCATCTCCAGTAGCCCAAGACAGGCCTCAGAAGAGAGTCACAGATGCAAACCTTTAGATACAAAGTACATCAAAGCCAGGACACAGGTACATAAAAATAGGTACCAGAGGGGATCGGTGCAAAACACCAAGAGTGTTACATGCGGTTTTCTCAGGATCAAGTGCTACGGTCAGTGCCTTGGGATTTGATGTATCTTCATTTGATTCAGGGACTTCCCTCTTGCACAGTCACGGTGGCCAAGTATATGAAGTTACATAAATGATGGCTGCTGCTATATAGATCTCATGATTAGAGATGGGGAAAGGAGAAGTTCCCCCAAAAGGAATATGATAGATAAAATGTAATCTTTTGCCATAGTTACTCCCCAAAGATTACGAAGAGTGAACCACTTTCCACCAGAATTCTGCAGATAACTTTGAAGCTTCGAAGAATTTTGGTATTGAGGTCTAACACAAGGATACAGAATTATAAAGGATGCAACATTCTGTTCTTTATAATACTTGTTCCTTCAAGTAATATTTACTTATGGAGATGTCATTTAAAATGAAGAGTTTCTAATGGAAAGAAAAAGCCCTGGAAAAGGTCAAAAAGCTTTCATAAGTAAAATGTATTTGATCTCATAACAATGTTTGAGTAAAGATAGATTTCTGGAGAACTGATCTGGCATATTATTTTCGTTATCTTGATCTACATTTCAGGAAATAGAACATGCGTGAAGTTTGTTGCTGAAAGTATTTTATTTCCTAGAAAACAATGTTTATAGCTAAGAGGGTATCACATGTCTTTCTGATTTTAAAAAAGGCAATTTTGAAGTTGGAAAATAAAGACAAATATTATGACTTACAGTTGATTTCAAAAGAGTACACATTTCAAAACAAAATATTGCAGAATATCACAAAGTAAATGTTCCCTCGGCTTACTCAAAAATCTGTACTAAGGCAACTGCAATGAAAGATTCATTGAGAGTTTGTGTAAGATTCCTGCAGAACACATCAAACAGTATGGAAATCTGACAGATGCTTGGATTTTATTGAGACAGTTTTCACAAGATTATAAGAGCTTCTTTCTAGTTTATAAAATGCATGGCCAGGCTCAGGATGACACTGCTAACACAAAGGGAAATTCAATGGAATTATAGAAAAGTACCAAGAAAAAACCAAGAGTTTGGTTAGGTTCCCATGGTTATGTTAAGTCTGTTTTCTGATATATTCTTGCTCTCCTGGGTTCTAGATATCCTAGTGCCCTTTCTACTTTTCAAGGCTAACTCACTCCCTGTGGCCCTGATTCTTTACATTTCCCTCAAATATGGATCTAGAATCCTCTCCTTAGGTATACTTTATATTAGCCTCTTAGTTCATGTCTTCTTCAGGTTGTTCTGAGTAAAAATTCACCTAACCCAGTTTGGTTCAGGTCATCTGTTGCTAAAATACCCCAGTCATGACATGCCGCCTTATCTCAAGAATTACAAGAAAGAATTTCTCAGGTGTAAAGAAATCCCAACATGATGTTTTTACATTTGATAATATGATTTTAAATTTTCTTTCAAAGAAGGAATAGGTAAAAATATTAAAGAATATTCTACAAAAGAAAAAGACAAAGAAGGGGAGCCAGTACTGCCTTATATTAACCACAATAAATACATGTGTAGAGCTGGGCTGCGATAACCTCACAGTGATACGAATTTAATATATCATAAGGCAAGCCTCATAAAATGACCAGGAAGGAAAGGGATAGTGGTTAGTGATTAGTGACTGGAGCAGAAAATCCATGTATATCTGAATCGTACACTGTGTAACACAGTAAAAACCTAAATATTTTAATTTATAGAAAAAGAGTTTAATATTTATCAAATATCTAAATGCTGGATTGCTTTTGATTACCTTAGAAGTAAAAGACAGAATCTAAAAGCTAGAAGTCTATAGATTTAGCTAAAGAGACCTTGCAAATCTTTACATCTCCATAAAAACAGCTTCCTCAACCAGAGTAGACAGACATACAAAAGGCTGTGAAAAGGTGGATAGAGCACGTATGATAAATACAGCACATTCTTTACGACTGAAAGACTTTATACAAATCGGTAAGAAAAAAAAATCCCAGTAGATAAATGAATGACTTGAACAAGAGGAAGCATAATTAGCAAACAAAAAGACTTAAAATTATGAACCTTGTTAAAAACGTAAAATATACACAAAAATAACAATTAGGATTTTTGAACAATTTAAACATACTGTCAGAGGAGGCTTATGGAATTTGGAACACTCACCTACCACTGCTGGCAGTGGGAATTGCTACAAATATTTTGGAAACAAGTTAGCACCATATATAAAGAACCATAAAAATCATAATTTGCCTTGACACAGTAATCGTACTTCCAGAAACTTGGTATAAAAAAGACAAAATAAATAAGAAACAGTGGGACTTGTGAGAGGAAGAAAGGAAAGAAGAAAAGAGGGTAGGAAGTTAAGAAGTTAGAAGGAAGAAAAGAAGGAAGAAATAAAGGAAGAAAACACTAGGGCATTAATTAAATCGTGGAACAATTCAGTTTATGACGTACTATGTAACCTACAAAAAGCAAGTAAAATGCTTACTATGCAATGTTCAGTAAAAGAAAGCAGGGTATATTCTTTGGCAGATATTATTTTTATAAATAATAGTTTATTTAAAAATAGTTTATTTGTTGTAATAGTTTATTTTTATAAATAATAGTTTATAATAAATAATTTATTAGTCATTCCATTGTACATGCTGCTTCAGTGGCCTTTATCTGATAACTGTGCACTTTACCCTAGTTGCAAAGATACTTTTTCTAAGAATATGTGAAAATCTGGCCTTTTGGATAGGCTTTGTCCCACCTCTCATCCATTTTACACTTGTCTGATTGCTTTAGTTCCCCACTTTGGTCAGAGGGGAGGGAGCAAAGGAATTGACTGCCCTGCTGTAGGTTTTTCCAACTGGTATCAGGGAACAGGCTTTCCTTTTTAAAGATTAATAATAACATGGTGGAATTTTTCTTGTTTGGTTGACATTTCTACACTTTCCATTGTTGTCAACCTGACAGCCCCAAAAAACCCCTCAAACAACCCCGAAACCACTGCTCTGGCTTGGGATCAATAGGCAGCAGTGTTTCCAAGCTGACAACTTTAGGTGGAAGAGATGTCAGAGTCACAACCCACCTGCTTTTGCCTTCTCCACTGTGAAAACTACAAGTGCCCATCTCCGTTTAATACCAAAGTCCAAAACTACAACACAAGAAAGAGGTTTCTAGTTCCTGCCTCCTCCTCCTGTAGTGGCAAAACTGTCTTTCTGACGGGTTATTAAAATCTCTGAAGTTGAGATGTGGGTTTTTTTTTTTTTTTGAAGTGCTCACATTCTTGGTTTTCGAATATCTTGAAAGACCAGGTACAACTGAGCTTCCTGATGACAACATAGCTCCAGCTCTGGTCTCTCAGAATGCCACTGAGCCCTGAGGTGGCAATTCTAAAAAGGAGCACTGGAGAAAGCGGTGGTTGTTAGCTAGCAAGGTGTTACTGAAGTAAGAATTTCATAAAAATAACTACCTATGGCCTCAAATATACTTTCAGTGCAGTTCTTACCCAAGACTGACAGATCATTTGCTCTTCTATATTACAGAGCTGATATGATTTGGTTCTTGGTTATTCACTCCCTTAATGAAACTGATATGGATAATAAACTTAGGGCAAGAATATCAGCTGTTAATACAGTGCTGTGGCCAGGATCAATTAAAATCCATGTACACAACCAGTCAAAAAGATGCAAAATTGTGTTTCATATATGGAATATTGGATGCAATTCCTTACCTGCCTAACCAAGGCCATTTTTTTACACAAGTGCTTTTTTCCCATTATTTTAGTTTTTTTTCCTTATCCCATTTGTAAACATATCACAACATACCAGGTACATCTAGGAAACAAGAAAAATTTCCAAATGGAATCATGACACTAAAGAGAATTAAAAGCAGTTTTAAGAAATCTTAATAAATATCATTGCAATTTTAGAAAAAAGTTCAGTTCCCTAGGACTGACCGCAGGATGTCCCTGTGACATCTTGGCAGGTTTTACTGGTGGCCTCTTCAGCAAGGGCTGGCCCGTCTCATCTTCATTCGGGACCCTGACAGTTGACACGTGGGCTTTCCTGGCTCCAAACTCCTGTGCCCGGAGTCACTTCCACCAAGCTCTCCCTGAGGGAACAGCAGAGAAGAGGCCACAAAAGGCAGGAATCCCCTGGATCTTGAAACGTTAGGGCCTGTTTCATGATGGATTTATTTCCTTTCTTGTTTATGTGTTTTCCTTGATGTAGCTGGGCCTCAGTTTCCTCTTCTGTAAAATGGAGATAATAACTCTTCATGTGATGGCTTTGAGGAATGAAGAGGTTCCGATGAATAAAGTACCTGGCACAGTTTATGGCCAATGCAAAGGACTAAACAAATGACAGATAAAAATAATGAAAAATTTAAAATATGATAAGCTGGTTGTGATTAAACCAGTTCAGTGAGAAAATCTGTTTATTTCCTACATGTGATAGATACCATTATAGAAATCTTGACTCTTTTGCAGTAGGTTCCAGTACATGAATTTATTTTTATTTCATCTACCTAAACCTAAGAGCCCTTGAATTAATACAAAGACGATGCAAAAATATATTTTATTACCAGAGCCCAGATCTCTTTTTCTTTTTTAAAACTAGAACTGCAGGATCCAGGGAAAGCTTAAAAAAAGACACAGAAACCTATTCATTGACTCCCACATATATTCTATTTCTTCCAATTCCATCCCACAATAGTCATACAGCTTTCGTGTGAACAAAGGAATAAGGGAGCATCCTCCTTGATAATCTCCCTCATGTCTGGTCTTGGCTCTGAATTATGAGAGTTCTTTGCCTGTAAGTCTGACCTCTTTCCTCCCCTCTCATTTTGCTAACCAAAGCTTAGTCTCATATCCTCACTGATGATTTACAAATTTTACAGAGCCTCTGGCATTTAGAATATCTCATTCTTTGATGATCATCTTGATATCAAAGCTAAGTTAGATTTAACATAATTAAATTTTGTAATTAGCAGTTCTGTGTTTTTAAACTCCTTTGGATATTTTATTTTCTCCAGAAAAGCATTCTTTGGTTCACTGTCATTACATCTGACTTTACATTCAAATTCTCTCAATAGTTAAAACTTAGCAGAGAGTAGGGCGAGGACTTACAGAATGTTGAGAAGTAAATTATTAAACGAATATTCTTATTTCATTGAGCTAGTTCTAGAAAGTAAAAAGGGGTTAATTTGTGTTCCCTCACATTTATGCAGGACCCACTGTAGGCAGAGTTCTATTTTGGTGACTGTGGGAAATCACCAAAAATGTGGAAAAAATGAGCCCTGCGACTCATGTAAATTTTAAAAGGTGGGGATTTTCAAGAGATCTATTTGTCCAGGTTCCCTATTTCTAGGTATGTTTATGGTTGTGTCAATAAATAAGCAAATGTAGCTTAGTTTTCTCCTGTCTGTGGATTGGGGGATGCTAATATTCAATCACCACAGAGGGTTGTTCTGGAGTGAATTAAGAAGAGTAGCCTGTGTGTGTGTGTGTGTGTGTGTGTGTGTGTGTGTGAGTGACACTTAACCACGGGGCTACATAACTTCCAGCATCTTTCTCAAAGGAGCCTCATTCCACCTCTCTGGCCTCTGACCTTAGAATTATCTGTGTACAGGACTGCCTTGAATCAGGAGGTAGACACGTTAGGGAATTAAAGGATATGTTTGCCAATGTCTGACACACTGTGAAGAAATTTCTCGGCTGGTGAAAAGGATTTGGTCTTCTAGGAGTTCCTTAGTGGGCCCAGCAGGCCTATGGGGGCAGAGCCTGCATAGCCAGTTCTGGCCATCAGGCCTGAGAACGAGGAGAGGGACACTCCCAGCAAATAAGCGAAGCCTCCCCTAATGAAATGTGACAGTGTTCCCACTGGTGGGAGGCGGCGGGGGAGAGGGCCAAGGGAGTGCTGGTAGTTAGGGAGGGATTTGCATAATTACATTCACCTGAGGGACTCCATTTACCCAACAATGGGTCTCATTGTGGTAAAGCCAGCAGCTGGCCACACTGTTAGAACAATGTGAGCTGTGGCCTTGTTCTTGCAAAACAAATGCTTGGATTCTGAAAAATGACAATTAGCATTTGGAATGATATACAGTTATTAATAGTACGGATCTTAGCATGATGTGTAACACACTCCATATTATGAGGCATGTATTTATATGCGATGCATATATTACTCCATCCTCTAGCAGAAGGATTACATAGCATTAATAATATCACATTTATGACTATACTGTCTACAGCTTCCATATATATATATATATAACCATATATATTTATGTATATGTATATGTTTGAGACCTATGTGTTAAAGTACCCATGAACAGAGTGAGATGACTCTTCTAGTAGAAGTTTTCTCCTGATGTTTGGAAAAGAACCAAGTATTGAAGGCTTTTCCTGTGTAAGGCAGGTACTGTTGTAAGTTCCGGTACAGTCTCTTTTGTTCTTTGACTCCGAAAGATTGCCATGGATTTGAGAGATGTTAATCAGCATTTACAGGGGAGGTGGCTGACGGTGGAAGGCTGCGGGGCTCACACACGGCTGAGCTCCGTGGCTGGGGGCATGTTTACCCAAGACTCCAAATAGACGAGTGGAGATATGAAGACAGCAAATACTGTGCCCGGCTTGTTTCCTGGTATTGCTCACATTTACATTAAAGAGGGAGGTGCAGGGGGTGGAGGCTGGGTACGTTTAGACGTAATTCCTTTTATTATGCCCAGTAATTGTTCAGTCCCTCACATTTAGAGCACAGGATGCACTTCTGAGGGGAAAAGGAACCCCACAAGGGTTTGCCTTAAGACTCGGCTCTAATTAAGGACACATTTAAAATATCATTATGTAAGAACAGCAGCATCCGCATTTCTTTTCAGCATTTTACTAAAAAGTAGGGAAATACAGAAACCCTTTAATTAAGGAAGGAGCCAGGTTCCTCTTTTGAAACTCAAGCTGTGCCCAGCCTAATGCAAAAAGCAGGTATTTGCTTTAGCAATTTCCTGAATTTCTGATAAGATACAGAAGCTAGCAGGATCCCGAAGCCAGGAGTAGGTCTGTGTGGCCTTGACTCTGTCCCCGTCTTTCAGAGATGGCGTCCTGATGAAAGACAAACACGCTGCTCTTTATCTTCCTTCGACAACAGACAGTGGGAATTCAAGTGAGGACACCTTGCTGCCAGGGAGAACGCTCACTCCCAGGGAGACGATGAGAATGCAAACCGGCAGGACGGATGGCGGAGCGCATACAGGGAGCCTCAGGAGGGCCATCACCAGGTCTCATGACCCGGCCTTCCACCCGGTCTCTGCCCCATCACTCCACCGCCACCGCGCCACCAGACTGAGCTTTCTACAAAAAAAAAAAAAAACGCACTTCCTTGAAACGTTCCTGGTCCCCATAGTCTATGGCAGTGGTCCCCAAACCTGGTGCTCCGTCAGAGCCACCTGTGCACGACCCCACCCCAAACCTTCAGAAAGAATTCTCGGGGACAGACAGACACAGAAAGGAAATCTGTATTTATATTTTACTTTTCCTTCAGCCTTTCGGAATCAAAGAAATAATTACAACCACCAGAAAGAACTCAATCTTCCATGATATATATTTCCATGGGAATTTCATTTTCCTTCTAAATGTCTCTGAGGATTCCTGGGTTAAAGGGAAAGAGATTCTGAGATTTTCCTTGTGTTTTCTTTTTCCTACTACCCCAGCTCCTGCCCTTTACTTTCTCCTTGATCAGTTTGGTGGTCTTGTAACAGGGAAGAGCCAAATCTGACTACATGTTGGATCTGTTTCTTTTACTTTAACCTTTGCTTTCTGCTGCTCATGTTCACTAAAAGGATACTGTCTATACTAATGGCCTGCCTTGGGGAACCCTGCCCCTCTGCCTGAATGTTAAACCAAAGTGCCTTTGTTCAAGGAAGCGTCCTGACCCTGTCCACCTGTGGATGACTGCAAGAAAGAAGAAATTAATACATCCCCTCCCCAAGGCTGGCCATTCCAGGGGATATTTGCAAAATGTACGGCCTTTTTACTTTACTTCCTCATGTCCTGCCCCTCTCTGTTCTATAAAAGAAACTGGCATCCAAACCCCCATAAGATGGGTTTTTTTTGGAGACATTAGTCTGCCATCTTCTCAGTCTGCTGGCTTTCTGAATAAAGTTGTATTCCTTGCCTCAACATCTTGTTTCCCGAAGTATTGACCTGTCATGCGGGAGCAGAGTGAGCTTGGACTCAGTAACAGTCTCCCTGTCCTGTCTTTGTTTCAAATGATCCCCACCTCCCTACTTTCCCCAGGGTATCACCACCACCAGGCTGACACTAATTAGTGGATAATAAAGCTTACCTAATGACACAGGAAACACTAAAGGCAGAATAGGAAACAAGGTAATATTCAATATCAGACACCACTTCTCCTAGAAGGACTTGACCCTTCCCACCATTAGAGGAGTAACAGGATGGTTATCGCTGTCTTTATGCCCTGACCTTATCTGCTCCCTGCCCCAGAGTGCCCTCTTCCCATCTTCTCTCTCCTCCCCTCCCCCAGTATCAGGTTCCTACCTGTTGTCAAATGAATGCTTGTATTCCCCCCAAATTCACATGTTGAAGCCCTAACCTCCAAATGTGATGCATATCTATTTGGAGGTGGGACCCTTCGGAGGTGCTTAGGTTTAGATGAGGTCATGAGGATGGAGCCCCACGATGGGGTTAGTGCCCTTATAAAAAGAGGAGAGACCAGAGTTTCTCTCTATCTCTCTCATGTGAGAACATAGCAAGGAGGTGGCTGTCTACAAACCAGGAAGAGGGCCCTCACCAGGAACTGAATCCACTGGCACCTTCATTTTAGACTTCTCAGATTCCAGAGCTGTGAGAAATAAATGTTTGTTGTTTAAGCCACCCAGTCTACAATACTCTTTAACAGCAGCCCAAGCTAATAAGTCACTGCCTCTCCTCTTCAACTCTCCAAAATCATCTCCTATCCTGGTTCTTCCTCTGGGAACAATGCAGAAGATGTCTGAATTGGAGGCATCTTGCTCAGCCTCTGAGAGGCCCACCTTTGGTTCACAGAGGAGGTTAGTCCTTTTTGCATCAGTCTCCCCCTCCAGCCAAGTTCCTGGGCCTTGTGTTTAAAAAACAATATTAATGTGTGTCCACCCAAAAAAGAAAGAGCAGTGTTCTCCACAGATAAATTCTGTAATATTCCATACACTGTCAGATTTTTTTCATTGCAAATATCTCCTTTGCTGATACCTTAAAACTCTCTCCAGATGATTCTCCTGACCGTGTCTGGGAACTACGGCCTTCCCTTCTGTGGAAGATCCTTCTGGGAACCCTGTCCATCCTGGGGATTCCTGCTAACCCCAGAAGACTCTCTCTGCCTTTTGCTCCCTGAAGCTTTCTGTAAGTCTGCCCAATGTAGCTTTTTTTTTTTTTTTCTCACACTGCTATACTTTGCACCTATCAGTTTGAAATCATTCATCATGTGATAGTGGGGTTTGGGGGTTGTCACTTCAGACTTGCCTACTGATCTGAGAGCAACTTGAGGGCAAGTCTTGCTCATTATGGTGTTCTCGGTGTCACAGAGTGGAGTATTGTGTGTTTACTGAATAAAGGAAGAGGTAAATTGATAAGTATCAGTTGGATTAGGCAATTAAGAGGTCACTGATGACTGTGGGCTTCTGCCTATGGTTGTGCAGACTGGGACCTGCACACAAGTGCTTGACTGGTGGGGGTGGCTCGATGGAATCTTACCCACAGTCCACTCTCCTAGCAACACCCTCTGCCATGTGTGTTTCTGCCCAGTGGAAGGATGTCATTTACTTATTAATCTACACAGAGATCATGTTTTTGCAGGTTGTCAGCTAGAAGATGCACTTTGTGAATTTACTCAGGGCACTGAGCATGCAGTAGAGTCCCTGGGGCTGTGTGGCTCCCACCTCCTGAGATTGGAGTCCATGGTTGCAACCCCATTGAGTCATTTCATTCCTTTTTCTCTGTGAAGGGGGAAAACCTATCACAAAGTTAAATGAATACTTTACAATGGCCATCTTTGCCACATATTTGGAAAATGTTCAAAGAGCCCAAGATGTTTCCACAGGCACCTCAAACTCAACATGTACAAAACAGAAGTTATCACCTCTCCTGTGTTTCCTTCAATGGGTACATCTGATTGCCCAAGCTAAAAGCTCTCCTGCACCACCACTCTCCAGTCTACCCACAAGTCCTACTGGGTCAAACTCAAAAAGTGAATCTGATTCTCTACCCTCCCTTCTTTGGCCACTGCCCTGCCTCGGTCCCTCATCCTCTCTTGACTAGATTATGTCAGTGGCTTCTTCCCATCTCCTGTTATATCTGGTCTTTCCTCCCAAGTTCATCTGCCAGATATCTTTTTAAAACCAGGACCTTGTTCTCTTGCTAAAATCCTTGTAATGTCCTTCTTTTACTCTCAGCCCACTGGATGTGTTCAGATTCTTTAGCTTGGTATACAAGTCCATTCACTTCTGTGCCAACCTACAATTCTGCCCTTTTCCAGCTGCTCTACGCTGTGCATTAGCCAGTTTCCTGAGGGCGCCATGTTCTATCAGACTTCCTTGGCTTTGCACATGCTGTTCTCTAAGCCTGTGCCTTCCCACCTTGTCTGTCAAGTTTCATCCTTAGATGAATCTAAATTTCCCTCTAGTTCTCTGTCTCTTCTCAGTATAACTGTACACCCCTCATTGTAGAACTTTGTGTTCACATGAAATCATTTGTTTAATCTCTTCCACAGGACCTTGACTTCATCAAAGGTGATACATTATTAATTTTTCTCTCCCCAGCATTTATCAAAGTGTCTAGCATTTATTTTGTGCAAAGTAGATCTTTGTTGAATTGACTGTCTATCAACAGAGACATCAAGAGCTCTACCACTAAATAATATACAACTACTAAGAAGAATGAGTTATATTTATGCATACTGATTATAATTTCAGAGTGATATGTATGGAACACCCCTATTATTTGTAAAAGGTAGAAAACAAATAACTCTTTGCATTTGTTTTTGTCTATCTGAATGTAGTGAAGTGGATGAAAGAAATCCTAGGTGCAATCCTTGGTTAACCCAGCAAGAGAGGTTGGAGAAAGGAGGGGAAGGGTGATTTTCTTAATAACTCCATTGTTTGACTTGTCACAAAGAGCAGATGTTGCTTTTGTAAAAATCAATTAAGAAAAATAAATGGTTGATAAGTGAGTAAATAGGCTTCAGGAAATATGTTTTCAGAAAAGAAGGGATAAGAAATTCTGAAGAAGAAATCAAAATCCCCAGAACCTACAATTAGGGTATTATTATTCACTCCCTGAAGGATTTTTCTCTCCTCTGAAAGAATCTCCACAGCCTTCTTTTTTAAATGGCAACTCCATTAAAGCTCTTACGCATTTGTTAATAGATCATTAACTGCAGTGGGGGACACAGGGGTGGAGCCTAGAAGGAGAAAGTTTTAGGAGCTGGTGCCAACTGAAGATCAATCAGAAATAAAGATAAGCTCCAGCGATATTATAATGTAATTATCAGGAAAATTATTACTTTGAAAAAATTCAAAGGTCACACAGTTTTTCTAGAGAAAGGGCAACAGGTAGCTCAGGTGGAAGAGGAAGGTGCCTGGCTTCTGGGAATGGGGAATGTGCAAGGTCAAGGCTGTAGTGAAAGCACTGTACCCATCCAGCAGGTACTGTATCCAAGTTCTACTTCTCACTAAGAAAGAAAATACTTTTCAGGTGTCTGCAATTTGTCAGAGAGGAGTAGGTGGTGGTGTGCAGAGTCTAAGAAAGCTTTTTTTTTTAAATAAAAGCATAAAAATTAGATAAAGTAGACCCATCAGTCACCATGAAAGTAGAAGAAACACCAAGAATGTTTCATAATGAAAATGGTGTGGCCCTGTAACGCAGAGGATGATGAGAGCTACCGACTCATTTTTAGTATTTGATTTTAAAAAAGTCAATCAGCATGCATTATTGACTTATCCCAAACTTGTCATTAAGGAATAATTTTAAAAAGAAATTTTCTACCAAAAGAAAGAAAATTCACAGGTCTCTTGGGCTCCCACCCACAATATTTATATGATAAAATCAAGTTAAAAATAATAAGCACATACAAATGAATCTATATACAAAACAGAAACAGTCTTACAGACATAGAAAACAAACTTATAGTTACCAAAGGGGAGAGGGGGGAGAGGGAGGAGGAGAAGGATAAATTAGGAGTATGGGACTAACAGATACAAATTACTATACATAAAATAGATAAGCAACAGGATTTACTGTGTAGCACAGAGAACTATATTCAATATCTTATAATAACCTACAATAGAAAATAATCTGAAAAGAATACATACATACATATATATATATATATATATATATATATATATATATATATATATATAACTGAATCACTTTGCTGTACACCTGTAACTAACATAATATTGTAAATCAACTATACTCCAATAAAAAAAAATAAGCACAGCCTTGAGGGTGAGAGGAAGAGAAGACACTTTGTGGCAATACATTGACTCCTCTGGATCAGGTAAAATAGGGGTGGCAGTCTTTTTCTATAAAGGGCCAGATAGTAAATATTTTAGACTTTCTGGGCCAAAAGATAAAAACCAGAATTTTTATGAAAAGAGTGAAAAATAATGTTCTACAACTTCTTTAGTTGACCAAATTCAAACTATTTATGGACAGTGAAATTTGAATTTCATATCATTTTCATGCTCTATAAAATAGTATTGTCTTTAAACATTTTTTCAACCATTCCAAAATGTAAAAAGCGTTCTTAGCTCATGGGTTATAAAACAACTGGTGGTAGGCTGAATTTGGCCTCGGGCTATAGTTTGATGACCCCAGACATAGAATATTTCTGGGTCATGACAGGGGTCCTTAATCGGTCAAGGCCCTGCCGGCTCAACTTGAGCTTGGGCATGACTTCAGAATCCTTCTCAACACAGCAGTGCTGCCAGTGGCAACAAGAGAAGTGGGGAAGGGCAGCCTGCCTGCCATGCAATGGCCATCTCCATAGTGAATGCTTGAAGAATAGTTATTCAAATATCAGCTGGGTTCTTCCTGCCCTTTCAAGATGTGGGTACAATTGACTCAGTCCTCTATCCCCAATGTCAAGAAAGTCAAACTCCAAGATTCTGGTTATTCCCCAAGGAGCTTGCATGCTTGTGTTCAAGAGCAATTGCTTCTGCTACATTAGGTCAGTTTATGGATTTTCTTGCCCTTGTTTTCATTATTACTTCAACCAGAATGGGAAATTCAGTTATTAATATTTTAAATATTTTAATATCAAATTCATAGACTTTTAGTTGAAGATTTGGGGATGCAATGATGATTTACATGGCAGCAGTAACAGCATCTGTTCAGCATTGTTGTTAACATCATCATCATAGCAACATTTCCAGACAGCTGGCTTGTTTTGTCAGACACTTTTCATATATTATCTTATTTAATCCTTCAGTAGTCATTGGATATAGGCTTTAAAAAAACAATTATTATCCTATTTTACTCAAAAAATTGAAGATAAAAGAGGTTAAGGACCTTGCCAGTTGCAGAGCTAGTTAGTGGTAGAGCTGAATTATGAACACAGTCAGCAACCCGCAGCCAGAGTTCCTGAACACTATGCGTTCTGTCTACAGCGCTTTAACAGCATACATTTCTGTTCTTGAATGTCCTTCCCCTACCTCCTTAGGAGTTCTCATTGGCCAGATGACCTCATGGAGTATCCAGGCTTCCAGTCATTTTCCTGGTTCTTCTCCTCACTGGTGCCTTTCTCACCTCTTCTCCCAGATTGCTCCTGTGAACTCCCACAATCTTGATACAATTATTTAGAGTAACTTAGTTTTGCCTGCTCATCTACCCAAACTGAGCTGTAGAAGAAGTCCTCTTTGGGAAGTAATGCCATTTCATAGGAAGAAAACCATGATTGGTCAACTGGATGTGGAAACATAAGACAAGGTCTATAACGAGAGGGTGGAAGAAATGAAGTACATTAGAAAATGGAAGAATTTTATTTCTGAGAGAGAGCAGGGCAGTGAATGGACAAGAAAGGATGAAATCAGGGAGACCTGAGCAGAATGGCAGAGAAGATACAGTAATTTTTTTTAAAGAAGTTGCTTACACTCAACTGTTCAGTAAGTTCTTCTATGCATTAAAAGGCCTGTGAGAATATGCAGAATGTGTGAAATCAAGAAGTGAGGAAATCAGCAGAGATGGAAGGTAGAAAGTAAATGTAAGCTCCTTGAGAATTTAAAGAAATTTTATTGATTTTCAATATTGGATTTTTAACCTCACACTTCCCAGATGATGTGCTAATGTTACCTAAATCTTTGGGAACAGGGTCAATCTATACAGTAAAGTGTGAGCTCACAGGGAAGAGGATAATTCTAACTGGGTGAAGAATAAAGAATGTAGAAAAATAAGTGCACAAGGAGGGTGAGTTGACAGTGATCTGAAAGTCATACTAGAGAAGGCAGAGGAGAGATTAAAAAGGGGGCCTGAATTAAGAACAGGATGGTAGCGCTGGAAGGGATAGGATGAATATGTGAAGGATGATGGCACTGGTCGGGGTTCAGGTGCAAGAAGCAGTGACCTCTCTAGGTATTTCAACTGGAAAGGAACATAATATAGGGAATTTAGTTCTTTCCAAACTTTTTGGAAGGACAAGAGAAGCAGACTCTAGGTCAATCTCTAGGAATGAAGAGAATTGCAGAATGACCCATTTGGGAATTGTACACCTGCCTCAATAAGAGAAGTGGGGAATCAAGAGGACGCCTTCAGATTTCAGGAAGAGTTTCCCCTACCTGTGGCAGGAGCTGCTGTCACTGCAAGTAGTGGCTCTAGAGCTTTGCTGTGCTCGTTCCATCTGCAACAGCAAAATGTACATGCCCCAGCCCATACTTTGTAACCCTCATTACAGCAAGAGATGGCATGCTGGAGCACAATTAGACTTGCCAGCAGAGACTAGCATAGAAAGATAACTTCCACCTCATTTCTGCCTTCCAGGTATCACATGAGTGCATCTCACTGATGAAACCTAATTACATTAAGAACCAAGTACCATGCCAAGCCACAATGGGGACAAAGGCAAAAGAAAACAGAAATATTGCATTATATTTTAATTTAAAAAAAATACTTCATTAAGATTATTTATCTTGATTACTAAGTTTTTCAATACCCTCTTAAATATTGTGCCTGAGCTGCCTTACCTAGCTGCAAGGGAGTCTTAGAAATATAATTTTTAGCTTTCCATCCTCTGCTGTCCTGAAAGCACCCCGGAGTAGGTTGGGATGGAGGCAGAGAGTCATCTGTGACCATTCATTTTATGTGTCAACTTGACTAGGCTATGGTGCCCATTTTTTGGTCAAAAACCAGTCTTGATGTTGCTGTGGAGATATTTTTTAGATGTGACTAACATTTAAATCTTTGACTAAAGCAGATGACCATCCATAATGTAGGTAGCCTCATCCAATCAGTTGAAGGCTTTAAGAGAAAAGACTGGGATCACCAGAAGAGGAAGGAATTCTGCCTCTACAATTTTGTGAGCCAATTCCTTAAAATAAATATCTCTCATATATTTATAACATAATATAAAAATATATTTATATACATACACACACACACAACAGCAATCTCTCTAGGTATTTCAGCCAGAAAGGGACATAGTGTAGGGAGGTGGGTTCTTTCAAATGTTTCTAGAATGGCAAGAGAAGCAGACTCTTACACATATGTACAACACATCCTGTTGATCCTATTAGATCTGTTTCTCTGAGAACCTTGACTAATATACTTGGAGGAGGTGGGGATGGAGGCAGAGAGCAGGTTCACTAGCTCTACCACTATTGAAGTAGAAGAAATAATACTCAGTTGTAGTTTCACTGTAGAGGGAGGGAAAGAGAGAAGGGGGAGACTATGTTGATTCCAGGTTCCCAGTGTGGGTGACCAGCTGGTGGCCCTGACCACGATAAGGAAGATAGATACAGCACCAGATAACCCCATGAGAAAACAGAGCACATGCTCATCATCCTTAGAAGACACAGTTTAACATCTTCCAAATGTAGCCATGTTCCAGTGCATGAGATCCACCCCATGCATGTCACAGGTGGCCTGGAACAGGTAATTTGGTTATTTGATCACTTATTCATTGTTTCTTATTCCTTCAATAAATATTTAAGTGTCCACTAGTGTCAGGTACTATTCTAAGCTTTGGAGGTACAATGGTGAATGAGAGATGAGTTTACTTCTTTCATGATGTATTCATTCTAATTTAGGAAGAGGTGATAAACAAATACACAAATGAACAAAGGAAACAATTCCAGATAGTGATATATGCAGTGAGGACCATGGAACAGGGCAATGTGCTGGAGAGTGACAGGAAGCGGGGGTTACCCCGGACGTGGTTATTTAACTTGAATACACCTGGAACCCTTTGAACGTAGGGGCCAGACAGCCTTAGGGTGAGGGAAGAGCTGAGCTGCTGTGTTCGTCTCCAAGCCAGAATGAAAGAAAAGAGCTCCAGGCCCATGTGATGAGTTATTACAGGGACCACAACCACAATAAAAGTGTCTGTGATGCACTCTTTGGTTCCCCAATGCTGAAGAGGAGTAGATCATAACCGAATGAGCCTGTGTAATGGAGATGCCAGCTGGATGGCAAGGCCTGGGCCCAGGGCTGAGTCTAAGAAGAGCAGCACGAGGATCCCCCTTGAGACCAGAGGCTCCCTAGGGTGAGGGTGATGCCTGGGGGTAGTTGTATTCCCAGACCTAGCACAGTGCTTGGCACATGGTAGGTGCTCTATAAATATTGGTTGATGAATCAAGGAATCCCTTGGCTGAAGATGGAGGGAGTGACTACAGCAGAACCAGGGAGCCTTAGCATTCTGCCAGATTTCTTCCTTTTTATTTTTTCTAATATTTATTTATTTATTTGGCGGCGTTGGGTCTTAGTTGTGGCACGCAAGATCGTTGCGGCACGCGGGCTTCTCTCTAATTATGGTGCGTGGGCTCTAGATCTCATGGGCTTAGTTGCCCAGTGGCATGTGGGATCTTTGTTCCCTGACCAGGGATGGAACCTGCGACCTGTGTCCCCTGCATTGGAAAGCAGATTCTTAACCACTGGACCACCAGGGAAGTTCCTCTTCCAGAGTTCTTCACACTTGGGAGCAGTATTTGCCTCTCTCCATAAAACAAGTCCCAGAGTCTCCCAGGTGGGAAGTTAACTGGCCGGTTGACTG
This sequence comes from Mesoplodon mirus, assembly GCF_964341445.2. NCBI lineage: Eukaryota > Metazoa > Chordata > Mammalia > Artiodactyla > Ziphiidae > Mesoplodon > Mesoplodon mirus. The sequence continues at coordinate 28,253,550 of NC_138986.1, read as the reverse complement.
CAATTTTGTCCCCTTGATTTCAGCCCTTGCTGTCCCCTGGGGGACTTGTTTTTAATGCTCCTGCCAAAGTATGGTCCCAAATCCTTTCCTTAGGTTTGTCACCTTGGCATAGCTGAGAATTCACAGCCTGGGAATTCTTGAAGATTCATTAACTGCTCTGGGAGTAATATCATGCATAGTTTTCTCATCTTTCTAGACCCGCTGACTCTGGTGCCACATACTATGAAGAAAGGCTACTCAGTTCCAGTCCCGAAAGATGGGCACAGTTTCACAGACAACATAACCCAGCTCTAGGCCCAGCTTCCCAAACAGAGATGACTGAATCTTACTTTCCTTCCACACTGAAGCTAGTATTTGCCATTAAGATAGCATTGCCAGATCTAGCAAGTAAAATACGCCCAGTTAAATCTGAATTTCAGAGAAATAATGTTTTTTTAGTATGTTTCAAATATTGCATGAAACATACTTACAATTAAAATGATTTTTGTTGTTCATGTGAAATTCAGATTTGACTGGAGGGTCTTATTTTATCTGCGAAAATAAGACCTACTTAAGACTGAGAAAGAGATTTTAAACTCTGTCACTTGCATAAGTTTTTTCCATTAGATCCTTACTCTGGGTTCCAGCCCGAGGTCTCCACACCACCCTCAGGGGTGTGGTGGTGTTTTTACAACTGTAAGTGAGTTCTCCCTTTATCTGAGACCCTACCTACTTCCAATTCTACACACACAGGGGTCTTTGCCTGTCTGGACAGAATCACAATATCTGAACATACAATGAGTATATCAGCCACACAACAGAAAGTATACGTTCTGGCACAGTTTTGTCTAGTCAGCATAGGAGAACTTTGTACTTTTCATTGGGTTAGTAAACTCAGTCTCCCAATGACCATGTCCCCCAAAATCCCAAGGAGAGTAAAGCTTCATGGACAGTTGGCAGATATGCAGACGAGAACGCTTCCATTTCTCGTACACATCAGAGGATTAAATAGTCAGCCAACCATATGACATGCCTAGGAGCTATTTTTAGCTCTGTTTTAACCTGTTGAACTCTGGATAGCAGCTTCTGTATTTTTATCTAATGTTATGCTTCCTTTGAGGCAACAAGTATAGGGCAGTGAGGTTAAAAAAAAACAACAAACTAACAACGTTCAAGAAAACAATCTAAAATAAGCACCTGTGTAGTGATTATAAAAATATACAGATTTCCTTTCCTTCTACTGGTAATGTTGAAGCCCACACATCTGTGATGTGTCTGCATGTGATGCTCATCTAGGCACATGCTTCTTTTCCATTTAACCTTTTAGGTCATATCTGTTAGATTTCTCCCCTTCCCCTGTCACGTGATCAGTGCAGGATTTGTTGCTTTCTCATGTTGAAGCACAGTGATAATTCTGTTTAACCCTTAATTCAAATATAAAGGGTAATGACCATAGGTGTCATAATGAAGTATGTCCAAAGCTTAGCTGGAATTCCTGGTCCTGGTTCTCTTACTAAGTCAGGTTCGCTAGGCAATGTCTAAAAGTGTCCCTAGTCACTTTCTCCTCTGCTTAATGGGCATGACATTGTCGGTTCTTCAGCTGATTGTAAGTTCAGTGAGGACTTGGACCTGGCTTTATTCACTGCTGTAATCATCTGCTCGGCTGCCATAACGAAACACCACAGAGTGGGTGGCTCAAGCAACAGAAATTTGTTTTCCCAGAGTCCTGGGAGGCTGGAAGTCCAAGATCAAGGTGTCGGCAGATTGGGTTTCTTCTGAGGTCTCCCTGCTTTGCAAGCAGATGGCCATCCGCCTTCCCTCTGTCTCCTCACCTGGTCTTTCCTCGGTGTTTCCTTGTGGGTCCAAATTTCTTCTTCTTATGAAGATACCAGTCAGATTGTATTAACGCCCACCCTAATGGCCTCATTTTAATCTAATTACCTCTTTAAAGGCTCTACCTCCAAATACAGTGCTGGGGGGTTAGGACTTCAACATATGAATTTTGGGGAGACACAATTCAGCTCATAACAACCACTGTATGTCCAATAACTAATTTAGAACCTGGCACATAGTAGCAACAGGTGTTTGTTGAATTAATACAAGAACCTTGAGAATGTCTTTGGTGAGGCACGTCACTTAAGTTTCTTGTATGGGTTAGTCCAGAGCATTCGATTTTTAAGCTTTTTTTCTACCTACACATTTTGCTTCTCATTGATTGTGCAATGGAAAGTAATCCAACCCATATAAGATTTGTGACATCCTGCTTCCATAGAGATGAGGCTGCACGGAAGCACATCTCTCCCACTGGCAGGCGCAGAGACTGTCACTTCCATGTCGCATTTGCCTGCTCCCGGTCAGGCTCACGATGGTGGCCGACTGTAAACGTAGTGGCAGTAACGAGGCTTCCCCAGCTGTCATTCCCCAGCCCTCCTCCCAGCAGATGCTTAACCTCACCCTGTGGAGGCATGCATCTCTCTGCTTCTATTAGTTTCTTCAAATTGGGAAGAAAAAAACTATAACCCACCAAAGATCTCCTGCTACTTCTCTGGGGAGAATGGGCTTCTCAACAACATGTCCATTGTCTGATCTGAGCTTTGCTCTACTAGTCTTTCAGGGAAACAAACAAAAAAAGAGCCCCAAAACTTTGATCCCTGGGGAGGTGAAGCGGAAGTTGATCTTCACCATTAAATTTTTTTATAGATAGCAAAGTCCATGCTTCCACCTGCATCCAAAGCAGAGGCAGCTGGCAGAACAAAGCACCAGAGAAAAATAGCTGACCAGAATCTCTTAAATTGCCCATGTACAGGTGCAGCTTGTTTTTCATCTTGGTGGCAGTCACTAGTGATTGACAATGTTTTACCCAGAGGACTTAACCCCTTTTTCTCCTGAATGAACCAGAGTCAAGCCTTATGGTTTAGAAAACAATTCCCGCCCCTACCCCTCTCTCTGTTCTAAAGAAGTTCAACGCAAATGAATGGCAATAGTGCTTCGAACTAATGTTAACCTCAGTGAAAGAATGAAACAGTTTCAGACAAAAGTTTTGAAAAATTATCCCTAAGCCTTTCCAGCTTTGATGCCAAGGCTGAGACACTCTTTTTGTATCAATAGATCCTCAGAGACGGCGCTCCATGGACGCTCCTCTAGAATGCGGATAATACCGTGTGTTGGATTTTCTAGGTGTTCAGTAAGTCTTAAAGTACCTGACCTAGGAAACCAATTCCTGTTTGCCCTCAGCTTTTTTCCATCACCATCAAACAAGTTATTTTAGAGACTGTGTAGCAGAGAGAAGAGATACAGAGACTCAGCCCAATTTTAAAATTTCCAAAGATGGTGAACGGGGCAGCCTCGCCTCACCAGTTCTGTGCTGTTGTGTCTGTTTCCCCCAGAATAACTCGCACTGTACCTCACATGGAGTTACTTTTCATTCTTGTGCACAAGGACATTAGCCATCTGGGGAGTCCCCCAGAAGGGTTGAATTTGTGTAGAGTCCAGACAGCCATCTGCATGGTGCTCTCTCTGGCAGTCTTTGGAACTTGCATGGTGGATGGATTGAGGGGTCACATGGGGACAAGGGAGTCTTTAACAAACAAATGAGCAAACATCAGGAGGGCTGCAAGAATAGCTCTCAGAACCTCCACAAGAAGTTCTGAACATTTGGAATGAGGCCAAGTGCAAAAGAGAAATTACCTCCTAAACATTGAGCCCTCCTAGTGAGAAGTTTATTACTGCTGATTATAAGTTAGCACTTCAGGGGAAGGCTCCAGAGCCCAGGGGTGGACCCCTCTTGATCCTCAGCAGGGTCCTGAGTCAAGGGAAAGCGATTCATGTTCTGGTAGCTGCATTATGAATCACCTCCTCTTAGCACAAGAAACCTCACAGATGAATATTCTTGATCATTTAAATGCCTGGAACACATGATAACATGAACACAGAGCATGTCCTCAATAACTCTCACAGCCATGGAGCAATAATTTGACTTCTGAATGGAAAAAATGACATGCAGACAAGTCTGACACTTCCTTTGAGGGTCTTGGTAAATTTCCAGTTATCACACATGCCCAAGAGGCTTCCCACTCTGTGTCGTTCACCTTTGAAATGAGTGAATGTTAGGTTAAGGGCATCTGTCCAGATGTTCAGGTCTCCATACTCAAACCAGTTAATCTGGAAGTAAAATAATCAAAGGAACTCTGGGGCCTGGGAAACCAATCTATCTCATTCATAAATCAAAACTTTTGTGAGTCTTGATATATCGATGTGGCCAAAAGCTATTGAGTTTAAATTTTTTGAATTTTCATTAATTGTTTTGATCTTAGACACGGATAACAGCTGCTAGCGATTGTGCATGAAATAAAACACCAAGATTATGCAGAAATTATAGCCTCAGCACCATGGAGATAATCTAATGAGGCAAAAGCTTGGATGCATGTCAACTTAATCGGAACAATAGGTGCTGTCAAGCAGACAGAGATACTGTAGGAAGTAATGCCTTGGAAATGGCCCAGTCTAGAATCAGGCGGCCTAACTCCTCTCCTTGTGAGTTGATAGCGGGCACATGGAACATGCTTCTGTTTCAATCTAATTCACAGAAACTTCTGCATCAGCGGTGAGAATAAACGCTAAATTCTACTTCATAATTTACTCCTTTCTTTTGGACTTACGTCACCACTATAATCTGGAAGCAGAGACCACACAGGCCCAGAGCGATCCACGGGGCAGCTGAGCGCTGGTGATCGTCTTCTCACTTTGGACATTCATTCCATGAGGGAGAAACTCTTTCTCATTGTCATACAGATTCTAACAGATTTACGCACAAGGGGTTATATAGAATGCTCTAGACTTTGGATATTCTTGGCCTTGGGAAAGAAAAATTTTTTTTTAAGTTTGTAAAGGTAATTACCATTATTTACAGTACTGAGGGCAAAGCCCCACCCTGGGCTTGAGGCCAAGGGATCTCAGACTAGAGTGTATTGAGGTGAGCCAACTCCAAGACAAAAGCACAATTATGCTCACATAAAAACCAACACTGGTGGTAGTGGGGTGAAGGAAACACCCACGCAAGGGGGAGGTGTGTGTAGGGAGGGGCTTGTTTTGAAGTTTTGCATAAATCTTATAAATTTTTTCCTCCATAGTCCTGGGAATGAAGATTCTGCAGAGGTTTTCATCCTGGGTCTCTTGTTAAGCTGTGCCCCAAGGAAATGGACTTCCTTCTTACTTGATTTACCAATTTATAAAACTGAACTCTAAATAAAAGCATTTTGGTAGAATTAAGAAAACGGGAAATGTTATGTAAGGTGTTCTGAAGCTTTCTTCATTTCTTGGCAGAAAGGAACTCAAGCAAAAATCAAAAGAAGATATCTTTAGTTTTTAAGCCCACCTCACTTTACCCTCCTTTCTGATTCACATCCATTTGTCCACTTAGGAAAGTGTTAAAGCAGTGGGGTTAGAAACAGCGTTGCCACAGTCTATCTGGTTCTCCAGTAAGAAAATAATTAGCTACTACCTAAATACTCACACACATTACCTTCTTGTTAACCATGCCGTGTATCTTTTTCTTCTTGCCAGGATGAAGGCCAGATGATTATTTGGACTGATGCTATCAATCAGTGACAAAGAAAGCTCGTGATGGCAGTTTAGACATGCCTCGAGGTCCACTGGCACTGCAAGGAAATGGGAAGCAGTGACAGGGAGAACTGAGACCCACCAGGCACCCACACTTAGCCTGGAATGGCTGAGCACACTGGTCACCAGAAGGCAGGCTCCCTAGCTCGCCTGCTGCATGCTAGTTCAGGAGAAAAAACATAGCAAGTTGGATTTTCCCCTTCAGTCCGGAGGAAAATGCTCTTTGGGAAATGGATGGGGACACGTGAGGTCCTCGGGCTGTGACCTCAGTGAAGCACAGGCTGAAGACGTTTTGGAGGATCAGCCTGCCTCTTGCCACTGCACATGCCAGAGGCTGACACCTGATAGAACTCGAGCCACCAGCTCTGCACACACAGCTCTCACCTGCCTGGAAGCCTTGAGGAAAGGGGAATTACAGGTGGGCTGGTCTTGAAACACTGCTATGGTCCCACCTGAGTTTCAGGTGCCCCAGGGAGTCCTTTCAACCACCTGGAATTGAGGCTGTTTCAAGGTACAGATGCAGTGTGTGTTTGTCTTGCTTTTGTTTGTGCCTGAATACAAGTACCAGCTGGAAGTCAGGTGTGGGGCACTGCAAACAATTTTGGCTGTAAATAGAGAGAAAGTAAGAGTTTAAAAGCCAGGATGGGTGTGGAGGGGAGGGAGTGAGAGGGGTAAGGAAATAGCTTTACTAGAGGAAATAGAAAAATACACAGAAATTTGGATTGGTGTGATACCGCTGCATAATTTCCATGATCTGTTAATAACCCTACCTACATTTCACGCCCAACTTATCGATATAGAGAAAAGCCTTTGGACCTGTGATCTGCCTTGTTGAGTACTGAATGTGCCTATTATGCACCAGGCACTAAAGGTAACATTGGGAATAAATGATGAAAAGATATTGTCTCTCTGCAAACGGCAAGTTAACACTTATGAGATGGTTGCCATGATGATGTACACGGGCTATGATGACATAAAGGCCAGCTATGTCTCCTGAGGGTGGTGAACGGAGACTAAAGAGGAAACACAAGAAGGAAGACCTTACACAACCCTCTTCTTCACCCCAAACGCAACCCTAATAGACACAATTCTTACAGGGATGTGAAATGCATTGGTGAAGGTATTTTATTATTCATTTCTTTTAGACTAGGGTAACGTCTCTGTAGCACATAAAAATTGGAAAGAAAACATTTTTCTTAAATGCTAAAGGTTGGTGTGACTATTTCAATATGAACCTTTGAGATTCATTTCCTTTTTTAATTTTATTTAAAAAAATTTTAGGGCTTCCCTGGTGGCGCAGTGGTTGAGAGTCCGCCTGCCGATGCAGGGGACATGGGTTCGTGCCCCGGTTCGGGAAGATCCCACATGCCATGGGGCGGCTAGGCCCGTGAGCCATGGCCGCTGAGCCTGTGCGTCTGAAGCCTGTGCTCCGCAGCAGGAGAGGCCACAACAGTGAGAGGCCCGCGTACCGCCCCCCCCCCCAAAAAAAATTTAGTTTTATATTGGAGTACAGTTGATTTACAATGTTGTTAGTTTCCGGTGGACAGCAAAGTGAGTCAGTTATACATACACATATATCCATTCTTTTTTAGATTCTTTTCCCATATAGGTTATTACAGAATATTGAGTAGAGTTCTGTGTGCTATACAGTAGGTCCTTGTTGATTATCTATTTTATATATAGTAGTCTGTGTATGTTAATCCCAAACTCCTTATTCCTCCTCCCACCTTTCCCGTTTGGTAACCATAAGTTTGTTTTCTATGTCTGTGAGTCTGTTTCTGTTTTGTAAATTCATTCGTATCATTTTTTAAGATTCTACAAATAAGTTATATCATATGATATTTGTCTTTGTCTGACTTACTTCACTTAGTATGATAATCTCTAGGTCCATTCATGTTGTTGCAAATGGCATTATTTCATTCTTTATTACGGCTGACTAATATTCCATTGTGTATATATACCACATCTTCTTTATCCATTCATCTGTCGATGGACATTTAGGTTGCTCCATGTCTTGGATATTGTAAATAGTGCTGCAATAAATATTGGGGTGCATGAGATTAATTTTCGATCAAACTATTTTGTTGAAGACTGTTCTGCAAAACACATTAGAAATTTGGAAAATATTAAATGTTTAACTTTCTTATGCATTTCTAAAATAACAGAAAGTCACTTTTTGTCAACTGTGAGGGGAAGAAGCATTTTAAAAAGAAGCCATTTTATTTTAAAAGAACATACAGTCTGTAGCTTGGCAAACTCAAGGGCAGTAATTTAGTAATTAAGAGGGGAATTTTGGAGTCAGACAAACCAGAGATATAAATCCTGACATCCCGACTTACAAGCTGTGTGATCTCCGACACACAGCGTTACCTTTCTGAACTTCAGAGTTTTTGCTTTGTTTTTAAATGGGAGTAATGATAATGGTATCTACCTTGTAAGCTTATTTTGAAAATTTAATGAGATAATTATGCATATAAAGCCCCTGACAAGGAGCCTAGTACCTACCCTGTGCTCAGCAAATGGTAGCTATTATTAAAATTAGTCTATAGTCATGAATAATTATAATAATAAATACTTTCCCTTTCCCTGCTAAATTATGACTATGCATAGGACAAAATGAATTGGAATAATGATCATTTTTTGTGAGTGAATTTAATGGCTACAGACCACTAAAAAGGTTACATAAGTTTTTGAGGGAATGATCTGAGAGTGCTAAAGGATGATTTATTTAAGAGGATAAATGTCAAAATCACATTTCCCTGGCTGTGTAGATAGCATGAGTGTCACAGCAGGGTTACCCACAATGGCCTGCATTTCTCAAGAAGCTGACCAGACTAACGTTTATATTCAGGAGTAGTTGCACTAATCCTAAGGAGAAATAGAAGATCCAAAGTTGAAAGCACATGAGCAAAAGTTAAGGGTGTTCAATAACATCAGTCCCATAGAAATCTGAGTTCAAAGTGTCATGACTCTCAGCAGAACCCAAGCCGAGAACTGTCGAGCCTCATCCCTCTACACCAGGCAGCCAGGTCTATGTGTGATTTGTACACCTCTGCCTCGGGGGCTCTGGGGGGCTCCTGAAACTTTCTATGTAAACACTGCTGGGCTGGATATTGGTCTTGCTTAAGACCAAATAAGGTCAAAGAATTGTTGGAAGCTTTTAGATATTCTTTAGGTGATAAAAATATAGGGGATGGGGGCTTCCCTGGTGGCGCAGTGGTTGGGAGGCTGCCTGCCGATGAAGGGGACGCGGGTTCGTGCCCCGGTCCTGGAGGATCCCACATACCGCGGAGCGGCTGGGCCCGTGAGCCATGGCTGCTGAGCCTGCGCGTCCGGAGCCTGTGCTCCGCAATGGGACAGGCCACGGCAGTGAGAGGCCCCACGTACCGCAAAAAAAAAAAAAGAAAAAAAAAAATATATATGGGATGAAAATGACTAGATTCGTTTACTGGCATAAACATATATAGCATGAGGTGGTGAATTCTTAAAATGAGATGCTTACACTCAGGCACTGTGATAGCGTGGAATTTGTTTATGAATCTAGGAATCTTTTCTCCAGAAAATTATTGAAATTTTAAGAAAAAAGTGGTAAAGGTATCAGATTCACAGTCAATGGGGTTAGATATACAAATTTTAGAAGGCTTTTGGAGGATTTTTACCCTCAGGTGAATGGGAATGCAAAATATTACGCAAATCAGACTTACTCTTCCGGATAGTTTGCCTCAATAAAAACAGTTAAAGACATGAAAGGAAGACTACATCCACATTTAAAGATTGTGCTTTTATGTAAATAAAGTGTTGCTCAGAGTGCACTGGGGGCTTGGATAGAGGTAGTCAAAGTCACTCTCAGGATGGATCCTCCATCTTGGATTCCCAGTTTCAGGAGCAGACTGAGATGTGTCAGTGATGGTTTAATGTTGAATTCAGTGAATGCCACTGCTGATGTCAAGCAGGAAAGAAGGAAAAAGGGAGCCAGAAAAGAAGAAGAAAAGGGTAGCATGTGAGAAAGAGAAGAGAGAATGAAAAAAGACAAAAGACAGTTGTGAAGGTGTGGTAGAATGACTAATGACATTTTCTTAGATTCCTTCCTAAATTCCCTAGTCTTACTGGGCATTTAAGATTTTTAAAAAGATTAAATTCCATTTGAGAACTTCCTTTGATACTGAGCACAAGCACAGATTTATAAGAATATATATAAAACAGCTATATATATATATATATATATATATATATATATATATATATAACAACTATACTTCAATTTAAAAAAGCGTTATCTCAGGCACACAAGAAATGTTAAATAATACATTGATCAATGGACTGTCAGTTTCAACGTCATGTGCTAAGTAAGTGTCTTTATAGACATTAGGTATAGGACACTGTGAGAGTACAATTACCCACCGTTAGTAATTAGGAAAGGAATCTTAGTGCATGTGTTATTTGAGATGAAACTTGAATGGAAATGTATTTGGCAGAGGCTTTGGGAAAAGGGTGTCTTCAAGTCAAGAGAACAAGCCAAGGGCTTGAAGCAGCAATGGTCCCTGGAGGGCAGTAGTATGGTCTCGCTGCAGTGTGAACAGAGGACCTCCACACGCAGTCATGACACGGATGAACAGAGGGGACGGATCAGGGAGGTCTTTGCTGTGCTCAGTGGTTTGCACTTTCAGATATCAACCAAGTTTCTTACTTTTGCTGTCACTTCCAAGGTGACTGAATTTCATTTGAGTTTCCTGTGATATCAGAGAGCACAGGACTGAATTTATAGGAATAATTGTTAAGCAAATAGGAAAAACTCACTGGATTTCATAAGAGTGGATGGGAGCACCAGTGAAGAGTTTTAAACGGGGTGTGACGTGGTCAGGTTTGCATTTAATGAAAGGTTCTGTGGTACCTCCAAGTTAGTTGATATAATGAAGTTTTACGTCAAATGGGAATTTATTGCCCTTTAATAGAAAATGTAATTTATTTGGTAACTTGAATAAAAACTATTTGGCTTCAATATACAATGCATGATATGATTTTGTTTTACTTGATTTGTGAAAAGGTTTTGAAAGGGACTCTGGCATTTTCTGCACATCTCCTTCTTCCTCTGTCTAAAAAATACAATAAAAAAATTTTTTTACATGTTTTTATTTGGCCTCTGTTACAACTTTACATTTTAAGTTCTTGTATTTAAAAATATATTTAAATATAGGATGGCAGCAAAAACAAACACTTTATAGCTGACTACAGGAAGAGATCATAAATTGATCCAAAAAGACCCACATCCAAATTAGTGTTATTACATAATGTTGCCTCTTGTACAGGGAACGTATATTGGCTTTCCATATAACTTATTTCCACAGTTTTCAGATGTCAGTGATGAGTTTTCCTGGTTGGAAAGAACACAGCACTGGGAGGAGGACAGTTGGATGCTGATCAACAGTTACTGGGCAAGTCACTCAACCTCTTTGCGATTGGTTTGAAAAATGGGGGACTTCTCTGTTTAACAAAGATTGTCATGAGGCTCAAGTTTAGTAATGTGTGTGGAAGTCCTCTGAAAACCACTGTGGGGTGATGGTGGCAGTAAACATGTGACAATTTCAAGGTGAAACACAGAGTAGAAGAGTTGAGGCTCCTGGTTCAACTGTCCACCCAGCTCCTGCCCACTGCTTGACAAACAGGCTTTCAATAATCAGCTGTTGGATAAATTGAAAGCGATCGCACACGCTTTGAAGAAACATGAAAAGTGTTAAAGCTATTGATGATCTTTAACTATAAGGATATATTTAGGCAAGCTGTCAGTAACTCCAGCTATTGATACGTAAATAGAATCAGTCCTTATCTGTATCCAATTGTCCACATAGTAAAAAACCAAAAATCAAAGAAAACGACCTCTTGTGCATGCACTGAAATGCCTCTCTCTGGACTCTCTGCTATCACCTTATACTTTTCCTACTTTCAACTCTCACTCATTCAAACTCACCACTTATAACAACCTAGTGTTAAAGGGGAATTTACCTGAATGTAGACTACGCTCTATACGGGATGTTATTCTTAGTTGTGTAGGAGGTTGAAAAAGTTCAGGATTTTTCAAGGATTAGGATTTAATAATTCAGCTTTAAGGTAACTGAGAATGTTACCTAGTAAACAGCAGTAGGAATAGGAGGTGGGGTCCTGGCCCTGGATTCTGTGACCCTGGACAAGTATGTAAAAGAAGGGTCTTCCTTTTTATGTTTTGATCTCTCTCTTCCATTCCCAGAGTTTTACATAGATGAGCTCTGAAGGGAGCTTTTCCAGTGGAGAGGAGTGGAAGGATACAAAAGCATTCCTACATGGTCTCTTGCTCACTTTTCCCTTTGGGTTATTCAGTTTGGGGTTCTGTGGCTGCTTTTCTCTAAAACTTAAGCCCAGGCAAAAACGTTCTCTGGTCCTCTGAACAGAATACACTTTCAATAGCAAGGATAAAGGGAAAGACAATCACTGGAGAAAATACAAAGAACATCAGGTGTTTACAGTTAGCCTTTGGCAACTGGGCTGAAACCACTGCCCCTTGCCTGCCTGGCTTCTCACCTCTGTTTCTGCTGAGCAAGACCCGTCCTATTCTTTACCACCTGGAACCTTCCCCTTCTCATGAAAACTTCCAGATCCAAGGTTCCCACTCTCCCTTGTGTCCTCTTGTTTGTAGTCCGAGGAACTCCGACCTTCCAAAGGAAATGCACGAGGCTGTGGACATTGATATGCTGATTTTATTTTTAGGGGCAGAATCTCCACTCCCCCAGCAAGAAGGAGGCTTGCTTACTAAGGTCCATCCTTAACACCAACCACTTAACACCTGTATCAAATTACACACATCAGGTAAAGAGAGGATCATTCTTTCACATCGATATGAACTGACAACTCACTGTTATACAGGAAAATCTATTTTGGCAAAAAAAAAAAATTACATTTCTTTTCTTTCTCTGTGTTGCAGCAGGGATCATTTCTGTATTTATCTGTGCTCTAAGTTTGCAAGATGGCAGGATTATGGGTTCCAGAAGAGAATGACACACAGATGGAGAAGGTGGTCTTGTGAGTCTTGCTTACAGGGAGAGGATGTGTTCGAGAGAGAACTGACCTCAAATCTCCCAGGAGAGAATCCCATCATAGCTACAACAGGCAAGCATGCCAACCTAACGATATCATCCCCTACCCAGGGCGGTCCCTCTTCAGGGAAAGACTGGGCAACACAGAGAATAGATTAAACACTCAGCTCAGGATCTTTTCTATATTCTAGACCTTCTTTATTTTGGAATTAAAAAGTGACAAGTTTGTCCTTGGCTACAGGACACTCTAAACAGAGCTATATTCATTCATGTTTGAAAGAAAAAAACTACCTTCACTTCATGGGACTGTAGGATTTGCAGCAACTCTAGTTTGTCTGTCGCAAGTGTATTGGATGTTTCAGTTTGCCAGACCTGTCATGAGAAATTAATTACAGGATGTTGCAGAAATGGCAAAGCTCCAGCAGCATCTTGCATAGTTTAATATAGCCCCGTTTCCCCATTTCAATGTATTTGTGGTTAGATAAATCCTCAGAAATTTACAGCTGCTATAGACTAGCTTATTATGTACTCTGCCTGCACACATGATAAGTATAAGAATTTGATGTTCTTAAAGTGCATAGATTTCACTGACATTCCTTTACCACGATGGAAATATTTTGTTGCTAAAAGTAGCATGTGCAGATACTTCTGAACATTAACTTCTTCTGTATAACAGGCAGGGATGTTAAAAACATCACCGCGCTTAGCCATCTTCCACTTACTTTAAATCGAAGAACTGCAGCTCTGGAAAAAGTTGTGTGGAGTGTTTATATAAAATGGTCCCATGAACAAATTAAACAGAAAAAAAATTAACTACTGATCCTCAGTTGAAGTCACTGAAAAACTGAACCGTAGCGACCACGTTTTTCTCCAGGGAACCTTCTTCCTTTGGTCTAGCGACTGCTTTTTCACAAGCTTCAGTTGTTCATTTTTGCTCTAGCAACAAGCTAGTTTCCTCGCCTTCCTGCTTTCTCCTCCTTTTGTACTTTTTTCTTCTTAACTATAATTGTTCCCTCTCAACAGTAAATCAGCTCATTCCAAGCAACTTTAAGGATTGGCAATATATGTTTACTTATATAATTGTTGTATAAAAAAAAAATCCTACATTTTCCTCTACCAAATTCTTTCACAATTCTTCACAAGGATCCAAGTGATGAGTTAAGAAAAAGTGAACTAGAATGAGTAAAAATCAGATTGTTTAGTACTTTTAGAGATGAATGACATTGAAGTATATGTAGTTGGACCATTCTGACACAAGTAATAGAACGTGTGTTATGCATGGTTATATATGTACTTACTTATGACAGCCTCCCGCTCTTTAGATTGTGAGTAGATAGTAAAATTGTAGATTCTTAGCAGCTTTATCCTCCCTAACTTTCTGAGACAATCAAAATAACCCATCCATAATCAGAATGAATTTGAGGTGTTAGAACAGCAACTTTTGAAAACGGGGCTCACAACATATGCTTGATGTAGATGTGAAGAGATCATTAGAAAAAAAGCATTCTTTGTGTTTACAAAACAGATGTTTTTATGTTATCCCGTTCCCGCCTTAAGTTAAAGTATTCCCTATTCACTTTAATAATTAGAGCAGAAAGATATGATGAATGAAGTACCTCATTACCAAGTTTGCTTTCCGGGTCTCTGCAGAGAGTAGCTGTCTGCTTTTGCCTAGCTGGTCCATTGTTAACCCTAACTGATGCTGACATTCAATTCGCCTGCAGATAATTGGGTCCATCCACAGACTGAGTTTGCCACTCAACAGAGCCTTTTGATTGACGTGACTCTTGATGTTTTTATTTTCTCTTATGTGACTGGGATACTGTTTCTTGAATAAAATGTTACTGTCCATGTATTAGTTTGAGTCCACAGAATCGATTCCTTAAAAAAATGTAAGAATTAGAGTATGGAGTAAAGATTTTGCAAAACAAATATGGGGTAAAGACATTATCAGTTTTTTAAAAAAAAAAAATTCACTCAGATATGTTATTTCATTTTATGTAGGTCACGGCTGCATGGAAGACATATGAGATGTTTCTAGTCTCTGAGTGTGGCTGTACATTCATCAGGTTGCTTCCTTACTCCTGTGTGGGCTGGAGGCCAACCCTAGGTGCTACTGGCTCACTCCACCCAGCACCTGAGGCGGGTGGGGACCTTTGAGATGTCCCAGTGGAGTCTGACAAACCTCCATGGACAGCAAGCAACACACTGAGTGAGCATGTGCACTTGGACAAGTTCTTTAACTTTCAAAGCCCCAGTTTCCTTATTTGCGGGGCAGGGAAGATTTTATCTTCCTCCTGGGTCTGAAGTGAGGACTAAATGAGGTCATGTACATAAGGTGAAGATTTGGGGAATCTCTTCTGTAGTCAAGTCCAATGAGGTAGAAATCAACAAATATAGAGCTTCAAAAGTTGGACTAGTGAAAAATGTTCCCATAATCCACTTAACAGATATGGACCTCAGATGGAAATCACTGAAATATGTATAAAAGTATAAGGTCATGCGTTTTTGATATAGTTTCTAGAACTTTCTAACCCTCTGAAAAATAGTTGTGAGTTAAATATATGACTAAAATAACATGACATATAAAGTTATAAAATGGTAAGTTATTTCCCAGATGGTCCTGCTGAACTTCCTAAAGAGAAAATATCTTTCTTTAATAAAACTTTTCTGTAACTGAAAAATAAAATTAATGTCAAGTATCCACTTTTTTTGGAAAGAAACCTTACGAAAGGTTTCAAAAGTATCAAGTGTTAACCATTTAAAACACTGATTTCATATTTAAAAGGTGCATTTTAAACATGAATTTGCATTCATGGTGTAAAATATTTCAAGTTTTAAATCTTTTTAAAACTTGCTTTTTATTCTAGCTTTGCAAATTCTATTCATTGTATAGTTTTGATACTGAAGAAACTCAAACCTTCAAGACAGAGTAGAATCAATAATTGGAAATTAATTTGTAAGAATGACATTATCTATTATCTAGAAAAGATAGTGTCAAATTGATACTTGTTTGGAGAAAAGAGACTATAAAATGGGATAGAATTCAATAATTTTAGAATAAAAATAAAACAAAGTTAATTTATTACTAAGTAAATAGTCTGATTTCTCTGCTTGATTATAATTTGGACTTATTACTTGGAGGGCACTCTTATGATCTCCCCCACGCGATCTCATCTTAGAAGGTGGTGAAGATTATTAATTAATAATAATTAATCTATTCACGAACATAACCCAAGTCTTGCTTTGTCAACAGGACAAAAAAGAAAAGAAATGGGCTTTGCGTAGAAACAACTTTTCCTGGTGTTTGCCTCAATTGTTATTTTTGCCTTCAGTAGTTGCAATATAAAAATAACCCTTTACTTTATTTTTCATATGAACATTGGGATTTCAGCAAATGTTTAGCTCCTCTGACATTATTTTATTATCGTCTTGATTTAAAATCATGTTGCAACTTGTTGAAATTCTTTGTAATTAAAAGCAAAATCAGAGAATCTACACATATCTCAAAACTATGAGCTGAAACTGCAGAGAGCCACATATTTTTATTTTTTTAATTATCAAGTGCATTCACAAGACAGAAAAAACAAGCTTGTACAAGGGTGACTCAAGCTGGCTGGGTCCAGCTGTACCTGAAGCACAGACGTGTGCATCCAGAACAGGGGAGCTTGGTACTATCAGAACACATTTCTGTGCTAATGGCTGAGGGCTTCAGCAGTCATCAATGCCACTCACCACTTTCAAAAATGCCCCCCTCCCCCCAAGTTCTACACAGCAGGGGCAAGTTTACCAATTTTCATGCCTCTACAACATGTGCAGGGGTAAGAGTAAAATATATTTCTACTAGAAGATTTTTCACATCGGGTATACATCTGGGCAAAATTTACACCTCAATGCCCAACACTGTTTTTCTTACTTCTTACTTTAATGGAATCAATTGTCTAATTTGGTAAATAAGTTTTCTAATTTTATATTAGTTTTGACCTTCTTGAAGTTAAATATTTTATTGACAGACTTAAAATCACAGAGTTTTAAGAAGAGTCAAGTGAAAAACAAAGAGATGAACTTTCCCATTTTATAACATCTCACTTCAAAATATATAGTCACATAGTAATGACACTGTTACTCTGGAACTAAAGAAATAAATAATTCAATGTAAAAATTTAAAAACAAGTATTAAGACTGAAATAAATATTAAACAATGTTAAGCCTACAAATCACTTATATGCTTCAACATGAAATGCTTTTTTTTAAAAGTAAAAAAATTTGGAACACTGTTGCCAGTCTAGCCAAAAACCACTTTTAGTTTATGTGTATCAATTTACACATATGATTCATTCAAAACAAACACATTTATTACCTTTTAATGCCTTTCTTACTTGGACCATTTTGAATACACAAAATCCTGAAGCTGCTTATCTTTATTTTAAATAAAGTTAAATTTAAATAGCAGATATTTCATATTCTGAGTATATCATCACACATATAACCACATTACAGATATAATATTAAGTGATTACTTTACGGACATCCTAACAACGCAAACACTTTTTCCTCATATTTGCTGCATGGCAATTATGGTTTTTCTTTATTGATTTTTCCAAGAATGGTAATGTAATTTTGATGCAGTTACTAATAAATACAAGTACCAATACTTTGATCAACAGCAAACACAATGGTTTATAACAATTAAGCTCAAAAGGCCACATTTATTTTTCCACCCATACCTTGCTTCTGATTTTTCTAGATTCTTTCATAAGGATAAGAAATAGTAGAGCCTTCCTTTCTTCCTGGCCATCTGAAATTTCTGAACTCTGAAGAGAAATTCCATTTGGTTTAATTTGTCATTTCATTTCTGTATATTTGGTTCCTTGCCTCTTCATTCTTCTTCAGCTCTTTTTACTAGGAGAAAATGACACAAAATGTACTAAAATGAACTTAAACAATGTCTTCTAGTTACAACAAATCTTGGCATGCCCAGGCAACAGCACAAGTAATAAAGCACACTATGCGGGCTTCCCTGGTGGTGCAGTGGTTGAGAGTCCGCCTGCCGATGCAGGGCACACGGGTTCGTGTCCCGGTCCGGGAAGATCCCACATGCTGCGGAGCGGCTGGGCCCGTGAGCCATGGCCGCTGAGCCTGCGCATTCGGAGCCTGTGCTCCGCAATGCGAGAGGCCACAACAGTGAGAGGCCCGCGTACCACAAAAAAAAGAAACAAAACCCCCCCCAAAAAACACACTATGCAACACACACACACACACATACACACGACCAAAATACTAATTTGTCTTCTTGAACATACATCTAGTTTAACTTCTAGAATTAAGTTCTAGCTTGCCTCTTGAACATACAGTTAAATTAACATCTTTTAGCGTCATCAGCAGTTGCTAAAGGCCTGATCCAGCACTGACTAGTTAATTTAAGCAAAAAAGAAATACATTTCTCAAATACAGACAATAAGCACTGCAAACCCTCAGTAACTTCCAGAAATTAAGTGCAGGCAATCGGAGTTTATAACATTCTTCATTCACTGGAAAAAAAATTGTCATGGAAGATGTTTCTGGGTTAGTGACTGGAAAGCCTATAGGCCGTTTTATTAAACAGCACTCTTTCATTTAGTCTAGGGTTGTGTCTTCTTTTAGAAGTGAGTAAACTATTATAGCTTTTCAAATAAATCCAAAAAATGGTACGTGGCATTTTTGATTGACAAAGATAGTGATGGTTAACTATGTATCTAGATGCAGCTTTGAAATAAAACAAATTATACCATCAATAAAAATCAAGAACCAATAGGCAGATGGAGCAAGATGTTGCTTCTTTAGAGACTATGCAGTTAGTACACCAAAACTAGAGGGTGATAAACTAGGGGTTGAGCCTGAAATTTTCTGATGCAATTATTTACATATCAGTGATGAGTATCTGGACTTACACAAAACTGTTGTTGTCTTCCTTCTGAACAGAAAGGGTTTAACATTTGGTTGCTCTTAGAAAACAAATTTCAACCTAAGGATAATGGCAATCTGATTAGGTGGTGGTCAATTCCATTGATCACTCCTGAGAAAAGTAGAGGCTAGAGCATCATGGCAAAAAAGGATGTGCTAATAACCATTCCCTAACCCTAAACCGGAAGGTTAGGGAACATCTGTGCCTTTAGGGACAGGCCCAATCTTTTACTTTTTAAATTTATTTTACTGAAGTATATTTGATTTACAGTGTTGTGTTAATTTCTGCTGTACAGCGAAGTGATTCAGTTATACATATATTGTGTATGGATATATATATATACACGCACACATTCTGTTTCATATTCTTTTCTGCTATGGTTTATGGCCCAATCTTAAATAAATGGTTGTACTACCTTTCCATACGAGGGAAAAAAAATCCTTTGTCAGTCCTTTTTTTCTGATTTTAAATTTGTTAAACCAGTATTATATAATATATAGAAGCCCCGAAATGTTTCAAGTGAACACGCTCACAAACGCAACTGAGGTAGACTATAAAATGGTACAGCTATGGTGAGGCAAGGTACAATCTCACCAGGGGCAAAAATGGGCATCATACTGTCCTGGTGTGTATACAGGTACAGCATATAAAACTTGCCTCAAATTAGGGTCTGATAAAAGTGGGGAAGAAAAGGCTCAAATGGATGCTGAGCACAAGTCACCCAGAGACCCTATAAACGTCTGCAAGGAACAGTGAGGAAGGTAAAGGACCTCAGAGGAGTAACGAGACAAACAGGGTGAGAGGAGGAGTTTATGAGAGTGGTAGGACAAAACCGAGGAAGAAAAACAGAAAAGGGAGGGGGAGGAGGAGAAGAACAGCTGGAAATGAGTGAGATGGATCCTGCACAAGACCGTAGGACAAGTTAAATCAATCAGACTGAGGCTGCATTGTGAGAAGTAAACACAGGAGCCAGGAGGACCCTCAAGAGAGGGAACCTGAAGAGAAACTTAACTGGAAAAAGCTAAAGTAGGCAGTAAAGATAACATATTTAAGGGAAATGACTCAGACTAAGAAGAGGAAGGAACACTGAGTACAGAATGACAAAGACTATCTATGAAAGGGAGAAAGGGGACACAATAAAAGGAAAAGGAGAAGAGACTGCCACGTGCGCACCTTGGACAAGGAACAGCCCCCTTCTGACATCAGGGAACAAGCAAGAGGGACACAGCAGCACGATGATGGCTGCTGACAGCACAGAGACCGAACACCTAAGAGGCAGCAGAGACTTGCTGAAAAGGGAAGAGGTGTCATCTAACCAAGACACCAGTATGAAAACAAATCCAGGCTTTCTCTGTGGTATCTCCTCATAAAGTATCCCCGTAACATAACAGAGGGAGAGAGTAACAGAGTGAGGGCCAATAAAGGCAAATCATATGAAAAGAGAAAGGAAAATCTCATTGCAGGATTTTGAAAATGAGTATGAAACCAGGTTAGTGTTTGTGTGTATGGTATGTGTGAAAAATAAGATTCCTAAAAATATTGGGTCCTACACCACAAGAAATTCAATCCAATGAGTATTCCCTGAAGTTTTACTACGTGGCCAGACACCAGGCTAAGTACTGGGGAGAGAAAATGTGAGCATGCTATAGCCCCCGCCTGGCAAGTACTTACCATTTAATCAGAGTTAAAAGGCAAAGCATGAGGGACCTTCAAGATGGTGGAAGAGTAAGACGCGGAGATCACCTTCCTCCCCACAGATACATCAGAAATACATCTACACATGGAACAACTCCTACAGAACACCTACTGAACGCTGACAGAAGACCTCAGACCTCCCAAAAGGCAAGAAACTCCCCCACGTACCTGGGTAGGGCAAAAGAAAAAAGAATAAACAGAGACAAAAGGATAGGGACGGGACCTGCACCAGTGGGAGGGAGCCGTGAAGGAGGAAAGGTTTCCACACACTAGAAGCCCCTTCGCGGGCGGAGACTACAGGTGGCGGAGGGGGAAGCTTCGGAGCCGCGGAGGAGAGCGCAGCAACATGGGTGCGGAGGGCAAAGCAGAGAGGTTCCCGCACGGAGGATCGGTGCCGATGAGCACTCACCAGCCCGAGAGGCTTGTCTCCTCGGCTGCCGGGGCGGGCGGGGCTGGGAGCTGAGGCTCGGGCTTTGGTCGGATCCCAGGGAGAGGACTGGGGTTGGCGGCGTGAACACAGCCTGAAGGGGTTAGTGCTCCATGGCTAGCCAGGAGGGAGTCCGGGAAAAGGTCTGGACCTGCTTAAGGGGCAAGAGACCATTGTTTCCTGGTGTGCGAGGAGAGGGGATTCAGAGAACCACCTAAATGAGCTCCAGAGACGGGCACAAGCTGTGGCTATCAGCACAGACACCAGAAACCGGCATGAGATGCTAAGGCTGCTGCTGCCACCGCCAAGAAGCCTGTGTGCGAGCGCAGGTCACTATCCACATCTCCCCTCCTGGGAGCCTGTGCAGCCCGCCACTGCCAGGGTCCCATGATCCAGGGACAACTTTCCCAGGAGAACGCACGGTGTGCCTCAGGCTGGTGCAATGTCACGCTGGCCTCTGCCACCGCAGGCTCGCCCCACATCCGTACCCCTCCCTCCGCGTGGCCTGAGTGAGTCAGAGCCCCTGAATCAGCTGCTCCTTTAACCCCGTCCTGTCTGAGCGAAGAACAGACGCCCTCAGGCGACCTACACGCAGAAGCGGAGCCAAACCCAAGGCTGAACCCCGGGAGCTGTGCGAACAAAGACGAGAAAGGGAAATCTCTCCCAGCAGCCTCAGGAGCAGCAGATTAGATCTCCACAATCAACTTGATGTACCCTGCATCTCTGGAATACCTGAATAGACAATGAATCATCCCAAAATTGAGGCAGTGGACCTTGGGAGCAACTGTAGACTTGTGGTTTGCTTTCTGCATCTAACTTGTTTCTGGTTTTATGTTTATATTAGTTTAGTTTTTAGAGCTTATTATCATTGGTAGATATGTTTATTGATTTGGTTGCTCTCTTCCTTTTTTTTTTACATATATAGACATACATATTTTTTTCTTTTTCTCTTCTTGTGAGTGTGTATATGTATGCCTCTTTGTGTGATTTTGTCTGTACAGCTTTGCTTTTACCATTTGTCCTATGGTTCTGTCTGTCCGTTTTTTTTTTTCTTTTTTTTTTCTATAGTTTTTGGTGCTTGTTATCATTGCTGGATTTGTATTTAGGTTTGGTGGCTCTCTTCTTTCTTTCTTTTTTTTTTTTTTTGTGGTACGCGGGCCTCTCACTGTTGTGGCCTCTCCTGTTGCGGAGCACAGGCTCTGGACGTGCAGGCTCACCAGCCATAACTCACGGGCCCAGGACCAGGGCACGAACCCGTGTCCCCTGCATTGGCAGGTGGACTCTCAACCACTGCGCCACCAGGGAAGTCCCTCTTTCTTTCATTTTTTTAAATTACATTTTTATTTTTTTATTTTTTATTTTAGTAAATTTATTTTATTTTATTTTATTTTCTTCTTTCTTTCTTCCTTTCTTTCCCTTCCTTCCTTCCTTCCTCCCTTCCTCCCTCCCTTCCTTCCTTTCATTTTTGGGCTCCCTTTTCTTCTGAGCCGTGTGGCTGACCGAGTCTTGGTACTCTGGCTGGGAGTCAGGCCTGAGGCTCTGAGGTGGCAGAGCCGAGTTCAGGACACTGGTCCACAACAGACTTCCCAGCTCCACGTAATATCAAATGGCGAAAGCTCTCCCAGAGATCTCCATCTCAATGCTAAGACCCAGCCCTGTTCAATGACCAGCAAGCTACAGTGCTGAACACCCTACGCCAAACAACTAGCAAGACAGGAACACAACCCCACCCATTAACAGAGAGGCTGCCTAAAATCATAATAAGGCAAAAGACAACCCAAAACACACCACCAGACGTGGACCTGCCCACCAGAAGCACAAGATCCAGCCTCATTCACCAGAACACAGGTATTAGTCCCCTCCACCAGGAATTCTACACAACCCACTGAACCAACCTTAGCCACTGGAGCAGACACCAGAAACAATGGGAATTATGAACCTGCAGCCTGCAGAAAGGAGACCCCAAACACAGTAAGTTAAGAAAAATGAGAAGACAGAGAAATACATAGCAGATGAAGGAGCAAGGTAAAAACCCACCAAACCACAAAAATGAAGAGGAAATAGACAGTCTACCTGAAAAAGAATTCAGAGTAATGATAGTAAAGATGATCTAAAATCTTGAAAATAGAATGGAGAAAATACAAGAAACGTTTAACAAGGACCTAGAAGAACTAAAGAGCGAACAAACAATGATGAACAACATAATAAATGAAATTAAAAATTCTCTAGAAGGAATCAATAGCAGAAGAACTGAGGCAGAAGAACGGATAAGTGACCTGGAAGATAAAATAGTGGAAATAACTACTGCAGAGCAGAATAAAGAAAAAAGAATGGAAAGAATTGAGGACAGTCTCAGAGACCTCTGGGACATTAAACGCACCAACACTGAAATTATAGGTGTCCCAGAAGAAGAAGAGAAAAAGAAAGGGACTGAGAAAATATTTGAAGAGATTATAGTTGTAAACTTCCCTAATATGGGAAAGGAAATAGTCAATCAAGTCCAGGAAGTGCGGAGAGTCTCAAAAGGATAAATCCAAGGAGAAACATGCCAAGACACATATTAATCAAACTATGAAAAATTAAATACAAAGAACAACTACTAAAAGCAGCAAGGGAAAAGCAACAAATAACATAGAAGGAAACTCCCATAAGATTAACAGCTGATCTTTGACCAGAAACTCTGCAAGCCAGAAGGGAGTGGCAGGACATATTTAAAGTGATGAAAGGCAAAAACTTATAACCAAGATTACTCTCCCCCGCAAGGATCTCATTCAGACTTGACGGAGAAATTAAAACCTTTACAGACAAGCAAAAGCTAAGAGAATTCAGCACCACCAAACCAGCTTTACAACAAATGCTAAAGGAACTTCTCTAGGCAGGAAACATAAGAGAAGGAAAAGATCTACAATAACAAAGCCAAAACAATTAAGAAAATGGTAATAGGAACATACATATCGATAATTACCTTAAATGTAAATGGTTTAAATGCTCCAACCAAAAGACACAGATTGGCTGACTGGATACAAAAACAAGACCCATATATATGTTGTCTACAAGGGACCCACTTAAGACCTAGGGACAAATACAGACTGAAAGTGCGGGCATGGACAAAGATATTCCTTGCAAATGGAAATCAAAAGAAAGGTGGAGTAGCAATTCTCATATCAGACAAAATAGACTTTAAAATAAAGACTATTAGAAGAGACAAAGAAGGACACTACATAATGATCAAGGGATTGATCCAAGAAGAAGATATAACCATTGTAAATATTTATGCACCCAACATAGGAGCACCTCAATACATAAGGCAAATAATAACAGCCATAAAAGGGGAAATCAACAGTAACACATTCATAGTAGGGGACTTTAACACCCCACTTTCACCAATGGACAGATCATCCCAAATGAAAATAAATAAGGAAACACAAGCTTTAAATGATACATTAAACAAGGTGGACTTAACTGACATTTATAGGACATTCCATGCAAAAACAACAGAATATACTTTCTTCTCAAGTGCTCATGGAACATTTTCCAAGATAGATCATATCTTGGGTCACAAATCAAAGCTTGGTAAACTTAAGAAAACTGAAATCGTACCAAGTATCTTTTCTGACCACAACACTGTGAGACTGGATATCAATTACAGGAAAAAATCTGTAAAAAATACAAACACATGGAGGCTAAACAATACCCTACTGAATAACCCAGAATCACTGAAGAAATCAAAGAGGAAATCAAAAAATACCTAGAAACAAATGACAATGAAAACATGACAACCCAAAACGCATGGGATGCAGCAAAAGCAGTTCTAAGAGGGACGTTAATAGCAATACAATCCTACCTCAAGAAACAAGAAACATCTCAAATAAACAACATAACCTTACACCTAAAGCAATTAGAGAAAGAAGAAGAAAAAAACCCCAAAGTTAGCAGAAGGAAAGAAATGATAAAAATCAGATCAGAAATAAATGAAAAACAAATGAAGGAAACGATAGCAAAGATCAATAAAACTAAAAGCTGGTTCTTTGAGAAGATAAACAAAATTGATAAACCATTAGCCAGACTCATCAAGAAAAAAAGGGAGAAGATTCAAATCAACAGACTTAGAAATGAAAACAGGAGAAGTAACAACTGACACTGCAGAAATACAAAGGATCATGAAAGATTACAACAAGCAACTATATGCCAACAAAATGGACAACCTGGAAGAAATGCAGAAATTCTTAGAAAAGCACAACCTCCCCAGACTGCACCAGGAAATATAGAAAATATAAACAGACCAATCACAAGCACTGAAATTGAGACTGTGATTTAAAAACTTCTAACAAACAAAAGCCCAGGACCAGATGGCTTCACAGGCGAATTCTATCAAACATTTAGAGAAGACCTAACACCTATCCTTTTCAAACTCATCCAAAATATAGCAGGGGAGGAACACTCCCAAACTCCTTCTATGAAGCCACCATCACCCTGATACAAAAACAGACAAAGATGTCACAAAAAATGAAAACTACAGGCCAATATCACTGATGAACATAGACGCAAAAATCCTCCACAAAGTACTAGCAAACAGAATCCAACAGCACATTAAAAGGATCATACACCATGATCAAGTGGGGTTTATCCCAGGAATGCAAGAATTCTTCAATATATGGAAATCAATCAATATGATGCACCATATTAAAATATTGAAGGAGAAAAACTATATGATCATCTCAATAGATGAAGAAAAAGCTTTGGACAAAATTCAACACCCACTTATGAGAAAAACCTTCCAGAAAGTAGGCACAGAGGGAACTTACCTCAACATAATAAAGGCCATATAAGACAAATCCACAGCCAACATTGTTCTCAATGGTGAAAAACTGAAACCATTTCCACTAAGATCAGGAAAAAGACAAGGTTGCCCACTCCCACCACTATTATTCAACATAGTTTTGGAAGTTTTAGCCACAGCAATCAGAGAAGAAAAAGAAATAACAGGAGTCCAAGTCAGAAAAAGATGAAGTAAAACTGTCACTGTTTGCAGATGACATGGTAGTATACATAGAGAATCCTAAAGATGCTACCAGAAAACTACTAGAGCTAATCAATGAATTTGGTAAAGTAACAGGATAAAACATTAAGGCACAGAAATCTGTTGCATTCCTATACACTAATAATGAAAAACCTGAAAGAGAAAATAAGGAAACAGTCCCATTTACCACTGCAGCAAAAAGAATAAAATAACTAGTAATAAACCTACCTAAGGAGACAAAACACCTGTATGCAGAAAACTATAAGACAATGATGAAATAAATTAAAGATGATACAAACAGATAGATATACCATGTTCTTGGATTGGAAGAATCAATGCTGTGAAAATGAGTTTACTACCCAAAGCAATCTACATATTCATGCAATCTCTATCAAACGGCCAATGGCATTTTTCACAGAACTAGTACAAAAAATTTCACAATTTGTATGGAAACACAAAACACCCTGAATAGCAAAAGCCATCTTGAGAAAGAAAAATGGAGCTGGAGGAATCAGGCTCCTGGACTTCAGACTATACTGCAAAGTTACAGTAATCCAGACAGTATGGTACTGGCACGAAAACAGCAATATAGATCAGTGGAACAGAATAGAAAGCCCAGAGATAGTGCCACACACATATGGTCACCTTATCTTTGATAAAGGAGGCAAGAATATACAGTGGAGAAAAGATAGCCTCTTCAATAAGTGGTGCTGGGAAAACTGGACAGCTACATGTAGAGGAATGAAATTAGAACACTTCCTAACACCATACACAAAAGTAAACTCAAAATGGATTAAAGACCTAAATGTAAGGCCAGACACTATAAAACTCTTAGAGGAAAACATAGGCAGAACACTCTATGACATAAATCACAGCAAGATCCTTTTTCACCCACCTCCTAGCGAAATGGAAATAAAAACAAAAATACACAAATGGGAATTAATAAAACATAAAAGCTTTTGCACAGCAATGGAAAGTATAAAAAAGACGAAAGGACACCCCTCAGAATAGTTGCAAATGAAGAAACTGACAAAGGATTAATCTCCAAAATATACAAGCATCTCACACAGCTCAATATCAAAAAAACAAACAACCCAATCCAAAAATGGGCAGAAGACCTAAACAGACATTTCTCCAAAGAAGATATACAGATCGCCAACAAACACATGAAAGGATGCTCAGTATCACTAATCATTAGAGAAATGCAAATCAAAACTACAGTGAGGTATCAGTTTACACCAGTCAGAATGGCCATCGTCAAAAAATCTACAAACAATAAATGCTGGAGAGGGTGTGGAGAAAAGGGAAGCTTCTTGCACTGTTGATGGGAATGTAAATTGATACAGCCACTATGGAGAACAGTATGGAGGTTCCTTACAAAACTCAAAATAGAACTACCATATGACCCAGCAATCCCACTAGTGGGCATGTATCCTGAGAAGATCATAGTTCAAATAATACCAAAATGTTCATTGCAGCTCTATTTACAATAGCCAGGACATGGTAGCAACCTAAGTGTCCATTGACAGATGAATGGATAAAGATAATGTGGCACATATATACAGCGGAATATTACTCAGCCATAAAAAGAAATGAAATTGAGTTATTTATAGTGAGGTGGGTGGACCTAGAGTTTGTCATACAGAGTGAAGTAAGTCAGAAAGAGAAAAACAAATACTGTGTGCTAACACATATATATGGAATCTAAAAAAGAAAAAGAGCTTTGAAAAACCTAGGGGCAGGACAGGATAAAGACGCAGATGTAGTGAATGGACTTGAGGAGATGGGGAGGGGGAAGGGTAAGCTGGGATGAAGTGAGAGAGAGTGGCATGGACAAATATACACTACCAAATGTAAAACAGACAGCTGGTGGGAAGCAGCCACATAGCACAGGGAGATTAGCTTGGTGCTGTGTGACCACCTAGAGGGGTGGGATAGGGAGGCTGGGAGGGAGAAGCAAGAGGGAGGAGATATGGGGATATATGTGCATGTATAGCTGGTTCACTTTGTTATAAAGCAGAGACTAACACACCATGGTAAAGCAATCATACTGCAATAAAGATGTTAAAAAAAAAAAAAAGGAAAAAGGCAAAGCATTTGTAACAGAAATAACTCTGAACTTGGAGCCAGAAGATCAAGTCCTAGTTCAGGCATTTTTTACTCTGACTCTCAGACCTTGATTTCTTTAAATGTATAAAGAATGGGCTGTATTAAAAAATTTCTGAAATTACTTTTGTTTTAAAAGAAATGATCAAGTGTAAACAGAGAGATATACCATGTTCTTGGATTGGGAGAATCAATATTGTGAAAATGACTATACTACCCAAAGCAATCTACAGATTCAATGCAATCCGTATCAAATTACCAATAGCATTTTTTACAGAACTAGAACAAAAAATCTTAAAATTTGTAGGGAGACAAAAAAGACCCCTAATTGTCAAAGCAATCTTGAGGGAAAAAAACGGAGCTGGAGAAATCAGACTCCCTGACTTCAGATTATACTACAAAGCTACAGTAATCAAGATAGTATGGTACTGGCAAAAAAGTAGAAATATACATCAATGGAACAGGATAGAAAACCCAGACATAAACCCACACACCTATGGTCAACTAATCTATGACAAAGGAGCCAAGGATATACAATGGAGAAAAGACAGTCTCTTCAATAAGTGGTGCTGGGAAAACTGGACAGCTACATGTAAAAGAATGAAGTTAGAACAATCCTTAACAGTATATACAAAAATAATCTGAAAATGGATTAAGGACCTAAATGTAAGACCAGACACTATAAAACTTTTAGAGGAAAATACAGGAACAACACTCTTTGACATAAGTCACAGCAAGATCTTTTTTGACCCACCTCCTAGAGTAATGGAAATAAAAACAAAAAGAAACAAATGGGGCCTAATGAAACTTAAAAGCTTTTACACAGCAAAGGAAAGTATAAATAAGACGAAAAGACAACCCTCAGAATAGGAGAAAATATTTGCAAACGAATCAACAAACGATTAATCTCCAAAATATATAAACAGCTCATGCAGCTCAATATTAAAAAAACAAACAACTCAATCAAAAAACACAGAGAAGACCTAAATAGACATTTCTCCAAAGAAGACACACAGATGGCCAAGAGGCAAATGAAAAGCTGCTGAACATCACTTATTATTAGAGAAATGCAAATCAAAACTACAATGAAGTATCACCTCACACCGGTTAGCATGGGCATCATCAGAAAATTTAAACAACAAATGTTGGAGAGGGTGTGGAGAAAAGGGAAGCTTCTTGCACTGTTGATGGGAATGTAAATTGATACAGCCACTATGGAGAACAGTATGCAGGTTCCTTGAAAAACTAAAAATAGAATTACCATAGGACCCAGCAATCCCACTACTGGGCATATACCCAGAGAAAACCATAATTCAAAAAGACACACACACCCCAATGTTCATTGCAGCACTATCTACGATAGCCAGGTCATGAAAGCAACCTAAATGCCCATCGACAGACGAACAGATAGAGAAGATGTGGTACATATATACAAAGGAATATTACTCAGCCATAAAAAGAAACGAAATTGGGTCATTTGTAGAGACGTGGATGGACCTAGAGACTGTCATACAGAGTGAAGTTAGAAAGAGAAAAACAAATACCGTATATTAACACATATATGTGAAATCTAGAAAAATGGTACAATGAACTGGTTTGCAAGGCAGAAATAGAGACACATATGTAGAGAACAAACGTGTGGACACAAAGCGGGGAACGCAGGGGGCAGTGGTGGGATGAATTGGGAGATTGGGATTGCCATATATACACTAATATGTATAAAATAGATAAGTAATAAGAATGCTGTATTAAAAATAAATAAAATTCAAAAAAACAAAAAGCAAAGAAAAAAAAGAAATGATCAAGTGTGTATATATATCAATATATGCTGAGTAGAAAAATTAGAAAATACACACAGTAAAATGAAGGAAAAAAAATCACTACAATTCCACCACTTAGCGATAACTACTGACATTTATTGATGTATATTGTTCCATATTTTATGCATATGTTATATAAAAACTATTTTATAATCATCCTTTTAACTTAAAAATTTTTCATCATTCCTTCCACATCTACGAACATACTCCTATAATATTTTCACTATTTGAAATAGTCACATGGTGTTCTATTACATAAATGTTTCATAATTTAATCAATACTGAGCTTCCCTCGTGACACAGTGGTTAAGAATCCGCCTGCCAATGCCTGGGACATGGGTTCGAGCCCTGGCTCAGGAAGATCCCACATGCCGCGGAGCAACTAAGCTCGTGCGCCACAACTACTGAGCCTGTGCTCTAGAGCCCGTGAGCCACAACTACTGAGTCCTTGTGCCACAACTAACGAAGCCCAGACGCCTAGAGCCCATGCTCCGCAACAAGAGAAGCCACCGCAATGAGAAGCCCACGCACCACAATGGACAGTAGCCCCCGCTCGCCACAACTAGAGAAAGTCTGCACGCAGCAACGAAGACCTAACGCAGCCAAAAAAAAAATGATAATAAATAAATTTAAAAAAATAATAAGTTAATCAATCCTTTATTCATAGAAATTGAATTTTTTTCCTTCTATTTTTAAAACACTGCTTGAAGGAGTAGGCTTTTAACTGAATCTCTGCATGTATACTTAAACATTTTCCTACAGTAAATTCCTGGAAGTAGAATATTCAGGTCAAAAGACATCAACAATTTGAAAACTTAAAATAAACAAGTATTACCAAGCTATACTCCACAAAGGATTGTTTTAATATATACTATTACTGGCAGCATATGAGGAAACCCACTTCCCCACACTCTCATCAACACAAGGTTGTATCAGTTTGAAGCTTGCTGCTATTTTCTGAGGGAAAAATACCATCTCATTTATTGTTTTAATTTCTATTAATTTGATCACTGTAATTGGACATTTTTCATATGTTCACTGTTTTATATATATATATATATATATATATATATATATCCCTTTAAGAATATCCTATGCACCCCGTTTGCCAGTTCTCCTACTGATATACTTCTTTTCCCTTTTAACTTTTTAGAGCTTTTTATAAGTTAAGGGTATTAACGCTTCGTCTGTCACATATTTTGTGAAATTCTTCCTGATCCCAGCTTATTGGTTGTTTTTAGATTCTGCTTATGGCATTTTTTTCTCTCTGACATAAATGATTTTAAAGTTTCTATTATTTAGAGCTAAAAACCTGTTTCAAAATATGTTTTCTGATTCTGGTATCAATGATAAAAAGTCATTCCTTAACACCCATGATTATAGAACTATTGATTTATAAACTTTCTGTATAATGAGATTTTATTTTTTGCCATCAAAATCTAAAAATACTTATGGAAAATTTGAATCTAATTCTCATTAAGTATCAATTTCATAAAAGTGTACGTGGTAGAGCTTAACATTTTCACTTTCATCAGACAAACTTCACTTCTAGTAATAGAGAAAACAGAGGCCACCTTCTTTAAGAAGTCCTTTCCTGTCCTTCTTATACTTTATCTCTCACCAGAAAACATCATCATTCAAACTCATTTTGTCTCACTTGCCTGTCTCAGTGGAAAAAGTAGCCCCACCTTCTTGTTTCAAATACTACTCTTTTAATTATTCTCCTTATCCTATACCTTGACTGGCTCTTCTCAAGGGGCTCTTTGCTCTGGGGTTATAAATATTCTTGTCATTCCCTCCTGTATAAAGATCTTCCTTACATCCTGTGTTTTCCACTAGTTTCTGCAGAACTTTTTCTTTCCTTTGAAGTCCAACTTCTGGGAGAAGCAGCCTCTCCTGACGGGCCTTCTCCCTGTGGGCTGGAGACAATCTGACTCATGCTTCCAGGACCCTCCATTCAAAACCATCTTCTCCCAGGTCACAAACAGCCTCTTGGTTGCAAATCCCCAAGGCATTTTTCAGCCCTTATTTGACTTCTGCTGTCTTTGATATTTGTCCTTGTTGACCATGCCTTTCCTAAACCTTCCTGTTGACTCCGTGACATGACGGTCTCCTGGTTTCCTCTTACCTCTATGAGGGTGACTTTCCGGCCATTTGCTCGTTCTTCTTGCCCTGCATATCCATGATGTGTCTGCGGTCCTCAAGGCTCTGTTCTCTGCCCACCTCAGAACTGCAGGAGGGGAAGATTGGAGACAAGGAGCCAGTGAGAAAGCTGCTGCAACAGCTCAGATGGGGCTCGGATTTAGGGAAGTGGCAGTGGGAATAAAAAGGGGAGATAAATGGGAGGATCTGAGAGAAAAATATTCGACAGATGATATGAGCGATTATATATGTGGGTGGGCAGCGGGGAGTCAGAGGTATTTCTCTGACGTAGAGACAATAAACCTTAGCTGGTTTGGCTCCTTTTTACTGTATGAAGGGACAAGAATAAAATAAATTTTACTTCTTTCAGAAAAATATTAGCTGCCTAGGAAAAACCAGGAAGTTTTTATCAAATTAAATAGAAGTGTGTGTGTGTGTGTGTGTGTGTGTGTGTAAAAGAGCAGGAGATTCCTTACTGACAAAGAAGGGGTGAAGGGGTGAAAGAAGGGGTGAAGTTTATGCATAAGAAAACAGTGATATCCTGACCTGTGGGATGGGGAATGCAGCTTTTCAAATGGTTCAACAGGAACAGTAACATAGAAAACAAATATTTTGTGGATGAATGTTTAGTAATTCAAGTTATGTTAGAAAAAAGAAAATACAAAAACAATGAAAAAAGGGAAATTCAAAGAATGGAAGGCAGTGTCCCCTTTCTAGGATGTCTAGGAATGATGGGAGACATCACAACAGAGCTTGAAAAAGGTACAAGAATTTCAAGATCAGGCAGTAAGGAGGACTGAACAGTGACTGCTGTGGACTGAACTGTGTTCTTTCACAGGTTGAAGCCCTAACCCCCAAAGTGAATATATCTGGGGATCGGGCCTTTAAGGAGGTAATTAAAGTTAAAGGAGGTCATAAGGGTGAGACCCTAAGCCACAGGACTGGTGTCCTTATAAGAAGAGGAAGAGACACCAGAGAGCTCTTTCTCTCCACACATGCATAGAGGAAAGGCCATGTGAGGACACAGCAAGAAGCTGGCCACCTGCAAGGCAGGAAGAGAGGCCTCACCAGAAACCAGCCCTGTTGGAACCTTGATCTTGAATTTCCAGGCTCCAGAACTATGAAAATAATACATTTACATTATTAAAGCCACCCAGTCGGTGTTACTGTTACAGCAGGCCGAGAAGACTAATATGGAGATGTCTAAGTAAGTAAAATGAAGTCAGATGACTGAGAAGGAAAAGGGTCAGAAGCCACAAAGATGAAAGAACAAATAAAGTACGTCTAGAAAGGAGGAAAATGATGAGAGAGAAAAGAAAAGTTGAGTTCTGAAGCAAAAAGCATCGATAACTTACTGCCTATCTCCAGGGAACCTACACCTTAGCATTAAAGTAAAAATTCAAATGTCTGTGGATGCCAGGGTGACAAGGAGAGCGAGGAAAGCAAGCCAGGAATAATACGGCAGGGACCCTGGTAAACTGGAGAGTGGATGACTCATCTTAGGGAGGCGACCACTAACTCAGCTCCAGTGGATGGAAGCCAGCAAAGAATGTGGAACTGTGGTCCAGAACTTCAAAAGAAATAAGAAATCTACATTTATGTGAAATCTTTGTATTTGGGCAACTGGTAAGATTACAGACACAGTGGACCTGGACTGTATCTTGCTGAGAGGCCCAATTTAAAAATATATATATATATATATATATTTGGTCTGTGCATTCCCCCACCCTGTAGAGTACCCTGCTAGTCTCAGGGTATTCCAGGCACTTTCATGCAATTGTGCCTTAGCTCCTGCCATCCTTCTGACTTCTAGGTCCTTTTCTTTTTGTTCACCCTGTCTCTACATGGTTTTTAAGAATTAAATGCTATCTTACATCTTTGGCTTTCCTTGATCACTGTGGGAAAATCAGACCGTGTGACCCTCTCCACCTTTTCTTTCTCATAATGTACATATGATCCAACAGAAAGCTACCCTGAAAAATACAACATCTGGACTTTTGCTTGCATCCAAGATGAAGTAACAGGGACCAGATTTACTGCTCACCTAAAACAACCAAAAAAATTGGGCAAAACATATGAAATAATTTTCAAGACACTGAATCCTAAGCAACAAAGGAAAGTGATACCGAAGAAATGGAAAATAAATGAGATGAGCCCTATGACTCCCCAGCTTACTGCCTTGAGAGCTTCCAGGCCACAGCACAGGGGGATGGAGACTGTGTGGAGCCTGGTGGGCTCCCTGAGTGAGTGCTAGGAGTCTGAGGAGACCAGGTAGGCTATAGTTCACAGACTACCAGAGAGGAGACAGCTTCATAGTGAGAGAACTTGGAGACTTGCAAAGGTTCTCTTCAAGTATTCAGCAGAGTACAGGTGACAATATACAGCGGAGGAAATCTCCCGAGGCCAGGGACAGTACCTATTCCCATCAGCCAGGATGGAAAACCGCACAACTCAGAACGCATTGGGTAGAATACCCAAAAGGGATTTGTGTCAGTAGTGAGGAATAATTAGCCCTAGACTAAACACAGTTCCAGTCCCACCTAACAAATCTAGAAAAAGAAGCACAAATTAAACCCCAAAGAAGCAGAAATAAAGATCAGAGTGGAAATCAATGAAACAAAATAAATAAACAATAAAGAGAAATCAATGAAACAAAGCTGTTCTTTTCAATAAAATTGATAAACCATTTGCCAGGCTGACTGAGGAAAACAGAGTAAAGAAATAAATTATCAATAATAGGAATTAAAGAGGCAACATTATTACAGATTCTTTCAATATTAAAAAGATAATGAGGGAATATTATGAACAACCTTATGTCAATGAATTCAACCACTTGGATGAAATGGACAAGTTCCTTGAAAGATACAAATTATCAATGCCTATATAAGAAGAAATAGATAAACTTAATAGCTCTACTTCTATTAAACAAATTGAACTTGTAGTTAAAAATCTTCCATAAAAGAATACTTCAGGCCCAGAGAGCTTTACTGGTGAGTCTACACAACATCTGAAGAAGAAATAGAGTGACATCAGTAAAAACGGTGGTGTAAGGACTTCTGAAAATTTTCTCCTCCAAATAAGCTATGAGAAAACTGGCAAGCAGGGTTAGAATCAACTTTTTTAGATTCTGGAAATTAGCCAATAGCTTGTAGTAACCCGGAGAATGTTTATTCAAGAAGAATGGTTGACACTTGGTAAGAACAGTGAGCTTTGTGGCATTTTAACTTACCTTATCCCATCCCCACTGTCTGGCTCTGTGGGTACCTTGAAAAAGAAGAGCCTGCGTTTATGGTGAAAGCCAGCAACCTGGCAGCCACTGGAAGGAGCAGAACAGGGCTGGAGCTCTTTCAAGGCCTCATTCCCAAGGAATTATCATTATCTGACCTGTTTGGTGGTTTCCTGGAAGACACCACTTGTAAGGCTGTCTGCATTTGACTTATCTTAGAGCTTGCCTTTTCCCTGGGAGGCAATTACAATTAACTTCAGGGCTGCCTGAGTGGTGGATAACAGTAGGCAAACAACAGACTAACTAAAAGCTTTAAAGGAAAAGCTGGGGGAATAAGCTGTCCATGAGGGTTTTGAAAAGCTCAGACTTAGTCCTGGGAGTCTAGAAGGTCTTACACATGTGTAGGGCTGTGTGCATGCACAGGAAAGACCTGAGAAGGCCTTAAGCCCTCACCACTGGCTGACCTTAAGACTCTATGCCAACAGGAAGTGAAGGTTAAGACAGAGGTGTCAACTGCCTGGCTGGGTGTTGAAGGTGTGCACAGCACACACAGAGCCCCTACCTGGCAAGACTGGGGGACCTACTGGTTCCAGGTGTTTAAGGAAATCGGTGTCCAATTATTAGCTGATCACTAATCTAACTGAGCAAAGACTCCTGTGGACAAACACATTACAGTGAAAGAATTAAAGAATTTGTTCAGAGAAGTTAACAAACAACAAACAACTAGAATAAGTAGCAACAATAACAAACCCTGGGGAGGGGGAAGAATCTAATTTCCAGAGTTGTCACATTATATCATTCAAAATATCTAGTTTTCAATAAAAGGTTACAAGACATGCAAAGAAACAAGAAAGTATGCACCACACAAGGGAAAAAGCAATCAACTGAAATGGTCCCTTAGGAAGCCCAGACATCGGACTTTCTAGACAACGACTTGAAATCCACTATTATAAATACATTCAGAGAACGCAAGAAAACCATACTTAAAGAACTAACGGAAAGTATGGGAACAACATCTCATCAAATAGAGAATATCAATCAATAAATAGAAATTACAAAAGGAAAAAGTAATATCATATCCTCACAGACTCTTCCAGAAAACTGAAGAGGAGGGAATTCTTCTTAACGCATTCCATGAAGCCAGCTTACTCTGATAGCAAAACCAGACTAAGACAGTACACGAAAATAAAACTATAGACCCATATTTCTCTTGAACAAAATACAAACAACTCTAAATAAAATTTTAGCAAATCAAGTCCACCAATTTATAAAAAGGATAACACACCGTGACTAAGTGGGGTTTATTCAAAGAATGAAAAGTTGGTTTAACATTTGAAAACCAATGTAATTTACCATATTAGCACATTTAAGAAGAAAAATCATATGATTATCTTAGTAGGTGCAGAAAAAGCATTTGACAAAAATCCAACATCCATTCCTGATACAAACTCTCAGCAAACTAGGAAATGAAGGAATAAAGGGCATTTATTTAAAAACCTATGATGATGTACTTAGCGGTGAAAGACTGAATGCTTTCTCACTCACTTCCCTTCAGGACAAAAGAAGATAAGAATATATACTCTCATCATTTCTATTCAACATTGTACTGGAGGTTCTAGCCAGTGCAATAAGGAGGGAGGGAGGAAAGGCATCCAGATTGGGAAAGAAGAAGCTAAACTGGCTTTTATATGTATGACTGTCTATATAGAAAACCTGGTGAAGTCTACCAAAAAGTTATTAAAACTAACAAGATAGTTTAGTAAGGTAGCACGATACAAGATCAACATACAACAATTAGTAGTATTCCCATAAATTAGCAACAAACAATTGCAAATTGAAATTGAAAAATAATACCATTTACCAATGAGATATGCAGGAATAAATGAGCCAAATATGTGCAGGACTTATACGCTGAAAACTAACAATCAGTGTTGAGAGAAATTAAAGAAGGCCTAAATAAATGGAGAAACATTTCATGTTAATGAGTCAGATGACTGAATACTGTCGACATGTCAGTTCTCCCCAAACTTACCTTTGGATTCAAGGTAATACAAGTTGGGATTCCAGAAGCCTATGTTGTAGAAACTGAAAAACTTATTCTAAATTGATGAGGACATACAAAGGACCCTGAATAGTTAAACCGACTTTAAAAAAGGACAAGACTGGAGGACCAATAATACCTGATTCCAAGACATATTATAAAACTACAGTAATCAAGACCGTGTGTTACTGGTGTAAAGACAGAAGTAGATCAATGGATTAGAATACGTCCAGAAACAGACCTACCCTTATAATGACAATTGATTTTCAATGAAGGTGTAAAGACCATTCAGTTGAGGCATGGCTGTTTTTTTCAAGAAACGATGCTAGAACAACTGGATATCCAAATGCCAACAAAACAAAACAGACTCCTCTGATCCAAACCTCACATCATATACAAAACTTAACACAAAACAGATCATAGACTTAAATATGAAACCAATTTGAAGTATAAAACTTTTACAAGAAAACATAGGAGAAAAGCTTTGTAACTTTGGCAAAGGTTTCTTAGATACTATACTAAAGCATGATATATAAAAGAAAAAAATTGACAAATTGGACTTCATCAAAATAAAAAAAAAGTTTGCTTTTCAAAAGCTACTGTTAAAAGAATGAAAAGGCATAACAGAGACCGGGAGAAAATATCCGCATATCATGTGTCTGATAAAGAACATATTTAGAATATATAAGGAACTCTGTGATGTCACACACCTGACAATGGATAATTTTGATTTCAGAAAGGGTGGGGAATGGGAGGAGGAGAAAAAGGCTGAAAAGTGAATAATCAAAAGAAGAAATTTTTAAAAAAAGTTGCAAGTAGTAGGGTATTTTAGGGGAAAAAGGTAAACTAATTTCTTCTCATGAAAAGAAGAAGAAATTGAAGAAGTCTGGAATAGGATTATTATAAAGATGGAAAAATATATAGTGGAGGAGAGATCGGATACTTGGAGTTAACACTTATGGCTGCACTACATTAAGAATAGATTGCATTCATTCATTCATTCAGTTCACATATGAGTGTTCACAAATAAAGGCCTTTAATATTATTGACCATCTGAATTAACTTCTCTCTGACCAAACCTGCTAATGCAATAAAACATTCTAGGTTTAAAAAAAACCCCAACAAACTCTAGATAAAATATATTAGTAACTAGGGAACACTAATACTAATTATGGATTATAACATATTTGTAGAAGCTTCATTACAAACTCTGACTTGGGCAGCAGATCATAACATCATAGGGGCATGAGATATAAAAGGTAAAAGTTTAAGACTTTCAAGAAAATGCCTTTAAATTAACCTATAAAAGTTTCTTCTTGGTATCTTTTTAAGATAAGAGAGTGTAGCTTTATTAAAATGTGTAAAAATTGTTTGCACAGAAGTGATTGACATTTCTGAAAAAAAATTAAAAAGTATAAATGAGACAAGAAATTCAAGTGGAAAGTGGTGAGAGGCAGTCCTATGTGGCTCATTTACAAAGTATGGTCAACCAACTAATGAGCAGATGTTAGTAACTGAATGGCAAGGCTGCAAAGAAACAAAAAAATTAGCCTCTATCCATTTACTTGGGTACAATGGACTCATTTAAGTAAATTAGAGAAATAAAGAAATGACATACTGGGCTATAGTATTTCCACCTTCAACTTGCCTACAGTTCTTAAGTCATGAGAAATGTATCTTAATTCATCCTTACTTCTAAGAAATTATGAGTATAGGGAAAGCCCAAAGGCTTTAGATGAACTTGAGCATTTAGACATATCTGAACTTCTCATGAAAATTTATTTTCAGAAGCTTCTTAAGTGCTCTATGTTCAAAAAGAGAGGCCAAGCTACCCTGACAGCCTTAGAAACAAGCTGGGATGGTTTTTGAGGCTTTTTAAAATTTTAATCTGGAGAGCATTTTGTGGATCTCTCTGTCACCTGAAGATACGTATCCAAAGTAGTCAAAGTGACTATAGAACCTTTCATTCACATATTAGATAAAAGTTCTAAAAAAATTTATAAAAATGTTCAGAGAGAGGACTGTTCCCATAATGTATTAAAATATGGTCATTTTTGATTGTTGAAACAGAGTTTGTCCTCACTGATCCAGCATATTTTTTACGTGGGTGATCCGTCACTGAGTATACTCCTCAGAGCCAGTTATTATGTGATCAACTATTATGTAAAATTTCAATTGTTCAGAGATTGGAACTGAAAACATACCTGGCAGATATAACAAAAACAAAAAACTGAAAGACCTGGGATGTGTATTTGTGTCGTGTGACAGGGAGAGAGAAAGCATGGAAAGAACAGCAGATTGGGAAACACAGGATCTGTGTTCTGGTACTGGGTCTGCCTCTTACTACCTCCCTCAGATCATGTTTCTCCACATGCAAGACAGTGGTCAGAGCAATGGTCTGTAGGGAAATGGGGAGACTCAAATGTGATGAGTGTGCTCTGATGTAATACAGGGCTATATATAATCATATAATCATTAATATAATTTTATCTCTCAAAAAGAAAGATTTTTTAAACTTACAACAAAATGGCATCTTACCAAGGAGCCTAATAACACTGAATATAGTATAAAAAACAAACACACACACACCCCGGTAGTCTGAGAATCAGGAGACTTAGGTCTTGCTTGGTTCAAGCGCTGACATAAATGTGCCTTGTGACATTTGCACAAGGTCTTTCCTCTTAGTTTTCCTGAATATAAAACAGAGGGAATGTAGAATTCTAAGGGATCTTCTAGGTCATGATTCTGTGACTCTTAAATACCATTAAAAAATTCTGTTTGTCTTTCATCTGTAGAATGAAATATTATAAAATAATGCACAGTTTTATCTGATAATTCCTGTAAATTAGAGTGTCATTTAAATCAGAATTTCTGAACTGGAAGAGACATATTCTTCAAAATGTCAAAGTGCATAGCAGGGTTAACGAATAAATATTGGGTTGGCCCAAAAATTCATTCGGGTAAGACGTTATAGAAACCCCCGAACTTTTTGGCCAACCCAATATTTTCCTGAAGGACATTCAGCAGGGCTTCTCTGTATGCACATGTGTGTAGGCATGCACCCAATGTGGGGACAGTGGCGGTGGGATGGGAGGGCACAGCAGACATCTGAGCTGTTCAAGGTCGTTACACTCATGTGATAGTTTGCTAGTGACGTGTGAATATGAAGTCAGGGCTTCAGATTATGTACAAAATCATCTGCAATGATAAAAATTGAGAAGTGCTTTGCAAAGGTTTTCGGTATTTTTTTTTTTGAGGTAAGAGAGATTTTCTATTTATGTTATTAAGTAATATAGCAAGTATCAAAAAAATATAAAAACTTCCTAGAGATCTTTTAAAATAAATACTTGAAAAATTGCTCATCTACCTTAGGCATTTCTAAGACATATACAATGATAATGTTCTGGGTATTAGCTTTTTTTCTTTAATGCCTTGAAATAGGCATTTCATAGTTTTTTTAGTGTGGTATTATGAAGAGGGAAATGGAGAAACTGTCCTTAAAAAAAAGAAAAAAACAACTATTTATCACTGCAAATTATTTAGGAGGAAAAGCTGCTTACTGTGTCATAGACTCTGAGCCCGGTCTGAAATCCTGGGACTTGAATGACTGCTGTGAAAGAAGAACAAAGAGTAAATCACAAATCACAGAAGACAACACAGGCAATATGCACATGCTGAAAACCCACCAACTGGATGAATGAGGAAAGAGCATGCCTGTTCTGAACACAAGTGTCTATCAGCATGTCTATCACAAGTGTGTATTCACTCCCATGGAAAACCAAGGAAACAGCTCTCCAGATTGGTTAAGCGCTCTTCGTAAATAAAGTGAGCTTTCAGGTGTGTGGCAAAAAGAGTCAGTTGTGAGTCAGCCTAAATTATATCAGTAATACTATATTACTTAAGTTCTAAAGTTACCTTTCAACACTGCATCTTTCCTTTGTAATCTTGTCAGTACACTGTATTTTCAGGGTGTTACTCACTGAACTATGTGTAAAATTTTGAATCTGCAAGCTCTTTAAATCTTCTACAAAATTTGCTTAGTATATCTGTTTTATTAATGGCATCTCCATGAGAAAATCAAATAAGCACTTTCAGTGGTGCCAGATTATACTCTGAGTGTTAGACGGTTCCTCTAGAGTTTGAACATTAATCCCAAATGAAAGGATACTGTGGAAAATGGTGGCTGATATGAGACAGTAGTTTAGAAACCAACTTAATCTCGCTATAAGACAGACTTGCAAATTTTTTTTTACAGATAATTACATGTTATGGAAAGGATCTACTTAAAATTCACATAGAAAATATAAATCACTACTATGTTAAAGTTTTGAATTACATCCAAATGAAAGAGATATACCATATCTACCTAATTAAAATTGTAAAACCCCAGAAAACAAAAAGCCAAAATGAAATGAAAGACAAGGAGTACAACTGTCTCTTTCAGTCTTAACTTCTTTGAGTAACTACTGCTTTCCCAGTCTTATCTCTACTGAAACTTGTTTTGCCTTTTTGGATTTCCTCCTTCACAATCGGATTTCAGCAAGATTTGGCACTGAGTCCCTTTAAACAAGTATTACTTTTCTTATCATAAAGATTTCAAGAGGATTTTGTACTTTTCTGGACCATAATTATGTAATATTATTGCTGGCTATATAGCTTTAAATCAAGCATGTAATGAAAACAAGAGTTAAAGGGCAAGGAGACTTAGTGGCAAAACCTGAATGTTGGAGTAAGTGAGCCTATTTCAAAGAACAAAGGAACCAATCTTGGATTTTTCTCAACTATTTGAAGATAATCTGACTCAGTTAAAATGTGTTTGGGGAAAAAAGTAAAAACACATAGAAAATTTAAATTCAAGGACTAATGCAGACTGCAGAATAGTCTACCTGCCCTCAAGCCCATAGAGCAGAAGAAAACCATCAAAACCTCTCAGAAAGCATCAACTGTAACTGAATTTCTTCAGTTTTTTTCCCCAGACTTATGAAATAAATTCCAAACACAGCCATCAGATTAAAGGTCAGACGCTTCTTTTACATGGTCTAAGTATTACTTCTCTCTCTTTGCCCAAGGCAAGAGCAACATCTTACCTTAAATACACGTATATACAGTCGGCCCTCAGTATCCAAGGGGGATTGGTTCCAGGACACTCCCACCTGCACAGATACCCAAATATGCAGATGCTACAGTGCCTCATATAATGGTGTAGTATTTGTATATAACCTAACAACCTCCTGTATACTTTAAATCATCTCTAGATTACGTATAATACCTAATGCGATGTAAATGCTATGCTAATAGTTGTAAATACAATGTAAATGCTATGTAAATAGTTGCCAGCATGGCAAATTCAAGTTTTGCTTTTTGAAA
This sequence comes from Mesoplodon mirus, assembly GCF_964341445.2. Taxonomy (NCBI): domain Eukaryota; kingdom Metazoa; phylum Chordata; class Mammalia; order Artiodactyla; family Ziphiidae; genus Mesoplodon; species Mesoplodon mirus. Next base: position 28,211,100 of record NC_138986.1, on the reverse strand, counting down.
CTTTCTGGAATTTTTTTTCCAAATAATTTCGATCCATGTTTGGTTGACTCTTTAGATGTGTAGCCCGTGGATAAGGAAGGCCAACTGTATATGAAATGTTGTAAAACTACTAGATTAAAAAAACCCAACATAATGGCTCTAATCAGAACATAAGTCTACTCCAGAGGTTGAGGGAAGGGAAGTCAGACTGAATTATACATCACTGTTACGTCAGTGTTACTTTCCCTTGCTTGTTGTGACCCTGACAAATGAGTAACAACATATTACTACGTGCAGGTCTTACCAAACCTGCTTCTAATAGTCTTTTCATATGAAATGGGTGCTGTGATGTCCTCAGAAAGTCTGTCTTAAGCAGGTTAAACATGGTTCCTGCCCTGTTTCCTACTGTATTACTGCATTACTGTAGCGGGCATATCCAAGTCCTTTTTCATGATGCAAAGGTTGGCTTAACCTATGTTCAAATGCTATGAATCACAAATTAGTAGGCGATCCACATTACAAAGTCTTGACACTGATTTATAAGAGGACACATTTCTTTAGGACCAATACTTCACTTCTCAACACCTTTACTCACTCATTCCTCGGTCTCAGCAGCAGCGCGCCATATGGGTATGGAGGCAGAAGGAGGGGGAAGAAGGAGGTGTCTCTGTGAGCTGTTTTGTTTCACTTTATCTTTAAACAAAAAGGCCCAAGGCTGTGAGACAATCAGCCCATAAGCACCCTCACCCCCCATCAAGGCCAAGGAGCATGATTGCCCTTCTTTCCCTCTTGTCCACACACACCTCTCAGCTGTTTTGTGACTTCATTTCCTCTTCATGGATACCATTGATTTGGAGAGGAGGGGATGAAGAGAGGAAGATGAGCAAAGCAAAGGAGATGAATGAAAGGATCAGGATCTGGAGACTCTTGCTTCCCAAACCCTCATAACTTCATAGTGATGCTTTTAAGTTTAGATGCAGTGAGACAAACATGAAAGGAATGATTAATGGAATGATTTTCAGTGCCTCCAGTGATTACATGGAGATTTACCAAGAAGAAACAACTCATAAATAACTTTGTGAAAGAGAAATGGGCCATGCAAACCACTCCCTCAAATATTTTTATAAGCTTGAAGAATGAATGTAAAATTAAGTAAATGTTCAATCTATGTTTGTTGCAGTAGCACACCAGCTTTAAATAAGGCAAATTTATGATATAGTAGAGCTCTATTTTTAAAAGCTATTTATATACCTCCTGATATCTACCTTTTCCAAAGAATTAATGGCTGCAATTTTTTTATACCTACTTTGTAGGAATTTTTATTGAAAAGAAAAAAAACCCAACAACGAGGGCTGCTGGTTAAACTCTAATCTTGGTTCTGTCATTAACTCTCTATGTGGCCTCAGTAAGCCACTTAACTTCTCTTGACGTCTGTTTTTCTTATTTGAAAATGTACAGGAGGTGCTCAGAATAAAAGCATGAACTATCATAGCACCATTCTTATATTTTACAGATGAGGAAATGGAGGCCCAGAGTCACCAAGATTACAGAAGTAGTCTGAAGGTTACAATCTTGTTTTTCAAACTGATTTAAAAGCAAAACTCGTTTTCAATACAATTTTGTTTGAAAGCCTCACATACAAACCTGAAAAGTAGAATTTCTCTAGGTGAAGCTAGGTTTGGTGGTCTGGCAAACCTGGCCTCCCCAGACCTACCCCACAGAGCCCTGAGGAACAGGGCTCTACAGAGGAGAGAGTTTACAAACCACTTGACTAGATAAGCTCTTTCAGGTTTTCTCTGTTGCTAAAATTATGTTTCTGGGAGCATAATTTTATGACTTTAAATATTCATAAATGTTTGCTGTTGATTCTTTGATTTTAGAATTTATTGTTGATTATTTGAGTTGTATTTGACACTAAATCCTCCAATTATGCTTTTCCTTAAGGACAAAATATTCCTCTGCATTAAGATGCAGTTTCTATAAGTATATTAAAACAAAAAGTAAAGGCCTTCATCTTGATTCATGATTTGTAGTTTGGGATACTAATTATGCCAATTAAAAATGACAACAACAATAAATACTTATCGGAAAGCCACTCTAGGGGCAAGGCACCGTGCTACATGCCCTGGAGATACAAAGCTAAGTATGCTCCAAGAGCTTATACTCTAACAGGGGAAGGCATGGAGACAACCAACAAGGCAGAGGGAGATCCACATTATGATAAAGGAAAAAAAATGTGCAGATATAAAGGAACAGAAGTCTTGTATTTCAACTGGAGGCTTTTGAGAAGGATTCTCAGAAGAGGGAGCATTTAGTTGTCTCCTAAGGGATAAACTGAATTTCTGATAGTTGGCGTAGCACAAAAATTATACAGCTGGAGAAAACGGGGTAAGCAGAGGTTTGAGGTTTCGCATCTGCAGGGCAGCCTACTTGGGGGGGGGTGATTTGGGAGATGAGAAAAAGTAGGTCAGAACTTCTGTTCAATCTCTGAGGAATGAGAGCTAGATTAAAACCTAAGAGATTTGGACTTCAAAGACAAATACAGCATCAGCTAAGATGTCTGAGCTGGTAAATCACGACTTGATTTCTATTTTAGGAAGGTACCTCTGGTAGGCAGGTAAACGGAGCAGTAAAGCCTGGAGAATGGGAGTGTGGAGACCTCCACAGGTAGGGGCTGGGGGTCTGGTTCCAGCAATCTCCTTCCCAGGCTCCTCCCTCTCAGTGCACTCTTTAAAAAAACTGGCGCTCCTTAATGCCTTCTACCCTTTAGTTCTGTACTCTCCTCTGTTCCCATGGATTCGACAGGTATGTTTATGCTAAAGACTTCCAAATCAATACCCAGAACCTGGATCTCCAGTTTTCTTCAAAATGATTTGGCAATCGTTAGTTTTCAGCAAATCTTGTAAATACGGCAGTTTTTCTGAAAATACACTTGGAACCATCCATCTTCATCAGAACTATCTCGCAAGCCTGAGTTCTCAGCAAATCTCTCCCGAGCCCCCTGGCTGCCGCACAGGCACTACACACAGCGCATCTTACGCTGAAGTGCCCTTCTGCTTTTACACACTGATGGTCACATTAGAGACCTAGGTTGCTCCTTTTCCTTCACATGGATTTCCTCACCAAACCCTACTTTCTCATTATGGCTGGCTCGGATTGCTGCAACCGCCTCTCCTGGTCTTATTTCACTGCTTCCCCCCACCCCCTTCTCAGAGCTTACAGAATGAGCTTTTGAAACAACTGATTTGATCATGCCATCCTCCATGTTTTAAATCCTCCAATGGCTCCTCAGTATCTTCAGGATCAAATCCAGCTCCTTAACATGCCACACAAGGATCTTCTTGATCCCATCTCCTCGTTCAGGTTCAGCTTTCTCTCTTTTTAACTTTGCAGCCCAGGCTCCAGCCATGATGAAATATTTGTGGTGGCCTGTGTGCCATGCCTTCATATTTGTTCAGTCTGCCTGGAATGCTCTTCCTCCCATAAAACTCAATTTAGAAATCAACCCCTCTGGAAAGCCTTTCCTGACCTCATTAAGCTTGGGTCAGGGGCCACTTCTATTTGCCCCCCTGCATTTCATATAGAACTCTACCAAAACAGACTTTTATGCTGTAAAACCCCCGATATTTGACTGTTCTTTCAAGAGAGAACTCCTTAAAGGTGAAAGTAGATGATGATTCCATAACACACTGGAGTAGAGAAAGAAAAAAATCGGGTTTTTAAAAATTGATTTGGTTTTGGGCACACTGGACCAGAGATTCCAGAATGACACCTTCGTGAACGTGGAAATTTCCAGTAGGCGGTTAGAAATACACTTGGGGAATTCAGAACAGGAGCCGAAGTTACGGATGTAGACTTTGATACATCTGAAATATCAAAGTAATATTTGAAATGATAGGGGTAGAGGATAATCCAGAAAAAAAGTGCTAGAGAAAAATAAAAGACATACAGCATGTAGCTTGTAGAAGGCTTGTATTACAGTGGCAGGCAAAGCCAGAGAATGAGAGAGAAACAGGAGAGGTAAGCACGCTGTTACAAACATTAAGGAAACAGAAAAAAGCAGAGGTGTTAATGACCCAGAAAGCTGGCATATGGAGGATTTTTTAACATGGTCTGTAAACTGCTGGAAACAGTCCCTCCCTCCATCGTGTGCTTTATCCCTTATCCCTTCCCCTGTGACCAGCTGGTTTTTCAGTTTCTCTGATGAGCACTTCTAGCTAGTTGAGGACTTCTGCACAAGCTGTTTCTAATGCCTCAAATGTACCCTCCTGCTCCCCCACCCCCTTACAAAATCTAACCCATCCACTTCTCACCACAAGGCCTCACAGCTTCCCTTCCCTGTCCTTTCACTGCTTACGTTTTAGTTTTAGGACCCATTAATTACAGTTACTTTCACTCATTAGGCTGTAAGTTCTGTAAGTAGAGGGACTATTTCTGTTTAATTCACCATTACACCATCCAGACAACATTCGACCACAGTGCCTGGAAAAACAGCAGGCATTCCATATATATGTGTTAAATGAATAAACTATAAAGACACCAAAGGGGTGGAGGAGTGAGGATGCAGATCATTGGTTGAGTGAGGCTAGAAGAATGTGGGAGGGGAAAATGACCAAAAATACAAGTGGGGAGGTCGGCCATAGAAAGGAGGGCACTTCTGTCTATGATCTGAAAGCAGCTGGAGAAGGAAGGGGAAGTAACAGAAATGCAGAGGAAGCAGGGAGACAAAGTCAGCCTGGAGTAAGAGGTTAGGTGGACCTTACTGTGACCAGGCACTGTAAAGAATGGGGTAGGGAGTCAGTCAGGAAGAACAAAAAGATGATCAAGACCACGGGTCTCACTGAGGCTGGGAACCACAAGTATGACACAGAGACAACCACCACAATTCTGTGTTTTTCTTTAGCAATGATGAAATTCCAGAGTAGAAGTGAGAGAAAGGGACAACTGGTTTACCCCCAGGCCTGGGGACTGGTCAGACCTGTATGCCAAGTCACACCAAGTGCCATATGTATATGACAGCAAATTGCTAAATAAGTGCTGCTTCCATGCATTTATTTCCTGGGGATCTAGGTGAGCTGGTTTGGGGAGAGTGAAAACTGATGGCAGATAACCAAGAAGGCAGGAAACGTCAGAAGGCCACCCCTCCCTCTTTCTAAAAAAAATTTCTGCCAACTAAAGAATCATTTGGGTCACCCACTGCCTCTTTGGGGACTGGACTATTCCCAAGTGATGGGTGATAAGGGAAGGAAACTGGAGAGACTGAAGGAGACGTGGCAATGTTACCAAGCCCACTGCAGCCCTCTGCGCACTGCTGACCATCTACCCGTGAGCAAAACCATCACTGCTGACGCTCGACAGGGTCAGGTCTGATCTGGAAGGTTGATACATACCTCAGTACAGCCGCTCCTATTTGTTTGCCTGATCCTTCCTTCATTCAATAAACATTTACTGAATACCTGCTTTATGCCGGATGCTGGGAATTCAATTTTAAATGAGACACAGTCTCTGCCTTAAAGAAGTTATGGCCCTTTTATTCCATCCAAAGACAAAGAAAGGAAATGAAGAAAAAAGTCGTATGCGTGAGCCATGCTAGGAATAGTAGGTTACACTTTTGATCCAATTTCCTATGCCTGACCTTCTCCTTGTTCATCTTTACTATAAAGACTTACAGGTTTTATAAAATGACTGTGTACTTTTAATACAGTTTCAAAATACAGCTAATCCTCATTATTTGTGGATTTCCTATTTGCAAATTTGCCTACTCACTAAAATTTACTTGTAACCCCCAAATCAATGCGTGTGGTGCAGTCACAGTTGAATACGTGCACTGGCGCAGAGTGGTGACACATCTGAGCTGCCCAATGCACACGTTCCCAGCTGAGGGAGGAACGCTAGCACCTCCTGATGCCTTGCAATGTTTCTCATGCTCCGTCTTATTGTCTCAGCTCTCATAGAGTAAACAAGTGTCCTTTTTATGATCTATTTAGTGCCATGTTTTTCACATTTTTGTGCTCTTTGTTGGTGATTTTGCTGTTTAAAATGGTCTCTAAGCAAAGTGTTGCAGTGTTGTCTAGTGTGACTAAGTACAAGAGGGCTGAGGTGCCCCACAGATAAAGTATGTGTACTAGTTAAGCTTTGTTTAGGTGCAAGTGACAGTGCATGAGTTCAATTTTAATGACTCAACTGTATTAAATTAAGTGTCTTTAGACAGACATACACATAAAACAAGGTTACATATTGATTGGTTGATGAAAATCTTGTGACCAGAGGCTCTCAAGAACCTAATCCTGCATTTCCTCTAGGAGCATTGGTTTAGAATTCACTAATTCAGTGTTCATGGTGAATTTATAGAACATAATTACTGTAAATGACTAAGACTGACTGTGTATTTTTAGGCATGGTTTCTGTGCATCCACCAAATTACTATTTTACTGTTCTTACTTGCTACCTTTCCTAATCTTATTCCTTGACAAATCTATGAAGTTTGGGGGAGCTCTGTCTCAATCAAACTGTTATCATTCATAGAGAATATCCTACACGTCCAGTACTAAGGTGGGAACTTTGGGGGGAATATGAATGTTGGAAAGTTGATTCCTGTTGGTTTCACATGGCTGTATGTAATGGCTTATAGACTCATATTTAGACAGGTCAATTGGAAGTTTATAGCCTGAGATCAAAGGGCCTGAAGTAGATACGTTATTCCTTTGATGAGGCTGGAAGAACATTCTCTAGCAAAATTCCATAACTCTGTGTCTACAAAAGAGCTTTCATAAGTATAAAGGAGTATCTCCCAAAGAGTAGCACGTTTAGGGTAGAGTCTGGGCACTGATATTTTCACACAAGTGCCCAAGGTGATTCTAAGGCCTAGCTGTTTGAGAACTCCTACACTGGCATATAACAAACCAATAGGCTGGGGGGGTTGGAGAGCTCAGGACTGATTCCTGATCTGTGTGTGTGAAGTTGACTTCGCTTAGTAGACTAGCTGTTTGAGAACTCCTACTCTGGCATATAACAAACCAATAAGCTGTGGGGGTTGGAGAGCTCAGGACTGATTCCTGATCTGTGTGTGTGAAGCTGACTTCGCTTAGTAGCCGGTAAGCATGGATTAGTGTGATCCCTGTCAACTCCTCCCATTCCTGCCTTCTCCCCTTCTTCTGGTTTGAATCTCAATTCTTACCAGCACTATCCATCAAGGATTTCAAATTCCCTCCCAACAAACAACATCAAACAGACAGAGTAACTCTCAGGCTCATAATTTATTGAGGGCAAATATATGTATAGGAGAGGTTCAAGACGGTGGAGGAGTAAGGCGTGGAGATCACCTTCTTCTCTACAAATACATTAAAAATACATCTACATGTGGAACAGCTCCTACAGAACACCTACTGAACATTGGCAGAAGACCTCAGACTTCCCAAAAGGCAAGAAACTCCCAACGTGCCTGGCCATGTGGCTGACAGAGTCTTGGTGCTCCAGCCAGGTGTCAGGCCTGAACCTCTGAGGTACGAGAGCCGAGCTCGGGACACTGGTCTACCAGAGACCACCCGGCCCCACATAATATCACATGGCAAAAGCTCTCTCAGAGATCTCCACCTCAATGCTAAGACCCAGCTCCACTCAACGACCAGCAAGCTACAGTGCTGGACACATTATGCCAAACAACTAGCAAGACAGGAACACAATGCCATGCATTAGCAGAGAGGCTGCCTAAAATCAAAATAAGGTCACAGCAACCCCCAAACACACCACCGGACACGGTCCTGCCCACCAGAAAGACAAGATCCAGCCTCACCCACCAGAACACAGGCACTAGTCCCCTCTACCAGGTAGCCTACACAACCTGCTGAACCAACCTTAGCCACTGGGAGCAGACACCAAAAACAACGGGAACTACGAACATTCAGCCTGCAGAAAGGAGACCCCAAACACAGTAAGTTAAGCAAAATGAGAAGACAGAGAAATACACAGCAGGTGAAGGAGCAAGGTAAAAACCCATCAAACCAAACAAATGAAGAGGAAATAGGCAGTCCACCGGAAAAAGATTTCAGAGTAATGATAGTAAAGATGATCTAAAATCTTGCAAATAGAATGGAGAAAATACATGAAATGTTTAACAGGGACCTAGAAGAACTGAAGAGCAAATAAACAATGATGAACAACACAAAAAACGAAATTAAAAATTCTCTAGAAGGAATCCATAGCAGAATAACTGAGGCAGAAGAACGGATAAATGGCCAGGTAGATAAAATAGTGGAAATAACTACTGCAGAGCAGAAAAAAGAAAAAAGAATGAAAAGAATTCAGGACAGTCTCAGAGACCTCTGGGACAACATTAAACGTGCCAACATTTGAATTATAGGGGTCCCAGAAGAAGAGAAAAAGAAAGGGACTGAGAAAATATTTGAAGAGACACAATGAAAACACAACAACCCAAAACTTACGGGATGCAGCAAAAGCAGTTCTAAAAAGGAAGTTTATAGTAATACAATCCTACCTTAAGAAACAAGAAAAATCTCAAATAAACAACCTAAACTTACACCTAAAGCAATTAGAGAAAGAAGAACAAAAAACCCACAAAGTTAGCAGAAGGAAAGAAATCATAAAGATCAGATCAGAAATAAATGAAAAGAAATGAAGGAAACGATAGCAAAGATCAATAAAACTAAAAGCTGGTTCTTTGAGAAGATAAACAAAATTGATAAGCCATTAGCCAGACTCATCAAGAAAAAAAGGGAGAAGACTCAAATCAACAGAATTAGAAATGAGAAAGGAGGAGTAACAAGTGACACTGCAGAAATACAAAAGATCATGAGAGATTACTACAAGCAACTATATGCCAATAAAATGGAAAACCTGGAAGAAATGGAAAAACTCTTAGAAATGCACCAAAAAAAAAGCTTCTGAGACTGAACCAGGAAGAAATAGAAAATATGAACAGACAAATCACAAGCACTGAAATTGAAACTGTGATTAAAAATCTTCCAACAAACAAAAGCCCAGGACCAGATAGCTTCACAGGCGAATTCTATCAAACATTTAGAGAAGACCTAACACCTATCCTTTTCAAACTCTTCCAAAATAAAGCAGAGAGAGGAACACTTCCAAACTCATTCTACGAGGCCACCATCACTCTGATACCAAAACCAAAGATGTCACAAAGAAAGAAAACTACAGGCCAATATCACTGATGAACATAGATACAAAAATCCTCAGGAAAATACTAGCAAACAGAATCCAACAGCACATTAAAAGGATCATACATTATGATCAAGTGGGGTTTATCCCAGGAATGCAAGAATTCTTCAATATATGCAAATCAATCAACGTGATACACCATATTAACAAACTGGAGAAAAAACATATGATTATCTCAATAGAGGCAGAGAAAGCTTTTAACAAAATTCAACACCCATTTCTGATAAAAACCCTCCAGAAAGTAGGCATAGAGGGAACTTTCCTCAACATAATAAAGGCCACATATGACAAACCCACAGTCAACATCATTCTCAATGGTGAAAAACTGAAACCATTTCCACTAAGATCAGGAAGAAGACAAGGTTGCCCACTCTCACCACTCTTATTCAACTTAGTTTTGGAAGTTTTAGCCACAGCAATCAGAGAAGAAAAGGAAATAAAAGGAATCCAAATCGGAAAAGAAGAAATAAAGCTGTCACTGTTTACAGATGGCATGATACTATACGTAGAGAATCCTAAAGATGCTACCAGAAAACTACTAGAGCTAATCAATGAATTTGGTAAAGTAGCAAGATACAGAAGTAATGCACAGAAATCTCTTGCATTCCTATACAATAATGATGCAAAATCTGAAAGTGAAATTAAGAAAACACTCCCATTTACCATTGCAACAATAAGAATAAAATATCTAGGAATAAACCTACCTAAGGAGACAAGACCTCTATGCAGAAAATTATAAGACACTGATGAAAGAAATTAAAGATGATATAAATAGATGGAGAGATATACCATGTTCTTGAATTGGAAGAATCAACATTGTGAAAATGACTCTACTACCCAAAGCAATCTACAGATTCAATGCAATCCCTATCAAACTACCACTGGCATTTTTCACAGAAATAGAACAAAAAATTTCACAATTTGTATGGAAACACAAAAGACCCTGAATAGCCAAAGAAATCTTGAGAAAGAAAAACGGAGCTGGAGGAATCAGGCTCCCTGACTTCAGACTATACTACAAAGCTACAGTAATCAAGACAGTATGGTACTGGCACAAAAACAGAAATATAGATCAATGGAACAGGATAGAAAGCACAGAGATAAACCCACGCACATATAGTCACCTTATCATTGATAAAGGAAACAAGAATATATAGTGGAGAAAAAACAGCCTCTTCAATAAGTGGTGCTGGGAAAACTGGACAGCTACATGTCAAAGAATGAAATTAGAACACTCCTTAACACCATACACAAAAATAAACTCGAAACAGAATGTAAGGCCAGACACCATCAAACTCTTAGAGGAAAACATACACAGAACACTCTATGACATAAATCACAGCAATATCCTTTTTGACCCATCTCCTAGAGAAATGAAAATAAAAACAAAAATAAACAATGGGACCTAAGGAAACTTAAAAGCTTTTGCACAGCAAAGGAAACCATAAACAAGACCAAAAGACAACACTCAGAATGGGAGAAAATATTTGTCAATGAAGCAACTGACAAAGGATTACTCTCCAAAATTTACAAGCACCTCAATATCAAAAAACCAAAGAACCCAGTCCAAAAATGGGCAGAAGACCTAAATAGACATTTCTCCAAAGAAGATATACAGATTGCCAGCAAACCCATGAAAGAATGCTCAACAGCATTAATCATTAGAGAAATGCAAATCACAACTACAATGAGGTACCACCTCACACCAGTCAGAATGGCCATCATCAAAAAAATCTACAAACAGGGCTTCCCTGGTGGCGCAGTGGTTGAGAGTCTGCCTGCCGATGCAGGGGACACGGGTTCGTGCCCTGGTCCGGGAAGATCCCACATGCCATGGAGCGGCTGGGCCCGTGAGCCATGGCCACTGAGCCTGTGCATCCGGAGCCTGTGCTCCGCAACAGGAGAGGCCACAGCAGTGAGAGGCCCGCATATGGCAAAAAAAAAAAAAATCTACAAACAATAAATGCTGGAGAGGGTGTGGAGAAAAGGGAACCCTCTTGCACTGTTGGTGGGAATGTAAACTGATACAGCCACTATGGAGAACAGTATGGAGGTTCCTTAAAAAACTCAAAATAGAACTACCATACGACCCAGCAATCCCACTCCTGGGCATATACCCTGAGAAAACCATAATTCAAAAAGAGTCATGTACCAAAATGTTCATTGCAGTTCTATCTACAATAGCTAGGACATGGAAGCAACCTAAGCGTCCATCAACAGATGAATGGATAAAGAAAATGTGGCATACATATACAATGGAATATTACTCAGCCATAAAAAGGAATGAAACTGAGTTATTTGTAGTGAGGTAGATGGACCTAGAGACTGTCATACAGAGTGAAGTAAGTCAGAATGAGAAAAACAAATACTGTATGCTAACACATATATATGGAATCTAAAAGGAAAAAAAAAGGTCATGAAGAACCTAGGGGCAAGATGGGAATAAAGATGCAGACCTACTAGAGAATGGACTTGAGAATATGGGTAGGGGGAAGGGTACGCTGGGACAAAGTGACAGAGTGGCATGGACATATATACACTACCAAACGTAAAATAGCTAGCTAGTGGGAAGCAGCTGCATAGCACCGGGAGATCAGCTCGGTGCTTTGTGACCACCTAGAGGGGTGGGATAGGGAGGGTGGGCAGGAGGGAGATGCAAGAGGGAAGAGATACTGGGACATATGTATATGTATAACTGATTCACTTTGTTATAAAGCAGAAACTAACACACCATTGTAAAGCAATTATACTCCAATAAAGATGTTAAAAAAAAGAAAAGCAAACAAAATACAATAAAACATGAAATTTTATTTCATAACTTAGATATTTGGGCATATAATTACTTTCATGACCAGTTTAAGTCATATAGTCTTCCATGTTTTATGTCTCTACAATAAAAAACCAAATCAAACTAAATCAACCAAAAAAAATGTGACCCATATACTAAGATTGTTCATATGGAAAAATTCAATTCGAAATGTAATTTAGACCTATGCCTGCCAGTGAGTTTAAGGACAGGGCAGTATGCAGCCTTCATGGTCCTGGCCCAGGCATGTTTTCTCCTGTGATCTTGGGAACGATATTGCTTTTCCAGTCAGTGACTCTGCAAGCAGGCAGGCATGGTCAAAACATTGTCTCACAAGGGAGAGGCTAACCTTTGGAGGTTGATCAAACATTCTCTCTCCTTCATGTGAGATACAGCAGTGGGTAAGAGGCTGCTGCTTAAACACACACACAGTAACAGGGAAGCAGAAATAGGGGTAAAAGAAAGAAAAGACTCATCAAGTACAAAAAAGTTTAGTAAAAGAGTGATAAAAACAAACCTGTTCCAGTATGTTCAGAGATCTTGCATTGTGCACATGGTTTATGAGGATAAAAGAGACATTCAAATAAAAAAAGATTCTTCCTTTTTTATGTCAACTGATGGAGAACCATGTTAAAATCAGAGACCATTATGACCACATTATTGGGATTGCTAAGTAATAATAATAATAACGTTAGCATACCGTTAATTTTCCATGGTCTATGTGAAGATTAGCATACAGCTAAGTTTCTTAAGCAAAGGAAATAAATGGTAGTCAGGAGATATCTAAATCTGATTAAGAGACATTTTAATCATATTCATCACACTGAGCCTCACATAGCTGGATACATCTTTATGTGAAGCTGTTGTTTTTAGGTAGGGTAGTCTGTAGCTCCAACATCACTACTTATATATGTGCAAGTAATGGGAAAATGAAAGCAAAGTTTCCTTAACAAGATCTTAAAATAAGAAGAATTGTAATCTAAGGAAAAACATACATATTCATATGGGTATAAAATATTATATATTATATATATTTCTATTAAAATAGAGCAGTAGTTCTCAACTGTGGGGTGTGGGTGGGGTCCTTTTGACCCCCAGGGGAAATTTGGCAATGTCTGGAAGACATTTTTGATTGTCACAACTGGAGAGGGTTAGTGCTTCTGGCATCTAGTGGGTAGAGGCCTGGGAGGCTGCTAAACATCCTACAATACACAACATATTCCCCCTCAACAAAGACTTATCAAGCCCCAAATGCCAATAGTGCCAAGGCTGAGAAACCCTGGAGTGCCTGACAAAACAAGAGGACAGCAGAGTTAGGGTATCAGAGAACTTATGAAAAAAGGTCATGCTGATTGTCAAGTCAGAAGACAGGGGGACTGATAACAATCAATTCTGCCACTATCTAAAGGGCAATTTATGACTAGGAATGACTGGTGGGAAGCTTTCCCAATAACATGTTTCACATTTTAGATTTGTAATAGATTATAAGAGGGATGTTACTGATATTTAGGTTAACTTGCAAATATCATCATGGAGAGCAAACACTGCATTATTCTATCAAACAGCCCTTAAAGTCACTGTTGGAGAGAGTATGGGCCAAGGGGAACATTGGTTTGACCCAGTACAGCATCACTTATTTTATACTTTCACGTATCTCATCGTTCAAAGATTAGAATCCAAACTTGCCTTCTCAGAGTCATGAAGGAGTCCTACAAATACTTATCAATGGTTTATTGAAACAATTCTCAAGTCTCTACTGAGAATTTATATTATTCTCTAAACTGAGTTTTCATGGAAGATTTGTGTAAGAAAATGAGATGTGATGGAGGATGGGCTCAGAGACTCAAACCAGCTGAATAATCAGTGGGTTGCTAAACTGGAAAACAACTTTGCCCTTATGTTATTCTGTACAAATCTTAAGTAATGCGAGTTAGGAAGACATCAAGAAAATGAAACATTCCCCAAACCTAGTTTTGGGGTAGAGACTATGGGGGGATTATCTCACAGTCCCTTTATTTCAGAACCACTGGCAATGATCTAGGTCCTGCTCCCAGGAGAGATAAAGTGAGAAGACAAGCAGTTTGTGGGGTCTCACTCTGTTGAGGGTGAGAGGGTCCTGGAAACATGGAGGGGCATTGCCCAAAGTAGCAAGAAACATAGCTGCGGGGGAAGAGACAAAGCACAGGCTGAGGTACACTTGGCATGGACAATGGCTGAGGCAATGGTGTAAGAGGAGAATGAATAGTAAAACTCGTTACCAGACCTTTGATAGAGTCAAAACCTTATGGGTTCCTTGCGGGGCAGGAGAGATTCTGGAGGCTTTTAGAGTTCCTCTGTGTAGAACGTTTAGGGACTTTATTGTTGGGAGTGGAATCTGTGCATGTGAGGTGACTCACACTGGCTTTGCTGTCGTATCATCGGGGTCCCACTCTCTCTCTAGACTAAAAGATAGTTTTCAAACGTAAATAACGTTTTGTTTTTGAAATTAACATTTTCCCTCAAAATATTTATAAATTACTGAGCCAAATTATGAAGAACAAAGAAATATGTATCAGTGTCATCTGCACTGAAGGACACCAATAAGCACTTTAGCTTTAATTTCCTTGTAAGTTAAAATATTGCCTTAGTTCTCTTCAGAAAAAGAAAGAAAACTTCACATATTCCTGGAATTTTAAAGTGAATCCAAGCATATATTAATTTTTATCTATTTAATATAACAAATTAGAGATTAAATCAACTGTATTTTCTTTGATAAATGAATTACTAAAGTAAAAATATATAAATTGATTTTATTCTTTTATTTATTTATTTATTTATTTATTTATGGCTGTGTTGGCTCTTCGTTTTTGTGCGAGGGCTTTCTCTAGTTGCGGCAAGTGGGGGCCACTCCTCATCGCGGTGCACGGGCCTCTCACTATCGCGGCCTCTCGTTGCAGAGCACAGGCTCCAGACGCACAGGCTCAGTATTTGTGGCTCACGGGGCTAGTTGCTCCGCGGCATGTGGGAATTTCCCAGACCAGGGCTCGAACCCCTGTCCCCTGCATTGCCAGGCAGATTCTCAACCACTGCGCCACCAGGGAAGCCCCGATTTTATTCTTTAGCATTAGGAAGCAGGCAATAATAATTATGATTGTATTCAATGATTTAGTGCACATGAACTTTTAGGTAGTTGGAAAATCTGCTACCACTGTCTATTATAAATTTGCTGTTGGACTTTAACACAGTAATGAAATCATATAATTCCTATGGTTAGGAATACTTCAGATGCACTCCTGGTACATGGAGAAGTAAATGGGAAAAATTTTTTTCTATATGAAGCGATTTTTGAAAATAGTGATATATAGCACAATTAATCCAGGCTTCAATAAAGTGTCTACTTTTGGGATGAAGAGGGTAAATAAAAATTAGATGTTTTTTAGAATAAGGCAGACACATGCACACTGAAGGCAACTTATTCATTGCCTACTGTCTTCCTGATAGGTTGACAGAATTATCAATGTAAAATTTTGTGTGCATGTGTTTGGCTGGAAGAGGAACTACAATGGAGTTATCTGATGCTTTGGGGTTCTCTGTTCTTGTTTTGGACTAGACAAGAAAACAGCTGTTTCTGAATACAACTGGAGTATGCAGTTAGTTAGGAAGCCAGCTCTTTTGAATTAACCCAGCAAAATACTGAAAATAACTAAAACACTTTTCTCAAATGAAGAGATGAGCTATAATGGATATTTTAATAATTATCTTGGAATAGAAAAACTAATCACTATTATTCATTTATTGAGTTTTTAGAGAAAGACAAATAAAACATCACAGTTAATTTCTTCACATTCACAGAAATAATCTAACATTCTTGTGTGTAATTATTACTATACGCCTGGCATTTATACAAAAACATAATTGGTTGTGTTAACACTGAAAATTTTATTGAAGGTAGAAAGTACTCTTCTACCTTGGGTTTCATTTTTTAGAAATTAAAAAAAGAAGAAAACCAAGCATTATCAGAAATTTAAAAAAAACCTGGGCATTTTAGGTATTAAGAAAAAGACAATAGGGCATCTCGGTACCTTGAAACTATGAAAAGAATAGAATTGTCTGTGCTAATAAGAACAGATATCCAACATATACAAAAATAAACTCATAATGAATTAAAGACTTAAAGGTAAGCCCTGAAACCATAAAACGCCTGGAAGAGAACACAGGCAGTAAACACTTTGACATGGGTCTTAGCAATATTTTTTGGATCTGCCTTCTCAGGCAACAAAAACAATAATTAACAAATGGTACTACATCTCACTAAAAAGCTTTTGCACAGTGAAGGAAACCATTAACAAAATGAAAAGGCAACCTACCAAAAGGGAGTAGATAATTTGCAAGTGATATATCTGACAGGGGTTAATATTCAAAATAATGTATGCAACTTAATATCTAACAAACAATCCAACTGAAAAATGGGCAGAGGATCTGAACAGACGTATTTCCAAAGAAAACATACAGATGGCCAACAGGTACATGAAAAGATACTCAACATCAGTAATCATCAGGAAAATGCAAATCAAAATCATAATGAGATATCACCTCACACCTGTCAGAATGGCTATCCTCAAAAAGACCAAAAATAACAAGTGTTGGCAAGGATGTGGAGAAAAGGGAACCTTTATGCACTGTTGGTGGGAATGTAAATTTGTACAGCCACTGTGGAAAACCAGTATGGAGGTTCCTTAAAAAATTAAAAATGGAATCACCATATAATGCAGCAATTCCACTTTTGGGTATTTACCCGAAGAAAACACAAATTCGAAAAGACGTATGCACCCCTATGTTCACTGCAGCATTATTTACAATAGGTAAGATATGAAGCAAGCTAAGTGTCCATTGATAGATGAACGGTTAAAGATGATGTGGTATATATACAATGGACCATTACCCAGCCATAAAAAGAAAATGTTGTCATTTGTGAAAACATGGATGGATCTACAGGGTATTACGCTAAGTGAAATAAGTCAGACAGAGAAAGAGAAATATCCTATGATTTCACTTACATGTGGAATCTAAAAAACAAATGAACAAACAAAACGAACCAAAAACAGACTCATAAATACAGAGAACAAACTGGTGATTGCCAGTGGGGAGGGGAATGAGGCATTGGGCGAAATAGGTGAAGGGGATTAAGAGGTAAACTTCCAGTTATGAAATAAATAAGTTACAGGGATGTAATATACAGCATAAGAAATACAGTCAATAACACTGTAATAATTTTGTATAGTGACAGATGGTTACTAGATTTACTGTGGTGATCATAATGTATTTAAATGCTGAATCACTATGTTGCACACCTGAAACTAATATTGTATGTCAACTATACTTCAAAAGATTAAAAAAAGCTGTCCAAGATATATTGGCGAAATAAAAATATTAAGTATGATCACAGGGCCTCCCTGGTGGCGCAGTGGTTGAGAGTCCGCCTGCCGATGCAGGGGATACGGGTTCGTGCCCCGGTCTGGGAGGATCCCATATGCCGCGGAGTGGCTGGGCCCGTGAGCCATGGCCGCTGGGCCTGCGCATCCGGAGCCTGTGCTCCGCAACGGGGGAGGCCACAACAGTGAGAGGCCCGCATACCGCAAAAAAAAAAAAAAAAAAAAGTATGATCACAGTTTCATCAAAACAAAGAACAGACATGAATAGACATGTATGTATATATATGCAGACAACATTTTTAACAGGATATGCAAGAAACAGAGTAAACATGAATATTAGCAGGACAGAGGAGTTTTATTTTTCATTTACACTATTCTTTATTATTTGGGTTTTTAAAACTATATTACTTTTACCTAGAGAAATGGAAATAAAAACAAAAATAAACAAATGGGACCTAATGAAACTTAAAAGCTTTCGCACAGCAAAGGACACCATAAACAAGATGAAAAGACAACCCTTAGAATGGGAGAAAATACTTGCAAATCAAGCCACTGACAAAGGATTAATCTTCAAAATTTACAAGCAGCTCATGCAGCTCAATATCAAAAAAACAAACAACCCAATCCAAAAATGGGCAGAAGACCTAATAGACATTCCTCCAAAGAAGATATACAGATTGCCAACAAACACATGAAAGAATGCTCAACATCACTAATCATTAGAGAAATGCAAATCAAAACTACAATGAGGTACCACCTCACACCAGTAAGAATGGCCATCATCAAAAAATCTACAAACACTAAATGCTGGAGAGGGTGTGGAGAAAAGGGAACCCTCTTGCACTGTTGGTGGGAATGTAAACTGATAAAGCCACTATGGAGAATAGTATGGAGGTTCCTTAAAAAACTCAAAATAGAACTACCATACGACCCAGCAATCCCACTCCTGGGCATATACCCTGAGAAAACCATAATTCAAAAAGAGTCATGTACCACAACGTTCATTGCAGCTCTATTTACAATAGCCAGGACATGGAAGCAATCTAAGTGTCCATCGACAGATGAATGGATAAAGAAGATGTGGCACATATATACAATGGAATATTACTCAGCCATAAAAAGAAACGAAATTGAGTGATTTGTAGTGAGGTGGATGGACCTAGAGACTGTCATACAGAGTGAAGTAAGTCAGAAAGAGAAAAACAAATACCGTATACTAATGCATATATATGGAATCAAAAAAAAGGTTCTGAAGAACCTAGGGGCAGGACAGGAATAAAGACGCAGATGTAGAGAATGGACTTGAGGACACGGGGAGGGAGAAGGGTAAGTTGGGACGAAGTGAGAGAGTGGCATGGACATATATACACTACCAAATGTAAAACAGATAGCTAGTGGGAAGCAGCCGCATAGCACAGGGAGATCAGCTCGGTGCTTTGTGACCACCTAGAGGGGTGGGATAAGGAGGGTGGGAGGGAAATGCAAGAGGGAGGAGATATGGGGATATGTGTATATGTATAGCTGATTCACTTTGTTACAAAGCAGAAACTAACACACCATTGTAAAGCAATTATACTCCAATGAAGGAAAAAAAAGTATATTACTTTTATAGTATAAATCCTCAAATTAACTAAAATTTTTATACAAGGAACTTTAATGACAAATTTCCTCCCCAAATTAATGAATGCTACAGATTAATGCTTAGGCTATCAAAAATAAAGAGCCTAAAAAAGAAATGGCCCATGATACAAACACAAATAAACTAAGACTGTCAGCACTTCTTTTTTTCCAAACCTTCTGAGTTTCTTTCCTCCCTGATAGCAGCAATATTCTTCCTTTTATGAGATGCAAATTTACAGCACACTGTGATAAAAATGTTCTGGAATGAGCTTGAGGAAAACGTTCTCCTATACCCCTGTGGTACAGGTTAATTTGTCTGGGGATTCTCTAGCCAACTGTGGAGAGTAACGAACAAGGCCCGTCCCCTCGTCTTGCGGTGGAGAAGCCAAATGCTGCCACCACCCACTAACACTTCAGTGACCCAGACGAAATGTTAGAAGGTACCTGGTACATTTAGCGACAGAACAGGTGAGTTCCACTTGGAGGAACTTCGAAGATTCAGCAGCTGCCAAAGGGTATAATTTTACTTCTTATTCTATAGTTTGAATAGAAATAATTTAAAAAAGAAAAAATCAACTACTGAGGAGGTTTCTTTCCTTTTTTTCCTTAAGAAGTATAGACAATACAATTCTAAAGACTTCCACATGAAGAAAGGGTACAATGAAACAAACATAAAACAGGGATGTAAAAAAGCAAAACGTGGCTGGCTGTGCAGGTAACAGCTGTCTACCTGTGTTGCTGACTAGGTGGTAGAGGAAAAAGGGCACCGGCCTGAGAGCATGGAGGCCGAGCTCCAACCAGGAGGGTCATTCTGAACAAACCCCTTATAACCTTCCTGGATCTACCCTGATTTCCTCATCTACAACGTGAAGGAGTTGACTAGAATCACCAGGGTTGATCTCTAAGGTTCCTTCCATGTCATCAATTCTATAATTCTACGAACTTAGGACCCCCCCCCCCCACGCCCCAATTCTAGTCACTTATCACAGATCACTTTTCATGCCCTTCTTTTCTAAAAAAAAAAACTTATATATGAAAATAAAAATAAAACTTGCACATGAAATTAAACATCTGATAGAATTTGTGGTAGGTTTATAAGGCAGGATCTTGATAAAAATCAAACCATAACATATTCTGATAAAGAAACTAAACTGAAGAAATACAACTATGCCAGGTGCTAAGGAAGCCCAGTTACACATTTCTCAAGGGTGGCTGTTTGTGTCATGACTCAGTGTACCCAAGGCATTTTGGTTACCTGGGATGACATTAACGTTTCCCAGGGACTTCTTACGTACGTGTAGGTCATTCTTTACACTTTCTCCCACAGGGAAGTAAAACACTGTCTAACTATACATGTGGTACATTCCACATGTAAAGTTAAATACATATATGTAAGATTCTGTTTTAACACATGGATTCAGATAAAGCAGATCAAATCATGTTCTTCAACAAAAGAAATCCTTGCATCTTAAAACTTAAAGCCTTATTCGAGCTCCATCTTCTCCATGAGAACTTTTCTACTTCCTTCCCTAAATGTATTCTTATCCTCTGCAACTTCCTTGCTTCACCTATTTTATGTTTTTAAATGTTTTACTTGCATATCTACAAGTTCTTTGAGATCTGTTAGAATTAGGGTTTGGGCAGCAGTGGGATAGCCTGAAGCAGACCTCAAGGGTCAAGTTGGATATCTGAAGAATTGTCTGTTGGGATATGAATATAAAGGTCTATTTCAAGCATGGAGATCAGTCTGTGAGAAGAAAAGGTACAGAGAATTAAAAAATCGATTACAGTCTAAACTAAGACTGTGACTCAGTGAGTTCTGCTAAGTAGAGCAGTGGCACAGGCAGTGAGAACTGGGGAGTCTTAGAAGCAGGTAAGAGGTTTCCATCCATAGGAACACAGGCATGTCAGGAAGAAGCAGCCAGAAAGACACTGACAGAGTTCCTTGTATCTCCTCTGGCTGAGGCAGAATGAGCTCAAGGCTGTTGGACAGGAATGTACAAAGGTGGGGGGTAGGTAACCCTAATTTCAAAGGTCAGCATGATGCAGAGTTGGGAATACCAGTAAGCCTCTACAAGTAAAGGTTGTGTCTTTCATAGCATCTCACACAGTTCCTGACATAGACTACAAATCCTGTTAGCTGTCACAATGACTCTATGCCGATGTTATAAATGCTTTCATTGCATTATATGTCTTTAGGTTACATTTATATTAGCATCTTCCTAAATTCTTAAATCTGGTGAATTCCAAACAATGGATACTAATACACATGCGACATTTGCCCACAGCCAAATTTCATGCCAGTTCTTTCAACTGTATCCCTTGTAGTCCCATACTGTTATAGGCAACCATCACCATGAATCCTTGCTGGATTTGAAACTGGAGTTTTACCAAGAATTGTTTTTGTTTCAGTTCTTTGCAGCATAAGCTGTTCATTCACACATAACCCAACCGTGAACCACGGGGGCTGGAATTAATACTGGCCTCCTCTTAGCTCTCTGCTGCTGATTTTAGGCTATTATACTTTAAAAGCGCTCCTCCTTGGCTGCCTTGACATTGGCTATAACACCCTCTATTTATCTTTGCAGCTGTTACCTTTGGACCTTGTGGTCGCGCTAACACAATGGTTCTCAATGCTGGCTGTACATTACAATCACCTGGAAAGCTTCTGCAATCTACCCATGCCAAGGTCCCATGCCAACTCACCTAAATCAATTTGTGGGTGTGGAGACAGGCATTTATTTATTTATTTTTAAAAATTTCTCATGTGACTTCAGTGTGAAGCCAAGGTTGACACATCTGCTCTAATGCAAGAATTAAGAACTTCAGCTCCTGGTTCACCTGTGTCCTCTTCATCCCAACTCTTGCAACCATCCTCGAATTTTAATGTTCAAGAGAACAACCTGCCCGATACTCTGGGTCCTCATTCCTTGACCAGCTCAATTCTAATAACACGTCCTTTGATTTCACTCCAGCTCTTATACACAACTCTGTGGATTGACCATAACTTTGGGTTGCTTGACATCTGATACATAATATTAAATAAGCAAAAGAATTTCTGGCTTTACAGAATTTTTTTTTTTGGAACCAAGCAAATAAACCACTTTATTTTTAGCTAGTGGGAGAAAAACCTGGAATTACAGGCGAGCCCCCATTGCAGCAGTTCACACCATCGTGAAAAGTTGGCTTACAAAGTCCTTTAATGAATTCCTGCCTTCTTGATCTGCACAGTACATCGGTATCTTCTCCATAGATGGGAAGGTAATCATGGCTCCCCTTCTCCAAAAAACTAGGTTTAAGTTAATGGTATGACTTAAGGAGCTCAAGCCCATCGAGCTGTATCTGCCTTTACAGGCCGTAGCTCCAGTTTGTTAACTGCTTTCCTGTTTGACACTTTCCTGCTGCCACTGGGGCGTGGGTGGCTTGCTGCAAGCTTGCAGAGAACCCTGCTCTCTAAGTCTGCCAGTCTTCTCCCAATTGCATGTCCTTTCTGGTCCGGGTGACCCTCCATGGTGTGTCACTCCAGTGACTTGTCTGACCAGTGTTACTGAGCCTCTTATCCTCTTCTTCCCCATCACCCCCCCACAACAGCTCCAGTTATGCATCCGACTAAATCTGCCTTCTCCACTGCTAGGCCCTAGATGCTAAGTGCTACTGAGGAAAAACTCAACTGCACATTCAATCCAGAATGACGTCACCTGGATTTTTATGGCATCCAAATAGCAGCTCCCAGAACGACTAAGGAATCTCCTTATATGTCCCCCATGAGCCCCTGCTCCTGCTGTCCTTACAGGTATTCTAACAGTCACTACTCTTCTTCCTATCTCACTCCTATGACCCTCATATTTGAAGTGGACCTTCCTTTCAGTTTTGGAGAACATGAAGATATCCTCAATTTCGAGACTTCCACGCTATCAACTTAACTGCATCCTCTTCCACATTTACCTGTCTCAGTGTGTGTGTGTGGGTGATGCTCTATGCTCAACACAGCCAGACAATCCAATCCTTCACTGAGGGGGCTGTCCTGGGCATTCTAGGATGTTTAGCAACACCTGTGACCTCTACCCATTAGATGCCAGTAGTACCCCTCTCCTTGCAGATATTTGCAAAAATTTCTCCAGGCATTGTCAAATGTCTCCTGCATGACAAAATCACCCTCAGTGGAGAACCACTGCTCTAAGCCAAGACTAATCTATCAACCTGTCTTCCCAATAAAAACCTCCTGCTTTCTCTAAGATCCATGTGTGCTTTCTTTATCTACCTTCAACCTGAACCTGTCCTACTGGCTTTGACTCCTTAGGGTATCATTTTATGTCATTCCAATATTTAAAAAGTCATTCCTGGAACCAGGTCCCCCTCCAGCCACTGCTTGACTTTTATTTTTTTTCTTCCCTTCAAGTGAAGAGGCTCTGGGAATGACTTCCACGAGTTCACTTGCTGAGGCCCATTCTACTCTTCAATCCTCCTCATACTAGTATGAATCCATGACACTAGCACAAAGGTGTCAGGATCCTCCTGATGTCCACATGACGAGACCCTAACTCACTGCCTGTTCCTGACACTCCTGTCTGTACCCTCCGTGAACCTCTATTTTCCCCTGGCTTCCAGGTCACTTCTTTCCCTCTCCTTTGATTACTCTTTCTTAATCTTCTTCCCTTCACCTGAGTGTCCCTTAGATACTGAATACCAGTAAGTGTTCAACTGGGATTCTGTCCTTGGCCGCCTCCTCTCAGAACTCTTTCTCCTGTGCTATCTCCTTCATTACAAGCTTCAACTTTCCTGATATAATACAATGGATACGTTAACTCCTCCCATTTTATTCTGAAGCCCTATGTTCTCTCAAATTCCAATCCTGAATTTCTGGCCCCCTAGTGAATATTTCTACCTGGGAGCCCTACAGACACCACTAACAAATCAAGATATCTAAAACAACTCATCACATCCTACTCCCACCATTCCCTGTCTCTATCTCCCCAAATCTTCCTTGCTCTTTTATTATTTCTGTGGTACCATATCCATGCAGTTGTATAATAAAGTCAGGGCCCTTAGCACAAGCCTAGATTCCAGCTTCACTAATCGCACCCAATCAATCACAAAATCCTGTCCGTTTTACCTTATGACCCCTATCCTCCATATCTGCACTAGTTCAGGCTTTTGTATTCTATTTCAATGGATTCCTAACCAATTTCCCTGCCTCAGGTCTCAGCTACCTCTAACTCAACCACCGTGCTACCACTAGAATGGTATTTTCATCCTGTAAATCTGTACATGTCACTCCCCGGGTTACCTTCTCCGGGGATCCCCTCTCTCTGAAGGCTACAGTCTAAGCATCTGAGCAGAGCACACTAGGCTTGGCTCCTGTATTTCTCTTATCCTTCTTTCCATCAGACCCCATGGTCCCCAAACACAACCATCCTATACCACACCTTACTCAAGTTATTCCCTTTGCTAGAATGTTTTTTCCTATGATCATCTACCTAACACATACTTTTTCATCCTATAAGCCTCAGCTCAAGTCTGACCTCCTCTGGGAACTCTTCCTGGACTCCCTGGTGAAGATTTAGAGTGTTTCTTCCTGTGTGTGTCCAAAGCATCACGCACAGATCTTCATGACAGTTCCTACCATAGTCTGCTGGAATCACCTGCTTGTAGGAGTCTCACCTACCAGCCTGTAGGCTACTCAAGGGCAGGTGCATTGACTACTCAGTCTTGTTTCGGTGAGGACTAATAGCGTGCTTAGCATGGAAGTAAGCACTCAACAAATATAGAATGAATGGCAGGATGATACATGACAGGTTCAAAAAACTCTATCACGACATGGTATTTGTTAAATATATATCTATATCTATATCTATCTATCTATCTATCTATCTATATATATATATATATATGTATATACCTGCTAGTTCATGGAGTCAAAAAGAACTGAAGTTATTCAGTCTAAGGCAAGAGCTAATGTCACATAATAAAATAAGTTAAATAAGGTAATATATATGGTGGTACAGTGCTTATAAAGTTTTATAAACTTTACTACCAAAGCACTACCAACATCAGAATTCTGCCTGATATCCTTGAGGGAGCTGATGGCACAGGGTGAAAAAACATGACATTTCTCTGGCTAATAATAGATCCGTATTTATTTTAACCTGAAAGCATTTAAAATTCCTAGCAAGAGGAATGGTCTAGGAAGACAGGACATCTTTAGTCTATGAGCCCCAGTCATTGTTAGCATAAATGTGGACCCCTCAGGTGGGGCTGAGGACAGTGTCAGTATCAGAGTTACAGAAACGTGGAGAGTGGAAATAGCGTCACACTTAAAGTCACAAGTTCTACTTCGGGTTCTCGTCCCATCACTTGGGCTGTGACTTGGGGTTTATTTTAATCTCTCTGAGCCTCCTCAGTTTCCTTATCTGGAAAATGGCTATAATAATATTTGCCTTATATATTTCAAAGTGTTGGTGTCAATATTAGAAGAAATAATAATGTAAACAATGAAGGATATAAACATGAAAAGTAAAGTAATATTTCATCCAGAGAGAGTGAAAATCAAAGTACATGGAATACATAGTCTTGCAAACATTTACCTTTTGTGGAGCTGAAAAAGCTTTTTCCATTTTGGCTTTTTCCTTAGGGGTTAAAG
Organism: Mesoplodon mirus; assembly: GCF_964341445.2. Taxonomy (NCBI): domain Eukaryota; kingdom Metazoa; phylum Chordata; class Mammalia; order Artiodactyla; family Ziphiidae; genus Mesoplodon; species Mesoplodon mirus. The sequence goes on along the minus strand of NC_138986.1, from coordinate 28,185,449 downwards.
GAGGGGATCGCTCCTTTACCTCTGGAGGCTGTTCTCGATAGAGTGCTGGAATTGAACAAAGAATTCATGCAATCAAATCGAGGAGCACCGTTCCACGGGGCAAAACAACAATGGGGGGCAGACAGAAAACTAAACACACTGATATTCACACTTCCTTGGTGTAACAATAAGCTACCCAGAGCTTATTGTTAAGGTGATTTGTAGTCTTACACATTCCTTATCCAAAGAACACAACTTATGATTGGCAAGTTTTGATCAGCAGGATTTCAGAAATGCAGAAAGTGTCATTTTCACTTACTATGTATGTGGTCATGCAGATGCTTATTTTATCTTAATACACATTTACCAAGAACCTGCTATATGCAGGGTCATCAGCTAGGTACCGCTGGAGGAGATTCGAAGATGACCAAAGACAGTCTTTGCTCTCAAGGAGCTTACAATCTGGTCAGAGACAGATATGTTCACAATTAACTGTAATATAAAACAGACTGTGACATTATTCTGAAGAGAGATAATAACAAAGACAAGTTCTGATGTGGGGATAGCAAATGCTTAACGGAAAAAGTGGTAGGTGTGTCAGACTGAAAAACAGGGAGGATTTTGCCAGGCGGAGGGGTGGATAAAGGATAATTTGTGAAGATGGTATGAAACAAGTAAGCACAGGGCTGGGACTATACATGACACAGGATCCACTCAGTGTTGGATCTAAGATTCTTATGAGATTATAATCTGTATAATCTACTTAATCTACACTGGTGTTGAATCTAAAAAGTTATGTGGGAATTTTAAAGGGCTAAAAAGGAAATCTGTTTTGGTTAAATGACTTAGGCAACTCTGAATTAAGAGAAAGTGATAAAATACACCTGATCAAAATTCTAAAATTATGAGCTACATTAATGGGCTTTGTGTGGGGGCAGATTTTATCATTGGGTTTCTTTACCTATTACTGGAAATGTTAGATGTGATTAAGGGAATTGAACAAGTTTTCCTTTCCAGTGGCTTAAGATACAAAGGGAATATCCTTTGTGATAACAGGGTACCAATGTCTTCTATTGTGTCATTCTCTTAAAGGACATGGCTTTCAACTGAACAGTTGATAGAGATTATGTATGTATGTATGTATAGTATGTACACACACACACACACACACACACACACACATATACACACACACAGTCCCTTAGATCATTTGCTTTGCATATCTGGCTTCAGATAAAGATAAAGGACAATTTCTCCTACCATTTTCAGAGTGGAATGTGCTGCTGACAGTCATTTTTTCTCTAATGTTAAAACTGGGAAGGTGAGTTTTTGTTAAATTCAGGTAAAAAGTAGGATAAAAGGAGAGGAAAAGAAACCCTGATGAACTGAGAATTCGACCGTATTCTCAGGTTTTCTGAAAAATTTTTGTTTGTTCTGGCTTTTGCAAAAGCTTTTTCAACAAGCAGTGACTGATGCCAAAAGAAACCATCAATTATTCGGGGGTACAATAAGGAGTTAGGGCAACTGAAGGATGGCCACCGCCTGAGACACGGAACTGATTTCTGTACTCAGCCACCAACGATGGTCACTGCAGTATGCTTCAGAAGTCCCACTTTGGCTCTTATGGAAGAAAACCAAATTTTATGGAATCTTTAATCCCCTGCGGATCAAACATCTACAGCCTCTCAATATTTGCAAGCCTAAGAGGTAATTTCTGCAAACTAACTAGATTCTAAAGTTAGCACATAACACCATGTTGCCTGGAAATACACAATCTTTTTATACTGTCAAGTTTCCACTTGTATCTGAAAGAAACAACAGATTGTAATATCTAGTTAAAATGACAGATAAACTCCAGAGTGACTAAGACTGTGCAGGCAGCTCTTGATTTAAAAACAGAAGCTACCGCTGCAGAACTCCAGCTGCTGGTCCTGAGAGAAGCCGTCACTGGTGGGGGGAGGGAAGCAGCCTGGATATCTGAGGTGACCTGGAAGTGAGAAGTGCTGAGTTTACGGGACATGACTGGGAATTAACCTGTCCCCAAATTTCTTCCTTCCGCACTGCCTTAACGTTTCTCCAGTCTGCACCCTCCTTTAAACATAAAACTATACCTCAGATAGAGTTTAAGAGCTATTAGTCATTTACTGCTCAGAGAATAAAACCATGGCACAGAGGAAATTAAGAATTCTGTTATGAGAGAGAAAGAAGTGGGTAATTTTCGAGACACTTAGGGTTTTGGAGGGGAGGAGTCTGCTGAAAGCGGCAGATACTCTGGGGAAGGAGCTGCAGTGAGATCTAGAGCTCTTGGGGAGGGAGCCCTGGGAAGGGCCGGGTGCAGACCTGGAAGGTGGCCCAAGAGAAATAATTTTATCTGGGCCTGGCCCAGCACCCAGGATTCATGGAAGAAATTCTCTCTCCTTTTCTTCATCTCTTTTCCCTTCAAAGTTCAGAACTTAGGTTAGAAACCAGTCGTATTTTTGTTCAACCATAGTTTGGGTTGAATGGGGTTTCAGAGACTAGCCTGAAAACCAATTACTACTTACAATAATTACTTTGCAGAAACAAAAGACGTAACAATAAACATTCAAAACGTAGTGTGTTCTCAAGGCTGCCTCTACTATATTTTTAAATTGGAACTACACGATTTTAGTGTTTCTGGAAGAAAGCTTAGAGATGATGGAGCTCAGCTCCCTCGTCCCATGGGAGGAAACGGAGGCATATCAGTATTAGTTGTCAAGCTAGGATTGGCAGTCAGTTCTCCTGACGGCTGGGCATCGTGCTTTTCCTACCACACACCAAGTTAACGGCTGATGGGAAGCGTTCTTCTGAAGAACTCCTCCCCTTTCTTCAGTCTTTGAACTCTTTTATTTTCAAACCCTCTGTGTTCGTTCTATTTTCTCCTCTCAAGGCCTGGAAGCAGATCTACAGCTTTCAGAAACTCAGATTTAGAATTTCTTCTCGACCTCCTTTCTTTTTCCTTTCACAAATGAGGGCTTAATTTACTTGAGAATGGAACAATCTATTGCAGTTTTCTTTGAGCAGGTACCAGCTAGGCCTGGGGATACAAGGTAGAAAGAATGGGAGTTGGGAGCTAGAGGTTCTTAGGTGCCTGTCAACTGAGGAGTCTCTGTGGCAAGAGGAGAGGTGACGTCAGTGTGTGAGCATCGGGTGGCGGGGAAAAGGGGCTGAAGAAGGGTGGTAGCTAGATGGGCAGGTCCCCTGGGATGGGAAGTCCATGAAGTAGATATTCCAATCTCAGAATGTAATAGCTCTTGAGTGTACTAGTACCCCCCTCCCCTTTTATTTTTTTGCAACATGAGAATGAAGAGCAATACCCATCGGTAAATGTATGCAAAAGTAACAAGACAGCAAGTTAAAGCGCAGAAGATGATAAAATCTTGGACTATCAGTTATACCATATTAGTAAACCAGGAAGGGAGCATAAAACTTACTTTCACTAGCCACATGATTAGCTGGAAAATAACCTTCCTGTCCCTTTCCTCTGCTGCCATACCACCAGTCTTCATTATCTTTGAAAAACACTCGGATAATGTCTCCGCGATGGATGGTTAGTTCATCTGATCGATTCGCTGTGTAGTCATAAAGGGCCACTACCTAAGAGAGAGATAAGACCACCACAGCTTTATCACAACTGTACCACAGAGAAAACCCCCAACATTCACTTCCTCTTGCAGAAGAGCAGCTGAAACCAAAGCAGTACTTTGGTGAGTCTGAGGCTGTCTCAAGGTTTGCTAATGGGATCAGGGGTGGTGGGAACACAGCAGGAGAAGCAAGATAAAAGACTGTGGGATTGAGAAATGGTTAAGATCATTCAATACACTAAGATTAGCTTCAAAATAGCAGATGTTAAGTTTTTTTAAAGTAAATTACTTGTGAGGCAAATAAAAAAAAAGTTCACACATCATTCACTTTCTTAAAATTGTTTCATTCTACCTTTGGTCCCATGCCCTGTGCGAAGCAGACGCATCTGAAAAAACAAAAAAATTCTCCAGAACGTCGACACTTTTACAAAAAGGAAAAATTCAATGGAACAACCAGTTCACATAATTTCATTGTGATCACTTGGGTTTATTGTTAATGTCTCTTTTTGAGATGTATTTCTATACAAATACCATTTTGGGGGTGTTTTATATGAATAATCTAAATCTTCCCCTACCTTTAAAAATACCTTCATAAGCTTATACAAATTTAAGAGGAAAAACCCTTCTATGAGAATCCTCTTTCTCTGTTTTGTTACAGTAGTCACTACATATTTTTTTTCTTTTGAAAAACCAAATTCAAAATGAATGGCTGCACAGGAATCTACAAATCCCTTACAGCAGTTACAAGAAGGAAGCAGACCTCAACCCATTTTAGACGTGACGCAGTGTATAAAGTAGGACATAATACATACACTAAAGAATAAACTACTTCTACTTTTTTTCCTATGTAAATGGAATTTGAAAATTTACAGGTTATACAACTACATACGTAATGGAAAATTATCATTGCAGACCTCTGCATTTAGGCTGAGTACTGATTTATTCACTTAACAAGTATTTACTGAAATCCTAATGTACCTGGTACTGTGTTAGGGACTGAACATACAGTGATAAACAGGCTAATTTCTAGAAGGGGTACCTTGCTTAGGCTTTGCAGGTGAATGAAGGATAATCAGGAAATAGCCAGCCGAAGAGATGGAAAGTGTGTCTCAGGCAGACTGCACCCCATGTGTGAGAGTCCAGGGAAGAGAAATCCCAAATAGCTCAATATGGTGGGAGCCTGGCATTAGAGGTTAAGAGTCTAGATAGAAGGTGGGAGAGGCTGAGGCTTCAAGAGTCAGTAGGAGCCAGATCACACACGCTGAAAGGTTCAGACTCAGAATATGGGTAACGGGAAGCAAGGAATTCCATAACAGTTCTCAAAACTCTTTGTGGTGCCTTGAAATTAATTTAAAATCTTTATTAACACATTAACCAGAAGACTTTAATGGATAAATATGGAATTAACTGCTGTCACTATACAATGTAAGGGCAGTAATGATAATTTAATTTAAGTGGTAAAAATACAATTCTTACTGCACTGCTTAGCACAGTCCCTAGTTTACAACATGCTATGCAGGACGTTGTTTAAAATTTACAAATCTTTTGTAACTCTCAGTATATTGATGCCAACTCACTTATGTAAAAGTGGAACTTTTAACTTTCCCCCTGCATTCTTCCTTCTCCAAACCTCTTCTCCTGTATTCTCCTGCATGGCACTAACACAGAACAGGAAAGCCAATAAAAATGTTCTGAGTGCCTGCCATGTTCTGGGTCCCTGGCTAGTTGCTTATGTGAGTTATCTTACTCAACCTTTGTGACAATCCTGTGAGGGCAAAAATTCTTATTTCAATTTTACAAATGAGAAACATGATACACAGAGAAATCTAGTAACTTCTCTAAAGTAAACTACTAAGTGGTAGAATCAGGATTGAAACTCGTGTTTTTTTTCTTTCATTTTTTTTTAAATGAAATACATTTATAGGCCATCTTTACCTAGGATCAAACATGGGAAAGAAGCAGCAGAGAGGAAGGGAGGAGGGATAGGAGATCCTAATCACTCATGAAAGATAAGACACATTTTTGGACAGCAGACCTCGGGCAGCTGGCTGTGCTGAGAAGATTAGCTCCCCTGGGTCACCTGCAGGCCCCACTGCGCCCCTTTCCCGACACCTGAAACCCAGTCCGAGAACCTGCGTGGGGATTTGTTCCCACTGTTCTTCATCCTGGTGTCCCTATAAAAAGAGGAAGAGATACCAGGAGCATACGTGCACAGAGAAAAAGGCCGCTTGAGGACACAGTGGGAAGGTGACTGTCTGCATGGCAAGGAGAGAGGCCTCACAAGGAACCAACCTGGCTGGATACTTGATCTTGGACTTCCAGCCTCCAGAACTGTGAGCAAATAAACTTCTGTTTTTAAGTCACCCGGTCTATGGTATTGTGTTACAGCAGACCTGTCAGACCAATACATAATACAGCCTCACAACCTGATGGTGTCAGGTGAATCACGTGTTACCAGCCTCTTATGGTATTGCAAATGGGCAATGCCTCATTTGCATCCATCTTAGGTCCTTCCCGGGTTACAGTACTGTGTTCTACACTCTCCTAATGCTATCTCCTGATGTAGAAATAATGTCCTTGTCACCAAAGTCCACAACTACCATCCTTAGGAGGGAGACTACACCCCCCCAAAGCAGTCTTGCTTTGTCACCATCACACCATTACTGACATTTAGGCACAAAACAGCTTCACAATGAGCAGTCGGCGTGTTTCACGTGCCAACAGCCCACAGGTTGGCGGCAGTGGAGCTGTGACCATTCTCTCATCATACTGAAGGCACATGACAAAATCCACACAGCTCATGAGAATCTGCTGGTATTCCAGTGTGTGTTTTTATCAAAATGTTCTCATCATTTGAAGACCATTACTCTCTTCTGAGCATCACAGTACACACAGTAAACTCTGCTTGTTTTATTTTGGTAGTGGATTTTGCATAAGTCATGTCTTCCCTGTCTCCAATTAGATTTCATTGTCATCCCGCTGTTTCAGGATAAAGTAAAGCTCCATTGGGAGCTTTATTCCCCAAGTGTTGGAAGACACAGTCCCATGCGGAGGTTTGTTTTGAATTAATACCATCTCTATTTTCCCCTTATTTTGGTAGGTGTTGTCACATAAAATCTGTTTTGACCATTCTCTTGAGAAGTATCTTCTACAATGTACCCTTCTGTGCACACGGTGGTCTGGCATGTGGGTATAACATGCTCAGTGCTATGATCCAGATCTTGAGCTGACAGGGCGGTTATGAAATCTTTCAGTAATCTTTCTTTTTAGACGTAAGTTTAAAAATATGTGTTTATGTGCCCATGTGCCCATGTTGGTAATGATAGGTCTGGGAAATAAAATGTTCCACAAAATCCACTTGGTCACATTTGATCACTATTCACATATTTGAAACGGAGTTCCTTCCTTTTGTCAAAGCTTGCCAAGTTGCTTGGGCACAATCGTTCACGGTGGAAGTGCCACTGGCAAGCTTTGTTTTTTTTTTTAACATAGTTTTCGGTCTTCATAGCATTGCTTGCCAGATACTATTTCTTGGTTTAAACAGAGTCTGCCAGGCTGTTATAAGACATTTAGGGGAATTCCTTTTTGCATTATCTTCTGAGAGATTTTTCATTATTACAGTTGTCTCCCTAGAATTCTCAGTGGTTCTTGAAACCATTGTACCGAAGGAACATTAACCACTGTACGGCTCAGCAGCAGATGTTCCTTGAAATGTTATCTGTGATGCAATCCAAAAATCAATATTCATAATGACCCCAAGTCATTCAACAAGCTGTGCTGAATAAGTCATGCACTTGAGCACTTTCTCCTCCAACACGGCTTCTGCTGGCTCCATAATTGTCGGGGAACTTCTTTGCGCCGGCCTACAGCCAATGAAGCATCTGGATCCCACCCCCTTCCCTCTGCTTCCTACTTGCTTAACTTGATTTCAGAATTCTGCCCTCCAGAAAAGTGAAAGAATACATTTCTGTTGTTTTAAGCCACACCATGTTTGTGGTAATTTGATATGACAGCCCCAGAAAACTAATACATATGAAGTTTACTTTCGTGAGTACTAGATTTTTTGTATTCCTTTAAAGAGTACTGGGTGTTTTTCTGCCATGTAGTTACTTGAGATCAGTTTGACCCCTTCCAGGTTTGCTTTTAAGTTGTGTTAGAGCAGATTCAGGAAGACTTTAGGACTCAATAAACTCCACTACTAAGATATGATTCTCCTGATAATTCCCCCTGATGCCCCACATTATTAGGTTTTTCCATTCTAGCTGGCAGGACTGTGAATTATTCCCATTCTGTTGTGTAGGCTACTAATTTCTGATGGTTCTTTCCTTATGGAGTTTAACCCCATGTAGGTGCAGATCAGTACTCAGCCAAAGAGTTATTAAGGGTACTTCTTATGGTTATTGGCAGGATTATTACCAATTAATATAAGGTGAAACAAAAAGAAACGTCTTAGTAATTATTTTATTTTATTTTTTGTGAGAACTCGTTACAGGTATTTAATGCACATTAACTAAAATGTATACATTTTCAGTTTTCATAATAAATGCAATTATGACTTTATTACACTTCTGGTATTCTTAAAGAAAGCACATCAAGCTTTAATATAGAAATATTTTTTAAAATATACATATAGAAATATTTAGGTTACACTTAACTTCTGGCTCAAGTGATAATAAAACTTCTGTTCTTTTTTGATCTTATACATGTTCCCCTCAGGGATGACCCATCTCTTGTAGGCTTGGAGTGACCTTTGGTTACATGGTTGGCCTTGTTGTTTCAACACTCTGGATATATTAAAAGATAAAGCAACTTACATAAAAGAACAATTAATTGGAGCCAAGGGAGAAGATGCTTCTTTGTGCAGATTCCATAAGGACTATGCAGAAGTATGGATGGTCTAAGCCAGGCAGTTATATTTATAGCACTGTTTTTCACATAGTTAACAACATGGTGTGATTGTAGCTTTAAAAATTATGAAACCCGACAGAGATTGTACTTTCTAGTTGAAATAAAGTTATTTAGAATAGATTGTGGCTTCAGATGCATTTGCTGCTTTTTCGACCTTGGGGAACCATCCTTAATGAATTTTATAGAATTGATGGCAGGGTTTTTAAAAAATCTCTTTCAAGTTTTAAACTGCTTCATTATTTATAAGAGGTCTGGGTATAGCTGTAGCATTTCATATGCTTTCTGAGAGAAATGGACTGTTTTCTTGGCCACTGGAGATGTTTCCATGTAATCAAACAACAGTTTATACATCTTGATCCTATTTTTTTTTTAACTGTGTGTTTCTTTGGAGTTAAAATGGCTGTGATAGCCTCACCAAACACTTCAATCCCTGATGGACTAAAGGTGAACATTCCACATAGTAGCATGCTCCCATTTCTTTTTTTTTAAATAAATAAATAAATTTATTTATTTATTTATTTTTGGCTGTATTGGGTCTTCATTGCTGTGTGCAGGTTTTCTCTAGTTGTGGTGAGCGGGGGCTACTCTTCGTTGTGGTGAGCGGGCTTCTCATTGTGGTGGCTTCTCTTGCTGTGGAGCATGGGCTCTAGGTGTGTGGATTTCAGTAGTTGTGGCACGTGGCCTCAGTACCTGTGGCGCACGGGCTGTAGAGCGCAGGCCCAGTAGTTGTGGTGCTTGGGCTTAGTTGCTCTGAGGCATGTGGGGTCTTCCCGGACCAGGGCCTGAACCCGTCTCCTGCATTGGCAGGTGGATTCTTAACCACTGCGCCACCAGGGAAGTCCTTGCTCTCATTTCTTTTGCTAGTTTCCACCCTTGTTCCAGACATAGGTTCTTCTTTCATATCTTTCAGTCTTGCTATAGTTTTGGGGTCACCTCAGAGATCTGAGTTCCTATTAATACAACAGGTATATTTAGTGTGTATTCCTTAAGTTCTGTTACCCACTCCTCTTTCACATTTTGAAACGAGGCTACATTTACCGCAGAGAAGCACACAGGGAGGACATCAGTCATCGGATAAGACAAAAGCTTCAGATAATCACAGTCTTCTTGTCTGCTCTTAGTCTTTCTGTTTGGCCGTGTCATAGAGAACCAGGAGGTACTAGCTGTCCCCTAAGGTGACACTGACTGTGTAGCAGTTGAAGATGGCAGGCATGTAATCCTCCAGGAAGGTGTCGTTGGCATAATTCATGGGCAGGCACATCTTGCCCGCCTCCCAGTTGCAAACCACCATATACCTGAGCATCACTGCACTGGCCCACGAACTATGCTGGGCATGGTCCCCCCACCTCCACCAGTCCCTTCCCTGGCTGTGCCTGCCTGCTGTCTCCCAGTAATATTTAACAAGTGAAATAAAATAAGCTTTAGTAAAATCTAATTTCTCGATTATGTCGCGCAATGTTGGGTCTTTATTACTAAAATAGAAAAAAAACATAAAAAAGGTAGTAGAAAATAAAATTTAACAACAAATCCTGAATTGTACAGAAGTACATTACTAAACATTCAAATGACTCCTTTACTAATGGTGACACTGGGACTATATTTTATTTCATAAGAAGAATGGAAAAACATATAACCCTACTTCTAGCACCATGTGGTAGAAATATATACAGTCTCTTATAATTATTTCCATGAACACTAAGAAAGACAACTCTAAAGATATTCATAAAAAAGAAACTAAGGTCCTGTTATTTTTAACTGATCTTATCTGGATAATAATAGATTAAGAAAACAGAGATAAAGTAAGTAAATAATTGCACAAAGTTTATTGTCTCTGTACCAGACAAACTATCTGTTCTATCCTGCTACATAATGCTAGTATATATGACCTTAAACACTTCATCAAACAAATATTTGAAAATATTTAATTCCAAATACCTTCTGGTAAAGTAACTACTAAGGGTAATGGAAAAAAATATGAAACTAGGAATCAAGACAGTGAGTTTCCAGTTCTGCCTGGGTCTCCAAGGCTAAAACATATCATAAAACACTCAAGCTGGATGTCTGTAAACTAAGGGGTTTGGACCAGATGCTAGGTGGTATCCCTTCCAGCTTAAAAATTCTATCATATCAGATATTCAAATAACTATTCCAAAAGAATGGCATTCACAAATTTTAACATAAATTCAAAATATTAATTTGTTGGATAAGAGTGTGCCTGATTATTTGTGATCATACATGAATTAGAAAAGCTTGTTTGTTTGCTACAGTACTACACAGGAAGAGCCTCTTAGTCATAATTAAAGAAGAATAGTGATAAAGCATTTCTTTGGAATTTACTGGTTGGAAATACTGCTTTCTTCTTTGACGAATAGGAATGATTGAACTTTTGGACTTCACAAATAAAGCTACTCATTTTATATGATGATTGGTATTAATTAAACCTCTTCTTACTGGAAATCACAATTCACATACTTTGTTACAGTGAATCATTAGTGCTTCATTGAAAAAGGCTCTAAAATGTATCTTTGTATTGGTTATTTCCTGAAAAAAAAAAAAAAAACCAAGATAATGATGCAGACCTTTATAGACTGGACTACAGAGTTTTGTTTTGTTTTGTTTTTTTGTTACTGAAGAAAGATGATAGTGTACTTTAATTATTTTTCTTGGGAGGGATAGCAAAAGGAGAATTATGAATCATTGGTTTAGACATGGGTGCTTAAAGTGTGTTCTCTAGATTGGCAGTGGCAACATTACCTGGAAACTGGTTAGAAATGCAAATTCTTGGGTCCCATTCCAGACCAACTGAAATATTCTGGGGATGGACCCAGTAATCTGTTTTAACGAGGCTGCCAGGTGATTCTGATGTACCTTAAGGTTTAATTAACTTTATTTCGATGACCTACTTTATAAAACATGTACATTTATTTTCTGCACATATCAAGTATGTGACTGAATGGTTAAGAAACATAATTTAAAATATAAAACCAAATCTTATAACAAATTGTTAACGGGCAAAACTTAAAAATGTAAACCTGTTCCTCCTTTCCTATTTTACTTATGTTTCTTAGTTTCTCTAGTAGCACTGAAATGCTGACTACGTCCAGATTTGAGTAATATAACATCTACTTCGCCGTTTTTTTTAACAAGCTCATGCTCAAACTGCAACTAGGAGTCATAGTAAACATTTCTTAGGTTCCCCTACCATCTCTTAAGGATTAGCAAAATGTTTAAAGTAGAAAAACAAGCAAAAATTGAAAGATTAAATCTATTTATCTATCAATAATTATTAGATACATATTGTGTCTGAGGTACTCTTATAGGCTGAGGAGACAGAAGTGAACACAGTTCCTGTCCTTGGGATATTCCGTTTCATGTTTCATTGTTTTTGGTACGGTGGCCCTTTTTAAAAACGGGATACCTTTAGTATTTGTACAAGTTACTCTGCTGTTTCTCTACTTTTAAGTTGCCAATAAAGAGTACTAGGGTGCATGCTGATATTGAATTTTAAAATAATAATTTATGAATTACTTCAGAAAAGTATAACAAATTTCTTTAAATTCTCTTAGCAAACCATGAGCTATGAGTAAATGTAAAATCAGTAAAAAAAAAAAAGAATCAGTTGAAGATAATATTTTTAAACAAAAATAAATTCAAGTATTTGCAAACAACGTATTATTCAGTTTATATACAGTTTTAGTAATTATAAATTTTATACTTCACAGTTCAAAGCAGTGGTTTATAGAGATTATATACAGAAATATATCCCTTACGATAAATGGAATATTCTTTTTTTTACCCTGTTGCATTTATAACTTGTTTCTATTTTCCTTAGATGCTACTTCCCTGGCCAGGTCCTTTCTGTTGCCATATTGTTATGAGAGGTAGTACAAATTTTTTAAAAAATACATAAACATACAAATTTATAAATACTAAAATAAAAATTATTGATTCAAGTTTGTTAAGGACATAAACACATGAATATATAAATGATAAAAAACTTAAAAATAAACATATAGGGACTTCCCTGGTGGTGCAGTGGTTAAGAATCCGCCTGCCAGTACAGGGGACACGGGTTTGGTCCCTGGTCAGGGAAGATCCCACAGGCCACGGAGCAACTAAGCCCGTGAGCCACAACTACTGAGCCCGCGTGCCTAGAGCCCATGCTCCTCAACAAAAGAAGCCACTGCAATGAGAAGCCAGCACACTGCAATGAAGAGTAGCCCCTGCTCGCTGCAACTAGAGAAAGCCCATGCGCAGCAACAAAGACCCAATGCAGCCAAAAATAAATAAATAAATATATTTAAAAAAATAAACATATAGATAGATAAGTAAGTTATACAAGGGTCTTCAAATAGACTTGTATTGTTGCAAAACTAGTTTGGAAAAGCCTATTCTAAAACTGAATAGGCACCTACAGGAACTAAAAAATGTTTGTATGAGCTACATTTCCATTTTTCTTTGAGAGTGAGGTATGGGTGCATTTCTCTGTGCTTAAATACACATAATAGAGATAACAGACTTATCACTTAAAAATAACGTAAGGTCTGGGGCTTCCCTGGTGGCGCAGTGGTTGAGAGTCCGCCTGCCGATGCAGGGGACACGGGTACGTGCCCCGGTCTGGGAAGATCCCACATGCTGCGGAGCGGCTGGGCCCGTGAGCCATGGCCGCTGAGCCTATGCATCTGGAGCCTGTGCTCTGCAACGGGAGAGGCCACAACAGTAAGAGGCCTGCGTACCGCAAAAATAACGTAAGGTCTGGGGACAAATCTTTTGAGAATGAAATTAAATCTTTTTAATGCTTAATGGCATCTTCAGGATTTCCTGGGTACCAACTATAAGTGCAAAGAGTTACAGTACTTGATATTTTTGAGAACTACTTAAGAGCACCCCTAAGGACATTTACTAACAGAATTCATTAAATTTATAAATAATTTATTTTCTTTCTTTTTTTTTTCCCTCAATGCGCCATGTAGCTTGTGGGATCTTAGTTCCCTGAACAGGGATTGAACACGCACCCTTGGCAGTGAAACCACAGAGTCCTTACCACTGGACTGCCAGGGAATTCCCATAATTTATAAACAATTTCTGAAAGATGAATTAACTAGTAACTCATTTATATAATAAATGAAGTGTTGCTATATATATAGCACTGTACATAGTATGGGAAATATAAAGAAATGCAGCATAAAGTTCTTGACTTGAAGCTGCTTAAGACAGTTAAGAAAAACATACTATTTCAAATATTATATACTTAAAAATTCTTATCCTGAAAGTTTAATTCACTCATTCTAAAACAAGTATATAAATCTCAGTTTATTTTTTTCTCAGCAACGTATATCTACTGTTATTATTTAATAATCTGCTATGCTATAGATATGTGTTTATCTCTCTAGATGTATCGAGAAATATATGTATCTACCAATTATTTAATGCTTGTTATGTGTCAGGCATGCGCTAAGCATTTTACACTATATACGTATGCATGTGTGTATGTGTACATACACACAAATATACACATATATATATTTGTGTACATACACATGTTCACACATATGTTCATAAACACCCTATTTAGTATTTATCATGCCTTTGTTTCTTTAATTATAAACCAAAAGAATTATTACTTGTCTGAATCACGCAGTTTGGCAGATTCTAGATGTTAGAAGGTTTGCTTTTCTCTTAAATCTATGCTCTTAATCACTAAACCTACACAATTAAATTTGAAGTTAGAGGCCTTCGTGGAACCAATTAAACATCAGTCTGATTGGTTCACTGCTTATAACTTTTGCTAAGATTTATGCTAAAAGAAGGATCTTTAAGACTTGGTATTTCTATTACAGAAGGCACCTGAAGAATATCATCAAAGCACTTTTCTTCGTATTATCTTCTCAGTCACAATTTGTTGAGGCCATCAAACTGGGAAGTTATATGGTAAACTGAAATAAGGCCAAAGTGACGGCAGATGTATGTATACTAACAGGTGTGTCCATCTGATCACTACAGTTTATATTTACACTTATACTGAAATGACTAGGCATTGTTAATTTGGAAAGGCTTTGTGAAGGAATCTTGAGTAATAAATTTAAATGGAAAGAGAAAAGCTTTTTAGGCTGCTGATAGGACATCAATAATTAACTGCTCATCTTATTTAAACACTGAGGCTTGTCTATTTCTAATTCTAATGTCAATCCAAATATTCTGCGAAAAGCTCATGTACACACATGTGAGTATTTGGTTTAGTGAGGAAGAAAACAAGAATATAATAGAAGGATAATGAAGAAGCTTGATGGGAAACGTCTCTATTTTAGCATATAAATATAATTATGACACATACAGAGATGTAGACGGTCAAGTAAGGGGCTCTAAAACCTACCAAACAGTATTTCAAATGGCAAAAGAGAAACCAGCAAATAGAATTTTAAAGAAGCAACTAGAAAACACTGAGCTTAAGAACAAATGAGTAGAGAGGAAGCACTTCTGGAATGGGAGAGTAATGAAAATTGGCTCTTCCATAAAATCAAGAAAACTGGCAAAACTGTCAAAATCAACTTTTAAGAACTTGAAAAATTAGCCAAAGGACTGCAATAATCCAAAGATCATGTATTCAAGAAAAACAGTTGGATCTTGGTAAAAAACATCAAGTTTTATGGAATTTTAACCTGCCCTATTCCCATTACTCTCTTGCCAGCCCCATGGTAGCTTTAAAAACAGACTGACAACCATGGTTAACTGTGAAAACTATCAGGTCAGCAGTCACTGGAGAGGGCAGAACAGTTTCAGAGTGCCTATAAATCCCCATCTCCAGAGAAGTGCCACTATATGACCTAGGTGGCAGGCCCTGAAAAGCTCCATTCTCAGGGCTTGTCTTTATTTGATGTGACTCAGAGTCAGCTGTTGAACAGCGATATCCCTCAAGCATTTGTCAAAAAAATCAGTGGCAACTTAGGTGGTGATACATGTTATGACAAGTAAGGAACTGACCAAAAAATTAAAAGGAAAAACTGGGAAATAACATGTCTATCTATAGGGTTCGCTGAAAAGCATCAACAGATTCCTGGAAATCTAGAAGGCCATGGGTATGTGCAAAACTCTGTGTATGCCCAGGAAAGACCAGAGAAGGCTCAAATCTTTCATCTCTGCTGACCTTAACAGTCAATGCAAGCAGAAAGTGAAGTCTAAGTATGGTAGAGTTATGAACTGCATGTTGAAGCACTAAAAACATGTCTTAACACACACATAGAGCCCTTTGGAAAAGGTCCTCGGCATTTAAGAAAATCTTAATACAATCATTAGCTGACCACTAAGCTAACCAAGCAGACACTTTATTGGTTGCACAACACAAAAAGAACAGTCTTTAAAGAATTACTCCAGGAAAGTCCCTAATTAAACAAATAGTAAAAGTAATAATAACAAAAATGACAAATCATAGGGAAGTGGGGGTAGAAAATCTGATTTTTAAGTTTGCCACATTATATTATCTCAAATGTCCAATTACAAAACATGTAAAGAAAGAGTAAAGTATAACCCTCATAGGAGTCAAAGAAGTCAATAGAAATTGACTGAGAAAGTCCAGATGTTGGAATTACTAGACAAAAACTTTAAATTGGTATATATATGTTCAAAGATCGAAGGGAAGCCATGTCTAAAGAATTAAGAGACTGGATATATGTATATGTATAACTGATTCACTTTGCTGTACAGCAGAAACTAACAAAACATTGTAAATCAACTATAGTCCAACAAAAATTTAAAAAAAGAATTAAGAGAAAATGAGAATGCTATCTCAGCAAATTGAAAACATCAATAAAAAGAAAGAAAAAACAAACAGAAATTCCAGAGTTGAAAAGTACAATATTCACTAGAGGGGCTCAAAAGTAGATTTGAACTGGCAGAGGAAAGAATCAGTGAACTTTTTCACTGATTAGTCTGAGGAACAGAAAGAAACAAGAATGGAGAAAAATGACAGAGCCTCAGACACCTATGGGCTGCCATCAAGTGTACCAAAATATGAATAATAGGAGACCCAAAAAGAGAAAAAACAGAAGAAGAGAAGAAAGAATAGCTGAAGAAATAATGGCCCAAACTTCCCAAATTTGATCAAAAATATTAATCTGCACATCCAAGAGCCTAGACAAACACCAAGTAGGATAAACTCAAAAAGATCCACACCTAGACATATCATAGCCAAACTACTGAAGCCCAAGAATCTTGAAAGCAGCAAGAGAAAAACAACTCATCATAGAAGGATTCTCAATAAGATTAACAATAAATTTCTCATCAGAAACCTTGGAGTTCAGAAGTTAGTAAGATGATGCTTTCAACAATAAGTGTGGAAAGAAGACTCAACCTATGATTCAATATCCAGCAAAACTACCATGTAAAAAAGAAGAAATTAATACATTCCCAGATAAATGATAACAGAGAGTTTGTTGCTAGTAGACCTGCCCTTCAAGAAAAACTAATGGGAGTCCTTCAGGCTGCAACAAAAGGGCACTTAACAGTAACTCAAAGTCACATAAAGAAATAAAGAGCACTGATAAAGGTAATTACATAAGTAAATACAAAGGACAGTATAAATGTACTTTTTGGGAAACTCCTCATGTAAATTAAAAGACAACTTTGTAAAGAATTATAAAAATGTGTTGATGGGCTTACAATGTATAAATAAGAGAGTGTCACGGACTTACGTATACTACCAAATATAAAATAGCTAGCTAGTGGGAAGCAGCTGCATAGCACAGGGAGATCAGCTTGGTGCTTTGTGACCACCTAGAGGGGTGGGATAGGGAGGGTAGGCGGGAGACGCAAGAGGGAGAAGATATGGGGATATATGTATATGTACAGCTGATTCACTTTGTTATAAAGCAGAAACTAACACACCATTGTAAAGCAATTATACTCCAATAAAGATGGTAAAAAAAAAAAAAAAGATGTAATTTGTACAACCACAATAGCACAAAGGAGGCAGAAGGGAAAATAACTGTATTAAAGTTTTTACATACTATTAAAATTAAGTTGGTGTTAATCCAAACTATATTGTTTTAAGTTAAGATGTTAATTGTAATTCTCAGGGTAACTACTAAGAAAACAACTCAAGTAAATGCACAAAAAGAAAAATGGATTTAAATTGGTATATTAAAAATATTACTTTAATCAAAAAAAGTGAGTAATGAAAGAGGAAAGCAGCAAAAAAATACATCAGACATAAAGAAAACAAAACAAAACTGTAGACTTAATTCTATCTTATCAGTAATTAAATTAAATGTAAATGGATTAAGCACTCCAAATGGAAAGCAGAGATTATCAGAATGGAAAAAAGACATGATCAAATCATCTGCTGTCTACAAGAGGAACATTTTAGATTAAAGACACAATAAAGTTGAAAAGGATGAAAAAGATATGCCATATAAACAGAAACCAAAAGAGAGCTGGAGAGGCTATTCTGATACCAGGTAAAATATAATTAAAGACAAAAACTGTCAGTAAAGATAAAGAAGGACATTTTAAACGATAAAAGGGTCAATCAATCAGGAAGCCATAAATAAGTATGAATATATATGCACCTAAAAAGCCTCAAGATACATAAGGCAAAATGGACAGAATTGAAAGATGAAATAGATGATTCAACAATAGTTGTTGAGACTTCAATACTCCATTTTTTATAATGACTAGAACTAGGCAGATCAACATGGAAACAGAAGACTTGATCAACACTAAAAACCAGCTAGATCTAATAGACATCTATAGAACACTCCACCTAATAAAAGCAGAATGCATATTCTTCTTAAGTGCATGTAGAACATTCTCTAGTATAGACAATACGCTAGGCTATAAAGTAAGCCTTTAAAAAAAAAAAACCCTGAATGACAGAAAGTATGTTCTCCAACCACAATGAAATGAAAATAGAAATCAGTAACAGAAAGACAACTGCGAAACTGTGTCGAAATTAAACAACACACTCCTAAATACCAATGGGTCAAAGAAGAGAATACCAGGGAAATTTAAAAAAGATAAATGAAAAGATAAACACAACATACCAAAATGTATGGGAAGCAGCAAAAGCAATGATCTGAGGAAATTTTACAGCTGTAAATGCTTTAACTGAGAAAAATCAGTCAAATCAATAAGCTAACCTTATACTTTAAAACTAGAAAAATAAAACTAAACCCAAAGCAAGTAGAAGGAAGGAAATGATAAATATTAGGATGGGAATAAAAGATAACAAATAGAAGAAGAATAGAGAAAATTAACAAAACCAATAATTGGTTCTTTGAAAGATCAAGAAAATTAACAAAACTTTAGCTAGACTGACCAAGGGTGGTGGAGTGGAAGGTAACACCCAAATTAATAAAATCATGAATGAGAGAGAAGATATCACTATTGGCCTTAGAGAAATATAAAGGATTATAATGGAGTGCTATTATCAACTGTATGTTAACAAATTAAATAGCCCAGATGAAAGGGACAAATTCCTAGAAAGAGACAACTTAAATGTGACTGAAGAAGAAGATGAACATCTGAATAGACCTTAAGAGTAAAGAGACTGAATTAACAATTAAAAAAATTTCCACAAAGAAAAGCCCAGGTACAGAATGCAGCATTGGCAAACTGTACCAAATGTTTAAAGAAGAAATAATGTCAATCTTTTACAAAACTCTTCCAAAAAATAAAAGAGAAATGAACACTTTCCAACTCATTCTATGAAGTCAGTATTATCATGATCCCAAAGCTGGACAAGAAAACTACACACTTCTTATGAATACTGATGTAAAAACATCAACAAAATATTAGTAAACAGAATCTACAACATATAAAAAGGATTATACGCCATGACAAGTGGGATTTATCCCAGAAATGATAGTGTGGTTTAACATATGACAATCAGTCTATTTAATAGACCATATTAATAGCATTAAGGATAAACCCCACATAATCATCTCAATAAATACAGAAAAAGCATTTAACAAAATCCAACATCCTTTCCTGATAAAAACTCTCAACAAAGTAAGAATGTAAGGGAACTGCTTCAACCTGATAAAGGTTATTCACAAAAGCGCACAGCTAACAACATACATAATGGTCAAAGACTGATAGTTTTTCCCCTAAGATTAGGAGCAAGAGAAGACACAGACACTCACCCTTGCTATTTCAACACTGTACTGGAGATTCCAGCCAGTAAATTAGGCAAGAAAAAGAAAGGCATCAAGATGGAAAGAAAGAAGCAGAACTATATTCACAGATGAAATGACCTTGTGTATAGACAATCTGAAGGAATCTACAAAAAATCCTCCAAAACATCTTATAGAAGTAGTAAACAAATTCAGTAAGGTTGCAGAATATAGGTGAATATAAAAAAATCAATTATATTTTTATACCTGAGGAATGAACAATCTGAATATAAAACCAATTCCATTTACAATATCAAAAAGAATAAAATACTTGAAATAAAAGTCTAAGACTTACATACTAAAAACAAAATGTCAATGAAAGAAATTAAAGTAGACCTATATAATTTGAAAGACCCATGTTACTAGATTGGAAGACTTAATATACTGTTAAGATGAAAATCCTCCATTTTGATCTACAGATTCAACATAATCCCTATTAAAAATTTTGCAGAAACTGAGAAGGTGATTTTAAGATTCATATGGAAATGCAAGGTACCTAGAATAGAAAAATAATCTGGAAAGACAATAAAGCTGGAGGACAAGCTCTGCTTTTAAAACTTACTACAAAGCTACAGCAATTAAAAAGTGGATTACTGACATAAAGATAGGCAAATGAATCAACGCAATAGAATTGAGAGTCCAGATATAAGCCCTTACATTCATGGTCAACTGATTTTTGAAAAGGGTGCCAAGACCATTAAATGGGGAAATAATAGTCTTTTCAATAAATGGTGCTGGGAAAACTGGATAGACACATGCAGAAAAAATAAAGTTACATCCCTAACTCACACCATATATAAAAATTAACTCTAAATGGATTATAGACCTAGAGGTAAGAGCTAAATGTATAAAACTCTCTGAGAACACATAGAAGTAAATCTTTGTGACCTTAGATCAGACAATGGTTTCTTAGATATGGTAACAAAAGCACAAGTAACAAAAGAAAAGAGTAGAGAAATTGAACTTCATAAAAATTTAAAAAAAATTTTTGTGCTTCAAAGGCCATGATCAAGAAAGAGAAAAAGACAACCTACAGAACAGGAGAAAAATATCTGCAAATCACGTATCTGATAAGAGACTTGTATCCAGAATATATAAAGAACTCTTACAAGTCAATACTAAGACAAACCCAATTAGATATAAATAATATGAATATATCTATATTATATCTATATTTATGTATGAGTTACCTAATTTATACAGTTGATTTTATATAATATATATTTATATGCTATATTCCTGGCACATGGTAGGTATACAATATGTGTCAGGTATAATTATTATTATTCAACTCCTAGAGTTCTTTGAGTTATCACAGAGGAATGGTGTTTTAAAATAAAAATATTTCTATAGGACACCCGCAACTATAAATGTGATCCTATTTTCCAAATTAAATGTAGATGTGCTAACTTCAACTCCATGTCTAAAAACAAAACTGTATTGCTACCCTTGGTATAATAAGATCTGATTCTCATATATACATACATACATAAATACATAACACAGTCATTAAAATATATCCTATTTATACAATTATATAGTAAAACATAATTTGCCCAACTAGAAAATGGGCAAAGGATTTGAATAAATTATCCAAAGAAGATATACAAATAGCACTGCAAAAGATGTTCACATCATTAGTCATTAAGGAAATGCAAATCAAAATCAGGAGGTATAACTTTTCACTCACTAAATTGGCTATAATAAAAAAGACAGCAACAAGTGTTGGTGAGGATGTGGAGAAATTGAAACTCTCATACTTGGCTGGTGGGATTGTAAAATGGTTCAGGCACTTTAGAGAACGTTTTGGCAGTTCCTCAAAATGTTAAATACAGAGTTACTATGTGACACAGCAATTTCACTACTAAATATACACCCAAGAGAATTGAAAACCTATGTCTACACAAAAACCTGTATGTAAATGTTCACACAGCATTATTCATAATAGCTAAAAATGGAAGCAACTCAAATGCTCATCAATGAATTAAAGGATGAATAAAATGTGGCATATCCATATAATAGACTATTATCCAGCCATAAAGAGGAATGAAATTCTGATGCATGCTATGACATGGATGATCTTTGAAAGCATGCTAAGTGAAAGAAGCGAGATACAAAAGGTCACGTATGATATGACTGCATTTATATAAAATGTCCAGAATAGGCAAATCCACAGAGATAGGAAGTAGATTAGTATTTGCCAGGGGCTAGGGAGAGAAGGCAATGTAGCGGGGTGGGTGGCTACTACTGAGTATGGGATTTCTTTTTGGGGTGAGGAATATGTTTTAAAATTAGACACTGATGATGTGTACAAAACTATGAATATACTAAAACCCAATGAATTGTAGACTTTAAAAGAGTAAACATTTTGCTATGTGAATTATATCCAAATAAAGCTGTTATAAAAAAAGAACATCATAGAAATTATGGTTATGGAAGGTGAAGTTAGTCAGAATAAAGGAACAAATACAAGCAAAAACACAGAGGTGGAGACCATAACGATTCATGTCAGAGAGGGGAGTCTTGATTCTGGCTATAGAAATGGACAAAAGAGGTGAGACTGTGGACATATAACAGAAGAGGAAAGCAATACATGTGGTACATAAGAGAAATAGATAAGCTTAATATATTACCAAGGTTTTGTCAGTAAGAACTAAGCAGTTGGTAGTACCAGTGACAGAAGATTAAAGTGGAAAGGCCCAATGTAAGTCCCAGGAAAGACAGGAATTTTATTGAGCTGTACTCATTTTCAGGTTCTTTAGTTCCCAAGTGGTTAACAGCCTAAGTATTTATTATGAAGATTTTTCTAGTAGAATGGAGAAATAAAAGAATAATTAAGATTAGAAACATCAACTGAGGAGTCATTCATGCTTAGGTACCAGCTGACACTTGGGTGTGTACAATGAGTTTTACAAGTAGGTCTCAAGGAAGAAGGGACAAAGCCCAATCACCTCATTCTTGGGTGATACAATTACCTTTTCATTCCTGTTCTTTTTAGTCCTGTTCTTCAAACAGCTGTCTGTGGCATGTGGGTAGCATAGTTTGAAGTGTAACAGGTGCTTGTAATTTCCTTTCTCAAGGTCACAGGTGACTCTGCCAGTGCACTAGAAAAACCACAGCTTCTGGGCCCCTTTCTTCCCACCAAACCCCAAGATCCCCTTCTCACATCCAGATTACTCTCTGTTACTTACGTGTCTTTAACCCACCCCACAGCTTTGAGAGGTGAAGTGCCACTATTCTGAGGAAATCTAAGACTCTATCCACTAACCCCAAACCATATCTGATTAAAACTCCTTGGTGTGTGGATGGGATGTTTTCCAAGAAAAAAATTCTGCAACTGGCTTTCTTAGATAACACCCATGGTAGATGGTGAAGAGGGAGGAATCTGTATTTGGCTGTCCTGTCCTCAAGGTCTTCATGACCCTTCTTGGCTGTCATTCTGGCCAGCCCTACCAGTATTGCTCAGTTGTCTACTCTCTTCATTACCACCCCTGCCTAATGCCATTACAAGATACAGTGATGATACAAAGATCAGATGAGATAATACGCACTATGAAGGAGGGTTTTTAAAACTAAAAATTGTTTTTGTAAGTGTTAATTGCTGTTAATATTATCTGAACTGCTCCCAGTTTCCACAGAATCTGCCTTGTGCCACTGAGTGACATTTGAGTTTAATGGTTTAATCATGTAAACTTATTCTGCTCTTAAAATTTTTGGCTCATCTACCATAATGCATTAACACATTCAATTTAAATGTTTCTAAAAGACTCTTAAAGACCTTTTATGTTTCAGTTTCCCTACTGGCGAATGATGATGATGATGGTGGTGGTGATGATGATAATGATGATGATACTTTTATCATATAGAATTATGACATTCATGAGATATCCTACATAAAACACTTTGCACAGTGCCTGGTACATAGTGAGTGCCCAATAAATGTTAGAGGTATGATTGTTATTACTCAACTCCTAAAGTTCTTTATCAAAGGGGAATGGCGTTTTGTAGTAAAGTATTTCTGTAGTACTATAAACGTAACCATATTTTCCAAACAAAATATAGATCTCCTAACTCCAACTCCATTCTGAAAAGAAAATTTATTTCTAGGTTTGGCAAGATAAGCTTTGAATCCATAAAGTGCCCTCAGAAAAGTCTGCTCATGTTGCCATATTACCAGGCAGAGATATGGTGACAAGAAAACTTTATGAAGTTTAATTAAAAACACAGGAGCTTCATTCCCCCTAGGGATTTATCTTACTTACTCTTTATGCATTAAACTAATCTGGGACCCAATAGTGTGGTTATACCAAGAGGTGTCTGCATGACTGGCTGCTGCACTACGACCTCTGCTGAAGACTGATCTCTAGGGACGCTGAGAAGATGGCAGGATAAAGGGCATCACAGGAAGAAGAGACCTGGTAAACTCGTGCAGATTTATCAAAGTAAGAAAAGAATCTATGGAACATCTGGAGTGGCAGATAGTAAATGCCCATCCAGGCAGGAAGAACAGAGGACTAGTTTGATAACTTTTGATTAAATTTTCCCAAAATGGAAAATAATATTCCATAAAATGATGAGTCTGAAAAGTTTTTCTAAATAATTGCTTCATTTTATGGCATGATCAACTCAAGTTTTGGTTTCTGCTATGTACTATATTCAGTGCTTCCTTACAGGGATCAAATTTTATATTGATTAAATGGAAAATTTCAAGGAATCACCAAATCTTATTTTAAAAGACAGGTAAGTAAATGCTTTGCTAAAGGACAATGCAATGTAACATTGAAATTGCTTTTAAACATTAACATCCCCCCCCCAAAATGACTTTTATTTATAAGGCATTTTGTTGATAAATAAAAACTTAAATTGACCACATGTAAAGAAATTGTCACCTTTTTGATTTTGTTCATTGTTCACTATTTTCCTCATGTTGTGAATAAAGACAATAAATAAGGGGCATTATAAAATTTGTTCATGTTACAGAGTTCATGAGTGAGTGACCATGGCTGAAAAAAATCAGCATTCAAAAGAAAAATGAGTCAAAAATAAACTGATGAAATTCAACAAGGATAAATGGACCACTGCACTTAGGGTTAAACGGTAATAGTGGAAAGCTGAGAGATTACTGTGTGCTAGACACTGTACTCAGTACTGGAAACAGCACTAATGAGGTGGGTACTATTATTATCTCCATTCTAGAGATGGGGATACTGAGGCACAAGTAGGTAAATAATGGGAAGACAGGTCTTGACAGTAAATCTTTAAAATATCAAGAAGTTATGGTAGGTCATAATTCAATATCAAACACAGTATGCAGATTATAGAAACCAATAATATCACTATTTTTCATATCACAATTAGAATATTAAATCTAGTTCTGGATGTCACCTTTCCAAAGAATATGAACAAACTGGACGGAATCAGTATAGATTAAGTAGAAGAAAATGGATAGAATTAGTCTAAAAAAGAGAATGTCAAGATGAAACAGACACTCTCAAGCATCTCAAGAGCTGTGTTTATAGCAGAGGAATTGATTTGTTCTATAATGATGTAGAAGCAGAGTAAAACCAAGGTACTAATCATTTGTAGGTAAAGCAAAAAACTTGAGTAATTAATGAAAACACAGTGTTTCTAAGGTAGAAGTAGTTTTTTCTTTTCCAGGAAAAGAACGTATCCACAAGCAAGGGGACTTCTTTTTGTAACCAGTGACACATCCTTCTCATATGTTGAAGCTAAATGACTAAAAATGTGTAGAGATTAGAAACGTCTCAATACGCTTATCAAAATATCCCATTATTAGCAGATAATGTAGTCCTTGGCAAATGTCAAGAACTCCAGAGGCTCTTAGGTAACATGTTAATTAAAAAGAAAAGAATTTCCTGGCTTTATATTTACCATCTGTGTGACCCTAGTGAAGACTCTTCACTTTTCAGTGCCTCAGTTTCATAATTTATAAAATGGGGATAATAATACCTATCTAAGATTATACAGATGAAAAGAAAGTAGATATAAAGATACACTGGCAACATGGTAGGTATTCAATACATGTGTATCATTGATGCTCACAACAAAGTTAAATAATAGTTTGATATAATTATGATTAACTTAGAAATTCAGGATCATTATGAATATTAGTAATATAATAGCTAGTAATATTATGTGTAAGGTATTGGACAGTTCTCAGACTGCAGTGCTGAACAAGAACATGGAAAACCCCTCTTTTAGTGGTGTTTACATTTTCCGAGGGGAGACAAAATTCTATATTTTTTTATAGGCCTTTCTGCTATAAAGTCTTGCATTCTGTAGAATGAGGCTTATGAAAAAAAATGCAGTTGTTGCAGACTGCTTAAAATCTATGGAACTTGTAACTAGGGTGCTGAAAGTAACTAACAATCCTAATCAAAGAACTAATGTGGTATTAAATCTTTGCTGGCATCTGTACCCAGCATTATGGTTAAGTCAGGTCCATGAAAGAATTTCCTTTCAATAGAGACCAGTTTATCAAAATTAAAAACCCAATCAGGTTTTAGATTTCATCAAACAAAACAATTCTTCATTTGTATTAGCAGTTCTTGAAGCTACTAAGTTAGACATTAGCAAAAGGCATTTCAGCTTTTTTCTAAAATGACTCAGTCTTTCCATTTGATTATGGGAAAGCCTGCCTCTGATGGGTTTAAACTTGTAACATACATAAATAAACCTTCTGCAATCTTATTGACATCATTCATCTATTTATTAACTGCGCATTGGCTAATTTGCATTACAGAAACACAGACTGTACTTACAATGACAGTAAGTACTACTCCAAAGAAACAGGTTAGGGGGTGAAGTAAATGTTTTGGGCGGGGCATATCACCACCTCCCCTTATGGCATTTACCAGAGCTCCTGCTTTCTGCCTCCTGTCTTCCCAGTTTAAGTTCCTGAGGAAACAGACTCCCTTCCAGCACTTGCTCTTTTTGCTGCTCTCAGGGGAAAAAATGACCAAAATAATTCCTCTGGAGTCAGGTCTCATGGGAACCACATGTTCATACATCTCACTAGAGCTTGACTAAGGAAGTACTTCAGCTAGAGTCTAAAATGGAATGATTTTAATTTCTTTAGTTTTTTAATGCTTTAGATGTACTGCTTTAGAATATTTATGCACTTTTGAATTGTTCTTGATTCATAGTTTTGATTAGCCGATTCCTCAAGTTCCACCAGTTTGTGTAACTGAACATGACTTTATTTGTGTTGGGAAAGATAGTGAAAGAGATTGAAATGGGCAAAAAAGATTACTGGTTGCTCTTTCAATAGAACCTAGGCAGCCAGACCAGTGCCCTTCCTTTTCCCCACTGTACTGCACATGCTCTCTAACCCCTGCTGGCTAAATTACACAGTTATCTGAACATCACAACCTACTGCTTGGCATCATTTCACCAAGCCCTGGGCTTATGAAGGTGGAGAGATTTGGTCTGTAGTGAAAGGACTTAGTTTTTGATCTACTGAAGACAACTAACCCATGTCTACTAATTAAGCAGCATGAAATTTCCAATAGCAATGGTGGTGATGGGCATTTGTTAGTCGACCTGGTGGACACGACTGCCATGTGTATAATATATGGGTGAATTCTAACGGAATCCTGAGAATAGGAAGAATGAGAGAAATGATGAGTGAGCATTCGAGCGATGACCACCAGAAATTTGCTTAGTTTTTCTTCTTTAATATGTTGTCCTGGAACAGTAAGAGCAGATGAAAAAGACCCAAAGTAGACCTAAAAGATCAACTTCTTCAACCTTCCTCATTTTACCAACTAGAAAACTTTTAAATACTTAGTAAGGAATCTTGCTACAACTGCCTTACTCTACTCCTTTGTCTAATGCTAAAACACGGTGTGCAGCCTTCTCCCCATTTATGTTCCTGAATTTTTCCTTCCATCTGAGAAATTGTTTGAAAGTAATAATGTAGCATAAATACTAAAGCTTAATGTTTCACTTTTGAAGAGCACGGAAAAAGAAACATTTACTTCACTTTCTATATAGAGTCCTTTCATGGCAGCCCTTTTGGCCAAACATTACTTTCTTTTGTGAAATGAGTCAGCAATATACACACAAGGCTAAGTTAACTGCTATTCTATTTTCCATCCTCCTCTCATGACAGGTTTCCCGAATTGCTTCCAGTTCATCATGTCTCCTAATGTTACTATCTAGCTTCCTTTCTCCCAAACTTTTCTGACTACCTATGACGGCACAAAACCTCCAGTTAGACTCCCTTGGCTTCCAAGATGCTACACTATTCCTGACTTCCTATGTCTCTCTTTTCTGTCTGTCTTCTGTGAGGGCTCTTTTTCCAACCTTCTGAATATGCACATCCCTGAAGTCCAGTCTAGCTCTTTGTGCTTATTTCTTTCTATAGTTTCAGCCTATATTCACTGATTAATTTAAGCTGTATCTACTGACAGTCTATAAGCAATGGTGACTAAAGCAGACATGGTCCCTACTTTCATGAAACTTACATCCATTCTATCGAGGAAGACAAGAGATAAACATGAAAATAACTGAACAAAAAAAATTACAAATTGGGCTAAGTATTAAGAAGGAAAAAAAAGGTGCAATAAAAAGACTAAGTGGGGGGCTTCCCTGGTGGCGCAGTGGTTGGGAGTCCGCCTGCCGATGCAGGGGACGCGGGTTCGTGCCCCGGTCCGGGAGGATCCTACATGCCGCGGAGCGGCTGGGCCCGTGAGCCATGGATGCTGAGCCTGCGCGTCCGGAGCCTGTGCTCCGCAACGGGAGAGGCCACAACAGTGAGAGGCCCGCGTACCGCAAAAAAAAAAAACAAAAAAAAACCTAAGTGGGGAGTATCTACTTCAGATAGAATGGGGAGTATCTACTTCAGATAGAATGGTGAAGGAATATCATCTGAAAAGCTGACAGTCACTGGGATCTAAAGAAAAAGCCCATTATGCAAAAGGGGGTGTATATTCCTGGCAGAGAGACCAAATGTTCAAAGCTGATAGGTGAGTAGGAGAAAGGCTGGCTGTGTTCCAGAAACTCAGAGCAAAGAGTATCATAAGGTGATGCTGAAGAGGTAGGCAGAGACCAGATCAGGCAAGGCTGGCCTGGTAGGCCCCAGGAAAGGGTTTGGGTTTTATTCTACAAGTAAGGAGAAGTTATTGAAGAGTGTTAATGAGGAGAGGGATAACCCATTCTGACTTATATTTTAAAAAGATCACTCTGGCTGCCATGACTTACAGAATCGATGAATAAAGGGATCACACATTTAGGACTGCCCAAGACAATCCCAGTTTATATGCCTGTTGTCTTGGTGTAACTGGATTTCTGCATCGACAGTAAGAGACAGTCACAATATGCAATAAATAAATACATAAACACACTTTAAAAAATGAAAAGAGAGGGGCTTCCCTGGTGGCGCAGTGGTTGAGAGTCCGCCTGCCGATGCAGGGGACACAGGTTCGTGCCCCGGTCCGGGAAGATCCCACGTGCCGCGGAACAGCTGGGCCCGTGAGCCATGGCCACTGAGCCTGCGTGTCCGGAGCCTGTGCTCCGCAACGGGAGAGGCCACAACAGTGAGAGGCCCGCGTACCGCAAAAAAACAAAAACAAAACAAAAAAACAAAAAACAAAATGAAAAGAGAAAAAGAAAGAAGGTTGGTCAAGAGGCACGCAGGTCATTGCGGCAACCTTCATCAGATTCCCTTGTTCCTGGTGTCCCTGCCCTAGCTGGGACCCTGGGGTCCTCCCTTTGATTCTTGACCTCAGGCTTGGGATATGTTCTTGTCCGTATTATCTGGCCATCTCTTGTGGTGAAATAATATTCAATATCTGGTATACAGAAAAATATTGAGTGGAACGTGTCTCAACTCATTTATCCCTCACAACAATCCTTGAGGTAGGTATTACTCCCACTTGCAGACAAAGAGGTAAAGAATCCTGCCTGAAGTCATATGGAGTAAAAGCGGCCAAAGCAGGACTTGAAGCCAGGATATCTGGTCTGGACTCAGTGTTCTTAAGCCCTCTTCTAAAATTACTCCTCAATGCGAGAGACCTAGACATGTTTAGGGAACTACAAGTAGCTCAGAGTGGCCAGCCTTGAGTATTGGGGAAAAGTTGGAAATAAGTCTACAAAGGTAGCAGAAGGCTTCCGACCACATGCTAAATAGCTTAGCTTTCAACTGGTAGGAGAT
Organism: Mesoplodon mirus; assembly: GCF_964341445.2. Classification (NCBI taxonomy): domain Eukaryota; kingdom Metazoa; phylum Chordata; class Mammalia; order Artiodactyla; family Ziphiidae; genus Mesoplodon; species Mesoplodon mirus. The sequence continues at coordinate 28,155,615 of NC_138986.1, read as the reverse complement.
GGGGTGCACCACAAGATCTTTAACATATGATCATATTTATGCCTTGGATAAATAACTCTGTGGAGAACGAATTTGGGAGGTGAGTTGGAGGAGACTGGCTCCTGACTGAGCTTCTTCTAAAGACTGGATATCTGCCCCCTTCCTGGACGGGGCCTTTGGACACCTGTTGTGAAGAGTCTGCTTGCTTTCCGCTTATAATGATACACAGGACTTCTCACAACCGAGGTCTGAGGCTTCTGACCACTGGATCTCCTTTCAGGACACCAGAGCTGTTCAGTGTGGCTCTATCAAGCACAACAAATTTAGATCTTCAAACTCATCCTCTTTTCTGAGGTTCAAGCCTATATTCTCAGTTCTCTACTGAACATTTCTACTTGTTCATGGCTTCTGGTTATCTGAAATTTAACATGTCTAAAATTGAATCTATTATTCTCTAAAAATCATCCTTCATCCCTATTTTTTAAAAAATCTGTTAACTGAGTCATCATTCTCTCAGTAACCTATGTCTCCAGCCATCATTTACCTCTTTTTCTTTTGAGTTTCTATCATCAGTTCCAATTTCCAAATCTTTCTCATAAGCATACCTCTATTTCCATTCCCATTGCCCCTTCCTTATTCAGACCGTTAGCACCTTGAATGTGGATTATAGTAGCTTCACAGGTCATTTACTTTCTTCTAATCTCCACCTACCTGCAATTCCATGAGCTGCTTTTATTTTAATTTTTTAAAAACATTACCCCTTGATCATCTTATTCTCATGCTCAAATGCCTTACTGTTGCTTATATTGATAAAGTCTTAATTTTTTACCTAACATCCAATGATCTTTATAAATCATGCCCAAATTACCTTTTCTTAATCTATCTCATGTTCTGAAATGCTCTGCTTCAGGCAAACTGTCTCCATCTATAAACTCTGTGTACTTTCCTTCTACGATCTTCGGTCACACTGTTACTCTGGTTTAGAACATCCTATTCCTTTTAAAATCCCATCTGTCCTTTATGATCCAGTTTAGCACCTTCCTACTCTAAACAGCCTTCCCAAATCACTACAGCCCTGGGAATTCCTAAAGCACTCACGGCCCATCCCACATTCCTATACTTGATTACAAGCTGCCTTGTTGACATGACATCTGTACTATATTGCTCTGAACTTTTATCCATTTCATGTATTGAGATTTAACTATTTACAGTTCACTTTTCTAACTAGACCAAGAGCTGCTCAAAGACATAAAGCATGTTTTATACTTTTTTGTATTTCTGCTTTCCCCCATACCACTCCCACACCTACCCAGCACTTGATACTGTACTGTCCTATGGGCACCGTACACCTAATGTTTGCTGATAATTTAGAAAATAAATTCCTATTATGCCACTCTTATGTTATAGTTCTCCAGTAATATGACACTTTCAGAATTTTAAAACTTTCTCAGGTAGAGAAATTTAGCAAAGTCAGAAGAGAACTGGGGGAAAAAAGTCTGAGAAAAACAAATGTCAGCAGAGTATGCTAATGGGAAAAATCAACATAAGCTTCATAATTTACAGTATCTGGAGAAAAATTAATGTGCAAATGCTTAAGAAAATGTTATATTACGGATAACTCACAAGTGGTCTTAAAAAAGAACCAATTTTGCATTTACATTTGAATTTCAATAGAATTGCTCTGAATTGCTATTTATTGATAAGTGAAAACAGATTCTTTTATGACAAGTTATAAAAGCTTATAGTTTATCAGTTCCCTCTCCACCCTGCAATTGCCTTCAGGAAGAGATTGGCCATAGGTTCTATTTTATGAGTTTTATAGGGGCACATTCACCCTAGTTTACATACTATGAATTCCCGGAAAATTCTATAGATTGGCTGTCCCCCAACAGTATGTTAAAATGTGAAAGACATATTTTATGTAAACATATGTATAAATTTATTAAACTAATGTGAAATAATGCAATATGTAGCAATCTTGTGAACCTAGAGTGGGCTAAAGAATGATAATAATCTAACAACAGAAACAACTCAAAATGTTGTAGAACGAATATCATATAATCCATAATCATATAATCCCAAAGAGGCTCAGAATAAAGTTTAATTTGTATGTACATTTATGAATATGTTTACTGTTAAGGGCAAACAATACCCCAAACATCTCAGATATATTTTCATAATAATAAAACACTCTAAAACACAGTAAAGTTTACCACTGATGAAAAATCATGTGACAAAAATTTATCAATCAAGCCCTTAGAAAACCTAGAAGGAGTGTAACCGCAGAATGGATGAACAGCTTGTTAAACTGGTCTTATAACAATGAAGAATAATGAACCAACATTTAAATTTCCAATCAAGCTAGGATATTTTAATTCTTAATAATTTATGCAACACTTTAACAGATGGCAAAAGTGTTCCATAACTGGTATAATTCTGATTAGACAGGCAGGAGTTTGTTTCAGCCTGCTGTGTTAGATGTGTAGACCTCTACGAAAACATAAGCTATAATTTTATAAACTGACAAAAAATCTCTTTGTTAAAAGAAAATTTGTTCTCACTAGTGGGGGTTGTGGGATCACTGAATAAAATAAGAAGAAAGAAATAGTATTAGTTAGGGTTACAGGTTTGGAATGCAGAAGCTTTCCAAAAATGATTGACTACAATAGGCCATGTTGATGTTATTTGAATTTTATCGTACCAGTTTTCACTGGAAGAGATTCAAAAACAGTTCTCCTCAAATCACTAAAAATACTTTATATATTCAACATGGCTTACCATGTTTTAATTCCACCAGAAAATAGGAAAAGCTATGGGGACTGCTGTGCATATGACTGTACATTAAAAGGCAGGTATGTTTTAACTAAGTCCTTCGTGTAATAACCTAAAGTAAGAAAAGACCAGACATGTGGGTGGAAGACTTCCTTATGCTAGCTGCTATTTCTCTTTGGTTTGCAAATAAGTCCTCCATTTAAAGTAACTATGGGACTCAAGCCTATGCTGATTTAACTATTAACTTACTTTTACACCTGCCTTTCAGGGTTCAGACAATGACCTCCGATTAATCTGAGTCTGATATTATCCTTAACTTGCTGGAGGTTATAAGCAGGTGCAGCAACCAGCTCTTAAAGTGGCATGATCTAATTATCTTCATGTAATCTAATATTATGATTGTATAATGTCTTTTTTGCTTTTCCTATAATAGTAACACGACTGAGTGAATACCATTCAGCCCAAAAATCAGTGAAAAGAAAGCCACATATTTATGCATCAAATCTGAGCTAAGACATTAGGTATAAAGAAAATGAAAGAAAATCTGTAATACATGAACAGGCAAAAAATGCTACCTATACAAAGGAATAACTATCAGACTGATTTGAATGTCTCTCCTGAAATACTCAATGACAGAAGGCAAAAAGATGATCAATTTCCACTATGTTTTGAAGGGAAAAGGTTATATTCAAATAATTAAAAGCCCTGGCAAGCTGTTTTATGCAAAGACAAATGAGAGATATTTTAAAATATGCAGATTCAGGTAATATAATTCTCAATTTATACTTCTTGAAAAAATAACTTGAAAATATACTCTTAGATATGAACAAAATTAAGAGCTCTGAATGCAAAAAAAAAGTGATTATAGCCAGTTAAAAGGAAGGTTTGATTCTTTTTGGTGAAGGGGGTCATGCCATGTGGGGATATTCTGTTTTGCTTTCTATTGAAGGAAAATCAAAGATATGGTATTATTTATGTCAAAAAGAAAAAAAATTCCAAACAAAAAATTAAAATTCATGTAATAAATGACAAAAAAGGGAAACAAGTAAATTAAAAAGAGAGTGGGAAAGAACACAGAACCAAGGGACAAAAGGGGTTTTGTTCTCAGGCTAACCTATATTCACTTAAATAACACTACTGCATCCCACTATAATGCTATAGGATCAAACTATCCTCTGTAACCATATATTTACAGAAAAGTTCATTCCAACCTGAAACGTCAAGAAACACATCTTTCCCTGTCATAGAAGCCTAAGAAAGTCTTGCTTCCCTCCCCTGCTGAATAGTCGTAAGTAGCATCTAGCACTCTCCTAGACCCCAGCCATTCATGGTAGCACTTAGAGCCAAAGGAATTGTAGAGAGGTAGGCTGGAAACTGGTGGCTAAGTATGAGGACAAGAGTCATTCAGAGCCTCAGCCATTCTGAAATCCTGGCCCACTCCCCTTCTATTTTTTTTCTCAGGCCCAAAGAGTCTCTCTCCTTTTTAGCCAGTATAGTACAAAGTTTGAACTCACAAATATCCCACTTTGTAAAACTTTTAGACTTTTTCTTATTTCTTTTCTCTCTAAGTATTTTCTTCTCTTAAACCCTTTAGGGAAAATAAGGGCACACTGACACAAAGGATGAAAATTAGGTAAAATTATATTTCTGTGAAAATCAGACTTTATCTGTCCTGGGGCCCAGCAGAGATCGGGTAATGAACAGACTTGTGATTCTATTTAGAGGTTATGGAGAAAGGGCCAAGGTTAACTGTCAGCAAGCTGGGGAACTATGGGGGAGAGGAGAAAGGTTGTTGAATATGCTTAAGTTGTAGTAAAGAGACAGAAGGAGAAGAGCTCAGAAAAAGACATCAGAAAGGAAGACTGGATCAAGTCAAACCTGGGGATCTAATGAGTGTTAGGGCAGTGTCTGTATACACCAAGTATTTTAAAACTTATCAACTATACAGAGTAGAAATGTTATTAATATATTAGGAGCCACCATTTAATAATCCAACTGGGAGAACATAACCAAAAAACAACGATACCTAAACTATTATGCATTAAATTTTGTTCCTAATTCACAGGAGTAATTTCGAGATCAGGGCTCTACTGTAAATTTTGTTCATGCCATTATTTCTCATGATTACATGAATATTTGGTTCTATTATTGTATGATTTAATTCACATGGGAATCTGCCATCAGCCTACAGGGTGAAACAAAAAAACCTGGCAGGTTACATACACTTTTCTGAGTTCCAAAATGTACAAAACACTCAGAATGTAAACAAGGCACTGCAGGAAAGCCTACAGGAATAAAATAAATTTCAAAAGTATATAAAATAGTCAAATGAGTAGATTATTCAAATACCTTTAAATAATTAATTTTCCATAATTGCTAGCCTTCCATTTTAATATTAATGAATAAAATTTACATAATGTTACGGCCATTCTTTTAGCATACTTACTAAAGGATAACTGGAACACACACACTATGTCCATGTACCTTTTTATGACTATGCTAATGATTAATTCCTTAAACACCAGTCATTTCTGAAGCCCCACGTATTAAGTTAAAACATGCTGAATCAATTATATGGATTTATAACAAATAGAAAAAATGGAGTCAATTTGTCAGTGAGGAAAATATTAATTATCAATAAAATTCAAATATAGTTGAATACTTTTTTATTTTCTTAAAAAAGGTATTACTAAATCTTTCTCACAATAGGAAATGCTGAATTGTACAGAGTACTTGAAAGATTTATTATATAGAAAGGATAAGAAACAAGAATATGCTTAGTGAAGAGATATACTCTAGTCTATTTCTTGTGAATCTTTCAAGTGGAAACCAGCAACTGAAGTGTATTTCATACATACAAATACTATATACAGAGATTAAAAGGGAAATTTATTTGTCTTCATTCTATATTATTTTCTATAATTATTTTTAATATAGTAAATAGATACTATAATTATTAAATGCCTTTTGTTGTCTGGTAGTAATAGTAGTGGGGTGAAAGATTAGATTTCACTTTTATAATAATAAGGCATAGTAATCTACAAGAGAAATGAAGCATAATGGCCTACTTTCACTATTACAAAACATTCACTCTAAATAATGATGCTAGTGCAGAAAATAACACTCATTTTTACAAGGGTGTAAATCAATTTGCATAAAGATTTACAGTACTTTATCAAAAGTATAAAGTATTTTAAAATTAAATACCATTCTATTCGTAACATTAATATAAACAAGTACCTGTAAGAATGATACAGCATCTTATTTTCCTATATCTTAGTAAAAATTCATAGGTTATCTTGATTAATTAGAAAACATAAGGTTAATTTTCTTAAAGGGATATAACTCTTGGCAAAAGGTAGGTTACAAGAGTTTTCTACAATGGCATTTTGTGTCACTATAACCAGTCTTATATTGTGCCTTCTTAACAGTTTTAACAATGTAGAAATAGATTGCCTTACCGTTGGTGCTGTATCTACATGGTGGTTACAAGGCTTTCTTTCTATACTGATAATCCCTGTGAAATGAAAAGATTGTGAATATTTGCTTATTATACCTATACATTTTATTTTGAAAACATTTATGTCAGCAAGACATGACTCCTACAGCCTACAAGAGAAAAGCCTCACTTGGATGGCAGAATCCTTTAAAGTGATATCATGAATTCTTTGGTCAGAAACAGTTGGGAGAGTTTGGCTAACTAAGAGACCTGACTCAAGGTGAGCTAAGCCAATTTCCTCATTCAAGTGGCATCCAGCAATAGCAGAAGATGTGCTCTTATTCTGTTCTCAGCTCAAAAATTATACCATTATCTCCCTCTGCTACATTTCTTCAATGAAAGTTTTGCTTCTGTCTTGAGGTCATCAAGTTTTCATAAAGAAATATCACAAAGTCTATGAAAAGAATCGCTTCCTTATTTTCTCAAAAACAAAAAATAAATCTATTTGAATTTCTCTTTGATCATCTGATTTCGTACTATGATACAATCGGCTATCTATTCAATCACCACAGAGTACTGAAGAAAAAAAAGTTCCCTTGATTCTCTGGTTTAAAATGACAATATAGACTGCTAACCTTGAGAAAAATCATTTTATCATGTATAGATTTATCTTTTTGATCCCCATGTCCTCTACTGCATTTCTTTGTAATAAACAGCTTCTGAGGATGTAACACATTGCATCTCATCTGTAAAGATACTGGTTCAAAATCAAGCTCAAGTTTAAAATGAACACAGGTGTGGCTCTCATTTACTTTTCAATCTCTGTCAATCAGCAGACCAACATGTGAATAGTTAACATGTGAGTAGTTTAACAGTTTGTTAAATAACGCTAAAAGCTAACCACACAGGGGTGGTTAGAAGTGAGAATTGCAATGCACTGTTAAGAGCAAACAGTACAATTCCTAGTTGAAACAAAACACTAGTTTCTCTCATTTATAGGCATTTAACTCATTTTTTCTTAAAGTATAATAAATGAGATCAACACAACACAATCACTTTTTATCACTTTTGTAAGAGTATATTCAAAATGAACTAAGTACTGTGAAACAAGATTAAAAAAAATAGTTTTTGTTTCATTTAAAAATATTCTCCATATGTATTGTTAGCCAGTGAAGTGTAAAGCACTATACTACCTGTATTCAATCAGCTAATATTTAGTTGTAAGTGGCTATTTGGCACTCAGTGATAAAAGATAAATTATAAAGGATAAATTATGATTTCTGACCTTAAGATTCTAGTAAAACAGATGTCCTTTTTTGGAGAAATACTATACACCAAATTAACAGTTCTGTCTTAAATGTAATAACAGAGTCTTTAAAGTAATTTTGATGGAAAGACATTTTTATTCTTAGATAACACTGGCCTTGAAAAGTTTTTTTTAAAACCCAAGTAACACATATTTGAAAATATTCAAATAATGCTGATCCTTATTGTAAGACTTTACACTGAAGTATACAGAACTAATGGTGAAATCCTCACCTCCTCAGCCCTCATGCTCTCACAACCCTCTCTAGCTGCAACCGCTAAGAATAGTCTGGCACGACAGACACACTGGCTTTAAAATGAGACTGGTCATACCACGGGGTTCAGGAATTAGCAACAGCTTACATATGTGTTCTCACTACTATAATCTGACTGCCATAAAATAGGCCTAGGCTGACTACTGATTTTAAAATTCTTATCCAATTAGAAAGTAATTTCAAAATGATGAAAATTAAGAAAACTAAAAAACCCCCAAATCTACATTCTTAGCTTATGAAAGTACAAAGAAAAAAATTACATGTTTTACAGTTTCAACTTCAGGATAAGAATGTGGTGAAAACTAGAATTTTAAAATGAATTTTCTAAAGATATTGGGTTGGCCAAAAAAAGTTCGTTTGGGTTTTTCCATAACATCTTATGGAAAAACCTGAACGAACTTTTTTTGGCCAACCCAATATAAGCTTAGTTTTAAATTTAGATTGCCTACTGAAATAATATCATTTAGAAATACAATCATACATGTTTGTTTAAGCTTTCAATAGAGAATATACAGAAAGGAATAAGCTTAAGGAAAAGCATCCCCAAATATTTTGCTATTTTAAGTAAATTTTACCAAAAAAAATCTATATTTTATTTCCCTTGTATCTGATCAAACATTCCAGATGTTTCTGTGAAAAGTTATTTCTTGGATGGGATTGACATTTAAGTTAGCAGACCTTGAGTAAAGTAGATTGCCTTCCATAACGTGGGTGGGCTTCATCCAACCAGATGAAGGCCTGAAAAAAGACTGACCTCCCCTGAAAGAGGGAATTGTGCCAACAGACTGCTTTCACCAGGGTATGTCCAAGTGTGTCTTTGTTATTATTAATCTTTCTTGGGACTTGATAGCCCTTTAATCTGCAGAATCTTATCATTCTTCTGCTCAGGGAAGTTTTATTCTGCTATTTGTTTAATTCTGCAGCCCATTTTATTTTTACCTTTATAATTTTTATCTTTTGATAATGCCACTTAATCTTCTAGGTGAGTATCTTCTTTTTCACTTTGTCTAATGATTTTAAAATCTGAAATCATGTTTATTTCCTTTCCAGAGGCCTACGAAGACTAAGGCAAGAGGGATGGCAAACGCTGGACAGTATCTCAGAAGATGAAGTTTTTTTTTTTCCTGGGATCTCAGAGGCAATGTGTCAGGCAACGCGTGGGAATGGGAGGGCTGTGTCTTCCTTGGTGCTGAGCAAGGAGCTGTGCATGGAAAACAGGCCTCTTCTCAAGGTGTGGGCAGAAAATGGGTTTTCCAGAGTTCACTGAGGGCTCTCAGCCAGCAGAAGCTATAAATCCTCTGGGTAACTGGCTATTATCTGTCAGTTTAATGTTTGTAGTACATCAAGGGCCTGGCAGATCCTATGGACCACAATGGTCCTTAAACAGAGGCCTATACGCCCATCCACCTGGAGGAGTTTGCTTCCAGGACTGGTTACTGGGAGATGGCTGTAAACTGCAACTGATGAGACTTGAGAGGAGAAGCTTAATCCTGTGCCTTAGAACAGGGGTAACAGTTGCACAGGTTTGTTTTCATTTTTTTGCTATAGTTCGGACCTCCAGCAGAATAGTTGGGACCACAACCACGAGCACGCAAAGAAAATAAACTCTGGTAAGGAGTTTCAGTAACTTGAAGATCAGCAAATAACCTTATATGACTGGTAGTGCCACTGATAACAATGGAAAAATTAGAGAATCTCTTAAATTAAAATAAAACAAAACAAACAAAATTTGACAACTATTAAGAATTTTAAGATAGCTAATTAATAAACAACAAAGATAACACCACTTTAAAGGGAGGAAATAGCAGCTTTCAGAAAGTAAGTCAGAAGATGGGTCACACAACCAAGGAGCAGCAGTACCATTACTGAAACCCATGCATCTAAGTCACAAACCTCCAGACCCATTTGTGTGTTTGTCTAGCCCCTGTGGTCAGGATCTGATTTAATTCACTTTTGTATCCATAGTGCCTGGTCCAAATGCTCGAAACACAGAAGGTCCTCAAGAGTTAACTCAAATATTAACTGAATGAATTAATCTACGCCATAACCACCGGGTTCATATTCTACAATGCAGTGTTAACTGTGTGTATTAGTTATCAGAATGTTTGAATTAATGTTCTAGGACTCTTTTTAAAAACATTAATTAACTACTTCCTTTGGTAATGTTTCTAAACCTACTATAAAACTGAAATGTATTATTTTAAAATTTTCCTAATTTTCCAGACATTAATACACTCTGGAGAAGATAATGAAGAAATTTTATGCTTCTTGGGAGATGCTTTGGGTATTTTACTTTGTGGAAAATCAGAACATGACATTATACCCCACTTGTACCTGACTGATTGGAACAGCAGAATTATATATTTTTTAGTTTCCTTAAACTCTACCAACCTTCAAGTCAGGACCATGATCAAAGGAAAGAAAGAAAAAAGATGATCAGATTTATTGCAATAACAAAGCAGGCCAAACAAAGTGCCAAATTCTGAAGCCAGAACATATATCCAGCAATCTTATGTATCATCACCAAATGATTATGGGCAACCCACCAAGCACAAGGCATTGTGCTAAGGACAGGAGAACCTCTCTCCTCCCTTCTATGAAACTTTCTAAAGAGTTATTTGTTTTAGGCAATACTATAACTATGCATCCTAATTGAATTTTGGAAATTGCCATTAATCTCTATATGGGGCACAGGGAGAATTATGCTTTATCTACAGCTAGGACAAATGAAATACAATTTATTATATTCCAGTAAAATACAGAATTTTAGAAGGCAAAGATCTTTCCTTCCAAATTCAATATAAAGATGTCTGTACGAAAACTGCAAGCCCTTCTCAAGAATTGGAAAAGAAGTAAAACTGTTACTCAGATAATATAATTTATACCCAGAAAGTCCAAAAGAATCAATGCTAAAACTAACACAACCAATAAGAGAACTAATAAATCAGAAAGTCAGCATAATATAAAATTTAATATATAAAAATCAATACCCTTTACATATTCAAACAACCAGTTAGAAGATATAATGAAAAAGCATACCTCATTTATAAGATTATCATAAAAGAGAAAATACTTGAATAAATACAAAAAATACATAAAACAGTATGAAGAAAATGTAAAAATATTTCTGAAAGACATAAAAGTAGTCTTGAACAAATGGAAAGACAACCCTTGTTCTAAGACAATGTAACATCACATAAAGGCCAATATTCTCTGAGATAATATATGAATTTAATGTGATTTCAATAAAATAGTTTTTGCCCCAGCACTAGACAAGTTGATTCTAAAATTCATATAGAAGACTATGCAAGAATAGCTAGAAAAATCCTGGGGAAAAAAGAGTGATGACTGAAAATAAATACTAAGTATCAATATATATTGTAAAAAGTCTCTGTAATTAAAACAATGTGGGGATGACACATGAGTAGACATGTAGATCAACAGAATGTATTAAAATGCTCAGAAAAAGATCCAGGACTAAATATAGCAACACCAATAGCGGGGCAACCTGACATTATATACCACCTGATGTGATGCAAAAAAGCACAAATCACTTACTGTATTCTTGCCAAAAAAAGTCTGGCTTGGATCTAATCATGATAAAATAGACAAAATCAAAACAGTGGATATTCTACAGGACAACTGGCTCAGGCAGACTCTTTAAAAAAGTTAATGTCATGAAAAACAAACAAAAAAGATTCTAGATTAACTGAGATTAAATGAAATTAAAATGACATAATGACCAATATAAGTGCTAATCTGGACTGGATGCTGTACAAAATAGGTAAGCAAATAAAAAATTACTTAAGACATCTTAGGCACAATTAGGAAAACATGAATATGAACTGTTTATTAAATGGTATTATAGTATCATTAGTTTTCCTAGATGTGATAATGGAACTATGGTTATTTAAGACAATACCCTTCTTGTTGGCAGATATATGAGTGAAATTTTAAAAGCGAAGAAGCAAATGTTGTGAATTTAGAAGTTTCATTTTACCTCCTTTTTTCAACATTTTTATGGTTTTAAAATATTTCAGAATAAAGTTTGGGAAAGGAGTGTAGGCCCTTAATAGACTTTTAGTGACCATATAGTAGGCAAGCAAATTTTCAGTGGTTTTGAAAATTGAAAAATCTTCCATATAAGCAGAGTAAACAGGTTTAAAATTCTCACTGAAAAAACTTCTCAGCATTATTTAAAACAAAGAGCCAACAGAAAATCAAAACACTCACTCTGGATTGATTAGAACACCTTCCTAAAAATGAGAGAAAACTCCACAATTAATGCATGAATGTATTTATATTTGACATGCTGATAGCACCACTCAATAAATCTACTGTTTATTAAAAATAATAATTTTAATTATAATAATAATTATATTATATATAATATTAATATTATTATATATAATAATAAAATTACCACCCTGTTCAGAGATATGAGTTGTTTATAATCTCTACTATTAGACTTTGTTCCTTTATAATCAGGGAAAAAATACATTCCAAAGAACAATTTATTTGTATAATATATCCTGACTCGAGCTACTCTGTAATGTAGTCAAAGACTGGCTCTGGCAGTTATTAGATATGTGACTTGGGCAAGTTATTTATCCACTCTATGCCTTCATTTCCTTATTCAGTACAGGGGAAGCAATATGTATCTCACTGGCTTGACGGGAGGGTTAAATTAGTTAATTAATATAAAAAATACTTCAAATTATACCTGGCCTACTGAACGCTGAACATAATTGATATATATTCAGAATGTTTATTTTGATTTTAATGTTTAAAATATCTGATCCAGAAGGAGATCAAGATGGCAGAATAGAAGGATGCTGAGCTCACCTCTGCCAATGAACACATAAAAAAAAAAACATCTACACGTGGAGCAATTCTCACTGAAAACAAACGGGAGACTGGCAGAAAGACTCTCCTACAACCAAGCTTGTAAAGAAAGATCAGAGTCGAGTAGGAAGGGAGGAGAAGTGATCAGGTTGGGACCTGTGCTCCAAGGAGGGGACACAGAAGAGGAGGAGGATATCAGGGGCTCAAAGATCCTCCCTGAAGAGTGAGGGGTTTGAACCACATCTTGGGCACCCCAGCCCTAAGGTTCAAAACCAGGAAGATGGGTACCCTTAGTGGGTTTGAAAACCAGTGGGACCTAAAGGAGGACTGTAAGAAATCGAGACTTCACTCATGCAGAGTGTGCACTTGCTTGCTTACTCCCTGAAAAAGGCAGAGGAAGTAGATTAAAACTGCCCGGGGCTATGGCCAGTTTCCCATAACTGGCTCAGTGCATGACCCAGCCTGCACCAGGTGCCTGCTCCAGCCCCTCTTGCTCTGGTGCAGCTCCTTCTAGGGCAGAGGTGCTGATGCTGAGGAGAGTGGGCTCTTGTAGGGGTTGGAGCCGGCTTGGACCTGGCACTGCATGTGAACAGGGTGAGGGCAGCCATGGCTGACACTCATGGAGGCAGCAGATCAGGAGTGGTCTGCAACTCTGACTGGTGTGCCATGACCATCCCAGCATGTGCCCAAGGCTGGGTGTCTGCTCTGGCTCCTCTTGCTCCAGCACTGTTCTCCTCTGGGGAGGAGGTGCCATTGCCAGGAGTGGGGAGAACACATACTTAAAGGGAATGGAATAAGCTCGGATCTGACCCTCAGGGCTTCTGTTCCACCTCCTTGGGACCCACCCCCACCCCGATATGGTGGTGATGCCTAATGAGCACAGGAAAAGTCTGGGCTCACACCTGGCTCTAGCTCTAGCCCCTCCATCTCTAGCCCCTCCATCTCTAGCCCCACCTCCCACCAAGGTGATAGCTGCCAGCACACCCTCGGGGAAGGCATGACCCTTGCTCATTTCAGATCCAGCTCTAACATCAAAGCCACTGGGCACATGCAGACTACATAGGATGCTCCCACACAAGAACACCTCTTCAAGACCACAATAGTTAACTGTTTCACCTAATTTCATAGAGACATAGAAAGTTAAACAAAATAAGAAGACAGAAGTTTTTGTTTCAAATGAAAGAAGAAGAAAAAAAAACCTGAAAGAACAACCAATGAAACAGATAATTTACCAGATAAAGAGTTCAAGGTATTAGTAATAAGAATAGTAACTGAACTTGGGAAAAGAATAGATGAACAGGTGAGAATTTTAGCAAAGGACTAGAAATCATAAAAAGGAACCAGTCAGAGCTAAGGACTACAATAATTGAAATGAAAAACATAGAATTAACAGCAGACTATGTAATACAGAAGAATGCATAAATGATCCAAAAGATAGAACAATGGAAATCATCCAATCAGAACAGCAAAAAGAAAAACAAATTTTAGAAAATGAGGACAGTTAAGGGACCTCCAGGACAATATCAAGCATATTAACCTGCACATGGTAGGGGTCCCAGAAGGAGAAAAGAGAAAGGGGTTAAAAATATATTTGATGAAATTATGGCTGAAAACTTCCCAAAGCTGAAGAAACAGATTTCCAGGTACAGGAAGCACAGAGTCCCAAACAAGATGAACCCAAAGAGGCCAACACCAAGACATATCATAATTAAAATGACAAGAGTTAAAGATAAAGAGAGAATTTTAAAGGCAGCAAGAGAAAAACAGTCATATACAAGGTATCAAGCTTTCAGCTGACTTTTCTGCAGAAACTTTGCAGGCTGGAAGGCAGTGGTATGATATATTTAAAGTGCTGAAAGGGAAAGACCTACAGTCTAGGATACTCTACCCAGTAAGGTTATCACTCAGAATTGAAGGAGAAATAACTTCTCAGACAAGCAAAAACTAAAAGAGTTCATCAATACTAAACTGATCCTACAAAAAGTGTTAAAAGGTCTTCTCTAAGTGGAAAAGAAAAGGCTACAACAAGAAAAGTAGTAAGAATTTATAGGAAAGGAAAAATCCCACTAGTAAAGGCAAATATATAAGAAATGGTATGGATCAACCACTTAAGCTAGTATGAAGATTAAAAGACAAAAATTGTAAAATCAACTATAACTACATTAAACAGTTAAGAGATAGACATGAAAATGTAAAATATGATATCAAAAACACAGAACATGGGGGAGGGGAGTAAAAAAGGAAGATCTTGTAGAACGTGTTAGAACTTTAAAACAAGTAGATATAGTTATAGGTCAACATATATGAACTCCATGGTAACCACAAATCAAAAACCTATAACACATACACAAAAATCAGACAGAAAGGAATGTAAGAATAACACTAAAGAAAACCATCAAACCACAAGAGAAGAAACTAAAAGAAGAAAAGAAGAGAGAACTACAAAAACAACCAGGAAACAACAAAAAGGCAATAAGTACATACTTACCAATAATCACTTTAAATTATCAGTGGACTAAATGCTCCAATCAAAAGACATAGGGTGGCTGACTGGATATAAAAAGGTGTATTTATATGTTGCTTATAAGAGACTCACTTCACAGCTAAAGACACACACAGACTGAAAGTGAGAGGATGGAAAAAAATATATATCACACAAATGAAACAAAAAGAAAGCTGGGGTGGCAATAGTCATATCAGGCAAAATAGACATTAAAACAGTGTCTAAAACAAAGACAAAGAAGGGCATTATATAATGATAAAGGGATCAATACAAGAAGAGAATATAACATTCATTAATATATATGCACCTAATATAGGAGTATCTAAATATATAAAGCAAATACTAACAGACTTAAAGGGAGAAACTGACAATAATACAATAATAGTAGGGGCTTCAACACCCTAATGACATCAATGGACAGGTCATGCACACAGAAAATCAATAAGGGAACAGTGGTCTTAAACTCCACTTAGACCAGTTGGACTTAGTAGATATCTTCAGGGTATTCCACCGAAAAAGATGAATACACATTCTTTTCAGGTGCACATGGAACATTCTCCAGAACAGATCACATGCTAGACCATAAAACAAGTCTCAATAAATTTAAGAGGATAGAAATTATATCAAGTATTTTTTCTGACCACAACGGCATGGAACTAGAAATTAGAAAGAAAAATGGAAAAAACATAAAAACATGGAGACTAAACAACTTATTACTAAAAAACCTATGGGTTAACAAAGCACATGCAGACTACATAGGATGCTCCCACACAAGAACACCTCTTCAAGACCACAATAGTTAACTGTTTCACCTAATTTCATAGAGACATAGAAAGAGACATAGAAAGCAATCAAAGAGGAAATCAGAAAATATTTTGATATAAATGAAAATAAAAACACAACTTTCCAAAATCCATGGGATGCAGCCAAAGCAGGTCTGAGAGAGAAGTTTACCACAATACAGGCCTACCTCAAGAACCAAGAAAAATTTCAAATAAACAACAAAACCTACTATCTAAAGGAATTAGGAAAAGAACAAAAACAAAGTCCAAATTCAGAACAAGGAAGGAAATAATAAAGATTAGAGAGCAAATAAATGAAATAGAGACCAAAAAACAATGGAAAAGATCAGTGAAAACAAAACCTGGCTTTTTGAAAAGATAAAATTGGTAAGCCTTTAGCCAGGTCCATCAAGAATAAAAAGAGAGGACCTAAATAAACAAAATAAGAAATGAAAGAGGAGAAATTATAACCAATATCACGGAGACACAAAAAAATCATAAGAGAATACTACAAACAGTTATATGCCAATAAATTGGACAACCTAGAAGAAATGGATACATTCCTAGAAACATACAATCTTCCAAAACTGAATCAGGGAGAAAGAGATAATCTAACAACTAGTAGTAAAATTGAATCAGTAGTGAATTGAATCAGCAAACAAGTTCAGGACCAGATGACTTCACAGGGGAATTCTACCAAACATACAAAGAATATATGCATTATCTTTCTCAAACTATTTCAAGAAACTGAAGAGAGAGGAACATCCCAAATTAATTCTATAAGGTCATCACTACTCTGATACCAAAATAAGACAAAGATACTAAAAAAGAAAATACAGGCTTAATCTATACTTATGCTCCAAGCCTGTATTTCAAAGTATGTAGTCTACTTCCTAGCACAGGGCTTGACTCATAGTAGGACCTTTAATAAATAAGTTTCAAATAGATGTGCAAGTTATTTGATGTCTTGCTCTAGATGTCTGCCAGGCATCTCAAACTCAATATATCCAAAACACTGTATACAATTCATTATCATTTTCCCAATATTCCTATATTCCCCTATTTTTGTTAATGGATTGCCATCCACTCCTTCACCGAAATTAGAATCCTTAGTTATCCTCAAATTCTACTTCTCTATCTCTTAAACCGTTCACATTCCAAATTTCTAATACCTTAATAACTTAACATCTCTAGTTTCTTACTTCAGTCCTGTTCTCCCACCTCAATTATTAAAATAATATTTTAACTGGCCTTCCTAGCTGGGATGCCTTAATACTTTTTATAATTGACAGTCTTCTCATCTTGCAACAATTACTTTAAATATTGCTTTCTCTACAAGGAATTATTCGTCATTACGTCGTATCTGCTCTCCTGTATACTTTGTTCATATTTTTATTTACAGCAAGTATTAAACTGTACAATCCCATCCACCTCCCCCTTTTAAAAATACATCTGTAGTGAATAATGCCAGTGTTGGGGATAGGGCAGTGCTTTGCACTCATTTATATAAGGTTCTGTATGATCTGGCCTCTCGCTATCCCTCTGACTTCTACTCTCCCCCTCATTCCTCCACACCAGACATATTAGCCTTTTTGCTGTGCAAAATGCACACTAAGCAAATTTCTGACTTGGGATCTTGGTTGGGTTTGCTATTCTTCCTGACAACATGGCTTTCTTTCTTCTTCAAAATTTTGCTCAAGTGTCACCTTCTTTGTGAAGCTTTCCTTTACCACCCATTAAAAACAGCAACCTAACCCCACTCCCCAGTTCACCCTATCCCCTTTCCTTGTTTTGTTATTTATTCTGTATTTATTTGCTTATTGTCTGTCTCTCTCCACTGGAAGTAAGCTTAAACAAGGACATGGATTATTATCTGTTTTGTTCACTGATACATTCACATAACACTTATAACAGTGCCTGGGACAAAGTAAGTACTCACTGGGTACTTACTGAATGTATGAATGAATCTTGCATTCCCAGAATCTGTATATGCAGGAATTAAACATCCTTTAGAATTAAAAACAAAAAAAGAAGAAAGTTAACATGAGAAAGGATTGAATAAGGGAAAACTATTTTCATCTACTACAGTGGTACAGTATTGAGAATATAAGAAAGTGAGAATTCATTTTCCTGGGTCCATCCATAAAAGATCCAATTTAAATTCTAGACAGAGACAATAAATTTAAATTCTGAAAATAAGCATGATAATTTAGAAGACGTTTTCCACAACTCAAAGCAATGAGAAGTCATTTTAAAAATATGATTATGCTATATCAACTTTTTCCCTGTTAAAGTTCACTGAATATTAAGTACATTAATTTGCCTAACTGCTATACTTTGCATTTACACTGCCTTTAACATTAGTTTTTAAAGTGTTTTGCTTTCAACTGTTTATTAAATCTTCGCTTGAAAATATACAGATTGAAAAGACTGAGGAGACATTAAGTATCAAGCCTCATAATATTACTACAAAAATAAAGAAAAAAGAAGAAAGAGAAGAAAATGAGACTATCCTCTCCCCAAAAAACCTCAAACTTTGTTGACTCTGTATTGGCCAAAATAAAAAACCTGCTCACTGCCTACTTTGCTCAGACAAATTTAATAGCTGTGAGATGTGAAAGACTGGATTCCTTTCAAAAGAAGGGCAGGTATACACAACACACAACACACACACACACACAGTGTCACTCACACACATTAATATAAAAGAAACTGGAGTGCTTTTTATGTATTAACTCACTTATTCCCAGAATACCACTGGGAGGCACATTTGAAAGATGTAACATAGTAATTAAGGCTCTCACATGACTTGAGACATATTAGTCTCCTAAAAGGCCAGCAATAAAATCCAGATTCCTCGTTCTAAACTGCCATTTAGAGGAGTCTTAAATGGACAATATTGTTCTATATTGTAAAGACAACACAGAATTAATACATTTAATCGAACAGATTCCTTTCTCTGAGCTCTCTTAGTGTTTTATGCTTATCTCCTGTTGAACTCATCCCCAACATATTATACCTCTTTCTTTGCCTGCTGGATTCCCCAACTAGACTGGGAGGACTTTGAGGGCAGTCTTTCAGCTTCCATTTCCCCAGGGCTTAGCACAGTCCCTAGTGCATAGTAAGCTCGCCATAAACATTGGTTGATAACCTGTATGAATTAATTTTTGATCAAGTATAAAAAGGTTTTTATTTTTTAAACTAACAGTTTTGTAGGGTGCTTCTACTAAAATACAGTATTTCTGGTTTGATAAAAAAGAAAAAGATGGACACTAGTCAAAAATCATTCTCAATTTTACTCCTTATGAAATTATAGTTGAATGTTTTTTCAGAGAAAGTTGAGGAAAAAAGTAAACTGACTGAAATTAGAACATTAAAATAATGTTCTACTTTTTACTTATCAAACATTTATACTGCAAAAACCACTTAAATTATTTTTTTAAAAATGACCAGCCATTCCACTTAGTCATTTCTTAGTTTCCATATTTGTCATCAACTTTGCTCTCAAGACTTGCAGAAAAACACGGAGTTATTCTTTACATTTTCATTCACTTTTCACTAAGGAAAAATTTTCCTGAAAATACATGTTTAAAATTCTGGAAAATACAAATCAGCATTATCTAGACATCTCTATCATTACCAGAAGGTCTGGTTCCTCAACTTAATTTCCACTGTTAGTTGGCATTTCAATAAGTGATGGATATTCATTTCCAGAAAACATTACCAGTAAATTCTATGATATCATAGTCTCTTCACTATCTAGACCAAACTGACTAAACCACAAAATGCAAAAAGTATGCAGTTAGCTACTCTACATGAAACCTTAGGGCTATTCTGAGTACAGTATTAGAAAAGTATAATCTAACTGAGTAAGAGTAAATGAAAACTTAATTTAGATAGCTCTCCTACTCTGAATTTCCAGGGCCTTCAGTAGACACAAACCAAAATGTTTAAAAACTAAAGTATTTCTTATCATAGACTTAATTCACAAAAAAGTTAATTTGGGACACAGAAATTTACAAAGGAAATAAAAATTATTTTTAGGATGTAAATAGGATTTCATTTTTTTCCCCATGACCAGGGGAGGGGAAACATAAGGAGCTGCTTCCTTGGTTCTAAGCAGTGCCTACCCTAAGCAAGATTAGTAAATAAAAAATAATTACCGATTTTTTAAACTCATAACTTTTCAAAGAATAATAGAACATAAAGACTGAAATGGATTGTGATGTGAAATCTGTGAAAATGCTAATGTGTTGGTATATAAAGGGAAGGAATGGGTATATGTGATTAATAATATGGAATAAAATTTATTCTACTTTAAACATGAATTAAACTATTTTTCATTATCATAGATGTGGTCAACATTTTGATATACAATGTGTTCACTATAATACTGGAAAACTAAAAATATTCATAAGCTCTAGCAATTGAAGAAAGGCTTCAAAATTATGGAATACTTTTCTTTAAGACCAGGCATTAAGTTTATTATCAGAAAAAGTTACAGAAAACCATAGAAGTACATATTTGGGAATACATTCCACAACATCTTTTTGTATGCCTAACTGCCTTAAAAATGGAAAAACTGTCATTTCAGTTTGAAATTATAAAATAGTAAAATGTGTCTTATGGTTGATATTAAACAATGTTAAACATAGTCTTTCTCAAACTATAAAAAACAAACAATAAAGTTATGCCTGGTCAGAAATAATTTTGCCATTTTATAACCTGTCCTCTCACCTTGCCTGTTGCAGTCAATATAAAGTTGTTGTAATTCTTCCTCTAATCCTCACTTTGAGTGGATTGGTTACTTTATACTATCAATTTTCCCTGGAGGCACAGCAGTAAATTATAAAACATTCACTATTTTCACCATGATATAAATTATGTTCTGGATAAGGAGGCTGAAACCTTCAAAGTCTCCTACTTCAGGATTATATAATGAAAACTACTTTTGTCTTGGAAGTGTTTTAATCAGTATGCCTAGAAGTTGTATTTTGAAAAAATATGTACTGAAAGAATATGGATTTTAACGTAAGACATACACTAAATTTATTTCTAAGAGCATAGTGATTTCTCTTTCTAAAATTTAGTGGGAAGTTAAGTAAATTTAAAATCAAAAGGTTCAATGATTAAAATAGTTCTGGATATAGTCATAAAGATACTATCTATAATTCTTACTGCATTATAAGTCAAACACAGGTTGGTATTTAAAAACTTTCACTTGCAGTAAACACTTTCCTATCCTCTATTTTCAAATGACAAGTCACTAAGATGAAATCACTTGCTCCAGGTCACAGCATAAGAAACAGAATCTGAATCTAAATTCAGGTGTCTCTGACCTCTTGGCTACGCGCTACCAGAATATGTGGTACTAATTTAAATACGAAAAATAAGAAACTTCTGGAGTCTCTATTAAAGTTAATCAATGCACAATCGTGATGATGAAATATCATGAAATCTTCAGGATAATACTTTCAGGAAAGTTTTAATACTAAAGGCATTATTTGCATTTAATTTAAAAAATGGGTAATCCATTCTTTATATTCTAACACCTGATTTGTCTGGTGTCAGATAATGAAGATTTACATCGAAGTAGATTTTGTAGATCTGTACTGTCCAATATGATAGCTACTGGCCACATGTGGCTATTTAAATTTAAATTAAAATGAAGTAAAATTAAAAATTTAGTTCCTCAGTCACACAAGACACATTTCAAGTATTCAACTGCCACATGAGGCTGAAGGTTCCCATATTGGACTGTGCTGGTCTAGAATTCAGGAAAGAGGTCTGGGCTGAAGATAGACATTTGAGAATCACTGGTGTGTGGGCTTTACTTAAAGTCATGAGTTCATCAAGGAAGTGAAGTATAGGGAATAAAAGAGGATCAGATTGCAGTGGAACAGTCTAAAAAGATATGGAAGAAAAGAGGAAGAATCAGCAGAGGAGAATGAAGAGCAGTAGCTAATGAGATAAGAGAAAAAACCAAGAATGTGGTGGCCCCCCAGACACCAATGTATTAAGAAGCCATCGAATGTGTCAAATGCTGCTGATAGGTCAAGCGAGATAAGGACAAAGAATTGACCACTGGAATCAGCAATGTGTATAGGTCACTGGTGAGCCTGAAAGAACAGATTAGAAATTTCAACAAATTTACAGAAGATGAAAAGTGATTAGAAACATCTGTCTGAAAACATTATGGTGGCCTGCTGTAGATACAAAATCTGACAATGAAACTCAGAGGAGCTGTGAACACAGAATCAGCATATTTGGTGGGGGGCAAAACAAAACATAATCCAGGAGAAATAATGGAAGGTTCATATGTAAAACACTTGGGCCAGATAGGCTGCAGATCCCACATAAAATGGATGCTGCTGAGCATTAACCACAAGCAAAAAAAAAAAAAAAAAAGTCAGTGGCACTGTCTCTAAAAATAATATTGAACAAACCATCTGGACAGAGTGAAGACTTCTAGAGTGGATACTGCTGTCCTGCTTATTCTCTTTCTGGAAATTAGACCGACAGCCTGACAGGTGGACTCATTTATCTTACCTGTTTACTACCCTAAATATAAGCCTGCCAGTTAATATGTTTTAGCCATATATACAAAGTTCTCAATAGACTTTCTGCTCAGGTGACAAAATAGTTAGATTATAGAGTTATTTACACAACAGAAGAGGGAGGGACACCATATTTGTATCCAGTCATTCATTTAAAAAAAAAACAGATACCAAGGATCATCAGATATAAAGGAAAAATCATTGGCATAAAAGAAAAACACAGGATACATTAACAGATGAAAAAACTGAACATAGAGGAAATATCAATTCAGAGAAGAGAACTTAGAGATCTAGGAAGATATAATGGCATCCACAGAACTTTGATACTAGGAAAAAGGAACAAACAGGACAAGAAAGAAACCATAAAGATCAAATGGATGATTGGTGAACTAAGAAAGACTTAGAATAAAGGAATGAGAGGGCTCTGCAACTGACTAGTTAGAAAAAGGAAAGGAGAAGGAGTCCATAGTTTCCACCTGAAAAACAGTAATGCTAACATCAAGAGTAAAATTCAGAAACTCCTTTCAGGAAACTCAACCTCACTCATGGCATGGCAATGATTACATTTCTGTCACATACATGACAAAAAGTGGTTAGCTTATATACCTTGCTACACAAGTTTGAGGCTGAAAATCTTTTCTGAGATTAGATTTCATATTTCAGAGCCACATATACTACAATAGCTCTGTTTAACTTTGCCTAAACTCTCAGAAATTTCATACTTGATCTTTTAAAAAAAGATGCCATATGCAAATAACTTCTATAAATCTTTAAAATATAAAAAGACAAATTAAGAAGTTATTATTACATCAGTTGGAAAGCTTTGGAAAAGGTAAACATCAGAATACCTGTAAAATATAAATTCAGTGATCTGGCATGTACTCTGGCTATGTTAGAATGAAATTATGTATTTTTCATATTCATTAAATCAGTAAGACTCATTTTAATTTCTCATAGTTTATGGTTTTCAGTTGCTTTCTTGTTATTTTTCACTGTTAATTATTTTACTTTAAAAATTAATACACTGGGCAAATGTCACAGTATAATTTGACAACTAAATTTAGTAGGTTCTTAAACAAAACACACACACACACACACACACACAGAAATGTGACTGAAAAAGAAAAACTTAAAGTAAGTTTTTTACTGTTAACAGATAGAGGGAAAAGGTTTAAAATTGTAAGGTTAGAACCATATATACCATATAAATATTCTATAAAATAGCTTCTTACAAAAAAAATGGCTAGGAAATAGTGCACAAATTTAAGTTTATTCAAATCATCAGATTCATATGAGGAGAAATGCTTGCATTTATATTCTCCCCTCAGAGGGTGTTAGGAGAAATTTCCTATCTCAATGGGGACCATGATAAGAAATTTCTTATCTCAATGGGGACCGAGGGCATACCCTTGTGCATGAAGACCATTCATTAAGTATATTAACATTTACTAGACTTAATAAAAATGATGTTTAAATTAGGAAACGATAAATATGTAGAATATACTTTAAGTTATCGACATGGTTAGAAACACTTTACTCATTCAAGTGACATTTATTATTCAGGAAATATAGGCACTTTTATTACAATTAAGGATAAGTTTCAACCGTCAACAAGTAGATTAACTCAGATCACTGGAGAATTACTTAGATATTGGTTACTAAAATAGCTCCTTATATCTTTAATGTACTAATCAAACAACAATTTTAGAGATTGATAACAAAAAATATCTAACAAATAAACTCTCTTCTTTGTGGAAGGGAATATAAAATAGTGATGTGTTAAAGAAAAAAATCCATGTGATTAAGGTCTTTTTCTCAGTGTCCAGAAAAATCCAAATATTAAAACATTCCCACCTCCAGGGGTTTTGTGTTGGCTAGTACTTACGTGGAAAGCCAAAGTTTCAAACGTTAAGTGGGTTCTGGTGGATTATTTATATTTGAGATATTTGTTTGAAAACCTGTCTTCTAACTACTTCATCTTAATGTCTTTTTTGGCATGCTTCTCAAAATTCTCTTTTGAGAATCCATGTTTGCCTCTCTGACATGTTCTTTTTTCTGTCATCATCACTTCACACATTTATTAAATCATGTCTTAAAATAAGATTTCCTCCATTCCTTTGGCCACAGTGCAAACTGCATGATTTCAAACTTGAAAAAAAATAATATAAAAAGAATCTCCAAAAATTTTCATGTTGTTTATTCTCACAGTATTTATGGATTTCAAAGTATCTCATCCTCACAATTCT
This sequence comes from Mesoplodon mirus, assembly GCF_964341445.2. Classification (NCBI taxonomy): domain Eukaryota; kingdom Metazoa; phylum Chordata; class Mammalia; order Artiodactyla; family Ziphiidae; genus Mesoplodon; species Mesoplodon mirus. Next base: position 28,130,912 of record NC_138986.1, on the reverse strand, counting down.
ATGAAGTAGAAAATTCATCTGAAGTAGAAAGTAGAGACACTGTACTGGCAGAGAGAAACTACCCAAGATAACAGCTGGGAAGTGGCAGAATTAGAGCTCAGCCCCAACACTTCTGGCCTTCTGACCCCAGGTTTAGGACTTTTTTCACCAAAACACACAAGTGCTGAATTCAGAAGAGTGGTTGGTTAGCATCATTAAGCTCATTTAAGGACATGTGTCTACAGATAATCAGTTAATTCTGTAGATTATCTTTGGTAGTGAATTAATTCCTTTCATCCCACACCTGAACTGAAGTCTTGTAATTCTGGAGGTTTGAAATCAGAATTCAATGAAACATTCTTTTTCAATTAATAGTTTAAAGTTCATTAAGTAATACTAACAGAAAACTCTGCCAATTCTGATAGTATGAGAAAGTCTTTGAACTCATTTTGCCTTCCTTAAAACGGAAACCCCCTTTTACCATCACCTGTGTTTGAGTTATTCTAACCTAATTTTTGCCTAAATGTTTTCTTTTTCTCCCTTTGAAATATAAGAACCATCATATTTCCAGCTTACATGTAATCTACCTTCTACAATGGGTTTATATAAGGATATCACAGAATCTCTGGTGAAATTATGACACATAAATAATAGATTTCAGTTACATTATTTAAAAAGTTTTGCACTTCTCCATAAAAAGTTGAAACCTTAAGAAATACTGACATTGTAAAAACAATAAAACTAAAATTTGACTGGAAAAATAGCTCCTAATTTTAAGAACTGGTCAAGGGAATAAGTGTATACTTGGCAAAGATATGCAAAAGAAACGGAAAGATACAGTTTTTCAAATATTATCCAACATGTAGAAGCACAAAAATTAACTTGACAGACCTCTCAACCAATACTGAAGTCATCTGAATTATTTTATGATTTTGTTTAAGTCAAATATCTTGACTGTTTAGGATATGGAAAAAACATCAGTATATGTTTACATGATCTAATGGAGAGTGCAAACAAAATATGGAGAAGACGGAAGCTATTGATCACTTTTAAAAACCAAGTCACACTCTGCCACCCCGTCAAACTCCAAGTCTACAATTTAAAAAGAGGATATAGGACTTCCCTGGTGGCGCAGTGGTTAAGAATCCACCTGCCAATGCAGGGGACACGGTTTTGTCCAGGAAGATCCCACATGCCGCGGAGCAACTAAGTCTGTCTGCCACAACTACTGAGCCTGCACTCTAGACCCTGCATGCCACAACTACTGAACCCACGTGCCACAAGTACTGAGCCCACATGCCTAAAGCCCGAGCTCCACCACAACAGAAGCCACCTCAATGAGAAGCCCGCGCATTGCAACGAAGAGTAGCCCTTGCTCGCCATAACTAGAGAAAGCCCATGCACAACAATGAAGACCCAACGCAGACAAAAATAAATAAATAAAAAAATTTAAAAAGAGGATATAAAGATTACATTAATAGTCATATTAATAAAAATGAATCATTTTATTTTGCACGCCTCTACTTACCTATTAATATGAATTAAATTCAGTGCAATGCTGTGAAAAGATATACTAAGTACATAAAAATGAACGATGCTGTCCTTCAAATATAGTCATGCAAAGATGATAAGCACTTCTTCTAACTTCCACCCTCATAACTGTGATTGATTTTATTACTGAATAATCCACATGTTAAAATTTACTACTATTGATATAATAAGGACTCTCAAGATAGTTGAATGGGATCTGGGATTCAGACCAACTATCTCAGAACAAAATTTCTCTGCAGAGAATCTCTTGATTTGACTGGTGACTAAATACCACAATTTCACTGGAACTAGGCTTTAAGAAATCTAATAACTGGTGAACACAGAATTATATTTAAAGGTCAGGTAAAAAGATAACTTCATTAATTCTTAGAAAATACCTTCGTGACACCTCAGTTTTAACAACTACACCTATTCCAAATAGTACTGTCCAGGTTATTACTTTGCAATATATCACACACCTCCAATGCTAGTAAGAAAAGTACACGCCTGTGGCCAGAGGGACCTCTGGGCAGAGTGGGAGGACAACGGGCCAGGAATGAAGGAGTGGCTCTAGGCATAGCCTCACTGAGGGTCCACTTCACTTCTGAACTAGTGCCCCCCTCCAGCCAAAGGCAGAGGCAGCGTGGGATGGTGAGGGTGAGAAGTACTGAGCTAGGAGAGATGAGATCTTGCTCTAGATAAAAATGCCACTAGCTATGTGAACTCTGACACGTCAGCCCTTCTGCTTCTCGGTTTCACGGTAAAGGGATTGACAGTCAAAGATTTAAGGTCCTAGCAGCTCTCAAAAGAGTTTACACTCTACGATTTTAATGTTTACCCTACTCCTCAGAGGGTTTTGTTGAGGATCAAATGAAGATGTATATAAATAAATTTTGATACAAATAGAAGTTACTGTTGTTGTCTTATAGATTTTCTTCATTATACTAAGGAAGTGTGGAAACAGTTTTGAGATGCAGTACAACATGTTCACCATATGGTGAGACATTTATGAACTATAGCCTACAATTTAACCTAAAATGTTAAAATTAAAATGTCCTTTTTCCCCAGCTTTATAAAGGTATAATTGACAAATATAATTTTATAACTTTCTTTCTTATACAAATTACTCAGAAAAGATTTATGGTTTTAATTTTAATAAATTTAGCTGATTTATTATTTTGTTCATTCAGAACCTAGAGCAAAAGCCTAATGAACAGTTCCTAAAATAAGTATCTAATAAAAGTTGTATCCAGCTCTTTCCCTCTCTAACCCATCTCTCACTAAGACACGAGCTGTATTTTTTAGAAACATACCTTATCATTTCTCTTTCATCCTCATACCTTTGGATAGCTCTATTTTATCTAGAGAATAAAATGTGCATTCCTCAGTAGGGCACAGTTTGACCCCAATCTACTTTGCAACTCAGTTCTTCCTAAACACATCCATCTCACCATTTCCTCCAGCTAACCTAAGATTCAAACCACTGCCTAGCCAAGTCAAGCTCGCTTCCAATTGTTTGTTTAATTGCCTCTCTCGGTTCAGCGTGCCCTCCTGCAGCCCCATCTGCTGATGAGGCCGATGACAAAGACAGAGGTGAGACCTCGGAAGGTATTTTAAGGACTCTGGAACTCATTCTGACCACCACAGAAACCCATTTAAGAGTTTTAAGCAGGGAAGTAACAGGATCTAATTTATTTTTCAGAGAATCACATTGTCTGCTGTGGGGAGAATAAGCTAAGGGACAGGAGTAAAAGCAGGGAAGTGGAGGGAGAAGAGGGATCCCGAATGGCTTCTGGTTCAACCTAAATGACTGGGTACATGTGCCGGAGTGCTGGGTGGGAAGACCTGGTGTGGGGCAGGGGAAGTGGAAGTGGAGGAACTGTTTGGGGGCAAGAGTTCTGCGTGGACGTGTAAAGTGTGAGAAATCGCTCAGCTGCTTTATCCTTCTATATTTCAGTGACTCTTGGTTTATACTGTGATTTTAGAATTTATCACACTCTGACATAATTTGTTGCGTGCTCATTTGTCTTCCCAACCAGACAGTAAGTTCCTTGAGGGCAGAGACTGCCATATTTAGTCCATATCCTTAAGAAAGGGACTTAAACAAAGTAGCCACTTAAAATGATTTTAGAATGAATAAAGATAGTATTCTAGAAACTCTGAAGAATACAAACCAAGGAAGAAAGAAAATCTTACTTTTCTAGCAGTCTCCATTACCCAGAACTCACCTTGAATAAGGTCAATAGAAGTCACAGCAGACCGTAAATGCACTTCTGGGTCTTGTCTTCCAGCATATAAACTCACTTATATATAATATATATCAAATCAACCCCTCCTCTTAAGCCTCTTGCATGAAGGCCAGTGGGCCCATATTGACTAGTTCTGTGTAAATGGTCTTTCTTTATACTGTACAAAGCCAAAAGCTGATAGCTTTTCAGTAAGATTTTTATTTTTAAACATCCTACTACATTGTTTTCATAGTCCTTCATTTCAGATTCTAATAGATTAGTTGTACAGTCAAGAACACTTAACTATTTATCCCTTTTTAAAACTGGTTTGAATATTGAATAGACTCACAGAATATTTAAGACAGAACCTCACCAAATCCAGAGCCCTCATTTACCTGCAGGGATGAGAAAACTGAGGCCTGAAGAAATTACTAAAGATTCTATAGTCATTCAGAAGTGAAGTCAGGTGTAGAAACTAGTTCACCTGTTTCCTACTGCAGGATTTTTTTCCACAAAGATTGGCTTCTTAATGAATAAGATGGATTTGGCCATTTTGCAAAGGACTACATAGTCTGCTTTTATAACTTTTCTATACAGCAATATCTCAATAAATTTTATAGGAAGGATATGCCTTAAAATGAGGTCAAGCATTTTAATAACTAAAAATCAAGCAAAGCATTCTTACCATGTATTACATGGCTTAGTGGTAATGTTCCTGGGATAGTGCACACACCAAGGGACATGCATGATTTAAAAGGCCCACTCAAGCCCTATATGGCCATGGAAAGCTGAAGGTAAGTGGAGCCAATCCTACGTATAATTGTGAAGTTTGCAAGACTTGCCTTTATCATATCGGGCTTTCCTTTTATTCTTTATCTTTAGTCTTTATCTGTCACAGTGGTAATCGTGCTTCCATTTCAAAGGCCTTCCTATCTATCCTCTCTGCTCTTTCCGTTTACAGAAAAACAATTTTATATCTATTATCTACACCTTGTTGGTTGATAAACTTAAGACACTACTTGAATGAACTTTAATCAATCTGGTAAATCAATCAGACATTTATGTTCTATCCCCTTAATCCTGAAATGTGGAAGGAAAGATTTGTTCCTGGAAGAATTTTAGACCTCAGCAGAAAGATAGGGATCAAGTGGTGGAGACAGGTTCTCTCCCTCCTAGTCATCGGTCTGAAGGCAAACCAAGTATTGAGTTAGGGTGCAGAGAATGTGTCTACAGGAGCAGCCACGGTGGGCCCCCCACTGTACACAAGAACAAACAAAGCTATTGCTCTAACTTTTAGCGGTATCTGCAACACTAGAAATCTAAAATTTCTAAGGTTTGGGATAATTGTTAATTATTTTAGTGATTTAAAATTAGAACTCAAAGTATTTTCAAAGCTGATGTACACACTCACCCTGTTTACAATATAAGTATGTTACACTCATATAGTATCTTATGCTTATAGAGTGCTTTCATACATGCTTTGTGATTTGAACTTCAACAATATATAATGCAAACATCATTTCTAGTTTAAAAATGAAGATTCTAACATTTGCAGGTAATAAGGATAATAAAAGGCACAGCCAGACTGAACATAAGAGTTCCTGAACCAAGTATTTTCCCACTGTAATACGTAACTCAGTGATATTAGAGTGTAGCAATATTAAAATAACTTGCATATGTAAACTCCAAATACCTTCAAAGTAGAAAAGTAATATTGTTCCTAAATTTCTAAATAAAGTATGTTGATCTTTTCAAGCTCAAGTTTCTTCCTCTTCTTATAACTCTCTGTCAAAGACAACTGTTTTGTTATTCTGAGCTGTCTCATCTTTCTAAAAGACTTCAATAGCAGAAAAAATACCATAAAAACCCTAAAGCTAATGAATAGAAATAGTCATCTTTCAATACCAAAAATACACATTTCTCACCTAGATGCTTTTTCTTCGATATCCTCTGAAAACCTTATTCAAATTAATTTAAAACATTAGCCTAAAAATTTGCAATTGTATAGTTCATTTCAACTCTGTGATTGATATACACTTTAATAACTAGCTTCTTTGCATATTTTCTTAATTTTCTAATTTTGAAGAAACACGATAGTACTGGCAGGATGTATTCTGTTTCTGCCAAAATGCATTTTATCTGGGCTTTCCTTGAAATGAATTACAAAATGTGATTATCCATAAACTATGGTTCCTTTACCCAAGGGAAATTGAATCAGATTTCATATTATACATGTTTAAAACTCACACGTTTTGCTACCTTTAAGTTATCATCTGCTCAATAGAATAGAGGTTGGGAGTGTCTACTATTAAAGTTACCAAATTCTGCTTTGTGACCGCCTGGAGGGGTGGGATAGGGAGGGTGGGAGGGAGGGAGACGCAAGAGGGAAGGGACATGGGAACAGATGTATATGTATAACTGATTCACTTTGTTATAAAGCAGAAACTAACACACCATTGTGAAGCAATTATACTCCAATAAAGTTGTAAAAAAATAATAATAAAGTTACCAAATTCAAATTTGCTTTTGAAATAATTTAGAAAGAAAAAATGCTGGAATATAATTCATCATGTGTGAAAACTGACCATTACAATGCTACGAGATAGATTTCTGAAGTGAAATAAATGATATCCATTAAAAAATAGAATCTGAACATTGAAAGAACAGTTAAAGCAAGAAAGGGGCTCACCAGTTTGAGTGAAACCAAATTGACGCAGAATCTGATGAGCGTCCAGCATGTTTGATTGTTTTGACTTCGACTGTTGTGAGGAGGCTGATACTGAAGTAAATGAGAGATTTTTGTTAACCTGTAATAGGAAAGGCAAATCAGAAACGAAAGCGTAATTTCCTGGGTTACTGATGCAAAAACTGGATGAGAAATAGTTGCTTACAATGCAAACCAGGACACGTGTCGAAAGGAGTGGCAATGATTTATACGCTTAGTTTTTAAGAGTTTACAAAACTTTAAAGTTTTTACAGAATAGTTTTTATCAAAGAAGGAATACAGTGGTAGTGAAAGTGTAACTATATTAAAGTCAATCTGCCTTACTTTGAAAACACATTTGCTTATCATGGAATTGACTTTATTAGTAACTCAGAGTGGTCTTAAAAGTTATGGCAAAAAAAAATGTGAAAAATAAAACTGACTCCTTGACTGCTTTCAATTAAGAAAGGGTTAAAATGTTTCACACCCACATTTCTTTAGCATTTTTGAAATAGCAGGTACTTCCTTTTCAGAGACTGCACAGAAAACACCTGTAATATTCATGTTTATATACATCATGGTGACATAGATAACACAGCTGCAACCTAACTTGCCAAGTGAAATAGTTTCCACTGCATCAAAAAATCTCATTCTTAAGACAATGTCAAAGAACAACTAAAATAATGAACAAGCAAAATTTCTGCAAGTAAACACAATGTTTTACAACACAAAAATCCTACTATAGTTGTCTGAGTACAATGCTTTCACAGAAATGAAATTCATAACAAGTGCAACATTATAACTACAGCTACTGTAGAAAAATACATGTCACAAAAAAGCTTTAAATGTTTAGTAAATTAATAAATTCACTTTGTAACTCAAACAATTTCAGCAGTGATCTAGTCACTCATTATTAATAAACCATTCATTTATCTTATTCTTTTTATCATTTTCAAAAAGCACGATAAAATGTGATCTAATTTTGAAAAAATTTGAAACAGTTTCAAAAGTAATCTGTGAATTAACAAACTGTTAAATGATAGTTTATGGTATGTAAATATTAGTAGATGAAAATAGCTCCTTTCTTTTTTTTTGCAATAATCAAAACTACACAGAGGACTTCTACTGTATTAGTATTTAAAAATTCCCTTTTGGTGTTCTGTATACAATAGTACTGGGTTGTGGTTACATACCCTTTATCTGACTCATTATTTACATAATGTTTGTAAATACTTCCCTTCTTTCAAACAGTGATAGTAAATGGTATATCTTAGATTAAGTTTTTCTCTTGAAGGAAAGATAATTTGGTGAAAAAGTCAATTAAGACCAGATGATAATACAGTTCTAAGGTTCCTAAACTGTTGTGCTATCATCTTATAAAAAAATAAAAATATTTTTCAAAGTAGTTAGATGGGGTCAAATACTACATCAATACTAAGAAAAATTATCCAGCTAGAAAAATTCTGTAAGGAGCCATTATTAAACACTGACCAAAATTAAAGTTGACCATATTGATACAACAGCTAAAGTAACAATGCAATCACCTAACATCATCGAACTTCATTTTCCATCTTTAAATGGAGGTAATAAAAGTAGTATGTATGCTTCAAAGGAAATGTGCCTGAAGAGCAGTAACAATGAACTGGTATTATAAAGTGCTATTCACATAGGCTAACCATAAAGCACTAAATAACATATTAAATATGAACTAGATTAAACAAAGTATGTTGGTAAAGGGAACCTAAAGTGCTATACGAATAAAGTGCTATATAAATATTAGTTATCATTAAAATCACTACAAGTAAGGGTAATTAAAAATATGTAATGCAGTAAGAAGATGCAGTAAATTTTTCAGAATGCTATGCTTTTAAATGGAAGTACTCTATACAAAATGACATATTTATCACTTAACTATTTAATCCACTTCTCTTTTTAGAATCATTTTTCAGTTTTACTTCTGTGTTCTTAAAATTTTTTATCCTATGTGTCAAACAAAGCATTTTGAAATCTGGTGCAAAAGAACAGGTGTATGCTGGATACCACACACACACACACACACACACACACACACACAGACACACACACACACACACACACACACAATCTGCCTTAATTTACTTGTGTTAAAACAAAAATGGATACCAAGAAAGCTAGAAGAGGATACTTAAATGCCTCCACTCAGACAGAAAGACTTGTCACTCTTTTTAAGTAAAATGTTGTTAAAAAAAAACCAACTATAATCTACTATCACATGTTTTTCCTAAGCATTTTTATAATTTGCTCTTTCTGGACACATTTCTTAGAGACTATTTTGAATGTCCATGAAGGGATAAGTGGCAACCTAACAGAGCAGATAAGTCAGTTTCTAAGGCCGGGGTAATTGTTAATTATTATAGTGATTTGAAATTAGAACTCCAAGTATTTTCAAAGCTAGCTTACACATATTCACTACTTCATTTAAAGGAAGAAAAATAATAACAACCATTAAATACAGTGAAGCAATATCTATTTTTGAAATGTATGCTGTGGAAAAGAATTGCTTAATAATTTTACAACAACAGAAAGGTTGGCTAAGATAGTCTACCCTACAACAATCTATCCCCTTTTTACAACACACTTTTCTGCTTGCTTCATGCAAAAACCACAGTCGGCCAAAGTCAGTTTAATACCTCCATACTGTGTAAAAAGAAAAGCATAAAAATTTAATGAAATTCATAATAGAGAAAAAGAAAAAAAAAACCACCTAGAACTGCCAAGTTAATCACAAAACTGTTTTGCCTACTCTTTCTGGGTATAAACAGTTTTGTGTAAAATATGCAAATACTAATTCTCTAGGAGGGGGTTAATTTTCATGTTAAAAAAGTCATTGCTCTAACCTAAAATTGAATGCACAAAACTAAACAGGCCAGCAATAGTTTACCTTTTAGCGACTAAATTGTAAAACCACTGGGAGATATATAACACTGATTTCCATATACACTTACAAGTCTAATCATTTCAGCTGACTTTATATGCTATATTCACCTGAAGAACTGTTTTTAAAGTTTTAACTTGTGAAGACACTCCAAATGGTTTTAAATGGTAACAGAAAAGATATTAATACTGTCTATATGCTTATGTTAACAAATTTGTCCCACGTCCTCCAGACAACTGTCTAGTTTTTGAATTAAATTTGAACAACGCAGATAATACTTTAATTTGAAGACAGTTCAAAAACCTAGGCCGTATGTAGGAAATGTTTTGTTGCAAGTTATATGTGTGTTGTAAAAATTAAAATCCCAATATTACAAAACAAGTTAAACAGAAAACTTGAGCCAAAGTGAGATTCAAGTTATCTGAAGTAGGTCTCTTAATATCTCATAATATAAGTTTTAAAAGCAGCTTACATTTCTGTGATATCTACGTTAGTAAAACCTAAGAAATGAGTTGGCTACAGTGTCATAAAGAGAAATACAACATGATTTCTAGGCCCCAGATATTTTCCTTGCAAATTGGGACAGTGAAGTGAGGGATTAGAAAGAAACACTGTTAATTAAAGAGAAATTTTTACAGTGAGGTAACGTGCTAGAAAATCTCCCCCAAATCAGTTCACCAATGCTGTATTAACTAAACTAGAATTCTAATTGGGACCAGTCATAACAAAGTTTTACTTTGTAATATTTAATCAAGATTTTTTGAGCCCTTGATACATATACCAAGGACTGGTGGTTAAAAGATTACTGATATATTCCTCTGTGAGAAGCTCAAAATTAAGATCTAGTCCTGGTTCAGACCAGTTATCCAGTAGTAATATGCCTTAGAGAAAGCCAATTTACCTCGATGCATCTTGCAGTAACAAACCTTTACCTCCTTTCTCTCTTAGTGTATTTCCTGACTCCAGAGAGAAAATTTGGTGCTGGACCCCCCGAAATCCTCACTTCTAAGAACATACCTCTTGCACCTACCTTTCTGTTTCTCCTAATGTCAGAGAAAGAGGTACCCTTCCATTCAAGATTAATCCCTCCAGCTGTCCCCTTGGGGATATCCTTAAAACTCTTCCAAATTCTACTTCCAAATTCTCTACTGGCTGTTTGTCTAAAGGCTATAAGCATAAATCTTTCTACTTTAGTACAAAAATAGAAAATGTTCATTGCAGCTCTATTTACAATAGCCCGGAGATGGAAACAACCTAAGTGTTCCTCATCGGATGAATGGATAAAGAAGATGTGGCACATATATACAATGGAATATTACTCAGCCATAAAAAGAAATGAAATTGAGCTATTTGTAATGAGGTGGATAGACCTAGAGTCTGTCATACAGAGTGAAGTAAGTCAGAAAGAGAAAGATAAATACCGTATGCTAACACATATATATGGAATTTAAGAAAAAAAAATGTCATGAAGAACCTAGGGGTAAAACAGGAATAAAGACACAGACCTACTAGAGAATGGACTTGAGGATATGGGGAGGGGGAAGGGTAAGCTGTGACAAAGCGAGAGAGTGGCATGGACATATATACACTACCAAATGTAAAACAGATAGCTAGTGGGAAGCAGTCGCATAGCACAGGGAGATCAGATCGGTGCTTTGTGACCACCTGGAGGGGTGGGAGGGAGGGAGACGCAAGAGGGAAGGGATATGGGAACAGATGTATATGTATAACTGATTCACTTTGTTATAAAGCAGAAACTAACACACCATTGTGAAGCAATTATACTCCAATAAAGTTGTAAAAAAATAATAATAAATAAAAAGAAAACAAATTCTCACTGTGATTCCATAATTTCCTTATGCTTCACTGAAAGTTAAATTTCTTGAAAAATAGCACCATATACCATATACCTCAACCATTCACTTTCAAGCAGCTACAACAAAGCTTTTATCCATCAGAACACTAAAACCAAAGTTAAAGTCATCGTGGACTTCAAATGATCAAATTTAGCAGATTCATTTAGGCCTCTGAGATAGCTGACATTGTCAGTAACTCTCCTGTTTCTGGGAAACCATTTTTCTGTTGGTGATCCTGCCACTGCCTATCAGTGTTGTTTGCTAGACCCACTGGGCCCTCTTATTCCCTCACAACACATGGTAATCCCGGGCAGTAATGTTTGTTTTCACTGCTTCATCTACCTTTTATGCTGATGATTCTTCAATATATTGGGTTGGCCAAAAAGTTCGTTCGGGGTTTTCCACAAGATCTTTTGCAAAAACGCGAACTTTTGGCCAACCCAATAAAACTCTTCTGATTGGTAAGTTCAAAACCAAACTAACCTTTCCCCTGCTGTTCACTTCCTCAGGGAAAGATATCACCATCCCCCCAGCTGCCCCAGCCAGACAGATGGGCATCACCTTGGACTGCTTCCTCATGCTTCACACAGAGTCACTCATTAAGTCAATCGGGTGCTCTGGCATCTGACCCCACTCCTCCCCCACAGTTAGTGTTACTGCTGCAATAGTCTCCTGACTTGTTTTTGTATCTCTTGTCTCTTCTCTAATTCTTCTTCTATACTCCTACCAGGATGATTTTTCTAAAATGCTAATTTTATTGAGCAACACTTCTGTTTAAAACCCATCATCAACTGTTCCACTGGATAAAATCCATACTTTTTAGTATGGCATACAAAGTTTTCTATATTATAACAACTACCTAGCTTTCCCACCTTACTGCTCCATCTCCTATGTTCCAGCTACAACAAATTGCATACAGCTTCCCAGACATGCCAGGTTGTTGCATGTCTCTGTGACTTAGTTCATGCTGTTCCTGTTTCCTGGAATGGGCTTCCTTCCTGGCTCCATCTTCCTTGTGGATACCAACTCCTTCTCCAAGCTTTCACTCAAGTATTATATCATGTACGAAAAGCCTTTCAGACTCTCCCAATAGAACTTACCTCCCCCTCCTTTGTCTCTCCACTGTCCCCACATCTTCTAGTACTATGGCACTGGTAACACTTTAGTATGATTACTTATACTGTTAGTTATCATCCATCAGACTGTAATCTTCTTGAGGGTAAAGAACAGGTTTCGTCTACCTTTCTTTAGTAAGTGGCTGGTATAGCACTAATAAGAACTACACAGAAGTCAAATGCATTAATACATATGAAAACAGTGCATGTTTTAAAACCTTACCCAAAATTAAGGTGGTATTTGTATTTAAGACTTCTCAAATATAAGTAACTTTTTTTTTTTTTTTCAGTACGTGGGCCTCTCACTGTTGTGGCCTCTCCCGTTGCGGAGCACAGCTCACGGGCCCAGCCGCTCTGCGGCATGTGGGATCTTCCCGGACCGGGGCACGAACCCGTGTCCCCTGCATCGGCAGGCGGACTCTCAACCACTGCGCCACCAGGGAAGCCCGTAAGTAACTTTTTGATGATAAGAATTACAGAATAATGGGCTTAAAAGTAAGAAACTCATTAATTTACATGGTTTAATACTCTTATTTAACTCTAGAAACAGGAGTGTGAAATAATAGAAAAGTATACATATAGGTCTCTGCCCCTGGTTCCTGGCACAGAGCTCCTGAAACCCTTGTGGTTTTCTAAGTGGTAAGAGCACTGGGAGCATCTCTTGTCCTCGTATTTTATCTTTGACTCTGGTTCCTGAAGCTGAGCTCCAAAATCTCTTGGAATTTCCTAGGTGATAGGAATGTCTTTTGTTCTAGGGAAGGGACTCTTGGTGGGCTTCTAGATTGGAGATGAAGAAATGATGAGAAGCTAAGAATTTTCAGGCCCACTCTCCATTTTGCAGGGAGGAGAGAGGGGCTGGAAATGGAGTTAATAACTGACCATGCCTACCTGAAATCACCATAAAAATCCCGATGATATGGGGTTCGCAGAGCTTCCAGGATGGTGAGCACAGGGACGTGCTGGGAGAATGTCACACCCAGAGGAGGGCAAGGAAGGTCCACGCCCCCTCCCACATGCCTTGCTCTATGCATTTCTTCCACCTGCACGTCCATCCTTTATCATATCATTTTATAACAACCTGATAGGTAACAAGTAAACTGTTTTCTTGAGTCCTGTGAGCTGCTTCAGCAAATCAATCAAACCCAAGGAGGGGGTGGGTGCAATCTCGATGTATAGTTGATTGGTCAGAAGCACAAGTAACCTGGACTCGCAACTGGTGCCTGAAGGGGGGTGAGGGGGGCAGGCTTGTGCGACTGAGCCTTTAATTTGTAGGATTTAATGCTATCTTCAGGTAGACAGTGTCAGAATTAAGTTGCAGTTCACCCAGCTGGTGTCTCAGAACTGCTTGATGAGGGAAACCCCGCCACCTCTGGTGTCAGAAATGTCGGAGTGTGAGAGTGAGGGAGACGGGAGGAAAACTGGGTTTTCCTAAAACAAGGGTTCTTCCTGTTTTCTAAGATATCCAGTAACAAAAGTCCATAATTTCGTTTCGTGGCCTATTGTAGCTTGTACTACTCCTACAGCCAAGCCAGTCTTCCAAATACTGTCAAAATACTGTTTTTTAAAGGAGTTTTAAAAATTTATTTTCATTGGAGTCTCTATTTTTTTAAAACTTTTTATTTTTCAGTGAATAATATGTTCCAAGATAGTTTAAACTATAATACAGATCATTACTTCACCTTTACGGCATTCTTGAATAAACCTTAGCTCGGTTACATTTATATTCATTTAGGGTAGATGATATCAATAATTGAAAAAAAAAAAAAGATAAAGTCCCCTGGCTTCCAGAAGCTTACAGAGACGTGTGGAAATTCAGACGTGTAAAGATTAGAGGTGGAAGCAATACCATGTAAAATTTAAAAAGAAGGAAAGATGGAAGGGAGAGAGGGGAGGAGGGGGAGGGAGAGGGAAGAAAGAAAAGCGTTGTTCCTCCCTGAGGGAATTCATAATTTAATTCTGGAAAAGACAGGCAAAATTTATTACAATTGAAGGCAGAATAAGCCCAATCATATAACATGCCAGGTATGAATAAATATGTCTGAGAACATGAGAAAAACAGACTAATTCCATTTGTGAGGAATCATACAAAGCTTAATGGAAATAGACTCATACCATTTCTGGTATGCTTCAGTCCACTCCTAAACAAAGGAAAGTGCAAGGAAATTTGTAAATTATAAATGTATGTGTAAGTCGTCCAGGGCTACTGCAATTCAGAGCAATGTAACAGACTTCTAATACCAATTACTATCTCAGAAGTAATCAGATGAGAGAACTCTTTTACCTTCCCATCATCAAATCTGTATCTGAGCATCTACCCATACTTTCTACCTATTTGCCTATCAGAAAGGATGAAAACGCCCTTCTCTTAAGGCTAGTTTCTCCACTGGTATTCAGGATTACATCCCCTTTCACATTTTCTAGGACTTGAGTCCAGCAATTACCACCTCCACGGGACATTATCAACTTCTCCATCACCATTGAATTATTCCCATCAACAAATAAATATGCTTTAATATTGTCCATCTAATGTTCCCCTCCAGTTGCTGCTTCTCTGCTCCCCAGTTAAAATGTCTTAAAAGAATGGCCTACACACTCTCTGCTTTATATTCTCCCAATCTGTCTTCAACTCACTTCAATTGTGCTTTTGTCTCAGCCACTTACTGAAACAGCACTCATCTACGTAACCAAAGGACACCACCGTGCCTACTTTCTGTCCTCATTTTACTCTTTCTCTCAGTAGCATGTGACTGTTTCATCACTCCTCTTTCTTAAAATACTTCCTCTGGGATTTTCTGACATACCCTCTCCTGGACCAGGGCCTCAGGTATTTAGCTATAATCTCTCCCCAGGTGATCTTACCATATCTGACAGTTTAGAACAAAAAGGACTTTAGCCCTGACTTCTCCCCTGAGCTTAAGACTCATATATCCAATTGCTTACTTCTCAGCTATAGTCATATTGAAAACTCCACTCCAGTATTCCTCACCTCATTAAAAAGCACTGCTACCATCTACACAGTTGCTGAAAGCAGCAATATAGAAGTTATTTCTAATTTCTTTCTCTTACACCACATCTAATCCATCACCAAGTTTTGTTGAATCTACTTCCGAAATATATCCCAAATCTGTCCACTGCTTGCATTTCCATTATTACCATTGTTAAGCTAATTAATCTAGGGGACCATTAGACTGAGGTGGCACTAATGCCAGGGTAGCCTATGACCACAAAATCTAAGCCTGTAAATACTTCAAGGTTGCAAAATTGAAACCTAAGGACAACTAATCACAACAGCCAACTAGGCTTTAAACTATAGCCTATCAATAATTTCCTTGTTTTGCTTCTTCCTTTTCTCTATAGAAGTCTTTCCCCAGCTCCTGTTGGTGAAATGCTTCTAATGATTTCTGGCTAGGCCCTGCCCAATTTGAATCATTTTTTGCTCCAAAAAAACCTCTTAAAATGTTTAATATGCCTCAGTTTATCTTTTAATACCATCCTAGTCCAGGCCACAATCTCCTCTTTCTTGAACTGAGACCCTTACTCTCCTTTTAAAATCTGTTCTCACATTCTCTCTAGCTTAACATCTTAATCACTTATTTCTCTAATTAAATCAACATCCTAAACTCCTTACAGAAGGACAGCAGAATATGCCACCCCAAAATATGTCTCTTTGGCATAAGGATTACTTTGAGAAACTTCAGACACAGGAGTTCTGAAAACAGAGTGGAAGTTACCCTTTTGTAAGGGAAATATATTGGGTTGGCCAGAAAGTTCGTTCGGGGGACTTCCCTGGTGGCGCAGTGGTTAAGAATCCGTCTGCAATGCAGGGGACACCGGTTCGAGCCCTGGTCTGGGAAGACCCCCACATGCCACGGAGCAACTAAGCCCGTGTGCCACAACTACTGAGGCTGTGCTCTAGAGCCCACGAGCCACAACTACTGAGCCCGAATGCCACAACTACTAAAACCCGCACACCTAGAGCCCGTGCTCCGCAGGAAAAGAAGCCACTACAGAAGTCCACGTACCGCAACAAAGAGTAGCCCCCGCTCGACGCAACTAGAGAAAGCCTGTGCACAGCAACAAAGACCAAACGCAGCCAAAAATACAGTTAGTTGTGCTAAAAAAAAAAAAAAAAAAGGTTCACTGGCCTTTCTCAAAAAAAGAAAAGTCTGTTCGGGTTTTTCCTAAGATGTTATGGAAAAATCTGAACGAACTTTTTGACCAACCCAATACATTAGAAAGGGGATCGACTATACCAGGAAAAGAGCTATCATCAGGGACAACTTTTTCACCTGAGAGACTTATCTGCATGGCAGGGTAACCTTGTCTACTAACCAGTTCCTCCTCTCACCTTCCCTTGAATTGCATTCTGCCTCTGATAGCCCCAGATCTCTCCATCCCTTTTCTAGGCTCAGGATGGTATATAAGCCTCAGTTACCTGGCAGCCTTTGGAATATCTTAACTTTGTGGAGCTCATGTATGTATGTAATTAAAATTGTATCTTTTCTCCTGTTAATCTGTCTATGCCAATTTAATCCTTAGACCAGCCACAGAAACTAGAAGGGTGGAAGGTAAAGTTTTTCCTCCCCTACATTACCATGCTTGCAAGGCCCTTTAAAAGGCATGCCTGATCTCCTGATTTTCTCTCCAACTTGTCAGGAAACACTGTTCTTCCTTGCTCGCTCACTATCCCACTTAAGCTTAGTGGTGTTCTTTCTGCTCCTCCAGCATGCCAGTTTTATTCCTAGATGAGGACTTTTGCAGGACAGGACTAGCTCCTTGTCAAGTATTTCTCTCAGAGATGCCTTCCATGATCATCCTTTAGAGTATAACGTCCCCCACTCATTCTTTGTCCCAAGGGCTTATTTTATTTTCTTCACATCACTTCTTGCTGAAATCATCTTATTTCCTTTTTTGTTATTTGTCTCCCTACAATAGGATATTCTTATTCACTGTTGTATTCTCCATGTAAGCACATGGTCTCTCTCTCTCTCACATACACACGCACACACGCACACACACTTGGTATACATTCAATAAACATTTGTTTAAAGACTGTTAATGGAAAAAAAAGGAATAAATCTTCAACAATATAAAAATCTAGATGGGATTTAGGGAAGAAAAAACTTAGGTACCTGGTAAAAATTTATTATCCTGGATGTAACAGATGGGAAATGACATAAATATATTCTGCTTTTAAGAGTAAAGTCTTTTGACAATGGTAAAGACCATTCAATGGGGAAAGAATACTCTTTTCAATAAATGGTGCTGGGACAACTAGACAGCCATATGCAAATGGAATAAAATTAGACCTCTACATCACATCACATTAAAAAAAATTAACTCAAAATAATCACAGACCTAAATGAGTTAAAAATATAAAGATCCTAGAAAACAGAGAAGTAAATCTCTGGAACATTGGGTTAGGCAATGGTTTCTTATATATGACATCAAAAGCACAAGTGACAAAAGAAAAAAATAGATTAACTTAATTTCATAAAAATTAAAGCCTTTTGTTTTAAAGAATACCATCAAGAAATTAAAAGGACAACCCACAAAATGGGATAAAACATTTGCAGATCATCTATGTGACAAGAGACTTGTATCCAGGATATATAAAGAACTCTTAAAGTGAACAATAAAAATAAATAATTCTTTTTTTAAAGAACAGGTAAAGGAGTTGAATAGACACTTCTCCAAGGAAGATATAAAAACGGCGCAACAAAAATACTCAACACCTTTAGTCATTAAGAAAATGCAAGTCAAAATCACAATGAGATGCCACTTCCCACCCACTAGGATGGCTATAAAAAAAAGACAGAAAATAGCAAGTGTTGACAAGGATGAGGAGGAACTGGAACCATTGCTAGTGGGATTCTAAAATGGTGCAGCCACTTTGGAAAACAGTTTGGTCGTTTCCCAAAATGTTAAACATAGAGTTACCATATGACCCAACAATTCCACTCTTAGATATATACCCCAGAGAAATAAAAACATATGCCCACACAAAAACTTGTACACACATGTTCATAGTAGCATTCTTCTTAATTGCTAAAAGGTATAAACAACACAAATGTCCGTAAACTGATGAATGGATAAACAAAATGCAATATATTTATACAAT
Source organism: Mesoplodon mirus (assembly GCF_964341445.2). Classification (NCBI taxonomy): domain Eukaryota; kingdom Metazoa; phylum Chordata; class Mammalia; order Artiodactyla; family Ziphiidae; genus Mesoplodon; species Mesoplodon mirus. Next base: position 28,112,465 of record NC_138986.1, on the reverse strand, counting down.
GGAATCTTATTTGACAATAAAAAGTAGTACTCATACATGCTACAAATGGAGGACCCATGAAAACATTATTCTAATCTACAGAAGCCAGTAACAAATGATCACATATTCTATGATTCCATTTATATAAAATGTCCAGAATAGGCAAATCTATAGAGACAGAGAGTATATTAGTGGTTAGCAGGAGTTTGAGTGTTGTGTGTGTGTGTGTGTGTGTGTGTGTGCATGTCCCTACCCAGAAATGGAGAATGATTGCTAAGAGATACGGGGTTTCTTTTTGGCGGGAATGAAAGAACTCCAGATAGTAGTGATGGTTGCACAACTCTGTGTATATAATAAAACCCAATAAACTGTACACTTTAAAAGGGTGAATCTTATGGTATGTGTATTATATCTCAATAAAACTGTCATAAAAAATAACTAAAGACACTAGTAGGTTAATCTTTCTAGACCTTGATTAATTTCCCAAAATGTCATATTTTCAATGACTAGTCTACTTTTGTTAAGTACTAGGAATACAAAGATGAATGACATGAACCTCCACCCTCGGGAAGTTTCCAGAATAGCAGAGGACGTTCTCCATAAAGTCTTTTGCCAAATATGTGCAGAACACTTTACTCTTTGGACATTCAGACAGCATTACAAAAGATGGGTACGTAATACATGTGTTAAAATAAAGAGAAATAGCTCTGAACTGCTAATCAAGAGGATAAACTACTTTTTTGACTCCAGTTTTATATTCTATACATACTTAAGAAGATTTAGTAATCTTAGAGCTACAATCATTACACCAATCATTGCTATCAGGAACAAGTTTCCTGAACATCTGCAGCCTAAGTCAGAATATAGCTTGTTCTCCTTTTTCCCCATCTTCCTTCCCCTTGTCTATATTCTATTTCCTGTTGACTTGTGATAATTAGGTAAAAAAGTGATGGGTCCTGACTGATACTGGACAGCTCAGTGATGGGATAAGCCCAGTGTTTTCTGACACATTTCCTCCATAAGATGCCCCATGTGGAACAAGACAATAGGCTACTTACTTCTGTATTCCAAGCACCTGCCACATGGTAGGAGGTGTCTACTGAGTAAAAACAGTATTTCCAGTGCACTGACATTACATAAAGCAGTCTTTGAATATACTAATACCACTTTAATTCTTTCCCTTCTGGAGGTCTCTCCTTTCACTTTGTGACATATATAATCATATTTGATAAATATACGGATGTCTAATTATTCAACTGAATTTTGGGAACAGACAGAAGAAAATAAGAGGGAAGGACGAACATGTGGTGTTATTCCAACTCTTTTAAATAAAACTTATTTTCTTGACAACTGAGTTAAAGGTTGTACATAAAATAACCTTGCTTGTAGAAGGAAGAAAGCTGTTGTGTTGATAACATCCCAGATACAATTTAGTTGAAATTGATTAGTAATCAAGGGCCTTTTTGTATACCTCCATTTTTCAGACCATGGGAAAGGAAGTATGAAACACAGTATAAATGATCTAGAGCATTATCAGCACAATATATCATTGCCGTTTATGTGTGGCTTTACATTCATTTCAAGGCTTATACACTTTACTCAGCATTCACCCATTGGAACTGTATTGCTGTCTCTTACCTATAAAGTATCATGTAATATTTCTCTCAGAGAAGGAAATGATCTTGCTGGCCCTTTACTGAAAGTATATGCCAATCACTTAATATTTTTAAATCTTCAAAAATATGAAGCTACTTGCTGAATTCTCAAGTGCCAGTATTACGATTCCTTGATAAATCCGAGCTCAAATGCAGAAGATATGTATCAGATGAACTTTGTAAAAGTTCTATTACAACTATGAATGGTACATTTCAATTCTTTGGTGCATCACAATGAAAACTTAAGTTATCTTCCTGGTAGTAAAAACCACTCACTCTAGAGACTGTCATACCCAGTGAAGTAAGTCAGAAAGAGAAAAACAAGAATCATATATTAACGCATATATGTGGAACCTAGAAAAACGGTACAGATGAACGGGTTTGCAGGACAGAAATAGAGACGCAGATGTAGAGAACAAACGTATGGACACCAAGGGGGAAAGTGGGGGAGGGGTGTGGGATGAATTAGGAGATTGGGATTCACATGTATACACTAATATGAATTAAATGGATGACTAATAAGAACTTGCTGTATAAAAAAAAATAAAATAAAATTCAAAAACAACAACAACAACAAAAACCACTCACCTTTGCAGCACAGGCTCGTATCACCTCCTAAAAGAAATAGGATAAAATAAGTAAAGAAATACTCATAATTTCATTTAATAAAATATCAACTCTTTTTAACACATTCAGATATTAATCTCTTAATAACCAAAATCAACATTTGGGAGAGTGTTTTTTTTTTGTTTTTTTGTTTTTTTGTTTTGCGGTACACAGGCCTCTCACTGCTGTGGCCTCTCCCGTTGCGGAGCACAGGCTCCGGACGCGCAGGCTCAGCGGCCATGGCTCACGGGCCCAGCCGCTCCACGGCATGTGGGATCTTCCCGGACCGGGGCACGAATCCGTGTCCCCTGCATGGGCAGGCGGACTCTCCACCACTGCACCACCAGGGAAGCCCGGGAGAGTGTTTTTTAATCTAACACCTGCAGGTGTCACTCTGCACTGTTCCAATGAGCCGGAAAGAATATAAATTAAAGAGATTCAATGACATGATTTTGGTTTGCCAAAGCAAAATGCACTGACAAACAAGACTCTGGAGGGCCCACATGTAACTGCCTCAAGAAAAATTTGTCTCCTCAGTAACTTAGCATAAACACTAAAATTCTGTACTGGGACACTAACATATCTAAAAGACACACTCTGAACTGCAGTATATAATTATCTCTATAAATAAGAATACCCATACATATAATTCTCAAATTAATAATTTACTTCAGAGGAAATCTAATAGTAAACACTTTTGAGGAGTAAAGGATATGACTGGAGGAGCTACAGAAGGGGACTGCCTACAACTCATGGGAAAAGGCCAAGAAAAAGTCACTTTTGAAAAAGAAATTAGTCAAAGGCAACACAAAACAGATGACTTGTAAATTTGCTGCTAGGGAGACACAAATAATATTCTAGTCCAATTAAGGTTAACCAGCATATATCATCAGCCTAGTACAGCACTAGGAAAAAATGGTAACGATCAATGTGGAGTTTAGAAAAAAAGAACTGAAAAAGAACAGTGTCCTTTTGTTTTTAATCCAGAAATTTCTAAGGGACATAGACTACGTCTAAAGGATATTAGTAATTTCAATCACTAAAAGGAGACAGTAAAACTGACTGTGGGCATGAGATTCTGATTGCCTGCACTGAATCTCAGCTCCAATGTTTCCATCTGTGTGACCTTGGCAATATTGCTTGATCTCTGTAAGCCTCAACCTCATCTTCTGTAAAATGGGGATAATACTAGCATCCACATTATAGGATGGTTTTGAGGATTAAATATAGTGAACACGTAAAACACTTAGCACAGTACCAGGAATTCATTATGTCAGTTTCTACTCATAATTAAACAGATGTTAATAATCACCAATTATTAAATGGTGAAATCTCCTGTGGGGTAGAGAAAATTAATCTTTTTTTTTTCAAAACTGGCATAAAACATTTAAAAACCCATTCAATCCCTGTTCCTATGACTCTGCTTAACAATCAGCTCTGTGATCACTGACCCAGATATCAGGTTAATTTTTAAAAGGGTGAGTGGTCTTGAGTGCTCAAGCAGCTAGAGAGGTATACCTTCCATTATAAGATGTTTAAGTTTATAAATCAACTTTTTGTGGAACTGTTTACTATTACCAGGTACCCCAGATTCTGAGCAGCTCTGGATACACTAATAAGACCAAATTTCTGGGTTTGAAACCTTAGAAAGACATGTGTCACTGCTCTCAAGATACTGTCTACCTGTGAGGTCTTATCTGGATTGCAGAGCCTTTTAGGTATTGCTGCAGCAGCAGCACAAAGTCGGCTCTGTTAAGTATGAAACAGTTAAATGAGTTTTATTATGAGTAAATGACAAAGCTACCAAGAACAGAAAATTATCTATTTTTGGCATCCTTTTCTCGTTCATGAGTAAACACCTATGATAAATACCCGAGGAACTGAATTTATTATGCAATTCGCGCACACACAAATCACACCCTAAACTTGAACTGTATTTTATCAGAAAAACATTCCTTTTGTGGTTACAAAGAAAGGAGTATCTCCAGGGATACAGTCTTCTACAATATAGAAGTAATATAGTCGTCTCTATTAGACTTCTACATAGAAGACCAGTGACAGAGCCTTTTAGACTAAGTAACAAACCTAACTGGAAAAGGAATTTAGGGTCTACCAAAACACAGCTCAGGAAACAAGAGAAAAGGCATTGTGACAAAAGGTGAGAATCCAGTCAACCTAAATGCTTGCAAAACATAAAAAGAATGGAGCTTCCGTGGGAACAAAGATGACATTTTGTTTTGATTCCCATGTATACTACATACATTCTCAGAGAAAATACACCACAGATAGCATTTGAAAAAAAAGTTCAGAGAATTCTCTTAATACAGGAAATATATGGTTTTTCAAAAACCACAGCAAATAGACAAAGCTTTCATTTCCAAAGGCAGCCTCAATCTACCTCAACCCCAAAGCGTAATTTTTAAAAGGAAAAGTTTAGTAAAAGCTAAATAAATCAATGATTCTATGAGAAACAAGTTTTTCTCTTATAATAAATTATCAATTTACTTTCCCCTTGCCTCTATCTTAAAGAATATTTTTCTGATTTTATATTTCTTTTACATCTACTTTCATTTATCTGAGGATGACAGCTATAAAAGATGATGCAGGAGAAAAGCTACAAGCCCAAGGTGATTCCAGGATGTTAAGTTTTACAGTGTAAAGACTGACAGATTGTAGGAAACTGGTTTTTATATATCTATCTGTGAGTCGCTCTTAAGTCTGTAGATGAAATCATTTTGCCATGCAAGATTTTAGACAAGGGCCATTTTTTTTTCCTAGTGAATAAATATTTTTCTCTAATTTTTAGAACTCCATTTATCTATTCATACTTCCTTTTAAAATCTGGAACACATTCACTATTCAATTATTTTAAAATGTTAAAATATAAAGTCTTACAACACTGAAATATTAATTTATAGTAATATTATTCTAAAATTTATACTGATAAATATAAAAAAATTTCCCCCATATTCCAACTAAAGCTGAACCCGTTGTCTGAGTAATCTGCACTCCGGTATACCCCACACTCTCTAACTTTCTAAAGAAAGGAAAGGAGAGAGGAAGAAAGTACAGTCAGAACTAAAAGATGTCTCAATGTAGTTCCTCCCACGTTGGGTTTAAAACTGGTCAATATCCCTATAAAAGGAGGAGGGGAAAGGATGATATTTATTAAGTGCCAGGCACTGTGCCACAAGGGGGAACACAACAAGCCCGCAAAGTCCCTGTCTTCAAGGAGCTCAGGCCAATTCTCACTAAAAGAACTATTAGGGTCAAAGAGCCTAAGTATTTTTAAGGATGTTCAAGCTTCTCAATACATTTTACCACTTATCTTTGAGAAACACTATATAGTAATTTACCACCAACAGAATACCACGTGACTTTTAACCAAGCATCCTCCTCCTGATTTTCATCATCTATTTTCCAGTTTTACAGGCAATATTTGGTTTCTGTGGCACTACTTTTCTCTGAAGTGAGATAGAACTTTAAAATACATTTATGAGACATTTGTACCTACTCTTTTTGAAAGTACATGTTTATTTCATTTATCCATTTCTTTGTTGAAGTCTCACTATTTTCTTTATTATTTTGTTCTTCCATATTAAGAAGGCTGTTCCATTTATATATTTTATGTAGACATCTTCCCAGGTTGGTATTTGCTGTGTGTGCGTGTCTGCATGTTGTATATATGCGTATACACACATATACACACATATATTTTAAAATAGAGAAACAAGTCCGGGCTGATCTTTACAGAGATATCAAGTCAGGAAAGCCTAATAGATTATCGTAAGTTCAGTTTGTTTACTGCAGTTAGTGATTTTAGAACAAGTACCAGAAAGGAGCTATAAAAGTATAAGAAAGCCTAGTTTTAAGTAACTACTTCGTTCAGTGAATATTTATTGGCATGGCAATGTAAAACAGAACTGAAATGGTTTTAAAGTTTCCAACTTCTCAACTGCATAAAATAAGTAAACTTACTGTGACAGAATCAATCCTCTGTTTCACTTGCTGCATCTTCATTGAAGAATTTTCAGTGAGGACATAGTCATCAATCTGAAAAGAGCCCTGATGAGGAAGTCTAGGGCAGGTGCATAAAGCTTCTTGACTTTGGTGTATTCCAGGTAATGGAAATGTTCCATTGTAGCGTTTGAACATTTCAGCCTCCTGCTGGGCAACTGGAAAAATTAGTCCATAATTAGTTCAAATCATCACAGCAAAAGCATAATGAAATAATTAAGCCATGAAACTGTAGCATTAAAGGAATGATCAAAAAGTACATAATACATTTTAAATACTGGGTAATAATAATACAACATGATGAACAAAATGTGAAATTATTAAATACTGTAAACCATAAAGAAGGAAATATAATAATTTCATAGGTAACTTCATGTCAGGTAGTATAATTGAGCCTTGAAGGCCATGCAGTATCTTGGTCTGGTAAACATAACAGATTGGAAGGGGACTCTAACTTTGAAGAGATGCATACAGAAAACACAATATAAAAAATCAAAGGCATAATATAATAGAATTAAAGAAAACACAAAAACAATCAAAATAATTATTCACAAACCCATTTCCTTAAAACAACTGTTTTCATATCTTCATACCTCTATCTTTATTCATATATACATTTTATGTAAAATATCATAGTGTAAACACAATTGAACAGTTTTTCAATTTAAATGTAAGTTTTTGCCTATTTCTACAACTATGTAATTACCATTTATAAATGCTTTACAATGTCTCATCTAAGGAAGCGCCATAGTTTATGTATTCTCCCATTGCTAAATATTTACAATATTTTCTGTTTTCCCTCATTATAGGCTATGCATAGGTACTTTCATAATTTATTTTTTAAAAGAATCCTTTCTTTGGATTTAATACCCCAGAGTGGAACAGATGGCTCAAAGGGTGAATGTTTTTGATGACGATGATGATGATGATGACGATGACGACAAGGGTATTAGCACCTGTATTGTACTTTACGATTTTTAGGATGCTTTCACATACATTATCTCATTTGATCATTTAAATAAATGAATTTGAAAATTTTAAAATGCCTGTAAGTACAAAGGAGAAAAAGTAAAAAGTAGTCATTTAAAATAGTATTTTCTTGATTACACAATTATATAATTTAAAAATCCATAAAAGAAAAAATTGACAATTTTGGACTTCATAAAAATTTCAAACGTCTGTTCTTTCAAACTCTTAAGACAATTAGAAGAAAAGCCAAAGGCTGGGAGAAATATTTGCAGATCATATATCTGATAGAGCATCACGTGTATATAAGAAACCTAACTCTCAAAATTCAATAATCAGAAAGCAAACAAGCCAGTTTTACAAATGGACAAAAGATCTGAACAGATGGTTCAGTGAAGAAGATACATGGATGGTAAATAAGCACATGAAAAGGTGCTTAACATCATTCGTCATTAAGGATAAGCAAATTAAAACCACAATGAAACAGCACAACATACCTATTACAAGGGCTAAAATTTAAAAGATTGGCCATTTCAAATTTAGCAAGGATACGGAGATACTGAAATACAGACTAGTGGTGGGAAGGTTAAGCAGCACAGCCACTTTAGAGAACAGTCTGGAAGCTTCTTAAACATATGTCTGTGCTGGGATCCAGCTCTTCTATTTTTAGGTATTTATTCAAGAGAAATAAAAGCATATGTTTATAGAAACACTTGTAAACGAATATTCACAGCATCTTTATTTGTAATAGCTAAAAACTGGATAAAACCCAAACATCAACAGGTGAATGGAAAAACAAACTGTGATATATCAATACAATAAAATAATACTCAAAAATAAAAAAGAACTATTTATAAACTCAAAAACACAGATTAACTTCAAAGTAATTATGAGTGAAAGAAGACAGATCAAAAAAAGTACGTGGTATATACTGTTGCACTCATATACAATTCTAGAAAATGCAAATTAATTCATAGTGTTTGTTTGGCAGGAGGGGGAGGTAGGGAGAGATGACCAAGGAGCACAAAGTAACTCTGGGGGATGATGGATGTGTTCATTATCTTGACTGAGGTGATAGTCTCACAAGTATATAAATATGTCTTGACTTATCAGGGTGTACATTTAAAATATATGCAGTTTATTATATGTCAATTATACCTCAATAAAACTGCTCACAAAAAAGTGATAGGAGTTAATATTCAAAGAGTCCCCATAAAATCAATTAAAAATGAATAATCCAACAGAAAAATGGGCAAATGACCATTACAGAAAATTCACAAAAAGGAGAACTATATATTCAACTTCACTACTAATTAAGGAAGAAATAAGAGGAAAAAGGCAAATTAGAAAGTGATGTTTCTTTTATTGCTTGTTCAACTATCCCACTGTACCTCAAGATATTTGTTCCCACGGAACAAACTGAGTAAGGGTAGCCAGGTGTGTACTGAAGTGTTCCTTAAAATACTGAAAAACATATAATAGTGGAATTATGCAACAATAGTTGTTTAAATAAATTATGGTGTATTCATTTAAAGAAAGGGAATTCAGCCACTAAAATTATGTACAGATGTATAATTATCATGATAGAAAATTGTTCATAATATATTATTAATTGGAAGAAAAACATTTATAAAGCAATAAAATGAATATACAAAAGGATGAACACTGGTTTTTTTAGTTATCAACCTTGGTTTCACGAAGCATGAATTTGAAATAGCACCTACAAAAAAATTTAGGTCTCTGACCTTTATATTCATGTACTACTTCATTCACGTGTTCTAAGTGAAGAACAGCTCAATGATAACTGGGGCTCTCTACCTGCAGACCTTGATGGTGGTAAGAACCAGGGGACGTAATTGAGGGAGAAGACCTGCTTACAGCCCACCCTTGCAGTGATACACGTTTCTCAGTACCAATGACTGTTTTCAGATGGAAGTGTAGCCGTGTCTACACTTAGATTTTTGTGGGTCTGACTACTATTTTTCAGTATATAGTTTGGACTTCTTTTCATAGCACTCAGAACATTTACTTACCTCAAATAAAAGATTGTTTAAAGAACAAAGAGGAACTTTGAACCTGTAAAAGAAGAGTGCTCAATGGACTGGAGGTTTAACTTTAGTAGATGGGTCAGGGATGAATGAATCAACACGTACAAATCACGTTCCATGATCTTTGCCTGATTTGCTTTTCAAAATTGTCCTCTTAACATTTCATTGGTTTTTGCTACTATGAATGGAAAGTGAAACTGGGTTTAACTATTTAATGGCATTTTCTGACTCCCTATGTTTTTGTACTTGACAGATACACAACTACAATTTCACCTCAAGCCCTAAGTGGGTGAGTACGCGTTAGAAGCACAGAGGCTGATATAAGCAACAGTTACAAGGGACAGTAGGATTTGGGTATTAACCTTACTCTTTTTGCCAAACTGTATTTTCTAAGTATTATGCTATGCTAAACATGTATTATTTTCCTTTTTTAAAAAAGGAATTTATTTAACTAGTAAAAAATAACCAAAGGCAATTGCCTGAATATTTATCTGTTTATTTTTCCAGGCATTAAGGATGCCTTTCAGAAAAGATTAAAATGGCTTAAACGGATGCAGATGACAAAAATAAACCCCAAACAATAATGAATACTTGTTTCTGTTGTCTAAAGGGAATTTTCTATACAAAAGCCATCTGACTGAATTTCAAGGAGGCAAATTAACACCCTACTTTATCTTTAGCACCTCTAGTTCTGTGAAGACAGCCATAAAAAAAAAATCTGCAGAAGTATTCATAAAGACCTAGTTTCTCAGATACTACAAACTACAAACAAGCTGCGATCAGTTCTTGCATTCTTTCCCCTCCCCAGCCCTCCACAAATACCTATTTGTGTAAGACTATACAGATTATTTCCCTGTAAAATAGGTTATAATAGATGATTTCTGAAATTCCTTCAAGCTCTATGCTTCTAACAGTTCAAAGCTTTCTAAATCATTTTCATAGAGGCCATGGTTAGAGAATGATGTTGCAATTAGGTAACTGTATTTCTTCACTTAGTCATTTTCTCTTCCTTGTACTAATTTAACTTTGTATGTTTAAAACTTAGCTCTAACCTAACTAATACGTTTAAAACTCACAATTTTAAGTCTCATCCCTATCCTTTCATGACTCTTAGAGGAGTGCACTAGAGCAGCCTCTGGGAATACAAAAACACTGCCCCGCTCTTGGGGGTCTGAATTTTTGGAGGTCAATAAGAAATTACTGCTATGTGCTAAGTGGTACAGCACAGCAATAGACATGGTGCTGAGAACACAGAGGTGGCAACTACATTTGCTTAAAGGAAATGTAATTTCCTTTCCTTCCTATATCCATCAAAATACTTCTAAATTTACTTACTATCACCTGTAATTTGGGATTCTAGACTTTACACAATTTAAAAAATTCTTTAAATGTTTTCATAACTGACCCTCTTTCTTGATTTATATAGTAAGTTCAGTGCTTCTCTGTATGTTCTGGCCTTAAACAATTATAAAAAAATAATGTGGTTTTCCTCAGGAGATCTTTATCTTTATAGGAGGAAGAATGGAGGAAATAAGATATTTCAATTCTGTGCCCTTTGCATTTGAAAATAATACAAGGTTTGTTATTATTAAAACCTATGTGTACTTATGTTATTGACTTTATAATAAAGTACAACTAAAAAATAGCATGGTCTTTTTCTTACACTATATTAACAGTAATATTTCTTTGTGGTTCAACATTTAATACCTTTGGTCAATCTGCTATTACACATACCCATGTTACTGTGTATAGTCATCTTACTGGATACCTAATTTACTTATCAATATTTCTATTTCTAATGACAATATGATTACTGTAAGCTGGTAGGTCTACTGCTCTAGTTTCCTGGCATTCAGCAGTTATGCAGCATCCTCCTTCTCTTCCTCTCACACTTGCGGTGTGAAGAGAATCTCTGTGGTCTGAATGTTGTGTTCCCCTAAAATTCCTATGTTGGAATCCTAACCCCCAAGGTGATGGTATTAAGAGGTGGGGCCTTTGGGAGATGATTAGGTCATGAGAGCAGAGCCCTCATGAAAGCGATTAGTGCTCTTATAAAAAAGACCCCAATAATGTCTTTAGCTGTACCATGTGAGGGTACAGCTAAAGGTGCTGGTTATGAACCAGAAAGTGAGTTTCCATTGGACAAAGAGTCAGTGCTTTGATTTTGGACTTCCCAGACTTCAAAACTGTGAGAAAGAAATTTCTGTTGTTTATGAGCCATCTAGTCTCTGCTATTCTGTTATAGCAGTCCAAATTGACTAAGACAAGAATGTTCAAGGGCTTATAATTTTTTTATTGTATTTCACTGGGCCTGACTTGTTCCTGCTTCAGCGAATCTTAAGAAACTGCGTCAATGGATCAAAGAAGTTCTACTGAGTAATACTTCAATTCTAGTAGCCTGAGTGTATTTCAGGGCCTGTTCATAATATTATATTTCTTGAAATATTTTATATGTCATGTAGAACTTATAAAGTGTCACTAATAAAACTTCAAAAAGCTATACAAGAAAGTGTAAAAGACTCATGTCTCATAGCCAACCATATGGGAGATGGTCTACCATCATTCAGCAAATCTGTTAGCTGAACATCAAAAATATAATAAACTATCTCCAAATGCCCTGAAGTACATGCATTGTAGTTTTGTTGATTTCCTATTCCATTATCAATCATCACACATCACGCTATTCAACTGAAAGTGTGGGACATGTATACTGCTACAGAAAATAGCTAGGATTTCCCTACTGCAGCCTGCTTCATATATCTATGCTCCACGCCTTGCTTTCTAGTTTCATTTTATCCTTTGATAAAACACTGAGATAAAATAAAACAGGTATTATTTTAATTTTTCAGGTGAAAAAACAGATACAGAAATGATAAATTTTTTGACCAGGGTCAAATAGAAGGTGATGGCATTTTGTCTAGGACCAAAATGCTCTTATTCCTACTTCCGTCTTTCCCTCCACACTGTTGTCTATTTTGAACTGTACCATTTTTTCTTTTGGGGGGCAGTGTATTTATTTTTAATTAATTAATTAATTAATTAATTTTGGGCTGTGTTGGGTCTTTGTTGCTGTGTGCAGGCTTTCCCCAGTTGCAGTGTTGCAGTGCACGGGCTCCAGGTGTGTGGGCTTCAGCAGCTGTGGCACGTAGGCTCAGCAGTTGTGGCTCATGGGCTTCAGAGAGCAGCCTCAGTAGTTGTGGCGCACGGGCTTAGTTGCTCCACTGCATGTGGGATCCTCCCGGACCAGGGCTCGAACCCGTGTCCCCTGCATTGGCAGGCGGATTCCCAACCACTGCGCCACCAGGTAAGTCCCCTGGAGGCACTTTAGAAAGCACCAATGTAAGCATAAGAAAATGCCTGGGTGAGGAATTCAGGGCTCTGGTTTGTGCTCAAAGCCATTAAGTTGACTATGTTTTCCATACGCCCTGAATCCTTGAATGACATAAGCTTTCAATGAGAGTATCCCTCATGTGTGGAATATTAAAACAGTTGCTTCAGGATATAACCAAGAAATAAGTAGCTTCAGTATGTCTTAAAATTTGGCATTTCTATCTCAATTTCTCCTACTAAGCTAATAATAGATATCTAAAACTCTAACCTACAATCAGTTATATATGTTACTGCTTAGTCTTATCCAAGTATGAGGATTACAACATCTGAGTTTGCTTTTGAATCATTCATAATTAGTACTTCAAGAACACCATTAAATTATACATACAACTACAGATGTTAAATTTATTTCCACTAGACATTACCTTATTGCAAAAATAGTGTAAAAGTAGTTACATTAAAATTTGACATTACATAATAAAGAAAAATCATATTTTGGACTATATTGAGAATATAATGGCTTAATGCATTATAATTACCACCAACATTTGTAAAGGAGTGAACAATTAATGATACTAGACAACCAAAGCTCCTTTTACTCTTAAGGGGTCTTCCTAAATATTAAAATTGAAAACAAACACTACATTTCACCACAGGCATATCTGGCTACCTTCTTAAGTTACTTCATGAAATAGGAAATGCAAAGACTAAATAAGTAGCTGTGGCAGACAGCTTAATGTTTTAAGAGCATAGGCTCTGGAGTCAGACAGCCTGGCAAGCATCGTCATTTTACCAATTGTGTGACCTCAGGCAAATTACTTCATGCTCCCTGTGCCTCAGTTTCATCTGCAAAATGGGGATAATAATGGCAACTATCTTGTGGGGATTTGGGAGAACTGTATGAGATAATGCATGTAAAATGCTCATGAGAGTAGGGGATACTTACTAAATAAATAAATAAATGCTTGATAGCATAAATACTTGATAAATATTAGTTACTACTACTACCACTATCATTATTAGCCCCAAATTTACTAACTGATCACGCCTTTCATTCTATATTTTTATAAAATGTAAGGGGAAAATGCTATTCTATGGGATTTTAAATTCTTATTTCACGTATTTATTGCACATCAGTAATATAACAGGTAGGATGTTAGACACAGGGCCTTGTAAACACCATGGGTTTTTTGTTACTGAGCAAGTTGTATAGGAATGTAAAGGTATATATTGCCCTGAATTCTGGTAAAACATGTCACAATGTGAAAAATAAACCTATCAACAATGATGATGCAGGTGATCATTAATAAATATGAGTTCTATAAATAAAATCATGTTTAGTGTCAATGGTAGACTGCTTTTCAGTTTAACTAAAATTCTCCCAGAGGTTTAATTAACTACTTAGGAAGCACAGAAGATTGGAAAAGAGCATGGTTCTGATTCCTGGGTTTCACAGCGCTGTTCAACTTGGCACACAATAAATGCTCAATGAAGATTTGTTTTACCTGAAACACTATGACTGAAAAGCACTCCAGAGTTAATACTGATTCACAGGAGATACTGCCACCTAGTGAAAAATTAGGCTCATTACCTGGGATTACCGTATAATGCTGAGAACTTCCCAAATTAAGACTTGATCCTGCTTAAAATACTACATGTATATTCAATATGTGCCAGTATTCAGACTAGGTACCAGTAATAAAAAGACAGATAAGCCTCCAATTCTGCTTCCCACAAAGTACAGACAATATAAAGAAATCACATACTCCACGGAGAGGCATAGAATAAATGGTTTTGTAGGAAAAAAAAGTTTGCATATTAGACAATCAAAAGCTAATATTTCAGGAAATCTGCTAAAAAGGCAGTTTAGTGTAGCAAATGAGAGCATGGACTCCAAGTCCAGCCTGTATGGATCCAAGTCCTGGCTCCCATAATGGGAATAATTATAATACCTATCTCATAAAATTACTGTGAAAACTTTAAAAAATATGGGTAAAGTGCTTAAAATAGCACCAGGAACATGGAAAATGCTTTGTAAGTATTAGACATAATTATCATTAAATGTAGAACAGGATCCTAGAGATTGAGGTAGACAAGTATTGATTAATAACAGAACATTAATTGCTGAAGTCTAGCTTCATAAATTTAATTCATTAGAAGCCGTTTCTCTGACTAGTACTCTGTTATTATGGGAATCCTAAAAGTACATTATTTGTGGTACACTGTGACTAAATTTTGTATTACTAGATGATTAACCCTTTCAACATCAGGCAAATAAAACTGCCTTCTGAAAGTAAAAATCATATTTCTTACCAAAAAAAGCAAAAAGTCAGTAGAATGAAAGACCCAAAAGACCACAACCTGAACACATGCTTAACAGGGAAAGATGCTTGCTGACTCTTCACAGATTTTGCTAGAACTGAAAGATGGATGATACATTTAGCTACCACTGTGGTCTCATTCACAGCTTATTTAACTGATAAAAAAAAAATGAGCTTACTCCATTTTCCTTAAAAATTGCCTAAATGTATCAGCTGCTCTGATAAATACTATCTAAAAAATCATGTAACTGTCTTGTATCTTTCAAATTTTTTACCATTAAAACATTTATGTAAAACTACTTGTAAACTTTATTTTCAGACAAGAAAGTGTGAGCAAAATAGTCCTGTGTTAAAAGATAAATAAAATATAAGGCAAAGTATAATAGGTCAGTAATAAATGTTATAATTTTCATTGAAAAAATTTTAAGACTTCATGATTCTGGCCTGTATTTAATGAGCAAAATATTTTAGAGTCTGAAACAACTTTCCATTTTTTCATGGTTATATACCATTCACAAGAACTGTGCTAAATCCTGGATTGCTTGAGATCACATTAACTTTTTCCTAAACTGCTTCTTTTTAAAAATAGGCAGCAAAGATTTGGGAAAATGTATTGAAACATTTTGAGTTTTGTTTGTAAAGGTGTGTTAGTATATCAAAAATTGTGTTCTAAATACACTGCACAAAATATTTTTATTTAATATGTGTATTAATTGAACATTTAAATTTCTAAAACACTCATGGAAATCCCTCATTTACATTAAGATACTGTGGACATAATGTTCTTAACTTTATGCATTTATTTTCTAATACAACTGACCTAGAAAGGTACACACTCTAAAAAATAAAAGAAAAAGGCTGACCAACAGAAAGAGTGAAAGAAAGGGAAAAAAACCTTTTTTTCCATTTCATTCCACACAGAGAGGCTTATCAGCATATTAAAATATACGTTCCCATAGAGTTAAGTGTATACAGGTTGGATGAGCACGGTAACAACCCACTTTATCCTTTTTGTTTGTTTTAGTATAGTGCTTATCAACTTACAAAGTACTTTCACAGTCCCTGTCTCATAGCACCCTCGCAAAAAAATCTCTTAGGTAGGACAGATATTAGTAGTTGTAGGACCATTTACTAGATAGGGAAATGGAGCTTCAGGAAGGCAAGAGGCTTGTGCAAGGCCACTAAAAAAACAGAGCTGAGCCTAAAAGTAAATGTTTTTGAACTCCTAAGCACTTGGCTCTTTCTACTTATGCTTCTAGAATGGACTTCTTAGTCTAAATGTCTATTGTCACAAAACCAAATGGACAAACCTAACTGGGCTAAGCTACTGATGAACTTCTATCAAAGACAAAAAAATAAACTAAAGAAAAAAGATGAGACTGGAGCTTTAAATTGCATTTTGTAGTGAAAATTTCAAAAGCCTAAAAAGCAAAATAGAAATTCAATGAAAACTGTGGTGAAACTTCTGAAGAGTTTGAGGAAATTAATTGAGTGCCTATTTCCTATATAACAGTTCCCATTACAAAGTAAATAGGTATGACTCTTCTCCTTTCTGTGAAGATTTAAAACGTATAAAAGAAAGACCTGTTTCAGGACATATGTTTGAACTAGACAACAAACTTGGGCACTGGATGATTTGAGAAATCCACTTGTCTTTTCCCATAGTCAGGCAGTGTTTACTTTTGCTAAATTTGTTTGTAATAGCAAGTGGTATTGTGTTGTTTAACAATTCCACCATCAGTAATACTGTTCTGTAAATCTGAATATGTGTCAGAGAAGTTTATTATTTCTTCTTTGTAAAATTCTTTAAAACAGGATAAATCTCAATTTTACATATTTCCTAATATAATTCACCTGTAAAGGCATAATAAAATCCATACTACGATCCAGAACTTCAGGTTTAGAGCTTAACTCAATTGTCTAACACTTGGCACTTATCACAAACATTAACCAATTCACACTGTATTAATGCAGTAAGCTTAACCACTTGCATTTCATTAACTTAAAACACTCCGTCTAGATAGTGCCACAGCAATGTTACCTGTATACATATTTGCATATTTATGCATTTACGATGTTGTGTGGAAGCCATCTTAGCTTAGCAAACGCAGTGAATGATGTCCTGAACACAGCAAAGAGAGTAATAAGAAGCATTCTGGAACTGCAATTTTGAGAGTGTCAGCACCATCAGTACCATGCAGAACAATGAAATCCTAATGTCAGGACAAAAATTAAAGACATATATGAAAAATAGCATAAATCCAGATAATTCTAATAACGCCATGCTATTTCTGAAAAATGTGTCTGAAGTCTTTATTTCCTTATTATTTTCCAAAATTACAGAATAGTGTAACCTTAGTGTAGAAAAAGACGTTAGATTTCTAATTCCAGATCTCATTTTCATTGACGCTTGATTTTTTTCCCCTTCTTTTTATGTTAAGAAACTCTCAAAATTACAACCTATTTAAACTATGTGCTTTAGTAAAAAAGAAAAACAAAGAATAGGAAATTAACTCAATATTCAAGTAAATACATTACAGATCCATATTTCCTAAATGTTATTTATCTTTTAAATTTAGACATGTTCCCAAATAATTTTTAGGTGAATTTTATTTATTTAAATTGATTTACAAAGGAAGTGATGACTACCTTTCTGTGATTACAACGTAAGAGCACAACCATTATGTGTACTTTTGATGATATTTAAACTCCATAATAATAGTGCTCATGGAAAAATAAAATGTTATAATAATAATATGATCTTTTTAAGTCACTTGGCTTTCATAGTATATTCAAGAGAGCTTTGTTAATACAAAGGATGACAGTTTTCACAGAGCTCATAATTTCCGGTTCAGTCTAAATGTAAAGGTTACTCTAAATATTCTCCTCTTACCAAGTGGTAGACTTACCATGGAAATCATAAATATATAGAAGAATTGGCTCATTCTGCCCAAATGCACAAAATGCCACCATATTTTCAAGTGGATGATAAGCAATATCTCGAATGGGTGACTTGAATGGCAGGTCAGAATACATTGCTACTTGTTCTCCTAAATAAGAAAAGACATTCAATAATTTGTACCATCTCAGATACTTCTCATTAGAAGATTATTCTGTAGCTTATTTTAAAAGATTTATAGTAAGTAATGATAAAGCTCACGTTATTTACATGAACACCTTAAAAACTTATAAATATTTGAGTACCACTATATTAAATAATTATCTTTATTTTTCATTCTGTTGGCCCTCCTTTTTCTACTTCTCAGTCCAACCTCTTCATGGAGGTATTCAAGGCACAAAATAAAGACAAAGAGCTTGGAAGTAGAGAGACCTGACTCTGAGATCTGTCAGAGCTGAGCAAATGCCAACTAACAAAAAACTCCAGGGAGAACTAGGGGAGGAATGTCAGGATTAAAACTAAAGAAACTCTGGTTGGGAGAGGTTTAGTGAGGAATTAATTTTTTCTATTTTTCTTCCAGAGGCTGTTTGACGTACCATCTGCTTTAAAGATGCATATGATTATTAATGACTAAAAGAGGCCCACAGCAGAAGTTTAAGTTTGAAAATCAGAACTCAAAAAGCAAAGAATCCAGTTCCATGGATTAGGGAAAAGAGATTTATGAACACTTATGAACTGATGCTGAAGTATCAAAATACAGTAAGAAAAAAAAAAAAACTATAAGTGAACTGACTAGTCAAAAATGCCTAAAGGGAAAGGTGAAGAAAATAAAAAGCTGAAGTCAAATACTGCTCATTAAAGAAATTTTAAAGTAACTTCTATAAAATTCTTTCTACTGCTAAAAAAAATGTTTATGTAGTTTTGGCTTTTCTTTTAAAAAGGTGAAGCACAAATGAACTGCCCAATATAATAGCTTATGTTATTGAAAAAAACTGAATTATGGGGCTTCCCTGGTGGCGCAGTGGTTGAGAGTCCGCCTGCCCATGCAGGGGATGCGGGTTCGTGCCCCGGTCCAGGAGGATCCCACATGCCATGGAGCGGATGGGCCCGTGAGCCATGGCCGCTAAGCCTGCGTGTCCGGAGCCTGTGCTCCGCAAAGGGAGAGGCCACAACAGTGAGAGGCCCGCGTACAGCAAAAAAAAAAAAAAAAACAACAACAACAACAACAAAAAACTGAATTACAGTAAAATTGCTATTAAGTTTCAGACATCCAAAACTGACAGGAGTATGTTTGTTTCTAATAAAAATGTAGATGGTTAACCATTTGTATACCTAGTTGTACTCTAAATTCAATTTATAATACTGTGTTTTATATTACAGTCCTCATTAAATACTTCTCTAAGTTCAACAATATCTCATTACCAGCAAGGAAAGAATAAACCTTGAATTACAATGTGAAATTCTAAATCCATGAAGATATCAAAACCATAAAGAACAGAATTTAATATAAATTTAGACTGCAGCTGAATTCCATTATCAGCTTTCCAATTTTGAAAAACATAACTGAGAACCTGAAATCAGAATTTCCTTGAAAATTACTCCATAAAATTATAGGGGTTTTTTTTGTTTGTTTTGTTTTTTGCTGTACGCGGGCCTCTCACTCTTGTGGCCTCTCCCGTTGTGGAGCACAGGCTCCGGACGCGTAGGCTCAGCGGCCATGGCTCACGGGCCCATCCGCTCCGTGGCATGTGGGATCCTCCCGGACCGGGGCACGAACCCGCGTCCCCTGCATCGGCAGGCGGACTCTCAACCACTGCGCCACCAGGGAAGCCCCATAAAATTGTAGTTTTTATACTTCATCAAAAACAAAACAAAAAAATTTTTAAGTTCAATGAAATATTATTTACCTGTTTCTGGGTTCCAAACATATACTATACCATCCTCACTTCCAGCAAAGAGAAAAGTCCCACATGGTGTCAAAGTACTGTGAATCTTCTCTCGATAATTTGCTGCACCTACAAATTTCCTTGCTGCTAATCTAGAAACCAAAAAGATTTTACAAATGTAACCTGTCTTACCCATTTAAAAGACTGGTGGTAGGAAAACTTTTAAATACTTCATTTGCATTTAACAAACAACTTGTGAGAATCTGTTATGCAGGATACATTCTATGATGGATGCAGAATAAAGAAGAGATAGTCCCAGAGCTCAGGGAGCTTATAATTTAGCAGGAGAGAGAAGAAATGCATTAAAGTAAAATAGAAAGTGGATGTAGAAAGTGCCACAAAAGAAGAACAGAAAGAGTACTTTTCAGATTTGGATAGGAGAGATGATTTCTAGCTATGGAGCAAAAGACTACTTTGGAAGTAGCATTTGTATTGGTTACTAAGAAATGAACAGAATTTTTATATTCTTATATTTTCTCCATGTGATAAATTTTTAAAATCAAACAATGAATACTTGATCATTGCAGAAGTATCAGACAAAACATTATTGAATCATTTATTAAATATGGTATATAACCTTCCAGGCTTTTTAACTTATGAATAATAACAGCTAACACTGTTTTAGTGCTTATTATGCGCCAGGTAGGTACTATTATCATCCCTGGTTTACAGAGAAGATATTACATATACTGCTCTGTTATCTGCTTTTTTCAGTCAACAATGAGTCATGAATAATGGCCACCAAGTCAGAAAATAAAGATTACGCATTATCATTTTAATAGGCATATATTATATCATTGTCTAAATATATCTTAAGAAATCTTCTATTGTTGGATAACACTTAGGATGTTTCCAGCTTTCCCCTACCATGAGTATGATTTCTGTGAACAGCCTTGTGTATATACATATTTTTTGCACTGCCTCATAATTATTTTCTTAACATAAATAACTAAACCTAAGGTTACTGGGTCAAACACTTCTGCTATGTTTGTTAATGTTTTAAGTACGTTACATGTATAAACTAGCTTATTCCTCACAGAACATTTATGAGGATGGTATATTATTTCTTCCATTTGAGTGATGAGGAAAGAGAGACACAGGGAGATTAATCAGCTAGTAAGGGGTGGAACAGGCAGTATTTTGACTGTAAGCAGTTTTCTTCTAGAGCCCAAGCATGATCATAGGCTGAATACTATACTGCTTAAAAAGAGAACAACCAAACTCTGCAGGCCTGGTCTTCTGAAGTCTGGCTCTAATTTCTATTGGATTCTCTCTCGGCATTCCTTAGCAAGAAACCCATGCTCATACAAACTCACTCTGCCCTGAATACAGCTTCTATTATGCTACCTCCAAACTTTATTCCAGGCTTTTCAGGTTTTCCACCCCAGTGAGGACACTGCCATCTTGTCTAAATTCTACCCGTCCTTCAAGATTGAGCTCAAAGACCAGTCTTGCCACAGAGCCTTTAACAGAAGACTATATTATAGCTATCAGCTTTACCATTGCCATGAAAAATACAATCCTTTTATTATGTATTTATACTCATTAAAAATACTTATTGAGTACTTGCTGTCTGTTAGGTATGATGTGGGTACGATGTATAGAAAAAAAGAATAAGCAGATTCCAGTCCTTGAAGATCTCACAATGTAGCCTAAGTGTTTCGTATGTTATTTTGGAGGTAGTACAACTAGACTATAAATTCCTGATGAACAAATTCTGCTTATCATTCTCCTACAGTACCCATGCCAGTGTCTCAAACAGTTCTACATAAATGCTGAAGGGCTTAATGGTTAGCCCTAAAGTGATGACTGCAGAATAAACGAACCTGGATTACCACATTTGCCTTTCTAAATACAATAATGAAATTTAATAAAATAGCTTTCTCTCATTTGTTTTACAGGAACTTTTGACGTCAAAACCAAAGCACACCAGAAGTCCATGCTGCTTTTCCTAGAACTCCGCTTCTGCCTTTTACATTTTTACATTAAGAATATCTCTTTTCATTTGCCTCTTTTAGAAATAAAACAAAAAGGAAAAACAAGGATGTATGAATCAAAAGCCCTCTCATTCAGGCATGATAGCAGATCATAATACTGTTAAACCAATATCATAGAGATAAAAGATATTTGATGGCAGTAGTTTCTTTTTTTTTATTGTGAAAATAAAAAACAATAGACTACATCTCAGCCTAAGAACTATTCACATTTTGGGTCAGATAATTGTTGCAGAGGCCTGTCTCATGCACTGCAGGATGCTTAGTGATATCTCTGGTCTCTATCCACCAGATACTGGAATAAACATTCAAAAGTGTTTCTAGACACTGCCAGAGGTCCCCTGAGGGACAAAATTCTCTAGCTGAGAACCACAGCTGCACTTTATAAATATGAATTAAATCATTACTTAATCTATGAGCACTTAACCTGCAAATACTGAAATATACTTACATTCGGAGATCCAAAATTCTCAAAGTACTGTCTTTGGTATGAATTAACAAACGTTTTCCATTGGGATGAACCTCCAAGTAACTTATTGGAATCCCCTTAAACTCACTCTCTTTAATTTCCTAAAATGATTTTTAAAAAGATTATAAAATATTACCACTGTAAAGTTTGTCTAAAGTTAAGCCCTTTTAAGTGTACAAATTTAATTTTAAGATGTCATTTTCAGTTGCACAATACAGGATGTTTTAAAACTGTTAGCAAAATTATTCCGAGTAACTTCAGGTTAAGGATGAAAATAAAGCTGCTAAAATCTATTTTTTGGTTGTTATGTAACACCATATTTAATTAGTGTTTTTGTAGTATATTCCCAAACAAGAAGCACTTTCTACCAACATATCTTCTAACACTACACTGTCTATCATCAGGTAAGAAACTTTCCAATTTTTATAAATTCAAAATTAAGTATAGAATTAGCTCTCAAGTTCTATTTCAGTCTCAGATTATTTCTTCATACATCTATTTCCACTTGTCCTGAAAAAGGTAAATTATCAGCATCTTATTCTGAAATAATTTAGTTTAGATTGTAATATTTTTTTTGGATGCTTAAGGCAGCTAAATCTTCTACTTATAGAAGAAGACTATAAGTAGACCTGATTAATGATGTCAAGAAAGACACAAACACTGAAGGAGAATCTGCCTGAACAAGCCGTGTATAAGGACAATTTCCAAAGGTTCTTGTTTCGATTACCAGGAGAAAGAAAAAAACTGCAAATGCAAAACTGCTTAAACTAAAGTCTAAAGAGTCAAGAGAGGGTCTGCTTTAACCTCTGGGCAGAATTCTGAATTAGCCTTCTTCTCCCTCGAGGACCCCTTATTATTCTTGCCCGCTTCTCTTAGAGGGTCTCCTCTTCAGAGGTGGGTTGGCACCAGCTGAGGTGGGGTACAAACTGCTATAATCCTAGTATCAGCAGCTGAGCCCCTCCTACTGCTATTTGGTGCTAAAACCTGCTGTCAGCTTTTTACAAGTTACAGAATGAAGTCAGATACTGATACCACAGATGGGGGATTTTACTGAGCCCAACTACGATTTGGAGGTGGAGATGCACTGCTGAAGGTGTGAGCAATTGGAGCAACACTTACACAGATGCAAATGTGCAAAATCAAAACCAAGGCTGCATAACAAGTTAAGTGTTAGGTACAGGTTTGAGAAAGCTGCTGGTAGATTCAGTGTTTGTAGTATCTGTTAATGAGTTCCTTCATATTTTTATCATATTCATGCTCAAGCCCTAGTTCTAAAGACCACGCCCTATACCAAGGAGTGTGTGCAACAGCACATGGACACCTCATCTTAAGGGACAGATGTGTATAACCCAGCATCCTTCCCCCCACTGCTGGTTGAAGAGAACCAAGTAAGAAATCGCAGTCTCCCATCTGTCCTAGGACATAAGCTACTAAAAAGACATCCCAGCTCATTTCCTAACTTTCTATTTTCGACTGTCTCAAGTAACCACCAGGAGGCAGATTTCCAAGGTATATTTGCCTTTTGGTTACTATATTGAGGTAAAGAAACACATGATTTTTAATACAAATAATACACTCTGCACTGTAGACTCAAATGATTAGAAATGGTGCCTTTGGAGCCTTGCCAATCCTTTAGGTATCAATATGTAAGTAATTAGAAAGTCCTTTGCAAAGTTTGTGAAATTAGGCTACAACATGAATCCCAAGCCATCATTCATTAATCTGACAGACTAGATGAGAATGACTAAAAATAGAATAGACTGGTTTTTAAACAGATCTGACAGACTCAACAGATTTAGCTAAAGTTCCTGGAAATTCTTTTTCATGTAGAATGTCTTTTTTTTAAACAGGGACAATTATAATCTATTATGAAGAACAAAACTGAAGAACACAGGTATAGCATGTAAGACAAAAACTATATCAATACATATAAAAACAACTCAGGTTTAATAATTCATTTTGTATTTTTAACTTAAACATACTAAATATGCACCAACAAAGTTGCTTGGTATACAAGCCATCTTTAAAACACTCTCCTTCAAAAATGAGATCATTCATTTGTTTCTGCCAATTTAGTATATTTCAAATGAAACAATTACTGTGATTAAATGATAGGCCCTCTCATATTTATATAATCTTGATCACATAATTTTGAGGGATAGCACTGTTAACAAAACCTTGAGCACAGTGTTTTTAGTGATGTTATTAGACCAAGAAAAAAAGAATATGAATAGCAGAAAATGTTATTATGTATAGATGGTGATATACATATACCTCATTTTGCATAAATTTCAGTAATGGATCCCTGAATACCATAGGGCAAATTAGGGCTCAAAAAAAAAAAAAAACAAAAGCCTGGCCAAAATGAAGAAAATTTCACTACGTCACTATTATCAATTAGCCATCAGGAAGACATGATAATTGACTTCTCAGGGACTGAGAAAAACTTAATTTCTTTGAAAAGAATGAACGGAATGTCCTGACATCTTTTTTTTTTTTTAACATCTTTATTGGAGTATAATTGCTTTACAATGGCGTGTTAGTTTCTGCTTTATAACAAAGTGAATCTGTCCTGACATCTTAAAGTCATGTGGTTCAATTTCTTTTTCCCCATTTCTTTAATTAAATCCCCAAATATGAAATGGCTCTATACCTTATTTACACTCCAGTGACGCACTGAGTGTTGCACATCATTAACTTTGACATACGTATTCCAAACAACAATCACCCCTGTGCAGTCTCCTGAATACATGTGATGACCTATTTAAAAAAATAAAATTACTTACGTATAAATGTCACACAGGGGTTGAAACAAATATTATGAAATTGGGAAAACACATCCCAATAAAACAAAGAATTGAAGGGCTAGTAAAAGGCATTACAGTTTTTAAAAAGTCCAAAAGGCAAACAATCAGATCCTAACTATCTTTAAATGAATTCTTCACCCTTTTGAATTATTTTTGATGATTTATTTCCCTTTGTCACCTACCTGAATCTGAATACAAAAAGAAATGAGCATCTCAGTTTATGTGTACGTGGCTCGAATTCCAAAGCTAAACAAATTATTTGAAATATCCAATATGATCTGTATTGCTCACCTTTATTAACCTATATAATCTATTTTATATTCCTGGAAAAACATCTATACTCTAATATATACTGTTAGCATAATGCCTGAGACCTGGTAGGAACTCAGTAAATGACCAGGGAATGAATAAAATAATAAATAACAGGTGCTTCAGTTCAGCATCATTTCTTAGAGTCAAACCACCTTAAAGTTGAATGGGACCTCAGAGATCATCAGATTCAACATCATAACCCATCAGGAATATCTTACAAACCATTATGAACAGATGGTTGTTCAGCAACTGTGAATGTAATATTTTACACAAAAGTAGCTTATTCAACTGATGAAATGCTCTATATATTAGAATGTTCTTTCTAATTCTGAGCAAAGAAAATCTGTTTCTTGCAGCTTTGGCCCTACTTCTACCTACAGAGCGACGTAGAAGGACTTCTCTTTTTTCCACATCTTAACCAAATATTTGAAGAAATTCTTCATCTCTCTTTTATAATCTGAGCTACTTCTATTATGAAAGAATTTTCAGATGCCTTTCTATCCTTGGTTGACCTTTCCTGAATGGGTTCCTACTTATAAACATCCTTATGGTTGAACTGAGTACATTAGCAGTACTATCATTTTGATCTGGATCCCATATTAATTTATTAGAGCTATACACACCTATTGTCTGAAATAATAGAAAAGGTGACTATTTAATATTGAATTTCTTTATTCTTCCAGCTGACAAAATAATCTACATTTTATGTCCTTAAAACACTATCCATAATACTCATATTCTAAGATTAAACCTTTAAATTGCAAATCTCCCTTCTATATATTTCTGTACTAAAAAAAAATCCTGTTGCTACATTTAAAATATATATTTTCAATATTCCTCTGGGATTTCCACCCCCATCTTCCTCATTTTTACCCTTTACATAAAACGGCCCTTTAAAAAACCTACTAAGGGAATAATCACCAATCCAATGAAATATATTTTGCAATTTGGAACAGGACTGGTTGTTACAGCAAAGATTAGTTGAATCAAAATGTTTAGAAATTTATTGACTTCAAAATTAACTAACAATTCCCTCAGTGCCAAATTTATGCCAAGGTCTATCATATGATCTGCAAAATATGCATAAATCTAAATATACACAAACATATTTAATTTTATCTGATACATAAAGTCACCCTCAAGCTTAAATAATTATTATCCTAGTGAAACAGAAAATTTTTCAAAATTCTTCATGTAACGAGCCTTCAACTGGCATATATTCTTGGACATACCTTCAATATCAAAACAGAGAGAGTTGATGAAACTCTTGTGAGCGTCAAACTGTCGGATTAATATGGCAGGATCCTCTCTCATATCAACTTTCCATATACGTATCACAGAATCATAGCATCCTGTAACCACCAGCTCTTTTACAGCTGGGTGGAATTTAGCCGTGTAAACAAAAGAAGGATGAGGTAAAACTCTGAAAGTATTTGTATTGTTTATTTCATTTTTCCATATCCTGGAAAAGGATAAAAAAGTTACGTATTGCTTCTGAAAGGCAGACATTTCTCTAAGAACCAATATGGGCAATGGACTCTATAAAAGTAAGCAAGTGACAACAACCAATGGTAAATTTTATAACAATAAAAATAATGTGATGACATTATTTGACAGCCGAGTTCTTTCAGTTTGACAAAGCTATTTCTTATAGCTATTTTCAAGCATAATGTTTTATTCCTCTACTAATTGTAATCTATACTGTAAAATGACAAATGAATTGTAATCTATACTGTGAAATGTACTTGTATATGTCTGTACTTTTTAAACCTACCTATTTTTGGCATTGAGTAAACACAAATGGATAGTTGGTAAACTACTGCATTTAATACAATATAAGTAAAAAACAAAACAGAGGGAGAAATTTCAATGATTTCCCATTTAGGCTGTGTATATTGTTTTTCCAAAGTGCTTACAGTTGAGGGTTTAGAGAATAGGGTACTCTATTAACTTTATATTTGTAACTTCGAAGCATAGATAATGAACATAAAGATCTCAAAGACTTAGAAGGCACATTGAAATTACTATATAAATACTTGAGTAAAATAACATTAAAATAATTACAATATTTTATAGAAAACAGGCTATCTAACATCGAGCACTCACTTTATGTTTAATACTCTTGTTATCTCTTCCTTTATATAATAGGTGATTTAAAAGAAATTAATATTGTTATTGCTACAGTCTTGACAAGAGTAAACTCTAAGAGTTAAACTATCATGTTAGATACTCTGCAAGTCAATATGCAGGCAAAATCTAGGAACAAACAGGTGCTTTGTGAGTGTGAAGCACTTGATTTTTTAAAATTTAAGTTATCAGAATTAGAAGAATTTATTAATTTTTTAATATGGGGATTTATAGTTCATCCTTTTAATTACTAAGAACTGAAGCAAATTAAGTCTTTTTCAAAATTATCTATAAAAAAATAGTTGCTATTCAAGAATAACATTCTATAAGTTTTCTCAGCAGCTGCTTAAAATACAGGATATGATCTTTAATTACTAAGAATCCAAACTCATAAATGAAGGAAGTGAAAGAACATGTTTTCAAGTAAAAGTAAAGCATGTGTATCACTGCATAAACATTTTTACCACAGTAATATTTTCAATGAACATATGTAACATGAAATATAGTACTTATAGAAAGAACAAAATCACTAATTTGGAGGGAATATTAAGGAGAATGCTAAAAGATAAAACTTCAGTGGCCTGCTAATAAATCTTAGCAGCATTATCTGAAATACTATATAACAAGAAGAAATGAAGCAACTGTACCTTAAAAACAGCTCAATATAATTAGGACAGACACAATACCTTAAAATAAAAATGAAGCTTTTTACATAAAAGTGGAATTGGTATCAATGATGGCTTTCATCACCCAAGCAATGGTAAAATCCAAGATCAAAAGAAATGTATTAATGGGTTTGTGAAAAAAAATCAGATTGACCGAAGACAGAGAAGAACAGTGATACACAAATCTGTAAAGACCAGATGAACACACACAAAAATTATCAGAATTAGGAAAGAAAAAAAATATTCCAAAGTTAAAACAGTATGTGTGAAGAGAGGGCAGAGTGGGGCTTTATGGGCCTATTTGGGAGCCATTACACATGGACAAGTCTTTCTGATTATATTAGGAGCTGCTGATCTGTAGTGTCCTCAAATTATACTGAAGATAACTAAAGACGGAGATTTAGGTTAAGCCCATCTGGCAGAGAGCAAACCAGTGGAAAACAGTTACTCAGGAGACATGAACAATAACAGGTGACAGTGACCCCAGGGGATAACAGAAGACCTGGGCAGAAACCCGACCTCCTGCCACTTCTGAGCATTAGCAACTCTCGTTCTCTTCCTTTTGACTTCAGCTCATTCAGTGTAAGTATTCTTCACCTCTTTCAAAAACCCCACTGTCTTTTTCGTTCTAGCCACACTGTTTCTCTCTTCACTCAGTTAATCCTTCCCAACAATATTTTTAGGATGTAAAGAGTCCTAAATTAGTATCAACTTCCAAGCTACATAAAGAAAAAAAATATCCTTTACTACAATATATGCTGTGTGAGGAAACCCAAGTTGACTTCAAGAAATGGTAAAATCTGAGCTGGGTTTTAAATGATGACTATGAGCCCACCCTGGCTTACAAAAGGCATTTAGACGTGTGTTGAGTGGATGAGTTGGGCAGGAAGGGGAGGAGAAGGGCATGTCAGCATAGGAAGAGTCCACAGGTAACATGGAGATGCCAAAGAAGATAAGATGCTAAAGGTATTTCAAAAGATTGTGTGGGTGAGGCAGAGGGTACATGGGAAGTGCACAAGGGATGAGAAGGTCAATAAGGGTCATGCCTGTCATGCCATGCTAAGGAACTGGAACATTTTCCAAAGCGCAAAGATTTTTAAAGTCAAGACATTATGAAAGCTGGTTTTGGAAAGAATTCTAGCAGAGCAGGGATGGAGGAGCTAGAGGGTGAACGCTGGGAAAGCTTAGCAGCAACAGTTTAAGCAAAAGATAACAAGGACTTGAATTAAGGCAACAGCAGTGAGGATAGAAAGAATGTGACAGAATGTGAGACTTTTAGGAGGCAGAATTAATATACTTTAGAACTACCTGTATGTAGGAAAGAAACATGAGTACTACTCTGAGTTCCCAGCTTGGGAGACAGGGTGGATAAGGATGCCATTAAAAACTATATGAGGGCTACAAAAGGAAAACAAAATTTGGTGATTTCCGTTATGGATTTGAGGTGCCATTGGGCAATCCAGACAGAAGTGTGTAATACAAAGTTGAATTTGGAAAAAGAGAAGGAGCTCCAAGTCATTAGCATGTGAGATTCAAGGCCAAGGAGATGAGAGAGACCAGGATAAGCACACCAAACCACAGAAGACATCGAATAAAGGATCTTGGGGATAAGCATTTACAGAGAACAGGCGGAAGAAAAGGAACAAGAGAATGAGAATTGGTCAGAGTGATAAAAAGAAAACAGAAGAGGTTGTCAATGAAAACCATGACTTGAAAATATTTCAAGACTGTATTGTCAATAATGAAGTATTGCAGTGAAGGCAAACAGGGTAATGACTAAAACGAGCCAGTGGATCCGAAAATTAGTAAGAAACTGCAGGTCTCTCAAAGAAAGTTTATATAGCATGGTGGAAGTGAAAGCCAGACTAACTGGGGGAAGGTAAAGACAGTGTGTGTAGAATGCTTCTTGATGGTGTAGAAAGAAAAATAATGTGGTAGCCTGAAAGGCAGGAGGACTTTAGAAAAAGATTTCCTTAAGATAAGAAAATTTGAACATACTTCTGAGAGGAAAAAATCAATAGAGATAGATACTAAAGAGACAATAGAGATAGGAAATAAATGTAACAGATTAAAAAAGTAACTTTTAAAATATTTTATTGTGATACTTATTAAATTGGAAGGGGCTAAATTATTTTCAAACTGACATTTTGAAAAATGCAAATAGTTGACAATCTATTAAGCTCTTAAAACATAAGGTGCATATTCATTTACTGACCCTATACTGTGCATTGAGCAGCACCATGTCCTGGCCTCTGCATCCAGCTAACAGTGGAGACGGAATCCCTGCCACCAAGAGTTTATATTCCAGGAAAAATCTCTGTTGTTTAAGAACTTCATCTCAAAATATTAATTAAAGAGTGTACAAAATGATCATTTAAAGACAGTGAGGACTAGAAACATTATATATTACATAAACGAAATATATTTAACAGAATGTCTTTAGGAAAGACGTTTTCATTACTTCTTATTTAATCAGTGAGTCTGTATGATGCATGTTTATGATGGTTCCTTGATAAGCAAAATATAACTGAAGCATAAGAGTAGTTATATCACTTTATATTCATTCTCTCTGCTTTCTTTGAGGGCAAGCAGCATACACAGCGAGTACTTCTCAAGTATACTAACCTGGCAGTGCCATCAGATGATGCAGTAAGGATACAGCGATCATCTTTTGACCAGCAAAGATCATAAATGATATTGAGGTGGCCACACAATTCTCTCAGGAAACGTCCAGAAGGAATTTCATATACTAATGAAAATATTCAAAAATTAGTCTGTTTCCAGACAGAGGATTCTTAACCGAATAACATAAAAATTCATAATTTATAATAATTTGTATACCAGGTAAGCACTGTCTATAAGAATATTATCACCAAAGACATTTTCAGTATTAAAAAATGTCAAAATCGACTTAAAAGTAAGTTTTCACTTGCTTTAGACACAAGAATTTACATACCTAAAATTTTATAATGGACTACAATTAACAATTATTCTTATCTCTTCAAAGCAATCCTAATAATCTTTGATAATCAATTTATTAATCAAATAACTTTAAAAAATATTTATTTATTTAGGCTGCGCCGGGTCTTAGCTGCGGCATGCTAACTCTTAGCTGTGGCATGCATGCGGGATCTAGCTCCCCGACCGGGATCGAGCCCAGGGCCCCTGCATTCAGAGTGTGGAGTCTTACCCACTGGACCACCAGGGAAGTCCCTCAAATAACTTTTAAATTGCAATTCACTTCAAAGATTCTGTAATTTGGTCTTTCATGAATAAGGTACTGTTTTATCTGAAAATCAATCCAATTCCAACCAAAATTTAACTATTCGAAGCAATGAGAAATTTAAACTGTGCTATGGTGAGAAAAAAATTCTAATACTAAAAATGATAGACACTACTGTGAGAGAATGAACAGAGATTTAATCTAATAAACAAGGCATTGTGGTATGGCTATGTTACGTATACATACAATGAAATCTAAGATGACAACTTAACACAGAAAATACTTTCCAAGTCTCTACTACCACCTAGTGGTGAAACCAACTGCTCTTTAAAATATCAAGCAGTACACAAGAACTTCTGTAATAGCAAAATAAAGACCTCGGAAAATCTGCTTCCCATAAAAGCAACGAGAACACTGGCAAAAACTGTCAAAATTAACTTTTTCAGAACTCTGGAAATGAAAGGCTTGCAAAAATCTGAGGAGCATTTATTAAAGAAAACAGCTGAATCTTGGTAAGAACACTGAGCTCTGTGGTGTTTTAACGTGCCCTCTTCCCATTCCCCTCTCCCAAGCTCCAAAGTAGACTTAAAAACCAACAGCCTTGAAACTACGAAGAAAACCAGCAGCCTAGCAGCTACGGGATGGGGCAGAAGAGGCCTGAAGATCTCCAAAGCCCCACCTCCAAGATTTCTCACTGCTGGACAGCTGGGCAGCTCCCGGAAAGGCTCCATTTTCAGGGCTTGGCTTTATCTGACCTGGCTCTGAGCATGATCTGTGTGAAGAGCCGTAACTCTAGGGTGCATGAAGTAATCAGTGGTGTGGCTATCTGACACAGTGATACCAGGTGGGCCTAAGAAGAGGTTGACCAAAAAATTCAAAAGGAAAAACTGGGAATGAGATGTCCATAGGGGACTTTGTAAAGCTCCAATATATTCTGGGGAATCTAGAAGGACACGTACACATGAAAGGCTGTGTACATACTTGTGCAAGAAAGACCTGAAAGGCCCTACTGTGACTGCCCTGAGGACTGTGCAAGTAAACACTAAGGCAAAGTTGTAAACTCCCTACTTTAGAATTGAAAACATATCCACACACCCACACACACACCCCCACACCCACACCCACACCCCCACCCCCCCACACACACACGGCACTTCGGCATAGGCTGGGAGACCCGTTCCCTCAGGCATTTAAAACTCCCTCTCTAACCACTAGCGGACCACTAAGCTAACCAAGCAATGACTCCAGGGGTAAAACCTGACAAAGGATAAAGACCACAGAATTAGTCCAGGAACATCACTAAACAAACAACAACAACAACAAATCCCAGGTGGACAGATGGAGGGGGGGTAAAGAGAGGAATGTGATTTCCAGAGTTGCTACATTGTAATATTTAAAATTTCCAATTTCCTAGGGAGACACACCCCTAAAAAAAACCCAAAATAGTAAAGTATGGCCACACACAGGAAAAAAAGCAGTCAACAGAAACTGTCTATGACACTGGCTTCCTAGATAAAGACTTTAAATTCACTTGTATAAATATGTTCAAAGATATAAAGAAAACCACATCTAAAGAACGAAGGTGTGAGAATTATTTCTTACCACTTAATAGAGAATATAAAAAAAGACCAAGCAGAAATTCTAGAGTTGAAAAGTACAATAACTGAAATAAACAGTTCACTAGAGGGGCTCAACAGCAGATATGAACTGTCAGAATAATCAGTAAACTTGAAGACAGGTCAATTGAGATTATGCAGTCAGAGGGGCAGAAAGAAAAAAAATGAAGGAAAATGAATAAAGGTGCAGAGACCTGTAGGACGCCATCAAGTGTACCAATATAGAAATGATGGGAGTTCCAGAAGAAGAGAAGAAATAGAAAGGGGTAGAAAGAACATTCTAAGAAATAAAGATGAAAAACTTCCCAAACTTGTGAAAAACATCAATCTGCACATCCTATAAGCTAAATGAATTCCTAGTAGACACACCATAATGAAAAAATGACAAAGATTCTTCTTTTGTTTTTTGAGATTTAAGCAGTAAGTATATTTAAATTCAAGTTTTTCTTTCTTTCTTTTTAAAAAATATTTATTTATTTATTTATTTGGCTGTTCCAGGTCTTAGTTGCACATAACAAATTTGAGGGCTTTCATAATCAAATTATCACTACTATCAACTGACTAAAATTGGATTAAAATTTATCAAGAGATTTATTAATCCTTCATGTTGCAAAATTTCTATATTTAAAGTAGAAAATGCTTAAAAAATACCTTCTGAAAGTTTTAAAAATAAATTTATCTTCCTTCATTTGATCATTTTCATTCTATTTCTGGACCTACATTGTATAGCAAAGTGCAAAATTTTTCTAAAAGAATTGTTACTTTACTTGAGGAAATCTATTTTAATTTAGTAGTACTGGTAGATGACTCAAATTAAGATTTCAATGAATTTTAAGAACCAAGAAATATCCTCTGTATAGACTACAATCAGCTTAAACAGAAGGATTATTACTCACAAATAATTGGATACCCATCCCGGCTGGCACAGGCTGCTGCTAATATTCTTCCATTGTGGGAGAAAGCAAGACAAAAACATCCTCGCTCTCCTGCATTTAGTGAGAAGAGGTGCTTGTTCGGGATACGGCAAGCCTGAAAAACATACATTTTACCAATATAGATGAAGAAACATTAAAATATGAAAGCCAGCTGTTAACTTCAATTATTGTAGCTGTTGCAGTTTCTGGTTTTTTAAAAAGTCCCTTTACTGTGATGCAGAGGAAGAAGAAAGCAAGTAAGCAGAGAGATGGAAAACCATAGTAAATTACTTTCAAAGCAGAGAATCAGTTTCAATTCTCCAGAAAATTAAGTGAATTTATACTCCATGCCTAACTAGCACTATTCACCCAAAATATGAATAGAAAATTTCAATATCTGATACTCTAAAGCTGTCACTACCACATTATTTTTATACAGCCACAAAAATGAATGTATGTCACACCACCCTTATTTCATGACAGCAACTCATAAGTGATTTTTGCTGAATCATAAACTTGTTCTGAGTCTATAAATGCCATATAGGCCTAGCTGAAGTCCATGATGTATGAATATTCATTCTCTTCCTTTTTTTCTCTCTTAAAATAACCATTATTTGTACTGCCTTCCAAAATGTATTTTCAAAGTAAATCAATCACCTCCTATTGATTTCTCATTCACTAATTTTATTAAAATTCCTTCATAATTTTTATGTTTCATTCCTTATTACCGGATGAAACCAAAACTTCCTGTGCATTATTATCTGCTGTAGAAAATACTACTTACTTTTATTTGTCCTAATTCTCTCTTTCAAACTTTTGTGAGCCTTAGTTCCTGTGTTTCTTTCTTATTATTCAAAAAGTTCAACTGAACATATATTGGCCCCTTACTATATGCCAAGAATGTGGTACTTTATTACAAATGTCTTTTTATATATTCATCACAGTAAACCTGTAATTATTATTACTATATATAGCTAATAAGAATTATTCAGAGGGTTAAGCCCAGCTTAACAGGCCTAGTCAAAGATTATTGGTTCAAGGGCCCGCTTTCTAGATTGGTACCAGGTTTTTCACAAGTAGCATCAAGATTTAGCAGCATTATGAAGAGGCAACATTATGAGCAGCTACTAGAAAGGCGAAAAATCCAACAGACATTTATTAGGTGCCAATAATGTACCAGACACCATTTTCCCTCCATTCTCTATTGGGATGATATAGAAAAGGGAAAGGGGGATAAAAAGAGGAAAAAAATTGAAGGAAAAGTTAGGAAGTTTCATAACCACTTGCTGCTGCTCTTAGAGGAGGAGACGTAGTTAAGGACAACTCTGTGCCTCATCACTTAAGCCAAAAACGGCACCATCATTTTCTTTGTATTCCCAGAGTTTGACACTGTACTCAGAAGAGGCACTTGATGAACTCAGAAGAGGCACTTGATGAATAAAGATCCTCAACATTTTCAACTCTTTCCCCTTCTTTACTACCTTGTCAGTCACTAACTCACACTAGGTCTTTTCTTTTGTAGTTACCTCTTACTTCTCACTTTTGCCACCAATACCCCAAGGTTGGACCCTTCTCACCTCACACATCAATGACTGCAACGTCTACCTTTCTCTCATTCTGATGTATCCTACCTCAAGATCTACCTGCCATCGCCAGCGTTAACCTGTCCTAAAATACAATTGTTATCATGCTTCCTCCCTACCTGAAACCTCCCATTATGTCTCAATCCCACACAATCAAATATTAGGCTACCTACCATTTGAGCCGCTCCACAATGCGGGCCTAATCTATCACACCACTTTTACCTCTTATACAAACTTGGGTTTCCAGCCAGCCAAGTTTTGAGTGCCTGAGGAATACAACAGGTGCACTCCCATTTATTTACAACATTGCCACAATATGAAATATTCCTCCCTGTCCTCTTCACCCACTCCTAACTTGGCCATGCTTTAAAGTCTATCTCAAGCTCCACCAACCTGTTGAATGAACCCTTCTTCCACCACTCCAGATCACCTTCTACATAACTGCAATTCTCAAACTGTTTTAGTTTCAGGGTGCTTTACAGTCTTAAAAAATTCTGAGGACTCCAAAAAGCTTTTGTTTATGTGGTTATATAAACAGATATTTATTATATTAGAAATTAAAATTGAGAAATTTAAAAAAATATTTGTTAATCATTTAAAAAACAACAGAGCAAACCCATCAAATGTTAACATAAATAATTTCTTTTTATGAAAAATAACTATATAAAATGGGATTGTTCTGTATTTTTGAAAATCTTTTTAACATCTGGCTTAATAAAAGATAGCTGGAATTTCATAACTGCTTCTGCATTCACCCTCTTGTGATACCATGTATCATTTAGTCTCTGGAAAACTCCAGTGTATACTTGTGAGAGAATGAAAGTCAAAAAGAAAAACTAAATCATTATGGAATCATTAGAATCATTATGATCTTATTATGAAAATAGACCGACTTCAACAGGCCCCTTGAAAGTATCTCAGGACTCCCAGCAGTCCCCAAATTACACTTTGAGAACTGCTGATCTAAACAATTATTTTTATAGTTTTATTTCCTCAAGACTTCTTTGCAGCATACCTGACAGTGAACAACAGTGTAACCGCTTCCCATGTCCCCAACTGACATGAAAGGTCCCCAAGGCCACAGTCTAAGTATTATTCTCTCCATATTATTATGTCTGAAGTATTTAAAATTGATTTTAAGATGTATCTGTAAAATTAGCCTCAAAAAGTCAGATATCATGCAAAACAAAATGTGAAAAGGTCTAGGAAAATAGTCATTCTTTGTATATACTGAGTATATAAAATGAACCACTCTACTCTTTATGGAAACAAGAGATTTGCAAAACTTTATCAGTAATGCTTCTTGCCACTACAAAATATGCTAACCAAGTAAGAGAACTTTAGAAAAAGCTTAAATACAGGTCAACTTGTGGTAAAGGTATATACATATACCTATCTCTATCAAAATGTGACTCAGGAAGAAGCCAGGAGCTGAAAAAAAGTTCACGAATCCATAAATTGTGGATTTACGGGCTGAACTGTGTCCCTCCAAATTCATATGTTGAAACCCTAACCCCAGTACCTCAGAATGTAACAGTATTTGGATATAAGGTCTTTAAAGAGCTGATTAAGTTAAAATGAGGTTGCTAGGGTACAGCCCTAATCTGATAAGAAGAAGAAGAGACACCAGTGATGCACACACACAGAGAAAAGACCATGAAGAAGCAGTAAGATGGCAGCTATCTGCCAGCCAATGAGAAAGGCCTCAGAGTAAATCAACGCTGCCAACACTTAATCTTGGGACTTCCAGCCTCCAGAATTATGAGAAAGAAAATTTCTGTTGTTTAAGAGGCCCAGTCTGTGATATATTTTTATGGCAGCTCTGACAAACTAATAAAACTCCCCAGGTCACTAAAGAACTTAAGATAGTGCCTTTATGCACATGATAGGCACTTTATTACTATTTACCAAATGAATTAATAGAAAGACAAGATCATGGTTAAAAACAAGGATAATCTGAGAGTTTTAAGTAGGAAGCCAGTTACCATAGGAGCTGCTGGCGTTTTTAAGGTAAATGAGTAAATATCTAAATGAATCCAGTGTCAGAGACCACTTCACCTGCCCAGGCAGCCGTGTCCACTTCACCACTTCCTTTGAATCTTCTAATCCAGGTTCTGTGTCTACTGAACGTGCCTCATGGTGTTGTTCACAATACAATGGTTTACCCTTTTCTTCCTGAAGAGCCATCATAGAACGGTAAGATGGCTTTATCTAAATATGTATAGAAAATGAGAAAATGCATACATCACGTTAATCTTTTTCTCTTTTCTAGCATATATGGTTTTGAAAATATTGAAACAAACATTATAATATGAAAATGTTTTCAAAATGTAATCCAGAAAAAAATTCTACTTTTATTTGTACACTATTCTAAATAAAATAAAGCTTGCTTGAAATTACAGTCCTAAACCCCAAAGCCTTAAAAGTGGGAAGGAATAAAACAGAACTCCAATAGTTACATAAAATAGTTTTAGTAACTCTGTCCCTTTGTTTCCGCCTCTTCACCAGTACCTACCAGATGTTATATCATGGCTCTGACATTGTACTATGGTATCTCTGGCTTTAGGATCACGAAACTGATAACATAAAGATCTAAAGTTTTTTTAAATCTTCCATTTCTTAAAATAGTTTTAACTACACTCAAACCAATGAAACCAACCCTATGGTCACATTTTATAAAATCAACTACAGAATGTGCAACTGGCCTGAAATGTCTTATAGCAATGAAACAAAAGCAAAAGTTTCACCTCATTTTAGCACAAATGCTTTGCTAAGATATTCATAATTTTAACCTATATAAAACAGAAGTAGAAATATTACTTATTGATTATTTAAATAATATTGTAAAAAAATGTGCCTGTAATTCATGGGTCTGCAAGCTATGGTCTGGGCCAAATGTAGCCTGATGATGTTTTTGTAAATAAAGTTTTATTTGAACACATCCAAACCCATTTGTTTAGTTATCACCCACATATGTCTATGTAGCTACTTTCACGTTACAAAGGCAAGGTTGAATGGCTGCAACAGAGACTGTATAGCCTGCAAAGCCTAAACTATTTACTGTCTGGTCCTTTATGGAAAATATTTGTCAACTCCCACTTTAAATCATTCTCTTATCTTTAATTTTTAAGGATCAGTATTATTTTAAAAAATATATTTTTTCCTAAAGCTGAAATCTATACTTAGTACTTAAAATTCATTTAAGTATCTTGTAAGTATCAGCTATTACAGGCTTAATATATAATCTCTGAAGGTCCCTTTCTATTTCAGAAGTCTATTAAAATAATTCTAAAGACTTTACTTTTTTAGAAATAGAAACATGTCACCATTTAATCTCAACAATGGAAGATATATTTTTTGCATGTGCTATTAACTTACACTTTCTGGAACTTTTAGTCCTCTTACTGTTACATACAACGTTGATGGATAAGGATTTCTTGGACATTTTAACCACCACTCAAAAACCTCGATGACATTTGATTGGGATCGAGGCTTTGTGGGTGGGTAATACAGCTGCAAGCGAAGTTTTGAATTGATGTTTACATTTCCATTGGCTCCTAGAAGCTAAAAATAAGAATTCAAATAAAATGTTACCTTCATTGAAAATACATCCAATAAAGCAATAGTATATAGTCAAAAACTCATTTTATAAAGATTAACATGGCATGCTGAAATTCTTTAGATTTGTAAAGCAGAGGAAAGAACACTGACACAGTTGGTCAAGCACAGTTCCAGGTCATTTTGACAAGATAGCCCAAATGACTTAAAATATCTTCCCAAAGGCTGTCTTTTCCCCTATACAACTTCAGACTGTTGGTAAAGCATTTACATTACTGTGCTGGGTGCTGCTTTGTTCAAAGGAGGTGATCAATACACATTTGTTTGTAATAATACTGTTTGTAATAAAGATTAAAATGCATATTATTTAAACAAAGAAACAATTTTCCCATTTGTTCAGCATCAGTATTTTTAGTGGTAAAGTTTCATGATGTATAAATTTTTAAAAAGTCAAAATTATTTTTAAAAAGTAATTAAGATACTTAAACTTGTTTGAGCCCCTTATTACATTTTTAAAATATTTTAGTCTACCTTCTTAAAAAGGTCTATTTAATTAAGAAAAACTATTAAACAAGACAACGTATGTTTCAGCTACATACATGGAGATTCTTATGAGAAAAATAATCTCACCACCTCAAAATGGGTCCTCTTTCACTAGACTATGACTCAAGTAGAAAATACCTTTGCTAACTTTTGTGTCCTTTACAAATTAGTAGAGACAGTTGGGAGCTTTTGCAGCAGTTTAGGCAGGTGGAGCTGACAAACTCCAAGAGTAGGAAGGGACCGAGTACAGGGAATATTTAATAACTGTTACTGACTCATGCAACTTGGAAAGTAAAAACGAGAAGAATCAAGAAAGACTCTAAGGTAGTGCTATCCAACAGAACTTTCTGTGGTGATGGGCATGATCTCTATTTGTGCCATGCAAAACAGTATCCATTTAGTCACACATGGCTATCGAGCACTTGAAGTGTGGCTAGTGCAACTGGGGAAATTAATTTTTAATTATATTTAATTTTAGCTAATTAATCTGAATTCAAATGGCCACATATGACCTGTGGCTACCAAAATAGATAGGGCAGCTCTAAGGCTGTAAATCTGGGAGACTGGACAGATGGTGGTGCTACCAACTGAAGCAGCAGATGTGGAAAAGGTAAGAGATCTAGGGAAGATGTTCAGTTTGGGGGAGTCAGGTATCTATGGGTCACCCAAGTTGAAATGTCTGAATTCTGAGGCACACACAAGAAAAGTGGGTCTAAGAAAAGTGGATTAAAGATGGAATCATGAGTAGGATTGATATTAAAGAGATAGGTGGTAGACCAGGAAGGAAACTGAAGGAACTGAAGGAATGGGATAAGGAAAATCAGGAAAGGATGGTGTCAAGAAAACCAAGGTAACAAGAGTTTCAAGAGAGTGATAACATGCACATAGGTGTGATAAAAGAAGAACTAGAAAATGTTCAATAATTTGGTAAATAGAAGTCATAGTGATATGTTTGGAGAAGCTTTAGTAGCTGAGACAAAAGCCAGATTGCAGTGTGTTCAGGAATGAGGCATCAATAAAGAAACAGAGTTGGCAAAAAATATAGCTCATCTTTTCCCTACCCCTCTTAGGGGAAGACGTGAAGTCAGTGGAGGTTGTAAGCTGAGAGGTGATGTTATGATACAGAGGGGTAAAAAAACAAGTTTCAAACTGAGCAATTGAGATGTTCAGTCATTAAATACTAAGCAGTCGAGATTCCCTTCATAAACTGTACTACTATCTGCCTGAAGCTTATCATAAGGGAATAATATCATTTTCAGAAGATATTTATTCCCCAGATTCTAAATCATACTCTCCATATATTGTATTCATATTCACCAGGCAATTTAGTTTGCTGCTTAGTATGAGTAAACCACTAAGATTCAGCCAAGATCCTGCCATTATGATTACAAAACATACAAAGTGGAACTTGAATAAATAAGGCTTTATTATTTTTTAGTTTAAAAGATTAGTCATATATATGTGCTAAAAGAATCAAAAGTGCCTCTACCTGAGAATTAGGATAAAGTCTCATTTAAATCTGGACAAAGGTCCTTTGGGGTTCATTTGGACCACTCTGATAACTTTACAGTTATCTAGGACAGTCCTGGAACCAATGATATAGGTTCTAAAACATTCGCATTTTAATTTGATTCATGCCACTTTCTCGATAGATATTCACGGAGCACCTTCTATGTGCCATTAATATGCGGAGAGTGATGATATTATAAAACAGAGAGTTTGAAGAGTGATATATTAAATGCAAAGAGATCTGGTAAAATAAGGACTAAAATATGTCCAACAAATTGGCCAAAAAGAATCACCAGTGACTTGAAAAGCTTACAGTCTAATGAAAGGGATATGTGTTCTAATAGAGGATACACATAGAATAATGTACACTTTATTCCTGACTGCCATTTATATCAATGGCATAAAGTGGATAAATAAAAATTAATATGACACAAAGGTTAAAATGCTGTGAAATACGTTGTTTCCCAAGTGCAGTTTTCAGTAAATACTGCAGTTATGCACAAACCATAGCATAAAAGGAATGAAAAGTTTCTAATAAGACCACAAGATGGCAATGTTTACTATGTGAAAGTGACCTTTTTTGCGGGTTTTTTTTGTTTGTTTGTTTTTATTTTTGCCTTTTTCTTTTTTATTTAGTATGAGAGGGGGTCTAGAAAAAGATATACCAGGTTATAGAAGGGAGATTTTAGAAGGTACAATGGACTAAGTGATTCTTCAGCCTATCAGACTGCCATTCATCAAGCAGACTGCACCTCTCCTAAAGCCTCTAACCCCCAACGTGGATTAAGTGCCCCATTTGGGTTTTCACAGCATCTACTCCATAGCACATAATCATATAGGTAATACGTTTACACAGAAACTGAACTGGAGGGCAAGAACAATGTCTAATTTATCTATGAATGCCCTATATTTAGCAGAGTGCCTGGCATTTCATAGACTATTTTCAG
This sequence comes from Mesoplodon mirus, assembly GCF_964341445.2. NCBI lineage: Eukaryota > Metazoa > Chordata > Mammalia > Artiodactyla > Ziphiidae > Mesoplodon > Mesoplodon mirus. The sequence continues at coordinate 28,070,431 of NC_138986.1, read as the reverse complement.
AGACTATTTACCATTTACATTTCAAATAGTAAATATCTGTTGAATGGATGGATGCACAAATGGAAAAGTTTTATAAGATAATACAAAACAGGTTAATTACTCAAGACATTTTAAAACTCAAATTTAGGTTTAAAGTCAGAAATAAAAGAATTATGTAAGTAAAATGTCCCCCTTTTTAAACATTAATCTATCCACGTCTTTCATCTCTGCTGAAACATCCTAGTCAAGACACCATCATTTTATGCCTAGACTACAGCAAGAATTTTCTACCTTGATTTCCAGTACATACATTTGTACCCTCTCTAATCCGTTCTCCACTCAGCAAAATAAACTTTCTAACAAATAAATCAGATTGTTTCATCCTTTTGTTTAAAATCCTTAAATGGCTTCCCATTACTCTTTAAAGTTTATAATGGTGCCCTGTTGCTATAATGGCTCAAAGACCTTGTATTATCAAGGTCCTGTCTACCTCAGCAAGCTCTTCAGGCACCATTTCCCCTTCAGTCTCTGTCCTCCAATCTTAGTGGCCTTCTTGTGGTTATCTAGGTATTCCTTGCTCCTTCCAACATCAGGGTCTTTGCATAGCCTGTAGCCTCTAACTAGAACTCTCTCTTCCCCACTACTGCCACCCAGCTCATGCTCAGGTTCAATGTCTCTTCTGTAGGAGACCTTTTCCTGACCCCGCAGGATGTTTTCATCATCTACCCCATCCAACTTGAGAGTATTTATAAAAAATGTAATAAATGCTAAGTTGTATAATCAATTGTTTTATGTCTGTTTTTCTTGCTAGAATATGAAGGCCATGAGGTCAAGGAGTTTATCTTCTTTGTTCTCTGACTAGAACAGCGGCTGGCACATAAATAATAAATAATTTGTTGAGTTGAACAAATGAGGTCAGGGCTGTGTGTGTCTTTCTCTGTGCTGGATCCTTAGAGCCAAATAGTGTACCTGGCATACACTAAGCACTCAATAAATATTTAAGAACCTGAATGAGCATCACCTGAGCTTGAATTAATAACTCTTTACCATGACAATCTTACCTCCTTATCATAACTCCTTATATGAAACCAAACTGACTTGGAAAAAAGTAGACCATCAGATGTGAAGATTATTTTAAACATTGTTTAAAATGGATAAAAAACATACCTTGAGAAATGCCCAGGCGATTTTCCGGAAGCCACATTCTTGGTTTCGAATTTCAGAGTTGTTCTTAATTTCTTCCATGCTTAAGAAATCAAGAATCTGTAAATAAGCATAAAAAATTACTTCACAGTATACTAGGCTATCTAAAATTTAATATTTCCTAATAATATATTATTAAAATTTGAAAAATCCTCCCTTAGAGAGAAGAAAAACATTTTTATCTCATCTCACTCACTTTTGAGTTAACTCATCCAGTTAGTAAGGTCTATTTTTTTACCACTTTATCTTTTATCAATAAATCTTTAAGATTTATTTAAAATTCAAGACAAAGCATTAATTACCTCAAATATAGTCCTGGCAAAAATACACCAGGCACAAAATTCTTAAGCTTTGCTCTTTTTTTAATGTATGAGCGCAGACTTCAAAGAATTGTTTGTTTAAAAAACTCATGGCCTTAATCTGTGGGTTTTTCCTTGGATCAGCTTCCTGAAATTGGGTATTTTCTCTTTGGATATATGCTGTCATTAGGCTTCTCAAGAGAACTTCTTTCATATCTCTATCCTGACTGGATATTAAAGCTCATGGATTTGCAACAACCTGCCACAGAGACTACATGTATTCTAGGTACATGTCAGAGACTACCACTTACTGGTGCTTATCAAAAGCTCAGCTGAGATAACAAATCTTTATAGAGGACTGCTTAAAAAATAATATGCACTCTATTTATTCCTCTTCTTTATATACTTAAACTTGTCTTCAATGTAATACATTCTTAGTGAAAAATATGATGACAGTATAAGAAAAATATATAACAAAGTAAAAACTTATAATCCAGACCCATAGCTGATCAACATTAACATCTAGTTTATAGGTATCTAAACCTTTTTGTGTGTTCCAATGCTATTTGCAAACTATTTTCACATAATATGTAGTGGATAGCTTGAGTCAATACATACATATGTAGACCATCATGTTAATGGCTGCCTAGTATTCTTCTGTATTAGAAATATCATAAATTTAATAAAAACCATAATTTATTTAACCAAACCTCTTGCTAACTGAGGAGATCTGTTTCCTTAAAATTTCTGCTATTATAAACAGTGCTTAAATAAATATCCTTACACACACATCTTTGTGCATTTGTCATTTTTCCCTTAGGTGAAATACCTGAAAATGGAATAATAGCTTTAAGAACTTCTGATAGATATTATCGAGTTGTCCTCAATACACCGTTAAAAAGTTGAAATCAAAAATTAGTTTTGTAGACAATAACATTTTATGTCAAACCTTAAGAGTCAACCAAAAGTGTTTATAATCCAACAACCTATCTTTCTTAAATCTCATAATATTATTAAAATGAGTATAAAAGAATATTACGATAACAGAGGACAAATTTCTATGACAAAGAAACAGTACCTTTATATACAAATTACATCATTTTTTTAAAAAGCGTGGCTTTGGGGCCTCCCTGGTGGCGCAGTGGTTGAGAGTCCGCCTGCCGATGCAGGGGATACGGGTTCGTGCCCCGGTCTGGGAGGATCCCACATGCCGCGGAGCGGCTGGGCCCATGAGCCATGGCCGCTGAGCCTGCGCATCCGGAGCCTGTGCTCCGCAACGGGAGAGGCCACAACAGTGAGAGGCCCGCGTACCGCAAAAAAAAAAAAAAAAAAAAAAGCGTGGCTTTGTGCAAATCATACAACGTAATCACAATTGTAAATGGTGGAGTATTCATACCATAAACACACTAGATCATCTGAAAGTTAAGGATCATAAAAACAAGCGACTCTACAAAATAAGTTATTGGCTCTGGTCATGCCTTGCCTTTCCCATGCTAAAATTCCCCATCTTGCTTAAACTGGAGGAGAGGCTTTCTCTCCTTTCCTTTGCTTATGGAGAGATAACATGAAGAAGGGAAAAGAAATGTGGTATTTTAGATTCAAATTATCTTTAAATACTAATTACCTTCACCTAAAACTGGAGTAACTCTGGGATAATCACTTTATACTTCGAGCTTTCATTTCCTTTGCAGTAAAAAATTAGAAATAATAAGTCAGCTAATATCCAAACTATGTAAAAAACTCTTACAACTCAATAGTAAAAAAATAATCGGATTAAAAAGTGGGCTGAAGATAGGAAGAGACTTTTTTCTAAAGAAGACATCTGGCCAACAGGTATGTGAAAAGATGCTCTACATCAAACATCATCAGAAAGATGCAAGTCAAAACCACAATGGGATGTCACCTCACTCCTGTTAGAATGGCTATCATCAAAAAGATTAGAACGAGTGTTGGCAAGGATGTGAAGAAAAGAGAACCCTCATGCACTGCTGGTAGGCATGTAAACTGGTGAGGCCACTGTGGAAAACAATATGGAGGTTCCTCAAAAAATCAAAAATAGAACTACCACATGATCCAGCAATTTCACTTCTAGGCATTTATCCAAAAAACCCACAAAAACCCTAATGCAAAATTGTTCATTGCAGCATTATTTACAATACAGATGTGGAAACAACTTACATGTCCACTGATGAATGAATGCATACAGAAATTGTGGTATACACACACACACACACACACACACACACACACACACACACAAAATGGAATATTATTAAGCCATAAAAAGTAATGATATTTTGCCATTTGTGACAACATGGATGGATCCCAGGGCATTATGCTGAGTAAAATACGTCAGAGAAAGACAAATACTGTATGATCTCTCTAATATGTGGAATCTAAACAAACAAATAAACTAACCAAGATCATAAATACAAGAACAGATTATGGTTGCTGGGGGGGGGGGTTAAGAGAAATACGTGAACTGGTTTTGGGTTTTTTTAGTTTAAATAAATTTAATTCTTTAAAAAAAGTCAGCTCACAGGCGCTGTACTCCATAAAGCTTTCCCTGACTGCTATGACCCTCCACTAACCCTTGACATCTAAGAAGTTCTACTTCATTTTGGTTATATAATACATTGTATTAGTCAAGCAATTTGTGTATTTTCTTCTTTATTTCTCCTAGTAGTATACAAAATCTTAGGAAGTCTGATACAGCTAAATGAGTTTACTCTTTGTGAAAAGGGTTAAAAATGGAAGACCGCTTAGACATAGATTAGATTCATCAATTCAGTGAATAGTCATGGCATTGTTGTAGGATTAAATAATACAGAGTAAATCAAATGGCTAACTACTTGTACTAGTAAAGGCTCAGCAAAGACACGATTACTTGTATCTCCATAGCACATTACAAATACTTTATTCCTAGAGGTCAAATTCTCACACTACTTTGTTGTATTATTGATCTACTAAAATAATAGCTTATATTTGTGCTATTAAAATATTAACTAAAATTTAGTTTAAATTGCTCTATTCAATTCATACCTCAAAGAACAGGATGACTTTAGGACTCTCATCAAAATCTCGAAGCAAATAGGGAAAGTTTTCATTAAATATAATTTGTTCTTCCCACTCTGGAAGTCTTGATTTTAACTGTTTAAAGTCATATGGCTGGGTCATAATAGGAAGAATATAATCCACATTCTCTTTTTCATAGTAAGATGAAACAGGCCGTTCACTGTTCAAAAAAGATACTTCCATTAACACAGTTCTTTATAATTTTAAGGCAAGAAAAAAATAAAAATAGAGTGTTCAAGGTGAGGTGACCAAAAATAATAAATAGCCATGATACATAAGGAAAAAAATTTTATCTATCTAGAAAACTACAAATTTTATGTGACGTAAAAGTAGTAGTATCTTAGTTTCATCTTGTATTTACATACTATCAGTCAGTTTCATAGAATTATTTTATTATTTACACATAAGGTGAGAGGTGTGATTACACCTTTGGCATACAAAGCTGGAATTAAGTAACACCTTCAGAATCTTAAATGAGTTTGTGATAAATTAGTACATTAGATTTAAATAACAAAATGATCACAACAGTATTGTAAGTACTTTGAGGTGTGTCATATTTTCTTTGTATGCTCCAAGACAAATGAATAAGTGAATAACCTTTCTGATAATTTTCAAGTTTCCCAGGCCTGCCATTTTTCCAAACAAATAATTTTCTTTTGAATTCTAGTACTGTCATTTATTTTTTCAATATTATACTTTCTATTTGGGCCTTCAAACACATATTAGCTATAGAATTAATATTAGGAAAAATTAAATTCAAGACATTTGTCTCATCTGAGGCACAGATAACATATTAACTTCAAAAGAAAAAAATGAGGTTAGAGACAATTAAAGCAGTGCCACATAAGATGATTTACAATGCAAGTTAAATGCCATACAATGAAAGTTAAGCTTGGGAGAAACTCTCTCAACTCCCCTTCACTTAAAATGAATTACTGGGGCTTCCCTGGTGGTGCAGTGGTTGAGAGTCCACCTGCCGATGCAGGGGACACGGGTTCGTGCCCCAGTCCAGGAAGATCCCACATCCTGCGGAGCGGCTGGGCCCGTGAGCCATGGCCGCTGAGCCTGCATGTCCGGAGCCTGTGCTCCGCAACAGGAGAGGCCACAACAGTGAGAGGCCCACGTACCGCAAAAAAAAAAAAAAAAAAAAAAAAAGAATTACTGAATTAACACATGTTCTCCATTTCTTCTATAAAACATACTGATCGATATCAATAGTTGATGAACACCTACAATTAGTATACCATTCTCTAATACAAATCTATAGCTCTATTCCCATTGTCTGTCAGTGGCAGAAGAGACTTCTGTGGTAGACAGTTTCAATTTCAAGGGTTGGCTGTGTAATTAAAAAAATTACCTGTCATCTTTCTTGACATATTGACCAGTATTCTCATCAACCACATGAATTTTCACCATCGGGTGAGAAATCATAAAACCTGACTTAAGTCGATCAGTTCGGTGAATGTAAACTCCCAGGACAAGGTCATCATCAAGCAAACATTTGGGATAAACTGGACTATCTCGGCTTGTTATTTCATGAACACCATCACCATCAGTGTCTTCATTATCATCTGAAAATACATGCATGGAAGAAAATCAATGTTATAATTAATTGTTCCCATAACAATATACTCAACCATAAACATTGAATTTACAGATTATCTAATCCTAGTGATCCATGATTATTTGTCTTTGTTAACAAAGGCACTTCAAGGGAAAAGAACGAAAAAGCCAGATAATAGCAGACTACACTCTGAGAGTAAATACTGCATTTACTAATGCACTAAAATAGGGTGAGGTATCTTTTTTTCCCTAACAAGGACTCACAACACAGAAAGAAAAAAATGAGAGCCAAAGACAAAAAAGTAATTTCATTTAGAAATTTTCTAAGTGGAATATGTTATCACTCAAGTTTCTGCTTCTGGGTAGGATGCAGTAGGATGTTGCAGGTCAATGTTTCTGGTAACAACAACTTGAAAAAGCCAAAACAATTTTGAAAACCTTATTTTTAAAGGCATCAGAAAAGTACAGAAACAATGTATAGTAGATCGACTAAAATTCCAGAGAGAGAGAATCAATCAGGGGTAAGCTGATGGACTGGCAACTGTTTCAGTGTCTGGGGACATTTGCTGATTAGCATATGAGCAGAGGACCCAAGAAGAAGGTCACTACTGGGAGAAAGAGTAACCAGCAAAATTTTTAGTGGGTGCATGGGGTTAAGTGATAAATCAGCCTCAAACACAAGGCCAATGTGAGAGGCTAAAGAGGTAGTAAAATCTCCCAGTCTTGTGGTACTAGGAAACAATGACCCACCAGAGGGAGGGGCCTGAAACAAAACAGGCAAGGAGGAAGCCCTGGAGGGCATGGTCATTTTATGCCTACAGCCACTTTTCACCTGGGGTCACTTACCAATTCTGGGCGCATCTAGAGGTTGAGAATCCAGGCATGCCCCCTGGTAGAAGGTCCCTACTGGGGGACAGAGAAACCAGCAGAGATTTTGGCGTTCACGTGGGGCTGGAGTGACAAAATTGGAGACTTGAGGGGCCTCAAATGCACGGCCAGTCTCTCCCTCAAGACATCTGCCAAAACTTGAAGGTGCATGGGGCAGAAGGCTAAAGAACTAAGCTGAAACCTCTGACAGGCAAAACTGAATCTCCCCAAGTCTTTTAGGGTAGACAAGACAAATACCTGCCAGGCTCTCAATTTGAAACACCTGGAAGGGCACATCCTAGGAACAGGGCAAATCAGAGATAGAGTCTTACCAAAACTGCAACCCAGATCTGACTTAGCTCAGATTAGTTGAAATCAGTTGCCCACCCTGTCTTCCTAAAAGTGGAAAGAGGAAACCCTCTCTAGTGGAAGATAAAATCATCTGGAGCCTCTGGGATTCTATACACGATGTCCAGCATATAATAAAAAAGTTACTAGACATAAAAGAGGCAAGACTGTATGACCAATAACCAAGAGAAAACACAGAAAACAGAAGCAGACCCACAGATGATTCAGCCTGGAGTTAGCACAGGAAAGACAGACAAAATTATTTTAAAAAATAGAGACTTTCTACGGAGAATTGAAACTCATAAAAATAACAGGCATTATGGAACTGAAAAATATAATGTCTGAAATTAAGAATTCAATGGATGTGTCTAAAAGCATACTGCCTACAAAGGAAGACATTATTAGTGAACTAGAAGAAAAATCAATATAAATATCCAAACCAAAGCATAATGGGAAAAAAAACAGAAGAATATGGGGGGAAAAAACATAAGAAACATGTGGATAAACTCAAAAGAGTTTGTGAAATTATAATCTAGAAAAACAGGAGAGGATGATGAAGAAGCCATATTTAAAGAAATAATGACTAAGAATTTTCCACAACTGATAAATGATATCAATCAGTAAACTCTAAGCAGGGTGAATTCCATCAAAGCTATATTTAGGCATAGCATGATAAAACACTGAAACCAAAGACAAAAGGAAAATCTAAACAGCAGCCAGAGGGAAAAAAAAGACAACAGTCCCCTCAAAGGGACAGAAATAAGACTGCAGTTGGGAACAAAAATGATGGAAGCCAGAAGACAACTGTATGATTTCCTGTAACCTAAAATTATATATTAGTAAATATGCTTCAAAAATGAAGGTAAAGTAAAGGCACTTTAACACAACAAAATCTGAGTGAATTAGCAGGCCTGCACTAAGAGAGAGAATATACTGAGTTCTTCAAGCAGATGAAAAATGGAAAAATGGAAATAAAGGGAAAAGTAAATTTTGGGGTGAATATAAATTAATATCAACTGTACAAAATGGTAACTGTAACATCTGTGAAGTTTAAAATATATGTAGGCCTAAAATACAGGATAAGAACCTAGAAGGCAGGAAGGGGGATAGATGCAGAGAAAGAAAGCACCTGACAAAATCCAAATGGAGTCAAACTATTCTCATGTTTTAGCAGTGTTGGAGAAGTGTATTTTGTTAGGGAGTTAGTTTGTACTAGACTATAATAAGTCAAGAATAAGCTTAACGTTCTTCAGGATATCAGCTAAAAGACAGTAGAAATATGTGTAATTAATAAGTTAGTAAGTTAATAGAGGGAATAAAATTTTTTCAAAAGAAGGCAAGGAGAAGAACATAAAACACTTAGGTCATATGGAAAAACTAACAGTGAGGTGATAAATCTAAGGACACAGAAAGGCCACAAACAAGAGGATATTGGGGGGAGGCACAAGAGCACTTCGCATTTATTGGGCACCTGTCCTCAAGGAGTTCACAGCCTGGGGGCTGAGACCCCACATGTGCTGGAGTAGGAGAAGAAAACAGGTGAAGGCAAAAAGGAAAGGAATACAGACATACTGTGGCCCAAACAAAGGAGGTACAAAGCAGGCACACACAGGGAGCCTAGGGGCTAGTAGAGGAATGAAGTACTGGCAAGCCCTGCCTAGACCTGGAGACCACGAACCAAGCACAGGTTTGAAGGTTGTCCTTTCTCAACCAGGTTGGTACCACCTAGGGGTACACTGTGGATGATGCTGGAGAAATGAGGAAGGGAAAAAATGTACTATGGAAACTCAAACCGTAGTAGACTTTAAGGGAGAATGGTTACCAGAGATAAAGAAGGACACTGCATAATGATTGCTATAGACTGAATGCCTGTGACTCCCCAAGATTAATATGCTGAAATCCTAACCTTCAATGAAATAGTATTAAGAGGCTGGGCCTTCAGAGGTCATTAGGTCATGAGGGTAGAGCCTTCATGAATGGGATTAGTGCCCTTATAAAAGAAAACCCAGAGAGCTCTCTTGCCCCTTCCACATTGAATCTGCAGGCACCTTGATCTTGGATTTCACAGCCTCCAGAACCATGAATAATAAATGTTTATAGTTTAAGCCATTCAGTCATGGTATTTTGTTATAGCAGCCTGAATGAACTAAGACAATAATAAAAGTGTCAATTTGAGAGGAAGATATAACACTCCTAAGCATGTATATATATTCAATAACATAGCTCCAAAATATATAAAGAAAAAAATGACAGAAATAAAAACAGAAATGCAAAATAATAGTGGGAATTTTAATACTCATCTCAGTAGCTAATACAATAAGCAGACAAAAACAAAAAATCAGTAAGATGAGAACACAATAAACTTGATGTGATATACATAGGACACGATCACACCCAATGACATCAGAATTCATGTTCTTTTCAAGTGCACGTGGCGTATTTACCAAATCGATCATAAGATGGTCATAAAGAAAGCTGTGATAAATTCAAAAGATTGAAATCATTCACAATATGTTCTTTGACAACAATGGAAGATAAAAAACAAACAAACAAAAAAGAAGATAACTAGAAAATCACCTGCTGCCTGAAACTAAACAATATGCTTCTAAATAATGAATGATCAAAGGAGAAATTTAAATGGAAATTAGGAAATATTTGTATGGAATGATAATGAATATAGAACATATCAAAAATTTGTGGGATGCGGATAAAGTAGGGCTTAGATGGTAACTTAATGTGTTAGATGTATATAAAGGAAGACTGAAATCTTAAAAAATCTATCTGTAAAGCTAGAAATCAACAGCAACTCAAACCCAAAGAAAGTAGAAAAAAGGAAATAATATAGATAGAAGAAATCACCAAAATCATACACAAATGTATAACAGATAGAAATAAAAGCTAGAGGTTGGTCCTTTAAAAATATTTATAAATTGAAAATCCTGAGACTAATGAAGAAATAAAGGGAATCTAATTACCAATATCAAGGGGTACCCTTTCAGAAACTATAGACATACACAATTTGAAAATATATATTAAATGGACAAATTCCTCAAAAAATACAGTCTATCAAAGCTGATAGAAGAAACGGAAAATATGAAGTCTGTTATTTATGAAAGAAACTAAATGATTTAAAATTCTTTCCACAAAGAAAACCTTGGCCTAAGAGGCTTTATTAGTAAATTCTTCAAACATTTAAGGAAGATGTAACACCTATTTATACAAATGCTTACAGAGAATTGAAAAGGGAAGTATTTCCCAATTCCTTTTGAGACCAGCAAAACCTTGATATTAAAAACTCTGTGTATTTTAAGAAAGAGTAGTACAAACCAATCTCTCTCATGACTACAGTTACAAAAATCCTTAACAAAGTATCAGCAAATCAAATCCAGTAATAAATTTTAAAAAAGAGAGCTAATACACCACAACAAAGTGGGTGCCCCCCACCTCTGCCAGAAACATAAAGATGGCTTAATAATCAAATAACGATTAACCACATTAATAGAAAAAAGGGTGAAAATTAATATGATTATGTTGATAGATGCAGAAAAAGCACCTGATGAAATTCAGTATCTAGTCATAATAATAATAAAAAAAACTATTAGCCAATTAGGAATAGCCGGTAATTAATCCAATAAGAGGTATTTACAAAAAAACCTATAGCAAACATCACAGTCAGTGGTGAAATAATGGAAGCTTTCCCCAAGGCTGAGAGCTAGAGAAGGATACTTGTTATTGTCACTTCTATTGAACACTGTAATCAAAGTCCTAGCCAGTGTTATCAAGGTAAGAATAAGGAGTAAGACATACGAACTAAAAAAGAAACAATAAAACTATCATTGTTAACAGAAAGACCTATTATAAAGCTATAGAACTAAGACATGGTGGTGGTGTTGGTACAAACCATCTAAGGATAGAGACTAGTGAAACCGACCAACTTACACAGTCGTGTTATGATAAAAGTGACACTGAAATGCAGAGGAAAAGCTCTCTTCAGTAAATGGTACTAGGTCAATTATATATTCATACGAGAAAAAAATGGGTCTGGACCACTACCACTATTAAAAATCAATACCTGATAAACTGGAAATCGAAATGTGAAAAGTGAAACAAAAAAACTTTTAGAAAATAATATACAGAGAAACATCTTCAGGACTTGGGAAAGATCTCTTAAATCACAGAAAGCACTTAACATCGAAGGGAAAAATGGATACATTGGGCTATATAAAATTTTTAAATTCTGTTTTTCAAAAGATACCAGTTGGAGAAAAATTATAAAACCCAGAGTGGGAAGATATTTGCAATATATATATGTATTTATATCTGAGAAAAGACTGCTATCTAGTTATATAAAATATGCTTACAAATTAATTAGAAAAAGGCAGACAATTCCATTTCTTAAAAAAATACACAGAAGATGTGAACAAATTTACAATGAAGGAATCCAAGTAGTCAATTAACATGAATAAGATGCCCAACTTCACTAGTTACCATGGAAATCAAATCAAAGTCAAAAGGGAATAATCACTAAACACTCCTAAGAATCACTAAAATTTTAAAACACTGACAATATAAATATTGGTGAAGATGTAGAGTAATGGAAGCTCTCAAATGCTGCTAGTATCAATTGGTAACCCAAGTTTGGAAAGGGAGAAGTACCTGTTAAAGTGAAAAATATACATACTCTATGGCATAGCAAGAATGCCAAGAATGTGCCCAAGAAAAATGTATACACGTGCTCACCAAAGATGTGACCAGACTGTTCATTATAGCTTTATTTATAATCGCTTAATACTAGAAACACCTCAAATGTCCATCAACAGCATAGGTAATTAACTGTGGTATATTCACACAACGGGTATCTATACAGTACAAAAACAGGACTGATGATGCATAAGCTCAAGTGCATGCAACAACAGTATAAATCTCACAAAAATAATTTTGAGCAAAAAAAGCCAGACACAAAGAGCATAGTATTTATTGTTCTATTTATATTAAAGCAGAAAAACCAAGAAAAATTGCCTATGTGTTAGATGAAAAGGCAGCGTTTACTCCTGTAGGATAATGAACAGGAAGGGAGCTTGTGGGGGCTTCAGGGTGCTAATGATGCTCTGGCTCATAATTTGGATGATGACTTTACAGACACGTTCAGTTTGTGAAAATTCACTAAGTAGTATACTTGTAACATGTACATTTTACTTCTAAACAAATAAATTATGGGACCACAAAACACCATAAATTGCATCATCCAATGAATAAGTACCATAAAGTCTAAAATTGCCTATTTTAGTCCCAATTTTTGGCCAGTTAAATGGGAATTGAAAAGAAAAAAGAAGAAATGTAACAAGCAGAAAAAAGGCAAGAATAAGTAAAGAAAAATAAGAAAAATGAAATGAGTAAAGAGGAAGGTAGAAAGCAAGAGGTAAAATGAAAAGTGGGCAGGAAGGAGAGAAGCTGAATTAGGAGAAATTGTGAAGATACCATGTTTGACAGAGGCATGCAGCTTTAACATCTGAAATGTTTATCGGCTGTTGACAATTTTATAGCTTTCAGTGCTATAAGTCTTAATTATTTAGGGGCAATAACATAAAGAAGAAATCTTCTATGCCACAATAGCAACAACAAAGTCAATGTCATTCTAGAAGTGAATCAAGTCGTTAATTAGAGATGACTCAAGTAAGACTAACTCATCACAGAGGTCCACAGTTATAAATAAATGAATGTTATAATCTGGACGAATCCAAGAATAAGTACCAAATATTCTATATTGGATTTTTTTCAATTATATCCTTTGGAACTAGATTTTCTTTAGTTTTAAGGACTAACAGTTCTAGAATCAAGTTATTCTTACCAAGGCACACATTTTTCATTTAATTTGGATAACAAACCTGCTTTAGCCTTCTTCTTCTTTTTTTTCGGTTTGGATTTTGCGTCATCTTGCACATTGTCTTCTACATTTTGTTCCTTTGAGCTTATTTCATCATCTTGATGAGACTCTGTAGTAACTGCTCCAACTGGAGATTCCTTCTTTTGTTCACCTTCAACTGGGTCATCAGAGATGATCAATGTACTGCAAATATAATCCAAGTTCAAGCCATTGGAAATGTACCATTATTATTATTACTGTGCAGCAAAGTAAACAGTGAATAGAGGCAAAGATAATCCTAAAATCAATATTATTTCCTGCTGGGAGATACATATATTTTCTTACACACTAAAATGGTTGGCTGCTAAACTAGGTATTATGTGTACTCAGTTACGCTTGGTGATACATTATGTACCCCATGAGCCACATTAAACTCATCTCTAAACTCCAGGGAAAAGTGAAATTGTATTTTATGATCGATGGATCTGTTTTTACATAGGATTGTCAAATCACCCTCACTCTACTGCCAAGTAACTAAATAATGAACAAATTTCTAAATTACTTTATTTAAAAGAAAAAAAAGTGTTCTAATTTTGTTTGTTCTGTTTTCAAGAGGCTTCAGATAGTCAACTTTTGATTTCTATGTAAAAATTAATTTCTTGTGTTTTCCAATGTTTGGTGTGTCACTACATTTTCAGAAGGCTATTATTAAAATTAAAATATGCATCACATGAACTACTAAATGGCAAGGGGTGGCAGCCTAGAAGCATACTGGGTTGCAAAGAGAAACCAGCCTATTAAAGTTTGTGATTTATCAAGTAAAAAAGAAATCTGCATTTAATAATCAAAAATTGACTTCCAATATATTTCGTCATATTTCAAAAAAAGAGGTTGAGAAATAAAAAGAGTAAAGTTTCAAACTAGTCATTCCAGAAAGCCATGTTATTTTATCACATCATCAAAAACTATTATTTAAAGAGAACAATTACCCTTTGTATGCTGTTGTCATGTAAAGCATGGTTTTATTTAAAACTCATGAACTGATCTTACTGAGTATGACTTACACTTCATAATAGATATGGTAGTTATGAGAAGAAATAGGATTTATGGTATACTGTAGTAAGCAGCCTTTAAGATGGTCCCCAATGATCCCTGCCTCTTGATATTCATATCTTTGTGTAATCCCCTTCCTTGATTGTGGGCTGGACCTAGAGACTTACTTCTAATAGACAGAATATAGGAAAAGTAATTGGTGCTACTTCTAAGATTAGGTTCCAAAAAGACTGTGACTTTGGTCTTGCCTTTTCCCTCTCAGAGCCCTTGCTTGGGGGAAGCAAGTGGCCCTGTTGCGAGTAGCCCACATGAAAAGGTCCATGTGGCAAGGACCTGATGTCTCTGGTCAAAAGTCAGTCAGGACCTGAGACCTGCTAATGGCCATATGAGTGAGTTTAGCAGTGGATCATCCAAGTCTTCCAATAGCTGCATCATTTGGCAGATCTTCCCCCAGCCAAGCCTTGAGATGACTGCAGCCCCAGCTGACATCCTGACTGTAGCCTGTGAGAGACCCTGAGTCAGAGGCACCCAGCTAAGCCATGCGCAGATTCCTGAGCCACAGAAACTGTGAGACAATATATGTTTGTTGTTTTGAGCTGTTAAATTCTGGGGTAACTTTTTAATGCAGCAACCAATAACTAATTCATATACTAACATGTCCCTGTTAGCAACTCTATTTGCCCTCTCTTTGCTACAACTGGTTGTCTAGCTTTTGATAAGAAGGGAATTATTTTTCAATGAGGACATTAAGGGAAACTGACCCTGAATGCCAGAGAATAGTCAAATACAGACTGTTCCCACCTCAAGTTGTTTATCCAGATGTAGATTATGAAAAACAAATTTAATCACAGTAGTTAAAAGATTTTTTTGTCTTGTTTTCCCCAAGGAGAGACAGATAACTACGAATATACTCACAGATGTTCACATTGTATATGTAAGCATATATGTATAAGCATTGTATATAAAAAAAGACTAAAGGAATACAAAATTGCTAATAGTGATTATCTTTGTATGGTTGGATTACTTTTGTTTTCCTCTCTGTGTCTGTGTGTTCTACAATGAGTAAATGTTATTTGTAAAATAAGGGGAAAATGTTATTTTCATATATCCCAACAGGCATTTGTAGCTCAATAAAGGGGCTACTTAGGTTTCAATTATTTAATAAGCAGATGTGAATAGTTAGGGTAAAGACTCTTAAGGCAAAACTGCCAAGGTTCTGGCTCAGCTTCTTACTGGTTCTGTGACTTAAACCCTTCAGTTTCCTCACCTGCAAAACAGGATGATAATATTACTATTCCTTATAAGGTTGTTATAAGGGAAAAAGCATGTGTTCCTTGTAAAGCATTAAGCACACAGGAAGGGGCTACATAAAGGTTAGCCTTCAGTATTTTACTGGCTGTGTCCAAAAGGAGGACTAAACATTTTCTTTGTGAAAATGTAATAGGGAAGAACCTTTTGTATTCTATTACAAGTTAATCACTAAAGGGATGTTGCCTATAAGCTTAAATTATACACAATGGCCCATCTCTGGGAGCCCTGCTTCCCAGGTAATGAGCATTAAGCTAAAATACCTTTGTTTAGCTCACAGGAAACATCCTGACCAGGCCCACCTGTGAATGACTGCAGGGAGGAAGAAATTAACACATCCCCTCTGGAGGCTGATGGGAACCAGGAAGTGTTTGACTTTACTCCTTCCCCTTCTAGTATGAAAGGAGCCTGAATTCTCACTCAGGCAAGATGGTTCTTTGGGGGCACGATCCCACCATCTTCTCGGTTTGCCAGCTTTCCAAATAAAGCCGTCATTCCTTGCCCCAGCAACTCATCTCTCGATTATTGGCCTGTCATGCGGCGAGCAGTATGATCTTAGACTCAGTAACAAAACTACAGGTATCACTCAAAAGCTGAAAATAATAGTGTTTTTTTAAGAGGACATTTTATATTTATCAATGTAACATACCTTGTTTCAGATTTAGACAGGATTGGAACTTTCTTTTTTTTCTTTTTTCTTTTTTCACCATTCAATTTGTCATCATACAATGAAGTATCTGAAGGAAAGGAAGTCTCTGAGGGAAAGTAAGCCAACTGCTCCTTGAGTTTCTTTTGGATTTTCTTCTTAATCTCCTTTGCCATTTCTTCAGCTACTTGGAGCTGGTATACTTGCATCAGTTCTTCCTCATCTAAACTATTTTCTCCTTCCTTGGCCTTCTCACTTTTCTCACGAGTGACACCTGGCAGTGGCTTGGTCCTTGCTTTCTGGGGTGTTGCATCCGCCTTCTTCTCAGGAGTTTCCGGCTCCACTTCTTGTGTTGTCACCTGGAGTGCTGTTTTTATAACCCTTTTGTTTGCCTTTTCTTGCTTGTCGTCCTCCACATTAACATCATTATCTGGATCTTCAGTTGCTGGCTGCGGACCTCTTGGTTTGTTTTTAGTGACTCGCATGTTCTTCCCTGGGTTCTTAGTGTTAGCAGCACTTATATCATCACTTTTAGTTTCTCTGATTTTCTGAAGATCGCTTCTAACTGCATCAAGCTAGGAGAAGACGATACATTAACAAAGTTTCAGCTAAGCACAGTTTAGTTATGTGAAGATAAAATAATGACAAGTGTTCCACAATGTGTAATACTGGGAGGATTATTTCACTTTTTACTTGAGCACTGTGACACCATTCTACGGCATATGATGAGCGTTTTCCTAGTTATTCTCCCAGCGTTAGATCAGCAATCTTGAGAGTAACTTCAGATCAAATGAATTAACTAGTTAACAAAGGAAAAAGTACTTAATGACTTTTCAGAAGTGAATTAACTGCTCAAATCTCAAATGCTAGTTTCCTCTTTGGCAGAATGATCCATACTCTAATCTAATAGATATTTGTGAAAATGCTAAAAGAGCCATGGTTAAACCATTTCATGTTTCCCAATAGAAAACACACACGGGTCATTTATTTTGCTTCATAATTACATTAAAAAACCAAAGGTTTATAGCTCTAGGATTACTCTGCAATTAGTCCAAATGTATCACTGAAAATGCAGCTAAGTATTAAATATTATCAAGTTAGATCAAATGACAGACTAAGCACACACTTGTACCTCTTTCTCCAAACAAAATTATTTAAAATGAGAGATATTTTTAATAGACAATCAGGCTAGAAATCAAAACCGAATGTTACTAGTAGTGAAATAAACATTTTGAGAATTTTCCCAAGGATAAAAAAAAACAGGCAGGATTAGATCTAGTAAACTACCAGAGAAAACCACAGCACATAGGAAAAGACTTCTCCAGAGAAAAGGTTGGTTCTGGAGAAGCCAAATCAAGTAATTCAAGAAGGAGGGACAAGCCTGAGGATGACCAGTTGAGGAGTTGGGAGGGACAGCTCTGTCTCCCTCCTCCATTCGTGTTACATGGTGACTTTCACCCAGAGACCAAAGCAGCTGAATACAGATATATGGCTTCATGTTTTAGGTAGGTACAACCCTCACCAACAGCAGAAGCAGACTATGTTGAAAACAACCAACAGGCAGGAGAAAAATTCTCAAATACAAAGATGACTAACAACTAAAAACTAACAAACACTGAAGGAAAGCAGCACAATGAAGGAAAAGCCACCAAATCCAATAAAACAGAAAAATTAAGGAAGAAAAATAAATAGCATAAATAAAATAATTTAAAAGAAGTGAACTTAATACAATGAAGAAATTCAAAAGCATGAGATTAAAAAAAACGTAGATGTTAGAATTAAAATTTCGAACGACAGAAATAAAAGCTTAAGAGATGTGTTCAAAAACAGAAAGGGCAAAACCGAAGTGCTATAAGATGGAAGCCAATACCAAAATGAAGAAGTCTTCCAGAAATGGATGAGCTTACCAGTGAAGACTGAAGTTCAATTTTCAAAAATCCTCATGTTTAAAAGTGGTTAGAAAATATGTAATATATGTGAAAAGATGGGAAAATGCTAGAAGAACTAGTAACCCATTATATATCCAATATTTTACCATCTCCAAGACTCTTCTGCTTACCTAAAATATATTTCCAAATCTATCTATTCTTCTAGGATAAATTCTGAATCCATATCCTAAAAAAAATCTTTCCTAATCAAATCTAATAAAAATATTTTCTCTCTTAAAAAAAGTTTATTTTCACATGTTCTGTTTCTAGAAGCAATATATGCTTAACTTAAAACAGTAAGAAAACAAAAAATTAAAAATAGTAAAAAAAATTCAGAAATTACTTAGAAAAAGAAGACCCGAAGTTCAATCCTGGGTTGCCTCACACAAGGAAAGTCATTGCTAATCTCTTCAGAAACTTATTTTTGTTGTTTTTCTATGAACATAGTCATACCTAATAACCTTGAATTTCCATTATGTCAAAATGGGGCAAATGCAAATTTCTGTTTTCTCAGAACCAGAAACGTAGTGGCAATCAATAAAAACTGTGAGGACACTCCAATAACTGGAATAACCAAGAATTAGAAATAGAAAAAAGAATTATGGTCTAGAAGAAAGGATGTTGAAAACAAAACCCTGGGGAAGCTAAATAGATGAGGCTCAGTTTATTTATTTATTTACTCTCTTCCACTGATCTGTCAACCTTTGTACTAATAACGTCATTTTAAATACAATTCCCAGGGCATCTGTGGTAGCATCCCAAAATTCCATTGCACTGAATTGATAGTTTCATTACTTTTTAAATTCCTGTTTTTGTGGTTTGGATTTCCTTTGTCTCGCTAACAACTTCATGAGATAGTGTTTACATTTTCGAGTAGTTTATAAATTTTAAACTTTTGTTACTGATTTCTAGTTTTGTCATACTATAATTTAAAAAGGTCTACTTCATGGTATTTCATAATTCATGGATTATCACTGAATTCTGAAGTGTCCGAAATACGTTTGTTCATGTTCTATTATATCTTTGCCCATCCTTTTATCTTTACCATCCGTGCCTCATTTAGGTTTTTTGCTTTAGTTTGTTTTTTAAATCAGCTTTATTGAGACATAACAATAAATTATGTGAAGTACAGTAATATTCACCAGTTTTACGTGTATACTTAAATGAATTTCGGCAATGTATACAGCTGTGACACCACCACAATCATGATGTTAAACATCCATCACCCCACATGTTCTTTTACAAAGTCAACTCCTACCCATCCATGTCCTGGCCCCACTCAACCATTGATCTGTTTTCTATCACTGTAATTTTGTCTTGCCTGGAATTTCATATAAATGGAATCATATAGTATACAGCTTTTAGTGTCTGGTTTCCTTCACTCAGCCTAAAGCTTTGGGATTTATACATGTTGTTGCGATTATAGTAATTTATTCCCTTTCATTGCTGAGCAGTATTCCATTGTGTGGAGAGATACTACATTTTATTTCTCCATATACCAATTAATGGACATTTGAGTTATTTCCAGTTTTGCATATTATATGTCTTCCTTTCTCTTGAGTGAATACCCACTAGTGGAACTGATATACTATATGGTCAGTACACATTAAGTTCTTAAACAACTACCAAACTGCTTCCTAAAGTGGCTGTACCAGTTCACACTCCCAAATGTATGAGTTCTAGTTACTTAACACCCTTGTCAGCACTCCACATTGTTAATTTTCATCTTTTTGTGTTGTAACAGGTGTATAATGGTATCTCATTTTTTTAAATTGCATTTTCCTAAATACTAATGACACTGAGAATCTTTACATGTGCTTATTTGCTATCTGTATCTCTTCTTTAGTTAAATGTTCAAATCTTTTGCCCATTTTTGTAAGGTTGTTTCACATCACTGAGTTCTGACAGTTCTTAAAATGTCCTAAATACACTTTATCAGACAGTGTGTTGCAAATATTTTCTCTCAATTTATAATTTACTTTTTCATTTTCTTGGCAATGTTTTGAATTTTCACAGAACCCAGTTTATCCCTTTTTTCTTTTATGGTTCATGCTTTTGTATCCTGGGAAACCTATTTATAACTCAAGGTTTCCAAGGTTTTATTCTGTTTCTTCTATAAGTTATATAGTTTTAGCTCTTATGTTTTTTAGGTCGTTGATCCATTTCTATTTAATTTCTGAACATGATATAGTCAGTTTGTAATATTGTATATGTATATCTGATTGACCCAGCACCATTTGTTGAAAAGATTGTCCCTTTCCTTATTTTGAGGTACCTTGGCAATTTTGTCAACAATCGACCATACACATTTGGGTCGATTTCTAGAGTCTCTTCTGATCTATGACTTACATATCCACCTTTATGACAATACCAGGTTGTCTTGGTTACTAAAACTTTACAATGAGTTTTGAATCAGATGACAAAATTCCTTTGACTTTGTTCTTCCTTTGCAAAACTGTTTTGGCTATTCTAGGTCTGTTGTTTAAATTTTCAAATAAATTTTATAATTATATTTTCAATTCTTAAAAGTCTGCTGGCATTTTGAATTGAATCAATAGATCAACTTTCAGAGAATGGATAATAATAATCTGTCAATAATTATTTGACAATAATGATTCTTTCAATCCATGAATATGGATATCTCTTTATTTGGTGTTTACTTTCAGCAGTTTGAGGATCTTCAGTATACAGGTCTCACATATTTTTTGATAAATTCTTCCTTGATTGCTACATATTTTTGTTACTACTATAAATGATATTTTAAATTTTAATTAAGTTAATCATTACTGGTATAGAAATACAATTGGTTTATACTTGGACCTTATATTCTGCTAAACTCATTTAATAGTTCTAACAGCACTTTTTAGAGAGTCTGTCAGCTGCAAATGAGATTCTTTTACTTCTTCACTTATGATCTTTATGCTCTTTTAAAAATATTGCATTATTGCATTAGTCAGGGTCACCTGCACAATTATGAATATGCATGGTGATGTGCTCAAGCTTAGGGCAAAAGCTTTCAGTTTTTTACTTTTAAGTACAATCTTACCTGTAGGTTTTTGTAGATGTCCTTTATCAAGTTGAGGAAGTTTCCTTCTATTCTTTTTGTTTGTTTAAGAGTTATCAGAATGGGTGATGAATTTTGTCATCTTTTTATTGCATTTGTTGAGATGATCATATGGTTTTATTTAATCTTGTGATATGGCAAATTACACTGACTACTTTTTTCAAATGTTGTGATATATTCCTGAGATAAACCCCACTGGTCACGGCGTATTATCCTTTTTATATAATGTAAGACTGATTGCCTAACATTTTGTGGAAGATATTTGCTCTAGATTCAAAAGGGATACTGGTGTCAGTTTCTTGTAATGTCTTCATCTGGTTTTTGTTTTAGGGTACTTAATAATTGCCCCCCAAAAGAGTGGAGAAGTAGTCACTCTTTTTGCATAGTCTGAAATAGTTTATATAGAATTATTATGATTTCTTAAATAATTTGGTAAAATTTATCAGTGAAGCCAGCTGAGAAAACTAGCCACCTGGTTTTCTTTGTGGGCAGGTTTTTAACCACAGACACATTTTTTTAAAAGATATACAATATTCAAGTTATCTGTCTCTTTTTGAGTGAGCTTTGGTAGTCTGTGTCCTTCAAGTAATTTATGCATTTCATCTAAGCTGCTAAATTTATTGAAATGAAGTTATTTCATACTACTCCCTTATTATCTTTTTAAGCTCTTTAACACATCTGCAGTGAACCCCTCTTATATTCCTAATATTGGTAATTTGTGCTCATTTCCTATTTTTTCTAATCAGTCTGGTTAAAGGTTGTGCAGAAAAGGGTTAACTCAGCAGCCCTGGTTGCTCAAATCATTCAGATCCCAAAACAGGCCTGTTTTCAGAACCAGCCCATGGCCGGCTCCTGGGAACTGAGCTCTGAGCCCTTGGAATGTTGTGCTTGATAAAGGTGAATGAATACATAAATCAACTAAAGGATATTATTAACAGCTAGAGAATCTAGAATATTTTCCACCCTTTAAAATTAATTTAACACAAACATTTTCACAAGCTGTCATTTATAAAGAAGTTATCGCCTCTATGAAATACCAGTTATTAGGATAAAATGAGATAGGAGAAAATAAAGGAATGAAATCAAGGTGATATAAAACTGACAATGATAATAAACATGATTTAGATTTCCCCCTTTAAAAGGCAAAAATTCAGATGCATCTTCAAAATTAATAATAGCTACAGTTTGAGTATTTATTCTCTACTTAGCAATTTATATTTATAGTAAG
Organism: Mesoplodon mirus; assembly: GCF_964341445.2. Lineage (NCBI taxonomy): Eukaryota > Metazoa > Chordata > Mammalia > Artiodactyla > Ziphiidae > Mesoplodon > Mesoplodon mirus. The sequence goes on along the minus strand of NC_138986.1, from coordinate 28,048,007 downwards.
TCCCCTACATAAGAACGAGTTCCATTCTGAGAGCGCGTTCATAAGTCCAATTTGTATGTAAGTCCAACAAAGTTAGCCTAGATACCCAACTAACACAATCGGCTATATACCACTGCTTTTACACTTACTTCTAGACATCCTGGGCTTGAAATAAAGACACTGTACTACTGTACCCTATACAGTACTGTAAAGTACACAAAAGCACAACTATTTGTAGAGGATGTATGACGATGTATGACACGTGACAATGTATGCCAGACACGTGAATTAACTAATGTGACTGGACATGAACGCACATTCGCATCTCTGAAAGTTTGCAACTTGAAGGTTCGTATGTCCGGAACTTACTGTATTTGTTCTACCTATTACTGCTGAGTATCAAACCACTCCGGACTTAGTGGTATAAAATAATAAATCATTCATTATGCTCTGAACCCAATATATTCTCCTTATTCATCATGCCTCTCATCTTTAGTTCCTGATGCTTTGATTCTATAATCCATCACTTCATTCATCACTCACCATTATCATGTACTTTCCATCCATCACACCTGTCTGGAAAAACTCCAGGTACTATTCAAATTAAGTGACTTTCATCTCTATAACTATAACTAGGCTGTTGAATACTGCTGGAAGAGCCACTTCAAAACTTGGCACTATTATAAACATGTAGTCTACAAATTCAACTGAGACCTCAAAGCTATGGACAATTCTTCTATGCTGCATAATCTGTTCATATGCGCTCTTCTGTGGCTATTTCAAACTTTCTTCACTCATCTCTGATGTCCAGTGCTGTCACTTCCTGACTCACTTTCACAGATAAAAGCCATTAAAAGGGAAGCTGCGGGCTTCCCTGGTGGCGCAGTGGTTGAGAATCTGCCTGCTAATGCAGGGGCCACGGTTTCGAGCCCTGGTCTGGGAAGATCCCACGTGCCGCAGAGCAACTGGGCCCGTGAGCCACAACTACTGAGCTTGCGCGTCTGGAGCCTGTGCTCCACAACAAGAGAGGCCACGATAGTGAGAGGCCCGCGCATCGCGATGAAGAGTGGCCCCCGCTTGCCACAACTAGAGAAAGCCCACACACAGAAACGAAGACCCAACACAGCCAAAAATAAAAAAATAAGTAAATAAATAAATAATATTTTTTTTAAAAAAAGGGAAGCTGCTTGGTAGTAACTTTCTGCTACCAAGTCTACAGATCTTCATGCACCCCAAATGACCTTTTTCTTTTCCTTCTCATTATAAAGAGGTGGGTTGAATTATGGTTTTCTCCAGATATATAAACCATAATTTGAAAAGATAAATGCTCTCCAATGTTCATTGCAGCACTATTTACAATAGCCAGGACATGGAAGCAACCTAAATGTCCATCAACAGAGGAATGGATAAAGATGTGATACATATATACAATGGAATATTACTCAGCCATAAAAACGAATGAAATAATGCCATTTGCAGCAACATGGATAGACCTAGAGATCGTCACAGTGAGTGAAGTAAGTCAGACAGAGAAAGACAAATACCATGATATTGCTTATATGTGGAATGTAAAAAAAAGGCTACAAATGAACGTATCTACAAAACAGAAATAGAATTACAGATATAGAAAATAAACTTATGGTTACCAGGGGGTAAGGGGAAGGGGGAAGGATAAATTGGAAGATAGGGACTGACATATACACACGACTATATATAAAATAGATAACTAATAAGGACCAACTGTATAGCACAGGGAACTATAATGGCCTATAGTAATGGCCTATATGGGAAAAGAATCTAAAAACGAGTGGATATATGTATATGTATAACAGATTCACTTTGCTGTACACCTGAAACTAACACAACATTGTAAATCAACTATACCCCAATAAAAATAAAAATAAATAAATAAAGAGGTGGGTCTTCTTGTGTTCTAGAAAACTTTCCTCTCCCATATCATCAATTTCTCCATTATCTTCCAGCTATCAGTGTTTAGATACCTGAATGCAATAAATATCATCTTCACAATATCCCTTTTTACAGCCAAACTTCCTGAAAAGGTTGTCTATATTTGTTGTACTGCTTCACCTTTCTATGAACCTTATATTAAAAAGCTTTGCTCTCTACCCTGCTAATAAACTTTCAAATATTTATTTGGTAAGCAAAAACACCATCTCTGGTTTCCAATCTGAATAGCTTTTAAAGTGTTTCTATATTTTATTAGTCAATGTTATTTTGTCTTGTAATTAGTTTTATTTTTCATGCCTTTTGCTCACTTAGAGATTTAGTATCTTACTATTTATGGCATTTATTTGTGGTATTTCTTTACATGTTAACAATATGGAATGGAACTTACTCATAAGGTTGCTCTGAAGATTGATAGGGTAATAACTATAAAACACTGAAAAGATCCTTCTAATTCCAGAATATAGGTGTTCAATAAATGTTAACAATTATTATATATTATTGGCTATATAAAAGAGTATTAGATCTGTGGCTATTAAAAAAATCACATATTTTCCTCAGTGAATTGGCTTTTAGTTGCATTTGTTTCTGACTCAAAAAAGTATCTTCTACATCAGATTTATTCATTCAACAAATATTTAGTGAGTCTTCTGTGTGCAGACAGAGAATATTCTCGTTACTTGGGATGTCTCTCATTCCTTTTAAGATCAGAGTATCTTTCTACACTGGAAAACTGAACCAGCCCATTTCTATTTTCTTATTTAGGTATTTGTCTACTAATTTAGATTTTTACATTTCCCTTTTTAAGATGTCTGAAGTGTAATTTAATGTGAGATAAAATGAGACTGTAACTGACCTCTTCCCCCAGAAGCTAAAGCAACTCTATCACCACTAGTTCTTGTGTCATAGCTTCTTGAAACACCTGGCATAAGAAACTTCTACTTATTTAAGTGATTTCAAGGCTCAACCAGATATATATATTTCAGATCATAAATTCTCTATTCTTAAATCCTTCATTTTGATTCATGTCTCTGGAAATGGTACTATACATTCAACTAATCCATCTTCAATAGTTTTCCTGTTTTTTTCAGGGAGGGAACACTAGCAGCAATTCTTTGCTAATTCACATGCTCACTGTTGCCCTCACAACTGACTGACAATTTAGGCAAGTAGATTCCTTGGAACACAATTTTCCCCTAAATATTGTAGAGATATTGCTCCATTGTCTTTGGCTTTAGTGTTTTTTGAGAGAAGTCTGAAATGCACTAGATGTTTCTTCTTCTGTTTAGATGTTCGCAAAATTTATCTTTTTCTTTATTACAGTTTTCAGATATAGTTCTCATCTCATAAAATTTATCTGAAATGCAAGATGGATTCATCTCTTCTTAGATGTTTTTTTAACCTCAGAAGGCTTCCTCCTCGTGCTCTTTTTACTGTTTCCGCTCCACTAGTGCTGTCTGGGAATACTTACTTGTAGGTCAAGTATTTCTATATATTTGTTATTTCTTATAGCTTTCATTTTAGCTTCAGCCATTTCTTCTCATGAACAATGCTTCATATTTGTCTGCCACATTACTAATTAAATTTTTCCATGGTATCAATTCTATTACTTAGGCCTGAGATATAGTTTTAAGGGAGCAATGAAGAGAGAATGTGGAGACTGTGGTTTTAAATCCTTATTCTACAATTCTTACACAATATTAAAAAAATATGGCACAAAATTTGTATATGTAGGTTATACCTGAACAGAAGGACTGCAGGTTGTTTTGATTTTACTCCAGTGTAAGAAAGTCTTTGAAATCTAATGGGTGAAAATTAGCTCATCCATTCTGGTTATTTCTGCTTCACTGTCTTTGACTATTTTACAACTCAGTAGAGAAAAAGGGTTAACATGTAGAAAACTGATAATAATACAAATGTTTCCTGTCCATAGCTATGTAAATGATTTCTATTAATACAATGCAACTGAATTTTGTCTGTTAGATAAATCTCTGTAAATTAAATCCATCTGAACTGGTTATAACATCTTACTGGTTCCCTCATTAATTAATGATTTAAATAAAATCTTTGTTATGTGTTAAAAAAACATATATATATATATATATATATAAAATAACTCCTACTTATTCTATTTCTGCCTCTACAGCCCTGGCAAAGATGGTAAGTCGTTTTCTGTTCAGATGTTCATAAAATTTCTCATATGCAAAATAAGAGCTCTAATATCTATTTTCATGATTAACATAAAAATCAGAAATAATATTTGTAAAACTCTTATCAAAGTGCCTGATAGGCAGTTGAAAAACAGTAACATGAATCTGCCATTATTACGAATTTTATTATGTCTTTCTCTTTGCCTAATTTTCTTATTTCAGCCTGCTTCCTTTTCAGTGTCAGCCTGTTCTGCACATGGGAGTCCTTGTTCTTGTACTGAAGAGATACCATCACTTCATGCCTTATTAAAAGGGGTCCTATTGGGTTGTGGTTAAGAGAGTGGATTCTGCAGTCAGACTGTCAGAGTTTGAATCCTGGCTCTACCACTAACTATGCCACTAACTTTGGGTAAGTTATTCAACCTCTCTGTGATCTAGTTTCCCCATCTATAAATGGATATAAGACTTCATAATTTTATTGTTTGTATTGAAAATGAGTGAATATAAATAAAATGTTTAGAAGAGTGCTTGAAAGATAGAGAGCACCATTATCTAGTAAATAAAAGCAGGTATTCCTCCTCTGTTTGCTAAAGTAAATCATTTCAAAAATAGTTTGTTTTCCAAGAATAATCCTCTTCCGTTGAGCTGAAAAATCTCTTCCTAAATATTTTTTTTAAGAATACTTATCTCTGAATTAAGAGAGACCTTGAATGGCCTCGTGTGTGCTAAAAGAGGCTGAGTAGATTACATTTAATCACCTCCCACTTGTGTGTCCGCAACATCTAAACTGGACCTTGGATAAATGAACATATCTTCTGCCTATTTTCTAGTTATCCATTTAATTTAGCATTCTTGGCCTAAACTGCACCTTGTTCATGCACACAAAGCCCAGTTCTGACAGTGAGAGAAAGTATGAGTTTCTACTTTGACTGAGTCCATAAAAATAGTCTGCAGACAGTTGTGTCCAGGGTTCTTTCTGCTTTTGCCAAATGTACACCACCTTACTCAAGGGGAGGGCATATCCCAGTAAGCAATGCTGCACCGTCCGTATGCCACTCTTCCCTACCATGCTGCACACTGGTACACCAGAAGTGGCATATTCTATTTTAGAGCAGCATCCACTATGGGAGACCTAATCTGATCCATTCTGTCAGCAGTTCTTAATTAGTATGCAGTAGTACACTGGTATACTATGAACCCCTCGCATGTATGCAGCTGCATTCTAGCCAATGCTTTAACTTTTTTTTTTTTTTTTTGCCTCACTTGAGAATATAACTATTACACTGATGGCTGCCAGACAGTGTTAAAATGAATAGGTCTCATGACAAAATACAGACTAGGGTAAAATATGCTACAAGTAAAATGTAGGATGCATATAACTCATAAAACTCCTGCCAAAGAAATGTATGTATTCTTTGTATCAATTAACAGGACATGCATGTACCAATTACCAGAACATGCATGAAGTTATTTATTTGTGTGGAGATTATGGTCAAAGAGGTAAAAGGTGCAATGGAAATAGCGAGGTAGGTTTGAAGAGTGAATAGTGCATTAACTGGGATACTATTACAGACTCTATAATATCTTGGGAATCAGGTTGTAGTTGATTGCTGATTTGTTTAGTGTTGCTTTGAGTTCTGTATTTTCAGTCCCTTCAAGGGTGCTACCAAAAATTCTATCATTTGAAAGTATACCTCAAGTACAAAAGGATAATTATTTCTTTAAGGTTCCACTGATTTCTCCTGGCTCTGCTGGGTAGAATCAGATGAAGAAGTCTAAATAAAGATAAGCCATTAAATATCCGAAGTAAGATATTATTTCCTAAGTTCTTCACAATTCTGGGTTAAAAATCTTGGTTTTCTTCAAGAACGTGTAATATGGCTAGTTTTGCGTTTCCCTGTTATCCCTAATCACTTTAACCAGTTGGTCTGTTATTCTTGTAGGACAGCACTCAAGAACTCAATACTCAAAGAGTGAAGAGTGAGGCTAATTCTAATGCAAGCTTTACTTTACCACGTTATTGACCACAACACAGATTTACTGTTTTTAATTTCCAAAGTTCCTTGGAGTTTTCATATGAAAGTCATAATTTTATGCAGATATACAAGTCACCATTACCAAATGATCAGTTACTCACTGAGATTTTTTCTCCAGATTTGCCAATATTTTTCTTCAGTTTTTTTCTTTCATGTATTAGATCATTGTGGGCCTTAAGCAATTCCTCAAAGCGAACTTTGGTCTTCACCTTTGCTTCACTCTCAACTACAAATGATAATGACTCATGTCATTTTCTATGCAACTCTATTATCACACATATTATGTTAAAAAATAAACCCCCCACAGCCTTGTAAATACCTGCATGAGTTAAAAAGGATTAGTCCTTCTTTCTTAAAAACTTTTCTTTTGGCTTTGGTGACACCACACTCACCTATATCCATCTTATCTTTTGGGCTACTTCCTCTAAAAGTTTCCTTTGCTAAGTTAACTCTTTACTTATGATGCACAGTAGCACCTACGACTATTACGTGGCCTTAAAGAAGTCACTTAACATCTCTAAACTTCATTTTCCTTATGTGTAAAATCGGAATAATCCTATGTCAAAGATCATTTTTTCATGAAAAATGACTAGCACTTGCCTGGCCAACAATCAGCCTTCAACAGATATTAAAAGCTGAAAGTTGTTTTCCCCTTTAAAACATAAATCAGATCATGCTAGTACCTTGCTTAAGACCCTGTAAGTTTCCCAGTTCACTTAGGACAAAATAAAGCACGTCCTTCACATGCCCTACATGGTTCTTACTTCCTGGTCTGTCTACCTCTACAGCTTCAATTAAAACAAATACCCCTATAGGGAGGATGGGAGGGAGGCTCAAGAGGGAGGGGATATGGGGACATATGTATGCATATGGCTGATTCGCTTTGGTGTACAACAGAAACTAACACAGTATTATGAAGCAATTATACTCCAATGAAGATCTATTTAAAAAACCCAAAAAAACAGATATCCCCTTAGATCCCTACATTATAGCCAAACATCCTTGTTTTCAGCTCTTCTGCCAGAACAAGCAATCTCCCATGTGAAGCTGCTTCCACCTGGTGCAAACTTCCTCTAACTCCTCACAGCTGGCTGGTGTTAAGATACCTGTTTAAATGTTGCCTCTAAAGCGGAACATTTCCTGACAACCTCATCTAAATTTCTGTTTCTTACAAGACAGACTGTTCTTTTCCTTCACAGCACTTAACCCAGCTTGAATTTGTGTAATTATTTGTATATCTATATACATCAATATACTGTGTCTCTCCCACTATATGAGGTAGTTAATAACTACATCCCTAGCTACTATCATGGGGTCTAGCACAGAGTAAGTACTCAATAAACATGTTTCAAATAAATAAATGCTGAATGAATGAATGCCCAAGAGCAGGTATTGGCAAATACTACCTGCAGGCCAGTCACCTGTTTTAATAAATAAAGTTTTATTGAAACACAGCCATGCCCATTCTGTTAAGAACTGTTATGGCTGCTTTTGCACCTCAATGGAAGAGCTGAGGAGTTGTAGCAGAGACCAAACCTAAAATATTTACTAGCTTGCCTTTTAGGAAAAAGTTTGCCAAAGTCTACTCTAAAGTGAAAAACCCATTTTGACAATAAAAAATAAAAACTAACCATATGTTGTTATTATTTACCTTGCCCAGCTGAGCCCCAAATTGCCAGTCAATGGATACGTTCTAACCTTAATCACCAACATTACATAGAAAGCTAAATATCAAACTATGAAATATCTCTAAATGTAATTTTTGGTTGATGACATCTACTTCATTCCTTAATTGAAGAACCCCTTAAAATAATCCAAACTTTAAAATAAATATGTACTGCATATATAAATTTCATAGAAATCTTACCAGTGGGCATATCTCAGCTTCATGGAGAGCATTGAGTTATAGTGTAAAGCACTGATTCATTCAATCAGGATCCTATTAAAACAAAGAGGATTTATTTGTAATATGGAATTTCCAAATAAAAATTATAAGATACTCTTCATACAAGATTATGTGATTGTCTACTACCTCATCAGGTTTATACCAATAAAACGAAGTTCTCTTATTCCAACCTTATGTAAATGACTTAAATACATCTGAATCAGTTTAGAGTCTTAAAGTAAAGCAAACTGGATCATAATTGAGTAAAATATTTATATATTTGAAACAAAGAATTTAAAAATTTTTTGAAAGGCAATAAACATCTAACTTAGTATATTAATACACCTTTTAAAGTATTTTAAGTAAAAAAAAAATGAACACTTCTATGTACTTTTGAGAAACCAAACTCCATATCAGAACTGACTTTCCCAAGCACATACACTATTACACTAGTAAAGTATGCTTCTGGGTAGCACATTCACAGATAATGAATTTAAATATTTCTGTACCTGCCACTGAAAATGCTGCAAAAGAGAAGGTTAAGCACAAGCATTCATTCCATCTTCTCAAATAAATACCTGGGTGTGTTTCATTGTGTATCAAAACCATGGGTAAACTCAGTATATATATTCTTAAATTTCCAGTTTTTGTAAAAGATGAGGGTGTGTGTCCAAAACAGACATTAATTCTCACATTAGAAAACAATATGCATACATTTTTAAGAATAAAAATGTAGACTGTTAAAAAAATTGATTTGACTCAACAATTATCAGTTAAGGTTGCAGATCCCTGGGGATCCACATTTGTGTTCCTTTAGTATTAGGGGTACTTTGGACAGAAAAGTCTGATAACAAATGCTAAAAAGAAAATAATGATTATACAAATACACTAAGTATGTGAGTTAACTTCTGTAACAACTATCCGGTATACAGACAAAATAGACATCATTAAACACACAGAGTAAAACCTCCTATTCTTTATTGATAGGAAACAGCATTAACTCTTTCTAGAAGATAATAGATCCAATAAGCCTGATCATCTTTCCAATCTACTCCAAATTAGAAAAGAGAGAGGCTGCAAAGCCAACTGCATCAGTAATTGAAACCTGACAGCACATAAATAGAAAAAAAAAAGCAAATAAGGATTTAATATTTATAGTATTCCATGGTGATTCAATATATAGGAAAATAGCTGAACTATATTATGACTGAGTCATCAAGAAAAGGTTTATTTATATTCTTTTGTTTTATCTTGAGCAGAAAATGTATGACATTTTAGACAGATTAAATAAAAACTACTGAAGAGATGGAATAAAGAGTCAAGGATGATTCTCATGTTTTTCAAAAGGAAATAATTAGACCAGTAGTATCATTAATTGGAATATAGTGCAGTACAGCACAAGTGTAGTGAAGTAGTTTAAAACACAAGTCCTGGAATTACTGTAATCTCCCATGGTTACTGGTATGGGCTGGGCAATGTTTCCTCATCTGTAAAATCAGTCTAACAGTGACTATTCAAAGGGCTGTTGTAAGAGTTAAATGATTAAAAGGTTAAAACAGTGCCTTAGAACAAGCATCAATAACATTAGCTACAATTATAACAGATACTTCTTATGGGGACACTCAGTGAGCTTTAGCAGGGCATGTTGAGCTGGATATCTGAGGCGTATTAAGCAGCTATAAGCATTGGCTCTATTGTCAGATTCCTGGATTCAAATCTCAGTTCTACCTGTCAAGAGATTAATCTCAATTTCCTACTCTTTAAAAAGAGAATGATAACAGTATATCACTTACAGGGTTTTTGTAAAGATGAAATAAGAATATGCAGGTAAAACACTAGGCACAATGCCTAGAGCACGGCAAGCTCTTCAAAAATCATAGCTATTATTACTGTATGCACATATAGAGTGTGTGTGTGTGTATGGAGATTCATATAAATATATATATATATATATATATATATATAAAATCAGTTTATGTTTGGTAGGTGATATAGTAATCCAGCAAGGAGATAAGAGTCTGAAGATTTGGGCATCATTTATTTATATTTGTGATGGTTGCAAGAAAAAAAAGGGCCAAACACAGAATTCTGGGAGCCCACAAAATAAACTAAAAAGACATCAGGGAGATAGATGAAAAACTGGGAGAAGTAACCAAAGGAAAAAGAGTTTCAAGAAAGAAGTGGTCTACACTGTGTGGTACCAAGAGTTCTTGCAAGATTTGAAGAGTGTCCACTGGATCTGCAGTCAGGAAGTCACGTGTGCAAAGCTTTTTGTGGAGGGACAGAAACCTGGCAGCCACAGGTGGAGGAATGAATGGAAGGTAAGACCTGTAGAAGAAATGTGTGGATGATTCTTCCTAGACTTCTGCTTCCAACTGTCTCCCTCCACCCTGCACAGGCAGTGGCATGAGGCAGTAGCTTTGAGGCACAGAAAGACTAGGGAAGGATTTTGCTGTTTGTTTTAAGACTGTTTCCATGCCTCCATCACACTACCCTTAAAAAATAAACCAGCGGAGGAATTTCCTAAAATACAAATGTGATGGAATCATTTCTTTGTTTAGAATTCTTCAGTAGCTCCCAATACTGGAAAACATGAGGTCCTTCCCATTGGGGTCCAAAGCTACTAGTGAAATGACCCCTTGCCTTTCTCCACCTCCCCTTCTCTAGGCACACTTCCACACTGTGGGCTCCAGCCCTGTGAAACCACTTGCAGGCCCTCAAATGTGCCAAGCTCTTTCTTGCCTTTGTACCATTATACATACACCCCTCTCTCCTAAAGAATGCCCTTCCTCTCTTGTCTCTCTAACTCCTAACTATCCTTTGACACTAAATGCAAATAGTATTGAGACGGGCTAAGACCTGGGACCTGGGTCCCTTTACTGGAGTGTCTGCACCTGGACAAACATAAACTATAAGGGACTAAAAACAACTGCATGCATGCACAGTTGGGGCAAAATCATCAACAGTAAGATACAAAAGGGCCAAAAGCCAACTTCTGAGGTGCTGGGAACAAAAGCAGCAGCATACTGTGCAGGATCCCTGCCCAAAGCACCACCAAGGGGGCGGGCAGAACACCTAAGCCACGCCTCCAGCCCAGCCCACAAATCTGGCCCCAACCTCTCCCCCTTTAAGGAACGAGCTCTGCCCCACACCCCGACCCACCACCCCGTTTCCCGTTTTCACTCCCTCGTGAAACAACAGAAGTCCCAATAAAGCCTCGCCTAAACTTCTTGTCTGCCCTCGTATCAATTTCTATTGATTAAAGAGTCCAAGGACCCAGGTCAGTATCAGTATCTTCTCTAAGGAGCTCACTAACTTTGAGGGGTTAGAGACAGTCTCCATAAATAAACAAGATTCTGAAGATGGTTTTAAAAACTTTGGGTATTTGAATTTCTTTCAAATGTATATTTTTAAAATTTCCCAGAGTCCTCATAACAAGCGATTTGCTTCCTGAAAGCCCAAGTAGTAACAGCAATCGTTAAATATGTCTCCTCTGTGCTCCGACAGTGCCTTGATCTTCATACCTCCCACCTAGGCCTTGAATTTTCACTCTGGTAAAATCTTCTGTGACCGCCCCCCACCAAACTGCTAGCTTGTGAAGGGCTAGGCCTGTGCTCTCTTCATCTATGTATCCCATTTTAAAAGGGGGGAGGGGGCAGTAATAATGGTTCTAGGGTCAAAATGAGTCAGGCTTAAGCTTTTTTTTTTTTTTTGCCTGGGAAATTAAAATGGCACCTACTTTATTGTAAGGAGAAAAGGAAATACTGAAAAGCAAAGTTATCAGCACAGTGGCTGGCCCATTACTTTACGTCCATTATTATAGTATTAAAAATAAACAATTATGCGATAGACAAAAAATATTAAATAAATTATGTATTTACATTATTTACCACTATTTAGTAGTCTAATGTACAATCCAATTAGTAAACACTAATATTAATTTAATGATAAACATAGCAAATACATTACAGAAATGGTCATCTCTAAATGGTAATGTGTACTATAGCAAATACATTATAGAATGACTAATATTTGATAAGTAAGATCATCAGCAAAAATTAAGGTCAAACTTAAAATGACATCTGTGAATCTCATATATGTCATTATATTTAAAAGCTTCTCCCTCACAAACCCTTTTACAGGACCTGCTAAGAGATACAAAATAGGGAAATTAACTGCATTACATTTCATCTCATTTTATGTTTTCTCTAAACGCCTGATTATCAGCCAATAAATGACTAAAGATCAAGGGAAGAAAAAGCAGAGGCTTGGATGATTCGCTCCTTGACCGAATTTTACAGCACGGGATAAAAGGAAACAAACAAAACCCGTATACATAATTCAATTAATATATCAGAATAGTCTCCATAAATATATAAGGTTCTAAATACGATTAAAAAAACTTTCGGTATTTGAACTTCTTTCAAATGTATATATTTTTAATTTCTCAGAGTGCTCATAATAAGCAATCTTCTTCCGGAACGCCCAAGCAGTAACAGCAATCGTAAACGCAACAGGTGGAAAAACTGTTAGCATCCTTTTCTCAAAAGAAGAAGCCATATGCTCCAGTCAGTAGGTGTTTTCACAGCAATGCGGAAATGTAGCACAGCATTTGGCAGGGATCCCTAACTAGTATACGTTTTCTTCTATTTGTATACATATCGAAACGACCCTGTTAATGTAACTATACTCTTAGAAACGTAACACAACGATCACCTTTTCTCAGATGTAATTAAGAAGGTATTTCACGGGTTCAAGATTCAGCACCAGGTTGACACCCTAAAAGGAAATAAACGTATGTACTTAGTACGCATCTGATTTAAACGCTGTTAAACCAGAACCGGGAATAGGAAAGGCAAAGATTGCATTCACTCTTTCACGACACCACGCTCAGCGTTCCGGAGAAAAGGAGCCCAGGAATGGGAGATGAAAAGTAAGTACGAAGAGGTAACTCTCCGAAACCCCAACCCTCCACTCTGCCGCGCTGGTCGGGTCAAACTGCAGTGGTGCAGGGCAGCCCCCGCCCGGCCTCCCCGGCCCGCCGCCCCCGCGCCTTAGGACTCGAGCAGTCCTCCACACCACTGTCCCAGAAGAGGGCCAGGGCAGGCCGAGCGCCCGAGCCCGGACTCCCGCCACCAGCAGGCCTGCAGGGTACTCACGGAGAAGAGGGCGCAGACCTGCCCACAGAGGGTCCCGCCGGAGCCGACGCCGGGACCGTGAGGGGTGGCCTGAAAGCTACGCGGCCGCACTGCCCCCACAGCGGCCAGCCACCCGGGCTCTGAGCCCCCGCTGGGCGCCGCAGTGCGGGCAGCGCGCCGCCAGCTGACGTCAGCCCCTGCCTACGCCGCCGTTCCCATGACAACCGATGTGGCGCCAACTCACCGCCTGGACCTCTGCCGGGCCTCGGCGCCCCTCCGCGGCCCCGCCCCCTCCCACGGCCCCGCCCCCGCGCCACCTAAGCCTGGGCCTGGAGGCGCTGCAGTGCGGCGTCTGCGGAGCGTAGGCCGCGCGCGCGCGCACGCGCGGCCGCCCGCCCGCGGGCCCTCAGGCTGCGGCCGGGCCCGCGCTCAGGAGCCGAGCGTGGGACTCCTCGCCCCCGCGCGGGAAGCTCCAGGCCGCCGCCCTCCAAGGAGAAAGAATACGTTCCCTCTGGAGCGGGAAGGGACCATGGAAATGCTCAGGTGCTTCTCGGAGCCTGCTCGTGTCCCCACTGTCGCCCCGAAGAAGCGCTCTGCTCCTCAGAACTATAGCCAGCGCTGGGAAAAACGGGAGGTGGCAAAGCGAGATGGAGGCTGTTATGGAACCCGCCAAGGCTAGGAAATATGAATGAGGCAAAGAAACACTCTCGTCACCCCCCAGGCGATCGCGCCCACGAAATGAAACCTCCTTTTAAGCGTGGAGAATGCAGAGTTGTACTACACACCAACTCTTAAGGAAAAAATTATCCACGATTCATCTGGTGCTGAGTTATCTCACTATGTGTTTAAAGCAGAACAGCAACCCCCCAAAAGTCATCTTTTGCTACACCCAGTGCCCCCTCCCACCTTCTAATTTTTGCCACAGCGCCATCTTTAGCTCTGAGTCACCAGGGATGGAAAAATACTAGTCAAGTCACTCCCGGACTCTTGAATTTTCTGCAGTTGTAGTCACACACTAAAACCTGTTGCTTCGTTTGTACGGTAAGAGCATTATGCATCTTTCTTTGGAGGCCTGCTTTTCCATTCCTATTAGCATCACCACACCCTACAAAGCATATCTCATTTGTTTCTCCAAATCCTGTGAGAAATTTCTCAAGTCAGTGAGAAATAATACCAATCCAATGGATGTTCATCTTTCCACTTAAACTCTAATTCTCTTTCTGGATCTCTGTCTTGGTTTTATCCTCCCAGTGTTCTAGTTAAATGCCTGCAGACCAACCTAAATGCCTCTTAACATCAAATCAGGTCCATTCTACCTTTTTAACACCCCCCAGGGTATAGTCTGTCCATCTTAACTCTACTGCCTCCTGCCAAGTTTCATCACTTCTCACAGGGATTATTGTGAGATGGGCTCTTTACCAGTCTCTTGACTCCAGTCTTGATCACTGAATTCCATTCTGCACACTGCTACCAGAATGACCTCACTAAAAATGTAAATCTGATAATACCACTCTCCTAAAAATTATTCACAGATGATCTGTAGGAGGAAGTTGAGTTACTTTGCCTAGGATACAAGACACTCCATCTCCCTGACTAGTTTCGTCTCTCATTGCATTGTTTCAATTTTATGCTTTAGCAATATTGAATTACGTTTACCATGCAAAACAACCCATACCCTTTCATGCCCCAGTTCTTGCATATTGTCCCCTCTCCCTGAAGAATCCTTCCTTGTAAACTCCTACTTCTCCATGTCTCAGCCCAAATATTGTCCATCCTTTGAATCTTAACCAGGTTGACTGATTTCACCAAATATTCCTGCTATATATCTTGTTATGCTTTGGATACTGATTCTATAAGTTATATTTTAATTGTTTGCATTATACCTTAACTTTCCAAGCCCCAGTATCTACCACAGTACATATCAAGCAGTTGGTACTTCATAAACATTTGTTGAATGAATAATAGATGACATATATTGGCTTTGCATTGTAGGTGTTTTATGTACTTTTCATCTGTCCTCACAACTGTGATGTAAGGACCCACTTTACAAAGAGAGGTTATAACTCTAGCTGCTCGTTATTAGGCATTTTAATAACACATTCCCTAGTCTATCAGACTGGCTGAGATGTACACCTGCTATCATTTCTTGCCTGGACCTTACAATAGCTTACAGAGGTATGCGTGTATATGTGTGTGGGGGGGAGTGTGAGGTCAGGGAATGTTTCATAGCAGAAGTGACATTTAAGTAAAGACCTAAACAATGTGTAGAGTTATCCAGGTTGGGAAGAGTTTCTGGGTAGAAAAAAATGGAGTATAATCCTCACTAAAAGAAAGCTTGGCATAATCCAAGAACCAGCATGGCTTACTGAAACGTTGAGAATGAGACTGGGGGCTTTTGGAGGAAATAAGAGAGATAAGCAAGTTATGAAGAGACCCAGACAATATGTTGTGAGGTCAATGGGGTACCATCGAAGGGTTTTAACCATGGAGTAAATGGTCAACTTTTCATTTCAGAAAGATAACTCTGACTGTAGCGTAGAAACATGGATGGGAAGAAAGCAAATATAGATCCAGGAATATCAGTTAGGATGCTGTTGTTTTAGACCAGACCATGTAAGAGATGATGGTGGTATGGGCAAGGCTAGGAGCGGTCAGAACGGACAGAAGTGTATCAGTTCAAGAGATTTGGGGAGGTAGAAAACGTTAGGACTTGGTGATTGATTGGATGGAGGAATGAGTGATAGGAAAGAATAGAAAATGATAGACAGCTTCTTCCCTTGCCAGGTGAAGAGGTGGCAAGCACGTCAGGGCCACAGTGGTTACATGAAATGGGAGTGAGGAAATAAGTATATATATTGAGGCTAATGGGAGCCAAGTGTCTCTGACAGAGAAGGGAGTTACAAATAGGAAAAAAAGGAATTCCAGAATGACCTTTGTGATAGTACTGGATTGGAATTGGTTAAGTCAGTGTGAACTCACAGTTTTCAATATATATATAAACACATACAGAAATAAGTGTAGATAAAAGTATTTGCATACTTGTGTGTATGTGTGTCTCTATCTATCTATCTATTTTTCTATCTCTCCCCTCGCTCTGTGTTCAAAAGGTCTAGGAGCATGATATCCTAGAAGCAGTGAGCACACGGAACCTAGATCTTGGTTTCTAAACACCATTCTCCACTAAAAGGGACTAGAGATGCTGGAGAAATGGCTGATTCAGAGCAGGAGTATGGAAAGTATAACATGACCCTGGAAAACCTTTTGGCACCAGAAATTAAAGAAGCTCTCACAGAATGATGGAACATATCAAGGGGACAAAGAATTCAGCTTGAAGGGGCCCCCATTAGCCACATCTGGGTCAATCTGGACATCACTATAATAATGTTAATAAATTATGATCCGCTGAAGAAAATAAGAATACTTGAGTCCATGCTGACATAAATACAGGAATTTTTAAAAATGGGGATAAAGAAAAGCTCTCCCTTACATTAGACTGCCAACTAATAAATGTAGAGAGAATGATATAGGTAGAAACATCACCATTTGGCAACCATTATAGTAAAAACTGATTCAGGCAAGAATCATCAATGTATGCTAAAACTAGAGGATGAGAGTTTTAAGAGATTATACACACACATATATATGTATATGTATATGGTAAGAAACCTTAGAACTCACTTTTCTGATATTCCTGCCAAAAAATGCATAGCCTGAATCTAATCATGAAGAAAGATAAGACAATCCCGAACTGAGGGACATTCTACAAAATCATAGACCTGTACTCTTCAAAAGTGTCAAGGTCATGAAAGACAAAGGAACGTCTAAAGAACATTTTCGGTTTGTAACGGACTAAAGAGACATGACAATTAAATGGACCATATGATTCTGAATTGGATCTTTTTGCTATAAAGGATATTACTGGGATGGTTGACAAAGTGTGTATGGGGGTCTGTGGACTAGATGGTAGTAATTTAACAATATCACTTTCCTGATTTTGATGACTATATTCTGGTAATGTAGAAGATACCTTCATTTCTAGAAAATACACACTGAAGAGTTTAAAGGTCATGAAGCTTCATGTTTACAGTTTACTTAAATGGTTCAGAAAAAAAGCATATATAAAAATATAAGTAAATAAAAATATAAATAATATACATACAGAGAGAGAACAATGAAGCAAATGTAATATATCAACAATCGGAGAATTTGGGCAAAGGTGTTCTTTATACTATTCTTGCAATCTTTTTTTTTCTGTAAGTTTAACAGTATTTTAAGATTATAGAAAATGGTTTTAATGTACTGAGGTTTCTGGCTTAGGTACCTGGATGGAGAATGGCTAATTAGTTAACAATGAAAGGCAGGAAGAGCAGGTATGGAGGAAAAGATGTTTGTTTTCAGTAGGATATATCCAGTAGGCATTTGAGTATGTAATTAACATATTCATGAGCCCCATTCACACTGGAGAAAGCTAATATGCTGCTTTCACTTCCATTAACCAAGAGTGCAAGACTGAGGACACTCTACTAGTACTAGGAGAGGCAAACAATTGAGTAGTAGTGGTGGTAATTATCATAAAATTGGCTAATCATTCATGAAAATAGATTTAGGGTATTCAAAACATTAAATAAATATAAAGAGTGAATTTATTGAATAAAACAAAAATATGGTTGATATACAAAATATTTATCCCCAGTACAGGATTGCATTAAACCAGTCAGAACAGATGTTGGCCTTACTGCTTGTATTAGCTTGCTAGGGCTGTCATGCAAAGTACCACAAATGGGGTGGCTTAAACAACAGAAATTTATTTTCTCACAGTTCTGGAGGTTAGAAGTCCAAGATTAGGTGTTAGCAAGGTGTTGGTTTCTTCTGAGGCCTCTCTCCTTGGCGTGTAGATGGCTGCCTTCTCCCTGAGGCTTCACATAGTCTTCCCTCTGTACCTGTGTGTGTCCTAATCTCCTCTTCTTAGGACGTCAGTCATACTGGATTAGGGCCCACCCTGATGACCTAATTTTAACTTACTTATTTCTTTAAAGACTTTATCTCCCCAAATAGTCACATTCTGAGGTTCTAGGGGTTGGGATTTTAACATATGAATTTTGGAGGGTTAACTTAGCTCATAACACTGCTGGAGAAGGATTCTGGAAGCTTAACAGAATGCAGTGATGGGACCTTGTTTGGATTCTCATTCAAAACTAACTTTATAAAGACATGTCTTAGGCAATCCCAGATTTTTCAGTATGGGCTAAGTATTGTACAATAGTAAGGAATTTTTGTTTTAGATGAAAAACTGGTACTGTGATAATATAAGAATGTGATCATTTTAAGTCTATACAGTAAAATGACAAGATGTTTGAGATTTGCTTTAAAATATTCCAGGAAAAAAAAAAAAAACAGGTGGGGGAAAGATGACACATATCTATCTAAATTTTGATAGCTGTTGAAGCTGGCTGATAAGTACCTGGTATTTTATTATACTTTTTCTTTGTGTGTTTGGAAATTTTCATAGTAAACAGGAAAACAAAAGTAAGAAAACTCATGTTACAGAGAGTTTAAAAGACATAGAATCAAGGAAAAAGGAAAAAATAAGCAGTACCATTCCCAAAGAGACTCTCAGTTAACTTTTTTGGATTTTTTTTTTTTTCAGTCTGTTTTCCATGCATATTCTAATTTTGGTCATATCTTATGTAAGCTGTTTGTTTCTGCTTTCTTGAATTAACATTATGTTATACCTTTCCATGCAATTATGCATGCCATATAAACATCGTTAAAATTCTAACTTTGTTAATAATGTTCATATGTGCTTACAGTAAAAATTCAAACAATAATCCAGATGTTTATAATGTGGAAACTGAAAGTCTGCCATATGTAAATCACTGGCAATAGTCTTTTATACATTCTTCCAGACTTTCTTTCACATATATACTAAATATACTAAACTATAAAGACAGCTTCATACTATAGATTTTATCCTGCCACATCGTTTTTGAGTTTATCATGTATTATTATTCCAGAGGGCTTTTAATGTCAGTAATATACATCTATTTCATTCATTTTAATGATTCATACTATGTTATTTTGACTCCAAAGTTTCTTTATCAATTATAATAAAAGTGCCAAATATGGTGGATTTTTAAAATTAAGAGAACTTTCATTTAAGTCTTTCACATTATTATTAGGTTTATTCCTCAGTATTTTATATAATTTTAGTGCTATTTTTAATGCAGTAAATTCTCTTAGTATATTTTCTGACTGGTGATTGCACATTTTCCTGCTTTTCCTCCTCCTAAGTTACCTTTGCTAGTTTTTGCTTATCTTCTTTACCTCTTGATGTTGGAACATCCCAGAGCTAACCTCTTGGACCTCTTCTCTATTCTTACTCCTTTGGTGATTTCTTCTAGTCTGTAAAACCCCATGGTCATACAGACTACTCCAAAAGATATCTCCCCAGCCCATGCTTCTCTCTTGAACTTCAGACTCATTTATCCAAATTCATGCTAGATATCGCTATTTAGATGTCTAATAGTATCTGAAACTTATCTTTTCTGACACTGAACTCCTAATCTTCTGCCTCCTCAGACAAACCCCACTTGAAGCTTTCTCCATCTCACATAATGGCAACTCCATTTTTTTCCAGTTACTCAAGCCAAACACCAAGCACCTTGGAGTGATCTTTGACCTTTCTCCTTTTCTTACAACCCATATGCAACCTATCAGGTTAGTATAGATTTAAATCCAAATCCCATGTAAGAAAGGCCACATTTATAATTCAAAGGGGAGATTTTTTTTTTCTCTACCCAAATTTTAGCCTAGACGTTCAAGCCTCCTTGTCTCCCTTTGCTAGTGTAGTGTTTTGAGGATTCCAGTTTTATGCAAAGATCTCAGTTCCTGTGCTGAGCAAGGCCTCATCTCCTGTGTCTTGGGAGGCCATTACATTCTCGGACTATATTCAGGGTATCAGCAACTGCCTCGAGGTTAGACACAACTTCAGTGCCTGCTTACCACACTTGTTTCAGTTCTCTCTTCCTTTTGGCCCTTGAGAATTTCATTTGCTTTTCAATGAGTTCAATGATGCAATTTAGTCAGCATTTCTAGCTGATTTTCAGAAGTTTTTTTTTTTTTTTTTTTCACAGAATATCTCTTTGACATATTGGATAAAAAGGAATTCCTTCTCTCTCAACTCTTAATACATGTTGCAGGGAATTTTATGAGTTAATAGTAGTTACCTTGTAATAGTGATTGTCATTCAAGCTTAGCCGATGCCTTGCTGAAGGAATTGAGCCTCCTTTATAAACTTTCTGTAGGGTGGCGTGCTAAGAAAACTTGATGAACCTGTAGATATGGGTTAGGTCAGAATTCACTGAGCTTCCCACAGTGTATAAAGCTATTTATAGATGTGTTGTCTACATATGAATACCATTTTATTAGGAGAATGTTTCGATTTGGGTCTCAGGGGGCCCCATGAAAAACAAACTGCTGCAGAGACTAAGGAAAGAAAAAGAAAAAAAAAATTCAGCATAAACTGAATCCAGGTCTCTACAGCGGTGAGCACTAGATGGCAACAAATCGATATGTATCATTACTTGTGCCTAAAAGATCCCAGTTTAAAGATATGTAAGGCCTTAGGCACCCATTTCTTATCCAAACCACTTAATTTACTAATGTTTAATCTACTACTAGTTTGAATTTGTAAGAGTTAGTGAGATGCATTTAACACTAGGGCTGAAAATATAGTCTCTAGATTAATAAATACAGTAGAGAATGGTGCTTATACTACCAGAGTCTTTTTATCAACACTTACAAAACTCCAGAGCTCTTTCCTATCATTAAAGATCACTCTCTAAGCTTATCTTTCATCTATGACCAGAGACCCTCTGCTTGGACAAAAGGCACCTTTTGGACACTCATTCCTCTTCCTGAGTTATAAGACCTCTTGTGATTGCTAATGCTTAAAATTTCATCTTATTGTTCAAATGGTATCTATTTAATAGATTGAAAGCTAGCTTCATTTCTCTTATGAAGTGTGAAAAGAGGGGCTTCCCAACCCCTGCTATGACTAATTACCAGGCCTCCTCTGAGGGACTCAGGTCAGATGTCTCTACCGCAAGTGAGAAGGGACTTTCCTTGTTTTCAGATGTAAGATTATCTTGGTATACTTAGTATGTAAAAATTGTAAGTACATAATTTAGCTTCATGATCCTATTCTTCTCTCCTTATCTAAGATAATTTATAATTTTATGTGTAGGGGAACAAAATTTGCCATCCCAAAATGTCTTTTTGGCTTGGGGATTATTTCAAGCTGAAAATAATCAAGGCCCTAAAGACTCAGGAAGAACGCTTAACTTTCCCCCAACAGCCTAAAAAAATTTAGATGGAGGGCCTGTCCCAGCGTTCACCAGACACGTCTGCCAAGAGTGTGGACTAGGCATGGTGAGGGAGACTCAGGCTGGGCTTAGAGATCAGAGGTCACTCTGGGTCCCATGTTTGCCAAACATTTGCTTTTCCATCTCCATGTCAATTGCATTCCTCCCCTTTGAGGTCCCAAGACACTATCCCCAACATCCTGTTTTGTCTTAAGCGGAAGATGGTATTTAAAGTGAGGGCTTTAGCCATTTTGGTAAGTTACTCAGTTCTCCTGGGTCTCTCCCGTGTATACATGTTATTAAACTTTTGTTTGATTTCATCCTGGCAATCTATGTGAATTTAATTCTTGGACCAGCCAGCAGAACCTAGAAGGGTAGAGGAAAATTTCTTCCTCCCCAACATATGTCTTTTAAAATGCTTAGAACAAATTATTATTAATGTGTTAATAATACAGAAAGACTTGTGAGGGAAAATGACAAATGCCTGGTTCACCACTTCCTTCCCAAAGTGCTGCCCTTGAGAGTGAACTGCTTTAAACATTTTCTGTATTTTTTTTCTTCCAGTGATTACCTCTCTCTTATCACCATTTCTTAATTTGTGAGTTTTAAATATTACCTTAATCTACTGCTAAGAGACAATTTAACTCATTTGCTTCACCTTCTACCTTCCTTAACCATCTCTTCCCAATAAGTCATATAAGGAGACAGTAGAGTATAATAGATAAGAGCACAGACTCTGGAATCCCACTTCTGCCATTTACCAGCTGTGTGACCTTAGGCAAGTTACTCAATCTCTCTGCACCTTTTTCCACTTCTGTAAAATGGGGAAAATAATAGTCCATTCCTCAGAATAACTATTTATTATGAGAATAAATGGATCAATACATCTAAAGCAGTAAGCAAGTGTTACTGTTATTATATTTAATTCCTTTTTTGGTTATCTTTGTAAGCTTAAATAGTATACATATTCCTTTTTGGTCACGCCGCAGCTTGTGGGATTTTAGTTCCCTGACCAGGGATCGAATCTGGGTGAAAGCACAGAGTCCTAACCCCTGGACGGCCAGGGAATTCCCCATATCCCTTTATTTTTGATCAACTATGTACTGTATCTCTTGTTACCACATCTTTTAAGATGAAGATACTGGCAGGCTTACACTTCCTTTTCACCGCCTCCCCCCTTCCACACCTCAGTCTCACCTCCCATATTTTCCATCTTTTAATTGGATGTTCTGTTTTCTGGGACATTTACTCAGTTTTATTTTCTAACCATCTATTGAAAATTTTACTTTACTCTAATTTTACTCTAAAATCTGAGAATTTTACCTGATCTCTAGTGTTTATTTTTATTTGATTTTAAATATTAAAAACCTTACTGACTATTGTGTTAGTTAGGGTCTGGTCAGGGGACAAAAATTACCACACCAGTCATTTGAATTGAGAAACTAATTGTGAACTAAGTAAAAGATGTATTCACCACTAAAATGGGTAAAAGAGAACTCGAAGGTATACAGAGGTAGTACCTGCAGAGAGCTACTACTGCTCCCAAAGTTGAGGCAATAGTGAATAAGGAAGGAACTTGAACCTCCAGAGGAGGAGGTCCAGAGGCAGAGATTCAACTTCTGAGGAGGGGGCGTGGTGCCACAGGGGCACACAGCAGGACCCCTGCAGGACCTTAAGAGAAAAAGAACATCAGAACAGAAAGCACCTTCCCTTCCGTCCTTACAGTGCCCTCACAGAGCCCTCTATTGGCAGAGCCTACATCTAGCAGCGAGCCAAGCCCAAACGTTGACAGCAGAGTCCACTTTGAGTATCACAAGCAGGGAAAAGAAGGATGAGTTTGGAGTGAGAGGTGATAAATTAGTAACTGGCATAATTATCTCTGAATATATTCGATAAACAGACTGCCTTCCTTTTTTTCGTTCTCTCCTGTTCCTTGAATTATTTCAGCTTCCTTTGTGGACTTTTTTCCCCTGTTTATTTCTGGCCTCTTTAATTCCAGAACCTTTAAAAACGGCTACGATACATTCATTCTTTGTTATCTGTTAAAATAAGGCAGTGAGTGCTCTATGGTTGTGGGCTGGGCTTACCAACTGATCAACCTTGCTTTAGGGTGTTTGGCTGGGGAACGGCCCCATCAGCTGCCCTGCTTCTCTCGACAGTGCAATCTCTATAGAGAAGAATGCCTGGCTGCTGGGCATTCCCCCTGTTGGAATGAAGGAGTGGTGGGAGGGACAATTATAATTTATACTTACTTTATATTAATTCCCCCGTTTTAACTCCACATTCCACTCCTTGCTTCCAATTGCTGTTTTCTAATCTTCTCTGTATTTCTGCAAGGCCAGTTTTCTCAGCTTCCTTAGAAACCACTTGCACTGATTTCTTGTGGCTTGCCATGATAAATTAACACCAACTTGGTAGTTTAAAACAACAGACCTTTATTTACTTCTGGAGGCCAGAAGTCCAAAATCAAGGTGTCAGCAGGGCCCCACTCCCTCAGAGACTCTGAGGAGAATATGTTCCTGGCCTTATGCAGTTTCTGGTGGCTGTTGGCATTCCTTGGCTTGTAGCCGCATCACTGCAGTCTCTGCTCCTGTCTTCCCATGGCCTTCTTCTCTCTGTTTGTGTAATCTCCCTTTGCTGCATGCTTATAAGGATGCTTGTCCTTGGATTTAGGGCCCACCAAGAACATCCAGGACGATCTCCTCATCACAAGATCATTAACTTAATTACATCTCAAAGACCCCTTTTCCAAATAAGGTAACATTCACAAGTTCTGGAGATTAGGACATGGACATATCTTTTGAGGGATCACCGTTCAACTCACTATACCACTCTTCTACCTGGTACTCTCTTTAAGAAATTTGACGACATTTCTTGTCTGCTGATGACCTACTTTCTGTCTTCTTTATTGATTTTGTGTACATATTCATATATAGTACATATCAATATATGTGTTTGTGTGGTATGGGTGTTTTCTTTGTTACCACGTCCTGGATTATTAGGAAGAAGAGATGATAAATGTGTGTGGTCCGTTCATAATGTTGACTTTGGCATATATAATTTATTTCAGAAAAAATTTTATTAGGTATTCTCTGTATAAAATCAGATTAAGCTAAAGTTTGGGACATACTGAACAAATAAGCCTGTTTATGTAAAAAAGTTCAATCAATAGTTTGTTTCTCTCTCTCTGTCTCAATCTTTTTCAGCCTCTTCCATCATGACTCCCCAAATATTCAAATCCTTCATGTTTCCAATAAGCATTCAGCAGTTTATCCAACACCTCCCATTTAAGATAGGAACCAAATAATAAAAAGGAAATGTTATTACCTTATGCAAAGCTAATCATTATTAACTAGATATTTTTCTAGCTGTTTTTTTGGGGGGCGGGGTACGCCGTGCGGCATATGGGATCCTAATTCCCCGACCAGGGATCAAACCCATGCCTGCCTGCAGTGCAAGCACAGAGTCTTAACCACTGGACCACCAGGGAAGTCCTTAGCTGTTATTTTTTTAAAATATTTTCAGTTCTTTCTCATGATTATGACTGCAGTTTTCTTTCTGACTACTGATAGCAATAGGTGGCATATATGCTGCCCACATCAACTTTGCTGTTGGCCAGGATCACTAAGAGTCATATCATTTGTTCTCAATAAGCCTGGACACAGATTCAGAATTGTTTTCAATGCAGTATTCCTGCAGTCATTACTTATTTATTGGAGCTGGCATGTAAGTTGAAAATTGTTTGCCATCTCTGCTCTAAACTCTCTACAGATCTCACGACTTTTATAATTTATCACTGTAGATCACTCCCAGTGTTATAATTTTGATATATCTTCTGCTCTCACCAATCAGCTAGAGAAGGCAGTGCAGTGTAGTCAGAGGAGCACTGGATTGGGAGTCAGAGGCTTGGGTTCTAGTTCTGCTTCTATATTAATTACTTGTGATGTATCAGATAAATTATCCTTCTAGATCTCAGTCTTCTCACTTGAGCGATAAAGCAATTGGACTATGATAATTTCTAAGATACTTTCCAGCCCTGAAATCTTTTGATGTCAAGCACCCCACTAGATATTTGCACTTAAATGTTCTATCATTACTGGAAACTCAACCTGTCAAAAAACCCAGTGCCCTAAAAGCATGTTTGCTTCTTAGATTCTGTATTTCTAGTAATTTGCATTCTAAACTTAAATCTTTTAGTTACTCTTTGTTCCTTTTTAAAATTATCTTTAATATTTTATCTATCACCAAGTCCTGTAAATTCTCCCTTGGAAAGGCTTTTGCAGCTATCTCTCTTATTTTGCATATCAGATCACTGTTTTGATCCAGGAATTTATGTTCCCAATAAACTTGACCTCTTTGGCCTTCAATTCACCTTACGACCTCATTAATTCAATATCCTTATTTATGTTCACAGTGTGACTTTCCTACTCAGAATCTTTGGTGACTTTTCCCTTGCTAATATAAAATCAGAGCTTTTAGTCTCCAATTCAAAGCCTTCCATAGTCTGCCTATGACTTAATATTGTTAACCTCAAACAGAATATTGCTTCCCCTGAATGGTCTGTTCCATCCACTGTCAATCTCGTCATCTACTCACTTTCTCAGTGCAAATATTCAAATAAGAGAATTTGTCTGGTTCAGCCCAGCCTCTACGTCTGTTGTCCACCCCCAGTTTAATTAGTGGTAACTGGGGACAGCAAACACTATTAGAGAAGAGGGACCTTTCTCTTGGAAGAGAGTGTGGTAGGAGGGTAATATCAGTATCTTAACAAATTCTTACAATTAAAGATTATGTAAGGCCCAAACCTGAAACTATAGGAAATCCAAAGTGTAAATAAAACTTTTAAATCATATACAGATCATCAATCATCTGAAATATTTTCTCCTTTCTCTCAAGCTTCTATCACTAAGCACAGTCTTTTAGATGACTTGGGGTCATGCTAGAAGCTACATGCTCATGCTCTAGAGTTAAGCAAACATGAGTCTGAAAAACATTTAATATATTTAGTATCTATCCTTGGGAATAGACTTAATCTAAGTGTATTAAAGTTTACTCATCTGTAAAATGAGATAACCATAACTGCTAACTTTTTAAGGTGCTATTCTAAATGTCTTTCATATAGTGACCAGTTAATCCTCACGGTCCCGTGAAGTAGGTCCTAGTTTACAAATAAGGAAACTAAGGTGCAGGGAAGGTGAGCAATTTTCTATGGTGGCAAATACTGGATGGAGAATGTTTGAACTTAGGAAGTCAGATTCCAGGACCTGGATTCTTAGTTATTGCACTGAGTCAGTGCCCAACAAATAGAGTTTTATAAATGTTAAGTGTTATTATATTAATTGCTGTCCATTTTACCTACTAAACATCTATTCCATTCTCTATATCTACTCATTATGTCTTACCTGGATGGTAAGAAGCCCCTGGGAGCAGAAGGTCTCATTCTTTAATCAACATCCTCCTTATGATTTTCCAAGGCACTTTTTTTTTTTCTTTTGGCCGCACCGTGCGGCATGCGGGATCTTAGTTCTCTGACCAGGGATCAAACCCGTGCCCCTGCAGTGGAAGCTCAGAGTCTTAACCACTGGACCACCAGGGAAGTCCCTCCAAGGCACTTTAATGTGTCACTTGCCTGTTCAGAATTTTCCAGTGGCATGCCTACAACGAGCCTTCCCAGCCACATTATTCCTCTCTCATACCCTTCCCAGAAACACTATATGTAGTTCCTGGATGATGTCAGTTTCTCTTATATTTAAAGGAGGAACATACAGTATGCTTCCATAATTTTACATACTATTTTCTCTGGCTGGAATGCTATCACCTACCTTGTCCATCTGTCAAAAGGGAGTCAAAAGGTACAAAATTCCAGTTATAAAATAAGTAAGTCCCAGGGATGTAATGTACAGCATAGTGA
Organism: Mesoplodon mirus; assembly: GCF_964341445.2. Classification (NCBI taxonomy): domain Eukaryota; kingdom Metazoa; phylum Chordata; class Mammalia; order Artiodactyla; family Ziphiidae; genus Mesoplodon; species Mesoplodon mirus. The sequence goes on along the minus strand of NC_138986.1, from coordinate 28,020,580 downwards.
CTATAGTTAATAATAATATATTGCATATTTGAAAGTTCCTAAGAGAGTAGATCTTTTTATTAATTTTTATTGTAGTATAGTTGCTTTACAGTGTTGTGTTAGTTTCTGCTGTACAGCACAGTGAATCAGTTATACATATATCCACTCCTTTTTAGATTTCCTTCCCATTTCAGTCACCACAGATCACTGAGTAGGGTTCCCTGTGCTAAACAGTAGGTTCTCATTAGTTACCTATTTTATACGTAGGAGTATATATATGTCAATCCCAATCTCCCAGTTGGTCCCACCTCCCCTTCCCCCCTTGGTAACTATAAGTTTGTTCTCTACATCTGTGACTCTATTCCTGCTTTGCCAGTAAGTTCATCTGTACATATTTCTAGATTCCACATATAATCGATATTATATGATATTTGTTTTTCTCTTTCTGACTTATTTCACTCTGTATGACAATATCTAGGTCCATACACATCTCTGCAAATGGCACTATTTCGTTCCTCTTTATGGCTGAGTAATATTCCATTGTATATATGTACTACATCTTCTTTTTTGGGGGGGGGCGGGTACGCGGGCCTCTCACTGTTGTGGCCTCTCCTGTTGCGGAGCACAGGCTCCAGACGCGCAGGTTCAGCGGCCATGGCTAACGGGCCCAGCCGCTCCGCGGCATGTGGGATCTTCCCGGACCGCGGCATGAACCCATGTCCCCTGCATCGGCAGGCGGACTCTCAACCACTGCGCCACCAGGGAAGCCCCCACATCTTCTTTATCCATTCCCCTGTAGATGGACACTTAGGTTGCTTCCACGTCCTGGCTATTGTAAAGAGTGCTGCAATGAATACTGGAGTGCACACATCCTTTCGAATTATGGTTTTCTCTGGATGTGTGCCTATGAGTGCGATTGCTGGGTCATATGGTAGCTCTATTTTTAGTTTTTTAAGGAACCTCCATACTGTTCTCCATAGTGGCTGTACCAATTTACATTCCTACCAACAGTGTAGGAGGGTTCCCTTTTCTCTACACCCTCCCCAGCATTTATTGTTTATAGATTTTTTTGATGATGGCCATTCTGACCAGTATGAGTTAGTAGTCGTTTTGATTTGCATTTCTCTAATAATTAGTGATGTTGAGCATCTTTTCATGTGTTTGGTGGCCATCTGTATGCCTTCTGTGGCGAAATGTCTATTTAGATCTTCCTCCCCCCCCCCATTTTTTGATTGGGTTATTTGTTTTTTGATATTGAGCTTCATGAGCTGTTTGTATAGTTTGGAGATTAATCCTTTGTCAGTTGTTTCGTTTGCAATTATTTTCTCCCACTCTGAGGGTTGTCTTTTTGTTTTGTTTATGGTTTCCTTTGCTGTGCAAAAGCTTTTAAGTTTAATTAGATCCCATTTGTTTATTTTTGTTTTCATTACTCTAGGAGGTGGATCAAAAAAAACCTTGCTGCAATTCATGTCAAAGTGTGTCCTGCCTATGTTTTTCTCTTAGGGTTTTATAGTGTCTGGCCTTACATTTAGGTCTTTAATCCATTTTGAGTTTATTTTTGTGTATGGTGTTAGGAAGTGTTCTAATTTCATTCTTTTATGCTGGTCCAATTTTCCCAGCACCACTTATTGAAGAGGCTGTCTTTTCTCCATTGTATATTCTTGCCTTATATGTCATAGATTAAGTGACCATAGGAGAGTAGATCTTAAAAAGTCCTCATCACAAGAAAAAAAGGTTTTTTCTTGTAACTACGTATGGTTACAGACGTTAACTAGACTTATTGTGGTGATCATTTTGCATATACATAAATATCTAATCATTATATATCAAATGTGTTATATATATGTATATGTGCATATGTATAATATATATGTAATATATATATGTATAAAAATATCAAATCATTATCACCTAAGACTAATGTAATGTTAGATGTCAATTTTACCTCAGTAAAAAAAGTCCTGTTTCTCTTTCACATCTCCCTGTCACCTCTTCTTTGACATGGTCCCCAATTCCCCAGAGCAGACTTGAGTATTTATTCTATGCTCTAATGCCTTTGAGCACTCATACCACATTACATTTATATATACAATGAGTGCTGGCATTTCTATACCCTTACTGCATAATTACTGTCTTATTAGTCTGTTTGGGCTGCTATAACAAAAATACCCAGAGACTGAGCAGTTTATAAACAAAAAAAATTATGTTTCACAATTTTGGAGGCTGGAAAGTCCAAGATCAAGGTGCTGGCAGATTTGATGTCTGGTGAGGTTCCACTTCCTGGTTGCCATCTTCCTGTTGTGTCCACATATGACAGAGGGGGCAAGGGAGCTCTCTGTAGCCTCCATAAAAAAGGCACTAACCCGTTCATCACTGCTCCGCCTTAATGATCTAATCACCTCTCAAAGGCCCAACCTCCAAATACTGTCACCTTGGGCATTAGGATTTAACACATGAATTTTGGAGGGGGACACAGACATTCAGTCTATAGCAAGTACCTTGAGGGTAATGATGATGGCTGTTCATCTTTCTATTTCCAGTATCTATCGCAGTGCTCTATAGACAACAGGCACTAATTCTATCTTGACTAAATTTCGTTCTCTCCATATCACTCAGAAAACGTCAAAGACTGTAAAAATTCACAAAACTCAAAACCTCCTTCCCACTAGTTTTTATTTTAATCTGTACTTCTTAGAAATTCAAGAACTTTAATTTCTTGAACACATTGAAAATATCTTGGAAAAAACACAACTGTGTTTACTAATAAATGCTGATCCCTAATTACTGAGCTAATTCTAACTAAGAAAGACTTGATTACACTGAGTGAAACCCACTGAGGACTTGGCTGGGAGTAACAGGGGAGGACAGATGAGGGGGCTCCAGGCTGACTACTGGTCTAATGTGAGCTGGGTGCTCTTGCTGCCCCGGAATGATCACCACCTTCTGTCTTTGCTCTCTGAGTCGTAGCTACTCCTTTCTTTTCTCTTGGGAGAAAGCTACTCCTTTCTCTTTTCTCCTGCATCTGAATCTTCCTCAGCTTGTTGATAAAGCTAAACCGCTTTATCCCCAATCTCTAGTTTTTCTCGTAGTAACTCCAGTACATTTACAGAATTGAGTCCCTGTTGTGTTCTTTCTAGCCTCTTTTCTGAGAAACTACAGCAATTTTTCTAATCTCATACTAGTTGCAAAGGCCCTGCCTTTAATGGTCAGACTATCTAGAAAAGAGACTTCTAATTTCATGCGTTCATAAATCTTAGCATAGTGGACGCACGCGTGCGTGTGTTTGTGTTTGTGTGTGTGTTTTCTGCCCAGCACCTCTTCCTTCTTGTTTTGGTGAAAATACATTGATTTTCATATGGAAAATAATGCCTCTCCCATTGCATGTGGTCTTGGAGGAGATATCAATGAATGAACCTTACCCTTTTAAGGCCAAGACATGGACACTTGAACTAAGCAAGGACAGTCAGATCTCTCTCTGGAAATTAAATCTTGAATAAAGTAACACAGTTGCTGATGATTAGTCTGATGGCTGCGCTCCAAAGAGACAATTCATTAATTCTGACTACTGGTTTATTGGAATTGTCCTGGTTCCTGTAGTGTTCTACCCAGTGCTTGATTGTTCAGATTTTTATTCCACTCTATGAGTGACTTCATACCTTTGCAATAAATCATTTTTTGTGTCCTTAAACTAGACAGAGTTGGTTTATATCCCAAAGCTCAAACTGACAGATGCAAATTCTTGTTGCAATGTTCTTCCCAGCAACTGGGACCTAGTGTTGGAATCCCAATTTCAACTATACTGAATGAGCAACACCAAAAATAATTGAGTTTTTAATAGTTTCCCAACCTTCCCATGACTGGGAACTGATGTAACTAACACATCCCATGCTTTGCTCCAATGAGCTAGATTTCTGTGTGGTCAGCTCTTGTCATGATGATAGACCCCCCCCCCTAAATTGACTTATTCTTCAGATGAATTCAGTATCAGTCCAATCTTGTCCCACCTACTTCTATTATCTGGCCGAACTTTTTCTTCTAAGCTTTACTGAGGTATAATTTATGAATCATAAGATTCACCCCTTCTAAGTGTATGGTTCAGTGGTTTTTAATAAATTTATACATGTGTAACCATCACTACAATCCAGTTTTAGATCGTATGCCAAGTTTTGATGTGAGTATTTTCCATGGCTCACTCATGGATCCTAACATCGTGTACTGCACAGACCATAGCAACACCAGACCTGGGCACACAGCAGTCAATCCTGGCAATCTGCTGGTGCCCTCAAATTTAATGTAAGGAGAAAGTGGCTGTGTGGTAGATTCAGAGGCAATTATTCTGTTATTGAGGTATGCCAAGAATCAAATAGAAAAAACACTAGAAACCCAAAATGAGATCCAAATGATAGGAATCAGCAAGAAAGATAAGGCAATAGGAAATAGTGCATATGGAAGAAATGCCATGTGCTTGGTCCAATTTACTGCTGCTGGACAGATCTGTCTGCTTTTAATGGATGTGGCCTACATCTGCTTGATGATGCCACCTGATGCCTTATACCCCCGATGTTTCAACCTCACTTAACATGAATTTTTAATAAATGGGATTGAAACTATTAACATATATAAGATTAGCCTTGGGACTAAGGTTGAAGAGTTTTTATTCTTCCTCCTTCCCCATTCATTTTAATGTGAACCTATTTGTGAGAAAAGTCATTAATTTATATGAATAAAGTAATGATGATACTTTTTTCTAGCTCATAGTATGTCACTTAAAAAATCACTGTCTCCTGGCCCCATCCCGAACTTATTGATCAATGGCCCTATGTAGGAGTATCAATAAATTAAGTTTGCAGATTTCTGAAATTGGCTATAGAGGACTGATATTGATCATAAGATCTAATACTGGAACAGAACAACTGAAGTGAACTTGGGAGAGAATAAAACTTTTAATTTTTCCCTTCCCCAGTTGTCTTTGCTATCAGAGATCATCACTTCAAGGTGGCATAACGTTGGGTGTCCAGCCTCCCTTCCTGTTGCTTTTGTATATCCCAGCCTGCCATTCTTAGGGACGTTATTAAGGTCTGTAAGTATCTCTGTTTCGGTCCAACTCCAGCTTCCTTTGAAGAAGAATATAGATAGGGAAAGGTACAGAAAAAAATTTTCCCCGTTGGTAATATTTAGTTAACATGTTATTTCTTCAGAATAAGTTAAATTTGGTGCTAAAGACCAAAGAATGAAGCAAGAGCCCCGAAAACATAAACTCCAGAAACTTTTCTTTCTTTTGCCTTGATTATGTGGGTTACCATGGAAATGGAAGGACTTGCCACTGGTAGGAAACCAGAGAAGACATGGTACGATTGGGGATTATAATAACCTTGTGAAAGTTTCCATTTCGGAGACAGTCTCAACTAGGACAACTGACTAACTCACACTGTATGGTGGACACAAAATGGCCAATAAAATTCCTAAGATTTTTCAAAGCAAATGGTGTCCATCTCTCACCAAGGACCCACACCCAAAAGATTTTTCCCAAGTCTTGTTCATAGTACTTCATAAATATCTCCATAAATCATTGATCTTTATTATTTCCCCATTTCTGCTTTCTTTTCTCAAACCCTCATTATTTCTTGCCTGGATTACTGTGATGGCCTCCTTACTAGACTCCTTGCCTTCAGTTGTGCCTCTAAATCTATTCTGTGCATAACTGTCAGCAACTCTGATCATGGCATCATGCTTAGATTTTTTAAATTTCCCGTATCTTTCAGAATAAATTTCAAAATCTTTATCTTGACATATTAGGAAGACTCTTCATGAACTGACACCTGTGTGCCTTTCCAACAACATATCTTACCACTTTCCTTTCCTATACTTGATGTGTCAACTGAGTGCAACTACTTCATTCATTCATTCATTCATTCATCGGCTTAGCAAATATTGATTGAGCATTCAGTGTTTATCAGGCACTGTTCCAGTGCTGGGAATATAGTGGTAATACTTTCAGTTTCTAGAATGATTCCTGTTTGCTCTTCTTTGGGCCTATGCATATGTTCCTCTCTCCCATTCATTGGGAATGGAGAGTTTTCTCCCACTGGCAAAGAAGACTCATCAGAATTTTGGAGCTCGGTGTCCCCAACATCATCAGAGTCTTCCCATGTATCCTCATTGCAACTTTTAGGGTCACATCCCTTCCCAATCAATGCCCCTCTTAAACATTAGACACCCTGCAAGGCTGGGAGTTTAGCTTGCATCATAATTCAGCCAGTTGTAGAATGGAATTCTGAGTTTGATTTTCAGCAATTTCAGCCCTGTGGCTATAGGAGGTAAGGGTCACCTTCAGGGCACACCTAGAAGCTTTCATGTCATTTGTGTGGCACTTAATATTTGTCTAATTTATTTTTTAACTTGACAAATACCTGTTGATTGCTAACCGTGTTCCGTCTAGGCACATGGCATCCTTTAGTGAACAAAAAGACAAAGGTACCTCTTGTGGAGCTGACATTCTAGTATATAAGTGAGTTGCCAATTTTAATATAGCTGTGGATTTATTTAAGTTCATTCCAAACTAAAAAAAATTAATGACAGCCCTTGCATGGCTATGCCCAACAAGCAGATACTGCATGAAATCAACCTATAGACACAACACCATCAAGTTGTTACTCAAATGAGACTCAAGCTTGGCAGGTTGTCAGGAGTTCCATTCCTGTCAGTAAACAGTGTCTGGAGCCCATCTATTGCCCTAAGCCTGCTGTTGAGTGAGCCTGTGTAAATATCTCTGTGGCCACCAATATTAAGCTCCTTGGTCCAGACTCTAGCCCTACTGTGTACCTAGACTCTTGCCTCTGTTCTGCATTTGCACTTCATTTTTTGCTGCTAATGGATTACAGCCCTGAACCCCAGCCAAATTGTTTGGGCCTAGGAACCTCACTAGTCTTGCCAGCCCCTTCTCTCTGGGGGATCTGGGTCATATCCCAATGTTCTCCTCTATGCAGCCCACTGGCTGAGGCCCTCTTACGACCCAGACATCCCCTTCCACTCCACAAAGAAAACTGTCATCCATCGGATAGTAACATTTCCCACATAACTAATTTCTGGTGCCGTGCTCCCACCTGACACATTTGAGATGATGGCTATGAACGTTAAGCTGGACTGGACTGAAGTTTGGTGGGTCCCCTTAGAAGCTGAAATTGGGGGATTTCTATCCATAAGGCCGGCCCTGTCCCACAGTCTTGGCTTACTTCCCTCTCTCCTACAGGTCTACAGCTGGGGTTCTCTTCTGGATCTGCTGCTAAGGCCAATCAGATCACAACAAAAAAGAGTAAGAATTCTCAGCATTCTGTAGAGTCTGCTTTTCTAAACAGTTCTTTGTATTTTATTGCATCTTAATTATAGTTATCAGTAACATTTTATCCTTTCTGTAGGATATTAGGCCTCCTGCAAAATAATGATTTTAAAACAATTGTCTAAGACTCAGATGCTGCACCAACTGTTTATACTTTTGTGCAAGCAATATGGTCCTATTCCAACATAATCGAGCAGAGTGCAGATCAGTGTTTCTTCTAACTTCAACAGTGATAAATATTTATTAATCCTCCACTATGTTTATGGCACCATACCAGGTATTGCTATAACTATTTTTCCTTCCCAGGAAAAATAAGTTCAAATATGGAATGAGAAGCCCAAACTCATGAAACTGGACTGATTTTGCTTCTTAAAAATTCAACATGCTACAGCTGTGTGCTTAAATCTGATGATGAAATAAAACATTTATTTCAGGGAGTATATTACTATCTGAATAAATAGCTGAAATGAAAACTGTCTCTAAAAACCATAGCATATGTATGTGAAGACTGTAATTGAGTTACACATTCCTCTGCTATTTTGTGACAAGGTCAATTCAGAGTGTCTTACCATTAATCTTGAAGACATTTAAAGATGCTCACTTTTCCTATTCTTTTCCTTTAAAAGTATACGTGAGCCCTACTTGCAACAAAAATCTCATAATATTTTACTTCTTTTTGATGTACCATTTCTGTTAAATGATGTCAAATAAATCAGCTCTGACTTTTTAGATTAAAAATGTCATTCCAGAGTTTTAACACATATTTACATTTTCTAATGCTCTTGCTGTAATAAAGATAAACGGAGAGACAAAATTTTCCTGTGTGTATAGGATGAAAAACAGGCTAATTATGTCACTATCAAACTTCTTTCAGAAAGCCTCTAATGTTGAATTTAATTGCTCGAATAATTAGGACTTTTTGGTTTTTGTTTCTCAAATATTTATTAGTGGAAAACAGATTGAAATATGGGATGCACCAGGTAAGTCTCTTTAATAATTTTGCATATCTATGTGATAATACCTGAATTAGAAATATCAAACTTTTGATTTTGTACTTGAAATGTTATATCTGTGAACATAAAAACCTACATGACTGTTACTTTCCAGGAAAAAAATCTTGCTCAAGTACTAATAAATGATCCAAGTCTTATATAATTCTTACACTATTCCAACATATTTCCTACAGTATTTTTCTCTGTAAGGCTTTCTGACCTAGACATTTATGGTTAAAGACAATATTTTATAGATCAAAGCATAGTTACCTTGCAGAGGAAGGCATTTGGTCTTGAATAGTGCCAGAAGCAAGTAAATGGAAAATAGTATTACAAAATAGACATTTATGCAGATTAGTGAGCTAAATCTGATGGTTAAAGATAATTTCCACAGATTAGCAAAGGTTCCTAGTTTTATGAACAATTCTCCATTTTTAATAAAAGCCTTGCTTTCCCCATAATTCAGTGGATGAGAAGTTACTTGAGAAAGCTACCCATTCCCACATAATCACTTTTTACTCAATAATGTTAATTAATGAGTAATAATTTTCTTCTTTGTTGAGGCATACCGTGAAGTTCAGATGCAGGTTACATTTGGTCCAATCAAACTAATTAGTTAAATAAGAATGCATTGTAATTATCAATTATCAGAAGTAATACCAGCAAATGTTTTATCAACTTTACATAAAATAAACTTCATAAAAGTTAATTAAGTCAAAGAATACTTTGGTAGGAACTGAAGCACTAACAATTGGCATTTAGTGAGTCCTTGCTATATGTTTGGTATTTTGCTAAAAAGCACATTATATACCTTATTTCATTTAATTCGCACAAGAGCCCTATGAAGTATGTGCTATTGTTATCCTTATTTTAATGTTGCTGAAGCTGTTGCTGCAAAGAAGAGTAGCATGCCTAAGGACAAACAGCTCACATGTGGAGAGCTGGGGATCCTGAGCTGGGTAATCTCACTCCGCTTCCTCTGTTCCAATAGCATCTTGCTTGTGTCTTGCTTACACAAGTATGTCTCATCTTTGTTAACTCATAAGCTCATTGAAGGGAAAGACCATCTCTTGTTAAACCTTTATGTTCATCACTTGCCTTGGGCACAGTAGGGATCTACACATGTTTGGTAGAAGGAATGTCAATAAAAATGTAGTGAGAATAATACTCATATATAGTAATAGTTATTATTTTTTTACTTTTTAAGGGTTAAACAGGGTCACCAATGTGATTGGTTCATTCGGTTATTGACTAATGTATTTTATTTTATTTTATTTATTTTTTTAACATCTTTATTAGAGTATAATTGCTTTACAATGGTGTGTTAGTTTCTGCTTTATAACAAAGTGAATCAGTTATACATATACATATGTCCCCATATCTCTTCCCTCTTGCATCTCCCTCCCTCCCACCCTCCCTATCCCACCCCTCTAGGTGGTCACAAAGCACCTAGCTGATCTCCCTATGCTATGCGGCTGCTTCCCACTAGCTATCTATTTTATGTTTGGTAGTGTATATATGTCCATGCCACGCTCTCACTTTGTCCAATATATTAGACTGACTATATTATTATTGATTTAATCACAAAGTCATTTGCTATTCTGATATAAACAAAATGGCCTATAAATTCCCTGGTATAGTTTTGCTGCCAAGGAGTGCAAACTTTCATCAAACAAACAGTTATTGAGCACCAACCGTGTGCCATGTGCTATGGAAGCAGCTGGTGATACAAAGGTGAACAAGAAAGATAAGGTCTCCGTTTTTATGGAACTTAAATTCAAGTGTCTGGGGCTGAGGTGGAGGTGAGGGTGAAATGCGAAACACATTAGTTAATATCAGTCTGCCACAATTTGTATGTGATGCTTCTGCTACAGTGTTTGGCACATAGTAGGGACTGGATATGCATTAAACATCTGCTTTACGCTGGGACCATTAGTCTCTCAAAACTTTAACCTTAAATGAAGAACACAGGTAAACAGAAGATCTAAGCTTACACAGAAAAGCAATAGCATTAAAAATGTGATTCATGTGTCTTAATTTTCAGTTCAGAGATATGCCGTTCTATAGGACAATCAACTCACATAAAGCATTTATTTATTTTAATATTAATTATTTTTGGCATTACATTATATTAATGGCATTAGTTTTAAATACGAAAGCACTCTGTTCATTTTACTAATGCATATTAGTAAATATGCATTGTTAGAAATATTTTTACATGTGTTAAATTTGAGTGCATTTATTTATTGTGAATATTATAGAATATTTGAAAAGGGCTTAAATACAAGGGCTTTACTTTGAAAAAACCATATTATAACTTTTAAACATTCAGAGTGAGTCTCTTACTTTTACAGTTACCTATATTTTTAAAGAATCCTGTATGAAGATTTCTTCTTTGCTTCACTAGGCATCCTTAATATACTCATTCATTCAAATACATATTAAGGTCACAGCAGTGGAGAAAAAACAAAATTCTGCCTTCAAAGAGCTTACTTTCTTATGAGAGAGTTAGAAAAATAAAAGTAATACATTATAAAATATGTTAAAGCATGACAAGTGCTATGGAGTAAAATAAAGCAGAAAAGGGGGCAGAAGGTGCTGAGAAACTTTTGAAATTTTAAACATGTAGATATTGTTCTGATTCAGTTTTTGAATTAATAAAATATAGGTCTTCTGTACTAGTGTTTTCTGTCTATCATCCCACCTCCTCATGCAGATACATTCTCTGTGCCCCAGGAAGCTGACCTCTATAGGCTGCATCACCAGGCACCCTCTCTTCCCACACCCCCCAACCTTCCTGGGTTCTAGTTGAGTTCATCTGGTAGGTGACAAGGCAGGAGATGGGAAAGCAGAAGGAGAGAGAGGGAGCAGTGTTTATCCCTTCTTTCCCACCTTCACCACAGTTCTAATAATGGCTGTGTTCCATAGCTGTCTTTGGGCATCCCTTTGTCTACAGTTCCACCTCTTACCAGACTCCCTATCTTTGCACTTCAGTTTTAATGGGTTTGTAATGGTGTCTCGCTTTTGCTGGCTTCTATGTACTTCACTGTCTCTTGTTGGTACACTTAATCCTGCCCACACCCTGGTAAATAGTCCTTTCATTAAACTCTCTTGAGTAAAAACCTTTGGAGTATGCCATCACCTTTTTGCTATGACCCTGACAGCTCCTAAACAATTTCAGAAGAGATATAGCACGAACAATTGGTAATAGTAGAGCCCTACAAAAACTATAAAGACGCTCATAGCAGCCTCGTATTCAATAGAAAATAAATTACAAGCAGCTTATATAACCATAAAGCAAATGAGTAATAAATGATGTTATATCTACATGATAAAATATTATTTGTCTCTACAGTGAGACTTAAGACTGTAGAAAATATGGAAATAAAAATAAATTATTCGAAGTGGGATGTGTCTATGCTAGCATTGCAACTATGGAGGAGGACAGTCTTTGGATAAGAACTAAAAGGTAATATGCAAGTATGAAGATAATTATATTTAGGTGGTGGAATCTGCTGATTATTTTTTTAATTTTGGAAGTTTAGATCATTAAAAATTAAAATTATTTTAAATGGTTTATGAATATTAATATTAGGATATCAAAATTATTATGCTTATGTAAACCAAGATAAGTGCTCCAAGCAAAGGAAAAGCAATTACTAACTTCTTAAGTTATTCTCCTTACATCTTAATTATAAAATCTAGCTATAAATTATAAACATACCCTTACTTCCAAGGTTGAAATAAGTTTTTTCTAAATAGAAAATATTATTTTATGGGTAGTTTCTAATGGCTTGTGTTCAAGGCACAATCTCTTAAACAAACAGCTTTAGAATTAAGTATAAACAGAGGAAAACTTGTTAATAGACTTTAGGTATATTTTAGATTTCTCAATCAAGAATTTACAAAAAAAATCTGATTCTTAAGGAAACACTCTTGAGAGAGAAATCTGAAAAGTGATATTCCAGAGTATATGGCAAATTGAGATATTCTGATGAAATGCCAGTGATAAAAGTCCAAGTGGCCCTGCTTAAGCCATCACAACCCTAGATCTGGTTGCTTGATATTTTAATTTAATTCACTTTTAATTATTTTACTTTTCAGGTAATATTCTAATATTTTTCTAAGTGTAGGACAATGACTTAATCTTCTCCGTCAATTGTCACACTTGAGGTGTCCAGAATCATCAGATAGCAAATTGTCATACCCTTGACATAGAAGGAATACTGATTTACTTTAGTAGGGATTGGGTCAGATGATGTAATCAATATTATCCAACTCTAATTTCAATGAACTACAGAAATCTATTTTTGCTTCTGACAATGGTCTCTATGAATGAAGTAATTTATCATACAGATGATGAAGAGGAATGAAAGGACCAAAAGGTACTAAAAGAGATATAATATACATGTTTCATTGTAATGCTACAGTACTAAACAGGGAGTTATTTTTCTTACTTACTATTTGTAGATTTTTTAGCAAGCTTACTTGTTCTCCTGTCCACTCTTTATATGGGTACAAATTCTCTTATTTAAAAAACTCTTACCAAACAATCAAGACACATTTTTTTCACCGCAACTATATTTTCTGCCAAAATGACCAATTGAGATTGAGACAAATTTCTCTTAGTGCAAATCCAGTTAAATTTTTAAAATATAAAATTATTAATTCATACTGTCAATATTTACCATGTATTTCTCTGTATTTTTTACCAGGTACCATATTACAACATGTAAATCTATACAAATGATGCAAAATATGTAGAATAGGACTACAAAATAACAATAATGCTTCTTGCTCCTAGCATGTGGTTATATTACATTAAAATCTCTAAGTATGAAAACAAGAAAAAGACTTTAATAATAGGAAACTGAAAAATAAACTCAGAAGAGAAGCAGAATTTTGAAATTCTGAAAACCAATTTCTTTATTAACAGTAATTGTTTTTCTAACTTACCAACCTCAAAAAGTTAACAAATAGGTTAAATATTAATTGGAATTAATAAACCAAATTTGAAAAACCAAATTTGACTCATTCTTCAAATTTTGCATGTATTTGCTAATCACAAAAGGCAGAAGAATTACCATAGTGATTATGTTTCTGGTTAGGACCCTGGTTCATTGAGCCTAGAATCCTGTCCTCATATATGATATCAATGGATAATTTGTTCTACTTTCCAACAACCATAAATATATCAGGAATCTAGCCAGAAGATGTCCCAAGTCATTTTCATTGTAGACCTAATGATATTAATGTTAACTATTAAGTATGAAGCTGATTAGTTTTATTTATTATTTTTATGAATTCATTTATTGAGCACTTATACTATGCCTGATAGTTTAGCTTTAATTTATTCATAATCTCTTCCCAAACTCCCTTGTGATTGGATCTCTTGCAGAAGAATGTCAAATATTTTATAGGTGGTTGGAAGGTTCCTTCCTATCCTATGGATAAAAGCTTCAAAGATGTCTTAATACATTTAATACTTAAAAAAAATCACCCCCGATGTGTATATACAGATAAGCTCTCTTGAACATATAACCTAATGCAATTATTAACACTTTATTGATAATTTTATGTATGTATAGGCAGTTCTAGGTTGTAACAGGCCCACTGGGTCTCAGCAGGCCCATCAGTGTACTAGACCTACAGAGAAAACTTGTCTCAGATTCCATTCTGGAACTGTTTTATTATAGACTACTAATAAATTATCCCACAAGAGGTCACCAAAGCTCCATTTTTTTTTGGAGTGTGATTTTTTTTTTTTTTTCTACTTTTTGTCTTTCCTGCAAAGGAATTGAAAAATATTTTGTTTCCTGGCTTTCTGCCTACTCAGTAGGCAGATCTGCCAGTCTGCTCCAGCTATACATGAAGGTAAGTAACTGAGAAGCAGGGTTTGGTCAGGGGCAAGGCACCTAACGGAGGTTTGTAGCCAGCTGTTGCCATTGCACGGGCTGTCCATTGTGTGGAGATCCACAGGAGGGACTAACATGAAAAGAAAGGGAAACACAACCATGCGCCTTCTGACCTCAACAACTAAGCTCCCTTACCGTAAATTAGACCCTTTTAAAGTCCCTGGGTTGACATTCCAGATTCTTGCTCATACCAGAATGATAGAACAGAGATCTAACAGAAGCCTGAACTCAAGAAATATTTGCTTGGGGAAGGTTGAATAAAGAAATACTAAAATTACTCTCAGTGATGGAAAGTTGCTGCTAGATCTAACTACTTCTTGGGAGAATTTTTAGACAAGCAGTCAGATTCCTGTAAAGAAATTGGTTTACAACAAAGCATTCTTTTAGGAACAACCTCTATTTTCTTCATAGCAAACATGAATATTAAAAAAGACACTTAAGGGCTTCCCTGGTGGTGCAGTGGTTGAGAGTCCGCCTGCCGATGCAGGGGACGCGGGTTCGTGCCCCAGTCCGGGAGGATCCCACATGCCACGGAGCGGGTGGGCCCGTGAGCCATGGCCGCTGGACCTGCGCGTCCGGAGCCTGTGCTCCGCAACGGTAGGGGCCACAGCAGTGAGAGGCCCGCGTACCACAAAAAAAAAAAAAAAAAGACACTTAAAATTATGTTTTAGAGAAAAGTAACCTTAACTTTTGAGGCTATTTCCCCCCACCCTTACAAGCATATAACCCTAATATAAAAACGAGATCTTTCTTTGATTTCCCCATTCCCCAGATCTTAGAAGAAATAATGTTTGTCTTAGGACTTTCGAATAGTAACATTATTGGTTGTATATCTTCCTAGCTAGGGTCACTGGTTGCATTTTTTTTTTTTTTTTTTTGGTGGTACATGGGCCTCTCACTGTTGTGGCCTCTCCCGTTGCGGAGCACAGGCTCCAGACATGCAGGCTCAGCGGCCATGGCTCACGGGCCCAGCCTCTCTGTGGCATGTGGGATCTTCCCGGACTGGGGCATGAACCCATGTCCCCTGCATCGGCAGGTGGACTCAACCACTGTGCCACCAGGGAGGCCCACTGGTTGCATTTTTTAATGGGTTATATTATACAGGTGTTATATTATACCAGGCTAGGGATACAGGCAGAACCCTCTCTAACAATCTTTTCAGTTCCCTTCTCTAAATGGGGAATATTTAACTTAAAGTAATGTGATTTAAATGTATATGAAAAGAAAAGTTTTATTGTTGTGAATCAAGTGTTTGAACACTCTCATGTTTTCATATGAATAAAGAGTGTTAAAATTATAAAGAAAATTAGAATTGTAAGGATGAAAGGACCTGTAAAGATCCCAACCCTATGAACATAAAGGGATTTAGACAAGATGATTTCTCTGGTCCTTTCCAGCTGGGAAATATAATGACTCTATTTAAATTCTGTATTTTGGAATATAAAATGTCCATTTCCATTTCAGTGAGATTGCTTTGGGTGAAGGGCTTTTCTTATTTGAATAGCTGTCTTGTTATGCAACCTGGCTTGGGAGTTACAATTCAGATCATGAAATTCTTCACTTACTGGGATTTTTTAAATGATTTCCTTGACAGGTTTTGTTTAATGTATGTTTCAAACTTCTGTGTTAATGAACACACTGTTTCATGAAATGCTTTTGTAATATGCTTAACATAAATTCTTCCCTCATTTCCTTTTGGAATATGCAAAGCTCATATACTTGTATCAAGATGCTCATGAACTAAAAGTCTCCAAGTAAATAATAATACAGGGATATGAATTTCTATTTGACTTGAGCCATCACCTAGAAAAAAAGGATAGATGAAACACAGGCTAGGCAGGAGAGTGAGAGTGAACCAGTCATAATGTACAGAAAAGCAAATCATAGTTCTAATATCTCAAAGAATCACACAGTGAGTCTTTTTACATACCACTCCCATCTACTCCACCATCCTGGGCTAGTCTTAGCTCACAAGGCACATTAATTGTCCCAGTTTACTCACAGTAAGCCCTGGGTAGGCACAGCCAGACAAGATTTCAAATATGTGTGTTACAAATAAGTACGAATCACTGACTCTTAGCCCAGACAAACATTGTTAGGAGAGTATTAGGACTGCATGAATGCCTCATGCACTTATCTCCTGCCTGGCACTGAGTTCTGTGCCTTAGGACAAAGGTTTTCCTAGTCCTTGCATTCAAGTAGCTCACAGTATAGTTGGAGAAAGGAGGCAAGAGAAAACTTTGTCACAGCTGTTCACATTGTCTTTCCTTCATTGATATGTACCTTGTTGATACTGCATGAACTGAGCTAATTGCCATTTAAAGTGCTTTAAAAGATTATATTATAATGCAGCATTGGAACGAAAAGTTATTGTGTGTGTAGAAAGGCTAGAAACCATGCAGTGAATGTCTATTTGATACCAGTGAGGTAATTATCATTGGAGCGATGATCCCCATTTCTTATTTCCTTGCAAATTAATGAAATGCTTGATGCATCCTAAAACTGGAAAATACAAGTTAAATTAGTTGTGTAAGGCGTTGTGAATGAGATATGTGCAAAGAATTGCCTATCAGCTTCCTACCTCACCAAGAGCATCAGCATTACCAGGGAACTTAAGAAAAATGCAGAATCTCAGGCTGCATCCCAGACTTACAAAATCAGAAACTGCATTTTAAGAAGATTCCCAGGTGATTCATATGCACATTAAATTCTGAGAAATACTGGTATTACATGCCAAGCCCTTCAACTAAAGGCAGGAAGAATTGCCTAATCCATTTGAAGAGATGGAATAAATTTCAGAACAAGGAGTTGATGTGATCAATTCATTCATCATGCAGGACTATCATTCAGGGGTCAAACGCCAATATCAGAAGCTTCCTGCTCAGTTTGAACAGCAACTGTTTAACTTTCTATGACATGTGATTCTACTAAAGAAAAACTGAGACCATGAGTTGGTTAAATAAGAAAGACTAACAAACCCCGGGCTATTTGATATATCTCAAAATTGCACTAAAAGAATTATTTCAATATGTACCAAATGAAAATTCTAAGTTATAAGAAAACATTGTCGTAATTTTATTGACAGCTTTTTTGGTTCCTTAGCATTCCTTAAAATCATAGTGTATCTCATAATTGATGGTGTCTTAGACTTGATGAAAAGCAGCCCAACACAGTGTGCTAAGTACTATATCACAAGAAGCAGGGACTGCTCTGGAGCAAATAGGAGACCGTCTGTCATCATTGGGAAAGGTTTATTGCCTTTATTGCAGAAGTTAGGCAGGTGAAGAAGGGAGTGGAGTGAAGTGAGGCACAGAGAGGGGAGCATTCCAAGAAGACGGAATTACAAGTGTGAAGGCAACGAGACTGCTGGTAAAGAAGCAGATGGAGGGCTTCCCTGGTGGCACAGTGGTTGAGAGTCCACCTGCCAATGCAGCGGACACAGGTTCGTGCCCCGGTCTGGGAGGATCCCACATGCCGCGGAGTGGCTGGGCCCGTGAGCCATGGCCGCTGAGCCTGTGTGTCCGGAGCCTGTGCTCCGCAACAGGAGAGGCCACAACAGTGAGAGGCCCGTGTATCGCAAAATAATAATAATAATAATAATGATAATAATAATAATAATAATAAATAAAAACACAGGCTTAGGGTCAGAGTGAGTTAGGGTAGATGAGCAGCTGGTCAGCCATAAATGTGAACTTCAGTGCCCATGAGGCGACACAGGAAGTAAAGCATCATTCAAACCTTTGCCCTTTTAGATGAAGGCAGTTATTATTTGGGCAGATATTGTGGGGATATGGGGGATGAATTTCTGCCATTATCTTGTGAGCCTTAGAATTCACCAAACATCTTTGATCATCTTGAAACCCTCTCACACTAAGATAACAAATCTGTTTTTTGGGGGTGTTTTGGACGTAAAAAACTTTCCCATTCAGGCCCTTAGATATGCACTTCCTATGGCAGCCCCAAGGTGGTGCTGCTGAGCTGGTTGTCATGTCGTGGTTTGGAAATGGTAGAGGCAGTGGCGCTATTTCCTCCTTTTCACAGAGTAAGGGGCTCTTCAAGGTGAGGGAAATAGCCTAAGGTTAGTGTCCGGGTATTTGTGCAGAGTCCTTAAGCTCAAAGAGAGCATATGCATGCTGGGTTAGAAAGTGGACACTCATCCGTAATGAGATGAGTGGTGGCATCTCTGCTACCTCTTGACACAAATGTGATTCCGGTTGGTTAACCTTGCTCAGTCCCAGCAGTGAGAAACACAGCTCAGTGAGGGACTTGAGTGAGTGTACACAAAGCTGGCCATAGACATTCGAGCCAAAGTGTGAGGTGGACATATTCTAGAATGAAAAGAGGAGTGGATTTGCAAAGGCTGAGGATAATAGTAGACAACAGGTTCTCTAGCACTGTTCTCTCAGCTCCTTGTGTGCAGTGCCAGGGGTGTCAAGTGGGGCTCCTCTGATAATGTCTGCTCACATGGGATCCAGCTTGGGGTAGTGGATATCTGGGCTAACTGTGCTTGCATCTGTTCTTCAAAGCTATGTTATGCCTTAGTCTATTATAGGTTGCACATGGAGGCTTATTATTTCGAAGACAGATTTGTAGTTCAACTGGTGGAATATTCTCTCCTTGAGAGTGGGGCACTTAGGTTATTACAGTAGTCTCCTAGCTGGTCTCCCTGCTTCCAACCCTTCCCCCCATAACTCTATATTCTCAACACAGCGCTCAAAATGATCTCTTAAGAGAGTGAGTCAGCTCATGTCTTCTCTACTCAAAATCCTTCCATGCCACCTCTACTCAGAGTAAAAATCAAAGTTGGTACAGTGGCCTCCAAGGCTCTCTGTGACTTGTGGCCCCTCCCCTTCTACTGCTCTGACTTCATCTTCTCTTGCTTATCCCCTCACTCACTCTGCTCCCGCCATCCTTGCCTCCTTAAACGCCAGTCATATTCCTGCTCCAGGGCCTTTGCACTTGCTAGTCTTGTTACTTAAAATACTCTGCCCCCAGATATTTGGGAAGCTCTTCTCCTTCGGTTCTTTGCTTGAATGTTGTCTTTGCAGTAAGGCTTTCCTTGGCCACCTATTTAAAATGACACCTAACATTCCTGAACTCCTTTTCTTGCTTTATTTTTCTGTTTTCCCCCATTTACTTTTAATTAATTAATAAACTCAAGGAGAGCAGGGATTTTTCCTCTTTTGTTCTCTGGTGTATCCCCGGAACCTAGAACAATGGGTGGCGATCAATAACTAGCTCTTTGTTGAATAAAATGAAAGGATACGTGGATTAGCTCCAAACCATATGATTTCCTGGTGTCAGAACCGGGCACTGACCACGTGGTCCACATCCAGGACGTGCAGAGCTATCCTGATTGGCGGCTTGCTTGTTTTGCTGATGCCACAGAAAATAGACAATTAGATGGGCTCTGCTTCCTGGACAACTCTAGTGGTGAGTGATGGGGGTTTAGGAGCAGCAGTGAGGAACTGGAGGTGGGCCATTCATTACGCTTCCAGCTTTTGGATGAATTCTAAGAGTTCACTGGGCAACAACTTCTCAAGCTCTCCTGGCTTAAAACTGTGAAACATAATGGTGCTCTGGTGAAGATATATTGTGTTTGTTGCTCAACACTCATTACCCTAATTTGCTCAGAGGGACCCAGTTTTTCATTCTCAGTCTGCACGCTTCAAGTGAAGTGGGTTCCCCGGAGCAGAAGTTGGCCAACTACTGCCCATGGGCCAAGTTCTGCATGCTGCCTGTTTTATAAAAACCCGTGAGCAAAGAATTGTTTTTACATCACTAAATGGTTGCAAAACAAAAATCAAAAGAAGAATAGTATCTCCAGATATGTGAAAATTATATAAAATTCTCATTTCGCTGTCTGTAAATAAAGTTGTATGGTAACACAGCCATGATCATTCATTTATGCATGGACGAGGGCAGAGTTGAGTGGTTGTGACAGAGACCATATGACCTGCTAAGTCAAAAATATTTACTCTCTGGCTCTTGACAGAAAACATTTGCTATCCCCTACCCTAGACTATCAGTGTATGATTGTAGTCCCATGATTCAGTGTGTGGGTTAACATAAGACCCAGGATTACACATCTAGACCTTTGTATGGGCTATTGAGGAAGCTGGCTATCTCCTCTGCTGCCTCACGTGAGCAGCTGTGGGTGTCAAGAGCCATCAGGCGGCCGCTAAGGATGGGGTCCTAATCAAGTTTGTCTGAAACCATTCCAGCTCTGGAATTTTCAGCTATGCGAGTCAATACCTTCTTTTAAATCTTAAGTTAGCTAAAATTGGTTTTTGTTGCTTGTAACCAAAGAAACTTAAGTGATAAAGTCGCTTGGAAGAAATCTTACCTTAGGTGTGTAGGGAACAGGGTAAATGAATTCCCAGGATCTTTGCCTTATTTTGAAAATAGCAGACACCTGGCAGAAGATGGGAAATCTGTCTTAATAGCGCCCTCTATGACCTGAATTTGTCCTGTTGTAGGAGAAATCCTAGAAGCTTGAGAAAGGCAATTAGAGTCTAAAACTTTCACTTTGCAGCAGGTCTGTGTCTTCCCTAGGTATAAATACCAGGGGACTTCAGGACTTAGGATTTTTATATCCTCTTATTGGAATTACCCATATAATATATGAGTTATCTCATGTAGGCTCTTCAATTTTTATTTACACAGTAGCAGCACCACTGTACTTTTTAATTCAAATGAAATGCATGAAGGTGTTCAAGAGAGAAAACCTTTGTAATATGTTCCATTATTCTGTTTGAGTTGAATGTTCAAAATATCAGACATTATCAAATACAGGCTCATAATCAAATAAAAATATAAACACATGTAATATTTTGACTTTCTAATATTTTTAGCAATGTAAATAGATTTTTCCCTCTTATTAATCCCACACCCGGCCATTTAAACTGCAAAGTTGCTTTCCTCTCTCTGTCTTAGGGAAAGGTTGAACACAGTAGAAAATAAAACAAAAAACAAAACAGAGAAACCAAAAAACCCCACAAATCCAGGAAACTTCTGGCAAAAAGATCACATCTTTAAGATGATGGTGGGTCTCTGGGTATAGACAAATTATTTGAGTGAAATATCGTGCATAAGTGTTGCTTTTTCTTTCTGGAGAGGAAAAGATTCTCCAAGGTTTATATAGTAAAGGAAGGGAAAATGCAAACAGAGAGGATGTGATAGCAATACATATGGGTGGGTTCCACACAGAGGGCTTCTGAACCCCTGGAGGCCTGGCTAGGGCATCTCTCTTGGGCTCTGTGGCTGGGCCCAAGAAGCTTCCTGCACCTGCCCTGGCCTGGGATGTGCAGGATGTGATGTATGGGCTGCACAGCCATGTGATGTATGGGCTGCAGGCCTGGGTGGATCCCAGGGAAGCTGGCAAGAGTGTCTGGTATTGGGGTGCTGGGAGGGGAGACCAACTGAAGCCCTCGGGCCTCCATCTGTACTCCTCCTTCTCTCCCTCCATGGTACAGGCAGGTCCACGAGCTCTGCTTTGGCAGAAACCCAGGGAAGTGGCCAAGTTCCAGGGTAGAGTTGTGAGATAGGAGAGTCATAAATTTATTGAATAGAATTTTCACAACCTTCTACCCCTGCTGCAGCATCAGAGTTTGACGTCGAAATTAGGTTGAGTCAAATAAGACAATTTCTCATGCACCTGAGTTTATGGATGAAGATTGATGACCTTCTAGGTCAGATATATTCGTCTCCATTAGTGTGGAAAATCCAGAGCTGACTTCACTTCTCAGTCATCCCAAGTATGACAGTTACATTTTGCCAACGGTAGGCAAGTGTTATAACGGGTTATTTGTATTCCGTATTATAGATTTTGCTTCATTGCAATGTACTGTTGTTCATTTTGAAGAACTGCTTTTTCTTCATTTGGTTATGGAGTCTATTCTTAATTGAGAAAGGGTGAATCACTGGGTTTCATTAGGAAGCTCTTGAGAGAGATTTTCATTTGCTTTAACATAGAACCAGTGAAATAATAGAGCAATAACACATTTATCTTATATAATTGTATCCCTCCTCTAATACATAGCAGGTTTTGTGGAAATATTAACATAACAACTGTGCTGAATAATTCTCCTTCAACCAAACAAGAACAATGCAATGATTCTATTTCTAAAACCTCTTCCATTTTCTAATATTGTTCTTCTCATCCTTCACCTGAGAAAAAAGCGAGATGAGAAAATAGATAAAGTGAGCTATGGTAAAAGCTTTTCCCTGGCAAAGCAGAAGGAGACCCTTGATGTTATCCTGACCCAAGGGAAAGTGTGTGTGTTATGGGTTAGCAGTTCTCAACCAGGGGCTATTTTGCACACGAGGGTATTTGACAGTTTCCAGGGACATTCTTGGCTGTCTCTACTGGTGGGGTGGAGAAAGGGGGAAGGGGTGCTATTAGAGTCCAGTGGGAAGAGGCTAGAGATGCTGCTGAGCATCCTACAATGCAGAGGAGTGTTCTGCCTCCAACAGAGAATTCCCTAGCCCCAAATGTCAACAATAATGCCAAGGTTGAGAAACCCTGCTACTGAGGTAATCAGGAAAGGACCTAAGATTTGAGCAAGTTAGCGGGATGGCAGAGTGTTTACAGATTGAGAGGAAGCACTTGGACATTTTGAAAAAGGAGGAAATAGGAGGGGAGTACCTGAAGAGTTGGATAATTCTTTTCTATTTGAGGCAAATTTTAAAGGGAGTGTGTAACAGAGTGTGTAACTTAACAGAGTGTGTCGTTACTGACTTTTTAAGGAAAGAATAAAATTCCATGAAATCAATATTATGGTTGTTAAAAGCACAAAATCAAGACCACGATTATATTTCACAATTTGTCATGCTCATTTCACATACTATCATTTTTTTTGTACTGAGTGGAAGTAATGTGCAAGCAAAAATATGGAAGTGGGAAAGCGGGGGCTATTTCTACCTGGCTAGATTGTATAGACCAATGAATGCCTGGGGAAAGGTGTTCAATAGCGATTATGGAGTTTGGGTCCACTCAACAGAAGTGGGGTGAT
The DNA here is from genome assembly GCF_964341445.2 of Mesoplodon mirus. Taxonomy (NCBI): domain Eukaryota; kingdom Metazoa; phylum Chordata; class Mammalia; order Artiodactyla; family Ziphiidae; genus Mesoplodon; species Mesoplodon mirus. Next base: position 27,997,344 of record NC_138986.1, on the reverse strand, counting down.
GGAAAGAGGCTGTACTAGGGTTCTCCAGAGAAACAGAAAGACTAAGATATGTATTTTAACTATGTATCTATGTATCTATCATCTATCTATATCTATCTATCGAGAGAGGGAGAGAGTTTAAGGAATTGGGTCATATGATTTTGGGGGCTGGCAAATCCCAAATCTGTAGAGTAAGTTGTCAAGCTGGAGATTCAGTAAGAATTACTGCTTTGGCATATATACAATGGAATATTACTCAGCCATAAAAAGAAACAAAATTGAGTTATTTGTGGTGAGGTGGATGGACCTAGAGTCTGTCATACAGAGTGAAGTAAGTCAGAAAGAGAAAAACAAATACCATATGCTAACACATATATATGGAATCTAAAAAAAAATGATTCTGAAGAACCTAGGGGCAAGACAGGAATAAAGATGCAGACGTAGAGAATGGACTTGTGGACACGGGGAGTGGGAAGGGTAAGCTGGGATGAAGTGAGAGAGTGGTATGGACATATATACACTACCAAACATAAAATAGATAGCTAATGGGAAGCAGACGCATAGCACAGGGAGAACAGCTTGGTGCTTTGTGACCACCTACAGAGGTGGGATAGGGAGGGTGGGAGAGAGATGCAAGAGGGAGGAGATATGGGGATATATATATATATATATATATATATATATATATATGTATAGCTGATTCACTTTGTTGTAAAGCAGAAACTAACACACCATTGTAAAGCAATTATACTCCAATAAAGATGTTAAAAAAAAAGAATTAATGCTTTGGTCTTGAGTCCAAAGTCTTGAAACTCACACAGAGTTTCTACATCTGGAGGCAGAATTTCTTCTGAGGCCTTTGACAGACAATCTGTTCCAAGCATCCCACCCAGGTCCTGGTGGTTTGTTTGCAATCTTTGGCATTCCTTGGCTTGTAGAAACATCAACCTAATCTCTTTCTTCATCTTCACATTACATTCTCCCTGTGCATGTGTCTGTGTCCAAATTTCCCCTTTTTCATAGAGACACCAGTCGTATTGGATTGGGTCCCAGCTTAATGATCTCATATTAACTTAACTAATTAACTTAATTACACTTGCAATGACCCTATTTCTGAATCAGTTCACATTCCGAGGTACTAGGGGTTAAGACTTCAACATATGAAGTTTTGGAGGACACAATTCAACCCATAACAGGGTGTTTGAATAGAGGAGTGACATTTTCTGAATTGTTCTTACATTGGCAGCATCTCACAGGTGTCTTCTTTTTCAGGGACCTCAGTTATAAGAAAATGCTACAGTAAAGGCATGTGGAACAGACTCTTAAAATACTTATGAATCTTCTTTTTAATTGTTGTGATAATATAATGTAAAAACCTACATTATAAAACACAGGAAACAAAATTATTATTATATCGCTCCACAGAAAGAACCAGTTTTAGCAGTGATAGATAAATATCTAAATATCTATATAGGAATATGTATTTTTAATAAAAATGGGAATCAGACTGTACATACTCTTCTGCAGTTAGCCATCCTTTTCTTTTACTTTGAAGTGCATTTTGGACATCTTTTTATATTAGTACATAAAGAGCTACTAATTCTCTTTTACTGACTGCCTAGTATTCATTGAATGAGTGTACCATACTTGTTTAACCAATCCCTTACTGAGGACCATTTGGGTTTTTTTTTTTGTTTTTTTTTTGCGGTACATGGGCCTCTCACCGTCGTGGCCTCTCCTGCTGTGGAGCACAGGCTCCGGACGCGCAGGCCCAGCGGCCATGGCTCACGGGCCCAGCCGCTCTGCGACACGTGGGATCCTCCCGGACCGGGGCACGAACCCACGTGCCCTGCATCGGCAGGCGGACTCCCAACCACCGCGCCACCAGGGAAGCCTCCATTTGGGTTTTTTCCAAATTTTTGTTTTATAAGAAATGCTACAGTGAATGTCATTGAACATACATCTTTGTACACTTACTCAAGTATTTTCTGCTGGATATATTTCTAGAGATAGAATTATCGAGTCAAAAGGTGTGGCCATTTAAAATTGTAATAGACATTTATAAATATCATGCAAAAAATTGAATCAAATTTTTTCCCATTAAAAATGTAGAAATCATATTGGTAATCCCTACATAGAAAAAAGTAAATAGGTCATATTGATACTGTTTTTAATGATTCCTATATTAATCAAACAATAGTTACCATTGCTTTATTAACATATGCTTATTAGCCTTTATAGAGCTCTTGTCAGCAAATCTTAGCTTACTGCTAAGGTTTGGGCCTCCTTCCAGGATGAAGTTTGTTTGTGATTAATCGCTGATCATATTGGTACCAAAGTGTTCAATTTTATTCATCCATTTATTTGTTTGCCATCAAAATTACAGCTCCTGTAGCCCACTATTTTAGTTTCAACTTCTCAAAATCAATAAAAATGTATATTAAAACCATAACATTTGATTACTATTTAAAATACTCAAAATATGGACCCTAAGTACCAGTGCATAGCCCTAGAAAAATCGAATCATTTTAATACCTTTTTTCTGGGCCTTCGTCTCAGCCCCCTGATGTGTGGGTGTCATGCCAAGTGTGAACTCCTTTCTACTGTCTTGTTTGGCTGGAGCCAAGAGTCACGTCTTGCCAAAGGATTTCTAGAGAATTGGGTCTTGTGTAATATGGAGGAGTTCAGATCATGGAGGAGGTTTGGCTAGGACTGGTACTCCAAGGATACCATCATCTCCAGTCATAATTCTAGAAAACAGCTTGATATATTGACATCAAAGTCGCATCGGGCTATTCCACCAGCAGAATGGAATTCAGCCTTGGAGACACAGGACTGGTGTGACTTGGAAATCCTGAGATCTGGCAGTCGGTTTCAAGGGTCCATTCAGAGGATACAGAGAGCCAGGCACAGGGCCGATTCTTAGAGCTTGGCTGTAGAATTGGGGTCAGAGGAATGGAAGAGACAGTTTGGGTTCTTGTCCTAGGAGGCATGTTATGTTACCATATCAGGAACTTTACAACAGGGATCAAACAAACTGGAGATGGAACGGACTTAGGTTCTAGAGACAGTTACTGAAACTTCATATCCAATGTCTGACTTTTTCTGATTTACTTTTTGAGGCAAAGTCACTGATGTCATGTTTTTCCCCACAACACTGTATTCTGTGCCAACTGAGAGATGAAGATACAACACCTCCTAAAACAAAACTCTACTGTTGCCTCTGGGAGTTTCTTCCAAGTTGTATCTGGTACCCATGCTGCACGTTTTGATGATGGTACTGTATTTATCTTACTAGAAGGTGACCGTTGAAGGTGCTCAGCCAATGAGTAGAACTTGTATTTCTTCCAAAGTGGTTCTGAAATGGTTGTTGTTGTGGAAGATTTGTAGGGATTGTAGTTATCCCATCGTGCCACCAGAAATAACAACCAAATTCACCCACAGCTCTTGTGAGATATCATCACAGCAAGTAAATTCTCAACTTCAAAGATGTTTAAATGTGCATCTGAGAACTGAATGAAATACAATAATTAAAAAATATTTGCCTGAGGTAGTTTCACTAGTTGATTCCTTTAATCATTCAGCAAATGTTTACTCAGCACTTTTATGTGCAAGACCCTATGCTAAACACTGCCATCCATTTTATTTGTTGTTTATGTATTTGCACCTTCTCTCAGATTTCTTTATTAGCTTAGCTAATAATTTATGAAATTTATTGTTTCTTCCAAAGACTGACCTCTTCTATTTATTTGTTAATTCTATTTTCCATTTCATTATTTTCTGTTTTCATTCTTATTGTTTCCTTTTGCTTATTTTATTTTCCCCAACTTTCTTATTTGAATACCTTATGAACTTATTTCAACTCTTAATAATTTAGATGTATGTTTTTAAGTACATAAATTTATTTCTGCTCATGCTGTATCCTACTGTCTCTGATATGTGGCATTTGAACTATTGCTGTTTCTTAGTTGGTGATTTCAATTTAAAATTTTTTCTTTGGTAAAAAAATTATATTAGAAAAAAATTTTAATTTACATGTAGTAGGTTAGTTAATGTTTCTAATTTTGTGATTAATTTCCATGCTTATTGTAGTAGAAAACATCGTCTATATTATTTTTACTTTTAGGAACTTAGTTTTTTGTTGCCTAATATATAGTCAATTTTTTAAAAAAGTGTTTTTTGTGCACTTGAGAAGTGCATTGAGTTTGATTTAAATTAACGTGTCTACCTATTGGTTAGGTCATTTGGTTCATCATTATTTTTTTCTTTCAGCTGATTTGTTATCACTGAGAGAGATGAATTAGTCTCCCATATCTATTTGTGTCTCTGTGTGTTTCTTTTTGTATTTTTTGCTTTTGTTTTAAGGATATTTTGCTATTATTTGGTGCATAAATACTCATGAATATCAGATCTATATTGTGGGTTGCCCCACAATATAGATTGTGGGGGCAATCTATAAAGTGCCCCTCTTTGTCATATCTGGTGCTTTTTGACTTGTGTTCAACATCATCTGATACTACTATCATGATCCTGCTTTCTTTCGGTTTGTTTTTCTGATAGGTCTTTGCTGGTTTTTTAATTTACAATTTTACTGTGTCACTTTGTTTTAAACTTAGCTTTTCAGTACATCATGTTTTATTATGTAACCCATCTGCTTACTTTTATTACCTTTTAATTTATTTTTTCTAAAGGATGTATATTCTTAGGTTTCTAATGGGTCTTTTTATATCATAAAATAGTATTCACAGATTATTATTTAGACTATACATAAATTGTTTACTGTAAACAACATTTATCAGTTTGTCCCCCTGACTCCTCACCCTCTCTCACAGTAACCTTCCTACTTGGATGGATCGTGGTCCCTTGTATATCGCATGGTCAATAAAGTCCACAGGCTGACCTTGACTATCATTGCCATAGCAGTTCAATCTCTGTTCTACATTCAAATGGGTTCACTGCTCACTGCTGTCACTTTTGCCACAACGTTTTCCTTTTATTGATTGGCTAAAGTTTGTTTCTTTAAGAAGTTTTCATGGGACTATATTTCCTAAGTTCATCCATGTTTGAAATGTCTGATGTTGGTCTATTTGTGCCTAGACAATACTTTGACTAAAAATCTCTGGAGTCCATGATCTTTTCCCTGAAGACTTGACATTTGTCCATCATCTTTCAACATTATATCATGTCTGTGGGAAAGTCGAAGCTTACCTGACTTTTACCTCTCATAGACGACTAGATTCTTTCTTTATCTTTGAAGTCTAGTATCATTACCAGGAAAGAGACTGTACCATTTTGATCAGTTGCATGCATTTTTTACTGAAACATAATGTAAACTTCAAATCGATAGGTTCAAATATTTATTTTAAAAATGACTTTTGAATTATATTTTTGAATATTTTTTTGTGCCTTATTGTTTTCTTTTTCAGAAATACCAAATAAGTGTAAATTTGATTTCCTTTGTCTTCTATAGCTTTTATTTGCTCCCTAGTCTTTTTAAACTCTTTTGGTCTGGCTCAGTGTTCTCAGGCTTGCCCTTCATGACTTTGTTTTACTTATTCTCCTTTCTGTTGCTTCTCAAATGTGACTTCATTTTTATGATGCTCTTATTTACCCCACCCCCCAAGTTCTTCCAGCATTTATAGATGCCACTGTTTCATTAAGTTCTCTGATTTCCAGGAGGACTGTTCAAAGCCTTCACCAGCTTCATGGCAATATATTTGAGATGTGCGTTGTGGGTTTTTGTCTATTTTTTTTTATCATATGTCTTTGCTGTCTTAAAGTGTTTTTGCTTCAATCCCATTTTTGTTCCTTTTTAAAAAATTATGACTGATTTATGAGTGAGGGAGGTTCTTCTCAGTCTTGGTTGAACTATAGAGTGGTTGTACTTTTATCCCGATCTGTCTCTAATGTGATGATTATTTATAATGGTTCAAATCTATTCTCAGCAAGAATATCCTTTTGTTGAGTAAGTTCTAAGCTTGCTTTCCTCATTAAGGGAAGAAGCTGGGTGAAACTTAGGTCTATGTTTTTAGTTTTGGGTTTAATTTCTTTTTTCAGAATGGAGCTTTATTGTCTTCACTGGTTATAAAATAGAACTTCATAGGAAGTATAAAACAACATTGAAAGCATAAAGAAAAAGGTAAGAATCACCTAGAGATAAACATCAACACTTAGAGATAAACATCATCATTTTGATATATATTAGTCCATAATTTTTAAAGCACATATATGTTGGTGTATATATAGTATATACACAGACATACACAGAAAAAATGGCATACATTTGTGTCTGTGTGCATTTATATGTGTGTATGTGTATGTACATAAACATTATGTGTATATTTAGTGTGTATATATATATATGTATATACACATATTATGTGTATGTCTAGTGTCTATACACACAAAGAAAAAATGTATTCATACTATACATGCATACTAAAAGGCACCCAACTTAATTTTTTCCCTATCAGCTAGCCCAGAGGTTCCCAAGCCATACACTGACACACCCCAGGGCACTACAGCAAACTCACAGGGTGTCACTGTAATTTTTAAAACCTTGAAGGAAATGCAGTGATAATGATATCTCTTGGATACCCTGTGAACTACTAGACTGAGGTGGTTCACAGTCGACTTTGGATTTCAGCGATGTCAACTTTACAAAGCTGGATTGATGCAATTAAAAGCAGTACTCTGTGAAAGTCAATGCAGGACAGGAAATGAGGGTGATGGTGTCCACTCTGATTCCAGGATTTGAGAGGTATGCAGTGACCAATACCAAACATATCCCATTAATAAGTAATTGTGGCTAGTCAAGAATGAAATAAAGGGCTTCCCTGGTGGCGCAGTGGTTGAGAGTCCGCCTGCCGATGCAGGGGACACGGGTTCGTGCCCCGATCCCGGAAGATCCCACATGCCGCGGAGCGGCTGGGCCCGCGAGCCATGGCCGCGGAGCCTGTGTGTCCGGAGCCTGTGCTCCGCAACGGGAGAGGCCACAGCAGTGAGAGGCCTGCGTACAGCAAAAAAAAAAAAAAAGAATGAAATAAAAATATTCATTTCAATTTATGTGTATTATTTTTCAAGCATAGAGATCTATGCATCAGTCAATTGTATGATAGAATATTTTCAGACCTTCACAGTCTCAAAATATTTACCTCTCTTGCAACCTTTCTCAGGAAGCTCTTGGAGGATACACTCCTTGAAAATGAGGGAATAGATCAAGAAAAAGGATACAGGAAATAGGAGATTTATCACAGCAGAGTAACAAAGGGAATTCCCTGTATGATGACAAGTTGCTACATTAAATCTTTTGCCAATTTTTCTACTAGGCTGTTGGTCTTTTCCTCATTGACTTGAAGAACTATTTTTTAAGGACATAAGGCTTTGTCATGTTCCAAATTATTTCTCTAAGTTTCTTTTTCCTTTTGATCTTGTCTATGTTTTTTTTCTTTGCTACATAATAATTTTAAAATTGTATATGATCAGATTTTTTAATCTAAAGATAATTTTAACTCTCAAATCCTGTGATTCTACTCAGTTCAGAAAGGAACTAAAGTGGAGTGAGAATAGGGTACTGGTGGCCAAGAAGAAAGAATACTCTATTGCAGGCCAGAACACATGGATTACAGTTACAGTAATGTTATAGTTACAGAAACTAAGCCAGTTGCTTGATTTCTTTGGATTTTACATTTGTTAGCTATAAAATGGTGAGGCTGTTACTAGATACCTGCTAAGCTCTTTCCAACCCTGTGTGTTGATCCGTTTTTCAGTTGATGTAATGGGAGCCTTTTGACAACAAATTTAAATTGACTCTTGGAAAAATGCTAGATATCATTAACAACAAAAATTTAAGAGAAAACCGTGAGACTAAGTACCACAAAACCATAAAAAATACAGATTTAAGTAGTACAAAAATTCAAATTGACTGCTGCTCAGAAGACATTGAAGAGGGAAAGGACATGTCCTTTGTGGTGGTGGTCTGGTTTTCCAGTGACTGTGTGAATGGTATCTAGGACATCAAGAAGCCTGGAAAGGTCAAACTGATTTCAACTGAGCTTTTCATTGGCAAAAAGGAAACAGATGGCAACTTGCTGAAACTCCACCTACAATGTGCTTTGAACACAAACAGTTGAACACAAACATTTTCTTCTTCTTCTTCTTCTTTTTTTTTTCTTGAGAGTGACAACTCATTTACAAAACATGGAAGAGAGGGGAGAGCTCTGAAACTCACTAACAGTCTGTGAAGAACTTTCCTCATTCTTTAGCTCAGGCAGGAGATGGGGAAGGAGTGGTTGATAAAAGGTAGTTTATATATTCCCTTGCTTTTGCAACTCTTTCTCCTTCTCCCCAAATTGCCACCTTGGATAACTTATTCATCTTTATCTATGTGGCCTCTGTGTTATGCTATCATCTGCATGCATCTTTCATTAGCATTACATGCAAACAGGATGAGATGTTGCATGATTTGTTCTGATACGATACTAACATTTTTATTATCTTTAAATAAACAAAAGTGTTTCTCAGCCAGTTTGCATCTTTCCCATTTCTTTGTCTAGAATATAATCAGTGGAACAAAATCTCTCACCTCTGCTCCTTTTACTTTTTTATATTTTCTACTGTTACTTGATATTTATGTTCACATATGCATAGTGATAAAAGCATCACAGCTGTATAATTTGTGCAGATTTCATTTGGTCTTGTTGAAAATTACACAGAACCATTTTATTAGTATCTGAGATAAAATAATAATAACTTCAAGCCTCAGTCAGGCTATATGGTTAGGAATTGAATAAGCTTGAAAACCCATTGTATTTGCACATATTTGAGACATCCATTTGGTCAATAGACTATAAAATAGCTTGTTTAGCAGACTAAATGGAGTAAATGCATTAGGTTTTTAGGTTGTTGGAATCATCTTAAATGAATTCCAAATGAGAAAAATAATCCATATACATTAAAAAGAAACTAAAATTACTCCGTATTAGAGAATATGTGTTCATAATCATTGTAAAGCTGTTTTAATAATGATTTTATACAGCCGTATAATGCTAACCATTTAAAAATGCCAGATGCTTGTTATTATAAAAAATAATGCAAAAATGTTACAAACTATTCCAACACAGGGAAGAGCACAGTGCCACTACCTTAACACGCTGTGTGTAAATTTTGCTATCCGTTTTCACAAGCTTTTGTCTTAGGCAGATTTTTACATAGTAGTAGCTGTATTTATCTGTATTCAGTAGCCTATAAAATGCATTTTTGCATTTACTATATTTTTCAACCTTATTTGTAATGGTAAACATAGCAATAGTCCAAGTTTTTGTTCTATAACTTGCTTAAACATTGCTCATTTGTTGAGTAGTCTGCCATTTTTCTACTGAAAGATCACTACAATAAATATGTATTAATTTACATGTAGATGTACATAATCATTTTTACCCATTTTGGATTATATTATTAGGAAGCATAATTACTAAGTTAAAGGGTGTAATATTTTTTATGGTTTTTGACACATGCAGCCAAATTGCTTTAGAAAACTATTAAATAATTTTAGAGTGCAATTAACAATGTATGAATCTGCCAGTTTCACTGTACCACTATCAAAATATAATTTATTGGGCTTCCCTGGTGGCGCAGTGGTTGAGAGTCCGCCTGCCGATGCAGGGGACACGGGTTCGTGCCCCAGTCCGGGAAGATCCCACATGCCTCGGAGTGGCTGGGCCCGTGAGCCATGGCCGCTGAGCCTGCGCGTCCAGAGCCTGTGCTCCACAACGGGAGAGGCCGCAGCAGTGAGAGGCCCACGTACCGCAAAAAAAAAAAAAAAAAAAAAATATATATATATATATATATATATATATAATTTATTAAAGAAACTAATTGAATAGGCTCAATATACTTTTCTGAATTTTGTTTTAAATTCTTGGCAGAATAGGTCCAGTGCTGCTGTGGAAGTACAGTTGTGGTTAGAGATGATGGAACAATAGACTCAATGTATTTTTGGTGGAGCTTATCAGTAAGGCAAGGTGAGGGTGAGAAATTGTGGATGGAGTATAGAAGGGTTTCCGTTCAAAACCCCAGGGTTTACCTCCTACTTTTCGGATTTGGGCTTTAAAATTTGTCCTCTTCTCCTATTCTCTTATGAATTTGTTGGAAGTAAAGAAACAATCTCTACCACCTGCCACTTTAATAAGAGATTTATTACTTTCATCCCCTCAAACATTGTGTTGTGTGTGTTAGCTGAAGATAGGGTCTCATGTGAAATTTAACCTGGACCCTCCTGTACATTCCCACTGTCACAGCTCTACTGTCTTGGAGTTCTGAAGATGCTTTCTGAGTCCTGGCTGATGAGGAGGCAACTTTTGAATGGAAAGTCTGACTTTGGAGACTCCAGTAGATTTTTTTTTGAAGTATGTTTTATGATTTCTGGTACTTGGAAGGCCTGAGACTTCAAACAGCCTTAGGCCATTTGGCCATTGGTCAATTAGAGCAAGTGATTCAATTGCTTTTGCAACTGGCAGCAAGCAGGACAAAGGGACCTGGCAGGGACTTACTGGATCTCAGGCATGAGGGAAAGTCTGTGAGAGGCTGCCACCTTGACAAGTATGTGTGTGTGTGCGTGCGTGTGCCCACACACGCATTTGAAATAGGTGTGGTAACCCACTAAACTGAACATGACTTGAGTGTTTTTGTTTTTAAAGAAAGAAAAGGAATTTCTATTTTTAAGTAGAGTTATATAGCCTATGGGAAAAGAGCTGGTAGAACAAGAGAGTTTGAAGATCCAGGAGAGAGAAAGAATGGCTAATAGAACAATGCTCCTGGGAGATAGCTTATTCATTCACAAAAGTATGGCTGGTTGGACAACAGAAACTGGAGGAGACAGTCCAGGGCTTGATGGTGAATCTGGAAACTATGAGCGAGAGAAAATAACTGAAGTCATGGGAGTGGTGAACTTGTCATGGGAGATCATGCTGAAGATGGAAAAACTAAAAATAAACTTAGATGTGGAGACCTGAAAAGAAGGAGCAAGTGGAGAGAAAACTTATGATGTGAGTTCAGTCTTTTGTCTACATGGTTGCTTTAGTCTACAAAAGTCTACATTGGCCACTTTAGAAAATCAGAATTAAATTATGTACTAAGAACTTTAGGATAAAATACATGCTAGAATTCCTCTATCTTATTAAGAGTATTATAAGAATTAAATCAATTCCACTTCTGGGTTTATATTCAGAAAAATTGAAAGCAAGGATTTGAGTAGATATTTATATACTCACATTCATAGCAGCATTATTCATAAGAGCCAAAAGATGGATGCAACCTAAGGGTCCTTCAGGAATGGATAAACAAAATGTGATATATACATGCAATGGAATATTATCCAACTTTAAAAAAGAAGGAAATCCTGACACATGCTACAACATGGATAAACCTTGAAGACATTATGCTAAATGAAATAGGCCAGTCACAGAAGGACAAATACCGTTATGATTCCACTTATATGAGGTACCTCGAATAGTCAAATTTATAGAGACAAAGTAGAATGGTGGTTGCCAGGGGTTGCGGGGCTGGGGAATGGGAGTTAGTGTCTAATGAATACTGAGTTTTAGTTGGGGAAGATGCGAAGTTCTGGAGATGGATGGTGGTGATGGCTGCATAACTATGTGAATGTACTTAATGTCACTGAACTGTATACTTTTAAAGTGGTTAAAATGGTAAATTTTATGTTATGTATATTTTGCCACAATAATAAAAAGCAGAGGGCCATATATATGAAGTTGTATCTCACAAAATTATAGTAAACTCTTGCCAAATACAGTTTTTGGAACTCTAGGGTCCATTTACAGTGATTTAAATTTTCATAAGAAATTTTTAAAGTCTGAGATCTTTTACATATATAAGGTTTAGTTCAGTCCTTTAGATGTGTTTCTAAATCTGGCTATCAAAATCACTTATTAAACTTTATAAATAAACAAAATACAAATTTCTGGGCCTTGCCCCAGACCTTTTAATCATAATCTCCAGGCATGGCAGCCAAAAATTAGTCTTTTAACAGTTTTTTCAATGATCCTTATTCAGAAAAGAATACTAAAGCCTCAGATTTATTTGTGCTCTTTCAGATCTGGGTGTAGGTCTTTGGCGGGGGGGGGGTCACACAAAGAAAAAAGATCCTTTATATTTTATCCTTTTAACAAATGTGTAGTAGACTAATTTGGGGAAATAATACTTCTTAATCTTCTTGATTACTTATAAAAGGCGTAAGCCTTTTGTGAAAGGGAATAGGGAAACACCAATAATATCTAATATAGAATTTATTGCCATCCTTGGTGAGTGGAGCTTCATACTCAGGTATTAGTTGATATAGAAAAATAAAGAAATTTGACAGTTTTACAGTTCTAATGCCTCATATGTTGTGGAGTACTATATATAGTGCTTTTTTTCATGAGGATTTTGTAGGGCAGGGCTTTTGAGATTTATATACAGGAAGAATGCAAATGCAAGATATTAAATTTCAAGCTAGTAGGTGATGATTCTTGATTTTTTTTAACTGGATGGTCAGGCTTATGAATACATATACATCAACAGATCACAGGAAAGCAGCAGTGGTTCTAGAACAGTTGAAGGAGGAACTCATGGACGATTTCATACCAGGCCAGGTTTTTAACAACAAATATGATTTGTTTTGGACAAGATGTCTTCCAGACTTTTACTTACTCTGCTTTAAAATATTATATATATTTAGCTATTTAAACTTTTCCCCCTGTTCAACCTTTTATTTTCTATGAAAAAATACTGCTATCCATTTTGCCAGCCCCAGAAATTTTCAAGAGCAGTGTTGGCAAATGATTACTGTGATTATTTCAGGAATGAAAATAAGCATTTATACACTCACTCTTCATTACCTTAAGGAAAATTGGACAAGTAACTGAAAACATTTTAATATGGGTGGCAGGACAAGGCATTAATAATTTAATGGAGCAATTTCCCCTAGGCCCTACCTCTTCCCTGCCCTATTGGAGCATACTTACAAGAAAAAAGAAAGGAAAAAAGAAAAAAAAAAAGGAGCTGACAGCTCCCAGGGAGATTGTCATGAAAGCATTTGTGAAAGTGAAATCCTAGAAGCTACAGCCCTTGGGCAGCCATCAGAGCCTCTGTGGTTAAGATGATGCCCATTGCGGGGATAGGTAAGATACATCTTTGTAATCTCGGCAGGCTACTCCGTCAGCAGTCGTTGATGATGGGGAAGGATAAGTGTGCCATGGCAGATCACTGTGCTCAAAAGAGGAACAGTAAGATGGCAATCAAAATGGAAAAAGAACCTGGGCCCTCCCCATTTCCTCTGGACCTTATCAACAGTCCCTTGAGCAGAATGGGAGTAAATATCAAAGGCTGATTTTGATCACCTAGGTGGTTGGGGACTTAGATCTAGGTATAATTTGATATAGAAGATAAAAAATTCTCGTACCTCATGTTATGGAGCAAATTATGAATGGTACATATGATGATGGATGATGTTGTATATTGCTTACCATTTGTTTGCAAAATTGATTTTCACAAGACCTATTTTGATTTTTCCTGATAGCAGAAAAAGCTTTCCCTGAATCAGATGTGAGAGAAAGAGGGGAAGATTGGGGAAACGTCTCTGAGTACAAGTATAAGTGACAATACTGGGGAGAAGGTCAGTGCAAATCTGGGGACTAGAAGGTTTCCCAGAATTATTGACTTTATACAAAATTTTTTTAAGACTGAATTAGCAGCTATCAGAATTTGTATACAGTTTATACAGTTTTTTGTTTTGCATTTCTAAAATTGCTGTAATGCAATAGACTTACTGTTGAAAGTACGTGTGAGAATACCAGTGGGGGAGCAGATTTTTTTTTTTAACTGATTAAAATGTGTGGAGCTGCTGTGATGATTTCCTCTGTGTTTCCTTTGGCTGCAGATAATACCACAAAGCGAACTCAGTGACGCACACAGGCAGCTGATAACAGCTGACACATGTGGATCTTAAGCCAACTGTGTATTATCAGAAAACGAGCTAAAAACCCCATAAAACTCCCCACTGCCTGACTTGAAAACATTCCTTTTAAAATCGCTTAATGACTGATGATATTTTATTTTATTTTATTTTATTTTTTAACATCTTTATTGGAGTATAATTGTTTACAATGGTGTGTTAGTTTCTGCTATATAACAAAGTGAATCAGCTATATGTATACATATATCCCCATATCCACTCCCTCTTGCGTCTCTCTCCCACCCTCCCTATCCCACCCCTCTAGGTGGTCACAAAGCACCGAGCTGATCTCACTGTGCTATGCGGCTGCTTCCCACTAGCTATCTATTTTACATTTGGTAGTATATATAAGTCCATGCCACTCTCTCATGATATTTTAAATTTTGCATGCTAAAACACTTCCAGTGAAATATGAAATGAGAGTAAAATAATGTCCCTTAATGAATATGAGCTAGGTATACAATGATGTATATCAATAGCAGAATATCTGAGAATTGCATAAATCATTCAATAGAATTTACAACAAAGTACTGGACAGTCTTTATTTGCCTTTTAAAATTTAATTTTAATATTTTAATCAAAGTTAAACATTGATAAGAATTTAAAAAGTCAAATAATACCACAGGCTTCAAAAGGAAAACAGGAGTTCTCTGCTAAACCTCTTTCCACCACAGATTCCTCCTCCTGAGAGACACCACTTTCAATCATTTCAGTCGTAGCTTTTATTATTTACTTTAATATTTAAAAATAAACTGCTTACATTGCTATTTCTTAATTCTTCACTGTTAGAAATTATCTAGTGACTTCCTATTATACAAGATATGAATTTTGGTCTCTTCTACCCCAGTTTCTCTCTTTACTCTTTCCTTTTCTCATCCTTCCAATAATAGTTTTGTTTTGTTTTTGTTTTTGTTTTTTTGTGGTACGCGGGCCTCTCACTGTTGTGGCCTCTCCCGTTGTGGAGCACAGGCTCTGGACGCACAGGCTCAGCAGCCATGGCCCACGGGCCCAGCCATTCTGCGGCATGTGGGATCTTCCCGGACCGGGGCACAAACCCGTGTCCCCTGCATTGGCAGGCGGACTCTCAACCACTGTGCCACCAGGGAAGCCCCCCAGTAATAGTTTTTGATTAAATCATTTGGTACATTTTTCCTGGTCAAATTCCATGCCTATTATGATTAGTCAAGTACAACTCACCACTGAACCATAGGGAATTATATTTCTTTCTTGTACAACTTTTCATTTTCCCTATTAATTGACTTTTGTCAATTTAGTTTTCTATGCATTCGTCATTCATTTATTCCCAAGCTCCACAACAGGACTGCAGATCTCCTCTCACCACTCAGTATGTTCAAACACACCAAGTGCAGTGGCCACAGACAGGCACTGCTCAGATCTCTTTTGAGAGGGCCAGCTACAGGGCGCGCATGGGGAGCACCTTTAGTTACTGCTTCCATGAACGATTAGGCTACTCTTTCCCTGAGCTGCTCCCAGCCAATGACCGAGCATGGCAAGAGTATTAGGGCCCCTTTCTGCCCTAATAGCGATGAGCAGTCTTTGCCTGGGGACTCCCATCCCCACTGGCTTAGCTGAAGCTTTCTCACGACTGTGTTGTTGTTTGGGGATTTCTTACCAAATCCTTCCTTCCCTTTCTCCCTTCACAGGTGTCAAATCAGCATCCCAGTCTGAAGGTCTCCATGCCTAATCCTGCTCCATCCCCCTTTATGCATCACAGACATTTCTCCCAATAAATATCTTGCATGTCTAATCTCATCTTGACACCTGCTTCCTAGAGGTGGTAAATTGGCACAGGGGTGATGGGAGGGGTCTGAGAAAACAGGCACTAAAGATGGGATCTGGAGACTGGCTTGCTCTTTGCCAGGTGAGGAAGACCTCATCCTGAGAGGGATGTGAGGCCTGGTACAGATGGAGGCACAGTTAAGATTTCACTTGTGATTTGGGAAACCAGACAGCCAGAGGGCTGATTATTGCAAAATTGTATTGATGTCCTACAAGGGGTAATGAGAAACTGAGGGGTGATTAGCACATAGTTAAGAGATAACTGTGAACATCAGAGGGACTTTTCCACAGGTTACAAATAAGTCCTTGTCTTCTACAGTGGAGGAATATACCCAACGGATGTGTAGACATAAGGCTTTGTAGTTAAAGTTACAGAGCCTCAGACAAATGTGTCTGACAAAATGCTAGGCCAAAGCAGGTCCTAAGACCCTGACACATGGGATGGAGACATCTGGGAGAATGTCCCCAGGGACTTTTGACTCTACAGATCCCATAAAGCCTCAGAAATTATAGATGCTGCCCCCTTTCTCCCTAGCAAGGACTATTACTTCTCCTTGTTGGAAGATGCTACGAAAACCTCTCCTCAACAAGGCAACAAGTGTCCCTTTTAGGAATGCCCCTACCCTTTCTCCTGGTTGTCAAGCTGGTAACTAAGGTTAAATCCTAACACACCCGCATTAGGAATGTGGTGAGCCTGATAAGAGAGGAAAGAAATAGCACAGCAAAGGAGTGGCCAGAATTAGTTAGCATGTAGTGGCAGGAGCCAGGGGAGTGCACTTGTGTTGGGAGTTGGATGGGTTGATCAAGGGTCCCAGAAGTAAGACTGTCTAAACAAAATTTTATTGACTTGGGGGTACTTTCTCGGGACATAGAATTTAACACTCTGGCAAGGACCCCAGGCAATGGAACAAACTTGCTGCTCGGGTGGGTCTTAGAAACCTGAAGAAAGCAATTGTCTTGAGTGAAGTGGAAATAACAGACAGTAGAGGAAAGAATACAAAAGCTAAGGGAAGTGGCAAAGAGTGAAGATATTTATCAGAGGTAAATGTCTGCCAGAAAGCACACACCACAGAAGAGATCCTAAATCAAAAAGAAGACAAAATGACTTAGCCACTTGACTTTAGTCAGTCTTCATGATTAGTTACCCTGGGTCTGACAGGATGGGGACATGAACAGAGTGGCCATGGTGGCAGAGATAGGCCTCACAGCAGGGACTCCATTTACCAAGGCTGATCTATCGACTGCTGCCTCTGAACACCAAATTTGTCAGCAATCAAGACCAATGTTGAGCCCTTGATATGGCATTATTTCTCTAGGAGACCAAATAGCCACTTGGTGGCGAGTCAACAATTTTGGGCCTCTTGCCTCCTAGAGAGGCCAGATAGATGCCTATTATGAGTGTCAGTTTGTTTTTCCTGTCTACAGAGGCTCAGCCAACACTGCTTTCCAGGGGCTTATAGAACATTTGATCTATGGGCATGGCATCCTATATAGCATAGCATCAGTTAGGGGACCCATTTCACAGTGATGGAGTTGTGGAGGTGAGACTATGACCATGGGATCCACTGATTATATCACTTCCTGCACCATCTAGAAGCATAGAGTGTTGGAATGGCCTTCTTAAGGTACAGTGGTAGTGCCAGTTTGAGAATGGGGTGCCATCCTTCTTGATGTAGTGTATGCATTAATTCAGAGACTTCCTTATGGTGCTGTGACCCTAATAGGGAGAATACATGGTCCTGGGTACCAAAGGTCGAACCAGGTATAGCTCCTCTCCTAGTGATCCACTGGGGCCTTTGTGCTTTCCATTCTGCAACCTTGGGGTCTGCAGGGTTGTAAACTTGTATTGGTGTGGTTCTCCAGAGAAACAGAAACAAATATATATATATATTTGCCAACCTGTAGTTGTCAAGCTGGAGACCCAGGTGAGCAATGGTAGTTTCAGTCTAAGTCTGAAGGCCTGAAACCAGGAGAGCCGATGGTGTAAGTTCCAATCTGCGTTCAAATCTGAAGACAGAAGAAGACTGATGTCCCAGCTTGAAGACAGTCAGGCAGAGAGAGCAGATTCTCCTATACTCTGCCTTTTTGTTCTATTCAGGCCTTAATGGATTGGATGAGGCTCACCCACACTGGGGAAGGGCAGTCTGCTTTACTCAGTCTTCCAATTCAAATGTTCATCTCATCCAAAAACACTCGCAGATACACACAGATTAATGTTTAACCAAATATCTGGACACCCTATAGCCCAGTCAAGTTGACATAAAATTAATCACCGCAAAGTCTGAGTTCCCAAAGAGGGTAGACCAGTAAAGTTCCCACTGAATTATAAACTTTGGTTACTGTCAGAATACTTTGAAGTCTCTGTATCCAGGTAGCAGACAGTAAGAAGAGGAGTCACCACCTTGGCAGGGGCAATCAGCAGGAGAAGGTAGGGCTGCTCTTCCACAGTAGGAGCAGAGAGGGACACATATGGAACAAGGAGATCCTCTGGGCAATCCATTACCCAACTGTAACTCTGAATGGACACGTTCAGCAACCATAAACTGAGGATGCTATAATTAGAAAGAGCTCAGGATCCTCTAGAATGAAAAGTTGGGTCAATTTACCAGATTAGCCTCAACGCTTTCTGAGGTGACAGCTGAAGATGAATGGAATCTTGAATGGAGAATAAAGAAGGGAGAGATGGGTGCCCATAGCACCTCTGAGGCCAAGGACAGGAACTGGGTTCATCCCACAGATCTGTCTCTTCTAAGATTCCTTTCAGGAAGAGAGGCCCATGGGAACCATTGAAGAATTGCTTCCAGAACATGCATGGAGAAGTGGATCTTTCAAGAAGTGTAGCTATACTGGAAACAAGAGAGAAGAGAGCGACCAAAGAGGAAAGTCATGTCAAGGAACAGTTGTTTCTTATTTCACAGGAGAGAGTCCATTTGAAAGAACATAGAGTGGAAGTGAAGTGTTGAAGACATGGAAAAGAGGAAGGAGGTAAGGGATTGGCAGAATAAGACCCTTGAGAAGATAGGAGGGAATGGGAATGCACTGGAGGAATGGTCAGGAGAAAGGAGAGACATTTCTCTTGAGACTGGAGGGAAGAGTCAAAGGATGGATGCACCTGTACTTAATGTTTATCGTTTCAGATGCAGATGGTGAGAGCATTCCATAATGACCCCTATTTTCTATTTGAAGTTTGAAGCAAGTCTGTCTTCTTAGAATGAGGGGACTTGGCAACGAGAGTGGTGAGAAAAGAGAAAGGTAATTATGGGATGATAGTAAGTGCTAGTTAGATATTTGTTCAAGAGTAAGTGTGTTTTAAAAACCATTTTTTGAGTACTAATAGTGTCAGGCATTGTACTGAAGTCTTTTCAGGAATTTTTTCTAATATTTATAACCTACTATATTTACCTTGAGAATAACTTAATATTGCCTCCATTTTATGGGAAAGAGATGGTATGTTAATTGCCCAGTTCATTCCTTTACTCATTTTACATATATTTACCGATCCCTAACTATGTGCCAAGCATCATTCTTGGCATAGGAAGTAAATGTATCTGTAATCAGTAATGCAAACCAAGGATTGTCTGATTTCTTTCTTTTTTTTTTTTTTTTTTTGGCCGTGCCATGCAGCTTGTGGGATCTTAGTTCCCCAACCAGGGATTGAACCCAGACCTTTGGTAGTGAAAGTGTGGAGTCCTAACCACTGGACTGCCAGGGAATTCCCAAGACTATCTGATTTCAAAATCCAGTCACTTTGAAGTAGGTCGATAAAAATGGCCCAACAGTGCAAGCATGCTTGCCCTTTGAGCCCTCTACTGGATTCACCTATGCAGATGAGACAGAGGGCTTCTGCTTTATACAACGCTCGCAAATAAATTAGTATTTCACAGCCATTTAAATTATTTCAAGTGCGTTCAAGTTATCAAGGATAAGTCTGAAAATTGAACTCCAACATAATTTCTCTGTTGTAATTAGGAAGATGGATTAATAGCTTGTCTTTTTATGTAACTTCCTTCTTGTATATTTAAAAAGCAACATCTTCGGGGGCTTCCCTTGTGGTGCAGTGGTTGAGAGTCCGCCTGCCGATGCAGGAAACATGGGTTCATGCCCCGGTCCGGGAAGATCCCACGTGCCGCGGAGCGGCTGGGCTCGTGAGCCATGGCCGCTGAGCCTGCGCGTCCGGAGCCTGTGCTCCACAACGGGAGAGGCCACAACAGTGAGAGGCCTGCGTACTGCAAAAAAATAAATAAATAAAATAAATATAAAGTAACATTTTCAAAGATTTTAAAACTCATAGTAAGATTACCACTACTTCATAATTTAGGATATCTCACTTCAGTCAAAGTTTACATTGGTACTCACTTGGAAGAAATAATTTTATAATCAGTGTAATAATTACACAACATTGCAGGCAAGCTTGTGAGTTTGAGAGTGATGGTGGTTGTATTTAACTCATCTTTTAAAACAAGCTATTTTATTGATGGCAAATTTGTTAATAATTCAGTCATTTACTGAAGCACACTCAAATGATGTTTGTACAAACCGATTAGGATTACAGTACTCAATTACTTTTTAAAAAATTCTGTGATTTAGGATTTTCATTATGCTGGGCTTTTTTTAATTCCTAGGATTTTTCTGTGTTCACATGTTCACATTTACTTTTTATTTTTGAGAGGCAAGATTCCTTTTGTTTTTATTTTTCTACTGGTTCCCACTGGAGAGGAACAAACATTATTGGCCACCTTGTGCATGTGGGACTTTTGTGGGAAAAGTGAAATGCTATGGCACATTTAAAACCATACTAAAAAGCAACAGTACGGTCATGAGGGTAAGTGCCATCCCACAGTGCTTACTACTACGACATCAGTCGTGGCACTATTTTGGTGAACAGACTTAGAAGGCTGAGCACCTCTCAAAGTAATTTTTATCTTTGAACAATATAGAGATGGATCAGCAGGGTGAATTACTCATCAAGAGCTTGGCAAGAGGGAGTTACTATGAACAAATGCTGGTGAGTTTAATGACTCTTTAGGAACATGTAGGCACTTAAGAGTCTCTGGGGTCTACATTTGGGTAATTCATAAGTGTGAAATTGCCAGTCTAGTTAAAAGAGGCAGAAATTATGCAATGCTTTTAGGAAGCAATTTTAATATGAAAGGAGCACTGGAAACCAGACAGGACATAACAATATTATGTTACTAACTTTCAGTTTGTCATCATGAAACAGTTAGTTGATTCCATGAGGAAGATGGAACAAAAGTGACTTCCTAGAAATCTCTTTCTCCTTCTATGAGTACAAGAGATAATCAGAGCAAGATTTTTTATTTTCAATCTCTTTGAATTAGTTGTTATTACTGATTCAAAAAGAATTTTCCCTAATAAGTAGGCATTCAGAGTTTGGAAAAATGTCATATGACTGAAGAGAAAAGCAATACTGTAAAATATCCTCATTCCCTTGAACAACTAAAATTAGATTGAACACACCCATGAATGTTTTTGTAGATGCTGGGATGTTTGAAGAGATGATTTACCAAGTATAACATGTTCTCTTGTAGTAAAAAGGACTTCCCAATTGAATAAATAGAAAACTAGGCAATATATTTATAAAGACATAGAATAAAAGATAACACAAGATTGTGATTCCTCAAAGAAAAGAAACAAAGCGAGATCTACAATTGTGTCAGTTTACTGCTTAGCTTACTTAGGGAGGGTGCAATCAGAGACCACGGGAGAAAGAGGTTTGAGTCCACAAAGGCCAAGTCAGCTAGAATTTGCAGGACAGTGTACCAGTGAGAAGAGAGAACAGGGAAAGAGCTCTGGAGATCTGCATAGACCTCCCATAAGTCTTTGGTTGAATACTGATCCTCTTAATGCATGGGAAGAAACTACCTGAGATGGGAATGGAGGGGTGGGAACACATCACAAAGAGAGTAGGCAGAACAATTCCCAGAGCTCAAACTGGCTTGTAATAGTTCATGCTTCCACTATCCAAGTGGAGATAATTTGTCATACAAAGGGCAGTGGGTAGAATACTCAGAAGAGTTTCACCTTAGTTGTGGGAATAAATTGGCTTTATGCTAAAGGCTGCTCTTGACACACCCATTAAAACTTAAAATGAAGCTTAAAATTAAAGCTTCAAAATGATTTACTTGATTCCAAGGAACTTAACTGCATGCCAGAACAAAATCCAATGTTTTTTAAAGGAACATAACAAAACCTAGCAAAGAACAACATAAAATTCACAATGGATGGCATCAAACATAAAATAACCAGGCATCAAAGAAGCAAAAAATGTGATTATAATCAGATGAAAATAGAAACAGTTTGGGAAAATAGACCCAGAATTTTAAAAGATGATGAAACTAACATACAAGGATGTTAAAACAGTAATTATAAATGTGCTCCATATGTTTAAGTAGGTAGAGGAAAACATGAGCATGATAAGAGAGAAATAACCCAAATGGAACTTCTAAAGCTGGAAAATACAATATCTGAAATGGAAAATATTTTATCGGGTCAACAGCTGATTAAGCAGTATAGAAGAAAAGATCAGCTAACTTTTGGACATAGAAACTGTCCAAAATGAAGTACACAGAGAAAAAAAAAGACTGAGGCAACATCAAGCAGTACAACATATGTGTAATTAGAGTCCTAGATGAAGGTGGGTGGGGTAGCAGAAAAATATACAACAAAAAAGGGCCAAATATGTTTCCAAATTTGATTATAAACAGAAATTTTAGAAAGTAACCAGAGGAAAAAGGACTCATTATGTAGAGTGACAAAGAGAAGAATTATCACAGATTTCTTAACAGAAGTCATGCAAACTAACTATATGCCAAGCATCATTCTTGGCATAGGAAGTAAATGTATCAGTAATCAGTAATGCAAACCAAGGATTGTCTGATTTCTTTCTTTTTTTGGCTGTGCCATGCAGCATGTGGGATCTTAGTTCCCCGACCAGGGATTGAACTTGGGCCTTTGGCGGTGAAATGAGAATATGTTTCAAAACTAGGGCAGATGAAGACTTTTCAAATACACACACACACACAGACACACACACACACAGCTGAGAAAATCTGTCACCAGTAGACCTAACAAGAAATGTTTTAAGAAAATTCTTCAGGCTGAAGATTCATAAATGTTCTATTTCTCTTATTGATTATAACTTTTTATAAATGTTGACATTCTTCCTTTAATCTAATGTATTTTACCATGAAGTTTACTTTATCTGAAATCAATATTGCCATTTTTACTTATTTTACTTTATTTTTGCCCAAATTAGCTGCTTCTCATCTTTTCAGTGGTAATATTTCCAATAGATTTGTTTAGGCATACATTTTCCAAGGAGGATAGTTTGAATGCTGCTTTATAAGTTATTCTAGAGTGTTTGCCTTTTTTTGAGTTGAATTTCAGGCAATTTGAATTTATTGTTGCAATAAATATATTGAGTTTTCCTCCTGTCATTTTGTTTTATAGTTTCTGAAGCTCCATTTTCTATGCCAGTACTTTTGTATTCTGAGTTTCAGGGAATATCACTTGGTTTATGTACATGCATGTGTGTTGCTGTTGCTAAGTGGACCACATTTTTTTGCTTTTGTATTGTCTATGGAATTGGAAGGCATCTGTAGCTCTATGTCTAATTCTAGTAGTGATCTCTTTCATGCTCAAAAATACATTTGAATCTTTTTTCTATTTCTCTACCTCTCAATTTCAAGAATGAAAAAAGAAAAAAAAAAGAATTTGCTACCTCTAATGTAATGTGGGGAATTCAGTGTATTTTACTATTTTTTTAGAGAGTATACTTATAGTTGCTATTTCATTATGCTATTAACTTTTTAGGAGACTACCAAATTGTAAGATACACTTGCTATTGCCACTTTTTAAAAATTTTAGCCATTTAAAAAGTCTTATAGTTTTCACATTTATGGTAATATCTGTGATCCATTTTGAGTTAATTCTGTAAAAAGTGCAAGGATTAAACTCCGTTTTTTCCCATATGAATATCCAATTGTTCTAGCATATCTTTTGACCCTATTGAATAATCTTGACATTTTCGTTCAAAATCAATTGACTGTGTATATGTATGGACGTTATTTCTGGATTCTCAGTTTGGTTCCATTGAGCTATGTATCCATTCTTGTGATATTTTATATCACATTTGCTTGATTACTGTAGCTTTATAATAGTAAGTCTTGAGATCAGCTAGTGTAAGTCCTCCATTTTTTTCTGGCATTCTCCATATTTCTTGCATTTCTTCATAAATTTTAGAATCAGCTTGAAAATTTATACCAAAAAAGCCAGTTAGAATATCGATTGAAATTGTACTGAATCTATAGACCAATTTGGGTAGGATTGAAATTTAAACAATTTAAATTTGGGGAGTCATAAACGTGTATATCTTATCCATTTATGTATATCATTTTTTTCAAGGATGTTTTTCATTTTTAGTGTACTTCTTACACAAAATTTGTTGTTTATCCTTCTCAAAACAGAAAGTAATTAATAATCACAGAAACTGGTGCCATCATGAAAGATATAAGAATAGAGATTCTTTTCATATGTCCATTTAACTCTGTAGTTTGGCCAGAATCAAAGATGACAATTTTGAAGAATGATGTTGGATTAATCAAGTAGTCACTCTACAGCAACGGTTCCATTTATGGTCTCCATTTCAGGATCTCACAAATATTCTCTTTTTTCTATGTCAAAATACAGAAGATACCCAAAGAATTAGTTTTTCACTACCTGAGTCAATTAGTTCCTGGGCATTGACCATTTCTTACGACATCATACTCATTTGTTCCATTGATGATATCATGCCGACAGGACAAGAAAATTTGCTTGTACGCTTGGTGTGTTGGAGTACATAGGACTGTTTAAATTTTGGAAGCAGTTTATTCTACATATTGAAGTACTGCCTAATTTATTAACTGGATGACCTGAAAAGCTGCCAGCTTTGAGTAATACCCAGAGCAAGAGAAGGCTCTCCAACCTGCCCAGGCTGCAGTGTAAGCAGCCCAACCACTTGGCTCTTGTGTCCAAGGGAATCACATGTTATTTAAAGTGTCTGTAGAAGATCAGAATGCTATGGTAAGAGCTGAGAAGAGAACAGAGCTAGCATTCCCCCATCTGTTGGTTACAGAGCTAATACCTCTGACTCAAGAGGTAGCTGGGATTGAAATTTGGCTCTTCACTTTCTGCCTCATGGCTCCTCCATGACCAAGGAAGCTGGCAGGAACTGGCTTGGCTGGAGTCCATGCATGCTACTTTTGCCTCCTTCTTTCATGGGCAAAGTCTGGGAGGCATTCTGTAAACTCATCAGGAGGTCTCAGCAGCACAGCATGTCGATACCCTACAGCCAAAGACCACCAGGAACACATCTGTAGTTGAACAAGTTGGGTTTCATACTTGTTGCAGACAGAGGGAATATACCACATGGGGAACTGTGAGACAGCTCTGTAAGAGGCAATTAGGAAGGACTTAGAGTATTTTTAGTTGTGTTAGGTATTTTGAGGAGAGTTCAAGACAGGAGCTTGGCTCTGCATCCAGTGCTGTCAGGAAGTGAGGAAAATTCTATGATTAGGTATCTTAAATCTTCTCTATAAGGTGGGAGGAATAAAATGAGGCTATATCAATAACTGGTAAAGAAGTTGCAGTCACTTATATTAGCGAGGTTAGAGAGATGCTTTGTGATTTTTATGGCTTGGACAATGTTCGTGTTTTGTCTGTTTTCAGATATAATTATGAAGTAGTTTTTTTTGTCCTAATCTATTATAATTGCAGAGTAGCCTTTTCTGATGTTGATGCTCTGTGAAATTTTTTGTGTCTAGGAGGAGAACAGCAAGACCTAGCTGTGAGTGCCAAGCCAGGTATCAGTCTAGCTGATAGTTCTAGGCCAATCCTGTCAGAGGCTGTTTTTCTCTCTCTTTAAAACCACTGTTAATAGCACTGATCTCAGTAACAACCCTTTTTATTGGCTTTTTATCCTTCCCTGTCTCAATCTTCACTTGTACTTCTTGGGATGGAAATTTGGCTCACTTCACTTTATCCCAGTCCGCACCCTCATCCTTCTTCAGGCGTGGTAATTCAAGCTAAGATAGTCTTTTAGGGAAAAAATAATATTCTAAATAGTATGGTTCTTTTGGATGGGGGCAGTTTAGGGTTGGTTCCTGGCAGAGTTTTCTGTGGTGGCCCTGAGCATGGTGCCATGGTGACATCAGCAATAACATCATTCAGACTTGGCCTGGGGCATGGTGACTAAGGACCAGATACCCACCACATTCACATCCTTCCAGATGCCTCGTTCCTACATAAGCCTCTGAAATGAAACTATAATCCTGAAAAAAAACGAAGGTAGGTAGGGAAATTCTTATTTTACTTTGGAAAAAATTAGAATGAACTACATGTATTGGCAAATGATGTTTTTATCACCAAAAAGGCCTGAAACAGAAAATAGTTTCAGTGATCAAGAAAAGAAAGAAAATGTCTGCTTCCAAATGTATGGCTTGAAAATTCAGCCTTATAATTAGAAGTATTGACAATGGCCAGATCGGAGCATGGTCTGAGAGAAAGCAAAGAGGAAGACCAGGTTATTTAAATTTTCTTATCTGTACATCTTTGTATGTTAAAAAATATACAAAAAATATGTATTACTTTTGTAATCAGTAAAATATAGGCATTACTTTAGAGGAATGTCATCAAGGCAAATATAGTACTGAAAGGTCAATACTGAGTACCAATGACTGGCATTAACTTGTACCAGTTATTACTATTAAATGAATCCTAATAGAAATGGTAACTGATTAACATACTTAAATTAGTCTTGTTAATATTTTCTCAGCTAATATCAATTTATACTATAAAACTGACAACTCTTTTTTTTTTTAACAAACTCCTGAAAATTAAAAACAAAATTCCTGCTTCTTGGCATATATATATATCACTAAGTAGTTGGAGAATGAGCTCCTACTAAGGAGCTTATGCTTATTTGTTAGCAAATCTATGATCAGATGACATTAACAAGTAGAAATTCGATGGTAATATCCTAAGTTATTGGAGGCAGGTAGATAGATACTTAAATAAGTCATACAGGAAATGTCATGACATTCACTTTTGTGAGCAGTGGAGGCAGGAAGAATCTGTTTTCAGCTCTAACTTCAACAAGGAAACATCTCTTTCTACCAAAAGAAGGCTTATTCTACCAACCCCCCTTCCTTTCTTCTCTTTTCTTTCAATTAATGTTAGCATGGTATATTTTTCTCCATTCACTGACTTTTAAAAAAATTTTATTGGAGTGTAGTTGATTTACAATGTTAATTTCAGGTGTACAGCAAAGTGATTCAGTTATACATGTACATATATTCATTCTTTTTCAGATTCTTTTCTCATATAGGTTGTCACAGAATACTGAGTAGTATACTATACAGTAGGTCCTTGTTGGTTTTCTACCTTATATATAGTAGTGTGTGTATGTTAATCCCAAACCCCCTTTCCATATGGAAAACATACGGAAAGCCAGGTTCCTGCCACAGAGAGAATGCAGTGGCTGGAGGAGAGGGACCTGTCCACTGTGAGAAGGCAGACTGATCACAGGGAGATATTGAGTGTGACTGTTGGACAGAGATCATTTAGGCAGCATTCAGAGCCTTCCACAGTAATCAGCCAATACTATCTAATGATTCAGAAAGTGCACAATCAAGGAATAAAATGGAAAGAAAAAACACGAAGATGCTGAAACAATGCATCAGAGTGAGACAAGATTAAGAAAGTGTAGTACACAATGAAAAGACCCAAATGACATCACCCTCAGCTGGTACTAATAGTTAGCTGGAAGCCATCTGCAACTGAGAAATTGTGAAGTACATGTATAGTACAGTATATTACTAATATAATCAATATGATTAAAAGATACACTACAAATTGGGGAAATAGTGGCCACAAAACTGCTAACATTTCTGTCTTTCTGAATTTGCATTCAGTATTGTGCTGAGCAGTTTATATGCCTTGGTACATTTAATTTCTCACAACACTTCGAGGTAGGTACTATTATTTCCCTCTTTTGGAAAGCTGATGTTCAGAAAGACCAAGCATCTTTCTTAAGGTCCCACAGCAGACCATTGGCAGGACTGGGTCAGACCCAGTTGTCTGACTCCAGAGTCAGCATTCTTAATCATGGCATAGACTGCCTTTCCAAACGGACTGTACGTCATCATTAAATCTTATGTGAGGAGCAATTGTAAATTCATCAGAACCTGTTGCATATTCCTTAGAGTTTGGAAAGTATAGGTAGAGAAAACTTTAGAGTGTGGATTCAGCATCTTGCAACAGATTTTACGTGAGTGTCATTTGCAAGTAATCCAGGTATAGTACAGTTTCAGGTGCTGATATTTGTGGATACCTGGATCATATGAACCACACCAAGTATTAAATAAGAGTTTCTGGTGCCTCGGCCCAGCAGGAAAGGTAATTGATTCAGAATTCTGTCTTGGCAAAGTTCATTTCTCCCTGCGGAGGCTACATTTCAAAACTTACCTAGCATAAAATGCTACCACAGAAATTCCTGAGAGTTGACAGTTGTAAACCTCCTAGATTGAAAGGTTGTGCAGTGAATAAATTTGTTTGAGAATCAAATAAATATCACTTAAATTTGGAAATAGATGCATTTGTAGAGGGTTACAAACAATAAAGTAAGCACCCAAAATATGACAATTCTTTTAAAATTTCAGTTGAAAACCCATTTGTTTGGAAGTGCTTTGCAAGAATAGGAACATCTCCAGCATTTTAAAATAAGTATATTCCTCCCTGGTTTGGCCTAAGCCATAAGAACCACAGGGTCAAGTTTTAATGGTTGGGGCCAAGGCAATTCCTTCTTTCTGTGAGGAACAAATGAAAAGGAGCAATTCAAGTTAAATAAACCTGTTCTAACCTAAATAGATCTAACATGGCAGATTTTATAAATGCCCAGGTTTTCATTTTAAGCAAATTATTCTAACTGACCACAGTTTTCTCATTGCAGATTAATATTGATTTTGACACATCAGATTATTAGGTATTCCTAACAGTTGATTCATTTGGCTATCATGGCTCATTCTTTTATTCAGTGACTATTCATTGAAAGTCTTTGATGGGCCAAGCTCTCTTCTGGTTCTGGGGATATAGTTGGTCATTAGACAGACAAGCCACTGCCCTTTTAGAGCAAACACTCTGATGGGGAAAGCTAGACAGTATTCAAAAGTTAAAATAGGGCTTCCCTGGTGGCGCAGTGGTTGAGAGTCCACCTGCCGATGCAGGGGACACGGGTTCGTGTCCCGGTCCGGGAAGATCCCACATGCCACAGAGCAGCTGGGCCCGTGAGCCATGGCCGCTGAGCCTGCGCGTTCGGAGCCTGTGCTCTGCAACGGGAGAGGCCACAATAGTGAGAGGCCCACATACCACACACACACAAAAAAAGTTAAAATATATGTATATATCAGATAGTGATGAGTGCTTTGAAGGATATAAGGCAGAGTCCTATGATATGGAGGGAGCTGGGGCTGCTTAGGAGGAGGCGGTCAGGGAAGCCCTGAAGGGCCACAGGAACCACTTGTTCAGAATCAATGAAAAAGCATTCCAGGC
The DNA here is from genome assembly GCF_964341445.2 of Mesoplodon mirus. Lineage (NCBI taxonomy): Eukaryota > Metazoa > Chordata > Mammalia > Artiodactyla > Ziphiidae > Mesoplodon > Mesoplodon mirus. Next base: position 27,967,946 of record NC_138986.1, on the reverse strand, counting down.
AGGGGAACTGATAGAGCTGCCAGCCAAGAATAAAGAACCAGGCTGTTCACGAAAGAGATTGTACAAGTCACAGATTGCTTTATCAAAACAAAATAATCATGAGACTACCTAGCATTCCCCCATCTGTTGGTTAGGCCCCAATTCCATTGTCACAAATGGGTCAACTACACACTGTTTGGTAACACTGGTTTTTATCACGACTCACAATGATGGCAGAAACAGCAGAATTGGCATTCTTGCATAGTAAACAGGAGACTAGTCTGTGGGTTACCTGGAGAAGCTTAGTAAAATAGCTGTGGCCAGTTTGACAGTTAATAGGTTAATTCTATTAATTATCCATTGAGTTAATAGTTAACCCTTTATTAAAACCCTGAAGGAGAAGGAATACAATAAAGATGATAAGGAGCCGTTTCTTTTTTAGCACTTGTTGCTGAGAAAACGTGCTACAAAACACACAGGCTAAATACTGTTTGCTGTTCATGGGACTTCAATTGGAGGGTCAGTTCTGAATGTTTCTGTCACAAGTGCATTCCAACGGCACTGGCCCAAGCCTGTTATTTCCACCTTGTAGCTCACATGGTTTTGCTATGGTGTTGATGTGCATAATTGTGCCTGTTTCTGTGGCTTTCTTACAAGTCTGGAGAGTTACAGATTGTGCAAAAGATCGTAGATCAGTTTATCTTCCCAGACATAGAACAAAGTAAAACTTTTCTAAAATGCTGGTGCTTAGTAAAGTAATCTTGTAAATTTAGTTGGCTTTTCCATGATTAAGAACAAAAAACCCCCCGAAATTTAAAAATAAAATGAGAAATCATTAGTGCAGGATAATGCTCTTGAGAGTATGAAGAAAACAAACAACACATACACACACAAAAATCCCTCAATTATGCCTGCTGCTCTTCTCTCTCTCTTCTTATAGTATTGTTCAGCTGCACTTTTTCTAAAGCCTGAGAACATTTTGTGGTATTTTTGATGTAAGAAAGCACAATATAATACACTATATATCTTTAATTCATAGTAATTGGTGGAAAAAGAGAAAGATGACTGAGACCTTATAACTCAGCAAGGATAAGTGATCCAGACTGTAAATCTATTGGTACTTCAAGAATATTTAGAAATATCTCCTGATTAGGTTAATTAAATGAGTATCCTAGTAAATTTAATAAATTAGTTGTTTCCAACATCAAAATCTCCTTTTAATATTCTAAGAGAATTTTAAGATGTGAGAGATGTTTCCCCCTTACAGGACTTCCTCTTTCTCCTTTTATCTCTTCATGGCAAATTCTATCTTAGAGAGCCAGGTGAATCTTTCTTGTTCTCTTTAAGTGCAAACTATTTGTTTTTAAAGAGGAAAAAACTTAGAAACAATAATTTGTTATTAAATTGTAGAATGGGAAGATGTGTTGCTTACTTGTAGTCATCCTCAACACTGGCTGCACTTTAGAATCTCCTAGACTCTTGCTTCTCAAACTTTAATGGGCATATGAATCTGGGATCTTATTAAAATGCAGATTTTCATTCAGAAGTTCTGGGATTGGCCTGAGGTTCTGCATTTATAATAAGCTCCCACATGGTATTGATGCTGCTTGTCTGTGGACCACAATTTGAGTAGCAATGAGAGAGAGCTTTAAAAAATTATTAGTACAGATGCCACAACTCACCACAGATTTGAATTCATCGTGTCTAATGTGAGGTCCAGGAAACGGCATGTTACAGAAGCAACCTCAAACCAGAGTTTGGTCCAGCTAGAAGGCAATTTTAGTCCCGATTATGTGTTAGAATCCCTTGCAAATCATTAAGGGTGCAATTTCTGCGCATCTGTAGTCTTAAAATCTTTAGAGCTAATGCTGAACCACTCTTACAGGGGTTCAGGAAAGAACTCTTTTATTGTATGAATTTAGTGAAATTGTGTGGGAATTTTGTGTGTGTGCACAATCTTGGGGCGATGGTTCATAGCTATCAATTACTTTGTAAAAGAGCTGATAATTCCTGGGAGTTCCCTAGTGGCCTAGTGGTTAGGATTCGATGCTTTCCCTGCCGCGGCCCGGTTCAATCCCTGGTCAGGGAACTGAGATCCCACAAGCCTTGTGGCCAAAAAAAAAAAAGGAGCTGATAACTCCTAAAATATTACAATCCATTGATTTAAAAAGTCTAGATTAGAGAAATAATATTTTTTACAAAAGGATCCTTTATAAAATGTTGCATAATCACTTTTAAACTACTGAACTCCTCTATTATGTTTAATATGTAATAGCACATCCAATCTTAAATACCATTGATTATAAGGTACCATTATTTAGTGTATTACTAAGAAATAAGGAATGCTACCACTTAAATAATGACATACCACTTATTATAAAATGCATTCTAATTTCAAAGGTGTTAAAAATTTTTGATAAAATTTCTTAAAGTATGCCCTGGAATCAATGGACTATACTATTCAATTATGGAAATTCTCTGTACAAAGCAAATGTGCAAAGTATAAACCAGGCTAATGTAGTTCCAGTTAGTTGCACATATAAAGCTATACTTTTTCTTTTCTGAAGCTGGCATCAGTTTTAATTGTTTGATTGATGCTTGGACCTGTTTATATATTTTGAATATATCTATTCAAGAGTGCAAGGATATTAATCACTGAACTTTTTATAATAGTAAATCCTTGGAAATGTTGTAACTTCTATTAATATAAAATTGGTAAAAATATATGCTGGTATGTCCACACAGTGGGTTACTAAAGAACTGTTAAGATAAGATGCTTATATTTATTGTCATAAAATAAACTCATGCTATATTGATTATGTGAAAAATAGGTCCTGTTCCAATAATACACACAGTTATATGTGCATTAAAATATGAAAAGGTATTTAACAAGGTATTTCTAAGTAGAGGATTATGGATAATTTTATTTTCTTACTGTTTTTTTAATACATTTTATTTGTAGTTTCATGCACTTAACAGGCATTTTTTTGTAACCATGAAAAGACTGAACCCCTATTTCTATTTTAAAAAAGTGATATTGAGCATTTCATTATAATTAGCTTGGGGGAAAATATATGGGTATGATACTCTATGTTATGGAGTCAAAACATTTCATGGAAAATATTTAGCTACAGTTCTTAAAGAAAAGACTTGTCCAGTCACATCACAAATGATAGCCTGTTCTCTTTGGAGCAGAGGGACATGACTCAATAAAATTAATAGGAGAAAGTCAAATGTGTAAAAAGTAGAGTATTAGTAAGAAAGGCATGGGTACTTTATACGGTTATATACACATACACACCAGTCATGGTTGTCATGAAAATAGTGCTTGCTTGGTTCTGTAAGAGGAGGAAATATTTCAACGTTTATGGTAAAGTCATTTTGGAAGTACAGAAGGCTGCTTTAGAAAGGATTCCACATTTGTCATGCTTTCTTTCATGCTTTGTAAAAGAGTGAGTCTGATCTGATGAATGGAACATTGTTAGAAGTCAGAAAATATTTCTGTTTCTCATTATGCTCTTCATTTGTCATATGACTTTGATGAAGGATCCTCCTCTTAGCGTGAGTCATTAATCAACCAAAGGTACATAGACCATTTTCTTGATGTAGACATTTAATAAATAAATGAATAGTAGTTAAAAATAAAACTCTCTAAAAATCATTTTGTTTTATTATACACCTTGAGGATCCACTTTTCTGCTTTTGAGAACAAAGTAAGAAAATTAATTTAGAGCTTAACAAGCCATTATATACATACATTATATATATATATATATGTATATATATATATATACATACATATATATATTTAAAGAAAAGCAGCAGTAGGTAGTTTTGTTTTATGTTTTAAGGTAATGAGAGACTACTGGGACAGGGGCAGGCATGCAGGTGATGATTTTTACTGAAAGAACCATAATTTCAGTGACAGATTTTGCAGGTTTGGGACTAGTGTTCCATAGGTTCTGTATTTCAAAGTTCTATATGAGATTAGGGTTGAAAACTGAGTCTATTGCAAAAACAATTTTGAAAAACCTTTGTTTCATCCCCACAGTGTATTGATGAAAAAACCAAGGTTCAGAGTAGTGTCCCACTCTAGCTCAGTGTTTATTAATACCTGATAGGTGTAATTCCATGTGCTTTCATGACATATTTGGTCATCACAGCAATCCTGTCACCTAGGCTGGGTAGATATCATTACCACCATTTGCCAGATGAGGAAATTAACACTCAGAGGGGTTCAACAACCTACCCAAGCGACAGTAGCCCTGTCTCCACTCCCAGTCCTGCTTCTCCTCCTTCCATTCCTTCTCCAAAGCACTTTCTACCTGAGCAGGCTGCCTCTTCTCCATTGTGGTTCTCGATGTTTGTACATGCTCAAAAGCAGGCAAGTCATAGCATATAATTCATACTATTTTAAAAGACTTCCATTGAAACTGCCATTATTAGAAATAATTGATCTCAAAACAGTAGTCCTGTGTATGAATATGTCCAGTAATGGCAAACTCTAACCAGTAAATACTCAGAATTGTATGAAAGTTTTACTTGGTAATTTTACAAGATTGGAGAGTGCATCTGTGCAAACTGCTTTATGTGTTTTTCTTCTGTAGCAGGTAAATGGTATATTTGTTACTTTAGAAGTTATATTAAATACCTATAATTTTGCACTGTAGGCATAAAGTTTCTTTAGTTTCACAGCAAAGCTTAATGATACTCTTGATTTTGAATTCCTCTTTGTATAGTGTATTGTATTCAAGTGAACTAAATTCCTATGATTCTGTAGGTTCATTAAAAACATTTGCTTAATTCAATTACAACTTTTAGGGGTAAGGTTGAAGGGTGGGAAAATGTGTGTCTATGCCTTCCCTACACTGCATGTCCTCCCTGTAGATTGAACCATGCCTGAAAACCTGCAATAGATCCCCAAAGATTTATTAGCTGAGAAGTCAGGGAGTCTATGGAAAAGCACACATTTTAAGAAGAGAGCCCTGGGGCGCAGCTTCAAGATGGTGGAAGAGTAAGACATGGAGATCACCTTTCTCCCCACAAATAAATCAGAAATACATCTACATGTGGAACAACTCTGACAGAACACCTACTGAACGCTGGCAGAAGACCTCAGAACTCCCAAAAGGCAAGAAACTCCCCCACGTACCTGGGTAGGGCAAAAGAAAAAAGAAAAAACAGAGACAAAAGAATAGGGATGGGACCTGCACCAGTGGGAGGGAGCTGCGAAGGAGGAAAAGTTTCCACACACTAGGAAGTCCCTTTGCGGGCGGAGACTGCAGGTGGCAGAGGTGGGGAGCTTTGGAGCCGCGGAGGAGAGTGCAGCAACAGGGGTGTGGAGGGCAAAGCAGAGAGATTCCCGCACAGAGGATCAGTGCCGACCGGCACTCACCAGACCAAGAGGCTTGTCTGCTCACCCGCCGGGGCGGGTGGGGCTGGGAGCTGAGGCTCAGGCTTTGGAGGTCGGATCCCAGGGAGAGGACTGGGGTTGGCTGCGTGAACACAGCCTGAAGGGGGCTAGTGCACCACAGCCGGCCGGGAGGGAGTCCAGGGAAAACTCTGGACCTGCCTAAGAGGCAAGAGACCATTGTTTCGGGGTGCGCGAGGAGAGGTGATTCAGAGTGCCACCTAAACGAGCTCCAGAGATGGGCACGAGCCGTGGCTATCAGTGTGGACCCCAGAGACGGGCATGAGATGCTAAGGCTGCTGCTGCAGCCACCAAGAAGCCTGTGTGCAAGCATAGGTCACTCTCCACACCTCCCCTCCCGGGAGCCTGTGCAGCCCGCCACTGCCAGGGTCCCATGATCCAGGGACAACTTCCCCGGGAGAACACATGGTGCGCCACAGGCTGGTGCAGTGTCACGCCGGCCTCTGCCACCGCAGGCTCGCCCCGCACTCCATGCCCCTCCCTCCCCACGGCCTGAGTGAGCCAGAGACCCCAAAGCAGCTGCTCCTTTAACCCCTGTCTGAGTGAAGAACAGAAGCCCTCAGGCGACCTACATGCAGAGACGGGTCCAAATCCAAAGCTGGACCCCAGGAGTGTGCGAACAAAGAAGAGAAAGGGAAATCTCTCCCAGCAGCCACAGGAGCAGAGGATTAAATCTCCACAATCAACTTGACATACCCTGCATCTGTGGAATACATGAACAGACAACAAATCATCCCAAATTGAGAAGGTGGACTTCGGGAGGAGATATATATATATATATATTTTTTTTTTTTCCTTTTTCTCTTTTTGTGAGTGTGTATGTGCATGCTTCTGTGTGTGATTTTGTCTGTATAGCTTTGCTTTTACCATTTGTCCTAGGGTTCTGTCTGTCCGTTTTTTTGTTTGTTTTGGTTTTTTTTAGTATACTTTTTAGCACTTGCTATCATTGGTGGATTTGTTTTTTGGTTAGGTTGCTCTCTTCTTTCTTTTTTTTTTAATTACTTAAAAATTATTTTAATTATTTTTTATTTTAATAAGTTTATTTTATTTTATTTTACTTTATTTTATTTTATCTTCTTCTTTCTTTCTTTCTTTCTTTTTCTCCCTTTTCTTCTGAGCCAAGTGTATGACAGGCTCTTGGTGCTGCAGCCAGGCATCAGGGCTATGCCTCTGAGGTGGGAGAGCCAAGTTCAAGACACTGGTCCACAAGAGACCTCCCAGCTCCATGTAATATCAAACAGTGAAAATCTCCCAGAGATCTCCATCTCAATGCGAAAACCCAGCTCCACTCAATGACAGTAAGCTACAGTGCTGGACACCCTATGCCAAACAACTAGCGAGACAGGAACACAACCTAATCCATTAGCAGAGAGGCTGCCTAAAATCATAAGGTCACAGACACCGCAAAACACACCACCAGACGTGGACCTGCCCACCAGAAAGACAAGATCCAGCCTCATCCACCAGAACACAGGCACTAGTCCCCTCCACCAGGAAGCCTACACAACCCACTTAATCAACATTAGCCACTGGGGGCAGACACCAAAAAAAACGGGAACAACGAAACTGCAGCCTGTGAAAAGGGGACCCAAAACACAGTAAATTAAGCAAACTGATAAGACAGAGAAACACACAGCAGATAAAGGAGCAAAGTAAAAACCCACCAGACCTAACAAATGAAGAGGAAATAGGCAGTCTACCTGAGGAAGAATTCAGAATAATGATTGTAAAGATGATCCAAAATTTGGAAATAGAATGGAGAAAATGCAAGAAACGTTTAACAAGGACCTAGAAGAGCTACAGAGCAAACAAACAGTGATGAACAACACAATAAATGAAATTACATATTCTCTACAAGGAATCAATAGCAGAATAACCGAGGCAGAAGAACAGATAAGTGACCTGGAAGGTAAAATAGTGGAAATAACTACTGCAGAGCAGAATGAACAAAAAAGAATGAAAAGAACTGAGGACAGTCTCAGAGACTTCTGGGACAACATTAAATGCACCAACATTCGAATTATAGGGGGCCCAGAAGACGAAGAGAAGAAGAAAGGGACTGAGAAAATATTTGAAGAGATTATAGTTGAAAACTTCCCTAATATGGGAAAGGAAACAGTTAATCAAGTCCAGGAAGCACAGAGAGTCCCATACAGGATAAATCCAAGGAGAAGCACACCAAGACACATATTAATTAAACTATCAAAAATTAAATACAAAGAAAAAATATTAAAAGCAGCAAGGGAAAAACAACAAATAACACAAAAGGGAATCCCCATAAGGTTAACAGCTGATCTTTCAGCAGAAACTCTGCAAGCTAGATGGGAGTGGCTGGACATATTTAAAGTGATGAAGGAGAAAAACCTACAACCAAGATTACTCTACCCAGCAAGGATCTCATTCAGATTTGATGGAGAAATTAAAACCTTTACAGACAAGCAAAAGCTGAGAGAGTTCAGCACCACCAAACCAGCTTTACAACAAATGCTAAAGGAACTTCTCTAGGCAGGAAACACAAGAGAAGGAAAAGTCCTACAATAAAAACCCCCAAACAATTAAGAAAATGGTAATAGGAACATACATCTCGATAATTACCATAAATGTAAATGGATTAAATGCTCCAACCAAAAGACATAGATTGGTTGAAGGGATACAAAAACAAGACCCATATATATGCTGTCTACAAGAGACCCACTTCACACCTAGGGACACATACAGACTGAAAGTGAGGGCATGGAAAAAGATATTCCATGCAAATGGAAATCAAAAGAAAGCTGGCCTAGCAATTCTCATATCAGACAAAATAGACTTTAAAACAAGGACTATTACAATAGAAAAAGAAGGACACTACATAATAATCAAGGGATCAATCCAAGAAGAAGATATAAGAAATGTAAATATTTATACACCCAACATAGGAGCACCTCAATACATAAGGCAAATAGTAGCAGCCATAAAAGGGGAAATCGACAGTAACACAATCATAGTAGGGGATTTTAACACCCCACTTTCACCAATGGACAGATCATCCAAAATGAAAATAAGTAAGGAAACACAAGCTTTAAATATTACATTAAACAAGATGGACTTAAGTGGTATTTATAGGACATTCCATCCAAAAACAACAGAATACACATTCTTCTCAAGTGCTCATGGAACATTCTCCAGGATAAATTATATCTTGGGTCACAAATCAAGCCTTGGTAAATTTAAGAAAATTGAAATCGTATCAAGTATCTTCTCTGAGCACAACACTATGAGACTAAATATCAATTACAGGAAGAAATCTGTAAAAAATACAAACACATGGAGGCTAAACAATACACTACTTAATAACCAAGAGATCACTGAAGAACTCAAAGAGGAAATCAAAAAGTACCTAGAAACAAATGAAAATGAAAACACAATGACCCAAAACCTATGGGATGCAGCAAAAGCAGTTCTAAGAGGGAGGTTTATAGCAATACAATCCTACCTTAAGAAACAAGAAACATCTCAAATAAACAACCTAACCTTACACCTAAAGCAAATAGAGAAAGAAAAACAAAAAAAAACCCAAATTTAGAAGAAGGAAAGAAATAATAAAGATCAGATCAGAAATAAATGAAAAACAAATGAAGGAAACGATAGCAAAGATCAATAAAACTAAAAGCTATTTCTTTGAGAAGATAAACAAAATTGATAAATCATTATCCAGACTCATCAAGAAAAAAAGGGCAAAGACTCAAATCAATAGAATAAGAAATGAAAAAGAAGTAACAACTGACACTGCAGAAATACAAAGGATCATGAGAGATTACTACAACCAACTATATGCCAATAAAATGGACAACCTGGAAGAAATGGACAAATTCTTAGAAATGCACAACCTTCCGAGACTGAACCAGGAAGAAAGAGAAAATATGAACAGACCAATCACAAGCACTGAAATTGAAACTATGATTAAAAATCTTCCAACAAACAAAAGCCCAGGACCAGATGACTTCACAGACGAATTCTATCAAACACTTAGAGAAGAGCTATCACCTATCCATCTCAAACTCTCCAAGATATAGCAGAGAGAGGAACACTCCCTAGCTCATTCTACAAGGCCATCATCACCCTGGTACCAAAACCAGACAAAGATGTCACAAAGAAAGAAAACTACAGGCTGGTGTCACTGATGAACATACATACAATAATCCTCAACAAAATACTAACAAACAGAATCCAACAGCACATTAAAAGCATCATACACCATGATCAAGTGGGGTTTATCCCAGGCATGCAAAGATTCTTCAATATACGCAAATAAATCAATGTGATACACCATATTAACAAATTGAAGGAGAAAAAACATATGATCATCTCAATAGATGCAGAAAAAGCTTTTGACAAAATTCAACACCCCTTTATGAAAAAACCCTTCAGAAAGTAGGCATAGAGGGAACTTTCCTCAACATAATAAAGGCCATATATGACAAACCCACAGCAAACATCATCCTCAATGGTGAAAAACTGAAACCATTTCCACTAAGATCAGGAACAAGACAAGGTTGCCCACTGTCACCACTATTATTCAACATAGTTTTGGAAGTTTTAGCCACAGCAATCAGAAAAGAAAAAGAAATAAAAGGAATCCAAGTTGGAAAAGAAGAAGTAAAGCTGTCACTGTTTGCAGGTGATGTGATTCTATACATAGAGAATCCTAAAGATGCTATCAGAAAGCTACTAGACCTAATGAACGAGTTTGGTAAGGTTGCAGGATACAAAATTAATGCACGGTAATATCTGGCATTCCTATACACCAACAAAGAAAAATCAGAAAGAAAAATTAAGGAAACACTCCCATTTACCATTGCAACAAAAAGAGTAAAACACCTAGGAATAAACCTGCCTAAGGAGGAGAAAGACTTGTACTCAGAAAACTATAAAACACTGATGAAAGAAATCAAAGATGACACAAATAGATGGAGAAATATACCATGTTCTTGGATTGGAAGAATCAACATTTTGAAAATGATTATACTACCGAAAGCAATCTACAGATTCCATGCAATCCCTATCAAACTACCAATGGCATTTTTCACAGAACTAGAAGAAAAAATTTCACAATTCGTATGGAAACACAAAAGACCCCGAATAGCAAAAGCAATCTTGAGAAAGAAAAACGGAGTTGGAGGAATCAGGTTCCCTGACTTCAGACTATACTACAAAGCTACAGTAATCAAGACAGTATGGTACTGGCACAAAAACAGAAATATAGGTCTGTGGTACAGGATAGAATTCCCAGAGATAAACCCATGCACGTATGGGCACCTAATTTATGACAAAGGAGGCAAGAATATACAGTGGAGAAAAGACAGTCTCTTCAATAAGTGGTGCTGGGAAAACTGGACAGCTACATGTAAAAGAATGAAATTAGAACACTCCCTAATGCCATACCCAAAAATAAACTCAAAATGGATTAAAGACCCAAATGTAATGCCAGACACCATCAAACTGTTTGAGGAAAACATAGGCAGAACACTCTATGACATAAATCACAGCAAGATCCTTTTAGACCCACCTCCTAGAGCAATGGAAATAAAAACAAAAATAAACAAATGGGACCTAATGAAACTTAAAAGTTTTTCCACAGCAAAGGAAACTATAAACAAGACAAAAAGACAATGCTTACAATGGGAGAAAATATTTGCAAATGAAGCAAGTGACAAAGGATTAACCTCCAAAATTTACAAGCAGCTCATTATCAAAAAAACAACCCAATCCAAAAATGGGCAGAAGACCTAAATAGACATTTCTCCAAAGAATATATACAGACTGCCAACAAACACATGAAAGAATGGTCAACATCATTAATCATTAGAGAAATGCAAATGAAAACTAAAATGAGATATCATCTCATACCGGTCAGATGTCAGAATGGCCATCATCAAAAAATCTAGAAACAATAAATGCTGGAGAGGGTGTGGAGAAATGGGGACCCTCTTGCACTGTTGGTGGGAATGTAAACTGATAAAGCCACTATGGAGAACAGTATGGAGGTTCCTTATAAAATTAAAAATAGAACTACCATACGACCCAGCAATCCCACTACTGGACATATACCCTGAGAAATCCTTAATTCAAAAAGATGCATTTAGGGCCTCCCTGGTGGCGCAGTGGTTGAGAGTCCACCTGCCGATGCAGAGGACATGGGTTCGTGCCTCGGTCTGGGAGGATCCCACATGCCGCGGAGCGGCTGGGCCCATGAGCCATGGCCGCTGAGCCTGCGCATCCAGAGCCTGTGCTCTGCAATGGGAGAGGCCACAACAGTGAGGCCCGCGTACAGCAAAAAAAAAAAATGTTCATTGCAGCTCTATTTACAATAGCTAGGCCATGGAAGCAACCTAAGTGTCCATCAACAGATGAATGGATAAAGAAGATGTGACACATATATACAATGGAATATTACTCAGCCATAAAAAGAAACGAAATCGAGTTATTTGTAGTGAAGTGGGTGGACCTAGAGTCTGTCATACAGAGTGAAGTAAGTCAGAAAGAGAAAACAAATACCACATGCTAACACATATATATGGAATCTAAAAAACAAAAAAACAAAAAAAAATGGTCATGAAGAACCTAGGGGCAAAACGTGAATAAAGACACAGACTTACTAGGGAATGGACTTCAGGATACAGGGAGGATGAATGGTAAACTGGGACAAAGTGAGGGAGTGGCATGGACATATATACACTACCAAATGTAAAATAGATAGCTAGTGGGAAGCAGCCACATAGCACAGGGAGATTACCTCGGTGCTTTGAGACCACCTAGAGGGGTGGGATAGGGAGGGTGGGAGGGAGGGAGATCCAAGAAGGAAGATATATGGGGACATATGTATATGTATAATGGATTCACTTTGTTATATAGCAGAAACTAACCCACCATTGTAAAGCAATTATACTCCAATAAATATGTTTAAAAAAAAAAAAAGGAAAGAGCCCTGGTCCAAAATTTGTTCTGTGAATATCTTATTGTGTTCCAAGAAATATAAAATAGAATACTATTGTAAATAGTATTTAAATAGTATTAAATAGTAAATGATAATGGCTGTATTATATTCCACCATATGTATCTACTAGATTTTATTTAACCATTTCTATGTCATTAGATATTTGACACTTGAGATGTTTCTGTATCTTTCTTATTGTTTAAAATTATACTGAAACAATCATCTTAGTGCATATATCTTCACATACATCTCTAACAGTTTCCATAGATGAGACTTCTATAAATGACATTATTGTACCAATTTACACTTTCACCAATTTAGTTATTTATTCAAATATAGTTGATGCACAGTATTATGTTATCTTCAGGTGTAACACAGAGTGATTTGATATTTGCATACATTATGAAATGATCACAAGTCTAGTAACCATCTGTCCCCCCAAAAGTTATTACAATATAATTGACCATATTTCTTATGCTGTACATTACATCCCCATGGATTATTTATTTTATAATTGGAAGTTTTTACCTCTTAATCCCGTTCACCCCTCACTCTCCTCCGCTCTGGCAATTACCCATTTATTCTCTGTATTTATGTCTGTTTTCATTTTGCTTTGTTTTTTAATGGATTAAAGACTTAAATGTAAGACTGAAAATCATAATACTTCTAGGAGAAAATATAGGCAGGGCACTCTTTGACATCGGGTTTAGTAATATTTTTTTTTCCTTTATAAAAGTCTATTTTGTCTGATATAATTATTGCTGCCTTGGCTTTCTTTACATATGCATTTGCATGGAATGCTTTCTTCCATTTCCTCACTTTGTGTGCATTTTTACATCTGAAATGAGTCTCTTGTAAGCTGCATGTATGTGGGTCTTCTTTTTGTATCCATTCAGCCACCCTATATTTTTGATTTATTTTTTAATAAAATGTATTTATTTATTTAATTAGTTTTGGCTGTGTTGGGTGTTTGTTGCTGCACGGGCTTCTCATTGCAGTGGCTTCTCTTGTTGTGGAGCATGGCCTCTAGGTGTGTGGGCTTCAGTAGTTGTGGCACATGGGCTCAGTAGTTGTGGTTTGCGGGCTCCAGAATGCAGGCTCAGTAGTTGTGGCACATGGGCTTAGTTGCCCTGTGGCATGTGGGATCTTCCTGGACCAGTGCTTGAACCCGTGTCCCCTGCATTGGCAGGTGGATTCTTAATCACTGGGCTATCAGGGAAGTCTCACACCCTATGTCTTTTGATTGAAACATTTAGTCCCTTTACATTTAGAGTAATTATTGATAGATATGTACTAATTGCCATTTTGTTAATTGTTCTGTGGATAGACAAGACAGGAATCTCACTTTCATGACATCCAAGAGTCTGCATTATAAGGAATCTAGAGTTGCTTGAGCCCAGGAAGACTGCTGGGCTCCCAGGTGAGAGCACAAACTTTCAGCTATAAAATGAGTAAGTTCTTGGGATCTAATGTACAGCATGGTGATTACAGTTAATAATACTCTATTGTATACTTGAAATTTGCTAAGAGAGTAGATCTTAAAAGTGTTTTTACCACACACAACAGACACACACATGCACATATACAAAGTAACTATATGAGGTATGGATATGTTAATTAACATGATTGTTGTAATCATTTCAAAATGTATATTAAGTCATCATGTTGTACACCTTAAAAAATCACATTGCACAACCTAAATATGAACAATTTTTGTCAATCATACCTCAATAAAGCTGGAAAAAATCATTCTCTTAATTTTTACTTTTTTGAAAATGTTGATATTACTAATAGACTAAAAACCTCAGTTAAATGTTATTACTCAAGCTCTGTTCTCTCAAACAACCTTAGAAATGTTTTTTTAATTCCTTTAAAATGTTTTCTAGGCTGCAATAGTTTCATGAACAATTTCATGTTTATACTCACTTTGTAAATTCGGAACCCCAGGTGGGTGCTGAGCCAGTTACCAGTGAATTAATCTGGTCAGATGCTTCTGGCTGCTATTTTAAAGTCACAGTGCAGTGTGTACTTTTTAGAGAATCTCCCTAGTGTGGTGTGACAGAAAAGTTGATTAGACTTCCATGTAAAGAAGGGCTTGGTGAGCCTCTGACTTTATTTATTTATATTAAAGTATAGTTGATTTGAAAATTGTTTTTATATAAGACTGTATGAGACATGATCCTTTTTCTACCTTAGATATTATTTTTCAACCATGAATCAAATTTTTCTAGCTAAGTCAATTAAAAATATATTAGAATTACAAATCCATTGTTATTGTCCTAAGATATAGCAAAATCACATTTTCCAAGGTGGAATTTATAATTATAGGGGGAGGGTCTCATTGTCTCCTTAGTCACTGCCCAGACACAATTAATACATTTTTCTGAAGGGTCTACTCTGTGCGACCCATAGCTACTTCCATTATACTGCCTCTTCTACTAAAGAGAATGACCTTGAGATAACATACCAGTTAGGTCAGGGTTAGTAGAATTAGTAATGTTGTTTATTGACTGCTTTACACCTTCCCTGGGTCTAAGTGAAATGAGGACCAACCCCTTCTCTCAATGACTGTTTCCTATCCCTGCCTGAATCTGGCTGCCATGTTGCCATTTACATTCTTCACTGTGATTTCATTTTTCCATTTTGGTGTGGCAATTCATTTCTTTAGTAAAAATAACAAAAACAGTTGTATGTGAGGATACAAGATATTATTTGATTAAAACAGTCCACTATTGCTTTTGTTGTTTCATTCAGTTTCTCATCCTTTGACTAAACTTCAAGCAAAACTCACTTTGGTGTGTTGAAGAACATCCTATAAATATATATAAATATATATATAAATATATATACACACACACACACACACACACAGAGACACACACTGACCTTGTAAGTTCAAATCTGTTAAGTAATGGTCATCATCATAAATCCTGTATGATGTTTGCTTTTTATCATTTATTTATATTTTGTCATCTGTAGTGTCTTGTCTTTAGTTCAAAGACTACACATCCATCTCTGTAGCATTTTTGTTTATTTATACTTCATTTACACTTCCTGTGTACAATTCTGAAATGTATATTTATTTATATTTGCTTATTCAATCATATGAAGGATAATCTAAAAGGTAATTAGTCCCTGCCCATTGTCTTTATATATTCATAATATATTCTTATGGAGGATTATTTGGTATATTTATTCTTCTGTATTTTAAAATTATGAGTGTCAAGCTGCTTTACCCACAAAGAAATTCTTTTAAACTCAAAACTACACACAGATAGACATTTTATGAGGATTCAATTTTAAAATAGAGCTAGTTCCCACCAAGTCCCACAAAATGAGGAGCCTTCTTTTAATAACTGCAAATATAAATTTCAATCATTGAAATATTCTACAAGTTCACTATTTTGCCTAAATAATTATTTCTATGTCTTTACTTGACATCTAAAATACAGCTAAAAGCATAATAAACCTTTAGAAAGTGTATTTTTTTACCTTTCATTTTAGTAATTTTTATTAGTTAAGAAATTTGCTGTAGATATTTGTTGAAACTATTTTTCATAAAATCATGATTGTTTTTCTGGTTATAAACAATGTAGTTTCATTGTAAAGATTTATAAGATCAGAAAAATAGAAAAGAAAAATTATCAATATTTTCACCAGATAGCAAATTATCATCTTAAAGATGCATTTCTATAAACATTTTAATGCCATTGAGATCATATATGTTTAACTATTTTCTCTTAACATTATATAATGTGATCTTTAATAGGACAGCCATCATATGAAATTTCTATAATTTATTTAACCCCCCTCATCTTGGACATTTAGATTGTTTTCACACTTTTCACTGTTATGTATAATGGTGCAACAAACATCCTTGATGTAAATATTCATGTGGTTTTCTGGTAACTGCTTTAGATATTTCATTTGGAGTTAAATTACTGCATCAAAAGATTTGCATTTTCTCCCACACTCTGCCTTCTCATAGGTGATTTAGTACTTTTGGGTTACTTTAATCTCCTTCTGTAAAGCAAGAAAGTGATCTGAAAAACTAATTTACAAATGGTAGTGTTAGTTTATATGTGTTTTCCCTATCCTCTCTCTTGCTCAGTAGTCTTAGGCCAATTTAAGAAGAGAAAAAATTTATGGAGGTGGAGGTTTATTTGAAGGAGGTTTATTGGAGGATGCTCTCAGCAACAACACTGGAAGCAGATTTGAGCAGAAGAAGAAGAAATGCAATGTGCTAACAGACTTCAGCCATCCCAAGGAGTTCAAAATGGCTCTTCAGAATTTTCTCGAATTGAGTCAAGTCTTTGTATCCCATTTCCACCACCTGGGCACCCCCTTCTCACACTGACCATCCTTAGAACAGAGTGGGCTGCCCCAGAGGGGTAGAGCCTTGGGCAAGGCAGTGGATTAACTCAGCCACTGGGTGGGATGAGGCCCTCATCCCAAAGTGGGGGGCTGGACCACTGGTGCTCAGTAACTTGGCCCCATGGACTTGGCATTGTCCACCAAGAACAGTTGAGGTGTAAGTCAAAAGAACTGCCTCTCCATTGGGAGAATTTTAGTCTTGCCTCGCACAAAAACTGGAAGATGTGCTCGAACAACTGGAAGATATATGTGAACAAGTTCTTCCTCAAATCTCTTCCACCTCTTAGGATTCTGCTGTAGAATTCAAAATAACATTTACTTGTGATGTCTGAAGGAGGCACCTAGAGGCATTTATTGACAAAGCAGTGATATTAAACACTACATATTTTATATATCAGTGTTACCAGCTTAAAAGCATTTACTATATTAGCAAGTCCCACTGTGAAAATAATTGTTACTGATTATATAACAAAGTGACTTACTATATTTTGAACATTAAACCAAATTTTGGCAATTAAAAACATTTATGTGTACTCCTGATGAATGAGTCCCCCCCCCCACAAAAGTCTACTTTTAACTCTTTATCAAATATTTATTGGTTAGGGAGTGTTGTTTGGGGACAGTTTTATTGCTGTTGTATATGGTTGTACTTGGTGAATATTCAGATTGTTTTTATTCTCTAAGCTGAAAATTTAACATCATTTAACAACACTAAAATACTTAATAGAAGCACAGTTCTTTGTTGCCATAGTCTGTACTGCAGAGATGGAATAAATATGGTGAGAGTCATTTAGATTACGTTCTACCCTGGCTCTCCCACTGAATGCAGCTATAAATCCTGGACTGAATGCATAGAGCAAATAGTTGAGGATTCTAAAAAGTAAATGGTACCAGATGTGGTGGGGAAGAAGACCACAGTTTGAAGTACCTTTAAATTGGTGAGTTCATCATTTTTTCCTCTGGTATCCTCTAGCTTAGACTCAAGGTAACCAAAATCTGTAAGGGCACATGGGGGTGGACAGGGAGAGCTCCAAAAGTTTCCTAGTTCAAACTATAGAATCAGAAAAGTGGTTTCCTGATAGTGACAATGGTTCATAGGTGCCTCGGACTCTGAGAGAAGGGAACTTTCTTCTCAGATTGGAAGATGTATGGTCCCAAGAGGGTGGGGCAAACCCATATTGCTGTTTTTCTGTATCTGTCATCCCAACACTTAGTCCAGATGTGGATGCAGTCACAGTACTGAGTGGCAGAGGGGGATAAATGAAGTGCCAGCTTTTTGACTGGAGGACTCGAAAGGGGAGCTTCAGGGAATCAATCATACAGTAGAGGGGAGACAGCACAGAAGGAAGAGTTTGGGAAAGGGATTCCGTAGAGTTGTTTATGAATTTCTGAGCTCACTCTCAAGACACTGCCAAATGGATATCTAAAGTGATAGCGCCATTTGCTCCCCCCAACCAAAATGTATGTTCCAGTTGTTTTACGTCTTCACCAACACTTGGTACTGCCTGTCTTTTTAATTTTAGTCATTCCCTTGTGTACATGTAGTGATGTATCATTGTAATTTCAATTTAAGTTTCCCTAATAACTAATAATCTTGAACCTATTTCATTGGCTTTTTGACCATTCACATGTCTTTAGCAAAGTATCTGATCAGAAGGTTTGTACTCTTATTATTAAGCCTTCTTACTCTAAGGGTTCTTTATATATTTCTGGATACAAGTTCTTTGTTGGACATATGTAACGCAAATATTTTCTCTCAGTGTGTGGCTTGCCTTTTCACTTTTTTAACAGTGATTTTGGATCAGCAGACTATAGTTGAAGAAATATAATTTGTCATTTTTTTCCTTTTTGTGTTCTATCTAGTAATTCTTTGTGTAACAAAAGATTGTGAAGCTCTTCTTTACTTTCTTCTTTAAATTTGATAGTCTCATCAGTTACAGTTAGGTCTGTGATCAGTTTCAAATTCATTTTTATTTGTGGTGTATAATGAGTTGAGACTCATTTTCCTATGTGAATATCCAGTTTTCTAGAACTACTTGCTGAAATGACTATTCTTTCTTCACTGAAGTACTTTGGAACTTTTGCTAAAAATCAACTGACCATATATGTATGGGTCCATTTATGGAACATATTGCATTCTGTTGTTCTATGTGTCTGTCCTAAAGTCACTACTGTATTGTCTTGAGGACTGTGGCTTTATAGCGAGTCTTGAAATCAGAGGGTAAGTGCTTAAAATTTGTTCTTTTAAAAAAAATTTAGTCTGGGCTATTTTAAGCCTTCAGCATTACTATTTAAATCTCAAAACTAGCTTGCCTATTTTTATCATAAAGCTGTCTGAAAATTTATTGGAATTTCACTGAAACTATTGAAAATATATACCTCTTGGAAAAGAATTGACCTCTTAACATTTAGTCATCTAATCTATGAACATAGTATATGTCTCCATTTAGTTAATTTTTCATTAATTTATTGCAGCAATGTTTTTTTTTTTTTTCTTTTTGCGGTATGCGGGCCTCTCACTGTTGTGGCCTCCCCCGTTGCGGAGCACAGGCTCCGGACGCGCAGGCCCAGCGGCCATGGCCCACGGGCCCAGCCGCTCCGCGGCATATGGGATCCTCCCAGACCGGGGCACGAACCCGTATCCCCTGCATCGGCAGGCGGACTCTCAACCACTGCGCCACCAGGGAGGCCCTGCAGCAATGTTTTATAGTTTTGCTTATACAGGTCTGACACATATTTTATTAAATTTATCTCTTAAGAATTTAATGGTTATTGATGCTACTAGAAATGGCATTTGAAAATTTTTATTTTACACTTGTTTCTTGCTAGTAAGTAGAAACGAGTAATTCTTATATATCAATTTTATATCCTGCTGCCTTTATAAATGCACTTATTAATTCTAGTAAGCTTTTTGTAGATTCCTTAGGTCTTTCTGTTTTTATGACCATGTCACCTGCAAACAAAGACATTTAAATTTACTTCTTTCTTTCCAATATACATGCTCTTCATTTCTTTTTCTCCCCTTATTGGTCTAGTTTGGACCTCCAGTACAACACTGAATAGAAATGGTGAAAGCAGACATTATTTCTTGTTCTCATTATGGGTAAGGGTGGGGGGAGTATTTAATATTTTAACATTAAGTATGATGTTAGCTGTAAGACTTTCACAAATACCCTTTATCAAGTTGAGTATGTTCCTTTCTATTCCTAGTTCACTGAGAATTTTTATCGTGAAGGAGTGTTGGTTTTTGTATCAATTGAGACGACCTTATGAATTTTCTCATTTATTCTTTTTATGTGTTGAATTACATTTATTGATTTTTCAAATGTTATCCAATTTTGAAATCCTGAAATAAACTATTTATTCATGATGTGTTATCCTTTCTATATAATGCTGCATTCAATTTGGTAATATTCTGTTATGAATATTTGAAACTACATTTATGAGAATATTGGTCTGTAGTTTTTTTAAAAAATGCCTTTAGTAATGCCTTTGTCTGGTTTTGGTGTCAGAAAAATGCTAACCTTCTAAAATGCGCTGAGAAATTTTCTGAGGAAATTTGTATAGTATTGGTATAGTTTATTTCTTAAACATTTGATATAATTCATCAGTGAAGCCACCTGCACCTAAAGTTTACTTTGTGAGCATAACATAATCACAATTTCAGTAAATTTAATAGACTAAGGACTATTCAAATTATGTAGTTCTTGTTTTGTCAATTTTTTTAATTAATTAATTAATTAATTTGGCTGCGTTGGGTCTTCGTTGCTGCACGTGGACTTTCTCTAGTTGCAGCGAGCGGGAGCTACTCTTCGCTGCAGTGTGTGGGCTTCTCATTGCGGTGGCTTCTCTTGTTGTGGAGTACGAGCTCTAGGAGCATGGGCTCAGTAGTTGCAGCACCCTGGACCTAGAGTATGTGGGCTTCAGTAGTTGCAGCACATGGGCTCTAGAGTGCAGGCTCAGTAGTTGTGGCGCACGGGCTTAGTTGCTCTGCAGCATGTGGGATCTTCCCAGACCAGGGATCGAACCCATATCCCCTGCATTGGCAGGTGGGTTCTCAACCACTGTGCCACCAGGGAAGTCCTTGTTTTGTCAATTTTCATAACTTGTATTTTAGAAATTTTTCTATTTCATCTAAATAAGCAAATGCATAATATTCTATTATTATCCTTTTAATAGCTGTTAAACATATAGTGATGCTCCTCTTTTATTCATGGTATTGATAATATATTTTTCTTTTCTTTTTTTCTTGATAAGTCTAGCTATATGCTTATTAACTATATTGATTTTTTTAAAGAAACTAGCTTTTTATGTCATTGACTGTTCTGTTGTTTATCTGTTTCCTATTTCATTGATTGTTTTGCTTATGTATTTATTCTTTTCTTTTTTCTACTTATTTTAGTCTTAACTGGCTTAAACTTGATATGGGGGAAGCTTAGACTGTGAATTTTAGAACTTTTTATCTTTTCTTATGTAAACACTTGAAGCTATACATCTTGTTTTAGCTGAATCAGATAAATATTGACATGCTGTACTTTCATTATCACTTAGTTAAAAATATTTTCTAATTTTCTTTGTGATTGCTCCTTGACCATGGGTAATTCAAAACCTTGTTGTTTAATTTCTAAGTACCTGGGGGTTTTCCACAGATTTCCCTCTTTTGATATGTAACTTAATTCCAGTTTGGTCAGAGAACATAAATCTTTTTCTATTTCATTCAATTCTTTAAAATTATACTTAATGACCCAACTTTTATTCATATGGCCCAACAATGGTAGAAAACACAGTCTTTCAAATGGTCATGGAACGTTCTCTACACATGTGTTGACTGCCATTGTTCGATGAATGTTCTCTTAGTGTCACTTAGGTTTTTGTGCTGTGCCCTGGAGAAACTGCAGAAGTGCCTAAGGGTTCTTTAGGTGAAAGGTTGATAAGCCACTGTGTTAGAGGATGGTAGTTGTCCCCCCAGAATGTTTCTCCCTGTTTCTATAGAATCTTTATTTTGGCTTGTGGCTGCCTGGTTAAATATTACATTTCTCATTTTTCTCTGCAGTGACATATGGCCCTATGACCACGCTCTGTACAACAAGTTGTGAATTGTGAATTCCCCAAAGGGAAGGGTATGTTTGTCCATTCTGCTGCCTAGACCGTGGATAAGGTGGTAAGCCATCTTATACCATGTGGGTGTGGGCAGAGCCTTAGGGATGGCAGATCAATAAGGCAAAGAACTTGAGTCCCTGATCATAAGATACTGGGACTGCTTACAACACAGAGAAATAAAATTCTTCTAGCTTAACCTATTGTTATTTCAGCTGCTGATCCTTAATCACAATTAATGGAGTAGAGTTCTGTTCAGTCCACCAAGTTCAACCAAAAATGTTCCACATCAATCTTATTTCTGTACTGAGCTTACAGATAAGAGTGTTTTTTTCTTTTGTCTTTTTTTTGGCTGCTCTGCGGAGTCCTAACCACCACTGGACCGCCAGGGAATTCCCAAGAGTGTTTTTTTAAAGAAATGGTTTTGTTGCTTAAAAACAAGTTTGAAAATGAGGTACACTCATTCTTTATTTCTCCATCTTTATTCCCTGTGGGTACACAGAAGTGTGCATAAACGGGCGTGTGCACACACACATGTACATGTATATACACACATATATTTTACTACTCGAACTCATTCTAGGAAGAACTTGAGGTGGTTTGAATGTGTGAGACTCTAGCACAGATGACCACTGTCTCGGTGGTCTCTTGCCCACCTGTTAGTAGTCCAGGCCCATGCTTACTAGTAGAACTTCAGCACTTAAAAAATACTGGTTAGTTCTAGATTCATGTAGGTGTGGTTCTGTTTTCACTAAATCCATCTAAAATACAATGCATACTCTCAGTTTTTAGACTAAAGCCTTTTTTTGTTATATCAGAAAATATTTTTCCTAATATTTCTTTGAATATTGATGCTTGTCCTGCTCTCATTCTAGAATTCCCATTATACACTGATTGGTTTTTTGGATCTATACATTTATTTGGAGATATATATATGCACACACACACATTTTTTCAATCTCTTTACCCTTGTGGTCTGAGTTCTAGAAGAATTTTTCTAGTTTGTCTTTTACTTCCCAAATTCAGGTTTTGTCTTTTTGTTTTTGTTTTTTTTTTTTGCTGTATCTAATTTGCTTTTCAATGCCTCCTTTATGATAAATATGGGAATAAAAAAGTTGAGGATTAAATGAATTCATATATATTAAGCAACTGCCCTAATAAGCATTAGCTTGCTTTTCCTATGGCATTTTACTTTCTAGCTTTTCTATCTTCTTCCTTAGTGTCCATTAGTTTTCACGTTTAGCATTCTTTTTGTCTGTCAGTTTTACTCAGATAATAGATTTTTTAAAAGCTTTCTAAGAATTATATGTTAAAAACAATAAAGATCTGAATGGAGCACTAAGATGAGATCTATGGTAACTTGCTGTATTTTTTTCTTACTTCTTTTAGATATGGGCTTATCTGGTTCATAACATTCTATACAATAATGCTATTACTACTACTATTTTAATAGTAACTAAAATTACTTATTATGTATCAGGCATTGACATTCTATATATATTAATTTATATAATCCTTACAATAACATATAAAGTAGGTACCATTATTATTCTCATTTTATGGAATATATAACTAAGGCACTATTTTATTTTCCTATTCTGTTTATTAATATTATTTTAAAAAAACCAACAATTGAGTACTGGTCTTTTTTTTAAAATTTACTTTATTGAAGTATAGGTGATTTACAATGCTGTGTTAGTTTCTGGTGTATAGCAAAGTGATTCAGTTATACACATATGTATATTCTTTTTCATATTCTTTAAACTTCACTATGAGCAATGCTTTTTTCCTTTCTCCACATAATATAGACCTTCCTCACAGGCCGGAATCTAACAACAACTAGTGTATTGAAATTGCATTAAGATTTTTGCATTTTACTAAGTTCCTTACATTGCCTTAATTCGAGTCCTAAGCTTCTCTAGCTTGAATTATTACGGTTGATTTCTAACTGAGCACTAGGCTTCAATCCCTTCTTCATCTGTGTCATCCTCTACACTCACTGCTAGAATGATTTTGATCACTTACTTGCTTGATTAAAAAAAATTAATGGGAGGCTCCCCTGGTGACACAGTGGTTAAGAATCCACCTGCCAATGCAGGGGACATGGGTTCGAGCCCTGGTCCAGAAGATCCCACATGCCCCGAAGCAACTAAGCCCATGCGCCACAACTACTAAGCCTACGCTCTAGAGCCCATGAGCCACAGCTACTGAGCCCACATGCCATAACTACTGAAGCCCGTGCACCTAGAGCCCGTGCTCTGCAACAAGAGAAGCCACTGCAATGAGAGGCCCGCACACCGCAACGAAGAGCAGCCCCGCTCGCCACAACTGGAGAAAGCCCGTGCACAGCAACAAAGACCCAATACAGCCAAAAATAAAAAAAAAATAATTAATGGCTGCTCAGTAACTATAGGTCTTACTCAATCCTCCTAAAAATTGAATCCTAGCCTTGCTTACGTGTCTACTGCTGTCCCTTCCAACTAACTGAAAGTAACTAACCAAAGGCTCTTATCCACTCACACAAATATACTCACTATGCCTTTGATGCTGAATAAATGTACCACTCTTGACTATGTGCAACTGATAAGGCTATACTTCTTTTACTTGGGGGAAAATAGGTTGTAATAGTAATTTTACTGTTTACTATTTACTGAAGGTTTCTGTTATACCAGGGTGTGCGCTAAACCCTTTACATGCACCTACTTTCCAGAGGAAAGCTGAGGTTTAGAAAAGTGACTTGCTCAGTATCAAACTTTTAGTAAGTAGGGCTCCTGGGATTTGAATATAAGGGCATTCTAATTGTGAGCTTGAGTTCTTAGAATTCTTACTGATTCCCGCTAATTCCCTGCATTGAAGAACAAGAGGGATGGAACTGACACTGCAAACCAAACATATGCACCCAGTTTCCAGGAGGTAATGAGATAAATTGCATCTGGGTAGCTCTGTTGGGAGGAATTTGAATGTTGTTACTGTCCCTTAGTCTGCAGGTAATGGTAAGGTCTCTTGAGTCTAGAGCTTGGCAATATGTTTACCAATATTGATAAGCAAAATGTGGAGCATTATCTGTTTTTCTTTGGTTAAAGATTAATTCACTTCTTTCATGTTTTCTTTTTATTTTCTGATAAAAGAGAAGAAGAAGAGGATAACAGATGTGAACACTTAATCATGTTCCTTAATATTATGAAGTGAAATTAAAAACATGGTTGGCTTTATCTAGACAGATGTGGTTTTATAAAATAATCATGAATGGTCTTTTTGTTTGATTTACAGAATCATTTTACAAAAAACTTAAGTATACTTTCTGGAAAGGTCACTTGGACTTCCAATGGATCTCTTTAGGCATTCATGACTGTTACTTTCTCATTAGTGTGAGGATCAGGTTGAGATCCATTTAACAGGTTGAGATCCATTTAACTATATTTTGCTTTAAAGGAGACTGTTTAAGGCAATAAAGTAGTTGCCTAGAAAGTAGAATTGTGGTTTCTTACAATAATTCACTCTTCAGCCTTCTGAATGTTGTTTTTAAAATCTGTAGCTCATTCTTCCTTATTTTTTTTTTCTGATATCAAGAAATAGGGATTTCCCGTGCACTTAGCTATTCCCAATAGTGGGTGAAGGAATTAATTCATTTAGCATGTCTATGTTGATGCTAAATTAATAATTCAGGGTAGTTAAAATTTCCACAGATGCTGTATTGATCCAAAAAATAGTCTCAGTTTAGCGAGTTGTTTGGAATGACTGGTCCATCATTAAATAGTAATTTGTTAATTACCAAAGACTTGAAAAGGCCCATGACAAGCAATGGAATATTTGTGTATTAGAATGATAATATAAAATACTTGAATTAGTATATATTTTCTATTTTATATAGTAATTATGTAGTGATAAATAGTGTAATGTTTTATTACATATGAACTCATTACCTACATTTTATATTTATATGGTAGGTATACAATAACTGTCTACCATGTGATGATAAACAGCAGAACATTTTGCATTATTTTAAAATGCATTATCCAAGAAGATAACACAAAGTTTGTTCATTTTCTTTTAAATACCTGTACAGGAGGAACTTTCAACATGGGTTTTGGTTCTGTAACACATATTTGAAAATGTCACTTTAAAATCACACTAGCATTGAAGGTCTTTGAGTTTTTAAACCCAAAAAGGAATTTGTTTTAATAAATTTGTTATCAGTCATCTGAAGCCATAATACTTGGTCCCTAGAGCCCTTTCACTATATAATGTGAATATGCATGATTAACACAAGGAAGAATAATATTTCAAATTGCATGCAAAATTGTTAAATCTTGTATCTTTGGGAAGTGGCAGGTGAGGCAAAGTGGAAAATTAATTAGTCTTACTAGAGTAGAGGTACATCATGGTATGTGAATCAACTATTGCAAGATACAGGGAAGTTGTGTAGCATTTGATCCATTATGTATGTCACCAGTAAATCTCAGCCCAGATCAAATAGAAATAACCTAAGAATTAAGATGGATAACATTTATCCATAACTAATTATATACCAGGCACAGTCCTACGTGTTTAAGATATAGAAATCATTAATCCTAACAAAAACCTTTGAAATAGGTATTGGCATTAATTAGATACCAGTAGGTCCGAGTATTTCACAGATAAAGCAAATTGAAGCATAGAGTGGTTAAGTAACTTGCTATATAGCCAGAAAGCGATGGGCCTGGGATTGAATGCTGGCAGTATGGCGGTCAGCACTCTTAACTACTTTATTAAATAAATGTCTCCCTTAGGATTTAGACTTAGATCTAAGTCATAGAAATAATGTTTTCCTGGTTTTTTTTTTTTTTTTTTTGGTTAGGATGGAAGCCTCCTGCCAGTAAATGTCTCATTTATCTGAAATTCATATCTTAAGGACATTCAAGTCCTAGAGAATGTTTTATTACCTAGTGGTCAGTCTAATGTTGAGCTTAAGTCATTTCTGAATTCATCCCTTCTGTTTGTTTGTATAAAGATACAGAGAATATTCTGTGACTTTCTTTTGGTTTACTCCTGAGTCCTCCACGATATTTCTGCCATCTTTCTCCTCTTTTCCATGCTTATAGGCACCAATCTAGTTTAGGCTGTCTTCTGTTTCCTCAGTTATAGTCCTAACTCTAGACTCCTTACAATTTATTTTCTAGATTAACTTATACGATGCTCTGACAGCAAAACCTACCAATGGCTCTCCATTTTTCTATGTACACTCAAACCCCTTTGTCTGACAGTCAAGGCCTTGGTGGTTTGGATATAACTACCCTTCTAGTTTTACCTAAAAATTCATAACAATCATGGCAGCTAACATTTGTTGAGCACTTACTACATTTGAAGCACTGTGCTTCACATAAAGATGAATATAACATACTGTATGCATTTATGAGCATCACAGTGATTCTTTCATTTAATTTCCACAAAAATCATATGCAGTATGTACTATTAATAACTCCACTTTACCAAAGGGAAACTGAGGCTTGAGAGTTTGTATAACTTATTCAATGTCACAAGATTACTAAGTGATAGAGGTGGAATTCACATCCTCCCTTTCAAGTCCAATGATATACTCCTTGTCATCATTCTGACCCTACCCCATCTTTAACTATACTGTGCCACTCACTGACCCTGTTTTTCCCAGATTTGTTGAGACATAATTAGCATGTAACATTGTGTAGCTCACTGCTCCCTTTATATGTCATACTTTTTCCACTTCATGGTCTTGTCTTATTGTCATACCATTCTCCTTGAAAGTTTTTTCCAATACTCTTTCCCGTCTCTGTTGCAAAATGATTGCCCTTCAAGGCTGTGGATATAATCAACTTCTCCCACCACAGAACCAAAGTTGGTTTTTTGTGTGTGGTAAACTCACGTAATGCTATGTCTTTGTTTTTTGATTATACAGACTATATCTCTCTACTGTATCTTAAGGATTTCTTGAATTGTGAGATTTAGCTTTATATTCCTCAAAGTGCCTAGCAAAAATCTGGGATCAATCAGTATGTTCCCCTAAATTCATGCTGTTAAATTATTACTTTCCCTTCTTATCAGAAAGGAACAAGAATGGGTTCTAATTCATTATTCTACTTGGCATTTTCAGGAGTTAAAGAACTGTCATTAACAGCCTTTTATATCATACTAGTGATTTATTTGGCTCCTTAGGTATCAAGCTGAGCTTTTTCAAGTGTGCTAATTTTTTAAACAATGAAAGCTTCTAATAATGCCATGTAATTAAAAAAGTTCTCAGAGAAGCTGATTCAGACTTTCCACCAAAGGATTGTGTTGGGCATAGAAGACATAAACTTCAACCACATTTTAGCACAACTTTCATCATTCTCCTGTGGTTTGACTTTCTGATGATGCCTAAACTTAAACATAAAAGGAAACCCCACCTTATATGGATGACTTGGGATGGAAAAGAAGGTCCACAGCTTTCCTGTTTGGCCGGTGGGTTTAACCTTTTCCAGGCGTCCCTTTGCTTTGAACTCCTCCTAAGTTAGGTGCTGTGTAAATACAAGTTATAATTAACATGCTTTCTTTGGGTTTCCCTGAACAAAACACTTTCTCTCATGATGTGCTGTGCATATTTACTCTGAATGAATATGAGTTTTGAATTTAGATTTAGAAAGTAGATAACGTGACTGAAACTCATGTCTTTTCTTTGCCTTTAATCTAGGGCAGTAGGATTGGATCCAAATGTGAAGGGAATAAAACAAGGGAGAACTTTCCTGTTTAGCCACAAAATAACCAGGGATAAGAAGTTGAACTTATAGGCTCTAACTGAAAGTGTTATTTTTCTTTTTTATGAAAACTGACCTTTGGTATTATTGTGCAGCTGCTAACCAGCTGTTTCCTTTCTATTGTGGTTCTTGTGAGCTCTCTGCTTTAAGTTTATACATCACTTGGGATTCTGAAGGATAATGAACTATTGCTTGTAGGTTCAAGGTAGTGGTTGGGATTTTGTTTATTTTAGGTTTTTAGTTTAATCCAACATGTTTAAAATGGTTTCTCTTAATTGCTGTTATGAGT
Source organism: Mesoplodon mirus (assembly GCF_964341445.2). Taxonomy (NCBI): domain Eukaryota; kingdom Metazoa; phylum Chordata; class Mammalia; order Artiodactyla; family Ziphiidae; genus Mesoplodon; species Mesoplodon mirus. The sequence continues at coordinate 27,939,054 of NC_138986.1, read as the reverse complement.
ATGTGAATGTTTGTCGAAGCTTGCCCAGAATGGTCTCCATGTTCAAGTGAGGGAAAATGTTGAAAGTATTAATAGGCTAATTAAAACTCACCTCTCTCATCTACCCTTCACTATTCTGTGAAACTTATATGATTGCCTCAGTTCCCCACTTACCACTGAAGTTGGAGACTTCAACCCTGAAAGAAGAGACATTTATATGCCTACAAGTTTATACACGATAATAAACACTGTGTTCAGGTAACAGCAGCTTCAGTTATTTAGTGCCTTCACTGGCCTGATGGCAGAGTTTCACCAACAGGAGAAAATCCTTTGGTTTGTCACATTGAGTATGGCCTGCGGTCAGATAGATCAAGGAATTATAAACCAGAGACATACGGATAGTATATCAGTATTATTATTCAGGCTTCACTAGCTACAGTGTTGAAACGTAATGGAGTATGTTTATATTTTTATTTTTATGATTAGCAGATTTAGATTAAATGATAATAATCAACACATAATATTTACCAAATGCTATTTAAGTTTTCTGCAGGTATCAACTTATTAATCCTCTTGATAATTATTATCATAATAATCCTCTTGATAATAATAATAATTATTATTATTACCATCCTTGTCATAGAGAAACTGAGAGAGAGGAACGTTAAGAACCTTGTACATGGTCCTACAGCATGTAAGTGGCAGAGCTAGGATTTGAATGCAGGCAGTGTAGCTCTTTGCCCTGTGCTAGACTGCCTTGAGTTGTTGCAAAAGTAAGTGTGTAATTAACCAGTCATAATTAACTAGATTCATGATTTCAGAATTCATCTAGTGGCAAGTGCCTCTGTAATTCTTGTGTTTAATATGTTTGATTGACTTCCCCCAAACCAGTTGAACACTTTTTCATGATTCCTAGGGACCACTAGTGTGGGGTAGAAAAGCTTCTATCTAGAGGATCAGTCAAGTCAAAATGAGGAATCCACACTAGCATATCAGGGCATATCAGGGTGTACCAGGAAATGTCAACCAAATGCAGAGTGCATTGAGCTGAGATTACTAACTACATCAGACTCCAATAATTCAAAGGTTTCATAGGAACCACATTTTCTAAAACCAAGGGCAAAACTCTCATAATTCTCATGTGAATTTTTGCTAAATTTCAGAGCCTTTAAAGGCTATATCACCCTGATATTCCCTTAAATTAACTAGGTCAAAGAGATGAGACCACAGAAGGGGCTCCCAAAATGTTTTTGCATGTTAGCTTTTGGATGGATAAATGGATGAATGGAAAAATGAAAGAAAGACAACTGAAGTACATGCCCTGGTTCATTGTGGCTGCCAGGCAATCTTTAAATGATTTTCTTTTTTTCATAGTTTTGTCCTCTCCTAATCCTTGATAGACAGGCAGGGAAGAGGGACTGTAGAGAGAGGTAGTGCTATCCAGGTAGTTTTCTTTCTTCTTCTCAACCATAGTTGTCACAAAATATGGAAAAAAATACTCTCCTTATTATTCTTGGTAAGGGGCTAGGAATAGATATAAGGAGGAATAGAAACTAGATTAACAATAACAATCACACAGTAGGTAAAATGAAATCACTGAGTTAACAACTGAGAACTAGGTACTGACAGCTTAATTCATGGGCTCTGCAGGCCATATTACTATAGGGTGGTTCCAGTCAGTATCTTAGAGCAAGGAACTCTGGCCAGAGTACTATGAAATACTTTACAGATCAATACTTACAGTTCAATGCAAAAGATTGATTATTTATACCTTTAAGATGTATACATAGTACATTGGTTTTATTTGATTTAATATATACTTCTATATTACTTGGAAGAAATTGGTAGCTTTGACAATAGTTTTAAATAGCCAAAACAGGTACTAAATCAATAAGATGACAGCTAATATGTGCTTTACATAGTAGACATGCTACAAGTAATTGAGAAAATGCAGATAGACATGAATAGGTGGAGATGAACAGATGAACTCAGGTGCCAAACTCTGAGATTCTACTGGGGAAGATTGAGGCTCAGCAATCTGGGAAGGTGGAGTGAACTAATAAAATGTCATGCTCGGTCATTGCTGAGATCCCAACTGAATGAAGTGAGTAGGTGAGGTTATTACTTAAGGACTCAAAGATGAACAGAAACAGAGTCCTTTCTAAGGTGGTATACGTGCCTTGGATGAAGACAAGGATAGTCAGTGTTTAACAAGTGAGCGAGAAGTGTTATCTAATATTGGGTGTTTTGCTGTCAGATCAGGAAATTAGGCAAGACCAAGGGACTGGCCCAGGCAGAGTAGTACACAGGGCTGCCCTCAAGAGGTGATTGGGACAAAACAGCATTTCCCACCAGAAAAACCAGAAAACCATTTTAATACAAAGATTCAGGACTTTTCACTAGCTTTTCTCCAGTTTTCTTCACTTAATCTTTAAAAAGGTGCCTGTGACTGGAGATTTCATGGAGTCCACAAAGCCATAAATATCACATGCAACAGGATAAATGTAAAATTTTGGACTTTAGCACTTTGCATGAAAGTACAACCTTAAAAAGTGAAATGAAGCATTATGTTAGGACTTTTTAGATCTAATCTTGATTCTGCCACAAATTAACTGTGTGACTCTTGGCACAAAATCTTTTAGATTCTTAATTTCCCTATCTGAGAAAGAGGATGTGGGATAAGACCATCTTTGGGATTCTGTCTGGATTTAATTTTATAGTTTTATAGTTTAGAGGCTTTCACTAAGTACAAATTCAACATGCAGCAATGCTGTGACATATGATGCCCAAAATCTAATTCATTAGGAGAAATACAGAGACTAGATCATCCCACAGTATTCAACACTAGTCACTTCATTTGGCTGGACAATCAAGTTCTGGCTGCCATATATTTGGAAGGATATGGGGAAATTAATAGCACATCTGGAGGAGGGTGACTGAAGTGGTTATGATTCTGGAAACTGTATTATGGAAAAAAATTGTAAGATGAGCTAGGGCTGATTATCCCAGGCCAGAGAAGAAGGAGGCTCCCAGTAACTTTCTTCTAATATCTCTTCTTGAAGCTCTAGCAGGAAGGTTATAAGATTTTCCTAAAGGCTACATAAAAATAAATAAATAAAAATAAATAAAAGAACTTTCTAATGATTAAAGTTCTCTAGTAATAAATTGGATTGCTTTGTGATGAAGCTATCTCCCTCACAAGGGTAGTGTTTAGGGAAAACTTGAACAACCATGTCTGTCTGGGTGGAAAGCTGGATCTGATGACCTTGAGGGTCCCAGGCACTCAAACTTACTTCCATCCTATGATTTTCTGAGTACTGATGTTAGTTTTGAAATTACAATAAAAAATTCACATGCTAGTGTCAGCCATGACTAATTTTTAAAGCATGCTAACTAGCAATTTTTTGATTAATCAGAAATAAAATAAAATAACCAGAAATAAGTTAAAAGTTGTCAAAACTCAGACAATTCCATTCAGGTCTAAATAAGAAAAGTATAAGAAGCTGCAACACAACCTAGAACCTCTAGGTTCTTACCAGTTCCTCTGCTTCTTTCTTTCACAAGTGTTTCCCTAAGCACATCCCTTTCCCATTTTATCCTGTCTTGGCATCTGCTTCTTAGATGGTCTGAACTGACACAGGAATAAACACACAAGGAATATTAGCTATTTTATTTAAATTTTAGCTATTTTACTCTTCCCTCTATGACTCCAAATCAATTTGCTTTCTTTCTGTGAACAGTTTCCTTCTGTTGATGGATATAGAGTTAAAGTGAGTTGGAATTTTATGTTATTTTCTAATGGAAAAGTGGAAGTGATCTTCCTGTTGGTTATAAAACAATTCGTTATTTTAGGAGGAAGATAATTTAGAATTGAAGAATTTTAAGAAGAAATGAACATTTTAAGTGGAAGTATTTCATATCACTTAATCTTAGACCTCACATCTAACTGGACTAGTAAAATCTACACTGGTGTGTACAAGATCACTATTTAGCTGTAGACATGACTTTCAGGAGGGCCAGCCGAAGGGAAGTAGAGAAAGTCAAACACCTGGCCAGGCAAAAGTCCCTCCACTGTCTAGGTTTGCTGTCAGCTTCTCCTCTGTCTCTTCTGCTAGCATGTCCAGCCAATGTATGCCAGATGACCCAAAGCCAGGAATTTCCTGCAAGGTAGCAGGAGGGACAGGAAAAACCATGTGCTTCCTGGTTTTGGAGGTGGCACAGGGCTGTGGAGCAGCCAGTAAAAGCAAACAGCCAAAGTGGGAAGGGATTTGGTAACCTTGTCAACAGAGTTTTGCTTTTCAGCAGAATGACACAATCACTTGTCAAATTTCAGTCTGAACTCAATTAGGAACTACTGGGAACACACTGCAGCATATTTACTTTCAAGGATACAGTTTATTAAGGTAGAGAGGACAACTACAGACTCAGTCAGGGGAGACAAACAGAAATAAACCCAGCCTTTGCTGCCTTAGAGTGTGGTGGGCTCAGTAGTGATAAGCAGACATTATTTTGCCCTGGACTCAGGTAAGGCTATTCAGGAATCTCTTCACTGAGGAGAGTCTTGAGAAGAGTTGAGGAGAAACAGAATGACATTATGTTTTAGGTGGAGAGACGTGTGCGGTCATTCTAGTTAAAGGGAACTGCTGTTGACCATAGCTCTGAGGCAGAGAGAATGATTTGTGAATAGGGCTCAGGAACTTGGGTAAACCTTTGAGGTTCTTAAACATGGTATAAAACACCATACAGCAATAAGTAGAGTGAGCCTATAGGAAAAAAATATATATTTCAATTATTTAAACAATAATTATAATTATTTCAATTATTTAAACATCTTTCTCTTTTATCCTAGTAAGAGGTCATATACTATAAAGATTAAAGGCAGGAATTGGGATGCAGCATGGATATGAGTTACAGTTCTGTCACCTATTAGTCATGTCACCTTAGGAAAGTTATTTAATCGTTCTGAGCTTCAATTTCCTCATGAGCTAAATGAGGGTAAATAATAGTCCCTATTACAAGGATTCTTGTGAGGATTACATGAGATGAGGTACGTACAATGTTTAGCACAGAGCCCGTAATATTTTGTGGAGGCCCAGATTCAAAAGTGACCAACTAGAGGAGTTACTGAGACATGGCAGCACAGTCTTGCTTACAAAAATGGACACACATGGCTTTTAGAAATTTTTATTAAAATTAGTAATTTATGATGGCTTCATCAAAATATAGCATTAATATAATCAGCTTTTATTACATAATGCAGTTTATGTTTTCAACACAAGGATATCAAAAGGACAAAAAGATTTTCTGCATTCTGAATTAGAGCTTTCATCTGCTAAAAACGTTTTATGACCAAGAAACAGAGATGATTATTTTCACATGAGAGGGGCTCAATAAATAACTTTTAAAATGAATAAATCCACCCATTTAGTCAACAAATATTCTTTTAGTGATACATCTATAAAAAAATAATGTAGGGTGATGTGAGAGTGAGTGGGCTGTGTGTGTGTGTTGGAGGGGTGGTTCTCTGCAATGTAGATTGGGAGCTAGTCCTAAAGCTTAAGTTCTCAAATTGCTTGAAAACTGCAATTCCTATTAAGTATGTTTAAATTAAAAGCCGTCATTAGATGTATAATAATATTTCAAATTTAAATTAAACATTTCCTTCTGGAAAGTTAAATTTTGTTTATTTTAGGGTTCATAGACTTCTCCTGCTGTTTTATTTTCCTTTCATTTGAAAATGAAATTGGGGGAAAAAACAAAGTTACTTTCAGTAATTGAAGGTAAATCCTTAAGCATGGATTTTTCTCCCTTTGGCTAATGTTTCATTGACCTCTACAATAATGGCATTTCTAGAGTGTCAACCAAGTGATTACTCTGGACTCTCCCCAGCTGATTTTCATTGACACTATCAGAAACTGTCAAGAACTCTTTGGATTATTATAAGTTTTTGTGTTTGCATAGTAGTTAATTTGCAATAATACACTGTTTTGTTGAATATTTGATGTTGACTTGCTGATGATGTTCTTTTCTGTAAAGCATTTTCCACATGGAGTAGAATACGTGCCTGAATTCTCAGACTCATCCATTCATTTAAGAATTTATCATGTGACTATCATGTGCCAAGTGCTTGTGATATTAGGTTGAATCCTATGCAACTGTTGATACTTCAGCTTTTATTGCCTAAAAATTAAAAAATTTAATATGGTTCAATTTATTAAAAAACAAGTTCTGCTTTAAAGAGCTTTCAATAGAATATAAAGTTTTAGATGTATAAACAAATGAATGCCTTTAAAATTTTTATTTACACCTGATTAGAAATTTTGTGGCCATGGAAATGTAAAATTCTATAGGTCAAAAGTATTTCTGTGAAATGACAGTTTCTCTGATACCCAGTCTCATTTAGAGGAACTTGTTTTCTATGTTAAGCATCCAAGAGTAACAAATGATTTCTTAATCCCTGTGCTGTACCATAAAGAATCACTTATTTGTCCACCTTTGTGAAATCTTAAAAGCTAATTTAGAATCAGAATTCAAGTGAGGAGTTGAATAGTAGCCCAGGGTTTGTCCTGCTTGGAAGAAGTAATTAATCTTTAACTTTCCGTATCCCTACCTACCCTCTTTCAAAAGGACAAATAATTTCCCTTACCAGATACCTTCTAAATGCCAGAGCTTTCATAATACACACTGACATGGTTCAGGAAATTAGAATGGTGCTAGAATGGGGAGCAACATGTACGTGCTTCAATTCAGAGCTTTTTTCCCCCCCTCTTTTTAATTGAAGGGCTGATAAGAGCAGTGGCATATAGATTCTGTTCTTATTCAAAGCCTGATTGTGGTTATGATTCCTGGCAAATATGTCCATCACTACAGAAATCCACAAAGGGCTTTGACTTGTTAACCTTATTTAACCACCTTAAGAGACTTCAGAGTGCTTGGTGCCTTGGGGACAGGGGGAACGGAGAAGGATAGTGGGAGGTGGTAAGGAGGGAAAGGAAGGCGAGGGATATGAATGTTGTAAAATGCAGTTATTTCAAACCTGAAAGTTTTATTTTTAGTTTACACTTAGGTGTTGTTATGTAATGGAGAGAGCACAAATTAAAAGTTAAAAAGATGGGGTTCCAGTCTGCTAACCCTAACCCTCCTTCCCCATTACAAGCCTATCTTCCTCTGTATCCACTGTTCCCTCCTTCTCCCACTGCAGTGGAGGAGGTGACCCTCCATGCCACAGGGCCAGTCTTCCCACTGTGCTCAGAATTCCATCCTCCTCTTATTCTCTATAGTCCTTTATCTCTTCTGTCTCTTCACTTTCTCTTTTCCTAATGGATCCTTCCTGTCAGCATTTAAACATGTACAAGTCTTTTGGTTTTAAAAAGTCTCTTCATTCCTCCAGTTACAACCCCAGCTTTCTTTACCTTTAGCTGCACACAACAAATAGCATAGAAAGAAAACAGTTGTCTTTACTCAATGGTTCCATTTCCTTAGCTCATATTTGTTAATTAACCTTCCTCTGAAAGGATAAAGGTTTTTTTTTTCGGAACATCTTTATTGGAGTATAATTGCTTTACAATGTTGTATTAGTTTCTGCTGTATAACAAAGTGAATCAGTTATACGTATACATATATCCCCATATCCCCTCCCTCTTACGTCTTCCTCCCACCCTCCCATCCCACCCCTCTAGGTGGTCACAAAGCACCGAGCTGATCTCCCTGTGCTGTGCGGCTGCTTCCCACTAGCTAGCTATTTTACATTTGGTAGTATATATATCAATGCTACTCTCTCACTTCGTCCCAGCTTACCCTTCCCCCTCCCCATGTCCTCAAGTCCATTCTCTACATCTGCATCTTTATTGCTGTCCTGCCCCTAGGTTCTTCAGAACCATTTTTTTTTTAGATTCCATATATATGTGTTAGCATATGGTATTTGTTTTTCTCCTTCTGACTTACTTCACTCTGTATGACAGACTCTAGGTCCATCCACCTCACTACAAATAACTCAATTTCGTTTCCTTTTATGGCTGAGTAATATTCCATTGTATATATGTGCCACAGCTTCTTTATCCATTCATCCGATGATGGACACTCAGGTTGCTTCCATGTCCTGGCTATTGTAAATAGTGCTGCAATGAACATTGTGGTACATGACTCTTTTTGAATTATGGTTTTCTCAAGGTATATGCCCAGTAGTGGGATTGCTGGGTCATATGGTAGTTCTATTTTTAGTTTTTTAAGGAACCTCCATACTGTTCTCCATAGTGGCTGTATCAGTTTACATTCCCATCAACAGTGCAAGAGGGTTTGAAAGGGTAAAGTTGTTAATCACTTCTCTGATCAATGCTAAGTCCAGCACACATTATTAACATTTCATATCACTTGACCTCCTACCAAAGTATAATAATCATTCCATCCTGGTGGAAACCTCTACTGCCTTGGTTCCCATGACACTAGAGCCTCAGATTTTCAGCTAACTCTCTACTTGCTCCTCATTCTCCTTTAACAGTGAATCCTCATCCATCTGATCTGTAAACACTGAACTTCAAGCTTCAATTCTAGACCTCTTCTCTTTTCCCAATACCAACCTTATTCAATAGTTTTCTGGTCTGAGGGAATCCCAACATAAAAATTATTATTCCCACATCTCCTGGTAAATTAGCATGATCAGTAAGTTGTAGATATAATAAACCAATAATAATGTTAATTCTCTTTGAGGAGAGAATGATAGTTTTCTATAGATATGTTTATTTTGGCCAACTTATCATCAGCCTATTCATTTTGTGTAGTTGCCCTTCTCATTGAGGATATCAACTTGAAAGGTCATAGAGGAAACTTTAGTTTTTTATTTTTCTTTTCTTTTTTTTTTTGTTTCCTACTTGATTTTTTTAAACCTCATCCAAGAAGACCTAAAAGATTTTTCACAAATTTCTAATATACAAGATTTGAATTAGATGTGCTATATGATATATAGTATATGGCAAGAGTATTTTTTCCCTATTTATGGCCAGAAATGATTTTTTAGTTTACCTTTATTGAAAAAAGAAAGGGTAATTAAGCTTAGTTTACCTTTACAAAATTAATTGCTTTATTTTACTTTCATAAATTTTTAAAACTCATAAGGGAAACAGAATAAATTTCAATGAAATAACTGATTTAAGTCAAAACAAAACTTACTTTTTTAAAGGTAGACTTGATCAATTTAATTCAAATGAAGTTTGTAAATTGATTTTAATTGTTATTTACAACCCAAAGATTTATTGTCAATGCTGAATAGTAAACTTCCTAAAATCATAAGCCAAAGCAATATAAATAAAATGTAGCTTAGGATATATATATGAAATCCAAAATATTTTATATAAGACATTGACAAAGTATTTTCTTTCTGAGTGACATGATTAGGTTCAAATATAAGCCTAGCAGTTACAACATTATTATGCGATGTGTTGGTTTCTTGATCTCTTTAAAGGCCTGTATTTGGATTAAAAAATTATTTAAACAGAAAAGAAAGAATGAAATTTACATATGTAATGTGAAATTGTGCTTGTTTTCTGCCTCAAAAATACCCAATTCTGGGTCAAATTTTTGAGACAAGCATACATGTATTTCATTATTAACTGTAATTAGACAACTTCTGTCTTTGTTTTTGATGCTGGTTAAATAAGAAGCACTCATAAATGAAAGAAGTTGAAACCACGGCAAAATATTCATTGCTTCCAAGTGGCAGGATACTCCGCGTCCATGGAAATCCAGGACTCATCTAGAGGCAGAGCATTAATATCACCCTGAGTATATAAGCAAATTTCAGCTCAAGTTATTCCTCTTTCTCAAACTCAAAATTCTCTTACTGAGAAGGAAATCTAAAGAAAGGGTCCCTAATACAGCCATCTGCTTGGATTAAAAGGGAAAACACTTGCAGCGATATTCCGAAGTTCTCTAGATGGTTTTCAATATGTCTTGAGACTTGTTCGTATCACCCTCTGCCTCAAACCCAAGTAGCAGTTAAATTATTTCAAAATTTCCTTTTGCAATATATATTTTTTCTAGAGACTTTGTTTCCTTTAAATTCAGGAATCTTGTCACTTGCAATAAAAAAAATTCCTGGGTCTTACAAAGATTTGTTCAAATGGATAACGTGATGAAAAATGTCTGCTAAGTAGGCTAGTTTCTACAGCTATTCTTTGTCTTCAAAACAGTCAGCAAAATCTGGCCTTGTATCAATATCTGGAAAGTGCTCCAATAATTCCCTTTCAGCTAAGACACCCTGTTGAGAACTGTTTCTCTGTTAACCGCCTGGATTTCTGTATGTAGAAGGTGTTGATTCTCCCTTTCCAGGTTTTCAGATTGTCTTAAAACTAACTAAAGTGAACCTGTCTTTGTTGAATAACCATTTTTGTAGTATCACCCAGACATTTTTTTCATTTTATTCAAGAGTTTTTGACATTAGTAGCTCTCTGGAAAGAAATCAGGGTATTGTGATGTCAGTGTGAATGTGAATTTTCTGGGGAGCACCACCAATGCAGATGCCAATGCAATTCTTGTGAAATAGAACTTCTGTTTTCAGTTATGAACATAAAGATCAACTATATCTTGTCCTTGTTTTGGGCAGCATTTTGTAGGAGAAAAAAATTTCTGGAATTTCACTATCATTTACAAATCTTACAAATTCTATGACGTGACATTTACTGGTGAAATTTGTTTATTCATCAAGATAATAGATGGATAGAGAAGCTGTTGTTTTCCAGCTTTCCAGTTATACAAAACCTCTTTAGCATCAAGTAGCATATCATCAGTGTGTCAACATATCATACTAGCTGAGAGTGGAACTTTTTCAATTTCTTGTATGGAATCTCATCCTCGTATGTTACTAACTATACTTTTACCTGCTATTAATATTAAGTTCCCACAAACTATGCAACTTTTCCTTTTTTAGGTTACAAATTATGCTCCTCAAAACTCCTAAATAATTTGCTTTCAGAGCCTTTTCACTGGATGTGACTTTTTTTCAACGAAAATCTTTATCCTGTTTCAGATTCAAACTGCATCTTTCCTTGTCAAATGGCTGTGATTTGTTCATGTCTTTTCAATTTTGCTAGAGTTATTGCTGCCTTTTTAGTTGTTTGCCACAGATTGTATACAATGGATAGGACAGCTGGGATGTATAAAACTCATTAAGGGGCCTCCTTGGTGGTGCAGTGGTTGGGGGTCCGCCTGCCGATGCGGGGGACGCAGGTTCGTGCCCTGGTCCGGGAAGATCCCACATGCCGCGGAGCGGCTGGGCCCGTGAGCCATGGCCGCTGAGCCTGCGCGTCCGGAGCCTGTGCTCCGCAACGGGGGAGGCCACAGAAGTGAGAGGCCCGCATACCGCAAAAAAAAAAAAAAGACAAAAAAACTCATTAAGTAGCTTTTGTTGTGAAGGTGAACTTCCTTTGGGTCCCTTGCTGCACTCGTGCAGTGAATTGACTCAGAAGATTGTAACTCCTCATCATTAACTTTATCAAAACTGTCCATAGGCCTAAGCCTAGAAGCCTCTTTTTCCGTCTCATACCTCATCTTCAGAAATCACCCTTCCTGACCATCAGGAATATTTGTGAAACACAAATGCAAATAAAATATAAAACAGAAAGGCACAATAACTACTAAGTGAGAAAATCTCGAGAAATGCAAAAACCTCACAATACAATTTACTTTTAACCAACGTAATCCACATTTTGCAGCCTTTACTATGAGAGCAAGCAGGAGGCGGCATATTACTGCTCATGTGTTCTTTAGAATGAGAATTTCCCTCTGATTTTCTGTTACATCAGTAAAGCTTATTTGCTTTAAGTTCGATGGCTGTGCATAAAGGGAGTTGCAGAAGATAATTTGAGAAGGAGAGGTTGACATCATTCTCCTACCTTCCTCTACTTTGTGTAACAATGGCACCTATCAGACTTCAAAAGCCTCCCCAACTTGGCATCAAAATCTGAGCATGGACTCATCCCGATGAACACTGTCCCACTGCCGACTGCTGTATGGGGCCAAAAATTTGCTAACAAAATTGCTAATAGGAATGCTCAGTCACAGCCTGTCACATCGTGCAACACATGAAGCTCAAAAACTGATTTAGTATTTTTTCAGTCATTCTTTCACATAGGAGATCTCACAGACCCTAGGATTCTGCAGATCTATTGAGAAACCCTGCTGAGACAATCTCACCTGCTCACAGGCTTCACTTCTCATGCCTCTTCTTAGTTCTGGGTGTATAAACTTGCTTACTCACTGTATCCACTTGAACATTTCATAGGTACATCAGACTCAATATGCCAAAACCCAAATTCCCAACTATGTCTCTTCTCTTTCCCCCACCACTCAAAAAAGCAAACTGTGAGCTGCTCCTACTGTTGTGGGAAATACACCACTCTCCATTAATTGCATACATCAGCAACCTGAGCATCATTCTTTTCTCAATCTCCTTGACCTCCATATTTAGCCAATCTCCAATTCTTGTTGATTCTACTTCCTAAATATCACTAAATTGGACAATGTTCTTAATCTCTATCCCTGTCACCCCTTGTCAGACTCCCCCTCTGTTTCTGGGCTGAATTTCCAGAACACGTGTCAGTGGTCTTCCTCATCTACTATTAACCTGTACTTCCTCATCTACTATTAACCAGTATATTCTCCACTATGTTGCCAATTGGGTGATTTTTTTTTTTTTTTTTTTTTTTTTTTTGCTGTACGCGGGCCTCTCACTGTTGTGGCCTCTCCCGTTGCGGAGCACAGGCTCCGGACGCACAGGCTCAGCGGCCATGGCTCATGGGCCCAGCCGCTCCGCGGCATATGGGATCCTCCCAGACCGGGGCACGAACCCGTATCCCCTGCATCGGCAGGCGGACTCTCAACCACTGCGCCACCAGGGAGGCCCCAATTGGGTGATTTTTAAAATGCAAAATCTTATCATGTCTCTCCTTGCTTGAGATTCTTTAATAACCACCAGTGCATCACTCTTAAGATAAAAACCAAAACCCCAATAAGACTTAGAGTGACGTGTAGGATCTGGCGCCTGCTAACCTCACAGACATCACTTCTGATCTATCCCTTCTCCTTGTTGCATTCTACTCGTGTAGACCTAAAAATTCCCTGTTAGAAGAGGCTCCTTCTAGTTAGTCACTGTGCCGAGCTCATGCCATCTACCCTCTGCCTAAATACCTCCCACTGCTTTCATCTCACTCTTACTCATCCTTCAGATCTGAGTTGTAATGTCATTTCCCCAGAGAAGCTGGAAGTTCCTTAGGACTGTGTACTTCTGCCTGATTTCACTTACAGCAATTCTAATTACACAGTTAATTGCACAATTTGTTGGTTATTCTCTATCCCCGAGGCAACTCTGAATTCTCCTGGAAGGCAGAGAATGTATTGGTTGTGTTTACCACCTTATCTCCAACATTAAAACACGCTAAAAGCAATTGGTGGGATAAATGAGTAAATGAATGAATATTTAAGTTCACTACTTTGCTACATCTTTAGGATAGAACTACCATAACCATTACATAAAAGAAACCTGAATTTTTATTTTGGTTTTGTAAATTAATTAGACTTTTTATAGTAAGCAAATTGCTTAACATTTGAAACTTTTTAAAAAGTGATGTCTACCTTACAATCTCATGTGTGTTACAAGTTTTACGTGATAAAATGCATTTCGATATGCAGCAAATTAAAAAACAACATGAAATTTTAAGTTATAAAAATAATTATCTGTGGCTTGAATTTATTAGCCTGAAAACCATTTCATTTATTTGTAAGAGGAAATATAAATATTGATTTGAGATTAGCATTGCAGCTGTTCAGTATTTCAGTATACCCATTAATTATTGCAGGGCATAATTTTGAAAAGTTCAAGGAAAATAGAAAGATCATTTTTATAGTTTTATTTCTCTTACTACTATCTAGAAAACATTTTGAAATCAGTATTTCCTATAAAGAAAAATACCCAAATATATAATTTTAATAAATTTAATAAATTTATTTTCTTTTCTGTTTGGATACAAACCAGCATAGACATGAACTTAGCTCTTTTCTCCTGGGATACAAGAACACACTATTCAAATTCAATCAGAACATCCAGATGTAAATGAACTGTTTATCCAGAGTTCAAAAGATGTTCATTTTGGCTTTAGTTCTTGCAGACTGGATTTATGTCAAGACTTAAGAAAAAATTAATTAGCAGTTCTGGAAAAATTAACGAATATTGTTATTTCAGCTTGAAGTCACTTAGGTTGACTAGTTATCGCAAAAGCATAGTTGTCAAGATGTGATCAATTATTGCTTAAGTATAAAGATTAAAAATTAATCTCCTGATGTGAATTGTGAGGGTTTTTTCCCCCACCATATTTTTGAAAAGCAGGGTAGGTATTTATCAGAGAGGAATCCAAAATCAGAAGTAGGAAAGAATGTGCTTTTAAGGTCTTCAAAGTTTTTATCCCTATTTAGTCTTCTCTTTCAACACACCACACCAGGCTGATGCACTACTGTGGCTGTCCACTGCTGATGGCTAACTAACTCCCTGCTGGTTGCCTGGACATGACTGCATCAGTTGAAGAATATTTTGACTAAAACAACCTACTATGGTTATAGAAACTGTAATGCTTTGTTCTCACCAGCTCCAAGGAATGAACATGTGACAACCAAAGCAAAATCCCCCAAAGAATGTCAGATATGCAAATTATTGATTTGAATTACTTGTCTGACCTCACATTTTCCTAATGGTAATATAAGAGATTAACATATTTTAAAAGTTTGTCTTATCTTTTCCAAAATGGCGTTTTGTTTTCCAGAAGTTACTGGCCAGCATGATTTAAGAGTGTTATAACCTGGGACTCTCAGAGACCTATTGAGCATAGGAGTCTTACCCTCTAGTAAAATAAACCTGGATTTGTAGAATGTCTGGGACAGAAAATCTTCATCACTGTGTTCTATTTAATGTATTTGGATTTGTACAATACATTTCCTAGAAAAATTCTTCCTATTACTCATACATACCCCAGGTAGGACAAATATAAAGGAAACCACTTATTGGTATATCACACTTAAATGGCAGAAAACCAAGAATAAAGAACAAATTTTTAAAGTAAGCAGAAGAAAAAGACACATTACATATGGAAACAATGAATGACGGCCAACTTTACAGGCCAGAAAATTATAAAATACTATCTTTAAAGTACTGAAAGAAAAAAAAATCAATCTAGGATTCTATGTTCAACAAAAATATCCTAAAAATTGAAAAAAAAAAAGCCAAAAGCATTTCCAATAGACAAAAGGTGAGAGCATCTCTTCAGTAAACCTGCACTACACAAAATTCTGAGAGAAGGTTTCCAGACTGAAGAAAAATAATACCAGATCGAACTCTAGACTTACAGAAAGTAATGAAGAGAACCAGAAAGGGTAAATATTTGGTTAATGTATGTATTAAAAATAAGAATACTAAAACAATCTTTTAATAAAAAATTAAAATACTAAAACAGTATTTTAATTTCTTCAAAAATATATTGACTATATGAAAAAAAATAATAACAATCTGTTGGGTCTATTACATGTGTAGAATAAAATAGAGCACAAAGGTCAGAAAAGGGGAACATTTTTACAATTATAAACTTGCAGTTATAAGGTTCTCATATTGTTTGCCAAGTACCATAGTATTATTTGAGGGGAAACTTGGAAGACATATGTTATTATTTCTAGACTGAGCAATCTGTAAAAAACAAAAAAGCATATCAATAGAATCAACAGATAGGAATAGAGTAAATACTAAAAACTACTTTATTCAAAAATAAGGCAAGAAGAGAAATGGAATAAAGGTCAAATGGTATAAGACAACAAGATGGGAGATTAAAATGCAATCACATTAGTAATTACATTAAATATAAACAGACTCCTGCTAAACACTCCAACTAAAAGGTAGAGATGTTCAGGCTGTATAAAAATTTCCATCTATGTATTCTTTTAGGAAAAACACTTTTAAATAAAAAGACACAGACATTGAAAGCAACAGGTGGAAAAAAGTATACCATGAAAAAAACCTAAGCTTTTCAAAGCTGATGTGGTTATACAAAAATAAGACAAAGGAGACTTCAAGACAAGGAGTATTACCAGGGACAAAGAAAGGTATTTCATAATGATATATGGATTAGTTCATCAAGAAGACATAGCAGTCATCAATCGTAAGCATGCGTTTACCTAATAACACAGCTTCAAAGTGAATGAAGCAAAAATTGATAGGATGAAGAGAGAAAAAAACAAATTATCATTCACAGTTGCTATAATGTTGAGTTTTGTGTCAACTCAGCCAAGCTGCAGTGTTCAGTTATCTAATCAAACACTAATTTAGGTGTTGCTGTGAAAGTATTTGGTAGGTGTAGTTAACATCTACAATTCATTGTCTTTAAATAAAGGAGATTACTCTTGATAATGTGGGTGGGCCCTCATCCAATGGCTGAAGGCTTTTTAAAAACTTGAGTTTTCCAGAGAATAATAAACTCTGCCTCAAGACTGCAGCATTAACTCCTTTCTGAGTTTCCAACCTGCTGGCTTGCCCTACAATTCACACTTGCCAGCCCCTACAATTGCATAAGCAAAATCCTTAAAATAACTCATATATATATATATATATATATACGACTTATTTATATATATCTCCTAGTGGCTCTGTTTCTCTGGAGAACCTGAGTGATACAGTTTCTCAGTAGTAGTGGTAGACAAAATAATCTGTAAGAATATAGAAGATTTGAAAAACACTGTCAGCCAACTTGATCTAATCAACAAAAGCAGAAAATTCTTTCAAGTACATATGGAACATTCATCAAGATAAACATATGCTGGGTCATAATATAAACCTCAATATCAAAGATTGAAGTCATACAGAGTGTTTTTTCTGACCACACCTATATTAAAGTAAAAATCAATAATAGAAATATAACTAGAAAATATCCAATATTTGGAAATTAGACAACACACTTCTAAATAACCCATGGGTCATAAAAGAAATTATGATGGTAATTTTGTCCTGAATGATAATGAAAAAACGTTATAAATTTGTGAGATGTAGCTAAAGCAGCACTTAGATGGAAATTTATAGCTTTACATGCTTATGTTAGCAAAGGAGAAAGGTTTAAAATCAGTGCTCTATACTTCCATCTTAAAAAGTTAGCGATAAATTATACTGAAATTAAGTAGGGGAAAGGAAAGAATAAAAATGATAGAAATCATGACATATATAATTAATTTTTAAAATATTTGTCAGATTTTCCAACACAGACCACTGCTCAGGAATAATTATTGCCACGTGTGAAATCCATCATATCATCTTGCTTAAATTCTTTCACTGCCTCCCCAATTCAAACTCCTCAGAGTAACAAATAGTACAGTACCTGGTTAGGGAGTCAGAACTATGTCTTTCTTGCCTCCTAAGTAATGGGTATCATTCCTGATATATAGAAGACATTGAATAAATATTTGTTAACTATATGAAATAAATAATTAATTAATTTAAAATGATGAAGAACTTTTGAGGTCAGACGCTGCTTATATGCCCATTTCTTGGGTCAGTGTCATACATACTTTCCACTTGAGTAACGAGACAACTACTATTTCTCTTACAGGCCAGGTTATCTTCTCACATGTGTTTCTACTGCTTAGCATCCTCCACACCAAATGTGGGTGGCTGGGCCATTTTACCTCATTCTCTACCTATTACAGTACTTAAACGTCATCTCTTCTGTGAAGCATTTCTGTGCTGCTGCAGGAAAAGAGCCATTCTCTCACCTACTCCAACAGCATTTATTAGTCTGTATCTTTTCCAGCTCCATTGAGAGCTTCTTGATCAGAGAGGGTATCTTTTGCTTCTGTATCCACAAAACCTAGCATTCCTGATGCACGGTAGGGGATAAAAGTGCAAATAAACACAGACACAAATACATTAATTTCTTGGCAATGTATTACACATCATGAATTGTATCAATAAGAGTAATATCAGTGACTGCATAGTTTAAGATACATTCTTAAAATAGGTTGTCCCTAACTGAGTATTAAGTAAGTAGTAGGCCCTGGATTCAGACCAGCTCGATTCAAGTCTCTGTGCTGCCCCTCATCAGCACTGTAGACTTAGACAAGCTATTTAACTTCTCTATACCAAATCCCCTCATCCACAAAATTGGGATCTAAAATGAATCTATCTAATACTGCTGTTGTGAGGATTTGATATAATCTTGGGGCATGCTTTTTAGTAAAGTAGCTGGCAGATAGTTACTCAGTAATTTATTAGTTGGTTTTGTTGTTGTTATCATTATTGATACTTACAGTTTGGAGTCAGATATGAGCCTGACTTGCCGCATCACTTACTGTGAGATTTTGGAAAAAGTGGCTAACTTCTCTGAGTTGCAGTTTATTTATACAACAGTGAAAACCGGGTATAGAGCTGCTGTGTGGTGTTTTCACTAAGATATTGCAAGTCTGTATATAGTAAATGCTTAAAAGATTGGGAATTCTTGTTATTTTGATTTCTTCAATATCTATGGTTTTCTCTAGGATGAAGAATGGAAGATGCTGGCAGATCAAGACCAAGTAGAAGAAGGGAAGAGTGGTAACTTCCACCATGAAAATGTGTTTACATTATGGTAGGCAGATGTTTCAGGGCAAATACTTCAAAAGCCATAAGAATATTTTCAAGTGTCCAAAAGCTTCCAATCTAACTATAATAACAAACTAAAACTAAATATTAACAAAAAAGAATTCCCTGGCGGTCCAGTGGTTACGACTCTGTGCTTTCGCTGCTGAGGGCCTGGGTTCAATCCCTTGTCAGGGAACTAAGATCCCGAGTGCCAAGCTGCACGGCCATTAAAAACAAAAAAAACCAAGTGACTTCAAAGACAATCTTAGAGTGGGTTCTTTTCATCCTAAATATGCCTTTTAATTATTTTATAATTATGGATAAAATTACACAGTAGGTAAACTTACTCAGTTTTGATGAGTGAGCAGTAGGCCTTATCAATCTGTCTTCATTCATTCACATATTGAGAGCCATTATAGCTGTATAAAGCTTGGCTCTTGTACAAAGTAAGTTTAGTATTAGCTTTAGTTTAAAAATAAGCTGAAGTTAAATGAGATTGTATGACTCATTATGTTTTGACTTATAGGGAGAAACCTTGTGTATAGCATTTTGTATTTTAAGGGTAAAAATATAATTTTTTGACCCTCAAGTTTTAAAATGTTTAATATGTGTGTAAAAATGATTAGCTCTACCGAGAAAATGTATCTCTTTAAAACTGCAGAAATTATTTTATTTTATGAGCAAGGTTCAATAGTTTTATTCAACTAAGTTACAGTGGCTTTGTTCTATATAATAAATATAGGTATAAAGCATGTCATCTGAAATGTAAAAGGAAGATACATCTATTGACCTAAAGTTAGCTGCTTGTCTGATTTTACCCAGGTAAGAAATGTACAAATGTGTTGGCCATTGATGAAGGGGTATGTTGTTTCATAATGAATGATTTCTCTCTGCTAGTTTAGAGAACATGTTAGCCAAAGTCTATGCAACTAGTTTCAATCTGGGCTTATGGTTGGCATTCAATATATATTTCTTGTTTCCTAAGAGTCACTCAATCATAGAAATTTGGGAAGTATTTGGTAAATAAGATTTCTACTTTCTGAGAGAGTTAACAAAGTAAAAGAAGACCTTCCCCCATGTAAGAAATGATCTAGTGGTGGAGTCAAGAGAAACACAACTGAAAACATATAGGAAAAGGTGCAGAATGAGAGCTCAGGGTGAACCACGGATAATAGACTATTAAATGTGGTCTGTTCTGATCAGACCTTGACCCTGCTTATGAAGGTGGACCAGATGCCAAGTATTAAAGGATGCTGCAGCTGGTGAAATAAAGAGAGGCATTGCCAAAGAAGTTCATTAATTCACTGGAAAAATGAAGAAGTAAAACTATTGTCATGGGTGACGGGGGTCATGAGCAGAAGAGGTAGAATATGCTCTAAGGGTAAGGATAAAAACTTAATTGTGATGGGGGGAAAAGTCAGGCCTGAAGCCAAGGGATGAAAAAAATAAATGAGGGGAAAGGTAATAAAAGAGTTGGGTGATTTAGGAAGCTAAGTCTGTGAACAAAGGGAATGTACCAATGCTCTTCCTTCATGCATGGCCCAGGAAAAGCTTTCCAGGGTTTAAGTGGCCTCTAAAGGCACCACCTGCCAGGCTAGATGCTGAGCTAAATTATAATTGTGCTGCTCTCTTTCATTTGAGTGGGTGCCTTTGTTTATTATCCATAAGTGACCGCTTCTCAAGAGATCAATATTCTTGGTTCCATTCTTGACATTTCAGTCTTCTTATCAATAAGAACGTGGCTTTTTACCCCCAGCATCTTAGCATGATGTCCCAGACATTTTTTGCTGATTTTTAATACTTCGTTTACAAACATAATACCCTTCCTAAGCCCCCCTTTCAGCACCCACCCAATCAAAATGCTAAGATATAGCATTCTCGAGTCCAAGGAATGTTACAGTTGTCACCCCAAAAAGTAGAACAACAATCGCACGAATTACAACTCTTTTATTCAGAACACAAGTCTGCTATTCTTGAGCTCATTCAACAAATATTTATCAAGTATCCTCATATGGTTTCTGTTTTTTGTACAAGCGCTTTGTATAACATCTTTAAGCCTTTCAGGGTGTGTGTCCTTATTCGGTGACCTTTAGTTGGGAAAAGAGCACCTAGATTTTGATTACCACCTCATGCCAACTCCCTAAAGGATGTGCTGCAGGTGTAGGGCGTAGTTTTACTGATTACTCACTACTTGTGATCCTGCCAATTTTCATTAATGGGAATATTTCTCTCAAAACTTAACGTTCTTGAAATGATTTTCTTGTGGCTCTACTATGTAGTTCTTTTTGCCAATCCCTGATATCAGAAGTTTTTATAACTGACCTCTGAGTTCTTGGTCTGTATTCCCTTTTGTCTCCTGGATATAAATGTGGATTCATTAGATGTTAGGCCAGGGTTACCTCATAAATCATTTCTGGACTTTTCAAGGTGAAGCAATGCCCCCTTAACAGAGTCTTAGAAGGGAAGAATATTCTTCTTTTCTTTTTTCCTTACTTATTCAAAGACACTCAAACTATATTTCACTACTGGTGGAGATTATTTAGTACAGCTGGACCGACTTTCCAATGCACTAAGAATGTGTTCATGGAAATTGGCTCTAGAGCAGTGCTTCTCTGACTTGAATATTCGTATAAATTGCCCGGGGATCTTGTGAACATGCAAATTCTTCCAATCAGTAGGTCATTGAGTTTCACTGAATTTGTGCAATGCAATTAATCCCTTCCTGAACTCTGACCCCAAGGATCTCCAATGTTTCCTGGAGTTTGTTAGAAATGTACATACATGGGTACCACCCAGATTTACTAAATCAGAATATGCATTTTAACAAGAGCCCATGTAATTTGTTTGTACATTGAAGTTTGGGAAATATTGTCCTTAAAATCACACAGAATCAGGCAAAAGCAAAAGCATAATTATTATACCCTCTTTCATTATATCTTTACTGTGTCCTTCTCTGATTATTCCATAAGGATGCAGCTGCGTGTAGTATCATTCAAGCTACAAGATAAGTAGCTTGCCTGAACTACCTTCCCTTGTGTACTGAATCTTGAAATATTGAAGTCATTTCCACTACCAATATACCAATGGTTCCAAACTGGTGCCTCAGGGCTGTGTAAAGAATGAAGATATGTTTTGTTGGTCATTTTGTTTGTCTTGCACATGATTAAAAGGCAATGTTAATGAGCAGGTGTGAAAAGATTAATACCTATCTTCTTACACACAACCTGTATCATACATAGGTATCACACAACATATCTATAGGCATCTGAGTTTGGGATCCTTTAGAGCGGTAATTCCCAATGTAAATTCTATGGAACAGTATTTTGAGAGCACTAAACAAGTATTATTTGAAAAAATCTTTCTGTGATCCACTAGGTTTGAGTGAAACAAAAAAATTTTATGAAGGGTATTTCAGAGGCTTTAAAATACAGCATATTGTTTGAATCTCCACTGCAACATTTCCCAAACTCATTTAGTCATGGAACCCTTTGTCACAGAGGATCTCAAAGGATTAAAGTTCTGTAGAACATACTTCAGACCAGTGGTTGGCAAACTACAGCCTGCAGACCAAATTCAATCCACTACTTGTTTTTGTACTGCTCATGAGTTAAGGAAAGTTTTTCGATATTTAAGTGATTACAAACCAAAGAAGAATAACACTTCATGACATGAATAAAAACAAAAAAGAATAAAAAACAAAGGAGAATAATATTTCATAAAAAATTATGTGAAATTCAAATTTCAGTGTTCATAAGTAAAGTTTTGCTGGAATATGGCCACCCTCATTTAGACGTATTGCCTATGGTTTCTTTCATGCTACAGTGGCAGAGTTGAGCAGTTGAGGAAGAAATCACATGTCCTGTAAAGATGAAAATATTTATAACCTGGCCCTGTATACAGAAAATTTGCCAGCACCTACTTTAGATGACACTGTTAAAAAGGCCTAGCCTCTGAATCTGCAAGATGATAATAACAGTAATATCTTTTTTGGATGAGTACAGGTGTGTTAAAGATAACAGCATGCCATAGCAAATCAATGTTTTCTCATAGAGACACTTTAAAGTCAATATAGACATATAAAATACCCATTTTAATAAATTACAATAAGAATTTCGTTCTGAGAATCACCACAAGTAACTTTCAGACTTTTAAAAATATAGAGAGTTTATATTTGGTAGCTAAATTGTGCAATATTCGGTTATTACAAATTTTACCTGAATCTATTTTCAATGTCCCAGACTTTTTGATCTCAGGAGCCCTTTGCAATCTTAAAAATCATTGAGGACCTCAAAGCTCTTTTATTAATGTGGGCTATACCCATCAATATTTATCAGATTAGAACTAAAAACTGAGAAACTAAAAAATATGTATTTATTACTCATTTAAAAATGACAATAAACCGTTTCATGTTAATATAAATAACAGACATTTTGTTTAAAATAACTATAATTTTCAAAGAGGGTCATTGTTTGACATTATTTTGCAAATCTCCTTAGTTCAATAGGCTAGTTCAGTTCAGTGGGAAACAGTAGATTTTCATCTATTTTGCCATTTAATCTATTATGATATCACACATCATTAGGCCTCTGGAAAACTCCACTGTACACTTGTAAAAGAATGAGAGTGAAAAAGGTAAATAATGTTTTGGAATTATTATGGAAGTATGTTTTACTTTATGTACTCTCTGAAGGGGTCTCAGAGGCACTTTGAAAATTGCTACTTTTTTGTAACTGAGAATGAACAATTAACCTCATATATCACATAGACATACACAAACACACACACACATTTACAGTGGTAAAAATTACTGATGGTCCCCAATTTAGAAGGTAGTATGTTTCAAACAT
Organism: Mesoplodon mirus; assembly: GCF_964341445.2. Taxonomy (NCBI): domain Eukaryota; kingdom Metazoa; phylum Chordata; class Mammalia; order Artiodactyla; family Ziphiidae; genus Mesoplodon; species Mesoplodon mirus. Next base: position 27,915,597 of record NC_138986.1, on the reverse strand, counting down.
TTGTTTGTAAACTACCTGATTACTTGCTAGACCCATTGACTTGCACTAATAATATTTCAGAATCAATCTATTTGTTGTGTTCATGATTGTATGTAAAAATGTATTCAGAGTCCAAGCCTGGCAGACAGGAATGTGACTCCCTTCTTGCTGACTAGCAGTGGTGTTGGAACCTCTATCTCTCCATCACTCCTCAACGGCCAGTGAAATTTGGAATTTCTTCAGCTCCAAGCAGCTAGAAGCAAGAACATGATGCCAAAAGGGACTTAGAGTTTGTGGGAGGTAAAGTGACTTTTCTTTTATGAAGTGCAGGAATTAGTTAAACCTTTTTCCACCTTATTGCTTTTGGGCTTTGGATCACGTCTTATTTTCGTGTTTTCTGCAGAGCAAACTCAATCTCACTGTTTTCTCCCTATGCTCCTGTATTTCTTAAGCTTCTAATAACTCAAATTGGCTTAAAGAAAAGATAATCTTTTTGGCTCACATAAGATCTGGGTATAAAAGGTGGAATTGGCCTTAGACATGTTTCAAGACTTTCTTTCTCTTTTCTCAACTCTACCTTCTCTGTGTTGACATCATCCCTACTTAAACTGGTCCTTCCCATGTGGTGAAAAATATGGCAACCAGAATGCAGTCTTTCCAGAAGGAAAGAGAAGGAGAGAGATTTGCTTTTTGTCAATGCTAATGTCAGTCTCAGATGAAAGGATGCTAACTTTCCAGCCCAGGTCACATGCCCATACCTTAGTGGAAAAAGTGGGGTCCCTGACCGGAAGCACCTGAAGAATCTCATGGAATGCGATAGAGGAGTTGTTAGAGACATACAGGGGAGACAACAAGGAAAAACTTTGTCCTGCACTTCTTGCTTTTAAATGAAATCAAGGACATTCTGAGGTTTTCTAAATGCCTTTGCAATTTTTAAACTGTAATTATTAAATAGCGTTAATTTGGTATACAATCGCTTTGAAGAAAACTGAGAAATAAGATTCAGAACGATAGATAAAATACAGAGGTTTAGAAATCTCACTCTACTCCTAACCTAGCATTCCTCACCTCCAGATAGTCATGGCTTCATGCTCTGGAAAACATGTCTGTTTCTATCTCGATCCTTCCTGAAACCACTGTTCTCTTATGTTCTCTCAATGCAGGAACTATTATACCTTTTTTATTGAGAGGAAAGTTGAGACTCAGTGAGGTTAAATAACTTGTCCAAGGTCTCGGTCAGTAAATGGTAGAATTGAATCTTTCTCACCACAAACTAGTTTTCTTTCCACCATAGGTGCTACCTCTTTATTAAACATCTTGCTAACTGAACAAGACCTAAATTTATTTATTCTTTCACCAAGTATTTATTGACAGGCACTGTTTTGGACACAGAGGATGTACTGTGAGTAAGATAGTTAAGTTTCTGCTTTCATGGAGTTAATGTCCTAGTGGGGGAAACAAAATAAACAAATAAATATATATGATGTTACTTGACAACAAGTACTATAGAGAAAGTGATGGGAAAAGTGTGCTTTTTAATTAGGGTTATTAGCCACAACATCTCTGATGTTCACTCAAGCAGAGACCTGAATGAAGCCAGGAAGCATGCCAGGGAGATACTGGAAGGAGCAGTGCCTCAGACAAGAGAATGGGAAAAACAAAGGCTCTGGAGTGTCAGTGTTCTTGGCATGTTTGCAGGGAACAGCAAAGAGGCTAGGGGCCTGGAACTAATTTTGAGTAGGGGTGGGAACAGTAGGGAATTAGGTCAGAGAAGTAGCCAAAGGACACTTTATCCAGAAAGATCAGAGAGATGGAAACTATTCAATTACGTATTCTTATTTTCTGAAAGAAAAAAAAAAACACAACCTTTTATCATATTAAGGTGTTTGCCTTGAGAAGATGAAAAAAAAGTCTCTCGTCATTTTTGCCATCCATAAATGCCTATTCAAGTTTTATATGTTCCATCATTTACTTATTCATTCTTTCAGTCAACATTTATCAGGCACCCACTGTGCTCTAGACCTGAGCCAGATGTTAGGGCTGTGGAAAAGGAAAAAGGTAGTTTCCTGTCCTCCGGGAGCCATCGTATGTCATATACAAGAGGATGATCAGGTTGACAAGAGCGTTGTAATGACTGTGACAGTGACAGTCATTACTGTCCACGCATTTCTTTCCAGACGGTGGTTTCCACAAGCACTAGCTGGAAGCCTGCCACTTACTGACATGTTGCTACAAATTTTTAAATTAAATGTTCTACAAGAAATGGAATCATTGTGGTAATGGATCCATCTTACTACTGTTTCAGAAGGGTTTAAAAGCATTTAATTTCCATGTCACATCCATTAAAAATGCATGATGTCATATACTCTGGGGAGCAATCCATTTCATAATTTGAAGTAGAACCAACAAAACATGATTCAAAAAGGAAATGAAGGTGAGAAGGTTCAGAATAACATGAAGCAGTGCGCATACACCTATCCTGAACCTTCCTGGGGTTAAGTGACCTGACAGAGAACACAGAGTTTAATGGATGCAAATCAGAGCTCCAGACCACATTCCGTTTTCCTCAGAGAGAGAGAGAAGTGTAAATCAGGATAAAATAAAGTTAATGTGATATGCAGAAAACATTTTTAACATTGGTTTCCTCTGTACTGAAGTGAGGAAAACAGAGCCTAAGGAAGGCCAAGTGAGGGGACTGTGTAATGAGCCGTGGGATTAGAGAGGATGCAGATCTGTGGAGTGGCCTCTGCCTCCGCAGGCAGACGTGCTCCTGGCCAGCTGGCACCCACCCTGCCCAAGGCTCTTTCATGTGCCCGGGCTTCAGAATGAGAGAGGAGAGCTGTGGAAATGCTCTCTCTGTCTCTCCAGTTCCACTCCCCTGCCCTTCCATCTTCTTCCAACGTGTTTACATTTGTACTTACGTATTTCATAGGGATCATGAAAGTTGGTTATGTATTATGGCTACAGAGTACTACATTACATTTTCAAGGGCAGAAAAAGCCTATACGTTAAGCTGCCAAATCAAATCTTTGCCAAAATGGTCCAAGCTAATGAGAAGGTTTGTAAATTACAGGTAAATGGATGAGATGTGGAGAACGAGGGAATCACTGGGGGTCACTGGCATTTCTTTTGCATGATCTTAGTTGAAGTATTTGAGAATTTCAGTCTTTCTGTGTTAATGTATTAAAAATTCCTATAAATTTCAAGCTAGAACCAGGTCAGGTGTTATTTAAGCTAAGGGATCTATTACAATGTTTTGTCCAATACAGTTGGTCAGTAGTCACTTAATGAAAGAAAGAATGTGTATCTACAAAAATAAATAGACAAATATCAAATTTCAGAAGTACGAAGGACAGTTTTACCATTTGAGTCTGCTTCTGGCCCTGCCTCATCCCCACAAAGGGGAAATTCTATTAAATTTAGAATTTTCCACACATTCTGATGTGATTTAATTTTAACTAGTCTTACCACTATGTCAGGTGATTTCCTGACCAATTATTAGACATCAACTGATTTTAATTTCTAAATTGTTTTTTTTTCCCTCTCTCTGCAGTTTTTTGAAGGCTTGTTTTGTATTCATTTGCTTTAGAGTCAAACAACATAAAGAATTTTTAAACTCATAGACCTTTGAGTCTTTAGACTTTTGTAAAGCCATAAAGCCTTTAGTTTCAGAGGTTTTCCCATTTTGCTGCTGAAAGCAAGTGACTTTCAGGATCCCTAGATAAGAAATCCTTAGCAGTGCCTGCTCAGAAAATTAAAGCAGAAGAAGAATCAATTTAATGGTTATAGTTCCACTAATTGGTTAGTCAGAAATAAGGCAAAAGTTAATCAATTTCTTATAATTTCCCCAAGACATATTTTCTATGCATGTTTATTACAAAGCATAAACTATTTTTGTGATGGATCAAAGTTTGATGAAATTTATGTTTTTTTAAAACTAAGTTATTTTTAAATTTCTTAATGACTAAGAGAATAGAAAACATTCAAGTTTTTAAAAAGCAAATTCTCCTCATTACCAAGCCAAAAGCATTGTTGTGAGAGTTAAATTTTAGATGTTGGTAATGGTAATTGCTTGAGCTTTGCTTGCACATCAGTAGCAAATTGTAGTCAGATAGATAAAACTAGACAACAACTTAATTCCTTTTTCTTCAAGTTCCCTTCTATATAATTCTGCTTATCATTAAAAAGAAATGAACCAAATATCTAAATGTATATGAAATTATCCTGTGGTATCTATATTCCCTATTCTCAATAAATTGAGTTGAAAAGAAAAGAAAGCTACCTGTTACATTTTTGAAAAATGCAGTTAGTGAAAACTTTAGTATTGGTTTTTGTGTTTAATTCATTTTTTGGTAGGTTGTTTTCATGGCACTCATTATGAGAAATTTTGTGTGACTGGGAATTTGTGTTAAGAATGGAAGAGCCCCAAAAAACAGAGGGACAGGGAATAAAGGGAACAAGAAAGAAAAAAAAGGACGATGCTTCTGTGTGATGGGTTGTGGAGCTCAGAACAGAATATTGTGGGGTTTACCTCGGCCCCTTGAAGTCAGAATGGCATCCCTAGGGAAAAATGTATCTGAAATGACTCCTGAATAAGGGATAGGAGTTTGCCAGACAGACTAGGGAGAGGATGGGGAGAATGTTACATGCAGGCAGCAGCACTCTTCAAGGCCCGGAAGTGAATGAACTAGCCCACTTAAGGATGTGCAGGTAGTTGGACTCTGAGAATGTCCATGGCCATTGGGAGGTGAGGCTGTAAGGCAAGCTGTGGCAGACCATGGTCCTTCACAAACCATGCCAGGGGCTTTGGAATACATGGTATAGGTGTTATGAGTCATCATGCAGGACATGGGGGCGAAGTGTTTGTGACATAATATATTCATTTTAGAAAGATCATTTCTGAGGTTGTGTAGAATATTGAAGCAGGACTGTCCCAAAGATGAAGAGACCAATAGGTAAGTGTTAGCATAAGCTAAGTTATGATGTGGTAACAAACGATGCTTAAATCTCAGTGGCTCAGTGAAACCAAAGGGTATTACCCACTCGTTCTGTGTGCCCTACACAGGTCTCAGGGTCTCTGTTCCACAACGTCAGTCAGGGACTCAGGCTCTACCATGCTTTGGCTGTACCACCTGGAACACATGGCTTTTTCAATCACTGCAGTGAGGAAACGGGCAGCTAAGCATCATGCAATGGCTCTCTTATGCTTCAGGATGAAAGTGACACATGTCATTTTCCTACAGTCACAACCAGTTACATGGCTCTGCCTGGCCACAGGAGGCTGGGAAATGAAGGAGAGCAGATGGAATGCTCGCCGAGCACCACAGTCTTTGCCACAGTAAGTTCCAATAACAAGATGAAGGCTGCTATGGGATTGGAGAAAAGGCAATCAGCTGTGGGTGGTCTTAAGGTGGTAGAAGCAACAACCAAGGTAATTTGGTGCGGAGGGAGAGAGGAATGGCACAGGATGATTATTGGGTAAGTAATAAGTGGTGCCAGTGTACTCAGCTTCATGAGTAAAACTGGCAGAGGCCCAGATGTGGAGTAGAGAGTAATAAGGTTCATTTTGGCCAGTACTGGTGTCTGTGCAGCCTAATTAAACATGTCCAGTAGTAACTGCAAGTCTGGAGCTCAAAATAGAGTCAGGGCTAGCTCTTGATATTTGTACACAATCAGCAGTTATAGCTAGAGATTGGAAAGAAGCAGCCCGATGATTCTTCTAAAGGAGAGGATATAGAATGAGAATAAATGACATCTAAAAATGTTGCATTATTTATGCAATCTGGATCCAGAGTCATCACTCTCAGATTGATTCAGGAAGTAGAAGGTCAGAATGTCTGCTTAAACAAGGGTATCATTAACTGTGTTTTGATGTATGGTTACAGAGGCCAGAGACACACTGAGAGATTTATTGAGTGCAATATTTATTTGATACCTAAAGAAATAAAGCGAGGCTTCTTATGAACTCTTGTAGAGATTTACTTTAGATAGTGAAGAGCAACTTGACACTACAGATTTTTAGACACTAGAAGAGTTTATTAAATAAAATGGGTCAAAACACTGATGCTACGTCTCTGTGCATGTACATTTTCACACTGTCTTTCTCAGAGGGTCTTCAGGAGATGCTGCAGGATGCAGGGGAGGGTGGAGCAGGGCAACTCACGACTTCCACCTCAGCCTCTACCAGCTCGGCAGTGACTTGTTTCATATCGTAAGATATCATTTGCTAGAGAGTTCCACACTACAAACAAAACAAACAAAAACAAAAACATTTGCCTCTCCAGCTACAATGTTAAGACGGTTGAGGCTTTCATCATTTCTTGTTTGGCTTATTTTATTCTTCTTCCCATTGGTCTCCCTATCTCATCTTCCCTTTATAATCCACCCTCCATACTGCTCCATTGTGATCATTCTCCGATACAAATTCAGTCCTAGCATCTGCTTCTTTCTATATACATGTCATTTATTCCCTTCTTATCACCTTTAGTATAAAGTGAAACTTTACAGAATGGCACTTAGAAAGCACTTCATGGCCAGCCTCTACTTCCCTCTCTCCAGCTCCATTTTCAGCATGTCTTTCTTTGTTACCTGTGCCTCAACCATAACAAACGATTTGCGCTTGCAATGCCCCAAAGGTGTAGAATGCTGTCTGCTTAGCTAATTCAACTTTTCTGATGCAGCTTCAGCATAACCTACTCTTAGAAGTCTCCCTCACCTCCACTAGGTTAGTTAGGAGTCCTCCTCCCAAGCTCCCATAGCAGCAAAATGCATACTTCTCTGACAGCAAATATCCCACACTTTGTGTTACTGGATGTTTTGGTTGTCTCCTCACTGGACCGTGAGCAGTCAGTCACCTTGGGGAAGGGGCTGGCTCATTACCTCAGTTCCCTCAGACCTTGGCCCTGCACTTGTCCCTCAACCTTGTTTTTAACAAGTACATGAATGAATGTTTCACTTTGTGGAAATTATTAAAAGCAATAGATTTTTATCTGCTTGACTCATTTGAAAAGGTTTGGTCAATAAATACAGACGAAATGGCTTCTTCAGGTTTTGTTTGTATTGTTTCGATTTTTTGTTTTTTTAGAATTTAGTAGCCCGTGTAAACATAATATTTGAAAATAACATTTCAGAATATTAGGAGAGACTTTCTGACCCTTTAAAATATAAATAAAAATACAAAATATAGAAAAGTTATAAAACAAGAATTTGGATAGAAAGGTCTTCTTTAATAGAAAATATCACTGCAGCCTACCTGTTTCAAATGTCCTAAAGCATTACTTCTTTTTGTAGTGACCCAGCCACAAATTTAATAGCACCCATTATCTACAAGATAACGTTGACATTCCTTAGACTGGTTTCCAAATCCTCTGTTATTTGACCCCAAGTGACTTTTCCAACCACATTACTCACTGATCTTTGACCCAATTATTTTTGCCTTACTTAGATCTTTCCCCCTCATATTTCTATTTATTCTACTTGATTCTTGCTGGATATTTTCAATCTGATGATTTATATTTTCTTATTTCTGGAAAATTCTTCATCATTACATCTTAGATATTGTCTATCCACTCTTTGTTTATGCCTGTGGAATTTCTGCGAGGGAATTATGAGACTTTCAATGATTCTTGACTTCTTTTTTATATCCTTCATTTTTTATTTTTCTCCAACATGCTAGAGAGATGTTCTGTTCTATCTTTGAATTCATCTTTAAGTATGACTTGTCTTCTGTATAATCAATTTGCTGAAATTTAAAACAAATTTAATGATTATACTTTTACTTGACTTTTTAGAGCTTCTTTCATAACTTCCTGTTTTTAATTTATAGATACAATTCTTCCTTTATAGCTTAAACATTGTAAACATACTTATTGTAAACTCCCTTTCATATTAATCGATTGTTACTAGTTCCTCACGTCCTATGAACTGTCTTTCACGTTGAGTGTCCTGTTTTGTTCTAGGGTTATCGTTTGTGAATTATTTTCAGAGGAATTTATCTTTTCTGGAGATCCAGATAACTACCTTGGGGTGATTTCCACTGGGATATCTATCAGTACTTTCAAGACATTTGTTCTGAATTATTTTGTGTGTTAGGTTTTCAGAGTGCATCGTAATAAGAATCCAGTTCCCACTCCCATGAACATCTCAGTCTTGGGGGTCTAATATCCTTAGAAGACTCCTTTTTCACCCACAGGGTGGGGCAGTTGGCTCATTTCCAGTAGCTACTTTGGGTCTGCAGGCAGAGATGTTCTGGGTTCTTCAAGGTTTGTGCATTGCTTTCTGGGGTTCTGCCAGTTTTGCACAAGGACCAGTTCTGATTCCAGCCATGCACACGTTTTCCTGGGCCAGATTCTGGTCTTGAATGGCCATGAAAACATCACCAGGCTTTGTGACCTGTAATCTGTCTTGTTCCTGTTTCATTGTTCTATTCCCTGTTTCTAGCATGTGGAGATTTCCTATTTTGCTTTTGGGTTCTGCTATATATTTAACATCTAAAAATACCCATTGTCCCTCTTTCTATGTATTTGGAAATGTTGTGTTCAATCGATCTTAGCTGGAAAACTGCCTGCTATTTTTTGACTGTTTAAATGTGTAGTCCTTTTTTTCTACTGTTATCTCTATTTTTTTTTTTTTTTTTTTTTTTTTTTTTTTTTTTGCGTTACACCGGCCTCTCACTGCTGTGGCCTCACCCGTTGCGGAGCACAGGCTCCGGACGCGCAGGCCCAGCGGCCATGGCTCACAGGCCCAGCCGCTCCGCGGCACGTGGGATCCTCCCAGACCGGGGCACGAACCCGCGTCCCCTGCATTGGCAGGCGGACCCCCAACCACTGCGCCACCAGGGAAGCCCTGTTATCTCCATTTTGAATAATCTCTCCAGTTATCTCTGCCTGTTGCAAATTTATTCTAACCTTCCAGGATTTGAGACTTGCTGAAGGTAAACTCTTCAATGCTTTTTTTCCCTCCATGGACCAAATTAACCCCTAATTAGTTCCTTATTTGTACTCCTTTGACATCCATTTGATATTTAATCATATTTTGTTATAATTGTTTTCTGACTATTTGTCTTCTAGTGAGATTATAAAATCTTTGAGATTTGGGACCATTTCTTAAACTTCTTGAATTTCTCCATAGTGATATATATAGAACTGGGCACTCAAATAAATACTTTCTAGTGGTAGAATGACTGAAATAAAAGACACACTATAATAAAAATAATTTTACATAAAATTTTTTTAAAGTTTCATGCATGCAACATATTTTGACTTCTGTCTCCACTGTTTACACAAGATTCACCACCAAAAGTTTAGTTTCCATTTGTCATCATGCATCTGAGCTCCTTTACCCATTTTACCCTCTCCCAACCCCACTTCCACTCTGGTAACCACTAATCTGTTCTCTGTATCTATATATTTATTTTTGTTTGGTTTGGTCATTTATATTTTGGGGGTATTTTTATTCCACATATGAGTAAAATCATACAGTTCTTATCTTTATCCACCTGACATTTCACTTAGCCTGATACCTTCAAGGTCCACCCAGGTTGCAGAAAATTGCAAGGTTTTATCTTTTTTATTGCTGAGTAGTGTTTCATTGTGTGTGTGTATATATATATATACATACATATATATATATATATCACAGCCTCTTTATTAATTCATCCACTATAGGCACTTAGGTTGTTTCTATACCTTGGCTCTTGTAAGTAATTCTGTGATGAACATAGGGGTGCATATATCTTTTCTAATTAGTGTTTTCATATGCATAGGATAAATACCCAGAAGTAGAATAGCTGGATCATATGGTAGTTCTATTCTTAATTTTTTGAGGAATCTCCATAATGGCTGCACCAATTTACATCCCCCCCCACAACAGTATATGAAGGTTCCCTTTTCTCCAACATTTGTTATTTCTTGCCCTTTTTATAATAGCCATTCTAATGGATATGAGGTGATATCTCATTATGGTAATGAAGAAGATACTTGAAAATCATATATCCAATCGTATCCAAAATATATAAAGAACTCATAAAGCTCAGCAACAACAACAGCAAAAAAACAAAGAACCTGATTAAAAAATGTGCAGAGCATCTGAATAGATGTTCTTCTGAAGAAGACACACAGATGGCCAACATACACATGAAAAGATGTTTAACATCACTAATTATTAGGGAAATTTACAGTATTTTAGATTTAATTTAAATGGATCCAAGCATCCAGAAAAACAAGATTGTTTTTTGAATTTTGTTTTCCTTTGTTTTCTGCTTAATCATTTTATTCTGAATTCATGAATTTATAAGGCCAGAGAGATTTCATACAAGTCCTAGGTTACTGAAGGAGAACAGAAAGAACTTATTTCAAGCAGTATAGAATTAATATAATAGATAAAATCTGAAGGGAATGCATTTGTGCCAACAAAAGAAGCTTCCTTAAACCAGTGAGGAAATTTAGCTACTTTTATGGATGTCTGCTTAGAATTTGGTCCTGAGTAAATGAACTAACAACCAGCTGATTCTCAGAGTCACTTTCGCAGAAAACTATTTCTGAGTTCCAGTTCACGGGAAATCAGGAAGTTACGGGATGCAAATTACATTCCAACATGAATCGGCCAATCAAGCCTTGAACACTTTTGAGGTCTTTGGCTTTGCCTGTGAACATGGAAACACCCAAGGGCACCTTCAAATTAAAAATAAACACACTGTTCTAAAGAGTCCTGGATGTGTAATTTGGTAGAAATTTAAAGGATGTCTTTTTATAGTAACAGTCTATAAAGAAAATAAAATTCAGGTGAGGTTAAGACCTTTCCAGTCATAAGTGTATGTAAATGACCTTTAACTCCAAATTCAAACACTCTGGCCATTTCCCAACCCCTACTCTCCCATACTTTATGAGTAAAACACATGGTGCACCTATTGGTACATTAATAAAAACAGTAGCTAACATTTATTATTTAATTTCCTTTGAGAAGTTATGTTCTTATACTTCATGAATGTCTCATTTAATACCTAAATAACCCTATGATGTCACTACACTTGTTATTTCCCATGTGCAGATGTGGAAAACTGAGATTCAAAAAGGTTAATTAACTTACCCAAGTCATAAAGTAGTCTTAAACTACTTTATAAAATTCTTACTCGCCTCCTATTCATGACCCTACATTAGAAGATATATTTGTCCAGGGTTCTCTGGGAGAATTTATATTTTATTGGGATTAGAAGGGAAAACAGCAGTGCTGGTTAACCTGTTGGCATTCTAAACTCAATCCCTTCCTATTGAGTTTAATTATAAAGTTCCTCTAACCCTCTCTTTTTGGAAACTCCATTATCACCATTAAATTAAACTAAATTATTTACCACAATCATTTAATCACCATTATCATTTAATCTTAGATGTAAAAGGATGGGTGCCAACTACTGTCTGAACATGGGCACATCTGATATGAATTAAATGTAAATTAAAAACCAATGACTCCCAAACCCATTGTTAGCTGGCCCATCATAGCTGTATACTTTATGCTTTCTTCATCCCATAATCCAATCCAGCTTGTCTTTTTGCAAGTCTAGATCCTGTTGCTGGCTATCTGGGGGCATGTTACAAATTATCCTGTGTGTCTGGAACCCCTGCTTGCAATATTTTTTCTTGGATCGCTATATGCTAAATATTGACTGGCAAAGAAATAAAGTTTGGAAATGATAACTTCTGAAAAGCTTATATTATAATATTTAGAGCAGATTTATTTAAGGGAAGGATATGGTCAATGCTTTTTTCCCCTGTCTTAATAAAGGACTAGATACTAGATTTCATATTTGTAACTCAGAGAATTTTGAATAAGAAAAGAAAAAACAAATAAGGCTAATATAAATAAACTGCGTTCAATTAAATTATTTTAACTACAGAATATATTACTGGAAAAGGTTTTGAAAACTTCTCTAGAGGTCCTTAAAATTTTTTCACCTGTACTCCTTAAGATGGAATAGTGGGGGATGAACTCACTGCATTTTAAGCTTCCTTCCAACTTTCTGTTGCTGTTATTTATGATTCTACTCCAAATGGAAAATATAGGCCTTTATAATGTGTATTAAGAAAAGAAGCAACCTTCTGATCTCTGTAAATACAAATATGCCATGCTATTGGGAAAATTAAGGATGTTGGGGTCACCAGTACAGTACTCTTTTCAAACTCTTAGGCAATAAAATAAGCAGCACACTAAATTACAACAAAGTTTCTCAACTTTGGATAAAGTAGACTCATCTTGGGGAGCTTATAAAAGTGAAGATTTCTGGATCTTCCTCTTCTACCCTCCCTTCCTGCCTCAAGATTCTGAATTTAATTGCCTTGGGTGAGCCTGATGCACTACATTTTAAAGAATATATAATATATGTTTAGTATACAGCCACTTTAGCAGACAGTTTAATGGTTTCTTACAAAATGAACATAATCTTATAATAACATCTAGCAAACACTCTCTCTGGTATTTACCCAAAGGTATTGAAAACTCATTGTCCACATAAAAACCTGCATATAGATGTTTTAATCATAATTGCCCAAACTTGGAAGCAACCATGATGTTCTTCAGTAGGTGAATGGATAAACTGTGGTACAACCAGACAATGGAATATTATTCAGCTAAAAAGCAATGCGCTATTAAGCCCTAAAAAAAATGGAGGAAACTTACATGCATATTACTAAGTGAAAGAAAAGAACCGAAAATGTTCCAACTATATCACATTCTGGAAAAGACAAAAATACTGTGGAGACAGTAAAAAGATCAGTGGTTGGGGGAGTGGGGGAAGTATGAATAGGCAGAGGCTTTTTAGGGCAGTGAAAATACTATATGATACTGTAATGGTGGATACTTATTGTACATTTGTCCAAACTCATAGAACATACAACACTAAGAATGGACTTTGGGTGATAATGATATGTCAGTGTGGATTCATTAGTTGTAACTAATGTACCCCTCTGGTGGGGGGTTGTTAATAATGGGGGAGACTGCACGTGTCGGGGGGATGGGAAATCTCGGTACCTTCCTCTTAACTTTACTATAGACCTAAAACTGCTCTTAAAAAAAAGTCTTGAGAAAAGAGGTCAAGAGCACTCCCAACCAGCCCCCCTATGGCTGGGCAGTTGAGTTGTGTCTTTCTCCATTTTTACCCACAAGATAGTGAGGAACAGCCTAGTGCTAATTTATTCCTGCCCTGAGCCAGGTTCCCAAGTGGGACTAGAGGAAGGAGTCACATTCAGGACGCTCCATACATAGAGGTCTGACTCACCTGGTAACTGCTTCATCTGCTCGAACCGGAGCTGCAGCTCATTCCACCACTCCGCCTACCCCAGAGCACCCCTCCCCTGCATAGAGCAGCCACCTGCTCACCTCCTTCCTGTTCACGTTGTCCACAGCCTGTGGAGAGAAGGGGGAGAAAGTGCTTGGTAACCACCCTGGATGTGGCCCTGACCTTAGCCCTGGCCTCTAGTCTCATCTTCTGGGCCAACAGAAGGCCACTTGCAAACCAGGTCAGCCTTGTTAGCTGAGAATAATTAGTACCAGGATAAAGGCCCTTAAAAGTGAATCCACTTTTTAAAAACATGGGACAAAATTTCAGAGTAAACTGTAGATTTAAAAAATTTGATTGAGGGTGTACTTTAAAAAATGAAATTGAAATGTACAAAGTTTCTCATATTTAATATTTACACACTGATGATTTGAACAAAGCAGCAAGCATATTTCTTTCAAAGTGGTATGACAGCATAATCAACATCCTTCACCTCATGTTGAATTACACAGCACAAAGAATTCTTTTTGCTAACTGTGAGGGCTTTAATCCATTTTTAAAGAAATGTTTGTACCTTAATCCTTCTTGGTTTTTCTTTTTTACAGTTAACTGGCTTAAGCCTGCCAGATCCTAAGTTGCCAGTGGCTTTGAGTACGTGACGTCCTGGATCCTCCTCAAGACATTACACTTCTCTCTGCAGTCCAGTTATACTGGACTGAATTTGCCTTGACTTATCTGCAAAAATCAGCAAGAGGCATATCTTTTGTGTATAATGACTCAATGGTTAGGATTAGATACTGATGTTAGTGAGGAGAAATGTTTGAAGGGGAACTGATGTTTTTTAAGTGGTCAGTTCATAGTCACTATTTTCACATAATGATGACTTTTGCTTCCCTGCCTAAATATTCAGTATGGATGTTGGGATTTCACAGGCACTATGTGGGCCCAGGGACTGCCTGTGTTACATCACTTACAGCTCTTTACCAAAGGCTCTAAGACCTTGGGGAGTCTATGGACCCCTGCAGGTTTGCCCATCTACTCCAACTTGTCATTTTACAGCTGGGGAAGCTGAACCTGAAGAGAGGGTGGAACTTGTCCAAGGACACACGTAAGAAGTTATCTTTCAAAGGAGCTGTTTATTTAAGAACAACACTTTAGAGTCAGAAAGACGTGGTTCTAATCTCAGCAATCTCTCTGACAAGCTACAACCTTGTGGAAGCTCAGTTTTATCTACAAGGTAGGACTCATAGCAGTAGAGCCCGCATGGTGGGAGTAGAGATGAGTATGGACACAAAACGCTTACCACAGTGCCCACCCATGGTAAGGGCTCAGTGAAGAGTGGCTGCTCTCAAGATGGACCTGGGATCCAGCTCTCTAACCAGAATCCACCATGAGTTGAGATCTTCTGTGACCAATGATCTTAATGGGGTGGCAACCATGGAAATAGCTCTGTGGTGGGAGACCACGCATGACATTATTCAAGTTTTGCAACTAACTGTGTGACCTAGGACCATTCACTTGTTCAACAAATATGTACCTGGTACCTACTGGCAGGTACAATAGTAAAGATTTAAGGGTGGGAGGAGACACAGCCCCTCCCCTCAGTTCTGTACACAGAGATCTGCACTGATGAGAGAGAGAGAGAGAGAAGGGGCATCTTAACAGCAGCATGTGAAGATAGGAAGAGATTACTTCCTGGAGGAGGGAGAGAATAAGCAGAGACCCAAAAGATGGGCACTAAATAGCCTAAAACTAAACTATGCATATAGTAGTCACTAGCTACATGTAGCCACTGAGCACGTGAAAAATGGCTGGTCTGAATTGATACGTGCTGTAAATACCAGATTTCAAAGAATTAGTAACAAAAAAATGTAAAATATCTCAATTTTTATATTGAGTACATGTTAAAGTGATAGTATTTTGGATATGTTAAGTTGAATAAAATGTTATTAAAATTTTTAAATATATACTTTTTAGAAAACATAAGATAAATATAATAGAATAAACTATAATATATACAATATAAATAAAATATATTTATTGTATTAATTCGCTATTTATTTGAGTTTGAAGATCAGTGCTCATGAAGGCCGTTTATTTTGTTGCTTGATAATGCCAGACAAGAAAATTCATGAGAAAGAAATGATTGAGTAAGAAGGATGGGAAAATGAGAACTGATCATCCTCTTCATATGCTCCATCATTGCATGTATGTATTTTGACAAAAATCATAAATAGCTAAAGGTAGTCATTTGCCTCAAATTCCCAATCAGGTTTAAGAAACTTTTTGACTGAATTTTGTAATTCTAATTAGGAGACTGAATATGCAAAGGGAAAATGACCAGGCCCTTATGACGATGGAACTCTGATTACAGTGGTCTTCAGCATTTGCCTAAAATCCCTTGAACCAAGGAATCTGTAGTGGGAAGACTAGAGCAAGAAAGGGAGGAGCCAGGTAGGAGAGATGGTGACCTTTGGAAGGCTGTGTTTCTGAGAATTTAACTAACAATTTTGAAGTTGAGAAGAGGAAATGCTTTTCTGTGGACAGTATAGAGTGCTCAGCTTGATTCCAAATGCTCATTCGTGACATCACTCAAATAATGTGTCCATGTAACATCCACAGTATACTCCAGAGGCAAAGCCCGAGTCTTCACAACAATAGACCTGCTTTATTGATTTTGCTTTAGTCTTAAAAGAAAGGGATTTAAGGTAATTTAATTCTAAAAACATTACTGAGTACCTATTATTTGCAATTCACTGCACTTGGTAATGAACATGAGAGAGATGCAGCTCTTTTCTCTGCCAGTTCTTCAAAGGAAAGAGCATTTCTGTTATAATCAGGTGACAAGATGCCCTGCTAATTGCCAATTCACAATCATTTGTAGTTACAATACAGTGTCATAAAAGGAGTCACAAAACCTTGTGACTTAGTTCACTTTTTCTCTGTAGTTTTATGATATATACTGTAAATGCAAATTAACTTCAAATGAATAAGTCCTGTCTTCTAAAAATCAGGCATAAACAAATACTTCCCATAACTGATATTTGGAATACTTCCACAGTTAATGGATTATTTGAATTCAATAATTAATTATAGTCTCATTATCTAGAAGAATCTGTATCAAAAAAGAAGCTTGTAGATATTTAGGGGGTGGGGGATTAGAGCATATTAACACATTTCCTATATCATTCAAGTACTTTTAATGTAAATTTAAGCATTATCAGATGAACTGAAGCATTGGAAAGAGGAATTTGGGAGCACAAGGGAAGAAGAATAATCTCCTTGGTTCTCAAACTTGGATGTCCTTTGGGATCATTTGGAAAGTTTTTTTTGTTTTTTTTTTTTCCCGGTACGCGGGCCTCTCACTGTTGTGGCCTCTCCCGTTGCGGAGCACAGGCTCCAGACACGCAGGCTCAGTGGCTATGGTTCACGGGCCTAGCTGCTCCGTGGCATATGGGAATCTTCCCAGACAGGGGCACAGAACCCGTGTCCCCTGCATCAGCAGGCGGACTCTCAACCACTGCACCACCAGGGAAGACTTGGAAAGTTTTTTTTAAGTACTGATGCCTGAGTTCAACCCTCCGGGATTCTGATTCAATTGGTCTGCAGTATGGCCCAGGCCAGGTGATGCTAATGCGTAGCAGAGTTTGAGAACATCAATCTAGAATGTAAAATCTAGTTTATTTCATGCCTCCTCCAGACTATGAACCCTTTCCTGATTTCATAGGTTTGTCAAATAGTTTTGTGATGTTAACTTGGTTTCCCAAGTAGGTATTCCTTCTGGAAAGAGATAGTCCTCATTGTAAATGATTAATTGACTTTCAAGTCAAATTAGTCTTTGGTTAGTCGACCCATGAGAGGTAGTGTCCTTCTCCTTTTGCACGCCTCAAGCTGATCAGCATCGGGTAAGCATATCCTCATCAAGATTCCAGACTTACAGTGCTAGCAGGCCAACCCTTGAAACAAAAATAGAGAACAGTCACATTGAGACCATTACAGTTTTTCAATATACTTCCCCCAAATTATTACATGCTTGTTTCTTACATCTGCTTAATCATGCCCTTGGACCAGTGGTTCTCAATCCTGGCTGCACATTAAAATCACCTGGGATATTTTAGGACTCCTGACGCCTGGGCCACACCACAGACCACAAGCGTGGGCTTGGGTATTACAACCATCACATGCAATGAGGTAGGTAATATTCTTACACTTCCATATCACAGGTAAGGAACTGAGATACAGAGTAACTTTCCCGGGATCACACAGCTAATAAGTGGCAGAGCTGGAATTTGAACTCAAGCAGCTTGACTCGAGGTTCATTCTTTGCCAATAATCAAGACTTATTTTCACAAATATTCATCTGATGAAGCTTTTGAGAAATTTCTACTATGGGCAGACTGGAGTTTGATGTTGCAAGTTTCATGTGTGCTTCTTGGCTTATTCTTCATATTTTATTCAGGGTATTTGCTCTATTTCTACTGCACTGAAGAAGCCATTAATAAGAGATGCTACAGCTGCTTTCTTAATATCAACCCACGTTTTCAAAATTTCTTTGAGTTGTGCATGTTAGATACCTTAAGTCCATCAAAGTTGTATGTGAAAACAAGAAAAGAGTCTCCATGCCCCTTCCCAAATCTTTGTCAGTGTCATGTGTGAAAATCCTTTTAATTTCCTTTATTAGTTTAGTGTGTCCTTAATTTAGTATTAAAAATCCAGATTTCTTCCAGCTTTTGGCCATTGTCCCATTTCAAACTTTTAAAAGCAAATTACTCAGAGTTTTACAGCAGTAACTATGTGAATAGGACAAATACATCTCAGCCTTTGGCAAGCAGCCTTGAGAATTGCAATAGTTTCATACTGTGGATTTCAATCAATGTAACAAACTTATGGGGCACCATCTATGTATAGTGAATCAATTTTAGATTTTAAGAGTTCCTTGTTTCACATTTTGTGGCAAACAAATCCCTCCAGACTCTTGTTAAAAAATGCAAAAATGTGATTTAGGAGGTGGGAGGTGAGATGCTGGACATCGTATTTCTAACAAGATCCCAAGTGATGTAGGCTGCTGGCCTGTGAACTACATTTTGAGTAGCATGGATACTGTGCTGGTAAACTGGCTGTTCAAAGGAGGAAAACAAGCCTTGATTTGTAGCATTTGCTAATTTCCATGATATAAATCCTCCCACAATGGCCAAGTTCAAGCTCCTAACATGATGTCACTGAAAACTGAGCTGGGAAGAGACTGCGCAGCATAATGCACACAGTGGGCTCTCCCAAGCAGACACAGCCTGGCTTCAGCACACCATTGGATCTATGCGATTTTAAGCACACCCTATTTCAAGATTCAAAATAGCAAATGATGCTGTTCCACTCTGAAAAGAATTTTAATAAGGTTAGGGAGACAAAGAACATTATAGGGAAAATGATCAGAGAGTGGTTAAAAAGGGCTGAGAATCAATTCAAAGTAATGTAGTTCCAAGATTATATAGACTGAATACACATCTATTCAGGGTACGTTTAAAAAGTTAAAATCCTCTTGGGGCCAATAATAGAAACTTTGAGGGCGATTTGAACCAGGTTTTGATGGTGGCAGCTTCCGATGAATGGGAAAGAAGAACATTCACAGAAAAGGAAGTAGGGTAAGAACCAGCAAAATGTCTGAATCAAACGAGATGGAGGAAAACCTTGGCATTACTAAAGAGTTGGGAGCAGGCTGGTGGTTGTTCCAGGAGCAGAACAAAGGCATCCTGCTTTCACAGATGTTTTATTCTTTGGCATGATTGGGGAATAAAATATTCAGATTAATCAAACATTCCAGTTAAGAGAGTTGACATAGGTACCAGAAAGAGATACAAATATTTAAAGTAATAAAATACACTGAAGTATGCAGAACCTAATTTCTTTGTTCTTTAATGGAGAAAAGACTTCTAGAGCTGTCATTTCTCAGAGCCATCGCTTTGAGCACCTTTGGTACCTATTCTGGTAGAGTCAGGGATGGAGCCTGGAAGTTCCCGTTCCCAGGGTGCTGTAAGAAGGGTGTGCTTTGAAGCCTTTTCCCAGGGCTGTGGTGTGAGAGCATCCTAGGCAACCCTATCCCATGGAGAGAATTGCTAGTTGGGAAAAACACTCTCCCTTAAAATGTATTGAGTCTTTAGGAGTTCAACCTCAGTTTCTTCATCTGTAAAATGGGTCTAATAATACCTATCTTATATGGCCTTCGTAAGGATTAAGTGGAACCTGGTCAAGACATGTTAGTGCTCAGGTTTCTACAGTCCCAGTTCAACTTTGAGAGAACCTATGTCCAACTGTGATCTATGTTGGAATGTTTAGGGACCTTCTTAGAGGGCTGCGTCCTTCTTAGAGGGCTACCCCTAGACCTTCTGACTCCTGCTTTATGAGCCAACCAAATGTGAGAATGCCTTTTTACTTTTCTGAGAGCTTAACACAGATTTATTTTGAAAATAATTATCCTTTTCTTTTCTGTGTCTTGGAATAAATGTGCTATTTCATTTTCTTAATTTGTGCTATGTTAAGAACCAGAAGAGGGAACTTAAGGTCAGTCAGCCTCTCAGGTTGAGAAACTCTTAAGCTATAAGCTCCAGAATCTTCTCTTTGTCTGTGATTCCAAACTGGCTTGTGGGGAAAAGTGATATAACCATGAGATCACTGTGTTCTTTTAGATGATTTCCTGTTTCCTGTGTATTTAAATACACAGGGAATAATCCCACTATTAAAATGAGACCCTGTATGTGTGTATGGGCAGAAGTTCAATGAAAAAGAAAGAAAAATATGCTTGCTGAATACCAGATGTAGACTGCATAAATCCTGTCAGAACAAGTGGGGAATAGCTTTATGGCTGACTTGCAAGAAACCTAAGGGAACTGGGAAGTCAGATAGGCATGTGTCAAACAGACTTATTTAAATCATCCGCTTCCTCAGCAAAATAAAAGTTTGAAAGGGTTCTGTTTTCTTTTGTGGTTTGAAATTACAGTTGTACGCCTCAGAGGTCCCGCTTGATGGAGGGCTTTCAAGCAAAGAAGTCACACTACCAAGTTCAGGCTCTTGGCAACACTGGGATCACCCAGGGCCTCTGACCGAAATCTCCAACCTTGCCCTGTTTGTACTTTCTGCTCTTTGTCATCTTAGGAACAAATTGTAGTGCAGCTGACCACTGCTTCAGGGCCCTCCAGCTTGTCATAGCTAAAAGACCTTTGCAGCTGGAAGAGAATGGTGCCCACTGGCTTACATTGCAGACCAGGCTTCAGCTGGTATACTGTCCATCAAGTCCTTAGCCCTACACACTTGCAAACTAGGCAACTCTGTTGCCTAGCCTCTTCCTGTCCACAGTTCATATACTGATGAGCCTATAGACCATCAGTTTGTGTTAAGACAAACAAACCTGATTTAAAAACTAGTAACCTATGTATGCTTGGTGACAAGATTCATACTACTCTGTAGTGAGAGAGAAAACTGGACACCAGTCATTTTCAGGTATGACCTCCTGACAGGTAAGTCCTTCAGGAGGCTACCTTATAGTTTCGTAAGTTATTGGTGTGAATAGATGCAAAGCAAAGGTACCTAGGTATTAACCATTTTCTTTAAGCGACGGTAGCTCCCTAAATTCTTTTTCTCTGGATATTTCTGTTTTGAAATACCCTGTTAATGGCTATACTCGGTAGGAAAAAAAATTATGGTGCTGTGAAAAGACCATGGGCTTTGTAGTCAAACAGACCTACTCTGCTACTTAGTATTATTGTTACCATTACCTTTCCAACTCCACTATTTACTAATGTGTGAGCATAACATGTGATTGTACCTCTCTGAGCCTCAGTTTCCTTTCTGCTGAGATTATATATGTAAAAAGCATTTCTCTAAAACCTAGTACAGTATCTCAGTGTCTGCTACTTTGGGAAACCGATTCTTACTCTTCACCATCCATCCATGCATCCTTTTACTAAATGCCTACTGAACACTTCAAGTGCCAGCCACTGTTTCTGTCAGAAGCGCTGTTACCGAGCCAGGTTTGTTTTGCCCTGCAAACCAAAATGCTAAGATGCCGAGGTTTGCAGCAAAGAGAGGGTTTATTTGCAGGGCAGCCAAGTGAGGAGAGGGGAGAATAAGTCTCATATCTGCCCCCACAGGCAAGGGGCTCAGGGTTTATATGAGATAAAAAATAAAGAAGCAGGGCAGTCTGAGCGGGGGGAAGCATAGGGGTGTGGGGGGCATAGGGAGCATGTGGGGCGTGGTCACGGTGCAGGGCGTGTGGGCGTGTGGGGCGTGGTCACGGTGCAGGGCGTGGGGGCGTGTGGGGCGTGGTCACGGTGCAGGGCGCGGGAGCGGCGACTGGAGAAAGGTGGGAAAGCGTCCTGCACAGAGGTAACAAAACCATAGGCCTCTGCAAAGACAGTGCCGGCGCTCAGCACCATTTGAGGGTGGACTTTTCAGCCCTCTGACATCAGAAGTCACTGAGCCGAAGCTCAAGCTCACGTGCGCCCAGGTGGAGGAGGGTCGGTGGTCCTTGACAGTTTTAACCAGCTCAGCTGAAACTAGACACAGCTGATTCCCAAGTTCCTGGAAAACAACTCGGGCAAACGTGTTACTGTTTAGGCTTCGTGCCACTTGAAGGACATGCAGGTTTTGTAGAGCTCCTTGATTACCGAAGGCAGGTGAAATGGATTTGACTGAGACTTACCCTCCGTTTCAGAGCTATGAACAAAAGAGTAAGATGTGAGCTTTGACCTTAGGAAGCCGTCTCAGTGTCTAACATGGAGGCAGGTATGTATTTGAAGGTATGCACCAGGCACAAAGCCCATAATGTTTGGCCCTTTCAGGCCAGAGTGTGAAGTGTCAAGAAAGCCTTAACTGAGGACACGACTTGGAAGCTGAGCCTTGAGGAATAAGCGAGAGTTCCCCAGCTAAACGAAGTGGGGGATGGGAGGGGTGGCGATGATGGCAGGGGTGAACATTTCAGAAAGTCCAGAGCGTGTAAAGGCCGAGAGACAGGAGAACATGGCGCTCCTCGAGCATTGGAAACCGTTCTGTGTGTAAGAGCATAGGGCCTGGTGGGAATGCGAGGGCGTGAATGTCAAGAAGATGAGTCAGAAGCTGTCAGAGGCCTGAGGAGACACGCAGAGGCTAAGACTTTTTGGCTCGTGAGCAATGGTGAGCTCTGGAAACTTTGTGAACAGATGCATGCAGATCACTATCCTGCTGATAGGACCTTACTACCGCAGAAGTGCTTATTAACTAGCTATGCATAGTTATTTTTTATTCCTCTTGATGATATTTGGAAATATGCCTAATGTGAAAAAATCATTGAAATGATCAACCAACATGTAGACACACTTTGGCTTCTCCCTAACACTTTTTTCTGGGAGGTGGTGGGAGTGATAGCTTACATAATTCCGTGCTCTTGTTTTGCTGTTCAACCGTTTTGTTAAAAGAGAATGTGTACTCTTCATGTTCCCTTTTATTCTCCTTCCCCTCTTCTTCCTCTTTTTCAAAAATACCTTTTTTTCCCAAACAAAACTGAAGCACTGGTGCATTTTTTCCTGTTGTCTCAATAGGGGAAAATGACTAAGTTTTGATCCTTCCAGCCTCTGTGTGGAGGGATCACTAGATCCAGTTTCAGTTTGGCGGGGATTGAGGTAATGGGAGTGATGTCGAGTACAAAACACGCTGGGAACTCAGTCACAGGACTGTTGTAGATGGGGAGGGGGGTGGGGAGAAACCCCGATTTGGGGGTTCAAGAGCTGGATTACTCTCAGAGTCTGGGCCTCTGCTACTTTGCAGCTCAAAGCAGGATGTCCCAAGAGCATAATAAGCACGGACATTAGAACCAGCCTGATAGGAGGGAGAAATGTCCAGGAGAGGGGTGCCAGATGTATAGACGTAGGCATGATCTTCTTGGTTTATTAAATCAGTTCCCAACCATGCAGGTAAGGGTTTGAAGCAAGATTGGTGGTCTTGGTAGTGATGCGTCAATAGTATATGTTAGACCCAGAAACTAGGTGAGAGCCCTGTAAGCACGGTGGCAGTTTGGTACCTACGTGGGTACAGCCTCATCTCTGGCATTCTAGATATGGGCTCTATGAGCAGAACAGTGTGATTTCAAACTTCACTGGATGGTAGGAACAAGGGTGCTGGTTTCCTTCCCCTGTCAGGTAAAATAGCAGCTGGGCCAAAGGACAAACTATGATGTGTGAGTCTCAGCAGAAATAATGCCTGGACAGTGTTGTTTTTCTGGTGGTAAGCAAACTGAAGAAATAGAAGTGTGCGTGCGAAGGGAATGAATGTACAGTTCCATGCTTTCCTGTGTGTTTAGGAATTGCCCTTAGTAGTGTGAAATGCATTTCTTTCAGTTTTGAACTTCCAAAAGGCTTCTTCTATAACCTTTTAAAAGTGCAGTTCCACTGAGAGACAAAGAAATTTTCAGAATTACTATAACCAGATCATGGGGAGAGGGAGAGAGGGAGGGTGAGGAGAGGAGGGGAGGGGGAGGGGAGAATATGAAGGCCTTATAAGGCAAAGTATTGACTGCTGCATACTCTATTGACTGTGAAGCCCAGAATGTGTACAGGGAAATTTAGTGGAACAGAATTTACATATTTGTAACAAAGTGCAGTTTAGAAAAAAATAGCTAAATAGGCGAGCATCTGTTTTCTTTGTTGATGTAGTAATATTACATAAGCCCTGAATTTTCCCACATTTCTAGCTCTTATCTAAGAGTGCATACCACCTGGGTTGGGAGGAGGAAGATGAAATGAAATTAGAGAAGTAAATGGTTGGAAGTATCCTGAAAGAAACCACCTAGATTTGTTGAAGTCAGCAGGTTCCAAGACAAGTTATTATGTAGTAATTTGAAGATCGCGTAAGGAATGTTCTGACATGTTTTTTTCCCTCATGTTTTTTCCCTCTTCTGCCAGAACCTATAGTGATTATATCACCTCTCCTGACCTCTTCTTTTTCTCCCACTTGTTGTTCTAGAGGCTACCTGAGTTCATTGTCCCTGGAGATGGACCAAACAGAAGGGCAAGCAGTGTGGTGAGTTTAAAGACACATCTATTCTCTGGGAAGCAGAAGGGAGGGCAGGAGATATGTATATTAGCTATCCGTTGCAGCATGACAATCATACCAACATTTAGCAGCTTCAACCAACAAGCATTTATTATCTCACACAGTCCCTGAGAATCAGGAATCCAAGAATGGCTTAGTTGGCTGGCTCTGACTCAGGGTCCCTTATGGAATTGCAGTTAAGTTGTCTACTGAGGCCACAGTCATGTGAAGCTGGGACTGATGGCTCCACTTCTAAAATGGCTTACTTATACAGCTGTTGGCTGGAGGCCTCAGTTCCTCGCCCGTGAAACTCTCCTCAAGCCATGGAACTGGTTTCCCCAGAGCAGGTGACTCATGAGAGAGAGACTAAGACAGAAGCTGCACTGTTTGTTATGACCTAGCCTTGGAAGTGATGCAGCATCACTTCCACCATATTCTGAAAGTCACCAGCAAGTCACTAAGTCCATCCACACTCAAAGGGAGGGGAAGTAAGCTCCCCCTCTTGAAAGGATATCAAAGACTTTATGGGCAAGTTTTAAAACTAGTAAGTACTGGTTAATATAAAATGGATAAACAACAAGGTACTACTATATAGCACAGGGAACTATATTCAATATCCTGTGATAAACCATAATGGAAAAGAATATGGAAAAGAATATATATGTGTATAACTGAATCACTTTGCTGTGTAGCAGAAATTAGCACAACATTGTAAATCAACTATACTTCACTAAAAAAAATAAAACTAGTACAATATGTATAGTCCAGCTTCACAAGGTGTAGGCCATGGGGCTGGGACAAACTTATACATAATGTCTCATTCTGCGAACACCAGCCTCATCTGTAAGAAAAGACTAGACTTCATGGGTCATCACAGCCAAATAGGAAAAGGGCTTGTTGAAGAAAACTTATCAAGGATGTTACTTCACTTGTCCATTTATTCTAGGCTCCAGGATTATAGTTAAAAATTGTATGTCTTACATGATTCGGGTATCTCTGTTCAATAACAAGTGAACAGATTTTATCCAAGTTTTGGAATAGGTAATACACACATGGTGCAAAATATGAAAGATACAAAAGTATGTGGTTGAAAAGTAAGATTCACTCTTTTTCCTGGAAGCCAATTTGCTCCCACTATGAAAATATGAGTACCTGTTTCTCCAAACCCTTTGCAATACAATAGATTATCCACTATGATATTTGCCAATTTTGTATGTACAAAATGGTCTGCAGGTGTACTATTTCTCTTATTGTAAATGAGGTTGGGCCTCTTTATACATGCTTAAAATCATCTGCATTTACTTTACTATGGACTACTTATTCTTAATTTTTGCCCACTTTTATATTGGGCTTGTCTTTTTTTCTCTTTATTTATTATTGGAAGTTCTTTAGAGATTAAAGAAATTAGCTCTTTCCTGGAATGTGTTTTTTACTAATCATGTGTTTTTTGACTTTTTAATGTTTTCTCTCTTTGTTTATGGCCATGTAGTACTTTAAAATATATATATATATATATATTTTAAGAAGATGTTGGGGGTAGGAGTTTATTTATTTCTGCTGTGTTGGGTCGTCGTTTCTGTGTGAGGGCTTTCTCTAGTTGTGGCAAGCGGGGCCACTCTTTATCGCGGTGCGTGGGCCCCTTACTATTGTGGCCTCTCTTGTTGCAGAGCACAGGCTCCAGACGCGCAGGCTCAGTAGTTGTGGCTCACGGACCTAGTTGCTCCGCAGCATGTGGGATCCTCCCAGACCAGGGCCCGAACCCATGTCCCCTGCATTGGCAGGCAGATTCTCAACCACTGTGCCACCAGGGAAGCCCCAAAATATATTTTTTTATATGGTCACATTCATCGGTTTTTTTTTTTTTCACTTACAGCTTCTGGGTTTGTGTCATTCTTAGATATTCTTCCCACTCTAAGGTTATTAAGAATTCTGTGGTTTCCTTGAGTACTATTATGGCTTAATTTTTTGCATTTTAATTTTGGTTGAATTGGTTCTTTTAATGCTTTACACTCTACTAACATGTAAATGCTGTGTAAAACACTAAATTTGTGTCCATTTCATTTCTGGTTCAGATAGTTCTATTTTATTCTCAGTTTTCTCGTTTGTAAAATAGGGATAGCAAGAATTACTGAGTACCATCTATGGCTTTTGGTGGGAAGAGACCACCTTCTGGACTGAAAACTAAACCAGAATTTTCTTCCTCATTACTTAGAAGCCTTCATTTCATGATTATGTTTTCTGTCCCAGTGGGAGAATTAAGACTAACATGGATTACAAGATAGTTTGCTTTAGTAAGACAAACCCAAATACAAATTAACCATTTCATATGTGCTTACACTGGGGCGCCTGCTTTCATTTATAATGTTTACTTGAATTATTTTCAGTAATACACATCCACAGCTATCACTGTGGAAATAATTTTGGCGACCTATAAAACAGAATTGGAAAGTGTCTTATATTATGAATGTTAGAGACAAAATGTTAGTTTGAGTTGGTTATTTGGAAATCAAAATGATATTTCACTGAAACAATATTTTAAATCTTGGTTAGGTTCTTGGGACTTATCACAAGTTACAGATTTATGTTTTATATGATTCTGGATAGGAGGAACTTTGCTATAAATTACACATAACGATATTTTATAATACTGTTTCTCTGGCAAAGTACCTCTGAGGGTGACCTCAGGAAACTCAAAATACATCTTCCCCAGCCCTAGCAGCAGAAGTGAGGCTCCTTGGTGGAGGTAAGAGCTATTCGGAAATAATTATAGATTCCAGAAAGGACATTCTGGTCGGGAGAATACATCTTTATATTTGTATTAGAAAAAGTAATTTTGTAATATTTGACAGTTGTCCTGAATGGGATACCCAGAGAAATTATGTCTTCAGTGTAGAATTTCAGAGGTGTACCATTTTTTTCTCTCAGCACATGGCCATAAGGAGCCTTCTTGAGTACAGCCTGTGAGGCTGGGATCTGGAACTTGGTCAACCATATAAGGCAAGGAGGTAGAGGGAAGGTGGTGGAGAGGGTGGACCTAGCTTTGGAATGTGGAAACTGTGGACGTCGCTTAGTAGAATACAGTGTGGTAAAGGGTACAGAGAAAGTAATAACGTGTTGAGAGTGAAATATGAAGTGAAAGGGTCACCTTTCTAAAAAACTGAATTGCACAGAAAGGGGGCTAAGAAATTTACATAGGCAAGCTATTAGTGTTAGGGATGTTTGCAAGCGTGAAGCAGGGTCTCAGCCACCAAGGTAGGTTTCAAGCGAAGGAAGGTCCTAGGAAAGATAAGGCAGGAGGCGGATCTCCAAGATAAGACTGTCATGCACAGAAATAAGATAGCAGTGCATCTTATTGCTATCTAAGCTTATCCTGTTTTGCTAAACAGGAAAAATCTGTTTATCGGTACTAAAGCCTAAGACCAGCTAGAAGGGTGAAATGATGTTGAGCCCTATGCTGCTGGTTTGGAGGTAGTTAATCCCCAGAGTCTAAGGTTAGGACCTATCATGGGAACTGGGATGAAGCAGAAGTGGAAGGTAAGAACGAAGGAGGTCTAACTGTTGGGCAAGGAGGGAACAGAGGCCGGGGGTAAAAGAGACAGTTTTCCACCAGTGAGAAAGTGGCTGTTATTCCCAGAACTATCTATACAGATGCCTTTTGTTTAGTATCAAATATATATTTATTATATAGTATCATTTCTAATACTACCAGATAGGATGGAGAGCCCTCACTGATCCCTTGGGGAATGCTCTGGAAGGGCTACTTTACTAGTAGGCTAAATTATTTCTGCAGTAAATGTTCCTTTACAGCTGCCCAAACAAAACTTAAAAACAAGCCTCAAAATGATCTAAGTACATATATTGGAAAAGAGTAACTATCAACAAAAAAGGATATAAAATTTATTAGGGTCTAAGTTTATTAGAGTCTCTATCATAAGAAACTAGAAAAAGAATAAAAATTAAACCTAAATTAAGTAGAAGGGAAATAATTTAAAAAGGTAAAAGCAGAAATCAAACTACAAATAACAAACATTGAGAAAACTCAAGTAACCCAAAGCCCGGTCTTTGGCAACATGTCTAACTAAGTTGATGAAGGAAAAAGAGGGAAGACACAAATTATCAATATCAGGAATTAAAGAAGGAACATAACCATAGACCCTACAGACTTTAACTGGATAATAAGGGAATATTATTAAAAATTTTATGACAGTAAAGTTGGATCATTGTTGAAAGCACCCTGTAGTGGCAGTAGCCAACCAAGAAAAAACAAAATAACAACAACAAAGCATTTATTGAGTAATTTTATGTGGCAGGTCCTGGCTAGGCAAGGTAGAAACAAACAAAGACCAACCAAATGAGGAAAGCAAAGGTTATTATATTCAGAGCCTGCT
Source organism: Mesoplodon mirus (assembly GCF_964341445.2). Lineage (NCBI taxonomy): Eukaryota > Metazoa > Chordata > Mammalia > Artiodactyla > Ziphiidae > Mesoplodon > Mesoplodon mirus. Next base: position 27,886,908 of record NC_138986.1, on the reverse strand, counting down.
ATACCAAGAGAGTTAGTCACTATCAATTGCATTTTGACAGACACTCTAAGACAAGCAGAAGAGTAGGAAAGCTTTATAATGGAAAAAAAAAAAAAGGAAGTCTTCAGGCATATCCTAATTGGAGGCTGTTGGCATGGGGAAGCTATAGGCTGACCAGCTAGAAGCAAAGCATTCTATGTGATTAATTAGGGTTGAAAGTTTGACTTACTCTGGTTTATCCTAAGTTGGAAGTGGGGACAGAAATTAAGGAAACTGTCAGTTATTAATCAAGTCCTGGACATCTGGGGCTGGTTGCTAGAGAAGTAATTGTTTAGCTTCCTGGATTGTTACTAGAGGTAGCTGTCTGATGTCCTACAAGTCTGATGTATAGTAAGCTGGCTTTCTGGACTACTTATTGAGAATAAGGGGGTTGATTTTCTGGCCAGGTTGCAAGTCAAAGTTCTGTTTTCACATACGGTCTGGCCATCATCTGTTTGTATATTCAGTCCCTTAGTAATAAATGATATAGTGATACACTCTTCATTCTGAGAGTATAATGAAAAGAGTGATTCAGTCCTCCTGGGAACATCTGAGAAGGTTTCACAGTGAAGGCAATATTTGAGATGAATCTTGAAGTCTAAGGCAAAGGGAATATGAAAAGAAATTGCTACCAGAGATTACAACATTTGCAAAGAAACAAGCAGGCGAGTTTGTGTTGTGTTCAGGAAGCAGTGACCTTCTAGAGAAGCTTGAGCATAGGCGGGTGTGGGAGCAGAAGAGGAGCCAGGAAAGAAAGGTTGGAACCAAAATGTAATGGACTTTGAATGCTGTGCTAAGACATAACCTTATGGACTCCAGGGGAGGGAGGAATGGTTTCTAGCCCAAACTTATTAGATTTGTGTTTTAGGAAGATAATTTTTGTAACAGTAGAAAATATGCATTGGGTGTGTCAGGAAACTGGAAGCTTGCACGCAAGCTAGGACAGTATTTTCTAAATTTAAGGAAGTGGTGGTGAAGGCCTTGATCTGGGCCGGGACAGTAGGGATGCAGCAGAGGGCAGCTAATAGAGATGACCAGGGCAGCATCTTGGACACAGAGCGAGGGCTCCATAAATGTTATGTTTCTGAATGAATAAATGGAATATCTAGGAAGTGGAATGAATTGGGCTTGATGGCTGATGGGATATTATAACTTAAGGATAGAAAAGACTCAAGAACTATTAAAGTTTTCAGCTTCATGACTGATTGTACAGCAACGCATAGGCCAAAGCATGAAAAATAGGGAGTGTGGCAGTTTATGGGTGAGGATGTCAAGTTCAACTCTGGGCATGTCTCTGGGGCTTATAAAGTTGGAGTGGTACCTAGCATTATGGAGGTTCCTTAAAAAACTAAAAATAGAACTACCATATGAGCCAGCAATCCCATTGCTGGGCATACATACTGAGAAAACCATAATTCAGAAAGAGACATGTACCACAATGTTCATTGCAGCTCTATTTACAATAGCCAGGGCATGGAAGCAACTTAAATGCCCATCAACAGACGAATGGATAAAGAAGATGTGGCATACGTATACAATGGAATATTACTCAGCCATAAAAAGGACCGAAGTTGAGTTATTTGCAATGAGGTGGATGGACCTAGAGTTAGAGTGAAGTAAGTCAGAAAGAGAAAAACAAATACCATATGCTAACGCACATATATGGAATCTCAAAAAACGGTACTGATAAACCGAATGGCAGGGAAGGAGTAAAGACGCAGATGTAGAGAATGGACTTGAGGACACAGGGGTGGAAGGGGAAGCTGGGATGAAGTGAGAGAGTAGCATTGACATATATACATTACCAAATGTCAAATGGATGGCTAGTGGGAAGCTGCTGCATAGCACAGGGAGATCAGCTTGATGCTTTGTGACGACCAAGAGGGCTGGGATAGGGAGGGTGGGAGGGAGGCTCAAGAGGGAGGGGATATGGAAATATATGTATACATACAGCTGATTCACTTTGTTGTACAGCAGAAACTAACACAACATTGTAAAGCAATTATACTCCAGTAAAGATATAAAAAAAATAAAGTTGTAGTGGTTTTGGCAGTGTGGTGTGAAGGCAGGGTCTGGGGGTCACTGGTAGCACATAAGGAGTTGTTGGAATCATGTGAAGGGATATGATTGGTCAGAAAGAACTTTTAAAGCCAGGAATGGAGTCCAGTCTTTGAATACACTGATTTTTAAACAGTAGACAGAAGAGAAGAGGAAGCAGCAGTGTTTGTCAACTAAAAACTGTTCCTGTTTTAAAACTGTTAAAAATTTACCCTTCTTTGGAATATCCCCTTTAGATTTCTCAATTCCCAGTTTAGCCATTCATCTACTTGGAGGGTAGGGAGATGAACAGAGCACTTTTGAGAAAAACTGCAGAAATCAGGTTGTGTGGAATGTATAGAATTCTGTGGATCAGACTCTTTGAAGCATGGACTACATGTAGGTGAATGACCTTGTGGCATGAGGGGACCTGAGTTGGAACCCAGACTCACCTAATTTCTGTGACCTTGACCATGCAACTTCTTTGAGGTACATATTGAGGTTAATTATTTCCACCTTAAAGAATTTTTGTGATTAAATGAGATAATTCTATATTATATATATATATCGTACCATATATATGTCTATGTGCATATATATATATATATATATATATGGTACCCAGTGGTCTCTAGCACACAGTTTGTGCTCAGTAAATAGAAGTTGTTATCATGAAAAGAGCTAGAAGAGTGACACACAATTTTACCACATACAAATGGTTTATATTGCAAAGATAATCATGTGGACTTAATTTTTTCCCCTTAGTTCTTCTCCACTTAAGAAAAAAGTATTTTGCTTCAATAAAATCAATTTTGGTTTTTGTAGAGAAGAAGTTTTTAAAACTTTCAAAATGACATTTTATTATTTCTTTGCTTCAACATACATGCTTATCATTATTCAAAATTATTCTTAGAATTACCTCCTATTATGGCACTTCTAGGTAACAAGCATTTATAGGGTGCCTACCACATGTCAGTTACTGTGCTTGGCATGAGAATCCGAAGATAAATAAGGCTGCTTCTCTTGAGAAATTCATTCACTCGATAAAATGTTTATTTAGCACCTATCAAAGGGCAGAGGCTTGTCTTGGTGGTGGAAACATGGCGGAGAATAAAAGCACTGAGACTCTGAGCTTTTCCAGGCTATGTTTAAGTGAAGGGAAAGGCCAGGGAATAATAAACAGATAAAGAAGGTAAACGTAGATGGTATTTAATGAAGAAAAGAACAAAGAAATAATAGGTAGAGATCTTATTTGTAAAGCAGAAAGGGAGACACAGACATAGAGAACAAACTTATGGATACCAAGGGGGAAAGGCGGAGGTGGGATGATTTAGGAGAGTGGGATTGACATATATACACTACTATGTATAAAGTAGATAACTAATGAGAAGCTACTGTATAGCACAGGGAACTCTACTCGGTGCTCTGTGGTGACCTACATGGGAAGGAAATTCAAAAGAGAGGGGATATATGTTTACATATGGCTGATTCACTTTGCTGTACAGCAGAAACTGACACAGCAGTGTAAAGCAACTATACTTCAATAAAAAAAGAAAAGAAAAGAAAAGAAAATAATAGGTAGGGAGTGACTGGACAAGACCAGCACGTGTGGCCCGGTGAGCCCTCTGGGCATGGGGTGATGTGGAGGCGCATGGCAGTAATGAGTCTGACAACTATTATGAACCCAACTATTGCATAGTCGGTGGCAAAGGAAATTATAGACATCATAAAAACAGCCCAGGGGGAGGAAGAGCTATCAATGCTTTGGAAATAAATTACTTTTGAAAAAATTTTAGTTATTTGATAGGTTTTATATGTTCATGCCTTTCAGTTTACCCTCATTCTTGAACTAGGGGTAAAACTTAATACAGGGAAAAACATCAGCTTTCTTAGGTTCTCCCAAATATGCACTTTGGGTAAACATTCTGATTGTAGATTAACCTCAGGAACGTTGGATATAATTTTTGTTATAAGTGAGGTTTTTGTGTCAGTAAATCCCCAACCAGATAAATCTTCATCTTCTAGATCTTTAAAGTCTAGGCTGAGTGTCTTTAAGATTCTTAATTATCCAACCAGCATGTAGAATCTAAGGTGATACTTGAAGTCATAGGACTTTGGCACTGGAAAGGCCCATCTTGTCTAAGTCACCCTTATTTTGCAGAAGGTGGAATGGAAAGAAATAACAGAAAACAAAATAACAGAAGTAAAAAAAACCCAAAGAAAACACACACAAAACAAAACAAACAAACAAAAAAACCAACAACAACCATAATTGGCAGAACAAGAACAAAAACCTTGGTTTCGTTATCACCAAATCCGGTGATTGGTATCTTTCCAGTTTTCTCATCCATTCAATGAACTAGTGCTTCCTATGTTCCAGGCACTGTATTAGGCTCTGGGTGCCTAGATGAGTAAGGAGTTCTTTGCAGGAAATCACTCTCCCATGCCCTAGAACTTTGTAGCTTGGCAAAAGATGTCTTAATTAAGCAAATTATAATTAACAACCTCTCCAATACAATAGGCATTGTAGAAAATGTCAAACTGACACATAAGAACAAGTCCTTGAACATACTTGTTCTTTATCCTTCTGCGTTAAGATTTTTTTAAAATGGTATTTTAAGGGAGAAGGCTTTCGTATTATAGATTTTGAGTTATAACGCAAACTCTGAGACTTACTAATTTCTGACCTATGCAAAGTTGCTGAGCTTCAGTTTCTAGAGACAAATTGCAAGTCACCAGCCCAATGCCAGGAACATATAGTAGACACTCAATGAATGTTTACCTTTTATTTTCCTTTGTAATTTTATGATTCTGACAAGAAGAAAATGTGCTTATAGAAGTGTTTGCAAGGTGGAGCAGTGGTATCTGATCTATTCATGCAGGCAATGATTTTTACTGAATATAAGACTTAATCTGACATTTAATTTTTTGCAAATATTATTACTCAGTTATTTGGGTTAATACAGTGATAATTATGCTTCTGTGATTGAAAATTGATTGGATTTGATTGATTTGTCTGAATTACTAAACTTCTTTTAACGTTGCTATACCAAACACAGACCCATTTTATTTCATTACTATTTTGCTTGTTTTATTCATTGCTAAGTCCCTGACACACAGTAAGTGTTCCATAAATATTTATGTGATGAATGAATGGTATTATCTATAGAGATTATAAAATATATATGTATCTATTTTAATTAAGATTTGTTTTTCATTCTAAGCTTTTTAAACCCATTTTAAATCTATAGATAATAAGTGGCTTTTAGGTCAAGAAGGGAGTGGGAAGATATATTAAAACCACCTGCCATGCTCTGAAACAAACAAAAAAAATCACAGACCATTATTTTTACAAATGTTAAATGCAAGCCATTCTGCTCAGAAGAAAAGAGAAAAATTGTTAGGGGTTAGAAGAGAGGAAGTCTCAGAGTGGGGACTAAAGCTGTGTGCCTGACAGCAAGCCAGGACCAAATTAGGACAGAAGGGCTGGGGTTTCAGTGTCTGCTCAGGAGGTGGAGCTGACTGTGTGCTGGCCACAGCACGGGGCCGGGAGGGACCACCAGGGGAAAGCTGTGGGGGACCTTATAGGGAGTGGGGGCCTGAATTAGTTCCACTCGGTGAGAAGGAAGAGTCACCATGAAGGATTGGCTCCTGGCCCACATCCCTTACATGGGGTTCCAAATGACACAATTTGTGTAGAGCAGGATCCCCAAGGCTCTAATTTAAGCCCAAGTTTGGAGCCATGAAGCCCAGAGGGCCAGACTGTGGCCCATCAAACTCATGCTAGTGGTTCCTCTAGGGAGAGGGAGGGGGAAAGGGCGGTGGTCGAAGAGGACTTCAACTTTATCTGCAGTATTTGTCGGGGAAAAAAGCAAATATGAGAAAATGTTACCGATTTTCAATTATTGGTGAAAACACGGGTGTTTTTCTGTTAGTCTATGTATTTTTCAGTCATTTCAACATGGTAATTATTTTAAAAAGGAAATATTTTTCAAAGAAATAGGATAGCTTCCCAATCTTGTATAATAATTCTAGCAGCTTAGGTCTGTTTCCTATAGACTTCATTTGGTAGCATCAGGCGTGATTAAAAAAATAATAAATGCCAGTTAATAAATATAAATATATATTTCCTGTTTTTTTGTAAGTATAATGAGTTACAGTCTATTAAAAAGTACTCCCTTAGGAGAAAAATTTTTAAAAGTATGAAATCTAATCATTTTCTTTGCCTCGATCAATAGTGATAGCAGTAAACTTGGAAGGTGTTCAAACCCACAGGACTTCCTAAGAAATTCACATCATATGGCGTTTATAGTGAATGAGAATTGAAGCCAAAAGAAGTACTTAAATATTCTTGGACATTTACATGTGATTGTCAAGTAGACCTTATGTTGGCTGTGTGGTTTTGTGTCCGTGTGTGTGTTGCTTTAAGTAAAAACGTTGAACTCTGTTCAAAAAGTAATCCAAGTTTCTTCTTACTCAGTGATCATTGCTCAAGTGTAAATCTGGAACATTTATTTGCTGTAGATCTTCCTGAGAATTTCTATTGGATGCAATAATCAATATGCTGTTAATCTATGTTAATATTCTATACAAAGAGCAATATGTTTCTAATAGCAAGTGATCACTTATGCTAATACTTTGGGATTAAAAAAGCTCTTACATCTTCTTGAATGCTAATTTGGAATAAGAGCAGCTTTATTATTCTGCCTCATATATTGTGCTTTCAGATGTGTTTTCTCTCTTAAAATATTACCTTAAAAGAAAATTCTCTGGGAGAAAATATTCTTAAAAGAGTATTCCCCTGTGAGAAATAATCTCCACTCAAAATGTCATTTAAAAAAATATGCTTTGAATCATCCTATTGCATCCCTGTTCATTTTTTGCTTTGGCTCACTGTATATTTGAAAGCAGCTAAATAGACCTTACTCAGATTTTCCAAAACAATTCTTTATTGGAAAAAGACCAGGAAGCAGAAACATAAATGTTTGGACCCAAAAATGTTCTTCCAAATTTTAAGAATTTGATAAAACTGGATGTTTAAAATAAACTTTTTTTCTTTTATACATTGAACTGGTTTTTCCATTGTAATTACTTGACATCTCATGTAAATGTATGTAGAGTCAAATTTTATAATTTTTATAAATTTGACTTGCTTGGATGTTATATCCAATCCTGGAACTTGTGATCTGGGATGACAGCCCAAGCTTGCTTCTAAGAGAGTGATTATCTATTCCTCTGTCACTTACTACATTTAGGGTATGTGGATATGTTAATGTCTGCAGAGCATTTTGAGATATTCAGAGTAAAAGTTTATTAATTCCAGACTTGTGACCAAAGACGGAGATCTTATAAAATGGCCATTGGCAAAACCAGAAGATAGAATTAGAAGAAGCATTTTAACCAAGGAGTGATGAGGAAAGTTGTGAGAAGTAGAAACAGAGAAGAGAATATAAACAGAGAGCTGGATCTGACATAATCCCAGGAATAGCATGGCTAGGAGTTCTAACGATAGCTAATAATGTCTTTAAATTTGTGTTATCAGTCATAATTGTGTTTGAAAAATTATACAAAGCACTGATAATACTAGTATTAGTGATGGTCTTGGGGTACATGTCATTCTCCTAGAAATTTTAAAGCATGAGTATAGTTTTCATGAAATAAGTGTGAGACATGGAGGCTTCTCTTCAGGCCATCACAATTGATAAAGGCGATTATATTAATAAACAGGAACATAATTAGAAATGAGCCCTTTGAGATGAATTAAGTCACTTTGATTAATACAGTTATCTCACTTATTGGATGCATCAAGGTTAAACTCTAATGTACATCCCCAGATCACTTGCTAGAATTCTTGTCTGTCTGAAAACCAAGTTTTGGAACTTAGTTCTCACATGGATTCATTATCCTGGTGTCCCCAAACCTAGCTAATCATCAGGAACAGCTGTGGAACCTTAATGAAAGGTCCAGATTCATGGCCTCCACCCCAAACCGCTAACTCAGCATCTCTAAGATGGACATGGGAATCTGGCTTGCTTTTATAAATTCTCCAGGTGTTTGAGAACCCTTGCATAACAGAGATGTGCATCAAATATTTAAAAAATTCATAAGTTTGAGTAATTTATTAACATTTGGTATATGAATAAAACCTATCACTTATTGTGTGTGTACTGTATACCAGATGTCGACATGGGTTTTCTTTATCTGCAGAGTAATGCTTCTAGGAACTAGAATAGAAGCATTACTATTCCCATTTTAAAAATTATAAGTTAATTAGCAGAGCAGGTCTGTAGCTTGTCTTATAGTTAGTAAAAGGCAGAGCTAGGATTCCAGCACAGTTCTGCATAACTCCAGAGCTTGTGAGCCTCTCAGAATAGCACAGATATAATGTTCTGATTCCTCACAAATGTCCTGACCGTGTGTATTAGCTTTGGTTCTGGCATATTTAGTAAGAAGAGCTTTATATTCTAAAAAGTCCCAACAATGTTTAGTGTGCCATTTAAGTATCATTACTGTTCCCTTGTGCTGTTGAGGATTTTGAATTGTGACATGGTACTAGAATTTTGTGCCTGTTTCTCATGATCTTTTAGCTGGTAGATTCTTTGAGGTTTGTACTTTGATACTGACAGGGAGAAAAATTTGGAAAATATGCAATATACTTTCTCTTTGCATATGGAAGAGAGAAGAAATATTGTATATTTTTAGGAGCCTAACATTAAATAAAGTATCCCAGTGGTAACCTCCTCTCTCTTTGCCCATTTCCTACTCTTCTTCCCATGGTGACTAGGTTTGGGTCCACTCCTCACAGTGCAGGCGGCTATAGGAGGTGCACTTCGACTGTGGGGAAGAAAGCTCACTAGTAATGTTCTCTCCTCCTTCTGTAAGTAAAGACCACTCAGTCTTTTCCACAACTAGGCAGAACTTTGAAAATTGTCAGGAGGGTTGAGACCTCCCTCATTTCTGGGTAACACCTTTAGGTTTCCAGGAGCTCGTTTCAGTTTTTGTTCCCATGATCCATTCTGTGTAAGGTTATTTGCAAATTTGATGTAATCTCTGTTGTATTGTAACAAACCACAAACGAAGAATTTCCTAATGTGCATTCCTTACAGAAAGGCAATGCTGTGAATAAAAATCCTGTAAGAAATAAGTCATCATGATCAGGCTTCATAAAAGCAATAAAATATACTCATCCTTTAATATCAGTGTCCTGAAATGTTAAATCAGAAGGGGTGATAAGAAGATGCAGGAATATTGAAGTGAAGAAATTATGTTTGCTCATGAAGGAAAGGCACTCTTTTCAGTCTGCATCAGGCTTTTGGTTCTCAGGATCATCCTGCATCTATGTCCAGGATTGTGTCGTTTAGATTTTTATCTCTTTGCTTCATGCTGTGCACCAAGTAGACATGGACAGTTCTGTGTATTAGAGGAATGAAAATGCTTTCTGGCAGTCTGGCAGCCGTGCTGGGGAAGTGCATTTCGTGTTCACTTATTCACTCTCCCAAAGTCGTTGTCAGGCTAATTTCATACAAGCTGATGTTTACAGTTTGGGGAGGAGGGGAAAATATTTTGGCTAATGTGTGCTGACATGAGTGGCTTAAATCCCAGTCAGTTGAGGTACTCTTGTTGCTTAGCAAATGCCTGCTTATTTTCTGGTCTAGCTGAAAACGTGCTGAAAGTCGTCTTGTAGATTGTATTGGGGAAAAAGTCTCCATCTTTGAAGCAAAAACCCTTCTGAGCACTAGCACAGTATATGTGTGGTTAAATTACATGTGTCTTTCATATAAATATATAAACTTAATGGGATAACAATCAAATTTCTGTGTGAAAGAGGAACAGAAATAGCATTTATTTATTTATTTTTTGATGTGGACCATTTTTAAAGTCTTTTATTGAATTTGTTACAATATTGCTTCTGTTTTATGTTTTGGTTTTTTGGCCGCAAGGCATGTGGGATCTTAGCTCCCTGACCAGGGATCGAACCTGCACCCCCTGAATTGGAAGGCTAAGGCTTAACCACTGGACCACCAGAGAAGTCCCAGAAATAGCATTTAGATTGCAACCTGGTTGTGTGGCATATATAATAGAGCTTCACCCCACCCACCTCCAGGCTATCAGTATAGACTTTTCTCTTCTTGGTCAAATTTTTGTATCACATGAAAGTTCAATATTTTGAAAGAATAAAGGACTTCCCCTTCTCTGGCCTTCTTACATGTCCTGATCTAACCTTTGGTAATATTTCTTCTTTAAGGATCTGTACTCTGGCATTGTTTGAATTACAGAGAAGAACAGTTCAGCTTAAAATGCTCAAGAACAGAAAGAATAGAATAATAGAGTATGAAAATGTCTACTTTTCAGAAATAGATGCAAACATTCACTTCTCCATGATCACAGTTGAAATTAGCAAAATAAATGGAAAGTATTGCTCTTTATTTTGTTCCTTTTCAAGAAACCTAACCACTGCATAGGGATAAAAAGATGTATAAAGATATAGTTATATTACAAGCCAGAATATGATGAAGAAAAACTATTAAAATGTTCAAGAATATAGGAGGTTACAGAAGGTAAATATTCATCTTAGGGGGCCTCCTTTTCAGAATCAGGGTGGATAATATACAATAAAATTTTTCCACACGATATACTAGAAAGCTGTATAAAATATAGCAAACATGTTTTAAAATACGTAGTTGATCATGAAAGAAAGTAAGGTAAATTTACGAATAGCAGAGGATTAAAGGGGAAGTTTGAAATCAGAATGAACTGACACTCAGCATAAAGCTATCTTGGGGAAATAAACTGCTCTCAGTAAGTTAGAGTCTTGAATTTTAATGGGTGCACTTGTCAAAGCTTTGGGCCAGTGCAAGGTGGAGAAATGTATCCCTATATAAAGCCAGAATCCTTAGAAAGCTACATATTCAGTCAGTGAAGGGCTGGATTACAAAAACAAACACAAAAGAACTTTCAACTACCAATAAAGGAGGAAGACAAGGGAAATCATTGAGTCTCGGTGGGTGAAAATCCCCTTGTAAAAGCTGGTAACTGCAGGCGTGTCCTTATAGGCAATTTGGAGACCCCCAAGTGAAGATACTGACTTTAAGTGGTGCTGAATTGGTAGTCCCCCAGAGTTCCCAGTAGAAAAAAAAATCTAACTAGGTCCAGGAGGAATGCACTACTATATATGACTTGCAGGATTCACACAGAAAAAGCTCAGAAAAACATCAACTAGCAATATAAGAGCAAGCTTACACAGAAAAACAAGCAACCTTGGACTTGTTTGCTCAAGAACAATTTGACTCCAAAGACTTCAGATATAGGACTTGCTATAGCCAAGATAAAAATGTTTAAAATATTTAAGTAAATTATATAGGAATTTAATAACCTTAACAAGGAAAAGGGCATTCTAAAAAAGACTGACAAATGTAACAACCAAATACAACTTCTAGAAATTAAAAAAAACTTATTAAAATGAACTTTCCATTGAGTGGGCTACACAGATAATATATAGCTGAAGAGAATTAATTAAATATAAGATAAATCTAAATATATTTCCCAATGTGCACCGGAGAGAAATGGAAACATGGAAACTATGAAAGAGAGATTAAGGAACATGAAGAATAAAATGATTTAGTGCAATAAACATCTCAGTATTTTAGAAAGTGAGAATTTAGGAAAGGCAGTGAAAGACTTTAATCCTCAATTCAGAAAACAGAACAAATCCCAAAGAGGACAAACTAAAAGAAATGCACACCATGAATAATTATAATTAAAATATTATGCAGAATATCAGAGGCAAAAATAAAATCTTAGAAAGACAGGATAGATTATCTACAAAGGAGTGACAGTTAGACCAAGAGCTGACTTCTCAATAACAATAATGGAAGCCAGAAGACAGTGTAATAGTGGCTTTCAAATTTTGAGAGGAAAAAACTGTCAGCTTATATTAGCATACTCAGAAAACTAACCTTAAAGATTAAAGGGGAAACTGTGACATTTTCAAGCAAACCAAAACTGAAAGAGTTTATCACTAACAATCTCTTGTAATTAATATTTTTCTGAAAGAGGAAAAATAATCCCAGAGCAAAAGTCTGAGATGCAAGAATAGGGAACAAAGAAATCCGTAAACTTGTAGGCAAAGCTAAACAAGCATGTTATAAAGTGTATAATTTTCGGAGGTTAAAAAAGACAAGCTATCGTGGTAGGCAGAATAATGAACTCCTAAAGATGTCCATGTCCCAGTCCTTGGAATCTGTAAACATTAAGTTATATGGCAAAGGGAAATTTAGGTTGCAAATGGAACTAAGGTTTCTGATCAGCTGACTTCAAAATAAGGAGGTTATCCTGGATTATCTCCAGGACCCAATTAATCAAAAAGGTCCTTGAAAGTGGAAGAGGGAGACAGAAAAGAGAGTCAGTAAGAGGGAGATGTGACTATAGATAAAGTAAGAGTGAATGTAATGTGAGAAGGACTTGACCAGCCATTGCTGGCTTTGAAGGCGGAGGAAAGGGCCATGGGCCAAGGAATATGGGTGGCCTCTACAAGCTGACAAAAGCAAAGAAAAAGATCCTACTCAGAACCTGTAGGAGGGGATGCAGATCTGGCAGCACCTTGATTTTAGCCTGATGGGATCTGTGTTGGACTTAAGCTCCCCAGAACTCTAAGATGATAAAATTTTTATTAAGCTCCTAAGTTTGTGAAAATTTGGTACAGCAGCAATAGAAAACTAATACAGATACCAATAATGTAAAGGAAAGGAGGAAGGCATTTGAAACAAAAGCATTTTAAGATGTGCTTTTTTGCAGGAAGCTAGAAACCCTGATTAATTTGTTAAACGAAGTATGCATATTAAACTTTTATGAGCAACCATTGAAAGAATAGATAAGATATATAATTTCCTAACCATAGAAGGAAAATATGTATAAAAAATTCTAAAAGTGATCATGGATGGAGAAAACAAGAAACAATAAAAGCAGAATGAAGTGGAAATTACAAAATAAGATGGTAGAAATAATTACAAATACATTAGTAGTGATCATAAAAATATAAATATATTAAATTCACCAGTTAAAAGAGATTATCAAACTAAGTGAAAAATCAGTCCAGCTATTGCTATTTACAGGTGACATGCCTAAAGTGTATGATCATTTCAAACTTTTATATACCTGATGGCATACCTTTGAAACACCCAAAGCAAGCCTTGACAAATTGCAAAGAAAACTTAACAAGTTTAACAACATAGTAGGAAGTTATAACATACTTCTTAATGACTAACAATTCAAGCAGAAAAATTCAGTAAATTAAACAACATAGTTAAAAAGCTAGATCTAATAAACGTATAAAAAAACCAGCAACCAAAAATAAAAGAACATGTTATATTCTCAACCACACATTAAACATTTTATAAAATGTTACCATTTATATTCATACATAGATCATAATAAATATAAAATATTATAGTATGCAGAATTGATTACCTGATCAACTGAAATTAGTAATCAACAAACTTATTCATTTAGAAGCTAGAATTTAAAAATTCATAATTAGTTTATGAGTTAAGGAAGAAATTTTTTTTTTGCCTTCATAAAGTTTTTTTTTATTGGAAAAGAAAGTAAATATATTTTTTATTAGTTTCTGCTTTATAAGAAAGTGAATCAGTCATACATATACATCTGTTCCCATATCCCTTCCCTCTTGCGTCTCCCTCCCTCCCACCCTCCCTATCCCACCCCTCCAGGCGGTCACAAAGCACCGAGCTGATCTCCCTGTGCTATGCGGCTGCTTCCCACTATCTATCTACCTTACGTTTGGTAGTGTATATATGTCCATGCCTCTCTCTCGCTTTGTCACAGCTTACCCTTCCCCCTCCCCATATCCTCAAGTCCATTCTCAAGTAGGTCTGTGTCTTTATTCCTGTTTTACCCCTAGGTTCTTCATGACATTTTTTTTCTTAAATTCCATATATATGTGTTAACATATGGTATTTGTCTTTCTCTTTCTGACTTACTTCACTCTGTATGACAGACTCTAGGTCTATCCACCACATTACAAATAGCTCAATTTCGTTTCTTTTTTATGGCTGAGTAATATTCCATTGTATATATGTGCCACATCTTCTTTATCCATTCATCCGATGATGGACACTTAGGTTGTTTCCATCTCTGGGCTATTGTGAATAGAGCTGCAATGAACATTTTGGTACATGTCTCTTTTTGAATTATGGGTTTCTCAGGGTATATGCCTAGTAGTGGGATTGCTGGGTCATATGGTAGTTCTATTTGTAGTTTTTTAAGGAACCTCCATACTGTTCTCCATAGTGGCTGTACCAATTCACATTCCCACCAGCAGTGCAAGAGGGTTCCCTTTTCTCCACACCCTCTCCAGCATTTATTGTTTCTAGTTTTTTTGATGATGGCCATTCTGACTGGTGTGAGGTGATATCTCATTGTAGTTTTGATTTACATTTCTCTAATGATTAATGATGTTGAGCATTCTTTCATGTGTTTGTTGGCAGTCTGTATATCTTCTGTGGAGAAATGTCTATTTAGGTCTTCTGCCCATTTTTGGATTGGGTTGTTTGTTTTTTTGTTATTGAGCTGCATGAGCTGCTTATAAATTTTGGAGATTAATCCTTTGTCAGTTGCTTCATTGGCAAATATTTTCTCCCATTCTGAGGGTTGTCTTTTGGTCTTGTTTATGGTTTCCTTTGCTGTGCAAACGCTTTGAAGTTTCATTAGGTCCCATGTGTTTATTTTTGTTTTTATTTCCATTTCTCTAGGAGGTGGGTCAAAAAGGATCTTGCTGTGATTTATGGCATAGTGTTCTGCCTATGTTTTCCTCTAAGAGTTTGATAGTGTCTGGCCTTACATTTAGGTCTTTGATCCATTTTGAGCTTATTTTTGTGTATGGTGTTAAGGAGTGATCTAATCTCATACTTTTACATGTCCCTGTCCAGTTTTCCCAGCACCACTTATTGAAGAGGCTGTCCTTTCTCCACTGTACATTCCTGCCTCCTTTATCAAAGATAAGTTGACCATATGTGCATGGGTTTATCTCTGGGCTTTCTATCCTGTTCCATTGATCTATCTTTCTGTTTTTGTGCCAGTACCACACTGTCTTGATTACTGTAGCTTTGTAGTAAAGTCTGAAGTCAGGGAGCCTGATTCCTCCAGCTCCGTTTTTCGTTCTCAAGGTTGCTTTGGCTACTCGGGGTCTTTTGTGTTTCCAAACAAATTTTGAAATTTTTTGTTCTACTTCTGTGAAAAATGCCAGTGGTAGTTTGATAGGGATTGCATTGAATCTGTAGATTGCTTTGGGTAGTAGAGTCATTTTCACAATATTGATTCTTCCAATCCAGGAGCATGGTATATCTCTCCATCTAATTGTATCATCTTTAATTTCTTTCATCAGTGTCTTATAATTTTCTGCATACAGGTCTTTTGTCTCCTTAGGTAGGTTTATTCCTAGATATTTTATTCTTTTTGTTGCAATGGTAAATGGGAGTGTTTTCTTGATTTCACTTTCAGATTTTTCATCAGTAGTGTACAGGAATGCCAGAGATTTCTGTGCATTAATTTGTATCCTGCTACTTTACCAAATTCATTGATTAGCTCTAGTAGTTTTCTGGTAGCATCTTTAGGATTCTCTATGTATAGTATCATGTCATCTGCAAACAGTGACAGCTTTACTTCTTCTTTTCCAATTTGGATTCCTTTTATTTCCTTTTCTTCTCTGATTGCTGTGGCTAAAACTTCCAAAACTAAGTTGAATAAGAGTGGTGAGAGTGGGCAGCCTTGTCTTGTTCCTGATCTTAGTGGAAATGGTTTCAGTTTTTCACCATTGAGGACAATGTTGGCTGTGGGTTTGTCATATATGGCCTTTATTATGTTGAGGAAAGTTCCCTCTATGCCTACTTTCTGCAGGGTTTTTATCATAAATGGGTGTTGAATTTTGTCGAAAGCTTTGTCTGCATCTATTGAGATGATCATATGGTTTTTCTCCTTCAACTTGTTAATATGGTGTATCACATTGATTGATTTGCATATATTGAAGAATCCTTGCATTCCTGGAATAAACCCCACTTGATCATGGTGTATGATCCTTTTAATGTGCTGTTGGATTCTGTTTGCTAGTATTTTGTTGAGGATTTTTGCATCTATGTTCATCAGTGATATTGGCCTGTAGTTTTCCTTCTTTGTCACATCCTTGCCTGGTTTTGGTATCAAGGTGATGGTGGCCTCATAGAATGAGTTTGGGAGTGTTCCTCCCTCTGCTATAGTTTGGAAGAGTTTGAGAAGGATAGGTGTTGGCTCTTCTCTAAATGTTTGATAGAATTCGCCTGTGAAGCCATCTGGCCCTGGGCTTTTGTTTGTTGGAAGATTTTTGATCACAGTTTCAATTTCAGTGCTTTTGATTGGTCTATTCATATTTTCTATTTCTTCCTGATTCAGTCTTGGCAGGTTGTGCATTTCTAAGAATTTGTCCATTTCTTCCAGGTTGTCCATTTTATTGGCATAGAGTTGCTTGTAGTAATCTCTCATGATCTTTTGTATTTCTGCAGTGTCAGTTGTTACTTCTCCTTTTTCATTTCTAATTCTATTGATTTGAGTCTTCTCCCTTTTTTTCTTGATGAGTCTGGCTAATGGTTTATCAATTTTGTTTATCTTCTCAAAGAACCAGCTTTTAGTTTTATTGATCTTTGCTATCATTTCCTTCATTTCTTTTTCATTTATTTCTGATCTGATCTTTATGATTTCTTTCCTTCTGCTAGCTTTGGGGGTTTTTTGTTCTTCTTTCTCTAATTGCTTTAGGTGCAGGGTCAGGTTGTTTACTCAAGATGTTTCCTGCTTCTTAAGGTGGGATTGTATTGTTATAAACTTCCCCCTTAAAACTGCTTTTGCTGTGTCCCATAGGTTTTGGGTCATCGTATCTCCATTGTCATTTGTTTCTAGGTATTTTTTGATTTCCTCTTTGATTTCTTCAGTGATCACTTCATTATTGAGTAGTGTATTGTTTAGCCTCCATGTGTTTGTATTTTTTACAGATCTTTTCTTGTAATTGATGTGTAGTCTCATAGCATTGTGGTCGAAAAGATACTTGATACAATTTCAATTTTCTTAAATTTACCAAGGCTTGATTTGTGACCCAAGGTATGATCTATCCTGGAGAATGTTCCATGAGCACTTGAGAAAAATGTGTATTCTATTGTTTTTGGATGGAATGTCCTATAAATATCAATTAAGTCCATCTTGTTTAATGTATCATTTAAAGCTTTTGTTTCCTTATTTATTTTCATTTTGGATGATCTGTCCATTGGTGAAAGTGGGGTGTTAAAGTCCCCTACTATGAATGTGTTACTGTCGATTTCCCCTTTTATGGATGTTAGTATTTGCCTTATGTATTGAGGTGCTCCTATGTTGGGTGCATAAATATTTACAATGGTTATATCTTCTTCTTGGATCGATCCCTTGATCATTATGTAGTGTCCTTCTTTGTCTCTTCTAATAGTCTTTATTTTAAAGTCTATTTTGTCTGATATAAGAATTGCTACTCCAGCTTTCTTTTGATTTCCATTTGCATGGAATATCTTTTTCCATCCCCTTACTTTCAATCTGTATGTGTCTCTAGGTCTGAAGTGGGTCTCTTGTAGACAGCATATATATGGGTCTTGTTTTTGTATCCATTCAGCCAATCTGTGTCTTTTGGTGGGAGCATTTAGTCCATTTACATTTAAGGTAATTATTGATATATATGTTCCTATTCCCATTTCCTTAATTGCTTTGGGTTCATTATTGTAGGTCTTTTCCTTCTGTTGTGTTTCTTGCCTAGAGAAGTTCCTTTAGCATTTGTTGTAAAGCTGGTTTGGTGGTGCTGAACTCTTTCAGCTTTTGCTTGTCTGTAAAGGTTTTAATTTCTCCATCAAATCTGAATGAGATCCTTGCTGGGTAGAGTAATCTTGGTTTCAGGTTTTTCTCCTTCATCACTTTAAATATGTCCTGCCACTCCCTTCTGGCTTGTAGAGTTTCTGCTGAGAGATCAGCTGTTAACCTGATGGGGATTCCCTTGTGTGTTATTTGTTGTTTTTGCCTTGCTGCTTTTAATATGATTTCTTTGTGTTTAATTTTTGACAGTTTGATTAATATGTGTCTTGGCATATTTCTCCTTGGATTTATTCTGTATGGGACTCTCTGTGCCTCCTGGACTTGATTAACTATTTCCTTTCCCATATTAGGGAAGTTTTCAACTATAATCTCTTCAAATATTTTCTCAGTCCCTTTCTTTTTCTCTTCTTCTTCTGGAACCCCTATAATTCGAATGTTGGTGCGTTTAATGTTGTCCCAGAGGTCTCTGAGACTGTCCTCAGTTCTTTTCATTCTTTTTTCTGCTCTGCAGCAGTTATTTCCACTATTTTATCTTCCACATCACTTATCCGTTCTTCTGCCTCAGTTATTCTGCTATTGATCCCATCTAGAGTATTTTTCATTTCATTTATTGTGTTTTTAATCGTTGCTTGATTTATCTTTAGTTCTTCTAGGTCCTTGTTAACTGTTTCTTGCATTTTGTCTATTCTATTTCCAAGATTTTGGATCATCTTTACTGTCATTATTCTGAATTCTTTTTCAGGTAGACTGCCTATTTCCTCTTCATTTGTTAGGTCTGGTGGGTTTTTTTCTTGCTCCTTCACCTGCTGTGTGTTGTTCTGTCTTCTCATTTTGCTTATCTTACTGTGTTTGGGGTCTCCTTTTTGCAGGCTGCAGATTCGTAGTTCCCATTGTTTTTGGTGTCTGTCCCCAGTGGCTAAGGTTCTTTCAGTGGGTTATTTAGGCTTCCTGGTGGAGGGGACTAGTGCCTGTGTTCTGGTGGATGAGGCTCGATCTTGTCTTTCTGGTGGACAGGTCCACGTCTGGTGGTGTGTTTTGGGGTGTCTGTGGCCTTATTATGGTTTTAGGCAGCCTCTCTGCTAATGGGTGGGGTTGTGTTCCTGTCTTGCTAGTTGCTTGGCATAGGGTGACCAGCACTCTAGCTTGCTGGTCGTTGAGTGAAGCTGGCTGCTGGTGTTGAGATGGAGATCTCTGGGAGATTTTTGCCATTTGATATTATGTGGAGCTGGGAGGTCTCTTGTGGACCTGTGTCCTGAAGTTGGCTCTCCCACCTCAGAGGCACAGCACTGACTCCTGGCTGCAGCACCAAGAGCCTTTCATCTACCCGGCTCAGAATAAAAGGGAGAAAAAGTAGAAAGAAAGAATTAGTAGAAGAAAGAAAGAAAGAAAGAAAGGGAGAAAGAAAGAAAGAAGGGAGGGAGGGAGGAAAGAAAGAAAGAAAAAGAAGGAAAGAAAGGAGGGAGGGAGGGTGGGAGGAAGGAAAGAAAGAAAGAAAGGAGGGAGGGGGAGGGAGGGAGGAAGGAGGGAAGGTAGGAAAAAGAGAAAGAGAAGATAAAGTAAAATAGAATAAAGTATGATAAAATATAATAGCATTAATAAAATAAAGTAATTATTAAAAAAATTAAAAACAAAACAAAACAAACAAACAAACAAAAACGGACGGATAGAACCCTGGGGCATATGGTGGAAGCACAGCTATATAGACAAAATCTCACACAGAAGCATACCCATACACTTTCACAAAAAGAGAACAAGGGGAAAAAATCATAAATCTTGTTCTCAAAGTCCCCCTCCTCAGTTTGGGATGATTCGTTGTCTGTTCATGTATTCCACAGATGCAGGGTACATCAAGTTGATTGTGGAGCTTTAGTCTGCTGCTTCTGAGGCTGCTGGGAGAGATTTCCCTTTCTCTTCTTTATTCTCACAGCTCTCGGGTCTCAGCTTTGGATGTGGCCCCACCTCTGCCTGTAGGTCGCTCGAGGGCATCTGTTTTTCGCTCAGACAGGACGGGGTTAAAGGAGCTGCTGATTCAGGGGCTCTGGCTCACTCAGGCCGGGGGGAGGGAGGGATACGGAGTGCGGGGCCAGCGTGCGGCGGCAGAGGCCAGCGTGACGTTGCACCAGGCCGAGGCGCGCCGTGCGCTCTCCCGGGGAAGCCATCCCTGGATCACGGGACCCCAGCAGTGACGGGCTGCACAGGCTCTCCGGAAGTGGGGCGTGGACAGTGACCTGCGGTCGCACATAGGCCTCTTGGCGGCCACAGCAACCCCAGCGTCCCACGCCCGTCTCTGGGGTCTGCGCTTTTAGCCGCGGCTCGCGCCCGTCTCTGGAGCTTCTTTAAGCAGCGCTCTTAATCCCCTCTCCTCGCGCACTAGGAAACAAAGAGGGAAGAAAAAGTCTCTTGCCTCTTCGGCAGCTCCAGACTTTTTCCCAGACTCCCTCCAGGCTAGCCGTGGTGCACTAACCCCTTCAGGCTCTCTTCCCGCCGCTAGCCCCTGTCCTCTCCCTGCGTTCCGACTGAAACCCGAAACCCAAGCCTCAGCTCCCAGCCCCGCCCGCCCCGGCGGGTGAGCAGACAAGCCTCTCGGGCTGGTGAGTGCCGGTCGGCACCGATCCTCTGTGTGGGAATCTCTCCGCTTTGCCCTCCGCACCCCTGTTGCTGCGCTCTCCTCCGCGGCTCCGAAGCTTTCCCCCTCCGCCACCCGCAGTCTCCGCCCGCGAAGGGGCTTCTGGTGTGTGGAAACCTTTCCTCCTTCACGGCTCCCTCCCACTGGTGCGGGTGCCGTCCCTATTCTTTTGTCTCTGTTTATTCTTGTTTCTTTTGCCCTACCCAGGTACGTGGGGGAGTTTCTTGTCTTTTGGGAGGTCTGAGGTCTTCTGCCAGCGTTCAGTAGGTGTTCTGTAGGAGTTGTTCCACATGTAGATGTATTTCTGATGTATCTGTGGGGAGGAAGATGATCTCTGCGTCCTACTCTTCCACCATCTTCCCCCAGCTCCAAGGAAGAAATTTTAAAGAAATTTAGGAAGCA
The DNA here is from genome assembly GCF_964341445.2 of Mesoplodon mirus. Taxonomy (NCBI): domain Eukaryota; kingdom Metazoa; phylum Chordata; class Mammalia; order Artiodactyla; family Ziphiidae; genus Mesoplodon; species Mesoplodon mirus. Next base: position 27,865,955 of record NC_138986.1, on the reverse strand, counting down.
TTAAGAACTGTACAGTGTTATAGACACTCGGTATTGAAACTTCAGAGACAGAGCTAGACCGTTAAATGCTTGCACTAGGAAAGAGGAAAGCCTGAATAGTAATGGGAGAAACATTCAGATTAAGAAATTTGAAAACGAATAATAGAAATTGCCCAGGGGAAGTTGAAAGAATTAATAAAGCTAAGAACAGAAATTAATTGAATCTGTGACAAAGGAGAGGAAAACAAAAGCAAAGCTGTTTTATTAAAAAAATACTGTTAAAATAGATAAAGCTGTAATAAATTTGAGCAAAGGAAAAATAGGAAATAAAAAACACAAATAATATTAAAAATAAAAAGTGCAACATCACTACAGAAACAGCAAAGATTTACTGTTTCATGATGTAATCCGAAAAACAACTTTATGGCACTATATTTTAAAAATTAGGGGGAAAAATCCCTAGAAAGAAATAGCTTATAAAACTGACTCAGAAAGCAGTAGAAGTCCTAAATAAAATTATAAGTCATAGGGAAACCGAAATCAGTCATATGACAGAGATTGGCTGGATGCTCAGCAAGGCCATTTCCTTTTCCTAGAAACACATCTGCCTTTGAGTTAGGTTGAATCCGTAAGTCTGGTGCTGGCTGGTAGAATGAGTACAAAAATGAGTATAACACTTACAGAACTGTCACCCAGAATCTTTCTTAGGGCCCTTGGCTTGCTTTCACTTGCAGCTGAAGGCAAAAAAAAATTTAGATGGTAGAGCCATGCAATAGAAAAAGCTGAAAGAGAGCTACCCAGGAGAGGCACTAGACCAACATCCAATCGCTACACGAGTGAAGAAAGACAAAGAAACCTTCTGTATGGGAAGCAACTGATATTTAGGGAATGTTGACAATAGCTGCTGTTATAATCCTCCCCACCGAAAAACACAAACACATCTCAGATAATTACACGGACAACTTTGACCAGTGTTCAAGGATCACCTAATTCCAATTTTACATAAATATTCCAGAGAATAAGAGAGTGATTAGGCTAAAATAACCTTAATACCAACACCAGAAGAAAACTGTATGAGAAAAGAATAATATGATTTATGAAATAGATGGAGAAATTCTAAATGACATAATAGCAGATTGAATCCAAACAAAATATATTTGTGTTTATACACATGAACAAAATCATTCATCATTTAACAAATATTTTTGAGCCAGTGTGTGCCAAGCAGCAACATAACAACTTTAGACGCATCAGAGAACAGGTACACAAAGATCGCTTACAGTCTAGCAGAAAGAAAGAAATGGGAATCTGTAAATAACGGAGTTCCTAGTATCAGCCTTGTCTGAGACAGTGTTTTCCTTACTGCTGCCCAAGATTGCCTTAGTTCTGTAAAACCACATCTTACTGATGGCTCATACTGAGTTTATAGTTAAAAGGAATTCCCCAACTTTTGTTTCACATGAGCTGTTACCAGGTCTGTTTCCAGTGAAGTTATTATGACATATATCAGTTATACAAAACATCAAAAAAAGGATAAAATAATGAATACCCAGATATCCACCTCCAGCTTAAAAAATGAAACTTTAAACTTTCAGTTGGACCCCCTTGTGTACTGCTCTCTGCTTCTGTTTCCTTCTCTCCACACACAGCTACCTCTAACCTAAATTTATTTCCATTTTTACTACGTATTTATGTGTATTTTCAAGCAATAGAAAGTATTATTTGCATATTTTAAAGCCTTATATAAATATATTTGAGGAATGTAACATGCTTTTTGTCTAGAGGGTTTGGCATGAAATAAACACTATCTACCAAGATAAGCCGGGAAAGGTAATTCGCAAATTTGGTAAAACCAAAATGCAAAAGGATAACAATTATTTGTTGCTTACAAGGGAACCTGAAAAAAAGGACTTTAAATGTTTAATGAAAATCACAACTATAAAAATATAAAATATATAAAAATATAATAAACATAATAGCCACAACTTACAGAGTGCCCATAAGGGCCTACATCTTCTCTAAACTCTACGTGGATTATTTTATTTAATCTTCACAAAGACAGCTATTTTTTAGGTCTTCTTAATGACTTTCAAAAATGTTTCATAATTATATCTGTAAAGACTGCTCATTTTTTAGATTCCTAAGTACTTTCTGATTCATTGTGGTAAATGATTATCACAGTATATTGTCATTTCGTTTTCTATTGTTGTTGTTGATTTCTATTGATGTAATGGATTCCTATACTGATACATATACTGATATATATCCAGCCGCCTTGTTGAACTCTAAAATTCACTGTATTGATTCTAACGATTCTTTGGTAGAGCCTCTTGAGTTTTCTATAGATATAATTATATTTTCTGAAATAACTGACAGTAATGTTTCTTTATGATCTTTATATTATTTACTTCTTATTCTATTCCTACTGAGATGAATAGTACCTCCAGTTAAATGTTTAATTGAAGTAGCGGGTGTATAGAGGGTGTATTAGTTTGCTAGGGCTGCTGTAACAAAGTACCACAAACTGAATAGCTTAAATAACAGAAATGTATTATCTTACACTTTTGGTTGTTAGAAATCAAGGTGTTGACAGTGATGGTTGTGCGGAAAGGTTTTCTTCCAGGATTCTTTCCTTGGCTTGTAGATGACTGTCTTCATATTAAGACTCCCCTTGTAAGAGTGTCTGTCTCCAAATTTCCCCTTTTTAATAAGGATACCAGTCATGTTGGATTAGAGTCCACCCTAATGACCTCATTTTAACTTGATTGCTTCTGTATAGACCCTATCTCCAAATAAGGTCACGTTCTGAGGTCCTGGGAGTTAGGACTTCAGTTAACGTGGGGGCACGGACACACAATTCAACCCATAACAGAGAGCATCCTTGTCTTATTCCTGATTTTAAAAGGAATACTGCTAACATTCACTTTTAATTGCATTTGTTATAGATTTTATCAGCTAAGAAAGTTCCCTTTAGTCTTTTATTTGTCAGGACATTTCCTCATACACAGTCTTTTAATTTCTCCTGCAGAGACAGGACAGCAAGTAAGCCATGTGACTCCAGCACTCTTGCTGTGACTGCTGTCCTAGACTGGCTCTCCACGTTAAGCCCCCACTTGGCTAAAAATGAAGGCACAAGAGATGTTTACTTGGGAAATATCAATAGGAAGCAGTGGTTAAAAAAATAAAAAAATTTTTAAAAGCAACAGGTAAAAGAAAAAAAAAAGGAAGCAGTGGTAGCAATATGAATTTCAGACCAAATAAAATTGAAGCAAAGAGCTTCATATTATCCTATGACTAAAGAGGGTCTTCCCGGACCAGGGCTCAAACCCATGTTGCCTGTATTGGCAGGAGGATTCTTAACCACTGCACCACCAGGGAAGCCCAGCATTGCACTTTATTAATGGTAGGCATCTGGGCAAGTCATTTAGCCTTCCTATGCCTCAATTTACTCTTGAAAGGGGGGATGATAGTATTATCTACCTTCTAGGGGTACTACTTGTAATTATTAAGAGGGTCCACTATGTGAAGTGCTTAGAGCAGCCTGTTAGGTAATGTGGGAAAAATTTTACCTGTTATCAATTTTATTACCAGTGATTACTCTCAAGGTTTATGACAACACCTCTGAAATAAGTAACTAATTCCACACCCTAGGAAGGTATGTGGAGTGTCCAGGTCATTCGCAGAAGTTGTTAAGATCTTTGTTCTATGTAGTTTTTTTTTCTTTAAGGAAGAGAGAATCAATAACGTTATGTCACAAAAATGTGGGCTTCCTGTTAAGTACATTTGCACCAGCCCTGGGACTGGGTATTCCTTCTTGGGCGGCATCATTCCTCTCCTAAAATTGCTGCTCCACTCTGTAAATTTCTCTACTAGTCAGTTTCCTCTCCTCCCTCTGAGTTTCTGCTTTCTCAGAACTTGGCTTATGGATACAGCTTCATTGATGCCCCTCCCCACCCCACCACTCTTTTTCTTCCACAGTATCCTTCATCATCTCTTTGAGCCTTGTTTTAGTTCACATTCCTAAGAAGGGAATATGATTGGCTCAGGTCATCATATTCTGCCCTTCTTCAGGTATTTCGGAGAAAGAGTCACAGTTACCAAGCATGATCACCTAAATACCAGGAGCTGTGGCTGGGACAGTTCCCTAAGAGTGTGCTGTGATGAGCAGGCAATAATTTATGTCTGTATGAAAATATGTATGTCAAAAAAGGGACAGAAGTAGCACACAAAACATCAGATTCATTTTGCTTAAGGATAGGAGTGGAATATTCCTCAGTAGAATCATGATCTATGTGAACGTCATCCCCGCAGTTGTGCAGTGCACAGCAGCTTTATGTGGCAGTCCTGCCCACAAGCCAAGACCCAACATCGTGTTTATTGGGTGGGCCAAAAAGTGCCTTCGGTTTTTTAAGTAAAGGTAAAAGACACGTTTTTCATTTTCATCAAGAACTTCATTGAACAATGTATTCACCCTTCTGTTCCACTACCTTCTGCCATTTTTCAGGCAACTTCATAATTCTGTCTTCCCAAAACTTTTTATCTTTTTGAGCAAAGAACTGTTCCAGGTGCCTTTTGCAGTCTTCCAGGGAATTGAAATTTTTTCCATTAAGAGAATTTGTAAAGACAAAAATAAATGGAAATCCGAAGATGCCATGTCTGGAGAATACGGTGGATGAATCAGAACTTCCCAGCCAAGCTGAAACGGTTTTTGCCTGGTCATCAAAGAAACATGCGGTCTTGTGTTATCCTGATGGAGGATTATGCATTTTCTGTTGAGTAATTCTGGATGCTTTTCATCGAGTGCCACTTTCAGTTGGTCTAATTGGGAGCAGTACTTGTTGGAATTAATTGTTTGGTTTTCTAGAAGGAGCTCATAATAGAAGACTCCCTTCCAATCCCACCATATACATAACATCACCTTCTTTGGATGAAGACTGGCCTTTGGTGTAGTTGGTGGTGGTTCATTTCACTTGCCCCACGATCTCTTCCATTCCACATTGTTGTACAGTATCCGATTTTCATCACCCATCACAATTTCTTTTAAAAACAGAACGTTTTCATTATATTTCAGTAGAGAATCACATGCAGAAATACAGTCAAGAAGGTTTTTTTCACTTAACTTATGTGGAACCCAAACATGAAAGCGATTCACATAACCAAGCTGGTGCACATGATTTTCAACGTTTGATTTGGATATTTTGAGTATGTCAGCTATCTCCCATGTGGTATAACGTTGATTGTTCTCAATTATTATTTCAATTTGATCACTATCAACTTCACCTGGTCTGCCTGACTGTGGAGCATCATCCAGCGAGAAGTCTCCAGCATGAAACTTCCCAAACCACTTTTGTCACGTTTGATCAGTCACAGCACATTCTCCATACACTGCACAAATCTTCTTGTGTGTTTCAGTTGCATTTTTACCTTTCTTGAAATAATAAAGCATAACATGCTAAAGATGCTGCTTTTTTTTCTTCCCTCTTCAATATTAAAATGGCTACACAAAAATTCACCAATTTTGATTTGTGTTTTTTTAAATGCACACCGATATGACAGCAGTCACATACAATCTAACAAAATTGTTTCAAATGAAGTTAAAGACAACTAAGCGCTACTGGAGCCATCTTACTGGAAAAAACCGAATGAACCTTTTGGCCTACCCAGTAGAAAGAAAAACACTACAGGAGTTGCTGCTTAATTACGATAGCACAACAATGCTTGTGGCTTGTGATTATTTGATATTTCTGTGCATGTTTTCTTCAATGTGACAAGACTTTATATACAGTAAGTTTATTTTTCTTAAAGGGCAACAACCTCCATGGATCTGTTTTGCTTGCCACTAATGCTCAGTAAATATTTATGGAGTGAATTTATGTAGAGATGAAATTTATATATATATATATATATATATATATATATATATATATATATATTTTTTTTTTTTTTTTTTTGCGGTACGCAGGCCTCTCACTGCTGTGGCCTCTCCTGTTGCGGAGCACAGGCTCCGGACGCGCAGGCTCAGCGGCCATGGCTCACGGGCCCAGCCGCTCCGCGGCATGTGGGATCTTCACGGACTGGGGCACGAACCCGTGTCCCCTGCATCGGCAGGCGGACTCTCAACCACTGCGCCATCAGGGAAGCCCTGAAATTAATATTTTTGATAGCATATAAACTCAGTAGAATCAACTAAAATTTCTTAGAATCAATAGTTCACCTCAGTAGCATAGCCACATACAGAAAATTTGTGCAAAAATCAGTAGCTTTTATATTTGTCAGCAATAATTAGAAGATACAGGTTTCCTTCACAATGGCAAAAAAAGGAGAAAAAATTTACAATAAAACTGAATTAGAATGTTTTGAAGAAAGCTACAAAATTTTACTTAGGTATATACAGGAAGTTTAGAATAAACTTTCTGGATTAAAAAAAACTAAATATAAGAAAAAGAGCAAAATTTCCCAAATCAACCTAATGATATAACTCAATTATACTCAACATGGATATTAAGTGAATTTTTTAGAAGAATGAATAAATGAAAATAACATGAAAAATTCAGAAGCAAGACATAGTACATAAAAGAAAAGGTGTGTGACTAGTACATCAATCTGTAGATCAACTGAATAAGATACTTCATCCTGAAAATTCTTCCTAAACACTTCATCCTAATTTATATACGACAGCACATATACATTCACACAATGACTGTGTAAAGGCCACATCATTAACCAAAGACAAGGGGTAAGATTATTCTATAAATGATGCTAGGAAATTGCTTTTTAGAAAAAACTCAACTGATTCACTTTGTTATAAAGCAGAAACTAATAAAAAAAAATTGTGTAAAAAAAAAAAAAAAAAAAAGAAAAAACTCAAATTGGGCTCTCAACTTAGATTATTGTACAAACCAGAATTATTTCCAGAATTTTTTTACTTAAATGTAACAAACAAAAATATGAAAAAGGCAACAAATATGACTGGCAAAGGATTAATATAATTAATATATCAAGAGTTTAAAAAATTGATAAAAAGGAAACACCCTTATAAAAAGAAGGCAATTCAAAGTAATACAAAAAGCCAATAAAAAGTAGAAAAATATCCAACTTACTAGTATGTAAAACATGTACACAAAAATGCTATTTTCCTCTATCAATATAAGAAATGTTTATAATAGTACTTAATTCAGGCAGTAGTATAGTAATATGATCATTTATTATATTGCTAGAAGGAGAAATTGGTAGATCACTTCTGGAAAGCAAACTTTAAGAAAATTGTACATTTGAACCACTATGAATCTAGCCTAAAAAAACCCAAAGAAGTATATCAAGACTTGTATATAAGATCCTATTTTTATTTTTTATTTATGAATTAAATCAGGAATAAATCATTATGTTCAGTGTTAGAATAATTGAGAAATAAATTATAATGCCATGTGATAGAAGTTTTAGAATACTATTTAGTGACAGAGAGAAATAGTATTTAGTGAAAGAAAAAGCAGGATACATTTGCTTTATACGGTGTATACAGTAGACTCTTTTGGCATTTAAAAGTGTAACAACTGATTATTTAACATTTGACTTATTTGTCAGGGACTTCTGTGGTCCATGGTGTAGAGTATGTTTTCATTTGGGGAAACTAAATGTGAAAGATTTCAGATTCTTTTCTAGTCTATGTTTGTTTATATGTCTCTTTAACTGTCCATCAACTCATTTGTTTTTATGTCTCTACAAAGAGAGTCCTAAATACTTTGATATCAAATACTCAACAGATGTGAATACTTAGCATATTTTACTTTTTCTCTAGTACATCATCACCCACAACTACCACCTCCCTTGCAGGTTGGGGTTAGAGGGGCTGGCTTGGATAGAGAGCATTAGGCTGACAGAATTTGACTGTTAGAATGCAAGAGATCACTGATGGCACAGCGCCCCAGACCAAGTCACTGAGGGTGTGACTGCTTGGGATATGGGCAAACAACGGTCCCTGCAGAGTGCTCTATTTTAAAGCACAGCAACAAAAGGAATAAAAAGTCTCCAGGACTTCCCTGATGGCACAGTGGTTAAGAATCCGCCTGCCAATGCAGGGGACACGGGTTTGAGCCCTGGTCCAGGAAGACTCCACATGCCGCAGAGCAACTAAGCCTGTGCACCACAACTACAGAGCCTGCGCTCTAGACCCTGTGAGCCACAACTACTGAGCCTGCGTGCCACAACTACTGAAGCCCATGCGCCTAGAGCCCGTGCTCCACAACAAGAGAAACCACCGCAATGAGAAGCCCACGCACTACAATGAAGAGTAGCCTCCACTCGCCGCAACTGCAGAAAGCCAGTATGCAGCAACAAAGACCCAACGCAGCCATAAATTAATTAATTAATTAATTAATTAATTAATTTAGGAAAAAAGAAGCCTCCTAAGCCAAGATCTCTTACTCATTATTCCAAATCCATTATAGTTAATAAATCTCAGAGCTATATTATGAAGCAAATCAGTTATTTATGAATAATTAATTTGGATGAAATTGAGGTCAGAAACACTTTGAAATCTACATGAATGCTAAACATTCCCTACCAGCTAGTTAGCCTCCCTAATTCCACCTCAAACTTCCGGTCTCAGTTGAATGCCATTTCTTCTAAAGAGCCACCTTTGACCCCCAAGGGAAATTATTTTTCCTTCTCACACTCTTTAGTAGCACCCTACTTTTCTTGTGTCACAGCACTGGTTTGGAGATCAAATAGCCTGCATTCATACCCTGTGCCTCTGTATACCCCTGTATGGGCAAAGTTCTTCACTCTCAGCTTTCTCATCTATGATACCTGCCTCATATGCCAACAACCTGTTCTAAATCCTGTCACAATGACATTTCAAAGTAGGTGTCTCCACACTTCTTATTTCAAAGACTGTGTTTATAAACTCTTTGGCCAAGTAGGCCTTTCACATTAAATTTTAGTGTTCTATGCGTATTTGGAGCAAAGCCAGAATATTCATTGGTGTAAATAAAATTAGCATTTACTGGAAACTATAACAGAAAATGTAAGTTATTTACTGTGTGATAACTATATCTTATAATCAAAATTCTAATATTCAATATAGCTTGACTCCTATAAGAATCAAAATTTCATATTACCACTTAATAGCATAATGACTTATTAATCTTTCTTATTAAATACATTTTGAACCATTACTACTGAGGAAGCATTCAACTTTGCTCCCTCTTGATTTTTATTTAAATAACCATATGACAATGACTTTACAAGACTTCAAGTGATCTTTGGCTGATAGTGATAAAATCCTAAATTGATCTTTATAAACTTATTTGTATTTCCCTCTTGTGAATGGAGATAGAGAGGTACTCAAAGCTGCCCTGTGCTTCTTGCTTGAGGAGGCTAAAATCTTCTGGGGGCAAGGCCAACACCACCAGCATATATGAAACCCTGAAGGACATTAGTTTGTTTTTTGTTCAAAAATTAAGTTTCTTGAAATATTTTTTCACTTTGTTCTTACACTTTCATTTTGGATAATTATACACACAGACTCACAAAATACTTCTTTCATTCATTAACTGATGAATTGCACTCTGGCTACAAAGACCACATCATAAGTACTTACTAAAGTTATAAGGAGAAAGAAGTGGATTCATTTTTAATTTATTATTCAATAAAATTATTATTTCCCATTTGGGACAGATACAGAATTTGTGGCTTTTTTGAAATACCAACCTGCAGCCTCATTTCTGTCCAGAGAACAGTACAGCCTTTTTGAGTCTGACCCTATAAAGTGTTTTGTTTATTTGCTTTTTAATTCCAGGGTTGATCTTGCAGTCTTTACACACACTGTTTCATGGTGAACATTGGAAACTTGCCTCCATAGTCTTTGGGGGAAGAAGGTGTGTGGTGGTTCTCCTTTTTTTTAAAAAAAGTTCTTCCCAGTACAAAGCAGCCAGTTTGGATTTTGAAGAATTTTGTCTAAAACTTTGACATTTTGTGGATTTTTGCACATTGCAATGTCCCCTTCACTAACCCGTTGATGAGAAAGGATGGTGCTGCCTTGCTGTGACACACTCACTTCCTGTTTCTTTTTGGTGACTGGCCAGGACCTACAGTAGACAGCACTAAAGTTTTTGGTACAAATCTTTAACTCTTAAAGATTAAAAATGCTGTTCTAATTGACATCGATCTAAGAATTAGTCCCCCAGGTCTATAATAAGGATTATGATCAGAGGATTCTGATTAGGCTGCTAGGAATAGCAAGGCAGAAAGGCAGAAACCAAGGATCTGAGAACATATGGAAGAAGAAGTTTCTTTAAAGATACTGCTTGTAATTTTGCTATGTTTGGCAGGATAAGTTTTAAGAATACAAATAGTTCAACTTTTTGACTTTAAAGAAACCTTTTAAACTTTTTCCTAAACTTTAAGCTTTTGAAAATCTGAGACACAGGGAATCAGAAGCAATGTATGGAAAAAGCATACATTTGGTTAATATATTCCATTATATGTTAAATGTAGTTGCCAACTACTGATTTCAATAGATAGAAAATTACTATAGTGTTCAAAATAAAATGGGATCAATATCATGTTATAATCATAACAAATAGCATATAAATTAATATCAGTTAATATCAGTAATTAATCAAAATTATTATAATTTTCACTGTCATGGGATATTGCAAAAATCTTTCCAGTGGAAATCTGTCTCTTTCCTCTAGACTCATGAACCATGGAGATGAGGTTCTCTTTGCCCAACCATATCACTAAACATCCCAGACTCTTCTAAGTGAATTCCGTCTAACAAGAGAGTACTCATCTTTCATTGTCACAGTCAGCTGACATCCAGGAAACACTCCACCATTTCTCTGTAGCTTCTATATGGAAGTACACATCTGCTCTTCATTCTTCTTGACAGTACAGTGACTTCAACACTACTCTTTGTTTTTCTTCCAACTCTCTGACCTTACCTCTTTCTTTACAAAAAGGATGATTTCCATCTCCATTCTATTTAGCCACTCTCTCATCATAACTTAACTCTCATCATCATTTAGAACTATTTTATTGCTAATACCCCAAACTCTAACATTTCCTCCCCACACAGAGGCTTTTTTTTTTTTTACTCCACTTATTTTCTTACCTCTGCTGATCAATTGGTTATCCCTCTTTTCTACTTCAGTTCCTTAATGATCCTTCAATCTTCTAGTTCAGTGGCTCTCAAACCCTAGTGTATATCAGAATTGCTTGTTGAAACATAGGCTGTGGGCCTCACCTCCAGAGTTTCTGATTCCATGGATCTGAGATGGGGCCTGAGAATTTGCAGTTCTAGCAAGTTTCAAGTGATGCTGATGCTGCTGGTCTGGGAACCACCCTCTGAGTCACTGTTCTTGTTCAGTAACAAAACTCTTATTCTATTAGAGAAATAAGTGGTTAAGAGCAGGATCTTTGTAATCAAAGAGACCCAAGCTCAAACTCTACTTCATCAATTTTCAATATTTTAAATTCTTTCAAATTTTAGGTAATCTCTTGGGTAAAAAAATTGGTATCTCACTTACTCAATTGGAATATTATTTTATTCCATCATTACCAGTATGGCTGAGCATGTTTTTTAATATTATCATTTGTTTGCCTTTCGTTTGTGTGAGCTAACAATCAATCTCACATCTGTTTGTCTCTTTCTCAGTGATTGATAGGAATTTTTATACATTCTGGGTGCTAATCCTTCATTTGTTACTATACAATGATTTTATTTTATTGCAGTCTATTACTTGTGTTTCAACTATGTATATGGTATCTTTTTAATATAATCAAGGTTATCAGTCTTTTGCACTATCATTTTTTGGCTTTTGTTTACTATTTAATAAGGCCTTTTCTACACTGAGGTTATGAATTGATACTACTGTCTTCTTTTGATGCTTTTCTGGTTTAAAAACTTTTAATTCTTTTTTTATACTTTCTGCAATTAATTTTTCCATATATTATAATGTAGGTATCTAATTTTTATTTTATCCTTATTAATGGTCCATCTTTTACCATTTTTTGAAATGCTATCCCTTTCGTTTATCAGTATCATTATATGAATGAGTCTGTTTTGTTTGGCCATTTTATGTAATATTGCACCAATGCCACACTGTTGCGTATATGTTTTGCTATCTAGTAGAACAAGTCTGCCCTGCCCCACCCTACCCCCACTTACTTTATTCAAGAAAAATTCCAAGAAAAATCTTGTTGGAATTTTTGTTTAGTATTGTGTTGACTTCGTGTATTAGTTTGGAGAAAACTGATATCTTTAACATGGTGGGTCTTCTCATCTGTGCACATGATAACCTCTCCACTTATTCAGGTCTTCTTTTATCCCTATCAGGGAGGTTGTAAAATTGACTCCACAAAAATTGCACACACTTCTCTGTTGTTTGTATTATTAAATTTATTCCTAGATACTTAGTATTTAATTGAAAAAAACCCTTCCTTCGCCATAGTTCCCTCTCCTACTCTCATTCTGCAACTGTAATTCCCTAAACTGTCCATTTTTTGAATGACCAGTTAGGAGATTCTATTTCCCCCATTTCCACACTATTTACTTTATTCCCATGCAGTGTGGCTTTCCTTTCCATCATTGTAAAAAGCTACTCTTTAAATTATTACTGATGATCCCTGAATTTCCAAATCCAATCATTTTTTTTCTCAGTCTGTGTCTTCCTCAGTTTCTCTACATTGACTCCTACATCCATCTCAACATTCCTCCATTTGTGTCCGTGGCATTTTCAGTCTCCTGGCTTTCCTTTTTATTATACTTTCTTTGCCTCTCATTTGGCTTGCTATTCTCCCAATTTGCAAGCATAATGTTCTTTTTGTGACCTCCTTCTCTTTCTGTGTGCTTTCTTCCTGTGCGCTCCAGAATGGTATGAATTTCTACGTGCTTTCATCAGTGATATAAGCACTTGGCATATTGTAGGTGATGAATAAAGGCTTCTTAAACAAATGAATGACTCTAATGACAGCTTCCAAATTGTTATCAACACCAGTGTCAGGCAATTATTATTGTTCAGATTTGAACTCTACTTGCCATTTTTGTGCTTTGTTAGGGTCTCATTCTACTTCTGGTCTTATTTCACTGGTATATTCTAATCAAACAAGGTATTCACTCTTTCCCTAATGTTGTCTTTGTTCCTGATGTTTTCTCTATCTGGCATCCCTTCCATTTTTATTTGTTGAAATTCTCTTACTTAAGGTCTTCTTTTCTTGGCAGTCTTTTCTCATTCTCCTTGATTTGATGTAATCTCTTCCACTTTTGAATCTTCATAGATACTGTTTGATTTCTGCTACTCGTATTGCATTTATATTGATTAATAATAAAAATCTATCTTTAAAGCAGGGACAGATTAAAAAGAATGATAATTCCCAATCTTGGCAAGGGTAAGAGAAAAGGAAATCTCGAGCCTTGTTGGTAAGAATTTCTAGAGGATAGTTTAGCAACATGTATCAAAACCTTAAAAATGTAAATAGTTTTCGGTGTAACAATTTCCATTTCTGTGAATTTTTCCTAAGGAAAGTTTTAGTTTGGCAAATTTTGGAATATAGTATAAAAGAAGCCAATAAAACCAAAATAATCACATAAAAGAATATTTCCTTACATCAGAAAATATTCACGGTATAAAAAAACAGGACATGAAATAATTTTTCCCAGTATAATGCCATTATTACAGAGGAAGATAAATATGCTTAAAAATACTAGAAAGACATATAGCTAAATGTTAGCAATGGTGTTATAGATTGTGGTTGATATAAATTTTTTAAATGTTGTGCTTTTCTGTATTTTCCAAATTGTCCAGTGCATGTATTTTGTTTAAAATTTTTTTTAAAGTGGCAGGAAAATTGATGCTAACATTTAAAATGGACCATGTGGTATGCTGCCCAGATTGCTCCTCCTGTCTCCCCACTACTTCATCGTTTAGGACCAAAGTGCTCATTCCCCTGCTGCTAGAGGTACTGAAGGCTGGCCACTACCAGCTGGGACCCCCTGCCCTCGACTCCAGCAATTGCCCTTTACGAAAACTAAGCTGCAGCTGAAAAGAGTTGCCTCTTCCAAGGTTAGGTCCCTGGCCCTTGGGTAGTTTGCCTCCAATGGCTGTAGTTGTAGAGTTCTAAAGACCTCACTCCCCTCCCTCAATTTGAGAGATCGCCGCAGGGCCATCCAGCTCCAGAGGTCCCTGTGCTGAAGTCTTTGTTGAAACTGCTTTATATCCAATCTTCTTCCACTGTCCAGTCCTGCTTCCTTCACTCCCCAACAGGTGTCAATTCTGAGAGCACATAGTAATCAACTTCCTAGGTGGAAATTTCCATTTCAGAGTCTCTTTCCAGGGAAACTAACATGGAACATCTACTGTTTGCTGGGCACTTTACATACATTGCTCCCCAAAAGTCTTGCAATAAGATTTTAAGGCAATCATTGATATCCCTGTCTTGCAAAAGAGGAAAATTATGTTCAAAAAAGACACACTATTACCAAATGTCACAGCCAAGTTTGAAAGCAGTGTGTTTGGGTATAAAGACTGTGCTTTTTGCATGAAGCCAAATAGCTCTCTCTAGTCAACCTTGTGTTTTACTATTTTTGTGCTTTTCTTGTTCTCTCGGGTAGATGGTGAATTCTTTGGCTGCAGGGATTTTGTCTTATTTATATTTGAATCCCCTACAGAGTATTTCATGGTACCTTGCACATAATAAGTGCTCCACATTTGTGGAATTGACTTGAACTAGTCAAAGTTTAAAATGTAGTCAATTCTACTTCTGTTCCACAAGAAATGGATTTCCTAGCAGGAAAAGAAAATCATAATGGTAGCAACTGTAATTCAATTTGTGTTTCATGAAATAATTTTCTATAAAAAAACGATACTAATTTTCTTCTCCTTCCTCAATTTTAGACAACAAAATACTATTTTCCAAAACTTTGCCTTTAATTACTAAAGTAAGCAAACCAGTGAGGTGTAATAAACTTAAATTGAACTTTGATGACAAATATCATAGTTAATACCTTACATGTTTGATTCAGACTTCTGTGAAATCTAATTTACTTGAGAAAAGAATCTACTGAGTAGAGAAATGTAACAAGGAGATGAGTAGTTTCTAACACAAAAATTGAAAGTACGTATACTAACAGAATTGAAGTTTGTGACAGCAGATGGAAACTCCTGAATGAGGTTTCCAGCACCCATTAGAATTTACAATTGCAAGTTGAATTTTTCTTAAAAAGAAATCTGCCAGATTTATCATTTTAAAAATATAAAATATTAATATATCAATGATGGGTTGTGTTTTTAGGAATAAATAACATTAGATCCAGCTTTATGTTTAGGGAAGGGAAGTTTAAAAATAAACTACAAAAGGAGAAAAGTGGAGAAAGTTTTCCTATTTGAATAAGTTTTATTATTCTTGCACTGCCAGAGAATCAGTGTGAAAGGATATTTCTAACACTTAATAAGGGTCAATAAAGTTAAAAATTGTTAATGCTGTAAAGCTCCAGCAAAGAACATAATGAGACCATATAGTGCATTACTGATAACTGACCCAAAATATGTTATAAAAGTGATCAATATAATAACCTGGATGTTCTCCTAGTGGGTGAGTATACAGCCACGTAGGGGCAATGCTTTCAGGTGCCACCACCCCCATGAGTGGGTCCAAACACTTGAATTCTAAAATGCCAGTTAGGAATTTATTACTTGGATTGATTACTATTTGCTATTAAAATACACATCTCCCTAAGAAGTTAATACTCATCAATTCTTTAAAGTAAATGTGTCTTTTATTGGAGTAAAGCACAGGAACAGAGGCCTGAAGGCATAAAATACAGCTTTGAAAATTGAATAAAATAGACCATAGTTATAGTTACATATAGTTTTGATCAGTGTTGAACCTTAAATTCTGAAGCCTAAAATCAGTCTAGCCTTCAAATAACTTACTTTCGTCTATCTCATATACTTTCCTTTTTTATTTCGCCTTATTCTAGATGTTCTCTGAAAGTTTCCGTGTAAAATATAAGCAACCATCCCTAATTCTAGAAGATCAATTGTGTGACAGTATTTTTCCCTGGACTCTAATTCTTCCTTTTGAAGAAATATTATGGTCTTTGAAAAAAGCACCATACCCTCTTCTTTTGCCCATTATTATAAAATTCTAATAACAGGGACCTCCTGAGTACATAGGTATTTATGTTAAAGTGATAGCAAGCTGTTATTTACTTACAAACTCCATATACTTTCAAAGGACCACTATTGGGTTGCCCCCATTCTGTTCCCAGCCTCACCCTATCAGGATGAGATTGATGTCTTCCAGAAAAAGCTTAGAAATTTTGAAGTTTCTGTTTTATTGCATAAGTTGAAATATCTCAAATTCAAGAACCATTTAGACTAACAGGCCTCTTATTTTAAAATTGCAAATATCAGTCAAATATAATTTTATAATCATTTTAACTTGGTATAAAGTATTTTAAGCAATCGATTGATCTGAATTCCTACCTGAGATCACCCACTGAAAGAATAAGATTTTTACTTTGAGAGAAAGAGAGAACATGGAAGATGGGATGGTAAAAAGATGTTTGTGAAGTTCTTAGGGTAGCACACACACACACAAAAAATAAGACTGGAATATAGAAAAAGGCATGAGGTAGTTAGTGCCAGACCAACTTCTTATTTCCAAATTTTGTCTTAAATGGGTTTTGATTCAAATGAGAGAAATTCCAACTTTTATCTTTTCTTGCTCATTGATTTCTACTCCATCTCCACCCCTTTATATCCTCACTTGGGTCAAGTGTCCTTCTACCAACGGGAAACAGACTAAGCCTAGTTTTGCTAGAAATAAATTTAAACTACTTTATGGGTTCATTGGTTTTTGCAGTCTGGGTGGCCTTTATGGTGCCCACTTTTTACAAAAGGTGTCTTTACAAATTTGAACAACGAACACACAGGAAGCATTTTACAACCAATTGATTTCTAAATCAGGCACACAGTTACAGACACCATTTTAAGCACAGAAAGCACCTACAAAAGAAAGATAATTTAAACAACTGTCTCTACTGAGCAAGTAGAAGAGGGGTGAGCTCATTGATTTGACAGAGCATCCCCATATGGCAGGGCAGGCCAATTAAAGAGGGAAATGTGGGCTGGCAAATATTTAGTAATTATTTAGTGTGTATAAACTTTAGCTATGGAAATCTTTTCTCAGTTTAAAATTATAAATGAATTTTATTGGAGTTCCAATGATGTGTATGCATTTGGGGATAAAAAGTACAAAATGTACATACAGCAGATAAAATGAAACAGTGAAAACATTGCTCAGAAAAGCTACTTGGCCATATTCTGTGAACTTTCAAATATATGTTATGTTCATTGAGCCTTTGGCTTCTGTACCTTGTTCCCTTGTTGATTGTACCCCTTCCTCCCCCAAAAGAGCCCACTCCTCTTTCCCTTTTCTTAGAGGGCTATTTTCCCTAAGATAATTCTGCACTTTATTTCTTCATTCCTGCACCTTTCTAGGGAGGATGATGTATGAGAATGGTGGTTTTTTCTTGCTCAAGAGATTAACTTCATTAGAAGCACACCAGGTAAAATCAGTGGGAGTCTGTCCTTCCCAGCATGACAGCTGTCAAGGTTATGTTTTCAGGCAAAGTTTATGGTTGGTACAGAGAGGTTCAGAGTCTTAACCATGACATTATGGGGCATATGGAAACTGAAACTTCTGAAGGAAACTTTCCACTCCAGTTTTTGGCAAAGAAAATAAGACTGAGAGAAGAGAGAGAATTAGATCATGACACATGTTACTTGGCAAAAGAGAAAGTTAAAGAAAATAGGATGAAAAAAAGCCTAGGAGACAAAATGCTGGCGTCACTTTTGTACCTACGACTCTCCTCTTTCTTTTAGCTGGCTTCTAAGGTAATCTTTTATTATTCTTACTGTCTTTATGTTCTTCAATACTTCATACTTAATGAAACACATGTTGAAAGCCATTTAGTTATTTTTCTAGGGAGTTCTTCTTCCAGGTTTGGAGCTCTCTCTGATATTCTTGTGGTTATTCAATCTACTTTGATTTTTAAGAATTTGACTAGGTTCCCGAAGGCAATAGGTTGTCTTATTTCCACTTTTCAGCTGTGCTCAATTTTTTGATTATTCAGAAGGGGGAATATTTTGTTTCCTTTTTGGTGCTTTCAAATTGTATATAATACCTTAAAAACACAAAAACTAATATTGTAACATATTGGCTAAGTAAATCTGGCAACAAGAAGAAAAACATAAAAACCTGGCACTCCAAACAGTAATAAATTATTTCTGAATGAAATTACATTTTCAAGAGGGTGAAATTATATCCCAACTATAGGACCAAGAGAAAAAAGAGAGTTGGTGTGTGCCAATATTTTAGGGGATATGAGAAATAGGAATTTGAGTAAGCTTTTTTGTTTTCTCTTTATTATAGAAGAAAATAATTTTGTATATGCATTGAAAATTTTCCATTGGAACACATATTTTACATAACAGTGTATAAAATGTATATGATGCTGATAAAGATTAGTCTGTTAACATTTAATGAATAGAACTTTCATAGAATTACAGAATGAAATACTATTGCCAGTAAAAATACAGAATTCACTAAAGTCAGAAAAAGTATATAAATAGTCTCAAGATTCAGAAACTTTTATGTAAAATATTTGAAAAATAGAACTGCATGTTGGGAAGAAATTCCGTTATTACAACTATAGAATAAGGAACATTATCCTGATAATCTTGGGTTAAAAATTATATATTTATAAAATATTTGGCTTTTTCATATGATGAAGGTATCTACTTTCGTCTAATGAGGGTGTGTGCTTTAGCCTGAAAAACACATTTTTCTGTTATTATATTCTCCCTTTACTATGACTGTTATTACTTAGATCACCATTTCTCTTTTTATCATGATTTATTTTAAAAATTTATGTAGAGAGTATTAATTCATTATTATAGTATGATATTTTAAGGACAAGTATATTTTTATAGGAATGAAATCTGTGAATATGGCAAATGCATAAAACTATGGAAGGGAATGTCAGCAGTTTACCAAAAGATATCTCCTCTTCTTCATGAGCACGGAGTTTTACTACATTTCCCAGCTTTCCTTGCAGTTGGGTGCAGCCATGTGACTGACGGAGATGCCATCTCTTATGCCAGTGCTGAATGTAAAAAGCATCTCTCTTGGAAAGATAGACTCAGCTAATTGAAATACACTGAGTTATGAATAAAATTGTCTTCAGAGGATTCTCAGAACTCCTTCTTGATCTATTCCATTTTACCCTTCATGCTATCAACTAAGAACAATAGTACTTCTTGGACTATATGATAATATTAGTTAAGTGAGCCATTTACCGTTAGTGCTCCCGTTCTGTCCAGCCAAAAATGATTTTCTGCATATCAGTAAGCACGTGCTGGTTGTCTTCCCTGCAACCAGCCTCCCTCCCTGGGGAGGCCGGCTTAAGTTGGCCCATGCAACAGGAGTACCCTTGACTAGAGACAGAGGCAGAATTGCCTCTCTCCTGGGGCTGTGGATGTTAGGATCAGGGGAGAGGAGGATTCCAACTGAATCCCAGACAGGGAGCCAAAAGAAGCCAAGGAAGCATGCTCAAATCATCATTACATCTGCAAAGGCTTGGAGTTGGCAAGCCAGGTGAAAGGAGCACCAGCAAGAAAGGGTTGAAAGATAGGAGAAGGTAGCTATCTAGAGAAGTGCCACTTGGTCAAATGGAATCCAATCAAAGGCCAGTTATTTGAGGAGGACAGTTTCAAACTAACTCAGTAAGCTTTCTGTGATTCCAGTTTACATGTACCTCAGGTATAATCAATATTCACAATTCATTGGTCATCCATATTAAAATACTACAGGGACTATGAGTGAACACCAGAAAAGGTAATTAAAGAAATACTTCAGCTACTCTGATGGACAATTTGAAAGCAAGAAGAAAAATATTCACTACTAATCAGCATTTTCAGAAGTATTTTACTTAGTCTGCCAATGGAAAGATAAAGACTTCAGAGGAAATATGGGATGTTGTTTGATGGGTAGAAACATTTTCCTAAATGTTACTTCTAAGCAGAGAAATGTTAAACCTGGTATTGTCATACAAATAACTTTGGCCTCAAGAAGCCAGAGACCTTGAGGATTGGAAGAAATCTTGACTAGTATTATAGATTCTGTCATCACCTATATGTAGATCTTAGCACCAAATCGCAAGGTGGAGTGCCCAGTAGGGAATTTCTGGGACATGTGGCCATTGGTGCTGCAGTGACATGTTCTATTATGTAACACTGCTGGCAGGAGCGAGCACAGAGCCTGGAGGATTGCAGAGCCACAGTTCTACGCTGTGAACACTCTCATCATTCAACCCATCAATCCACAGAGATAGATATGAAGCACCAAATGTATGGACGGGGACCAGAATCACACTGGTTTGCCTAGCAAAGTGTTTGAAAGAAAAAAATAAATAACTTTATGTTTTGAGATTGGACGGCAGATGGTGAGAAAAAGAAAATTGTGGGAAGAGACAAGTAGAAATAATTACTCCAACCTTTAACTAAAGAATAATCTTTATGTGCAACTAATGTAGGAAGTAATTTGGATTCAATATTGTAGATAGAAATTATCATATAAGTTCAAATAAAAAGAGAAATGCTATACTTCATTTTATTATACAACCAAGTGTCATTCTACATTTTCAAGACACAAAGCAATTTTATACTCTACATGAATACTTTTAAGACCTTGAATTTGGCCTGACTCTCTGTGTAATATATTTTACAGCTCTATCTTTGAATGGAACTAACTTCTTACATGGGATGCTTGACTTAACTGTGAGCAGATTTGTTATGTCTCAGTATCTCTTCCAGCCAATTTTTCTTTGCTTCATGTGTCTAAGGTTCTGTATACTCAAAGTCCTAAGCTCAGTTCAACTGAGTCAAGGGAAATCTTGCCACTAATAACATAGCAAACACAGGGCACCTACAGGGATTCTGGCTGAAAATGTTCCTCCCTCGAGGAAGGACAGAGTCTGTGTCACTTATGATGGCACTGTTTGTGAAAAGGCAACACTTTTATAACATTAACCTTCTTTTTTTTAAAAAAAAAGTCAAAGTTCATAGCTTCCCACACATTCTGAATTTATAGGACCTGGGAATATATAGTGAACAGCCATCTAATCCCAAAATAGCTCTAAGCATGTGTCAAATAATTCTACAAATTTCCTACCTGCCTTCTGCAGGTTTTTCTGATTTGTCTTTGAATTTTCTGGAAACTCAATATGAAAAAAAAACTCTTTTTCAGCCATATCTTTATTTTTCCTGCCCTAGAATTTTAAGACTCAGCAAGGAAAAGATACCTGCCTACCACATTAAACTTGCATTTGAACATCACATGAACGAATATACTGAGAAGCCACCCATCACTAAGGATGTCTTCTGTTCTCTTTTGCTTTATGTTTTAGAATGTACCCAGGATTTTGTTTTCATTCAGGTATGATGAGGCCAACAGATCAGCAGATGATTGCCATTGAAAAGATGGTTTGTTTCTCACAGTTCCCAAGAGGAGTGGGCCCACACACCATGCAGAGCCACATGGGGAAGCACCAGAGTCTGTCAGGAGGCAGAAGGAGTGAAGGGAAAGCATGCGGGTTTTGCAGAAAGAAATGGGCGAGGCATGGTAGGCAAGCTAAGCAGGTTTAGGGTTGACTGGTTTGAATGATTTTGGCTAGATCTGAGCTATAGTGGTGGTCCCTACTTGTCTAGTGCCTGGGCCATGGGTGATTTAGAGCCCCAAACTGCAGTATCCTGATAAAAGGAAGCAGATAAGGGTGTGGACTCCAGATGGGTTGATTTGTATATCAAAAATATGCTCACATGTGTTGTCTCTGGGTAGGGGCAATCCCTCCCCAGTCAGCAAGGCCCCAGATATGAGAGCATCAAGAATACAGAAAATAAGGGGGCTTCCCTGGTGGCGCAGTGGTTGAGAGTCTGCCTGCCGATGCAGGGGACACGGGTTTGTGCCCCGGTCCGGGAGGATCCCACATGCCGCGGAGTGGCTGAGCCCGTGAGCCATGGCTGCTGAGCCTGCGCGTCCGGAGCCTGTGCTCCGGACAGGAGAGGCCTGTCCGGGAGAGGCCACAACAGTGAGAGGCCCGCGTACCGCAAAAAAAAAAAAAAAAGAAAAATGAAAATATAGTTAATATACCTCATTATCAGAGAACTAAGCAACATATTAGAAGCTTCAATCCTTAAAAATCATTGATTAATACATAGAAAGTAGTTGCTAATTCCACAAACTTAATGTGTTTTGTCCTGTATATTTAAATTTCCACTCACTATGCTCAGTATATGTAAAAAGTAGAAACTCAGTCTGTCAGTTGGCCTTACCTGTCTAACAGATAGTCTCATTAAGTCACCACATCTCTGATCTTTCCCATAGTTAGAGTTCCTCCCTCTGCAAACCATCTTTCTGATGACATTTATTCAAATATGGACTAGGAAGGTTAGTTTAAGATTTTACTTCATCTCTTGATACATAATAGATTAGGAAGCCTGAAAAAGTTTTGAGAAAACAAAAAGTAGTGGTGAACAACTTTAGACAGCAAAAGTTTAGTAATAAAGTTTGAGAATCTCTTAGCTCGTCTCTAAGTTTTTAATCTTATAATTTCACTGGACCCCTTATGGGTACAGCAGGTTTAGAGATGTGCAGGACCAGGAAGAAGTAATTCATTTCCTCAAAGCCTGTTTTTCACTTATGCGCAAGTATTATGTTTAAATGTTAAATACGTCTCCTTGGACCTAATCGTATTTCTGTTTCTGTTCTACAAATTTGTCTTTCATTTTTAGTTGCCTTAAATTATTTTTGGACAAGAAAGACATACAAATAAACAAACATGTAAATATGTGTCTTTGTATCCAAGAAAAAAGTGCCTTTTCAGAAAGAAGATGTTTTGGTAAATGAGTAAGTCAGTGATGGAGTGAGAAGTAGAATTATTGATTTTTAAAGAGTTTATACTAAATAGGAGCTGATTTGTAAGCTAGAAAAGGAGCCACAGTCAAGGATGTGGAATTGGGTTCCATTTGGGTTCTGGAAGTTTCCCATGTTTTCCTTAGAGCTACTACAGCAAACCATAGGGGCCTCATATGGGGCCTGGCACATCAGGTCAACACGTCTTGGGCCTGCTTCACATAGAGGTTTGGTCTAATCACCAGTAATTTCCCAAGAAGACCCCTCCCTACCCAGCTCTATGGCCCAGGTGCCCCTCACCAACAGTGGTAAACAGAATAATGCTCCTCCCCCACCCCCTGCCAAGGTGTCCGTGTCCTAATCCTCAGAAAGTGTTAATATGTTACCTTACATGGCAAAACCACAGGCACAATCAAGTTAAGGGTCCTGAGATGGGGAGATCATCCTGGATTAGCTGGATGAGCCTTAAATAT
Organism: Mesoplodon mirus; assembly: GCF_964341445.2. Taxonomy (NCBI): domain Eukaryota; kingdom Metazoa; phylum Chordata; class Mammalia; order Artiodactyla; family Ziphiidae; genus Mesoplodon; species Mesoplodon mirus. Next base: position 27,842,526 of record NC_138986.1, on the reverse strand, counting down.
AACTATAATGGTCCTGTAAGAGGGATTCAAGAAAGTCAAATGCAGTAGTAGGAGATGAACTGACAGAAGCAAGAGGTTGGAGTGATGTAAGGAAGAGGCCATGGGCCAAGGAATGAAGGTGGCCTTTAGAAGCTGAAAAAGGCAAGGAAGTGGATTCTCCCCTAGGGCCTCAAGAAGGAAACAGCCCTGCCAATAATTTGACTTTAGCCTTATGGCATAGACTATTTGTGTTCCCCCAAAATTCATATGTTGAACTCTAATCCCCAAATTGATAGTATTTGGAGGTGGGACTTTGGGGAGGTGACTAGGTTATGAGGGTGAAGCCTGCATGAATACCATTAGTGCTCTTACAAAAGAGACCTGGAGAGCTCCCTCACCCCTTTCCGCATGTGAGGACACAGTGAGAAGATGGCCATCTATGATAGCTGAACCAGGAAGGAAACTCTTACCAGACACTAAATCTGAAAGTGCCTTGATCTTGGACTTCCCAGCCTCCAGAACTCTGAGAAATAAATTTCTGTTCTTTTTAAGCCAATCAGTCTATAGTATCTGTTACAGCAACTGAAACAGACTAAGACACCTTGTAAGACTCATTCTGGACTTCTAACCTCCAGAATTGTAAGAGAAAAACTTTGGGTTGTTTTGGCCACTAAATTTCTGGTAATTTGTTATCACAGCAATAGGAGACTAATACACCAGCCTGACCCCCATGCTCAAATGATAACACTCAGCTGTCGTCTGGTAAAATTTCAGGTGATACTTTATATTTTTAACAATGTTAAAGAAAAGACATGTCTTTTACATGAAGAATCTTCTGCATCCTGTTTCCTCCATACTTCAAACAACTTTCTCCAATTAAATATAAGCTTTCATAATAAAGAACAATCATCTGAAACATTTGAAGTTCCCAGACAGAGAGGGGACTCATGGTTGTATATAAATGAATGCAGAATCGATTCTCTTGGAGATTTGGAGATTTTATGCACACATACACATATTTCATTCTAAGTGAAACATATTATATTAAAGAATATAAATAGATGTGCTTTAATTTATGTATGTGTGTATATATGTGCATGAATCTATATCTGTATTCATATATTAAGCTAAGAGGAATAAAAACCCAAGCTAAAACCTTCCATATAGAGGCCATGTTACTAGTAACTTTTATTCAAACATTATTTCTAGAGGGCAGTTTGGCAGTGCCTATCAAATTTGAATGTGTGTATATGTGACCCAGCAACTCAATGTTTAGGAATTTAATCTGAAAAAATACTTTTAAAGTTGTAAAGATACATGTCTATTAATGTTCATTCCAGCACATTGCCTTGTAACAATAAATTGAAAACATGTCTTTCATTATTTAAATATATTTTAATGTATCTCATTAAAAGCAAAGAGAGAGGTTAGAATGAACTTGCATAGAAGCAAGCCCATGATATATTGTTGAATAAAAAAGGGTATTTTAGGTTAAAATACATAATATGAGCCATAAAAATACTTTTAGATGTACTGAAAGAATTTTCTCAGGAACATAATTACTTTAAAAATATATTTTAAAGACATTAGTATATATTGCTAGTGTCAAGAGCAGAGTAAAAGAAATCTTAAAGTAAATGTATTTTAATTTATGTTTCCAAAGTTAAAGTCACAGAAATACTGTTGTCTTTTTTTTTTTTTTTTTTTAAAGAGAGCAAGACATAGATTTGCACTTTGGAGTTTGGGAAAATGTTAAGTCTCTGAGTAACACTTCGAACATTTTAGTCTCTTGATCTCACCAAGAGTCGTAAAATAATATGTTTATTTCTCAAAAAAATAACTTTTTGTTCTTTATTTCTAAGTTTAAAATTTAAGAACGAAATCAAACTGTAACTTTGGGGGAAGGGTTTGAGAGGCAGTGCTTTCAAAAGATTTACTAAATAGGTGGTTGTACAGTTTCTTTTTCCATTAACTTTTTTTTAACATCTTTATTGGAGTATAATTGCTTTATGATAGTGTGTTAGTTTCTGCTTTATAACAAAGTGAATCACATATACATATACATATATCCCCATAACTCCTCCCTCTTGCGTCTCCTTCCCACCCTCCCTATGCCACCCCTCTAGGTGGTCACAAAGCACCGAGCTGATCTCACTGTGCTATGTGGCTGCTTCCCACTAGCTATCTATTTTACTTGTGGTAGTGTATATATGTCCATGCCATTCTCTCACTTCATCCCAGCGTACCCTTCCCCCTCCCTGTATCCTCAAGTCCATTCTCTACATCTGCGTCTTTATTCCTATCCTGCCCCTAGGTTCTTCAGAACCATTTTTTTTACATTTTTATATATTTTTAATATTATTCCATATATATGTGTTTGCATATGGTACTTGTTTTTCTCTTTCTGACTTACTTAACTCTGTATGACAGACTCTAGGTCCATCCACCTCACTACAAATAACTCAATTTCGTTTCTTTTTATGGCTAAGTAATCCATTGTATATATGTGCCACATCTTCCTTATCCATTCATCTGTCGATGGACACGTAGGTTGCTTCCGTGTCCTGGCTATTGTAAATAGAGCTTCAGTGAACATTGTAGTACATGACTCACTATTTGAATTACGGTTTTCTCAGGGTGTATGCCCAGTAGTGGGATTGCTGAGTTGTATGGTGGTTCTATTTTTAGATTTTTAAGGAACCTCCATACTTTCTCCATAGTGGCTGTATCAATTAACACTCTCACCAACAGTGCAAGAGGGTTCCCTTTTCTCCACACCCTCTATAGCATTTATTGTTTGTAGATTTTTTGATGATGGCCATTCTGACTGGTGTGAGGTGATACCTCATTGTGGTTTTGATTTGCATTTCTCTAATGATTAGTGATATTGAGCATCCTTTCACGTGTTCGTTGGCAATCCGTATATCTTCTTTGGAGAAATGTCTGTTTAGGTCTTCTGCCCATTTTTGGATTGGGTTGTTTGTTTTTTTGATATTGAGCTGCATGAGATGCTTGTATATTTTGGAGATTAATCCTTTGTCAGTTACTTCATTTGCAACTATTTTCTGCAATTCTGAGGGTTGTCTTTTTGTCTTGTTTTCCTTTGCTGTGCAAAAGCTTTTAAGTTTCATTAGGTCCCATTTGTTTATTTTTGTTTTTATTTCCATTTCTCTACGAGGTGGGTCAAAAATCATCTTGCTGTGATCTATGTCATAGAGTGTTCTGCCTATTTTTCCTCTAAGTGTTTTAGTGTCTGGCCTTACATTTATGTCTTTAATCCATTTTGAGTTTATTCTTGTGTATGGTGTTAGGGAGTGTTCTAATTTCATTCTTTTACATTTAGCTGTCCAGTTTTCCCAGCACCACTTACTGAAGAGGCTGTCTTTTCTCCATTGTGTATTCTTGCCTCCTTTATCAAAATCAATGTGACCATATGTGCATGGGTTTATCTCTGGGCTTTCTATCCTGTTCCATTGATCTATATTTCTGTTTTTGTATCAGTATCATACTGTCTTGATTACTGTAGCTTTGTAGTATAGTTTGAAGTCTGGGAGCCTGACTCCTCTGAGGAATTTTTCTCAAGATTGCTTTGGCTATTCAGGGTCTTTTGTGTTTCCGCACAAATTGTGAAATTTTTTATTCTAGTTCTGTGAAAAATGCCATTGGTAGTTTGATAGTGATTGCACTGAATCTGTAGATTGCTTTGGGTAGTAGAGTCATTTTCACAATATTGATTCTTCCAATCCAAAAACATGGTATATTTCTCCATCTGTTTGTATCATCTTTAATTTCTTGCATCAGTGTCTTGTACATTTCTGCATACAGGTCTTTTGTCTTAGGCAGGTTTATTCCTATGTATTTTATTCTTGTTGTTGCAGTGGTAAATAGGAGTGTTTCCTTAGTTTCTCTTTTAGATTTTTCATCATTAGTGTATAAGAATGCAAGAAATTTCTGTGCATTAATTTTGTATCCTGTTACTTTATCAAATCATTGATTAGCTCTAGTAGTTTTCTGGTAGCATCTTTAGGATTCTCTATGTATAGAATCATGTCATCTGCAAACAGTGACAGCTTTACTACTTCTTTCCCGATTTGGATTCCTTTTATTTCTTTTTCTTCTCTGATTGCTGTTGCTAAAACTTCCAAAACTATGTTGAATAATAGTGGTGAGAGTGGACAACCTTGTCTTGTTCCTGATCTTAGTGGCAATGGTTTCAGTTTTTCACCATTGAGAACGATGTTGGTTGTAGGTTGTCATGTGGGCTTTATTATGTTGAGGTAAGTTCCCTCTATGCCTACTTTCTGGAGGGTTTTTATCATAAATGGGTGTTGAATTTTGTTGAAAGCTTTTTCTTCATCTATTGAGATGATCATATGGTTTTTCTCCTTCAGTTTGTTACTATGGTGTATCACATTGAGTGATTTGTGTATATTGAAGAATCCTTGCATTTCTGGGATAAACCCCACTTGATCATGGTGTATGATCCTTTTAATATGCTGCTGGATTCTGTTTGCTAATATCTTATTGAGGATTTTTGCCTCTTTGTTCATCATTGATAACAGCCTGAGCTTTCTTTGTGACATCTTTGTCTGGTTTTGGTATCAGGGTGAAGATGGCCTTGTAGAATGAGTTTGGGAGTGTTCCTCCCTCTGCTATATTTTGGAAGAGTTTGAGAAGGAAAGGTGTTAGCTCTTCTCTAAATGTTTGATAGAATTCGCCTGTGAAGCCATCTGGTCCTGGGCTTTTGTTTGTTGGAAGATTTTTAATCCCAGTCTCAATTTAAGTTCTTGTGATTGCTCTGTTTATATTTTCTGTTTTTTCCAAGTTCAATCTCAGAAGGTTTTGCTTTTCTAAGAATTTGTCCATTTCTTCCAGGTTGTCCATTTTATTGGCATAGAGTTGCTTGTAGTAATATCTCATGATCCTTTGTATTTTTGCAGTGTCAGTTGTTACTTCTCCTTTTTCATTTCTGATTCTTTTGATTTGAGTCTTCTCCCTTTTTTTCTTGATGAGTCTGGCTAATGGTTTATCAATTTTGTTTATCTTCTCATGAACCCGCTTTTAGTTTTATTGATCTTTGCCATTGTTTCCTTCATTTCTTTTTCATTTATTTCTGATCTGATCTTTATGATTTCTTTCCTTCTGCTAACTTTGGGGTTTTTTGTTCTTCTTTCACTAATTGCTTTAGGTGTAAGGTTATGTTGTTTATTTGAGATATTTCTTGTTTCTTGAGGTAGGATTGTGTTGCTATAAACTTCCCACTTAGAACTTCTTTTGCTGCATTCCATAGGTTTTGGATCATCATGTTTTCATTGTCATTTGTTTCTAGATATTTTTTGATTTCCTCGTTGATTCCTTCAGTGATCTCTTGGTTATTTAGTAGTGTATTGTTTAGCCTTCATGTGCTTGTATTTTTTACAGATTTTTTCCTGTAATTGGTATCTAGTCTCATAGCATTGTGGTCAGAAAAGATACTTGATATGATTTCAATTTTCTTAAATTTGCCAAGGCTTCATCTGTGACCCAAGATATGATCTACCCTGGAGAATGTTCCATGAGCACTTGAGAAGAAAGTGTATTCTGTTGTTTTTGGATGGAATGTCTTATAAATATCACTTAAGTCCATCTTGTTTAATGTATCATTTAAAGCTGTGTGTCCTTATTTGTTTCCATTTTGGATGATCTGTCCATTGGTGAAAGTGAGGTGTTGAAGTCCCCTACTGTGATTGTGTTACTGTCGATTTCCGCTTTTATGGCTGTTAGCATTTGCTTATGTATCGAGGTGCTCCTATGTTGGGTGCATAAATATTTACAATTGTTATATCTTCTTCTTGGATTAATCCCTTGATTATTATGTAGTGTCCTTCTCTCTCTCTTGTAATAGTCTTTATTTAAAGTCTATTTTGTCTGATATAAGAATTGCTACTCCAGCTTTCTTTTGATTTCCATTTGCATGGAATATCTTTTCAATCCACTCATTTTCAGCCTGTATGTGTCCCTAGGTCTGAAATGGGTCTCCTGTAGACAGCATATATACGGGTCTTGTTTTTGTATCCATTCAGCCAGTCTTTGTCTTTTGGTTGGAGCATTTAATCCATTTACATTTAAGGTAGTTATCGATATGTATGTTCCCGTTACCATTTTCTTAAGTGTTTTGGGTTTGTTATTGTAGGTCTTTTCCTTCTCTTGTGTTTCCTGCCTAGAGAAGTTCCTTTAGCATTTGTTGTAAAGCTGGTTTGTTGTAAAGCTGGTTTCTCTTAGCTTTTGCTTGTCTGTAAAGGTTTTAATTTCTCCATTGAATCTGAATGAGATCCTTGCAGGGGAGAGTAATCTTGGTTGTAGGTTTTCCCTTTCATCACTTTAAATATGTCCTGCCACTCCCTTTTGGCTTTCAGAGTTTCTGCTGAAAGATCAGCTGTTAACCTTATGGGGATTCCCTTGTATGTTATTTGTTGTTTTTCTCTTGATGCTTGTAATATTTTTTCTTTGTATTTAATTTTTGATAGTTTGATTAGTATGTGTCTTGGTGTGCTTCTCCTTGGGTTTATCCTGTATGGGACTTCCTGTACTTCCTGGACTTGACTATCTTGATTCCCATATTAGGGAAGTTTTCAATTACAATCTCTTCAAATATTTTCTCAGTCCCTTTCTTTTTCTCTTCTTCTTTTGGGAACCCTGTAATTCGAACATTGGTGTGTTTCATGTTGTCCCAGAGTTCTCTGAGACTGTCCTCAATCCTTTTCATTCTTTTTTCTTTATTCTCACTGCAGTAGTTATTTCCACTATTTTATCTTCCAGGTCACTTATCCATTCTTCTGCCTCAGTTATTCTGCTATTGATTCCTTCTAGAGAATATATAATTTCATTTATTGTGTTGTTCGTCATTGTTTGTTTGCTGTTTAGTTCTTCTGTTTCCTTGTTAAACGTTTCTTGTATTTTCTCCATTCTGTTTCCATATTTTGGATCATGGTTACTGTCATTACTCTGAATTCTGTTTCATGTAGACTGCCTATTTTCTCTTCATGTATTTGGTCTGCTGGGTTTTTACCTTGCTTCTTCATCTGCTGTGTGTTTCTCTGTCTTCTCATTTTGCTTAACTTACTGTGTTTGGGGTCTCCTCTTCACAGGCTGCAGGTTGGTAGTTCCCGGTGTTTTTGGTGTCTGCCCCTAGTGGCTAAGGTTGGTTCAGTGGGTTGTGTAGGCTTTCTGGTGGAGGGGACTGGTACCTGTGTTCTGCTGGATGAGGCTGGATCTTGTTTTTCTGGTGGGCACAACCGTGTCCGGTGGTGTGTTTTGGGGTGTCTGTGACCTTATTATGATTTTAGGCAGCCCCTCTGCTGATGGGTGGGGTTGTGTTTCTGTCTTCCTAGTTGTTTGGCATAGGGTGTCCAGCACTAAGCTTTCTGGTCATTGAGTGGAGCTGGGTCTTAGCCTTGAGATGGAGATCTCTCAGAGAGTTTTCGCTGTTTGATATTATGTGGAGCCGGGAGGTCTCTGGTGGACCAATGTCCTGAACTTGGCTCTCCCACCTCAGAGGCACAGGCCTGACACCCCACTGGAGCACCAGGACCCTGTCAGCCACACAACTCAAAAGAAAAGGAAGGAAAAAAGAAAGAAAGAAAGAAAAAAATAAAATGAATTAAAAAAAAAATTATTAAAAAAAAAAATTTAATTAAAAAAAAAAAAAGAAAGAAGAGAGCAACCAAACCAAAAAACAAACCCACCAATGATAAGAAGTGCTAAAATCTCTACAAAAAAAAAAAAAAAAAAAAAAAAGGACAGAGAGAACCCTAGGACAAATGGTAAAAGCAAAGCTGTACAGGCAAAATCACACAAAGAAGCATACAAATACACGCTCACAAAAAGAGAAAATGAAAAAAAATATATACCTATATATATTTAAAAAAAGGCAAAGAGCATCAAAATCAATAAATTAATCTACCAATGCTAATAAACTGTAAATACTAAACTAAGATAAACATAAAACCACAAACAAATTAGATGCCGAAAGCAAACCCCAAGTCTGCAGTTGCTCCCAAAGTCCAACGCCTCAATTTTGGGATGATTCATTGTCTATTTAGGTGTTCCAGAGATGCATGGTACATCAAGTTGATTGTGGAGATTTAATCCGCTGCTCCTGAGGCTGCTGGGAGAGATTTCCCTTTCTCTTCTTTGTTCGCACAGCTCCTGGGGTTCAGCTTTGGATGTGGCCCTGCGTCTGTGTGGTTTCCTGAGGGCGTCTGTTCTTCGCTCAGACAGGACAGAGTTAAAGGAGCAGCTGATTAGGGGGCTCTGGCTCACTCCGGCCGGGGGAGGGAGGGGTATGGATGCAGGGCGAGCCTGCGGCGGCAGAGGCTGGCATGACGTTGCAATAGCCTGAGGTGCGCCTTGTGTTCTCCCGAGGAAGTTGTCCCTGGATCACGGGACCCTGGCAGTGGCGGGCTGCACAGGCTCCCGGGAGGGGAGGTGTGGAGAGTGACCTGTGCTTGCACACAGGCTTCTTGGTGGCTGCAGTAGCAGCCTTAGCATCTCATGCCCGTCTCTGGGGTCCATGCTGATAGCCACGGCTCGCGCCCGTCTCTGGAGCTCGTTTAGGTGGTGCTCTGAATCCCCTCTCCTCGTGCACCCCGAAACAGTGGTCTCTTGCCTCTTAGGCAGGTAGAGTTTTTCCTGGACTCCCTCCAGGCCAGCTGAGGCGCACTAGCCCCCTTCAGGCTGTGTTCACGCAGCCAACCCCAGTCCTCTCCCTGGGATCTGACCTCCAAAGCCTGAGCCTCAGCTCCCAGACCCTGCCCGCCCCGGCGGGTGAGCAGACAAGCCTCTCGGGCTGGTGAGTGCCGGTCGGCACCGATCCTCTGTGCGGGAATCTCTCTGCTTTGTCCTCTGCACCCCTGTTGCTGTGCTCTCCTCCGTGGCTCCAAAGCTTCCCCCCTCCGCCACCCCATCTCCGCCCACGAAGGGGCTCCTAGTGTGTGGAAACCTTTCCTCCTTACAGCTCCCTCCCACTGGTGCAGGTTCCATCCCTATTCTTTTGTCTGTGTTTTTTCTTTTGCCCTACCCAGGTACGTGGGGAGTTTCTTGCCTTTCGGGAGGTCTGAGGTCTTCTGCCAGCGTTCAGTAGGTGTTCTGTAGGAGTTGTTCCACGTGTAGATGTATTTCTGATGTATTTGCGGGGAGGAAGGTGATCTCCACATCTTAATCCTCTGCCATGTTGAAGGTCTCCCTCCTCATCTTTAAAATGAGACTAATAATACCTTTGAGGTTCAGAGCTAATGGTCTGGGGTTCACCCACAGTGGCCAGCAAAGGCTCTGACAATTGCTCCCTCTTTCCAACTCAGGAATGATAAAATGGAGCCCAGGAGAAGTGATGTTGCCAGGCCAGGTTTATTCCATCCACCCAGTTTAAAGACCACTGCTCCAGGAATTCCAAGTATTTCTCAATTTATCTCTCACAGTCTCCTCTCTCGGCTTCCATTCTTCTTTTTCCAAATATATGAATTTGTACACCACAATTAAAGGCCTATTCTTTTTTTTCTCTCTTTCTTTTTGTTTGTTTCTTTCCAATATTTTATACCTGGTAGCGGGAGCCGCCTCTGTGTGTGGGACGTGGGGGTCCGGTGGGGTGCTGCAGCTGGAGGGCTGCTGGCTGAGGGGAGGTGTTGGGGGTGGCCCACTGGGTGGGGGTGAGTGACAGCCCCGCCTCCGTGCTGTGCAGCCTCCGGCCAGGTGTGTGCATGTTCTCCATTAACTTTTTAGGTGAGTTACTCTTGCATGCAGCTCAGCTTCTAAGAATGCTGTTTAAAGGAAGGGATAGATATAAATTTGGCATGTTTTTCTTAGAAAGAAAGGAGTAAACATAAGTGGAGTGATGCTATATGCCTGGCAATTTTAAAACATTACTGCATTTCATGTTTATGAATGCCTATTGATCATTAGTCACATTTTTCTGAGGAGGTGCAATTGTCCAGGAAGCGCACAGGGTCACCTTGTCAGATATTCAGACATGAAGCTCATTATTCTTTCCCTGTAACACAGGACATAAACATATTCTATGGTTTTATGCAAACTACTAGTGGAATTATTTTTCTGAAACATATATTTGCTAAAGTTGAGCCTTATCTTGGGCAAGTCCTGTTAGGAATGTACAAAGTGGTGTAGCCATTTAAAATATCTAAGTTGATAACTTGTGCTTGTGAAATTTTCTTGCTCTAAGAAGAAGAGTTCAACTTAAAATGTGTACCTTGAGCATTTTTCTCTTAAAGACTATCATTAGATGTTTCATCTTAGGTGCCAGGAGATTAGAGCTTTATATTATCTGTTTGCAAAATCTACATCTATCAAAATCTGAATTTAGGCCTATATCATGGGCATAAAATAGGCATTTTTAAGGAAAGCTCACATTATTTTCTAATGCTAACCACCCTATGTTTTTGCTATGTAGTTTGGATCTTACATTTGTGTTGTAGTTGGATATACACTTACCTGAAATTTAGCCAGGAATATGTAAACAATTGAGGATATTATTGATATGAATAATACCACAGCTCCTTCTATAAGAACTGAACATTCCCATTTATTGAAGAGGAGTTGTTGTCTAATATGGGCTAGAATCTCCTTAAAGAGTGCTGTCAGCACAAACAAAAATAAATCCTGCTGCTGTCAAGGATTTCATGGCTTAGTGAGAGAAAACCTTTTCCATTAAGACAGCACAGTTATTGAGTGCTGAATATATGCTAGGCATCATCATGAATACCTCTAAATTTGCTCATTTGCTCACAATAACCTGATTTGGACAGGGCTTTTCTTCTCCTTAGAACGAGTGTGCTCTTTTAGCTCTTTGAAACTCCCATTCACCCTCCAGAATCTTACTGAGATGGTTACTCTTGAACCTCTATGTATTTCTATAACATAAATCACATCGAACCGGAGTTTCTTGTTTATCTCTCTCCGATACAACAGTGAGGCTCTTAGAGGGAAAGGATTTTGTCCTGTTTTGTTCATTCAAGTTATCCCCCCACACTACTCCACTTGATCAATTACTCAAACCTTCAAAGGCTCACCAGCTGACGTCACTCATATCTGTTCTCATCCTCACTGCCAGTACCTGAGATCAACATACAAAAATCCATTTCCTTTTAGGAAGCTTCTGTGATTCCCCAGGCTGATCAATGTCCATCACAATCTTCTGAAGTCATCCATTTGCTCCCTTGCATCCTCCAGTAGACAATAGGGTAAGAGCCAAATCTCATTTGACTCTTTCTCTGTCTGAATAGTTACTGAAGCCTAAGTGTTTATCAAACTAAACAGTTCTCCTTAACCTATTCTATTTTTGAAAAGTAAATTTTATTGAGGTATAATTTGCATATGATAAAATTCACATACTTTACATGAACAGGTAGATGACTTTTGACATATAGATACCTCTGTGTACCCATCACCCAAATCAAAATATAGACTATTTAAATTTCTCCAGAAAGTTTCCTCATGCCCTTTTATAGTCAATCCACTACCTCTTGCTCCAGAAACAAGAATCTCCTTTCTATTACTATGGGATAGTTCTGGCTATTCTAGAAAATCATATAAATAGAATCATACTATGTATACTCTTTTGTGTCTGGCTTCTTTGACTCAGTGTAATGCTTATGAGGTTCATCCAGGTTGCCACATGTGGAAGTAGTCCCTTTTTCTTGCTGCGTAGTATTTCACTGTGTAAATATAGTACAATTTCTTTAACCATCCACTTGCTGGTGATATTTGATTCATTTTTATAGTTTGCATTTCTCTGCTGAAATTCCCCATCAATTCATTCATTAAGATCATATTTTTCTTTAATTATTTAACATGTTTTCCTTTAAATTTTGAACATATGTATAAAAGCAGCTTTAACCTCTTTATTAAGTCCATTATCTTGTCCATCTTGGTTTTGGTTTCTATTGTTCCCTTTATTTTTCCCTTGACTGCTTCTTTGTATGTCTAAGGAATTGTTTATTGAACACTGGCTATTGGAAATAATACATTTTAGAGATTCTGGATTCCGTTATATTTCCACAAAGGATGCTGATATTGTTACTTTAACAAGGAATTCAGTCATTTTGAATTCATGTAGGGTTTGGTTTAATTGTAAGTCTTGGATGGTGCTGCCTGCTGCAGGGTACAGCCCAGCCTCTGCTAGGTACCTGCAGAGAACCCACTCATAGAATTTTAAGATTCCTTCTGTTCCAATGGTATGCTTCTCAGATTTCAGCTGCTTAAGCTACCCCACCCTCTTAACTCAACTCCCTTGGTTCAGTGGGACTGATGGGCTATAGTGGCCCCCTGCTGTCTGTGTAGCAATCAGGAAATTGTCTTTAAGCAGAGATTCAAGGAAGTAATGGGACTAACCTCATGAGCTATTCTTCTCCAGAAGTCACAGTACTCTCTTGGCCCTTTGTCCACTCCCTGAAAACAATTAACTCATGTACATTGTCTAATTTTATAGATGTTTATCGCAGTAGGGCTAGTCTGGTACTAGTTACTCCATTCATAGCTGGAAATGAAAGTTCCCCTACTCTATTATTTTTCCTTTTTTTTAAACATGCACCTATTACCTTCTAACATATTAAATAATTATTTATCAGATATTCATGGATTATTGTCTGCCTCTTCCCACCATCCTGCCAGAATATGATCATGATACAATAGGGATATTTGCCTGTTTTGTTCACCAATGTATTTCAAGCATCCAGAACAGTACTTGGCATATAGTTGGTGCTTAATCAATATTTGTTAAATGAATGAATATATTATCTTAGCCATTTTACAGGTAAGGAGACTTAGACTCAAAGGTCATATATATAATATATATATAATGTATATTATATATATTTATATACATATGAATACATATATAGTATATACATGTATTTAAATGTCACAGAGCTAGCAAGTGATAAGACTTGCTTCTGTGCTTGTTCTCAAACTTCTGACTCAAAGGCCTATGCTCTTCCTATGGCACTACTCTTCTGCTTCTTCTAGTTTCTAGCATATGACCAAGAAAGAGAAGAGATTGAAGCAGAAAATGAGTAGGAGGCAAAATATACCACTTTATACCTATTAACTTAAGATGCTGATTATTGGTTATTTACTCATTTAATAACATACATTCTGTATTCTATGTGTAAAGCTTTGTACACACTGATGAAATCTTACTCCTGGCTTAGGATATTTGTGAATCTGGTTTTGATTTGTGGTTTTATAATATCATTTGCTTGTGATTTTATTTACTTTATTTTAGTTTCTAAATTTTTTACCAAATGATGCTTCTTTGAATGAGAAATTGAGTTCTAGTCATGGTTCTGCTATCTACCAGCTCTGAAACTTTGGAGAAATTGTATCTTTTGTAGATCTGTTTCTTCCTCCCTCCCTTCCTCCCTTCCTTCCTTCCTTCTTTCCTTCCTTCCTTCCTTCCTTCCGTCCTTATTGCTCTGGTAATACTTTTTCCCACAGCTCATTTTAAATGTAGGCCAAACAAGATAATGATTTTTAAGTTATAAACTCTTATATAAATATTAAGTATTACTTAGCTATTTAGAATTTGAAGTTAGTAAGCATATATAATGAGTTATAGATTACAACTAAAATGATATGTAAATAGCAGCAGCAATATCAAAGAACATATATCTATTTTTGTGTTAAATTGTCCTTTGTAGTATGCTGTAATAAATCAAACCAAAAGAAACATTTCTCTGACTTATTAACTTAAAAAGAATATTATAATACAGATTTACTTCAAATCTCTTCAGATCCTGCCACTGAGCTTTTTTTTTCTTGGTATAATTGGGGATTCTTGTACTAGTATAAAAATAAGATAATAAAAATAATTACAATAAAAATGAAAATAAGGACTTGGATCATGTTTTTATTTGAGAGCTTATTCAAGAGATTGGAGGGAAATATAGTTTTGCTTCCAGTTACAAACTAGTATGATATAAAGTAAAAGTTACATGAAAGTGAAAATCTTTCAGTTGTCCAAGAGGAAATGCTTTTCTTTCACATATAAACACACTTTAATAGTTTTCTTTATTGATATAAATACTTGGTCTGCCTGCTTTAGAAAGTCTTAGGTGGTTAGTTGTAGTCCTCTTCTCTTCCTTTGGAAATACAGTGAGGAGCTGGTTATATGTACAGTTTGTAAGCAAAATGTTGTATCTTAAGCTGAAACTATATTAGCAACCAGTAGTTGATGAGTTAGCACTACCCATTCCAGAGACATCAATTACATAATTCTGGATTTAGTAAATACTTCTTCAAGCTCACATATTAAAGTGTTAAAATCAAGTTGCGTCTTGGGAATGTTGAGGAAGGGATAATTTTTTTTTAAGAGAAAAAAATAACAGAGGAAGGACAGGCAAAGTACAATCTAAACATCTTGACAGAAGTTTTTTGGGAGCAGGAATAATTAACATTTTCAAACTAGTGCAATAACTGAGGACTAGGTAAATCTGTTGAATAGGAGATACATGCACCAGGGCGGGTAAAAGTGATTTATAATTAGCATATAAATTATGTGTAAGTAAATATATGTTTTTAAATTACTTGAAGGCACCTTAGATAGTTTCTTTTAAATAATTTTGAAAATCCATTTAAACATTCTCAAATATTATTTTCCTCACTGTGTGGTGTGTTTGTGTGTGTTCGTGTGTGTGTGTGTGTGTCTGTGGAAAGCCCTTATTCCACAAAGAATGACGCAAAGGTATATATATGTATCATATCTGTCCTGGTCCTTTGAAGTTAAGTATCAATAGAACTGTGATAAATAATATTCCTCTAAGGGAGTCTAAATCAGCATTAACACCTTCTCCAGGATAAGAGTAAAGGAATCACTGATTACGATCTCAAGATTTTAAAAAGTCATCATGGGTGTAGTCAAAAGAGTTGTAAGTCACAGTAGTCCACTGCAAGGTGTGGTGGTTCAGGTTCAGAATGTAGAATGTCACAGCACATCTGTAGCAGATACTGCTCACTCTATACTCACTTGCTACAGAATCTCAATTTTCTACCGGTGTACACCCATGCTTCGTGTTATTTGGGAAACAGTGATCCCATCCTTGCCTCGGGTAAAAATTAATTGGGTCAAGCCAGTTATGGTAGTTAATCTCATTCCCCTTGCCACTGACCAGTTGAATGATGGGCATGGGACTCATTTCTGGTCAGTGTGAACATGGGGGGCTAGGTTTTGTTGTTTTTGGAAAGATATCCTTCTTTTTCAGATGAAGATACCAGAAGAAATAGTATAGCTCCTGTAACAAATGTGATGCATAGAACTGTGGCAGTATCTTGCAGCTCTGAAGAGAACCACCTGTATTCATTTGTTAGGGCTACCATAACAAAATCCCACAGACTGGGTGGCTTAAACAACAGAAATTTATTTTTTCACAGTTCTAGAGACTGGAAGTCCAGGATTAAGGTGTTGGCAGGTTTGATTTCTTCTGAGGCTGTTCTCCTTGTCTTGCAGACAGCTGCCATCTCACACATCCTCACGTGGTCTTTTCTCTAAGCACACACAGCTGGTGTCTCTTCTTGTGCATTCAAATTTTCTCTTATAAGAATATCAGTCAGATTGAATTAGGACCCACCCTGAAGACCTCATTTTAACTTAATCACCTCTTTAAAGCCCTATGTCCAAATGCAGTCACATTCTGGGGTATGGAAGGTTAAGGTTTTAACATGAATTTGGGGAACCACAATACAACTCATAACCATCCTGTGGGCAAACCAGCTCACTGACAATAGTAGAGAAGATCAATGAAAATAACCTGGGTCTTGGATATGAGATAATAAATATTTTTACACTGTGTAAGCAAGTTGAGTTGGCATTTTCTTTTACTTGAAATTGAAGACATCTACCAGAATCTAAGAGCCATGGATTAACTGTAAAAACCATTAATGTCACCCTTTTTCTTAGACCATAGAATCTCACTAGTTATTCTATAATACTAAACTAGAATGTGGAATCTCTTTAATTGAAGAAAACACCTACATGTGTTCAAGAGTTCAAGAGTCTCCTGAAGTAGCAAGAAATCTTCCTCCTACAGCATTCTCTAAGAAAGGTTTTGTATTCTTTGGACCTAAGGACAGTTCTTCAAATTTTCCACGACACATCAAGACTCAAGATAGGTACATATAGATTTACACTATGCCAATGGAAGTAATTTGATATTTGGAAAATGTTATTTTTCCCATGCCCATTTCCAAAAAAATGTGTTTTTTCCCCATGGCAATAAAATAAAGTGAATATTAGTAGTCAAACAGTTCTTTAATGGTTGGATAGCTAGCAACCAGGCTCTGAATGTTACAAGTAAACAAAATTCTATAGAAAGTTATTTCTTGTAAATATTTTATTAAATAGTTTAATGAAAAATTAATAGCTTGCATTTGTTTAGTTCTTGCACAAAACATTTTCTCACACATTATTCTATTGAACCAGTACACCAGAATGAGATTTGTAGACTTATTTTGCATACCAAGACTTAAGTTAAATTGTTCATGATCAGTGAGTAGTAAGGATTGGAGCCAGGAACCACAGGCAGATTTTCTGACTCCAGTAGGTAGGAATTCCAATTTGTAGTACAAACATACAAACAAAAACATAATTCTGAGCATAAGCATGCTGTTTAAGATTCTTCTATGAAGTGGTAGACATTTGGCCAAGTTGGAAAAAAAATGAATATACAGGCATTTTATTGGGCTATAAGAGAAACAAAAGTTATTTTTAAAAGAATCAGATAGAATTTCTACAGTTCAAAAAAATCTGAGATGAAAAAATCTTTGAATGGGCTACATACAAGGCATATTTCATCATTTTTTGTAAAACCAGTAATATAGAAAAAAACACATATTACATACAGGGGAACAAAAATAAGAATGAACTGAATTATAAGCTAGAAGGCTACAGAGTGACCACTTTATTTTTAATTTTATTATTATTTTTTAATTTATTTTTTAAAATTTATTTATTTTTGGCTGTGTTGGGTCTTTGTTGCTGCGTTCAGGCTTTCTCTAGTTGTGGCGAGCAGGAGCTACTCTTTGTTGTGGTGCACAGGATTCTTATTGCGGTGGCTTCTCTTGTTGCGGAGCATGGGCTCTAGACATGCTGGCTTCAGTAGTTGCAGCACGCAGCCTCAGTAGTTGCAGCACGCAGGCCCTAGAGTGTGCAGGCTTCAGTAGTTGTGGCACGTGGGCTCAGTACTTGTGGCACACAGGCTCTAGGGTGCGCAGGCTTCAGTAGTTGTGGTGCACGGGCTCAGTAGCTGTGGCTCGCAGGCTCTAGAGCACAGGCTCAGTAGTTGTGGCACACGGGCTTAGTTGCTCCGTGACATGTGGGATCTTCCAGGGATTGAACCCGTGTCCCCTGCATTGGCAGGCGGATTCTTAACCGCTGTACCACCAGGGAAGTCCCTGGAATGACCACTTACATGCAATAAAAGAAAAAAGAAATTTGCCATCCTAGAATTCTATATCTAGTGAAAATATCCTTTTTAAGATAACATAAAGGCATTTTAACACAAACAAAAGCAGAGAGAATTTGTTACTCTTCTTCAAGCTGAAGAAAATGATACCAGATGGAAATTTGAATCTACAGAAAGACATAAAGAACCCTAGAAATGTAAATATGTGGGTAAATAATAATTTTTTCTCTTCCTGTGGTGTCTTTAAAATAAAATTGACTGGTGCATAAAGAATAATAAGACTATTATAGGTTAAAATGTATGAAAATAATACTACAAAGAGCAAGCGTAGAGAAACAAATACAGTGTTTTTTATCACATTGTCTCAAATATTGCTATAATATTTGATGGTAGATTGTGAAAAGGTAAAGGTTGAAAATTGTAATCTCTTGAGTAGCCACCTGAAAATAAAGCAGTGAGGTATATAGCTAATAATCTAATAGAGGATAAAATAGAATACTAAAAATAACTCATTGAAAATAGGAAAGGAGGAAAGAAGGAACAAAAAACAAATGAGACCAGTGGCCAAAAAGGACACTATAAGATATTCTGTATCCTTTGTAATCAGGAGAATGCAAATTAATGCCACAATGACATACCATTACATACCCACAAGAATGGCTGAAACTTTTTTTTTTGAAAATGCTGGCACAAATGTTGAAGACATATGGAGCAATTGGAACTCTCACTCATGGCTGATGGAAGTGTAAACTTTTACAGCCACTTTGGAGAACTCTTCAGCAGTTTCTTATAAAGCCAAATATATACCTACTTTTTGACAATTTCTAAGTATTTACCCCAAACATATGTCTATTAAAAGACTTATTCAACAATATTTGTAGCAGATTTATTCACAGTAGCCTAACTGGGAACAACTCAAATGTCTGTCAGTAGGGGAATGGATAAACATTTTTGGTATATTCATTCAATGAAATAATACTCAGCAATAAAAACAACAAAGTATTGATACCTGCAGTAACATGGATACATTTCAAGGATATTACAGTGAGCCCAAGAAGCCAGCCTTAAGAGTCCATCTTCCATAATTCCACTTAAATATAATTCTACAGCAAGAAAATTAATCTGTAGTGACAGAAATCATATCAGTGGTGGCCGGAGGCTGAGAAGGGAATGGTATGGAATTGACTTGAAACGGATGGGAGAGAACCTGGTGATGTGATGGACATGTTCTGTAACTTGATTTGAGTAGTGTTACACAAATGCTTACATTTGTCAAAATTCACACTGTACATATAAATGGGTACAGTGTGGATTTTTTACATCGTTTTATTGATATAAATTATACCTCAGTAAAGTTGATTTTAAAATCATAATGAATCACAATAATTAAGGTATATATAAACTAATATTCTATATTAATATTACCCACTTATTATTTGAATCAGAAACTGCCAATCTGGAAAAATTCCATGTTTACCTGAGGTAGTCCCTTTAACTTCCTGCTGACTCAGTAGTCCTTCACTAAACTACCGATTAATAAATATCTTTCAAACCTTCATGTTAGTTATAAATAAAGTCACAAATTTATAGAAGATTTTTATAAAATCACACATTTCCCAAAGTGTCTCACGTAGTAAGAGTTACATATGTGTGTGGTATGAATAAGTTGTAGTTACAACTGCTCAACTTGCAGTGAACTAAGCTTTTTTTTTGATTGTTTACAATGCATAGAGAGATGAGAAGGAAATTAGCTGAAATTTTACTTCTCAAGATGAGTTTGATCGGCCTCATGGTATATAATAAGTATTATAGTTGTTTGGTAGCTGAGTCTGAAATAATACAAATGTCATGAATCAGTCAGATACCAAGAGCGTTTCCCACATTTAGTTTGAAAGTAAATTTTTTTAAAAACACACACACATCATTTGGTTTGCATGTGACTCTAGAATTAAAGTTTGTCATTGTTGGCAATAAAAAAATACCAGGGGACTTGTTTGTCTGCAAGAATTACTTATTTCTGCCCCCTGGTTTTGATTACTTATTATGAGCCAGAGTCTCATCATTCCGCTTCATTCCTATCATCTGTATCAACGGGAAATGTGGAAAGTAAAGAAGTTATTGAATTCATGCTTGACAACAATAAAGTTTAACTGATCTTTGAAATTTCTCTCATCACTGCCAAACAAGCTATTAGACTTGTGATCAAAGATTAAAACTTAACAATTAGAATTTTATTTTGTTCCCTTTCACAGGTACTAAATAGTAGGTACCAAAGAACCAGAAATCAAACTGCTAAAATCTGCTTTTTCCTTTCTCAGTTAACTGTCTGTCAGATCTCTAAAATAGGTAGTTGAATTTAATCTTGAAAAGACTTTTTTACTTTTAAAATTCTCTCACTACCTGAAATTGTGATGTAGAGTAGAAGAAAAGTAATATCAAAAGTAACTGCTTCTTACTGAGCATTCAAAAATATTTTCTAACGTGCACATTTGATGAAAATTTACTTAGAGAATTTATTAAATTATCTAAACAAGTTATATTCAGACACTTTATAATATATACAGATAGATAACAATTTTAACAGTCAAAATGTGATCCATGATATTGGAATCATTTTTCTTATATTGAAGTAGATGTTAAATTGATACTGATTATATTTTAGGAAAAAACATGTAGTTAAGTTATAGTAATTTCCATTAATACCATTGAATTATGTAAGATTGTAAAAAGTATAGGCATGTCACTTTTGTTTTTATTTCAGAACATACTTCTATGCAGATGAGTAAATAATAATCTTATATTTCTTTGTGGTAATCAGAAAAAATGCAGACTACTTTTATTTATGCTGATTTAATTGTCATATTTACATATTTTCTGCCTTTTGATTGGCTCATACATCTGTTCTTAATGTTTCTATGAAAATTATATTAAAACCACAAAGTCAAGGTTTTGATGAGTAGCTGAGAAGCAACCCAAATACAATATAAACACTAGAACATAATGCTTCTCATGGCTAGTAATGGGACAGGGCCATTTTTCATGGAGCCTGCAGAGCCAAAGAAGCCAAAAATTAGAAATAAGTCAGCCTCCAAGTTTAAGATTTTTTTAAATAGTTAAATGCTTCCAAATGTGCAAGTTTACTCAAAGCTACTTTGATTTTATTCTGTTCCTATAGCAGTAATAAAACTTTCCAAGGTAGACTAACAGTTTCTTGTAAAAGTTCTAAATCATCATAAGAAATGTCAGGTCAAAAATTCTCTTTAAAGATAACTCAGTGGTAGCTATGTTCTTGCATGTGAGGAAGGTGAAAGTATAAAGAGAGATCTCATGAGCCATTCAGTGAACACATAATGAACAATGTGCTGGAAATTGAGAAAAGATACTTCACCATATTTCAAATCTAGACTGATTCAAATGGTAACAAATACATTTAAGAACCATTGAATAAGAGAATTAAGTAACATATAAATCAGAAATTATAGATAGTGCTGATTGTTTAATGTAGACTCAGGAATAAGCATTTATCATTTGTCTTTTTGCAATGGCTCAAGTGCTTGTCCCAAATAGACATTAAAATGCTGGCCTGTAACCTCTTTGTTCCTTTGTCTTCACATCACTAATAGGTGGCGACTCAACTAGTTAAGTTCAGCGAACTCAAATATCATTATTCTATTATCCTGAAATATGTAGTCTAAAAATGGAACAATGAACCAGAAGACATGTCCATGTCACTTTCAATTATGAGATCCTTGGTCATTATCATTGTTTGATTTTGTTTCATTTCAATATCGAGACCAAACCATAAAGAATATAAGCACCAAATTGACAGAAAATTTAGTATTTAATGGTAGTACTTTCTAGTCATCTTTCTTCCATTCTCCACCCTCCAATAAGATAGATCAAGTAAGAGAAGATAAAAAGGAAAGAGAATTCATTATTTTTCACTTCTGATTCCCTCCTTATCTTTTCGTATTTAATATAAATAGCATAAATAATGACGTTTTTAAAAATACATAAAGAAGGTTGTAGTGGTATAAATTGGTTCCACCAATTTGCATAGTAATTTGGTTCAAAACAAGTATCTCCAGAACATTACATTGGAAAAACAAAGTTGTATGGAGATACACTTGGTATGATTCTATTTTTATGGTTGAAAATATTGAAAACTATATCTTTTTTTACTAGGTACATACACATGTAAGGATAAAAACATGCATGTAAACAACAAACATGTTATCAGAATCGTGTTTATATTGGGGGAGAGAAAAGAGAATTGTATCTAGAGAGAAAGACAGAAATATTCAATTATATTGATAATGTTTAACATTTTTATAGCAAGTGGTAGATTTGGGGGTGTTTATTACAGTAAACATTTTATACCTTTTGGCATTTCTGAAATATTCCATAATAGGAAAGTTTAAAGAAAGCGAGATTATTTAGCTTGAAGCTAGAAAAGTGATTTAATTTTTATATGAAACATGAGAATCAGCTGTTTTCTGCCTTCATAACAGAATTAGAAATTTAGTTAAATATAAGTCTCACTTCCCCAGTTTTATGAGTTCTTAAATATTACCACAGGTTGCAAAGACAAGTTTCTGTGGCTCTTTCTGTGCATATTGAAAATGAGGCTGGATTCTTATCTTTCTTAGCAGCTTGGATGGCCCTAGCTAATACGGACTACGTTACTTCCCTACTTCCTCTAACTTTTCAGTTCTTACTGTAAGATGATAGTAGCTTAAGATGAAAAAAGAGAGGAGGGAAGAAGGAACATTTGTGAGTACAAACTATCAGAGAGCAAAGCCCATGAGGGAGGTCAAATAAGAAACATCATTGGAAATAATCTTCTTTCATTTTTGTCCTTTATCATTAGAAATTATTTCTGAGCAAACCATCTATATCTTCAGTGTGTTTTCAGTGTTTTAAATAAAAGTTTTTATTTGTATAGGAAGTCTCCTGGGAAAGGACCTTTAAAATATCCCCAAATAATCAGCCAAATGATAGAGTCAGTTGGAAAGATCTTGATCTTTCACTTTGCCATTTTTGTGTCCAACTGAGATTGCTGCAGACTGTCCAGGTTCATTATCTCTTTTACTGAGACAAGATTTAACCTGATCCTACATCTCAAAATGGGATTTAGATTAGACCTAACACTCTAGTATTTCTGGATGAGGGATGACATTTTCAGGGTCCATTTTCTAAGCATAGAAAGAACAGACATTTCTTCCGTATCGTTTATCAGTTATTAGAGTGTAAATTTATGTTTTGGTGTGACAAATATACTGAAATACTGCC
Source organism: Mesoplodon mirus (assembly GCF_964341445.2). Classification (NCBI taxonomy): domain Eukaryota; kingdom Metazoa; phylum Chordata; class Mammalia; order Artiodactyla; family Ziphiidae; genus Mesoplodon; species Mesoplodon mirus. The sequence continues at coordinate 27,819,808 of NC_138986.1, read as the reverse complement.
GCTTCTGTTACAAATTTAGGAATCAGCCTGCATGTTTGCATAGATGGGGTGAAATTTGGTTTCTTTCCTCCTGAAAATTTACTTCCTAGGGCTGCTAGGAGACCTGCCAGTTAGGAAAAGTAGGAATCGTGATCCTAAGATTTTTTACATTGATCCCTTATATAGACACACTTCCCAGAAAATCACTTTTGCCAGCTTTGATCAGAAAACAATGCAAGCTCCGTGACTACCAGGATTTTTGTCTGTTTTGTTCACTGCTACGTGCCTGATACCTAGAATACTGATGGCACACAGTTCGTGTTCAAAACGTATTTGTTGACTAAGTGAATGGATTACAATCGTGTTTCCTTGCAGGAAATCTTCCTAAAGATTCCAAAAGATTTCCTTATTTCTATAAATGTTAGGATTTTGGTGGTTCTTTTTTTGTTTCCACAAGATGTAAGCAAAAGTGCTTTTGACCTCTCAATAATAAATGTTTATAGAATAAATTTTTAACCTAAAACCTAAGTGTTATGTGGCGAAATCATTTTTTTTTTTTTTTTTTTTTTTCCGTACGCGGGCCTCTCACTGTCGTGGCCTCTCCCGTTGCGGAGCACAGGCTCCGGACGCGCAGGCTCAGCGGCCATGGCTCACGGGCCCAGCCGCTCCGCGGCATATGGGATCCTCCCAGATCGGGGCACGAACCCGCATCCCCTGCATCGGCAGGCGGACTCTCAACCACTGCGCCACCAGGGAGGCCCGCGAAATCATTTTTTAACGTTAATGGAATTTGGAGCTTTTCATATAATTTCAGTAATTTCTACAGTAGTACAAACATTGTCATTTACATGTGTATTGTACACACACATCTGCTAGGGAAGAAAATAACATATACATCTAGAATAATATACTCATCTGTAAAACCTGGCTAACAGTATCTATCCTGTTTTACTCCAAAGTCTATGGTAAGAATCAAATGTAATTAAGTATTTTAAAACTCTTTGAAAAATGCAAAATATCAAACAAATGCTAGGCACAACATATGTTCTTTATACAATATCATGAGGAAAAGAGTTGCAAATAATGAGTATATTCCATAAAGCTCTTTATTTTAAAAATGAAACAGATAAATTCAATCCCAGTTTTTTGGGGGGGTTTTTTGGTCATATGTTTTAAAAAGTTAACCTATTTCAACTATAATTAAGGAAATAAGCTTCATTTTTGACCACACCCATTTTGAAACTAGTAAAAACCAGAGCTTTTTCACATTATCAAACCAGTTCCACAAGTTGAAATAATGATCTCCATTAATGAGTAATGCCAGCTTTGAAAGTCTGTATGCTGTGAGCCAACATATTCAAGGAGTATTATCTATTTTACTGACAAATAGGGATTTCCCCACAATGCAGTGCCATCACAGAGAAATTAAATTTATGGTTAGTATACTTCTCAATTGTGAACATTTTGCCTGGCTCATTAGGTTATATGTCATAATATTGGTTTCTATTTCTGACTAAAAAATATGGATCTAATACTTCTATTCAAAAAGACTGGGATTTAATCCAACCTATGATAATTTTTTTTCAAAACACACACAAAAAATATGTATTTGCTAGAGAGTTATTTAAATGACAAGTTTTAAAAATCAGTATTTTATTATTTCAATATCAGATTTATAGCCAGAGAGTTGGATTTTAGTTAGCTGTGCTTATCTGTGCAGGATTATAGCAACTAGAATCATAATAAAATATTAGCATGTTTTTATCTATTCATTTATTTACTCAGAATAATTTATTTTGAAGAATACCTATCACCCTGCTAGCTAATGCTCAATTATTCATTAATGGAAAATTCTGTATAACCTGAATTTTTGTATTTGCATTTAAGGCAGCAAAACTTTATTGCATAATAACTCAGACTGTGAAACTCCACTAAATATTCTCATTAATAACTCCTCATATTTTGGATGTAATAAGAATAGTGAATTCTAAAATTATCTCAGGTGCTGTAAGCATTTGTTGAGCATGCAGAACAGGTTTGGGAGCTACAGATTTCTGTAAGCACAAAGACAAGAGAAATTTGCTTTAGAAAATTTGTCTTCTGTTCTCAATTCAACCAGAACCATGAGTGTGTTAGCAAGACAAAGACATTTTTTTCTGTGTCTAGTGATTTAAGGTTTCAGAACCATATGGGACAATTTCCCTTTGAATTAATATAAATTAGCAAATATATGAAAATTTCTCTACATGCTTTGTTTTTTCCCCTCCATAGCACAGAATTTCACAGCAGTTGAGTTCTTGGAATTGTAAAAAGTATGTAATTCTTTTTAAAACAGTTTAAATAAAAAGATTGTATGTGCAAAAATGGTTCTACTAAACCCATTAAAAAATAACATTACCTTTTCTCAGAAAAAGCAAATAAAACTGGCTGAGATTACAATTACTGGATGTAAAAGATCTAATCTTGGAGGATTTGAAGACAAATATTTTCCCAGACGCATAGGAATAAGCATATCCAAATGTTTTCTTTCTAGCGGAGAAGAATGAAGTAAAGCTACATTCTACAAACCTAAGTATGTAATGTGTCAACTAAAGGACTAATGTGTATTTCAGAAAATAATCTTGAAATAGTTTAAAAAAATTATTTAGAAAAATTCACTTCTATAAGTTAAATTTATTTATATCTTTTATTTGTTTATTAAACTAAAAGGCTTCACATTAACATTACCACAAATATTTAGCAAGAACGCCAGCTGCTGATTATAGGCCTATGACAGAAAATTTGGCATATTTCCAATCAGATGCCTCTACTGTATCCAAAACAAAGCATTTAAAAATACAGTGCTTCTCTACTGAAGAATGTTAAATCCACAAGTGAGCATATTTGAGAGAATGCAATCTAAGCATTGCTGCTAAGCGATTAGACCAGGATGTTTATATAAAGCTGAAAATCAGGGACATCTCTGCATGATGTGGCACCATTAAAGACCAGAGAGATTATAGCTGCACACATACAAACTCACATATACACACATACAGAACAATAATAGCTAACATTTTTGAATGCTTACTCTGTCTAGGCTAAGTGATTTACATAGACTAGCTCATTTAATCTTCATAACCCATTCTTCTCACCATTTAAGAGATAAAAAACAATGTGGCACACTGGATGTCACATTATATGTCCAAGGTCTCAAAGCCATTTTGACTTCTGAGCCCATACTTTAAATCACTGTGTTATGCCATGCCATCTCACATACATGCACATACGAATGCAGAGAATAAAGATACCAACCAGACAATCCTACCATCAGATTAGGCATATATTACTCAGGAAGTGGCCTCTCCAGCATGATGTCACAAACTGGACTGTATGGGTTTTATCACACAAAGCCTTTTGTCTTTCGTTTAATCATCACTGTGCCTAGGGTTGGCATTTATCATATGGCTACCTTTAACTGCTATAAACAAATACCCATAACTTCAAAGTTGACTCCTGCAAGAGAATACCTAAGTAGGAACAGAAAGGCTGCACATGGAACTGTTCTGCCTCCCTGAGGTTACATTCTCCTTAAGGTTTCTGGCTGTCAGAGGCTGCTTCCTCCACTGTGGCCTCAAACTTTTACATTACTTTTCACACCATGGTCCAAGTGTGCACAGTAGACTCCTAACAAGTATAATAACAGCCACCACTTATGGAGCTATATTCAAATTATCTACATTTATACTGACCATTTGTCATACACTGATTCATTTAATCCCAAATGAGTCATTATTTTCACTTTTCCAGATAAGAAAAAAAGAGGTCCAGATGGCTTCACAGGCGAGTTCTATCAAACATTTAGAGAAGAGCTAACACCTATCCTTCTCAAACTCTTCCAAAATATAGCAGAGGGAGGAACACTCCCAAACTCATTCTATGAAGCCACCATCACCCTGATACCAAAACGAGACAAACATGTCACAAAGAAAGGAAACTACAGGGCAATATCACTGATGAACATAGATGCAAAAATCCTCAACAAAATACTAGCAAACAGAATCCAGCAGCACATTAAAAGGATCATACACCATGATCCAGTGGGGTTTGTCTCAGGAATGCAAGGATTCTTCAGTATACACAAATCAATCAATGGAATAAACCATATTAACAAATTGAAGGAGAAACCCCATATGATCATCTCAATAGATGCAGGAAAAGCTTTCGACAAAATTCAACACCCATTTCTGGTAAAAACCCTGCAGAAAGTAGGCATAGAGGGAACTTTCCTCAGCATAACAAAGACCATATATGACAAACCCACAGCCAGCGTCGTCCTCAGTGGTGAAAAACTGAAACCATATCCACTAAGATCATGAACAAGACAAGGTTGCCCACTGTCACCACTATTATTCAACATAGTTTTGGAAGTTTTAGCCACAGCAGTCAGAGAAGAAAAAGAAAAAAAAGGAATCTACATTGGAAAAGAAGAAGTAAAGCTGTCACTGTTTGCAGATGACATGATACTATACATAGAGAATCCTGAAGATGCTACCAGAAAACTACTAGAGCTAATCAATGAATTTGGTAAAGTAGCAGGATACAAAATTAATGCACAGAAATCTCTTGTATTCCTATACACTAATGCTGAAAACTCTGAAAGAGAAATTAAGGAAACGCTCCCATTTACCATTGCAACAAAAAGAATAAAATACCTAGGAATAAACCTACCTACGGAGACAAAAGACATGTATGCGGAAAACTATAAGACACTGCTGAAAGAAATTAAAGATGATACAAACAGATGGAGAGATATACCATGTTCTTGGATGAAAGAATCAACATTGTGAAAATGAATATACTACCCAAAACAATCTACAGATTCAGTGCAATCCCTATCAAACTACCAATGGCATTTTTCACAGAACTAGAATAAAAAATTTCACAATTTGTATGGAAACACAAAAGACCCCGAATAGCCAAAGCAATCTTGAGAAAGAAAAACGGAGCTGGAGGAATCAGGCTCCTGGACTTCAGACTATACTACAAAGCTACAGTCATCAACACAGTATGGTACTGGCACAAAAACAGAAATATAGGTCAGTGGAACAGGATAGACAGCCCAGAGGTAAACCCACACACATATGGTCACCTTATCTTTGATAAAGGAGGCAAGAATATACAGTGGAGAAAAGACAGCCCCTTCAATAAGTGGTGCTGGGAAAACTGGACAACTACATGTAAAAGAATGAAATTCAAACACTCCCTAACACCATACCCAAAAATAAACTCGAAATGGATTAAAGACCTAAATGTAGGGCAGACACTGTCAAGCTCTTAGAGGAAAACATAGGCAGAACACTCTATGACATAAATCACAGCAAGATCCTTTTTGACCCACCTTCTAGAGAAATGGAAATAAAAACAAAAATAAACAAATGGGACCTAATGAAACTTAAAAGCTTTTGCACAGCAAAGGAAGCCATAAATAAGATGAAAAACATCCCTCAGAATGGGAGAAAATAGCTGCAAATGAAGCAACTGACAAAGGATTAATCTCCAAAATTTACAAGGAGCTCATGCAACTCAATATCAAAAAAGCAAACAACCCAATCCAAAAATGGGCAGAAGACCTAAATAGACATTTTTCCAAAGAAGATATACAGATTGCCAACAAACACATGAAAGGATGCTCAACATCACTAATCATTAGGGAAATGCAAATCAAAACTGCAATGAGGTATCACCTCACACCAGTCAGAATGGCCATCATTAAAAAATCTACAAAAAATAAATGCTGGAGAGGGTGTGGAGAAAAGGGAACCCTCTTGCACTGTTGGTGGGAATGTAAATTGATACAGCCACTATGGAGAACAGTTTGGAGGTTCCTTAAAAGGCTAAAAATAGAACTACCATACAACCCAGCTATCCCACTACTGGGCATATACCCTGAGAGAACCATAATTCAAAAAGAGTCATGTACCACAATGTTCATTGCAGCTCTATTTACAATAGTGAGGACATGGAAACAACCTAAGTGTCCATCGACAGATGAATGGATAAAGAAGATGTGGCACATATATACAATGGAATATTACTCAGCCATAAAAGGAAACGAAATTGAGTTATTTATAGTGAGGTGGATGGACCTAGAGTCTGTCATAGAGAGTGAAATAAGTCAGAAAGTGAAAAACAAATACCGTATGCTAACACATATGTATATGGAATCTAAAAAAAAGAATAGTTCTGAGAACCTAGGCGCAGGACAGGAATAAAGACACAGACATAGAGAATGAACTTGAGGACGGGGAGGGGGAAGGGTAAGCTGGGACAAAGTGATAGAGTGGCATGGACATATATACACTACCAGATGTAAAACAGATAGCTAGTGCGAAGCAGCCGCATAGCACAGGGATATCAGCTCAGTGTTTGTGACCACCTAGAGGGGTGGGATAGGGAAGGTGGGAGGGAGACACAAGAGGGAGGAGTTATGGGGATATATGTATATGTATAGCTGATTCACTTTGTTGTAAATCAGAAACTAACAATCCATTGTAAAGCAACCATACTCCAATAAACATGTTTTTTTTTGTTTTGTTTTTTTTTGCGATACATGGGCCTCTCACTGTTGTGGCTTCTCCCGTTGAGGAGCACAGGCTCCGGACGCGCAGGCTCAGTGGCCATGGCTCACGGGCCCAGCCGCTCTGCGGCATGTGGGATCTTCCCAGACCGGGGCACGAACCCGTGTCCCCTGCATTGGCAGGCAGGCTCTCAACCACTGCGCCACCAGGGAAGCCCTCCAATAAACATGTTTAAAAAAAGAAAAAGAAGAGGAAAAAAGGCCCATGAAGGTTAATGAACTTGCCCAGGGTTACTGAACTAAGAAGTGGTAGAACTGGGTACAAATTCAGCTTTATTTTAATTCAGTGCCTGCATCCTTCATATTTACACTTGAACTTCTTCTTCCCAAACTTCCCAAGGGATTACACCGTAAAAGAAACTTACTCAAAATTATATTTTAAAATGTTCTAGGTGCCAAATACTGTGCTAGGAGTTTAGGTGCTCAGAATATATCAATACCACTCTTTTTAAGTTTAGATCTACCAGGGACAAAACACATAAAACAAGTACTTAAAAATGTCAAATGATTTGATAGGGTTAGGGCTGGTAGTGGAGCAAAAACAGGAAAACTATTCCAGGGTAGGAAGAGCTGACAAATGATGTAATCAGCCAGGTAAAATGGAGGGGGCTGAAAGGACGGAGGAGAGAGGTATAGGTACGAAGGGCATAGGTATGAAGGCTACAGGTACGAAGGACCTCAGAGAACATGATATTTTCAAGGAACTTTAATTTTTTAGCATTTTCCACCACTTATTCATGTTTTCAAAAATAGTTAAACTCTTCTTACAAAACAAAGATAAAATAGTACATACTAGACACACATATCACATTTTTCCTCTGATGGCTTTAGCCTACTCCCGCCCCGTCAAAAGAGACCAAAAAAAAAAAAAAAAAAGTCCCAAAACAACTCTATCTGACCACTTTCACAGAAAACGATGCCAGAATATATTGCAGAACAGAAGGATGTGTCATCTGTTTTGTATCCAAAGGTTTCTTCTCCATTCCTTGTACTAGGCGAGTAACCATTATTGAACATGTTGTGTGCCAAATTAAAACATAACTTCAACATATGTCAAATCTCACTAGAGATAGTAACTATAGTAGAAATTGGCATTTTTTCAGCAATATTTTTCTTTAAGTAACAGGTATGTCCAGTGTCAGATCATAGAATGAGAGGAGATAGCATAGTGAGTGAAGTTTAATAGTGAGCAGAGGCCAAATCATGTGGGACCTTGTAAATCGTAAAAAGGATTTTCTTTTTAAAAAACTAAGTCAAGCTGGTCACCATATGGCAATGTCCTGATGTGTTGCATCTAGAAGGTTATTTTTGTGATATTCCTGCCAAAAATGTATAACCTGAATCTAATGAGGAAATGTTAGGCAAAGCCAAATTGGGAGATATCCTTGAAAATAAATGACCTGTGTTCTTCAAAAATGCCAAGATCATCCAAGTCAAATAAAGACTAAAGAACTGTATTAAATTAAAGAAGATAAAGACATAGGTTAAAGATTAAAGACAAATGCAAATTGTGACTCTGGATTGGATCCTGGATCAGTTATGGTGGTTACATACAAGAGTATTCTTGTTTTTAAGAAATAGCATGAAAGCATTTAGGAATAAAGTGTTATTATATCTATAACTTATTCTCAAAAAAATTAGGAAAATTACACATACACATATATACACAGAAAGCAAATATGATAAAATATTAATTGGGAGAATCTGAGTGAAAGTACAGGAGAAATCTTTGTACTATTGTATTTTTTCTGTAAGTCTAAAATTATTTCAAACTAAAGTTTTTTTAAGAGGTAAGAAATTATTTGAAAGCACTGCTTGGAAGCTCAAATAATCAAGAAGACTTTATTAAGAAACAGCATCAGGGAAACAAATACTAAGGATACAGATATAGTCAGAGTGTCATATACTGATAAGATAAAACAACTTCATTCATTTTCCTCCATGTGTAGGAGATTGTCTTTAACTCTAGTTTTCTAGAGTATTTCTTAGACATATATAATCTTCAATCTAAATTGAAAGAGAAGTTAAGACATATTTTTCTTTCTAAGGTCTAGTGTCTCAGTTCTAGGTTCTTCTTTGTGGGGTTTTTTCCCTCTATGTACTCCACACACAAAATCTCCTTTCCACAGGATTGAGTTGTCCTTGAAAGTTTTCTTAGGAAAAGCAAATCAGAATGCAGTCCACCCCAGTATCTACAAAAGACATACAACAGACTCACATTTTACATTGAGTCTAAAATTGAATGCATTATAGTCAAAACTATCCTAGAACAACCTTTAAATATCCCATTAAGTAGGGGATCATTGACTTGTATAGTCATTTTTGTGCACTGTAAATTTTGACAACCACTGAGCGAACAAAAGCAAAAAAATAAAAACTTACATGCAAATATCTGAGCATTCAAATGATTCTGCTTTTAAGATTATCAAACCCTCAGCAGTTTGGGGTGAAGAGGGGGATGAGAGACAAATTTTAAGTGATTCTGCTTGCTGTGGAGTGTATTCCATTTGGTTTAATAGTAAGTCTCTAAAAACATAATATATGTAAATAGATTTGTTTGTTGTAAGGATTAAACAAGAGTAAAGCAAATAAATTTTACTTCTAGCCATGATGAAGGAACTGGTATCACAGTAGGCCTCCTGCCATAAGCAACTATAAAACTGGAAAAATACATATGAAATCACTTCTTTTAGATGTTGAACAAAAGGCAGCACAAGACTGTGATCCCTGAATGAAGGGCAAAAACATGAGATGAGCCCTGCAATTTTACTGGCTTTCTGCCTGGCATCACTTTCTAGACTGTGGCTCAGGAAAGAGGGAACCCAAACAGAGCACCCCAGTCTGCTGAGGAGACAGAGGTCAGAACTCACAGCCAGTGAGGTGGCTGGAATGTGTATGGCAAGATTCTTGAGGGAAGTGAGCTGTGCCGAGAAGCAGTTCCAGAAATCTGCATAGGGGACCCCTTGAATCTTTGGCTGAATAGTAAGCAGTGTATACGCAGGTTGAAACTCCCTGAAATGGGACAAAGTATAATGCTAGAAAAGAACAAATACTGAAGGGGAGAGAATTGGTCTCCCAGAGCTAGACAGAGCAGGTAGATATTTGTGTGCTGACCTGCCAAGATGAAAGGACTTTATGAACAGTGCAGATGCAGTAGAAACTCCAAAAAGGCTAATCTAGTCCTAGAAAAAATGTTACTCTTGACCTATTTATCAACAAAGCTTGAAAGAATCATTCTACGGCAAGTAACTTAACTGCGTATAGGAACAAAACTCAACACTCTATTAAGGAAAACAATAAAATTCAGTCAACAATAAAGCATCTATAATGTCCAGTATATAATAAAAAATTACTAGACATGCAAAGAAGTAGGAAAATGTGACCCATAACCATTATAAGAAATTATTCAATAAAAACAGACCCAGGAATGACACAGATGATGAAATTAGTAGACCATGCCTTTACAAGTGCTATTATAAAAATACTCAAGAATTTAAAGGGAAAAAAAGATTTAAAAAAGAGAAATATGAAATCTCAACAGAGAAATGATAACTATAAAGGGATACTAGAGGTAAAAAATACAATATCAAAAATTAAAAACTCACTGAATGGGCCTAACCTCATGTTAGATACTGCAGAAGAAGCTATCAGTAAACTTGAAGATAGAGCAATAGAAATTATCAAAACTAAAGCATGGGAAAGCAGCTGAAAAATAATAATGGAGTTTCCATAACTTATGGTATAATTTCAAGCAGATCAAGAAGCTCAACAAATTCCAAGCAGAATAAACACAAAGAAGTCCATACCAGGGCATAGCAGGATCCAATCAGGTAAAAGAACTACTATAAGTGATATACATAAATTTATTTTGAGGATTAGACCTTATGCATTGTTGGAGCTCGTTAGCAGTCTCCATAAGGCTGTTGCCTCTGTGCTGGTACTGGGCCTGAAGTCAGCAAGGAAATATAGACATGAAGTAGAAGAAAGCAAGGATGAACCTTGAAGGAACCTGTGGCAGAAAATTGAAATCGATGAGGAAAAACTAGAACCCACTAGAACAAATAAAACATGTGTTTATCTCATCCCCTTCAGTTTTGATGATGTGAGTGAATTAAATGCTAAGTTGTCAACTTTTTTTATGAAGATGTACATGACCCGGCCTGGGATTCACAGGATCTGAAAGAGCGGCTCTGGTTAGAACTATAAGCCCTCCTGTTGTTCCCCAACACCAGTAAGGTGGACCAGCAGATCAGTAACTGCACACACGAGCTGCAACATGCCTTGCCCTATGCCAGCCTTCAGTGTGTGAAAACTGGCTGTTGCCTCTTTTCCACCTTCCTAACCTCACGCATATCTCTGGTGTGGCCAATGATACAGTGAATGTAATTCTGAGAAATGGTTCCAGTTTAGCTAAATAGACACAAAACAAAACTACCACAGTGCATCCCTTCACAACTTGGCACCCATATATACCTCTTTTAACCATACTTAATTTCCAAACAAATGTAATAGTAAAAACATCTTTCTCCATAACATAAAAATATCTGATACACAAATAAAATCAGGCTCTCTCCTGAAAAGAAGATATAAAATCCCTTTACTCAATTTTTGTTAATGTTCATTTCTCTTCTAGCTGAATTGCATTCCCTCTTTGATATACTCTAACTTAAATCCTGAGATATAAGTTTAGCTACTATTAACACATCTTATATGTTGGAGGGTGAGGGGAGAAAAAATATAGCTGGTTAATAAAAATACAAATTATTCATATAAAAATAACAAAGAAATACTCAAATATTACAGTCTTCATTTCTCCTACTGGTCACATGTTTTCACTTAGTATTTGTAAGCTTCATTTTGCCACCCATATCCTCTTTGCACCTTGCCTGGTCATAATTCTTCGCCTCGTGGGATAAATCAATTCTTCACCCCTGAAGGGTATAAACCATTAGCAGTTTTGCTATAGTTTTTCACTGACCTTTACCACAGGGCATGGAAATACTAAGACGTGTCCTGAGAGATTTTATGAATTACGGACACACTCCTCCTTACCCTCCTAATGCAGTGGAAAATTCATATCCTATTGATAGAATCAATCAATCCAGCCAGATTAAAATCCTTCTTCTCTACTCACTGGTTCACTACCATGAGTATTTTTACATGGCTAAATGACAGTGTCAAATTCCCATTTAATGGAACCATTTTCGTGTCCCCCAGTGGAATCATACTTTTCTTGAGAGCTAAGACCTTTAAACCAGAAGAGCCAAGTTTGTGGAGATGAGAAGCAATATTTTTGTTGGTGACTCATTAGCAGTTAATAGTGACATGAGCCACTCCTACTTCTCTTCTGATTCCCGGACCTGTGAGTCCTGGCTATGAGAGGAAAAGCACCATAAACCGAACACTGATCCAGACTGTATACCCCATCCTGGATGACATTACTCCAGCCCTTCAAGGTGTTGTCATCCATCTGGCATGGATGCCAGTCTTCAAAAGGCCATTCTGTCAGGTCAGCTGCTTCAGAGTGATGGACAAGATAATAATACAAATGAATTCCATGCACACCAACCTAGTGCTGCCCTTCCTCATCTGTAGAATGATTTCCTGGGTCAGAAGCTATGCTGTGTGGAATGTCACGATGGCAATAAGGCATTCCGTAAGTCCACAGAAGGTGATTTGGCAGAAGCATCACAGGAAGGGAAGGCAAATCTGTATCCATAGTAAATTCCTCTTCCAGTGAGAACAAAGTGTCCACCTTCTAGGATGGAAATAATATAATCTACTTACTACCCTGTAGCTGGACTGATCCTCCTGGAAATGGTATCATATTGGGGCTCAGTGTTAATCTTTGACAGCAGATTGGGCACTCAGCAGTAGCTGTTGTCAAATCAGCCTTTATGCATGGAAGTGTACATAGCTTAGCCTGTGCAAAACCTCTTTCCCTGCTGCCCACTGTCACTTTGTTTATGAGCCCACTGGACAAAGACAGGGGTAGCTGCAAAAACAGGTTCACTCATGCCCACAGAGTGGATCATCATGTCCTCCTCTGCTGTTCAAGTGGCTCTTGTGGGAGGAGGTCATGAGAGGTTGTGACCACCAGTTGACCTGCTGCAAGCTGGACCCAGACAGTCTGCAGCTCCTCACTCCTTCCCCATCCTTAGAATGTGCATTCTGCTTGCCTTCCCTGTGCTAGAAGGTGTCCCAAGGACACAGTCTCTCGATAAATGTGTCATTGAGCCCATCTGGACAGTTTACATGACTGAACCTGGTTAAGGCCTCTAGGTAAACTTTTAAGGTTATGGCAGGTGGGTGCAGAGATGAATCTCCTAAGTAAGTTCCCTTGTTGATTAAAACTACCACCTCCCAACCTGGAGTGGTCTGCTTCTTTCTTTGGTCTCTCCTTGCTCTCTGTGTCCAGGGGCCAGTTTACAAATCAACAGCTCTTTTGTGAGCATTGATGTGGGATTGAACTACCCTCATGATCTATGCCCACGGTCTATCCACATAACTCTTCCCAGACCTCACTATTATCAATTTTCCAATCACATTCCTTTTCACTGATGATCAACCAAGCCATTAACCACAGCCCATGTATCAATATATATCTATCCATCTCTTTCACACAGAACTTTCCCTGAGTATTAGGAAGTAGGCAAGAATGTGTTCTTTGTTCAGTAAATTCAACATTCTACTAAAAGTTTCAGTCAGTTCTATAAGATGAGCAAAAAAGAAAAGACAGAAAAGAAGTATTCTAATTTCTAATATTAAAAAGAAAGAAGTAAAGCTATCTTTATTCACAGGTAGCATGATCAAGTGTGTAGAAAACATGAAATAATCTAAAAAAATACAACTGACACAAGTGATTTAAGCAATGTTGCCGATACAAGGTCAATATAAAAATATCAATTTCATTTCTATATACTAGCAAAGAACAATTGGAAAATAAAATACATAATACTATTTATAATAGCATCAAATAAAATAACATGCTTAAGAATAATAGGTGTAAGATCTGTTACACTGAAACTAAAAATATTGCTGGAAAAATAAAAAAGACCTAAATAAATAGAAATATATACCATGTTCATGAAGAGAAAGACTTAGTATTTTTAAGATGTGAATTGTGTCTAAATTTATCTGTAAATTCAAAGTTCCCAAACTAAATCTCAGCAGGGTTCTTTCTTTTTTTTTTTGATAGAGGTTGACAAGATGATTCTAAAATTTATGTGGAAATATAAACTACTCAGAATACCCAAAACAATCTTGAAATAAAATAATACTTTGGAGTATTTATACAATTTGGTTTCAAAAGTTACTATAATCGAGATTGTGTTATATTGCATAAACAGAGACTTATAGATAGATGAAAGCAAATATTGAATCCAGAAGCAGATACACATTTACATAGTCACTTGATTTTTCTTTTTTAAACCAAAGTACCAACATTACTTAATAGGGTAAAGAAAGTCTTTTTACCAAATGGTTTTGCAAAAGATAACAACTTATATGAAAACAAAAATACCTCAAACCATACCACACACCACCCATGAAAATTAATTCAAGATAGATCATAGTCCAAAATGTAAAGGATAAAATTCTAAAACTTCTTGAAGAAACAGAGGATTTTTTTTGCAACCCTTGGAGAGAGAAAATTTTCTTAGAGCACAAAATGTTCTAATCATAAGAGGAAAATTTGGTAAAGTGGACTTGATCAAAATTTAAAACTTCTGCTTATCAAAGCTAACATTTAGAAAATAAATATGAAAGCCACAGATTGGGGGAAATATTTGCAACCCAACGGACTTTTATTAAAAACCTACAAACACTCCTACAACTCAATAATAAGGCAAGGCAATAAAAATAAGTAAATGGATACTTCATAAAGATATGCACAACAATTTATAAGCACATTAAAAAGTGATCAGTCCTATTAATCATCAGTGAAGTGTAAATTAAAGTGATAATGATATAGGACTACAAATCCACTAAAATGGCAAAATTAAAAAGACTGACAATACCAAATGTTGCAGGAGATATGAAGCAAATGAAATTGCCATGCATTGCTGATAGGACTTGTAAAATGGTATATAACAACTTTGCAAATCTGTCCTACCATAGGACCAGCAGTCCTACACTTAGGCATTTATCCAAGAGAAGTATTTTTCTCATATACATAAAATGACTCTTACAAAAATGTTCCAAGCAAATTTATTCATAAATAAACAGAAACTAGAAACAAGTCAAATATCTATGTACAGGAGAATGGATAAAGGAACTGTGGTGTATTCATACAATATATTGATGTAACTCATCAATTACAAGAACTAGCTCCTGATACTAACAACAACATGAATAAACTTCAAAAAACTATGCTGAGTCAAAGAAGCCAGAGCAAAAGAGTACATACTGTGTGATTCTGCTAATCTATGATTGAAGATATCAGAATAGTGGTACCTGTGGGTAGAGGGCATAGAGGTTGATTGGGAAAAGGCATGAGAGGACATTCTGGGATTATAGATAGGATTATAGACTCAATAGAAATTTGAGTTTTATGGTTATATACAATTGTCAAAACTTATCACAATGAATAGGCATTTCATTTAATCTTTGTCATTTTACTGTATGTGACTATATTTCTGTGAGGTTCATCATATAATAAGTGCTCAAATTTTACTTAATTTGAGACTAAATTAGTTTTTATTATGGTCGCATACACAGTTGTTGTTTTTTTTAAGTCGTGAACTATCTTCAGCATCTGTTTCCTGCCTTTCTAAGTCAAAATTTCCTGTCCAGGCCCTGCTAAACAGTTACTATTCTCATGCCCTTGTTTGTTTCAGGACCTCTTAACAGCTCTCACTGAGTTCTTGTGATTGACTAAGTATTCCAGAATAAGGGAAGTTACTAAGATCAGAAAAGTCAAAATGATCCAGAGAATGCATCTGCACAATAACTGTTCAAGTTCACCTGTGCACCAGGTTAAACTGTCTCCTACCAGGCTGAAATTCTAATTTAGGAAATATGTCCATCATTTGCAAACAAGCTAAGCAAACCTGGCGGGATTATCTAGCATGAATTCTCATTAGTTAGGCAGCTTTATGCATACTAAGTTTCCTCTTGCCATGGTTATGTTTGACACCCAGAAGCAGACTCAGAGCCCATCTTCACGTGCTGCTTCCCTGGGCTACAGTTTCAGTGACCACTAGTTTATGAGGGGCTGTTAATCTGTTGAACCTAATAATCACTAATACTGCCCATAACGTCTGCTGGATGACCTTACCATTCTTAGTTAATCAATGAATGAAATCAACTCCTAGGACAATAAACAAAAACTGCTATACTTCAATAAAAGATAGTGAGAGAAATAAAAAAAAAATCTGAATTTTTAAAAGAACGGAACAAAACAAAAAGCAAATTTAGGAAACAAAAAGAGAAACAGGATGAGAAGGAAAACACACGCATATTTATTATGAAGCACATAATGTCCCCTCAATCTCTGTTCTTACAAGATGCCTTTGAATAGTTGCATTGAATTTTTCTTTAAAACACATAACTCTATTATCCACACTGAGACATAATTTAAGCCTTTAGAACACACTTCCATGATTTGACTGCTTTCATTCAGAAAATTCTCTCAATAACGAAGAATAACATCTTTCACAAAGAATCAAGTTCACTAATAATCTAGTGAGTAAGAAACTATTTAAATCCTGGCTTTATGTTCTCTCATAAGCCTTTCAGTATGCCATGATTTTTCGTGCTACAGTGTTGAGTTTTCAAAAATTCCTGATTCATTCATTTAAATTAGTTAGAAATATTTGTAAACCCTGAAGCTACTCCATACAGTAATATGGAGAATATTCTTACAGATTGCCTCCTGACCAAACTTAGTATGAACTAGGTATTTGCTATTTAAAAAAAAAAATAGATTGAATTTACTAGGTGGGAGATTTCCATTAGGAAATAGAATGAATCATTTTCCAAAAGTCCTCAGGTTTTTTTTCACTTTCTGATGTACAAATGACCTTGAAGTGTGGTTTTCTTTCTGTTGTGTCTGTCATTTTGACAACTTTATTTGGCGGTATTGCATTCATCTATAGATCCACTAAGCTATAGATACTCCTATCTTCTCCCTTCCATTTGTTCATTAATCTGACAAATAGTTACTGAGAGCTTACTGCTGCAAGCACTGGCGACACAGCTGTGAACAAGACAGATGTAACCCCACACCAGTGGAGCTTAGAGCCTCTTGTCACACAAGGCATTATACAAATGATTCTTTAATTGCAAATATGACAAATATCATGAAGAAAAAGCAAAGATATGCCTGAGAGTGTATTGTTATGAGAGTACAAATTAAACTGGTTGGAGGTGGAAATGGCACTTTATCAAGGTCTCTTCTAGTACCAGGAATTAGTTTGAATTTGGCAGTATACTATTTCCAGGTATAGTTACTTTGTGACAGCATTGTCACTTTTTGGTCACATTGGCTCCAGTCCATCTGCTGGTGTAGAACAAATACCATATTGATTTGATACTTTTGCTCAGTATGGCAATGAACTAGTTTTTATTGGTTGGATTACAATTATTTACAATTTGATTGAAAATTTCATCTACCATTTATTTAAAACTTATTTATTTATTTATTTATTTATTTATTTTTCGCTGCATTGGGTCTTTGTTGCTGCGCTCCGGCTTTCTCTAGTTGCGGTGAGCGGGGCTACTCTTCGTTGCGGTGCGCGGGGCTACTCTTCGTTGCAGTGCACGGGCTTCTCATTGCGGTGGCTTCTCTTTGTTGCGGAGCATGGGCTCTAGGCGCGTGGGCTTCAGTAGTTGTGGCACGTGGGCTCAGTAGTTGTGGCCCATGGGCTCTAGAGAGCAGGTTCAGTAGTGTGGCACATGGGCTTAGTTGCTCCGTGGCATGTGGGATCTTCCTGGACCAGGGCTCGAACCCATGTCCCCTGCATTGGCAGGAGGATTCTTAACCGTTAACTGCACCACAACAGAAGTCCCTCATCTACAGTTTTTTAGGCTTGTTTCTCCACTAATTAAGTACAAAATTAATCCTTATTTTCTGACTCAAGAAAAAGTCCAGAGATAAAATGCATAATTATTAAATGTTAATTCCTCAAAGACAGTATTTTGTGACCTTAGGAAAATTATATTTCTTCATTCTTCGGTGGAAAACAGTGGGAAAAAATTAGTTCTTTATTGCATAAGATGCTAAAGATTGATACAGTTCTGAGTTTTATAACAACCAAGTAATTTAATGTTTTCTTATCAAACAAAAAAATCATTACTCTTGCAAGTTTTGTTCGATGTCTCTTAGGTACAAATCATACTGCAAGTGCAATTGTTACTTAATTTGCTCAATTTTATTGACCTAATCATATAACTATATTGCTTAACTATGGAAGTATATAGTTAATATTGCTTAACTATAAATAATTTAATAAATATCAGAAAGCAAGTTTCTTGTCTATAAACTGTCTAGAACTTATGAGCGTTTTTTCTTTACTTTCAATTTCTTAGCAATTTCTACAGATCTATATATGATAATGAACAGTCTTGCTACACCTTATCTGGAAGTTAAAAACTATGCCAGAACTTGAATGTCATTGCTGAGATATTCCTAGATAAGTTTTAAGTTGGTTTTAATGAGATTTCAACTGTCATGTTCATTTTACAGTGGTATTTCACAGATAAAAACCCGAAGCAAAAAGTGATCACAGTTTTGAATACCCCAATATAGAAATTTATTTTGGAAAACTTAAAGTTGTATTATCTTTATTTTGTGCATTGCCCAATTTACGAATAACTAGCTGAACGTTTTTCAAGAAAATAGGTTCATCATTGTATTAGTTTTCTTGGGCTACAATAACAAAATATCATAGACTAAGTGTTTTAAACAACAAAAATTTATTTTTTCCTAGTTCTGGAGAGTGGAAGTCCAAGATCAAGGTGGCAGCGGGATTGGTGTCTGGTAAGTCCTCTCCCCTTGGGATGCCAGATGGCAGCCTTCTCACAGGTGCTCACATGGCCTTCCTTTGTTGCATGTGTATGGGGAGAGAGCAAAGAGTATGAGCTCTCTGGTGGCTCTTCTTATAAAACCCTAGTCCTATTGGATCAAGGCCCCGGTCTTACAACCTCATTTAAACTTAATTCCTTCCTTATGAGTCTCGATCTCCAAATACTCCCAGACTGGGGGTTAAGGCTTCAATATATGAATTGAGGTGGGGGAACACAAGCATTCAGTCAATAATGGTCGTGAAAATGTCAGTTTGGTTGAACTCCAAAATCAATAATGCATTGCTTTACTTAACAGGAGTGAACCAACCTCTGATTCTCAAAGCTCAGGCTCTCATCAGGTCATTGGATAAAACAGAAATAATTTCATGTTCAAGATATTATATAAAAATAATATAAACTGAATATCCTAGTAAGCTATTGATAAGCTTACCTTATTAACAGTACTCATAAAAAGATATTTTATTAACTTTTTGTGTAATGTTCAATGTATTAGGGATTGCTATTAACAAAATTATAATGATGTGCTACCAGTAAGCCATATTGTTTTAGAACTATATCGCTCACTCTTCTGGAGGAAGAGCAAAAAGAAGCAGCAGTGTATAAAAAATTAGCATTTCCTAAATGAAGTAGTGATTGAAGCAATTTTATAGGTATAGCAAAAGAAAAGTTGTTAAATGAGGGAAATAGATTTGGGTGTGAATTAACTTCCATTTCAGCTTTTGCTTTCATTATAGAGTGCTAGCATAACTAGGATAGAGTACCGAGGAAGCAGAAGCCTCAGAAAGTGGGAACTTAGATGTCCAAACATGAAAGACAAAAAACAAGCCTGAAAAATAGTGCCCTCTAAGAAATTAGAACTACACAGGGATGCTTTCCAAAGTTAAATTTTCTGTGGTGGAATAAGCACCTCATTCTCATGAAAATGATAACTTCTTAGAATGGATACCAAAAAAAATAACAACCGGGTATAGCTGGATTGCTGCCTGGTTTTCAGTGCAAGAGTTCTGTTGTTTTTCAACTGAGAGGCCAGTTGTCCTTCAGTTTTACAAAGACCCCTCAGCTCTGGTGGACCCGTCACCCACTTGTCTGTGCGTACAGTCTTGGTGTAGCTCTGTTCTGTAACTGAGTGCTTCACACAAAGTCATATAACTCCCCTGGGAAAGGGGGCATGAGAAAAGATAAAAGGGAAGCCAAGGAGAAGGCCACTTGACAAGTAGAACATCAGTTAGGGCCCCGCTCAGTGGGATTTCACAGTGTGTGTTGACACAGGACCAAATTAGCTAAGCAGATAATTTAGGCATCAAAGGGACATAAATCAAGAGGATAAAGTGGTTAAAGTCGAGCTTTAAAAAAATGAGACATTTCCTTGCTAATGAAATATTTTCTAACAGGTAAAGGATATTATTATTATATATATTTTTAATGATACTCATTATGAGGTGTTTCCATGACCTGGATTGCCAGTCTGATAAAACTTTAGTGACAGAGCCAGTGTTGGTGTTTTGGGTTTGTTTCTTAAATAGAGCGTCAGTTAAGTAGATCTGGAGAAAAGAGAGCTGCAGAAAAGTCATTAGCAACTTGATCCAGCCTTCAAATATCAGCTCTTGAAGTAAAAAATAAATTTCTAAACTGTAGTTATTAACCGAATTATAAGTTATAAGAGTGTCATTGCATATGAAAAAGTGTTTCATCTTTCCTGCAAAAAAGTCATAAAACTGAATAGAATGAATAAAACACAGTCTTAAAAAAGTATTCACTAGTATGCTAGTATGTGCTTTAACATAATTTATTCAAAATTTTAGAATCTTTAACCTGAATATAGGAATATTGAAAAGTTTATGAGAAACTCAATAGGAAAGATGAAACTCATAAATCAAGGCAGACGTATTGCAGCCTTCCGTGCTTGTCACATAATAGCTTCCCTGTAAAGATTTGTTGACACGCCGACTCCTTGGCTTGAAGACCATAATAGTACAGCATAAATTTTTTATGAGGCGCTTTCTAAATATCTTGCATTTATCTTCTAAATGTAACTTTTGCTATATGGTAGGACTGACTCTGCCCTTTATCGTGTTGTAACTAACAGACACAACCTGGAGTTATTAGCTTTGCTTTGCTTTGCTTTGCTTTCTGTATTTTCTTTTAAATCTTTATGAGGAATAGCACAGGAACTGCAACGTTTACATTTCACATCCTCTCAGCCCATCATATGCTAAAAGAGGGTGGAGAAGGAGCCGTAGGAAGTTACATGAAGTGTGCCTCAGCTCAGAGCCAGAATTCGTGTTCAGACTTGGCTGGGGATGAGAGGCAGGTCAGAGCTGTGGGAAACAAATGAGAAGGTAAGAGATCAAGAGATCCGTGTGAAGAAGGCTGCAAGGCTTCTTGCTCTGGAGGCAGAAAGGTGTGGGTTAGGATCCTGGTTCTGCCACTTAAGCTAAACGTGTCTCCATTTCTTCATTGATGAAGAGAAGCTGCTAATGAGTGTGAAGGTTAGAGGCGATATGGTTAGGTTCTAAATATAGTAGGAGCTCAAAAATGTTATTTTTATTATTCCAAAGAACGTTTGATATAAAAATGTAATCATAGATGTCATGTAGGAAATATAGGGGATTCTGGGCAGGTTATGGTCTAAACACCACTCCCAAAGCCCATTCATGAGCAAATCACGGTGGGGCTGACGAAAGCTGGGAACTGTTGAGATCTTGGGCTTCAAGGGAGTCATGGAGAGCTGTTCTCCCACAGGTTCTAAGAAACTGGCCAGGGAGCTGTTGCCCTCAGTGTCTGCTGAGTAAGGCCCAGACCCAAACGGGATGGCTCTCTGGACCTGTGACAGCAATACCTACCAGATGGTTCTCAGCACTTCAGGCGCCTGAGTTGGTAGCAGTCCAGACCCCTGGGACACTGTAATTTTCATTTCTGTCTGGCAGTGGGGAGAAAGGAGTACAGAAGGGACAGGCAGACTCTTCGCCCTCTAGCGAGCTTACTCTCCCAGCCCCGCCATCTCTAGCTTCCTCCATCCCAGCACCCCTCCTCCACTGACTCTGCAGACCTCCTGAATCTGGCAAAGGGACTCATGAAAGATTCTCATTGCTGATGCCCTAAATCCCACCTCTGGCTGCCAGCCATCCTCTGTCTCTCTAGAATTGGAACTTTTGCAATCTCCATCTAGAGGATTACTTTAAACATGGAAATTAGGTTAGTTGCCCATTTGGCAGGTTTAAGTAGGACACTTACCAATGGATAAAGCCCTCATTTCCACCTTCAGCAGGTACATGTGTTGCTTGTTCCACAATTCAGAGTATCTGAACTTGTAGTTTAAAACTGTTTGGTGGTGGAGCTGGAGTTCACTCGTAGGCAGCGTGCTCTGGAGTCTACGTTCTCATTTTCATACTGTACCACTTCCCTCTTACTCGGGTGGATTAGAGGGGATGGGGGGATGGGGCAAAAGAAGCTAAAAAGGGGGAGTTAAAGTTGTACAGAGTCTTGAAAGCTAAACCAAGGAATTCCAATCTTACCATGTAGGCAGTCTGAAGTCAGAGAGATGAAACAAAGTGGTATTTGAGGAAAATTAATCTGACAGCAGAACGCAGGATTTAATAGAAGGAGGAAGATATTTAAAGCCTGAGAGAATGTCTAAGAGGGTATTACATTTCATTAATCTAAGGGTGACAGGATGGAAACTCAGCCTGGGAGGTAAGATGGGAATTGAAAGGAACCGATGGATGTGAACAAGGAAACATTGACTGATTGGAGTGGGAAGTAAAAATAATGACTCTGATTTTACGGCTAGATAATGAGGAGAACTACTAAAAGAAAAACAAATAAATCGACAAACAGCAACAACGACAACAACAAAAATAGGTAACTGAGAAGCTGTGGTTAATGAATTATTTAATCGGAACCTAAATTTTATATTCCTCAGTTTAAACTTCCTCTTATGTTATCGTCAGTGTAAACATTGCTGTTTAAATCCCCATTAGCTGCTTACCCTTTCAGCTAAATGATCCTGATATTATTATTTTTCTTATCCCCCATTTCCCAAATACATATTCATATATAGGCTTATTATGGGGCAGAATTAACATGCTGTACTCTCTGCCACGTCTCTGTAAGGGGAAGCACAAAAAGGGGTTCTGGAGAGAAAAATGGTAGCTCTCCCTTAATGAACTCTTATTATGTACCTACCTCTGTGCTGAATTTCTTATATAAATCATCTGTTTAATGCCCACAGCAATGTTATGAGATAGGTACTACTATTACTGCATTTTACAAGTGAGAAGGCTGAGGTTTAGAGGAGTATAGAAACTTCCTCAAGGTCAAAGGAGCCAAAAGTGACAAGCCAATAGTGTATCCCTTGTCTGTCTCCTCAGAGCCCATACTCTTAGCCACTGTTAATAACGGAATATGATCGTTGGTTCTAGATTCATTTGGAAAAAAATCTTCTAACTGAAAGGAAAAGTCTGACATTCTTTTTTATATAATGGCTTATTTATTGCTACAGTTTACCTGTCAAATAAGAATGTTGCAGTGGTTTTATTTCAGACTTGTGTGTGAGGAAGACTATCGCCACACATTAATGTACTAGAACATGGATGTAACATATTTCCTATGAAAGAGAATTTGATATGATTTAGAAAATCTTGCACCCCATCCAATAATTTATCTTTTTAGCCCAGATGTAAACATAAAGTAGTTTCAAGGTGTACACTTACGAACAGAATGTCAGTGTATGACCTACCCCATGAAGAGGTCTGACTATATAAAACAATTACTATATGCCCAATTAAAGAAATTTTAAAAAGACCATGTAAATCAGAAATCAGAGTGTATAGGGGTCAGTAATTTAAAGACAGCATCTCCAAAGTATGGGGATTGCTTCGGCTGATGGTTTTCATGTTATCATTAATCAACTCATCATTTGAAAAACCCTCACAAGGGAATTGTTGGAAGAGTAGGTATTCACATTTAATTTCTTCTAAAACGTCTTGCCTAGTTTCAAACACATTTTTCAAATCTGGCGTTCAAAGTTGCTACTACTTTGGAATAGCAATAACAACAGGCTTACGAGGATCCTAAGTGGCACTTATTCAGTGGAGTAATTGGAAGCTGCAGTGGTTATGCAAATAAATGTCCCTCCGAGGGAAGAATGAGAGATCTGCCCTGAAACTGCAGCTGTGAAAAGCTGGTGCTAAATGGAGAAGAGACTAGAAGACAGAGAATTGGAAATAAGGTAGAAATAACTAAGGAAGATGACTGTATACAGCTGTAATGTAACGGTGTTCCGGGTGGATAGTCAAGCCTTTGTGTGTGTAGCAAGTACCCATCTCAACCTGTAAAACAAAGTGAAGATGAAATGTATTTTTAGTTTTCTATAAAGTACCTTTTAATTTAACTTATTGTGAACTTTCATTCTACCGGGACAGAGCATGGTCATATGCCTCAGCAAAAAAAGCATTCCAGATGCCATGTCTACAAGTCCTCACACTCACTGGGCCATCAGTTTTTCACTTCCTACCTCATCAGTGACTTTGAACTTTCTTTTATTCATATTTTGTTATCCGTAAACACTCTCTTACAAGTGATCTTCAAATAATCAAAAATACATTCAAGGAAAAGTTTGATTCATTTGCAGGGCAGAGTCTGGATTTCCTTCTGCTGGTCCCCTTTGCACTTTCAGTGAAACAAGCAGTGCAATTTTTATCCTTTCCATTTTTAGAGCTGCAGCTGTAAAAGTAATTAATGGCTAAAGAAACTCTAGCACATCCTGCAGAAGGCCACTCTGCATTCAGCACGAGCTGTGAAACCAAAGCCTCCGCCTCTACATGCTAGTCGACCTCAAGAGAACATCCTGGCGAATGCCAAAGGACTCCTATCTTAATCTTGGAACCTCCGAAGCACCCTGATTCATTTTGGCCACTGACACCCATAAAGGAAAACTTGTATCAACAGGTGTTTTCATTACTGTTTCAAATGATTACTTCGGTGCATGTAAAAAATGTGTTTTAATCTCTGGAAGTTGACAGTGACGACCTCAGACTTTCTTTGCATTATTAGTTAAGGAATGAGGATAGTCACAAATTTTATAAAAGGATGTGCATTCCCCTGTGATTATTTTTGCTTTTCCTTTTCAATCTCCACTTTTTTCTTTTTGTCTCTCTACCTTCTTTCCAAATACACTTGTGCCAAAACATGCCTGTGGTTAGGTAATTTCAGGTATAATGAGGAAACCAGCAAGGTGTACTATCTGCATAGTCAGTGGACCTGATGTGGGATTGAAATCAGATGAGCTGGCTTCCAGACGTGGCAAGGCTCTTACTACCTGTGACCTTGGGTAAATTGCTTGACCCTCTGGATTCTCAGTTTTCTGATCCATAAAAAAGGATAACAATACCTGCTTGGTTTACTTCACAGTGTCCGTGGGAGATAATGAATGTGAAAGTGCTTTATAAACTGTGACATTCTATACAAACACAAGGAGCGATGGTGTTGTCGATTCTTTTTTTTTTTTTGGCCGCACAGGGTGGCATGTGGAATCTTAGTTCCCCAACCAGGGATGGAACTGGGCTCCCTGCAGTGGAAGTGTGGAGTGTTAACCACCAGATTTCGACAGAAAAACACTCTCCACAAACAGTGGTGAGAGAAAGGAGTCAAGTCAAGATTCCTTTGTTCCATCTCATTGACTCATCTAATAACACTGAGGCAAGGACTCTACGCTGCATTTTCCCTGGTGTACGGGAGAGCACACATTTATCAAATGTAGACAAGGAAGGTGAGCCTTCTGAACTCCTTCTTGTTTCTGCCCCTGGAGCCGAGCCAAGCTGCATCTCCAGAGAAGGTCACTGGTCTAAGAACACTCTGCCTCAGCTTTGCTGCTGCTCCTCTGCAATGCTCAGCAAAGTGATGTTCAGTTGTTATGGCTGTTGTTCCCCCCTTGGGAGAATATCCCAGGGGATATGGACGCCCCCAAGGCAGCCCACAGGAGGCTGGACCAGCAAGTGCAGGGTCACCATGCACCCAAGTGCCAGCATGCAGATCTCTTCTCCACCACATACACCTTCAGTGGCCTCTCCTGCTAATGTCCACTATTTGACGTTTGAGAAAGATGGGGCTATGTTTTGTTATTCTTTTATTCACCATTGTAAAAAAATAAGCTAACATTTACCTGATGGGAATTGGATAAAATTGGAAAAATTATGACTGAACTATAGACCCGGGGCCTAAAATTATTCTGATTGTGGCCAAGTAAAAACATTAAAAATTGAAAATAGCATTGAAGATATTTGTGAAGATTCATTTTAGGTTTATTTTTTCCCTCTCTTGCTCAGAGTTGACTGTAAGAAGAATTGAAGAACCCTGTAAAAACTGTAAAAATGCCTCTGCCAAACTGTAAATAACAGTATTCACTTAACGAAAGTGTCTTACTTTTTGTAATGTCTCTAAAACAGCAGTTCTCAAACTTCTTGGCCTTGGAACCTCTTTTAAATTCATTAATTATTTAGTACACCAAAGGGCTTTTGTTTATGAGGATTATATCAATAAGTATTTACTAAATTAAAAGTTAAACTTGAGAAGTTTCTAAATATTTCTAAATACTCAAAATTAGCAAAAATAAACATACTACTTGTTAACATCAGAGCACTGACATCATATGTCATGTAGCTACTGAAAACCTCAACTGTACATTCATGAGGGAATGGGAGTGAGAAAGGCAAATAATTCATTTGTATTTGCTTTTTGATAACCACTTTAAGAACTTACCTTCTGCAGTATTTTGATTTTCCTAAAAAGGTATCAAACCCAAATAAGGAACTACAATGTATTATTTTGTTTTTAAAGAAACAAAATAATTTTTACAAATTCTATTTTGGTATAGTTGATTTACAATATTATATTAGTTTCAGGTGTATAACATAAATTTTTATAGATTATACTCCATTTAAAGTTATTACAAAATAATGGCTATGTTTCCCTGTGCTGTATAATATATCCTTTTTGCTTTTTTTTTTTATAAATATAGTTTGCATCTGTTAATCCCATACCCCTTTCTTGCCCACCATTTCCCTCTCCCCACTGGCAACCACTAGTTTGTTCTCAATATCTGTGAGTCTCTTTCTGTTTTGATATATACATTCGTTTGTGTTATTTTTTTAGATTCCACATATAGGTGATAACATAGACTATTTTTTTCTCTAACTTATTTCACTAAGCGTAATATCCTCTAGGTCCATCCACGTTGCTGCAAATGGCAAAATTTCATTCTTTTTTATGGCTGAGTAATAATCCTATATATGTATATCACATCTTTTTTATCATCTGTTGATGGACACTTAGGTAGCTTTCAGATCTTGGCTGTTATAAATAATGCTGCTATAAACATTGGGGTGCATGTATCTTTTCGAGCTAGTGTTTTTGTTTTCTTCGGAAATATGCTCAGCAGTGGAATTGCTGGATCATATGGCAGTTTTATTTTTAGTTTTTTGAGGAACCTTCATACTGTTTTCCATAGTGGCTGCACCAATTTACATTCCCACCAATAGAGTATTAGGGTTCCCTTTTCTCCATCCTTGCCAACATTTGTTATTTGTAGACTTCTTTATGGTAGCTGTTTTGACAGGTGTGAGGTGATATCTCCTTGTGGTTTTGATATGCATTTCTATGATGATAAGCAACATTGAGTATCTTTTCATGTTTGTGCCTGTTGGCCATCTGTATGTCTTCTTTGGAAAAATGTCTATTCAGATCTTCTGCCCATTTCTAAATTGGATTGTTTGGGGGGTTTTTTACATTGACCTATATGAGATGTTTATGTGTTTTGGATATTAACCTCTTATTAGTCAATATCATTTGCAAATATTTTCTCCCATTCAGTACGTTGTCTTCTCACTTTGTTGAGGATTTCCTTTGCTGTGCAAAATATTTTAACTTTATTAGGTCCTATTTGTTTATTTTTGCTTTTGTTTCTTTTGCCTTAGGAGACATATCCTAAAAAATATTGCCATGATTTATGTCAAAGACTGTACCACCTATGGTCTCTTCTGGGAGCTTTATTGTATCTGGTCTTACACTTAGGTCTTTAATCCATTTTGAATTTATTTCTGTATATGCTGTGAGAAAATGTTCTAATTTCATTCTTTCACATGTACCTGTCCAGTTTTCCCAGCACCACTTATTGAATAGACTGTCTTTTCTCCATTGTATATTCTTGCTTCTATTGTCATAGATTAATTGACCATAGGTGTGTGGGTTTGTTTCTGGGCTTTCTATTCTGTTCCTCTGATCTATAGTTTGTTTTTATGGCAGTACCATACAGTTTGACTACTGTAGCTTTGTAGTAT
This sequence comes from Mesoplodon mirus, assembly GCF_964341445.2. Lineage (NCBI taxonomy): Eukaryota > Metazoa > Chordata > Mammalia > Artiodactyla > Ziphiidae > Mesoplodon > Mesoplodon mirus. The sequence goes on along the minus strand of NC_138986.1, from coordinate 27,791,848 downwards.
AGTCTGAAGTCAGAAAGCATGACATCTCTGGCTTTGTTCTTTTCTCTCAAGAGAGAAATAAAATAATTTTTAAGTTAGTTTCATTGATCTTAAAAAGTATTTTCCATTTTTAAAACTGTGGGCAATGATGTTTGAAGCCCCATCCTGCCACCAACTGATTGAGTGATGTTGGGCAAGATGTTTAAGCTTCCCAGACACAGTGTACTTATCTGTCAAATGAAAATGGCAAAAATATACCTACCCGTTGGGATTGTTGTAATGAAAAAAGTGACTCTATACATATATGTGCATCACAGTTCCCCAGACATACAGAAAGAGAGAGACAGAGGAGAAATATATTTTATTTTAAGGAATTGGCTCATGTGATTATAGAGGCTGGCAAGTCCAACATCTGTAGGGTGGGCCATCTGGCTGGATATCCAGGGAAAAGTCAGTGCCACAGACCTGTCCAAAAACCATCATGCTGGAGACCCAAGGAAGAGCCAGTGTTACAGTTCAAGTCCAAAGGACATCTGCTGACTGAATTCCCTCTTGCTCTGGGGAGGTCAGTCTTTTGTTGTAATCAGACGTTCATCTGGTTGGATGAGACCCACCCACATTAATGGAGGGAAGCCTGCTTTACTCAAAGTCCAGCAATTTAAGTGTTCATCCTATCATAAAACATCCTCACAGAAACATCCAGAATAATGTTTGATCACATATGTAGGCACTGTGGCCCAACCAAGTTGACACGTAAAATTGACCACTGCAATATACAAAGCACTTTGAATCATTTCTAGCATATGCAGACTCTCAACAAATGTTAGTTATTATGTACGTTAGTATTGTATTGAATTATCGTTTTTCTTTTTATATTTTTCTTTTTATTTTTTTTTGCGGTACACGGGCCTCTCACTGTTGTGACCTCTCCCGTTGTGGAGCACAGGCTCCGGACGCAAAGGCTTAATGGCCATGGCTCACGGGCCCAGCCGCTCCGCGGCATGTGGGATCCTCCCGGGCCGGGGCATGAACCTGTGTCCCCTGCATCAGCAGGTGGACTCTCAACCACTGCGCCCCCAGGGAAGCCCCTTTTTATTTTTTTAACATCTTTATTGGAGTATAATTGATTTACAATGGTGTGTTAGTTTCTGCTTTATAACAAAGTGAATCAGCTATACATATACATATATCCCCCTATCTCTTTCCTCTTATATCTCCCTCCCTCCCACCCTCCCTATCCCACCCCTCTAGGTGGTCACAAAGCACCAAACTAATCTCCCTGTGCTGTGCGGCTGCTTCCCACTAGCTATCTGTTTTACGTTTGGTAGTGTATGTAGTAAAAGTACATGCCACTCTCTCACTTTCTCCCAGATTACCTTTCCCCCTCCCCATATCCTCAAGTCCATTTTTTGTTTTCTTTTTTTAGATTCCAAATATATGTGTTAGCATACGGTATTTGTTTTTCTCTTTCTGACTTTCTTCATTCTGTATGACAGTCTCTAGGTCCATCCACCTCACTACCAACGAAACTCAGTTTTGTTCCTTTTTATGGCTGAGTAATATTCCATTGTATATATGTGTCATATCTTCTTTGTCCATTCATCTGTTGATGGACACTTAGGTTAATTCCATGTCCTGGCTATTGTAAATAGAGCTGCAATGAACATTTTGGTACATGACTCTTTTTGAATTATGGACTTCTCAGGTTATATGTCCAGTAGTGGGATTGCTCGGTTGTATGGTAGTTCTATTTTTAGTTTTTTAAGGAACGTCCATACTGTTCTCCATAGTGGCTGTATCAATTTTTATTCCCACCAACACTGCAAGAGGGTTCCCTTTTCTCCATACCCTCTCCGCATTTATTGTTTGTACATTTTTTGATGATGGCCATTTTCACCAGTGTGAGGTGATATTTCATTGTAGTTTTCATTTGCATTTCTCTAATGATTAATGATGTTGAGCATGCTTTCATGTGTCTGTTGGCAATCTGTATATCTTCTTTGCAGAAATGTCTATTTAGGTCTTCTGCCCATTTTTGGATTGGGTTCCTTGTTTTTTTGATATTGAGCTGCATGAGCTGCTTGTATATTTTGGAGATTAATCCTTTGTCAGTTGTTTCATTTGCAGATATTTTCTCCATTCTGAGGGTTGTCTTTTTGTCTTCTTTATGGTTTCCTTTGCTGTGCAAAAGTTTTAAATTTCATTAGGTCCCATTTGTTTATTTTTGTTTTTTCTTCCATTTCTCTACGAGGTGGGTCAGAAAGGATCTTGCTGTGATTTATGTCATAGAGTGTTCTGCCTATGTTTTCCTCTAAGAGTTTGATGGTGTCTGGCCTTACATTTAGGTCTTTAATCCATTTTGAGTTTATTTTTTTGTATGGGGTTAGGGAGTGTTCTAATTTCATTCTTTTACATGTAGCTGTCCAGTTTTCCCAGCACAACTTATTGAAGAGGCTGTCTTTCTCCATTGTATATTCTTGCCTCCTTTATCAAAGATAAGGTGACCATATGTGTGTGGGTTTATCTCTGGACTTTCTATCCTGTTCCACTGATCTATATTTCTGTTTCTGTGCCAGTACCATACTGTCTTGATTACTGTAGCTTTGTAGTGTAGTCTGAAGTCCGGGAGCCTGATTCCTCCAGCTCCATTTTCCTTTCTCAAGATTGCTTTGGCTATGTGGGGTCTTTTGTGTTTCCATAAAAATTGTGAAATTTTTTGTTCTAGTTCTGTGAAAAATGCCATTGGTAGTTTGATCGGGATTGCATTGAATCTGTAGATTGCTTTGGGTAGTATATTCATTTTCACAATGTTGATTCTTCCAATCCAAGAACATGGTATATCTCTCCATCTATTTGTATCATCTTTAATTTCTTTCATCAATGTCTTATAATTTTCTGCATACAGGTCTTTTGTCTCCTTAGGTAGGTTTATTCCTAGATATTTTATTCTTTTTGTTGCAATGGTAAATGGGAGTGTTTTCTTAATTTCACTTTCAGATTTTTCATCATTAGTGTATAGGAATGCAGAAGATTTCTGTGCATTAATTTTGTATCCTGCTACTTTACCAAATTCATTGATTAGCTCTAGTAGTTTTCTGATAGCACCTTTAGGATTCTCTATGTATAGTATCATGTCATCTGCAAACAGTGACAGCTTTACTTCTTCTTTTCCAATTTCGATTTCTTTTATTTCCTTTTCTTCTCTGATTGCTGTGGCTAAAACTTCCAAAACTATGTTGAATAATAGCGGTGAGAGTGGGCAACCGTTGTCTTGTTCCTGATCTTAGTGGAAATGGTTTCAGTTTTTCACCATTGAGGATGTTGGCTGTGGGTTTGTCATATATGGCCTTTATTATGTTGAGGAAAGTTCCCTCTAAGCCCACTTTCTTGAGGGTTTTTATCATAAATGGGTGTTGAATTTTGTTGAAAACTTTCTCTGCATCTATTGAGATGATCATATGGTTTTTCTCCTTCAGTGTGTTAATATGGTGTATCACGTTGATTGATTTGCATATATTGAAGAATCCTTGCATTCTTGGGATAAACCCTACTTGATCATAGTGTATGATCCTTTTAGTGTGCTGTTGAATTCTGTTTGCTAGTATTTTGTTGAGGATTTTTGCATCTATGTGCATCAGTGATATTGGCCTGTAGTTTTCTTTCTTTGTGACATTGTTGTCTGGTTTTGGTATCAGAGTGTTGGTGTCCTCGTAGAATGAGTTTGGGAGTGGTCCTCCCTCTGCTATATTTTGCAAGAGTCTGAGAAGGATAGGTGTTAGTCCTTCTCTAAATGTTTGATAGAATTCGCCTGTAAAGCCATCTGGTCCTGAGCTTTTGTTTTTTGGAAGATTTTTGATCACAGTTTCAATTTCAGTGCTTGTGATTGGTCTGTTCATATTTTCTATTTCTTCCTGATTCAGTCTCAGGAGGTTGTGCTTTTCTAAGAATTTGTCCATTTCTTCCAGGTTGTCCATTTTATTGGCATACAGTTGCTTGTAGTAATCTCTCATGATCCTTTGTATTTCTGCAGTGTCAGTTGTTACTTCTGCTTTTTCATTTCCAATTCTATTGATCTGAGTCTTCTCCCTTTTTTTCTTGATAAGTCTGGCTAATGGTTTATCAATTTTGTTCATCTTCTCAAAGAACCAGCTTTTAGTTTTATTGATCTTTGCTATCGTTTCCTTTATTTCTTTTTCATTTATTTCTTATCTTATCTTTATGATTTCTTTCCTTCTGCTAACTTTGGGGTTTTTTTGTTCTTCTTCTCTAATTGCTTTAGGTGTAAGGTTAGGTTGTTTATTTGAGATGTGTCTTGTTTCTTAAGGTAGGATTGTATTGCTGTATACTTCCCTTTTAGATCTGCTTTTGCTGCATCCCAGAGGTTTGGGGTCGTTGTGTTTTGTCATTTGTCTCTAGGTATTTTTTGATTTCCTCTTTGATTTCTTCAGTGATCTCTTGTTTATTAAGTAGTGTATTGTTTAGCCTCCATGTGTTTGTATTTCTTACAGATTTTTTCCTGTAATTGATATCTAGTCTCATAGCGTTGTGGTTGGAAAATATACTTGATACGAATTTTCCTAAATTTACCAAGGCTTGATTTATGACCCAATATATGATCTATCCTAGAGAGTGTTCCATGAGTACTTCAGAAGAATGTGTATTCTGTTGTTTTTGGCTGGAATGTCCTATAAATATCAATTAAGTCCAACTTGTTTAACGTATCATTTAAAGCTTGTGTTTCCTTACTTATTTTCATTTTGGATGATCTGTCCATTGGTGAAAGTGGGGTGTTAAAAGTCCCCTACTATGATTGTGTTACTGTCGATTTCCCCTTTTATGGCTGTTAGTATTTGCCTTATGTACTGAGGTGCTCCTATGTTGGTTGCATAAATATTTTTAATTCTTATGTCTTCTTCTTGGATTGATCCCTTGATCATTATGTAGTGTCCTTCTTTGTCTTTTGTAATAGTCTTTGTTTTAAAGTCTATTTTGTCTCATATGAGAATTGCTACTCCAGCTTTCTTTTGATTTCCATTTGCATGGAATATCTTTTTCCATCCCCTCACTTTCAGTCTGTATATGTCCCTAGGTCTGAAATGGGTCTCTTGTAGACAGCATATATACGGGTCTTGTTTTTGTATCCATTCAGCCAGTCTTTGTCTTTTGGTTGGAGCATTTAATCCATTTACATTTAAGGTAATTATCGATATGTATGTTTCCATTACCATTTCCTTAATTGTTTTGGGTTTATTATTGTAGGTCTTTTCCTTCTGTTGTGTTTACTGCCTAGAGAAGTTCCTTTAGCATTTCTTGTAAAGCTTGATTGCTGGTGCTGAATTCTCTTAGCTTTTGCTTGTCTGTAAAGGTTTTAAATTCTCTGTCAAATCTGAATGAGATCCTTGCTGAGTAGAGTAATCTTGGTTTTAGGTTTTTCTCCTTCATCACTTTAAATATGTCCTGCTGCTCCCCTCCAGCTTGCAGAGTTTCTGCTGAAAGATCAGCTGTTAACTTTATGGGGATTCCCTTATGTGTTATTTGTTGATTTTCCCTTGCTGCTTTTAATATTTGTTCTTTGTATTTAATTTTTGATAGTTTGATTAATGTGTCTTGGCGTATTTCTCCTTGGATTTATCCTGTATGGGACTCTCTGTGCTTCCTAGACTTGATTAAGTATTTCCTTTCCCATATTAGGGAAATTTTCAACTATAATCTCTTCAAATACTTTCTCAGTCCCTGTCTTTTTCTCTTCTTCCTCTGGGACCCCTACAATTCAAATGTTGGTGCATTTAATGTTGTCCCAGAGGTCTCTGAGACTGTCCTCAATTCTTTTCATTCTTTTTTCTTTATTCTGCTCTGCAGTAGTTATTTCCACTATTTTATCTTCCAGATCACTTATCCGTTCTTCTGCCTCAGTTATTCTGCTATTGAATATCCCTTCTAGAGAATTTTTAATTTCATTTATTGTGTTGTTCATCACTGTTTGTTTGCTGTTTAGTTCTTATAGGTCCTTGTTAAATGTTTCTTTCATTTTCTCCATTTTATTTCCAAGATTTTGGACCATCTTTACTGTCATTATTCTGAATTCTTTTTCAGGTAGACTGCCTATTTCCTCTTCATTTGTTAGGTCTGGTGGGTTTTTATTCTTGCTCTTTCATCTGCTGTATGTTTCTCTGTCTTCTCATTTTGCTTAACTTACTGTGTTTGGGGTCTCCTTTTTGCAGGCTGCAGGTTCATAGTTCCTGTTGTTTTTGGTGTCTGTCCCCAGTGGCTAAGGTTGGTTCAGTGGGTTGTATACGCTTCCAGGTGGAGGGGACTAGTGCCTGTGTTCTGGTGGATGAAGCTGGATCTTGTCTTTCTGGTGGACATGTCCACATCTGGTGGTGTGTTATGGGGTGTCTGTGGCCTTATTATGATTTTAGGCAGCCTCTGTGCTATGGATGGGGTTGTGTTCCCGTCTTGCTAATTGTTTGGCATAGGGTGTCCAGCCCTGTAGTTTGCTGGTCGTTGAGTGAAGCTGGGTGTTGGTGTTGAGATGGAGATCTCTGGGAGATTTTCGCCGTTTGATATTATGTGGAGCTGGGAGGTCTCTTGTGGACCAGTGTCCTGAATGTGGCTCTCCCACCTCAGTGGTACAGCCCTGACACCTGGCTGGAGCATCAAGAGCCTGTCCTCTACATGGCTCAGAATAAAAGGGAGGAAAAAAAAGAAAGAAAGAAAGAAGATAAAATAAAGTAAAGTAAAATAAAGTAAAGTGATTAAAATAAAAAATTATTATTAAGAAAAAAATTTTTATGTAATAAATAAAAACAAAGGAAAAAAATGGAGAGACAGAATCCTAGGACAAATGGTAAAAGCACAGCTATACAGAGAAAATAACACAGAGAAGCATACACATACACACTCACAAAAAGAGAAAAAGGGAAAAATATATATATATCGTTGTTCCTGAAGTCCACCGCCTCAATTTGGGATGATTCGTTGTCTATTCATGTATTCCACAGATGCAGGGTTCATCAAGTTGATTGTGGAGATTTAATCCGCTGCTCCTGAGGCTGCTGGGAGATATTTCCCTTTCTCGTCTTTGTTCGCACAGCTCCCGGGGTTCAGCGTTGAATTTGGACCCGCCTCTGCGTGTAGGTCGCCTGAGGGCATCTGTTCTTCGCTCAGACAGGACGGGGTTAAAGGAGCAGCTGATACGGGGTCTCTGGCTCACTCAGGCCGTGGGGAGGGAGGGATACGGATGCGGGGTGAGCCTGCGGCGGCAGAGGCCAGCGTGACGTTGCACCAGCCTGAGGCACACCGTGCGTTCTCCCGGGGAAGTTGTCCCTGGATAACAGGACCCTGGCAGTGGCCGGCTGCACAGGCTCCCGGGAGGGGCAGCGTGTACAGTGACCTGCGCTCGCACACAGGCTTCTTGGTGGCGGCAGCAGTGGCCTTAGTGTCTCATGCCCATCTCGGGGGTCCGTGCTGATAGCCGCGGCTCGTGCCCGTCTCAGGAGCTCCTTTAAGTGGGGCTCTTAATCCCCTCTCCTCGCGCACCAGGAAACAAAGAGGGAAGAAAAAGTCTCTTGTCTCTTAGGCAGCTCCAGACTTTTCCCGGACTCCCTCCCGGCCAGCCGTGGTGCACTAACCCCCTGCAGGCTGTGTTCACGCCGCCAACCTCAGTCCTCTCCCTGGGATCCGACCGAAGCCCGAGCCTCAGCTCCCAGCCCCCAGCCGCCCCGGCGGGTGAGCAGACGAGCCTCTCGGGCTGGTGAGTGCTGGTCGGCACCGATCCCCTGTACGGGAATCTCTCCGCTTTGCCCTCCGCACCCCTGTGGCTGCGCTCTCCTCTGTGGCCCCGAAGCTTTCCCCCTCCGCCACCCGCAGTCTCAGCCCGCGAAGGGGCTTCCTAGTGTGTGGAAACCTTTCCTCCTTCACGGCTCCCTCCCACTGGTGCAGGTCCCGTCCCTATTCTTTTGTTTCTGTTTTTTCTTTTTTCTTTTGCCCTACCCAGGTACGTGGGGAGTTTCTTGTCTTTTGGGAGGTCTGAGGTCTTCTGCCAGCGTTCAGTAGGTGTTCTGTAGGAGTTGTTCCACATGGAGATGTATTTCTTATGTATTTGTGGGGAGGAAGGTGATCTCCACGTCTTACTCTTCTGCCATCTTGAAGCTCCCCCTCTATCGTATGTTTTTAGATATTGTTGCATGAAAAATCAAGTAATCCAAAAAGAAAGAAAAACCAAACCCCATATGAGAATGTAGCATGAGAATATGTATACATGTGATATATATGTATACATATCCATATATATATAAATACATATACACACACACTCATATATATTTTTAAATGTTTGGGGGAAAGTAATATAGGTCAACTTGGTTTTTCAGGCATAAAATAGTTCATATTTTTGTGTCAGCTTACAAGAGAATTCAGACAAACCAATGGAAAAAATATATGTAGCCCAAAGTACATCTTAATTTATATAGTGATATGATGCGATAAAAATCACAAATTATGGAAGTTGAATCAATTATTCAGTAGGCAGTATTAATGAAAATTGTTTAATTATTTGTCTGAAAATCACTTTACATCATCACTTTATTCCAATTGCAAAATTAATTCCAATAGGATTTAAGAATGAATCGCTTAAAAAAATTACACTAAAAATACAAAAGATAATCTATAGATTTATCTGTAAAGTCTGTAGATAAATATTTAGCTTATCTCTGGGTAGGAAGGAGTTTCTTAGCTTTGAAATCATTGGAGAAATTACAAAACATCAATATATTGATTACATTAAAATTACCAATGTTAAAATAACTAATTGAGAAAGAATATCCCCACAAATATAACATACAATGGTTAGTGTATGTAAAACACAATGAGTTTGTACAAATTGATAAGAGCAATCTAAAACCCCAGTAGAAAACATGGCAAAGGTATCATACTGGTCTCTCAGCTTCCTTTCATTCCACGAGGATGGAAGAAAAGTACAGGTTATTTATTATACCAGAAATTTCTGTAGGATTCACAAGAATGTGAAGTTAAAGAAAATATTACAGTCAGCTTGGATCTCACAATCACCTGAACTAGAATAGAGGGTTGGTTTTGCAGACAATTATGAAAATTGTTCAGTTGGAGAAGAAAATCTTTTTGTTTACCTGCATTTGTACTTTATAAAAATCAAACTTGATTAGATGGTTCAGCAACACTGGATGGATGAAAGAAGTTGACTTATGGGAGTGCATTTTGGAGAAGATTAGTAACATCAATAGATAAAAAGGTGGATGTTCTCCTAGACTTTCTATTGTTCTAACTCAAATGAAATAACTGGTTTAATTTAATTTAATTCTCCCTCCCCCTGCTTTTGGTGAGATCTTATAGTCTCATCAGCTATGGTTCTTTTCAGGACAGTGACCCCATGACTGATGAGGACTCACTGTCTATGCCTTGCCTCTGTCAAGTGCAATACACACCCCTATGTCTCAGCACCACATATGAGAACAATTGTCTTGAAGGACTAATTGATAATTTTTCAGAGGCGTTTGAAGAGAAAGCCAAATTCCTGTTGCTCCCTTCCCCTTCCATTTTCAGAAGAGGCATTACACAGGTTGACTCTCACCTCCAGTTGCCCCAGACCAGTATAAAAGGTCTGGCTTGACTCGTGGAGATTGGCTTTGGCTGCTGGGCAAGGGAGCCAAGCCCTAATCCTGATGATTGCATAAGAGACTTCTGTGTGGTCTCGTGGAAGCAATACTCAGCCAGGAGTCAGGAAATCAGAGGTCTGTTCCTGGTCCAGTTTTGAGGGCGAATGGCAGGGCCAACTTTGCTGGACTCTAGTGGGGCTTGTGGGCCTCGAGCCTTCGGATTTCAGTGCTCCTTGAAAAAGGAAGGCCTTTGAATTCACACATCTTTTCATTTGAATCTCTGTCACTCATGAGCTTCTGCTTTCAGGTTTACCTCTCTGAATCTCAGTTTTCTCATTTATAAAATGGAGAAACTACCTACATCATGCCACTTAAGTGAAAACTAAGTGAATAATATACATAGCCTTGTACCATATTGATACAGCATTATGCTTGGCGTATAATGATCTCAATAAGTGAACTTCTCTGCTTTTCCTCTTAGAGCTGATCTCACCATCTTGTTTCCTAACAAATCCACTTTTGATTAATTTTCAGAGAAAAGATCATATAAATTCAGCTTGGGTATTATTGGCTAATAAGGCATAATAACGGTTTCTTCCCAAGTATATTGGCATTTTAATAAGGAAAAATGAGAAATTATAGCTGTAATGATCATATTGAGTCAGGAAGGAGAAACCAATAGGGACTGTGTAGAGATACAGGAGAAATTATCTAGGAATTCTTTACATTATAGCATTTTTGATTCAGTCTTTTGAGTTAAGCCTTTTAAAGCTTAAATGGACAACGTTTTGAAACAGGTAGGATATCAAGATCATTATCAGTTACACCTTAGTATGGGTTAGCTTTTTTTTTTTTTTTTTTTTTTTTTTTTTTTTTTTTGCGGTACACGGGCCTCTCACTCCTGTGGCCTCTCCCGTTGCGGAGCACAGGCTCCGGACGTGCAGGCTCAGCGGCCATGGCTCACGTGCCCAGCCGCTCCGCGGCATGAGGGATCTTCCTGGACCGGGGCACAAACCCGTGTCCCCTGCATCGGCGGGCGGACCCTCAACCACTGTGCCACCAGGGAAGCCCCTGGGTTAGCTTTTAAGATCCCTTTTCAGAAGGGAAATTTTAATCTGTGTGTGTTGAGGGGAGTAGGATGCAGTTCATGTAACCTGAATATTTGAGGAGTTAGAACAGGAAGATGGGAAATGTGAAAGATAACTTGCACATAATTACACTTGGACCCAGAATTGTTAGAACAAAATAAAATTACTGGTATAAATAATTTTGTATGAAATGGTTTAAATGTTAATGCATAGTATTTTTATTTATTATTCTTCATTTTGAAATTTTCTACTCAAAAGCACATTTCAAATACCCATAATCATCATTATGCTTCCCCACTTACCGTAAATGCCCACAGAAAGTCACACATTTCCTTCCTGTTGAACTATTGCTCTACAAATCATAGTATTTTACTAGGATTTTACCATTTAAAGTTTCATTGCAGTATTTGTGGTAGACTCTATTGTGTATGGTATTACATGACAACAACGATGCATAGTGCCTAGATGCTATAATGACCAGCTATTCTGTGGTCAGTAAAAGGAAATTATATAACATTAGTTGCCAATGTGCTCTTAAGGGAAAAGTCTTCACATTGCTCCAGCCCACCCCCTGCCCCGTCACTTGCCACTAATAGTAGGTTTTACAAATAGGTTGAGGGTAAGTGGACCCTGGAGTACCATTCTCTGTACCCCAAAACCATGCCCAACCCTTCCGCCTGGTTATTTCAAATCAGTGGTGGGCAAGTTTTGGTGTATTTAACTCCCACACAACTTTACTCTGTTCCGTCACTGTGTGTGTCTAGTACTCTCAATCTAGGCATTTTCATTATTACTCTGTTTACATAAGACATTTTTTAAAAGAATAGTTTGACCCAAGATACAGGTCTTCTCGAACTTTCGCATCATGTTTGTTCTGGTGGTGGTTGTTTTTGTTTGTTTGTTTTTCAGTTTTTGGAGCATTTACTATTTAAAAGGAATGAGAGCAATGATTACTGTTTCCACGTCCCTTTGAGATTTACCCTTTGCATCCGCTTCTCTTTCACAAGTAATTGACTTTCAAATAAAATCTCTACCACTCTCCCCTGTAGAAGGAGCCACTCCTCCAGGAAGACAAGGCCCAGCCCTCCATCAGCCAGTGCTGGCCACATGCTCGCCCTGACCCTGTGTCTGGCTTGTGTTGCCCATGATTATGGCTCTTGCTGGCAGCTCAGTGGCACACGGCTCAGAAAGCAGAAAAAGAATTTTGAATTACAGGGGGAAATGATGCTTAAAAAGGCAACAGTTTACTGATGTCTATTTTTTTTTTCACTGTAAGATATTTTCATACAGTTTGTCCTTCAGTTCAATCAAGTATGCTTGGTCACCTTTCTTAAGGAAATTTATTTCATTACATAGTGAGTCTTGGTGGAATAATACAAGAAGACTCTACTGAAAAAAAAATTATATCTCCACAGCTTTCTTCATAGAACATGGACAGAATAGATACTGAGGATGTTAATATTAAAAACTTTTTTAAACATAGGGAATAATATATTTTGCTTAGTTAAAATGTATGATTGGGCTTCCCTGGTGGCGCAGTGGTTGAGAGTCCGCCTGCCGATGCAGGGGACACGGGTTCGTGCCCCGGTCTGGGAGGATCCCACATGCCGCGGAACGGCTGGGCCCATGAGCCATGGCCGCTGCGCCTGCGCGTCCGGAGCCTGTACTCCGCAACGGGAGAGGCTACAGTGGTGAGAGGCCCACATACTGCAAAAAAAAAAAAAAAAAAAGTATTGATCACATTATGCTATACTTTTTGTTCATATTAATCAGTCATTTATATCCATTTTATGTGCTCCTCCATGCAGTGAATCTCTTTACGCATTTGATTCAGTGCTTAAAAGGATATGGATGCCTTCAAAAGAAAGTTAATAGAGGTTAAATAGTTATGCCCATTGTTTTTATCACTGCTTGATTTTTTGAAAACTGCTAATAATTTCTTTGTTTATAGAATACTAAATGTAATTATTGGACCAATATTTCCAGTGATAAAAACTTTTAAACAGAAATTCTCTCATTTACATTCCTCAAAGTTAATTATTTATTACCTTCCTTCTCCTCAAATATCAAGTATTATCAATAGTGATGCATTTCCTTGTGTGTTTCTTATCCTACCGGGCATGAATCAATTAGATTCACACACCTGAGATGAACCCCAGGCCCCAGGCAGCTAGGAAATCTTTCAGGAATGCAGACTTATAAGTAAGCAATTAAAGCAGGCTCTGGAGCTGTGTAAGGCATGTGGCATTCATACTAGGCAACAGGTGATATATTTTCCATCACTTCTTCCTCTTGTCCCAGATATCTTCTCTCAAAATAGATGTTCTATTCTTTTATTCTCCCGTGTGTGTGTGTGTGTGTGTGTGTGTGTGTATAAAACCTTTTCCTTCCTAGACATTTTAATGGAAATAGGCAGAGAGTAAACAATAACTAAGAAGTCATGATTGCTCATTATAATTCATCACTGATTGTGCGATTTTGTAATATAATTCCTATTCGGGCTCCTGATGACTTTGGATCTTGTGTTTTTCCTGTCCTTCTTCCTTTTAGATTTTGTGTGGACTGTTTTCTCTACTGTTTTTTTCCTGAGACTTTCAAAGTATTTCTGAAACGTGCATCAAAACCGCTTGTGTACTTGTCCAAAATATTTCTAGTCCCCACTTCTTACCCACTGCCAACAGAATCAGATTCTCTGGAAGAGGGACCTGGAACTGCGCATTTCCAACAACTACCCATCTCCTCCCCAGGTAGTTATCCTTCCACAGTTATCCTTCCAGTTTAGTCTTTTTTCTGCACTTTCTCCTTATTTGTATATCGATTCCTCCATTTTCAAGGGGATTTGTGAGCCAGTGCAAAACAGTATTGCTTGGTCTTGCCCACTAAGTCTATATCCAGCCTTAGACTTTATCAGTATTAGCAATCATCTAATCAAAAGATCCAGCCCTGGTCGTAGTCATTTAACACAATCTTAGAGAGGGCCTCAGGGACACCATGGCTAGAATCACACCATCCGCTGAGTAGATCACCACTTAACATCACAAAAGTCAAATTGTGTTGTGAGACTGAGTTGCACATGCCTGAAATAACAAAAACAAACAACAACAACATTTCACACTTGCTGAGTTTCTTCTTTTCATACCTATTTTCAAAGTTCCACGTCCCCCCACATTCCAGGTTCTGTCCTCTGCCTCCTTCCCACTGAAGCTGTCTCACACCACCCTCATTCTCATGTTATTTATACATGGGAAACACTTAGAACAGGGTCTCTCACAAGTGACTGTCATCTATAAATTTTAGTTGTTACTGTTATTAATATTTTTCAAAACTACACTGAAGTAACATCTCGGCTTGTAGAGCAATCACAGATGAACTGTGAAAGCCCCAGGCCTGTTTGATTGATTTCTCAACAGGATGGTCCCACTTTCTGAAGCATTCTGGAGACTTTCACAGTTTTAGGAGGATCCCCTGACCTTGTTCTGACCTCTTTACCCAAACCCTAAGGGCCCCTTAAGAGAGGACCAAACATCATATGTCCTTGTGAGTGTTTTCTGTCTATCGTTCTAACCTTCTTGAGGTCGTGAAAACACATTTTTTTTCTCTGATTTATTTTATCTAAGTGTCTTGGACAGTTCCATAAATGGGTTTGTTGATAATAACTATGAACGTGTTTTCTTTTAAACTATCTCTCTGATGAGTATTTGGTGGCTTTAGAAAGAGAAGTTTTTGCATATTAGCATAGGGTATTAAAACCTGGAGTTTAAATGTATGAGGCTGACTTTGAGTGACCTCGCTGAAGCAACACTGTGCAGAAAAAAAGTCTTAAAGTTTAAATGTCTTAATAGAATAAAATTCAAAACAAAAAAAGTTTAAATGTCTTGTATTTGATAGGGCCACAGAAAGGCTTTTCCACCCAGTGCTGGCTTTTGGAAGAACACAAGCTTATGGTTCCATATTGTCAATCCCAAGTCCATAAACTTCCCAGATTTTCCAAAGGGATAGATCTGTCGTTTAGGCTTGTTGAGTAGGTGGGCTGAAAGGTCAGGTTTATCATTTGACTGGGTGATAAATCTGGTTTGTATCTGGCCTGACCAAGAATATTTTTTGAGAGGGACTTCCCTTTATCATGTTTTTTCTCAGTTTTCTCTCAAACTGTCTTTAAAGACTGCACTTTGTTGGCATCAAGGTGGGCTGCCAGTGAGACCCCTGACTTTAAGCAAACTTCTGGGCAGAAGACCCCAGAAGAAGATCACGATGAGCCCTTAATCTGAAAGAATTGGTGAAAGAATCCAGAGTGACAAGAAGAGCTACTTCCACCCAAGAGGGCTGGCCCGAGTGCAGTGAGTAAGCCCTCCTGGAACTCATCTGTGAGCAGAATGCAAAGTACTTGGTCTGCATTCAGTTCTTTTTTGTTTTTTTCAATAACTTAATGACTGAATGAGCAAGTTCATTTATGTTAATCTCTGATCAGGATATAGGGCTCTATTCCTGAGCCAGACCTGGAGATGAGTTTCTCGATCTGGCAGTCAGCACTCCCACACTGTTCAGTCTTCAAATATCTCTTTGAGTTAGACCAATAACTCCAGGAAGTGACAACAGATGTCCCTCTGCCTAGCACATTAACCACGCCAAGGCCAGTTTTGTGAAGCAGTCTATTACAACCCCCAACTGCAGGCGGGCAGTGAAGAAGCCTGCAGCTGAAGCCCTAGGTGCAGCTGAATGTGAGCTAAGGTACTGGGCAGGGCCTTGTCTGTCTGGCCCTTGAAAATATACCCAAGAGATAACTTGGTGAGGAGTGCTGCCATCTGGGGGGCCTGGTCCCAGGCTGCACTTGAAGCCTTTCTTTCGTGAGTCGAAGGGCCCACGTCTTAAAGATGAGCGTCTTCTTTTCTGACTGATGGGCAGCAATTTCAAAGCAGTGTCCTTACTGCACAATTGCTATAGGTTTGTAGGGCTGTTTGTGCTATTGAGGAAAGACCTGTCTTGGCTGTGGGTAAATAAAGAGGACTTGCATGATCTCAAAGTCTCTAAGAGGCAATTTCTCTGAGGACAAGACAAAGGAAATTGGAGAGCAAGACCTACAGCTCCTGACTCCTTTCTTTTTTCTTTTTTTTGGCCACACCATGAGCATGTGGGATCTTAATTCCCCCACCAGGGATCAAACCCATGCCCCCTGCATTGGAAGTGCAGGGTCTTAACCACTGGACCACCAGGGAAGTCCCTGACTCCATTCTTTTTTTTTTTTTTTTTTTTTTTTTTGCGGTACGCGGGCCTCTCACTGCTGTGGCCTCTCCCGTTGTGGAGCACAGGCTCCGGACACGCAGGCTCAGCGGCCATGGCTCACGGGCCCAGCCGCTCCGCGGCATGTGGGATCTTCCTGGACCAGGGCACGAACCCGTGTCCCCTGCATCGGCAGGCAGACTCTCAACCACTGCACCACCAGGGAAGCCCCCGACTCCATTCTTAGAGTGGACTTGCTCCACTTAGGCCAAGGACTAAAATGTTAACACTGTGTAGTCCAATGACTAGGAGTCAACTTTCCTAGGAGTTTGGGGGCATTCATCAGGCTTACAAGTTAATGTTCTTCCCCTTCTAGTCTATTATTTCAGGCTTACATATCAATGAATGGTTTTACTGTTTAAGATTTTAGTTGAAGGGAGGAAGGTAGGAATGTAAACGGTGGGGGTGAGGGAAGAGCAATCAGCATCTATAAGGTACCCTGGGGGTTGGCAGGAGTTTGGACCACAGAGTGGAATGAGAAGTGCTGAATGAAGCTCTGTACATATCAGTTACTCTGAGGAGGGAGCCAAGAAGTAGGTAGCTGGCATGTGGGCTGTCATAGTATCTAGGCTGCTGGGAGACATGTTTAAAGAAGAGCTATTGCTTTACTAGAAGCATTGACCAGAAATGGCTGATGAAATAGAATGAACCCAGGGTAGCATTTGTATGTATGTGGAATCATTGAAGAACCTATGGAGAGGTCAGAACGAAAGAGGAGATGTTGGGAAGTTTATTTGAGAGCTAGGAGTGGGAAAGGTCGATTGCTATGATGATTCGAAAAAAAGGGACATCTTTAAAAACAGCTACAACCCCTTTTAAGTGTGACCAATAACTGTCGTAGAGAGGTGATAGTTGTGAACTAGGCCGTAGCAAGAGCTGAAGAAATTGTCTGCCCAAAAGTCAAGCGTCTAAAGTAAATATAATTTTATAAAGAAAGTGCATAATATATATGTGTATTTTATAAAGTATAAAGGATATGGTGTGTGTTTCTTTGAAAACTTTTATTTATGCAACTGGCGTTCATAGACTTCTTTCCTCAAACTGTCTGACTCATCATATTTGGACTACTTAAAATTCAGAAATAAATAGGTATATTGGTGTGTGTACAGTTTCCTAAAGTTGCATCTCTAAGTATTTCCCTATCTCCTGTTCACCCATACACACACTCAACTGATAGCAGAATTGCTGTCTTGTGAAAGTCTGGTGATTTTCACTTCTTGGAAGTTGGATGTTACCAGTTGCTCATTGCCCTTCTGGGAACTGTGGTCTACCTGTCATTGATGAAAATACTGTCAAAGTGGCTCCTACATTGCTAAAAAGCCAAAGGGGAGGAAATGTATTTTATAATTGACAAAAGAATAGAACCAGCTCTTACATCCTTGCTGGGGGGTTCAAATCCAGACTTACAACATACCCACTGACCATGCTGTTCTAATTAAAATGTATTATTAACATTAATGCCAGCTGTGACTGTGGATATCCATACAAATGAGGTTCATCAAAACAAAGAATGTGTGGATTCCACATAAATGTTTGTCACTATTTTTTATTCTGTCACTATTTTGATTTTAAATGAGATATGCAGAATACACATAAAAAATGCTATTTCTACTTTCAGTATTAATATCAATACTTATCAGTATCAGTACTTTTTCTAGAGACACTTTAAAGGACTCTTGTGTTTGTCTCTCCATCACTCTTCCCCCTAGTCCCACCCCACTCCTCCAGGGCACCCTTTTCTTTTGAAAGCTGACCATTCATTCCTCCATGGTCACCTTGTGGTAACTGCAGGAGCTGCCATGTTACAGGATCCTGCCCCTCGTTTGGCCCCAACATGAGCCACCCAGACTCTTCTTTAGTGTAACTTGGAATCAAACAGGGTATGAGGAAGACCCTCTGCCATGGCAGAAGCTGTGGAATGTAAAATTTAGAAGGTATAGGTAGCCACTGTTCCTGCCATGTATGGAAAACTGCTCCAAAGTGAGAAAGATTGACACTCCAAGAAGAACAAAGGCAGGACATGGAGGATAGTCCTGTTGGTATTCAAGCCCCTGGTTCCACTTATTTCTCTGGATCACTGCCTATCCTGGTATTTGGTTAGTTCAACACGTCCTTGGGTTACTGAGCCAATAAATGCCCACTTGTCCTAAATGGGTATTGCTTGGGTTATTAGTCACTTAAATAAAGATTCCCATTCAGAGGATTTGGCAAAGTCCTAGGTGTGAAAATGGAAAGAAATTCTGGGACAGATTATTTCAAGAAACAGTAATCAGAAATATTAATCCATAGCCAGACCTACCCATGGCATGAATTATAGATAAGATATGCATCATTGGCCCCAACCCACATAGGGTAATTTTAAAATACGTTGCAAATTCTTTGACATTCCACACCCCTTCATAAGGTGGGATATAATTTCCCCTCCATTTGACTATGGACCCAACTTAGTGACTTGCTTCTAACAAAAAAAAAGTATGGCCGAAATGATTATGTGTCTTCTGACACTAGGTCTTAAAATAGATAGTTTCCACCTAGCTTTCTCTCTCACGAGCCACTTTATCTGGGAGAATCTAGCCTCCATGTCTTGCAAACACTCAAGCAGCCCTGGAACTGGGAGAGGCCCCATGGAGAGCAACTGAGTTCTCCTGCCAACTGCCAGCACCAACTTGCCAACCCTGTAAGTGAGCCATCTTGAAAGTAGATCCTCCAGTTCCGGATAACTGAGCTCTTGTCAGTATCTTGACTGCAACCTCATGAGACACCCTGAGCGAGAACCACCTAGCCAAGCCATTCCTGAATTCCTGACAAACAGAGATAATCAAATGTTTGTCATTAGTTTAAGTCACTACATTTATGGAATATTTATTAGACAGTAATAGATAATTAATCCTATATCCAAGACTAAAAGGGATTATTTTGAAGAGGTTAGTAAATCATGTTCAGTAGTAAGTGATGGCAGAAGATCCCCAAATAAGCCACCCAATCATAGAAATAACTGGAGCTCGTGATTTAGAAATTTGGGCCCCTCTAGCTAAGGTTAAAGGTACAAAACACAGTTACTGAAGAACAAGTAGGAATAGAATCATCTAGTATAATGAAAGGGAAATAGAATAATACAGTGGTCAAAATGCAGAGTTTTGTGGTCAAATATATTTAGGTTTGAATCTTGGCTCTGCTAGTTTCTGTTTGAACTTATTACTTGTCCATATTTTTTAGGGTTTTATTTCAGGGTAATTTTAGGTTTATAAAAATGTTGTAAAAATTACTGAAAGAGTTGGGGAACATCCTTAGCATAGTTTCTTCAAATGTTAACATTTTAGCAGTAGAAAATATAGCATAAGAACATAAGAAAAAAGAACAAAAAATGAGTTCTAATACCATATCTCTGAATAATTTTTCTCATCAATGACTGGAATCTCAGTTTGTATTCATAAAAAGTATATTATGTTAACTTATCCTGTTCCCTCTTTCTCTTTTCCTTGGTCCTGCTTTTTTACAAGGCACTTGGGCTGTTGTTTTCTCCCTGCTGTGTCAAATTGTTCTCTTCCAATGAAAATTAATGGGTCCAAGCTAATTTCTTTCTTCAAAAGATGCAGCCGTGAGCTAAGAAGTCAGCCGAAAGCTTCTCAATCTTAGTTTCTCAATATTTTAGCAAACACAATTTCCATAATGAATGATCCTTCTCCACCATGCCTCACACCAAAAAAATTTGAGTAATTGACCATAAACTTCTCAGAAAAATGATAATTCAAGAAATATGCAAAACATAATAAATTTTCAATATGTGTATCTTTTAAAGAGAACATTCTTTTTTGTCTCATGACATAATTTGTTTTCAAAACTTGAACTTAAGAACTATTCAAGCAGAAAAATGAACATATCAGAGTTAAGTCATAGATAACACCAGGCATATATATGTGTCAGCTCTTCACCTGTCTTCCCCACCCTGAATGTCAGCTCCTTGAGGGCAGGTAACATACACATTATTCAGTTCTGGGTCCTCTGTATCTAACATGGTACCTGGTACATAAAAGATGTGCTGATTGACCTCAATATGACAAAGAAATTTTCTCTTAAACATTCCATTTCTCAACAATTGATTCAAAAGTTTAATACACATTCTCTAAGATAGCTAGCTCAAAAAGGGAAAAATTCTTTTGAAAGGATCATTTCAGATATTCATAAGTGAAGCTCAACTGTCAGCTACATGAACAGTCCAGTCCACCAATGTGCCTACAGGATCAGTTCATGGTCCAGGTCAGCCCCGCAGAAGCTCCATCCTTCAGTGCTCTTCTCAGAGTTTCCTCCATAGAGTTCATCCCTTGCTAGCTTGTCTTCATATCTGGCTGCAGAGTAGAACTCAGTCCAGAAGGCAAGTCAATGGCTCTCTTTTTACTTTATTTTAACGTTTTTTTAAAATATTACTGAGGAGAAATAAAAAGCAAACAACAGAAATACAAACATGGTGAAATGACAGTTATGGTCCACATGCAGTTTTCCTAACTTGTGGCTGAGAAAGAACTCCCTGCCATTGGCCGGGCCTCCCTTCCTGCATGCACCATGCTCTGCCCGGTTCCTTTCTTCTTAGGTTTGCAAGGTATCAAAGCACCTTCATGCAGGACAGGGTCTTATCCTTAGTGGACATAGCACTAGGCAGTATCCACAAGTAGTAATGATGCAATAAATAGTTGTTAAATGAGCAAGAGAATGAACCATGTGGCTAATTTTTCATCGATCTGACTGGGTTAAGGGGGTGGGGGGTGCTGGGAGAATAAACGTAGTTGGGAGGAGAGACACAAGGCCAATCACTGACATTATAAATGCAAAACATTTGCAGCAGGAGTTTGACTTCCTCACATAGTAATTCTGTGTCATATTGTGTACATACTCTATAGCTTACTTCTCAAAACATATTTGTGGGTATATTTTTGCCAATGCTACTTTCGTAAGACATGTTCCACACAAATAACCCAGAGCAGTCAGAAGCAAAACCCACCACGTCCTGTTTTGTTTTTTTCTCTCTCTGTTAATACAGGTAAGACTCAAGATAACTGAGCTAATACTTTTCCCACCTCAAATAGAATTCTCGTATAAATTCCTCAGCTAGGCTACAAGAAACTTGCCTTCATGTCTATGGAGCAGAAAGTCAGTAGGACGGTCCTATTTTGTATGTGTGTGGTAACCGCTTTCTTGGCACACAGTTAAGGATATTTTTGACTCTCTGCTGACATGAGCTATAGAGACCAGTTGAGAAAACCCTCCAAGTGAAAACAAACAAAAACTCACCAGAACAAATTAGGGACAGGGGAACTTGGAAGCAGTGTAAGAGTTGTGAAACCATCAGAACATGAGGATTTAGGATGCTCCTTTAAAGTTCTTTAGAATTTCTGAGAACACTCCTTGGGAAGTGTTTTGTTTTCATGGAAAAGTTTTTCTGTGCCTGACAGCATGGAGAAGCACATGAAGACCGGAGGCTGTGAAAACATTTTCAGCAAAAGCCGATCTAGTAGCAAATGTCTAAAAATTGCACTTTCACAGCTCTGTCATAATGTGCAAACATTTCTTGTCCTCATCTATTTTATGAAATTAAAAATGATATAAGGCAACTGATACCTCTGTTTCCTCCAAGGCAAAACTAGATTTTGCAGAGTTCTGGCATATATCAGTGCATGATTTCTTCAGATCATCATTTCAGCTGAAATATACTGTTGTAGCAAAGCTTACCTGATAGGCTTTTGTGCATTCATTCAGCAAATCTTCATTAAATTCTCATCAGAGAGGATAGCCATGGCCAATAAAGAGGTAGATTAAAAAATTTTTTAAATCGAGATATAATTGACAGGTAACATTGTGCTGGTTTTAGGTGTACAACATAATCATTTGATGTATGCGTATATTGGGGAATGATTACCACAAGTTTAGTGAACATCCATCAGCACACAGTTACAGTTTTTTTGTATGCGATGAAAACTTTTAAGATCTACCTTCTTAGCAACTTTTAGATACACAATACAGTATTCTTATAGTCTATAGACTATAGTCACCATACTGTACATTACATGCCCAGATTTTAAATTTTTAGCAAGTCACCGTAGTGTAGGAGCATAATAAAGCCTATCCAATTCTGATTCCACCATTAAACTGTATCCGAAAGACCAGGAAGGATACATTTTAGTATATCAGTTAGATAACCTGGATATTAGCCATTTAGGATATGAAATAGGACAAAGAAGATCACAAAGTTTTTGAAATTATAGACGGAAACAATCAGATATGGGAAAGAACACAGATCTCATCTTTCTGGATTAGCTGCATTTTGATGCATGTGAAGTGAAACTAATTTAGAGAAAAGGAAAAAGGAGAATTTCAGCAATCAGGTTACATGAGGAGCAGGTTGCAGCAGATCTGAGTGGTGCCAGGCTGGGCCAGGCTGGGCCAGATGTCCTTAGATAATCAAGTGCGGCTTTACCGGTACAGTTATTATCCCAGAGGGGACCTTCTCGAACAAGCCCATTTCTGCTGTTGTACAGTGTGACCTTTGGTGCTTTCATTTTCCCTTCCTTCCTTGAGAAGGCAAGAGCTACAGCATAATGGGAAAGGGCACGTGCTTTGTGGCCAGCCGTCCCTGGATTCGAGTCCTGCTCTGACACTTACCCGCCAGCCATGTGATTTGTGTGAGTTTTGTAGCCTTTATGCCTCCAATTTCTGCTTCATAACATGGGCCTGGTGATGCTCACTTCACAGACTAGAATGTATTTGATTCCTACTAGCTAATATCTCTTGCAGGGACATCAAGGACACCAACTGGCATCATAGGTCAAAAATCCCTCAGCAACTGGTTAGCACTAATTATAAGAAATCTTAAAATTAGTACTATCAACACAACATTGTAAATCAACTGTACTTCAATAAAAAATAAATTTAAAAAATTAGTACTATCAGCATATATTTAGGCAGTTACCAGCGACTAATTCTTCCACGCTTAACCATTTTATAGTGGTGGTCTGTCTACAGCAGAGTTTGAAAAACAAAAAGAACTTCAGACTTTATAAAGAAGCTGTAGATTGCTTTATTTATTTCAGAAAAGACCACTATCTGAGTAGTGTTCTAAGAAAAATACAGGCATCTTTTGAAAGTACCTTACATATGCTGAATAGTGAAAGGGGAAAAAAGTACATGATTATTTTAAAATACAGTAAAATCGTATTAAAAGCCACACGGTAAGTTTTGTGATGATTTTGCCACTGGGTGACTGCCAGGGTTTGTCTTCTTTTTTGACCCACAGAGACCCTGGCACCTGCAATTTAGGTAGTGAGGTGTGTGGACGATTTATTCTCTCACTTAAAAGAGATTTCCGTTTCTTAAACAAACATAAATAACAGATCAAATATTTTGCAGTCTGAAGTAACTCACTGGAAGTTTGGGATGAACATAAAGCTAGAGGTCCCCCTCTTCCCTGTCTATTTCCCTCAGGTTATAAACAGACTAAATTCATCCGAACCTAAAGTAACTTGATTATGACCTGGCAGCCTCCTCAAGCTGGGGCTGCCCTCACGCTGTCCTCTGCAGCCAAGAGAATTTAGTCCTCTTTGACTGTATCCATCTTGTCCACTCCCATTCACTGCTCAACCTTTTGAGTTTTCTGCCACCCTCTTAAAATTGCTCCCCACAGCCCCTGCGGGGCTCCACGTTCTGCTGAGCCAATATTCCAGGAACAGCCCTCTGTGAGCCCAGCCAGTGGTCACACCATCACCTCATCACCGACCCCTGCCCTCTGAGGTAGGAAGAGGGTGAGTTGGGCTTAACTATGGGATGGGAGCAGGAATCCATGGAAAGACAAAGGACACATGCCCGGGAGTCACACAGTTATGCCCCAAAGGAAACATGGGTCATTTGTCATCAAAGCCTGTGTTCATTCTCTAAGAATTCATCTGTATTTTGAATGATCTGAATCTCAGATTATGTGAGTTCCTTAAAGTTACCACAATCATATTCGTTTAATTTCAATAAATAGATTAATCTCTTTGCTTGATAATGGTGCTTGGGTTTTCATTTGAAAAATTTACAGGAAGAGCCTCTCTGTCTTTAGTCGACTTCCTAATTACACTAATTTTATGTGATTGATATATTAGGCTCTGGGGGAAAGGGGAAACAGGGGCAGGGAGGCCACAATACAATCCCTTATTCTCAGCTCCAGACAGCACAGGAAATCCTCAATTAAATTGTACCACTTCCCTCAGCACTCAATAACATACACACATTATATTTAATATCTTTAAACCCATTCGTAATAGTGATTTTTGTGAAGTGGGTGAAGTGAATTCATTCCTTCTAGACCTTCTTTTTATTATTATTCAAAGGAATGCATGCTTCCTGTGAAAAATCAAAATTTGAGAAGAATAAATCATGAAAAATTAAAGTTTCCTTCTGTCTCCCTGAGCTTTTCATTAGAAAACTTCCTGAAACATTTTCTCTCAGTTCAGGAAGGTAGATAAGAGGACCTCTACTCACTCACAGCCAGAAAACTATGCATTTAATATTGTGCTGGGACTTTTTCTTGACAGGTTTGAGAGGGATATAAGATTCCCCAGACCCAGGGAGGACACAAATGCAGCAGTATAGCATCTCAGACAAGGGAGAGAATCTGGCCATGCTTATGCTGTAGAGCTTTTTCTTGTGATGTGAGGTCTGACTGAGAACAGTGTTTGCCTGGTGCGTGCCCTGTCAGGAAGGGTTGGCTGGACCCTGACACTTAGTAGCTTGGCATGTAGCCTTCTGAGTCGGTGGCCCAATAAGGGTCTGGAGTGGATTTTCCTTCCACTTCTGCTCCCCGGTTTGGCCTGAGCCACCGCCCAGAAGAATGTTAGCTGAGGAAGAGCTGTTTGCTTTGGGAAGCGTTCCCTTCGCCCACCATCCATGGCTGAACAGCACAGGACCTGGAGGCCTCGATGCATCACAGTTGCGGGCAGCGCATTTACTTTGTGGTGAGCATCTGAGAAATGCCAGCCCCACCTCCAGGACTGGCTCAGTCTACCGAGAAGGGATGGACCAACCCTGTCTAATTCCACCGTTCTCTACCCTGACCTGTATCCGGGTGTTGCTTCCCCCAGAACTGTGTCTGTGACCCTCTGTGTGCTCCTGGGTACCCAGCTGAGGTGAGAATTAAGGCCTCTTGGTCCTGACATCAACTGGTTTGCAGGCTTAGCTGCCAAACAGCATTAAGCCTGTACCCATCCTGGTAGAGAAAGGAGAACTTTAGGTTAGACTAAAGACAAAAAGGAGGCAGAAGGCAGAGATTCAGGGCAAAGTTCTTTCCAGAAGTGCTATTTATTTAGATGAGTATTTTATCTCTCAGAATGGCACTGAGTTTTGGAAGGGTAGAACCCCTGGTAAACATACCCCCTTCACACATTGTCAAAACATTCTCAGAGACTGTTCTAAGAAACCACCCTGATTCTGTGACATTCCAAGTTTCCATAGCTTCTCTGTGGTAGAACTGGAACAAGTGGCAAACAGGACACCATTTCTCAAAATTCTCTAATCCTGATTGTCTCTGATTGGATTTTGAGGAAGCAGAAAGGAAGCTGGTAAACATCAGGATCCGGGTACCTCTAGTGGTCCAGCAAGAATTTTAGATGTCCAGAAAACTCTTTAAAAATCTTCTCCAAAACGTTCATCCATTTTAATGACATTTTTAGCCTCAGAAGTTTATTTGGTTTCAAAATTAGCCTAATGTTTATTATGCGTATGAAGATAATATTTTAGCACTAAATCTAATTTATACTAATGAGAGAAAATTGCTGTTAGTCTCAGGATAGATTATTTTGACTACTTTAAAAGATGTTTGAAGTTCTTTAATCATCTTGGTAGCATCTCGTTCACTCAGAATGTTGTGTTATCCAGATCATGGACATTGGGACTCAGCTGCCCCTAGGAAAAGGGAGTAGACATTTACCTTCTTGTGCCCCATTTCATTGCAAATGCACTTTGTACACAGTGAGTGCTCAATAAATAAATTAATTGGTAGGGGCCACTTAAAGTGCCAAGAGTTTTAACAGTCTCACAACCTGAGTTCTTAGTGATTTAATCTTTATACTTTGCTCTTCTGTTTAGAGAGGAAATAGAGGGAAAGGTGTGCTGCTTGAAGAAGCACTCGAGTTTAAATCCTAGTTCCTAGCCATGTGCATTTGGACAGGTTAGCCTTCTCTCTGGGACCCTATCTGCTTATCTGTAAAAGGCAGATAATGATACTTTCTCACAGAGCCACCATGGTGATTGACTACGATCACATGTGAAAACACCAGCACAGGACATGTTCTGAGTGTGTAGCAGATGCCATTCCCTTCCTTCTACCTCTATGTGGTCCATCGACCCATCCTCTATGGTGTTAACAAAAGAGTTGTAATAAACAGTCAGGCAACATGTTTTTTTTCCCCTAAGTTACAGTAGAAGGATAAAATACATATATTTATTCATTCACGCATTCCTCAGCTCATCCACTGAACCTCTTAAACAACGCTCTCTGGGTCCCTAAATCTGCCAAGCATGGTATGAGGCAATGGAAAGAAATATAAGACAAAGAAATATAAGACATGATTCCTCCTTTGAGGAACTTACCAATTCTCCTCACTGTGGTCCATCTGCTTTCCAGCTTTGGAGAGAAAGGAGAAGTAGACCAAAGAGTTGGGAAAAATAAAAAATAAAAACAAAAAGAAAAATTTGCTTTTGTTATATTCTTAAAAGTTGATTGATATAAAAAATGAAGAATTTGTAAAAAATAATTATAATAGAGCTAGTTATGCTGTATATAATGAAACAGAAAATTGTGGCATTCACTTCTGTTTGGGAGTCAAGGCAAAGTTAAACTCACCTTTGATTTGTGGAATGTACTCTGCAGTTTACAGTGAAGTGAATAATATATTGCTGTTTAGCCCACTGTATTTTCCTAGCATTTGTTCGAATTGTTCTTGTCTGAGTTGACAGAGAGTTTCCAGGATATAATTAGTTGATATCATCCAAATCATAAACCCTTCCTTTTCAAGAAATGTTCCTATCATTGTGGTGAGTAGCATTATGTTCCTTTATACTCACTGGGTGTGTTGATATTGAAGTCAGGATATGCCCAGAGTGATGGCTTCTGAAGTTCCCTTTACACATTTTTGCTCTCTTTTGAGACTATCTTTTTCCAGCTTTAAATTTTATACAGATCAGGAACGAAGCCCATGTCTCTCTCAGGCGTATGTGATAGTGACCTGCTACTGAATAAGAAATATGTGGGCTTCTGTATTTGCCTGACTTGGGAGAAAAGATTTGCTTCAAAATGTTGAAACGATGGCAGAGGCCAGAATGTTTCCCAGAACTCCTTTCTGCTCTCTCTACCATCCCTGCAGTGTGGGAGGGAACTTGACTCTGACAGATGTATGCAGGGAGGAATTTTTAGCCATTCTCACCTGTAGTTATCTGTCACTGTTGGTAGCATGATTTTTTTTTTAACATCTTTATTGGAGTATACTTGCTTTACAATGGTGTGTTAGTTTCTGCTGTGTAACAAAGTGAATCAGCTATACATATACATATATCCCCATATCTCCTCCCTCTTGCATCTCCGTCCCACCCTCCCTATCCCACCCCTCTAGGTGGTCACAAAGCACCCAGCTGATCTCCCTGTGGGTAGCATGATTTTTGAATATGGAGATGGGTTCTTTTTCATTGGGAAAGCCTCTTTATATTCCAAGCTTAGCATATATTTTTGTGAGAAAAAGGAAGACAGTCTGATAATTAAAACTATTTGTGGTGTTGAACCCTATTCTTGACCCCAGCATAATCCAAACTGATCCCTAAAGACCATTCATTCCCTAACACGTTGCCCTTCCTTTCTTCCTTCCATTAGAGTCCTTCCAGGAAGTCCCAACTGGCTGTACCCTGAGAGCCATGGAGGCTGAGGAATAGACTTGGCACCATGCCCACGCTCAAGGTCACAACTGTCTGCAGTCCCAGTGGCATCTGTGGGGTGCTCATCTCCTTGCCTTCTTCAGCTTTAGTCTCTTAGGCACCCATGCTCAGGCCCCTCAGTGTCTTGCCATGGGGTCTTTGAGCAAGGGCTGTCATATCTGATTCCTCACCTAACGGTCAGAGATCTACTTTCCCTTCTTCAGTTCAAAATAAACAAACAGCCAAGATGACAACATGTCAGAAATTACCTTTAGTGTCTCTGCTGCTCTTAAGTAAGTATAGGCATTGAAATAGAACATACCAATCAACAAAGCATTGGGTAAAAGCAGTTATTCTCAAAGAAAAATTTTGATCATCAAGGACCCTTTCCTGTTTGTTAATGGATACTACAGTTTTGAAAGATTTCATCTGTAAAGAAAACTGCATACTACCTTAATTAAGTTTGACATCCTCCTTAGGTTTCTCTTCATATCACATAAATATATCCCCTTTTACTATAGTAATAGACATGTTTTCTGTTTTTATTATTTAAGGATAAAAGTAACAATCTGTCACAGCTTTAAGTAGCACAAGATGGTAAACAGGGATTTGCTAACTAAGTTAATAATGTTCCAGCCAAATATGAAGAACTTTGACAATTTGGGCGGGGGCTGTGATGGCTTATTATTGCAATTTAGCTTTTTAAAGATACAAAAACTGCTCTAGGATTCCTTTCCTCCTCTGCAATTACTGTTCTTACTAAACCTCAGGTTTCTGAGCTCCTCAAGTTGGGGATCCCTGGTTAGAGTTTGTCAAAAATAGGCTTAGACTTTTACTGTCCCATTTCCGGCAGCAGCTTCAGTTTACAAGGGTTGATGCTCACAGCGCGGTCCAAAAGACACAAACATGATTCCCTGTGATCCTAATACAAGGATTATCTATTGCATGAAGTGTGCCAGGATCCTTGCCCTACATAGACTGGGATGGAAAATGTAGGAGGAAAAAAAGAGTTAGGAAGAGAAGGACCTGCATTGGAAAAATGAGCAAAATTCAGCCTCCCCCCCTATAGATTTTTTCACTCGAAGAGCCATTCATAGAAATTTGGTATCCATAGAGATGAGTGCTGTACGTGCTAAGGTTATGTATTCTCTGCAGATACAACAGGCTGGCTATCCAATCTGAT
Organism: Mesoplodon mirus; assembly: GCF_964341445.2. NCBI lineage: Eukaryota > Metazoa > Chordata > Mammalia > Artiodactyla > Ziphiidae > Mesoplodon > Mesoplodon mirus. The sequence continues at coordinate 27,762,758 of NC_138986.1, read as the reverse complement.
GCTACATTTAGGAGTAGCAGAGGGAAAGTGTTTGAGAAAAGTGTTGAATAATTAACTGAGTACCTATTACGTGCAGGGAACCAGGATTTGCACAATGAAGGATACAAACTATACAACAAATGATGATAAATATGGACCATTTGTTTCTGTGTAGGAGTCTTGGCTATCTTTAGCATTCTAGCTTTTCTTAAAGCCATAATACTACCTATGAAAATATGCGAAAATGTTCCTATCATAAATTTGCATTTAATCTCCTGCTTTGGGAGAAAACAAAATGTTGTCATGCGTAAGATGGAATGTCCCTGAGATTTATTTTATAATTGAGTGATAAACACGAAAGCAAGGATTCCCAGAAGTTGAATAAGAAGATCATAACAGCCTTGCAGGCTGGTGACCAGAAATGGGGCAAAAGCGGGGGCAAAAGGAAATAACTGAGAGAAGCAAGTGTTCTACAGCCTGACACTTTAATCAGGGTGAGAGAGCTGTCATGGCAAGAAGAAAAGAGTGTGTTCAGAGGAAGAGAGGGTAAGGAGTAGTTTGGAAACAAGAACCCATTCAAGGAAGTCAATGTAGGTTATGACCAGGAATGGGAAGTTCACGGAGATTTCAGTGGGAGTCAGGGGAGAAGGACCCCTGGGGATGATAGGAATTCCCTGGGCTGCAATTCGGCCTGAACTCAATAGTAAATCAGCTAGAAAGTTTCCATTAACTCTCAGTGGAACTGGGTGAGAGAGTTCTGGCATAGCCTTGGGGAATAAGCCTGGGAAAGAATGAAAAGCTTACCATTGTTCAAATTAGACTCAGGGAATGATATATTTGGATCAATTTTATAGCTTCTTAAGAAACGAGAAAGTTACAGGCCCCCCCTGCTTATTCACTGGTCAGCCACGTGTATAATAGGGAGAAGGTACGAAAATCAATCTTGATTTAATATAGTGCGGCATAGAAAATGTGGGGATGGCTTGTGTCATGGCAGCCAGCAGACATGGGAGACAACAGGGGAAAAAAATTGACCACTCTAGAGAACAATTCACCCATATTTTCAATCTCTTGCTGAAACATGTCCCTAGCCAATTTTTTTTTTGTGTGTGTGGTACAGGGGCCTCTCACTGTTGTGGCCTCTCCCGTTGCGGAGCACAGGCTCCGGATGCGCAGGCTCAGCGGCCATGGCTCACGGTCCCAGCCGCTCTGCGGCACGTGGGGTCTTCCCGGACCGGGGCACGAACCCGTGTCCCCTGCATCGGCAGGCGGACCCTCTACCACTGCGCCACCAGGGAAGCCCCCTAGCTATTTTTTTTTAATTAGTTTCTGCTTTATAACAAAGTGAATCAGTCATACATATACATCTGTTCCCACATCCCTTCCCTCTTGCGTCTCCCTCCCTCCCACCCTCCCTATCCCACCCCTCCAGGCGGTCACAAAGCACCGAGCTGATCTCCCTGTGCTATGCAGCTGCTTCCCACTAGCTATCTACCTTACGTTTGGTACTGTATATATGTCCATGACTCTCTTCCGCTTTGTCACAGCTTACCCTTCCCCCTCCCCATATCCTCAAGTCCATTCTCAAGTAGGTCTGTGTCTTTATTCCTGTTTTACCCCTAGGTTCTTCATGACATTTTTTTTTCTTAAATTCCATATATATGTGTTAGCATACGGTATTTGTCTTTCTCTTTCTGACTTACTTCACTCTGTATGACAGACTCTAGGTCTATCCACCTCATTACAAATAGCTCAGTTTTGTTTCTTTTTATGGCTGAGTAATATTCCATTGTATATATGTGCCACATCTTCTTTATCCATTCATCCGATGATGGACACTTAGGTTGTTTCCATCTCCGGGCTATTGTGAATAGAGCTGCAATGAACATTTTGGTACATGTCTCTTTTTGAATTATGGTTTTCTCAGGGTATATGCCTAGTAGTGGGAATGCTGGGTCATATGGTAGTTCTATTTTTAGTTTTTTAAGGAACCTCCATACTGTTCTCCATAGTGGCTGTAGCAATTCACATTCCCACCAGCAGTGCAAGAGTGTTCCCTTTTCTCCACACCCTCTCCAGCGTTTATTGTTTCTAGATTTCTTGATGATGGCCATTCTGACCGGTGTGAGATGATATCTGATTGTAGTTTTGATTTGCATTTCTCTAATGATTAATGATGTTGAGCATTCCTTCATGTGTCCCCTAGCTATTTTTTAACCTGAGAATCAGGAATATTTTCCTGTTGACAGATGTCTACCTCAATAAGTAAGGTGAAAGAGCCATTGTAGGCATTGAAAATGTTGTATGCATGTGTCTATATGTTCACATAGTAAACACTGGAAATAGCTTTCGTGTCACAAAATTAATTTTAATGTGATTTACTTGACGTAAACATTTTAAAACAAATTTTACATAACATATGAGTTATAGCCAACATGGCAGGATCCACACTGTACCCGGGCATCTCCACTTGCTGCTCTCTTCATATAAATGTTCAAAATCACCACAGTGTGATTGTAAATCTAAAGAGGGAAGTCATCACACACCCCTGGGGTTTTTAACAGAGGGATTCTGTAGTATATGTGGTAGGGACTTAGCCATATCTAGGTAGATCTGATAATATTAAAAGTTAGTCATCTCCTCGGTCATGAAGCTGCAGGATGTACACATTTGTTCTATTTCTTAAGTGATTGGTTAAAGCCAGTTAGTGACACTGAGTTAAGAGACCTGAGATGAATAAATTGGCCCCTCTAATACAAGGATCTATTTCTCAGGAAATATCTGGTTTGCTATCATTAGAATTATCTACTTCTCATTTTACTGTCTACACCCACATTATGCCAGTTCTGCATGTATTTCCATTGTTCTTCTGAGGTCCCCAAAATAAATGTAAAGGTGGAGTTTCCGGCTGCTAGCAACCCTCCCTGAGACATAATTTCTTATAGCTTTAGTTTAATGCTCAGTGGAATATTTGTTCCACTGCCCCTCCCCATCAAAATCTTTGTCCTCCTGTAAAATAAGAGCCCCATGCCTTGGCCACTCAATAAAGTATCCAGTTTCTTTTCCCTGGGTTCACATAATCTGGACTCCCAGCACAGTTTAACTGCTCCTGGGTTACTGGATATGCTGTTGTAAGGACCTCCTTTTAGTCTATTTGAATTATATCCTTTGACACACATTAATTCTCCACCCACTCTCGCTTGTTCATCAATTCAGTCATCAAAGAGAGCTACTTATTGATGGCATCAAGTTCTGTACTAGGTGCTGGGAACATATAACATATCTAGTTAGACTTGGTTCAATGACCTCATAAAGCTTACTACCTAATGGCGGTATATTACTGAATACTTAAGAAAGATGTGTATGTGCTTTCCTAAAATACAGATAAAGTGTTTTCCTGCTCACTAGAAGACTACTAAAAAACAATATGCGAGTTGAACTTTTCTTAAATGGAATTCAGATTTTAAATGCCCTTATGCAGCTTGCTATTTTAGAGAATCGTGTAAGGTTAATAATCAAACTTTAGTTTAAAATTTTTTATTATGAATCTGAACTTTTGCAGTAATAATTATTCTTAATGTTGGTCACTTTTATAAATAGCTCAAAAAATTCCAGCATTTAAAAAAATGCATAAAAGTAAACCTTTATAAATGGAATCTCTATTTTAAATTCCCAGGGTAATTGCGATTTAAAGGAATCCTGATATGACAATGCAAAGAAAGTAATTAACCATTAACTTATTTTTAATAAGTTAGGACTTTAAAATTATAATTTCTATATTACAGAAAACAAACATTTTAGCAATATAAAAATTTAATCAATAGGAAAAACAAAATGTAAATTATACATTTGCAAAAATATACATTGATACAATGAAAAGAAACACACAAGCAGCCCAACACACAAGACCTTTACCTCTTGTGTTTGAGGAAACAACTTTCCCCAAAGTCTTTGCCATAGGACCTATGTTCTGCCATGTATCAGTTTGCTAGGGCTGCCATAACAAAATACCACAGACTGGGTGGCTTAAACAGCAGCAATGTATTTCCTCACAGTTCTGGAGACTAGAAGTTCAAAATCAAGATGTCAGCAGAGTTGGTTTTATTCTGAGGTGTCTTTTTTGGGCTGGTAGATGGGTGTCTTTTCATGTTGTCCCCTTTATACCTGTAAGTACCCTAATCTCCTCTGCTAATAAAGACACCTGATTTTAGATTGGGGCCCCATTTTTATGACCTCACTTTAACTTAATTACCTCTTTAAAGGACCTAGCCCCAAATGTAGTCACATTCTGAGGTGCTGGGGTTAGGGCTTCAACATATGGATTTGGGGCCACAATTCAGCCCATAACATGTCTCTAGATTAGACAATTCCATTTCAAAAATAAATAGCCATAGAAGCCATGATGCAACCTTTCTTTTCTCCTATAAAAACTTCAGTGTTGAGTAGGTTATCAGATAACTGCTACATTCACAGTAGACACTTTCTGAAAATGGGTTGATGATGTGGTAACAGCTCCCACTTTGGACAGCAGAGGTAAGAGGAATGGAAAATGGACCCAAAATGGGTGGAAGATGAGTGGAAGAATTGGGCTCGAAAATGCTGCCAAGGAGCTGCCTTCAAGAAGGTGTGCTCACGGGCAGCTGGATGAAGGCGAGGAGGGCAGAGCTACAGAAAATGTCTCCTGATGCCTGAGGCTGAGAAAGAGTCCAGTTACACAGGAGGAAGTGTGTAACTGAAGCTAAATTGTAATTTACAAATTTGCCCTGGTGGGGAATGGTTAAGGTTAAACATTAAATGGTAGAGTTTAGAAGTTCTTTACTTCTTGTTTTCCTGTCTTTCTATTTGATGTTATGGTTCTGAGCTGAATTAGCACTTTGGAGGCACGATCTCCAAAAACTGATTTAGGAAACAGTTTTGGTGAAAGAAGAGTAGTGGTAGAAGGAAAAGAGAAGATGATTTTAAATGCATAGGAGGAAATCTGGTAGTGGGGCAATATTTCTCTCTCATCAAAATTTAAGTAATTCATTCTTAATGTATTTTGCTGTTGATGATATAAGCCCTGGCTCATAGTAGGCGCCTAACTCAATAAATATTTCTAAATGTTATTTACTTTATGCTTACCAATAGCTTTCCTGTAAAGAAGTAAAAATTCCATTTTCAAAGGCATTAAGATGTGCTCTTCCTGCCCCACTATTCTATCACCAACAAGGAGAAGGATTCAGATTGGCAGATAGGATTATAATGAAACAGAAAGGAGAGGTTGGTATGGAATATAGGTTCAGTTGACCAAAATGGCAAGTTGATAGATTTGGAAGGGTGGCGTGTGCCAGAAGTGTCAGGTCCAGGATGAGGATGAGGACTAGAGCCCTGGGGGTTTTGTACCAGGAGAGATGGGCTGAGAGGCTGATGGGCTGCCCTGGACCCCCTGAGGGTGTTAGGGGTTATACCCATCTTACCTTTCTAAAGTCTTAAAACATCTGAATTTTGAAACCCTGGCTGTTTTACCTTTCTCAAAACACACATTTGAGGGGTTCTATGATACAACTTTCTTTCTTCCCATCTTAAATTGCTACTTTTTATAGGCTTCTCTTCCTTTGCCTACCCCTTAAATATTGGTGCTCCTTTTGTTTTTTTTTCCCCAGACTTTCTTTTCTGGTTTATAAATCTGAGAGTGATATATTAATCTATAATATTATATATTATATGTTTATTATAATGCATATTATATACATTTTATATAGGTTGAAAATACCTTTAAATCTAACCCTTGTCTTTTAACTTTATTTTAATGTCTTGGATCATGCAGAAGCCTTTAACTTTGCTGTAAGATACTTTATCAACTTTCTTTGTGGTCTTTGCTTTTTTGTCTTTTTGAAGAAGTTTTTCTCTACTTTGAGATCACATATATCCAGTCATATATTTTCCAACAACTTTATCATTTTGGTTTCTCAAGTCTTTACTAACTGTAGCTTATATATGTAAATGGATTTTAGAATAAATCTAAGTTTAACTTGTTTGGATGTTGTATTTTGCAAATGGCTGGTCTTGTCCCAACATCATTTACTAAGTAAATTCTTTCTCCACTCATTTAAAACACCATCTTTGTCATGTACTAAGTTTTGGTGTATACGCTGATTCTGTTTCAGACTTTATTCTGTTCCATTGGTTTATTTTTCTGTTTCTTTATGTCTACACCAATGCCATAATGTTATAATTTTTATAGCCACTTAGTAGATATAAAAGGTGTTCTTCTGTTTCCCTCTTAGCAGATTAACGTTTTACACCTTGAAACACATTTTTCCTTAGATTCTGTAATGTCACATTCTCTTCCTTTTTTTTCTCATGTTGCCACTTCGTCCATATTTTTATAGGCTTCTCTTCCTTTGTCTACCCTTTAAATATTGGGGTTCCTTTTCATTTTTTCCCCAGACTCACACTAGGCACACTTACTGAATGATCCCATTGACTCATATGGCTTCTTTCACCAATATCATGGTATCAAAGCTTCTAGCCTAGTTTTTCTGCTGAGTTTTATAACAACATATCCATCTTCACTTTGATGTTAAATTTGAAACTGAACTTATTATCTTCCCTGCCAGACCTAACTCAGCAAGTGGCACTTATTTGTCACTCCTGAAACTTGAGTGCCATCCTTGACAGTCTCATTCCTTATTCTCATCTCACAGTAAATCTTTCATCTTTTTACCTTCAATCCATCACCAAGTCTTACTGATGACATTTCCTAACCAACTGTTAAATCTGCTCATATCTCTCCTTCCACATCACCACCACTGTATTCCAAGCCACCATACTTTCTCTTCTGGTCTTCCTGTCTCCAGACTTCCTTCTTCTGGTCTCCACACAACTGTCAAACTAATATTTCAATAAACTAATACTTCAATACAGATTTGGTCATGTTCTTTATTGTTTAAAACCCTTCCCTATATCCTCATTTCTCTTGGAACAAAGTCCAAATTTCTTAACACGATTAAAAGTGTCTTCACTACACTACAGCCAAACTCAGCTCGCTTTGGTCCCTAGAATGAACCATGCTCATCTTCACCGGTCTGTCTTTGTGTTATAGTCTCAGCATGCAATATTTTTGCATCCCTGGTACCCCCTCTTTTTATTGGCATTTCTCCTACTCATCTCAAGTATCACTCCTTTTTACCAGAGTACCTTTTACTTATCCTTTAGACCTCATCTCAGATGTCACTTTCTTCAGGGAGAAGTCTTTTTGAGTTAAAAACCTGGTGTTGATTTCTCTCCTACATACTCTCAAATCACCCTGAACTTCCCCTCTCGGCTTACATATTCCACCATATTGTAATCACCATGTCTGTATCTAGCATGAGGCCATTTTGCTAATAGTATTGATAATACACTAGTGCTATTTTAATTCCCTATTCACAAACCTTTAGTAATCCCTCATTCCTTAATCAGTAAAAGTCAGACTCCAGATTTAACTTTCTGTAATTCTTCACTAATCCTCCATGTTGTGGTTACAATGTACTATTCTTTTCATATTCCCATTGTACTTAACCTACAGGTCAATCCTCAACAAATGTGTGTCTTCTTATCCGGGACACACATTTATGTTGAGGGATGAAATCTCCAACATTAGGCAAAGTCTTCCCAAATTCCCCCACGTAAAAGTAATCTCCCTTTTCTCTTTGTATTGTATTGTATTGAATTTCCATTGTATCTTCTCTACTTTAAGAGCCCTTGTTGCATCTTTCCTCTTATCACTATGACATCACTATGAAAAAACATGTCTTCTTTTTGAAGCCAAGTATATAACTTTTAAAGTTAGAGATCACATCCTATTGATCCCTGTCGACCCCAATAGTATCTTGAACATATAGCACTGGCTTTTGCCAGTAATATATACTCAGTATTTCTAGAACAAATTTAACATCTATAAGGTCACTGATAAATTTATCTTCCTAGAGATGCAGCAAGAGAAGAATCATATTTTCTATTCTATTAATAGAGAAAATAGAGAGTTGAATTGTAAAGCAGAGAAAATGACTAAGAGTGGTCATTTCTATGAGTCATAGGCTATTTAAGAAGGGGACTGGGGAAGAAGATGAAGAGGCTGAAATTAGGTGGGTCCTTTAAGATTATTTTTAAAACTAATAAATTGGGGGCTTCCCTGGTGACTCAGTGGTTGAGAGTCCGCCTGCTGATGCAGGGGACACAGGTTTGTGCCCCGGTCCGGGAAGATCCCACATGCCGCGGAGCGGCTGGGCCCGTGAGCCATGGCCGCTGAGCCTGTGCGTCTGGAGCCTGTGCTCTGCAACAGGAGAGGCCACAACAGTGAGAGGCCCGCATACCACAAAAAAAGAAAACAAACAAACAAAACTAATAAATTGTAGAAAATGTGGTCACTTCAAATCGTGTTTCAAAGAACATTCCAAAGTATTCATTAAATAATGATGCCTGAGAAAACCAGTTAGTATTTTAAACACAGTAGTCTCAGATGGATGTTACTGTGTTTGGTAAAAATGGTTAGATAGATATAGATATATCCTTAAAGTTTTCTTGAGCTGCAAGTGCTGTAGTATTTATATCAGGGAGAGAAGAGTCACCTCCAGGAAACATTGACACTGTATATTGAATTTGTTAGGACTCTTCCTGTTGTAAGTAACAGAAAGCCAACTGAAATGGCTGCAGGCAAAAAAGAGAATTCATTGACTCACATAATTGACTGGATTAGTCCACTCGGGTTGTATAACAAAATATCATAGTCTAGGTATTTAACCATAGAAATTTATTCTCTCACACTTCTGGAGACTGGAAGTCCAAGATCAAAGTGCCAGCAGAGTTGATGTCTGGTGAAGCTCTCCTCCTGGCTTGTAAATAGCTGCCTTTTGGCTATATCCTCACATGGTAGAGAGAGAGAGAGTGCCGGTGTCTCTTCCTTTTCTTAAAAGGCACCAGACCTATTGGATTTAGAGTCCACCCTTATGACCTCATTTAACCTTAATTACCTCCTGATAGACCCTAACTCCAAATACTGTCACATTGGAGGTTAGGGCATAACTATATGTTTTGGGGGGAGTGGGGACAGGAGAGACACAATTCAGTCCATAGCGCTGACTGTTGGAACTTAAATTCTGAGAGACCACTATCTTGGTTGTGCATCTACCTCTGTGGTTTCCAATCATCCTCAATTTCACAATATCTAAACACTGGGAGATCCCAGAGTTTAGACCTTGAATCTCTTGTCATTCCCTAAGTGATTTCATGCTCACCCATGGCATTCAATACATTTTATCTGCCCTTGGTTCTACAGAATTATATCTAAATTGCCCACATGGCATTTCCTTTGCGATGTCTCATGCATATTGTAAAGGTCACATGCTGTGTGGTATCATTTTAAGTCATGACAACTAAACTCAAATATGTCCTTAGTGCTCTTGATCATTATATTACACTTCTTTGGTAATTCCTGCACTTTACTCTCTGGGTGACCACTTCACATATTGTCTCCTCAAACCTCCACCACTTCTCCTATCTTTTCTCTTAGTCAATGCTCCTAACTCTCATTCCATTGAGAAATTAGAAGTTACAGAGAACTTTCGTTCACAATCTTGTGATACCACCACAGTGCACCCAGCACTAGCTCTATCATTTACTCTGCCTTCTCTTCTGTTTCTATGGATGAATCATCCATGCTGCTTTCTAAAGCCAGTCACTTGTAATTAGTGTTTCATCACTGCTGTAATAAATTAACACAAACTTAGTTCATGGATCTGTAGGTGGACCTGGCTAGGTACTCTGCTTAGAGTCTCACAAGGCTGAAAACAAGGTGTCAGCTGGGCTGTGTTCCTTTCTCAAGGCTCTGGGGGAAAATCCATTTCCAAGTTCATTCAGGTTGTTAGAAGAATCCGATTCCTTGCAGCTATAGGACTAAGCTAACTGCTTCCTTGCTGGCTATCAGTGGGATGGCCTTTAGCTTCTAGAGGCCTCTCTCTGGTCCTTGCACATGGGCCCTACATCTCAGAGCCAGTTGTGGTGTGCTGAATATTTCTGATACTTGGAATTTCTCTAACTTACTCTGCTGCATCAATCTTCTGCTTCCAGCCAGAATGAGTTCTCTGCTTTTAATGGTTCATGTGAAAGCAGCTGTACTCCAATAAAAATGATTCATGTGATGAGATTGAGCACACCCAGATAATCCAGAACAGTCTCCTTCTCTTAAGATCCATAACCTCAATTGTATCTTCAAATTCCCTTTTGCCATGTAATATAATATATTCAACTGGTTCCAGGGACTAGAGTGTGGACATCTTTGGAGGGCCATTCTGCCTATCCCACACTCCATTTGTGCTCCAACAATTTCCCCCTCTCTTCTCTTCAACATTGTTTCTCTCAACTGGATTTTTTCTAACAGCATACAAAATGCTGATATTTCTCCCATATTAACAATGCTTCCTTAACTTCACTTTCCCTTCCAATTACTGCCCCATTTCTCTGTTCTTTTTGGAGAAAACCACCTTGAAAGAATTGTTGTCTCTCTCCAATTGTCCTTCCATTCTCTCTTGATCTTTCTACCTTTTCTATCATACTGAACCTGATTTTGTCAAGTGCACAAAAGATTTTACACATTTTAAATCAAGGGTCAATTTTCACTCTTCATCTAACTTTCATTTTGCAAAACTCATCATTGAAAATTTCATTGGCTTCCAAGACATTACCTTTCTAGGTTTTCTCTTACCTCTTGGAGACTCCTTCTCAGTCTCTTTACTGGGTCTTCCTCATGTTCCTGACTACTTAAGACTACCTGAGACTTTTCTATCTGTACTCATTTCCTTGGTAATCATATCCCATCTCATGGCTTCAAATACTGTGAATATACAGTGACTTCCAAATTTATATCTGTAGTCTAGAACTGTCCCCTGAACTCTAAGCTTGTATATTCAACTACCTTTTCAATATATTCATGTAGCTATCTTATAGGCAAAGGTAGCATGTTCACTGTCAGACTCCTCATCTTCCCTACAAAGGCTGTTCTTCCCACTGTCTCTTGGTCAATGCCAGCTCCATTCTTCCATTTAATGGAACCCAACATTTTGGAAATGTTACTGGCTCCTCTCACTAATCTACCTCCCTTAATACCTAGTAGTGTCCAATCCATTTTAAAAACCCTACTGTTTCTAACACCAAGATATAATCGGAAGCCAACCCCTTCTAGCCACCTCCACCAAAGCCATCCTGGTCAACACCACCATGATGTCTGGCTTGTTTTATTGCAGTATACCCTCCATCATTCCCCTTCCTCCAGTCTGACCTCCACACAGCTGCCACAGTGAGCCTGATAAAATGCGAGTCAGATCACCTCCATCCTCTGCTTAAAACCCTACTTCTTTCAGAGTAAAAGCCAGAGTCTTTACGATGACCAAGAAAGCCCTACACGATCTGCGCCCTCTAGGCCTATTGCCATCTCCTGCTCACCTGTGACACCCCCCCACCCCAGAACACTCTCCCTACATCTTTCCTCATCAACTTCAAGTCTTGTTCAAATATCACCTTTGCAGTGAGACCTTCCCTAGATATTCAATTTAAAATTGCAAGCCCCCATCTGACCAGTAACCCTTCCTTATCATAATTTTTTTCTCTACAATATTATCACTATTCAATATCCTATTATAGTCTGTCTCCCCTCAGAAGAATCTAGGGAATCTAGTTTCATGAGGGCAAGAGCTTTTTGGTTAATCTGTTTGTATTTTTCACTGCTTTATCTCCAGAACTTAGAACAGTGCCTGATACGGAGTAGGCAATCAATAAATATTTGTCGGGCTTCCCTGGTGGCGCAGTGGTTGAGAGTTCACCTGCCGATGCAGGGGACATGGGTTCATGCCCCGGTCCGGGAGGATCCCACGTGCCGCGGAGCGGCTGGGCCCGTGGGCCATGGCCACTGGGCCTGTGTGTCCGGAGCCTGTGCTCCGCAACGGGAGAGGCCACAACAGTGAGAGGCCACAACAGTGAGAGGCCCGCATACTGCAAAGGGGAAGAAAAAATAAATAAATAAATAAATAAATAAATAAATAAATAAATAAATAAATATTTGTCACTGTTGAACGAAGGTCCAAAACCACTCTTTAGTTCACCTCAAAACCAGGTTCTTCCCCTGGTCTCCCCCATGTCAGTAAGTGGCAACTCTATTCCAATTTGCTCAAGCCAGGTTCCTGGGAATTACCCTTGATGCCTCTCTTTCTCTCACACCCCACATCTTGAAATCCTGCCAATTCTCTGTGCACATACAGGCAACACACACACACACACACACACACACATCCTCCAGAATCTGGCCCTTTTACCTTCTTCACTGCTTTCACCCAAATTCAAGTCATTATTGCAGATGGCCTCATTACTGGTCTCCCTGCCTCTACCCTGGCTCCCCTAGAGCCATTTTCCACTCAGAAGAGAGAGGAAATCCCATAAAACTTACGTCAGATCCTAGGCTTTCCATAGCTCAAGGCACTCTGATAGGTTTTCCATCTTGGAATAAATTCTAATCCTTTACATGGCCTGTAAGATACTTCTTGATCTTGTCCCAGACATATATCTCCCTGAACTCATTTCTTCCCTTTGCTCATTGTCTTCCAGCCATTCTCGTTCCCCTTTTGTTTCTTGAATATGCCAAGCATTTACCTGTCTCAGGCCTTTACACTGCTTCCCTTCCTGGCATGCAGCGCCACAGGTGGCCTGCTTCTTCACTGCATTCAGGCCTCGGCTCCCAGTTGCTTTAAAGGTGTGCTTCCTTGATCGTCATTCCTGAAACAGCACACACACACCTCCGTGCCCTTACTTTCCTTTATTTCAAAGCCCTTATTATCAACTGACGTTATATATTTACTTCTTTTTATTGCCTGTCTTCCCTCTTCCCCAAAATGTAAACTACATGAAAGCAGATACCACCTGTTTCATTCACTGCTGTATCTTCAACATCAAAGAGGAACCCCAAGCACTACAGCTTGCTTAACCCTAGCATATAGGATCTCAGGGAGGTATAAATACCTTCTTTCTCAAAGAATCAGCATTCACATTTGGAAAAGGACTCACCTTTCTTGAATGTTGGGCTTACCCCTAAAACATTTTCCGTGTCTAAAGCAATGGAAAAATTGGATTGATCAGTCTGGTTCACGTGCCCCTTATGGTTCTTTTGGAGGGGAGGGTCTTAGGGGGAAGGCTGTGCAATCTCTAGATAGAAGAGAGAAAGGTTCCAGAAGAAAAAAAGAGGTTCTGTTAGCAGAATGGGGTGGGGGGAGAAGGGAGAGGATATGGAGAAAGCAGAAACAACAGATGGCCACCGCCGAGATTTTCCAGAGTGGGAAGAGAAATACAGGGATGAGCTGGGGGCCCTGGTAGGGGAAATAGCCCTGAACAACTGTACCTTCGCACACTTTGGGAGAGAACGTGCTGAAGCCCCAGGCATGCTTGTGTGGCATCCCTGTGCCCTGCTTCTTGAATGACTCTCTGTGGGGAGTTGCAGGCGGGATCTCCCTGGCATGAATAATCCTGACGCTTCACCACAGAAGCTGGAGGAAAGAGAGGAAAGCAGGGACCAGCAGCATCAACATGATTTCTGTTTTTCACTGCATGTAATATTGTTCACCAGCTCATTTGCACAAGTCTCCCTCCACAGCTCTCAAGATTAACAACTCATTTTTAGGTGAGGGTAAAAGCGAATTCGTTCAAACACAAGCAACAGCTGAGAAGTGGGCAAAAGTACATACACTCACACTGGAGAAAAATATAAATCTTGCTGCTATCTTTTAGCTCAATGTTTCTTGTCTATTTTGTTTTTTGATACACCTCACCACAAGGTAGTTTCAATTGTTAAAATTTTTTCCTGAAAATAGAAAATGTCTCTTGGGTTCTCCCAAGAGCGGGGTGCCCAGGCACACGCACATTCTTCCCATAGCACAGCACTTTAAAATTAATAGCACATGCAGAGGAAAACTAAACCCTTTGACGTCACTCTTGAAATGAGGAAACAGAAACAGAAAAGGCTCCACTCCAGTAAGCTGCCAGAGTTGAAGCCGATTGGTCTCCGCTTTTCCTTGCCTGTGGCAACTGACAGCACCTCCCAGCCTAGCAGGCCGGCTGCCTGCTCCCCCAGCCAGTCGGTGGGTCTGGGCACTGCAGCAGGCTCGGCTCCATCCCAGCACTTGCCTGGGAGAAAGAAACGTGGTATACTCACCCAGAGAGAATCTCTTTCTACCTTCCTTCCTCCCCGATCTCTCTGTGTGCTTTTGTGTTACTTTTTTTTTTTTTTTTTTTTTTTTTTACTTAATTATATTCCTAATCCTGGATGAAGTTGCTGGATTCCGCAGCACAAGTCTTCATGAACAAGCAGCACCGCTCAGAGATTTCACGGCATTCAAAGGTCACAGAACTGCCACTATGGTTAAATGTCTTGTTTAATGGTTGAGGTAGGTACAACAGATTTCAGCGGCAACTCATTTTTCTTGAGAGAACAGAGTCACAGAGAGATGGCAGGAGTTTTATTTTAAACGAACCTGTATGTATATATTTTTTGGTCTGTGATTGTTACTACAGCAACCAGCTTTTGAATTTCCTTCCTTTTTCTAGGCGAACTGACTAAACGTTATCACTTACCCTGAATTAACCGTTTCATTCCAAGCAGCCTAGTGAGATACTCTGGCCTTTTCGCTGCACTTTGAGCCCCTCCTGAGGAGGGTTGCTTTTTTTCCTTTGGCTTCTTTTTTAATGAATGCAATATTTCTTCTCCAATGTAAATCTTAGAGTTGAGTCATTTTTTCTTTTTGGTGGGACAGGACAGGAAAATATTGGTAAAGAAATTAGTGAGGGTTGCGGAACAGGGAAAAAGAAAATCCTTTTTTCTCTTGAGCTTGTCATGTTGGTTGATAGAAGATGAAGAAATTAGTAGGTAGAGAGGAGGAAGCTAATAATGAGATTGAAGGTAGAAAAACCTATAGGAGGTGTGTCAGAAAAATGAACTCTTGAGGAAAATGCACTTTATCATTTTGTTGCATTTTTTAAAAATGTTCTGGATTTAGAAGTCAACAGGGGAGATGCAGGCACTGAGTTACATGACCAATGATTTAGATCTCATTATTTATAAAGGAGAATAAAACTTCTTTATTAGCACTGCAAATTTGCTAATTATCTTTTCCTACAGTAGTTGAAAGCAGAGTGAGATATTTAATTAGGCACTTGAGTGATTGAGCCTGGGGACTAATTAATCTTCTATAGATTCTGTTCTTCATGTGTTCAGCCAGCATGACTATTAAAATGTTACAGTAAACCTCTTTGCCCCTGAAGGCAGGCATATGCATTTATATACAGTAAACCACTAAACGTTGCCAGGGTGGGAAGCAGGACAATTAAACCCAGGGCTAATATTGTTTTCAGTGGCACATTATTATTATGGGTTGAGGGGGACCCCTGCTAAAAATCATTCCTATCTAGAGTCAGTTATTGTAAGAGCAATTCAAGTAATATATGGTTCACATGGATTTCCTTATTACCCCTCTCAAAGTTATAAAATAGCAAGTAAGACAGGATTGTTTGAAACCATTACCGTTTCCAGAATTTCTTGATTTTTTTCCCCAAAGGTTTCTATTCTCAACGTTAAGAGAAATTTTTAAAACTGGGTCATGTTAGCAGTAAGATTAAGCAAGGTGTAAAACACATAGTGAATTTCAAAGAATTAATGAAATTAACTGCATAAGAGTGTGATGTACCAAGTTAAGAACTGCAAAAATATTAGGTCTGAAATGCAGAGGATGTGCTGTGAATGGACAATTGCTTTTCTGCAGCGCCTAGTGGGAAAACAAGGACTTTGTGTGTTGCAAATGCCTAACTGCAGCTCCTCCATTTCCTCTGCTTTATCTTTTATTACTGGCTGGTGAAACAAAGACGGGTGTCAGTAGTAACGTCTTGATTGACATTTTCTCTAATAAAATGAAGTCGCTTTTTGTCTGAAGTAGAAGCCCAGAGTTGACGAGTTGTAACTCCAAAGTCTGTATCCTTTTTATAAGGATTTTTACCTGACACTGTAAGCTGTCTGATTTCAGAGTGTACTCAGTTGACCATGAGACAAAATCAGTGGTGACTATATGTCAGCCAATTAACTGAGAGAAACTCTGTCTTGAATCAAGTTACTTAGGGCAAGGGTGGAAAAATCCAAGATGTGTCAGGAGCAGACACCAACTTCGGGAAATTAATTGCACCAGTACATCTTGTAATGCCTTTCACGATGTTCAGCACAAAGTTACTCATTGTCAGTTCTCAATAAATACCTAGTAAAATGTTTGCTGAGAATTTACTACCCTTCATATATTGTAAATTATTTAAATAAATTTCAAATATGGCATTTTTCAACTGTCTTTGAAAAAAGCTTTTGTGTTAGTCCAACCTAAAGTGTAATCTATTTAGGAGGGCATTACAAACATTGACTGGTGTTCTTTTCAGCCAGAGAACCTTGTTACCCCAAACAGATGCAAAAGTAAAATGACCAAGTTTCCTCAAAGTGAGCATGTACCACATGGAAATGCCTCTGCCTAGTAATTAATCTTCCAAAGTTGAATTTGTTGTTAAGCAGGCTCAAATCACAGGGGAAGCTGCTTGTTGACTGACAGAACATAGTGCTGGAAGGAATTTATTAAGCAGTAAACTAATCCCAAGCAAGACTAAAAGGGCCTCATTATATTAAAATGAAGTGTCAAAATTAAGAATCAGAATAGACTTTAGAACATCTAAATGTAAAAGCTAACAGGTATTCTAAGTGGTTCAACTCACCTTGACTTTTGGGGGGTAACTTTTTGAAGGACCCTCAATGTTCAGAACTTTTTACCCAGAGATTCCACCATCCCATGGATTCAGCTTATATATCCCAGAGAATCCACAGACAAGTAGGAACCTCTCTTCTAGGAGGCAAGTCTAGCTAAAGAAGAAGAGATTTGGCATTTGGAAATGAGGTGAGACCCTCCCTAGCAGCACCTCCCCGTGGGGGCATCCCCATTCCTCCTCAGAGCTTCCCCTTGGGCATCCTCAATTCTCCTAAGAATGTGACTTGGGGAGCACGCCCATCCCTCTTGTGGGAGGCAGCCTTGGGGTGCTTTACAGGCATCAGGACCATTGGCTTTACAAGCATCCTAGGTGGCTTTGTCAACGTGCTAACTTTGATGCCTGAGGTGATGCATACTTGGTATATTAGCAATCTTTAAAGTGGTCGATATGGAAATTTGGGGGATAGAAGGGAAAAAGGGATATAGAAACCCAAACTGACAATATCTACTACGTTCCAGGCATTGTTAGAGATTTGAACAAAGAGTACAACGAAATGCGTCAAAGTTCTAGTGTATAATCAAGGCAGTTATACTTTCCCAAGAATCGCTTAGGTATCTAGATGATTTAATTTGTACGTAGAAAGTGATTTCATGGAGCACACTAAAAAGAGCAGCAGATAGAGGCAGGGGACCAGTGGGCACCCTTATTCAGGATCTAACTAGTTGGATGACTCTGAGCCACTTGCTCACTCTTGATCTCAGTTTCATCACCTGTAAATGAAATTGGTTTTATTGGGTTATTTCTAACAATCCTTTTTTAGATGAAACTTTTTACAGTATTCTTATATGGAGTTTTTTTTAATAAATTCCATTTGTATATAAAAATGTGAGTGTTAAACCTTTATTAAAAAAAATTACTGTGTGCTTTCAACATGTCAAGGGCTATGCCTACTGAGGCAAAGTGAATAAAAAGATAGATAAGCAATGATTCCCACCTTCAGGAAACTTACATTCTGGTTGAACTTAAACAAATAGTGGAGACTGGGCAGAGAAATGGAGGAACAGAGAGAATTTGGAAGGGAGGTGGTGATGAAGAAAAACAAAAGAGGTGGCTTTATGCAACTGAATTCAAGAAAAAAATCTAAATTTTCCATCTATATAGATATTTACGCCTATTATTGTGGTCTTTAATATGACCAAAGGAAGGCATTGTCATTCTTTTGAAATAATATATTTGTAATGGTGTCCTTAAAAAATATAATGTGAAAGGAAGCCAAAGTTTTCCCTTTAGTTGATTAAGCTATTGTATAGGTTTGAGATGGTGAATTAAATCAGTGCATTGATATCTTCTCCATCATCACTTGGACTTGGAACCCCTAGGAGTTCCAGAAAGCAGGAGTCCTTCGAGAACTTTGACAGCAGCCCCAGGTTCCAGTAGCCATTTGGTGCAAGCAAGGAGGGTTCCCAAGCTGTGATGGGCTTGACCACTGATGCCTTGTAGTGTCGCAGGAATGTCCTTGGTGGCAGGAAACCTCCCAAAGTGGCTCAGAACTTTCAGAGATGACCTGTGTGAGTTAAGGCAAATTTCTTAAACTTTGGAGGCCCCAACTGCCTCCTCTTTAAAATGAGGCTTTTGGAATACTTCTGGGATGCCTTTTTCCTTTCCAGATTCTGAACTTCACCCTGACAAGGTTAATGTTGACTAGTTAGCATTAATTTCTTTTTATTCTCCCACCTCTCCCATCCTTTATTTCTACCACTTCCCTTAAAAGTTTGCCTTTACTCAGTTATCCAAATTTATGCAATTTCACCTCCAAAATACCCTCATTGCCAAGGAAAAACAAAAACAAGTCCCTGGGTTTTGGAGAATTTCTCCACAGGAGGACTACTGCTCCTCAGGGAAGACCACCTGTCCTCGCCCCCTTTCTCTCCTCTGAGGCTGATGTGCTGCTCTGTGGCTGTAGCTCCCCTTCAGACAGTAAAGGGATGTGCTTTGTGTTCACTGTAGCTGGAGACTTTAATGTGACAAGTGTCTTTTTCCTAAGTGCCAATCATTGTCCTAGATTTTCTGTGCTATCTCACTTTAATATCTCTTCCGCTCCAATTCTGGTTTCTTTAGGGAATAACTGAAAACTTGTTAATAACTAACTTGGAGGAATCCTCAGAAGAAAGATGCTTTTGGTTTGGTTGTCCATTGAGTATCTGCTCTGAGACCTGGGGCCTATGGTACAAGGTGGCTGCCTCACCCTGCTGGTGGAATTTGATGCAATTGAGTTACTCTAATCCAGACACTGGTTGGATCCTACTTGGGTCAGAGCATTCCTCTGGCGTCTCCTCTGGGTATGGTTTACAGATAACGTCTCAAGCTTGGAGAATAGGGGACAGGGTTTGTAGTTTTGGATAAACCTAAAAATAACATGACACAAAACACACATAGGTCTATTAAGCAATATATAATTCTTAATATATTAGTGTATAAGTACCCCAGTATTGAAAATCAGAACCCTTTCATGAATGCTTTATAAATTTATTTGCATACAGTATAGAAGTATGAAAATAACAGCCTTAGTCAATATACCAGTAAAGAAAGTTTATGTCATACATACCCCCTCCATCCTTCCTGCTCCCTTCACCCATCCTTTCTTTCTTCCTTCCTGCCTCCCTTTCTTCCCTTTCTTGCATTTGTAAGGAGAAGATGGAAAAAATTAAGATTGGTAATGAGATTTTGATGGAGTTTCCTTTTGTAAAATTTGAGGTAATGTTTGTTTTAGTTTTTCCTTTCTAATTGTTGGTGAATATGTGCAATATTTTACATTAAAATTCCTGCTCAGATTCTTGTCTTATTAATACCTTTCGTGTTTTACATTCATATTTAACATGTAAATAAATATATAAGATATCCTTTCTACATGATGAAAATCATCATTACCGGCTCACTGCTTCAGACACACAAAAAAGGATTCGGTTCAAAACAGGAGTCTGTACATAATTTAAATATATTGAAGGATATTTAAGAGTTTTGAGTTTTAAAAAATATTCTTCTCCCCTGGGATGGGAGGTAGGGTCCAGGGTTAGTCTGGGGTGAGGGGTATTTCCATGGGTTCAGGTGTAGACATAAGGAGGTTAACATATACCTGAATTGGTCAAAATTTGATATCTAAAATAAAGATACTAAATTTTCAATGTTTTACATATTCTTTGACCCTAGTAAATCTTAGTCTAAGAACGTATCAAATTATGTTTATTTTTGCCTTGTTTGTAATATAAAAACTCAGAAACTACCTAAACTAATAATAGGCGAGTTGTTGAGTACATTATTTTGAATCCATACAATAAAATGCTATATAGTTACTTAAAAGAATAAGCTAGATCTACATGCACAGTCTGGAATGATTTTCAAGATGTGTTAAGTGAAAAAAAGCTGCATTAACATTTGTATAACTACATATACACATTCACACACACTGATGGAAAATTTCTAGAAATTCAAATAAAAATCTTAGCAGTGGAAGCCTCTGGCAGGAGAACTTTGAGCATGGGATGGGAACAAGACTATCTGTTCATGTATATAGTTTAGAATTGTTCAGCTTTTCTCCTCATAAGTTTATTACATACACAGTGGAAAAATTATGTATATTTATTACTGCATGATGTTTAAATTAAAGTTGAGAGGAAAATTAGAAAGTAAAAGAAGAAAGAGTTCTGTTTTTTAATTGCTTCATTAGCTTCTTCCTTCAATCATATTGAATTTCTCCCGTGTGCCTTTAACACAGGTGGGGAGGCCATCATGCCCTGGAAGAAAGAGTCCAGGAAGTGAGGAGATAGATAGCCCAGCTCTCCTGCTTGGGTAACTTTGGGCCAATCATGTCTCAGGGCACCAGTTTCCTCATGTACAAAACGAGAGGCTTAGTCAAGCTCAAAGTTCCTTCCAGCTTTCATATACGTTTCAAAGTTTTCATAAGAAAACTTTTTGGCCTGTTGCCTGCCCAACTATTTGAGACCTTTCTCCATAAACTAAATGTACATATTTGACTGTATGTATTTTATTGCTTTGAACACTTTAACTAAATTTTCTCTTTTAGAATTGGTCAATTTGGTTTAATTTTTCAAATTAATTAAATATGCAAATTTATATTTATTCAAATAGGGTTTAAGGAAACCACACATCATGGACTTTTAAAATTGAAGTATGCTATAATACCATTTATTCATAAAACAGTAGAAAACAGTTTGTATTAAGATGTGTAGTTTGTGCAGTAATACAAGCAACTAATGCTTCAGTTTCAATATGATTTATACCTTTCTTGGTTTTTCAGGAGAAAAAAAAAAAAAAGACTTTCATTTCCCTTTCCCATTATGCCACTTGCCAACTGTGTCCAGCCAGATGAAAGAACTCAGTCATTCACAAAAGTGTAGATGTGTTCTCGTAAAAGGAGATGCTGCAGTAATACAGAGGTCTAAAGAATGCCTTGATTTAGAAAAGGTCATTACATTTAAGGAAAAAGTTGTTTTCCATGTGATAGAAATATAGTATATTTCCATGTCTTTCAGACTAGTCTTCTTGCTTTTTCAATGAAATGAAAACAATTTTAATTTGGTTTTTAGTTTGATTTGGAAAATATAAGTATTAGTTATTTTAATTATTTAGTAATTTTTATTTTCTATTTTTCTAGACTTTTATTGTGCTTGGAGTAAAGAACAATCATTAAGTTAAAACAAAAGGGATAAACACAAAACAGATCGGAATTTGTATGATAGGAGTTTTT
Source organism: Mesoplodon mirus (assembly GCF_964341445.2). Lineage (NCBI taxonomy): Eukaryota > Metazoa > Chordata > Mammalia > Artiodactyla > Ziphiidae > Mesoplodon > Mesoplodon mirus. The sequence goes on along the minus strand of NC_138986.1, from coordinate 27,741,226 downwards.
TTTTTTTAAAACAATCTTATTGAGGCATAATTGACACACAATTGACTGCACATATTTGGTGTACAACTTGATAAGTTTGATACTCTTGTGAAACCATCACCACATTCAAGATAATGAACATATCTATCATCCCCCAATTTTTTCCTGTGCCTTTGTAGTCCCTCCCTCTACCCCTCTCTCCATTCTGAAACAACCACTTATCTGCTTTTTATGTATGATAGGAGTTTTGAATGACATTCTAAATTTTTCTCTACAAATCCCTTTTAATTTTTTAAAAAAATTATTAATCATTTAAAAATAATCCAATGGCTAATAATAAAGTAATTGAAAAATACTATCTTCTTTTTCATTAATATGTTGCCCCTGAGTGTCTCTGTGAGTGCATGAGAGAGACAGAGGGCAAACCCTTCTCAAACCTGAAGACAAATGTATATAAAACCTATATACTGCTGTGGCCTCTCCCGCCGCGGAGCACAGGCTCCAGATGCGCAGGCCCAGCGGCCATGGCTCACGGGCCCAGCCGCTCCGCGGCATGTGGGATCCTCCTGGACCGGGGCACAAACCCGTGTCCCCTGCATTGGCAGGCGGACTCTCAACCACTGTGCCACCAGGGAAGCCCTATAAAAATTTTTAATGGTATTTGTGTCAAAAGCAGTCAGTTGGAGAATATAGCCTACTTAAAATATGTCTCCTTTAACGTAAATCTTTTTAAAAATAGGTCAGATACATTTATTGAATTAATTGGCAACAATATGTAATTTCTAAAAATTTAGTTTGTGTATTTTATGTGGAGAGGGAAGGGAAAGCAAGAAGAAAAAAATGAGAATCAAACTTTTTTCAAGGAACACTGGCCTTGTAACCTAAATCCCTGCGTTCAAGTTCCAGATGCTAGCCTTACTAAGTGTAATACTTTGGGCAAGTTATTTAGCATTTTTGACTTTTTAAGACTCTTAAATGTGAACTTGAAATGAGGTGCCTTTATGTTCTAAAATTTCTAAGATTTACTCACTACACACGCAGATGGATTAGCTTTCATATGTAATTAGTCGCTTAGTTCAGGGCACAAATGTCAAGTCACTTCTTTCTCAGAACATTCCTATTAGGAGAGGATTCATTATGCCCACTTTAATGGCAAGGAAATTGAGGTTTACAGAAGTTAAAACTAATAGAGTTGAAATTCAACCCTAGCTTTTTTAATGACAGTTTTTTATTGTTTTTATATGTTTCAAATGCACTGTGTTTAAATCCATCTTTGATCATTCTAAGCATGAGTTAGAAAAAGTATTTTTAAATTATTATACAAAACATAAAAATATCTATTTCAAAATGTTAAAGCAATCTACGCAATATATTTATTTATATGAGGTTCCAGTGTATAGAGGAAACATTATTTCATTTTAAGTTCATTCGCAGTGGGTGAATCTGACACTTTAAACTTCAGAAGTTTTGTTCTGAAAGGCAGTGTAACCGTAATGATGAACAGTGCAGAATCTGGCACCATTCACTGTGGTTCACTTATTAGCTCTGGGATCCTAAGCCAGTTAATCTCTCTGGCCTGCACTGTACTTATTTATAAGATGAAGGTGTTTAAAATATCTGCCTCATAAGGTTGTTGAGAAGATCAAATGAGTTTTGTTTGTAAAATGCTTAGAACGGTGCATGAAAGGTAGTAAGCATCATGTGTGTATCAACTGGTATTATTTCCTTACAGTTATAAAAATTATTTCATGGAGTTGTAACTATTTTGGGCATAGTCCTGTTGGATGTTTTAAACATTTAAGAGAAATATAGTTTTTTATTTTATTTTTAAACTATAGCACACATACAGAGAAATACCCAACATATAAGCATACAGAATGGTTCACTAATTTTAAGTGAACCAATGTATAACAATTACCCAAGCCAAGAAATAGAACATTATTACATTATTGCCACCTCAGAAATCCCATCAAGCCTCCTCCATTCTTTCATTCACCATTATACAGTGAGACTTACTAGGTTGTTGCATATGGCTCTAATTTAATTTCATTATTGCATAGTGTCTAATTATTTGAATATGCAACAATTTATTCACCCATTCTACTGTGGAAAAACATTTCAGTTGTATCTAGTTGTTAATATTATGAATAATACTGGCCTGAGCATTCTTTTGATACACCTGTACATGTATTTCTGCTGAGCATACACCTAGGAATTAGTTGCTGGGCCACAGAGAATGTTTATGTTCTACCTCAGTAGAAAATTCAAAACTGCTCAAGGTGGTTAAAATAATTTACACTCCCACCAACAATGTATGTATGATAATTCCCTTCCTCACTAACCTTATTTACATATTAGCATTTAGGAGGTGTGTAGTGGTAGCTTATGGTGGTTTTAATTTGCATTTTCCTGATTATTGACAAATTTGAGCACTTTTGCACATATATATTGGCCATGTAAATATCCTCTTTGTGAAGTGTCTAAACAAGTCATTTATATATTAATTTATAGGAATTTTTGATATATTTTGATATCTTTGATTGCTCTATATTTTATCTCCCATTCGTAAAATCTCCTGTTCTCTTCTTCAAGATTATTTTGTTCATTCTTCATTCTCTACATTGCCATATAAATTTTAGAATTAACTTAAGATTCTTACCTAAAAATGAAATTTGGGTTATTGATCAATTTGGGAAGATTTGACATCTTTCCTGGGTCTTTCAATTCATGAACATAGTATATCCCTCCATTTATTTAGGTCTTTGTTAATTTCTCTCAGTAATATCTTCTAGCTTGCTTTGTGGTCATTTTACACATTCCTTGCTAGATGTATTACTAAACACTTAGTATTTTGATGTTATTCTAAATATTATCTCTTCAATTTCAATTTTTACTTTTTGTTACTAATATATAGAAAAGCAGTTAATTGTTGGTATGTCAATTTGTTATCAGCAGCCTTACTAAACTCACTTGGGAATTCTCATATTTTATCTGTAGATTCTTTTGATATTCTGTGTAGGCAGTCATGCTATCCAAGAATAATGGTAGGCATATATATTCTTTTTTAATACTGATAGTTTTGTCTTATTGTACTGGCTAGGAGTTTCAGTAAATTGTTGAAGAGGTAACAGTGGGTAATGTATTATTTTCAATCGTAGAAGGAAAGCTTTCAACATTCTGTCATTCAGTATTATATTCTCTATAATATTGAGAAGTTTTCTTCTATTTCTAGTTTGCTAAGAGTTATCATGAATAAATATTTGATTTATCAAATGTTCTTTCTGATATCTACCATGTGATTTTTCTCTGTTTTTCTGTTGTGGTGGTGACTGATTTTACAATGTCAAATCAAACTTGAAGTCCTGGAGTAATCCCAATTTGGTCATGATGTGTTATGCTTTTTTTTTTAATCCATTATTACCTTGTTTCTGGATTGCTAATAATTTTTAGGATTTTGCAACTATGTTCATAAAAAAGATTAGCCTAAAATTATTCTTTCTGGTAACAAGCAGGTTCCATTGACCTCATAAAAATAGTTAGAAAATATTACCCTTTAAAAATTTGGAGGGAGATTTATATAGATTCATGTTATTTCTTCCTTAAATATTTGTTAGAAATTGTAAACAAATCCATCTGGTCCTGGAATATTTTGTGGGCAAGATTTTAATTACAGTTTTAATTTCACTAATTTTTATGGGTTATTCAGGTTTTCTACTTTTATTTTCAGTTTTGGTAAGTTGTGTATTTCTAGGTCAACTATCTTATCAAAATTTTGTAATTAGCATGAAGTTGTTCATAACTCCCTGCTTTAATATTAGTCTAACTTTTTATTTTTACTATTAGTTTACTGTGCCATTTCTGTTATTGTTTTTCTCCAATAGTTTTGATAGGATTATCAACTTTATTAGATATTTCAAGTAAACAACTTTTGACTTTTTAAATCCTCTTTATTTATGTGTATTTTTTGTCTATACTTATTCATTTTAGTCTTTTATTATTTCTTTTTTCTTCTTTTCTGAGCTTGTAGCTACAGTGCTCTATACAAGTCAATTAGAAAATTATTAATTGAATAATTCAAATCTAATAGTTGGTTCTCAGGAAGCAAAAAAAATCAATACATATCACAATGGTCTATGGCCTTCCAAAGAGGGCCATATGTATATAATCTGTACATAAACAGATATACAGTATATAGGGTATTAAACTATTTTGGAAGGAAGTGATTAGGAGAAACAAATCTGAAAAGTCTGCTTAACGAAATGGGATGATAATGGAAAAAAGGTTGACAAATACTTAGTTAGATACAAATTTAGAACTGTTATATCATCCTGTTGAATTGAAACTTTTCTCATAATAAAATATCCCTTTTTTTCTCTATTAATGATTTTGCCTTCAAGTCTACTTTGTCTAATACTAAAATCTGTACCACTAGCTTTGTGTTAGTTAGTGTCTGTGTGACTTATCTCTCATTCTCTTAGTCTCTAATTTTCTATATGTTTATGGTTTAGATGTCTCTCTTTACAAGCATCAGATAAGTAAATATTGTTTTATCATTCAGTCTGATATTTGTCTTGTCAGTGGAGTATTTAGTCTTTTAACATTTAATGTCATAATGATATATTTGAGTTTAAATATGCTGATTTACTGTGCTATTGGATTGGCCTAAACGTTTGTTCAGGATTTTCTGTAACATCTTACAAAAAACCTGGATGAAATTTTTGGTCAACCCAATATTTGCCCTTCCTGTTCTATATTTCTTTTTATCTCTTTGCTTGCTGTCTTTGGATTGAGTATATTTATAATTACATTGCACCTTTCCTATTAGCTTGTTATTTTTACATTCTTTTACATTGTTTTACTGGTTACTATTGAGGTTACAGGATTCATCTTTGACCTAATGAAAGTACAATGCAAATTAGTACCTTTATCAGTTTGTGGGAAATTTGAAAACCTTAGATGAATACCTTAACTACTTTTGTGCCTCTTCAGAATTATACTCTATTTTTAGGTATTTAATTTTATGTAATTTAAGCTCCACAGTGATTATTGTTATTATGGTCTCATACAGTCATGTATACTCTTCTTCCTTCCTGCATCTCTGAGATTACATGTAGGATTTCCTTTAGTATAATGATAATTTGGTTCAGTTTTTTTTTTTTCTATCTGAAATGTATTTACCTTTTTTTTTATTACATGCACTTTTCCTGGGAAGAAAATTCTAGATTGGTAATTTTCTTTCCCCACTTTATAACATTATTACATTGTCTTATAACTCACTGTTTTTGTTAATGTCAGAAAATACTCTTTTAAAAGCAGTCTGTCCTTTTTTATGACTGTTTGTAATTCTTTCTTTATATCTTTGATTTCCAGTATTTTTACCATGATTGCTTAGGTGTGGTTTTCATTGTATTTATTATTATATATATACATATATATATATATTTTAGGTATTATTTTATTTTATTTTTTAACATCTTTATTGGAGTATAATTGCTTTACATTGTTGAGTTAGTTTCTGCTGTATAACAAAGTGAACCAGCTATATATATATACATATATCACCATATCGCCTCCCTCTTGCATCTCTCTCTGACCCTCCCTATCGCACCCCTCTAGGTGGTCACAAAGTACCGAGCTGACCTCCCAGTGCTATGCAGCTGCTTCCCACTAGCTATCTATTTTACATTTGGTAGTGTATATATGTCGGTGCTACTCTCTCACTTCGTCCCAGCTTACCCTTCCCCCTCCCCGTGTCCTCAAGTCTATTCTCTACATCTCCATCTTTATTCCTGTCCTGCCGCTAGGTTCATCAGAACTTTTTTTTTTTTTAGATTCCATATATATGTGTTAGCATATGGTATTTGTTTTCCTCTTTCTAACTTACTTCACTCTGTATGACAGACTCTAAGTCCATCCACCTCACTACAAATAACTCAAATTCGTTTCTTTTTATGGCTGAGTAATATTCCGTTGTATATATGTGCCACATCTTCTTTATCCATTCATCTCTCAATGGACACTTAGGTTGCTTCCATGTCCTCGCTGTTGTAAATAGAGCTGCAGTGTACATTGTGATACGTGACTCTTTTTGAATTATGGTTTTCTCAGGGTATATGCCCAGTAGTGGGATTGCTGGGTCATATGGTAGTTTTATTTTTAGTTTCTTAAGGAACCTCCATACTGTTCTCCATAGTGGCTGTGTCAATTTACATTCCCACCAGCAGTGCAAGAGTGTTCCCTTTTCTCCACACCCTCTCCAGCATTTATTGTTTGTAGTTTTTTTGATCATGGCCATTCTGACCGGTGTGAGGTGATACCTCACTGTAGTTTTAATTTGCATTTCTCTAATGATTAGTGATGTTGAGCATCCTTTCATGTGTTTGTTGGCAATCTGTATATCTTCTTTGGAGAAATGTCTATTTAGGTCTCTGTATTATTATATTTTTTTATTATATTATATATTCTTATTATGATGGTGATGGTAATTTTCAGTTCTAGAATCTGGGGTTTTTTTGGTAGTTTCTAGATCTCTGGCAAAATTCTCAATCTTGTCTATCATATCCTTGTATATATTATATGTATTATTTTATTTTTTCTTTTTTTTTTTTTTTTTTTGCGGTATGCGGGCCTCTCACTGTTGTGGCCTCTCCCGTTGCGGAGCACAGGCTCCGGACGCGCAGGCCCAGCGGCCATGGCTCACGGGCCCAGCCGCTCCGCGGCATATGGGATCCTCCCAGACCGGGGCACGAACCCGCATCCCCTGCATCGGCAGGCGGACTCTCAACCACTGCGCCACCAGGGAGGCCCTATATGTATTATTTTAAAGTCTTTGTTTTATTTATATCTTTTAAGTGTCTGTTTCTATTGTCTGCTAGTGCTCCTGGTTGGTTCAAATTTCTTTCCTTTCTTATGCTTGGTTATTTTTGATGGGGCACTGGACATTATAAATAAAAAATATGGAGATAAATTGAGGCCTAGTGTTATATTATCTTTCTCCAGATAGGATTTACATTTGTTTCTGCCAAGTAACTGGTAGCACTAATAGTCCTGATTGTCTTAATAGTCCTGATTTTGTGTTGAATGAATGTGTATGACATGCTTAAAACAGTGGTTGGCACATACTAAGTACTGTGCAACTATCTCTTTTTTCCTTTCATTCCTTCCTTTAAAGGATGTGGAAAGAGAGAATGAGAAGAAAGAATTAAGGATAACATACATGGCATTAAAAAACTCCAGTATGCACCAGAAGTAAATTCTTATTTTTTTTGTTTTATTGTCTTTTTCTTATATCTGAAATAAATTTAAAAATGAGAAGTTGTATTCATCAAAATCATGAACTAAGTAGATAAAGATAAGTATGTGTTTACCTCCCATATTTCACTATGGGCGTTATACCCATTACGTAAATTTTAAAACAAAAAGAATTATGATTGCATCAGTATAATTACCTTATTTTATAATTATTATTTGCCAGTAGTACTTTGAGACACGTTATCATTTTGGAGATTGCTCATATCCTAAAGAGATCTTGGGTCAAATAACTATTTGTTAATGGACAGTTTTTCATCTGCACCTCACATTTCCAATCAAGGATACCTACCAAAATGTATCATTTAAGTCTTGATTTATGGCTTTTTTGCATGGAAGCTTATGTTATCTTATATAGTAGCTGATATAAATTAGGTACGATGAGCTATTAGCAACTTTCTTCATTATCCAAATTGTTTCACAGTTTATAGTTCCATGCAAGCAAAATCTAATGTCTCTGAAGGAGACATTATGTGTTAGTCCACATGTGTTGTAAACACTCAAAAAATTTTATTTTCAGTACACTAGCTATGTCCTGTGGAATGAGTAAATTATTAGTTAAATAGTTGCAAGAAAAATACTCTACCCAGCATTAAACTTAGCTACCCTAGAGTCAAATTCTCGTCTAGTTATGTAAAACCAGGTTTTTGGTGTTCTGTATTTATCTCTTGCCTCTGGCAGTTTGCTGGCTTTTCTTGGACATTTGTGTTTTCCTAGTACTACTTTATGCAGGTTTTCCAGTGCTGGGTTATCTTTGGAGCACAGGTGAACTTGAAGTTACAGCTAATAAATGCAAAATATGCTATGTCCTTAACCTAGAGTCCAATCATAAATTATTTACAAGCAATTTAAAAATAGTTCAAAAAAATATATTTTTAGAGAAAAAAACAGTAAACAGTTAAGAAAAATATGCTTGAAATATCCTGCTTTTTTGATTTTCTTTTTAAACAGGTGTGTTTCTAGTTTTCATGTCATTTTTTTCTTTTTAAAATAGAAATGTAAAGAAATGGAATTTAAAAAGAATCAATGTTTAGCCTACTATATGTATGCTAAAGCATATTAAATTAAAAACATATTAATAAGTGGTATGTTTTCATAAAATATGCTGTTTTGAATTGATAATATCACACATTACAGGTAACAGAAAAGAAGGAGAATTGACTTAATATTTAAGCCAAAAGACTAAGTTTTATGTGTTACTCCATGAATTTTTAAACTGAGAAGACATTTACATTATAGAGTAACAACAAGGAGTTATTACAAACTGTTGAGTAACTAAATAGCAGTTTTGCACAGTTTTTTTTTTTTTTTTTTTTTTTTTGCGGTATGCGGGCCTCTCACTGTTGTGGCCTCCCCCGTTGCGGAGCACAGGCTCCGGATGCGCAGGCCCAGCGGCCATGGCTCACGGGCCCAGCCGCTCCGCGGCATATGGGATCCTCCCAGACCGGGGCACGAACCCGTATCCCCTGCATCGGCAGGCGGACTCTCAACCACTGCGCCACCAGGGAGGCCCTTTTGCACAGTTTTTAATTGCAAATTCTTGTGAAAAGGTACATGAGTAATTTATTCTGTTTCTAACACAGATATTTAGCTTCTTCCTTAAAGAAATCAAAAAGGAATTCATAAATATTTTTTAAGCTAATTTAATGTGTTGAATTTAAATTTTTAAAAAATGTATAAACCTGGTACTTTTGACCTGCATTTAAGTTATTCATGCAATCTTGAGCATGCAAGATGACTTCAATTATTTTCTAGCTGTGAAACAGTCCTAAAATTATGTCACTATTTCCAAACCAGAATCTGATATCATAGCTTTTTTTTTTTTTTTAAATTATAGTTTCAGGCTAGGAGAAGTTTTCCTGTATGGCTGAGATGAGTTTCATGTTCCACATAGTGAGGGTTCTCTGCATCCTTGCCCTTGTCCTGAGCCAGTGTTCTACTGCTTGATGCCAGGATGGTCATACCCATCTTTTGCCTCTGGTCAAACTACTGGTTAAATATTTTGACTATCATTCCTTTTAGTGCCTATATTTTATCAAGAAGCAGACTTGACAAATCAGCATGTGGAAACGATTTAAGAATAATATTGGTTGAGGGGCTTGCATGAACACCCAGAGCTGTAATATGGTGGGTCTCCTCTGACTTTCCCATCATGCACAGGCAACATCAGAACTGGGCCCAATATTCGATCCAAGTGAATTCTTACACATGCTTAACTGAAATTGAATTTTAGGCCAAATATTTTACATTTTCTCTTGTTTAGTTTGGCCTAGATGCCTTAAGTATGCTGGCTCAATTTTTTTTTTCTATGAGAGCCTCAGATAATCATATGATACAAGTTTATGTACATATGTGTGTGTCCAGGTGAATATATATAGGTAGACAGGTATAGATATATAAATATAGATACAGATATAGCTAGAAATATCTATATATGTGTGTATATACATGTACACATATGAAAGTATATAACCCGATGATGATTGGCACATAATATTAGTACTTTATTAAGATAATCTAGAATTACAAGTAATTGTGTTAGGTCTTAGAAGTGGGATAGGTATAGACTTCTTTTAATTGATGTGAAAATAGGATGTGCACATATGACAAACTATTAATCAGCCCAAAACTTTAGTATATTATATTCATGAGCACTAAGGTCTTGGGAAAAATTCTAATTTCTGCTCGTCTCTAAATATCCTCATAAAATCTTCAATACATAGGTATAATTGTCCCCTTTTAATGTGCAAACTGTGACTCCCATTGATTAAATAATTAGCCTAAGGTCACTGCTTTTAAATCACAGAGTCCGGATTCATTTATTCAACCAACAAGTATCTGGGGACCTAATGTGGTACAGGGACTGGGGATATAAAAGTAAAAAAAGACAGAGTCCCTGTCTCCATGGAACTTGCATTCTAGTGAGAGAAGCCTGACAGTTAACACGTAAACAAGTAGATGAGACAGATCATTTCAGATATTGCTAAATGCTGTGAAGAAAATAAAGCAAGGTAGTGTGATGGCTAGTTGCTGGCAGTAGAGATGTGGGTGTGCAACTGGGAGGTTGGTGGAGTCTTGTCTGTGTCTGAAATAATTAAATGTATGCAGCCATGCAAAGACCTGGAAGAATAGTGATCCAGGTGGAGGAAAGAGCAAGAGCAAAGCCCTAAAAAGAAAACAAATTTCATTGTTTGAAAGACAGAAAGGCCAGGGCTGCTGGAGCAAATTGAGATGCTAGGATGGAAGGAGATATGTGAGCCTAAGAAGGCAGGGCCCAGACCGTGTGCACCTTCACCAGGCATGGTCTGAATTCTACTCTTCTCACAGGGAATGGGAAGCCACTGAAACCAAGGTGACAGGGAAGAGATTCAACTGATTTGTGCTTTAAAGTGATGACTCTGGCTCCCGTGCAGAGAATGGATTGTGCAGGCTGGGGTATAGAAGCCGTCATGGGCAGCTGTCGGTTATTGCAGGAGAGGAGAGGTGAAGGCAGCCTGGATTGAGGCGGAGACAGTTGAGTGATGGTTAGTGTTCAGATTTGAGTATCTGACAGTATAATGGGTAGGAATGGATGGTGGATTGGCTGTAAAGGAAGGACAGCATTACACAGTGCTTATGATCCCAGATTCTGGAGCCAAGCTCCCTGGCTTTGTATTCTGGCTCAGCCTCCTACCAGCTTTGTAACCTTGGACAAGTAACCTTGTTTAAATAACCTATTCTCCAACTTGTAAAATTGGAGGAAGAAGCTAACCATGCCTACCTTATAGGATTGCTATACAGATTGAGTGTGTGTCTGCGTGTGCATCTCTGTGTGTGTGCACTTAGGACTTGGTTCAGTAGTCAGTGCTATTGTGTCCATGTCAATTAAATAAAGAACAATTGATGAATTCTAGATTTTTGGCTTACATCACTGCAGGTACCATTGACGAGATGGGGAAGGTTGAGGGACGATGAGGTTGGAGAAGGGAGATGCAGGAAGAAAGTAGGAGTCCTGTTTGGGACGCATTAAGTTTGAGGTGCAGTGTTCAGGGGAGAGATCAGAACTGTACTTAGATCTATCAATACATTTGCTATTTAAAGCCTTGGCACTGAATGAGATCACCTAGGAAGACAATGTAAATAAATAGGAAGAGGATGGAGGACTGAGCCTTCCATCAGTGTCAAAAGGTGGGGAGAGGGGGAGGAGCCAGGAAATGATTCAAATGCATACGCATCTGGGTTTTACATGGTGCTGCCTATATTATTGGAGCCTTGCCAGAGCTCGTGCTTCAGAAGACTCTGTAGACATGAAAGCCTCTTTATAAATTCCTAGTATGAAGGGGCTGAGGCTTCCAGCTTGGACCCCGACGACAGGAATTTTCCATACATACTTGAGAGTAGCACAAAGAAACTGTGGTATAAATATGCCGCTCCATGTTTACTCTTAGATGTTTTTAAGTACAATCATAGTTATACGTGGCCCCTACTGAGAGCTCAGCTGCTTTAAACTGTGCCATTATTATATATTTTCCTTCACATGAAAGTATGGCACCTCCAATTTACAAAGACACAATTTACAAAGACTTGTTTTGATACAAAAGTCTAGAACTGGCAAAGAATCATTCCCTAGACACTATATTATATTATTGATTTCCAGTCAGCCCACCAAAGCCTATGTAACCCACAAGGATGTGAAATTCAAGTGCAAAGAATACGTAGACCCTAAAGAACACAAGAAACAACATTTATGGAAGTATTTGCTTTGGTTTCTTAAGATACCAGGCATACATTGTTCTTCTCCTCCAAGTAAGTATAGAGAGTTGCCCATTGGGTGGAGATGTCAGGGGGCAGAGAACGGCGCTCCCATGACCACGGTCACTTACATAAAAGATAGTCAGTGATTGTAAAAAACACAGGTATATGAATTGAGGAGAAGAATCCAGGGGAAAGACAGGAAACTCAAAATCTAGTCTTGGCTTTGACATTCACCCAAGTTGTGACCCCAAGGAAGTCACTAAGTGTTCTGTGGCTCGGTTTCCATTTGTTTTATATTGGCTATAATAATCCCTCAAAGTGTTATTTTAAAAATAGATTTATTATATGTATATGTATTGATTATCTGTATGTATTATATATATATGTATATATAAACATATGTTGAGATACATATATATGTAAAATATGTATTTGTGTGTGACTGTGAATGGTAGAAAAATCTAAGTATTAATTACTGTTTATCATTATTGTTATCTCATAGCCTCATACCATCTCTTTGGTTTTTATTTTAATTCATGACATTTAGGAAAATATGAATGGCTGTATTTTAATAATGTGGAACAATAATAACAGAAATGAAATTTGAAACAGCTAATTCCAACAATACAGAATAAGTTCTATTCATAATAACATTTTTTTAAACATCTTTATTGGAGTATAATTGCTTTACAATGGTGTGTTAGTTTCTGCTGTATAACAAAGTGAATCAGGTATACATATACATACATCCCATACCTCCTAGGTCACCTCATTAGCTCTTCCAGTTTTTCCTAACAGATGGCTCAGTGAGTTGTCAAAAATGATCTAATTCCAGCTTTCTTAAGGGCTTGAGTGCTTGCAGAGAAGAGTTCAGTTGCCTTAGCAAGTTTTGTCTTATGTAAATATAATCAGTAGCATCCTTATAATTTACCTCAGGAAAGCAATCTAGAATTTCATTACAAATCATTATTTAGCATTTTAGTGCTGCTCTGTGTGCTCAGCCAGGGAGAATTACTGTTTAAGATTTCATAATTTTATCAATGACTTTCCAACAATGACACTACTTGAACTTTTCTCATTCAGTATCGTCCACATCACACTAACTCTGCTGTTGTCTTTCTAAGGATACTTTCGATTTCATTTAAGATAGTGTCAGACATCAAGGACAGGTGTTCATAGAGTATTTAAAAATGGTTAGAAATCAGATGCTTCCTTTTTATTCTGTCTAATTAATGCCCTTTGCTTCAAGACAACACAAGGAAGGAAACGCAACTTTGCAGTCTCCGTACTTAAACAAGTCTCACAGAGCAAATTCATTCTATGTTTGAAGTGGGTCTGTTAGATAAAGACTACCAAGAACTGTGTGAACTTGTTAATTGAAATCTACCACAGTAGTTTCACCTGGAATCTCACTTTTCTGCCCACTTACTCGACTTTTTGGTTAGTTCATACATAATAAATTGTACTCAGTGTGCATGTGAACTTTGGAAAACATATCCTGAGTTAACACCACCATTTACATATCACTGTAGAGTGAATGTGCAATATTTCCCATTTCTTCATATCCAGATCTTTCTCTTAAATTGTTTTTGAAAGCCTCACAATCAGCAGATTACAATTATCTTGGACTAATGAGGATTTTTCTCAGTTTATATTTTATTCTATGAATAAAAAGGGTTCTGTGTAACAGAACCATTTTTGTGTCTTGGTGTATTGTCTAATGCATTAGTATTTTGATCATCTGATTTAAATTAATTTTCTGTCATTCTTCCTGTATTAATGAATAAATTTTACAAGCATGATCACTCTGATAACAGTTCATGTACACAATCACTCCCTACAATAAAGGTATCAGATTATTGTCCTTACACCGAAGATGGAAGGACAGAGCAGAGAGCAAAACTAATCCAGTGATCTAGCAACAAGTGGCAACTATTGTTTCATTTCCTTCCCCCTTCTCTACCACAAGCTTCTAAATTTCCCGGTCAGAAAACACATCTGAATTCCTGAACCATCAGCAAACACAAAATGACATGATAGATGAAAATATCTCAGAATGGGGGTAAAGATATTTTCCCTATACTTTCAAGTGACCCTTAGTTTCTAGGTTTTTTGGAGTCAACATTTGAGTCCATGAATATTCTTAAAAATTTTTTCACTGAAATAATACAGTATCCTGTGAATATTTTGATTATGGAGTTTTTTTGCCTAAAGTGTTTTTAAAGGATTCTTAAATGTTCTTTTATTGCAATCTTTAATATAGTATGATATAGTTCCGGAAATTTCACTAATTCTGGAGAAGAACAGGTGCTTTAAAACAATAACAAAATTTATTGAATATATGAACTAGGCGTATATGATTTATTTTGGTGGGCATTACTTTCATTTTGTTGTGATTGTAGAAGCAATATAAACATGTAATTGGAAAAATATGAAAATGTAAATATTGGTAATCATTGTTAATACTTCATAGACTTAGATATTTTTCTTTTATTAAAAAAGCTTACATTTTTAATTACAAATATTACAAATGTACAGAAAAGTATAGAAAATGATGTGACAGACATCTGTATATGCACCACCTAGATAGCTATAAAATCATTTATTTAACAAACATTTATTGAAAACTGCTAAACTAGACTGTTCTAGGCACCTGTAGACTCAGCAGTGAGCAAAAGAGATAATGGGGGAACACAGACAATAAGTAAAATGCATGTGTAAAAGATGATAGCTAGTGAAAATTGCTGTACAAAAAAGGAGAGCAGGGAAGATGGTTAGGGGGTATTGGGGAGCTGGGCATGAAATTTTAAACAGGGTGCTTGAGAAATCCCACTAAGTGACTTTAGAGAAGACATGGGAAAGTGTTGGGAGAGTGAACCATGCAGATACCTGGGGAAAGAAAGTTCTAGACAGAGGGCACAGCAAGGCCAATGCCCGGAGATGGGTGTGTGGCTGATGTGTGGAACTTCTCCTTTATCTCTTTTATTCTGCCTCATTAATTTCTGTCTTTAATCCAGTGGTTTTCTTTCTTCTACTGACTTTTGGTTTACTCTATTGCTCAGTTTTAATCTTTCTTCCTTTCTAATTCATACATTTCAAACTATAAATTTCCCTCTAAGTATATTTTTAGCTGGACATTGTAATCTTTGAAATATGATATATTCATTGTGGTTTCTTTCTAAATATTTTGTAAATTCCATGATTTTTATTCTATTCAATAATGATTTAGAAGTGGTTATTTTAAATTTCTAACTGTGGCGAGTGAAAAGGAGATTGCTGTCCTTTATTGTTGATTTCTAAAATTGATGCACTGTGTTTAGGGAATGCTGCTTATGTAAAATGATTCTTAGATTTTTTTTTTATTTTTAGAGAGTTTTGAGACTTCCTTTGTAGCTTAAGTTGCTAAGTTTTGTGAAAAAAATCAATATGAGAAAGAAAAGAATATATTTCCTATAATTGTTGGAACAGTGTTTATATAAAAGTCGTCAGCTCGAGCCTGTTAACTGTGTTGTCAAAATGGTCTATTCCCTTGACTAGTTTTCTGACTCTGAATCAATGATGGCAGTAAGCATGCTAATATCTCCTGCTGTAATTGTGGATTTGTGAATTTCTCCTTGTATTTCTGTCAGTTTTTGCCTTGTGCACTTCGAGCTTTGCCTGGTAAGTGAATGAATGTTCAGAATGATTATCTTCCTGGTAATCGTTATTCTTATTTCTGCTATGAAGTCTATCCCATCTAGTATTAAAATAGTAATAATATTTTGAAAATATTCTAATATTAAAAGCTGCTATTCCAGTTCTTTTGGGTTAGTATTTCCCTGACATATCTTTTTTTAATCCTCTTGCTTTCAACATTTCTGTGAGTGCATATTTTTGGTGTGTCTTTTTAGATAACATATAGCTGAATTTTATTTTTTTATTTAAAAATAAAAAATATTTAATTTTTTAAATTTTAGTTATTTTTTAACTAATTTAATTTAATTTAATTTTTAATGTATAATTTTAATATACATTAAAATTTATTTATTCAATTTTAATTTGGTTTTCTATTCATCACATCTTTACTCTTTTTCTGCTTTCTACTGGATGGATTTGAGGATTTTTTAAAAATTGTGATATAGTTGACTTACAATGTTGTGTTAGCTTCAGGTGTACAACAAAATGATTGTTATATATATATTTTTTCAGAATATTTTTCATTATAGGTTATTACAAGATATTGAATATAGCTCCCTGTGCTATACAGTAAATCCTTGTTGCTTACCTATTTTATGTATAGTAGTTTGTATCTGTTAATTCCATACTCCTAATTTATCCCACCCCGCCCCCTGGATTTGAGTTTGTTAATTCATTTTCTCTCCACTAATTTGGAGATTAGACATTTCATTTTTTTATGGTTTCAGTGATTACCCTTAAATGTTTAACATTCACAATAGAGTTAAAATATAAGTAAATTTATATATATTCACTATTTACATCACACCCCAGAATAATATAAGGAACTTACTTAAATCATCTTAGATTATGTCCACACACACCCCAACTATGTTATTTTATCTGTATTTGAGTTCTACCTCATTTTTAAACCCTGAGCTATCATCTTTTAAAATTTTTATAGTGAAGGCTTATTTAAATTTACCTATGGTTTCCAACATTGCTCAGTATTGTTTCCTACATCTCATTCTTTCTTTTTAGGTTCACATTCTTTCTTTGAGGTTCCGAAAGTGGTAAATACTTTCAATGTTTAGACTGCCAGTATTCTTTTTAATCCTCACTCTTGAATGATGATTTAACAGGATGTAGAATTCTCCAAGTATGAGTCATTTTCTCTCAACACTTTGAGGGTAATATTCCCTTGCATTCTAGTCTCTATTGTTGCTGATAAATTTTTTCTGTGAGTCTAATTGTTGTTTCTTTGTAGTGCACTGTCTTTTCTGGTTGCTTTTAAGGTTTTTCCCTCTTTGTCTGTTCAGGCCCTCTGCAAAGCACATTCCAAGACAGAAATACAAAGGATTTCTTGGGGAAAATGGATAAAGGGCCAAGGGAGCAGGAGTAGACGGTGAGAGCCTTCAAACCACAATACAGATCTGACTCTGCAAAAGGCGTCTGGTGTAGGAAGAGACTTAGCCTGCAGGGCAGCTCTGAGATCCTTGGCCAGGCTCGTGGGGATCTTCTAAGTTGGAAGAGTTTGGCATGGACCAGAAGGGTTCGGCTATGGTACCCCCATCATGCCCCACATTGGCTGGGAGCCATCTGGAGAGAGTGGCCTCCGTGAGACAACTGTTGTAGAGCCTGAAGGTGGAGCCACTGGAGGCTGTCAGCTGACTGCCCTGCTGGTGGCAGGTCCTCTCTTGGGATGAGAGCTGAGGGTTGCCGCCCTCTGTCTTTCACATTCTGCAGGCTCACTAAAACATCTAGATTTATTTATCTTGCTTTATACTCTCTTATTTCTCCTGTCCTATGTTTCACGTATGTCATCAAATATGGTACAATTTTAGCCACATTTTCTTTGAAAATTGTATCTACTACCCTTTCTCAGTTTCTTGAATGTCTGTTACAGATAATATGTGCTGCATTCCCATTCCATTATCCATTTTTCTCAAACACTCCTTCATATTTACCATATCTTTATTTCACTAGACTTTATTGTGAAAATTTTCCTTAAATTTCTCTTCCAGTTCCATAATCTTTTGAGCTAGGTCTAAAAGGCTTCTGATCCACATTTGAGTTTTCTCTTCAATTATCTTATTTCTCATGTCTTATTTTGAAAATTTACCCATTCTTATGTCAGTGTTCCTGATCCTTCCCTATAATTTTGATCCTTTCATTAACCTCCAATAATGTTTAGCCTACTTGTTTTATGGATTCCTTCAAAACGTTCCAGTTCTCCTGTCTGCTGACTCTTTCTTGATGAATTTTCTTTCCTTTTTATTGTATTTTTCATTTCTTAGCTTATATTCAGCAGAGAGTTACTTTTGTCATATCTTATGTGTTTTGTGTTTTCTTCCAAACAGTGTCCTAGGAGCTTTGCCATTCTAGAACCAGTCCGCACATTCATTGTTTACACTTTACGATCCTATACCATTCAAATGCCAGGCTCAGGTCTTGGTTTTCCATTTCTTGTGTGAGTTTTTCTATATTCCCTTTATAACAGAAAGAGCAACTGGCTTGTCATTTCCCTGGAATGATGAGCCAAGACCTTTATTTCTCCTTTCCCCGAGGGACAGCCCAGCGTCATGCTACTATAAGCCTCGGTTCCAGTTTTCTTCTGAATAGATACTAAAACCACAGTCCTATACCCTAGATCTTATAAGTCATTAACATCTTTCTTAGTTTTGGTTCCCTCACAAGCAGGTCCTGAGACAAGGACTCAAGGGCATATAGACCCTTTGGGGGGTACACAGAACCCCAGTAAGACAGAGGGAAAGTGAGTGGAAGAAAGGTGAAGGAAACCAGTAGGCTGTGTCTACCAGCTATGTCAGTGGACAATTAAAATGTTAAACTCTGGGAAATGGTTCAAAACACATGCCCACAATTAACCCACCACAAAGGGTGAGGGAGCTGCTATATTTATTTATCATATCTGAGGAATCACTGGGTGAGGGTTACTAGGGCTGGGGGAGAAGGAGATATCTTTGACATTTCCAAAATGCCATGTGCATTTAATCAGAGCAGCTTCCAGAGTTCTAGGGAAAGAAAGCCCGAAGTCAGAGATGTGGATCCTGGCCATTGAAAAGCAGCAGGAGCACCCTAAGGGGCCCAAGGGATGTGGCCTGGGAGCTCACAGCATCTGCTACAGCATCCCGCTGGTTGCCACAGTTCCCTCTTCACTCTGGTTCTTAGAGACTTTCATTTATTTATTTGTTTGTTTGTTTATTGACTGATTGATTGATGGCTGGCTGGCTGGCTGCATTGGGTCTCCGTTGCTGCGCACGGGCTTCCTCTACTTGTGGTGAGTGGGGGGCTACTCTTCATTGTGGTGTGCGGGCTTCTCATTGCGATGGCTTCTTTTGTTGTGGAGCATGGGCTCTAGGCACGTGGACTCAGTAGTTGTGACTCGCGGGCTCTAGAGCTCAGGCTCAGTAGTTGTGGCGCACAGGCTTAGTTGTTCCATGGCATGTGGGATCTTCCCGGACCAGGGCTCGAACCCATTTCCCCTGCATTGGCAGGCGGATTCTTACCCACTGCACCACCAGGGAAGTCCTGGGACTTTCTTTTCTTTTATGTTTCACAAGATATTTACAACTTTTGTTACATATTTAATCAAACTTTTATTTTTATATGTGTTTATAGTTGGAAAGAGGTCTGTCTAGGTCAGATTTCATGTTGCTGAAACAAATATTCTAAGATACTTAACTGTACACTTTAATTTTATAAAATAAGGTCATACTAAATATGCCATCATAACTTGCTCTTATACTTAAAACAACTTTGACACTTTTTCCATAACCAGACATATAGGTAGGTCTACTCATTCTTTTAAATTTATTTCTCCAAATTCTCACAGTTAGATAATTTTTTACAGATGTCACTATTACAAAGTATGCAGTAAACATTATTTCACCTATATTCTTACATATTTATTGATAGTATATCTCTGGAATAAATTCCTAGTACTGGAATTTATGAGTCAAACTTTTAGCACAGTTAAATTTTAAAAGATATTACCAAATCCACCTCAATTTTTTTAACCATTTTTATTCTCACCCATAGCAAATGAAGGTTTTTCCCTTATCTTTACCAAAAATGTGTAATATCAATCATTTGACTGTTTGATGATCTTAAGAGTGAAAGTAATAGGTTACTTAATTTGTTTTAATTTAATTGTTAGTGAAGACAAATAATTTTATATGCTTCTGTTCATTGGTATTCACTTGTATGACTTGTGCTCATATTTTTATAGGTCTTCTCATTTTTAAATTTGATTCATAAGAGCTTTTTTATATTATGAATACTACCCCTTTGTTATATATCTCAAATATATTTTTTGAAGTTTATATTTCATTTGTGAATTTGTTTATTGTGTTTTATTACCCATGTAAAATTTTATGTAACCAATTTCATCCATTTTTGATTTTGTGGTTTCTCATTTTCATATCATGTTTTTAAAAAACCCTTTTATAATTATTAATTATAAAAAGAATGTAAGCAGTTATTGAATACTCACTATGAACTGTATATGCCGTGGCATGAAGGAAAAGGACAAAGATGAATGAGAAGCCTTTTATTGCTTCAAAAAGTATCATATTAAATATAAAATATTTTGTTCTGTAGAAGGAATGAAGTAAATAGACCTTTTCCCCTCTACAAACAAACAAGGGAACAGATAACAATTCTCCAAACTTGTGTATCTTTTTTTAAGGAAAATCGTAAACCAGTCAAAATATCAACACTTACAGTAAATAATAATATTTAGAAGTCATCAGCAAGAAAACCCAGGCCTAGAACTCAAGGTCTGTTTACATACTGATACTCTAAGACTGTCAAACAGTGCCACTTCTTTATGAGCTGAGGTAAATCCTGAAAGACCTACAAAAAGAGGAGTTTTTTCAAAATGCATTTTTTGTATGTTTAACCAAGACTTATCTCAGTAGCATTTTTATACACCTACTGTAATGACCAGATTTCACTAAATGTTGATGAAAGGGAATACTGTTTAAGACACAATCCCTTCCCTTAAGGAAATATATAACAGGGAAGGCAAAATATCCATAAATGAAACAAAGAATAATTTGAAGACAAATAGTGTGGGACAGACCCTGTGTATATACACATACTGACAGCTAAGGAAAACAGTACTCAGTGGCCCTGTAGCGATCGACAGTATACTAGTTCAGTGCAGAGAATCCTTTAGTTGTAATCTTGTAGACCATATTGACATTTGCTGACATAAAGAACTTTTGGACAGTGGGAAAGATATAAATATAAATAAGTTTTTATATGTATAAAATTATGTAAAAATATAAATATCTACAAAAAATTAAAGAAATAAGGACAAGGACAACCCCAAAATCTTGATTTTTTATGTTAATGTAGTAGAGCAGAACAGTGAGTAAGCCATGAAGGCAGATGCCCTAGAAAAATCACTTATCTTCGTTTTTGTATACGTAGTAAAACTCCATCCCACAAATCACATACTGACGTTGCTGACACTCACCCCTCCTACACTTGCCCAGCCTGACCCTCTTTGGCTTGAGTTGCCTGTCAACATAAGGGGATTCAGAGGGAAGATCAAAAGGAGAAAGCAGTGGACTACAGATAATCCACCAAACCGAAAATCTAATTGGGGAAGTCTCTGCTCTGGGCCACATACTTTGGAAGCAGAAATGTTGGTGTATAACTGAGGGACTCATGAGTTTATTCATCTAATAATCACTTACCAAATGCATACTGCAAGCAGCATATATTTAGATGGGTGGGATCAAGAGTCACTTTTTAACCAGTTAAGAAGTGATTTGTCAGGCAAGAGTAGGATAAATTGGAATGGTAAATTGGATGTGTGCATCTAAGGAAAACACCACAGACATAGTCTGATGGGGGGGAAGAGGTTTCAGATTGACAGTGGGAAAACTGAAAGTAAAACAGTGTTGAAAGCAATGCTTGGAAGCTCCATCATGAATATGAAGAAGTGTATTTTTATTTTTCTGTCCTGGAGCTTAAGAAGAAGAGAATTTGGAGCTGATCTTCCACTGGCCCTGAAGTTGAGGAAGGCAGAGGGAGTTAACGCCAAGTTTCCGACATAAAAGAAATCCTTCAGCAAAGGGGATTTCAAAGAACTTAGCTGAATAATTTCCATTTGGGGCTGGTAAAGAGAGGGAGAGTTGCATTCAGTGGGTGAAACAAGCAGGAAGAAGGGAGTTGTCTGGATATTTTCTTTGCAATCTAGATAATACTAGAGCTCAGCAAATGAATAAACAAAATTATAAGTTTGCTAATAGTTCCAATCTCAGAGATGCTGAAGAGGATTTTTTTTCTTTTCCAAGCAAGAGTCATCTCAGGGTAAATCTCAGACCAGGTTTGGTGTTTGCACACTTTCCTCAATGTATTTCAGAGCCTGGGAGATACAGAGGCCCCACAGAGAGGTTGTGCATCATTTGCTTTCATGACATTTCAGTTTTGAAACATGCAAGTGGCATGTGCTGTTTTATCATGTTACATGGGAGGGGGGCATATCTTTGAGAGAGTTTGTGTTAGAAACACAATATATAAAAAAAAAAAATAGTAAGTCCAGTGCTGGAGTCTGCATGCTAATATCCAGGTCCTGCAATATGTTTTTAATAACAAATACCTACTGGAGGGACCTGTAAATATAGAGCGGCCATTGGCCTAAAGACCAAAGGGGCTATACACTAATAAAGCCAAAGTTTAATGTAAATAAAGCAACGTGCTGACCCCAGGACCCAATTTGTTAGCAAGTCGCTAGCATCTCTGGACTTTCCCCTTCTCTTTCTCTATGCTATATGGGATTTTACTTTAGAGGGACTCAAAATATTCTAGAAGAATGCAGTTGAAATAATTGTATTGTGTAATTGAAGTAATTACACAATTATTTCATGACACATTGTTTAAAAACGTTTGAAAAATTTTCTAAAACAAAATTGAGAAAAACTTGTTTACCTTAACCTCCTCTATCCTCCCACTTGCTTTAATTTGTGGAACAGGGTTAGAATAAGCGTACAGTTGACCCTCTGTAACCGCGGGTTCCACATTGCCAGATTCAGCCAACTGTGGATCAAAAATATTCCAAAAAAAAAAAAAAAATCAGAAAGTTCCAAAAAAGCAAAACCTTAATTTACCTCTAATAACTATTTACATAGCATTTTCATTGTATTCGGTGTTATAAGTAATCTAGAGATGATTTAAAGTTTAGGGGAGGATGTTCATAGGTTATATGCAAATACTATGCCATTGTATACAAGGGACTTGAGAATTCATGGATTTTGGTATCGATGGAGGGTCCTGGAACCAATCCCCCACAGATAACGAGGGATGGCTGTACTCTTTATTATGTAGAGCTAAAATTCTTTTACTATATTTTTAATAATATGCTTTGGAACCATTCCTTAAGTCAGATTGAAATTTGCAAGTGATTAGATTTGGGATGGAAAGTAAGGCCAGCAGGAGCAGCTGGCCTGATTCATCTAGAGGAATCTCTCAAAGCCCGTTAAGTGTAAGATTTGCAGTTAATTCTCCTATTGGATATCCACAGCACACCAAGTTCTTGTTTGTTAGCATGCAGTGTGACCACCTCGGAACAAAGACTTTTGTTAAATTGTCTCCTGTTTCCCTGAGTTCCTCATAGTGCTGACTAAAATGTTCTATGTAATTCATGTTAAAAAAAAAGTCTTCAACTGAGAAAAGGTTGTTTTCAACTTTCTTTCCCTCTGTGTTTCTCCTGCTTCCTGCCCATTTTTTGTTTGTTTCCCTTCAATATCAAATCAGATGTCACTGTTTCTTTCAGTTTGAACATTCTCAATTTCTCCCTTGCCATTCATCAGTTTTTCTGCCACTTTCCCTTAAGAATTTCCCCAATTTAAACCTTATTCAATAATAAACATACTTCACAGACTGAACAGATGGATTACAGGACTTTTTCCCTTGAGATTTCCATGTATAGCAATTTTCACTTCTCAAGCAAAATAATGGTGATGATGATAAAGTATTCAACCCTTGCAGAGTGTCTACGCAGGTTTTTTAAGCAGTTTTTGCCCTGTGTGTGCCATGCAACTTCAGAAGGCAAGATCTTTACCATCCTTGATTTGTAATTTTTATTTTGTTACCTAGATCTATTTTATAATGAGAATGAAGATTATCACTTTTCCCTATGAGAAACTTCCAGTGACCAGTGGGGACCCCGGTATTTCACTAGATGGCCAGTAGTTTGACCTTTCCAGTTATTATGAAGTATCTGTTAGACTGAGCTGAAATCCATGTCTGTGTTTCTCTATTACTACAACAGAGAACAAATGTCCTCTCCCTTTCATAAGGCAGAGGTTGAAACTGGAAGACACACCTCCCACTCTTCAGACTAAGCATCCTCAATGACTCCAGGCTAAGGGATCTCAAATGCCAAAGGATCCAGGTCCTTCATGTTCATGGTTTCCTTTTACTGATACACTGAAATTTGTCAAGTTTCCTATTTCAATCTTGTCTTTGATCTGGGGGAATGGATTGGTCATACACAACTTATGACCGCCATTAAAATATATATGTGTATCCTAAAAGTGGGACATTCTTCCCAAAGACCTGTTAAACACATAGCCCAAGAACATGGGTCAGTGTCAGCTAAAGAAGCTGCTGCATCAGTTGGACATACACTAGGTGTCCTAACACCTCTGTTGAAGGTGGTGACATTAAGCCCTCAATGGGAGACCCTGAAGGCTGCCCAGCCCACATAGGCTTATGTTTTCTATTGATCAAATGATTCAGCAAAGCTAAGTGAGACAGAGCATCTCTTGATGTCTAATCTTTTTTTTTTTTTTAATAAACGTCTTTATTTATTTATTTATTTATTTTTGCGGTACGCGGGCCTCTCACTGCTGTGGCCTCGCCCGTTGCGGAGCACAGGCTCCAGACGCACAGGCTCAGTGGCCATGGCTCACGGGCTCAGCTGCTCCATGGCATGTGGGATCCTCCCAGAGCGGGGCACGAACCTGTGTCCCCTGCATCGGCAGGCGGACTCTCAACCACTGCACCACCAGGGAAGCCCGATGTCTAATCTTTATTAATAAGCTATATCAATTCTCCTGGGCCATCAAGTTATTAGAAAGTAAAATAAATTTCTCTGAAAAGTGCTTTCTAATTGTGTCTGAAAAATCTGATGATGTTTATTGCTTGAAATATGGGCCTGGAATAGACAATGCTTTAGTCAACGGGGCAATTATAGTGAAGAAGCTTTGTCAATGAGATTAAGGAGAAACCTGCTTTATTCAAAGAACTTTCATCAGGTACTCACATGGGCCAGCCACTGAGCTAAGCTGTGTTCTCAGCCCTTAGTGCAGACTCTTGTAGGGATTTAAATATGGGTCAAAGTAAACACGGAAAATTCACATAGTCCCAGGTCACAAAATGTCCTCCACTGAGACCTACAGCATTTGTTTCAGGGCCTCCCTGGCAGTGCTGAGCCCATACAATCTGGGGCCCTGCACTATGATATACTCAGGTCACCAGTGAAGGGAGTTGGTTTATCATCAGATTCTGCCCAGCCTCACCAAGTTGAATGGACATGACTAAATCTGCATGATTGACTTCTATATCAGCAAAGTCTTTCAGGTTTCAGCTTTGCTTTGTATTCGTTAGGAAGAACTCATGTAATACACAGAATATGACTATATTTTGTAAATGTTTTATGTAAAATAATCTCTGAATCTTAGTATATATAGATAAATTCTTGCCCATTCTGAATCTTAGCAGCTCACATCCCACACATTCATGGAATTTGGGTGCCAATACTGTCCATGTGGAATAAATACAGAAAAACCTCTCTATATTTTATAGATTCACAGTAGCCTCATATTTCCCTTAGACAATAGAGGTGATTTACACTAGATAAATTGGATCCACCTAGTAACCACTTAGTATGTATTGATTTTTCCTAATTTTTCTGATTCTACAACACAGAAATGCTTCCCGAGATCCCTAGGCCTTCCACACTCAAACTGGACCCTTTTTGTACCCTTCCTTAATCATGGCTCTTGGGTTTCATGCCAGAATATGTACTCTGGTCCCAGTGCTTCCTTAAGGTCACTGGCATCCTACACACCAAATCCCAGAGCCCTTTTTGGGTTTTATTCTCTTTTAGTAACTGTAGCATTTCATATTGTTGGCAACTGGCAATATTTCTGGAACCCTCCCTTCCCTTGTTCGTGGGGACATTCTCTATTTCTGATCTTACTGATTAGTCAACAGGTATTTACTGAACACTAAAGTCCTACTTGTGTATATCTTTCCTATTGTCTTCTCCATAGTTCTTCATCATCCCTGAACTCGTATCCATTGTTTGTTTTTCATGCTCTTCCTCTGAGCTGTTTTCCTAAGAGTCAAATTAGTAAAATTATAGAAACTTTGAGTGAGAAGGAACAGTAGTACCAGTTAACCCAAGTAGCATTCTACCGATGAGGAGATTACACCCAGTCAGTTAGGTGTCTTCCCTAAGATCTTGCAGCTGGTCAGTGGCGGAGCCCACATCAACTTACGTAAAAGCCAGAGAGTTTACACGCTGTCTCTTCAACTTGTGCAGAACCTCATTCAGGATCTTCTAAAGCCCAGACCCAACTCTCCTCTTGATTTTCTTGTTCTGTCACCACATTTCTATTCTTCTCAATTTCAGAGCCTAGATTTTAGTCACATTCAATTTCTTGCTTCCCCCCTAATCTTGGAGCCAAATATTTACAATGTCCGGTAGAGCCTTTCTTCAAGATGCCTTGAGAATCTGTTTTTTTTTTTTTTTTTTTTTTTAATTCACTGCCACCACCTTGGCCTAGAGCTGCATCTTGATGAACCTGTACGTGTAACGGTAAACACCTTTTCAATGATCTTCCAAGCTTTGGTCTCTCCATTATCAGCCCATTCTATACTTCAGTATTTGAAATATCACTTTTCCTATATCAGCCTGTCAGAAAACCAGTGTTTATCTCCATTTATAAACAGTTGTCTTTAAATGTTTATAAACATTCAGGAAAATAAAAGACAGCCCTTTGGAGAGGCAACATCTGTGACAAATAGACCTCTATGCAAGAGTAACAATATTTTAAGGGATATTTCCTTCCTTTTCCTTCTTTGCTTCCTTTCTATCTTCTTTCCCTAGTCAAATATTTGCATGTGTTTGCTGAGTATTTGTACTGTACAAGGCCGTGTGTTAAGGACTATATATATAAAACAATGTCTCACTTTTGAGTATCTTATAATTTCTCTGCAGATTAATTGCATAGACCTAAGAGAAAAGAATTTTTCCCTAAACTCTGATCCTACCAGGAAAAGTAAGAGAACATGAAAGGATCTGTTTAGTATATATTAAATATACGCTGAGGTGTTGGTATATATTTAAATGTTCGTACTATATTCTGCTTTCAAAATTGTTGAGCAAAAGCTTCTACTTAGTAATTAACCTGTATTTATGAAGAATATTTTAATTAAGGGCTTTCTTTTCTTGAAAACGCTTGATTGGTTATGTTAATCTATATCCTCTCAATCATCCACATTTGGGAAAAGTGTAGTTAGTTGCTCTAAAAAGCATAAGTTATGGCAGTTTCTTGTTGTAGCCAAGTCTAAACCTATAAACTAAAAAATCTCACATAGTCCTCTCTCAATGGATTCTCATTGTTTTTAGCACCAAATTCAGTCTTTCAGCCTGTTTCAATTTCTCCATAATCTGGTCACAACCTATCTTTTGACAGTTTATCTCCCACCACTCTCTAATGCTTTATTCCACTACGCTTATGATTTCCCTGGATATATCTTTTTGTTTACTTACATCATTTCTTCTTTTGGAATGTCCTCTCTTAATTCTCTCCACTATAGTACGACTGACCTTATTTAATTCTTACTATATGTCAACTACTGCATTGAGTGCTTTCACCTGTATTGTCTCATGTAATTGTTATGGTAGCCTATGATCCCAAAGAACCTCATTATAAAGATTAAAAATATTAAGGCTTAGGGAGACTAAGTAATCTGCCCAAGGTCACACAATTAGTAAATGACAAAACAAAATGAATCAATTCTGTCTAACTGCAAAGTCTAGGTGTCTAACCATTATGTTCTGCTGCTTCCAAGGACTTACAGCTCCGGGTAATTATCTTTGTACCTCAGAAAAATCATCCAACATCTCTGAGCCCCAGTAAACCCTTAAAATAGGTTCTTGATATTTCATTTATGGTTATTACAGGTATAAAACAAATGTCACTATCCTGGGTTATTTAGAAACATAGATCAAAGAAGTAAAACTAGTGTCAACAGTGAAGTATGGTAGTTTTGTTTTTGTTTTTCTGTGTTTGTAACTCTATTTCCATCTATGTAAATCTGGGTACCCAGAAGATAAAAGTGATTGATATGATCTACCCCAAAGAATATACACTTAAGGAAAACCAACACAGATGCTATAAATATATCTAAAGTTTGTGATTTCTGAAAGTTAGAATTGAACTCTAAAATATCCAGCCCAGAAGCTTTTTCCAATTATTTATCCCTCTTGGTTAGAGAAAATATTTCTGAGAATAGTCTTGGTACTCTTGAAGAGAACTTAAAAGCATTAATTCACTTATAACTTCATTTAGGTGAAAAATATTCGTTGTCACCTATTTTGAGCTAGCTTTTCTGCTAGGCTCAGGAGACATAGTGGTGAAAAGACAGAGTTCTTGTTGTCATGGAGTTGAAGATCTGAGGAATAAGCATTAGATCAATAATCACACAAATAGCTATTTGCTTACAACTGGGCTAAGTGTTTTAAAGAGACGTGTATGTTATAACTGGAGTGTTTAAGTGGGGGAATAAATAATGGGTAAATCAAGAAGTTTTTCTTGATGAGGAGACATTTAAGCAAGGAGGGATGCAAGAGATGTGTAGGAGCTGATCAGCTGAAGCAAGTTGGGGAGAAACATGGCTGACAAAGGGAATAGTACATACCCAATTTCATAAGAGAAGAGAAGGACTTCCGAAGAAAGAAGGGAGAGGGTTCTCAAGTGGCTGTAGACAAGACTTGAGTGCTAACCTTCTAGGTTATGTTTTCCAGATTTTAGTCTAAGAGAAATGGGAGGCAGTTAAAGGATTTTAAGAATATGTGTAAAAGGAGGCAACATGATCATATTTTAAAATGTATATATCTTTCTCTGACTGGTGTGTAGAGAATGAATTTGTAGGGAGCTTCTTGCAGTCCACCCTGGAAAGGATGGCTGTACTAGGGTGGGGGGAAAGGAGATGGAAAGTAATTGACAGATTGATGCATACCTTGAAGATAGAATTAGCAGGAATTGGTGAATGTTGAATGTGGAATGTGACAAAGAAAAGGTATCAAGTATGACTCCCAGGTTTCTGGCCAGAGCAGCTGAGCATATGGTATCATTTACTTTGATGGAAAGACTGGAGGAGGATAAGAAGGTGGAAGCATAAAGAAAGGGAGGGAGGGGTAGGGAGAGGGAGGGAGAGAAGGAGGGAGGAAGGAGGGAAGGCAAGGCCAAAGGAAGGAAGGTAGGGGGACAAGGAGATCTTACAGGGAGGATTATTGTTCCATTTGGAGCATGTTTTGGAATGTAAGATCTCTATGAGCTATCCAAGTGAAGTATTCACAGAGGCAGTCAGCATACTGACTTTAAAGAGAAGACAACGTTACAGATATAAATTTGGAAATTAACATCATGACTATGTCATCTGAAGTAAAACAACATGAATGAGAAAACAAAGTTAGAGGTGAAGAGAATTTAAAAACTGAACCCTGAGAAACACAACTTTTTTTTAAGCATATTTATTGGAGTATGATTGCTTTACAATGGTGTGTTAGTTTCTACATTTCAAAAAAGTGAATCAGCTATACATATACCTTTATACCCATATCTACTTCCTCTTGCGTCTCCCTCCCACCCTCCCTAGCCCACCCCTCTAGGTGGTCACAAAGCACCAAGCTGATCTCCCTGTGCTGTGCGGCTGCTTCCCACTAGCTAGCTATTTTACATTTGGTAGTGTATATATGTCCATGCCACTCTCTCACTCCATCCCAGCTTACCCTTCCCACTCCCTGTGTCCTCAAGTCCATTCTCTATGTCTGCGTCTTTATTCATGTCCTGCCCCCAGTTTCTTCAGAACCATTTATTTTTAGAATCCATATATATGTGTTAGCATACAGTATTTGTTTTTCTCTCTGACTTACTTCACTCTGTATGATAGACTCTAGGTCCATCCACCTCACTACAAATGACTCAATTTCATTTCTTTTTATGGCTGAGTAATATTCCATTGTATGTATGTGCCACATCTTCTTTATCCATTCATCTGTCGATGGACACTTAGATTGCTTCCATGTCCTGCCTATTGTAAATAGTGCTGTAATGAACATTGTGGTACATGACTCTTTGAATTATGGTTTTCTCAGGGTATATGCCCAGTAGTGGGATTCCTGGGTCATATGGTAGTTCTATTTGTAGTTTTTTAAGGAACCTCCATACTGTTCTCCATAGTGGCTGCATCAGTTTACATTCCCACCAACAGTGCAAGGGGGTTCCCTTTTCTCTACACCCTCTCCAGCACTTATTATTTGTAGATTTTTTGATGATGGCTATTCTGACTGGTGTGAGGAGATACCCCATTGTAGTTTTGATTTGCATTTTTCTAATGATTAATGATGTTGAGCATCCTTTCATGTGTTTGTTGGCAATCTGTATATCTTCTTTGGAGAAATGTCTGTTTAGGTCTTCTGCCCATTTTTGGATTAGGTTGTTTGTTTTTTTGTTATTGAGCTATATGAGCTGCTTGTAAATTTTGGAGATTAATCCTTTGTCAGTTGCTTCATTTGCAAATATTTTCTCCCATTCTGAGGGTTGTCTATTCGTCTTGTTTATGGTTTCCTTTGCCGTGCAAAAGCGTTTAAGTTTCATTAGGTCCCATTTGTTTATTTTTGTTTTTATTTCCATTTCTCTAGGAGGTGGGTCTAAAAGGATCTTGCTGTGATTTATGTCATAGAGTGTTCTGCCTATGTTTTCCTGTAAGAGTTTTATAGTGTCTGGCCTATATTTAGGTCTTTAATCCATTTTGAGTTTATTCTTGTGTATGGTGTTTGGAAGTGTTCTAATTTCATTCTTTTGCATGTAGCTCTCCAGTTTTCCCGACACCACTTATTGAAGAGGTTGTCTTTTCTCCATTGTATATTCTTGCCTCCTTTATCAAAGATAAGGTGACCATATGTGTGTGGATTTATCTCTGGGCTTTCTATCCTGTTCCATTGATATATACTTCTGTTTTTGTTCCAGTACCATACTGTCTTGATTACTGTAGCTTTGTAGTATAGTTTGAAGTCAGGAAGCCTGATTCCTCCAGCTCCATTTTTCTTTCTCAAGATTGCTTTAGGTATTCGGGGTCTTTTGTGTTTCTGTACAAATTGTGAAATTTTTTGTTCTGGTTCTGTAAAAAATGTCATTGGTAGTTTGATAGGGATTGCACTGAATCTGTAGATTGCTTTGGGTAGTAGAGTCATTTTCACAATATGGGTTCTTCCAACCCAAGAACATGGTATATCTCCCCATCTGTTTGTATCATCTTTAATTTCTTTCATCAGTGTCTTATAGTTTTCTGCATACAGGCCTTTTGTCTCTTTAGGTAGGTTTATTCCTAGGTATTTTATTCTTTTTGTTGCATTGGTAAATGGGAGTGTTTTCTTGATTTCACTTTCAGAGTTTTCAGCATTAGTGTACAGGAATGCCAGAGATTTCTGTGCATTAATTTTGTATCCTGCTACTTTACCAAATTCATTGATTAGCTCTAGTAGTGTTCTGATAGCATCTTTAGGATTCTCTATGTATAGTATCATGTCATCTGCAAACAGTGACAGCTTTATTTCTTCTTTTCTGATTTGGATTCCTTTTATTTCCTTTTCTTCTCTGATTGCTGTGACTAAAACTTCCAAAACTATGTTGAATAATAGTGATGAGAGTGGGCAACCTTGTCTTGTTCCTGATCTTAGTGGAAATGGTTTCAGTTTTTCACCATTGACGATGATGTTGGCTGTGGGTTTGTCATATATGGCCTTTATTACGTTGAGGTAAGTTGTCTCTGTACCTACTTTCTTGAGGGTTTTTATCATAAATGGGTGTTGAATTTTGTTGAAAGCTTTTTCTGCATCTATTGAGATGATCATATGGTTTTTCTCCTTCAATTTGTTAATATGGTTTATCACGTTGATTGATTTGCATATATTGAAGAATCCTTGCATTCCTGGAATCAACCCCACTTGATCATGGTGTATGATCCTTTTAATGTGCTGTTGGATTCTGTTTGCTAGTATTTTGTTGAGGATTTTTACATCTATGTTCATCAGTGATATTGGCCTGTAGTTTTCTGTTTTAGTGACATCTTTGTCTGGTTTTAGTATCAGGGTGATGGTGGCCTTATAGAATGAGTTTGGGAGGTTCCTCCCTCTGCTATATTTTGGAAGAGTTTGAGAAGGATAGGTATTAGCTCTTCTCTAAATGTTTGATAGAATTCGCCTGTGAAGCCATCTGTTCCTGGGCTTTTGTTTGTTGGAAGATTTTTTATCACAGTCTCAATTTCAGTGCATGTTATTGGCCTGTTTGTATTTTCTATTTTTTCCTGGTTCAGTCTCGGAAGGTTGTGCTTTTCTAAGAATTTGTCCATTTCCTCCAGGTTGTCCAATTTATTGGCATATAGTTGCTTATAGTAATCTCTCATGATCCTTTGTATTTGTACAGTGTCAGTTGTTACTTTTCCTGTTTTCATTTCAAATTCTATTGATTTGAGTCTTCTCCTTTTTTTTTTGATGAGTCTGACTAATGGTTTATCCGTTTTGCTTATCTTCTCAAAGAACCAGCTTTTAGTTTTATTGATCTTTGCTATTTTGAGAAACACAACTTTTAAAAGTCAAGCGGAGGAAGAGGTGCGAACAGAGAAGAATGACCAGTGGCCAGAGAGAGAGGATGAGAAACATAAGCATATGGTTCCCCAGAAGACAAAGAGAGGGAACGTTTCAAGAAGCAGGAAATGAATGGGACTTCTGGTTAAAGTGACTTGAAGAGGTCGGTAAATTCTGTCTCCAAAATGCAAGATATTCAAATAGCCAACAGGCACATGAAAAGATGCTTAACATCATTAGTCATTAGAGAACTGAAAATTAAAATCACAGTGAGATACCATTACATACGCACTGGAAATGGCTAATTCCAGAAAATGTGACAATACCAAATGTGGGTGAAGGTATAGAGAAACTGGAAGTCTCATACCTTTCTGATGGGAATGTAAAATGGTACAAGCACTTTAGAAAACCAGTTTGACAGTTTCTTAAACAGATAAATCATGTTGCTTACCATATGACCCAGCAATTTCACTCCTTGTTATCCACACATGAAAAATTCACACAGATGTCCACACAAAGACTTGTACGTAAATGTTCATATAAGTTGTTGGCTATCCACAATAGCCAATAACTAGAAACAATGCAAATGTTTATTAACTGATGAATGGGTAAACAAAATATGGAATATCAATACAACAGAATACTATTCATCAATTGGATAACCTCCAAAACATTATGCTAAGTGATATAAACCAGACGGAAGACCACATATTGATTTTATTTATGGAAAATATCTTTTAAAAGGCAAGCATATAGTGACGGAGAGCAGATGAGTGATGAGTGACTGTGGAAGCTGGGGGTGGGGACTCACTGCAGTCTGGACAACAGGAAACTTAGGGGATGATAGAAGGTTTCTAAAACGATTGTGGAGATAGTCAAACAACTGGTTAAACTAACTATCATAGAACTTTAGACTTACAGTGGGTGAATTTTATGGTAAATAAATTATACCTCAGTAAAGCTTTAAAAAAGAAAGATGACTAACCTATACTGACTAGCCTACAGTGAGGGAGTCCCTATATCCCATGCCTTTCTTCTACCCCACTTAATTTTAGTATTTGTTTCTAATCTGCCTTTACTATGATAGCAACATATTCTACAATACTTGTTTTTGAGCTGAACTTGTTTGGAGCAGAACGAACTATCTGGAGTTTGCCTGAGAATATAAATGGAATCTCTTCACTCAACAGTCTCATCTTCCATGGGTCAAGCCAATTTGCAGATTCTCAAGAACATCTTTAAGTTCTCTTCAGGAAACTGGCTCATTCTAGAGACGTCCTGAGGTTTGGATAATATGATCCACCAACAGAGGCCCCAGGCGTACATCAGAGTGTAGGTCTAAATGCATTCAGGCTGTTGCTGAACCGGGAGGACCCTGGCTTGGCCCATCCCATCCAGCTTGCTCCAGCTGGGGGAATCTCACTTCTTTATCATACCAGCCTCATAGTGTGGATAGATCAGGGACAGGAGAGTACCAGTTATATTCCTTTTTTACTCTGTATTACACATGATTCATAAGAATTTACAAACTTGCTGTGATAAACCAATGACATTTTCAAAAAAGAACTTCTATTATCAGAGATTTCTGAAGAAGCATAATGTTGGGATGTGGTGAACTAGTCCAGAGTTTCCTGACAAAACTCTTTTTTGCTCTCTGATTTATTAACATAGTATGTTTGTTAGATTCTAGGCATTCCCTGTGGTGTTTAGAGCTGCACGTCTTCTGTGCATTCAAACTGGCCAAAGAAGCAGACCAGGGCACTGCTATTGATTTGTTTCACTCTGTTGAATGTAAATGATTCATGGTCAGCAGGATATGTCCTACTAGAGATAAAACAGAAGGAAGAAAATGTGCATAGCTTCAAAGGTGCAGCTTGATTCCACCGGTAACCCCGCATGGCAGTCAGTATACCTGGCATTTTAAAGTATGCATCATAAACTTTCCAAGGAATCAGCACTATCTTCTCTGAAATTGCTATAGATCGACAAAAATGAGTAGAAGGAGGAGAATGTGGAGAAGGATCAAATGAAGAAGCCTCCCCTTTTTTGTTGGTGTGAGCTAAGTTGCATTAAGTCCAGGAAAGCAAATATGCACTTTTTAAGGTCCATGGAGGAAAATGCAAATTGCTAACGTGAAAATGACTCTGGTAGCCTTAGTACTATGATATTTTGGGTGCCCCTGCTCTACTTGTGCTTCTCTACTCATGAGCAACCCGTCCTTCAGGAAACTACTAAAAGTTGAAGTGTTGATTCGCACATTATTGTTAAAAGTCAATAGTATAAAAGAAAGGCATATTTTCCTTTTCTGTAATCATAAGCCACATGCCAGAAAAGCTGTTTCACCTGCTCCCAGGATTCAGAGGATTTCTACTGCAAATAGGCCAGGGATGTATACCCTCTCACAGTACAATGTGCCTTGGCTTTACTGGGACACATTCCACAGGTAATGCTGCCTTTACAGGTACAATATATTTTCTCCCAGCCCAAGCCAAAGAGTGGAGACAGTCTTAATCTTTCTGATTAACTTAACTATAACATCGTGCTGAGTTAGGGAAAACTAGATTTCAAAGTGGAAGCAACAGTTATAAAGAATAATAAAAATGGTGGATGAAGAGAATCTGAAACAGTGAGGCTCATTAAAATGAAAATATTTGTGGAGATAAGTGCACATAAAGTCATAGTTCATTAGGACCAAAGGAAGAATGTATGTGCCAGACATTGAAATGGCCAGTTAGTTGTATCTTTTCTTACCATGGGTTAAGAATTCTATCTACACGTCTCAATAATGCTGGGAAAAACAAGGCAACTTTCTGAGCATTATAAAGTTATGAATGCATTGTAATGAAGTCAGCAAACCAAGACAAGCAATTCGAACGACTTCTAGACTAGGAGTTCTTAACCAGAGGTCCATGACAGAATCATCTGGAGAGAGCCTTTCAAAATGTTCAATCCAGGGTTCCACTGTCAGTCGTTTTCATTCACTTAGATCTGGAGTGAAACTCATGCATATGAATTTTGAAAAGTTTTCCCCAAGTGATTTTTATGATAACTCTAGTTAAGAAAAGAAAGCATTTTCTACCTTGTAGTTACATATCTGCCATCTTCACTAGATCACAAACTCCTTTGAAAGGAGCCTGCCATTTTTACCTTGTGTCTTTTTCTGTCATTAGCCCACCGAGACTATGAGCCTCAGAAAAGAAGACTGTGTGCTAGTTTTATTCATTACTGTAATTTCTCATGCTCTCCCCCACCCCCCAGATAGAAGAGCATGAGGTCTGTGGTTGGTGCCCAAGAAATTGAATTTTAAAAGTGAATACTAGGGGGAATTGACTGGTGGTCCAGTGGTTAGGACTTGCACTGTCACTGCTGAGAGCCCAGGTTCAATCCCTGGTTGGGGAACTAAAATCCCACATGCCATGGGGCCAAAAAAAAAAGTGAATACTAGACTTTAATTATCTATACAGACTTAATTTTTTCTTTTATCTTGTTATTATTATTACTCATTATATACTTAATGGGTCTCAAATGTTTATTGACTGAACATCCTGAGTTTTGAAAATTAGAAGTTTAAGGGGTTTTTGAGTGGTATTTGTAGAAATCAACCTTATTACTTTATATTCATCTTCTCTCTTTGGGCTATTGTAAAATACATCTTTGGTTTACCAGCCTTGGTGAGAATAACTCAATTGTACCTCCTTTCAGAAACTTGGGAATCAAACAACTAACCTGAAGCAACAAAACACGCAGATACAGTTGATGCTAGTACTTCTGGTACCTTCCTAAATAGCATTATTAATCAATCTTGCCTCCCAGGACTAGCGTACTGTTTTATTTTTATAACACATGCATCAAAAACTATTTGAACCATGACTTCTAAGATCCTGTAAACCTTCTTCTGTTATGAGGAGATACTTCTTATATGTTCTAATGAAGTACATGAAAGGAAATAAGAGCCGTTGTAGTCATTAAATAATTACTGCAATCAACACTGGCATAGTGTTGGGTAAGGTAACACAATAGCCCGTCTTTTCCATGTTATTTGAATACCATTCACTGGTAACTGAAAATAACCAGGAATGATAAAATTGATCAAATGTGGGTTGTTATTATAATCCATCATCCAAGCTCATATATATAGAAGAAATGAATTGAAATGCTCAGCTAGTTAACATCACAGAATTATAATAAGATATTGAGACTATTTCTCAATGTCTTTATTACAGATGCTTATGCTTTAGGTGCAGTGTATTTGCAGTCGACCAAGTAGAAGATGTATAAGTGAGAAGTGTGTTTTGTTTCCACCTTCACTATTGAACTTATGTGCCATAAAGTCTTTCCTATTCTCCCTCTACCTATGATCTTGCCTCTCTTTGAACCCACATACACTGATTCTGTAGCTCATTTATGCACTTACCTTGTTCTGTCTTCTTTTAGACTTTCTACCAAATTGCAAACACCTGTAGAAATAGGAGTCACTCTTATTCATCCTGGGTCTCCTGCTATGACAAGTGCATAGCAGGTACACAATTATAGAATCTTTGACTTGATAATCTGTTATCCAGAAATTAATGATGACAATATGTACTTAATCCCAAGAATAATTATACCATTGTCATTGAAGTAAAAAGAGAACATTTAACTTTGAATTTGGAAGCCTTTTAAAAATAGATGCTATAAGCTGATTTAAAGTGGTTCTTTTAAGCTGTCACCAAAGGCATTTATTATAGTTAAAAATCTGATCCATTTATATATTCATGCATAATTTATATCCCACCTACTTCCAGAAATTAATTGAAGGAGCCATTAAGATGATGCCAATTATGAAAACTACTGAAATACAGTAACAAAACCAATCGCAAAATAGTTTTATTCCCAAACTTACCTTGATATTGATATTTTTAAATGTTTAAATGTTTATAGGTCAAAACATTGACCATACCTATATGCATTATTTCTACATCAAATAGAGTTTGGGGAGGTATATTTGTTAAATATTGTAAGCTAGTTATTATGATTCTATTTTCAAATATAGCATTTTATATTATTTTTTTAATCCATACCATTAATTTACACTATTTTAAATGCTATGGACTGTAGAGTGAATTTAAATATATATTTTTATATATTTAAAACATATATATATTCAGGTGAAAAATACCTTGACTCCTGGCTTCAAATGAGTTTAAATATGGAGAATTCCAGTGGGTTGGGAAGTCAAACACTTTAAGGTCTCAGCAAAGCTACATAACAGCAATTATAACTTGCTCCCATTTTTCTTGAAAGGTGATTTAAGGTGAGGACTCCAAGGAAACAAGAGAATTCTATTCTAAGAAAGACATGAGGCAAATGGAGACACAGGGAGAGAGGAGACCCCCAACAAAAGCCTCCCATCTTCCCTCCATCCAAAGGGCACTTACCAAATTGCATGATTCCAGTGAGCTTTGCACAATTAACCTATCCAAAGGGTTTGTGTGGCAGACATTTAACTTTCCACCCAGCTATGTTGAAATGTACAGTACATATTGAACGTGTAGTTTAAATTGAAAATGAAACCTTTAGACACCTCAGTACAAGATGGATACTGCTAAATGTGGGAACATTTTTACCCAGGTGGGTTCAATCAAAATTTCTACACTATGAAATAAAATTCCAATCTAGCTTACAAAACTACAAATTGATTTTAGAGTTTTTTAAGGAAAATTTTCACAGAAAAAGAATTGTAGTTTGCCTTTAAATATTGGATCATTTGATTTAATGCCTTTTTATTTTAGATGAGATTACAATAAAAATTTATTAGTGAATTCTCATTAAAAATATGGTTAAGCAGTCAGATCAGATAAAGCAGACAAATCCTGTTTGTTCAATAAAGACAGTCATGTAATTTTTTAAAAATTAAGGAATTAGATGAACTTTTTTTGAGATTTAGTCTCTGAATTGACAATAACATGAAGGTTGGCCCTCAGCTTTTAGAAGGCCCACATGCAAGAAGAAAAAAACTTTATATCATCCAGAAAGAAACCAATAAATGATTGGAAATCTACTCATAATGATAATGAGCAGTAAAAGCTAAGGATTTCACGTCCAAAGTCAATGCTGTTTAATCAGGCCCTGGAAAACAAACTCAGGTTTACTTCTACCACACCAGATGAAGTGGCTACCAAACGTGAGGTGCCATGATAACTGGATCAGGGAGAGAAAGATCTGCCTTCGGACTAGAAAGAGACCCAGTGCCCCGTGACCTCTCTTTGATAGCTGCCAACATTGCCGGGCCCGTGGGTGATTCAGTTACACTAGTATGCCCATTCTTGACCCAGAAAGAAGTCCTTTATCCAATGTTCTTTAAGTTCAGTGCTGGCCTGCCAGTAAGAGTTTTAACAAATATCAGAATTAAATGTAGTTGTAAGTTTCTGCAGGGCTGCTGTGGGCAAGAACAGTTTGGGAATATTGGCTAAAAGGTACACTCATTGTAGCCTGGGAATGGAAATAAGGCCCCATGAAAACCCTTGAAGCATTAGGACCAGGCAGAGCTTTCTACCTGCAAATAAAATCTTCTGTTGCTTACTGAGAGAGCTTGCTAAGTCATTCGCTTTAGTGTTCTTGAAGGGGCCAAGAGAAGAAGGTAGAAAGCAAAAAGAATACAAGGGAGATTTTGGCAGAAAAAAAAACATAACCTTGTATTTCGTACTTCTCCTTCAACTGCTCTCTTCTACTAGCCCACGCTCCATCACCTTCCATATCTCTGCCCCAAGTGTTACTTCCTGTTCAGCTGTACCAGTCTTCTTACGTCCTGTGAAACAGACATCTTGAGAATGTCTCACCCTTTTCCACGCATCTTTCTCTGCTTCTGATATATTTCTTTGAAACTAGATTTAAAACTTAGTGCCACTTATGAGAAGTTTAACTGTTGAGCAAATAGAGGACAATATCTAGAGGTTGGACCTAGAATGTGTCAAGGGACATATATGTGAGCAAGTGGGCAGAGGACAGCTCCTTCTCCTTGCTTTGGTGAATTCATGATTGCGGAGGATTGGAGCCAGAGATAGAACTAACGTTTATGAGCCTTAGTTCACATGAACCTCTTCATACAGAATAGGTTGACTCAGTCCTTTGGGTCACTGTCAGAAACATCTTCCTTGGGATAGCTACTCTAAACCACTGCTCCCTAGAATTGACCCAACGAATGCCACTGTAAGCACCTTGTTAGGCCTTGTGACTTTAGCACTCACATTCACAGCCCAAATTCTTATTGTACCCCTGTTCCCATCTGGCCAAGTCAATCTTCTGCTTTAAAAACTTGCAGTTGTAATCATCGCTACCACTTATTGAGTATCGACTCTGTGTCTGGAATATGTTAGATGATTTACATGTATCTACTATAATGCTTGAAACATATCTACTAAGATCATTGCTACTTAAAGTATATATTGTTATCATCATTTTATAGTTGAAGAAAAGGAGGCATGCATGGAGTGATGAAAGAATTTGCCCAAGAGTGCAAACATGGTGATATAGCTGAGAATTAAGCCAAAATAAGTCTGGCTCCAAAGTCTAGGCTCACTGCTGTCAAGCTCATACCATTTAACAGTTCCTCAGCATGCTTCCCAAAGCCCCCCACAATTCTGCTGCTGCCTGCATTCCAGCACCATCTCCGGCCCTCCCTGCCTTTCACTTAATAGTTAAACACTTGTAGTCCACCAACTCCCTCCTCTTCAGCGTGTATTCATGCTCTTTCCTCTGCTTGAAATACTGTCACCAGTGTAGCTTAGCGCCCCTCACTTTTCTAGACATGGGTTCCCTCAAGAAGGACTTCCTGGTACCCCCCTTATATTACAGCAGCTGATGCACATCCCGTCCCAGAGCATTCGCAATAGTATCGTGTCACAGTGCCCCCTTTCAGGTGAGTTCCCACCTAGGCAATAAACCTCAGGAGGTAAGAAGGTATTTCTCACCTTCACGTTTGCAACCCAGCACAGAGCTTGGCACAGGCAGAGACTGCAAGTGCTCGTTGAATGCAGCTTATTTGAGGCTTTAAAAGGGTTTTCCCGTTGGTGTGTGTGTCTGTGTGTGTGTAAGAGAGAGAGAGACAGATACAGAGGACAAAAGTGTGTGCTTTAATCTTCCCAACTTGATTTCATGTCTTGTGAGAATAGAACAGTGTCTTCTACTTTTATATCGTTCTCTTTCAAAGCCCCTTGCCTGCTGAAGGCACCAGAATAAATGGCCCTATTTTCAAGTCAGCGTTGAATACACCCATGAGCGTGAACTCTACAGAAGAGAAAGGCAGTGGGGGGGCAGATGGCAACAGAGAAAAGTGCACATTTATTTAGTATTTGGATCTCACCAACTTGCTAAAGGATTTGAGATTCTAACACAATTAAACAATGTAAAGCTAGGCAATTAAGAATAAATATTGGACTGAGACAATATAAAGGGAAGAGTTCACTTGAAATGAACTACTTACTTCAATTTGGGCACTTGATTTAGTAATGCTTCCTAGCAACTAAAACAAAATCAGAAACCATTCAGTACCATGGCTTATCAGAATTCATTTGCCTACAAACAATAGGAAACCTGGCTCACAGTGGTTTAAACATATAAGAGTTTATTCCTCTCACAGAGGTCTGAAGTGGCTGCCAACCTTGATTCAATGGCTGAATTGTGCCGAGGCCAGCATCTCTGCAAGACTCTTGGTCTTTTCCTCAGGCTTCTCACCTATAATGGTTGCAGGATTGCTGCTGCTGTTCCAGACATCACATCCAGGTTTAAGGCATGAAGGAAGGGACACTTTAAAAACCATGTTTGCTGCTTATATCAGGAAAAGCAAAAGCCTTTACAGACTCCTTCCTACGTTTTATTGATTAGAACTATGGCAAACTGTCACTTCTAGCTGGAAGACAGTCTTAAAAGTATATGTCCTCCAAAAGTTTAGTTTGTTGTACACATGCAATTTATATTATGTTATAAACCAATGTTACCACAATGAAAAAAGTAAAATAATAAATTTTTTAAAAATTTTATTGGGGTATTGTTGCTTTACAATGTTGTGTTACTTTCTGCTGTACAGCAAAGTGAATCAGCTATACATATACATTTATCCCCTCCTTTTTGGATTTCCTTCCCATTTAGGTCACCACAGAGCACTGAGTAGAGTTCCCTGTGCTATACAGTAGGTTCTCATTAGTTATCT
This sequence comes from Mesoplodon mirus, assembly GCF_964341445.2. Classification (NCBI taxonomy): domain Eukaryota; kingdom Metazoa; phylum Chordata; class Mammalia; order Artiodactyla; family Ziphiidae; genus Mesoplodon; species Mesoplodon mirus. Next base: position 27,699,446 of record NC_138986.1, on the reverse strand, counting down.
ATTTTATACATAGTAGTGTATACATGTCAATCCCAATCTCCCAATTTATCCCACCCCTGTTTCCCCCCTTGGTGTCCATACGTTTGTTCTCTACATCCATGTCCCTATTTCTGCTTCACAAACCGGTTCATCTGTACCATTTTTCTAGATTCCAGATATATGCGTTAATATACGATATTTGTTTTTCTCTTTCTGACTTCACTCTGTATGACAGTCTCTAGGTCCATCCAACCTCTCTGCAAATGGCACAATTTCATTCCTTCTTATGGCTGAGTATTATTCCATTGTATATATGTACCACATCTTCTTTATCCATTCCTCTGTTGATGGACATTTACATTGCTTCCATGTCCTGCCTATTGTAAATAGTGCTGCAGTGAATATTGGAGTACATGTATCTTTTGGAGTTATGGTTTTCTCTGGGTATATGCCCAGTAGTGGGATTGCTGGGTCATATGGTAGTTCTATTAGTTTTTTAAGGAACTGCCATACTACTCTCCATAGTGGCTGTATCAATTTACATTCCCACCAACAGTGTAGGAGTGTTCCCTTTTCTCCACACCCTCTCCACATTTATTGTGTGTAGATTTTTTGAGGATGGCCATTCTGACCGGTGTGAGGTGATACCTCATTGTAGTTTTGATTTGCATTTCTCTAATAATTAGTGATGTTGAGCATCTTTTCATGTGCCTTTGGCCATCTGTAAGTCTTCTTTGGATAAATGTCTTTAGGTCTTCTGTGCATTTTTGGATTGGGTTGTTTGTTTCTTTAATTTTGAGCTGCATGAGCTATTTGTATATTTTGGATATTAATCTCTTGTCAGTTGCTTCATTTGCAAATATTTTCTCCCATTCTGAGGGTTTTCTTTTCATCTTGTTTATGGTTTCCTTTGCTGTGCAAAAGCTTTTAAGTTTAATTAGGTCCCTTTTGTTTATTTCTGTTTTTATTTTCATTATTCTAGGAGGTTGGTCAAAAAAAAAGCACAGAGATAAACCCATACACCTATGGTCACCTAATCCGTGACAAAGGAGGCAAGAATATACAATGGAGAAAAGACAGCCTCTTCAATAAGTGGTGCTGGGAAAACTGGACAGCTACATGTAAAAGAATGAAATTAAAACACTCCCTAATACCATACACAAAAATAAACTCAAAATGGATTAAAAACCTAAATGTAAGGCCGGACACTATAAAACTCTTAGAGGAAAACATAGGCAGAACACTCTTTGACAAAAATAATAAATTTTTTAGAGCACATCTGTCCTACTATGGCAGGACACATTGCTATCCAGGTCAAAACTGGCATTCGTTTTGCAAAGAAGAAAAAAACAGTATATATTGGATAGGAAACTGACACTCGTAGTTTGTAGTTTTCATTGTCTGCCAATAAATATATAAACTCCAGCAGAAATTTATCACACACTTCAATAATTATTTGATGCATTAATAAAAACATATTTGGTCCCCTAACTAAACTCTTCAGAAAAAACACAAACTTTGTTTTTCTGCTTATAAAAGTAACTGTGAAAATTTTGGAAAATAAAGTTATAAAACATAAGACAGTAAGGATCTATAATCATGCCCTCTGGTGATAGAGTATTTTATTTAAAATATTATTTTCCTGATCTTGAAGAAGGCAGTTATATATATTATTGTAGAATACTTAGAAATTACTCAGCACATAGCATATAATTATCTCCTACAGTTCTGCCATCCATAAAACATAGATAAATTTTAGTCATTTCGATGAGAGAGAAAGAATAACATTTTCACAAAATTGAGATCATACTTTAAAAAAAAAAAGGAAAAAAACTTAACCATTTATCTTGACTAGAAATTCCTACACAACATCATCTGTCATGGTTAGAAATTTGTGTACAAAATTTATTTAATCTCCTATTATTAGACATTAAGGTTGTTTATGTTCCATTATAAAGCACCCTAGGATTAATAATATTATAGTTACATTTGGGAGTAAATTATTATATTTCCTAGGGAAAAAATCCTAGAAGTAAAATTCTGATGACAAATGTTATAAACATTTTCAAGATTTTTGACACATGCTGCCAAATTATGCTTCAGAAGAGTTCTGCAATTTAGTAAATAAGAATCCCATTTTCCCTGCACCCTTGCCAACACCATATGTATAATCTACTTTGCACTTGAAATCTACCTTGCAATTGAATAAGTTAAAAACTAATAAATTTATAATTTTGCTTTTATTAGTTTTGCTTTTATATACATGATATACTTGTATGACTAAACATAGTCTAAAATGGCTTATTAAAATTATATGTGTTTTGGTCCATATTGCCTATTTATATCCTTCACCTATTTTCCACTGACATATTTATATTTTTTGTATTGATTTATAAAAGCTCTTTCTCTATTATGAATAGTAATTTTAATTATGAAATAAGAACAAGGATTTAGCTATTTGGTTTTGGACTCAATTTTGTTTATAGTAGTCTTTGATTCCTCCCTCTTTCATTTGCAACAAAGGCCTTTTGCAAACTTTTAAAGAAATATCCATGGGTAGTATATTTTCAAAGCCATTTCACATACCACAACATCCTTCTGTTGGTTTCACATATGTCCATGGATGACAACTCTCTACATCTATGATTCTTTATTAACCTTCATTTCATCTCAAAACTCTTGGTTATTTCCTTACATGACTTCTAGAATTTAATGTTGTATACAATTCTTTGTTAACAGCCTTTTAAACCTCCAATTCTAGCTGTTTTCTATTTGACTTCAAGAATTTGATGTTGTCCACAAGCAATCTAAAATTAGTCTAAGATTGTTCCTTTGTAACTAACTTTTCCCTCTTGTCTCCTGTTTTTCATTTAAAAAAACATTATCTTTTAATAAAAGAAAAACCTCTGGCCAGGTCATTTGTTAGCACTTCTCTTTCTTATTTTTTTAATATAACTTCTTAGGGCATAGCGAGCATGTTCAATCTGAGTCTATGTATCTTTTTAGCACAAAAAACATTTCTTTAGCTGTGGCTTCATTACTCCATATTTTATTTCTTCTTTAGGAGCATCAGTTGCTCTTTCAGGAACAACTTTAGGTTGGATTTTTACCATATTGTCATCCCTATCTATCATATTTGCCATCATTGTTTTCAGGTCTTTTTTTAAGCTACATTCTTAGTTTCCTGTTTATTCTATCTCTGATTCAATTTTCTACAGTATTAATTCTGATCTTTATTCTTCCCAATGAGAATTCAGATATTTCTATTGCACTTACAGCTTTCTTTCAATTCTACCCTATTTCACCCAGTTATCTTTAATTCAGCTTGTTGTCTTTGGTTTTCATCCTGATTTTCTTTTTTTTGCCTTTTCTGCATCCTTATGTCTTTCTGCTCCTATTTCACGAAAGGCATGCCTACTTGCTGCCTGTTTTAGGAGTCAAATTCTTAAATATTTTTTCTTAGTTGTGATAATAATTATTTTTCTTATGTATTTTTAGATAATTACCTTATTCTGTAATTTTTTTTCAAAATCCTCATATATAGAATAGCTTTGCCTACTCAGTTTTTCCAACTGATAGAATATTTGATTGAACTTGGACCTTCTCACATTTCAGTATTGATGATCGGTGGCAGATCCTCTTAGCTCCATTTCTAGTGTCTAGGTAATATTCAACTGGATTACTTCTGTTAGATTGATACAATATCTTCTATTCTCAATATCTGGCTCTTTGACACCATGAATCTGAATGCCCTTGGGCCTTCAAAAGCCTTGCTCAGCCGTTTTCCCCAAAGATTTTTGGATGCCACAGTCCATGTAGCACCAGTGGCTAGAGTGGGGAAAATTAGATGTTGAACCACCACTTACAGGAATGCTATGTATTTGACCATCACAGACATTTATCAAAGAAACTAAAGTGACAACCACTGCTAGGGTCTTCAAACCAGATGGCCTACTGGTTTGAAGACCAGTAGAGGAGGTGACCTACTGCCAATGACGAATGCTTCATTTTAGGAAGCAATGGAATGGAGCTAAGCAGCAATGAGAGCTTCTCCTATGGATTTAAATTTACAAGGCTAGTTAAATAATAGGTAATAATCTATACTCAGGAGCCAAATAAATCAATATATTCTCCTATGTATGTGAGATGGATGATTGCTGAAATTGACTATGGTTTATATGGGATCTTTATTTGATGGGAGAAATAGTAATTATATAACCTTATTAAGTGATTCTTTAAATTGAATTTGAATATGTTTACAATTGCTGGAAGTTCATAGCCTGGTTCATAGTAGATGTTCAATAAATATTTTTCATTGAGTGCCTGAATGAGTAGAGACCATAACTTCGGAAGAATAAACCTAAAAGAGGTAGAGAGCTGAGGTGAAGTTGAGGCTACTCCCTTCTTCCTGTCCCCACAAGGTAGCATCTCTGAGCCGTGGGGAGCAGGACACATGGCACTGAGAAGGGCCCAGGTGAAAGGTGCAAGCTCCATATTTATCTGCAGCATCATCTCCAGGGAGCAACTGTACCCAGCAGCCTCCAGTTGTCTCCACAATCTTTTCAGTTCCTACAGACCGTGTTCAGTTTGCTGAATCACAGCAATTGATAACTTTTGCAGTAAACAAAGCCCCTAGTTTGCAAGGACAGTCACTTCAGTGCTTGGGATTTATATAATGAGAGATAAGTGTAGAGAAACACTGATTATTATATGCCCAATTGCCCTAAACTATGCAAGGAACTGGAAAGCAGAATGCCTGGCTTCTAACCCTGCCTTGGACCCTGTCTGACCTTGAGAATATTTCTGAATCTTTCTGAGCTTCAGTTTCCATATCTGAAAAATGGAGAAATTGAACAAGATCATCTCTAAAGGTGCTTTGGCTGTAACACCCTACAGCTCTCTTTTCAGAAAACACACAGTTTCCTTTCCTGGACACTGAGAAGGTTTGTTCTGTGAATGTGTCTTTCAGAACTTTATAGGTGTTTGTTTAGATGTAAACAGGAAAATTGCTTAGAATGCTCCTCTCCCCACTGTAGTTTGAGATTAAAAGGGTGAATTTTTTTCAATATGTTCAGTTTTCAAAAGACACGCTGGAGGAAGGCAGCCAATTTCTGCCCACACAACCTCCAAGTGACGTCAATGGAAGCGGAGCACACAGACCTCTAGGCAAGCTTTGGCTCATTCTGTGAGGGTTCTTTTCTTTTTTTAAAGAACAACTGCAAAAATGATTTCTCTCCACTTAAATTACACAATTTGTTCTTCTTTTCTCAATTCTGCCCTGAGTCAGCAACAGACATAATGTGGAAAAGAAAGCAAGATCTCCTTTTTACACATCAAGTAAAACAGGACTTAGTTATGTGAAACACAGGATGTCTGAGACTCTTGAACACTCTTTAAGTAATATTCCTCTTGCCATACCTCCTCCTAAGTTTAATCTAGAAGGCTAATAAATAGTCATTAGATGGACAACTGGAAAAACACACCTAATTATTCTTATTTTGATCCTAGTTTTGATCACCAATCCTGCTACTGATTTTATTATACATCTTGGGTTTATGGCTTAGCTCTTGAAAATATTTTAAAGGACTTTCCTAGCAAGAAATTATAATTTGTGTTTTTGTCCTCAGCTCAGCTTCACACAATAAAGTCAAGTAGATCTGGTAATTGCATTCTACATAATACAAATAAGACTATAAGAAAAAAAGAATAGTTAACACTCATGTAGCTCTTAACATGTTATAGGCACAGCCTGGCTCAATTCTCACAGTAACCCCGTAAGGCTGGTGTTGTTAGTCTCTGATTTTTCTGATTAGGAAACTGAGGATCTGAGAAGTGAGGTAATTTGTCCACAGTCACACTGCTGAGCAAGTGGCATTCAGATTCCAAACCAGGCAGTCTGGCTTCAAAATCTAACCACTGTGCTCTCCAGAGAGTAATTTGTTTGTTTTTCCATTCAAAAATCATTTAATGGTACCTGACCATTTTAGATTCTGAGAACAGTCAGTTACTAGGTGATGTGGAATAGAGACATAGAAACAAAGTGAATAGATAGGGAAGGGAATTCAGATTTTGTTTGCATCTATACTGGACCAGACACTGTCTAGACAACTCACATCTCTTTAATTTATATAAAAGCTGTATGAGCAAAGTTGTATCGGTGACATTTCATTGATAAAGAAACTGAGTTTTAGGGAGGTTGTTACTTGCTGAAGATCACAGAGCTGATAAAGGCTTGAATTTTAACCCAAGTGTGTGTTTCTACCACCTGCACTTTCTTCTCTACACATGCTGCCCCCATGAGCATGAGTCAGCAAAATACTTAACAGTTCACTGTCTTGGCTAAAGCAGGGGGCACGCACAAGTGCCTCCAATATTTGGGAAGGTCTTAGAATTGTTTTAGAGGTGCTGCTACCAAAAGGTATTTCTATGTTTGAGAATGTCTATTATTATATTCCACTGTAGTCTGCATGGCCCAAACAGTATTGGGAGGACTGCATACAAGTCTAGGTCCAAAGTGGTCCATGGACAAATTTTAATATAATTTTGATTAATAGTATCTATTTGATCTAAAAAAGTATCAAAACATTAAATTCCCTTTTAAAGCAATTGTGAATGAATTCAGTATTTTGTATATATGCTCTGGTAATTTTAGATGAATTAATAGAAATTTTGAGTGAAATTGCAGTTTTCCATGAGCATGTGCAGAAATGAAAATCAGCATCCAGTATATGATGTCCTAGAACAACCATTCTATAAATATTAAAAGGTGAAATTATATGAGAAATATTTAAGTACTTTAAGTTTTTCAAAATCAAAATGTAGTATACATTTAAAGTTATTCTATTTTTCCTCTATTTGAATAGAACACTTTTCCTCAAAAATATTACCAATTAAATAAAAGGCAGTTTGGGTTTAAATTGTCCTCCTTTCAGAGTTGGTTCACATCACACCAAATATCTTATTTATATTTAAATACCACAGAGAATGGGCAAGAAATTGTATGTTTAAACTGGACTTTTTCAAGACTTTTAAGGCCAGAATATTTGCTTTGCCAAAGACCAAATTATTGCAAAGTGGAGCAAGCACCTGATCTTGTGGTGAGTTAGAATAAGTAAACACCTCCACCTGGAAATGGAAACAAATGTTCCTGAGACCCCAGACACCATCTATTAGCCTAGGGACAGCTGTTCCCTTGTTGGTGGTGAGGCTGGATTATACATATTGAGAGTGAGGGTCTCCTGGAGAACTTCTCTCCCTAATTCATAGCCCACATCCCTTATGCACTTGATCTTGCAAATTTCGTCACCTTCTAGACCACCACAAGTTCTTGAAAACCCAGAAATACTTATAGACACCAAGTCACCTCAGTCAATACTTTACCCATGTTTGAATGGACATTCTGATAAGAAATAACATTTCTAAACAACTTTCACCCAAAATGGGCTCAATAACAGTCTTCCCAACTATGTCATGGCCTTCCAACAATATATTAGCTGTAGTGTAATATTACATCAAATGTTATGGTGTAAAGTACCTTTGACATGTGTAGGAACATAGTATTCCCTTTAATCACAGCATCAACACAACTTGAATGCAGTTTTTAACTTCTCTGTCCTTCCTGGGATATACAGGGCTCTCTGAACAGGTCTGCATACACCCAAGATCAGAGATAAGCTGTTCCCATTCATCTTGCATGAGTAACGCAATATATGACCCGCTGCTGTTCATTAACCTCACAGAGTTCATTTACCTTCTGTGGATGCAAAGTTTATTTATCCTTTGTAAATCTGGGTTCTAGAACTTTCAGCTTCCTGCAAGTCCCATTCAGGGCTGGATTATGGGACAGGCCCCATACATGGTTTAACACTTGGACGGGTTTAGTGCTCAGAAGGGCCCATACTTGGTTTAACAGTCTGTTGTGGGATCTAGAAATCCTTGAAGCCCCTTAATGAACAAGGGGCTTTGCATTTTCATTTTGCTGTATGATCTGCAAATTATGTAGCTAGTCCTGGTCACATTGTAATGTTAATGTAGCAAGTACAAAAAGTTGATTTAAAGTATAAGAACTAAAATGAAAAACTAACCGAAGTGCCACTAACATATTTGAGAGTTTTCCCCAAGTAGGATGTCCCATTTAGTGAATATACTTGGATTTTTTTTCTATTTTTTAAACTGATCTAATTCTCTAATGTATTATGTGATACATGCACACTTGTATATTGATGTATATGTACAGGCTTTGTAAATTGAGCATGAGGGAAGTGAGAAAAGAGAAAGACAAACCAGATTACAAAATCTTTTAACTTAGCTAAACTCTTAAAACATTCAATACTGTCTCCTTTAAGGATAATCATTACATGACTTCTTCTCTTTCAGAGAATTTATAATCCTCTCTTATTTATTTTTGGACTATTGTTGTTTATAAAAATATTGCAGATGTGCAAATGTCACCAAAGTTGAGATTGCATATGGCCAGACAAACAGGGGCCTGAAGGCCTTCTTAGCCATCAGCGAGCACAGTCTTACCATGTTTCTCTTTCTTTCCCTGTGTGGGTGCAAGGGCGTGGGGAGTGGGCCGACATGACACTCAATGCACTGTGCAAAAGCCAGCATGAATCCCAGGCCTTCATGTGCAGAGAAAGGACTGATTGTGTGCCGAGCCGCTGGAATGCACGCCGGTCACTTTTTGGAGCGGTGTTAGCGGACATCGTTTTGCTGGATCGTTCAAGGACTGGCAGAGAACAAGGACAGAAAGCAAGGCTCCCTCTCTGTACCCCTGCAGCCCTGTAATTCTCCTCCTCTTCTTTGTTCAAATTATAAACAGGAATCCCATACATTCAGAATTCTTCAACCCAGTTTTCTCAATTGGATGCTGTTACTTCAAAAGTGCAACCCTCCCTTTCTGGCTGCTTGGACGTAGACAGTTCAGTAAGTGTGCTCAGAATGACATGATAGAGGACCCAGCAGAACAGGGCCCTGTAGAGACTCAGAGGACATTTCACTCAGTCGTATGATGAAGCCTGAAGTGGGACAGTAAAAAGCCCTGTAACAAATAACATTTTAGAGAACTTCTTGTATAGAATCGCAAGAGAAAAATTCAGAATTTTTTTCAAGGTATCTTAAAGTTTATCAAAAAATATTCAAAATTCTTTACAAAACAGTAATCAAAATTTTTACCTATAGGTCTGCTTATAGATCCACTGGCTACAATGTTACACTGTTGGAGAAATGCCAAGCTCTTCTTTTATCCTGATGCTTGGTATTTGGCCAACACTTGGTCAGTCTGGGTCTCAGTCCTCTGAACATTCAGCATGCTACACTCCCCCATCCCGCCACCAAAACTCAACTCCTGCCCACCCAGTCTCCTCTGCTGAGAACTGACCTTATATATAAAACCTTCCCTGAGGAAGAGGTTCCTTATATCTTCCCTGTTTTGCTAGGTTTTGTTGGATTTTATTCTTCGGTTTAAGAGAGAGTTGAAGTTCTGGAGTATGTATCATTTTCTCTGTAAGCATATACTGCAAAAAACAGTATGAACATACTTACACAGTGTCCTCACATAATGAATCACACAAATATTTTCAATGACATGAATATTTACATTTCTTATTTTAACTTGGATTTTAATGAGGCTTTGTTTTTAATCCTCTAGGCTTTTCTCAGGATGTCATTTTGCCAATGTGGTTAATGAAATGTCTCTAGAGCCCATGTGCGTTTTTAACTTCCACATTACAGTTGGTAGGGTAACCCAAGTGAACCAGCTAAAATGACTCCTAATTGCCCATCCCACCTGCTCTTGCCAGCTCATGAAAAGCTTGGTAAGAGAAGAATGACTTGGTAAGTCAAGAGGCAAATAACTGATGTAGCCTCACAGGTGGTGAACTTCTCACACCAGGAAGTCTCTGCTGAAATCTTTGCCTAGTTTTGGTTTAACTCCTGCCTACAGCTTTGTGCTGCTTCCTGTAGGATTCTTGGAGACCCTGCCTGCATGCGCACAATTCAAGAGTCAGCCAATAACTTAAGAGGAATTTGTGCAGAGTTTTTAGGGTTCCTCCCATATGGCTTTTTCTTTTTTGGAGTTCCCTTCTATTTCCATCTCTTCTTGAAGCCCTAAACTCTGACCTCTTGTTTCCTTAAACCAGTAAAATTGTGTCTTTCCACTTGAACTTCTTCCCTGGCACCCCAATGAAATATGGAGCCACCTTCTTTCAAGGATCATTCTCATTCTCATTCCATTTGCTGCTTGCTCTCATTGCTGTGCAGTGCTTTCAGTCAATCGTTTGCATTTTAACTAGGATAATCTAGCTATTATCAGAAGGAAGTTTTGTCCAATACGAGCTACTCTACCATGCTCAGGCCTGGAATTCCTGAATTACTATAATTAACAAGAGAGTATTCATAATGCGCTGGCTAAAAAATTGAATATACAGCATCAACTCCATTTCTGTATACCTGAAAAAAAGCAGTTAGACAATGTAATTTAATTTACATTTATAATTTAATAGAAGGGTATAAAGCACCTAACAATACTACAGAAGATGTATAAGAATTTTACAGAGAAAATGATGAAATTTATTGAATAAACAGTTTTGGAAGAATTTAACTAAAAAGATATGTGTCATGTTCTTAGATGAAAAAAATTAATTCCCCCATAGAGAAAACATGGGCAAAAGATTGAAAAGGCGTGTCACAACAAAGGAAATAGAAAATGGCCCATAAGTATTTGCAAAGATGTTCAATTGCACCAGAAATCAGGAAATGCAAAGTTAAGTTCATAGGAGATATTATTTTACACTTACCAAATCAGCAAAAATTTAAAAATCAGATAATGTCAAGTACTGTGGAGAAGCAAAAAGGCTCATCAGCTGCTCATAGGAATATATATTAGTTCAGTTTCCTTAGAAAATATTAAGCCATCATCTAGTTTACAAGCCAGCAATTTTATTCCGAAGTATTTACCTGGAGAAACTATTACACATATGTGGGTGAAAATGTTCATAAGACTATCATTGCTAATAGTTAAAAAAAAAAAAATCTAGAAGCAAGCCAATGTCTATCAACAGCAGAAAGGATAAGTGTGTTGTAGCATGTTCACACATTAGAGTACCATACCACAGTAAAAATGAAAAAAATACAGCTGCATCCATGGAGGAAGGTTGGAAATGTGTATGTTTGGAAGAAGGAAGCACGAGTATTCAAACTGTTTGTTTCCATTTGCATAAAGTTCAAGACCAAGCACCATGAAGTAACAGATTATTTGGGGGATATCTATATGGATGAGTCTAGTGAAGAAGAAAAGGAAGATAATTATAATACAAATTTTATAATGGGTGTTTCCTCTGGATGGATGGAAGGGAATGAGGGAGATATGAGTGCAGAAGAAGACAGAAGGGATCTCAAAAATGTGGTGCTGTGATGTTCTGTTTTCTATGCTTACAGAGAGGGTACCTGGGTGCTTTATTACCATATTCTTTAAATTGTGCATAAATATGTATACCCTCTTCTCTGGGTATATATATATATACAGATTTCACAATAATATATGTTATTTTCCATATTTATATTTTTACTTTATCTATATAATTTTTTTAACTGCTCTCTGGAGTTGCTATGGAAAATGAAGTGTCTGGGCAACAAGGGCCAGTGGTAAGGTAGGGGACAGAACCCAGGGCTGCTGAGGAGAAGAATGTAAGCGTCAGCATCTAAAAGCCTGCAGCTGCAGCATTGGGATCCTCAACAAGCATGCAGATGTGATCTTGGGAGTGGTTCTAGGATGAGTCGACCACATCTAGCACTCTGTCCTGCTTACACATACCAGAAGCTACCAGTTATCACGGTAGTAACATACTTAACTGCTTACATAAGCCAGAGTGAGTTCCTGTTGCTTGCGACCAGAATCCCTGATTGATGTATTGCTTTTGAGGTGTCTGTGAAACGGGTGAGGATGCTCAATATCGCCATTAGAAATACAAGCTTGAAATTTAGGAATGACGTCTGAGCTTGACACATAAATGTTATCAATACGCAGTCAAAACTAAGACTACAGATGAGTTCACACCAGGGAGTGTGAAGCATAAATTCCAAAGAGGACTCACTGCAACATCCAGCATGCGTCCAACTTCTCATCTGCCAGTACCTTGTGCTGAGATGACATTGGGGCAATCTTGGCATCCACATGTCCCACTCCTCTACAAACCAAGATCACAGTCACTACTTTAGGAACATAGGTACCGCCTATGGATACACTCAAATCCTCACTAACTGTATTTTTAATCTTTCTTTGATTACATGATTTCTACACAGCCAAGGATATTATTTTATGATCTAAAGAAAATTTCTCTAAGAGTGACCACATAGTGTTAAAACATATCAGAGTATTACGCTGCTTAATTAACCTACATTCTTGTGTCAGAAGCATGACTAAGAAAGAGTTAAAAAATAAGTTACTAACTAATAAGTTAGTATATAATTACATAATAGTAATTATATAGTTGATAGCACAAGGTTCTACCAGGCCTGTATATATAAATAAAGAGTACAGAAGGAAAAATATTTGAAATGTTAGAATAATAGAAAAAAACAAAAACATTTGACTATGAAAAAGGATTCAGTAATTACAGTGAACACCTCATTAAATATAGTCTTTATTCGCAAGAAGGCTGGAGAGCTCTAATTAAGTCATAAGTTGTCCCTATGAGTAATTAACTGTGGCAGGAAAATTCTAGGTGGTCTATTAAATCTCCATACCCACAGCTGTTCAGGGGAAAATATAAGCAAACCCAGTATGTGCTCTGATTTTAGATGGGTAGTGAATTTTTCTCCTATTGGATGGTCTTGTCCACCATAGGTCATATACATCGAGTTGGGATTAAAAACAGGAAAATATTTCATGAATAATTTTATATTAAGTCTATGTTGAAATGATAATTTTTTGACCACTAGAAATATTTGGCTACTAGAAATTTTAAAATTTCATATGTGGCTTGTATTTGTAGTTTGCATATATTTATATTAAACGGCCCTGTGGATTTGTGGGCTGAAAGCACACGTGGAAGTATTTTTAAAAAGAAGTCAGAGTCTTAGGGCTATAGAATTTCCAACTAGAAGAGACTTTCAAAAGTGAATGATGTAAAAGTTCTTATATGTTCTCAACTAAGCCCCCATTTTCCACCATATGCACTCACACAAATTTCCATGCATCTATGACCAGTCTAAGTGAAGAACTGATATAAAAGAGTTTGACATTATTGGGAAGAATCTCCTACATAGTGTTTCTAAGTGTTCTATGAGACATAAGTTGGAGACTTAGAGGAAGAGCATAACTGAAAGGAGAAATTGAGAGGACAGGCAAGAGAGATCATTGAGGGAAAATAGGAGGGAAGGTAGAAGAGCATTCTGGATAAGAAAAATAAATTGAGCAAAAGCTGAAAGAAAAACATAATCTTGGGTCTTTAGGAGGAATAGTGACAAATGTGCTATTGATAACAACAATTAATATTTTTAAATAGCTTTTAGATTACAAAGATTTCTTCTCAGGCATTGTTTTATTTCATCATCGTAGAAATCTGTTTTTATTATTCCCATTTTACAGATAAGAAATTGAGGCCCCAATTTAAGAAAGTTACCTAAGATCAAAGTCAGTTAATGGTGGGTCCAGAACTTGGGAGACCAGTGGTCCAATTTGCCCAGGACTGGGTTTTCCCAGTACACCAGAGCTTCAGTGCTAGAAGAAGGAATGTCCAAGGCAAACCAGGGCGGCTGGTCACCCTCCATTGAACCTATATCTTCTGACTCTAAGTCCCATTCTCTTTGCATGACTAATAATTACAAATATTTATTGAATATTTTCTGTGTGCCACGAACTCTATAGTAAGGACCTCACATAATTATCTTTTAAATCTGCAAAACAATCTCATATGTTTAGCTAATTTTTCTCTCCAAAAAACGTGGACAAAAAAAAAATTAAGTCTCCCAGGTCATTGGTAACTTACCCAGTGACATAGCTGGTAAGTGCCTGGATTCAAACTTGATTCAAACTCAGGCCATCCCAGTGCAGGGCCAGCAGTGCTACCCACCACGCAAGCTGCCGTCTCATACACTGGCACAGGACCGCAGTCCCCACTGGGCCTTCTGCTTCATCCATTTATTGTTCTGTCATGTTAGTATGAAAACCCAGCTTAACTGGAATTCATAGGTTTCATCTCCAGCACCCAGCTTCTACTGCAGCTACTCTTTACTGCATGAAATTTCCCCCTGGCTTTTATCCTGCCCATCTCCATTTGAAATAAACTCTTATTGAAATCCTGCTGATGCCTGTCCTACCTTCTAGTAGGTGTTCTGATTGAAAAAGAGTTCTTCGAAGGTATAAAAAAAAAAAAGTGCCCTTTCTCATTTGACATGTACCAGCAAGAGTTGCCACACAACTTGTTTTTAAAATTATAAGCAATTACGCCTGCTTTAATAAAACCCTACTTTTTGTTATCCTCTCTGATATAGTTTGCTTTTTAAAAAAATGTTTCTTGAAGGAATATGCATTATTCACAGAACAGAACTTCTTGGTGCCATTTGAGGTATGAAAACAGGTATATAAGCTTACTCCATGATCCTGTGTTCACTATGTGAGTGACAAGCTTGTCAGTTTCTTAAAACTATAAATTCCTGGATGACAGTGTCTGTGTCACTTTCTTTTCTCTGTAACCCATTCATCACTGGCAGTGATTAACATAAAGTTTTCCAGAAATGCAGAATTGAGTGGACAATAGTGTTCGCCAGAGATCTTGCTGGCCCATGGCTGAGGCCAGAGGATTTATTTGATTCCCTTATTACCTATGGCTTTGAGCCCTGTTGCTTCTTTCTCCTCATACCTCAGTCTTCCATAGTTGCACATTCTAAGCAGTGTTGGCATGTAGTTGCCACTTCAGAGGGAAAAAATACTTATGTTGAATATTCGAATTGTTCACCTTTTTACTTAAGTATAATTACATCCACTAAAATTCACCCTTTTGAATTCATTGAGTTTGAAAACTGCACACAACTGCATATAGAACACAATCAAAATATACATTTCCATAACTCCAAAAAATTCCCTGTGCTCCTTTATTGTCAATCCCATTCATCACTCTGAGCCCCTGGTACCAGTGATCTGTTTTCTGTACCTATCGATCTGCTTTTCTGAGACATGGAATCATGCAGTGGGTAGCCTTTTGAACTGATTTCTTTCATTCTGTATAATGTTTTTAAAATCCATCCCTATTGTTGCATCTCTCAGCATTTACTTCCTTTTAGTGCTGATTATTATTCCAATGTATGGATATACCAAAATTTAATCATCCTTTCCCCAGGTGATGGACATTTGGAATTTTGTCTGTTACAAATAAAACTGCAGTGAACAGGTCTTGGCGTCGATGTATGTTTTCACTTCTCTTGAATAAATAGCTAGGAATGGTCATAGGGTGGGTGTATGTTTACCTTTATAAGAAACTGCCAAACCGTTTTCCAAAGTCGCTATAACACTTTGCATTCCCAACAGCAATATGGGCAAATTCCAGGTGCTCCATATCCTTGCCAATACTTGGTATCTGTCTTTTTAATTTTAACCATTGTTGTAGATGTGTCTGGTAGGTGTATTTCATTGTGGTTTTAATTTGCATTCCCTTGGAAATGTCACTAATAGGTCTCTTTTTTTGGCATAATTTGTATACAGTACAATGGTCTTACATGATACAGTTGGGTGAGTTGACAGATGCACACCCCTTATGTAACCCACACCAGATCAAGGTATAAACCGCCGCCAACCCACCAGGAATCCCTCGTACCCTTGTCAATCTCCCCCCACCACACAAACCACTGTTGTAAATTGTTTCCACCATAGATTATTTTTGCCTATTGTAGAGCTTCATATATATGGAATTATGCAGAGTATACTTTTTTATGGCCAGCTTCTTTTTTTTCACACACACACACACACACACACACACTGTATTTTATTTTAACAAGAGATAGACTGACACCAAGCATTGTAAACGGATGACCACAACAAAAGCAACAATGATTGCAATTACCAAACACGAAACACACTCACGCTATGTCATAATATTGACGTTCAGTCCAGTAATCCTCCAGTGTAACAGCTCCTTTACTTTGCAGTGAAAATTGATTTGTATATTTTTCGCCTCTGAGTCCTTGTGGGATTTTTATTATTATTATTCAAACAGAAAGTCATAAAAATTATAATCATCCTCATCAGTTCACTCAGTGTCATGTAATTAATTTTTTTATCTTGATCTTTTGTTAGCACTTTTATGAGTTCATCAGTTTTCTATTAGAGTTCTGAAAATGTTTATTCATTCAGTTCAGCAGTATAGTCAGTTACCAGAAACCTGTACTTGTCAGTCTTTTCCATGAATTCCTTGAAGGTGAAACCGTTTTATAGGAACATATTTGAAAAAACATCAGAGTACACCCAGAACTGTCTGTAAATGACAAAAGACTTAAAAATGACCACGGCTAAAGATTTGATGAAAGTTCATAATAATGCAATTGACAAGGAAGTTTAGTTATTTCTGAGATATAAATTTTAAAGTAATAACTAGAATTATGACTTATAACATTATACCAGAACATATAAGATTTTTAGAAATTTCATGTAATGTCTTAAACATTTATATTAACATATTTCCATACAAATAACCCAAAGAAAGTTTAGTATTAGTTGTTTTTTGTTTGTTTGTTTGTTTATACAGCAGGTTCTTATTAGTCATCAGTTTTATACACATCAGTGTATACAGGTCAGTCCCAATCTCCCAATTCAGAACACCACCATGCCCACCCCACTGCTGTTGTCCCCCCTTGGTGTCCATACGTTTGTTCTCTACATCTGTGTCTCAACTTCTGCCCTGCAAACCGGTTCATCTATACCATTTTTCTAGGTTCCACATACATGCATTAATATACGATACTTGTTTTTCTCTTTCTGACTTACTTCACTAGGTATGACAGTCTCTAGATCCGTCCACGTCTCAACAAATGACTCACTTTCGTTCCTTTTTATGGCTGAGTAATATTCCATTGTATATATGTACCACAACTTCTTTATCCATTTGTCTGTCGATGGGCATTTAGGTTGCTTCCGTGACCTGGCTATTGTAAATAGTGCTGCAGTGAACATTGGGGTGCATGTGTCTTTTTCAATTATGGTTTTCTCTGGGTATATGCCCAGTAGTGGGATTGCTGCTGGGTCATATGGTAATTTTATTTTTAGTTTTTTAAGGAACCTCCATACTGTTCTGCATAGTGGCTGTATCAATTTACATTCCCACCAGCAGTGCAAGAGGGTTCCCTTTTCTCCACACCCTCTCCAGCATTTGTTGTTTGTAGATTTTCTGATGATGCCCATTCTAACTGGTGTGAGATGATACCTCATTGTAGTTTTGATTTGCATTTCTCTAATAATTAGTGATGTTGAGCAGCTTTTCATGTGCTTCTTGGCCATCAGTATGTCTTCTTTGGAGAAATGTCTATTTAGGTCTTCTGCCCATTTTTGGATTGGGTTGTTTGTTTCTTTAATATTGAGCTGCATGAGCTGTTTATATATTTTGGAGATGAATCCTTTGTCCACTGATTCATTTGCAAATGTTTTCTCCCATTCTGAGGGTGGTCTTTTCATCTTGTTTTTGGTTTCCTTTGCTGTGCAAAAGCTTTGAACTTATATTAGGTCCCATTTGTTTATTTCTGTTTTTATTTCCATTACTCTAGGAGGTGGATCAAAGAAGATCTTGCTGTGATTTATGTCAAAGAGTATTCTTCCTATGTTTTCCTCTAAGAGTTTTATAGTATCCGGTCTTATATTTAGGTCTTTAATCCATTTTGAGTTTATTTTTGTGTATGGTGTTAGGGAGTGTTCTAATTTCATTCTTTTACACGTACCTGTCCAGTTTGCCCAGCACCACTTATTGAAGAGACTGTCTTTTCTCCATTGTATATCTTTGCCTCCTTTGTCATAGATTAGTTGACCATAGGTGCATGGGTTTATCTCTGGGCTTTATATCTTGTTCCATTGATCTATGTTTCTGTTTTTGTGCCAGTACCATATTGTCTTGATTACTGTAGCTTTGTAGCATAGTCTGAAGTCAGGGAGTCTGATTCCTCCAGCTCCGTTTTTTTCCCTCAAGACTGCCTTGGCTATTCGGGGTCCTTTGTGTCTCCATACAAATTTTAAGATGATTTGTTCTAGTGCCGTAAAAAATGCCATTGGTAATTTGATAGGGATTGCATTGAATCTGTAGATTGCTTTGGGTAGTATAGTCATTTTCACAATATAGATTCTTCCAATCCAAGAACATGGTATATCTCTCCATCTGTTGGTATCATCTTTAATTTCCTTCATCAGTGTCTTATAGTTCTCTGCATATAGGTTTTTTGTCTCCCTAGATAGGTTTATTCCTAGTTATTTTATTATTTTTGTTGCAATGGTAAATGGGAGTGTTTCCATAATTTCTCTTTCAGATTTTTCATCATTAGTGTATAGGAATGCAAGAGATTTCTGTGCATTAATTTTGTATCCTGCAACTTTACCAAATTCATTGATTAGCTCTAGTAGTTTTCTGCTGGCATTTTTAGGATTCTCTATGTATAGTATCATGTCATCTACAAACAGTGACAGTTTTACTTCTTTTCCAATTTGTATTCCTTTTATTTCTTTTTCTTCTCCGATTGCCATGGCTAGGACTTCCAAAACTATGTTGAGTAATAGGGGTGAGAGTGGACATCCTTGTCTCCTGCCTGATCTTAGAGGAAATGCTTTCACTTTTTCACCATTGAGAACGATGTTTGCTGTGGGTTTGTCCTATATGGCCTTTATTATGTTGAGTTAGGTTCCCTCTATGCCCACTTTCTGGAGAGTTTTTATTATAAATGGGTGTTGAATTTTGTCAAAACCTTTTTCTGCATCTATTGAGATGATCATATGGTTTTTCTCCTTCAATTTGTTAATATGGTGTATTACATTGATTGATTTGTGTATATTGAAGAATCCTTGCATCCCAGGGATAAATCCCACTTGATTGTGGTGTATGATCCTTTTAATGTGCTGTTGGATTCTGTTTGCTAGTAGTTTGTTGAGGATTTTTGCATCTATATTCATCAGTGATACTGGTCTGTAATTTTCTTTTTTTTGTAATATCTTTGTCTGGTTTTGGTATCCGGGTGATGGTGGCCTCAAAGAATGAATTTGGGAGTGTTCCTTCCTCTGCAATTTTTTGAAAGAGTTTGAGAAGGATGTGTGTTAGCTCTTCTCTGAATTTTTGATAGAATTCACCTGTGAAGCCATCTGGTCCTGGACTTTTGTTTGTTGGAAGATTTTTAATCACAGTTTCAATTTCATTACTTGTGATTGGTCTGTTCATATTTTCTGTTTCTTCCTGGTTCAGTCTTGGAAGGTTTTACCTTTCTAAGAATTTGTTCATTTCTTCCAGGTTGTCCATTTTATTAGCATAGAGTTGCTTGTAGTAGTCTCTTAGGATGCTTTGTATTTCTGTGGTGTCTGTTGTAACTTCTCCTTTTTCATTTCTAATTTTATTGATTTGAGTCCTCTCCCTCTTTTTCTTGATGAGTCTGGCTAATGGTTTATCAATTTTGTTTATCTTCTGAAAGAACCAGCTTTTAGTTTTATTGATCTTTGCTGTTGTTTTCTTTGTTTCTATTTCATTTATTTCTGCTCTGACCTTTATGATTTCTTTCCTTCTGCTAACTTTGGGTTTTGTTTGTTCTTCTTTCTCTAGTTCCTTTAGGTGTAAGGTTAGATTGTTTACTTGAGATTTTTCTTGTTTCTTGAGGTAGACTTGTATAGCTATAAACCTCCCTCTTAGAACTGCTTTTGCTGCATTCCATAGGTTTTGGATCATCGTGTTTTCATTGTCATTTGTCTGTAGGTATTTTTTGATTTCCTCTGTGATTTCTTCAGTGATCTCTTGGTTATTTAGTAACGTATTGTTTAGCCTCCATGTGTTTGTGTTTTTTACTTTTTTTCCCCTGTAATTGATTTCTAATCTCATAGCGTTGTGGTCGGAAAAGATGCTTGATATGATTTCAATTTTCTTAAATTTACTGAGGCTTGATTTGTGACCTAAGATGTGATCTGTCCTGGAGAGTGTTCCGTGTGCACTTGAGAAAAATGTGTATTCTGTTGTTTTTGGATGGAATGTCCTATAAATATCAATTAAATCTCTCTGGTCTATTGTGTCATTTAAATCTTCTGTTTCCTTATTTATTTTCATTTTGTATGATCTGTCCATTGGTGTAAGTGAGGTTTTAAAGTCCCCCACTATTATTGTGTTACTGTCGATTTCCTCTTTTAGAGCTGTTAGCCATTGCCTTATGTATTGAGGTGCTCCTTTGTTGGGTGCATATATATTTATAATTGTTATATCTTCTTCTTGGACTGATCCCTTGATCATTATGTAGTGTCCTTCCTTGTCTCTTGTAACATTCTTTATTTTAAAGTCTATTTTATCTGATATGAGTATAGCTACTCCAGCTTTCTTTTGATTTCCATTTGCATGGAATATCTTTTTCAATCCCCTCACTTTCAGTCTGTATGCATCCCTAGGTCTGAAGTGGGTCTCTTTTAGACAGCATATATATGGGTCTTGTTTTTGTATCCATTCAGCGAGACTGTGTCTTTTGGTTGGAGCATTTAATCCATTCACGTTTAAGTTAATTATCAATATGTATGTTCCTATGACCATTTTCTTTTTTTTTTTTTTTTTTTTTTTTTTGCTGTACGCGGGCCTCTCACTGTTGTGGCCTCTCCCGTTGCGGAGCACAGGCTCCGGACGCACAGGCTCAGCGGCCATGGCTCACGGGCCCAGCCGCTCCGCGGCATATGGGATCCTCCCAGACCGGGGCACGAACCCACATCCCCTGCATCGGCAGGCGGACTCTCAACCACTGCGCCACCAGGGAGGCCCTATGACCATTTTCTTAATTGTTCTGGGTTTGTTTTTGTAGGTCCTTTTCTTCTCTTGTGTTTCCCACTTAGAGAAGTTCCTTTAGCATTTGTTGTAGAGCTGGTTTGGTGGTGCTGAATTCTCTTAGCTTTTGCTTGTCTGTAAAGCTTTTGATTTCTCCATCGAATCTGAATGAGATCCTTGCCAGGTAGAGTGATCTTGGTTGTAGGTTCTTCCCTTTCATCACTTTAAGTATATCATGCCACTCCCTTCTGGCTTGTAGAGTTTCTGCTGAGAAATCAGCTGTTAACCTATGGGAGTTCCCTTGTATGTTGTTTGTCGTTTTTCCCTTGCTGCTTTCAATAATATTTCTTTGTCTTTAATTTTTGTCAGTTTGATTACTGTGTGTCTCAGCGTGTTTCTCCTTGCATTTATCCTGTATGGGACTCTCTGCTCTTCCTGGACTTGGGTGGCTATTGCCTTTCCCACGTTAGGGAAGTTTTCAACTCTAATCTCTTCAAATATTTTCTCTCTCTCTTCTCCTTCTGGGACCCCTATAATGCGAAGGTTTTTGCATTTAATGTTGTCCCAGAGGTCTCTTAGGCTGTCTTCATTTCTTTTCATTCTTTTTTCTTTATTCTGTTCTACAGCAGTGACTTCCACCATTCTGTCTTCCAGGTCACTTATCCGTTCTTCTGCCTCAGTTATTCTGCTATTGATTCCTTCTAGTGTAGTTTTCATTTCAGTTTTTGTATGGTTCCTCTCTGTTTGTTTGTTCTTTAATTCTTCTAGGTCTTTGTTAAACATTTCTTGCATCTTCTCGATCTTTGCCTCCATTCTTTTTCCGAGGTCCTGGATCATCTTCACTGTCATTATTCTGAATTCTTTTTCTGGAAGATTGCCTATCTCCACTTCATTTAGTTGTTTTTCTGGGGTTTTGTCTTGTTCCTTCATCTGGTATATAGCCCTCTGCCTTTTCATCTTGTCTATCTTTCTGTGAATGTGGTTTTTGTTCCACAGGCTGCAGGATTGTAGTTCTTCTTGCTTCTGCTGTCTGCCCTCTGGTGGATGAGGCTATCTAAGAGGCTTGATGGGAGGGACTGGTGGTGGGTAGAGCTGACTGTTGCTCTTGTGGGCAGAGCTCAGTAAAATTTTAATCCACTTGACTGTTGATGGGTGGGGCTGGGTTCCCTCCCTGTTCGTTGTTTGGCCTGAGGCAACCCAA
The DNA here is from genome assembly GCF_964341445.2 of Mesoplodon mirus. Taxonomy (NCBI): domain Eukaryota; kingdom Metazoa; phylum Chordata; class Mammalia; order Artiodactyla; family Ziphiidae; genus Mesoplodon; species Mesoplodon mirus. Next base: position 27,677,297 of record NC_138986.1, on the reverse strand, counting down.
CACTGGAGCCTACCTGGGCTCTTTGGTGGGGCTAATGACAGACTCTGGGAGGGTTCACACCAAGGAGTACTTCCCAGAACTTCTGCTGCCAGTGTCCTTGTCCCCATGGTGAAACAGAGCCACCCCCACCCCCCGCCTCTTCAGGAGACCCTCCAACCCTAGCAGGTAGGTCTGGTTCCGTCTACCCTGGGGTCACTGCTCCTTCCCCTGGCTCCCGACGCACACACTACTTTGTGTGTGCCCTCCAAGAGTGGAGTCTCTCTTTCCCCCAGTCCTGTCGAAGTCCTGCAATCAATTCCCACTAGCCTTCAAAGTCTGATTCTCTAGGAATTCCTCCTCCCATTGCCGGACCCCCAGGTTGGGGTGCCTAACATGGGCTCAAAACCTTCACTGCAGTGGGTGGACTTCTGTGGTATAAGTGTTCGCCAGTCTGTGAGTCATCCATCCACCAGTTATGGGATTTGATTTTACTGCGATTGCACCCCTCGTACCTTCTCATTGTGGCTTCTCCTTTGTCTTTGGATGTGGGGTGTCTTTTTTAGTGAGTTCCCGTGTCTTCCTGTCAATGATTGTTCAGCAGCTAGTTGTGATCCTGGTGTTCTCGCAAGAGGGAGTGAGAGCACATCCTACTCCGCCATCTTGGTTCCTCCTCCAGAAGCCATCAATGGTCAGCTTCTTTCACCCAGCCTGATGTGTTCAGAGTTGCAGCAAGTTGCAATGAGTATCTGTTGGACATTTCCTGTTATTGCTGACTAGCATTCCTTCATACAGATAAATTAAAATTTGCTTATCCATTCTCTTCTTGGTAGACATTTTAGTTATTCCCTGGTTTTTTCTACTATGACTAAAACGCCTAAAGATATTTTTGTTTAAGCATTTTTGTGAAGACACATTTTTATTTCTCTTGAACCAATAGCTAGCAGTGGAATTGCTGGGTCATAGAGTAGGTACATGTTTACCTTTAGAAGACGTTGCCAATCTGTTTTCCAAAGTGGCTTTCCCACTTTGCATTTCCACCCACAAAGTATAAGTTTCAGTTGTTCCACATCCTTGCCAAATTGTTTTCCTTTTTTTTTTAAAGTTTAGCCCTTCTAATGGGTGTGTGGTGATATCTCATTGTGGTGGTCCTGCATTTCCCTGATGACTAATCCTGTGCTATTTGCCCGTTTGTATATTCTCCTTGATGAAGTATCTGCTCCGGTATTTTGTCTTTTTTAAATGGGTTATCTGTTTATTGCTGAACTGTAATCCATTGACTGAGTTGTAGGGGTTTTTTTTCATATTCTTGTATACAATTCCTTTGTCAGATATATGTTTCCCTCTGTGCGTGTGGCTTGGAAAAAGCATAATAAAATATAAGTAAATATAAAGTAATGTAATATATGATATATTAATAATATAATATTATATATTACTTGTATATCTACATAATGTATCTATAATATATTAATGTAATTTATAATATACATTAATAGATATATTTTATAAAATACAAATATATGCTTCATGAACAAATATTTCAATTTGATGAAGTCAGTTTATCAAAAATGTTTTTAAGTTAGTCTTTTCAATATTCTACGTAAGAAATCTTTGCCTACCCCAAGGTTGCAAAGATATTCTATGTTTTCTTCCAGAAACTTTGTAGTTTTCACTTTTACATTAGGTCTGAGATACATAAAATTATTTTGTGTGTATGTATGGTAGAGCAATACTACACTATTGTGATTATTGAAGCTTTATAGTAAAAGCTAAAATCAAATATCCCCAACATTTTTCTTTTTCAAGATTGTTTTTGCAATTCTAGAACCTTCACATTTTCTTTTTTTTCTACATATCATTTTATTTAATTTACTTTAATCCTTTACATACTGTTTGCACATTGCTACTTCCTGTTACCAAGTGTCATAGCTATCTTTCATATCGTCTTTTTTTTTTAACATCTTTATTGGAGTATAATTGCTCTACAATGGTGTGTTACTTTCCGCTTTATAACAAAGTGAATCAGCCATACATATACACGTATCTCCATATCTCCTCCCTCATGCGTCTCCCTCCCACCCTCCCTATCCCACCCCTCTAGGTGGTCACAAAGCACTGAGCTGATCTTCCTGTTCTATGTGGCTGATTCCGACTAGCTATCTGTTTTACATTTGGTAGTGTATATATGTCCATGCCACTCTCTCACTTCGTCCCAGCTTACCCTTCTCCCTTCTCATGTCCTCAAGACTGTTCTCTACTTCTGTGTCTTTATTCCTGTCCTACCCCTAGGTTCTTCAGAACCATTTTTTTTAATTTTTATTTTTAGATTCCATATATATGTGTTGGCATACAGTATTTGTTTTTCTCCTTCTGACTTACTTCACTCTGTATGACAGACTCTAAGTCCATCCACCTCACTACAAATAACTCAATTTCGTTTCTTTCCATGGCTGAGTAATATTCCATTGTATATATGTGCCACATCTTCTTTATCCATTCATCTATCAATGGACACTTAGGTTGCTTCCATTTCCTGGCTATTGTAAATAAAGCTGCAATGAACATTGTGGTACATGACTCTTTTTGAATTATGGTTTTCTTAAGGTATATGCCCAGTAGTGGGATTGCTGGGTCATATGGTAATTCTATTTTTAGTTTTTTAAGGAACCTCCATACTGTTTTCCATAGTGGCTGTATCAATTTACATTCCCACCAACAGTGCAAGAGGGTTCCCTTTTCTCCACACCCTCTCCACATTTATTGTTGATAGATTTTTTGATGAGGGCCATTCTTATTGGTGTGAGGTGATAACCGTCTTGTAGTTTTGATTTGCATTTCTCTAATGATTAGTGATATTGAGCATCCTTTCACGTGTTTGTTGGCGATCTGTACATGTTCTTTGGAGAAATGTCTATTTAGGTTTTCTGCCCATTTTTGGATTGGGTTGTTTGTTTGTTTGTTTTTTATATTGAGCTTCATGAGCTGCTTGTAAATTTTGGAGATTAATCCTTTGTCAGTTGCTTCATTGGCAAATATTTTCTCCCATTCTGAGGGTTGTCTATTCGTCTTGTTTATGGTTTCCTTTGCCGTGCAAAAGCGTTTAAGTTTTATTAGGTCCCATTTGTTTATTTTTGTTTTTATTTCCATTTCTCTAGGAGGTGGGTCTAAAAGGATCTTGCTGTGATTTATGTCATAGAGTGTTCTGCCTATGTTTTCCTCTAAGAGTGTGATAGTGTCTGGCCTTACATTTAGGTCTTTAATCTATTTTGTGTTTATTTTTGTGTATAGTGTTAGGGAATGTTCTAATTTCATTCTTCTACATGTACCTGTCCAGTTTTCCCAGCATCACTTACTGAAGGGGCTGTCTTTTCTCCATTGTATATTCTTGCCTCCTTTATCAAAGATAAGGTGACCATATGTGCATGGGTTTATCTCTGTGCTTTCTATCCTGTTCCATTGATCTATATTTCTGTTTTTGTGCCAGTACCATACTGTCTTGATTACTGTAGCTTTGTAGTATAGTCTGAAGTCTGGGAGACTGATTCCTCCAGCTCCGTTTCTCTTTCTCAAGATTGCTTTGGCTATTCGGGGTCTTTTGTGTTTCCGTACAAATTGTGAAATTTTTTGTTCTGGTTCTGTAAAAAATGTCATTGGTAGTTTGATAGGGATTGCACTGAATCTGTAGATTGCTTTGGGTAGTAGAGTCATTTTCACAATGTGGATTTTTCCAACCCAAGAACATGGTATATCTCCCCATCTGTTTGTATCATCTTTAATTTCTTTCATCGGTGTCTTATAGTTTTCTGCATACAGGCCTTTTGTCTCCCTAGGTAGGTTTATTCCTAGGTATTTTATTCTTTTTGTTGCAATGGTAAATGGGAGTGTCTCCTTAATTTCTCTTTCAGAGTTTTCATCATTAGTGTATAGGAATGCAAAAGATTTCTGTGCATTAATTTTGTATGCTGCTACTTTACACAATTCATTGATTAGCTACAGTAGATTTCTGATAGCATCTTTAGGATTCTCTATGTATAGTATCATGTCATCTGCAAACAGTGACAGCTTTACTTCTTCTTTTCCAATTTGGATTCCTTTTGTTTCTTTTTCTTCTCTGATTGCTGTGGCTAGGACTTCCAAAACTATGTTGAATAATAGTGATGAGAGTGGACAACCTTGTCTTGTTCCTGATCTTAGAGGAAATGGTTTCAGTTTTTCACCATTGAGAACGATGTTGGCTGTGGGTTTCTCATATGTGGCCTTTATTATGTTGAGTTAAGTTCCCTCTGTGCCTACTTTCTGGAGGGTTTTTATCATAAATAGGTGTTGAATTTTGTCAAAAGCTTTTTCTGCATCTATTGAGATGAACATATGGTTTTTCTCCTCAATTTGTTAATATGGTGTGTCACTGTGATTTGCATATAGTGAAGAATCCTTGCATCCCTGGGATAAACCGCACTTGATCATGCTGTATGATCCTTTTAATGTGCTGTTGGATTCTGTTTGCTAGTATTTTGTTGAGGATTTTTGCATCTATGTTCATCAGTGATATTGGCCTGTAGTTTTCTTTGTTTGTGATATCTTTGTCTGTTTTTGGTATCAGGGTTATGGGCCACGTAGAATGAGATTGGGAGTGTTCCTTCCTCTGCTGTATTTTGGAAGAGTTTGAGAAGGATAGGTGTTAGCTCTTCTCTAAATGTTTGATAGAATTCGCCTGTGAAGCCATCTGGTCCTGGGCTTTTGTTTGTTGGAAGATTTTTAATCACAGTCTCAATTTCAGTGCTTGTGATTGGTCTGATCCTTTGCATTTTCACATATGTTTTAGAATTAACTTGTAAATTTTTACAAAAGTCTGCAGGGAATTTTTAAACTTTTTTTCTTTTTGTGCTTCAATTTTGTTTAGTTTTTATTTTCCAGTTTTCACTGTCACTTATTTTTTTCTTTTGCTGTATCGAATCTGGTGCCAAGTTCCACCAAGTAAGTTTTTAATTTAGGATATTGAATTTTTCAGTTCTGAAAGTTTCAGTTAGTAGTCTTTTTCAGTTTTCCACTGAGATTTGTCTTCTATTTATTCATTATATTTATCTTTTTCCTTTGAATCCTTTAGCATGTTGATAATAGTTATTATATTCTTTTTTTTTCTTTTTTTTTTTTAACATGGTAAACTCTTATGCTAGGCTTCTAATGGCTTCTGCTGGAAATAGAATGGCTTTTCTGCTAGAGACAATTATGGCCCCTGCCTTCAAAAACTTATTGTTCATTTAAGTGAATAATACTGTTTTTCCCAATATGGAAGTTTTATTGTGCAAACCATCTCGTCAAGGCCAGAGCCTTCAAGGCTGAGTAAGATTTAGGTATAAAGAAGAGGCGTTTTGGAATGTTAGCTTTTCTGCTGATTCCAGCATCTTTGTTATTTCAGGTTTGCCTCTGTTGACTTTTTTTTCCTGGTTGCAGGTTAAATTTTTCTCTTCCTTTGTACATTTAGTGTTTGGCGGTTTTTTTTGGGTTTTTTTGGGTATACTGGATTTTTTGAATTCTAACTTGCTGTGAATCTGAATTTTGTTGTCTTCCTTTAATAATTATTGAATTTTGTTCTCTAGAAGGTTAAGTTATTTACGAATCAGTTGACTCTATTAAGGCTTGTTATTAAGATTTGTTAGTGTAAGTTTTTTATAACCCTTACTCTAGGAAAAGAATGGCCTTCCTCCTAAAGTGTGGTGATTTTCAGATGTCAACTGCACACCAAGAGTGTCAGTGAGGCCTCTCTACTGTGGCTGGTCAAAACTCCTACAACTCCCAGCCCAAGGTACCCCTGGCATCTTCCTTCCAATCCCAGCTCCCTAGTAGCCCCACCCTGCTGTACCTCACAGATCTTGCCCTGGGCATGAACAGATTAGTATTTTTCCAAAGTCTTAAAGGGACCTTCCTGCATATTTCTGTTATTTCTTCTTTATGCACTTCCCAGTTCTCTTCTCTCCAGGAGCCTCCTCCAAAATTCTAGCCACTCCATCAGCCCCAAGGAGTATCTGCCTCCTTAGCTTGGCAAGACCACTGTGTGCTGCTTTGGCTCCACCTCCCTGTGTCTATACATATATCTGGAATAATCAAGGAGCTCTCATCATGTGATTCCTCCCTCTCAGCGACCACGGTTCTGTGCTAAGTATCTTCCAATATCCAAGAGCAGTTGCTTCACATATTTTGCCATCTTTCTATTGTTTATGGCCAGATGAGCTCATCACTATTGGTTCCTTCATTGTGGCTGGGAAGGGAAGCTACCCATTATCATTTTTTATGAATATGAAAAAAAGGCATATTAAGCCTTAAGCCTCAGACATTTTCTTCATCTTTCACATTTGATGTCATCTCTGAAACCAGAATTCCGATTTTGTTTCTTTACTGATACTTATATATGTGCAACTATAAAGCAGAGTGAAAGTATTTGCAAGGATAGCATATGTCCTGCTAAAGTTGATATTCCTGTAGGATGCGATTCTTTGTTAGAATGTATTTTATGAGGGAACTTTGAAAAATATTTGAAATTTCAATTTTATTTGAAGCAAATTTACTTTTTTATCATAGACAGTTCTTACGTATGATTAATAGAGATGACACAAAGGTGTTTGTTTAAAGTAAGCATACAATATCTATGGCTTTTAAGGCATTCCATTTCTGCTTGGGCAGAGAGTAAGTACAGAGTCCTGTCATGTTTGAAATATAGCATCTAACATTTTATAATGAATGAAACATTCCCAGTTAGATTATCGCTATAAGTCTGCTGTTATGTTTTAACATGGGGAATGTTTTGTTTGTGTTTATTTCCTCTGTGGTCTTATGGGAACTTTTTAAAGCTAACTGCCTTGTGTACTAATCTAAAACACTCCCCAAATTATTATTCCTAATGGGGGGAATATGAAAGCATCAAGATATCATACCACGTTCTCGGGTCAACCACATGTGGGAGTCATTCTCCAGGGTAAATGTGTGTTCAGCTTGTAGAAAGAATCACAAATGTCTTCTCAAAATAAAAGAACTCCTCCGGCTATAATATGAGAGGATAACAATCCAAGCCAATCTTTCCACTTGTGCTACCGTACGCCTCCTTTTTTTGAAAGCCTCTTACTTCAGTTTCAATTGAAAATTAAGGGCAGCAGATAATGAACATTCCATGCCTTTTGATCTAACAAGCAGCCTTTCAGGAGGCTCACCTAAGGATCCAGTCTTCCGGATGTTACGTCTGTAACTCTGTCTTGTTATGACTTCCTGAATCTTGCTAAGAGAAAAAAATCTAAGATACAGCCACCTAATAAAATGTTATTACAGATTACGTAAATTATACACTTAAGTAATCATGTCCTTGCTGCAAATTTCTCTATCTCTCCCTACAACCACTTTTAGGTATATTCTTTTCTCAACATGACAATAGTACATCCCTGCTGTTATGGCACAAGGCCCGTTAGAGTACTTGTGATTACTACACAGGCGGTCTTTAAGCAAAACGCGCTGTATTTTGTTTTTCTTAATATTTCAATATGCACTTTACAGTGGGAAGTAACTCCAGAAACAGAAGACCCAAGTTTAAATTCAGACTCTGCCATTTAATAGCTAAATGACCTTGAGCAAACTATTTAACCTTTCTTTGACTCACTTTATATGTTAAATGGTTATTAGGATAGTACATGCTTCACAAGAGAGTTGTGAAAATTAAAGGAACTAATTCAGGTCGCAGTACTGCCTGGCATACTGCAAGCACTCAGTAAAACTTAACATATTTCTTTTATCATCATCATTACTATTACCATTTACAAAGCTCTTTAAAATTAGATTATTTTGTCCTTACAATAGATTTTTCAAGTAGATATTGTTATCCTTATTTTATAATAAGAAAACCAAACTTAGCTGTAGGTCTTCTAACTCTAAAAGGCTGTATTTTTGTCTCAGCTTTCCTCTGAATATTAAAACACTCAGACATTTTTCATGTTGGTGATGAGCCTTTGCTAAGTGTAGCTTGGTCATCTACTTAACTTAAATAATAATTTAATAGGGATATTTTAAGTGTCAACCAAAAATTTCTTTCATAGAAGAGAGTTCAAGATTATGATGTTTTTCTACTAACAGACAATGTGGCTATATCCGTTTAGTCCCCTATAACATCCTTTACAATTAGAATATAGAACAGCTTACCATAATAGATGAAAAACAAGTTAAAGGTGTAGCACCTCAGCTGGCATATAGCATGTCAGTTCCTCTCCATGCACCTTCCTCCTTCTAAATAAAGGTATCCAAATTTTTGATTTCTTAATCTTCTGAAAAGTTATTTCTTTGATCCTAGGTTTCAACTCCCAGCTACACATGGTCCCCTCTACCAATGTGGACAATTTTCCTTTCAAACCATTTATGGCTTGACCTCTGGCAAGATAAGTCTCTCTCTAGGACTGATTTTGTGTGTTATCCATGTATGTCTCCTTAAGCATTTTTCCATTCCTATAGCAAGGCTCTACTAGTTTAACGATGTTCCAGAAGGAGATTCACCTAAATATCAGTAATTATAGTTAGCTTATTAACCCATAGAAAAATAATCCCAGCACATGAAGTTTCTTGGAATCCTTCTAGTACCGATTAGGCTGAGTCTATGATTTAGGTTACTTTCCACTTCTTTTATGAGCAACCTAGTAAAGGAAAGGCCTTTGAAGTGTGATCTGGTTGACCATTTCCTGCAAAGAGTGTCCAATCCAGTTGAAAATGTCTTGGAAATGTCTCCAGCTTCATCAGCAAGTGCTGGGGGATGACATCACTGTGGGATTTCTACCGAACTTTATGTTCTGATAAACAGTGTGGTGATGGTAGTTGCCACTGGTGAATTCTTTTTCTCTTAGGAGGAACCAGCAAAGTTCCTAATTCATTTTTAAGCTTTGTTTAAAGAGCAACAGAGGGTAAGACAGAAAGAGCTTGGGAGTGGTCAGACGCCAAGGAGGATCACCTATTAAAATCAGGGAGCGCTGAGGACAATATTTTGGTTTGGTTTCACTCCTCTTTGAGTACGACATCAGTAAAGAAATGGAGTTTCTTGGAAAATAAGCTATTTCCAACTAACCACCGCTTGTCTCCTGTTTCAGTCTCCATCCTAACACTCTGTGGTAGAATCCAGATGGCAAAGGTTATCGTGGAATGAACGCTTTTCTTAGATGAATGGGAGTATTCAGGAGGCTGATGGGGTGACATGGTGGTGGTGAAAGCTCCTCCAGTGGCAACAATAACAATGAACGAAACCAACAGGCGGTTTTGCAAGCTTTATCCCTGAACAAAAGCCAAGAGAACATATTGCTTGTCACCAAACTAGGAAGAAAAATAATACTAGAGTTTTTACGGAAATGAGCACATGAAAATTCCCTGCTTATTAAACTGTTTCCATTATGATATGTTCCCTTATGTTAAAATTTTCATAACAGAATACATACTGGATACTCCAAGTGTTGGTATTTTTATTTTTTCAAGGAAAACTACCTGAGGAATTGTTGTTTGTAGGAAGGGATTTTCATTTTCTTCAAGAAACAAGGCTGATATGGTAATAAAGATGAATAAAATATAGCTCACAGTTTTATTCAGTGCCTTCAGAGAATGTTAAACTAGGTTCCAAAAGCTACACTTACTTGTAGGTTGTGAGAGCTTCAGAATTTGGAAGAGTATTATCAAACCCCAAATAACAAAAAACTAGAGTCTCTTTCTAACCTGTTCTCCATATCCCTTCCGACTACCAAAGAAAGCTTCAACCCTCCCTTATATTCTCATGCCAACCTCTAATTTCAAAACTCATTCCCTCTCCTATCCTTCCCAAGATCATCCCTAAAACAATGAAAAATAAAATGTACTGAGTCAGACTCAGCAGAATAGGCAGTTGACTGACTCTGCCTCCTGCAGTTCAACATCCATGAAATGAGCATTGGCATTAGAACTCAGTCCACGAGGGTTATTTTCACCACATGAGGTAAATCTTTCCACTGTGTAAGGTAAAATTTGAATCCAAGTTCTTCTTAGCTAACATTGTTCCTTCTAATTCCTATGTCCATTTCTTCTGCAGACTGCCACTCTCAAGACCTCTCACATCAAAGTCTTTATTTCCTCGTGTACAATTCTGGATACTGTAAGAGAAAACACAAGCCCACAGTGGTGTTTTTTTATGAGTCATTGAGTTGCTTCTGGGTCCCAAATGGCATGGGAACCAGGGAATCATTTTGAGTTGCAGGGTTCAGTAGTGAAACTCTATAGCTTTCTTGGCCCTTACAAAAGCAGGTCACAGCTGCCTGGCTTCCTAATTTGGTTTGATGTGCTGTGAATTCCCAAGGGGATAAGTCACTCTCTTCTTCATATGTGAGTACAGGAACCATTCCAAAATAAATAAATAAATAAATCTGTCAGAGTTCAGCTGTGATTTTACATGCTGTCTACCACCCTACTATACAGATCATCTAGAGTTGACTCTCAGTAATTATTTATCGTATTGCAGAGGAAGTATATGGCATTTTCATCCTCTGAGATATATAACTTCATTGCTGTGACTATTCACTAAGATGATATCCGCAGAGGATTTCTTTTCATGCTTTAAGAGTGTTTCATGGAAAATGGATATCTTTTATAAAACACCAAATATGAAACCAAACATATATAGAGAAAATTAACGTAGAAAAATTAATAACAAAATACCATAACAGAGTCTTATGCCAAGTCTACAAAATAGCATTATTATATATTTTTCTTGTTACCTACTAGGCTCACAAGGACATCATAAATCACCTTGCTTTATAAGATTTGATGAGGCAGAAAGATCTTTCCTCTTGGTCATCAATTTAAGATGCAGTATGACTTTACATGTTGTTCCATCTCAGAATTTGGCTTTGTTCTATCTCTGTGATTTCCCAGAGCCAGCCACTTCAGGTTGTTTGGGTCTATGCCAGGGGTTGTGACACAGATGCTTTTAATAAAAGGATGAAACCACCTTCTAGAAAATCTCCTTGCTTTACTAGAGCTCTCAAGAGATATCAATCCTGTTTTATTAGTGTTTATTTTAAAATGAAAGAAGGAAAAGAAACTGAAGTAGCTAACACAGTCTATGTAGCCTGCTTTGTGTTCCTTCTTTTGTTGCACAGAATAGAACATTTCTCATGAAAAAAGTTCATGCAATTCCACAACTGTATGTTGAGTGCCTACTATGTGCCAAGCTCTGCAATAGGCATGGCAGACACCAAGAAGATGTCTGACCTGTTTTGGAGGAGCTACACAGAAAAAACTGAATCAAATAATCAAAAGTAATTTATGAGATGTGTGGAGATATCTGTATAACATCATATTTGGTAGAATATTTAAAGGTATATAAAATTGAGGCTAGATGAATTTATTACATGGGAAATTACCTAATATGTGATGAGCAAAGCTTCAGAAGCAATGAGAAAGTGGTGGATCATTTGATAAATGGTACAGTTAAAACTGACTATTTAGAAAAAAACGTAAATTATGCCAGCCTCAAGCAGAACACCAAAAAAAGTAGATTAATAGTCGATTGTACATATTAAGAACCATATAAAGTAGAAGGAAATATTGTTGTATATATGAAATGTTCTTAGAATAAGGAAGGAATTTCTAGGTATAAAAGTCATGGAGGAGAGACCAAATGTCAAATTTGACGGTATAAAAATGTAGAAGTTATACACAGAAATTTTGTAAAATTAAAACAGAAATGCAAACTTGACAAAATACTTGCAAAATATGACAACAAATTAATATCCTTAATAAGTGAAGATTTTATATGAATCAACTAATATTACTAATCATGCAGTAGAAAAAATAGCAGTTAGAAATACATGGTGAATACATTAAACTTCACTAGTAATCAAAGAAATCTAATTAAGGCAACAATAATAATTTTTTGCTTATCAAATTGACAGTTTTTTAAGATACATAGTGATTAATATTACAAAGGTGCACAGTCAACCTCATTCAATTCTAGTTGACACTAAAATACATTTTCTGGAAATCTGTTCAACAGTTAGTATTAAGAAAATTTTAAAATTATAATATTATTTGATCCAATAATGCCAGTTCTAGAAAAGTGTGTTGAACAAATAATAAGACAGTTATGTAAAAATACAGGGCACACGGCGCTGGGAGGAGGCAGGCAGGCTGGTGGGCTGGGGGCTATGCGCGGCCAGGAGTGCGCGGTGGACTCGGTGGCGGCGGGTAGTTAGTTAGCTGTTGTTAGTCAGTGTCAGTTGCTCGGTGGCAGTGGCTCTGATCACCAGGAAGGGTACGGAACAGCCGGCGAAGGTAGTCACTGCAGCAGCGTGTGAGCCCCTCAGGTGTCTGATTAAACTGGAACTTACGCTGTAGACATTTCTTTGTGGATTTGTCTGAAAACCTAAGACTCTACTGTCCTAGGTTAAGAACTCTTGGATTAATATATGGTGTTAGCAGAAGTCATATTGCTGTGGACTGGGGAGTGAATTTTTGTGAGGGCAAAGATGAAAGGGAGGACACCATAGGGATCTCACCAGTTCATTATCGTACCTGACCTGGTAAAAGATCCCCTAGGAAGGGGTGTTATTTGTGTGGCATTTGTATCCTGAAATGTGATGATTGGGATGTGAGGGATGGCATGTTGTAAACATTGCTATCTTCAGAAAATAAGTTAAGGAATGAGACGCAAGGAAGAAAGGACATTCATCTTGGAAGGACCCAAAGCACTTTGAAGTTTAAAGGAATGTAATGATAGCTGCTAAACCACCTTTGTCAACGAAATGGATGAAGTACTTCAAATTTAAATGCAGTGTGTCTGACAGGGTCTTGGTGCTTTGGCCTGGTGTCAGGCCTGAGCCTCTGAGGTGGGAGAGCCAAGTTCAGGACATTGGACCACAAGAGACCTGCCAGCCCCATATAATACCAATCGACAAGAGCTCTCCCAGAGATCTCATTTCAACACTGAGATGCAGATCCACCCAACGGGCACAAACTCCAGTGCTAGACGTCCCATGCCAAGCAACTAGCAAGACAGGAACACAACCACACCCATTAGCAGAGAGGCTGCCTAAAACCATACTAAGTTCACAGACACTCCAAAACACACCACCACATGCATGCCTGCCCACCAGAAAGACAAGATCCAGCCCCACCCACCAGAACACAGACACCACTCCCCTCCACGAGGAAGCCTACACAACCCACTGAACCAACTTACCCACTGGGGGCAGACACCAAAAACAATGGGAACTACAAACCAGCAGCCTGCAAAAAGGAGAGCCCAAACACAGTAAGTTAAACAAAATGAGAAGAGAGAGAAATATGCAGCAGTTGAAGGAGCAAGGTAAAAACCCACCAGACCAAACAAATGAAGGGGAAATAGGCAGTCTACCTGAAAAATAATTCATAATAATGATAGTAAAGATGATCCAAAATCTTGGAAATAGAATGGAGAAAATGAAACGTTTAACAAGGACCTAAAAGAACAAAAGAGCAAACAAACAATGATGAGCAACACAATAAATGAAATTTAAAATTCTCTATAAGGAATCAATAGCAGAAGAATGGATAAGTGACCTGGAAGATAAAATAGTGGAAATAACCACTTCAGAGCATAATAAAGAAAAAAGAATGAAAAGAATTGAGGACAATCTCAGAGACCTCTGGGACAATATTAACTGCACCAACATTCGAATTATAGGGGTCCCAGAAGAAGATGAGAAAAATAAGGAGTCTGAGAAAATATTTGAAGAGATAATAGTTGAAAACTTTCCTAACATGGGAAAGGAAATAGTCAATCAACTCCAGGAAGGGCAGAGAGTCCCATAAGGATAAATCCAAGGAGAAAAACACCAAGCCACATGTTATGCAAACTATCAAAAATTAAATACAAAGAAAAAATATGAAAGCAGCAAGGGAAAAACAACAAATAACATATAAGGGAATCCCCATAACGTTAACAGTTGATCTTTCAGGAGAAGCTCTGCAAGCTAGAAGGGAGTGGCAAGACATATTTAAAGTGATGAAAGGGAAAAACCTGCAACCAAGATTGCTCTACACAAAAGGATCTCATTCAGATTCGACGGAAAAATTAAAACCTTTACAGACAAGCAACAGCTAAGAGAATTCAGCACCACCAAACCAGCTGTACAACAAATGCTACAGAAACTTCTCTACGCAGGAAACACAAGAGAAGGAAAAGAACTACAATAACAAATCCAAAACAATTAAGAAAATGGTAATAGGAACATATACATCGATAATTACCTTAAATATAAATGGATTAAATGCTCCAATCACAAGACATAGACTGGCTGAATGGATGCAAAAACAAGACCCATATATATGCTGTATACAAAATACCCACTTCAGACCTAGGGACACATACAGACTGAAAGTGAGGGAATGGAAAAAGATATTCCATGCAAATGGAAATCAAAAGAAAACTGGAGTAGCAATTCTCATATCAGTCAAAATAAAGTCTTTAAAATAAAGACTATTACAAGACAGAAACAAGGACACTACACAATGATCAAGGGATTGATCCAAGAAGAAGATATAACAATTGTAAATATTTATGCACCCAACATAGGAGCACCTCAATACATAAGGCAAATGCTAACAGCCATAAAAGGAGAAATGACAGTAACACAGTAATAGTAGGAGACTTTAACACCCCACTTTCACCAATGGACAGATCATCCAAAGTGAAAATAAATAAGGAAACACAAGCTTTAAATGACACATTAAACAAGGTGGACTTAATTGATATTTATAGGACATTCCATCCAAAAACAGAATACACTTTCTTCTGAAGTGCTCATGGAACATTTTCCAGGATAGATCATATCCTGGGTCACAAATCAAGCCATGGTAAATTTAAGAAAATTGAAATTGTATCAAGTATCTTTTCCAACTACAATGCTATGAGACTAGATATCAATTACAGGAGAAAAAAAACCTGTAAAAAATACAAACACATGGAGGCTAAACAATACACTACTAAATAACCAAGAGATCACTGAAGAAATCAAAGAGGAAATCAAAAAATACCTAGAAACAAATGAGAATAAAATCATGATGACTCAAAACCTATGGGATGCAGCAAAAGCAGTTCTAAGCAGGAAGTTTATAGAAATGAAATCCTACCTCAAGAAACAAGAAACATCTCAAATAAACAACCTAACCTTACACAAAGCAATTAGAGAAAGAAGAACAAACAAAACCCAAAGTTAGCAGAAGGAAAGAAATCATAAAGATCAGATCAGAAATAAATATAGAAGAAATGAAGGAAACAGTAGCAAAGATCAATAAAACTAAAAGCTGGTTCTTTTAGAAGAAAAACAAAATTGATAACCCACTAGACAGACTCATCAAGAAAAAAAGGGAGAAGACTCAAATCAACAGAATTAGAAATGAAAATGGAGAAGCAACAACTGACACTGCAGAAATACAAAGGATCATGAGAAATTACTACAAGCAACTATATGCCAATAAAATGGACAACCTGGAAGAAATGGACAAATTCTTAGAAAGCACAACCTTCCGAGACTGAACCCAAAAGAAATAGAAAATATAAACAGACAAATCACAAGCACTGAAATTGAAACTGTGATTAAAATCTTACAACAAACAAAAGCCCAGAACCAGGTGGCTTCACAGGCAAATTCTATCAAACATTTAGAGAAGAGCTAACAGCTATCCTTCTCAAACTCTTCCAAAATATAGCAGAGGGAGGGACACTCCCAAACTCATTCTACGAGGCCACCATCACCCTGATACCAGAACCAGACAAAGATGTCACAAAAAAAGAAAATGACAGGCCCATATCACTGATGAACATAGATGCAAAAATCCTCAACAAAATACTAGCAAACAGAATCCAACAGCACATTAAAAGGATCATCCACCATGATAAAGTGGGAGTTATCCCGGTAATGCAAGGATTCTTCAATACATGCAAATCAATCAATGTGATACACCATATTAACAAATTGAAGGAGAAAAAACATATGATCATCTCAATAGATGCAGAAGAAGCTTTCGACAAAATTCAACACCCATTTATGATATAAACACTCCAGAAAATAGGCATAGAGGGAACTTACCTCAACATAATAAAGGCCATATATGAAAAAACCCACAGCCAACATCATTCTCAATGGTGAAAAAATGAAATCATTTCCTCAAAAATCAGGAGCAAGACAAGGGTGCCCACCCTCAGCTCTATCATTCAACATAGCACTGGATGTTTTAGCCACAGCAATCAGAGAAGAAAAAGAAATAAGAGCAATCCAAATTAGAAAAGAAGAAGTAAAACTGTCACTGTTTGCAGATGACATGGTACTATATATAGAGAATCCTAAAGATGCTACCAGAAAACTACTAGAGCTAATCAATGAATTGGGTAAAGTAGCAGGATACAAAATTAATGCACAGAAATCTCTGGCATTCCTATACACTAATGATGAAAACTCTGGAAGAGAAATTAAGGAAACACTCCCATTTACCATTGCAACAAAAAGAATAAAATACCTAGGAATAAACCTACCTAAGGAGACAAAAGACCTGTATGCAGAAAACTATAAGACACTGCTGAAAGAAATTACAGATGATACAAACAGGTGGAGAGACACACCATGTTCTTAGATTGGAAGAATCAACATTGTGAAATGACTATACTACCCAAAGCAATCTACAGATTCAATGCAATCCCTATCAAACTACTAGTGGCATTTTTCACAGAACTAGAACAAAAAAATTCACAATTTGTATTCAAATACAAAAGACGCTGAATAGCCAAAGCAATCTTGAGAAAGAAAAATGGAGCTGGAGGAATCAGTTCCCTGGCTTCCGACTATACTACAAAGCTACAGTAATCAAGACAGTATGATACTTGCACAAACACAGAAATATAGATCTATGGCACAGGATAGAAAGTCCAGAGATAAACCCACGCACATATGGTCACCTTATCTTTGATAAAGGAAGCAAGAATATACAGTGGAGAAAAGACAGCCTCTTCAATAAGTGGTGCTGCGAAAACTGGACAGGTACGTGTAGAAGAATGGAATTAGAACACTCCTTAACACCATACACAAAAATAAACTCAAAATGGATTAAAGACCTAAATGTAAGGCCAGACACTATCACACTCTTAGAGGAAAACAGGCAGAACACTCTATGACATAAATCACAGCAAGATCCTTTTAGACCCACCTCCTAGAGAAATGGAATTAAAAACAACAGCAAAAAAAATGGGACCTAATGAAACTTAAAAGCTTTTGCACAGCAAAGGAAACCATAAACAATACAAAAAGACAACCCTCAGAATGGGAGAAAATAGTTTACAATGAAGCAACTGACAAAGGAATTATCTCCAAAATTTACAAGCAGCTCATGCAACTCAATATCAAAAAAACAAAGAACCCAATCCAAAAATGGGCATAAGACCTAAGTAGACATTTCTCCAAAGAAGATATTCAGATTGCCAACAAACACGTGAAAGGATGCTCAATATCACTAATCATTAGAGAAATCAAATCAAAACTACAATGAGGTATCACCTCACACCAGTCAGAATGGCCCTCATCAAAAAATCTACAAACAGTAGATTGTAGAGAGGGTGTGAAGAAAAGGGAACCCTCTTTTACTGTTGGTGGGAATGTAAATTTATACAGCCACTATGGAGAACAGTATGGAGGTTCCTTAAAAAACTAAAAATAGAACTACCATATGACCCAGCAATCCCACTACTGGGCATATACCTTGAGAAAACCATAATTCAAAAAGAGTCTTGTACCAAAATGTTCATTGCAGCTCTATTTACAGTAGCCAGGACATGGAAGCAACCTAAGTGTCTAGGGACAGATGAATGGATAAAGAAGATGTGGCACATATATACAATGGAATATTACTCAGCCATAAAAAGAAACACAATTGAGGTATTTGTAGTGAGGTGGATGGACCTAGAGTCTGTCATACAGAGTGGAGTCAGAAAGAGAAAAACAAATACTGTATGCTAACACATATATATGGAATGTAAAAAAAAAATTTTTAATGGTCCTGATGCACCTATGGGCAGGACAGGAATAAAGACACATATGCAGAGAATGGAGTTGAGCATATGGAGAGGGGGAAGGGTAAGCTGGGATGAAGTGAGAGAGTAGCTTTGACATATCTACCCTACCAAATGTAAAATAGATAGCTAGTGCAAAGCAGCTGCATCACACGGGGAGATCAGCTCAGTGCTTTGTGACCACCTAGAGGCATGGGATGGGAGGGTGGGAGGAAGATGCACAAGGGAGGGGATATTGAGGGTATATGTATACATATAGCTGATTCTCTTTGTTATACAGCAGAAACTAACACAACATTTTAAAGCAATTATACTCCAATAAAGATGTTTAAAAAATAAGTAAATAAATAAATAAAGATATTATGAGCAAAAGATAAAAAGTTCAAGAAATACATTAATCACAGTGCTCTTTATTATTTAAAAAACTGGAAACAGCTTAATTGTTGTGTTATATGGAAATAAAGATATTAAAGTCTATCCATAGGATGAAATATTTTTAATAACAATGACAAGAGAGAAGACTCTTGAGATATTAAAAAGTGAAAAAGTCTTAGAAACACTAAAATAATTTTTAAAATGCATGTATTCATTCAGTAATTAAAATTCATTATACATTTCCTATGTGACAGGCAAATTTTCTAAGTGTTTTATAGACTTTATCTGTTTTTCTTCACTGTAGTTTTTTTCTAAATAAATAATTTATTTATTTTTAAACTATAGTTGGTTTACAATATTATATTAGTTTCAGGTGTATAGCATAGTGATTCAATATTGTATAGATTATACTCCATTTAAAGTTATTATAAAATATTAGCTATATTCTCTGTGTTGTGCAATATATCCTTGTAGCTTATTTTACACATAGTAATTTGTACCTCTTATCCCCTACCCCTATCTTGCCACTCCTCCCTTCCTCTCCCCACAGTAATACCTAGTTTTTTCTTTATATCTGTGAGTCTGTTTCTGTTTTGTTACATTCTTTTTTTTTTTAGATTCCACATATAAGTGAAAATATATAGTGTTTATATTTCTCTAACTTATTTCACTAACTATCATACCCTTCAGGTCCACCCATATTGTTGCAAATGGCAACATTTTATTCTTTTTTTATAGCCTAGTAATATTCCATTGTAGATACACACCACATCTTCTTTATCCATTCATATGTTGATGGACACTTAGGCTGCTTCCATATCTTGGCTATTGTAAATAATGCTGCCATGAACATTGGGGTCATGTATCATTCTGAATTAGTGTTTTCCTTTTTCTTTGGATATATACCCAGGAGTGGAATTGCTGGATCATATGGTAGTTCTATTTTTAGTTTTTTGAAGATCCTTCATGCTGTTTTCCCATAGTGGTTGCTCTAATTTACATTCCCACCAACAGTGTACCAGGTTTCTCTTTTCTCTACATTCTTGCCAACATTTGTTATTTTTTAGAATTTTTGATTATAGCCATTCTGACAGGTGTGAGGTAGTATCTCATTGTGGTTTTGATGTGCATTTCTCTGATGTATAGATATGTGTAGAAACTAAGAAGTTGTTTAATCATGAACACAGGTTATGGTTATTTAAATATGACTATCAAAACAGTCTTTTTTGTCTTTCTGGGGTTTCTAAATCCTGTTGCTACATGCCATTTAACTTCTGTCAATGATTAAAAACCAAATTGCCAAAAGAAGCAAATTTCTATTCGCAAGAAGCAAGCTATTAGTAAGATGTTTTCTGAAATAGTGAATTGAATGTCAACACTAGGTGTTTCTTAATAGACTAATAGAAGAGTTCCCATAAGGCAGTGAAATATCACATAAAACACAAAAAATATATAAACTAAAACCAATATTTTGTTATCATTCCACTGGATTATATTCCATCCAGATGGAAAAACAGGCCTTTCTTAGACTTTCTTGACTTCAGTGATTTGTGTGTGTCCATCAATTTTAAATAGAGTATATTTTTAATAGTTCCTATCTTGCTAAGGTAGAATGAAATTTCAGTTCTAGACTATTTCTCTAGGCTACAGTCTACAATACAGAGTGCTACAAAGAGTCACATTATATTTTTAAACAACTCTTTTCAGCACATTTATAAAAGTACAGTAATTCCTGTGGTTCATAAGGTTAGTTATGTTTGTTAATACTGATCTTGGGAGGAGAAAATTTAGTTGATAGTATATTTTGAATATTTTTCTGAGGTGTAAAATTTGGCAAGATGAGTGATATTTTACAGAATTACTGGGAAATTCCCTTTTTGTTAAAAATATATGAACTCTGCCAATTTTAAATCTGGTCTTTGCAATATAATATTCAAATTCATTTTCCTAGCTAACTTCAATCATTTTCCTTGAATTAAAAATGATTCTTTTGGAAAAAAATCAGAATATATAGTCACTAAAGGGCTTACTGCTTACAAAACAGTATACTTCTAGTCAGACTGCTTTTCTACGTACTTGATGTACCTTGCTTGTGGCCAAGTCTATGAAATGAGGCACACAAGAATTATTGGAATAAAGTCAAATAACTTTTGAGATTGAAGGATCATGAGTGGTAAGAAACCTGCCTAAGGTCACAGAGCTGGACCTGGGACTCAGGATTTCTATATTCCTGGGACTTGGGGCAGTTTGAAGGTCTGCTCCTTGCTTATTACTAGACTATGCTTGGAAGAAAATCACAAAAGAAAAAAAACATTAGGATCAGAGGGAGTTGAGAAACGTCTAGCCTAACTCTCCTGTTTTCCCAATGAGGAAGCTAAGGCTCACAAAAGCCGTGGAATTTGCCCGGGATCAGAGCTGGCTCTAGAACCCAGATCCCCTCACTCTTAGAAAAGTGTTCTGCTTTGCCAGCATCTCCCAAGGTAACATCAAAGGATACTATCATCAGCATCACCAGGAGTGCTTCTTAGATGTTTAAATTCCTGGGTCCTCTTCTTTTTCTCTCTAATGGTACAGCCCAGGACCACCCATTTTAGCAAACAGATCAGATAACTTTTATGCCAAATAGAGTTTGAGAATCAACACATCTTACATATCACATATTTAAAGAAAAATGCAGAATATTTTCTTTAAATACAAAAAGTATATTAAATAAAATATATATTGAAGTAGGCAATTTGGAAAACTGATCCAAATTAAGAGAGATTAATTATAAGAGCCTTCTTGGAGGAAAGTATGTGAGCCAGTGAACTGTGCCATGGTCCCACATTATTGAGGTTAGATGAGGTAAGAGTTCATCTTGGATAAATGCACAGAAGTGCTTATGAATAAGTCATATATATATATACATATATATGGAGAATATTATATCAGTAGGATCTAGGAATCATTCTGGGAAGCGAGGAAAAAAAGAGATTACATAGAGAGGGATTCTCAAGAGATAAGCGTTACTGTGTAACTTCTGAGTTTTCATGCTACTAGAAGCCTTGGAATTTTACCAGTGTTATTAGTAATGAAATGAAAAACACAATAGCAAAAACAAATAAATGTTTTTTATTTTTATTTGTTAGAGATTTAATTCAACAATTAATTGTGTTATCTAGGTCATGTTGTGGATCCAAAGAGAAGTATTTCCACCCTTTAATGAGCTTAAAATCTAAATAGGAGTAATGAATCCTAGCATAAAGATGTTGCTTATAATGCAGACAATGCAGATTAGAGAAAGATGAAAGTTGGCATGAAGATCTGGAGAAGAGAGAAATCACATATGGCTAATATAGCAGTGTGACATGAGGGGTGGGGTGATAGACCAGGAAGGTGGTCTTTAAGCTGGATCTTGTGGACAGGTGAAATTTATTCATATGCAATGATATGTTGGTATTGGTCACCTAAAAAGGCCACTGTCGCTGCTTAATATTGAATTTGTGTTTTAAATTTCAGCCATTTTAAATGAAGTTGCCTCAAATAGAAAGTGTGTCTTTTTCTTAATTGAATTTATTTTTCAAAAACAAATAAAATTTCCTTATTCTTTTGGGTTGAGAGTAAGCAAAAAACAGAGTCTAGTTCAAAAACTAAAAGTGGCAAGACCATAAAATTAACATGATAATTATATGTATTTTAAAACTTGAAAATGATTAGATATTTGCCTCTCATAAAAATTGGTAACTGCTTGTATAATTTTTTAGCTCTATGTTTAGTCATATATAAGATTGGTCCCAAAATATATTAGTGTGTGCTGATATGGAGAAAGAAGGTACTTAGTCTTGAAATTTCTGATCGTGATGGGTTTTCTTTAATACATCTAAACTTTAAAATGCCAACAGATCATGCAAGTTATATCTCTGTATTTACACAATAAGCAAAGGTCCAAAACTAAAACCAATCCCCCTACACTGGATTCTGCTCTTCTTTAATGATATTTTTGGGTGCTGTTAGCAAATAATAAGTATGTGATGCACCTAGCCTACGTTACTCTCAGTCCCAAAAGTCTTTGTTCTTCAGCAAGACAAAAACTCTGGTATCAAAAAAGTGTCAAGGGTTTTTATTGTTTCTTTGGCTGTTGTTTTGAATGCAGATTTTCTCATACTTTGGACGTACTCCTGGATTACTAGGTAGTCTGTTGTTTGTGTTCCCTTTTGTTCTATTAGTATCATATGTCCTTCTACCGCTGCTTCCTTCCTGCCTTCTTTCATTCAGCAAACATTTAAGTAGGAGGCACTGCATAAGGCACCAAGAAAGTAACTGGAAAAAAGCTAGGAGCCTTACCTGACTTTTGCTCTAGGAAATGACATCAATGTGATTAATGGGTCCATAGATGTCTATCCTGGGTGCTACCAGGACACTCGGAAGAGGCACTCAGTAGAACCTTGAGGTTGAAGAAGGCCCGTAGGAGGAGCAGGTGATGTCAAAGCTGTAACCTGAAAGATAGATAAGGAGGAGCTTCACCTTGGTGAAGGTGCAGGTGAGGCAAAACAGTAAGGCTTTGGAAAAGTAGCTTAGTAAGCCTAGAGCAAGTGTACAAGTGGGGAGCAAGAGCCTGTGGATGAGGGGCCTTGTGTGCCAGACTAAGAATTCTAGGTTATGATGATAAGAAAAGTAGCCATGGAAGACTTTTAAGCAGAGAAGTGATGGACTCAGACTCATAGACCATTCTAGCTGCTATGTGACAATTAGAATGGAGGGAGGTGACACGAAGAAAAGATTTAGGAGGCAGCTGTGCAGAAATCTGAGCACAGGATGAGGGTGCTATGGGAACTGAAGTGCTGGAGGTGGGATAGGGAAAAGTAGATGGATTTGAGAAGTAGAAACAAAAGCACTTGAAAGTTCATTAAATTGTTTTGAGGCTGAAGGAGATAAAGTGGGAAGCAGCAGGAGAAGGAAGAAATCAAGGAAGACACCTAGGACTCTGGCTTATGCAACCGAGCTAGCAAATAAGGGAGAAATCAAAAATGTTATAAAGTTATTCCCCAGATTCCAAATATTTTAGTGGTGTATTCATGACAAAAACTTTAATATACATTTATTTTATTATTCACCATAAGATTTCTGGGCTACTTGGAGTTATATGGGCAATTGAAAGTCTGTTATATTACATTTTTTCAAAGTATCATTTGCCAGAACTCTTTGGCTTTATTATTCTGACCATCAAAATAGTTTCCTTATGAGGAATCTTTCTTGCCAACTCACCTAACCACTTATTTGAAACATCAGTTGTTAATAGGTTGGCTGATATTTTGTCTTCCTTAAAAGTTGCCTTACATTAAAGGTTTTGCACATTAAAGGTCAGAAAAGATGTTAATTTTCCTTTTTAGGGAGTAGAAGCCACATAAAGGTCTAAACTTTGAAAATAAAATAAAGACTAGTAACTACTTCATGAAACTAACACGTATACCCAATGAGTAGTTAACTTAAAAATACTCAAAATCAGATCTTGATTTTAGAACTTTATTTTTAACCAAATTTCATAATTTTATTCCTTTGTTCATCAATTTCAACTAAGTGCTCTCTTTAAAAGATTATTCTTTATCTGATGTAGATAACAGCATATGATGTACTGATGACCTATTTGTAGAGGTGACATTGAGAGTGTTATCCAACATCAAGATCGTTCATTTTGAAAATAAAAAGAATGACTCTTGGGGTTTAGATGAAGAAATGTTTCAGGAACAAAGGGCTCTGAAAGGATGTTGGCAGCGGTAAAAGTGAAAGGTATGAACGGTGGCAGGCCAAGAAAGCAACTGACTATTACTTCCTTGATTCCAAAAGTTTAGTAATTTCATTTGTAATAAATGAGTAACAGTGATCAAAATTTTTCCTGGAATAATAACAAAATACATTACAGGAAGTGTTACAGGAGAATGTGTCCTCTCTTAATCACTTCGAAATAAATAGGAGATTTCAACATGACGAACAGAAATCCACGATGAGTTTAACACTGTGTACTACGTATTCTCTTTTGGAACATTTTGAGGTTTTAATTCCAGACTTTAAGCCCTTTGAAATATACATGTGTGTAGGTGTGTGTATGGGGGTGATGATCGGTGTATAAACATGCACATATGCAAAGAGAAACAAACATCTACCTCAACATCTTTGTAGACTAAGGCAGAGTAGTAACAAGATTTTTAAAACAGTTGCTTGTTAAATATTTTTCATTACCATATACATAAACACATACACACACACATGCGCACATGCACAGAGAGAGGTATATACACTATTCCAGAGGCTGAATGGGAAATAAATGGAATATGTAAATAAAGTAGATCTGGATTTAGGCCTTAATCCAGATGGCCTAATAGACAACGAAAATGTCAAGTAGAAAGTGGAAGGTGGCGCCCTGTGATGACCTAGATGGGTGGGATGTGCGGGGGGTGGGAGGGAAGTCCAAGAGGGAGGGGATATATGTATACATATAGCTGATTCACTTCATTGTACAGCAGAAACTAACACAACACTGTAAAGCAGTTTTACTCCAATAAAAAAAAAAGTGGAAGGTAGCTACAAGAATTACAGGAAATTCAGAAGAGAAAAAGATTAACTTAGGCTCCAAAAAAATCAAGAAAGCTTCATAAAGGATCACCATTTTATTCAGACCATGAAAAATAGGGATAATTTGAACATATGGAGAAGGAAAGATAGATACTGAAGTTAAAAAACTAGAGCAGAGATAGATAACTACATAGATGTGTACATATATATCATAATACTGTGGATCCAAGAATTTTACTGATAACGTCTAATGCTCAGGACAACCCTGTGAGGTAGATTTTATCACATTAACTTAGAGAGAATGAAGCAAGTTCAGAGGGTTTCTTGAGGTCACATGGCTGGTAGACATCACCCACCAGCCGCTGGACTCCAAAGCCCAAGCTCTCTGTTGCCACTTCTTTACACTTCCTCAAAGATTTGCAGACATGAACTTGCAAGACAAACTCAGGAAACAGCAAATATGCACTTTGATTGGAGGGCAAGGTGAATTTCACAATATCCAGAGTGAAAAGGAAGCCTTTTCCTTCTTTGTTTATTTGACCTGATGAAGGCCAGAGGGTAAGGGTATAATAGTCATAGATGGCATATGTTGTCCACTTCCTGTGTACCGGGTGCTGCGCTAAGAATATTATGTGTGTTATCTCATTTAATCTCCTAACAGTTCTGTATTGTCTCAGTTTTTTAGGTAAGGAAACAGGCTTAGAGAGCAAGAGTAAGCCAATTTCCAAGGTCAAAGTGCTAGGAAATGGTGAAGCTAGGGTTCAAACTCACTGTCATGAGACTCCAGACAAGAGCCTGGACTCTTTACTGCTAAACTACAATGACCTAGAAAGCAGAGTTATGTGATATACATCGTGTATGTGTATGAATATGATATATATGGTATATGTGTGTATAC
Source organism: Mesoplodon mirus (assembly GCF_964341445.2). NCBI lineage: Eukaryota > Metazoa > Chordata > Mammalia > Artiodactyla > Ziphiidae > Mesoplodon > Mesoplodon mirus. The sequence continues at coordinate 27,651,417 of NC_138986.1, read as the reverse complement.
ATATGTGTATATGCACACACACACACACACACACACACGCAAACACGTGTTTCATACCTAACAGTGATATCCAGAAATGCTTGTGTTGACATGTCTGAGTTTAGTAGAATGTAAGTGATGATCACATTTCTTGATTTGTATTATTTTCTTCATTCTGCCAATGCATTAAAGAGCATTTATTGGACACTAGCTTTATACCAGACATTCTGCTGGATACCAGAATTCAAAGCTAAGACACAGCCTCTATAATTAAATAGCCTACCCTTTTGAAATTCAAGGTTGCTAAATTAATACAATGGGTCTATAAGCATTACTTTATTTCTAAGGTTATTTGCTATTATTGTTTCAAGTTCTCTCTTGCTTTGCTAAAAATACATAGAGAAAACAGTTTTATGTCATTAGGTTAAAAAGATTCAGTATAAGCCAAAACCTACTAGTTTGCCGAGCATTAGTTAATTAATGAGCATTATTATTCGATGAATATATGTCATACTGCAGTGTCAGTTTCACAGGGAGATTTGCTGGGAAGCTAACAAAGCATGATCTTCAGGATTCCTCGAGTTCACTGACACCATTAAGAATTAAATCTTAAATCAGTGATCATCTCTACTTGTAAGAAGGCTGCAGAGGATCTTGAGGCAATAAAGTGATTAAAATGAGAACCATAACCTGTCAACAATACAGCCTGTCCACGTAATCCCCAAGTGACTTTTATACAATTCTTCTTCTCAGACATTGGAAGCATTTTGCTGGTTTAACCCTTCAGCATCTACTAAGGAGATAAAATATAGGTATTACCTCTATTTTCCTGACATGGACTCTGACAAGGAGATTTAAGAGAAATTTTGTTTCATTGTTTAATTTTAGTAATATTTGTCAGTGGAAAGGGCTGCTGGTTAAAAAAAAAGAAGCATTTATGATTCTTGCTTTCCCCAGGGAAAATTATCTTTCAAAGCTATAATACTTGGAGAAATCTTTGCCTTCAGGTTGGACTCCACTTAAACGAATTCATAGTATATAGATTCACTGCACAACCCCAGATGCCAACTTCTTAATGGAGTAATGGCATCAAAACTTGCAAATGAGCTTATTTAAACTTTAAGTGTAACTTTAGTGCTTTATTCTTGTCTTTCACTTTAAATTTACACCATCTCACAGATTTTTAACTTGACTGCCATATAGTAATGAAGGGGTTGTGTATATTTGTGTCCCAACTCATTTGTTCATTCTTTTTTCAAGCAATATTTATTGAGAGCCTAGGATGTAACAGACCTTAATCTAGCTGGGGGACAGCAGTGATCTAGACCAAAAGTCTTGACCTTCTTGAAGTGAGAGAGACTCAAGAGGAGGTGACTATTTAATATTGCTCTTTTCAAAGTAGGTTGTGAGAATGAGTAAGCGATACCAAAGCAGAATATAACTGTTAGCAAAATAAACACTTATTTTCATGGATTTTCATTTTCACTTGCAGCTTATAAAACCTGTCAGTTATTTCTCCAAGATATTGGATTTTCCAGCTCTAGCCTGGGGTTGCCATTGATTGCCAGTAGAATTTACAGAAATCTCCTTTCTGAGGCCAGATCCATGTCTCAGAGCTGTCCATATGGAGATGGTCAGTACAGTTTGACCAGTAATAGTTTTTTGATTGTCTACAGGAACATCTGGATCTTTGACCTCACAAGTAGTTATACAACAGGCCCTTATCCCTGTGGAAAAGTGTTTGTTCCTTTGTGGCTCAGAGGCCCTGTGTTTGCATGTTAGGCTTGATGTTCTGGAAGTCATTTTCTCTAGCACTGGGGTTATTTAATTCCAAGGACTGGTTTGAATTTCTTTTAAAACTATAAGTGTATAGGATTACATTTAATTGTTGGTTTATGTACAGGAGCATTACTGCCCTGAGCTGCAGGGAGCACATTATAAGTACTCCTTTGTCCTGAGTAAATATTCATTCAGTTACAGGCTGGATGAGGTCCCATGAATCTCTGAATTGTGACGTCTGTGAGAGGATTTGGAGATACTGTTGATATTATCTATTAAGGTTTCGCTGTCTATAGGGTCATATAAAGTAGCTTGGAAATTGCAGTGTAAATCAAGAAAAACAATGTCTAAAGCTTGGACCCTTCGACCAGATGGCTGGAGTTGAGCCATTGTGAGTACATATTGTTGGCAGCACACAGGTCAGACAAAAAGGCTGTTGTTCCAGGGGCTCAGCGTCAGCCTTCCAGGGGCAGCGGGAGGACAGAGTGGGGCATTGCTGCACGTTGCGTCGGCCTGAAAGGGCAGGAACGTGGAGTCCTGTTCCGGTTCAGTTTCACTCTGAAGGTGACAGTCAAATAAAGGAACGATTTTCTTGAAGTACGGCATGCTTTCGCACTCGTTTCTGAGGAGATTTCTTTTCAAGTGTTAGGGAGGGACTTTCGCTCCAGGCGCCTAGTTCCTCTCGCTCCTGGCATCCAGGGTCTTGACGGCTCACCAGCCCTTTCCATGCCTTCCCAGCCCTCACCATACTCATGAGTTGAAAGGCCCTGGTCTCCATAATATATTCTTGCCAGACTCGGAACTATAGCCCGTCACAGTCTCATTTCCATCATCTGCCCTTTGTAAGGGTCATATGGAAGGCAGTAAATCTAGAGAAGTCTATCTGATTGCAAACACCCTGTGTGAGGTAAGACTGCAACGTGAGACTGGGTGAGCAGTTCTGTGGAATTCCCTGCCTTCGCTGAGTGCCAGCAGCATTAGGGGTAATGGGGATAATGTCATTAAACACTCAATTATAAGATGGTGCTTCGCTCATGTAGCAGAACAGTCTCGCCACCGAAGGGTACTGCCAAGAGCTGTGAAGAGCAACACTGGTCAGCAAACGTGTATCCGTGTTACAAAAGCTTTCTAAACACTGTTGGGATTTCTCTACTGCCTTGAACAGATGGCTCATGACCTGCAGTTACTTCTTTCAGATCCAGGGTCTACAGAATCCAGGCTGCTGTCCAATCACTAAATGGAGTCCCACAGGGCCGTGCATGATGTAGTCCCTGCCAACTTCCCGAGCCTCCTGTCTCTCCAGTCCCCAGTTCTTCTGATTCTCTGAACCTCATCTGCTTTTAGCCATTCTTAACTTCCTTCAATTCTTCAATCGCCTTTAGGCTTTTGCACCTACAGTTTATGGTACCTGGGAGAGACACCCTTCCAGCTTATCTCATGATCTTCAACACCTCCCCCCCCCGCCCACTGAGGACTTGATTAATAACAAGTTCCTCTCTCCCCTGTCCAATCGGAATACACTATTCAGAAGCTCTTCCACACCCATCAGGATGTAGCCAGTGTACCCGATCACCTATGAGAAATCTCCGCTTCCCCAAACTTAGTTGGGTTCTTCCTTCTTCTTGATGCCAAGGATGAGGGTGCATCGGGCAGGGCTAGATAGTCCCTGGGCATTAGTCCAGTAACCAAATGGTCTGTAGGAACCTCCTACAGTCAACAGCCCCACTACACAAAAAGTCTGCTTACTCCTCCTTAATTAGGCCTTCAGACACACACAAGAATTATTTGAAAATAATGTAATCAAAATAGAGATAGGTTCTACTGAACTTAATAAGTTCAACATAAGCAGCTAATTACAGTTAGGTCAGCATCTTTACTGAATTGGAAAGCCCCCAGTGAAGTTTTGCTGAATGGATATTCTGAATGAAATATTCAGTAAAAAAAAATGAGACCTGACTTTAGACCTACAAACACTTCCCTTGCAGGAACTGGAGATAGTTGTCTAGTAAGGATTGGTCCAGTTCCCCATCTGCTCTTTGCCCTCTGATTTCCCATTCATTCATTAAATAAGTATTTGTTGGGCACTCCCGTCTAACAGGTACCGCTGGCCTCTGTCCCTTTATGCATGCTTCAGAGGGCCTGAGCCCAGGACAATGGCTCAGTGTCCAAAATAAGGAGGTAACATGGAACATCACTGAATGGCGGTTGAAAACACTATGGTTTTCATGGCTTCTTTACTTCTAAATAATTGTATACTCTTAAAACTAATCATTTATTGGGTACTTATTTCTACCAGACACTCTTCTAGGTGTTTATATTAATCCTCGTTTGATCCTCGTGAGGAACCCAGGATGTAGGCAGTAGTGTTATCTCCATCTTACATATGAGGAAATGGAGGCAAAGAATTACTGAGTAACTTGCCCAAGGTGATGCATCTAGTAAATACTGAAGTCTTGATTTGAACTCAAGAGCCCATACTCTGATCATCATAAGACCTTGGAATGGAAAGTCACCTGACCCCACAGGGACTTGTTTGTTTGCTTCATCTATAAGGTGACTTAGTTGGCCACAGTGGTCTCCCAGATGCCTCCCAGATTAACAGTGTTTGTTTATGGTACTGGAGCTGCCCTGTCCAATGTGCAAATCCTCACACAGCCCTCTTCCTTTTCCGCATTCTTTCAGATCTGCACCTCACACTAGACTTTGCTTCCTCTCTTTTTTTCAAATACTTTCTCAAAGGCTGCTACTCTTACCCAACCCAAGCTTACTGCTTCTATCCTGCCCCGTGGACCTCTGTGTTCTAGACCTCTGGTTTTGCAGGTTACCCTCTGAAGGACCAGTGCTCTCCATTATGGGAGGAGCAAACATTTTCCCCTCATAAAATCCCATGTTCTCTCTCTTGTACACAGTACCACCAAATGGCCCTCTCCTACCTCCACCTGTTTTGTGGAAGAAATTCCACAAAACACCGAACACACCAGGCCCCATGATGGGTTTCAGAGTACACAAGGTGCTTTCGCACATATTACATTATTTCGTAGAAGGGTGAGCATTGTTACTCTCTCTTTTTCTACCAGGAGGTTCAAAAAGATAAGACATGCCTAAGATCACACAACTAGTGAGGGATAGGGTTGGGATTTGAATCCAGATATTCTAAGTCCTTTCCACTATATGTACCAATCTGTCCTCTCTCTGTACTGCTTCTGTTTGCTCTAACACAAAGTGTCTATGGACTTCACCTTTCAAAAGTCCCTATGTAGAGTGAAATGGTTATGGCTTTAGTTGTTTGCTTTCACAGAAGTGTCTGTCTTTCTCACTAAAAACTAGCTGTAGCTTGTTACCAACACTTGGGGCTCTGAGAGGATGAAAGATGAAATTATATTGCAAAATTCTGACACAGTTTTTGCTCTGTTTATCAAGATTTGTGGCATAGTTATTTGTGTCTGATGGAGGAGGATTCTTAGAGTTCATACCAGAAACCCAAAGTGCCTTGGACCAAGATCCCCACTCAGTTCCTATAACTGGGTGCGTTAGAGAGATACCCCAGTTATATTCCACATGCCATCAGCCCTCACAGGTACAGGTTCTGCTAAAATTGGGCTCACCCAGAGGCTATTGCCACCGTTTTGCACGATGAAAAATGTGGTTATCAATGTACATTTTGATGTGTGCGGTGGAATTCAAGACTACAAGTGGTACGAGGAGAAGGTCTGCAGGAACCAAAGGGAGTAAAATAACCTGACACAGTGATGCTGAACCTGTGAGCCATCTAATCCCGGGATCTCCCTTGAGGGGGTCCAACTACATGTTAGAGATACAGCCTTCCTGGTGCCCTCTACTGTCCAGGGCCGAAATGACAGGAAACACAGTTCTGTATTCTGGATGTTAGTTGAATAACTTAAAAAAAAAAAAAAATTTACTCTTGGGCTGAAATCGGGTTTTCCAAGTTTTGGTTCATAATAAGTAGTTTTTAAACATTTAAAAATAGGGGTGTGTAATAAAATGCTGAGAGACTCTCTGGAGATTGCTGCTGCTGGCACTTCTCTAATAGAAAGCATACGCATTGAGCTAACATTTGACTGAAGAAAAAAACAAAGCTGTTAAAAGCTGGTAGGCTCCTTTTCCAATAGCAATAGCATTAATATCTTTCAAGTCACTCCTAACCATAGCTAATTAGAGGTTTATGAGGGATGGCCCTTCCTGATGGGTCACCTCAGGTTAGGCAGCCCACAGATTTGCTATTGGCTGTTGGCAACAATGGCTTTGTGAAGAATTTCTGCTCAGCTCGAGGTGATTATCTTTTTTTTCTTCTGCTGCTGTGTCTCTTATTTTGACTGGCTGAGGTTGGGTTGGACGACGAGGCCCCGATTCAAAGACAGTGCCAGGTCGTTGCTGGAGATCTGCACTGACAGATTGTTGAAAACTTGTTAGTCTGACGTTTTAACAGCCTGCAATGGGGTGGAAATCTGCTCTTTCACTGGAAAAACTTAGAAAGGAAAACATGAGCTTGAGCTGAAATCATCCCCAGGTCCAAATCCGCCGTCCTCTGGCACCAGAGTGCCAAGGGCTGCACAGTCGTTAGAGATCAAGGCCTGGCTATGCCACCCACAGGGTAGAAGGGACTCGGCCACTGTGAAGTCAGAGCCTCTGAAGATGCACCTCTGGGAGCTGGGGATCAACACTAGGTGCTAACGGCTCCATCAGTAGCAGAAGTCGGCCTCTCGTGAGGTTTCAGCTGGGTAGTTAGGGGTTGTTCTTTTGGCCGTAGGCATATGATCCAAGAAAAAGGAATTAAAAAACACTTCAGGGGCTTCCCTGGTGGCGCAGTGGTGGAGAGTCCGCCTGCCGATGCAGGAGACGCAGGTTCGTGCCCCGATCCAGGAAGATCCCCCATGCCGCGGAGCGGCTGGGCCCGTGAGCCATGGCCACTGAGCCTGCACGTCAGGAGCCTGTGCTCGGCAACGGGAGAGGCCACAACAGTGAGAGGCCCGCGTACCGCAAAAAAAAACAAAACAAAAAAAAAACAAAAACAAAAAAACACCTCAGGCTTTGTACCTTTTTTGAGGTAGAAATGGGCGAAAAGATTGCAGCCAATACTGTTGGTGAGTGATATCTGGTACCACAGTATTGTAATTATTTGTCACCTTGCTAAAAGAATTCATTGAGCATCTTGGCTCTTCAAAAGCAAACCCAGCCTCACTATCCCAGCCAAGAAATATATATGTATTTATATATATATATATATATATATATATATATATATATATATATTTTAGAATCACTGTTATCCTCTACTTTCCTCCCATCTACCAGTGACGGCCACTTTGATTAAGCCCTTCACCCTGACCCATCACAGTTTTGCTCCCATCCTGGGAGGCTACCTAAGGATTCTAACAGGGTTTCTGGGCTCTGCACAGCCAGCTGTCTCTGCCAGGAGGAGCCCTCTCTTTTGCCAGCCAACTTCTTCCTGTTGTCATCTCTTTTTAGAAGCCTTCTGGTAGCCCCAGGCAGTGTTGGGTGCCCACCATCGAGGGTGCCCATAGCCTTTCATGTTCTGACTTCAGACCAGGCTCTACACTTCCTGAGGACAGGATCTAGCCTAAATCTCATTTGATTTTTTTTTTTTTTTGGCCATCCTCACAATATAATGCCTACATAGAGTAGGTACTTGATAATGATGTCTTTCTGAATATTCATTCATTCATTCATTCATTTGATAGATAGTAATTTAGTCCCAAGCTTCCAGGCCCTGTTAGACTTTAAGGAGTGCCGTCCCTTAACAGAACCTATCTTTTTATGATCTGCAGACCTAAGCCATGTTCTCTCCAGGCTGATCTTCCAGGAGTCTGTCTTTAATTAGTACCATTCAGTTCTTTGTTGGGGAAAATGTGAGATGGGAAGTGACCCAGATATTTTGAGATGTCTTCTCAATGTCAAGTTTCCCCTTCATCACCCCTTTGCAGCTCCACATCACATGGCTGCATCTAATGGCAGCATTTACTGGTGTGTATACATAAATAACCAGAAAAAATCTCCTCTCATGCTACCCCAGATAATCCCAAATCTCAAGTATATCCCACAGAATTGCAGTAAAAATTTATTTATTCATTCATTTAGTTAGCATTGGGAGTGCCGTTATGCATTAGTCATTGTGCTAGACACGTAAGGGATGATCAAAGAAAACAGATGCATCAGCATACAGGCATTTGCCTTATTTACTAAACACCTCACTAGAGAAATTCTTATATTGAATGGCAAACTTGCAGAATCCAAGTACTTAAAGATGGGGTGAGGGTAGAATGAAGGTAACTTGTGCTGAGGACGTGCCTCTTCCAGGTTGTCTCGGTTGCTTCTGGGGGCAGTTGAGATAGGCTTCCCTTTCCACCAGTGACCATGATTAGCACTTCTTCAGATCAGGAAACTCAGTTTTCTTTTAATTTTTTTTCTTAAAAAAGGTCTAATCATATGTCAGAGGCTCTTTTTGCTCTGTTTGGTTGAATGCTCCATCAAGTAGTCATGGAGATGTTGTGTTTTTCCGAAATCTGCAGTAGCATCCAAAATTCAGTCACTAGCTCCATGGGTGTCAAGAGGCAATTGTGCCCAGAGCTGTCTAATCCCTGGATCACTGCCATGGTGATGTGACCTTGGACCAACAATTCCAGCGATGCCTTCTGTTTGTCCACTTTCCCAGTTGTGGCCCACCATCAGCTCCCCTCACGAATCAATTCTGCATTTTTGTCTGAGTCATTCCTGGAGGCCCAGCCTATAGCCTGCTCGTCCAATGATTTTATAAACACCTAATTCCCTTTACTAATTTCCTTTCTGCTTAAAAAAAAAAAAAAGCTATAAGGGTGGAAAGGAAATAATCAAAGAATCACAGCCTATTAATTATTTGCTGATAACATTTAACATTACCTGCTTGTGGAAAACAGTTATTGCTTCAGCTGATACTGGAGAAAACCTCCAAGCCAAAAAGATTTCTGTCTTGGGTTTTATTTGTTTGCTAATGTTTCCTCCCATCCAAAAATATCAAGATACCTGACCTGAAAAGACTAGTTGCTGCAGGAACAACATGGGCATACCTCAGAGATATCAGGGGTTCAGTTCCAGACCACTGCAATAAAGTGAATATCGCCATAGAGCGAGTCATGAATATTTTGGTTTCCCAGTGCATATAAAAGTTAGGTTTACACTATACTATCATTTATTAAGTGTGCAACAGCATTATGTCTTTAAAAACAATGTACATACCTTAATTTTAAAATACTTTATTGTAAAAAATGCTAACCATCATCTGAGCCTTCAGTGAGTTGTAATCTTTTTGCTAGTGGAGGGTTTGAAATATTATGAGAATTACCAAAATGTGACACAGAGACACAAAGTGAGCAAATGCTGTTGGGAAATGACATCAATAAATTTGCCTGACACAGGGTTGCCACAAACCTTCAATTTGTAAAACACACAATAAAGCGATGCACAGTAAAATGAGGTATGCCTGTACATTCAAGTGCTAACAAATATTCAGAAAAAGAAGAGTATGAAATCTTATGTGAAGCAAAAAAAAAAATTAACTGATTTTAGAAAGTTAGGAGTGCTGCCAGTTGAACAATGTGTAAACTTTTCACTGTCTTTAATTTTTTTTCTTTAGAGTATAATCTGGTACTATTATTAATATTTGAATATTATTTTCACTTCAGATATAACTTTCCCTTAAGAAAACAGGTTTGCCGAGTACTTAAATGTGATTTTTTTGAATCACACTTAATTTTTCACAACTAATTTTATGATGAAAGTAATGGAAAATATACAGTCTACTTAAGAGAAATATACTTTATTGTACATTTTGCTGGAACACATAATTAAACTAATGAAAATTAAGTATTTTTGATATAAATTTTTAATGTACTAGAATAGATGCAGTATTTTATAACATCCATCTTGTTCTTCCTGACTAAAAGGTAAATTTTAGATTTAATATAGAAAATTCTTAGTAAATAAATTAGCAACTAACCTGTAAAATATTCTGACTTAAAATTAGAAGTATTTCTTCATTTTTAATCTTAAATAATAATATGGGTATTAAAATAAAATTATAATGAAAGTTCAATTTATTAATTCATATTTTTGTATTATTATCTCATCTACAGTAATTTAAATTGGTACATTCTTGCTTATAATTAAAAACTAAACTTGCAATGATACTATGATGCAGATAATATTACCCTACTTTATATATGAGAGAGCAAGTTTAGCAAAACTAAGTAAATTGCCCATGACGGTATAGTAAGTACGTGCATGAAGCAACAGGATTTGAACTTGGGTCAGTCTAATCCAAATAGACCTGGTGTACTTGGCCAAGGCAATATCGAAGCCTGCAGTAGCCAGTATTTGGGAATCTGGTCAAGCGTTAAGTAAGCTTTCAGCTTTCATTCTCTCACTCATTGTGGGGGGGCGGGGGCGGGGTGTATTCTATAGTGAGTAGTACTCTCTGTGCCTCAATTTTCTACTCTCTTAAAAGGGTATGATCAGAGAACAAGATGGTAGATGCATAGCTTAGCCCATAGAACAATGCTTAGCCCACAGTATGGGCTAAAGAAATTTTAGCTAGTTCACAAATATTTATTAAGGGTCTGGTATATATAAGGCACAAGGGTTCTGATAATGAGATGTTAAAAATGCTAACAATGCAAGTGGTTTGATTCTTCATGGTCTATGAGGAAAATAGGCATATGAACACCTGAGTTCATATGTGGCATAGCCTTTGTGCTGTGGGAGGAGAGCGTGTGCCAGGAGACTCTCTGTTGCTAGCAGGGCTCCAGCCCCTTGGATGGGAATTTCAGTAACCATGTCATTATTTAGGGGCGTTGCTAGCTGGGAGTGATGGAAACAAGCAAGGCAAGATGGTCTCATTATTTTAGGCACAGAAGACAAAACAAAGATGGAGATTCTTTGGAGAGATGGGATTCTGAGGATCAGGCAGAAGCCTGGTAATCAGAACCGGATCAAAGTCAGGGTCATCCAGCAGCAAGGTGCTGGGCTGGGGAGTCCCAGCATGCATGACCAGGAAGAGCAGCAAGCGAGGAGGGCTGCAGCCCTGAGAACCCAAGGAGGCATGGGACCTTCCCCCACGGCAGATCCTGTGGTTTTCTGAGACTTGAAGCCTGTGGCTTAGCCCAATTAATCTCCTAAACTGGGTCATCACCCTGGGTTGCACAGCAAGCAGGAACCTGGCAGCAAAGGCCCTGTAAACACTGGTATCAATGAGAAAAAGCACTGGAAAAAATCTGGTTTCTTTCAAGTCCTGAGAACTGAGAACAATCAGATTCCCTTCTGGGCATTGCTTTAAAATCTGGTACCATCATCAGGTAACTTTACAAAGCAGAGCAATTACAGAATTAGTTAGAGGTGCCTCAGCCATTTCCCAGGTAGCCAGGGAGATGAAGACAAGGGAAAGGACTGTCTTGTGATCATTGGAAGGGCCACCGCACCCACTGTTGCTGCTTGGTCATTAGCTTGTGTGGTCACTGAACCCAGGCAGGCCATGGCTTTTAAGGAATGCAAGTTTCACGGGAATTTCACAAACTTCTCCTGGATTTGTTAGCGTCCAGGAAAGGGAGCAAGACCCCCATGGAACACCCACACCCACACCCCCTGCATCTAGAGGGGGTATATGTAAGGCTGCCCTTGGACTTGGTTAGCTGTGGGAAGTTAGCCACCATCCACTGCAAGCCCCTGCAATTAAAGAAGGGAAAGCTCTTCCATTGTAGCACATGTGTGGGCTTTCATCCTTAACAAAGGGCAAGCAATCACTCCAGAGTTATTTCCCTGTAGGACCCAGAATATGGACTGATAGAGCTTCCTAGCACTTTGTTTCACCAAGAGGCTGAAAACACTTTAGAAACATCTGATCTTTCAATTAAAAATAATTATTAACTCAGGTCATAAAAAAATACCACTTTAAAAAGCTGGTAATACAGGAAATGGATCTTAGCAATTCGAAAGGGTTTAAACTCTGCCAAACAAACAGCAACAGTCAGATCAGACTCCACAGATCATTAATCCTCACATTTGCTCTCTGATCTGACTTTGTGGCATATATTAGCATCCCCATGTTATTTACAGAGAAATGAAGTCTGAAGAGATTAAATAGCATGATAAATATCACATGATATTTAGTTCAGCAGAGTAGCCAGGGGAAAAGTTCATGATATGTACTTTCTGTTTAGCATTCAATGCACTTTTGCAACCTTCGGGTGCATCCAGCCTTCCTCCTCCACAGTCCATTCTCCTGACCTGCCAAAGGGAGTCTAACAAGCCAGCAGCTTCCTTCCTTTTCATGGTCCTGAACCAACTGTCCATCTCTGTGCAGAGTGTAGGTCATCCCAGAAAATGGGTTGATTTGAATGTAGCTGGGTCATCCTTTCTCCTCTCAACCTGTGCCTCTGTGTATCAGGAGGTTGCATCATTAGGTGTGAAGAATATGAATTCTTTCATCTGGGAATCGTTTTCCCCAGAAATTACTTTGTCTTATAATATTTTAAGTGTAGGTACAATAAAGATTGACGAGAGTGGAATTAACCAAGTTGTGAACAGTGAAAGAGGAAAATGGACCAAAATAGATGCCCTCAGTCTTTCTAAGGACAAGGAAATAAATGGTAAAAACAAGTCCAGCCTGGTACAAAATGACATCCATAAGCCCATGGGAGACGGATGTAGAGAGGCAGAATATGAAAGGCCATTTTTATATTCACAGTGTTGCAAATGAGGACAATTTTTTCCTATTATGAAATCTTTCAAGCATAGAAAACAGAGAATAATTTAAGGAACAAATCATTATAGAAAAAGTTGATAACCCCTGTATGCCCTCCAACATTTCATTACTCTGTATATCTTCCCCCTACCCTGAATTTGATCTTCCTTATTCATTGCCTGTTTTTATGCTTTTTCTGTAAATTAAGGTATCCATAAAAAACATGTGCTATTTTTAGATATTTTCAACTTCATTAAAAAATGGAGACAGTTTTTTTTGCCTAGCATGATACTTTTACATGATATAAACATTACATGTGTTTGGGTTTTTTAATTAATTTATTTTATTTTTGGCTGCATTGGGTCTTCGTTGCTGTGCGTGGGCTTCTCATTGCAGTGGCTTTTCTTGTTGCGGAGCACAGGCTCTAGGCACACGGGCTTTAGTAGTTGTGGTACATGGACACAGTAGTTGTGGCTCCCAGGCTCTAGAGCACAGGCTCTGTAGTTGTGGTGCACGGGCTTAGTTGCTTCGCGGCATGTGGGGTCTTCCCGGACCAGGGATCGAACCCGTGCCCCCTGCATTGGCAGGCGGCTTCTTAAACACTGCGCCACCGGAGAAGTCCCTAAACATTATATATGTTTTATATGATTTGAAAATTATATACTTTACATTATTTGAACATTATATATTTTATAAGATTTAAATATTATACAATTTGAATATTATATATTTATATTTGTATATTATACATATAAGATGTTTTTACACTATATGTAGCACAAATTCATTTTCACTTTTATTTTTATTTTTTTTAACATTTTTATTGGAGTATAATTGCTTTACAATGGTGTGTTGGTTTCTGTTTTATAATGAAGTGAATCAGTTATAAATATACATATATCCCTATATCTCTTCCCTCTTGCGTCTCCCTCCCTATCCCACCCTTCTAGCTGGTCACAAAGCACCGAGCTGATCTCCCTGTGCTATGCAACTGCTTCCCACGAGCTATCTATTTTACATATATGTCCATATATACACTACCACTCTCTCACTTTATCCCAGCTTACCCTTCCCCCTCCCCATGTCCTCAAGTCCATTTTCTAGTAGGTCTGTGTCTTTATTCCTGTCTTGCCCCTAGGTTCTTCATGACATTTTTTTTTTAGATTCCATATATATGTGTTAGCATATGGCATTTGTTTTTCTCTTTCTGACTTACTTCACTCTGTATGACAGACTCTAGGTCCATCCACCTCACTACCAATAACTCAATTTCATTCCTTTTTATGGCTGAGTAATATTCCGTTGTATATATGTGCCACATCTTCTTTATCCATTCATCTATTGATGGACACTTAGTTTGCTTCCATGTCCATCCATGTCCTCCTCCTGTCCAGCTCTATTATAAATAGAGCTGCAATGAACATTGTGGTACATGACTCTTTTTGAATTATGGTTTTCTCAGGGTATATGCCCAGTAGTGGGATTGATGGGTCATTTGGTAGTTCTATTTTTAGTTTTTTAAGGAACCTCCACACTGTTCTCCATGGTGGCTGTATCAATTTACATTCCCACCAACAGTGCAAGAAGGTTCCCTTTTCTCCACACCCTCTCCAGCATTTATTGTTTGTAGATTTTTTTGATGATGGCCATTCTGACCAGTATGAAATGATATTGCATTGTAGTTTTGATTTGCATTTCTCTAATGATTAATGATGTTGAACATTCTTTCATGTGTTTGTTGGCAATCTGTATATCTTCTTTGGAGAAATGTCTATTTAGGTCTTCTGCCCATTTTTGGATTGGGTTGTTTGTTTTTTTGTTATTGAGCTGCATGAGCTTCTTGTAAATTTTTGAGATTAATCTTTTGTCAGTTGCTTCATTTGCAAATATTTTCTCCCATTCTGAGGATTGTCTTTTCGTCTTGTTTATAGTTTCCTTTGCTGTGCAAAAGCTTTTAGGTTTCATTAGGTCCCATTTGTTTATTTTTATTTCCATTTCCCTAGGAAGTGGGTCAAAAAGGATCTTGCTGTGATTTATGTCATAGAGTGTTCTGCCTATGTTTTCCTCTAAGAGTTTTATAGTGTCTGACCTTACATTTAGGTCTTTAATGCATTTTGAGTTTATTTTTGTGTATGGTGTTAGGGAGTGTTCTAATTCCATTCTTCTACATGTCCCTGTCCAGTTTTCCCAGCATCACTTATTGAAGGGGCTGTCTTTTCTCCACTGTATATTCTTGCCTCCTTTATCAAAGATAAGGTGACCATATGTGCATGGGCTTATCTCTGTGCTTTCTATCCTGTTCCATTGATCTATATTTCTGTTTTTGTGCCAGTACCATACTGTCTTGATTACTGTAGCTTTGTAGTATAGTCTGAAGTCTTGGAGTCTGATTCCTCTAGCTCCGTTTTTTTCCCTCAAGATTGCTTTGGCTATGTGGGGTCTTTTGTGTCTCCATACAAATTGTGAAATTTTTTGTTCTAGTTCTGTGAAAAATGCCACTAGTAGTTTGGTAGGGATTGCATTGAATCTGTAGATTGCTTTGGGTAGTATAGTCATTTCACAATGTTGATTCTTCCAATCCAAGAACATGGTATATCTCTCCATCTATTTGTATCATCTTTAATTTCCTTCATCAGTGTCTTATAGTCTTCTGCATACAGGTCTTTTGTCTCCTTAGGTAGGTTTATTCCTAGGTATTTTATTCTTTTTGTTGCAATGGTAAATGGGAGTGTCTCCTTAATTTCTCTTTCAGAGTTTTCATCATTAGTGTATAGGAATGCCAGAGATTTCTGTGCATTAATTTTGTATCCTGCTACTTTACCAAATTCATTGATTAGGTCTAGTAGTTTTCTGGTAGCATCTTTAGGATTCTCTATGTATAGTATCATGTCATCTGCAAACAGTGACAGCTTTACTTCTTCTTTTCTGATTTGCATTCCTTTTATTTCTTTTTCTTCTCTGATTGCTGTGGCTAAAACTTCCAAAACTATGTTGAATAATAGCGGTGAGAGTGGGCAACCTTGTCTTGTTCCTGATCTTAGTGGAAATTGTTTCAGTTTTTCACCATTGAGGACGACATTGGCTGTGGGTTTGTCATATATGGCCTTTATTATGTTGAGGTAAGTTCCCTCTATGCCTACTTTCTTCAGGGTTTTTATCATAAATGGGTGTTGAATTTTGTCAAAAGCTTTCTCTGCATCTATTGAGATGATCATATGGTTTTTCTCCTTCAATTTGTTAATATGGTGTATCACATTGATTGATTTGTGTATATTGAAGAATCCTTGCATTCCTGGGATAAACCCCACTTGATCATGGTGTATGATCCTTTTAATGTGCTGTTGGATTCTGTTTGCTAGTATTTTGTTGAGGATTTTTGCATCTATGTTCATCAGTGATATTGGTCTGTAGTTTCCTTTTTTTCTGATGTCTTTGTCTGGTTTTGGTATCAGCATGATGGTGGCCTCATAGAATGAGTTTGGGAGTGTTCCTCCCATTTTCACTTTTAACTGCCATGTAGCACTCCAATGTATGAATAACTTTTATCTGTTTTTTAGCTGAACGTTAAAGTTTCTCTAGTTATCAGTCTAGAGGATGACTTGCTATGTCATAGTGTATGCACATTTCAACTTAGTAAGAATGAAATCTAGTAAGTAATAAGTAGAAATCTAGTAAGATTTTGCCAGTTTTTCTCCAAAGTGGTTCCATCATTTTATACTGCAGCCCACAGTGTGTGAGAAGATCCATTTCTTTACATTTTTGATAAACTTGTTTTTGCCAGATTTCTAAGTTTTGCCAAATCAATGGGCTCAAAATAGGCATCATTTTATCTTTTATTTGCTGGTTCCTGATTATTAGTATGGTTGAATATATTCTCTCTGTTAGTGACCATTCAGATTTCCTCTTCCATGAATTGCTTATGTCCTTTATCCACTTTTCCATTGGATTATTTGTTATTTTCTTATTGATTTGGAGGATTTATTTATACATTCAGGTACTAACCATTTGTCAATCATATACATAAATGTGGTCTATTCTTAAATAACTGATTGTATCTCTGGAGTTTGCCCTGTACAGAAATGTTAACAAGCAAGTTAAAACTGAGATGTAGATAAGAAAGTTGATATTTCCATGAGTCGATGCTTCTGGAAAAGGATTATGAATGCTACTTTTTCATCATTTCCTTATTTGTGCAGAGAGTTCAGAGTTCCCAGGTTCAGAGAGTTAAGTGTAGGCCACCTAGGTTTGTACTTGAAAATGTCTGCTTGATTGCAGAGTAAGTAGCTTAGGATAATTTCAGTACTGAGTAAGAGCCAATTCTGAGAGTGATTAACCTCAGATTACTAGATCTAATAGACTGTGTATCGTCTATCGAAATAGAAACTGTTCGACACTGGGTGCGTCTCTGGCCATGACCTCTCATAGGAGCACACAGAGTCAGCTTGAGGCCAGGGCATGAGGCATGCAGCAACAGTCTGTCCCCAATTTACCTCTCAGATATTTTACTACAAGGAAAATCACTGCTCATGACATAAGTCCCTAGACTCAGGCAATTAAAGAAAACATGAAGAGCAGAATAATATCATGGTGATGTCAGGTTGCATGGACATGTTGCCTTGGGAACCCTGATAGGAAATCTTAAAATAATGATGACTTTCTTTCTATTTCAGAGGTGTGGCGAAATCTTGTTTGAAAACCCTGATCAGAATGTCAAATGTGTTTGCATGCTAGGTAAGAAGTCTTCTCATTTAAAATCTATTAAGTATGCTGATGTCATGTGAGCTTACTGTTGTTCTGTTGCCTTACTGATTGTCTCTTGTTCCATATTGCAGAGGCTAATAGGCTATTTTATAGGTTTATAGACAGCTATAACACATTTATATGTGGAACACTTGATGATAAAGGGTTTGATTTTAATAACTGTCAGTAAGTCAGGAACCATGCTTCTGAGTCTTTCAAATTTTTTCTTGGATCATCAACATCACATAGTATTGGGTGCTTTGTATTCAGGCAACTGTGATGAAAAAGTAAGAAGAATCACATTGTAATTCCTAAACTAGAGATCATATGCTAGGCAAGTAAACTGTTAAGTATTTACACCACAGCACAAAGCCATTACTTACAATGCCTGGGAGGAATATACATGTGAACTAAACTGAAGTCAGCATAACAGTTACCCACACTGCATTTGTAATAAAAATTGCAGCATTATAATGAATAATCATTTGTTCTTGTGGGATGATATATCATCAGTGCCTTTCACAAACTTTTTAATATATAATATTCCGTTAAAAGATGAAGTTGTTATATTTTCCTCATTTTGTAGAGTAGAAAACTAGTACAGAGAATATAAGTGATGCACTTAACCTCAAAATGAGAAATGAGCCAAATCATGATATGAAAGTTTCTAATCTGTAAAAATTTAGGTCTAGTGTTTAGATCTTATTTGAGCCACTAAACTATGTCCAATGAACTTTTAATTAAGTAATTATAGTAATAGAACAAAACAGTAGCATGAATAAATAAAAATAATCCTTAAATTT
This sequence comes from Mesoplodon mirus, assembly GCF_964341445.2. Taxonomy (NCBI): domain Eukaryota; kingdom Metazoa; phylum Chordata; class Mammalia; order Artiodactyla; family Ziphiidae; genus Mesoplodon; species Mesoplodon mirus. The sequence continues at coordinate 27,633,366 of NC_138986.1, read as the reverse complement.
GACTTTCACCAAAACTTCACCCTAATCCATTCCAACTTTTGAACCATACTTATAGCAAAGAAAAAAATTATTCATTTTAGCTCCTTCCATTTTCTCTGGCTGCCTCATATGTTGGCAGCCTAGGTTATTGGTAAGATGGCTCAAAAGCAGACAGCAAGATAGAGGCAGGGGAACGTCTTGGTAATTTATAATTCAAGATAATCAAGATAATGGAGGCCAACCTAAGACATTCAGAGCTTTGAAGTGTCAAGTCCTTGGTTCACCCCCTCCGGCATTCCCTGTCTACCCACTCACACACCAGGTTTGGGGCCCCTGCCTTGGCCCCAGCTGTGCTTCAGCACAATTGAGATGGAATAGGGAAGAGGGTCACTAGCCAGGCACACCATTTGCAGTTGTCTTCTGTCCCCCCGGTGTCTCCCCAGATCTTTCTGAAAAATACAATTTTTATGCTTTGAGTTGTTTACCTCATGACATCCATGAACAAGTCATCCTCATTAAACTCATACTTCTGGCTCATTACATTCAATGAGACATAAGTGTAAAATTCACCTGAAGTTACTCTGAAGTACTGAATTCAAAGCAATTTTAAGTGAGAGCAAACTATTGTCATATGTGGGCCTTACAGGCAATCATTTCTGTGTTCAGGGGAATAGTTCGTGTTGGATATGAAGGTAAGTAAAGATGTACTGCAGAGCTGGCTACACTGAGTATTTACTATGTATTCCTTAAAATTCTGTTAGAGGGTACAATGTAGACGATGTTAAAAGTACCAAAGTGTAATAAGTGCTGCTTTGTTTTCCTTCACCCTTAAGGAGTTCAACACTGCTAACTCCCATCCCCCTCCTTTTTCTCAATTTAGCCATAAGATCTCTCTCAAATTAAGGTAGACCTCAGAGTTTACAGAACTATATCGAAGGGTACACACCTGTATAGTAAGATGTGTACCTTAAGTAGGTGTAATGAATTGATAACCAAGGGAAGAAGGAAGTGGAAGAGAAATTATCTCTCATTCCACAATGAACCTATGAGGTGTGGCCAATTCCTAAAATGGATTTTATTTTTCAAAGTATAATGAAACTGATGGGTACAAAGAGCCAAGAGTATTTAAAGAAACTGCCTAAAATGATCGATGTTAATTCACTTAGTTCATTTGCTACCTTCTGTCTGGGAGATTCTAAATCCTGGGAAAAGAAACTTTCTAAAAAGAGTTTCTGGGCTTCCCTGGTGGCGCAGTGGTTGAGAGTCCGCCTGCCGATGCAGGGGACACGGGTTCGTGCCCCAGTTCGGGAAGATCCCACATGCTGCGGAGCGGCTGGGCCCGTGAGCCATGGCCGCTGAGCCTGCGCGTCCGGAGCCTGTGCTCCGCAAAGGGAGAGTCCACAGCAGGGAGAGGCCCGCATACAGCAAAAAAAAAAAAAAAAGAGTTCCCGATCAGACTTGGTGCCCTTCTTTCCCTTGTAATTTTACAGTTTGACATTTTCAGTGGCCCTGCTTTTGTTTCGTGTGTGATTCCTTTCGTGCTGATTGGTGTCATATCATTAGAATGTAAGGTCGTGCTTTCTTATCTGCCATGGCTTAGAAAGGGGTGTTCATATTGTCAGGTTTCAGGTTGAAATTTTTTATAAATCATTTCAAGAGATCATCAGTTTTCAAAGGAATAGAATACCATAAGATCAATATTTTATTAACATCTAACATGAGCACAGAGAGACTTGCTTTGTAGTCCAACCTCTGAAAAATTAACTGTGTACTTTCAGAAGTTGCTTCATCTTTCAGACTTCAATTTATAGTTTTTTCTGCAAAGTGGTAATAAAAGTGTCTGTCCCTTCCAGCCCAGGGGTTGTCCTGGTAATACAGAATGTGATGTTCTGTGTGGAGACGTTGCCTGCTGTGATGCCCTAGATATGGTTTATGCATCAATAAAGTAATAAATAAATAATAAACTGAAAATAAGCAGATTGATGATAAACAATAGTAAACAAACAAATAGTAAATTATTTATGACATTAACAGTGTTTAGAAAAGCAATTGAAAAGACAAAACTATGCAAATGCGAGAGCAATTTTAAAAAATATTAAATATGTTCTTCAAAATTTTGTCATACCTCAAAGGCATCATCTAATATTCATTCAAAGGATATTCATTGAGCATCTACTATATGCAAGGTTCTATGCTAGGCACTGGGAATGCAAAGACCAGTGGAGCACAGGCCCTGCACTCAAAGGGTTTACATTCCAGGCAGAGATTCAAGCCCCAAACCCCAAAATCTGCAATGCTAGCTTGAGAGTGACAAATGAGAGAAAAGAAATAACGTGTGTTGGAACTTCAGAAGATGAAAAGAGTACGTACAACTGGGATATGAAGACATGTGGATTGATATGCAAAGACCAAGAAAGAGGTGGCATTCTAGGTAGATACATGACCATTTTTAAAAGCCCAAATACAGGAAAACTGAGGAGTGGAGAAAGAAGTAAGTGTTTCAGGCCACAAGGAGTATAAAAGGATAAACTGGAAAGGAATTTGAGGCCTTATTATAGACAGTTTGACTGTTACCACTGGCTATAAAAAGGACATAAGTACCAAATGAAAGAGCGTTCTGGTCTCTTTTATTTAGTCAGTTAGAGAGCATTTTTTAATTTAGATAGACGGTACTATAGAATATTCTATAAACTAGTTTCTGCGGGGCAGTATTGAGTATAGCTGTTCACCAAATACTTGTGAAATTAAATAATTTTAACCCAATGTATATTTGAAACTGATGGCCTGAATTCTAGGCTTGATTATTTTAGTGAATATTACTTTTTTCTTTTCTCTTTGATATCAGATATCATAGTATTTTATTTAAGAAGTACAATATTGTCATCTTTTATACTGGAAAGAAATTGATATTTTTTCACTTTTTCATCTAATAAAATTGGGAGTTTTTTTATTTTAAAATTTTGCTCTTATCACTGGCATCTGCCTGTGATTTTTGTATGTGGACAATTTTGAGGTCTATACATTTTTTCTTAGAAATTAATACACAGTCTGTTTTAAGGCAAAATAATATCTGTTATCAAAATAGGTCACTACTTTGGTGGCATAGTGGAAAGAACAGGGCATTTAGATATCTGGACCAGCTAAAACCTGTGTGGTCATAGGAAAGTCACTTAAGAGTTATAGATCTCAGTTTATTCCTCCCTAAAGTGGAATAAGAAGTAATAATAACAATATTATTATCTACCTTATTAGGTTTGTTGATCAGATAATGCAACAAATATTAAAGTATTCAGTAAACTGTTAGAAGTCCTAGAAATATAAATAATATTTTATTGATACTAATAATGAAAATGTTCTAAGTTCTTGCATTTAATTTAATATTAGTAGTATTTTTTATGCAAACTGACAGCTTTGATATACTTTCAATATTAAACTGTTTCAGTTTGCTTCAAGTGAATAGATATTTTCAAGTACATGTTTGCAATCTAGAAATAAGCATATTATCATCATAGGTTATTAAAGAAAGATTATTGTAAGAACTATTTTATGTGCACTTTATAAAAGTGAAGGTCTATGTTCAAAGACAAAAGCTTTCAAGTTGCTTAACTTTGATTTACTGAGATTAAAATGCCTTGGGAATTTGAATTAATTTTTAAAAATTTCTATTGGAGTACAGTTGCTTTACGATGTTCTGTTAGTTTCTGTTGTACAGCAAAGTGAATCAGCTATACGTATACATATATCCCCTCCTTTTTGGATTACCTTCCCATTTAGATCACCACAGAGCATTGAGTAGAGTTCCCTGTGCTGTACAGTAGGTTCTCATTAGTTATCTATTGTATACATAGTAGTGTATATATGTCAATCCCAATCTCCCAATTCATCCCACTGCCCCCTTTCCCCACTTGGTGTCCATACGTTTGCTCCCTATGTCCGTGTCTTTATTTCTGCTTTGCAGATAGGTTCATCTGTATCATTTTTCTAGATTCCAGATATATGCATTAATATATGATATTTGTTTTTCTTTTTCTGACTACTTCATTCTGTATGACAGTCTCTAGTTCTATCCACATCTCTGCAAATGGCACAATTTCATTCCTTCTTATGGCTGAGTAATACTCCATTGTATATATGTACCACATCTTCTTTATCCATTCCTCTGTTGATGGACATTTAGTTTGCTTCCATGTCCTGGCTATTGTAAATGGTGCTGCAGTAAACATTGTGGCGCATGTATCTTTTGGAATTATGGTTTTCTCCAGGTATATGCCCAGGAATGGGATTGCTAGGTCACATGGTAGTTCTTTTTTTAGTTTTTTAAGGAACCTCCATCTGTTCTCCATAGTGGCTGTATCAATTTACATTCCCACTAATTAATTTTGTCTTACACTTACGAAGCACTTCATTCTTATCATGTGAGTACATCATTTCACTCCTATATGCGTGTCCAAGGATGATATTTTCTAACTCTAAAAGAGAACAAATTGAAACTTGGACATTCCCGAGGGAGGGCAGAGACGGCGTTATCCTCATCTCTCACCCAGGTCCCGGCCTTGTTTAACTTTTCAATGCACTCATCACCAAATGATGTATTTTATATTCGTTTGTTCATCGCTCTCTCCCAGTCTCACTGCACCACACACCCATATATACAGAATGTAAATGTAAATATCATGAAAACAAGGAATTAGTGTATTTACTGCTAAGAGTCCAGCATCTGGAAGAGGGTCCAGCCACCTAGCCCCTCACTGGAGCTTAATATTTGCTGAAGAGATACATGCTGATGCATTTGTCAAAACAGCACAATTGTCTGTAAAGCATGGCCCAGAAGTGCCAAAGACTGATAGGTATAGCATTTAAAACCCTCTGCTAACTCAGCCAAGGAATGGGTCAGCTCCTATTTGAACTAAGTGGGAGTTTCCCAAGCATACTACTCTGGGTTACAGGATGAGAAATACATAGTTCTCTACAAATAGACAATTAGAACATATCCTTAAAATATAGGTGATTATCAATTATTTCTTGAGCACTACTCTATGCCTACCCCTCTACTAGTGTTACTCTGAAAGTTGAGTAATAGTGAGCTAAGTAGAATCCCTGTCACCACCCTTTATTCTGCAGCTGGAACACTGGGTTAGGAAAACAGGAGGAGAATTATTATTTCGTCTTCTCTATATTTACAAGAACATACAAAGTATTATTTCACCCTGAGGTTTATTGTTTAAAAGGCTTTTACATTCTCTTGCTACCTTTCAAAAATTTTTATTTGGAAATCAATATTGTCTTGCATAAGGAAAATAAGTTTGCTAGTTTCACAGTTGTTTTTTGGAATGTGGCAGCATTTCCACAGCAACCAAACACCACACTTTTGTTTGCAGCTGAAAACCAGAACTCAGATAAGAGCTAGCTGCAGAACAACAACACAAGCAAAGGTCAAACTATCAGAACTGAAGTTATCAAACCCCAAAACTATAAATGTGCCAGTCTTGTAGTAGCTTCATTTTCGGTCTGAAGGAAGAGAAAATGAGACCTATCATCCTTTGCACAAAGCTACACTTCAAAAAAATTATTCAACCAACCAACATTTATAGGTACATACTGTGTGCCAGCGTAGGGATGTGAAGACATTGAAGTTCTGGTTCCTACCCTCAGGAAGCTCCCAATCCAGTGGGTCATGGACAACGACACAGGCAATGACAACATAGCATGAGAAACCATAAAAGGATGGGCCAGGGTGTTATGGGAGGGAGAAGGGTGTCAGGACAGGTCTGTGCAAGTGGTGATAAGGAGCTGAGTGTCAAAGAGAAGCAGCTCACAGCCCTGTGAGGCTGGAAGAGGGCAGCCTGCTGTGAAAGGCATTGGCAATTCTAGGTAACAGGAGCAGCAGGTACAGGATGTTTAATGTGACCAGTTAGAGAAACTGGAAGTCAGTATACCTGGAGAACAGAATAAGAGGAAAGAAATGATAAGATAATCAGTGTGGAGAGGAAGGTGGGGCAGATTATAAGGGGTCTTATAACAGGGTAAAGACCATTTAGGGGATGTTTAAGCAGGGGAGCTACAATGTGAAATACAGGTTTTAGAGGGCTCACCTGGTCAGAATAGAGAATGCACTGGAGGAGGACAAGACTGAAGAAAGAAACCAGCTTAAGGAACTGCAGCAATAATTAGGAAAGAAATGATGAGTCTGTGCCTGAACTAAGACAATGTCAGGGAGGACAGAAGGTATGAGATTCAGCAGACTTTGAAAGAGGATGACAGGACTTTACAATGGAGTGAAAGTAGGAAATACAGCTAAGTAGATAGAGAACAGATAGAGGTGTGTTTCCCCCCACCTACTCCCAGTGGAGAGTATTCGAGAATCAGATTTGCAATTGGGGGAAATGATGAGTTAAATTTGGGCACAATACACTGAGATGCCCAAGGACTTCTCAGGTGCAGAAGGGAGTCTGGAGCTCAGGAGAGTGATCTGCTGGTAGGCAGTGGTGACTACATATCAACGATGATGACACCCTGGGGAAGGCGAGGAGTGAGATGGAGATGCACCTTAGAACACCTGGAAGCATCACTAGAGAGTTGGGCAGGTTCAAGAGGAGTCTAAAGAAGCCTAAATAGGTAGGAGATTAAGATTAAGAGAAACAGAAGGAAAAACAGAATGCTATCATCTTGGTCAAGAGGAAAGACTTTCAAAGGAAGGTCATGCTAAAAATGTGAAATACCATAGAGGTCAAATGAGATCAAGCCTAAAAGGTGTTCTTGGACTGAGCAACCTGAAGGTAATATAATATCAGCAAAAGCATAACTAGTGGAAGGGCGAAGGGTCAGGAGGATAGCATGGAGCTAAATAAAGAGAACCGAGGAGGGGTGCTACTCTCTCAGGAAATTTGTCTTAGAAAGGAAGGTGGGTAATCTGACAGTGCCTGGAAGGAGTTCTCAAGATGGGAAAGGTTTGAGGATATTTTGATGCAGAGAGGAAAGAGCAAGTAGAGGAAGTGGTTGGATATTTCTGAAGAGAAAGAGAGTAATTGTGAGCCTTAAACCCCCCTCACACTGTGACCAGGAAAAGGTGGTGATGGTGGACAAGGAAGTGTAAGGATAGAGACACATCTCTCAGGGTGACACATATCTGAGGGCAGAAACTGAGACTAATCCATCTAACTGTTTCCCTTCTTTCTAAGAAGAAAGCATGATATTCTGAGGAGAGTAAGGAGAGTAGCGGAGGCAAGCAGAAAGTGGTAGGTGAAGGTCTGAAATTAATGAAGGAAATGAGACAGAACCGACTCAAGAGGGGTAAATGGGTAATTATTTGAAGCAGTTCTAAGGTTAGAATTTATGAACTAATGTCCACTCACTAAAAATAAAATGTAAAACACAAGCTATGTATTCCAACACGCATTTCAGAAAGTAATTGCTCCCTGTTCACGGACACCCTACCCTTTTCTCCTTTAGATGCCTGCTTCTCCTGCAATGGTCAGGGGGCTGCCTTCCTTGACCCTAATTCACAAGACCCTCTCTCTCATACTGCAAATATTGAATTATTTCTCCACTCCTCCATCTAGCCTGCATATTTCAAGGGAGCAGGTGTCCATTTTATTTAAATATCTTTGTGTCCCTAGCACGCAGAATTGGCCTAAAACTCAAAAAAAGCACCCAAAAAGTTCAGAAGGAAGATAGAAGAAAAGTGTAACGTTCTGTATTCTCCTCTTAAGTCCTCCTCTGACCTCGTGGTGCGTCAAGAACTCTCTCTTCTGACTTGTCTGCCGTAAAGGGGAGGCCTCCACCTGTACTTCCCAGTTGTCAAGGAGACCAAAGGTGCTAAGCCATTTGAGCTCTGACAGTACCAGTGTCTCCTGAGCTGGGCCCACCCCTGGCCAATCACATCCAAGCTCCCTCTTCCTCCTCAGCTGCTCCTTCTCCGGCTCACTTTCCCCTCTCACAAATTTCATTCAAAGGCTTTTTGCTCTCAGGATGAGTCCCCCTAGGAATCCTTGTATACATCAAACTGCATTTTTTATAATGTTCCAGAGACAATGTTACCTCTGTTTTGACCCAGAAACAATGTTGGGCTTTTTGCTGGAAGGACTACAGATTATAATTGTATTTCACTGTAATATTTAAATCTTTTTAACAGACAAATTATTCATGATAGCTAGCTATTCAGCATGGCTTAAGAGGTCCCAACTTGTCAATCTCAAACCACCTGCCTTGCCAGCTGTAGCATATAATATTTTCTGATGTATATAGATTATAAACATTCACAAATATAGAAATTTTCAAAGAATGAGACAATGTAATATATATTATAAAAGATATACCAAAAGATAATTTTAGATGAAATAAATGTTTGCTCCCATTATATCAATTGCTGTCTTTGAGCTATAAGATTTTGTCATATCTAAATGTCAAAAGATATTTTATTAACTTGCCAGGATATCAGTTCCAACGAGACAGCTAACTGGTGGTAAAGAAAGCTCAGTTTCCATAAGCCCAAAGCTTTTACACTGACAGATAAATGCAAATTTTCAACTTTTGTGAAGCTAGCTTGGACACTATCAAAATTAATTACTGATTTTTTTACTGCAAAAATCTTAAAGGCAAATGTAAAGGTATGTTATATATAACAATAAGCAAATGCAAAGAATTTGCTTTTGCCTACGTTTGGGTAGTCAACCACATATGCATTTACTACATTTGTTGTATAGTCAACATTTAAAATGTTTTATGGCGTGTAACCTAACGAGGTAGTTAACATTATGAAATCTTGTATATTTTCATTTTATCTTTAACTAAATTCTGGACTCTGAGGGTTCTAATTCTATTTGGCACAGCAGAAAACTTCATTCCGAAAGAGACCCTCACATTCATAAGTATAAGAAAATAATGCCAGAAATGTTAGTAGGATATAGAATTCCATAAGGTTGGAGAACATGAGTATCTTCATTGTTCAGTGATCATCATAAACTACAAATCTGAGAGTTTCTGCAATATGTATAGTAAGTTTATAAAAATATTTCCCATACCAAGCTTCTTTCTAAAATCATATTGCACAGATTCAAGAAGTACTTGAATTGTGTTCTGCTAGACTACAAAATGCGGGGGAGATTATAAAGGTAAAACCCACAAAATTATATAAGTCATTTGTCAAGAATTAGGATTGGAGCTGGCAAGAAGTAAGAGTGCTTATTAAGCAAGGATTGGGGTTGGAAATGATTGCATAGTTACAAGGGTAGACCTTGAGACTATGAGGTTGCAGCTGGCATCTGCTAGCAGATATTGTTTTGAGAACAGCTGGTGATGTCCTTGAGTCTGATACAGTTCAAAATATTCAAGTTCTCAGTAATACAGGAGTGTGTCTGAAACCACATCCACCATGGCCACCTACTTCCATTTTGGGTGCCTGAACCACAGTTACTCCATTTTGATTTTTAAATGCATTCTTTTCTTTAATGGTTCAAACAGATGCACAATGCATGTTTAATAGGCCACAAACAGGCTGTTTTGGTTAGCCAAAAGTTCAAATTATATCATGTATAAGCCAGAATGACTTCCCCATGCCTCAATATGTGAAAATTTCTTCCATCACTACAAACTTCTAGTTATGAGATCAATAAGTTACAGTGTTCTAATGTACAGCATAGTGAGTATAGTTAATAAGACTACTGTGTACTTGAAATTTCCTAAGACAGCAAATCTTGTATTCTTACCACAAAAGAAAAATGGTAACTATGTGAAGTGATGAATGTGCTAATTAACTTCACTGTAGTAATCATTTCACTATATACGTATATGTTAAACCATCAGGTCATAAATATTTAACAGATTACATTGTGCAACCTAAATATATACATTCTTTAAATTGTACCTCAGTAGAGCTGGAAAAAAATTTTTAAACCATAAAATTATATTGCAGTGTCAAGAGAATGCATTTCAATATTTTGTCTTCTTTTAGAAAATCAAATACTTGGGAAAATGTAGTTGAACATTTTGGAAGCAGATATTGAATTCAAAAATACATTTTCTCAGGAAAAGTACAACATCTTTTCCTGAATTACTACTTTCTTTATAAAACAGGTTTGTTAATAATTGATTCTACCAAGCAGTCAGTGGGAAAAGGTACTGTCCTCTGTCTGCTGTTTCACTTTTTGTGTCAAGGAGTCTTCTTTCATGGATCATGCGTACAACATGGTCGATAATGAAGTGCCAAGATGATTCTGAGAAGCAGTATATGAATGACTATGATCACGTTGTGGGTAATTTAGCAAAGACATTTGGAACTTGGTCATCACAGAGGCTAAAGCAAATCTCTCAATATTTGAAGGAGCTTAGTTTTTTCAGATGTTGCTTTCATAGGCGATTAAGATTGAAAGCAGCTTTGAGTGTCAAGTAGGAGAAGGAGCCAGTCATTTCTCAAAACCTAATCCGCCTGCCTAGACTCCAGAAGTTCAGGGTCAGGGCTCAGACTTGTAACCACACAGAGTTGTGTAAATTTTAGGCCATTACAATAAATAAAGAATTTTTTCCCTGTAGCAATTGTACTGTTGGAAACGGAGAAGTGTCTGATTTTTTTAAAAAAAAGAAAGTTTGACTATACGTGTCAATTTTCTTTACTTTCTTTTAGGGAGAACTTCTTGGAAGATGCATTAGCATCTTTAAAAGAGCAAGTTTTCAATTAATGTATTTAACATTGGTATGTATGAACTAATATGTGTACATGTGTCCAAGCTCATATTTATCAATAGCCTGATATCCCTCAACAATTGAAATTGTAGCTTGCATATTTATTGGCACTTCTAACTCCCCTGCTATTAGTTTGTTTAGCTACTGATATATTTAGATAGAAAATTTTTTCTTATTTTATTGCAATATAGCTTAAATTATGATAAATATCCAATTTTTAGGTGTACACCTCATTAATTCTTGCAGAGTTAACACATGCATGTAAAACCACACAGATCAGTTTAGACAGCTTCACACATACCTCCTCCCAGACATCACCTCCCAAAGATCCATACTAATTCACTGGCTTCTATCACTATTCCCTAACTTTGAAATTTTTATACATGGAATCAAAAGTATATATATTTTTCTGTCTACCTTCTTTAACTCAGCATTGTCTATGAGATTCATCCATGCTGTTGCACACAGTTATAGTTCATTCTTTCTCTGTTTTTTTTTTGTTACAGAATAGAAATCAGCAAATAATGACCTATGGGCTAAAATTGGCCTGTCGCTTGTTTCTGTAAATAAAGTTTTATTAGAATATAACCATTGCCATTCATTTATATATTGTCTAAGGCTGTTTTTGCACTGCATTGGTAGAGTTGAGTAGCTGTGTTAGAGACCATATGATTTCCATAGTCTAACATATTACAGAAAATGATTTCTGACCACAGCTGTAGACTGTTCCAGTTTATGTGTGTGTATGTGCATGTGACTATTTATTAATGCTAGTGGTAATGAACATTTGGCTCTCCCTAGTTTTGGACTGTTACAAATAATATTGCTGTGAACATTCTTGTACAAGTCTTTTTGTGCACAAAATTACACATTGTCTCTTGAGTACTTACCTAGAATTGCAACTGTTGGGTCATAGGGCATGTCCATATTCAACTTAGACTGATTCTGCCAAACAGTTTTCCAAAGTGGCTGTACCCACTTACCCTCCCACCAGCTGTGTATGAAAGTCCCATAAACAATTTAACACTCGATAATTATCATTGAGCAAAAGTTAGAATGCATAAATCATCGTTCAACTCAATACAAACAACATTTCATGTAATAGCCTTTAATGAAGATCACGATTAGCATTTATGTAAACAAATCATCATGTTGATAATAGTAGTAATAAAACAGGTATATTTAATTTTTTGATTATCAATGAACATTAATGAGATGATGGAGTTTGTTGCTTAAATCAAACAAACAGTTATTCTTTGTTGACCACTTGGAATTAAATATCCCACAAATGATCCTAATAAGTCCTTCCCCACCACAGCAAAACCCCAGTTCATAAATAAAAACTCTTTTTTGTTGAGATAAATAATTTCCTTTTTTCCCTTTTACTAAAAAATACACAACTAGGGCTTCCCTGGTGGCGCAGTGGTTGAGAGTCCGCCTGCCGATGCAGGGGACACGGGTTCGTGCCCCGGTCCGGGAAGATCCCACATGCCGTGGAGCAGCTAGGCCCGTGAGCCATGGCCGCTGGGCCTGCGCGTCCGGAGCCTGTGCTCCGCAATGGGAGAGGCCACGACAGTGAGAGGCCCGCGTACTGCAAAAATAAAAAATAAAATAAAAATACACTACTATCATTTTTACAGATCTAAAGTTATAAAATAGAAGTTATACTAGAAAATTATAATTAAGGCATCTAATTCTGAAAATTCAAGAGGCTAGTCCCTCACTATGAAATCACATAGCCATAGTGATTCTAAGTTTAACCCTCATATGTTGTTTTTGTGGGTTTTATTCACACTTGCTTTAGTAATGAAGCAACAAATCATTTTCATTTTGCTCTTTTTATGAGTTTCTCTCAGTATTGGGTATGTCCAGGTGGAAATAGGAAGATCACCATTGGTCAATATCAGAATTGAGTCAAATGAGAGAATTATAATTTCCCAATACTCAAGAGAGAATTATAATTTCCCAATACTCAAGAAGTGTTTTTGGCTACCTGGATGTTGAGATAATGGATGATTTTTATTCCCTTCTTTTTGTCTCTCTATATTTTTCAAGTGTTCAACAAAAATTAAGCATTCATTTTGTAATAAGAGAGATTTTAGGCAGTTTTTCTGATTTCTAAGGATACAAAGATAGTTTTTTATTGTTGTTTGCTTTACTAAAACCTACAGCTGACAAGTGCCAAACTTATTCTGGTGGTGAACTAGACATAGATGAAGAGGTGTTTGTAACATGAACTGTGCCTTGGGGTAACCACTACTCCATTTGCTGCATCTTGGAGATGAGTTGGGCTTTTATTGAATTCTTTCTCACAGAGTCACCTTCTCCCAAACAAATGGACTTTCTGAGATCAGCCATTCCCTTTGCAAAATGCATGTCATCCCAGCAATCCTGTGCCTTGTGTCACAGATTAAAGTGCCATTCAACCTACTGTATAGCACAGGGAACTCTGCTCAATACTCTGTAATGGCGTATATGGGAAAAGAATCTAAAAAAGAGTGGATATAGGTATATGTATAACTGAATCACTTTGCTGTACACCTGAAACTAACACAACATTGTAAATCAAGTATACTCCAATAAAAATTTTTTTAAATAATAATAAAAAATAAAGTGCCATCCCTTGAAACAGCCCATGAAATAACACAGAAGTCACAAAACAATATGAAAGTCAAATAACTGAGGTTTGTGGTTCTGTGGCAAATGGAAGCCTTCCAGAACAAACACACTAAAGAGCCCATTGCATCAGGGATGGGAGAGAGCTCATTGCACAGATGCTATAGAACAATGCAGAACAAAACATTGTGGAACTTCCTTAGGTTCTCAGAATTATAAGATGTAACATACACACAGATACACATGCATGCAGGAACACATGCACACATGCACACACGTAGTCTGCCTTCACCCCAGAGATCCCCTTGAGGTGGTACCAAGGAGTGTTTCAGTTATTTCAAGAGAGTGCAGCATTCGTTAGGCTAAAAACGAACAAAGGCAATTGCCCATTTCCAAGTTCAAGATCTCTATTTTGTTCCTTTCTTCTCAGCTGGGACCCAAAAACCACAAGGTTTTTGTCTAAGGGAATAAAGGTATGTAGGTAGTTATTTTGCACCACCAGTTAGTTTACTTGCAGTATTTGGAGAAAAGACAAGGAGAAATGTTTAATGGCTCTGAGTGTCCTAAAGTCTGTCTCAAAAAAAGGAAGATTCTGCTGATGTAAAGCTATTTAAAGAACTACATATATACTGTGGTTTTCCAAATGTGAAAGGTTGCATACGTGCATGTATAATTTTTAGTGGGAGGAAAAAAGTTAACTTTACTTGGTTCATCATATTTTTCTGCATTTCACAGCTTTCCTACCATCAGCATGTATTACTTTTATTTATTTGTATTTTTTGGAAGTGTTTGTGTGTGTGTGTGTATGTCAAGTGTGTATTACTCTTATAATAGAAAAACATAAACATAAAAGAGGGACATTAGGGCAGTGAAGATACTCTGTATAATGGTGGATACATGTCATTATAAATTTGTCCAAAGTCAGAATGTGCCACACTAAGAATGAATCTCATGTAAACTTGGAACTTTGGGTGATGATGGTGTGTCAGTGTTGGTTCATTGATTGTAACAAATGTACCCCTCTATGAGGGATATTGATTATGGCGGAAGTTACGTATATCTGGGGTGGGGGTGTGGAGGGGGGCTTCTGGTAACTTTAAAAACATTAAAGAGGGGTAAAAATACATGGGGGGAGGCTGAAAGCAGTGTGTAGTGGTGCATCGGCGAGCTCCGCAGAGGCTCTCAGAGACTGTCCAGGGACAGGACCTTGGTGTCAAGCTTTTCTGAGAACTAAGAGACAAGCGAGCCTTTGTTCAGGCTCTATCATTTACTGTCTTCTCACAGGCAACTTAAAATGTGTTGTGACCCCTTTAGCAATCCATCTGTTTTTCAAATAAAAAGGGCTTTCTGGGTTCATTTTTAAAGTAAACCATCCAATGGAAGGAAATTCAGTGACTTCCCTAAAAATACACAGCTTCTAAATAGCACCCATAACCATTGTCATGACAAAGGGCAGAGTTAAACAGTAGCACTCTACTAAAGATTTCTAATCTACATTTATAAGTTAATGACTAGGGAAGAAAAAATTGTGTGACATTTGGCTTATAATATGAACCTGGTTAATCCAGAGTTTATAAAACATAATATTGTATAACTGTATAATCTGATCATGCTGATTTGTCCAACAAAAATAGGTATTGAGTACCTAGCAAGTGTGTACACTCTGCTGTGCACTAGAAAAACAGCAGTGAGTAAAACAGACAAAACTCCTTACCTAACAGAACTTAGATTCTAGGAGGATATGAGGGTAAGGGATGGGCTGTAAATAATATAAATCTTATATTTAATTTTAAAGATGACAATGGAAGAAATTCTACTAAGGAAGAAATAAGGCAGGGTGCCTATGAAGGGTAGGGTAAAGATGGTAAGGGTGGAAGCGGTGGTGCAGATTTTAACTAGAGCTGCCAGAGCTTTCCCCGAGGTGAGCATAGCCAGGCTCTGCAGAAGAGTGTCCTGAAGCAGCAGGCAGCCTGGACAACCCAATGAGCAGAGGGAGAGGCGTGTGCAGAGGCCCAGGGGTGAGGAAGAGGAGCTGAGAGGTCCCGGGAGCCAGGTCCTTGTGAGTCACTGTGAGGCCTCTGGATTTATTCAGCTGGAGAGGAGGAACCATCAGAAATTTTTGAGCACTGGTGTCAGATGAGCTGACTTCCGTTTTAAAATACTGGATATATTATGTTCGTTTTAAAAAATAACAAAGTAAGGAAAGAGTGCTTGCATTATGGTTTTGGAGAAGTATATTCCCATTGTCCTGAAATGGGTACTTGAAAGGATGTATTTAGGAAAATAATGGTGAACAGATTTAACACTGTATGTTATATACATGCTCCAGATATGTGAAATGGTTAATGTTCATCTAACTTAGAAAGTTCAACCAGAGGAACTATCACTTTAAAGTGATTAGGATTTAGAAAAGAAAGGTGATGGACAGTCTCATCTCTAGAAAATTTTCCCTCCTTAAGGGAGTTCTTTCTTTATTTAACTTGTCTTTAGAGTGGCTTTTTTTTTTAATGGAAGGACCTATCTCTGTTTCGTTTCCCTCTTAGACTCTTTACTTTCCTAAATAGTAGCTTGGAATCATAGTTAATGGTCTACTCAGGAAACCAGTTTCATTAAAAACCAAAGGAAAGAGAAAACTCTCCTTTTTCTATTATCTTTAAGTGTTTTCATAATTCAAAGAGTCATGTACCACAATGTTCATTGCAGCACTATTTACAATAGCCAGGACACAGAAGCTACCTAAGTGTCCATCGACAGATGAATGGATAAAGAAGATGTGGCACATATATACGATGGAATATTACTCAGCCATAGAAAGAAACGAAATTGAGTTATTTGTAGTGAGGTGGATGGACCTAGAGTCTGTCACACAGAGTGAAGTAAGTCAGAGAGAGAAAAACAAATACCGTATGCTAACACATATATATGGAATCTAAAAAAAAAAAAAAAAAAAGGTTCTGAAGAACCTAGGGGTAGGACAGGAATAAAGATGCAGATGTAGACAATGGACTTGAGGACACAGGGAGGAGGAAGGGTGAGCTGGGATGAAGTGAGAGAGTGGCATGGACATATATACACTACCAAATGTAAAATAGATAGCTAGTGGGAAGCAGCCGCATAGCACAGGGAGATCAGCTCGGTGCTTGTGACCACCTAGAGGGGTGGGATAGGGAGGGTGGGAGGGAGATGCAAGAGGGAGGAGATATGGGGATATATGTATACATATAGCTGATTCACTTTGTTGTACAGCAGAAACTAACATACCATTGTAAAGCAATTATACTCCAGTCAAGATGCTAAAAAAATAAAAGCTAAAAAAAATAAAATAAGTGTCTACAAATACTAACAGAGTTAAGCAAGGCCCGAGAGTCTTATGGCAAAGAGCGGAGACACCGGGTTCTTGGAAGGCGGCGCACCCACAAGCCCCACCGTGCCCTTTACCTAGACTGGGATGTGAATGGCGCCCCCTGGAGTTGCAACGTGGGCCCTGAGAAGGAGGGTGAAGTACGTCGTTACGGACTTGGCTTCTCTGAAGCCCACTTTGTCTGAGAGCCATGGACAGATGCCAATGTGTTCTTTGACTTATTCAGTTAGAAAATGAGAATACCATCATTCTTCCGCTCCCATTCACTTGAATTTTACCTCAAAAGAAAGATGTGTGAGAATTTCTTAAGACAAAACAATATAACGTAACTCAGAGAAAGAGTCCCAAAACACAATATACAGTTGTCTGTTCAGTTTAGCCAACAGTAATTGAGCAACTACTGTAATCCTAGAACTAATGCTTCATAGCAGAGATAGGAAGAAAGAGTGATGTCCCCCTTCCCCAACCTTCTTATTTTCTAGCATTTATACCACCCGCCCCTTCAGCTCTAAAGCTAAAGGCTGTAGTAGCAGAGAATGGGGCACGATTGGTCCCTTCCCTGCAGTGGCATTTTTCTTAAAAATGTGTGGATATTCATGGACACACATCAGCCCAGGACCTGGCCATCCCCTCTGAGTTGTTTCATGCTAATCCTGGTGAAGCACTGATGGGCCCAGAAAACTCTAATGGATGTGTTAAATTGAGAGTCCAGAGACCTGATTTCATGTCCTGCCTCTTCCCCTAAGAACTATGTCACAATGTCTCTCTGTCTCAAATGCCTTGTCCTTCAAATGTTCCGAACAACCCCCTAACCAACTCCTACTTTGACTACATTGCTTATGAGTTTGAAGATAAAGTGGTATGAGTAAAGCACATGGGAAAAAACGATTGTCTAGACCCAGGTAAGGTAGTTGAGTGAACTAGCTTTCGCTGTAGTTTACCTTCAGTGAAAGAGAACTAACTGAACAGACTTGCCATCACCAATATTTCACCTTTCAAAAAGCTGAGACAATGATCTGAAGGAGACAGTCTTGAAACCTGTGATCTGGGATCAGAAGTGACAACATTTCTGCCATCGGGCACTGCCACTAGCAGACTTGGCCAGCAAATATCCCTGGAATAAATTTCCTGATTAACTTTTTAGGGTCTATGTCCATATTTGTCCTTTTTAAAAATCACTGATGCTTAATTTGTATTAAATTGAATGGTTTGGCTTATCTCTGTTTCCAAAAATATACATTGATGCTGTAGGAAAGCTTTTGGCAGAATGAACACTGGGATAAAGAGGCAACAGCAAGACATCACGTGAGAAAAGACATAAGTGAGAACAAAAGAGAGCCAAGGCCACTTGGGCTGGACCTGAAGGCCTCTGAGACTGCAAATCCCCAAGCCAAGGTAGTTGAGAAAAGAGAAAGTCAGTGACTTCTGAAGAAATATTCTGTTCAGAAGACTTGGCAAGAATACTGTGGCTTTTGAAGAAAGGCCTGCTTTTGACCACACCGAAGCAGATTTAAATTCATATTGAAACAAATGACTCAAGAATCTCAATTTAAAATGGCCTCTTCCTACGCATCATATACATGTATTAAAATATGTATTTTTCTAGGGATAGCTTTAAAAAGAATCTTCTCTGTAAGGAAGAAGTAATCAGAACTCACTGGTACTTAATTGTATTTGGGAATCTTCCTTGGCTCATTAATGGGCAAAGGGGTCTCACAGATCAAAAGATAAGGTCACTCGTTTGTAAGCAAAGCTTGAAACGTTGCTACCATCTGTGCTGAGTTTACTGCCAAGGTCTTATAGTAAGATGGGAGTTTTAAAATTTTCTTAGATTTCAAAAACTTCAAGTTCAGAAGTTCTAGCCAGTAACTACCGTACAATAAAATCATTATTAAGCCTATATTATTTCATGTTGTTTTGGAAAGTTTAGTAGAAGCTGCCTGTTTTATCATTCCCAGCCATTCTTTTTTTTTTTTTTTTTTTTTTTGCGGTATGCGGGCCTCTCACTGTTGTGGCCTCTCCCGTTGCGGAGCACAGGCTCCGGATGCGCAGGCCCAGCGGCCATGGCTCACGGGCCCAGCCGCTCCGCGGCATATGGGATCCTCCCAGACCGGGGCACGAACCCGTATCCCCTGCATCGGCAGGCGGACTCTCAACCACTGCGCCACCAGGGAGGCCCCCTCCCAGCCATTCTTAATGTACTGTATAATGGAAAATAACCCCATGGCTCTTCCAGTGAGGAAGGAGGGGAGATGGGATGAGAAGAGAAGAAAAATAACCCAAGTGGGATAATTATGAAGAGTGATAAATTGGTAAAATGCCATGCTATAGTCAACAGTAGGCTGAGTGTTTACTAAAGAAAATAATTAATTGAATCAGCACCAAAACAACGACCTATCTTGTACCAAAAGTCCAGATATTTATTGTTTCAGCAAATGTTTATTGAGTACCTACGATGTACCAACCATTCTTCTCTGCCTAGGAGAAAATAGCCATGAGTAAAGTAAGCCAGATCTCTGACCTCGTGAAGTTTACATTTGATTGACGGAAATAAATAAAAATTAGGTAAACACATACTTACTCAATTTCAGGTAGTGATAGACACTATGCAGGAAGAACAAAGCAGGATAAGGAGGAGACAGAGTGACATGGAGGAGGTAGCCTTGGAGATAGGAGAGATGGAGATAGGGTCGTCTCTAAGAATGCATTCCAGGCAGAGAGAGGGAGCCAGGAAGGGGTGGGAACAGCGAGGCCGGAGTCTGGAATGGGAAGAACAGGAGTAAGAGTGGTGGGAAGGAGTTGAGTTGGAAGACACACATGGGAGATCCTGCAGGCTTCTCTAGGCCAGTGCTTCTCAAACTTTAAAATGTACACCTATCGGGCTTCCCTGGTGGCGCAGTGGTTGGGAGTCCACCTGCGATGCAGGGGACACGGGTTCGTGCCCTGGTCTGGGAAGATCCCACATGCCGCGGAGCGGCTGGGCCCGTGAGCCATGGCCGCTGAGCCTGCACGTTCGGAGCCTGTGCTCCACAACGGGAGAGGCCACAGCAGTGAGAGGCCCACGTACCGAAAAAAAAAAAAAAAAAAAGTACACCTATCGCCTGGGAGTTTTGCTAAAACGCTGGTTTTGTGTCTGTAAGTCTTCAACGGGGCCCAAGATTCCATGTATCTGACAAGCCCCCAAGTGATACTGATAGTGCTGATCTCAGGAACACATTTTACGTAGCAGGTCTTTCATCCATGACAAAAAGTTCAGATCTTATTCTAAATGCAGTGTTTTGAACAGGGAGTGGCATGACATAACCTGTGTTTTAAAGAGGTCACACTTGCTTCTGTGCAGAAAATAGATTCTATGTGACCGCTGGGAACAAATGATGACGTTAGTTCAAGCAGATTAGTAGTTTGGGCTAGGAAAGCTGTAGTGGGGTAGTGAGAAGTTTGGAATCAGGCAGTATTTTGAAGATTGAGCTGATAAAACTTAACTGGTGAATGGGATGTAGGAAACAGAAGAAAAGAGAGAATTGTGAAGCGTTGGCCGAAGCAACTGGATAAATGGTGATGCCATTGACTGAGATGGGAGCAGGAGGTTGAAGGGTCGAGAGAGACATGCGTTGAGGAGGCAGGTGTTCAGTACTGAATTGTGTCCCCCACCCCAAATTCATATGTTGAAGTCCTAACCCCAGTGCCTCAGAATGTGACTGTATTTGGAAACAGGGTTTTTAAAGGGATAATTAAGGTAAAATGAGATTATTAGGGTAGGCCCTAATCCAGTATCACTGGTGTCCTTATACAAAAAAGAAATTTGGGGCTTCCCTGGTGGCTCAGTGGCTGAGAGTCCGCCTGCCGATGCAGGGGACGTGGGTTCGTGCCCCGGTCCGGGAAGATCCCACATGCCACGGAGCAGCTGGGCCCGTGAGCCATGGCCGCTGAGCCTGCGCATCCGGAGCCTGTGCTCTGTGACGGGAGAGGCCACAACAGTGAGAGGCCCGTGTACCACAAAAAAAAAAAAAAAAAAAAAATGAAATTTGGACACACAGATATGGCTCTGTAGGGGTAATGCCACATGAACATGATGATGGCCATCCACAAATCAAGGAGAGAGGCCTAAAACAGACCCTTCCCTATAGCCCACAAAGGAGTCAACCCTTTGATTTTGGACTTTAGCCTCCAGAACTGTAAGACAGTAAATGTCTGTTGGTTAAGCCACCCAGTTTGTGTTATGTTGTCATAGCAGCAAACTAAAACAGTAGAGCAGGCACTGTTTGAGGCAGACCCTATCTGGGCAGGAGTCGACTTTAATGACTGGGGAAAGAGCATTCCAGGAAGAGAGAACAGCATGTGAACATGTGTGAAAGCCCTGACATGGGAATGGGTGGTGTCCAGAGGTAAATTTTATTTTATTTATTTATTTATTTAACATCTTTATTGGAGTATAATTGCTTTACAATGGTGTGTTAGTTTCTGCTTTATAACAAAGTGAATCTGTTATACATATACATATGTCCCCATATCCCCTCCCTCTGCGTCTCCCTCCCTCCCTATCCCACCCTCCCTATCCCACCCCTCTAGATGGTCACAAAGCACTGAGCTGATCTCCCTGTGCTATGCGGCTGCTTCCCACTAGCTATCTGTTTTACGTTTGGTAGTGTATATATGTCCATGACGCTCTCTCACTTTGTCACAGCTTACCCTTCCCCCTCCCCATATCCTCAAGTCCATTCTCTAGTAGGTCTGTGTCTTTATTCCCGTCTTGCCCCTAGGTTCTTCATGACCTTTTTTTTTTTGTTTTTTAGATGCCATATATATGTGTTAGCATATGGTATTTTTTTCCTCTTTCTGACTTACTTCACTCTGTATGACAGGAAATTTTTATTTTAAACCCCAGAAAGTAGTGACATGATTGAGTCTCAGAGTTAGAGTAAAAAGATCCTTGGATCAGAATTCAAAAGACACAGTACATTCTAACTCTGCCACTTATTTTTTGCACGATGTTGAGGGAGTCCCTTCGACTCTCTGAGCCTTAGTTTCATCATCAGAAATGGAAACCAGAGTACCCATGGCACGTACCCCACCAGGCTTCTGAGAGGTCCAAAGCAAATAAAAATACAAGTGAAAGTAGTTCACAAACTACAAAGCCTTATGTAAGTGTGAGTTGTGGTGATTGTTTGGTTGTTGCCGCTGCTGTGGTTATTGTTTCCACTCTAATAGAGACTGTGCTCTAATGCCTTAGTGAATGGACAATACGCACACCCCAGACATGCAACTCAAGAGCTGTGTGCCTTGATGTTATGAGGATACTCCAGAGCCTCTCTTGGTGATCATCAAGTCATCCATCTTGTTTCTTAGAAGCTAAAAAATCAAGTTCATGTGATTTTAATTATAACCATATTTTTATTTAAAGTGGGGAGCAACAGAAGATTGTGGTAGCATAAATCACTAGTCATCTAATCTCATTT
This sequence comes from Mesoplodon mirus, assembly GCF_964341445.2. Lineage (NCBI taxonomy): Eukaryota > Metazoa > Chordata > Mammalia > Artiodactyla > Ziphiidae > Mesoplodon > Mesoplodon mirus. Next base: position 27,611,277 of record NC_138986.1, on the reverse strand, counting down.
AGGTTATATGAAAACAAGATGGAAATCTTTGAAGTTAGTGTGTTTATTTGCTACATCACTCCCCCTCAAAAAAAAAAACAAAACAAAAACAATAGCAAAAAATCACATTGTGTGTCTTAGAACTGTTTGGATGGGAAGTATTTTTTTGTAGGAACTCTTATTTAAAAAATAATAAGTTCAATGTCAGTTCTATAAATCAGTACTCTGTTGGTTGAAAGTGAACCATTTTAGCTACCACTGTTGCATCAAATTATGCAGCTCATTGAAATAAGCCATGAGGTTTTCCTGAGCTTTGGTGATGGACTAAATAGAAAGGAAACCCAAGGCAGATAGATGACAGCTATGATGTTCTTGGCACAGTTAGGGTGGGAAGGGGGGAGGGTATGGGGAGAGGAAGGCACAGAAATTGCAATTAAAACAATTGTCCACTCCGCCCAAGGTCTTGGGGCTTATTTTAATCCCTTTAATATTGTCTTTCATTTTCTGTAATAAATTATGTTTTGTTAGAAGATGACCGTTAGAATTGTGACAGTTTAGTCACCTCATGGAGAACAATTACCAGACTGAGGCACCACCAGCTACTTCTGCTGCCTGGCTCTTTGAGCCCCACTTATAGGAGCAGGAAGACGATTCAGTCTCCATGTCCGAGGGGTCCTCAGCCCCCGTGCAGAGACTTGGAAATTCCAAACTGGAGAGTGACACTAATCAATGACCAAGACTAAATCACCCCTAACATCTTAACAATATAGTGTTCAAGACAGGTTCTTTTCAGATACTTAGAGCAAGGCTAATCTATAAACTAACTAACAATAGCTAACAATTACTGGACTCTTCTAGTTGCCAGACTGTGCAATGTGCTTTCCACGCATTATTTCATCAATCCTCAAAATAAACCTGGAATATTTTAAATGCTATCAATTTCCTCTCATTCAAATTGAACGAAATGTATATATATATTTTATCTCATCCTCTTTATCTTCCAAATACTAGATTTTCTTATTTTCATTCTATGGATGTTCACTTTGTCCCCTAAGACACTGACCCTGAGATACCAGGCAATTACCACTGAAAATTTTAGTGATTTATATTCAAAGATGTTGCTGGGTAAGGTGAAAGAAACGAAAATAGACTATTTCTCCCCAGTGGCTTAGATTGAACAAACTGGGAAATAGTCAGCATTGTATATGCACCAGTCTGGCTCTCTTTTATAGGCTGGGTGATTGGGAAACATGTGTCACTTCTTAGCAGGACGCTTGATAAAATAACAAGGCACTTAAATCCCAGAAGGTGTATTCTCAATATGTCAGGAATATGTGACAGACATTTCTTGTACGTGAACAAAATCCAGATTTATAGCGCTTTAACTACAGCTGTATAACCACTGTTATCATTCAAGTCTAGAGTCTTCCTCGTGTAACCTTTTCTCGTCCAAAGATTCAAAATCACATCAATTCAATAAGCACGTGTCAAGTTCTTACTGTTTCCAAATATGGTGCTGCTGATTCTATGCGTGGATTTACAAACCTCCAAATGTCCCTCTTTAGGGATGCTCCTGGAGATCACGCACTCACATGCCTCCAGGCCAGGGGCGTGATGTGTAAGAGTGAAACTGAGTGACTTCAATACAAGGCACAGTGGCGGTGCTGAGGCCACCTGGAGAGTAAGCGTCCCGCCTGCAGCACGCAGCTCAGCTCCTGCACACGATGCCAGGAGGGAATGCCAACTTCACGTAGCCAAGTCTACGAGTTTTCCAAGAAAATCTGGAAAGTCAGATATCTGTGCAAATACCCTGCTTTGTAAATGTTGGCAGGTCATGTCATTTTCCTTTCTTTTAAATACAATGCAGCCAAGTTCACGAGGCCACCATTTTGCAACTTCTGCTTTAGGGATTCTCAGGGGGGAAGAGAGATGTTCCAAAATGTTTCTACCCCACTCCCCTCAAGGACTTTTCCTCTCTGCTCTCTCACACCCAGAGGGACATCACAAGAAGCACCTCCCTTCCACTGGGAAGGGTATGAGCTTTGGGGAAAGTGAAAAGTAGGTCCTCTAAAGACCCAAATCCAGCCCCTTCCCTCCTGCCTTTGGATAGAGCCATATGTAATTTAACACCATCACAGACAAGAATGAGTGCAGGTTTGAATTTCTCCAAGGAGGGAGAGCCTTACAGTGTTCACATGCCCTTAACAGATCACTGTGGGTCCTCTGACAGAGACAAGAAAGTCAGGAGAATGAAGACAAGATCTCTATTTTCAATGTATCGGGCTCAAGGGAAAACCAAGCCTTCCAAATTAAGTTTAAGAAATTTAGGGTAGATTTTAAGTGAGATACAGGTCTCAAAATTACAGATTTGGGAGCTGTGAGAGTAGAGAAAACAATTAAATCAAGAGAACCGATATAATTCCCATAACAAATATGGCACCATCGCCAGGACTGGGATGGTAAAGAAATGGACCTGAACTAGACTCACTCACAGTGGTGAGATATTACAGTAACCTACAGAGGATGTCTCCAACCAGGCAAAGGAGTGAATGGCAACAGAAAGCAGGATTTGGTAACGTTGGGAAACCCTATATGAAGATTTTTTACTGAAAAGCAAGGCTCAGAGAAGTCAGAAACGGTAGTGTTCTAGTATCCAAACCACGGCAGACATTGAAGAAATCTATTTATAGGGGACCCTGAAAACAACCCATTTATTAAATCACAGATAATCAAATTACAGATCTTTCTCAACTTACAATGAGGTTATGTCCCAATGAACCCATCCTAAGTAGGACATATTCTAAATCAAAGTGCATTTAGTGCACCTAATCTACTGAACGTTATAGCTTTAGCTCAGCCTACCGGAAACGTGCTCAGAACACTTACGTTAGCCTACAGTTGGGCAAAAATTATTTAACACAAAGCCTATTTTATAATAAAGTGTTAAATATCTCATGTAATTTATTGAACACTGTACTGAAAGTGAAAACAGAATGGCTGTCTGGGTACAGAATGGTTGTAAGTGTATCAGTGGTTTCCCCTCCTGATTGTGTGGCTGACTGGGAGCTGCCACTTGCTGCCTCTGCCCAGCATCATAAGAGAGGATCTTCAAGCATATTGCTAGCCCAAGACAAGATCAACTTCAGTATTTGACGTATGGTTTCTACTAAATGCATAATGCTTTTACACCACTGTAAAGTCGAAAAATCGTTAGCCAAACCATCATCAGTCAGGGACCGTGAGTATTTTAAAATGAGTTTGCCGTACTCATAGAAGGCAGGGAACTATGTAATCCCTTAGAACGATTTTTATCAAGAAGGATTGAACTTAAAATTAATTCTTTCTGAACTTTTACTCTTTATTCCTTAGCTAGTGTTCTCCACAGTTCAACTTTTGCTTTCCTGGACCACTTGGGGGAGAAGAGGGAAAAGGGGGAGCTTTGAGGGTCCTCTGGTCATCACCATAATCTCTCAGCTCTCATAATGGTCCTTAGGGGCCAATTTCACTGTTTCTCTGATGACTGCTTCTGGGAGCTCTGTTCCACACCTCTCACAGGGGAGACTCTACAGTGATAAGACACCTGTTAGCAGGGCAGAGAGGAAGCATGTGCAACAGAGCTCCAGGAAGATGCAGGATTCTTTTTTTCTTTTGTTTTGTTTTGTTTTGTTTTGTTTTGTTTTGGTCTCTGGAATTCATTTGTTATACTTTTCCCTGGATCATTTTAGATCTCTAGACTTCATTTGTTATACCTTTCTCTGGATCTCTGAAAAGGCATCTAGACAGCTTAAACAGTGAAATGGGAAGGTTTCTTCAGTCATCTTTTAAACAGCAGCAAATGTCAGGAAATGTTTCAGAGGTCGTGTGTGATTTCTTTACCTGGAGTTCAGTTCTTGGGCTATTTTCCCTAATTTGTTTTTTTGTTTGGGGTTTTTTGTTTGTTTGTTTGTTTGTTTGCTTTGGCAGTCAAAGTCCTCATGATTCTCAAATAGTCTGTGATATCCAAGGAATACAGTAATGACTTTGGCGATATCAGCATTAACATTCCCTTGGTTTGGGCTTCTTGCTGGTTCACCCAGGCTATATTAGGTCCTGAAATCATGTACTCTCTACCCATTCATTATCTAGAAGTCCTTACATCTAAGCACTACATAATGGGCATTGGTGACTTTACCTAGTATTAGACCTCTATGGGCATGTTCAGATATGGAGGAAGAGAAATCTATCCTCTGAAATCTGTGTATTCTAATAGAGCTTAAGGTCAGCTTGTCACAACTATCAGTATTATGGTTAACATGGGGGAGAAAAGGAGCTGAGATCAGCTAGGGCACAAGGACAGGCCCCTGCAAGAAGCCAACAGTCTACATCATGTGGTCCAAAGAGACAGAGCCACCCTGCTTCTGGTTAATCCAATGGCAATAGCCAACCTGTTGGAGCAGATGAATAGTCTGGAGTATGGGAGAGGGACTTCTGGGAGGTTCATAGTGTCAGTGATGACTATGGGATCATAGGTCTGGGGATCCAGCCCTGGTCATGTGAAGATGGATGGACACATCACCCAGCTCCAAAGAGATAGGCTTGAAGGAATTTGATGAGGGGCCAGAATCCTTTTGCCCTCTGCTGGGGTTCAGATTTGGTTACATATAGCTCCACCAAGAAAACTTGAATAGACTCAAATATCCAAAGACCCAAGCAGAAAACTAGTCAAACAGGTTTGCTTCTCTTGACATTAAAGGATGCCACCTCTCACCCAGACCCTAAAGGTTATGCTCACCAAAGAGAAAGTAGCAACAGAGTAGCTTCCAGACCCTAGTCAAAGGTGAAATGGGTCTTCTAACGTGATTGACAGAGTTCTCATTGGGCCATACTGGGGACAGAGACCAATTTATTATCACTAAGAGCTGCTGAGGCCAAGAACAGGAGCAGTGGATAGGATGAGGTAAGACAGGAGAGAAACGGAGAGGAAAGTGGTGGGTAGTTTAAAAAACACTGGCCAACTCAGATGACCATCTCTCAAGCACTCCCAATTTGAAGTGGGATTGCTTGAGATTAGCATAAAAATGCACTTCAAAAGATTGAGAACAATACCTCAATTCATTAGTTCAGAAGGTCTGTGGAGCATTCACACATAATGAGTATATTATCGCTTGTGCCTACCTGGGCTAAATCAGACAAACCTGTAGTTATATTTTGGCCGCTACCTGCCTCCCCTTTCTAGACCCAATTCAGACTCATGCCAGCTTTATTTATTAGGACTCTTGGCCCCAAGTATCAAACATAATGCCAAGCTGGCTTAAGCACAAAGTAAGGAGGGGTTATTATAAGGACCCAGGGGGGCTTTGCAGAACTCACGGTTAGTAAATCTTTTGGCCAGACTTGGAAGGAACTGGAAATAGGAATTAGAGAGCCTGTGTCTGCTTCTCTGAACCTCTGCTTCGTTTTTTTTTTCTCTTTCTGCAGACCAGCTTTCTCTGACTCTGAGGTCCACATGTTAGCTTCTCCCTCTCTCCCTGTCTCTTATTTGCTTTTGTCTTAATATATAAATACAGAGTGAGAACTTGATTGGCCCAGCTTGGATCCGGTGTACATCTCTTGCCCAATCAGGACCCATTAGGGGGTGGTTCACGTATGACACCATAACTCAGAGGAATCCAGTCTTAGAGACCCGTGCTTCTCAAACTTCAACGTGCATACAGATCACGTGGTCATCTTGTTTAAATGTAAATTCTGATTAAGTCTGGAATAAGGCCAGAGATTCTGCATTTTTAACAAGCCCCCAGGTAATACTGCTGCTGCTGGTCTGTGATTCCCATATAGCAGTTATGGAATATGGGCTGGAGCGTTTCCCAATACAGTGACTCCATTTTTTTTCCCTGCAAAGTGTAGCACATAACTTCATGGCCTTCTTCTGGCCCCTGGGTGCTCATCTCCCCTTGTCGTGGAGTGGAGTTTATCCAGGGGTGCCTGTCCTCTCTGAGAAGACCCTTATGTTCTCTAAATATTAGTTTCTCACCATCCTCTAACAACTCACCTCATCAGAACTCCTAATCCCTAAGTGTTTGTTCTCACCTAGTTTTCATGGAGAAAAGAGATGTGATGAACCAATCCACATCATTAATGGTAATTTAATCGGCAAACATTGATTAAATCAAAATATTTAAGAAATATTTGGATATTTGCTTTTTTCTTTAAGGGAATATGCTGTATCCCCAAAGGAATGAATATCTAATGGAGCCATTTCAGTCACTGTGGCAAGTAGATAAAGACAAATCTTAAGACAAGATAGGCACAGTGCTACCCATTGTCTCAAAATATTACAGGTAAAAGTGCACAAATTTCAGTTGGGGTCTACAGAAGCCATGGGTTCTGGCTGGCTCAGCAATACCTATGGGGTTCTGAACCAGCATCAGAACCGCGGATGGTAGCCAAAGAGACCTGGCTATGTCCCAACTGAAATTATCCAGGTAATTTATGCAGAATCTGTCTCCTACATTCAGAACTACATTTTGATGTGCATAATAGCAGCTGAGCATTTTCATGAGGAAAACTACCCACATTATATAAACACTCAGCCAGCAGAAGGATAAGGGGGGGCAAGGCTGCAAGGCTGTGCACCTGAATTCTTAGTCAATGCAGGGTTTAATATGTCTTAACTAACTACTGAATTTGTCTTAAAGCCTGTTAAAAAAATGTGTAAGCCAATTTAAATACTTTGGTCATAGCATTAAACTTTTCTAAATAAGAACTGCTTTCTTTTTCCTGTCTCATATCTGAGTATTTTAATGAAAATACTTCCCAACTATCCTATAGGCATTTCCCTAAGCCTTCCCAAATTCTCTGCAGACTCTGTAAGATTTCATTGATTCCTAAAGATAAAAATGTATTGATCTTCAGTATAAACACCTGGAATCCATTGCAAAATGCTCCAGGCATTTGTTGCCTCTTGCACCCAGGGGCCTGAAAATCTTGGAAGATATCAGTTGCTGCCATCAAGACTGAGTGTTTACTCAAGTTTCTTCATTTCCCATACGTGTGTGCTTGCATGCCAAGCCAAGAGCATTTACTCCCATCGTTAGTAACCTCTTGCAAAATAGACTTCCTTAATATACTACAAATTCTGAAGGAACAGGAACGAAGCAGATAAGCTTGGTGTGTTTTTCTTCAGAAGCAGATGCTCCTGCAGTGTGTTTTTAGCAATTCTTTTATCCACCTATTAGACCAGCTGGAATGGGGGAAAGTGACATGCTTTGAATAAGAATAAAACAATTGCAGGAAGATTTTTCATCAGCCAGCGTTGTTGATAAAACAGTCTGCTTGAGGTAAGGAGTGACGCATATTGGAGTCCCTGCCTAAGACATCAAGGTTATTCATCAGAAGACCTGGAAGCAGATTGTAATCTCCCAATTTTTTAAAAAAGGTTCATGTCATGCAGATGCTAGCAACACATTCAGAAATGATAGCTCCTGGTTACTGCTAACTTAGGACCTCCCAGACCATATTTCTATTCTCTTTCAAAAATCTTCATCTAATCTAAGAGATATAGACATTTTCAGTTTGAACAGTTAATTCTCCTGATTACAGAAATTGGTTGACAAATGCTTATATTAATTTGTCAATTAAAGGGGCCCATGGGATGAATGACCAGTGGTGTCTCACATGGCATGTGGTGGCTTTTGTACAGACTCAATCCAGAGCCATTCCAGGCCAAAAAAAGAGTATTGAATTTTCATATAGAAAGTAAGATGTAGACTGGGGTTTAATGTAAGAAAAATGAGAAGAACAAAGATGATTCCTTATTGCAGTTGTTACAAACCTGGGCTCTGGAATCAAACGTGAGCTTCAATTCTGATAACAAAGTTCTTTGCTTGTAACATGCTGGGTTCATCGCCTGCAATTATGGAAACAGTCACTGTGAGGGTACGCTGAGATCACGTGGGGGAAGTACAGAGTGGGCACTTGGGGAGAGCTCAGAGCACTAAGGCTGGTGCTACACAGCTCTGATCCCACCTGCCTAGCTCCACCCAATCTTCACCAATCCTAAGGAAAACAGAACAGAAACGAACAAATAAAAATTCAAAGGTTACATGGAAGGGAAGATGGCAGGAGCTTTGGAGAAATTTCTAGAACCACTGTCATCCCCTTAGAAGCCATGGAATGAAATTATAGTCTTCCATAAGCAAACTGGACACCACCACCCGTTTCACCTGCCCTTTTGCTACCAGGCTAACCCTGCTTAAGCACCAGACTTTACACTTTGATCATTTGCATTCCTCTCTCTCTGACTGTTCTTGAAAGGAAAGAGAGTGTCGTGTTACTGTATTTGCCACGAATTCAGAGGGGAAACCCCACTGGGAAATGAACAAAACCCTCCAAATAGTTTGGTTTCCCCTATTCAGCCACAACTGTCCTATGGTGCCATCTGCCCTCCTGGCTGAGCTGAACCAAGCTGTTGGGGTCCCCAAAGACCCCCAGGCTGCAGCTTTCTGCAGTTGGGTAGGAGAGAAAACTAGAAGTCTTCAGACAGTCCCAAAAATGTCACTACTCTGGGGGATCCAAAGTATTCTACCATTTTTCTAGACTGATGGAGAAATGAAAATGGATGGGGAAGCGGGGGCTGGGAAGGAGCAGAAAGATTAGTCCAAGGATTCTCTTTCACATCTCGAAAGGGAACGATTTCTTCGGACATAGACTCCACTTTGGCAAAGTTGCTGCATCAAAATAAAAAGTAAAGTTGCTCTGGACAATTTTAGTTCATCTAACCACATTTCTTGCATCCATACAAAAGATAAGACAGATAGACACAGTTTGGAGTGCCCAAAAGTATTTCTATCCCCTGGATGGATTTGGAATGTAGGAAAAATAGAACCAGTGATCTTTTAACTAGCTCAACTCAAGCCTGGCTTAATTCTAAGCATTTCGTATTCAGAGCAACTGACAACTTCCTCAAAGCACTGGCAAGTTTATGGCTCAGAGAAGCACCCTTGTTGATAGTCCTGATCAGGGCAGCAGCACACAGGGGCCACTGAGCCCTGGAGAACATCTTTTCCATCTCCGGATCCTGTAGAGCAGGGTGTTTGCAAGACTTGTTGCTCAGGCACCCAGCTGATGCCCTCAACTCCCCTCCCCTCCCACTGCTAATAAAACTCCTGGGATCCAGTTACAATGCAGTTACTTCTCTAGTAGAGATTTCAGCCTTGCACATTATAGAAGGTACCCATACTGCTCACCAGAGACCCTGGAATCAAAGCTCTGTTCAGTGTCTGCTTCCTCGTAGTCGCTGAAGCTTTCGAATGACTGAATCTGCAGAGAACACAAACCTAGCTTGTTTTGAATACATGCGGGGAAGACCGGCTGATGGCTGTGTGAGCTGCCTTGACTTGTTTACCAAAATATCTCTAAAATGAGAGTAATTTCAGTAACTGAGGTGATGACATTTTCCTTTTCGCCGTCTCCTCTGAGTGCATTGTGTGAAAATGTCCAAACAAACCAAAATGTTCTTCCTGAACACTGCAAAATGGTGGACTTTGGATCCATTTATTAAAAATAGTTTATTTAAGGGAAAACATTTAGAAAAGTGTAATGGCAACCAAGTTAAGCAAGCATTTTACAAACTGGATACTAAAGAAACTTGATCAAGCTTTGCTTACAGAACAGGACCAGGCTAGTGTTTAGGAAGTTAAAATACGGTTATGTTTTCAGTGTCGGCATCCTCACTTGATGGCTCCAAGCAAGGTGACACAGGTGCTCTATTCATATTTGATGCTGAATATGCCCTGGACAGCTCCATCTGCCAGGTCTGAAGAACACAGGAGAAACGAGAACAATACAATCACAATTCTTTACCTGCTTATTTTTCCCAAATCTCCTTTATGTGGTGAACCTGTACTCATGTCAATTTCTTGAAGAAGCTTCTTTCAGAAAAGGGTGTTATGAAGGAAACAAATTCTGAATGTTGATGTTCCAATAAGATGTTTTATATTATTCGTCAAAGTTCTAATCATTAGGATAGCCTGTTTTTTCCTCCCTAAGTTCCGGTCTATCCCAGACCAAGAATCTGATGAGGTTGGCCACAGTTTGGGGGAGAAGAGAATAAAATATCCCCATTCTATGATCTGCCTCATCTTAGGGACGGTCTTGTTACATGTGGAGCAGAAGGGGTGAGAAGAGAAAACAAGATTGTTGTTGGCACATTTACCTCCAAATAAGTTTACTCTGGAAACTTCTAGGAGGGAGCTATGATAATCCTGTGAACTTGCTGCTCTACCTTATTAAAGGAGGATGTGTAGACCTAATATCTTTGAAGTAATATCTCTGTCCAGAATAGGTTATCTTTACTAGTAGCTGAAACTATCCCCGCAGCAACAAAAGTGATCCTTAACCTTGTAACAGATCTCTAATGGCTGACACATGTAGAGGAACACTCATGAACAGGTTTAGCCGTTTTTAAATGACTCAGGATCATAGTCTCAGCTCAGGTGAAAGTTGGTCAGAATTGCAAGGAGTGCCTCTGAGTTAATGGCAAGGATAAGGTGTGATGCCAATTCACAGGAATTGGGGGCACAATCCCTCTGGAGTCTGTACTGAGTGTGAGTCCCAGGCCTCCGACTTGTGAGATGAATGGTGTGGCTCCTGGCTTAGATAATTGGGGATTTCCCTGTACAGTTAATATTAGACTCCAACACTACGTACACGTGCATTGTATCTGTGACTGCAGTGTGTAGAGGCAACCAGACCTGAGCCTTCCTTCCTTGGATGCCCCGCGGACGGTGGTAGTTGAGTTAACTTGCATATGACAGATCCCACTTGTTACTGGAGATGTTTATCTGCTCCCAAGGTAGACTGTGTTCATGATCACAGTGATGAGAACTAGTAACCTGGTTGCAAAAACTACTCCCACTTCTTTCTTCCAAAAGAGAACGAATAAGACACTTTAACTGAACAAGGTACATTTCTCCACAAAGGGTGACTCATCTTTCTACTTTGATTCACTAATAAATACATAAGAAGGTGAACATTTGCCAAGCAGGAAACAAACAATAAAGACATATGTGTGTGTGCATATATGTGTATGTGTGTATATATATACACACACACACATATATGCACACATACACATTTATTATGTAAGTGATAAAAGGGAAGGAAACACTATATATCAAAGCTGTCTATTTTCAGAACAGTCATAGAACTTCAAAGTGAAAATTACAAATCATGAGCAAGATTTTCAAGGTATTTGTGTATTTTTAAAATTCAAATAATCTATTGAGTAAATCACAGTCATTTCACCAAACAGTCAAAATTATATTTTCCCTCTCTTTTTAACTGTCTTAGTCTGTCTGGGCTGCCATAACATGGACTGGGTAGCTTAAACCACAGAAATGTATTTTCCTACAGTTCTGGAGGCTAGAAGTCTGGGATTGTGGTGCCAGCATGGTCAGGTCCTGGTGAGAGCCTGTCTGCAGAAGGACCCCCTCTTGCTGTGGCAGAGAAGGGGAAAGAGCAAGCTCTGTGGGGTCTCTTCTTATAAGGGCAGTAATCCCATTATGAGGGGCTTATCTTCATACCTCATCTAATCCAATTACCTCCCCAACCCCCCATCTCCACATCCCATCGCACTGGGGGTTAGGGCTTCAACATATGAATTTGGGGGTCAGGGGGCCTGATCAATCAGTCCATAACACATGCTTATCACATTTGCGAATTACACAAAGTCTTAAAGAAGTACTATTCCCTGTAATATTATGCCCGATCTAAGCACTCTAGATCACGTGGATTAAGAAAAGGAGAACTGCATCTAGAGAAAAGAGATTAACCAGCCAAAGTACTAGAAATCATATCATAAGCGGTATTGATGTTGAAGGACCAGAGCTCTTTGAAGCTAAGAAGGAAAACCTGAGAGGACACAGCCCACAAGTATTTGTTGAAAATACTTGAAGACTTGCATATTGAAGAAGGACTTGACTTCTTTATAGTTTCAGAGTGGACTAAGTGGAAATTAGAAGGAGGTAGATTTTGGAAAAGTATAAGACAGAACTTTCTAATAAAGAGAACTGCCCCCAAATTATATAGTAAGGTCTTCAGTGCTGAACTCATTCAGACTGACAGTGTTCTTTCAGAGACATTCTAGCGGCAGAGTTTGAATCAGGCAGAACTTGGGACCAGATCTCTCCACAGTCCATTCTGACCCTAAGATGCTATGTTTTAAGAGCTCAGCCTCTAATGATAGTCTTTAAATGATCCAAATATGAGTAGGAGAAAGAATATAAGGGCCAAATATACAATATTATTTTGTGTTAAATGAAGGGTAGGAGAGGGGATCCAAAATGCGTTCTTCCTTTCAGGGATGCGCTTAGGATAAAGCATTCAAAGGAAATATAATTTTCAGACCAAGTGGGTGAAAAGAATTATAAACCAAAGAATTGGTTGATAATTAGGAAAAATCTCATCTCAAGTGAATCATGAGATAAGAGTTTTATTGTTGTTGTTTTGTTTATTTTGTTTTAAGGGCATACGTTTTGTTTATTTCATGAACTGTGTATTTTCTATGGAAAGGACAGACGGATGGAGGTTCATGACCCAAAAAATAGTAACTAATCCTGTTGAAAGAAAAATTAATCTCAATCTAAACTAAGATTGGTCTGTCTTATCAGTTATCTGCCAGTACTAAGGAAATGTATCCCTTATGTAATCTTGCCTACTTTTAAATAATCGAAGTTCTAGAATAAAGCACTCGGTATCTCTTTTTTTATATTGGAAATATATGAGTTCACTTTCTTCTAACAAAGATACAAATTAATTTACTCTCTCTTCTGAAAAATTCAGTTCTGTTTAAACCAACTGAAAATCCAACCAACCTAATGGATATCGATTAGACCTTGATAAAATGTGTGTGGTTCCAATGACTGACTAAACTTACTAGAATTTGAAATAATGAAGACAGGACAGTATCTGTTTTATCCATCACTGTATTCCTTCTTGTGTTTTGTGGTGCCCGCTACCAGGAGCTCCTCAATAAAAATTTATCGAAGTAATGAAAAATTATTTTCAGAGCACTAATGATTCAACTGATGAGATACTTAAAAACATATCAATCAAATTCACACTAGAAAGTTGCTTCAATTACAGTGGTCCATGTTGGTTTTTCAAGAACTACCCACTTAGTGCATCATCCAGGGCCTTTTGTTTCTTTCTGTTTTCTTCCTCCTGTTTGCTGTTGCGTTATTGCATGAGCAGCAGATGTTTAATAAGATGTGAAATTCAAATTAGATTTGAATATTGGTTATGCCTCTTCTAAAAAGTTCAGTTAGATTTAGGGGGAAATTTACTAACAGATTCCATTAACAGAAGAAAGTTTGCTTCATTGAAATGCTTGTGGGTCAGAAACAAAGGTTATAAAAAGCAAAAGCATGGGTAATACAGATTATATAGGGAGTGCATTGTTGCAGATTATGGTTACAGTATGAAAAAGAAATTGAAACCAAAAAATATGCATTTGAATGCCTTGAAGTGAGAGAATAGAACACACATTCTCATTATATGAAGGTAGAGAACTCAGTAAGAAAAAACATTGGCCTGGGAATAGGAACCCTAGGTTTTTATCAAAGTATTGGGTGTCATTTAGCATCCTGGACCCCCGGTAGCTCATCCATAAAATGGGAGACAAGACAAAGTCACAGAAGGTCAGTCTAAAGTGATGGTGCTTAAAGTGTTTTCCTTCAGCATCACTGGAGATTTTGTTAAAAATGCAAATACTTTGGCCCAACATGGGATCCATTAAATCTGAAACTCTGGAATTGGGGCAGGATAATCTGTTTCGACATCACTCCTTGTGATTCTGATGCACACTCACTTTTGAGAACGATGAGCTTTGTGTTCCCTTGGAAACCCATGGTGAGGGCTTTACAGGTACTATAATGATAGATTAAAACAGCTCATGGTTAAGGTGGTATTTTCTGTGGATGCTTTTTAGTCATGCATAACAAATCATTTTCTAAGTGTGATGACAAACAAGAGAATACTAGCTGAAGGCAGAAAGAGAGGGGTTCCAATGATGGGAGTGATCAGGGAGCTATAAGAAAAAGAGGCTGTGAACTTTCAAGACTTTACAGCCATGCCTTGAATTACCTTCAGCAAGTGTATTCATTTGAAGACCTTCATGAAAATGGATTCTTCCCCACCCTGTAGCTACAAAATCAAACTGTTTTGTTTCATGTGATTCTTGAGGATTTTTAGTTTGTTTTTATTTTTATTGTTGTTGAATCCACAAAAGAACTTCCTTGCTGAAGAATATGTCAATCAAAATTGTCACTGTAATCCATAGTTTATCCATCTTCGTCATTACTGTGATAAATCAAAACAAAGATTGAAGGTGGCTGCCTCTCCATTCCTTCCCACTTATGTTAGTCTAGAAATTTTCACCGAAGCAGTCTCTTAAAAAAATTCCACTTCATAAGTAGTCCGTTTTAGGTGACAACTCCAGTTCATTTTAGATTTCAAATATGTATCATTTATTTGTGCTTCAGTTTATTTTTAGTTTATAATCTCTTTAAATGCAAGTTAAGCCTGCATTGTACAATGCCTAACACATAGTCATGGGCAATAAATATTCAGTAGCATTTGTGATAATATAATATTTTAGGTTTTCTCTGTTCTAGCTTTGAAATATCAGAATAAACAGATTGGCTTTTTTTTTTACTTCATTGTTCCCTGTAGCTAGATTTCATGAATGGTTTACCATCGGGATAAGTGATAACAAATGTAGGAAAATATGATGCAAAATATGAGCTACATATCTGTTCATGTTTCATCTACAGATATTAAAATATTATTTTCCAGTGTTTGGTCCATAGAAAGAACACACAAGACACTTCAAAATAACTCTGTTACACAAGTGGGAATATTACCTTCAATGAAATATGAAACTTTAGATTTTATAAAGTGCTTTCAGGGACACAATTTCATGTGATGCTCCGAACAGCCCTGTGAAGTAGGCCTGGGGTTATTACCTCTTATGTACTTGACTGGAAAAGAAGAGTCTAGGAAGATTCAGTGGTTTGCCCAACATCACACAATGAGTTATGAAACCAATTATTGGCCCAGATGCTTGTGTCACCCGTGCTCAGTTACCTCATCCATTGTCACCGTGAGCTGAGCTCCTCCCAGCCCCACTCCCCCAAGTCTGGTCAACCTCCACAGTGTTGGGCCAGGTCACATTTCAGTAGGTGGCATAAAAGGAAAGGAGAGAGCTCTCTGATAGGTCAAGTCTTGGTTGGAGGGAGATGGAGGCTATCCTGTATCTGACTCTAAAAGTAGACCTGGAAAGTCTAGTCTTCGTCAACATCTCAGCCCACCACAGTAACACTGAAAGTATCACCTATATCCTCTTTCAGAGGAGTATATCTTCTTGGTCCTAAACTCAGTGATTTTTCAATCCTGACTAACCCTTAGAATCACCTGGGAAGTTTCTTTTAATTCAGATGCTCTAGCCTTGCCCCCTGTGCATCTAAGATGGGGCACAAACATTGATATTTTTTAAAGCTCCCCAGGTGACGAATGTACAGCCAGGATTGAGATCCAGTGATACAGCTGAAATGGAAGCGAGGCTGTTATAAACTGGCACAGAAGCCGCCTTTTTTCCTCCTCAAACTAGGTAAAAAGAGTGTGTCTGTTGACAGTCCCAACCATTTCTATGTGGAGGCCTTGTATAATTTCCAAACAAGCCAGAAAGTTGTGTCTACCAGGGAATTCCTGTGGGCTATTATTAAAGGGCTTATGGTTAACTGATGGGCTGAATTAATGGTGAGCATTAAGGCAGATTGGACCTCAAAATTTGGGCAGATTAACAAAGTGACCAATGTGGAGGTACAGATTTCAAGTTTAACTTTGAGTTTCCTATCTCTCACAAGACAAGCACTGGTGGTAATAAAAAGGATGCTTTCTTTCCTTTACCAGTCAAATGTGCATGGACCAGCCCTTATAAAAACTTGGGTCTATCCAGATAGACATAGGAGGAGAGCTATAATTAACTTGAGTAAGCAAAATAATAAACAGCAGCCTGAAAAACAACTTCTAGAAATCTAAGAGGGACCTAGGGTCTGTCCTTAAACTACCCCTTCCTTTATTCATCCCCTGCACAAGGAAACCCCTAGAAATTTTATCAATAGCTCTTTCCTCTCCCTATGTTGGACCTGATTACGTGTACATATGTATGAGAGAGTCCCATTAAGGAAACACCTAAGAACAAATAAGTTTACTAAAGTGGATGAGTAGTAAGAAATAATTCATTTCATATAAAAATGAGGAGATGAATGTATCATGCAAAGTTACAGTACTAGAGGAAAAAATTAGATGGTACTCCTTAATAGGGTTGAATATACAAATTGCATCTGAAGTTTCTATTTCACCAAAGATATATTTGACCGCACCCTACCTGGAGTAAGGAGATATCTAATTACTAATTAACCTTTTGCAGCTAAGCACTTATATGAATGGATTCATAATCAGAAAACCATTGACTCATTCAAAATCAACTGAAATGTCCACGATTTATAGAAGACGAACCCACAATACACCAAAAAGAAGCAACTGGAGTAGACTTTCTAAAGTCAAGAACTTGCCTTTATTACATTAGAAGGGGAAAGAAGCTCATGTTTTTAATTTTATTCAACACGTGCTTCTTGAGGATCCATCATGGTTTTGACATTGCTGAGAGTAAAAAATAACATAGGACCTCCTCATAATAACTACAAAACACATGTTGAATAAGCAGAGAATGCTACACAATATAATAGACATATTATATAAGACAGCAGATATTAAAGTTCTCATTTAAATCTATGCCATTACTGAAAAGAAATGTGGAATAGAAACAGTGAGTACAGTCAGCAGTTGGAAGGACAGAAAACAAAGCTGGTCAAGAGCCTTAGGGCTCCGTTTCACTCTTCCCTCATTCTAGCAAACCTTTATAAAACAGCGCTCTCATTGGTATTAAGTATTGGCTGCCCATTACCATCAAATCAAGTCGAGCTTCCTCACCCCAGAATCAAAGATTATTCAGAATTAGACCCATTCATTGTGATTTGTCGTGTGTTCCCCCCGCCCCCCAACTCCACAGTTTATAGTCAATGAGACCAAGCCCCTTCAGAGCCCCCTCTGCCCTGGCCTTTACCACGTGGCTCCTTCAGGCCTCAGGGTCCTCTGGCCCCCGCCTCCACCTTCCAAATGTTAACCCCCCAGCCACACACATGCTTAGACCTACTCAGTTCCTACTTGTCCATCAGAATCCAGCCCCAGACCTGAAACTTGCTCTGACACGTCCAAGAAAAGGAAGCAGTGTGTGTCCCTAGAAATGTGCCTGGATCCCAGAATCTTGAAAACATTAAAGATTCTAAAAAAGCTATTTTTTAAAAGGTCCTCTTCTGAAAGAGATAAAAATACTATTTTTTTAAATACTATTTTTTGTTGGAACCATAGCCAGTAAGAATCCTTCTTGTGAGCTAGTTCAGGGGTGACAGTGGGCAAGGAAAGCCATGTGTACAAATGGAAATTTGGTCTTTTCTGAGGAGAACAGAAAAGTATTCCCTGCTGTTAGAAAAAGATAGCCATGGCGAACTTCTTAAAGCTGACTAACGTACCCACTGTCTCTGCCATGTACAGAACAAGGTACCTTCTGTCCTGAGTGGCTGACTGGCCTGAAACAGATAATCTTACTAGCCCAGCGACACCAGTTCAAAGCCTTGGCCATTATCTATTACATATAAAGGCTTTTTACTATAACATAATTTTAATGAGTTATAAATAAATATTCTAGTTAACATATTTGTCAGTGGAATAATTGGGTATACATGAAAATAAAAATTAGTGGAAAAGGAATTAAAATAAACTTAAAAACCTGTTATATAGGAATTATTTTTTAATTTAATTGTTAATTAACACTTAATTTCTCAGTTTTCTTTAAATAAAGGGACACACACACACAGAAAGAGAGAGATTGATTTAAAAAATTGTTCCTCCAAGTTAATTAAATCTCATTTAAAGTTCACCCTTAACTGAGAAAAGCATTTCTACTTGTTGCTGATATATGTTTAGATGTAAGAACCTTTCCCAGAAGACATAGATTCCTTAGTGTCAAATATGCAGACATAAATAAATATGATGAGAATAATAGCGTAGAATTTTCTAATTTCAAAATCATGACTTTACATTTTGACACGATTATTGGCTCATTTATAAACAAACCTGTCTTTCAAACTGATTTTTCTAGAGTTCTAGCTTTACTTATTCAAATAAATCAAGCAATGATACTCGCTCTTATTTAGGTCATAAATATTTTTGAGCAAAAAATTAACCTCACTCAGAAACCCGTTGATTTACCAAATGATCCAGCCACCAACTACTTTATATGATATATTTAGATTTCCTTTAAATTATATATCTATATAGACTCCCAAAAGCTAATAGAGAAAGTAATAAATTAGTATTCTACCATTACAAGGACAGGAAAATGACAGAGATAAAAGTGCAGATTTTTATCAATATAGGACAAGGAGGAGTGTTTTGTGACTTTGTTCACTGTTGATTTAACCCATTTAAACAATCTAGCTTTGTTGCAGAGAAGAGACGTGTCCTATCCTCTCTTTTAACTCATTTTCTGTCCCATTGTGGAATGCTAAACAGCAGAAATATACCCATTTGACCCCAAATGTAGTCTTTTATCTTGACCTGGTTGTTTTGATCCAATACAGAGAAGAAAAATCCAGCTAGTTACCCTAATTCTTTTCCAGTGTGCACCGCACTTGTATGAGTAAATCTGAAGGGCCCAGAGCAGAGTACAGGGAATATATTGTTTGGTGTTCTCCCTCCTTAAGAAATAACAGTCCCCACTTAGAGCACAGGGGTGCTGTGAGGGTTAGTCACAATAAATTCCAATTACAGTTCTTTAGAAATATAATACTGTGGCCAAATATTAAGGCTGATAAGAAACACTCAGGCACATCACTCAGGCCCATCTTCCCGGTCCAGAAGGAAGCTGGGAATCATTGTTCGCTTCAAGCCTGTGCCTGTATTTCTGAGCTAGACTGTTACTGTTGCTGTTGTTTACTGACTGTGTAATAATTTGAAGAAGCAGAGGAAGTAGTTCATTTGGGAAAGATAACATACGCATTTGTTCTTTTTCTGTAATTCCACTACTAAGAATTTATCCTAAGAAAATAATCTAAAATACATAAAAGCTTTTTGTACAGAGATGTTTCAGCAGTGTTATTTATAAGAACCAAAAATTTAATGACAATCTACATGACTAGGAATAGGGAAGAGATGAATTTAATTATCATAGAAGCATATGTTGAAACATCATGCAGCCATTAAACACTACATTTGTGAAAAGTTTTAATGACAAAGAGAACTGTTTTCTTACAATGTTAAGTGAAAAAGAACACAAAATGGTATCCATGATATCATGCCAACTATTATATATGCATAATATAAAATATATGTTATGCATGTATCAGGATAAGACTAGAAAGAAAACAGGAAATATTAACAATAGTTGGTGGGTAGGGGATTATACATGATTCTTCCCGTCTTAATATTGTCCTTTTTATTTCCCACTTATTACACGAAGCATTTCTCACATTTTACAAAACGAACAAATACACACACACAGGCACGCAACCACTAGAAATGAAGTCAGAAAACTTATTTTCCAAGTTATCCTACCATTGTAAATTGCATGATGTTAGGAAACTCTCTAATCAATGCTCTATTCATACGCTATGGTAATTTTATCTCATAAGACTATGCTAGAATTAGCTGATATAATGTATTTTGAAATCATTTTAATTTAAAAATCCCATATGATTATATAACAGTATTTCTTGGAGGTAGAGGAAGAGGGCCTTGCATAGTTTTTGCAGGTCAGCCTGTATAGTGATGGCAGTTTGGCCACCATTCCTTCTGCCACCGGTTGGAATTCTGACCACGATGAAAGAAACTGTGAAGACTGTGGTGAGCCTGGTTCCTGTAGACTAAGTAAAACACTAATGCAAATTAGTTATCTTAATAAATGAAATGTTTCCATTTATTTATATAATGTGATATATATTTTGCATTATTTTCCAACCTTTCCTTAAAATTGACAGCCATAGCTTTAAAACTCCAAAAAGTGATACTAGAACATTACAATTCTCATTCCTTTTCTATCACTGATTCAAACCATGGAAAGAAGGAAAGAAGGAAGTGAGGAAGGGAGGGAGGAAGGAAGAAGGGAAGGAAGGAGAGAAAAAGAAAGAAAGAAATAGAAGGAACTCAGAAATATGGGTCCCAAATCTACTACAAGGGAGGTTGGGAAATATAATGTTCCTATAGGCTAAGGAAGAGGAAACAGAATGAACTTTTCTTTGCCGCAGACTCCTAGGTGAAGAGGCAAGTAACGACTCTTCGGAACTAGAAAAATCAAAGGATTTTGGCAACTAAGTTGCCTGGGGTTCAGTCTAGTTTGGGAAGGGAATAGATAGTGTATATCCTGAGAGATATTTCTGGAAACTTTCACAAACCACCAGGTGACATAAAAAGAAATCACAGAGTTCATAAACAAATCTGTGTTTGCCTTTTGAGGTCAACACTTCAACAGTCTATACCAGGATTTAGGAACGTCTAACCCACAGGGGCAAGGGTAGGCATTGGACCTAATTCCATTCCTAGACCCTGCCCTTCTTTCGATTCACATTCTACCTTTTTTCTTATCTCCTAAAAGAAATATTTTAGGCTTAGCCAATAATTTGACAACGTTAGTAAGATTTGAAGTCAGCTTCTGGTTTGTAAGCTGAATCAAAGAGAGCAAGAAGTCGTAAATGGAAAGTAAGGTCAGAAACACAGCAATGAGAAATGGATTCCATAACTGGGAGCATAGGAGGTCAGGGTCAGAAGGTTAGGGGGAAACCATCACAGTCCAAGTTCTAGGGCTAGAACAAGGTCAGGCCAGAGAAACAAGTCTGAGAGGCCAGCCCCTGAAGGCCTGGTGAGGTTTCACGTGCGCTCCCAGATTTCCTGCTGGGGAGGTTCATTCACCCAGAATTCTAGTCCATGTCATGTGCTGAATGGACCACTTTCCAGTTGAATTTACATTTTACTCACATCTCAGGCCTAATCACAAACTGGGGTTTGTTTGCTTTACTTTTGCACATGGTTGATGGGGAAAGAAATTCATCCTAATAGTGATTTGTCACTTCTAACAGTAAAAAATATATATATATATATATATAGTTTTTACTTTCCTTTTTCTTCTTTATAGCAGAAATATGTGTACAATTTGCCCTGAATTCCCAAGCCACTCTGTTACAGAGTTGGCTATACTCAGTGACTCCAATATTTAGTCATCTCCCTTCTCGAGTGAATCTTAAACATGGAGCATCTTTCCTCTCAGAGTAAGACTAACTTTAGGTCACGAAAGTCTCAGTTATCACTATTTATTTGAAATATTACAGGATCTGAATCATATAGAAAAAGTAATAGAAAATATAATTTCATTTCATAATAGATCCTTTATTATTAACAGTTGCTGTGCAGCCTGACCTTGGAATCACTCTTTTGCCTGCCTGCAGTATCCCTGTGTCCAAATGTGGATCTTGGCCTTTTGAATAATATTCTCCTTTTTTACCTGAACTTGTCTATCTTGGCTAACCAGAGGCTTACTGTGGACGGATCAGAATTGGGAAGCATTAGGGTGTGTGTATATTTCTAAGTGCCTGAACTAACATAGGACAAGCCATATGGATAGTGGCTAACTTGGTGAAATAGCCTCAGTTAGGTCTTCATCTCTGATGTTATCCAGGGTTGTTGGGCTTGGATTCATAGGCTGTGTAGGCATCTGTTGTTAGATTCTTGTTTTTAAAAAAAAGGAAAAGAAGAATAAGAGGAAGAAGTTTAAGAGTGTAGCTTTTATTGGATTGGGGGAATTGAAGTTTTTAGGAAATGATAATGGTTTAGCATATGGTTTATGTGTCTCCCTTGGATAAGACTTTAGCGTCTTTGTTCTGTGTGTGCCTGTCTCATGAGATGGCAAATCCAATTCCAAGCCAATAACATATTTGTGACAATTGAAGAAAAGAAAAATAAACTAAGAAAAACACTCAAGCAACCCTTTCACTTCCCTGATTTACCAGCCTCTCCCTCAACTCAGTACCTTCCACTGGGGGCCCACTCCCTTCCCAGCCCACGGCCCACAGTCACCTTCTCACCTTCTCTTTGCTCAGGAGGAGCCACTGTGAACAAAATGAGGCCTTCAGGGCTCACTTTTTCCTACCACTCTCTTTGCACTCTCTGGTCTGGTTTCGACCCCACGCACTGTGAACTGTGACTCCTACGCGTTATCAGCAACGTCTAGAGAATGGGAAAAATCAAGACTCCTTCAGGGACAGACATGCAGACTTAACCTAGAGAGATGGAACCAGACTGGCTTAAGTAACTGCTTACTTTGACCTAACTTACTCATTTTATGAATATGTCTGTTCACAAATGGTTTCAGAGTTGTGATATGGAAAAGTTAAGGAGTGAGGAATATGTGTTTAACGTCTTTTCCCTTTTCTTGTTGTGATATGGAAAAGTTAAGGAGTGAGGAATATGTGTTTAAAGTCTTTTCCCTTTTCTGGTGGGTGCTTACGGAGCCACCTTTCAACCATACTGTGGTTTTTCAGCAATTCCATCATTTTAGCTAGGAACTGAAGAAGGGAAGTGTGAAAGTCTATATGCAGAAAGAGCTAGTTAAACATATAAGAAAAAGAAGGCTATAATTCCTTTGGTTAAAGAGAATACTCTGACCAAAAAACTCTAATGTGGAAGTAATTTTCTCCATTTTAATTAGTAGCCAGCTAACATCTGTATTCCGGCATGAACTTTTTTCTAACATTATCTTCACTATGGAGAGTGAAATTAGCCCCATTCTACAGTTAGAAAAATGGAGACACAGAGCATTCAAGGATTTCATCCACTATAACAAAAGAGCCAGACAAAAGCTAATGACTTACAGATGTAGGATATTTTTCAAAGAAGAAGCACAAATCATGTTATCTTTGATGTAACATGTGTAGAACTAACAAAATGCCTGCCTTTGAGACTTACAATAGTCAGAGGGGGGAAAAATCTTTTTCATCTTTTTTATTTTAAAATTCCTCTGTGTGTGTAGTCATTTCTCTAAGACAAAGCCAAGGTGTTTTTTTATGAATAACAAATTTAACTAAATAAATTATGCAACAGGTTAAATTAAAATTTCCTTGTAATACATCTTAAAAGTTTCGTTCACTCTCTTCTCTTGGGAGAAAAACACAGGCATGATGACAATGACCAAGACTAAAGTTTCTCTTTCTTCCCAAATCCAGTAGAGAGAAAGAGTTGTTGCACTGGAGAAGTCACAGCAGTTCTTATCTAGTGAGTCAGACTTACTGTGTGCCAGGTACAGAGGTCTCTGCCTTCAAGTGGTTTTCAGATCAGAGGTTGTAGGTAAGATAAGCGTGCTCTTAGGGGTGAACATGGATGGCCATCCATGTTGGGGAGCATATGGGAGGCCATCAAACTTGGTCTAAGGATCAGGATACCATTTGTGGAAGTGGTGAGGACCAAACTAATACCTAAAATATGTGTAGGAATGAGCCTGGTGAAGGAGTGTGGGTAATGTTCCAGAAAGATGGAACAGGATGTGAGAAGACCTGGAGATGGGAGAGCTGGCAGCATATGAGTTAGAATCCAAAGAAATCCAGGGTGCCAGGCATGATGGGGAGCAGGAATAACTTACCTGTTAGAGTCTCCCTTTTGCACTTTTTGAATACATTAAATTTATGAACACTCAGTAGTGTGCTAGTTAAATAGATAAGACTAATTTTAACTGCTGACACACCATACAAACTTGTGAATAAAAAGAAAAACTAGATATGGATCTGGACAAAGACTTTGGATATTTTCCTTAAATGATAGGTTTTCTCTGAGCTTCCTATTATAAACTGGGTTCAAACTCAAGTCCTATAGGACTGGCATTTATGTCTTTAATGTCGAATCCCAAAAAATTCAAAGGAATTTTTTAAAATAAATTTTATTTATTTATTTGTTTGTTTGTTTGTTTATTTATGGCTTCATTGGGTGTTTGTTGCTGTGCCTGGGCTTTCTCTAGTTGCAGCGAGCAGGGGGCTACTCTTTGTTATGGTACGCAGGCTTCTCATTGCGGTGGCTTCTCTTGTTGCGGAACACGGGCTCTAGGGGTGCAGGCTTCAGTAGTTGTGGCACGTGGGCTCAGTAGCTGTGGCTCACAGGCTCTAGAGGGCAGGCTCAGTGGTTGTGGCGCACGGGCTTCGTTGCTCCGTGACATGTGTGATCTTCCCGGACCACGGCTCAAACCCGTGTCGCCTGCACCACCAGGGAAGCCCAGGATTTTTTCTTAAAAGCTCTGACATTTGCTTTCTATCTTGTCCAGTTAAATTTTATAAAAATATTTGAGATTATTTTCTTGATTTTGGACAAACTACATATTCGTTTTAGGAAACTTGGAATATAGAGGAAACCTATATAGAAGAAAATAAAATTACCCACACCACCACCAATGCTGATAACCATTGTCAGTATTAATTTGCATAGAATATTCATTATATTATTTTCTCAGGTTTTCTATAGAAATATTTCATAATAAGTTTTTTAGCAATTTGGATGTATTCCTTCTTTTTGTGTACACATATACATGTAATATATATTCCATTTTTAAACCAATTTTAATTACATAATTTACAAATACATTCTTATTTTGCAGTTTTTTGTAGAACTATATCTAGTGTGTAACTTTCAGCCCAGTTGAAAATAATTCGTAAGCTATAAAGCTGTTGTATTTCAAAGAGCCTCGGGCTCATGCCGGCCTCTATTCATTAGTTTTAAGACACCACTGTGAAATGACGTAGGTGGCAAGTATTATTATCACTGTGTTGCAGATGAGGTATCCAAAGCAGACAGCAATTGCATAACCAAGGCAAGTAGAAATATACTGGGGTTATTGTGAAAGTAGGTAGAATATAAATTAAAAGTTGGTGATTTATATTTCTATTCAAAAGCGTCATCTCTTTGAAATGATAATGCATAAATCATACCGGCCCTCTGTTACTTTTCCATGAATTAAGAACCAAATCTGACCTTGGGGAGTCCATATGGGTATCAATGGAAAGTTAAGCCAGTTGCATATGAAGAGTTGCTGCCAGACTCTTGCCTGAAAGCTTAAATGGTGTGTTAGAGCTACAGGGAATGCTAAAAGATTACGTTGAATATGTATGATGAAGTTAAAATACACATAGGTGTGCCCATGTGAAAACATACAGCTACACACACAGAATTTTAAGACCAAAAGTAGCACCAGGGCCCAATTCCACGATATTTTTATTAGTAATCTTTACTTGGGCACAATTTCACTTGAAGCTAGTGGGATTCTTTTTCCTGAGTCAAGCCTGCAGAATCAAGTCTGTTGGGAGTCAGCAAACCACAACAGACGTCATCAGATCTCTGGTGCTTCAGGATATACATACTGATCACTGCAGGGGTTGGGGAAGATTTTTTTTTTTTTTTTTTGCTTGCACAGGCTTGCACAGTTGTCAGAGGATATAACCCTTGCCTTTCTTTGAAGTGTGAGCTATCAAAAACTAAATAAACCAGATGGAGCTGTTTTCTGACTCAAGGTGATAGAGCAGACCAATGCCTGAATGCTATTTCTTTTTAAAGCTGGAAATAGAATTATAAATTTACTACATCGAATTTGCATCTTCCTTTGAAAAGGTAGAGCCCCCAAAAGAAATTTTTCTCAAGTGCCTTTTCTCCTGAGAATAAGTATTAAAATTGAAAATAAGAGAAAGGTAGGATGATTGACCACACGGTACATGAAATTAGCAAGAGAATGAGGGGGAAATCATCAACCATGACAGTGACAAACACTGAGTCGGTGGCGTTCAGATAACCCCTATTCTCCTTGTGACCAGATAAATATACATTCTTGATTCCCGGATTCTTTCCATATTTGGTGCAATACTTGAAAAAAATTTTGACCAGGTTTTTGGCATTTTCATCTTTTCTGGGAATACTTCTAAGTGACCTAGGGGAAATTTTCTAAACCAGAGAACAGTTCTGGCAGCAAAAGCAAGCCTCAGTATGTATTATGATTGAAACAAAGTAATTTAGCCTTTTACTCATTCAAGGATCTATGAGAACATCTATGTTAAGCAGAATAAAATGAATTTGATCTCTCTATTTTTAATATGTGGACAGATGCTTTACATTTTATTATTTTAACTCCATAAGATAAAATGTGATTGATGATTTGCCAGTAAACAAGAAGAAATTAACTAGATTATTAATGTCAGTGTTGTAATTTACTCTTACAGAATTAAGTTCTCAATTATACTGTATGTGTTCTGTTTATATGGCTGCTTTCTCTGTTATCATGTAAAAGAAAATATAAAACAACCTCTCTAGGCCTTTATTTTTCTCATCTGTACAATGGAGATAATAGGTCCCATTTCAAAGGGCTGCAGAGAGGATTAGGTGATACAATATAAGTAAAATTTCTAACCTGGTGACTGTACACAGTAGATTCTTTCTGATGCATTCCTTACTATCTTCTTGTTATTTTCTATGGCATTTGAAAAAAGTGTGTGAGGATTTCAGTGGATTAATTGTGTAAAGTCCAACTGGTAAGGGCACAAAGCCAGTTATGTCTAAAGGAGCTACCATTTATGCGTGCTAACTGCATACCTGGCACATAATAAATGCTCTATAAATGTTAGCTATTATCATACCACACACCTCGTTTTATCCTCACAATAACTCAGAAGAGTGTTTATTTTCATTCTCATTTTCCAGTCGATGAAACTAAGGCTTGGGAGGTAAAGTAACTTGCCCAATGTCACACAGCAGGATTATAACAGAGCCAGAATTTCAACTGAGATCCTTTCCAGAGCTCCTGGCCTTGCCCTGCACACGCCACACCTACTGAAGTATATGAAGTATTGGTCAGGCAGGCCTTGGGTGAATTCAATCATCTGGAACAGAACAGGGAAATCAAAAGTAAACCAAAATAAAATAAAAGACAGGGTAGCTGGCATTCTCACCTGTGCATTCTAAGAGAAAGTCCCAGTAGCTGTCTCTAAGCCTACTTATTCACAAGCATAATGCGCTTCAAGTATACTTAACCAGCTTGGTTATCTGGTCTCACAGCCTCTAGAAGACTTTTTTTTTTAATTGAGGTATAACTGATATATGACATTCCACTCAGGTGTACAACATAATGATTCAATATTTGTATACAGTGAAAATTATCACCACAATGTTTAGTTAACATTTGTCACCATAAAATGTTAAAGGTTGTTTTTCTTATAATGAAAGCAACATTTAAATTTGCAATACAATATTATTGACTATAGTAACCATAGTGTACATTACATCCCTATGACATATTTATTTTATAATGAGAAGTTTCTATCTCTAGATCTCCTTCACCTCTAAAAGATTTGAAGCAATAGAATTGAAGGTAGGGACAGGTTTCTACAGCCAATTGCCTTGAAAACAAGAAAAATGACTTGCAAAATCCTGCCAAATGCTGACCCCAAATTTTTAAAAACCATAGTAGCCTGGATCCATTTAGCATAGGAGTCCTTGAGATAATTGTCATAATAAAGTCATTTAAATTGTTAAATTGTTAGAAGAGAAATGTGTTACACAGTTCATATAAAAAACAAATTCCATCCAAATATTATTCTTTTTAGGTCAGGGACTTAAATAAGAAGTATCAGCAGGAAAAAAAAATCACTTAAATACGTCCTCTGCTGGTAGTATTAGCTAACTAAAGGACTTTGACAAAATTAATTTTTTCATTTTTAATCCTGAAAATTTGACCACATAAACTATTTCTGGCTTGCTGGACTTTATTCCACTGTGTATAATTTTTTGAATTGGTTGATCAAAGTTGTACCAAAGGCAATTCTTACATCAGGCAGTATTCAAACATTCACTGACTAGCACGGGAAATGGGTTCTTGCACCATTTAAGAAGGAATTGGCAACTTTTATCATAAAGTATGGTCAGGAAGAAAATGAGCACATTGTCTGGAAACAAGAAAACTCCTAAGAATTTTTACCTTGAGCATTTTTTACTGAACAGGTTCTTTCAACATACTTTGACAACATTAGCTGACAGCTCTGAGAAGTTAGGGACTATGATGTCTGTGGATAAGGTAACCAGGGAAAATTTCAATTAGTTAAGATTTTGTTAATTATTAAATTATTAAATAGTAACAGGATTTTTTAAAGCATAGTTGTCTTCTCACTTTTATCCGTAGCTTTTCATGAGTTTGGGAACAAATCATTTGATCCCCAGAAAAATCCCAATTTCAGTATGATTGGCAGACATAATATATTCAGCCCCAGAATGCAGATTACTGAATCCAGCATAAATAAGCAAGACACACCTCCCCCAACCCAACCAGAGTCCTTGGGAAACTCATAAATGAGGACCGGACAATACTTCACCTGAGAGATGGACTGATTTTCCTTTCACCTGTCTCTTTGTTTAGAGCATTACTCCAACACGTTCCCTATTTAGTCTCAGACTCCTATTATATATCCCAATTTCCTGGTAGCTCCAGGCTGACTAGATCAATAGGTGATCACTCTGGGACTACATTCTTCCCCTGAAGACTTTTGGTCCTTATCCTAGATGGTCTTAGACAGACATGGAAAAGTCATACAGTGGACTTAGCACCTGAGCATTATGGCCAACCTGACTAAATGTGATCAGCCCCTCAGCATCATGAACAATCCTGATCCCAACCCAGTCAAGAAAAAGGAGGCCAACACTTAGCATGTATCTGGACCATCATGACATTTAAAGTCAAATGAAAACCTTTGAACCCTTTAAGCAACGAAGAGAACACGGCGCCCCCTCATCTAAGTAATTCAAAACAAAACAATAAAGAAATCTTCATCTCCTTAAAGAAGTCCAGCAGGACTTCCCTGGTGGTGCAGTGGTTGAGAGTCCGCCTGCTGATGCAGGGGACACGGGTTCGTGCCCCAGTCCGGGAAGATCCCACATGCCACGGAGCGGCTGGGCCCGTGAGCCATGGCCGCTGAGCCTGTGCGTCTGGAGCCTGTGCTCCGCAACGGGAGAGGCCACAACAGTGAGAGGCCCACGTACCGCAAAAAAAAAAAAAAAAAAAGTCCGGCAAAGTTCTGCTGTTTCTTAAGATATTTATTTCCATACTTTAAAAAAATATATATCAAAAACCAAATCTTTATTATAAGAAAATTTTGGTGACCCTGCTTCATTAATCCCCTAAATATGGATTTAGCCTATGTATTAACTGATCTTTGTGGCCAAGCACCTCTCACCTTCGGTGATGTATGCCTGGTTCCCCCCCTTCCCCCCAGAGGCCCAGTATTGTCTCATGGCCACCCATCCAGCTTACTCTCTGTTTTTATAAAAATGCAGTCTCCGCTTGTATCCACTTCATGGAGTCAATATGCGTACTACTAAGTGGATTTTTTTTAAAAATACAATCCTGGAAATAAATACTACAGAAATGCCAAGTATTGTTCTTAAAATTGACCGGCCTCTGAGGTTAGTAAATGACTCTCTGGGAATAAATGGTTCAACCCTGTAAGATGAATAAAGTAAAGGACATTCCAGGACTCTGTAACCAACGTTCTTCTGGTAAATTACAGGGTGCCTTGAGAGAATTGCATTGTTTTATATGATTAAGAAATTAATTCCCAGAAAACAAATTTTTAAATTTCACAAAGAGTGAAAATAAGTGACAAAGAAGTCAAGCATCTAGTATAGCTTAGCATCTAGTATAGCTGTCAGGGCTGACATTGACACTTTTATCACCCAGCCACAAGAGGCTCAAAATGGGTACCTTCAAATATGCCTTTTCTCATTTTCCCCCAATATACTCCATGGTTTGAAATATTTTGTCTATGAAACTGTTTTAATTTGGCAATAATTATTTTGTTTTTCCTTTTCCTTCTTTATTAACTACAATCAGACCTTATTTTCAAGAAGATGTTAACAATTTTATTTCACTGAGCTGATATAACTAAAGTTAAAACTAAAAATTTGACATTTTTGGCAATCTGCATAAGGCAATTTATTTTATTAATTTGTTAATATATCAAGGCTAAATATTTTATTTCTACTAGACATATGTATAATAGGCTTATAAATGTATACATATCTATATATTAAGCCATTTACTATATTGAAATATGTATGATAATGTAAGATAGCTTTTAAATATATCAGAAAAATAACTTACAGATTATGATTTCCTATCTTACCATCTCTCTGAGGCAAGAAACTGCTTTCAACTCAATCTTCTCTTTTCACAGAGGAGAATAAGTCCTAGAGTGATTACTGCCTTCTCCAAAATCAAACAGCCATTAAAAATGGAATTTTCCTTTGTCCATAAAACTTCTGCAACCAATCCCATCTACTTGCTATGGTCTCTAAATAAGCTCTTATTTTAAAAGCAAGGGACTGACGAGAAAATTGTTCCTATCAAATGACTGTCTTTCAGATCACCTCTTGTCTCTGCTGTCCCTGGCCATTCCAGGAATAATTATCTGTCCCATAGTATAGCTTGCTTTGTATCTCTTCCTTCCTCCATTTCACCATTGCATTATACCAGTCATACACACTTTGTTCTGCACCTCCCTCTGGGGTTATGGGCTTTCTGATCTCTTTATCTTCAGCACTTACTGTACTTAGTTCCATAAGTGTTGACTTGGGATGGAAGCAGTTGGACTGAACTGGACAAAGTGTTTTGTTTTCTTTTCTTTAAATCCCTTCATATGCCAGTAATTCCCAAATTAATATGTAAGGACTGACTTTTCCCCTATACTCTATACTGGGACTATCTACTTGACATTGCCTAGGGTATCCGAAAGGCATCCCAAACTCCCAATATACAGCTAAATGCTTGATTAGCACCACATCTAAATATGATTCTTCCCATTCCAGCAAATAACCAGGATACTAGAACTCAGCCGCCCTCTTTCCCTCACATGGCCAATCCGTGGGTACATTCTATAGACCTGCATCCAAAATATTTCCTAAAAGCATTTTTCCTTCAGCCTCACCCTAGACAAGCCCTTGTTCTTTCTTTCCTGAATTGTATTAGCCTGCTAGCTAATTTCTGCTTCTACTCTTGATCCTATAAAATCCCTTCCCAGCAGAGCTACCAGCGTGATCTTACACAAACTACATTTGATCATGCCACTCTTCTGGAAAGCTTCTGACGGTTTACCATCCCACTTGAAATGACATCCAAGATCTTCTCTAGTCTACACAGCCCAACATTGTCCGCTCAGAACCTCATCTCACACCACCTTCTCCCTCACTCACTGCATCCCTGTCACCCACTCTTCTTCGTTTCTCAGTCACCGCCAGCTCGTTCTTGCTTTAGGGTCTTTCCCTCGGTCGTTCCTTCTGCCTAAAATCTTCTTCCCCAGATCCCTGCCTGGATGGCTTTTCCTTGTCATTAATTTTCAGCCTGAACATCACTTAGTTCAGGAGGCCTCTACTGACCATACAATGAAAATACCCCCTTAGCGTCAATCAATTAATTAATTAATTAATTGTGTTTACGATGGCTCTTATAAGGACCCAGTATAGTCTTGTTAATGTATTTGTGTGCGTGTTTATGTGTTTACTTTCTGGCTCTCCTCACTGGAATGTAAAGTCTGACTT
Source organism: Mesoplodon mirus (assembly GCF_964341445.2). NCBI lineage: Eukaryota > Metazoa > Chordata > Mammalia > Artiodactyla > Ziphiidae > Mesoplodon > Mesoplodon mirus. The sequence continues at coordinate 27,579,546 of NC_138986.1, read as the reverse complement.
GTTTAAACCTTTGCTTCCTGCCTAGACTAGTGCTGGCTCATAAGGTGCTTCATAAATAGTTGTTGCTCAGCGCTGTTCAGTTTAGCTTCCTGCCTTGGCTGTTGACAAGTGCAAGATGAGTGAAGTCCTGTGCCTCAGAGTCTACCTGAAAACGATTTGTCATCTAGGGTCAAAAGATCTCATCTCTTTTCCATCCTCGAGCACCTACTCAATGTTTCTGTGAAGACTGATTGTTGATGTGTAGTAACCTTTTGTCCCCAGCAGTTGCAACCTTTGGGCCCTGACGTTGATTTTCCTCATCTTGGCGCCTGAAGAGCCAGAGTGATCCCTTTTGTCCCATTGTCCTGACCATGTGCAGTGATACCCGCAGTGCAGGAGGGGGAAGCCACGGCTCTTCAGGTATCAGAAAGGCTGACCTCCCTGCCCGGTGCCAGTAGCTTGGTGGGGGCTGAGTGCAGAGCCTGTGTGTGCTGCAGCACACAAAATCCTGACCTTTTCCCAGAGTTGGCCTGAGGCCTTGGGTGGGTAGTGACTGAGCTCCTTCTGAGATCAGATTTACTTGTCCCACTAGAGAGTGCTGGCAGAGAGGGTGGGAGAAACTACAAAACACTATTTCTGTTAGGTCTCAGAGGTTACAGGTGGAAACCAGAAAGAGAAAGAAAGGGACAGAGAGAAACAGGGTGGTCTCAGAAAAAAAAAAAAATCAGCTCACTCATCCATTTTACCCCACTGCCAGGAAACCCTGAAGCCTTCTTTCTTTCCAACTATTTGCTAATACAGTCCTACACTGTCTGAGTTACCATCAGGCCACTGTGACACTCCTGCTTTTTTCCCAAATTATGGAGCTGTTTTTAGTTGCCCATGAGGCCCCTTGGGGGTACATGGTCATTCATTCACTGAACAGGTATCTATTACACCTGATGAACAGTCTGCTCTGATCGATGGTATGGTAGTAACGTCACTCTTGGTCCAGGCTCATCTCTCAGTGCAGAAGACCCCAGAACAGCAGGATATTGCCAGGTCTGACAAACTCAAAGATATTCTTCAACCCCTAAAGTGGGTTGAACAGAACCCTAAAGAAAAGTTGATGCTTAGAACTATTCCCTCTGAATCTTTGATGTAGGACTGAGGCCCCCAAATCTCCTGAGTTGTCCCCTGGTTCCACACCACACTAGTCTCACCAACAACCCTTCTCCAGTCTTCTACGGAGGGGCTGAGGAAAGGACAGTTCAGAGTGGTTCTATAATTACAGCTCCCCAAAGCTCCTTGAACAGAGCACCTTTCCTTCACCATCCTGATCCCCTGGTGGTGGAGAAGAAAGCCATTCTCTTAGTTTGTTTTAACGCAGTCAGTTTCTACAATCTCTTCTAGAGCAAAAGTCAATTCACACTCTCATAAGAAACCTCTGAGTTCTCTCATTATGGGAACCATCCTATGGCAAAAAAAAAAAAAAAAAAAAAAAAAAAAAGAAGTCTTTTTGAAGTTGCTTTACCTTTTTCAGACCACAGGGATATTGTTTAGAAAATTGGTACTTTAATGCCCTAAATGATGTTCTTAAGGCCTGAAGATGTAAAGGAGTTTCCCAGAGTGCTTTAATTACCAGCCAGGAGCATGCTTCTTGCAAAGTCCTAAGGGACTGATTTACAGATGATGGTGCCTTACCAAGAAAGATTGGATACTTCAGTAACTACATCCTTTGATGGAAAGTGAGGAGATAATGACTTTAAAAAAAATTCTTCTCTAGGAATAATTACATTGTAATGGGTTTCTAGAGAGTTAAAGAGAAACTAGTTCAGTACTCAATGTCTATGGCTATCTATTTAGACCACACTAGAAAAAAATAATTTTAACCCATGTTTGATAGAACTGGATCGGGAGAACCTTCCAGATGATCAGAAACTCATGTTAGAAGTTAGAACATGAGGAAAAGAGATGGAAACAGACCACTATCGAACAGAAGGGCCCAGCAACCGATGTCCTCCAGGGTCCTGGAGTAACCTTTATGATCATTGGTAATGAAAAGCCATACTTTTTTTTCTTTTCTCTGTAGTTTCTTTTTTTATATTTGTCTTCTTTTCCCCCATCTCCTTGACCATTCCATACCAAACACACACACCTTTTTTTTCCCTTAGTTTTACCTCTTTTTTAAAAAACTTTTATTGAGGTATAGTTTATTTATAGCGGTGTGTTAATTTCAGATGTACAGCAGAGTGGTTCATTTATACATATAGATGTATTCTTTTTCAGATTCTTTTCCATTATAGGTTATTACAAGATATTTAATATCGTTCCCTGTGCTATACTGTTGGTCCTTGTGTTTATGTATTTTATATATAGTAGTGTGTATCTGCTAATCCCAAACCCCTAATTTATCCCCCCCCCTCCACTTTTACCTTTTCTATCTTTTACCCTCTGTATATCACTTTCTGGTTCTACCAATAACACCCAGAGCTAAAGGGGCTATTGGTGCCAGCTCCATGCAGAAGAGAGCAGATAATTTGGAGGAGATGATTGTAGCTGGCTTTTACTGAATGCCTACTTTGTGCCTGGTCTTGCTCTACATACTTTCCATGAATGCTCTCATTTAGTCCTCTCAATTGTCCCAAGAGCTCAGTCTAATTTTTCCAACACCCTGGTTCTACTGAAAGATAAAGGCTATTTTGGTTTTCGTTTTGTTTCCGAAAACTCTATTTCCAAAGATTGTAAAGGAAAAGTTCCCAAGACATGCCAACTTGAAGAAAATCAGTGTAAGAGGCACATTTGACCAATAGGGTAGAGATAAGAAACAACTGGGTAGGGCCTGTAAGAAATCTCAAGTAGATTTCTATAACCAATCTTTTATTTGCACATTTGTGCTTTTGGAGGGAAAACGTGACTTTACCAACCATGTTAGTGGGGAAAAGTTCTGACCCTTCAATAATTTCAGGAAAACCAGTATATGGTTTAGGTCAAAAAGAGTACTTGATTTTGCAACAGCAAGTATCCCTTCTGAGGTTTCCCAGAAATGCAGTGACTATGCCCCACAGAATTTTCTTCTTATTTTTACCACAGAAAAAATAGTGCTATTTCAGCATTCATTGTAATCTTGACCACTTGAGAGGTGCTCTAAGGAAGCTATCAAAGAAGTGAGTACCTGTACCCAATGTAATATCACAAAAATGAAATACAGAATTTACATGCAAGATGAACGCAGAGACAAATGTTAAATAAAACAAGGCATCAGTTATAATTGATAGAGGGACCAATGTGTAGAAGGACAAATGGAATAGTTAGACTTAATTGGGTCTTGTCAGGCAGAGATTTAGAGTATTTACTGTTATTTCAAATAAGTGAATTAATTTATTAATAAATTATTACTGGGGACAGGACTAGGTGAATACCAAAAGAAGCTGAGCATTCTGAACATCAGAATGATTTGCCCCAGGGTTTGAACTTCCCTTTCCTTAGGGACATTTCTGAAGAGTTCTGTCACTTTGCAACAACTTATAAAGAAGGTCCTATATAAAGATGTTGTGAAATTTATAGGTTTATATTTCCCTAGTAGAAGGACTGTGAATATAAATGACTAGGTAACCAAACTTACCATGTGGAAGTAAAGCCAAAGAAAGGAGCTGAGGCAGAAAACAGAAGATGCCTGGCCCACTGGAAACGTAGCTGTCCTCAACTTCATCTCTGATCTATTACCCCAGGACAGAAATCAGCTGGGGACCGGATTTGGATTTCCCCACATGTATCGTACATGCAAAAAGTGACCCAAGTCATTTCCTTAACACTTGGAAACACTTTAAGGCTCTTTTTTTCCCCATTTCTAGCCAAGCTGTTTAGAAAGCACAGATGCAGCTGGCACTGTGATATTGTAAGCAGCCTTCCTAAATGACTCCAAAAGGAAAATATCCCTCCAACGTCTTGAGTAAATCTAGTCGTCCCCATTCACCAATTTCACATCATTGTTCTCTGGTTCTTCAAATCCAAAATTTAGGTCAGAGACAGCAGAGTTGCTGCTGGAATTATGTTTAAATCACATAGAAACTACTCTGATACTCTTCCATCACTACCCCGAATAGTTCCAGTGCAAGGCATTGGCAATCACAAGTGATGGTATGGGTAAATCAAGTCACTTTTCATAAGGGATAAGGTAATTTTAGGAGTGTAGAATCTGGTTTGAGGAAACCATCCCATTACTGAAGGGAGACCAGACGTTCATCTAATTTTTTAAAAAATGTCTATGTGCACCACGTTCTTTCTCTCCAATCATCCTGAGAGAGGAAGACCTTCTTCAGCACTTCCTGGATGAAGGTTGTGGCAGAAGTCTAAAGTCCGACCTGGTGGCTACAGTCATAACCACAGTGAATATGACTTGAGGAACACAAGACATAATCCTGTCATGCAGAACAGTTACAGAAATAGGTGCTGGGGTGTCATAATTTTTCTTTCTTTCCTTCTGACTTGCCTCACGTAAATGTTTATGATACAGCCAGATACGGTTGCAGTCTATGAATCCAACAGAGTTCCTACTGCTTTATACAACACCCAACCACACAGATAGCATAGCATAGTGTCAAGAGAGCATGCTCTAGAATCAGCCTGCCCTGGCTCAACTCATGCTTCTAAAGCTTGATAGCATTTGAATCTTGAGCAAATTACTTTCGCAGGGGATCACCATTATACCTACCTTATCCTGGTTCTTGTAAGGATAAGATAAGGCATTTCATATAAAATGCTTAGTACCGTATTGGGTACATAAGCACTCAAAGGAAATGCTTAAGCTCAGGTCTGTGAGAATCCAGGGCTTCTGCTGTCATTATTGGTAAAATTAGAAAGTGATCTTCTGTGGATTGAATGTTTGTGTCCTCCCAGAAATCCTATCTTGAAACCCTAATCCAAATGTGGTGAGTAACTGGGTCATGAGAGTGGAGCCCTCATAAATGAGATTAATAAGAAGAGACCCAAGAGAGATGATCTCTCTCCACCACATGAGGATATAGCAAGAAGGCAGCCTTGGGATAAGGGGCCTCACCTGCCCCCGACCATGCTGACACTCTGATTTCAGACTTTCAGACTCCAGAACTGTGAGAAATAAATTTCTGTTGTTTAAGCCACCCAGTCTGTCATCAGCCTGAGCTAAGGCATGATCTAATTGAAATGGTTAATTTATCTCTAAAGTCCCTTAAAACCCTGGCATTACATGATTTGTCATTCTTGGCTATCTAGGAACAAGAACTTTTCCTAAGCTGCCAATTCACTAGGAATACAGTGTCACCTCACCTGAGAAAAGTGGTGAGAAGATTCTTGAAGTTTTAAAAGTCATTACAGCTAAACTTTAAAGAAATCCTATCAGCACGTAACAAATAACAAAAATATAATCAACTATCCATGTTATCCTGCAGATATACAAACTCTATATAATATAGTTCATGATTTTTTGTTTGTTTTAAATGGAGTTCTAGACATTGTCTTAATTGTCAAGATAATGAGAAAAAATTTAATGAAAAAAGTTGGTTTTCATCGTTATTAATAACAAACACTAATTGAGACCTGTTCTGTCCACAATTATATGTTAACACTACAATTCACTGTGCTTTATGGTTAGTTATATATATGTTTGTTTCTCCACTAAATTTGTAAATAATTTTAAAGACAGGGACTATGGTTTGGTATATAAAGCACTTAGCATGGGACACTCAGTAAATTATTAACCACTCAGTAAATGCAGAATGAATGAATGAAGGATACATCACCAGGATTTTATGTTACAAAGTATGAAACAATGCAGTCTAAATTGAAAGACAAGCCAGAGCATCAAAGGCAAATAGTGATACAAGTAAAGTTATCTTACAGATAAATAAAATGGATGAGGTGCTACTTTATTTAAATAAAAGAGGCAATTTGAAGTGGGGCACAAAGACTTCATGAAGAAAGTGGGACTTTTTTCAGATTAGATGAATGGGAAACTCTTTCCCAATAAAGAGAAGAATAAGGTGAGCAATAACATATTAGTTTTCTATTGCTGCTGTAGCAAATTACCGCAAACTCAGTGGCTTAAAACAAGCACAAATGTTTTATCTTATAGTTTGGGAGATTAGGAGTCTAAAATGGGTCCATTAGGCCAAAATCAAAGTGTCTGCAGGTCTGCATTCCTTTCTGATGGCTCTAAAGAGAATCCAGCTTTTGCCTTTTTTTTCTTTGAAAGGCTGCCCTCATTCCTTGGCTTGGGGGTTCTGTTCTGTCTTCAAAGCCAGCACTGGCTAGTTGAGTCTTTCTCACATCCCATCACTCTGATACTGACTCTCCTGCCCCCAGAATCCACATTTTAAAACCCTTGTGATTACACTGGGCCCATTCAGATAATCCAGAAGAGTCTCCCTATTTTAACATCAGCTGATTAGCAACCTTAATTCCATCTGCTACCTTAATTCCTCTTTGCCATGTAAACTAACATATTCACAGGTTCTAGGGATTAGGATGTGAACATCTTTGGGAGGCCATTATTCTGCCTACCACACAAAATGTCATAGTGCATCTAGCATGTATGGGCAACAATGTGATTTCCATAGGAATTTTGAGTGTTAAATGTAAATTTGAGTGAGTTTACAGGACTAGGTCAGTGGCAACTTATTTTTGAAAACATTGAATGCCCAGCAAAGGGATTTGTACTATTTCTTTAAGTAATAATTCTCTTTGTGTCGAATTAGTACTAATATCTGGCATCACTTTTTACTTGTTACACATTAGAAAATGACATGATTATAAGGTATGTCTGATTCACAATACCAAAACTTTTAAAGATAAATAAGACTTCACTGAACTTTTTTTAATGGTTTATGAGAGACTTGAAAAACACATTTTAGAAGTAGTTCAATCAATTTACTCCTCAAACTTTGAAAGCAAAGAAGTAATAACAACATTAAAAAGGTATTTATTAAAAACCTAGTTATAGGTGGTTCTGGAGTTGACCCCGTATACTCTAATCCAGACACACAAACCTAAGAGCCACAAGGTATGTGAACACATGCAAGTCAAAGGTAGTATTTTTACCTTGCACTAAACAGGCAACAGAACATGAATGTCAAAAACAAAGTTGTATAAGAGGACAAAGAATGCAAGAAGTCTCATAATCAGACTGCAGAATGGATTCAAGGAAAAGGTCATGGAAGACAGAGAGTAGGAGGGCCCAGAGGTCCAGATGAGAAAATAGAGTGAGACCCATGGTAACGATATCTTAGAGACAGAAAGATTTGCAATCATTTTAGATATTTTATGGAATAGAAGGAGCAAATCTTAGAATTTAAATGTGGGATGGAAAAGAAAGTTACCACAATGAAACTCATAGAGCATCTTTAGACCGTTAAGATCTCATATGCGCATCAATGTTGTCGATTACTCCAGTGTGCTAGGCTTTCTTTCGTTGATGATACTGCTGTTATTCTTCTAGCAACACTACATATCAAAAAAGGGGGGTGGGTTCAGTTGGATCCCCTGTACCATACTACACAAAGAGTGTGTCATATATTGTCTATACATTATACATTAAAATGCTTCACCTTTACTTTTCACCCTTGATTCTCCTGCCATCACAGAGGAAAACAGGTTCTAAAATTACCTTAAAAATAACCAGGATATATATTCGTTTTTAATCCATTATCTTCCAGCTTTCCCTTTCTTTTTTTTAGTTACTCCTGTAGATGACAGGAAAATAGGTGTTCATCACTGTAGCAAAGCACTTAGCCTTAGAAAGAACCAGGGAAAACAACGGAAAAAAAATACAGCAAACTGTGTTTCCAATTACCAGCAGATGCTTCCATTTATTCTAAGCGTTCTTATTCAGTTAACTGTACAAATTTTTAATCATATAAATCTGGTAGTGTTCTAGCCTTGTGCTCTTGATTTACTCTTGTCTTCCAGTTGATTTCACATGCCTTTTGCTTCTGGCATCACTTTCCCACGAATACTATGCCTGGAGCTGCATGAATTCCAGGTGATACATGGTAAAGAATGCAGCTCCTTGCAGAGTTTATTTATCTTTTGTGTTTTGTTTTGTATTTCGCTGAGGCTGTGAAATTACAGTACATCTCTCTGAGTCAGCAGCACTGTGGGCCACTTGCTGGTTATAGTGCCATGAATGCCTACTTTCTTTTCTTCCATCTTTGCTTTGTGGAATCATCTGGTCACCATTCTTTCATGCATGGAATATTACAGTGGGAAAGATAACCAGGCTTCATCCAAAGATGGCTTTACATAGACCTTAATAAATCAAATGAAGGAGTAGGTGTTGGTGAGAATATCCCTGATGATGAAGATCAAAGACCCAGAGCCTTGCCTGTATTTCAATCATTCTGAAAATAGCAATAGTAGCCCAACAAAATGCTGGAAAGACAGAGGGTTGGCAAAATTGGCCTAAGTAAATTTTGTTTGACATTTGGTGAGGAAAGACTTTCAAAAATAGCCATTTGGTTTTGAAGTTGACTCCACTGTATATATATTCTTCATCACAGTGGCCAATACTGGATATTCAACCTTATCTTTAAAGTTAATTTCTAAGGGAAAGAAATTAATGAAACAAAATTCAAAAGCCAAGCAGTAGTTCAATATCATGAATGTCCCTGGACATAGCTCTTGCTCTTATATTGCAGTTCTGGTTGCTTATTTCCAGTTGAGAGTACTTATCCTGAGCCACTATTGATTGTTTTCAGAAGTCTTAACACAACTGTGACCACCTAGAGGGGTGGGATAGGGAAGGTGAGAGGGAGACGCAAGAGGGAGGAGATATGGGGATATATGTATAGCTGATTCACTTTGTTATAAAGCAGAAACTAACACACCATTGTAAAGCAATTATACTCCAATAAAGATGTTAAAAAAAAAAGTCTTAACACGTGTTCCTGTAAAGGTAGGCACTTTTGCTGCATTTTCTTTCATAAATAACTAACATGGAAGAGGCAGAAAATACCTGCCAACATAGTAATCCTCTAGCCTTGCTACTCAGCGTGTGGACCGCAGACTAGCAGCCTTGTCATCCCCAGAGAACTTCATGGAAATGCAGGGTCTCAGGTCCCCACCCAGACCTGCCCAAACAGAATCTGCATTTTAATAGGATCTCCGGGTGATTTGTTTGCACACTAACATCTGAAAAGCAGCATCTGAGAGACACCTTTTGGCATAGATGCTTTATGTAATTCATAATCACCAGGAGGTAATAAGTGAAAGAAAGAGGGAAAAATAAATAATAATTTGAAGAGGCAGTAGGATTACACTTCATACACATATAGTTGAAACTTCCTTCTTCCAAATTGACTTTGAACTCCGTAAACATAAACATAAATGAATGCCAAGGGGGGAAAATTGGTACTGTTAGAAGGTTTTATTCCTTACCATTTTCTCACTTTCCTTTCATGTTGTTTATACTAATAATATTTTTCTATCTTATTAGTTTATTTTGATTATATTAAGAGGGAAAAATCCTCACTCAGGCATTTCCCAGCAGGTCTTTGAAGATGTCTGGACAATCTCCCCTCCTGCCTCCTTGAGGTCTTCTCAGCCTGGGCTAATTCTTGAGAGCTTCCAGAATCCATGTATCTCACTTGCAAAAAAATTGGTGTAGACAATCTTATTTACAAAGCAGAAATAGAGACACAGACATAGAGAACAAAGGGGGAAGGGGGGGGATGAATTGGGAGACTGGGATTGACATATATACACTACTGATACTATGTACAAAATACATAACTAATGAGAACCTACTGTATAGCTCAGGGAACTCTACTCAATGCTCTGTGGTGACCTAAATGGGAAGGAACTCCAAAAAAGAGGGGATATATGTATACATGGAGCTGATTCACTTTGCTGTACAGCAGAAACTAACACAATATTGTAAAGCAACTGTACTCCAATAAAAATATAAAAAAAATTTTTTTTAAACAGTCAGACATATGTCAGACTGTTTTTAAGCCACTTTTGAAACACTGTATTTGGTTTTACATACTATACTACCTTGAAAAACACTTGTCAATTAAACGGAGATGAGCTAGGAGCTGTCAAAATTATTAAAATGTTTGAGGAATATAGACCCCAAGCAAAAAGTTGGAGGCCCACATAACTTGTTTAGAGAAATGAGGCCGGGGGAGGCCTAAGACACATGTTCACCACCACGGCACATGACACAAAGCTGTACAGCTCATGAACGTCAAACATACCCATTAGTCACTGTGGTCTGAAATTGAAATTCCCAATCAAGGGAATCGATACAGAACACTAAATAACCCATGATAAAGCAGGGTTGCAGGCTTACACTCTAGAACTCCAAAATGCAGTTACAGTGAATATTTATCCTACTGAGACCCTTCTTTTAACAAATACTTTGTCCTTTATCTCTTTACTCTCATTCACACGTCAATCACTTTGCCCACCTTTCCTCACCTTTGTACCATTAAATCCCTCACTATCTCTCCCTTGGGGCCACTCTCCAATACTTTCTCCAATACCCCTGTCTCTGATTTCCTCTACTCCAGCATCCTCATAGGGAACACGAATTTCCAAAGCAGGACCTAACTCAAGGATGGGGGGTTTGACTTGTCATTTCTCTTATAGATCCCAGGAAATTAGAGCCAAAATTTGAGTTTAGGTAAATTGTCAATTATGATTTCTTAGCTTAAAAACAATCACTCAAAAATTTTACAGCACACTAGTGCTTACAAATCACTCACATTTTAATCTTATTTTACTCTTAGAAGATCCCCATGTGATAGATGAGGTGGTTATTGCTATCATACCCATTTATAAATAAATCTCTAAGTTTGAGGCAAAGCTCAGTGGTGAACTGAGACTGAAGTACAGTTTTTATAACCCTAAGATAAGTAGTCTTGAAGGACTTCTTGGAGATTTCATCATTGTAGCTATTTTTTAAGAAGATGACATGCCCTCAAACATGAAATTATGAAAAATGTACTCTACCACCACTTACAATCTTTGACAATCAGAAATATTTCTGAAATCCCAGGGAAGTTTCAGCCAGAGGATGCCATCATCACACAGCAAAGCATCAGGTGTTTAGTCCTGGAAACAACAGCAGGGAGGAGGAGCCAGATGGAGAAAATCAACTCTTCCAGCCATTTTTTTCTTTCTTTTTTTTTTTTTTTTTTTTGTGGTACGCAGGCCTTTCACTGTTGTGGCCTCTCCCGTTGCGGAGTACAGGCTCCGGACATGCAGGCTCAGTGGCCATGGCTCACGGGCCCAGCCGCTCTGCAGCGTGTGGGATCTTCCCGGACCGGGGCACAAACCCGTGTCCCCTGCATCGGCAGGCGGACTCTCAACCACCGCGCCACCAGGGAAGCCCCTTCCAGCCATTTTGTTCTCAACCCCTGTGTTATTGGACTCATTTGTTGTTGGTTAACTGTCAGAGACAGTAAACTTAGCATTAGTTAGATATCTGAGAGCCAGGATAGAGATCTGATGCCCGCTCAAACCCTGATTTCTCTCTTTAAATGTCCAAAGAAAAGTAATAGAAGACCTAACCCACAGTGAAAATCAGAATTGAGGTGAGGGAGGCCAGACAGGTCCCAGTGCCTGAGAGAGGACCCAAGGGCTGGTACAAGAGGTTCTCTCCTCTGCTGTTGCTCTAGCTGTTAATACATATTTGCAGAGTGAATAAGAGAATAATTGGTTGTAGTTTAGAAACCTGTTGTGAAATCAAACTATGAATCTGTCAGCTCAGCCCCCTTCTACTTCCCCCCACCTCGCCTTTCCTCATCTTGCCCCACCACTCTCCTCCCTTTCCACGTGACAAGGGAAATATGTGCTGCCTTCTATGGTCGGTCTGTAGACCAAGTCCTTTTCCCTGCTTGCTGGCATGATTCCTTGAGATTAGTTAAGGCCACAGTTATTACATTTCTATTTCTCCTGAAGGACACTGTAAATTGTTTGAGCTTCTTCTACTTAGACTACATTAAACAAAGTTGAAAGACCGGTTTTTCCTCCCTTGTGCATTTTGAATTTCATTTGAATTGCATTTGTGAAACCCCGGGTGGTCATGTGTGTGTGGGGGTGTGTGTGTGTGTTTACACATCCGTATTTGAACTGATGGAGAGAAAAGGGCAGGACAAAATAAACTCCCACAATAGTTTGAAATTTTTCTTTAAATATAGAAGCAGGATGGGGGTTAATAAGTATTTAAAATACTTGCAAAATATCTGATTGAGAATACTTTCATTAATTAAAATGACGTTTTGTGAAAATCTATTGCTAGACTCAAAATAATCTAAAATTGAAATGAATGTGTATCTAAGTTTCCATTTTTTAAAAAATGTACATTCTCTAAAATGATTAGAAATATTTAATATTGTTAATATTTTCTTTTTAAAATCATATATAATAAGGGCTTATCTGCCTAGCCATAAGTCCACAAGATTTTTACATAGCCCCCAGAACACCAGAAATTCTTCAAGATAATCCAGGTTCTAAAACATTATGTCTTCAAATCTTTTTTCTTGGTCATATACTTCAGCATTGTGGTTATCAATTCTTTCCTTTATAGCTGCAAACACACAGCAAAGTATTTTAGATAGAAGTGGTTTTGACTTTGTTAGTTCTCATTACATTTCCTTCACACAAGAAGAGAACTACGCTATTTCCCTCTTACCGGGATGTTAGGTTGACTCACAATGCCTGAAAAAAATGCAATTATTTTGAAAGTCCATTTTAAATTTCCTATTTGTAGCACATTAATTACAAATATTAAGACTTATAAGAATCTTACAAGTCACAGAGTCACATAGACCTCTTTGCTCCATGAGTCCTCAGGGCACAGAACTTCCCCATCAGCCCCTTCTCCTCATCCCTAGTATAATAATAGGTGAATAATGTTCACTGAGTAAGGGGAAAATCATAGGTTTACAGACATGCTCTTCTAAAGTAACTGTCTTTAAGACAAAAGAGATGCCAGCCTACAGAATGGAACAAAGGCACCTTTCAGAGAATTTGTGAGGGATAGTAATATTCGTCCAACAAGCGCTAGCATCTCATCAGTTTATCCCACTCTCTTGAACCTGCAGTTGAGCCAAAATTCTCCTGAGCCAAGCTTTCTCGCAAGATTTCCTGTACTTCCTGTTTCTATGTGAGCCAGAAATACCATGAGAATGACCTTCCTTGTGGTATTTCTGCACTTCTACCCTGGAGTGAAGATAATCCCATGTTGGGGAGAATTTTTGGTTTTAATTGTGCAATATTTTTAATTTTCAAATATCCAAATGAAGGAGATTCCTCTTTGAGAATGAAAATTTAAGATGGTATTTGCTTGGCCCTAATTCATTTCCACTAGGAAGTATTCATGTTCAATGATTCAACATTTTGCAACTCTCTAAGATATTTTTACGAGGAAACATGTAAAACATATTTTATATGTAAAACATATAGAAAATACAGTGGAAACTCATATCCTTGGATGTTTTTAAAAAGCCATTCTTGAAGAAATATGTGCAATGAAGAGTTATATTCTTAATACATTAGCGTATGTGACATATTATACCATATATTTGTTTTCTTTGTTCTTAACCCCTTTGTTCTGAGGGTCAGGATATCCTGATGCAAAGTACTATTGCAAAATAACTGAACAAAAATAAAAATAGTCAAACACTTAGGAAACTCTTCGGTTGTTATGTCAAGGAAGTTTGTGACTGAGGAGTGAGTATAAGACATTATTCAGGAAATATGCTAATAGAGTACAACAGCCTACATGTGCTTATTAAATAAAATTGTCTCAATTCTAGAGAGCCTGAATGCCCCCAGTCTGATGGAAGGGTAAGATAAGAACTGGGAGGGCTGTCAAAAGTGGTGAAACTGTCAGACTGAGGCTTAAATCCCTTCATCCCTTATCAAAGAGGGAAGTTTAAAAAGGCACATCTTTCTCATAAGTGGATCATCGATTATTCCCCAGTTGGGTCGTATGAATATCTGGCTGTTAATAGGAAGAGCTGTTTGATTAATATTTTAATCATGAAACTCACAAGAAGCAGTGTCTTCAATGTCTTTTATTGTTGTTTTTTATCCTTAAAGGATGTTGATCCTTCTTCGCCTATTAGGAAAGACAGTAGGTTTGCCAGTGTACTTTTCCATCCAGAAAAAAGAAAAGCCACTTAATTCGGTGTGGAAAACTAAACTCCTTAGCCATGGGTTTAGAGGAATAATAATAACAACGACAACAAAATTACAGTAGCCTTTGCTAGTTTCAACTTTTAAAGTATGAGGTAAGGGCGATGAAAATAATACACACACCCTACAATGGTCTTTCTCCTCTCCTCCAAGTCCCCTCTTCTCTCCCCTAAAGAAACATCAGATGATTGTGTGATAAAACAGCCCCAAAAGGAATGTAGAGCAGAAGCAACAGATTGTACATCAGCAAAATAAAATGCCAAGGGCTTCCCTGGTGGCGCAGTGGTTGAGAGTCCGCCTGCCGTTGCAGGGGACACGGGTTCATGCCCCGGTCCGGGAGGATCCCACATGCCGCAGAGCGGCTGGGCCCGTGAGCCATGGCCGCTGAGCCTGCGCGTCCGGAGCCTGTGCTCCGCAACGGGAGAGGCCACAACAGTGAGAGGCCCGCGTACCGCAAAAAAAAATAAAAATAAAAAAATAAAATGCCAAGCAAAATAATGCACTTTGCAATACGGAGACATGAAAAGGAGAGAAAGATGGGATTGTTACAATGGCCCCCCAAGAAAATAGGAGCTATTCACGTGAATGCACAAGTTCAAATTGTTCCTACAAACCCAATTTGCTGGCAAAAGGACCAAATATAATACCATCCCACTTTTGTTTGTGCCCAGGGCTTTTCACACTAGCTCCAGGGGCCATCCCCTTCTGTTGCACGGGTTCTGACTTCTAGGGTAAGTGCCTCCCGCTCTGAGCCTCAGGATCCAAGGCACATGGCCCGTGATCGTCCTCAACTGAACCACTGTCAGGTGGGGGGAGCAGTTTGTGGCCCAAATACTATGTCCACAGCGCTCTGTCTCTGGAAAGTGAACCTTCAACACTCTTCTTTTCACTGTCATTTATGCCCCCAACACATCTAGTTTAAAATTATTATTAAAGGAAATTACTATTCCTTTGAAATGAGGTTTTTGTTTTGTTTTTTTGCGGTATGCGGGCTTCTCACTGTTGTGGCCTCTCCTGTTGCGGAGCACAGGCTCCGGATGCACAGGCTCAGCGGTCATGGCTCAGGGCCCTAGCTGCTCCAGGGCATGTGGGATCTTCCCGGACCGGTACACGAACCCGTGTCCCCTGCATCAGCAGGCAGACTCTCAACCACTGCGCCACCAGGGAAGCCCTGAAATGAGTTTTTAACCATCCCCAGCTATTTGTCCAGACTTTGCAACCGCACCGCACGTCTGCATGAGGATCTTGATGCTTCCCCAATTCACTTCTTTCACAGTTAGCTTTGGAACGTGATTCAATGTTATTTCCCTTCCAGCTGAAGGGCCGCTGAGGTTACAAAGGGATTTGACTAATAGGCCAAAACCCAGTTAAGTTTGCTGAAAAGCAAGTGACAGCGAAGGGGGAGGGGTGTGGAGGAGGGGAGTGTGTGAACCGTGGTGCCCAGGACCAACCCAAGAGCCTTCGGAAGAGCCCCAGTCCAGCGCACACTGTGGTGAGAGGGCAAGGTGGCCCCCAGCCAGACCTTCCGGAGAGAAGCAGCTGCGATGCTCAGCTTCCCCTGTTTTCTCCTTGATGCTTGCAGGGCTGGAGCCGGGGAAGCGTCTAGGTTTCCTGCACCACAGGGGTGACTCCTTACCTGACACCTTCAGGTAACTGGTCTCTGGAGGACCCCCTGGAAGGCTGGCAAAGGGGCGCCGCCCCACATCTTTGCCTGAAGTCCTTAAGGGCTAAACAAGCCACTTGACAAACTCTGGCAAGCACCAAAAGAGACTCGAGAACGAATAAATCAGAAGAGAGAAAAAGCGAAGGCTAAAGCCTCCATGGCCTTTTTCCCCCCTGCTGTCGTTCCAGCTGTAGCCTGGGATTAATTAAGTGCTGCAAAGTCAGTGCCTGAGAGAGAAGGGGGGAAAATGCTTTCTCTCTCTAAGGCAGGAGGACAGGAACCGTTCTCACCAGTGAGAAACGTTGGGAAGTGAGTCGCTCTCATCGTCAGTGTTTGTGGAAGGACTGGAGGGACAGGGCTTTGCCAGGCTGGAGGAGGCTTGCCTTTCCGAAGCTGGAGAGGATTTTCCGGGGGTTCGCCTTCCCCTGCCTGGGAAGAATTTCCCCTCTGGTAGCAGCCGCAGCAGCAGCGCGACCTCCTCTTCTGGAGACCGGGGCAGAATGCCTGTGCTCGAGCGCTATTTCCACTCGGCAGAGCTGGGCAGAAGGTGGACGGCCCCAGAAGGTGTGCTGCCCTCCTCCCTGGGCAGCCGGCCGGGGTGCCAGCAGGGGCCGCTGCCCTGGGACTTGCCAGAGATGATCAGGATGGTAAAGCTGGTTTGGAAATCCAAAAGTGAGCTGCAGGCGACCAAACAGAGAGGCATTCTGGAGAATGAAGATGCTCTCCACAGCTTTCCAGGTAAATCAGCTGGGAGGTGTGAAAGGTACCGGGGCCAAGTCTCTTGACTTTCAGTCCCTTCCTTGGAGAGCCCACGACATAAGAATGGGAAAAGGAAGGAAGACAAACTGTGCAGCATAGGGCCCGATGGCTGTGGTTAATGAATGTTTGCTCTATTATAGAAGTGCATCTTAAAATTAAGAGCGATGTGGGAGTAGGAGCATGAACAGAGGGACAATCAAGAAACCTGGGATCTGGGCTTAGCTTGTCACTTGTTTGCCCTGTGGCTTAAACAAGTGAAATTTCCTAAGTTTCAGTCTCCATAGGGAGGGGATGAAATTGCTTGCTCTGTAAATTGGGTGTCTATCCTGCGTCTGCAATTTCTTATTGACAAGACAGTTACCTCTGAGAGAATATTCTTCTTGGGTTGCTTTTTTGTAATGCTTTATAGAAAGTAAAATATATTTTCTCATTTTAAACTGTGGAACTACAGCATGTATAAATGTTCCCAGGACTGAGTTTGGCCTGGTTGCTTTTTCTGTCATGAGAAAGTTGATAAACTTCCTTGCCTCAGTTTTCCCTTTTGACAAATGACAATAATACAAATGTCTCCATTGATATCAGGAAAAATCAACTCACAAATGGGGAAATGATGGTTCATAAGAGCTTTGTTATGTTATAAGAATGTGCTGTGTTTGGGACAGTTGAGGAGAACTTTGCTGTGTTTTTATCAGAGGCTACCACACCACAAACATACCTAGGATCCCTGTGGAGGATCCCAAGGGACTCCGATAACTCTGTACACTAAGAATACAGGATGCACTCTTCCTTAGGGGAATATGTTGGTAGATATTTGAAAAGTGATGGTTTGCTTTAGAAGAACGAATGTGAGCATGTGTTTATGCATTGGAAGTTTTGGCTAGCCCTGTGCATGGAATCCTGACATGCCATTGTTGGTGAGAGATGGGGGCATAGATGGAAAAGGAATACCAAAAAGTACCTCTCTTTTTTTCTCGTGGAAAAAGACTAGGAAATCAAAACTCAGCTAATTTTGTTTTTGATCATTTATGCAGAAACCTTTTTTAAGTTGCCTAATAATCTAAAATGAACATTATTAAAAAATAATGCTCTGGGCAAGAAAAAAAGATTGGAAAGGAATTAAAAAAACAACAGTATTGGTCTTTAGTAAACAATGAATACTTAGGAAAGAGAAGGAAACCAATGAGACGGACGTTTATGTGGCATTTGGGAGATGGATGCCCAGGGAAATGGGTCCTGGTCAGAAAAAATGAGGTAATGCTAAAGCCATCCCATATTTCATGTGAGTACAAGAAAAATGGAAAAACCCACCTGGGCAGAAAACTTAACTATGACACTTCAACTTTTACCGCTCTTGGTTTGTTTCAGAATATTAAATGATTAAAATGCATATTTCAAATTACACTTTTGGTAAAACTACCTAATTTAACAGATGTTAGCATGTCTGTAGAGATAGGTGTGTATTATTCTTTATTTTGGTAAAACTACTTAATTTAACAGATGTTAGCATGTCTGTAGAGATAGCTGTGTATTATTCTTTATATTATATACTAGCAGGTGTCTAATTCCTGAAAAAGCAATACTACAGAGAGAAAACAAAACCCCTGTAACTTTTTGTCACTTAAAAGCTACATTTTTCTGGATGTTGTGAAGTTGAGCTGAGTCTTAATATGCCCCTGGACCCCTGCCTCACCCTTTGTGGAATATATCTCAGCAGCCATGCTGCTTCCCAGGGAGACTGCCCCTGCTTTGTTGGTCCCTTCATCCTGCCTGCCAGGAGGCAAGCTCTATTTCAACACCTCCCCAAAAGCTATCTGTTTACCTTCTCTTCTTCCTTCCCTGCCTCCCCAGCCTCAAGGAGATGAGGGGCTCACACTTTCTGACATGGACATAAAGCCATTATCGTCCATATACGCAGCATGGGGCCATATGTTGAAACCCCAAAGGCAAGTTGCTTCACTTTCCAAATTGTCTTATTGTTTCTCTCATCTTGTTGCTGAGGCTGCATTTCCTCCTCACATCAAGTGTTCTGTGCCATTCTCACCATAACAGCGTGATGGTGAGGGTAGAATATTTCCAAAAGCCTGGAATCTTCCCACTTTTAGAAGGAGGTGGTTTAAACTGTCTTCATTTTGAGTACAGGGTTTTAAGTAGAAGGTTCCTCAAAAAACACCAAGACACATGGTGGTCTCTCTCTCTTTCCCTCCCTCCCTCCCTCCTGCCCTCCCTCCCTCTCTTTCTCGAATCTGACCCTTGCCTCAGGATCCTCAAACAATTTATGCTTTGACGACATGGAACAGTTTACCGTTCCTCAACATGCATCAAGTGGTGCCCTACCTCTGAGCCTTGCCTTATGCTTGGAATGTCTTTTTTTGGCTTAGGCCGTTGAAAATTTTTATTCAAATACAAAGTCCAGCTCGGGCATCCCTTTCTTTGTAATGACTTTTCTGATCTCCATCCCCACCCCCAAATCTTCTCCCACAGTCACTTATTCCCTCTCCTTTACTCTCTTTGCCTGTAGGAACTTAACATCTTACACTTAGAGCACACGATTTTTTGCCATGCTAGTAACTAAAAACAGGAAAATTAAATACTATAACATTCTATGTATATCTCAACTGCCTGTGATAACAGATAAATGAGTTTACATTTCTAAAAACCATGAACTTGCAGAACTTCTGAAGAGAACCAACAGTCCAGAGAACTTTAGAGACGGATGTCACAGTTCTTAATAAGTTGAATTTAACTTTAAAAGTTCCAGCTTCTTTTTTTCCTTAGTGAAGGCCATCATTATTTGTACTCATACTCCTTAGTCAAGACTGGAACTTTGTTTCTCATAAGGGAAATAGAAAAGTGTTCTGAGATTTTGCTTAGGTAATAAAGGGAGAGAGCAAAAGGATTTATGGAAAAATAAATGCATACATATGTATTCATGAGAGCTGTTTAAGATGAAATAGACTGAAGTGTGAGTGATGGAAGACAGAGAGGAACAGAGCCCCCTGAAGAGAGTAAGGAAGAGCTACGGAGGAGGAAGTCATACGTGGGAACATGTTTGCTGGAGACTAAGGCGACTTTTAAAGCAATAGGTTGGAGGAGGGAATGGGGGATGATAGGAGGAAGAGAGGCTCTTCAAAGTCACACCTCCGGGTGCATGCTTCTAAACGTGCCCCCAGGAGCTGGACATGGGCAGAGGCACTGTTTGCCCTGGAGAGGGACTCTGGAACGTATCGGCATGCCCAAAGTTGGAGTGTCAGCTCAGTTCATTACCTCTTACCCAAGTATTTAATTGTATTAATACTCACATCATTTTCCCTCTATGAAGCAAACAAAGGATGGTCTAATCGTCTAGTTAACACAAATGAGGCGAATAATGAACTAGAGACTAAACAACTTGTCCAGACCTTGACATTGTGTCAGAACCAGACCATCTCAATCATCCAAGTCTAATCCACAGAACTGACATGATCGGGGCACAAGCTGGGTAATTTCAATTTAAACCAAGACATTGTTTTACTGATTATATGTAGCTGGACAAACATGGAGGCTGTGGATGCAATATAAGCCTTGGCCAAAGCAGAAAAATAATATTACCATGCAAAATAAGTCAAAGAATTGTGCCTCCTTTACATTTTTAAACTCAATCTGTGGGCTTTAGTTTTAGGTCCAAGTTTCCAGTGCTGAGAAGATTCCCAGGGGGAGATTATCCATCTATTACCAATAGAAAATAAGCTTCAAAGCATGGTGGTCAGAGCGTGCTCAGAAGTGGGGAGTGAGGAGAGGGAAGAAGGATGGGGAATAAATAAACGGTTTCTTAAATGCTCTGAGTGCAAATATTATTCTAATTGTGATTCTAGTCAGCAACCTAAGACTAGACATCCCCTAGCAGGACTTGGTCTTAGTTGAATAAATAATTTGACTTCAGAATTCAACCAAATACCTGCAAACTCTGCAGCTGTGGAACTTACCATTCATTTGGTATCTCTGGTCTAAATTTTACATTATATTTTACTTATTTATTAAGCTTGTTTCCTTTTCAATAGCCTTTGGTTACAGAAATATATAAAACACACACCTCCCTCAAAAAAAAAAGCATTCATTTTCCCCATAGCCATTGTAACTTGTCCCGTCTTCAAGAAGAATAAAAATATCAGAAATTTGCTTTATACTGAGCCCTAAAAATCAAACAGCTTCAGAAGGGAAAATCTCTGAAACAATTCACTGATTCCAGAACTATACAATTCAAATTGACAAAGAGGCTATTTTTAAATATCTCAAGTATCAAGCATGATATAAATTAAATATGTTGAAGACTGAACACTTTTATTATTATAAATCAAGGAGCATTTATTAGACGTGTTGTGTATACCACGGACTGTGTAGGCACCAAAGATTCAGGGAGCAATCAAACTTAATAAAAAGAGAACAATTATGAATTTATGAATCAGAATTCTCTCTAGAACTTCAGTGTGAAAACAAGCATTTGTTAGTTTCAACTTCTATGTCAACTCAAAGTACTGGCTATAAAAATTGGCCAGTAAAATTCAAAAACACCAGTAAAAAATTCAAGCGCACTTTCAAATACTCCTCAGTATTAATGATTTCATTCAAAGCAGGACAAATTGCTTTGATCAAAGAATCAATTAGTCTTAACAGTAGATAACTTGACGTTAATTCAAAGCATTTTTCTATGTTCTTGTAGACATTAGCCTCCACTCATCCTGTAACTATACTGGATAATAACCATTGACAAGTGAATCTATCCTTTAAATGTGAATGCAAATTTGAGTGAAAACTGGGACACTTCATCGCTCCTTGAACTAAACCTGTGCTTCACCAGACCTCCTAGTTTTCACAAATGGCATCACTCCTGCAGAAACCCAAGTTCAAAACCACCCCCTCATACTTCCCAGTTCATGTGGATTACATAAACCTTCACTTGTTCATTTAAAAAAAACAAAAACAAAAAACAGCTCCCACCAGTTCTCCAATTCCATAGAATAGGTTAAGAGTGTCATTGCAGGGTTGAGATTTTTAAAATCTTAAGTCCTGCCTCTCTCTTATGGACTGTGTGAACTGTGCAAATTACTTCACCTCTCTGTGCCTCTGTTTCCCCTTCTTTTAAAAAACAAGGGAATAACAGCAGCACCTTTCCAAAAGGTGAGGATTAAGTGAGATAATACAAAAAAAAGTGCCTAAAAAAGAGCCTACATCCTACCACATTCTCAGCAAGTGCTCACTATCATAATTACTGATATTGCTGCTATTTCCTCAACAACTTACTCACGTTCATTGCTTTCTTTCTATTCAGTTACATGGCCCTTAGCCAAACCTCATGTTGTTTGGTCTATTATCTTCCAATAGCCTCCAACTCCAGTACTCTCTCTACCCCTCTTCTTTCTCCTCCATCATTTAGATCAATAACATCAAAAGAAAAATCAGAATAGATCTCCCCCCTCTTTAGAATCCTTCAATGACTTTTCCATTGTCTGTAGAGAAAATCCAAATTCTACTATCCTGCATTCAAAGCACTCCACACTCTGAAACTAGCTCACTTTTCCCATCTGACTTGTCACTTATATTCCACCCGGATAGGACAAGCATCCCACAGCTTCCTACGTGGTTTCTGCTCATTGTTGCCAATGCCTAAAATTACTTCCCTCCATGTCCCCAACTTCTGCCATCTTTTAAGACCTCACTCACACACCATTCCCCGCACAAAGCCTTTCTGAGATTACCGAGGAAGGGTGTGCCTTTCTCTTCTGAAGTCTTACAGAACTTTCTTTGTATTTATTTCACAGGCAAACCACTTTATTTTATTATAATTAATGTACATTTTCTTCCTCCCCTCCTAGACTTTCAGCTTTTTGAGAATCTGGAGAACATTCTATTTTCTTTGTGTTCTCCCTATCATCTTTCACATGTCAGCCACTCAATACACTTTGATAAGTGAAAGAAGGAAAATTATCAGAAGGAACAAAATAGCTTATGAGTTGCCATTAAATGCATGAATGAACATTCTTTTCTAGGCACAGATTACTTAAGAAATATGAATTCTATTTCTTGCTTTTAATGGAGTCATTTTTAAACTTATATTCTAGTAGAAGATCAGTATTAGTCATTACGGCTTTTAATGTAAAAGAAAAGAATACACAAGAGTGGATGTCAGAACCATTTAAAAGGTATAAAGTATGTGCAAAACTAATATGAGACAATTCTCTCTTCATATAGAAGAGTTGTCATTTACTGATAATTACCAAATTTTAGAGTAATGCATGTAAATTATGCCTGCTTTTATATACTTTTAAAATAATTACTCTGTTCATAAATCTTGGAACATTTTACATCAACTAAAGTTTCAGAAGTTGCTTCTTTTACAGATAACAGTCTGTATATTCCTCAATGTAATTTCAAAAATAGAATGCGGAAGGTGTGTGTTTACCCGGTTCTACAAATGAGCTTCTGAGGGGATGGAGCTGAATAGAGGATGTTATTCCCATGTCCTCTGCTCTTTGCCTGGAAACAGCTTCTCTTTTCTTTTTTCTTTTTTTTTTTTACCAAGGCTGGTTTCACTGGGCAGCAAAGCATTGACTTTTGCATCTAATTTCTAAAAGGAAAACATTAGAAGCTTTATTGTTAAAAGACCAAAAGCAACTCAAAATGTGTGCCCTCTCCTATTATCTGATATTTTCTCTCTTTAATTATCAGTATACTTCATAATACATAGTAGTGCATATCACCATATCAAAAATATGATAGGGAGCAAAGTTCAAAGTACTTGTGATTTAATACAATGCCCTAGCCTAGATGTACACACAGTGTAGACCTTATTCTTTGTTTTTCTATTTATCTCTCTCTGCCTTTCCATGGATTTCTATTTAGAATTGACTTCCATCTCTAAAATGTTAAGACATCACCCCAAGAGTTTGTATTTGTATCTGTGCACTTGTCTCAAATTTCCTCAAAATACAAAATTATCAGAGACCCTTCCTTCAGAGTACTTCTCCTCACCTAAAATATCCACATGGCATGATATTTTATAGATTATAAAACAAGCCCCTGTCCTGAACATTTTGTTATTCTTGGGCTCTCACACAGTGCTAAGGGAACACTGCAGTCTGTATCATTAGTAACAAGATAAAACCTAAAAGTCAACCTTGTATGCAATTGGAAGGCATACTTGACAAAGGCAAGGCAGGGTTTAGCTGTGTATGGCCTTAAAAGGAGTCCAAGGGGCCAGGGCTACTCCAGAAAAACAAAACCCCTAGAAAGAAAAGGACAAAATTTCAAGAGAGATTGAGAAGGATGCGGTTGCATGTACCTGGTAGTAGAAATGGAAAGGTGAAGAATCCAGAAAATTGTAAAGTAAAATCACGTTGAGAGAGATAATGGGAATGAATGTAAAACTTTAGTCAAGGTATTTAAAAAGAAAATTAAATAATCAAGGGTAAAAAGACATATAATGTAATCGTTAGAACTTTTCCCATTAAACCTTCAGATTGTTCCTCGACCTCTGGAATTAAAGCCAAAGCACAAGATTCTCTTTCTTGCTTCCTTCTCCATCTCTTTTTTGGGTGGCACACAACTATCTCACAGAAGTCTACAAACTTGATGAGCACTTAGGAAAACCCAAAGACATACTCATTTAGAGGATCTGTGACAAAAAATTTATTCAAAAAAGTAAATAGAATTTGCTGAAGAAAATGATTGAGAAAGAAAAGAGAAGGGGACAGGTGGAGCCAAGCATAGAGCACCAAGGAGAAGGAAGTGAGGTGAGGACACTGCGAAGAAATTGGATCCAGTGTAAGAAGAGTAATCAAAAACACATACAGAGGGCTTCCCTGGTGGTGCAGTGGTTGAGAGTCCACCTGCCAATGCAGGGGACACGGGTTCGTGCCCCGGTCCGGGAGAATCCCATGTGCCGCGGAGCGGCTGGGCCCGTGAGCCATGGCCGCTGGGCCTGCGCGTCCAGAGCCTGTGCTCCGCAATGGGAGAGGCCACAACAGTGAGAGGCCTGTGTACCGCAAAAAAAAAAAAAACACACATACAAAAATGAAGAGTAAAGTCACTGTTAATAACATCTGTCACAGAGTTCTCAAATTTCCACACTCAAATGTACAATACATGTAGCCTTCTTTTCTTCAACTAATCAAATCTTCCTTGAACCCACCCTAATGAGGGGTAAGAAAATTTGAACTTGCTAGTTAACGAGGTGGTGATCAGTCTCTTCTGGATTAAATGACTTCTTCTGGATAAATACTTTCCTTCCCCTTGCTCCTCTCCAAGGTACTATCTGGTGAATGTGTCTTGGGCTCCCGCACACTCATCTGAATGTTTCGACCACACACAACATAAAGGGCCAGTCTGAGAAGGGGAAGCATGTCCATCTGACCACTGGGCTCTGCCTTTGATTCTCTTCCCCACAGTTTTTCAGGGTGTCCAGAGTAGATGGCCTTACTCTGTGCCATATCCTCTTTTCCAGAAAGAAGCTTCAATGTGGAAGGGACAAGAAACCATATCCACAGCCTACCTCTCAGTGTTAACAAGACCTGATAAATGAGTGTAGAGAGTCTCTTTATCTTTCCACAAAGACCAGTTATTAAGATCATTGTTCTGCTACAAACTCACACACACACACACACACACACACACACAAATGAAAACAAACAAAAACGAAAACCCTTACTCTGAAGATGAAATTATGAATATTGACGCACTCTTTCTCTTTTCCTTCTTGCTCTAGCATTCCAAATCATCCCTAATTGTTGCCTCTGGTGGGACGGATGGGGAAGATACACACAGGAGAGGGCAAAAGAAAAATCACATGGATATATTTCCAAAAACATGATCTCCATTATACACTGGTCATGCTACCATGCGCTGAGCCCTGTACTTGAGTAACGCACGCCCAATGTTATTTATTTTAGTTACATTCCCATGCATGTGCCAAACCCAATCATTCTCCACTTTCTACTCCCTCTTTCTCGTTTTCCAGAAATATGCATGTGCATTTCAGTAACCATCTCAGGACTCTGACACTGAAAAGTTCAGCTGAATGATCATAATGCACAAAGCAGGATGTGTACAAGTCACACCTTTATGATCAGGTTCCACATTGAAAGCTGAGGTTTTCTGTCTAATGCAAATTAGGATTGTCGTCATAATCATACAGTGCATTGTACTCTGGTCAGGTCTGGTACATTATCATTGCTTAAATGTGCTGATTGGAAATTTCTGAGAGTTCTTCTCCTTTCTCTGCACCTTGGCCCCTAGGGAGAAGAGGGGGTGGGAGGCGTGTACTGGTAGAAGGAACAGTAGCCTTACATATGATGACAGGGATCTTTTTTTTTTCTAGTGTCGTCATAGGAGCCATTATTGCCCCCTTCGTGGTAGCTGGTACACAGAAACTGCTGTCTCCTTCCCTATCCTCTCTGTAACTCACCTGAGGTTTAGGTACACCTATCTTTTTTGCCCTTGTTTTCTCTCTTGAATATTAGTTGAGTTCTGCACTGTTTTTCTTGGATCAATCTCTAATTCTACAGTAGAACAAAAGAAAATATTTCCTTGTCAATTAAATT
Organism: Mesoplodon mirus; assembly: GCF_964341445.2. Classification (NCBI taxonomy): domain Eukaryota; kingdom Metazoa; phylum Chordata; class Mammalia; order Artiodactyla; family Ziphiidae; genus Mesoplodon; species Mesoplodon mirus. The sequence goes on along the minus strand of NC_138986.1, from coordinate 27,553,413 downwards.
GGTATATAAAATCAAGAATTGTAAATTCACTGGACTTTATAAACTCTAAAGCAGATGATTTCTGCCCTCTTTCATCCTAAATGCCTTATTCTTTGATTCGGTGATAAATGCACCTAGAATGTGAATAGACAAAATTGGACTAAAACAAATTTTGCTTTGAAAATATTTTTGAAATGTCTCCAACACTCCAAAAATAATTAGGAACATTCTAGGTCACAGAGTAGAAAATGATGTTTTGATGTTACATATAAGTATTTAGCTTATTCTACTGTACAATAAGTATCAGTTGAGTGGGAATTTATTCCCCATTTAGAAATAGAAGAAATTGAGACCTATATTTACTGGTTGTTTATTCAAGATACTTAGAAAAGGAAGTAAATAATTCAAATTTCTAGGTTTATTCAATTATTCAGTTGAATAATTATCTTTTGAGTGTCTACTCAGTGTGTAGCATTGTTAATGTACCAGGGAGGAAAGCAGAAGGAAGAGAGATTACGACCTCTTAGAAAACACAGATCTATAAGCAACTTACTGATACCGAGGCAGAATGGCATATGTTTTAAGATACAGTAGAAATAATACTCTCTGGGAACACTGAAGAAAGATCAAGACTGCTTATTCAACTAAGATTTTTAGTGATTATCATGTGCCAGACACTGTCTTGGTTCCTTAAAAAAATAAAAATTAATGAACAAGAAAGTTGAGGTAAATGGACTAATGAATGGATGGACAGACAGACAGTCACAGATAGATAGACAGGGCAAGCTAGGTAGGTGACATATGTTACACTGGAGGTAGCTACACAAAGTCTGTGCCAACACACAAGGGAGCGATTAATTCTGTCTGTATTATGGATGGTAAAGAAGTTTTCAGAGAGGAGGTTATTTTGAGGTACCAGTCAAAGTAAGTTATATTTCTCCAAATGAAGAAGAAATGGAGGACATTTCAGGAAAAAGAAATAGTAGGACCAAATGCAAGAAATTCTGGGCAATACCAAGTCGTGAGGTATGAAGTATATCAGGAAGATGGCTAGGGGTGAGACTAGAAAGGCAAACTGGGGGACAGGTTACCAAGGGCTTCATCTGCCTTTCTAAGGAGTATTTCCTCCAGGCAATGAGAAGGCTTCAAATAATGTAAGTGGGAAGTGATACATTTTAGTTTTGAAAGGTCACTCTAGCAACAATGGCTGGTAGAGAGCTGGACTTGGGGTGAGGATACCAATGGATTTTTAACCATCAGTTTGGTGTTCATTGACCGTATTAGGTAGATATTGAGAATTTTGAGACGATTAATATTTTTTTCTTTAACTTACAAACCAACTTTCCCAAGTGCTATAACATTTTACAGGAAATAATACATAAATCATCAAGCCAACACCCTGTACCACCTGATACCAGCCTGTCCTGAAGGATTTATATCCTTAATGTTCTTTCATCCAGACCTCCCATTCAAAGTCATGCTCATCTTTTCCCCAAATTCAAAACCTGACACAATTTATCCTCACAATCTCAGAACAGCCTATCCCTCCTAATTTGTCAAGTCACATTTCTCCCTGAATTCAGGTTGCCATGTTTTTTTTAAGCAAACTATTCTTTCAAGGCTAAATGCCACAAAATGGACAAGAAAACGTATAAGAAAAACACAATTCTTATGTAGCGTATAATGTATTGAGTTAGGTAAAACTACTTCCTCAGATATAAACCAAGTGTAACAGATAGTCCATGAGGACTGGATGTTAACTCATCCCTCTCTAGAGTGACCTACAAAGGCTTTGTGTGGACTGGTCATTACAACTATGTCTTTAAAATGGTTAAGATCTCAACAAGATGTAACAAGGTGACTTTCTTGGTGAACTAACATGAATGTAGGTACAGAAGCAGAAAATCACAAGCAATGATGGAGAAATGGGGATTAGTCAAGTTAACTTGGTCTAATGTTTGGCCTAAAGAATACAGAAAAATAGAAAGACATGACATTAATAGGACCAGGTTGCCCCTGAACAAGAAATGTTCATTTTTGTAGAACCATTGAAAAATGTTAAGTGGAAAGTAGAGAATTCTTTGCATTGTATAATAGGAAGTGCCTTTAAGATCTTCTAGTTAAACCACTGCATTTTCTTAAGTAAGAAAATGAAATGTACTTGGAGGTTACACAACATGCTTGGAGACAATTTGAGGTTCCTTGATGTACAGCCATGCTGTTGACTCAGTCATGCTTTCTGCCGTGGTCCAAACTTTAAGTCTCCCAACTCCAAAGATGCCTCTCTATGTGATAATCTCTCTAATTCTAATTTTCTGCCCTTTTCACTGCCGAGCGCCAACATCTCCGTGATTGCGTTCTGTAGTGTGTGGTGTTCATCTGACACGAACAAGAGTTCCTTCTATACGTACCCGTAAACGCATACGTACGTGTGTATGTATACACATCTTTTTCTTGTTTTCATACTTTGACTGTGAATTGCAGTGGGGTGCATATCCCAAGCCCTCTCTTTGTGAATTTCCCCATCTAGAGGGCCTGCAATGCACTGAAAGGGGAGTTGTTCACCAGGAAAGAATACTAGAGGTGAGAATTTAAACAGGAGCGTGAGGTTAAAGGAAGTTACATATGAGATAAATAGAGATGGTAGCTGCTGGTTGCTAAAACCATCGTAAATGAGATGCTTCTGTGATCCTGTTCCGTGGTTCTTCTTTCCGCCTGTCGCTTGGAGATAGAGTTGCAGGGGGGTGGGCCAGACAGAGCCAGTACGTGTGGCTGTTGGAAGCTTGGATCTGCAGTGCATTTGCCCATAAACCATTGAGGATTAACCTCTCAATCCATCAGGCTGTCTTTGCAAACACGGTGCCGAGCTCAGAAAGCAAGTTGAAGATTTAGCAACGTTTAGGCAAGATTTGATGAAGCTCATCCCCAACCGCCTTTTTTTTCTTTCCTGCTTCTCTAAGGTGTTTGTGTTTCCAGAGGAAAAGTGTAGGCTTTCGAGGCTATTTTTCCTCCTTTTTCCTCTGAAACTGTCTGCCTTCTCTCAGCAGCCTTCTTGGCTGCCTGCATTTTACCAGGCACAGCCTGCCTGCTCCTTGTCACCCAAATAAGGTAATAGTTAGAAACACAATTGAAGTGGCTTCTTTTTAATGAATAATAGACCTTGTTCCATTAAAAATAAGACCCTACTCTGAACCATTACAGAAACTTTTTTTGATGTTTAAGAAGAAATGTCAGTGACTATGGGGGAGTGGTGGCGGATAGAGCTTTCTGATGTTGTTCTTCATTATTTTTACTTCGTGCTCCCTGTACCTCTGGCTCTCCCTGAGACGAAACGGTGAGATGCCATAAAATAACCCTCTCTCGAAGTATATTTGGCCTGACAGGAAACAGGAAATACCAGAAAAGATCACAAGAAAAGCTGTAATCATAAGATTTCTAGCCTAATTCTTTTGACGTCAGCAGTTTAGATAAGTCAGATAAGCAATCACAAGCATCCGCGAGCTCTAGAGTGCCAATCCAAATACCCCAAGTGCATCTTCAACCCTTTTGAACTCTCGCATTGTTGTTTTGCCCCTGCTCTCTTCTCTTCCCCCCCCAAGAAGCATATCCTGAAATTGTGAATTATGGATTAATGTCAACATTAAGGTATTCAAAGATATTACACAGAGCCTCTAAACTGGTCCTATAGTCAATTCAGCTTGCTTAGTGCATTGTAAATCTTGGCTGAAGCTGACTGTTAATAAGACGTAGGAAACTAACTCTGGTTTGTCTCAAAATGAGTTTGCTTCCCAAAGTTTAACGTTTCCAATCTTGACAACTAAGCCTTGGCTATGAAATGTCTCTGATAATATGCTAAAAGATACATTACCATACCCAAAATATGCCAATGTATTCAGTGTCCAGTCATCATTACTATCACCTTTCCTTGGGCACCACCACCTCCATTCCACAGCAATAAAATATTTATGGGTTGGTTAGATATAAATGACATGGGGAATAAATTCCCCTATGAAAAGTTTTCATAAGTTCAGAACCAAAACTATGGAACTCAACCATTAGATCATAAGCAGAGGTACATGTATGGGCTGCTCAGAGGATGAGGTAAGAGATTAAATCAAGATTTAAATCAATATTGCATTACATGTAAATTTAAAATAAAAAAGGTTGAGAATAAGAACTTATTTATATAACATCTATTTCTAAAAAGATTTGTAAGCTTCTAAGAAGGTTATTATAAAACATAAGTACCCAAAGACATAAAACCATCCTGTCCTGATAAAAAACAAAAACCATACAGTAAAGTAGGAGGGAAGGAGAACAAACATGTAAAGTAATTGAGCAAAACTGAGATCTGAACTTACTAGCAGGCAAGGTAAAATGGGAAACAGGATGGTTACAGCATTCATTGTAGCTGGGAAAAAAGAAGTTTTTCCTGGCTTTGGGTATGTGGAGCAAGTTTTGACAAGAGCTCTCTGTATAATAATGGAGGATGTCCTTCCAAGGAGTTTGATATGCAGCTGTGAAGAGGTGCCTCACCACGAGGGAGTTTTACAGACTTTCTCAGTGAAAGATGGTTCCATAGGGACCATTCATTAGGAGCCAAAAGTGAGGTGGCCTCGTTGTGGCTTAGGGGTGGTCTGATATAATAAGGGGTCAGACATAAAAAAGGGTCAAGAGGGCTTCCCTCGTGGTGCAGTGGTTGAGAGTCCGCCTGCCGATGCAGGGGACATGGGTTCGTCCCCGGTCCAGGAGGATCCCACATGCCACGGAGCGGCTGGGCCCGTGCACCATGGCTGCTGAGCCTGCACGTCTGGAGCCTGTGCTCCGCAACAGGAGAGGCCACAACAGTGAGAGGCCCACGTACCGCAAAAAAAAAAAAAAAAAAAAAAAGGGTCAAGAACATGTGTAAAACTGTGAGGAGTGAGAATGAAAGCATGTAGCTTCAGCGAAGGGTTCAGCTCTTGTGAATGTATAAAGTTAGGTCATAGCCCCTGGAATGTCAAACAGTTCTACCAGTCTCCTAATGGTCATACCTGCCATTATAATCATTTAAATGGAAAGAGAAGAGTTAAGAAGCAAATTCCTCCTCTTAGATGGTAGAAGTGTTTTTATATTTGTCTTTGGTTGTGCTGGACATTTGGCTCTAATTAAATACACATCAATAAGGGGTCCTAATTAACTCATAGGTGAGTCTTGAGTCGTTACCAGGTTTTTTACCTGATGCGCTTTACTTTGAGTACCACAACTAAGCCCTTTATTTCATCAGTGTTTCTACAGTGTATGAACCCATGTAGACACTCAAAACATACATGTTGTATTAAAAGTTCAGAATAAGTAATATCTGAATGCATTTCATTTTATTTGAACCCACTTCCCCCACTTTGCCTAACATTCTGCTCAGTCAAAATCCTTTTAATACTTCCCAAGGATTCAGACAACTGGAAAGAATGTATGTGTCTAGATTAAAAGATAAATACTATATTCAGGGAAACACAGTTAAGTACTGAAAACAAGTGGATTGGGCTTCCCTGGTGGCGCAGTGTTTGAGAGTCCGCCTGCTGATGCGGGGGACACGGGTTCATGCCCTGGTCCGGGAGGATCCCGCATGCCACGGAGCGGCTGGGCGCGTGAGCCATGGCCGCTGAGCCTGCGCATCCGGAGCCTGTGCTCCGCAACAGGAGAGGCCACAACAGTGAGAGGCCCGCGTACTGCAAAAAAAAAAAAAAAAACAAAACAAGTGGATTTATTTCTACTCAGTGCAAAAGTGATGAGCAGCTGGGTATTAAGTGTATTGAGAGGTGCAGTCAAGACATCTTTTCTGAGACCACTTCCAAATAAACTTACCGAGGAGGGTTACCAGTGTGTGTTGAGGCGGATTAATGTCAGAAAGAAAACAGGCTTTTGCTTTGTCCAAGTATAATATACCAGACGATGATCTTGCAAAATAAGTAAGGAAAAGAATAGAAGACTGTAAGATGAGAGGAAGCATAACTGAGCAGGGTAACACCTGCTTTCTGAAAAGAACAATAGGGTTTAGAAAGGAAGAAAGAGGCCTGAGCTAGATAATGCCAAAGGCACAGAGAATAGAGGAGGTGGAGTCTGGATGCGCTAGAAAGACTTGTTACATACTATATCTTCTAACTTCTTAGAGCTGAGCCGCTCTTCCTCACAGCTCGCCAAGGTCAGGGTGAGCCCTTTATTATCAACAGTTGCTATACATTTGTGTTATCAGTCTTTACCAAACTAACCAAGTTGAATAACCTTGCACTTTAATTGAAAACCAAACTTAAACTAAAGACCGACCAACATGCATGCAGACCATGTGTGCGGTATACTCACTACTGTAAGATTACTTTGAATCAGGATAATTCTGGACCCACCTATGAGGGTGCTGAGTTCTTTCTGTAGTCATTGTTGATATTTGCTATTGCCCCCGCGAAGCTGAAATTTAAAGACTATAAAGAGCTGCACTTCTCAGAGAGGCTTCAATTCTCAATTCCTTGGGGAGTAGACTCCATTTTTGTAGGGTTTGTGCTTCTGGTTTATGGTCTTTTCTTTTAATCTTATGAAAAATTAATAACTGCCTACTACCCTACACTCCCCTTTAGCCCTATCATTGGGGATACTTCTCTTTACTTCATTTTCATGGTTAAAAGATGGGCTCTGGACTCAGACTGCTTTGTATCTTTACTAAACTCTTTGGACCTCAGTTTTCTCATCTGTAAAATGGAAATAACAATAGAAACTGATTTAGGTGCAGAATTAAGTCGGATGATCTCTGTAAAGAAACTAACATACTCCTAGTACATAGTAAGTACTCTGTAAGTGTTAATGATTATTATCCCACACTATTCTTATTTCTAATAATTACCCAGAAGTATTAAGGTAGCTTTTTAGTTTATCATTGAAAAAGCAGGGAGCACTTAATTAACATTCCCTCATCTAAGGTGCATTACTCTGAGTCATAAATGAAGTGGGAAGAAAAGTCATAGAACAGAATTTTGGCTTAATTATACTTGCAATTCCAGTGATACAATCTTGAAAGTACCCTTTACTTACCATTCTTAATCAAACTTTCATCCATTATACATCAGCATATACAATGAAAACTAATACTTCTAATCATGCAATTGCCAAAATGTTGTGATTGATTTGGGGTGAAGAAAGGGAATTTAAGTTTTGGTTGGGTTAAAGTACATGCAAAAGTAATTTCTAAAAGCACACTGAATTTGCCAGTATTCATTTGTCAACTAAATCCTTAGCTAAAATAAGGTAAAGTGTGAGAGGCTTGTGTTCTTATTTTTGAGTAGTCAGTTATCTATGGCATGAATGGCCACTTAACATCAAAAACCTATTTAATCACAAAGGGCTTTTTACTTGAATCTAGTCTCTAGATTACCATTTTGTTGGGACAACATTTACTTAAGACTTATTAATGCAAAAAGCCAGTTCATAACAGGTTGCCATTAGAATGCCAGCCACAGCTTTTTAGGAATCAAGACTGATCACTTTTGACAAGCAGCAGACCTATCCAAATTACCACAGGGAGAGGAACTTCTCAGAGACCAGGGGTTTTGTAAGATCAACATAATAGCTCATTTCCTAATGAAACTGGCAGGAGTTGCTGTCTTCTAGTTATGTTGAAGAAAAACCATTAGATTTCCTCATGAGATTTCAGAGCTTGGATGATCTTCAACTGGAGACAAAGGACACCCTGAAATCATATGACATCTGCTCTCCCCGAAATGTCCAAAGACACCTGAAAATATTCAGAACTACCAGCATGTTTGTTGAACAAAGACTGTGCCTCCATCCCACCTCCAAGATCTATTGCCTGGGAACTCAGCAGCAGGGTAGAAATAACAATCAAAAGGAATTAAGAAAAAGAATATCTGGTTAATTGCTTTTAGAGGAATAGGACTAGTAAAAATTATCCCAGTTGTTCAGAATGAACAAGAATGAACAACTCATATCATAGCCCTAGTATATGATATTCCAACATTTTGAGCAATATTAGCTTCAGGAAGCTTATATACCTCACCTCTTATCAGCTCAAGTCTTGGTTGGTATTCTCTCATGCTGTAAAATGTGGATTTGGGAAAGAGGAAAGGGAGGGGCGGAGGGAAGAGGAATTTTCATAGGTGGTATTTAACAGAATGCAGAGGAAAACATACTATACCAAGTTTATTTACTTTAAATGTCTACTGAACCAAAATGAATTCCATTGAGGACACTGATTTGAAAGAAAAAAGTGATTTACATAAAAAATAGTTGAATAGAACGTAAGGCTTTTAGGTTCTGCTATGAAAGTATCAGAAATAGGATTGGGAAGTCAGCAACCTAAATACACATAATCTACTTTTCAGATGCATGAATTATGAATGAGCCACCCTGAGCACTTGTTCAGCCTGAGCAGTGTTGGCACGTCAAGTTGACCTGTGCTTTGGACCAGAGGTGGTCTAATAGTAACTTTACAGGGTAGGAATTAGAAGTGACTCATTGTTGAGGCAGAGAGAAGGTAGAAGAATGTATGCAGACTCCATCCCTGGCTCTGATCGCTCTGTAGTTCCTCAATGCAATTATGCAGAATTAATCAAATCCCTGGATGTGGAATCAAAAGGCACCTTCCTACTTGCTATGCAGATGTAAACGTTCCTCTCTCTGCACCACAGCCAGCCAAAGTGTGAACCGTGGAGATCGGAACTTTGGTTGAATTGTGCCAGGAGGGCACAGTCACTTGAAACCGAGCCCCCGTTTGAGTTAAGCTCAGAATGACAACTTTGGCAAGGGCTGGGGTAGGGGTGAGGGGGTGTTTTGCCACATTTGATCAAGAAAAACCAAGGCACTAGGCATAAATTTCTCCGTTTTAATTATGCAAACTCCAAGAACATAGTGGCTGTTTGAATACTATCCTAAAGTCCACTTGATTAATCTCCCCAAATCATGCTTTTCAGTTTTCATAACTATTTCACATTCAAGATTTTAGCTCTCACCTCCTCACAGTTGAAATAAATGAACTGCTTCCATAGATAAAAGGCTAAAATCTTATTTTTCAATTAAGAAAATAGTGATGATGCTATTAGGAACATTGAACATCACTTTACTGAAAGTATTTGCTATAAATTGATCATCCCCCATCTACCGAAACTTAGACCTTTACCAAACTTGGAGAGGGATACAAAGAAATACAGATTATAACCCCCTCCTCTTGAGAATTTACAGTGCAGTTTGGAATCAAGAAATTGAGCATGAAACATTAAGTAGCAATTCAAACCCTTGTATTCTGATGTAGATATTAGTTTGAAAAATTAGAATGCATCAGAATCAAAATGAATCATTTTGTGCATGGTGCTGTGCATGGTGGCTGTGCATGGTGGCTGCCATGTAATAGATGCTCCATAATGATTTCTTGAATTCATGAATGTAAATGAATGAGACAAATGACTGCCACCCTCTGTTTTATTTTACTCTTAAATAAATTCAGTTCTTAGCTAGTAGCATAACAAACAGCTTTGCTTCCGAATGAATCAATGTTAGTGTTAATAGCATTGTTTACAGGGGAGTCTCATCAAGAGAATAAGAAATTCTGCACCAGTTCGAGGATAGTTGTTTTAGGTTAGAGAGGCCTGAGAACTAGTCTAAAATCAGGAATTCTTAGGCAATGAACTTAACCTTTAATGACTCTTCTTCCTCTCTCCCTCCCCCATCTAAGAAACAAGGGGCTTACCTGCCAAATCTGAAAGTCAGAGAGGTTGTGAAAACCAGGACAACAGTACCTCTCAATGTCTTCAGCTACTTAGCAATACCCCTCAGAGGTCACATGAGATGTATTCAAACTCGACCACCCGTAGGGTAGAAGCCATCAAACTCGTTCATCAAGCATTAAGCATTAAATGAGCATCTAATCCATGTTGGGCCTTGCACCAGGCCCCAGGGGGTACAAAAAGGACTAAGACTGGGATACTGCAGGCCAGCGATTGAGAATGCAGCTCAACACACCCGGCTTTGAATCCTGGTCAGTTGCTTACTACATATGTGATTCTTGGCAAACCATCTGACCTCTTAGTCCTCAGTCTTCTAGTGTGTAAGTTAGCACAGTTTCTGGTACATTGCCAGACCTCAAACATGGGTTATTAGCATTACTGAACCAGCCCTTAAGGAGCTCATGGTCTAGTGAAAAGACAGAAATGGAAATAATAAAATACTATGTGATGCTTGTTGTGATAGAAGGCAAGGGTCTGTGAGAAAACAGAGGAGTGAAAGCTTAATGGCCTTAGAGGGTGCAGTGTGGTGACGAACTAAACTGTGTTCTAATGTTTTACATCCATTCACCACCCTCATGAGGTAAATGCTATTATCCTATTTTGTGGATAGGGAAATGAAGGCACCAAGAGATTAGGATAGTTGTCTTAAAGCCACACAGCTAGTGAGGCAGAATTTGAACTCACATTTCGGGTCTCTAGAGCCCACACTTAACCAGGATGGCACACAGCCTCTTTCCGTGGAGGGTTTTCAGAGGATCAGAGAGCTGCCAAGTAAACAAAATAGAAGAAGACCATTTTAGGCCTGAGAACAGCAGCTCTGGGGTCCTGAAAGGGTCCCTTCCCTCCCACCACCCCATCCTCTCCACCTCCAGTGCCCAGCTAGGCTCTAGCCCAACCTCAAAGTCCAAACCCCTCTCGAGAATGGATCTGCAGTCATCTCCAAGGCCCCAGATTGAACTGAAGGCTGAGATAGTCCTAGAAGGTATGGGGAGGAGAAACAAGGGGAGCAGGGACCGACCACACTGATCTGAGTTTGGAGTAGATTTCCTGTGGCCATTCCAGAGTCTCAAGATCAGCTTGAACCCTCAGAATTGAGGCAGACTGAGAGACAATAAGAAACAGTGAAAAAGAACCTTTAATCGAATATTTGTTATAACCTTGGGCAGGTTTTCAGTAAAATGAGACGAATATTAATTACCCTGCCTACATAAACAAGGCTCTATAAGGGACAATATATGTGAAAATGAATTTCAAGTGAATACAGGGAAAAAATAATGCAAGGGATTACAAAATTGTAGCCAGTGGCTTGGAAGAGTAAGCAGTTTGCCTGAGTTAACAGCATCTGATTAACTTAGGCACATAGAGAATCTGGCTCAGTAGCTGATAAGCTCACAGATAGCACTTGAAAACCACAACTGGATATTTTGAGATTAAAAAGTAAACCAGAAATATCTTACAAAATCAAAGGAACTCTATACAACCATTAATATCTTTCCCACCCACACCCTCCAGCCCATGTCTCCCACCACGCTGGGAAGTCAGGACCTCTTTATTTCATACGTAGATCACTACCCTAGTCCTCTATCTGAGTTCCCTGCTTTCAGTATGTCCTAAAGACGAATCCATCCTAAACACAGGTTACCCCATCCAAGGCACAGCTCTGCTTATACCGCTCCGCCGCAGAGTCTTCCAGCGGCTTCCCATTCACCTGACATCTGAGACAAACCATGAGCTGGCCCCACTCCTTACTCCACTCTTCTGCCTCACCTCCCCTTTGCACCAGCAAAACAGAATACTTTTATTCCACATACTCACTGTTATTTTCTCCCTCTGAACCTTTACTCAAAGTTCTCTCCTGTGGACATTCATGCCTCATCCCCAAACCTCTAATTTCCAAATGCCCTTATTGGTCAATGATCAGCCCAATCACCACCTTCATGTCACCTTCCCTCCTATGTCAGTAATAAACACCTCCACACCTGTGACCCATTACATTGTCTTTTTTACCTTCTAGCTTGTGCTGTAGTTATTACTGTATATTTTATATTTCCCTGGCTACGTAATAAACTTCCCTCCAACACCCATTTGCCCCAGGCAAGTCAGGTACCCATGAACGTTTATGTAATTAATTAATAAGGTTGAACGAAGAACACAATCTTTTTTTTTAATACAACGTGTGGAATAGCATCTGGTTTAGGATTCTATTACCATGTGATAAAACTATCAAAATATTCACAACTTCTTAACTGTACATCTTTTTACCCGGGATTTGTTTTAGTGTACAACAGAAGACTATTAGTAGCTAAAATTTTTCTGAAAGTGCAGCTATATTAACATTGCAGCTATAAAGGAAAAGCACAAACAGGTCGAACAAATGCTTTAAAAGAAGAAAAACCAAATTACCTCGAATGATTTTCTGTCTGTGCATGAGAGGAGCCCCAAATCACCCAACAGTAGGCAAAAAAGAAAAAAATTCTCATAAATGCAAAAGCTACCCACTTGCTTCTCTGTTGGTGGCAAGTTCATTGGATACGAGGCTGGGGACAAGGGGCTCAAGAGGAGGAATTGACAACAGGCCACTTCTTCCCTCAAACGTGGGGCCTGAGTGGATACCATTCTTCTCTTGAAGCTCTGAGGGTCTCAGATTGAGTCCTATTTGGTTCCCTGGCCTGGTCTGACCCCTTCTCAGCTGTCTCACATAGTTGTCTCCACCTTCATGTCTGGAACCTTGACCAAGAACTTGACAATGAGGTGAGACAGTCAGCTCCATTTACTTCCCCTCCTTCTAAAAGGGAGTCCATCTCACAGCCCATAAAGCATTGCTTTCCTTGTCTTTAGTTTAATTGTCACTCTTTCCAGAAGATCTTCCCTGATGCCCCTGATAGGTTAGGTCCCTAAGACATGTTCCTGTTGCGCCATCCATTCTCCTTTATGAAGCCAGTAATTATATGTTTAATTTCTACTTTTCCCCAAAACACTGTAAGCCCCTTAGGGACAAAAACAGTATTTGTCACTGCTTTGTACCTGGCACATGGTAGAGTCTCAGTAAATATTGGTTGTGAATAATGAATAAACAATGCAAGTAACAGAGTCCAAAGGTTTGTAGGTTTATGAGGGTGGCATGTGTATGTGTGTGTGTGTGACATTTACACTTAGCCTTTATAGACAATCCATAGCCCAAGTACCACAGAGCACAATTTCACATGTGCCTAAAAGCCATGGAGGAGACAGCTACTTAGACTCAGCTGGGGATGGGAGAATTTAGCAGCAGCTCCCTGGGAATGCTGCTGAAACCTGGGCTTGCAGGGTTTTCTCAGTTTACCTTGAAGATGTCACATAATTATGTTAATAACCATTTCTCCTACAAATAAGCTTATCAAATTAAACAGTTGCTTCACAAAACTACCTTTGAGGTGAAGTCCCAGGAGTAAAATGTCATGAGAAAAACTGAAATTGACATCCTTGTTCCCTCATATGAGAAGTCATGCGAATGCTTATGAGTGTCAGCCTAATTTACAAAGAGACCTTGGACTTGATTTGACTATTTTGTAAGTCCACTGCTTCTATTGTGATTAATGATAGTCTAATGATCTTCAACAAGCATCTAATTTGATCCCAGGTGCTGGAAGCATTGTTCCCTTACCTCCAGTTTAGGAAGCATTGAAGGACTCTGTTCAGAATCTTCCCACCACTTCCAAATACCCTGAGGCCAAAGGTGTTGCCTTCCTTTGGGTTGGGTACACCCAACCCAGCCCAAGAAGCAGACAAGGAATCCATGGTGCATGGCTGTATATGCAATAATATTATTAAATTACACAATTCAGTATATCTGATCAGGTGGAAAGGTGGTTCTGTGATGTGTTCATCTAAATATTTTGTTCTAGATTAAAAAAATGTTTGAGTAGGATTTTCATAAATCTCAGGAAATCCATTTTCTAGAGTAACAGCTGTCATTGAACAGTTAAGCACTAAACTATGCTCTTTATTTTTATCAGTTCTTAGTAATAATACAAAAATAGTATTTCCCCCTGTGATTTTCAGAGTTCTAACCGGTGGTTTACGATCAGGTCATCAATTTCACACACCACTGCCACAGGGCTTCCTCAAAGCTTCTTACATTCCAATGGTTTCCATAAAAGTTTTTCTTTCTTTCTTTTTTTTTTAAGTGTTATCCAGGCATGTCCACATGTGGCTCTTTTCTTATTTTCAGTCAGTCTGATGCAGTCGCAGTCCAGAAGGAAGTACCAGGGAGGCAGTGCAGTCATCCGCATCCTCCTTACACAGCAGCACTGAGTGCTGTGCCCAAGTTTTTGTCCTTGAAGCAGGGAAATCTGCCCTCCTACCCCAGGATGACTCAGTGAGCCCTGAGAACAAAGGTGCACCCTGGATGTCTTGTTTGCCATTTGGGTTTGGTTTGGTACTTCTAGAAGGCAGCTGTATGGTCAGAGAATGTGGGACGATTCTGAACTAAACCCTGAACAGAAATGAAACCTTGTTGATGCTCATATACAAAGCCATCATTTTCTTATTAGAGCATCCTTAAATTATGAGAAATGCAAAGCCCTTAGAGAATCTGATGCTTTGGACAAATTAATGGAACAGTCATGGCCTAAGCAACAGAAAAAATTGTTAATCAGCCCTCACTATGTAGATGCAAATCAATTATGAAAAAAGACATCTAAAATAAAAGGGAGTTTTAAAAAAAATTATCAGGCATGCAGTATATTCTGTTACATACAGTACCATGGTAAATATTCTTTAAAAAGAAAAATAAAGTTGTACAACATCACATAGCAACGAAAGCAGAAGAGATGGGGAGATAGAGCACAAACCTAAAGAGAGAAATAGGAGTTCTGGCTGCATCTTTGTCAATGACTCCCAGAGTATTCCTCTGGACACCCACTTCTTATCTCTGTAGGAATATTCCTTCACACATTAGAAATAATGTTTTTCTCCCTCATTCTCAGAAACGTTTCAGATAAAAAGATAAGGTATGCATATAAAATGTTTCAGCCCAAGACATCTTTATAGTAACAGTTTACCCACTTTTCTCCAGACTAAATAATCCCAATTCTGAGTGAGACGGCATGAAATTTCTGTTTCTCAACTCTAACCATCTGCATTTGTTGTTTCCTACTGTCCGCTTTCACCCCCATCTCACTGGGCTCCACACTCTATGAAGAGCTGTACACCCATAACTGAGCATAAATATTTTTTAACATAAATATTTTTCATCAAAATGAGTGAATGAGAAGTGAACAGTATTTAAATTATAAAACTGAAGATAAATTAGGAGCTTAGGATTAACATACACACACTATTGTTATTTAAAATAGATGGCCAACAAGGACCTACTATATAGCACAGGGAACTATACTCAATATTTTGTAATAACTTATATGGGAAAAGAATCTGAGAAAGAATATATATATATTCAGTATAACTGAATCACTGTGCTGTGCATCTGAAACTAACATGATATTGTAAATCAACTATACTTCAATAAAAATTTTTTTAATTAAAAAAATAAATTTTAAAACCAAAAAGCTATATAGGACATTTAAATTAAGACCTGAATAGCAATGTGTAAGGACTTCGGTGCACCAAACATTAGAATGAAGGTGTTTTACTACTTTTTGTTTGTTTGTTTGTTTGTTTGGTTTGGTTTTCCATTTCAACTATTGTAGATGTGACTTTGACCAGTATTTCACGTTGATATAGATGTGGCTTCACATCTAAGCAAGGAAGGTGTTTTTCAAGTTGCTGGAAGTGAGCCGCCCAGTATTTCCCACACATCGGACCCTGTTTTTTCAACATCTTGTGGATCACTAATTGGAGTTTGCATAATTTACCGCCAAATTGCAGTCATTCCTTTGAAATGAGTGCTGCACACACTTCCCTTTCAGAGTCAATGAAAAGAGAAGGTCAGGAAGAGGAAAAGCAGAAAACAATGATCTTCTAATTAATGTAGAAGGAACTGAATTTCTGGTTCTTGATTTTCTTCAGGAGAAGAAGAAATAGAAATTCAATCTGAAAGGAAAGTTCGTGATTTATGTTTTCATCCTAAAAACAGTTCAATGGTTAGCTGCCCCACATCGCATTAATCCTCATAGCAAAGGAAAAACAATCTTGAAATAACTTGAAAATGTGCTCTTTATGAAACTTTAAAGGCAGAGGAGCTGGAAGCAGTAAGCAAGCAGGGACAAATCATAAGAGAGAAAATGCTCTCTGCGCACTGTGAATCAATCTTTAAACCATTTGAAAGACTGCGTGTGACTGCACGCGTGTGTGTAAATACGGACATGTGAGGTCATGTTAGATCACACTCAAGGAGGAATTTGAAAATAATCGGCAGTGAACGTGTCCTCAAACAGAAAGTCATGATTTTTCCCTTCAACTTAAATCCTTGAAATAAACCAGTTTAAAGCTGTCCCCAAAAATGCATGACTGGTATCTTGAAAAGCATTTGACTATATAAATGTGCAGAGTTTTGAGGGCATTCAAGAGTGCTGTTAGTAATATACTGTCTATCTTAAATGTTTTAAATTGATATCTAGCCAATTAAATCAAACTGGGTCTTATGAATGAATTGCTTCCAACATTTTTGAAAACTTTTTTCTATAATATACAATTATGAAATATGAAAAATAATCTTAAAATTTAGTTTATTTCTCTGTTTTTATTACTGTGTTAAAATCACAGTATCTCCATCAGGAAATAACTCAGAGATGAATTGCCTTGGTAAAAATATCACAAAAATGAATGTTAAAAAAAAAAAATTTAGGGCTTCCCTGGTGGCGCAGTGGTTGAGGGTCCGCCTGTCGATGCAGGGGACACGGGTTCGTGCCCCAGTCTGGGAGGATCCCACATGCCGCAGGGTGGCTGGGCCCGTGAGCCATGGCCGCTGAGCCTGCACATCTGGAGCCTGTGCTCCACAACGGGAGAGGCCACAGCAGTGAGAGGCCTGCGTACCACAAAAATAAATAAATAAATAAATAGATAGATAGATAGATAGATAGATAGATAGATAATTTCAGAATTGTAAATATAAGGTTTAAAGTTAAAGAGGTGGTATATCCTTTCTCTATCTATCTCTAATCTGATTCACCATTAAGGAAAAGTGTTATTCAAACATCAAATCTAAGCTAAACTGAGCACAAAAGTTACCAAAATTTAAAGAATATTCAATTGATAAATATCAAAAATTAGAAATTCCCCACTACCACCACTGGTCAACTCTTCCTGAACATACATATTACGCTACAGACAACTTAAAATATAGTGCACTGTGTTTTAAAGAATCAAAGCCTAAAAAAGCAGAAGCAAGATTTAAAACCAATTTGAAGAAACAGCTACTTATACTCAAAAACAGGTGGTAACATAACATACTGATGTGACACCAAGAAAAGTTTAATTAGAAGTGGATTGAGTCTTCAAATTCCAATTGAACAGGAGAAAGAAATCCATCACATTTGAATTCCTTTGGATGAGATTCAGTAGGTTAAGGCAAATTATGTATAATTTCACAATGGCGTCCAGGTAGAATATTTATTAAGCTCTATGAATACCCACACAGTTTGCTTTCAAACCTACATTTTTCACATTTTATATGATTATATTAATATGTGGTTCTCAAATATTAATACTGGCATAATCGGATCTCATGAATGACAATATTGTTCAAAGGAAAAAAATATTAAGTGTACTCTAATCTCCTTTATTTAAAAAGGTCAGTAATTGATCCAGCTGGAAGAGCATTTTAGACATTCATTTATGCCATATTTTTGTATACTTTAGAACACAAAAGAAAAAAAAACTCTCTGATCATTTAGAATGGCACTCTGACTTTTTTTAAATTTGTAGCATATTGACTTTTTTGTTATCAGCAAACTAAAATACTGTAATATTACTTGAACACTTACGACTCAAATCAAAACATCTAAAGTCAGTAGAAAGCAAGTTATTTGGGCTTAGTAGGAACCAAACAAAAACTCCTACCCAAAATGAACAATTGAAATTCCTGTTGAGGTTTGAAAAAGTCTCCACAACCCCCTCAAGTGTCCTACTTTTCATGCAGCTCAGCACTTCCCAACCGAGCCAGAATGAGGAGCCCTGAGATCCCTGTGGTCGACTGTTTCCCAAGTATTCCAAACCCACGCCTGGACCAAGAAGCTCCAGGAATCTCATCAGAAACCTTGACCCCAGGAGGTTTCTAGTTAGATTTCCAAACCAGAGAGGTTTGGAAAAGACTGCCTTGAACCTTCGACCCACTCATGGCTTACCCCTCTGTATTTCAGATTCAGGCACTCACCTAAGAGTACTAACTCCTTTCACTATACCTGCATAGTTAATGTGCCATTTGCACTGTAAGAAACTTGGCTGAGGAAGTCAACATGGTTCAGTTTACCAACCAATAAATATATTGAAAATAACCAATGAAAACAAAATTACAGAGGCTGTTTTGTAGCTGAGCTGCCATGGTCTCTGCAGCCAACCTTCACCTTCACCTCAGCATTTCTCAAAGTTTACAATCACTAAAGCATCAGAAAGCTTGGACAAGAGGAAAAGTAAGATGGGGCGGGGAGGGGGAAGCCACACAAATACATATAAAATAAAGCTGAATTCCAAAGTATTAGGTATTTTATTTTCAAAGTACTAGAGAGGAAAAGAGAGAAAGTTCATTCCACTTTAATTACAGAAACACCAAGAAATGATACTTCTCTGGGCCTCAGTTTTCTCATCAGGAAAATGGTGTTCAGAATACATCATCTCCATATTTTAAGATTAAATGAGATGAGTTTATGACAGTGCCTTATAAGGTGCACAGCACAGTAAGAACTAAATAGGTATCAACTTCTTTCCTTAGTTTCCATTGATATTTTTCATTAATTTCCGGTCACTCAACAAATATTTTCTGAACAACGATTATGCAGCAAGCACTATAATTGGTTCTGAATATACATTGGCGAACACAACAAATATAGTTCCTGCCCTCGTGGAAGCCACAATCTAATGAGGAAAACAGAAAATAAGTAAGGAAGGGGGAGGGTGGGCAAGAGACAGGGAGAGAGACAGACAGATCGAAATTGTCATCAGTGCTATGAAGGGATTGAACAAGGTTCACAGATAGGAAATAGCAGGGGAGGAGGGGACCTGATTAGATAGCTCAAAGCATTAGCTGATGCTTGAATTTTGTTGCTTTATTTTTCCACTGATCTTAAGAAAGAAAAAAAATGTCTTCCAAAAACTTATCCGTTTTAGCATAAGTTTCACAGTGCCACGTTACCCTTTGGAAAGACTGTGACCGACTGGTAGGACAAAGTATTTCAGACAGAAGCTAGACCACTGAAGACTTTTCTGGGCATGGATAGTCCGGCTAGCTTTCATTTTGTCATTACATTTCCTCTTCTGAGAAAGGTCACAGGAGAGGTTTTGACAGGGTGATGCTATTGACATTTGGAATCCTGACTTTCTTGATCCTTTTCAGTTGAGCTGTAGGGCAGCATGTGCAGTGGAACCTGGCCCGGTTGCTATGGTGGATAACGTCTTGACAACAGACATGGGTCAGGTGTCCATTTTGGATTTTCGGGCTTGTCAGCAGCTCTTGATAAAGCTGGTCATGTGGTTTTTATTGGCTCACCTGTACCTTCTGATAGGAACAGCTAAGAGCCACTCAGCTCACCCTCCTCTTTTTGGAGAAGTCCCAGGGAGTAGTGTTGCTTGTGGCTGGTCTGCTCTGAGAACAATGTTGGTTCTTACGTCACTTTGGCCTACTCTTCTGGTTAAAGTGCGTTAACGGAATATCTGAGGTGGCAGTGTCAATAGGGGCAGCTGCCCTTAAATCTGCGTTCCATTTCACAATCCAGGTCACTGTTGCCCTGTTCCTATCCCACAATATCACACAACTAGGGCCACAACCGAGGATCTCCATCTGAATGATGTTGAGGAGGGTGTACGTAACTCAAAGCATGTTGCTGAGTGCCTCTCTATACCAGGCATTGTGGTAGGTCTTGGGACAACATATATTAAAGACATCCCCCATTTTATGTAAAGAATGTGATTGGGTTAAATAAAGGTGAAAATTTTCTTTCCTGAGTCCCAAGATAAGGGCATCTGTATTAGCTTGCTAGGGCTGCCCTAACAAAGTACCACAGACCAGGTAGCTTAAACCATAGGAATTTATTTTCTCACAGTTCTGGAGGCTAGAAGTCCAAAGTATCTGCAGGGTTGGTTTCTCCTGAGGCCTCTCTCCTTGGCTGGTAGATGGTCATTCTCTCCACATGATCATCCCTCTGTGCCTGTCTGTGTCCAAATTTTCTCTTCTTATCAGGACACCATCATATTGGACTAGGATCCACCCTAAGGTTCTTACTTTAACTTAATTACCATTTTTTTTTTAAACCTCTAAAATTTATTTTGAAAATAAAAACACTTCTACTGTATAATGTTTTAAATGTTAAATATTTGAATATTTTACTAACTATTAGGTTCAGTTTTGAAAGTTTTTAATATAAGATGTTACTAATGGTAGGAAATTCAGTCAGATTAATTTAGAGAATTTTTCATCTTAACTACTAGCAGAAATTTAAGAAGATATTTCATTGCATCTGCGGTATTCAAACTAAGGATAAAAATTTAACATTCATTTAACATTGAAGTTTTTTCTTTTATTTGAAAAATACCCTAACCACTACTTTCTTCATTTCTTAGTAAGCATTTGCAAAGTCATATTAAATCTAACATAAGCTACTGGATATATTTTAAAATCGGTAGAACAATAAAACTTTAATATATTTTCCAACATGAAAAGCAAAATCTTATTTCTATATAAAATTTAATACAAAGGATTCTTTTTTATTTTTTTTAACATAAATAATCTTTATTTCTGAATAAGGAATATAAGAATTAGAACTTCTTGATATCAAACATCAGTCCATTTTAAGAAAGCTATCACAATCTAGATATTTCAAAGAGTTAAATGAAAATGACAAACTGAATAAGAAAACTTCCTTTATATAATTTTCAAAAGTAAACTTACAATTAAATGTTAAAGAATTTGAGATGATTAATCTCTTTGTAGTAACTCTCCTGTGTATCTCAAAATGTATTTCTTTACAATATTTTTTATTACTTTATTTTTTGTAATTTTTATTGAGGCATAATTGACATATAACATTATATTAGTTTCAGTTTTGCCATGCAATGATTTGATATTTGTATACATTGCAAAATGATCTCTTCAATAAGTCTAGTTAACAGCTATCACCATACATAGTTATGAAACTGTTTTATCTTATGATAAGAACCTTTAAGGTCTACTTTCCAGAATATTTTTTTTTTTTTGCCTTATAACAAATTTAATCAGTTATACATATACATATGTTTCCATATCCCCTCCCTTTTGCGTCTCCCTCCCACCCTCCCTATCCCACCCCTCCAGGCGGTCACAAAGCACCGAGCTGATCTCCCTGTGCTATGCGGCTGCTTCCCACTAGCTATCTACCTTACGTTTGGTAGTCTATTAATTACCGTTTTAAAGACCGTATCTCCAAATACAGTCACATTCTGTGGTACTGGGAATTAGGATTTTAATATATGAAATTGAAGAGGGGGGGCACAATTCAGCCCATATCAGCATCTTTATAGCCACATATAGTATAAATCTAGAAATAAATCACCAAAGTGTATCAGAGTATAAGTGGCCATGGGTGATGATCATTTAAATCTTTCTAGCTAAGAATCTCAACCTATTTTCTAAAACCTTGTTATAAAAGTAAAATGCAAACAGAAAAAAATGACATTTCACCAGAAATTCCATATGTGAATCAAATGAAAACTTTTACTCCCCACATGCTACCCAATAGACCTAATTCCTTGGTAGAGGATCCATTCCCGCCCCATTCCAATGACAAAAAGAAATTTGGGAAAACTAGGTTTCTTTCCTCTACATGAGATCATTCAGTTGTTAACTGTAACGAGGGAAAAGTTCTGAAACAACTTCACAAATCAAAGACTTGGATCGACTTTTTGTTAATGAATAAAATGTTTTCAAGCCATGGTCTCCCTCAGTCTAATGTCTCTGATTCTCCTCTCCTGAGTGCTTCTCTTTAGCCACAGCAAAAGCATATTTTAGACTCTTTTAAACTTGAATTGTTCAAAACATTAAAGCACTGGAGGAATCAGAAAATTATCTTGGTGTTCTCTGACAGCTGCAATATCATGTAAATTATTACTAATGTGCCAGGATTACAGGCACATTAGTAATAATTTACATGATGTTGCAGCTGTGCCAGGATTACAAAGCATTGGGCAAAGTGAAAGACCCACCCGCTTGAGATTCTCACAAAAAGGAAAGTGTGTTGAACTGTATTGCTTAGAGCTGTTGATGACTTCTCCTTTTTGTACATAATAAATGAGATATTTTAGAGCTGGCACAAAGCTGTGACACACTCATGACCACGATGCTTCTCACTGTCCCACATTATTAAGACTATAATAATGCATATGATTTAACTCAAATTGGAATGATTAAAGAACAGAAAGCGTGGGGGAGAAGGATTTATAAGAGTGCTAATTCCTGGGCTTCCCTGGTGGCGCAGTGGTTGAGAGTCTGCCTGCTGATGCAGGGGACACAAGTTCGTGCCCTGGTCTGGGAAGATCCCACATTCCGCAGAGCGGCTGGGCCCGTGAGCCATGGCCACTGAGCCTGCGCATCCGGAGCCTGTGCTCCGCAACGGGAGAGGCCACAACAGTGAGAGGCCCGCGTACCACAAAAAAAAAAAAAAAAAAAAAAAAAAAGAATGCCTTTCTAACATTTAGCCAAGACCACTCATCCTTCACAACATCTTTGACTTAAGGAAAATAGTCAGGAGTGCCCACCTGACAACTCTTAGGATCAGACATTAACGCCTCCTGCACCCACCCCGGAAAGATCCTATCTAGTCCACACCTAACTGATTCCCTGAAAAACCTCAATGTTAAAGTAGACGTGGGTATCTGAGCATCCCAGCTCCAGATGAGTGACGATACTGCAAGGGTATCCCAGAATTCCAATGATGGTGAAAAACTTTAAATACCCTAAAAAAAAAAAAAAAAGCTAGTATCTGAAGGAGACAAAAGGAAAAAGAATCTCTTTGGTTTTTTGATTAGCAAGAGGGACACACAACTTTGTGTGTGAAAACCTACCCCAACTCCTAAATAGCCTTCTTTTGGTCAGTTTAAATCATATCATAAGAGGTAGCTGAATTTATGTTTAAAAAGTACATATACATTTTAGACTAAATAATGTTGAAAGATGTACACTATACATTCTTATAAAACAGCCTTAAAATTTTTTTTAATTATACATGTTTATTGCAGCTATTTTTTAAAAAACAGAAAAATACGAAGTAAAAAATAGCCCAAATGCTATCACCCAGGAAAACCTATTTTGTTAATACCTTTCCAGACATCTCTATATGAACACACATGCAATTTTATACAAATGGGGCCATGCCCTTCATACTGTTGTCTAACTGAGAGACTTCTATACTCTTAACAGGTAGATAAACTTCCATCAGGCATGGTAGTACCCTGGCTTTTTTCTCCTTTTTATTTTTTAAAATGTTTTTTCTGGGGTGAGGGTACTTCCCTCAGTCTCCTGCACATTTTATTTTTTTACGTTTTTTACAGTAGGTCCTTGTTGGTTATCTATTTTAAATATAGCAGTGTGTACATGTCAATCCCAAACTCCCAATCTATCCCTCCCCGACACCCTTCCCCGCTGGTAACCGTAAGTTCATTCTCTAAGTCTGTGAGTCTCTTTCCGTTTTGTAAATAAGTTCATTTGTAGCATTTTTTTAGTTTCTGCATATCAACAATATCATATGATATTTGTCTTTCTCTGTCTGCTTATTTCACTCAATATGATAATCTCCAGGTCCATCCATGTTGTGCAAATGGCATTATTTCATTCTTTTTAATGGCTGAGTAATATTCCATTGTATATATGTACCATATCTTGTCCATCGACAGATGAATGGATAAAGAAGACGTGTTCTCCTTTTTAAAAACCCTCCTTTTGCATGCTCAGTGTATCTGTTTTACACATTAATACCATATCTTGAAACTGCGTTGTCCAATACAGTAGTCACTAGCCATGTGTGACTACTTAAATTGAAATTAATGAAAATTCAATAAAGTTTAGAATTCAGTTTCTGAGTTACACTAAGCACACTTTGAGGGCTCAGTAGCCACATATGGCTACACTATTGGACAAGACTGAATAGTTTCGTCATTGCAGAACATTCTATTGGAGAGTACTGTGTTGGAACCAGATGTTTTTCAGACACAGACCACTTAAGGGCTGAGATTTTATTGAAACACCTGAATTTTCCAAGAGCTCTGACTTTTGACTCTTGCCACCATGATGCAGGGTTAAATCCCACTGTAGAAGCCAGAAGTCACAACTCAGCAACCAGCCATTTGGATAAAGAAAGGCAAAGAGGAAGCCTTTCCCACCATTTCCAGTGATTTCTCAAAGATCCTGACTTCCAGTTGTTCTCGTGACCAGAATAACGCTCTTCATAACACTCTGCTCCATTGACTGAGATATCATGGCTCTTGTTCACTCAGAATGAGTATGAGAGGTTGAGGGTAGGTGCTGTCTGGTAGCTTGGGTCCCATCCTACTTCAGCGTGGGAAAATCACTCCAAATTTCAGAATATAAATAAAACAAGGACAGTTAATGAGCAGCAGGGTCTGGGAACTGGATCCAAACCAACCATCCACCTGAAGTTCCTCTAGATCTTACGCTATAACGATGAGGAAAAGAATAGAAGGGAAAAAAAACATGTGTTCAGTATCATGTTCTCAGGCTGAGCAAATAACCCCTACCCCTTCTTGGTCCCTGTGTCTCTAGGGAACATAATACACAGGCTTGTTCCAATAATTTGAGAAGATAAACTTTCAAATTTTCAAAACTTATATTCAGCTTGAATAAGCACCTAAAGTTACATGCTCTCCAGTCTCACACAAGCTCCCTTCTTAAATCTCTGGAGACTAAAAGTTTGGCAGTGAGAACAAACATTCTCACAGAAGGTTTCTTATCCTTCCTCCTTCCACTTAAATTTTAACTTCCTCCAAATGGCCTTTGGGATTTCATTTCAACACGTCTTCCCCCAGCCCTAATAGGAGTATGGAAATATGAGGAGAAAATAGTAGCATGAAAAGCGATTTTCAATTCTATAGGTTCCCCAAATGGCCCAGTTTGAGGTCTGTAGGAAGACTTGGAGTCATTTCTCATTTGATATGAACTGTCTTATCTCTGCTTAGGAGCCATTTGTGTTCAGTGATACCCATGTGACATGGAGGTCTTTCTCATCTCTGTATCCTAAGGAGAAGTCTTTGGAAGGGCTCTTGTCTTTACTTATTAATTTGTTCATTCCTTTGCTTAATAAACATTTATTGAGCAGTTGCTATGCACCAGGGAGAGAGCCAAGTGTCATTTTTACAAACATTAATAAGAAATGGCTCCTATCCTTAAGATGCTCTAAGGAAAAAGAGAAGTAAGATGTGATGAATGCTAAGAGGGAATACCGTACAGAGGAGAGGCACCAAAAATGGGGGAGGGGAGGGGGTCTAAGAAAGCTTCCTCCAGGAGGGGATGCTTGAACTGAGTCTTAAAGGATAGCTAAGAATTAGCCAAACAGTGAAGGTGGGAAGGACTATCCCAGCACAGTGAAGAAGGAGAATGGCACAGTGTTTGCAGAAGGGCACATAACGTGGTGAGGTTGGTACAATAAACCAATAAGGCTGGAGGTCAGACAGGGTCAGATGATGAGAGACCCTGTATTTCATTCTGAAAGTGATATAAAGCCATTGAAGGCTTTTAAGCATGGCAATGACAAGGGAGACTCATAATTTCAGAGAGATTTATGTGATGTGTTTGTAGGGGTTGGACTAAAAGGGGACACACATGAGAAGAGAGAGAGAGAGAGACACCATACTGATTGTGACTACAGTGCCTCAAACGAGAAATGAATGCTTAAATTAAGGGAGTATTGAAGGTCTAGAAAGTGCCCAGTGATATGATTTCAATGTTAGGAGGTAAAATTTTCAGGATCTGATAACCAGTTGGACAAATGGAAGGGAACTAGAATAGTTTCAAGGATAACTGAGTGATTATAAAATAAACTAGTCTTTTAAGAGTTGCTTTGAGGGAGGGGTGGCTATTATCAGAACATCTACACTGGCATCTGAAATATGAAATATATGAAACGTTCTTAAGGCAAGAAACAGAAGAAGAGCACATTTTGGATGTCCTATGCACATCACAACTGATTCTCATTATCCTTGAAAGCCTTGCCTCTCAGATTAGTGTTCTGTTTTCTAGACTTCAATGACTCTCAAAACAAAGAAATCTAAGACATCATTTGCTATGTGCAATATTTTTAATTTTGGCATCAACCTATATAAGACCCTTTCAGTTATTTCGTCAACAATGTTTACTGAAATTTATTCTGTGCTAAGAATTGTAAGTACAAGAGAAAATAGACCCTTTATTCAAATCGTTCTTTATCTCATTTTTATTTGTGTAGTTATTTGATTGTTTGTTAATATCTAGTTATTATCATCATACATTGGCACCGTGGTTCTCAAACTATAGCATGAATAAGAATCAGGTGGAGAGCTTGTTAAACTAATTTCCTAGGCCTTAATCCCAGAGATTATGATTCAGGAGGTCAGTCTGTGTAGGGTCCACAAATGTGCATTCCTAGCAACTTTATAGTTGCTACCAATATTGCTGGTCCAAGGACCACACTCTGAGCTTTGAGTGAGAGTAACTCTGATCCGTGAAGCGATGTAAGGTTTTCTTCCTGTGGTCCTAAACTATCCATAACATGGAATTGACTTCAATGGGAATTACATAGACCACAAAGTTGTCACACTGAGGCCTTAAGTGTTTATGGCCATCCCCTCACCACCCAGCTCTCGCCTCCTGTTCATCAGCTGTATTCCCCCTTAGGCATTGCTGTTGCTATTGGTCTGTAAGTTGCTGCAGTTATGGCTCTTGATGAGATCAAACAGTCCCAGCTGGAGAGACTTGAGAAATGGGAGCAAACGTTCCTCTGTCTGAACTTCTATCCTACCTGAGTTTAAAAGTCAAAGATCGGGCTTCCCTGGTGGCGCAGTGGTTGAGAGTCCACCTGCCGATGCAGGGGACGCGGGTTCGTGACCCGGTCCGGGAAGATCCCACATGCTGTGGAGCAGCTGGGCCCGTGAGCCATGGTCGCTGAGCCTGCGCTCCGCAACGGGAGAGGCCGCAACAGTGAGAGGCCTGCGTACTGCAAAAAAAAAAAAAAAAAAAAGTCAAAGATCAGTAAACCTGGAGAAAGTGGCAAGGTTTGCCAAATATTACCAGACACTGGAAGGGCTGCAGTGATCAGCTCAGGTCCAGTCATGCAGTTGTCTTAGACCACAAAAAAGATAAATGGGTAAGAACCTGTCTCACAGTATCATTGTGAATGTAATGGCTTGCCAAATGCCTCACTATGAATTTGTTTTCTTGTGAGTGGTTTCAAATTGTGGATCGCTTCTAGGTAGAGTTAATCTCCTTCTGTTTACTCATGATATTCAGAAGTTTTTCTGGTCTTTGCCCTTCAGATATATATCTTTCAGTCTCGCATACAGGAAAATCAAGCAAGAAATTATTGAGTAATTTGGGTATCAAGTGAAGAGAGAGCAATGGGAGTAGAAAGAAGGGACAAATTTAAAGAATATTATAAAGAAAATGGTAAAAGGCTTGGCTTCTTTGACAGGGGGGCTATATGGGATGAGACAAGGTAGTTGAAATGAACTCTCAGGTTTCCAGCTCTTTTGACCAGGAGAAGGATGGCATCAGTTACATAAATATAAAGATCGAGGAAGGATTGGTGTAGGTACAATGCTGAGTTCTGTCTTGGACATCCTGGTGATAGTGGGGCAATGAAGTGGAAGTGTTTGGAAATCGTTGGAAATCTAGGACTAGAGTTTGGATAAGAACAGTGACTTGGAGGATCCTGCTGGGACACCCCTACTTAGAAGTGAAAAACTGAAGCCCTGTCAATGAGGAGTTCACTGAGAGAGGGTCTGTGAAGAAACAGTGAGAGGATTGAGGACTGAACCCTAAACAGTCCTTCCAGAAGGTTCCAAATAAGTTCTTCTTGGATTTGATACCTTTGTGTATTTTCGGTTCGTGTTTTGGTTAAAAATGTAAATAGTGTTTCTGGAACACAGGATAGGGTAGCCTATGGATAGATACCCCGTACATCTGAGGGCGTGCACATGCCCACTTGCATATGTGCCCACCTGTCTAGAGAACAGGGCTTCATTTGCATGGTATAGAGGCTGACTTGGGGACACTTTCAGTCCTCTCAGAAAATCATAATAAAATAGTCTGAAATGGCATGCTAACGACTATTAAAATGTCTATAACTTTTCTCTTTTTTTCCATATCATTCATGCCATGTGATATTGATGTGGGGATACTTTTCAGCCACATTTGAAAAGCCTCCCCTGAAGTTGCAAACCCATGGTTTGGAAGAGAGTGTTTAAATAACTCAAAATATACAGTGTAAACAAGCTGGCCTTTTAGTATGAAGTGTACTAAATTAAAGAAACCAGATGCTTTGGTTGGCTTGGAACAGCTGGATTATGATTGGCTCTCCTTCACTAACCATTTTCTTTGGAGCCTCGTCATGTCCTTCTCCTCCTCCTCCTTTCTCCCTTCTTGCCCTCTTCCTCTGTCTTTCTCTCCCTTCCTCAGCTCCCCTGCTCTATCTGGTTTTTGTTTTCAGACAGCCATAAACTCATCAGACGCAGGAGACAAATCTCCCAAATATCAAACGGTTTCTGAAAATAGAGTTTGTGAACTTAAATTGTTTGCCTGTGCTCATAAAAACTTGCTTACTGGAAACCTGGTGTGAGAATCTGAATCACACCTTCAATCATAGTTCTTAATGTGAAGGACTTTTCTATGTACAATTTTGTTTGACTTAAAAATCAAACATTAAAATATTCCTCTTTCAATAGTACTAACTGGGACATTTTATAGAGTCTCTAGGAAGTCACTTCGATCCATACATTTTCAAGTTATTTATTCATATAAAGTCATGAAGCCTCAGAACCTTCTGAGAAAGAGAGTCAAACCCAAATATCCCAGTTCATTAAAAGTTAGATGAGGGCTTCCCTGGTGGCGCAGTGGTTAAGAGTCCGCCTGCCGATGCAGGGGACACGAGTTCGTGCCCCGGTCCGGGAAGATCCCACGTGCCACAGAGCAGTTGGGCCTGTGAGCCGTGGCCGCTGAGCCTGTGCGTCTGGAGCCTGTGCTCCACAACGGGAGAGGCCACAACAGTGAGAGGCCCGCGTACCGCAAAAAAAAAAAAAAAAAAAAAAAAATTTAGATGAACCTCAATGAAGTTGAGTGGTTTTCCTGACACAGAAGCTTTTACTGGCCAAATCTATGCTATCTCAAATCAATTGATGCCATGGGAAATTACTTAATATGGATTGAAATCCATTTACATATGAAATATCAAAAGAACTGTACCAAAAAAGTACTTTCAGCTTGAACTCTAGAGGTAAGATCTCCAAGAAGGGAAGGAAAGAACAAGGAAGAGAAATTTCGCAGCCTGAAAGATCAACACTATTTCCTCAATGATTAATTACCTTATAGTTGGGGGCAATTTCATGTTTCTGAGATTTAAGATAAACAACAGTAGTCTCTGTCAGAATGGATATTTATGGCTTAGCTAATAAAGGTGGTTGTGAAACATTTTGTAAGTATAAAGTGTTGTATAAGTATTAGGTGTAAAAAGCAATTGCCAGACACTGCCTCATAACTGTGAAATCTATCGTATTTCAATAGAACCTGGATTAGGGAATCTTTTTGTAGGCCAGGGCATCTAAAATGTACAAGTATTTATGTTCTCCCTTTAGGGAGAATTTTTTGTTATGCTTTAGTAAATCAAAGCCTGGGAATAATACTGGTTCCAGATAATCTGGGGACAAGGAGACACTAATTTCATTTTATTTCAAGGAGTGGAAAAAACACTCCACAAGTTCTCCATGCCCTCTTTTTCTCTCCAAAACACCCATCACCACCTCCCTTTCTCTCCACCCTCCTTTACCTTCTGGGTCTCAGCTCCAGGCCGGCTGATGGCTGGTCACTATGGCTTAGTTCTGGCACTTGCAGGAAAGCCAGGTGGAATGGGCAGGGCATATCCTGGAGATGATCGTTCCAGCATTTTTCCCACCCCAGTTAAGCCTGACGATAAATCTTTTCAAAAGTGCACTATTGTATTGAGACACGTTTCATAGGGTCTTAAAGTGGTAACTGATGCACCAAAGATATAGGACCTTTTTGTTGGTGAGCCTTTTATGTCACAGTCTGACTTCGCTTCCCAACTCTGAAACAGGAAAAGAAAAATCCTACCACTCTTTCCTGCCACATCATTCACTTCTCAGAAGCAGGAGGAAAAAAAAAAAAGAATTTTTCTTTTCATAGAAACTACACATAGAGAATAAGTCAGGAAATTCTTTTTTGTGTCTTGACTTTGCATTCTTAGGCCCAAAGTGCTGTCCTGGTACTAGTCTGTTTTGAAATTTATGGGGATTTGTGAAAAGCAAAGACAAAAACTTCTAAGCTGGTAGCCCAGCTGGTCTTGTTTTTGTAATACACGGGGAGGCTGGGTGTTCAGAGAAACAGCTCCCGCCTGGCTGACTTTGGGCTGCTGGACTCAATTAACATCCGCAGGCAGATCTGGAAATCTTGACTTTCATCAGGAGGATGCTGGTTATCCAGGGGATGCAGGGCTAAAGGCAAAGAATTGAGTTAAAGTGGTGGAAAGAAAAGTCAATATTGAAAAGTAAAATGAATTTATGAAGCTCTCACCCTTTTCCCAGAACAGCTCCCCACGTAATACTGGGAAGTGCATGTTAGGTGTTGTATTTACTGCGTGTCTTTGCCCACTTTAATCCCTGTTTTCACTGTACTCTACCTCGCTGGGCAGAGATGACAGAGTCTGACTGAGCTGCAGAGACCACACTGTGGACTCAGCAGTATTTTAGAATTCATGTCACCTGCAGGTGATTATTAAACTCTGAGCTTTGTAAGATTTTTGGAGTATTATCCACAAAATGTTTGCCCCAAATACCTTTATGGTGTTGCTTTATCGGCCAAGTTTTACAATCCCCTGCTAGGCTGTGGTTGCTTTCTTTCTTACATAGGTATTTTTTAATAATTGTCCAACAGACAGTTCTTTTGCAGCACTTCCTAATAGGCCCCATCAAGATGTGTTTGTGTCAGAAGAGACCTTTGCCAATTATTGTATTTTCTCTGTTGGATTGTATATCTGGGTAACTGGAGTTATAACTCCTGCACTTGGAGAATATTCTAGCACTCTGCACCACTCTGCATAGTCTGGACCTGTCTTGCATCTCCTCCTATGCTAGTATTCCTTTCCCTGCCTACATGCAACTTACACTTTCAGTATTCTAGTTCATTTCTTAATGACTTTTAAATATTCCCATACACTTCTGCTTTTCTCCTTCACTCTTCTTTTATTCCACTTTGGCCTCAAATTGAAACTTTTCCAAAAGGCACGTATCACAATATTAGTAAATATAGAAATCCAATTTCTCTTTTCCTGACCACAATAATTTACAGAAAGCTTGACACTGACCTGACTCTGAGCGTGCCTTTCACCCTAGGGTTATTTTTCATTGCACCCCCTTTGACTGAGGGTTGAAGGTGCATGTATTTTACTCAGAAGAAAAAGCGTAAAATGGGAAGTACTGTTATTAGAGACACTTAGCGACAGCTTGAGAACGTCAGCAGCTAAAGCTGTGTGCAAGCAGCACCAAGGTGGATGCAGCAGCTGCTTTAGGAGAATATTGAGAAGCCAGCTGTTATTCCCATTGGCAAGGGAATGTGCCAGTCACCATCCAAGCTGCAGGAAGGCTGGGCCAAGTTCTGAGGGAAAGAGCGCCTTCCCATGCCAACTAGAACGGGGCCCTATCGTTTCTATGTGTCAAAATTATAGCAGTTACTTATGTCCTTTCCTTTCTTTAATCACCCATTCTTCCTTCACAGATTGGAATGAGAAAGAGAGGATACTGAAGAGGGAAACATCTTTCTCTTTCATTTTACATTGTTATAACAAATAATTTTACGGTTTACATATTGATTATAGCCTGGCTGGCATCTTTGGTTGATGAAGGGTGCAGATATAAGCAAACACAGTGAACTTCAAAGGGTGACTAATGCACCAGCCCATATGGGTCAATACATTTTCTCAAGCTCACTAGCTGGGAACCAGAAATTTTGGCTAACAAAAAGCAGTACTTTGAAATTTTCCTAAGAAACTTCTTTTTTACCTCCAAGCAGAGAGGAAAAAGGACATTTTCCTTTAAGTTTGTTTACCACAAAGTAGGAAGAGCAAGAGATATTTTCCCCACATTTTATTCAGGCTTGGAATTTAAGTCAATTCTGTAAAAATGAAACCTAGTTAACTTTCACTTTGGCTGTATGTAAGCAGTTCTTTGAGATCCGAAGCATTAACTTAGACAAACAATTAGAAAGTAATAACTCCATGTCCCTCCTTTTCAATATGTCTAAGGCACGCAAAGCTTCCTAATTAAATAGCATAGTCTTCTCCAAAAGGGTGGTAAAAAAGAATGCTCATACATACATATGTCCCTTTGAGAAATATATATGTATGCATATTCCCAGTTTGAGGGCAATTTGTTCTCATAGGCCTGTTTAGATTGTAATGCAGTGTAGATGTGCAGCAAGTGAAGTTATGTTCTACAACTGAAATTGGTAAATCTTTTGCTCTTAGAACTATCTCAGAAAATCAAATAAATAAGTAAGTAAAACGATTATACTTTCCATGGTTTCAACAAGTCAATCCCGGTGGGAGGAAGTCTTTTCTCTAAATCACATAAGGAAGAGCGGACCATTCCTGTGGAGTAATCCATCCTATTGCCAGCATACCAGTATCCACACAACTTGAAGTTCAATGTTATTCTGATTTCTTTTACCAGGATAGCTTCAAACCAAGCAAGTAGGCTGCTAAAGAACATTCCTGAAAATTGGACAGAATAGAGATAGGAGCAGACGGAGATAGGTGTAGTGAAAGCTTAGGACAGGAGATGAAGACGTGGGTTTTTAGCATGTTGTCACATGTCCTATACATGTACTATAGGTGTTATGAATCTCATCGTGCTGGAGGGAGAAGAGACTGCTTCCTAATGCGGGAGTGAAGCAGGATGACCTTCTCTAGAGAGAGACTGCAGAGAACCTCTCTTTGTATTAGGAGAGGAAACAAGAGAAGCTGGTTCAAAATTTCACAAACACTGAAGGTGTGCCGTCTCTGCCGGGTGTCCCTCACTCAGGGAGACCATAATCTATGTGAGGCGAAAAGGCAGGGACACACTAAAAGTTTTCAAAGCACAATAATGCAAGACAACATGACTACAAATGTCATAAGACAAAATGGGATTAAAAGCCAAGTGAACAAAAGACCACATATTATATGATTCCATTTATATGAAATGTCTGGAACAGGGAAATCTGTGGAGACAGAAGTATATGAGTGGCTGCTCGAGGCCAAGGAGGGCAGGGATGGAGCACTACGGGGATGATAACTGAAGGGTACGGGGTTTCTTTTTTTTTCTTTTTTTTTTTTTTTTGGCAGTACGCAGGCCTCTCACTGTTGTGGCCTCTCCCGTTGCGGAGCACAGGCTCCGGACGCACAGGCTCAGCGGCCATGGCTCACGGGCCCAGCCGCTCCACGGCATGTGGGATCTTCCTGGACCGGGACACGAACCCGTGTCCCCTGCATCGGCAGGCGGACTCTCAACCACTGTGCCACCAGGGAAGCCCCGGGGTTTCTTTTGAGGTGATGAAAATGTTCTAAAGTTGACTGTCTTGATGGTTGCACATATCTGTGAATGTACTAAAACTATTGAATTGTATACTTTAAATGGGTGAATTGTGTGGTATGTAAACCGTATCTTAACAAAGCCATTATTTAAAAATCTAAGGTAATTTAAAAACTGGAGAAAGAAAAGCCAAGTAAATGAAAGGAGCCATAAGAACTCCAGGGATGGAGTCTTCCCTGTCAGAACCCTGACCCCACAGCCTGCCCTCTTTTCCCACCTACCCATAGGGAACAAAACACAGGAAGCTGTGAAATACTCTTGCTCGCTTAGAAACAGTGAAATACTCTTCAGAGAACCCACTTACGTGTAAGGCTCGATGGGGTCCCAATTCAGTCCTAGGAGAATTGTGAGCCTGTGAGTTATCGTCCAGCATCTTTTCCAGACAAAAGTGCTTTAGCTGACAACAACACAAACTCTTGGATGAAAAGAGTAGACATTCAAGCTCTCTGAGGCCCTCTCATAAATAACAAAAAAGATTGGCACCAGGTAGGTCTTACCAGAGACTGCAGCATTTACAAAGTTCTTCTATTTGAATTTATTTCAAGCAGTCAATAAATAAATGGTTCCGTGCTATTAAAAATGGAGAAAAGAGAAGACTACAAACATGTGCTTCTACCTCCTGCAATTTGGTCCATTTCCCCGGCTCCCTTCTCAGAGAAAGATGCAGTTGTTCACTTGATGACCCTGGTACCCAGCATATTTTCTTTGGGGCCATCTTTTGAATATTATTTTTGTATAAAGCCAAGTAAATGAATGGGGAAGTTGAAAAACAAAATCAGAATGTTATATTGACACCGTTGTAGATTTTCCGAATGCCGAAAAACAAGAAATGAATGGAAATGAGTTTGCCAAAGTGAACATTTTATGCATCTTTATATAGGGCATATTCCCAAGTGGAAAAAAATGCATTTGAATAAAATAAAATAACAAAATATTTATTGAACATTTTTAATTTATGACATATATTTGTCACATTTAGGCAGAACTCTCACCCTCGGGGACTTAACATTCTAAACATTTCCTTCTTTGTGTGTGTCTTTTTCTCTCTTCCTTATTTTCTATGTCTAGTGCTCAGAAGGCACTTTTAGCTATTTGGAGTTATGAATATTCTGCCCAGTCACAGGCATATAATCCCCCTGGAACCGTCCGTCTTTCTGAACTGTCTGTCTTAGTGATACACACAGTGATTGCTGATTGTGTAGGCCCTCTGAGACAACTGCAAGACACCAAATGAGGTTTTTAAACTAACCCAAAGAGGGCTCTATCATCGTTAACCTTGAAAACCCAGAAATGACTGTTCATTTTGTACCCTCAGGAATAATATCCTTCCATTGACAGGGTAGCATGGGGCCATTCACTTAGCTCTGAGAAAGCCCGAACATGTGTGGAGCATTAAGGTTTAGAGAAAGAAGTGACACTGAAAATTCTAGAAAAGATCCAAAAGTAAATCCTCAATAAAGCTGGTGATAAGTCGTTGCTAAAGTTCTTTGTTTAGGAATTTGGAGAATTTGTGCTTCTCGTTGGAGGGATTATAGAGATATGAGATGGCTTCACAGATGCTGTATAATAAAGTTAGGCTTTGGATCGTTACCTGTATTTTTCTTCAGAACTTGAATTGTAACTTCCTTATACTATATAATATGAAATATACCTGTACCTTATTGCACTCTTAATCTTGTCAGTAAGCATTTTCCATGGCAGTACTCTGTATTATTTTTGTTGTAGTTTTTCTTTGAGTGTGAGTACAGATTATTGTTGACAAAGTCCTTCCTCAGCTCTGATTGCCCAATCCAAGAAAAAATGTGCCAGTTACCCTTCTAAATCTGAACCAGGCCACCTGTGGAGCAACCTAGTTTTTGCTCAGTGACTGAGCTCCTCGTTGGAAGGCCGAGAGTCTTTATCTCCCATTTCTCTACTACCCACCCCCTGCAAACTCTCTTTCACTAAGCAAACCACTCCTCCATCTATTTCTCCAATTGCTGTTCTGGCCCTTCTTTTTCCTGGTCTGTGAATTCATACCCCAAATTTTCACGACCTTTTTCCTTCAAAATGTTCTTTAAGTTGATTGTTCCACAAAACCTCTCCTAGCTCACCAGAGCAGTGATAATCCATTTCCCCAACTAAGGTGCCCAAATCCCACGAGACACAACTCAGAAATGCCCAAAGATGATGCTTAGTATAAATATTTGCTTCCTGTACTATTTGCTTTTGCCTCATGTCTCATCTCTATCTTGCTGGATGATTGTGCTTTGGGATGTGTCCTTTCACATATGTGCTCAGTTACAAAATGGGATACTCATCAGTAGTTCCTACTCTTGTCTTCCCATTGGAGTCACTGGGGAAGCTTTGTAAAAATACCTATGCCCAGACGCACCCCAGACCAATTAAATCAGAAGATGTGATTGAAAACAACTGATCTTTGATGGTTGTGAAACAGAGTAGAATGTTAGTCTGATTTCTTTTTCACTCCCATCCTGGGATGCAGAGGGAAAATTCTGACCAGTTTGCAAGTATAGTGGAAAAAATTTTTTTAAGTATCCTGCTGAATTATATGACTAGAAAGTTAAAGGTAAGCAAGAGCTTATCTTTTTCCAGGTTACTGCCATGTCAGTTCAGAGAAATAAAACATTTGCTTTAAATGACAATCCACTCCTTCTACTCCAGTTTTCCATGAGCTTCACCCCACCCTGCCCAACCCCTGCTGATGAATAGTAACGTTTTCTGAAGACTGACCCTATGATTCTGTGAAGTCTGTTGACCTCAAAAGTATATATTCTAATAAATCAAACATATGATAAGCTATTCTGAGGGCTGTATCCAGGTAGCTTCATCTTAATTGTATAGATCAGTGTTCCCCAACCAATGTGCTGTGAATGGGTTTCCAGTGTGCTGAGATGTTGATCACCCTCAGTCCCTGGGGTAGCCAGGCAAGCCTGGGGCAGCCAAGATCCCAGTTCTAAAGGCTTTCAACTTGAGCAACCAGATACATTTAACCCAGTGGGAATCAAATGTTATTTTCTATGTACTATATGAAGTGAAAAAGCAGGGAAGTCCTGGAGAAATATAGATGGTAGAATCTTGAGTGTCTAAAGTGAGAAGCAACACAGAGCACCAGGTTTTACTCAGTGTAGAAGAAATTATATACTGTGCCCAAATCCATCCATCAGTTACAATTATACTAAGAGGAAAGCCATAAGCAGCAGCATATCAGATATGAAAAACTAAGCAATTAATACTAAAAGACTTGTCCCCCAATATAACTTGAGGGGAACATTATATTATATTGCTCACAAATTCCTAATATAATAATACATGAGTACAATAGATTTATAATTGGTAGTCAGTGAACATTGATTGAAAACAAATATTACCGTTTATTTATTTATCATCTCCAAAAGAATGATTTCATATTTTGAATCCGTTTTTCAGTTCCAGTTCTCAAATTCAAACAGATTAAAATCACATAATTGGGTTGGGACATGAAGAACTGTTTCTCTGGGTTTAATTATCACAAGAGGAAAATGATGTAGTGAAAGGAATTTGGGACATTGTTAGACTTTAATTTCATAAAGGGAAATGTATATTGCCATCAAAATAGATTCTGAAAGGCTGTAAGACTTGATAGGACAGAAAAATCTAAAATACAAACTTCTTAGAATGTGTATTTATTCATTTAATTCAGGCATAATTTTCCCAGTGATAGCTAAGATGTATTCTCGGACTTCTGGGTTTATAGGAAAGAAACATCGAGATCACAAGGTATCTCTGTAAGCAAGAATAGAGAGGTTTACCTGAAGAAGTCAATGAAGGTGTATAAAAAGTTCTCTGATGAGTTCAAATATTTTTTAAACTATTAATAACATGCACAAAAGACAGAGGAAGATTCATGTAACCAAAGGCAAACACAAATGCCTGATGCAAACCAATGAGAAAGGATTTTTTAAAGGATTTCTTAAAATGCTCTTTAAAGAACAAGGATGGAAAAGAACCAGCCTATGGCCCAGGAAAGCAGCAAAATGTTAAGAGCAGCAGCAGACTGAGAAAGAGCAATAAAAGTTCACCATCCCTTTTTTTTTCTTTCTTTTTGTCCAAAAGAATGAATTCAAAGTAGAAAAGGTATAGCTTTGTTTTAAACAGGGTCAGTGTAGAGGGTTGGAATGGAAGCCCAAGAAAGTAAAAAAACAAACAATAGACAAAAACAAGGGCCATTTTGCAAAAATTCAAGATTCTGGGTCTAGTGAATTATAATCCCAACTATTCGCAGATATATTTGCTAAGCTCCTGTCAATAATCCTGGTGGAATTACGGAGAGTGGGAAAGTGTCAGAAAACTAGAAAAAAGGCAAAAGTTGTCTGAATATTATTTGGTTAAAAAAAATCAAATGATCTCTGTTTATAAAGTACCTCCACTTCAGCTTAGTCGCCAAGGGTAATTATGATGGCTGTGTAAACAAGCAAGGGGTGGGCAAATTAATGTATGTTCCAATTAACCCTATTGTAAATAAAGTCCAGGCACAGAAGGGCAGGTTTCAGGGACCGTTTCTATAGGAGCCAATGTTTCTTGAGTTTTATATTTTATCTGCTTCTTAAATAGTTCTTATTCCAAGTCAATATGCTGCAAGGTCTTTCTTCCAAGTATGTATTCTGCTAGGACAAGTTTAATTAATTTTAAAGATAATAAGATATTCTAAAATACACCTCTCCCTAAAATAGATGTATTTGTATCCTACGTACTTACAAATTTGATGGGAACTTGTACGAATGAAGTAGCCACATGATCATGTGACTTGACCAATTTTCTGCCTTCTCCATGATGCCAGAAGAATGTTTA
The DNA here is from genome assembly GCF_964341445.2 of Mesoplodon mirus. Taxonomy (NCBI): domain Eukaryota; kingdom Metazoa; phylum Chordata; class Mammalia; order Artiodactyla; family Ziphiidae; genus Mesoplodon; species Mesoplodon mirus. The sequence continues at coordinate 27,514,876 of NC_138986.1, read as the reverse complement.
TTGGGCCTTAGCCCCCTTTCCTAGAGAGGGCCCTGCATACACAGGCTTTAATAGAGTGCCTACCCTGCTAAGTGATAAGACAACCTCTGGGGGGTGGGGAGCGGCACACAGTAACAGGCCTTGGTGGCTGACTGGACTTGTCATAACTAGGACACAAGACAGCACCTGGGTTATAGGAAAAGATACCACATTTGTTTGGGAATCTACTAAATGTATAAACTCCCCAACAGTTTATTCCCAATGAGGCAGGAGATAGATGGGCCCCTGGCTGAGCAGCAGGAGTTTGTCCCCTGTGGACAGATATTCCAAAATAGCAGGAGGGAGAGAAGAGCTGAGCCCTGCCCAGATAAAAGATAGAGACCACATATTTCTCATTCTCGAGCTCGAGGAGACCTTCCCGACTATACACGCGCGGAAAGGCTCGTTGGAGGTCAAAAAGGGAGTGATGTCAACCTACCCGAAGCCCTCTTCGCTAAAATCCATCTTGGCTAAGAGATGCGCACACCAACATGGGAGGACCCTGAGATAAACCAAATACGGACTCAGAACCAGGCAAAGAAAGATGACTGGCCAAAGGAAACCGGTAGAAATGCCCCATATAAGTGATTCAGACTACCACAAGTGACTCCTTCTCTGAGTCCGCCCCTGTGTCTGTCCACACATACCCTTTTTTTCCTCCTCATAAACACTTGACTTGATTCACTTCTTTCCGTCTCTTTGTGAAAATTTATTGCTACAAAGCTGATGGGCCAGGGCCTTGTCACCGGCCACTGGCCATCATAGTCTAGTGGCTAAGATTCAGCGCTCTCACTGCTACGGCCTGACTTCAATGTCTGGCCTCTGGCTGGGAACCGAAATCCTGCTTCAAGCCACTGCAGGCCGAGGCCACCCGAGATCAGCAACAGAGCTGCCAGAGCCATGCTTTAAAAACATTAGTCAGATCATGTCACTCTCTCTGCAAAACCTCCTTGTGTCTCCGTTTCTCTCTGAGTCTCTAAGCTATTGATATTTCCGACTTGCCTCCTTGCCCACCCCTCCCCACTTGTCATCTCTCTGCCCTTATCTCCTCCCCACACTCTCTCTGCTCCAGCATGCTGGCCTCCTTGCTAATTCTAGAACATATCAGGCTTGTGCTTGCTCTTCCCTGAAATGCTCCTCCCAGATGGCCCCACGGCTCCTCTCACGTTTCATTCAGGTCTTTGCTCCAAGGCACCTCCGAGCAGCCCTCCCACACCCTCCTCTATTTAAACCTCAGTCCCACCTCCCACCCAGCCCACCCAGAACTCCCTCACCCCTTCCCTGCTTTATTCACCCCAGAGCACTTACATCAGGTACTATCAGCAATTTATTAGTTAATTTTGTCTATTGTCTGTCTTGCCTCCACTGGAACCTGAGCAGGCATGTTCTGTCTGTTCTGTTCATTGCCATAGTCTCAGAGTCTAAAACAGGGCCTGGCACATAGTAGGCACTCAAAACATATTTGAGGAATAAGTGAATAAATAGCCAGTTGGTCTGTACCCCAAAAAAGCAATTAGAACCAGATGTGTAGACTTAGTCATACAGGACAAGAATGCAGAGTGATGGTACCAGAGAAGGGCACTAGGGGACCTCTAAGCTCCTTCCAGTGCCGAGATTTTGACCTAAGTATTACACACACATGCACGCACACACACACACACACACACAGGCTCCATGTAGAACAGTATATACCCAATTATTTTCCTCAAAATAGTCATCTTAGAAGATACTTGAAAAACATGTTTTGTGGACAAAGATGTTTGGGAAATTCTGTATGATTTCACCTTCACAGTGAAGCTCAATAATTGGAAAGATCCAAAAAATCTCACACGTATTAGTCAGGGTTCTTCAGAGAAACAAAACCCTGACTAATACAGATTTGGGTAACAAGAGTGGTTTGAGAGGAACAGAATCTTGAGGATGGGTTTTCTAAATTGGTCTGGGCTGTCTGGGATTGGCTGTCTAATATGATTAGATTTAAAGATGCTAATTACTCTATTCCCATTAGTAAAGGGAACACTGATGAGTTCACAGTGTGATGTGGCAATAGAGATATGCAAAATGTCAACAATAGATTCTCCTAACTAAACATGTATAAGAGGCAAGCTTCTGGGTACCCATGTATATAATCCCTTCAAATTTTTTTGTCAAACTAACAAGAATAATGAGATTGGCTGGGTATTCCTAACGTTGCTGGACAAAGTGGAAAAAGAAAAGAATGACTTCAGGGATTCAAATTTCCAGCTCAAGTGCTGTATAAATGACCCTGAAAGCTTCTATGTCTGCCTTGAAAGAGACTCATTTCCTGTAGCTGCAAAGCTGAGATTCCTGAAAGCCAAGCCCAGAATCTCATCCGGCTAATGGCTGAATTACAAAACAAATTGAATTCCCACCGTTGGAGGGTGTTTACTATTAAAGTGAGGGCCTTGAGTGGGAAGGAATGGGACTCTGAAAATTGGAAAATGGAGACATATGAGAAGGCCCTGATGAAGGTGGGGACATTGAACCCCCAAATTCCGACGAGTCTTCTTTGATAGTAGAAGCAGCCTCTCTACCTAACAAGATACCATAGACTGAGTGTCTTAAATATCAGAAATTTGTTTTCTCACAGTTCTAGAGGTTAGTCCAAGATCAAGGTATCAACATGTCTGGTTTCTTCTGAAGCCTCTGTCCTTGGCTTTCAGATGTCCACCTTCTCTCTATGTCCCCACATGGCCTTTTCTCTGGGCTCACACAAAACTGGTGTCTCCTTGCATGTCTAATGTCCTCTTTTTATAAAAACACAAGTCAGATTGGATTAGGACCCATCATAATGGCCTCATTTTAACTTAATCACCTCTTTAAAGGCCCGATCACAAAATATAGTTACATTCTGAGGTACTAAGGGGGTTACAGGTTCAATATATGAATGGAGGGCACAATTCAGCCCATAATATTGCAACTTTTTAAAGTTTAATTTTATTAAACCTCTACATTTCACAAGCACATTTGACTACAGCACCCTTAATTCACTTTTTTTTAAGATGTTGGGGGTAGGAGTTTATTAATTAATTTATTTATTTTTGCTGTGTTGGGTCTTCGTTTCTGTGCGAGGACTTTCTCTAGTTGTGGCAAGCGGGGGCCACTCTTCATCGCGGTGCACGGGCCCCTCACTATCGTGGCCTCTCTTGTTGCGGAGCACAGTCTCCAGACGCACAGGCTCAGTAGTTGTGGCTCACGGGCCTAGTTGCTCTGCGGCATGTGGGATCCTCCCAGACCAGGGCTCGAACCCATGTCCCCTGCATTAGCAGGCAGATTCTCAACCGCTGCGCCACCAGGGAAGCCCCAATTCACATTTAATTATATATCAAACAGTAATGTTACTCTGTTTGAATCTATTTTAACAATGACCTAGATTTATAGAGCAATATCAATAATATTATTTATACAATACATCAAATATAATTCAATATAGAATTTATATAATGTGTAGTATATTATGTACGTTTAACTTTTATATAGCAATATCAATAAGAATATTCTTAATAATAAACTTTATTACAAGATGATTGACAAAACACTTTTATCCACGTGATTTCATTCCTACCTTCTATGAGGTATACAGAGCAGATATTATTATCCCTATTTAACAAAACAGAAGATTGAATGAAACCCAGAATGGTTAATAGTTACCAAGTTCATAGAGGTAGTAAATAGCTTCTCATATTATTGGTTTCTTCTTTGTGATAGTTTTTCAATACTACATAATACCCACCCTCCCTTAACAATATACCATGGCTCTCACTTCAGATCAAGACATATTTGAACAGACATATTTTACCATATTAGTTGAAAACACAGGCTGTGGAGCCAGGCATCCAAATCTGCCTTCACACTCATTGACTATGTCATCTTGGAAAAGTAATTTAACACCTCTGTCTCCCAGGTACGACATAGACAACAGTACTTATTTAAGGGGGCTATTGAGAGGATGAAATGAGTTAATTCATGAAAAGTACTTCAGACATTACCTAGCACATACTGTATGCTCAATAAATGTTAGCGATTACTATAGAAATATAAGTGACAGGTTTTAACAGCAAAATAACATCCTATAACATGGATGTAACATAATAGATTCAACCATTTCCCAACTGAGTCCAGTTTTTGCCATCTGTTTCCCTTCTGAAAAACAAAAAATGAACAACACTTGGAGTTTAAAAGAACCTCCAGTGCCATGTTGGCATGGATGCCTGGAATGAAGAACTCCCAAACACCTCCTAACCCTGAGCAGGCTCCAGCAGTGAGTGTGGTGGCCTGATGGTCCTTCTGAGGTCAGCAGACATCGTGTGGAAGTCTCCTAAGAACAGGCTATCTCGTGGGACTTTGAGTATTTCCTGCCTGTGATCAGCAACATCTTTTCTTGCAGTATTTTGGCAGGTCTGTCCTTGTTCCCGGCCAGAATCAGGAAGTTCAGAAGCACATGAAAACAAACAATACATTGAAATGCTTTTCTCAAATTATTCAAAGTTCAAGAAAACAAGAAATTATTCAACAATATTAGGACTTGGTATTTTATCTTATTAATTATATTTCTTCTCGTTAATGTGCCCATCCTTTTCTTCCCAACAAATACTCTCCTTGGCACTGATTTCCAGGAGACTTTTTTTTTTTCTTGAAGAATATTTAGGTATAGGAAGTGATTAGATGGGGTATCACTATATTTTGCAAAAATCTGCAGGCATTTTCGTGACCAGGGCTGTTTTATCCTCTGTGCAATTTTCAAATTATATTTTGTTATTAATATCAATCTTATGGATTACCAGTGTTCTTAAGATCAGCATGATTTTTTCCTAAAAATCTCTTCCCTTCATTTCAATCATCATAGCTGGATCAACTGCAAGCCAACACTGTAAAATCTCAAAATTTTACTTATCTTTTAAGATCATCTAAATATTGGCTCCTTAATAAAACCTTCCCAATTTCCCAACTCCATGTGATGCCCAAAGGACTCTGCTTCTATTTCACACTACCGTCACTCAGCTAAACCCAATGGACTTTTTTCAATCCTCATTTCACTTACGCTTTCAGCAAGATCTATCTGAAAGCCATTCCCTCTCTCTTGAATTACTCTCTTCCATGACAAAATGAGCTTCTGGATTTCTTCCTACCTTTATAGCTGCCTCTTCTCCCTTATAGACTCCTCCTCCAGCAAGATATTAAATGTTAGAGTTGCTTAACCCTGGATGCCAGGCCTTATTCACTTATCACTTCATTTCCTAGGCAAATTTATACATGCCTGTAGTTTTATTTGATTTATAAATTTATATATTCATCCCAGACATTCCCTATGGGTCCAGACCCATATGTCCAACCGCCTACTTGACATTTTTGCTTTGAAATAACAGTAACACTTAAACTCAACGTAGCCAAAGTTGATCACATGAACTTCTCCCATATCCTTTTTAAATTCCCCTTTTCTGTGGTTAGCATAATCAATCATCCAGTTACAAAAAGCCAGGAATCTAGGAATTATCCTTGATATTTCCCTCTCCCTCAGACCTCCCAGGCAATTCCACATGTCATTTCTACCTACTAAATATGTCTAAAATCTATTCACTTCTCTGCTAGGACCACTGCCATACTCCAAGCCACCACTTTTTCTCACCTGGACTACTATCAATACAATGATCCCCTAACTAGTCCTTCTCGCCCCTTTCAATCCTTCTCTATTGTGCACCCAAAGTTGTTTTTTTCAACATGCGAATCCAGTTATATCATGTCCCCCTTAACAACATCACATGACTTCCTAATTCTTTTGGAATAAGGTCAAACTCCTCAGCCTGTCCCGCAAAGCCCTGACACCTCTCTCCAGCCTCATTGTGCATCATGCCCCACCTCAACCGCTTTGTTCTTTCCCATGATACACACTAGGTCTTGTTACAGGAGCTCAGACACACCATCCACCTGCAATAAAACCTTTGGACATGCACGCCTGTCTGCCTGGATTGCCGCACTCGGGGGTAATCATGTAATGTATGATCCAATCAGAATACTTCCAAGTGTGAAAGGGGCACTATTACTAATTACACCAGGAGAGACAGTGGGCCTTAATCAAGACTTTCCAGGGCAAATCGGGACATATGTTCACCTTAAATTAACTCCTGTTCATTCCCGAGAGCTCAGATCAAATATCACCTTCTCGGGGAGGCTCACAATAACCTCCCTAGCAAAGTGAAGTTTGTTATAACTTTCTTAACATCAATAGACCTCTCTTTTGTTCCAGTACCCAAAGTTGCAACTTTACATTTATGCATATAATTCCTCCATGCTGTTCCCTCCAAGAGAATGTAAACTCCAGGAGGCAAAGACTGTTCCCAAGGTTCTTCACCATTGTGTTGCCTGCCAAAAATATCATGTCTCATAAATATCATTTATATTAAATATCATTTATCAAATGAAGGACATGAAATGACTTCTCTTTGAGAATTTCCTTTTTCTGTGATGGGTACAACCAACCATCCAGGTATGCAAGACAAAAATCTACAAATTATCTCTGATGCCTCCCTTTCCCTCAGCCCCAAGCTCCGGTCCCTCCCTGTGTCCGTTTTCTTTGTAGCCTCTTCTCTCTCCTCCTCCTCTTCATTCTGCGCTTCCTCCTCCCCCACCTCTTCTGCTGTATGTATATTTTTTTTCCAGAAAGCTAACATACTCATTAAATCCAAAGGACGTCTCTTCCTGGTGACAAGTGGTTTCAGAAAGAGTGTTCTAATTTAAATTATGTGCCTGTACCCACAGAAATTTGCTTACTGAAGGCCTGGTATGAGAGTCTAAATCACACCTTCAATCATTGTTCTAAAATGTGAAGTCCTTTTAAATGTAAAATTATATTAAATTATTTAATTGAACATTAAATGATTCTCTTTCAGTTCTACTAACTGAAACAGTTTTGTAGATTACTAGGAAGTTATTTTAGACCCAGACATGTCCAAGTTATTTATCCATATAAAATCATAAAACCTCACAGCACTTCTGAGACAAGGATCCAAACCCAAATATCCCAGTTATCACTAAAAGTTAGATTCTTTCTGGCTTTATACCATATTTACTCATTTCTATGAATCTCTTCTAGATGATTAATGATCTTAGTGCCAAGATGACATCTTCTGTTCATTTGTGTTTCCCTTTCCCCACCTACTTTCCAACACTTTGTGTAATGTTTTGCATGACAGTTTATCAAAATGAACTGAATTAGTCTAGAGTCTCTTCAGAGCCTGCTCTAGAATTGGCCCCTTTGCTGACACACTTACCCAAAAGTTCTACTTCCCTACAAGATACCTAGCTCTCCAGTGGAGTCTAGACTCCCCGTAGTCTAACCTGCATCCTCTGAGACTCATAGCTTCTAGTGTCATGATCTGTGGCACCTCTGTGGTCCTGGGCTTATAGTACTGACATGAAGCATCAAGATTTCCTCAGGACATAGCTTTGGTACTGACTTTCATTAACCCTGACCTGCCCAGCAGAGAGAGGAAAAACACAGCCTGGGAAGGTCAAGAAAGCCATGAAAAATGTCATGGGTGATCTGACTGGTCACTGTTGTAAAGAATGGAGACATTGGCTCTGCACAGCAGTGGCTTAGACAGCAATGGCTCCCGAGGCCACCTGGCTTCTGATCCCAATTCAGTGACTTACAAACTCTGTGTTCCTCAGCACAACATGGAGGTTGCACATACCTACCTCAGGCGGATGGTTATGAGGACTAAACCAGCTCATACATGTACAGTCCTTAAAACAGTGCCTGACTTTGAAATTCTCCTAAATAATACCTACTATGGTGGGGGAGGGCACAGGAATCTCAGAACAGCAACAAAATCATAATAATAGCTACTGTTTTTTTGTAGTTTTTTTTGAGTGCCTATGATGTGCCAGGCATTGTGTGTGTGTATTATACATTTATTAAAAAATAGCAAACTTTGCTTCGGTGAGATTCTGGAGGTAAAAAGCATTATCCCAGAAATAAGTGAATAATGTGCAAGCTTACACTGGTGTTTTCATTACTTAAAGCAGATCCAGATCACGTATTCCCTAAAATGACTCCTCAGATTATTCCCCTTATTCTCAATCTTTGCAAGAAGACATGTGCTTGGTGTCCTTTTAAGTTCTTTTACAGCTTCTTGGAATTCTCTTTAGGCATTCCTGCTGCTTCTTGTTCAATATCTTTTTTTATTACTCTTCTGTGTTCCTAGTGATTGTAACTTTTTTTCTCATTTCCCCCTGTAAAACCATCAAGCTAAAGAATGTCTAGTGTGAGTTAAAACATACCATACCCGCTTTAGAAAATAAAAGCACTGCTATTTATATATTCACTTTTGCAGCATGTGAGTCCCAAAATGTGCATTTGTCACAAAGTATTTAATAATTCTAAAGTTGCAAGGTCATACAGTATAGGCAATAGAATATTAACTCTAACTTGGTGACATTTCCCCTTCTCTGATTTTGACAGAAAGTTCAAGGTTTTTTCAAAGAGAAGAAAAAAAGAACTTTTTTCACATGCAAGGAAAGCTTTATATTGTTCCTTTTGCCAAAAGCATGGTTTCTGGACAAATAACTCCGGGTTCCTCTCTTTCCAACACACAAAGCTCTCTCAGCGACAGCCCAGAAAGACATAATTAGTGCAACAGACCACTGGAGAGGTTCTTAGTAATGAGACAGGCCCAGCCCCACTCGAGAAAGTAAAGCAGAAGATTGAACCTCTGGGTGGGAAACTGGGGTCTAATCAGCCATCTTGGATCTCGCGTGAGCTCGCAGTCCTCAGATAGTCCTCTCTGCCTGACTCATCTGAACTGGCTGCCCGTCCTCTCCCATAAATCTGTGGAGTGATTAAATTGCACAAACCTTCTCCTTTTTATTTGGCTAGATAAACATCTTAGGAGAAATCATTCACTTTGCTAATTGAGGGTAGTCATCTGAAATGTTCACAGCCGCCGGCTCTGAGGCAATGCAGCCTGTGGAAAGTTCCAGTGTGAGATTTGGGGATCTGGCTTCTCTCTGCCTTCATTTTGCAAGTTTGTGGCAGTGACATGAATTAGAAATGTCTAAGGAAGCTCAGAGGAATACCTTTCACGGGAGCGTCTTCCCTCCTGCCCAAATGGGTGGCTCAATAGCATCTTCCTGACTCTACGACCATCTTTCTCATTCATTGTGGTGCCCTATGAACGTCTACCCCGTGGTGCCTGCAGCTGTTCTCGTGATTTTCCTCCTTCGTCTCAGAGGCGATCAGAGCACAGTAGCTACTGCTCTGTCCCTTTCCTGCTTCTTTTCCCCACCCTGAAATGACCTTGACACCATGACTGGGGCCAAAGTCTGGTTCTCGTCATGTGGCCCGTGTTTCAGCCACTGTAAGTTGTCATCGCTGTCAGCGTCTCCACCCTCTCTGCCAGTTACATAAGAGGCCACATAACGTCTGCTCCCTCCCAAGCTTTTATTAAGCAGAGACGGCCTGAGAGGCCAAGTGGGCAAGAGGTCCATCCTGGAACCTCGTCCCCGGGAAGGGTGAGTGGCTGTCTCAGCTCTCTGCCTGTGTTGGCAGCTTTAAATACCCGAGGACGACATGTTATGTTTTCGGCCTGAAGGGGCAAAAGAGAAGCAGCCCTTTCAAAATAAGAATTCCCCTGCTGTTTGTTTCCTTTTGGCACACAATGAGAACAGAGCGAGGACACGATCCTGAGCTGTCAACGCTTCCTCCCTGCTTCCACTGCACCTTCCGTTTGCCAGAAAAAAAATTTGCTTCAGTTAAACAAGGGTCTAATGAATAGTCAAAGTAATTGTTTAGCTTGGATATAAGGCCTTAGGTAAACAGATGATTGCTTGAGACCACGGGCCAGTAAAAGCAGTGCAGTAGGACGCCACTCGTTCTGTGCTTCGGACCAGTGGTCTCTGCTCCTCCAGGGACCATGGTTACTGAATTATTTCTCTCTTCCCACGAGCATATTGAAGCAATTTAATATCAGAAGGGGCTCACGAAAGCAGGGAGAAGGAGCAAGAGCTTTCTATATGAGAAATATATGCGGAAAACATTCGTTTCACCCCATTCAAACTTTGATTCAATAGAACACTGAAGATACGGAATCTTTGGTTTGTTTGTATTTAACTTTTCATGTTGAAGAATTTCTAAAATGCATTGTTAGCCCACTTGTCCTGCCTCCTGCCTCATTAGTGTTTTTAACATGATTTCCTCCTTCTTCAAAGCAATTAGCTGTCACACCTAAAGGCCATCGTTAGGTTTATGAGTATCTGCTTCCAAGACTATAATAATAGTCACAGAAAGGATAAACACTGCAATGGCACATTTAGGGTTTTGTAGTTTGTTGTTGTTGCTGTTGATTTGTTTTATTTGTTTGTCTAGGTATCTAATCTATCAACATGCTTCACTGTTACTTGTCTCTTTTTCTCAAAAGTGGGCTGGCATCATAAAAAAATTATCTTAATTAAGAGCTTCGGTAAATTAGTTGCCAGGTCGTTTGCGTTCTGCTGAATAATATTTTTAATAATTGCTTTCAATTTCTTACTTGAAAATAATAGATGCCTTGTTGATCCAGAGCAGGATTTGGTTGTCTTATTCATGCAGCCCATTTCCACTGAACTGCTATTTGAATAAACAGCATCTATCTGATTGAATCTCAGATTCATCAAGGGGGTAGATTCTCCTGGTATTTAGTTTCCTGGAATCATGATGAATATATATTTGGTTTATGGGCAACTAGCAATCAGAGCATACATTATGCAATAAAAAGTTAATGCTTAACTATTTATGCAGTTTTTTTATCCTGATGCTATAGGAGAATGGTTGGTTAAGAACATGGGGTTTGGAGCCAGTTCTGAGTTTGAGCATGAGCTCCCCACTCACTAGCTCTGAGCACAGGCAAAATATCAAATTTCCATTAGCTTCAGTTTCCTCATCTGTGAATGGTATAATAATAATAATAATAATAATAATAATAATAATAATACCTCCTTCATTGGGTTGTTGGATAGATGATATGAGATAATGCATGTAAAATGCTCAGCACAGCATAAGTATTCAATAATGTTAATCATCATGTTGTTTTTCAGGCACCTGATAATTTCCTCACAACAATCCCATGGGGAGGTGGGGGTGGGGAATGCTATATAATGCAAATTTAAATATTAGAAAACTGGACCTCGAAGTAGTTATTGATTTGCCCAAGGTCACCAGGGTGGCAAAATGCTGATCCTCTCAGTAACGAGTTTCCTGACTCTCAGCGTATCACCCCCCACCCCGCACCACCCCTTACCCGTTCCCCCACCTGGTGCTGTCTCCTCACAATTTCTCTAAATCTGAAGTCTAAATCTAAAGTCATGATGACGGGTCACCTCTACCTTAGACCCTCAGATGGACAAATGGAGATAAACTCTGGAAGAGGCTTTAAAACCCACATTGATATTAGACAGAAATTTTCTGGGAAAATAGTACCTTCAGATCTACAAAGTCAGGATGACCTCTTTGGTAACGCTGAGAAGCAAATACCAGTGAGGAAGTGAGTTCCAATTAGTGAGCTTGAAACCCATAGGAGAAGCCCAAAGGGATGGCACAACAGGTGAACAAATCCACAAGCCGAGCCAGCTTTAGACCAAATGAAGACAGTCTCATCTCCACACAGGTTTTCTTTTATTATTATTTATTTATTTATATGGTTGAGCCAGGTCTTAGTTGCAGCAGCCTGGCTCTTTAGTTGTGGCTTGCTGGCTCCCTAGTTGTGGCATGCAAACTCTTAGTTGTGGCATGCATGTGGGATCTATTTTCCTGACCAGGGATCGAACCCGGGCCCCCTGCATAGGGAGTGCAGAGTCTTAACTGCTGCACCACCCGGGAAGTCCCAGTCTGCCTAGGTTTTCAAGTGTTTGTCTATCTTACTGTCGCTCATAAAATATAAATTCATTTAAAGGCAGTGCTGCGTTTGTTGTATCATTTTTAACATGCTGTATTTTCTTGATAAATACTAAAAGCACAGCCTCTATCATGTGGAGGTCTATGACTTTTTTTAACTTCAAAAACCAGGTGCGCACACTTCATAGACAAAAAAATCAATGGTATTGAGAGGAGAGATCTTTGCCTCTGAAGTTTAACAACCTAGATTTAAGGACTGGCCCTGCTAATTATAAGCTTAAAGCACCATAAACTCAGGCAGTCAATTAAAGTCAGTAGACAAATGGATAAAGAAGATATGGTATATATACACAAGGGAATATTACTCAGTCATAAAAAAGAATGAATTTCTGCCACTGCAGCAACGTGGATGGGCCTAGAGAATACTATGCTTAGTGAAATTAGTCAGACAGAAAAAGACAAAAACTGTATGATATTACTTATATGTGGAATCTAAAAATTAATGCAAATGAATGTATATAGCAAAACAGAAAGAGACAGATACAGAAAACAAATCAGTGGTTACCAGAGGGGAGAAAGAAGAGGGGAGGGGGAAGATAGGGTTATCAGATTAAGAGATGCAAACTACTATGTATAAAATAGATAAGAAACAAGGATATACCGTATAGCACTAGGAATTGCTGGCATTATCTTGTAATAACATTTAAAAGAATATAACCTGTAAAAACACTGAATCACTATGCTATACACCTGAAACTAATATAATATTGTAAGTCAGCAATACTTCAATAAAAAATGATAAAAGTTTAAACATAAATAAAGTTAATCTACTGAGTGCCTTTAAGGGGTCTGAGTCCTGAGCTGGGGCCATTAGGGTGAGTAGCAATCGTTCACCCTCTTTTCTGAGCCTCTATTTTCTCACCTATAAAGTAAGGGTAATAATAGTGACTCTCCTCACAAGGCTATTGTGAAGATCCAATGAGAAAAACAAGAAAATAAATATACCGTGATGTTTGTGAAAGTGCTTTGTAAACTCTTTAGAGAGTTATAAACATAAGGTGTTGAAGACAACTCGAGGAGAGGAAAACTCTTCAGCTTTTTCTGGTGGCTTTCCTATAACTATTGACCATCCAGCCCCACGAATTTATCAAATACTAGCATTCTCTTCTTTAATGTCAGATTATATTCATTTTTTACATTCATATTTTTAAATGTACTTTTCCATCTCTTCTCTCCTCCTCCCACTTTACTGTGTTCCATAAATTGTAATGTTCTTTAATATCAATACGGCACTACAGTATCAAATTATACAAAACATTAAATAAAGCATCAATATAAAATTCAAAGCAAAGAATAGCCCAAGGGCTCACAGCTTACAGTTTACAAGCCCATGTGTACACAGGCCCATCTGTGAGGGATATTTTAAACACTGTCAATTGCATGGGTTATAGCTGATGGAGATCTCATCCAGGCTCTGGTTAACTCCCGGAGTTAATGAGAGAAGACTGTTCCTGCTCTGTACTCGTAGGCTGAGGCCCTAGTGCCACCTCTTGTCTGGGAAAGAGTGGTTTATGGAAGTGGAGGCATTACTCTTGGAACTGAAACCTTCCCCAATTCGAGTCTTCTGGAAATATATTAGGTCTACTGTATTTTTACCTCTCCTCTGATTCTGTATTATATGTACTAATAGGTGAATTTGGTCATTATATCTATTCTTGTTAATAGAAGACATTCACTTAGAGTTTGCTAAGTACCAGACAACACACAAAGCACCACAGAGGAATGAGAAACACATAATATGCATGATCCCTGCCTTGCAGGATTGTAGAAGGAAGTAAAACCAGCATTTATTTCCAGGCAGCAAGTGTTACTTGAGATTCTCCAACCAATGACACCTTGAAGCAACTGAGGCTCAGAGAAATAAATTTTCTAAGATCACACAGCTAGCAAGTGTCTGAGCCAGGTTTATCCAAGGTCTGCCTTGTTCTGAAGTCCACGTGAAACCTTGCCACTCAACTTCACTACTTTCCTTAATCAGGGAAAGTGAACACAGACATTAAAGGAAACCTACAAATGAATAAGGACTAGAAATTCTACAGACTCATAAGTGCAAGGGAGACTGAGGGTCTAAAGTGCCCGGAGCTAGACTGGCCCTGATCTGAGCAGATTCTCAAGCAGGTCAATCAATGAATGATACAACCTGAGAAACAAGTAAGGTGGATGCCAGCCAGAGAAAAACAAAACAAAACAAAACAAAAAACTGTGCTGGAACCAAGAAAAATAGCACTGTGGGCAATTAAAACTTCTAATTAGAATAAAAGCTATAATCCCAGCACACCATTTTGTCCTCCAGATTAAGACGCTTCATCTTTATGGCAATAGGAAGAATAAAAAGGACTATGGAAACTTTGTAAATTACCAAAATGTTCACAGACTATCTTCCAGGCAAATACAAAGGAGTGCTGCTTCATTTGTTAGAATATTGCCAAGTTCGGGCTTCCCTGGTGGCGCAGTGGTTGAGAGTCCGCCTGCCGATGCAGGGGACACGGGTTCGTGCCCCGGTCTGGGAGGATCCCACGTGCCGCAGAGTGGCTGGGCCCGTGAGCCGTGGCCGCTGAGCCTGTGCTCCGCAACAGGAGGGCCCACAACAGTGAGAGGCCCGTGTACCACACACACACACAAAAAGCAAGAATATTGCCAAGTTCATTACGCTCAGCATTCATTAAATATCCCTTCCCACATAGCGCTCTCTTAAACAAGGTGAATGGAATCATTTTTCCCCTGATATTTGGTGTAGGTTCCAGTGACATAAGTGGGTAAGAGGATTTACAGAGGAAAAGTGAATACACTTGGCAACGTTTTCAAACATTTGCTTGGATTTTGTCTTCTAGGAGATGTACGACTGAGGGGTCAGACGGGGGTTCCTGCTGAACGCCGCGGCTCCTACCCATTCATTGACTTCCGCCTCCTTAACAGTGAGTAATCAAGTGTACCTGGAAAGGAACAAATGTTTCCTTGAAAAAAAAAATCTCATTTCCCTCTGAACTTCAAAACCCGTGGAGGTCCGCCTTCCTTCCTCCATCCCTCCCTGCCCAGTTGCAAATTAACCCTTGGTCCTTAGAGTTCCTTAGTAGTGAAGTCATCCAGGCCCTGCCCTATCTCACAGAGCTTCAATGAGGGTCCAGTGAAATCATGCCAGCTTTAAAAATGTAAATCTTGAAAACAGTGAAGCCCGACACGAGGAAGCTATTCCTTTCATTATCCAGGGCATTCTCTCCACCTTCAGCCCGGACTAGGCTAGAGGAGATTCTATTTTATTTTTAAAACCCCACAGGGTAACCTATTGTACAGCTGCCCTTAGTAACTATCCATTATCTAATTTTACTTTCTTTGTCTAATCTAAGTCTCTGAGGTCTGTTCTTGCATCCCTGGTAAAACGCTTCACCATGGCGAAGTCCTTTCAGTCTGCACTTGCTGCTGCTTCCTCCATTATAACTACTTCAGAGGTTCATTTATTTCTAACTTTCCTCTTCATATACTATTCCTTCTTTGGAGATTTGCTCAACCTCTGGTTCATAATTCTCTTAATTTCAGGTTCCTTTGGAAACCCAAACCAGTACCAGTCACCCCTCCAGATTTCACGTCTTCTAACTATCACAATCATCCTTCACTTGGGACTTGGGGGTGGGGAATGAAGAAAATGGATAAATTTTACAACTTACTCCAAGGCTTTCAGTATGTGGTTCTCATAACACTTCCCATCCATAAATTTCAAAGTGCTGGGTTGCACCCACAAAATATTACTTTCCTTTGGCATAAACAAGTTCAACTCAAGAGGGAATTTGATTTACCTTGACCCCTGAAAATTACTAGGGGAGATTGGAACTTGCTATTTCTGATCCTTAGATCCGCCAAAGGCCAGTGAAAGATGGACGTGTGTATTTCTCCTGGTTTGTCCACCTCCCATATCAGTGTGCAATATCTGTTTTTTCAGCTCTATCAGAGACACAGGGATTCGGAGTAACTCTTTTCATACTAGAGACAACTTCCCCCATCCAGACCCAAAAAAATGCATTTTAGAGGATACAGTCGAGTTCCTAGACTAATGCAATATTGGTTACAGCCTATGGGGAGCTCTGATGGTGTCTCTTACCCCACCTTACCCTGAATGCGTTGTTCCAGCTATCCATGGAAGTTATCCCTTTGACAGCCCCTAGCCTGTATGGATTTCCAGGTCCCAGGCATATGGTCCCACCAAGCAGTGCGGGGATAAGCAAGGGTCCAATTCACTGTCTCATATAGACCAGGACTCAACGGCATCACATACCGAGGGTCAGAGGCAGAAAATAACCAAAAAGCCTCTTTTCAATAGTAAATGAAATGTTATATCATGGGTCCTAATATACGCCATGAACAAATGAGGAAAATAGGAGACATTTCTCCTTATAATTCCAAGGTTCCAAATGATAAACTTGTTTTGTTTATCTTAGTGTTAATGAGCAACATCAACTACTAATATAGTTATCCTTGCAGGTGGGATTATGGAATATTTAACTGTCTACATCATAGGTTTCTGTAACACTTGGATTTTTTTTAATACCTTGTTTCACTTTTTTTTTTTTTTTTTTTTTTGCGGTACGCGGGCCTCTCAGTGTTGTGGCCTCTCCCGTTGTGGAGCACAGGCTCCAGACGTGCAGGCTCAGCGGTCATGGCTCACGGGCCCAGCCGCTCCGCGGCATGTGGGATCTTCCCGGACCGGGGCACGAACCGGTGTCCCCTGTGTCGGCAGGCGGACTCTCAACCACTGCGCCACCAGGGAAGCCCTGTTTCACTTTTTAAGCTGAAAAAAACTGGAAATTATAAAAAATTTGAAGAGGAAACTCAATGCAGATAATACTTCGCTGTTATATTATTCACAACATAATATTAGACCATCTGTAAGCAGGTGCCATCCTGTCATCCCTCTGCTGTAGATCCTCCAGGAACTTCCCGGTACCTGGACTCAACCCTAGCCTCCTTCCCCTGACTCTCTGCCCTCCATCCTCCTTTCACCTTGCCTGTTGCTCATGACCTCCCACCTGCCGAGTGACAGTGTTGGCCATCCATCCTGCAGTTCACGTTCTCCTCTGCTCAGCACTCCACTCTGGATAACTCTTTCACTCGTATTTCTTTATCAGTAGCATATGCTAAGGCAATAATATTTTGCCTTCACTGTACTTTGTTTTCTAAGTGGTCTCAATTTATTTTCCTCGATACAAAAAACCACATCCCAAGATAGACTACAAGATCCGAAAGGATATTCTCTTTAGAGTTATTGATATCTTAGTAACTCCTGTTAACTGACCAATTAAAGTGTCCCCTTGAAAAGATTATATTAAATAATTATAAATGTCAATCATCTTCATTTAACCAAACAAATCAGATAGAACTGAAGCCCTCTGATATTTTTCCTTATTTGTGATACTACCCATTCCATTGTCTAGAACCAATGACATTACTGTGGTCACTCTCCACAGTTTCCTTAGTCTACAGTTAAAGCAGATTGTCACCAAGTAGCAGCAGATGTGTGCATATCTATGTTATATAGAGTCACATAAGATATAATATATGTGTCACATCTCCTATTGCCTTATCATATACAGTCTACTTAATTCTCTTTGATCTCCTTCATGTCCTTGTTGTGGTTTGCCTGAGTTGTTAGTGTGTGCTTTCTGCCTAAAGGGAAACATTTTACATATAACTTTATAAAAAATTTGAAATAAACCCCTGAGAATATTTTGAGACTTCCTCCTAAAGCTTTTAGTTTTACCAGCTGATTCCAATTCTACATGATAAGTGCCAAACTAAAGTGATTTTTAAATGTCATTTACCTTAATTTTGAGTCAGTTTTTTCCAAGAATAGGCACAGACCCATTTTCCTCAGGTGCTTGCAGTTCTGCACACTCTCCCAAGGTAGAATCTCATCTAGGACTTTTTAAAAAAAACGTTTGTATGAAAAACTGAACCACCATAGCCTCTCTTCCCCGTGTCTGCATCCCTACAGCATTCCTCCTAAAAGGCTTTGTGAAACCTACATGGCTGCCATTCCCTGTCCAAAGTGTCCCTGGTGGCTTGCCCTCTACCACCCACCTCAGCTATGCCTTGAATGGCTGAAACATGCCTAAGCAAAAATGTACACTAAGTAGTAAGACCCATTGCACTTCTCCATGGGCCCCATTAGCCACAGCCCCCAACCTGCCACAACAGGACAGGAGACATCAGAATTCATATCTAAAATAACTTTCCTTCTATCTGAACACAGTCTCTAGATATCCAAACAGAGAACTAGAACAAGGATGGGCAAACAACAGCTAATGCACCAAATCTGTGTCCCTACCCTGCCTGTTTTTGTCAACAAGATTTTATTGGAATACAGCCATGCCTATCCATTTATATATTGTCTACAGCTACTTTCACCCTACAATGGCAGAGTAGTTGCAACAAAGACCATATGGCCCACAAAGCCCCAAATACTTAGTATATGGCCCTTTACAGAAAAAAGTTACCAACCTTTAAGTTAGATTTTTAATCAGGGTAAAAGAGTTTATGACATCAGTATAGGCACATTTAGTCCAGTCTGTTTTCCTTGTTAATGTCATATTTTTTTTCTTTTCAATTCCCAGTGCCATCACGTTACATTAAGAATGGTCTCACATTAAAAAATTTACATGCAGTAGAAGTATAAACAAAAAGGGAAACTCTTGCTGATCCAGATTTTAAACTCCACAAGTATAACTTCTAAATGCACAAATTTTTTTTGCAAGAGGTGCTCTTTTCCCCATATTCTGTGAGGGCATAGTACTACCATGCCCATGTACCTGTCATCTACATGTAAGGTGACAATATATACCTGGCTTGCCGGAGATAGTCCTAATTTACACCTGTTGTCTAGGCATACCTATTAATAATGCCACTTTTCAACTCCCAAAACATCCTTATTTGGACAATAAATTACAAGGCCAATGGATTGTATGTTTTTTCCCCCAAAAAGTACTCTGAGACAACACCCCTCCTATGTCACATGCAATCTGAGAACAAAGATCAGAAAATCCTCCTCATAAGAAACTCATCCAGATCAATAGAAACATGTGAGATAAAATTACTTGTTAATAGCCAGTTTCATGTCCTATTTATATTTCATACAATTTAGAAAAGAGGCATCTATATGAATTTCTAGAAGCTTCTCTGGATAAGTAGCAGGAAACTGTGACTTCAGCACCATTGTGTGGGACACAGGAACTATAGACTTTTAAAGAAGAGAGTCATCTTTACCTCTAAGCATGGAGGGGCAGAACAGAATGTGAAAAAAGGGTGACAATTATTTCTAATCCACATGAGGTTCTAAAACAGAGAACTGGAGGAGGGCAGGAGGGATGGGAATGTAATGGCTCATCTTATCCCCATGCTGATTTCCTACATACTGACTTCATTTACTGACTTTGTCTGGGGGGAAACAAGAGAGGGGAAAATGTAGAGGAGTGTTCGGAGAGACGGGTGGCCAGAGATGAACGTCGCAGAAGCAATTACAGTTTCTGCAGAGCAGGTGGCTCCAGTGACCCCTGCTACATCTCTGTCTCCTGGCTTAATATAATCAGGAGCCTGAGTAGATAATGACTAGGTGGAGATGTTCCCGTGGCAACCACTTCAGAGCAACACGATGTGATTTCCACACTGGCTCAGCAAAGGAAGTGACATACAAAGCAAACATGCCCAGTGACTGTGGAGCTTGAGAGAAAGAAGGAGTATCAGCTGGAGGTTTTAGGGCACCAAATGTCAGCTGCCACAGAGAGCCTGGAGCTCCAGACCAGCCCCGGGGCTGTGCAGTAGTAGGTCAATTGGCTATTTGGCTTGTCCTGTCAGTTAATTTGCTAATCTTGATGTTTAAAGTTCTATTCCTCCAGATCTGCCTCTCCAGGCAGGGCCATTTTAGTTGCACAAGCATGAGGTAATTTTAGTAGCACTACCAAAATATTTTCCTTTGATCGTTATTTCCAAAATAGAATATTTGCAAACATATATATATATTGACCTTTTTATGAAGAATTGACCCAAAGACTCAAATGCTTTTTTTTAAAATGTTTTTAAAAGCTTCCATCTAAACACATTACACCCTGCAGAAATATAAAATACATTCACAAAATGACAGTCAACCAAAAGCCACCCTGCATGTTACAAACCATCTGGTGCTAAGTGATATCCCCATCTTAAAGAGGGAGGGGCGGCAATTTGATTATAAACTCCATTTTCTAAGAGAGAATTCGTAGCAGATGGTAACAGCCTTTCAGTAATCTTCTGAAAGATAACTTTTTAAAAATTGAAGTATAGTTGATTTACAGCATCATGTTAGTTTCAGGTGTATAGCACAGCGATTCAGATATAGATAAAACTATAAATATACATATTATTTTCAGATTCTCTTCCCTTATAGGTTATCACAAAATTTTGAGTATAGTTCCCTGTGCTACACAGAAGGTTCTGGTTGGTTATTTTATATATAGTCGTGTGTATATGTTAATCCCAACCTCCTAATTTATCTCTCCCCTCACCCCCCCTTGAATGATAACTTTAATGTTACCTATGAGAACCACACAAAATGTAAAGAACCTAAACTAAAATGTGACAGCTGAGATATTGTTTAGGGTGCAAACTTGCAAGTAATAGATACATAAGTTCTGAAGTTCTAATGCACAGCATGGTGATTTTAGTCAACAGTACTGTATTATATACTTCAAAGTTGCCAAGAGCTCTTAACTGTTCTCACCACAAAAAAGAAATGATAACTAGGTGAAGGAATAAAGGTGTTAACTATCGCTACAGTGGTAATCATATTGTAATACATAAAGGTATCAAATCAACACATTTGTACACCTTAGACTTACACAATGTTCTATGTCGTTATATCTCAAATTGTTTTAAAAAAGAAAAATTTAAAAACAGAAAATAGACACTTCCCTGGCGGTCCAGTGGTTAAGACTCTGTGCTTCCATTGCAGGGGGCATGGGATCGCTCCCAGGTCAGGGAACTAAGATCCCACATGCTACGCAGCGCAGCCAAAAAAATATATATATTAAAAACAGAAAATAAAATAAAAACATCCTTTGAAAAATGTTACTGTGATTTGAAAGAAGTCATGCTCAGAGGATGATATCCCACCAGCCCCAAACCCCGGCCCCCAGCCCTGTGCTCCCCAAACAGAGAAGGGAGGCGCTGGCTGGGATCAGCTCAGACTTCTCCAAGGTTAACGCCCCACAATTTCAAAGTTCAATATTTGCCTTCCTCTGGGAGAAAGGCAAGGCATTGGTTGTGGTTGTGGTCGTGATGCCTTCTGACTCACCTGGAACGTACTCCTTGGTGGGCACTCAGGGTTTCTGGCTGCAGGCTCCCCAGCACTTCAGATGCGGAAGTGCCAGAGCAGTAGGATGGTTAGCCACCGAAATGCCACTGCGCTGCAGAAGACAGAGTTGATGGTGTCCGCACTGTTTTCCTCGTTCCCTGTCACTGTTTATCACTGGCCATCAGTGGACTGCTTCTTAGGATAAGCAGTATGCCAGGCCCCAAAGATACGAATATACGTGAGACATAACCACTGCCTTCGAGGAATGTACAGAGACATAAGCAAATACATTTTGATATGACTGATACATCTAATAATACAAGTGTCTAGAATAAGAGTACACATAATACGAGAAACATGTGTGAACAAGATTCAGAGGAGAGAGTGATAAACTTGGGGGAAGTTAAAGAAAGGAAGAATTAACTCTATCTTGGGAAATGAGAGAAGGCTTTCTGGAGGAACTAAAACATGAGCAGCTCTGAAGCAACGATGATGTGAAGGAGGGCTGCACACTGAGGCCAATGTCCTTCAGGACCTAAGGAACCAGGAAAGAGTCGTCAACCCTTCTACTCAACTAGATGTAAATGTTTTGGGGTGATGCAGTATTCAAGGAGGAGCCAGAGAAGTCAGTAGAGATCATGCAGTAGCCCTGAGTGTCTGAGGAAAGTCACATTCAAAAAAGAAAGAGTTTTCACCCTCTAAAGCCAGAACTGAAAATAGCCCTTGCCTTCTGTTAACCTGGCTGACATCATTTAACAAATTTATTTTTTATCTGAGTGATGAAAAACAGAAAATTGAATCCGTGAGCCCAGTATTTCCTCTGGGCTGTTATCCACTCATTCAGCAAACATTCGCTCTATGCCCAGCAGGCCATGAGGCCAAGGTGCCCTGGGCCACACCAATAACCACCGGGCTGAGACAGCGTTTTACATGATGGCTAGCTCCTGTCTCCGATGACAATGGACTGGAGTCTGCCAGATCCACCAAACACAAATATCCGAATAATTCCTTTCCAGTCAACAAGGACTGGGGGGTGGTGGGATGGCACCTACTACATCCCTGGGCTGAAGATTCCGAGTGCTTAAAAGGAAACTTTGAGATATTCCTCTACCCTCAAAGACCTAACAACCTTATTAGATGGATAAGACAAATACACATTATACCAAGGACCATACGAGAGCATAAATGAACTAGTTCTTTTTTAAAATTAATTAATTTATTTTTGCTGTGTTGGGTCTTCGTTTCTGGGCGAGAGCTTTCTCTAGTTGTGGCAAGCGGGGACCACTCTTCATCGCGGTGTGCGGGCCTCTCACTATCGCGGCCTCTCTTGTTGCGGAGCACAGGCTCCAGACGTGCAGGCTCAGTAGTTGTGGCTCATGGGCCTAGTTGCTCCGCGGCATATGGGATCCTCCCAGAGCAGGGCTCGAACCCGTGTCCCCTGCATTAGCAGGCAGATTCTCAACCACTGTGCCACCAGGGAAGCCCTGAACTAGTTCTTAAGTAAATGACACGGACGGTAAGTCAGAGACAAGAGAAGGCAGAGATGACTGAGTTGCCCTGAGCAGGAGAAGAGGACCTTATGGTCTCATGCTGACATCTAAAAGATAAGGCAGAGTGTTGACTGGTTCAGGAGTTGCCTAGAAGTGAGACTGGGCTGACATATGGGAGATATTAGCACTGAGTAGGAAGAAGGTCCAAAAAGTAGTAAAATACGTTGACTAGAGAGAAAATGAAAAGGCTTAGAATGCCAAGATAAAGGATTTGAACTTGATTCCTAAAGCAAAGAGGATTGCTAGAGAATTTTAAGAAAAACGTGGATAAAGTAGTGTTTCAGAAAATTAAGTCTCATCCATATGTTAGGGGGAACAGACCCAATGAATCAAAAGGAATATAGTCAGGTGGCAGACTATGATGGCAGTAGAAATAAAGGTATAAATCCAGACATGATGTGGAGAAGAGGAGATAAAATGTGCTGATACTGAAGACTGGGCATTCCAGGGGTTGGTCTGGTCATCTGAAAAACTGGAGGTGAGGTCAACGGTGAGGAAAGTGGAGGGTGGTGGGGAAAATATGGTGAGCTCAGTCAGGACAAGTTGTTTGCAGGAGAGTCAAGTGGAAATGTCCAGGAGAAAGCTGGAAATAAGGGATTGCAGTGCAGGGCAGAGAGGCCTGTTTTGGAAGCTCCACTTGGGAGTCACATGTGTCCATGAGCCATATGGCCAGAATAGGTATCACAAAATCAACGACTACTTTGTTCAAATGCTCCTAGAGTATTAGTTTATAATAAGCTTGATTTAGCAAAGCACAAGACAGTTGATGAGAAAGCCCACAAGGAAGGAAGTTTCACCAGCAATTTCTTTTCCTCTGTGAGAAATAATTTAGACATCACAGTCAGACACCCCTCCCCAACCCTCCCCTCATGGATTCTATTCAGTACAAACGTGGCTGCTTATATCAGAGCCCAGAGGGTTTGCTAACTCACCTGAACACAGCACAGAGAAATGGCAATTTTCTGCTGCAGCATTTCCTTGAATAAAACCCTAACCACCTGGAGTATTTCTGGCATAGTGGTGTCTTTGGATTTCTGGAGACAGTAAAATATAGAGGGAAGCAAGAGTAAGTCAAGTTTTTTTGACTGAAGTTTCCCTCTGAGTCACTGAGCTAGAATGACTTGTTTGTTAAATGAAATTAAATTCAACCTACCCAGAAGCAGTCACAGCCGATATCTTGTGACTTCATTAAATAAACAAAATGAGGGGTTATGTCCTCTGATTGCCACCCTACTCTCAAAGTTTCAGAAGATCTAAAAGACTCACCATGGTCCCCATTGAACTATATATGGAAAAATACAGTGTTTCCATCCTTAAAATCTTTTGTGTGTTTCCAAACTGAGATCTCAGGGTTAACACACAAGATCAAGATCTTGTTTTCTTTCTAACTAGCAAACCAGATTGCCTTGGGGCACCTGGGTGGTTTATTACTGATAAGTAACCTTAGGAGGGAGGGCAGTAGAACACATGCCCGAGGAAAGTGGCAGCAATTACAGAGGAAAATCCCAGGGGAAGGTGGCCAATGTCACTGCACCTAACAACGGTCACCACAACAGCCTTAACCTAGGAGGTGCTTAACCCCAGGTCCAGGATGCAGGTGGCTAGCGGTGGAGCCCTCTCAGGCAAGGCTCCCCAAGGCTGCAGTCTCCCCAAGGCTGAGAAGCACAGGAGGGCTGCTGCGAACACTAGAAATAAGAGGCCTTCACACCCCCGCAGGCTGCTTCTCTGCCGGGTCCACCATGGCTGCCCACCTAGATCCCCGCGCCCACTGAACCACCGTCAGCAAGAGACTGGCAAAAAGACGATGAACTTGCAAGTCAGACCTGAGTTTCAATCTTACATCTTTTGTGAGCGTGGGAAAGATGCTCAAACTACTTAATGTCCACACATATAGAAGGACATTGTAACATCAGACTCACTGGGTCAAGGTGAGAGGTAAATGAGATCAATGTGTCCAGCAGCCCGTCTGGCTCCTAATGGGTCCTCAATAGATGTAGTTTAACTTTGGATGTACCTACGCCTACCTGGCCACCTCCTCCTAGGAGACATCTACATTCGTCCCGCCGTATCCACAGGGGATTGGTTTCAGGAGCCCTGGGCCACGCGGATACCAAAATCGGCGAATGATCGAATCCCTTACAATCCGTCCTCCTCATCCACGGATGCGGAACTCACGGATACGAAACCTGCAGATAGGGAGAGCTGTCTGTCTGTCTTCACCGCTCGAGCCCTGGCCCAGCATTATGACCTTTGTGAAGACTCGCTTAACCCTCCCAGCTAACTAATTATTCCCGCTTCTGTGCTCCCACCATATCTCCAAGAAAGCATCCATCACACTGTAACTGCAAACTCTTTGAAGCTGAATCTCCAGATAGTATATTCTCAAAACATCCTGAGGTGATCTGATGCAGCGAACCTGGACCTTCTATGAGTATTTGGAAACCACTGACGTAGGTCAATAATGCCACACACATATCATATCAAATGATAATAATAATAGCTAAGATGTGTGGAGCCTTTAGGTTCCAGACATTGTATTACATACTTTGCACAGATTGACTCATTTAATCCCCACAAGATCCCTATGAAGTAAGCGCTGCTATTTAAAATGAGGAAACTGCAGAAATTAACACACCATTGTGAAGCAATTATACTCCAATAAAGTTGTAAAAAAAATAAAAAATAAAAATGAAAAAATAAAATGAGGAAACTGAAGCCCAAAGAGGAGAAGTAACTCTCCCAGGAAATAACTTGTTAGTCAGAATTCAGACCTCAAAAATACAATGCCAGAGCACAAGTTCTTAACCATCCTGGACTATAACTCTTCTTTATATATGAATTTTAATATTCAAAGTCAATACATGTATGTCATACATTCCTTTTAAGTGCCAATTACTCATATGAAGTATTTTTCTTACATTATAATCATTATTTTCTCTTTATAGTACATTTAGACAATTCCCTTTTTGGTATGAAATGTTTCAATATCATTGAACAAATGTTTCTATAACTTAACAAGAAATTTGTAATTATACACCTAAATACTAGATTTTGCAACTTTTCAACTCTGTTTTTCAATATTCCTACTGTTCTGGCAGACGGTGCCAAGTGACAAATTGCTCATTTCATCACCTGACCTTGTGTTCTTTGATAAGAAAGAGAAGGGTGTGGTGGTGACAGCTGAGGACGCTTGTCAACTGTCCCCAAGACGAAGGAAATGGAATCACTATTGTGACAAATTTAAGTCAGATTTGAGGCTGCCACCGGTTGCTTTAATTTTTCTCCAGGGGGAGTTGGTTATTTCCTGTCATGCAAACTACATCGTTGAAAGACAGTTTCTCAAAATGTTTATAATACATGAAGTAAAAAGAAGCAGGATACAAATCGCGTAACTTAAAAGAAGATCTCAGTTATGTTTTTAAAACTACACCAGAATTTTAACAGGGATTATTTCTAGATGATTATTATTTCCCTCTTTCTGATTTTCTATTTGTTATATCATACGCATGTATTCCTCTTATATTCAGAAAAAAAAGAAATTTTATTGAAAAGAAAAAAACTCAATGTTGACCAGAAATAGAATCTTTACCTTTTTTCCTAAATAAAGTAATATCAGCACACAGAAAATGAAGTTGCAGCCATGGTCCAGAAAACATTATTTACTGGGCTATCTTGGAAAACTGATTGGAAGTTGTGAGGTTGGGTAGTTATCGAAGTCATGTATGGTACTTCACAATGATGGCTTGTCCTTTAAAGATGAAGTTTATTCCAAAGAACATGAATCCAGACTTCTAATTCACATTTAAACAGCACTTTACATTTGACAAAGCTTTTTAATGAAGGCACTCAAGAGATCTTTCAGCCCTGTTTTTCAGTTTTACAAGCAAAAAAACAACCAACAAAAAAACAGAGAGGCTAAGTGACTCACTGCAAGGTAATGAAAGAGTAAAGATCCAGGATTCAGGCCTTTTGACATTGTTTTTCCACACAGTCACACGACCTTCCTTATTTAAACGTTAACTTAAAGATATAAAATAACTTTTACCACTTGTGATGAGAGAAAAGATAAAACAAGGATTCTCCCTGAAGCTGGTGGGAGCCAGCTGCCTGGGTTTGGATTCTGGCAGCAGCGGCTGCCCAGACCTCTCTGTGCTCCAACTTCCTGGGCCGGAAAAGGATTGAAGAGTACAGACCTCATAGGCTTATTGTGAAAAGTAATGAGTAAAGTAAAGCGCCAGCACAGTAGCCATCCCAGTACAGATCCTCAATAACTGGGGGCTTTTATTATTACGGTTATTCGTATTTCTATTTCTCTAGGACCATATGTAGAAGTGCTTAGTGGGAAGAGTATACAATACATAACACATTTGACTTATAGTGAAGGCAGTGATTCATTAACCCTTTTCAGTTTTTCATTCTTTCCCTTATTCATTCTTTCAACAAATATTTATTGAGCTTCCCCCTGCAATGCCAGACACATCTCTTTCCCAAGTACGTTTCTAAATAAAGTGGTAGAGAGAAAATGGTAGCTGGAAACATGGGATTGGAAGTATTTTGGTTTTGTTTTTGCAAGACATTTAAGCATGCTGAAATTATGGTGAGAAAGATCTAGTTGAGAAAGGACAATGGAATATATGAGAGAGAAAAGTCATAACTGGGAGTTGTTAGGGAGGGGGAAGTTTCCCCCTCTACCCCTCTTGAGTTCTTGTGGAGAGACAGGTAATAACATGGACACAAGACAGATGAAAAGGAGAAAAAGAAATTTTAATTCATGTGCCTGAAGGACTCATAGAAAGGAAACCTAAGAAGTGGCCAAAGCAGGCTACTTTTATACTTTTTTACACAAAATAAATTTGTGAGGAATTGACAGGATGAAGAAACTTAGGTTTGAGGTGCCCAGTTAGTGAAGAATCTAAACAGAGTTTGGGCTTGTAAATTAGAAGAAGAAATAAGGTTTGTTTATGCAAGCGTCTCAGCCCCAATTCCCAGTCGTCCGTGATCAGGGTGTCCTTCTACCTCCAGATACAAGGAGTGCACCTTTCACATGAGAGGCTGATTTCCTGCTTTCAGGGGAACAGAGAGGAAAATCAGAGCATCCCTCTTACATTGGCTGTTTCTTAAGTAATTTTTTTTTTTTGCTGTACGCGGGCCTCTCACCGCTGTGGCTGCTCCCGTTGCAGAGCACAGGCTCCAGATGCACAGGCTCAGGGGCCATAGCTCACGGGCCCAGCCGCTCCACGGCATGTGGGATCTTCCCAGACCGGGGCACGAACCCGCGTCCCCTGCATCGGCAGGCGGACTCTCAACCACTGCGCCACCAGGGAAGCCCCCATCTTAAGTAATTTTAATTCAAAATAATCAATATGCCATTGAGGCATATTTTGGGGTGACCTGCCTGGGGCCCCAACAGAGCAAAATGTCCTGAAAACGTAGTAGGGGGACTGGCCTTAGAAAAGGAGGCAGCTCATCTAATAGAATGGATAGAACGAAGACAAGAATGTCTGCAGAGTAGGTTTTATAGGTTTTGTAGCAAAATGGTAAGGAATGTCCCACCTAGTGACTCTCAATCTCTCCATGAAGTAGGAAGCAAGGTGGAGGGTGGTAGAGACAGGGCACTGGAGGACCCTCTGAGCTTGACGGCCATGCAGTTGTGGCCCAGAGAGAGAGTTCTGTGCTCCACCTGGCCACCAGCCCTCAGCGTCTGTTGGACCGCAGCTGTGGTACCACTAAAAGGAAAATTCCAGCAACAGCATGGTGGCCTGGCCCCACCTGGGGCAGCTAAGTCTGTGTCATTGCTTTCCCATTTTCTCACAGTGTGGACCATTATAGATAAGCTCGTCACAATATAGATAAGCTTGTCACCGTTCCTGCCCCGGGCCCCCCCACTCTTCCACATCTCCCACAGTGCAAAACTGGAAACAAAGAAAGTGATAACCTCCTGTCAAAGACTCCTCTCTTCTTTCTTGGGCTTACTTGTGCTCTGTGGGTAACATAATCTGTAAGGAATGTCCAGCGATGAAAATAAGTTTTACTTCTGTCTCCAGTGTCTCTGCCCTGCACACCCACCCCATGACCACCCACAGGAGCCAATTCATCACATGAAGACAGCTGTGGCAGCAGCTAGTTTATGTCTAGGCGGGGGTTGGGAGGCGTTTCCTCCTTGCTCTTCTTCCCCCAGTGGCTATGGATCCTGTGGCAATGTGAAGATTTCTAGCACCTTCTCTCCCAAGAGTCACCAAGAATTAGTCAAGTAGAACAAACTTAACCTTAGCGTAGATTGCAAGCCCTAGTACCCCCCCTTCCCTCTCCCACCTACCATTTTTTGACAATCTTTGCCAAGTGAAAAAGTAAAGTCCCCCATCTCCTCTCTTCGTCTTTTCCCATTCTTTCCTTTTGTGCCTTAGCAGATCTGCTTTGTTTTCTATTTTGGAGACAATTCTTGGTAAAGACCAGGAAACTAAAAATCCACCCAAAAAACCTTCTCCTTGGAAGACCTGGAGTAAATCTCTCTCTCTCTTTTTTTTTTAAGAAGAAAAGGTAAACTAAACAATTCATATTTATCGAGAATATACTGAGTGCCAGGATATGAGCTACAGGAGATAAAAGATAAAACATTTGGGGAAAGGCTGGTACACAACTCAGACAACACCAGCTAAATTAACACGAGATAAACTCACAGGTGCCAAGGAGGCTCCCATGGAGAGAGCATTGGTCATTCTAGTGAAGGACCTCATGGAGGGGTTGGCATTGGTACTTGGACAACAGTTGGATTTTTATAAGTAGAAATTTTAAAAAGTGCATTCAAAATAAAGACCAGAGGTGGGGAAAGGCTGGGTTCATTCAAAAGCTGAGTGCCTTCAAATCCTAGGGTGAATGTGTAGTGTTGAAGGGAGAGAGCTGCACAGTTGGAGGGAATGTAATCAGAATTGATGTAAAATTAGGCTGAACTTTTACTAAACCATGGGGATTGTTTAGAACTATACCAGGGGCTGTCTTGAATATCAGTTTGTCGTTTACTCTGTAAAATAAAACGGAGACTCACTGAAGGCTTATGTGTAAAGAAAAATACGTTTTCTCCTCCCTTGTTCCTTGCACAGCAAGTGGTTGCTTCTTTTTACTATTAAAACTAAGTTACAAAGGAATGGCCAGTGATTCCTGGCTGTACAATGAAAGTGCATTCTCTACCACTTCAACACCTTTAGTCCAATCTCCTACACCTAAGAGCAAGACTCCTTTAATGGCATGCTTTATAAAAACCCCATATACTGCTCTTGATGTCCAATTCTATTTCAAATTGTTAAATAGAAAGTTTAGGATCTCAATCTGATATCAATATAAAATGTATCATTGTAACTCAAATTAGCTGATATTTATTGAGAGGGTTCTCTGTGCTAAGCCCCCCCCCCCTTTTTTTTTTTTTTTTTTTTGCTGTACGCGGGCCTCTCACTGTTGTGGCCTCTCCCGTTGCGGAGCACAGGCTCTGGACGCGCAGGCTCAGCAGCCATGGCTCACGGGCCCAGCCGCTCCACGGCATGTGGGATCTTCCCGGACCAGGGCACAAACCCGTGTCCCCTGCATCGGCAGGCGGACTGTCAACCACTGCGCCACCAAGGAAGCCCCTAAGCACTTTTTATGTATAACCTTATTTATCCCTCTTAACAATGTGGTAGGTTCTGTTCATTATTTTTATCTTCAATTGACACAAGAGGCAGTGGAGGCACCAAGGAGATGCAGAAGTCCACATAGCTGCATGGGACACAGTCAGGTTGCAAAGCCACACAGTAGATTCTAGGGATCATCCCCCATAACCCTTTGCTGGAAGGCTCCCCACCACCCTCCCTGATGACGATGGCATCCTCCTTAGGCCGGTCTCCAGACACACTAAGGCTGCTGGGATCCTCTTTTTCATGATTTATTCACTAAATAGATATGTATTGAGCACCTACTCTGTGTCAGGCAGTGTTCTAAGGGCTTAGCTCCAACAGTGCGAAGGAAACAAACAACAAACTTCCTTCTTTTAAAGGACCTCTTCCTTTAGAGTATTTTCTCTACCACATTTTTCCCTCTTGATTATAGCAACAATTATTTAAGGGGAAATATTAGGTCTGCATAATGTAAACACTATTCTTGATACTACTGCCAAAGCATCTTAATCTTCATGTAAAGAATTAGTTTCAAAGACAAATAAATGATAATACCTCAGAGGGAAATGTCTTAAAAGATAAATGTTGATCAATATATTGAAAGACAAGCATGTTCTAGTCAGTTGGATATTCTCTTAATTGGGAATTGCCAAACACAAATAACCTGTTTTGAAAGAATTATAATAGAACCAAAAATTCCTAAAACAAAGCTATTTGAGACATAACTTTTAGTTTTTCTTCAGTGACTCATGACTTCTCAGAATCTTAGAATTCTTCAGAGTCAATTATTTTTAATAGCAATTATTACCTGGAACTGCAAAACAATCTTTGTGAAGACGTTAGCTTTCTTATGTATAAACTTCCCATTTGCTGAACTTGCACAGGCCAGTGGTACCACCTGAGACTTTGAAAATAATCTAAAGCAGTGGGTTTTTATTTCAGCTGTTTGGAAATGACTAACAGAGTAATACAATGGATGAATTTCATCTAACATTAATAGTTGGATAAGTAAAAAACAGCCACTATATGGAAATTAGTAAGACATGTCACTATAGTCTTATGACAGGAATGTTCTCTTAGAGTATTTTTGAACTACCTATTTAACAGCTCTTACCACCTTAAATCACCCATTGGTATTATTTTTTAAGTGTTTTAAATAGAGAAGATTAAGAGAAGGCACATTATACTCGTTTAAATGATAATTAAGAGGCTCTGATAACCATTTACCAATGATATTAATGGCATGAATATTAAGAAAGGGTGACTCAAGGTGATTTAAGGACAATTTAAATTGCATAAGAGAGATGAAAAATTGAGCTGAAGTATTAAGGAATTCTTAAATTCCGCTTCTTACATTGTGGAGTGGAATTTTAAATCAGGATGAGATATATGTGCAAAGCATCAACAAAATAATATATATATATTTTTTAATTGAAGTATAGTTGATTTACAATGTCACATTAATTTCAGGTATACAGCACAGTAATTCAGATATAGATATAGATATAGATATAGATATATTCTTTTTCAGATTCTTTTTCCTTATAGGTTATTACAAATTATCAATATAGTTCCCTGTGCTATACAGTAGATCCTTGTTGATTACCTCTTTTCTATATAGTAGTGTGTGTATGTTAATTCCAAACTCCTAATTTATCCCTCCCGCACTTTCCCCTTTGGTAACCATAAGTTTGTTTTCTATGTCTGTGGGTCTATTTTTGTTTTGTAAATAAGTTCATTTGTATCTTTTTTTTAGATTCCACATATAAGCAGTATCATATGACATTTGTCTTTCTCTGTCTGGTTTACTTCACTTAATATGATAATCTCTAGGTCCATCCATGTTTCTGCAACTGGCATTATTTCATTCTTTTTTATGGCTGAGTAATATTCCATTGTGTGTGTGTGTGTGTGTGTGTGTGTGTGTGTATATATATATATATATATATATATATATATATATACCACATCTTCTTTATCCATTCAACTGTTGATGGACATTTAGGTTGCTTTTATGTCTTGGCTGTTGTAAATAGGGCTGCAGTGAACATTGGGGTGCATGTATTTTTTCAAATTATAGTTTTCTCTGGATATATGACCAGGAGTGGGATTGCAGGATCATATGGTGACTCTATTTTTAGTTTTTTTTTTTTTATTTTTTTTTATTTTTTTTTGCGGTATGCGGGCCTCTCACTGTTGTGGCCTCCCCCGTTGCGGAGCACAGGCTCCGGACGCGCAGGCCCAGCGGCCATGGCTCACGGGCCCAGCCGCTCCGCGGCATATGGGATCCTCCCAGACCGGGGCACGAACCCGTATCCCCTGCATCGGCAGGCGGACTCTCAACCACTTGCGCCACCAGGGAGGCCCTATTTTTAGTTTTTTAAGGAACCTCCATACTGTTCTCCATAGTGACTGTGCCAACTTACATTCCCACAAACAGTGCAAGAGGGTTCCTTTTTCTCCACACCCTCTCCAGCACTTATTGTTTGTAGACTTTTTGATGATGGCCATTCTGACCATCATCAAAAAGTGATACCTCATTGTAGTTTGGATTTGCATTTCTCTAATAATTAGCGAGGTTGAGCATTTTTTCATGTGCCTATTGGCCATCTGTATGTCTTCTTTGGAGAAATGTCTACTTAGGTCTTTTGCCCATTTTTTGATTGGGTTGTTTGTTTTTTTGGTACTGAACTGTATGAGTTCAACAGAATAGTATATTGTTAAAAGAACATTAAACATTAAACAAAAGAACATTAAAATCACTTTGCTGTATAAAATTAAATGCCAAATGACAGTATCATGTGTGCACATCCCCTGATGCCAAACTTAGTCTTCCTTCTCGGAACTAATGAAAATCAATTTTGCTTTTATTCCCATCTTATGTCAATAAAATGTAAGCTACACAAGGAAAGAAACTTTATCTTGTTCACTGCTGTATCCTAGTGCCCAGAACAATGCTTTGCACGTGGTAGGGGCTTGACAAATATTTGTTGAATGAATAAATATATTATTTAAAGTGTTTATTCAAAAAGACTTGTTACTATGGATGGCATATTCTATTTTTACTAAAGTTAGTTTGTACATAATATGCTGACAACAGTGGCTGAAGGTTTGCCTTGTTACAAGAAGTTTTTCAAATAAGAGTTCAGTAAAGAGTATTTTCATGAAGACTAGCAGCATTATGTGGTACAGCTACCATATTACATATATTCCATTCTAAAGTATTCGTATTTGTGACACAGCATTAATACTTGAAATGCAATATATAGGATATGTTTTAGCAAAAGGAACATATGTTCTTTCTAAGGAATAAAGAAAATTAAAACATATGACTGGGGCTTCCCTGGTTGCGCAGTGGTTGAGAGTCCGCCTGCCAATGCAGGGGACATGGGTTCGTGCCCTGGTCCGGGAGGATCCCACATGCCGCGGAGTGGCTGCGCCTGTGAGCCATGGGCCACTGAGCCTGCACATCCAGAGCCTGTGCTCCGCACTGGGAGAGGCCACAACAGTGAGAGGCCCGCGTACCACAAAAAAATATATATATATGACTGAATCATCCTTTGCCCTTAAGCTGTATTTTCAAGCCTATAGCCTTCGTTAGTATGTATCATTTATAGCACCATTTCCCAAGGTGTGATGTACATACCAGAGGATACACAAGAAGATCTTCTTGTTACAGGAAGATCTTTTCCTTTAATAGTTACATATTTATTTTAATGTACTAGGGAAAATGTAACTAGCACATCAAATCTATTTTTATTGATACCAAATTAATACAAGATACACTTAAGTAAAAATGAACTCACTTGATTTAAAGAAAGGTACTAGGTGCACAGTGGTGTAAGTAGATATGGTAAAGACCATAATAATGGCTGGTGGGTGAATGAAACTGGGGGAGACTCTGACTTTAGTTCTTGCTTGGAGCAAGACACATCCTGCATCCTATGAGGACCGTCTTACAAGACTGAAGTCTGTAGCTTTACCACCTTCACCAGCTAAGTTTTTATATGGTAGAATGGCTTTTAACGTTCTCAGACTCAGTGCTTCCATTTTATAGCACATAATTTATAATGTCCTCCTATACTATCTTGAAACGAAATCTGTAACCTACTTGTTCACTTAAGTTCGAAAAAAAAATCAATCTAAGGTCCTGGCTGTATTAGAAAGCAAAAATACAATACAAGCAACATGTGACTTAAATAATGTTTTCAATATGTATATCCTTGGGGATTACCACCTTAGAAGGCACAATGATGTAGTCAAATACTGCATCTCCATGCAGAATCGCTGTGAATGACAGCTACTACTACAGACTGGCGCAAGGGTGTTACGTAGGTAACGCAATCCAATATCATAAGCAGTTTTGCCACTGGTGATTTCCCAAGACGGAGAACAACTTCTGATAAAGTCCTGCCCACCACCCCTCCCTGCCAAAATTACATTCTTCCCTTAATTTGCATAGTAGTTGCATTCCTGAAAAAGGAATATTAAACTTTGCAGAAGAATACTTTGTGCTTATATGTAAAACAAGGAAACAGGATTAGGTTCCAGGTTCAGATAATTATAAACAGACTTTTTACATACATGAATACCTGAGTG
Source organism: Mesoplodon mirus (assembly GCF_964341445.2). Classification (NCBI taxonomy): domain Eukaryota; kingdom Metazoa; phylum Chordata; class Mammalia; order Artiodactyla; family Ziphiidae; genus Mesoplodon; species Mesoplodon mirus. The sequence continues at coordinate 27,479,806 of NC_138986.1, read as the reverse complement.
GCCGTTGAAAAGTTGGAACAAGATACAGGACAACTCTTTGATGTGTGGAAGTATCCCACACCCTTCAGCACATCCAGTGTTCCTGGCTCCCTTCCACTGAATTCCGTTCAGGCTCTTTCTGTCGTTGTGGTGACCAAAAATGCCCCCAACATTTCCCAAGTGCCTCCCACGCTGATCTCATAAATCCAGTAGCACTCCTGGGTTTCGTTGTTTAAGCTCTTCACTGCTAGCTAATGGGTAGTCATTAATCCACTTTGAGCTTTCTATTTATCAGTGATAGCATTTGGTTCTAAAGTATCGTAAATATAAAACATTAGCTCTGTGGCTTCTAGAGCAACTATAAAAATATTCTATTTTATTAGTATTACAGGAGTTTTATTGTTTACAGCTTGTTAACTCTAAAGTTTGTTGGCTTACAGTTGGTAAAGAATAAGTACTCTTAATGTAAATTTCAGAGAGTTTGGTTGCTTTTACGAAAAATATTTCAGAGTTGGGGCTACTGAAAGAATCTGAAATTCAATATAGCTAGAAATCTGGTTACTGAAAATCGGATACTTTCTGAATTATCTAAGCCTCCTAGGGCTGCAAATTTTGACAGCATAGCTTTAAAAGCAGATTCTTGGCATAATTTTGAGTGGGTTTTGACCAAGTCATGCTGAGAAATTTGCAACTGCAGCATTCATTGGGATGTACAAGAAAGAGAAAAAAAAAATTAATGAAAACTTTCCAGGGTGAGGGACCTTAAACTTAACTGAACTTCTGAACTTTACGCCCTGTTGTGATCTTTCTGACACTTTGAAGAATCGTTCTGGAGAGTCTCCAGAGAGCACACTCCTCACTCTTCATTCTTAAACAGTGTGAAATCTGTCAACCCAACCAGGTCATCAAGAGGGCAGACTGTGACTTGTCATACAGAGAGGGATGTTCTCTAGGACACTGAAGAAGCTGGGCACATTTTGCTTTTTACCAAGAGCGAAACCCTGGCTTTTTGAGAAAGGGACTGATTTCCATACATTGGGAAAGCTGGCTTAGCACGTACACTTGAATCCAACACAAGCTACCAAAGTGACATTTGACATCCATCCCCTTAATTCTTATCAGAAAGCTGATCATTGAAAACAACTAACAGAGCTCTATTTGCAGAAAATGGAAAGTTTAAAACACCTCAGCTGAGGCAGAACCTGATTTTTTTAAATAATTAATTCTATTGTGGGAGACAAAGAATATCAGTTACTGAGAGGTGGGAACTCTTGATGCCTCTTCTACTTGTTCTAGGTTTTTGTTGTTTTGGTTTTCTTTAACTGAGTTCTTTAACCTTTCGGTACTCTGTTTCTCTGCTTATAAACTTGGAATAAGGATAACTATTATTAGTTCAGGGTTTTTGTTGTTGTTGTTGGAGATCTGGGAACTCTGGGCAAAATTACCAAATCGATGAAGTTTTTCTTTGACTTTCACACCTTCTTTAACTCATTCCATTGTGCTAAATGCTGGGGATTAAAAGGTCATTAAGGGGGCTTCCCTGGTGGCACAGTGGTTGAGAGTCTGCCTGCCGATGCAGGGGACACGGGTTCGTGCCCCGCTCCGGGAAGATCCCACATGCCGCGGAGCGGCTGGGCCCGTGAGCCATGGCCACTGAGCCTGCGCGTCCGGAGCCTGTGCTCCGCAATGGAAAAAGGTCGTTAAGGCATAGCTCCTGCCCTCAAGGAACTAACATTTTAGTGGGTGAGAAAACAAGTAAATATGACAATTCTGCCTTGCATGAATAACTGCTTTGCTGAACATAGAGGCGGGGTTGCTATGGGAACCCAGTGCAGAACACCAGCCACCACTGGGAAGGATGGAGAAGACTTTCCAACGTCCTCTATCTCCTCTCTCAGCCTCTCCACCCCAACTTCCAGCTCTCCCCAAAGCAGAGGCTGCCCTTCTGAGATAGAACCCCAAGCTTTAGACTGTTCCTTTTGCCCCTTCCATCAGAATCTGTCTGTTTGATGATGCCTATCTAATTGTGAACTAAGTCAAGCTAAGGTATTCATTGATTGGTTAAGTGACTCTTTCCAGATGATAGCTGCATGCTGACTAGGGCTGTCCTTACCCATTCCACTAATCTTTATTGAGCATGCACCGTGTGGATTAATTTCAATTCTTTTACCCAGAAGACTGATGAGTGGGAAAACCAAGGCTTGAGCCTGGTAATCTCACTATAAACCAAAGGCTCTTTCCTTGGAATTACACTCTTTTATCACAGTCTGTTGGCTCTGCCTAGCTAGATAGCCCCACTGGCTGAGACTCCAAGTAGAGCAGTAGGATCGTGCTAACACGGCTCACCTACGTGAAGAAGGGTCAAGCACTGGCACAAGCACCATCATGGCGTCATAGCCGCTTCTGGAGACCCAGACTCCCCGAGGGCACTGCTTAGTTATCCAGCAACACTAGCTGCCTGCTAGAAGGGCAGTTGGAGGTCCCAAGAGAGTACAGATATCACCCTCCAAAGCCAGGATTACGGTTTTCGACTATTACTGCCGTGGAGGAACAGGAGTGGGCTCCCCTCTTGACAGGGAACTCTCTGAGGGAAGAGACCATGTCATCATCATCTCTCACCCCCAACACCACCCAGTGTCTGGACCAAAGTAAACCCTTATGTAATGTTTGGAGAAGGAAAGGGAAAGGAAGGGGAGGGAAGGAAAAGGAAAGATGAGCTTTTGAGACAATCACGGACAGTCCTTCTCTGGGTCTCTCCACAAGTCCTTTAGCTGAACTGATTCTACAGCTGTCATGTCTCTGCCTTCCCTCCCTCTCTGCCTCTTCCTTCAGGCGCATCAATTAAACTCTTCACTCTGAGCAATCCAGTGCTAATGAGCGACGATGAGGAAGGCAAGAGAAACCTCAGCACAGACACTTCATATACGTCTTCGTGCATTTCCTCCACTTTCACTCGCCATTTGCATCTCCACAACTCCTACTTGAGTGGGTTTTTCTACAGCTTTAGCAGGTTGTACGTATATTCACTTTTTTTTTTAATACAGGCTGCTATAAGCTTGTTTTTAGAGATCTATGGACTCTATAGTTCTAAGAATAAGAACATATTTCTTACTGACTACCCCTGCAGTTAGGCTTCACCTCATCTAGAAGAACATGCAAGACCCTGTCCATTACCAAGAAGAACATGACCTCATTGGTAGGAAATCCCAAACCCATGTGGGACTCAGAGGGTGCTACAACACATTCCTTACATTTTTTCTCAGATTGGCTTTCGTTAGTACACAGACCACCTCCGATGGGTGCTTGTATGTCCCTCCTCTTTTGACCTCCCTTCATTCCTTTTCTCCTGCTCTGTCCTCTCACCCTCTCCAACCTTCCACGTCCCCTGCGTACATCCCAGGCACCATCTTGCCTCTATCCCTTGTGGAAAGATAGGCTTCTGACTCCATCCAGGGCAAGGGGCAAAGTGAATCATCATATTCTTGAGAGTAGAGCCCACTAGACAAATAATCTTTCTCTTGCTCATATTTTCCACTTTATATGATAATTTCTAGGCATTTTTATATTGAAGTATCCCTTACCCACCACAGCTGAAGTAGAAACAAAAGTAATGAAGATGATGAAGAGGCCATCCCACCACCTTCCTCTGAGTAGTTGAGGGCAGAAACACTGTCTTGAAAATTCTGTGTATTCAAGTGCACAGTAGCTTGCACAGAGTAGGTGCTCAATGAATATTTGTGGGTGGAGCTTTCCCAGTGTTTACCACACTGCTTAGATCTAAGCACCAAGAGAGACTCAGAAAAAAACAGCCAATTCATGCCTAAAGGACTTCATTTTCATTCACTGACATCTACCAAAAGATATTAGATATTTATTAAATAACCATTCCTGGTTAGAATATTATTTAACATTATAGAGGTAATTAGAAATATTTAGAAAACACATAAAAGATAGATGTGTCTTCTAGAGGGAAGAAGGCAGGAGAAAAGGAGAGAAAGCCCACGGGCCATGTGAAATAAGTTTAAGATTACACTCTCAGACCACGTCTGAATCAGCAGACGCCCTTCAAGTAAAAATCTTAGGAGACTTTCAGGCCCGGCTCAGAAATGGTTAAACACGAGGCCTGTGTGCATCCTGTCACAGTTTTATTTTGAGCAGCCTGTTTGCCCAAGTACCTCCCACTCTTTCCCTTCCCCAGAAACTGCCGCTCTGTTCTATGTACACAACAAAAATGTTTGTCTTTTCCAAAGCTTGAGGTACTAACCAATGTCTGTGAATTTCTTTGTGTAATAACATAATAATCAAATCACATTTAAGTCAGTGTCAGTAATACATGTGTTTTCAATTTTAAAACCCACAAGTGATTTATTATTTACCTCCCAATATTCCATTTGTACATTTAGTGAGAGAAACAGGAAAGTTACATACAAAGAATCACTTCCAAGTTTTGCTATGAAGTTATTTCTCTGGTTGTTTTCTAGTTATTTTACAGGTTGTCTTTCAATATTAGCCCTACAATATTTCTCACTCTGACATTCCTGTTCAATGATACCGATTTTAATCTTCAACCTTTAAATCTTTATTGTTTTTAAAACACTCGTATTTATGAATTACTTTGAAATGTCCGTCTTTTGCTTTTGTTTTTACTATGTTTTTTAAAAAGGAAGGAAATCTGAGATTCCTTGAGTATTGATGCATCACTTTGCCTCAGGGAAAATAGGGTCCCATGCTGGACTGCCACATGTCCCCTATCCTTTGTCCTTTCCTATAAAGAGCAGAATATAAAGAACAGAGCATCTTGAAAGATCAGATGGACCAGGGTTCCAGTCCCTGCTCTGCTACTTATCAGTTGTGCAACTTTGGATAAATTAGTAAACTTCTCCAAATCCATTGCTTCATCTGTAGAATATACCTAGTAATACCAACTTCACAATACCCACTTTTCTGAAAATTAAGTAGGATGACATATGTAAACTAACTAGTAGGTGCTCAATATTTCTTAGTCCCATCACCCCCTTGCCCCAAGCCCTGTTTTTGCTATGGATAGAATAAATGGAATAGGAGGCCAGGGGTGCTTGTTCTAGATTAAGTATATCAGTTATACCTTTGGGGACAGTTCAGGTACCCATGCAAGTGGACACTGGAATAAACATCTAAAATAATTCCTTCTTCTCTCTGATCTAACTCAATGTGAAAACCTATAGCTTTCCATGGCCTGTTAATGGTGTGAGTCCTAGTGGGAGTGTTTCCTTAACAGTGTCCTCCACCAAGAGCTGCAGATGTGATTACAACTAAGATGCCACTGTAACCCATAGACAGCCATGTGCCATAAGAGACAAATCTCAATGTACAAGTAAAAATCTCAAGCTCTACTAAACTAGAGTGGATATTTGCATTTAGAGAGTTATATTCCACCTTCATATAATACCCACTTGATTCAATCCATTAAATCAGAGGATTCACTCAAGTGAACTATAATTCAAGCAGCTATCATAACCCATAAAGAGAAAGGAATTCACTTATGATGAACTTCCTTTCCAAAGAATAAAATATAAATGATCCTTTTCTGAAAGCTTTTGGAGATCCATGTTCCTATCCAGGCCTCTACTGATACACTTAGTACTAATCTACCACCATTCTAAAGATATACTTAAAATCATTTCAGAAAACCCAACAAATTCAGAAAAGAAATAGAAGTTCAAGTTCTTCTGCACAGGAGATCACACTGTTATTTGTTGTGTAAGATGAATGAATCTTCTCTGCTCTGGACAATTCATTCAATTCAACAACTCTGTGGTGGTATCTATCATGAGAAAGATAATGTGCCACAGGAGAAAGGAAAAATAAAAAGTTTATATCTCAACCAATAATTACCTTATTCCATAAAGAATATGTGAGGTGTATATATATATATATATATATATATATATATATATATATATATATATATATATATATTTATACACACAATGGAATATTACTCAGCCATAAAAAAGGATGAAACAATGCCATTTGTAGCAACATGGATAGACCTAGAGATTGTCATGTTAAGTGAAGTAAGTCAGAAAGAGAAAGACAAATACCATATGATATCACTTATATGTGGAATCTTAAAAAATGATACAAATGAACTTGTTTACAAAACAGAAATAGACTCATAGATATAGAGAGAAAATTTATGGTTACCAACGGGATGGGGTGAAAGGGGACAGGGAGAGATAAATTAGGAGTTTGGGATTAACATATACACACTACTATATATAAAACAGATAAACAACAAGTACCTACTGTATAGCACAGGGAGCTATATTCAATATCTTGTAATAATCTATAATGGAAAAGATTCTGAAAAAAGAATAGATATATATATGTGTATAACTGAATCACTTTGCTGTACACCTGAAACTAACACAACATTGTAAATCAACTATACTTCAATGTTTTAAATGGTTAAAAAATAATAATAAATAATCACCTATTCCTTCATTCCCTCATTCAATGAACACCTTTTACGCCAGCCACCATACTGTACAAGACATGATCCTAGCCTGGCAGGGCTTACAGTAGTGTGTGCAGCAACTGCTACATAGCAGGAGAGCTAAGAATGCAGGTTACTCCAGTACCAACTGTAAAGCATTAGGGGGACTCACAGAGGATCTGAATGCATCGGACTGGGAAGTGAGAAGGAATTACTTGAGGTGGGCTATTGAAGGGTTGATGGCATTTCAATAGATGGAGATAGTATTTAACTGAGAAGGAGTATGGGAATCATACAGAAGCTTGAGGGATCTGGCAGGGGAAAAAACAGCAAAAACAGAGACCTATCTATCGGCAAGGGGACTGGTGGGAGACAAAAATGGAAAACTAAGTTGGCATCACATTGTGGAGGACCATGAATACCAGAATAAATATTATAAATATAACTAAGTAGACATTGGGGAGCCAGTGAAGAATTTGGAGTGGGGTGGGGGGTGCTGACACGGTAGGAGCTGAGCTTGGGGAATAAATCTGTCAGTGGTAGGTGAGAGAGATTAGAGGGGACAACTGGAGACAATCAGAGGGTTAGTCTACTCTCCTGGGGTGGGGAGTGTAGAACCGGCAGACAGAGTGAAAGGCGTGGAGCAGACGTACATTACAACACACATCTGGAATTTCTGTAGTGAAATATAACAATCCAAACACATATCACCAGATAAAAGACCACACTTATTTTAAATATATGCTGAGAACTAGGGAGTTAATGCAGCAGTTTTTAACCTCTGGAGACTTAGAATCAACTGAAAGTTTGGTCACCTCAATTTGCTCACCACAAACCATTGCCCTCAAACTTTGGGATTTGCTAAACATTTCAAACTCTGAGAAGCAGAGGGTTCAATAAAACCACATTGTGCCTGGCACATATTTCTCCTTTAAAACTGAGGAAATTTGATCTGCTTACTAATTCATTTAAATTTCATTCAAACTGGGATTTTGAAAAACCTCTCTATTGCCCAGAGAAATCTTAAGAGCTTATTTTTAAAGACTTTTTCCCTCCTTACAAAAAGGAAGTAATAGTTTTCCAACTATCCCTGAACCCCAGAAGTTAGAGATTCATAATCCAGGGGTTGGAATGGAATTTTTGGTAGGCAAAACAATAGACTAAAACCAGCACATTTTGCCAAAACCCAGTGCATTGGATGGTTGAGGAGGACAAGGATTTTGACCCTCTTGAATACTTTCTGAGCACGTTTTCTAGAAATGAAGCAGCAGGTGTGGGTACAGTGAACAGGGGAAGGAGTTTATTCTATTCTGTGACTCATATCAGCCATATTGGTTTTCTCTTCACTGTCAAGAACATAAAAGAGAAATGGCAATTTTTTTTTATCTTAAAACAACAACTTATTATTGCTCATGAGTCTGTGGGCCAGCTGGGTGATTTGGTCCTGGATGGACATCTGCAGTTGACCCTTCACTTTTGTTCATTAAATAAGTTTTTTAAGTGAAAATATAATACACAGAAAAGTGCACATACCATGAGACTGCAGCCTGATAAATTTCCACAAGCTGATCACACCAGTGCAACGAGCACACAGATAAGCTACAGCACCCAAGACTCCCCTAGTGTCTCCTTTCAGGCATTTATCTTCCAAAAATAGCCACTGTGCTCAATCTGTCACCATAGCTTGGTTTGAGAAATGGCAATTTTAAAAAATAAACATGGGAAATATAGATCAATGGAACAGGATAGAAAGCCCAGAGATAAACCCACGCACATATGGTCACCTTATCTTTGATAAAGGAGGCAAGAATATACAGTGGAGAAAAGACAGCCTCTTCAATAAGTGGTGCTGGGAAAACTGGACAGCTACATGTAAAAGTATGAAATTAGAACCCTTCCTAACACCATACACAAAAATAAACTCAAAATGGATTAAAGACCTAAATGTAAGGCCAGACACTATCAAACTCTTAGAGGAAAACATAGGCAGAACACTCTATGACATAAACCACAGCGAGATCCTTTTTGACCCACCTCCTAGAGAAATGGAAATAAAAACAAAAAGAAACAAATGGGACCTAATGAAACTTTAAAGCTTTTGCACAGCAAAGGAAACATAAACAAGACCAAAAGACAACCCTCAGAATGGGAGAAAATATTTGCAAATGAAGCAACTGACAAAGGATTAATCTCCAAAATTTACAAGCAGCTCATGCAGCTCAATAACAAAAAAACAAACAACCCAAGCCAAAAATGGGCAGAAGACCTAAATAGACATTTCTCCAAAGAAGATATACAGACTGCCAACAAACACATGAAAGAATGCTCAACATCATTAATCATTAGAGAACTGCAAATCAAAACTACAATGAGATGTCATCTCACACCAGTCAGAATGGCCATCATCAAAAAATTTACAAACAATAAATGCTGGAGAGGGTGTGGAGAAAAGGGAACCCTCTTGCACTGTTGGTGGGAAGGTAAATTGATACAGCCACTATGGAGAACAGTATGGAGGTTCCTTAAAAAAACTAAAAATAGAACTCCCATACAACCCAGCAATCCCACTACTGGGCATGTACCCTGAGAAAACCATAATTCAAAAAGAGACATGTACCACAATGTTCATAGCAGCCCTATTTACAATAGCCCGGAGATGGAAACAACCTAAGTGTCCATCATCGGATGAATGGATAAAGAAGATGTGGCACATATATACAATGGAATATTACTCAGCCATGAAAAGAAACAAAATTGAGTTATTTGTAGTGAGGTGGATGGACCTAGAGTCTGTCATACAGAGGGAAGTAAGTCAGAAAGAGAAAAACAAATACCGTATGCTAACACATATACATGGAATCTAAGAAAAAAAGTCATGAAGAACCTAGGGGCAAGATGGGAATAAAGACACAGACCTACTAGAGAATGGACTTGAGGATATGGGGAGGGGGAAGGGTAAGCTGTGACAAAGTGACAGAGTGGCATGGACATACATACACTACCAAACGTAAAATAGATAGCTAGTGGGAAGCAGCTGCATAGCACAGGGAGATCAGCTCGGTGTTTTGTGACCACCTAGAGGGGTGAGATAGGGAGGGTGGGAGGGAGGGAGACGCAAGAGGGAAGAGATATGGGAACATATGTATATGTATAACGGATTCATTTTGTTATAAAGCAGAAACACACCACTGTAAAGCAATTATACTCCAATAAAGATGTTAAAAATAAATAAATAAATAAAAACATGGGGATGTATGTATATGTATAGCTGATTCACTTTGTTATAAAGCAGAAACTAACACTCTATTGTAAACCAATTATACCCCAATAAAAATTTTTAAAAATAAAATAAAATAAATAAACATGTTAAAAAGTAGAGCTAGAGAAACAATTCTCCTTTTGCCTTAAAGAAGACTCCTCTTCCTCCACCTCTTCCCACTCCATGGCAGTGTTGATGCAAAGCTCTTCTTCTAGTGACAGCCATCAAGAAGTCGTGAGTATCTGTCATACGTAGAAGAGCTAATGACATGCGGCTTTAGTACATCTCTTTTCAAGACCTGAGTTTAGAGAACTTAAAATAACTTAGCTCCTTTTAACCCAAATTGATTTTCCAACTTCAAGTTAAATTTTAAGGTAATGATGAGCTTTCTTTTGATTTGGGTTTGTTTTCCTTTTGTTTCTTTCCTTTTGTGTGTGTGTGTGTTTATTATTGTTAATGTTACGTTGTGTGTATTTTTGTTTTTTGATATCACAACTGATTTTCTTACTTTTCTATTAAAGACCTTAGAAAATGCCCCAGATTAAATTCCCCAGAAGGAATTTAATTTACATTTTATCTCAATCCAATTACTCCAGGATCTCAAAGGTCACTTGTACTGACTTTGTCTTAAATATATGTTGACCCACGTGAGAACAGTCTCCACACTTGATGTTACAGGACAAATAATATCTTTGGTCATTATTAGTTTCTATGTACCATTTTCTGACTGCAGGCAATATGTACAGGAAAAATAAACAAATATGGTCATTTATGAGCACTGATGATTTTTGAAAGATCGGAATAGATATAGTATTTTCTTTTCTTTTTAACATTTAATACCCCCTTCACCCATTTCTCTCACCCCCACCCACCACCTCTGGCAACCACCAATCTGTTCCTTATATTTATGAGCTTGATGTTTTTTTGGATTCCACATATAAGGGAGATTATATGGCTTTGTCTTTCTCTGACTGATTTGTTCCACTTAGCATAACGCCCCCGAGGTCCATCCATATTGTCACAAATGGCAACACCATTTATTGAAGAGAATCTTTTCCCCAATGTATAACTTTGGCTCCTTTGTCATAAATTAATTGACCATATATGTTAAGGGTTTATTACTAGGTTCTCTATTATGTTCCACTGATCTATTTGTCTGTTTTTATGCCAATACCATACTGTGTAATTACTATAGCTTTGTAAAATAGTTTGAAATCAGCAACTGTGATGCCTCCAGCTTTGTTCTTCTTTCTCAAGGTTGTTTTTGCTATCCAGGATCTTTTGTGGTTTTCAGATTGTTTGTTCTATTTCTGTGAAGGATGTCATTGGAATTTTGATAGGAATTGCATTGAATCTGTAGGATGTTTTAGGTAGTATGTAAATTGTAACACTATTAATTCTTCCAGTTGATGAGCACAGAATATCCTTCCATTTATTTGTCTCCAAATTTTTTTATTAATGTCTTACAATTTTTAGTATACAGATTTTTCACCTCCCTGGTTAAATCTATTGCTCGGCATTTTATTCTTTTTAATGCAACTGTATATGGGATTGTTTTCTTAATTTCTCATTCTCATAGTTTGTTATTAGCGTACAGAATGGCAACAGATCTCCGTGTATTGATTTTTTATCTGGCAACTTTACTGAATTCAATTATTCTAAGAGTTTTCTGATGGAGTCTTTAGGGCTTTCTATATATATCATGCATCAAAATCATATCATTTTAAAGCATCTGGTTCTTTTAGGAAGAAATGGAGACTTTAATGTCTAGAGATACTAATCTGTGAAAGCTGGGATTTGACTGAAGTACATGAAACTGAAGTCTTTAATACATGTTGAAATGAGCACTAGTCTCATTCAGCACCTCGTCAAAAAAACTAGAAGTCCACATTATACATTTTTTTTTTTTTTCGGTATGCGGGCCTCTCACTGTTGTGGCCTCTCCCGTTGCGGAGCACAGGCTCCAGACATGCAGGCTCAGCGGCCATGGCTCACGGGCCCAGCTGCTCCACGGCATGTGGGATCCTCCCAGACCGGGGCACGAACCCGTGTCCCCTGCATCGGCAGGCAGAACCTCAACCACTGCACCACCAGGGAAGCCCCACATTATACATTTTTGAAATCCACTGATATTGTTTTCTACACATAACCTCTTTACTAGGTTTTTTTTCATTTTTTTAAAGCAGTCTACTTAAAAATTATATCTACAGGGAAACTGCATCTTAGCATATGGTTGTTTCAATCTTAAAACGCTCGTGAATGTTTTCAAGAAAATTGCCATCCTGGATAACTCCACTAACCTTCCAACTTTGCAGGAATCCTGAATCCTAAACTAGTAGAATTGGCAATAAAAGAGAAAGAGCTATACTGTAAATCTGCTATTTGTGCTTCAGGGCCCCTAAAATCACACTAACTAACTTTTTTCATCTTTTTTTAAAACTACATATTTAAAACTAGAATCTCAACCTGATTTCTCCAAGACTCATCATTCTTGAACTTAAAACTGGAGCACAGACACAGGAAAGTTATTTAATTCCATCATGATGTATTTAACACCTATATCTTGCAGTATATTGTGGAAATTCAAAGAAAACTAGCAGGAATCTGGCCTCTGAGAGCTTACAGCCTAATAAGAAAATCAGATGTGTAAATAAGAGTAAATTTGCAGTCACACGGAGCACAATGTTATAGTGGAGGTCACTCACAGGAAATGGCAGTAGCAGGAGGACCTGGTCCCTGGAACTCCATTTGGGAGGTTGAGAAAATGATTTCAAAAGCTAAGGTACAGGGACTTCCCTGGTGGCACAGTGGTTGAGAATCTGCCTGCCAATTCAGGGGACACGGGTTTGAGCCCTGGTCAGGGAAGATCCCACATGCCACGGAGCAACTAAACCCGTGCGCCACAACTATTGAGCCTGCGCTCTAGAGCCCACAAGCCACAACTACTGAAGCCCGCGCACCCAGAGCCCAAGCTCTGCAACAAGAGAAGCCACCGCAATTAGAAGCCCGTGCACCGCCCCGCTCACGGCAACTAGAGAAAATCCGTGCACAGCAATGAAGACCCAATGCAGCCAAAAATAAATAAATTTATCAAAAAAAAAAAAAGCTAACGTACAAGTGTAAGTTTTAGAATCACACTTTACAAATTGGCTTATTATTTTAAAATGGCATTCAATAATGATGTTTCTATAAACTGAGAGAACTGATTCAGATTAAAGCAACAAATTTTGTATGGAGCTTCCATTATGAGCAAGATTATGCACTCGATACAAAGGGTTACAAGGTTTGATAAGATGGTTTCTGACCTAGAGGAGTAATAAGTTATTTATACCAATATCTCTATAGTATAAGACATATTTAAAATCCTATAAGAATATGGAAAGCATATGAATAGCCACTAACCCAGCAAGGAATTTCATTATAATTATTATGGTATAATAATTATATGTAATTATATAATACTTACACAATATATAAGTATTATTAGTACAATAATTATCAGATTAGGGCATTTATTAATAACATTATTTTAAGTATTCAGTAGAATTAATGCTCTGAAAGTATTGATATTAGGTTTGTGGAGTTGGGTCTCCATGTTTGCTTGAAGCAAATTCTGCTCATTTAAACCTAAAAGCGTTTTTTGTTCTCACTATCACCTGAGCTACTTCTGCACCAATTACTAACTATTCAAATTCTGGGAACAGTAGATATAGACATTGCTGGAGAACTATGTATATGGTCGACAGAAACAGCCTCATCATATAAGTGTGCTTATAGCTTTTTTTATCCCAGATACTTATTCTAGGTTTAAGATTTCTCTGAGTACCAAAATTTATCAGCCCCCCCTTAAGAGAATATGCCATAGAGAAGATACTCAAAATGAAAATAATTTTTATTAACATTTTTTTGCATTTAAGCCGACCCCAACTTGTGAAATTTAAAACTTACCATATCAGCAGTGCCAATATAAACTTCATAACCCTAAAATTAGTTTCTAAATAGTGCAGAAATGTGTTAATATGCACAGTTTGTGAAATTTGTAAAAGAACAAGTAAACAGAAAATGAATTTCACAATCAGGGTCAATGTGCACGTAGATTAGGCAATGAAACATTCTGGAGCACCATTTTATAACTGTTCCAAATGAGACTTTGGAGACCCATAGCCTATAAAACAACAAAATCCAGGGCCTCCCTGGTGGCGCAGTGGTTGAGAGTCCGCCTGCCGATGCAGGGGATACGGGTTCGTGCCCCGGTCTGGGAGGATCCCATATGCCGCGGAGCGGCTGGGCCCGTGAGCCATGGCCGCTGAGCCTGTGCGTCCGGAGCCTGTGCTCCGCAACGGGAGAGGCCACAACAGTGAGAGGCCCGCGTACAGCAAAAAAAAAAAAAAAACAAAAAAAAAAAACAAAAAAAACAACAAAATCCAAACAAAAAACACCATTAAGATAGCTGTGAATGCCTTTAAATAATAATTTTTTAATTATATAAAAGTATTGAATAAACCCAGTATTTTATTATTACGCACATTGTTAAGATTCTTTAAATTTTTGCAAGCTGATTTTAACTGATCTATCTGCAAAATTTAGCTTAGCTAATCATTTAAATTTCTGTCCAGAAATGCCTATCACTTTCTCCTAATAATAAAAGCAAAAATATGCTAGTTATTCACTGAAACTCCTTTTGGAAACAGATGTGTCAGGTCTTATTCAATAATTGTATAACACATTTCGGCACTTCAAAAAGTAATACCTAGGATTATTATACAGCATGGTGATTTATTCAGTTTGTTCTTTATATGGATTTTTTCTCCCAACTATACCTTCAGTTTATATCCTACTTTTCCGTTATCTCACAGCACAAAGTGCTCCCTAAATGACAGTTGATGAATAAGTTATTAGTATTGTTTTAAAATAAATTTATTTTTCTTTCATTATGGGATGCTCTTCTTCTTTAGAGAGCTACCTTGAGGATTTTTTTTTTCACTTAGCTTTATGAACGTCCTCACATAAGAAAATTAAGCCCTATTGTTTTTATAAATGGTCACCCAGCATCACTTCTGAATTATTTTCTTGTGTATTAAAGAATAGCCCAGATAGCAGTACTAAATGGCATAGTCATGACTTGCCTTGGTATTTTAGAAAATATTGGCCACCAGTGAATACTGTAACTTGGCAGATATCTACCTGCTCATCTCAGACAATAAGTTTGAAATTGCACAAATAACAATACACATCATTACAGCTAATTGGTTCCAAAACATTGAAACTCTCACGATGAATGACATTATATGCTACATTTTTTTTTTAAATTTTTTTTTTGCGGTACACGGGCCTCTCACTGTTGTGGCCTCTCCCGTTGCAGAGCACAGGCTCCAGACGCTCAGGCTCAGCGGCCATGGCTCACGGGCCCAGCCACTCCGCGGCAATGTGGGATCCTCCCAGACCGGGGCACGAACCCGTGTCCCCTGCATCGGCAGGCGGACTCTCAACCACTGCACCACCAGGGAAGCCCCTATATGCTACGTTTTTTTAACCTACATACTACCATAAAAAATTAAGTATGAGAAGTTTTTATAACTAAATCTATCTATACATAGATTTATTTCAATATTAAATATATTTTACATTATCTGAGCTTCTGCTGCAAAGATGCAAGACAGGGCCAAAACTAGGTTGGGACAAGTGAGGCACTTATCTCAGGCTCAAAATTTTAGAAGTATAATAATTCAGTAATTAAAATATTTCATTTTTAACAATATTTTTAAAATAAAAATTAGGACAAAAAATATCAAAAATTGAAATAAAGATTGAAAGAGATCTACATTATCATGTTGGTAGACTATCATCTCTTTGACAAGGTGAAAATAATAAGTAGGGAAGGAGAGAATCTTGCTGTTTTCCTCTTTGATTAAGGAAAAAAAATGGCTCTCAACTTGGTATCTCCAGCTCACAGCATCATTAGATTAGCAATATTTTAGTCAAAATGATAATTTTAGTGGCTAGAAACCATTATTTCCTATCACCTGTACTTACTGTATATGACAAGTGTCATTATCTTAACTATGACTCTGCTTAAAATATTATACCACCTGCAAAGCTGAATGGAAGTTGACAAAGAAATAATCCATAATTTCAATTTGCTATGTTCGTGGCATATTTCCATAATCCAGTCTTAAGTTGCTTGCTTTTCATTCTATTATGTAAACACAGCATGCTCTCAGCCACATAGGAGATTCTCTTTTAGTATTTTAAAATTGGGCGATTTTCATAGACTATAAAGAAAAAGGAATAGATCATTGTATGGATATTTCCTTTTAGGTTTACATAACACAGGAATAATTAATTTCATTTATTTACTGACACACTTGATTTCATTCTATATAGTTCTATATAGAAATATCACCAAGTTTCTTTGCTCCCTTATGTAGCAAAACTCCTTGAGAGCTGAATATACTCCATGTCATTGCCTCAGATTTCTCCCTTCCCATTCCCTCTCTTCTTAGACTCTTTATTACAAAATAACTTCAGATTTATAGAAAATTTGCAAGAACGGAGCAAAGAACATTCATATACCCTTTACCCAGATACACCAATTATTGTATTTTGCCCAATTTGCCTTGCTGCTACTTTCTTCGTAACCACTTGAGAGTTTGTTGTACACATCATGCCCCTTTATCCCTAAATATTTCAGCATGTATTTTCTAAGAACAAGGGATTCTTTCGTGTAACCACAGTTCAGCTATCAAATTCAAGACATTTATAGATAGGATATTATTATCTCACACACAAGTCCATATCCAAATTTTACAAATTGTCCTAATAATGTCATTTATAGACATTTTTTTCTGATCCAGGATCCAGTTTGGAGCTGTGCATTGCATTTAGCGCACTATATCTGGTATCCATTATTATGAAACAATACCTGAGGTTCTCTTTGTCTTTTATGACATTGACTTTTTTTAAGGGTACAGGCCGATTGTTTACTTATAGAGTACGCTTCAGCTTGGGTTTTTCTAATGTTTTCTCTTTGGGGGGATGGGATATGCATTTGGGGCAGGAACACTGAATAGGTGATGTTGTGTCCTCAGTGAATTACATCCGGAAGAGTAAGATGTCGGCTTTTCCTATGACCAGTGATGTTAACTTTGAATAGTTAGTGAAGATGGTGCCCCCTCTACATTTGTCCACTAAAAAGCTATCCATTTTTTCTTTTCCGATTAATAAGTTATCTGTGAAGAGATACTTTGATGCTATGTAATTATCCTGTTGCTTTTTAAGCTTTCACTTAACAATTTTATTGTCCATTAATGATCTTGGCCTGAATCAGTTATTACTATAAAGGTTGCAAAATGGTAACTAACTGTTATTATTTCTTCTACCTTATTGGTCAGCACTCGCTGCAGGGAAGAGCTTTCCCTTCTCCTTATTTATTTACTCGCTTGCTTACTCACTAACAAACAGTATGGACTGCTGGAGTCTTCTTTCAGTCAATGGTTTATAATCCACTCTTCTATTATCCATGTTGAGTTTCAGATTTTCCCATATTTGTTCAGAGGCACCCCCTTCACATTGTCTCCTCTGTCATTTTTCTATGAGCCCATCACTTTTTGAGCTCTCCCTTATTTTCTGGCATTACAAGAAGTTACAGTTCATCTTGATTCTGCCTGCCCCAGTCCTAGACTTGGCCATTTCACCAAGGTTATCCGGTTCATTTTAGTGATAACTTGTATTTAAGTAACAAAATTTGAGTGCTAGATGTGCCTGTAGCTACTGGGTGTTGTTGCTTCTAAACATACAATAAAATGTGCTCTTTTAAGGGCATAGTTCAATGAATTTTGACAGATGTATACACCCATGGTCAATTCTCAGTCTTCATTATACTTGATCTATTAGCAGCATTTGAAACTGAGGATCAAATATTGCCTCCTTGCAATATTGTCTTCACTAGGCCTCCAGGAAATGATACTCTTGGTTTTCGTCCGTCCCCGCAGGATAACTTCTTCTCAATCTCCTTTGGTTCTCTCTACTCTTCTCCACACCCTTTTACACTGAAGTACTCCAGAGCTCAGATTCTGATGCTTTTCTCATCTGTAGTTACACTCACTCACTAAGTTAATCTCATCTGACAACTCCCAAATTTGTATCTCAAACCCAGTCTTCTCCCCCAAGCCCTGGATTTTTATATCCACTTATTTCTACTTGACATCTTCACCTGAATCTCCAATTGACATCCAAATGCAACATGTACAAAACTGAAATCCACCCCACACCTGCTCCACCCGTAGCCTTCCCTATATCAGGTGATGGCAGCTCCATTCCCCCAGTTATTTAGGCCAAAAACTTGAAGGCACTCAAAGTATATTCAGAATTCCTCCACTCCTACTCTCCACTGTTCCGCCCATGATCTAACCAGCTGTCATTTCTCGCCTGGATTATTCCAATAGCTTCATAACAGATCTCACTGCATCAAAGCTTGCTGCTACAATCTCTTCTCAACACAGAAACCACAGTGACCCTTTTTAAATGTTAAGTGTTTCCATATTACTCTTCCTCTCAAAACTTTGTGGTGGTTTCACATTTCACTGACAGTAGAGCCCAAGCCATCACAATAGCTTTCAGGGCATAATTCTCACACACACACCCGCTTTGCTCTATGAACACATCTCTTACTCCTTCCTTTTTGTCTCCTCCCCATCCACACTGAACTGCTGCTCACCCCACATGCCAGCAAACCAAGCACGTTCCCACTCTAGGGTTATTCGAGCTGGTCCCTCTGTAAGGAAGGCATTTCCCCAGATATCTGCTTGGCCAGCTCCTTCATCTCCTTCAATTTTGATCAAATCATAGCCTCTAATGAGGCCAACCCTGACAACCCTAACACAGAACCCTGGATCCCTCATTCCCTGCGTTTTTTCCTTCACCCTTTGCACATACCAGCTTCTAATACATTTTTATACATTACTTCTTTTTTTGTTTATTGTTTATTGTCTATCTTTCTATGTTAGAATGCAAGCTTCTTGAGGACAGGGATCTTTGTTTTGCTCACTGGAGGATCTAGAACTGAGGGATCTCACCAAGCATCTAGAAGAGTGCCTGTTCCTTAGTAGCACTCAAAACTTTTTTTTTTTTTTTTTTTTTTGCCATGCCAAGCGGCTTGCAGGATCTTAGTTCCCCAAGCAGGGTTTGAACCTGGGCCCCAGCAGTGAAAGTGCTGAGTCCTAACCACTGGACCACCAGGGAATTCCCTCAAAACAATTTTTTTGGGGGGGGGGCTGTGTTGGGTCTTCCTTGCTGTGCACGGGCTTTCTCTAGTTGCAGCAAGCGGGGGCTACTCTTCGTTGTCGTGCACAGGCTTCTCATTGTGGTGGCTTCTCTTGTTGCGGAGCACAGGCTCTAGGCACACAGGCTTCAGTAGTTGTGGCTCAGGGGCTCTAAAACACAGGCTCAGTAGTTGTGGCACACGGGCTTAGTTGCTCTGTGGCCTGTGGGATCTTCCTGGACCAGAGATCAAACCCGTGTGCCCTGCATTGGCAGGCAGATTCTTAACCACTGCACCACCAGGGAAGTCCCCCCTCAAAACATTTTTTTAATGAATGAACCACTTTATACTGTACTTTAACTTGATAAACAAATAGAAATGAGTGAGAATCCATCAGTAGAATTGAGTCTATATATGCCATTTTTAATATTGATGTGAGCCTAAGCACCCAACTTCAGTTTACACCTCTTATCTCCTTATGTTTTTGTTTACATCTCCCCACACATGAAATCTAGAACCATTTTAAAATAAAAAGAATTTTAATCAGGTGGCATTTTCAGAAAGTAGTAGGTGTTGTCTGCCCTGAATTAAGTCCTTGCATGCATAATTAATCCAAGTAACAAACTGAGTTTGGTCATTCCCTGCCCTTGGGGAGTGCCACATTGCTAAGGAGACCCTTGCCCATTGATTCCTGGGTTTCTAATATCCACTGTGATTTTGAGTTCTATAAAGGAAAAGGGGACATGGGAAGAGGCATGAGAGAAACCAAAATTTCTCTGTATATGAACTGTACGTTTCCCTACTAGGACTGTTCAGTTGACTCCAGATCTCAAATTGGCAGCAGACGTCACTTATGTGGCTGAGTGATTCATAGAATTTCAGCTGAGATAAGACATACCTTGACAGACACTCAAATAATGTGCTTGGGGTATTTCTGGACAATCAACAGTCAAGTTTTAAAAGGCACATGTGACAGGAGTATTAAAATATCTGTACTGACAGGATCAGATTTTTATGGCCACCAGTAAAAGAGAATATACTCCATTAGGAAATAAACACCCACTCTGCTTCATGTCATGGCAATCTAGGTCACTCGTGCTGAGATTTATAATTCCTTTACCACTGATGTTCCTGGGACATTAGGAAACATCTCCTCATGTCTAAGCTAGTGTATTCTCAACTCTTCTAATTCAGGCGAAGGATTTCATCAGACTAGAGAGAGGAGAGGATCAGAACCTGCTCTAAATTTTGGAACCTCAGCTCCAGTATAGCAGAAAAAAAAGCATAACTGTTCCTTAAATGCATGCAGAAGTATGTGAATTCACTCACTAAGTTTACCAGCATCATTAATAAGAAAATGAAGTTTTTATTTCATGTCTTCCAAAATTAGTCAGAAATATCTCATTTTAATGAATGTAACATATAAGAAATATCATTTTTTCTAGAAAAATTTCAAATGCAGAGTTAAATGGTCTGTATTAAGAAAGCACTGTGAGAGCATCTCTTAGACTTCTCTCCTTTATATAGTACATCGTATTCTTACATAGTGGAGAAAAATGGGGCTTTTTAAATATATAGCTTCTGAATTTGATTACTTTCCACAGATACAACACACTCAGGGGAAATTGGCACCAAGAAAAAGGTGAAAAGACTGTTAAGCTTTCAAAGATACTTCCATGCATCAAGGCTGCTTCGTGGAATTATACCGCAAGCCCCGCTCCACCTGCTGGATGAAGACTACCTTGGACAAGCAAGGGTGAGCTAGTTACCTCTCTGTCGCCTCACACCAGGCCAGTGGCTGAGAGCATGTGCTCCCCCCTACTCCCCATCCCTCCCACCCCCACCCCCCAATAGCACCTGGGTTTGAGTCTTTACTTCTGTCACTGAAGAGCTCCGTGCCTCTGAACAGTTATTCAGCACATCTGGACTTTTTCCTTAAATATGAAGTGAAGTAATAGAAACGCTCACCTCATAGGGGTGGTACAAGGATTAAACAAGGTAAAGCATGTTTGCATGCTTAATATACTCATGACTAGCACATGCTAGCTATTTTCATTTTTATAAATGTGCAAAACACATTTGCACAACACGAAATAAAATGAAGTTTTGGACTGGCCGATTACCAGTGAAGGAATAAATTTTTTGACCCGTTGAATTATCTCACCATAATAGCTACCCTGAAATTAACCCAGTAATTACCAACTCTTAATTCCACTTTAGGCTATCAATACAGTGCACTGGGGCTTCCCTGGTGGCGCAGTGGTTGAGAGTCCGCCTGCCGATGCAGGGGACACGGGTTCGTGCCCCGGTCTGGGAGGATCCCACATGCCGCGGAGCGGCTGGGCCCTTGGGCCATGGCCACTGGGCCTATGCGTCTGGAGCCTGTGCTCCACAACGGGAGAGGCCACAACAGTGAGAGGCCCGCGTACCGCAAAAAAAAAAAAAAAAAATACAGTGCACTGTCTTTTTTATAATTTTTAATTTATTCAAAAAAATTTTACTAATTTGACAACTACTTTTGCAATGCATTGATCCAACAGAGGGTAGAAATCTAATGTGTGACAATCTAAAAAAAGTTCAAAGGTTATCTCTAGCCCAAACTCCCAAAGGAATTTAAATTTCGGGAATAAACCACCTCAGTTTAAACAGAAGTCAAAGGTAATATCTTATAGTTCCTATGATAAGGAATATTATGCTGTCTATATGCAATTAAGAAATATATTCTAATGGTATATACTATTAAGAAATAAGCAGCAAGTAATGTTAGAAGAACTAATTCCCCACATTAGGTCTACAAAAAGAAAGCAAATATCAATCCTAACAGCCCAAGGTCTGAGATTGAGTGAATGGCTGGTTGGTTGTTTCATTTGGTGAGAGGAGGAGAGAGAGCAAGGCTGAGCTCCCAGTGCTGGAGCATCCATGACAGCACTCTCTGTGGGGACCTCTCAAGAAAGACAACAGTGAGATGTAGAAAGAACAACAGACCAGAGGTCAGGATGTCAGAGATCAAGTTTTGGCTCCGCCTTTAGAATTGTGTGACTTTTGGATAAAAACTCACTCAAACTAGACTTCACCAAAAACCTACTATCCCTTCATTTTTCTGATGCTGTTGTGAAGGCCTTTGCGTGCCATGATGACGCTGTTGGATTTTATCAAAAGACACAGGGAGGCCATTCAGGGGCCGGTAGAGGAGAGTGAGCTGGTCCTTACCGTTAGCAGGGCCTGTGAGAGGAGAGGAAGGCAGTCACAGGAGCTACAGTGAGGATAGAATCAGCAACTGCAACTTTGTGTCTGAGAGTTAACACCATCTAATTCCAAGCAGGCGATATTATTAAAAAGAAAGATAGTACAGTAAGTCTGCATTGGACAGTAGGTGTTTAAAGTACCCAGTATTTTCAATTGCCCATGCTTTAGTTTCCTGTCTGTTACAGGGGTTCACATTTCATCCACATTGAGCAGAGTGGTGTGCTCATCAGTCATCTAGGTTTCTTTTTTTAAAAGTTTACTGTAAACCTCCTCCCCTAAGTGCATAGTAGTTTGTGATGTAGAGACTTAACAGAACTACAATTTTAAAAGGTATCTATCGTGTGCTTACTATGTATTCGCACCGCTCTAAGCACTTCTACATGTTTTACCTTATTTATTGTTTGTTTGTTTTTTGGGGTTTTTTTGCGGTACACGGGCCTCTCACTGTTGTGGCCTCTCCCGTTGCGGAAGACAGGCTCCAGACACGCAGGCTCAGCGGCCATGGCTCACAGGCCCAGCCGCTCTGCGGCATGTGGGGTCTTCCCGGACCGGGGCACGAACCCGTGTCCCCTGCATCGGCAGGCGGACTCTCAACCACTGCACCACCAGGGAAGCCTGTTACCTTATTTAGTCTTCACAACAACCCTCTGAAGCAATAGTATTATCAGCTACATTTTTCAAATTAGGAAACTGAGGTACAGAGAGTTAAGGAACTTGCCCAAGGTATCACAGCCAGTAAGCGATGCAGCCAACATAGGATGTGGCAGTCTGATTCCGGAGCCTGTCCCTTTAACACTGTTGTTATTAGGCTGCAGAGTAAGATTTGTTTTACTACAAACCAGTTGTACATAGATAGTCGTATGCTATTTTCAACTGTTTAATTGTTTAATTCACGATGTCTCAAAGTAAATATTTGAGTCTCCGATATGATTCATGTGAGTGCTGGCTTTTGTTTGTCTTTTCAGCATATGCTCTCCAAAGTGGGAATGTGGGATTTTGACATTTTCTTGTTTGATCGCTTGACAAATGGTAAGTCACCCAAAAGAATTCTCACTAAAATACACACCATTAAAGTGGGATTAATTTCGTGAAAAACAAAATACATTTTTAAACACTGTTATTCTTTTTTCTCTCTTTTCCCACATTCATAAATCTACAGCCACTCAAGAAGGACCGAGGCAAGGGAAAATTAGTTCAAACGAAGAAGAAGGGTTGAATCTGGACTTCAGATCTTAAGACAGCTTCCTTCTGGTCTTGCTGTTCCCAAAGCAATTTAGAAACCACAGATTAGATTCCTTCCTTGCAGAATACTTTGGCCACATGCGAAAGGAAGGAGTTTGTTGTTAGTCAATGAAAACTAGAAACATAAAAACATATCTGATCAGTCCTGACTCTTACTGGGCCAATGGTTTTACACTTTTATTAAGTGAGCGAGTCTGCCCCATTGCAGGTATTGTTCAGATGTTTGGCATCATGAGGAGAAAACAACTCCTGAGCATAGAGTGTAAACACTTAGGCTGCAGCTGAAGGGAAAAGTAGACATTCTTGTTGTTTCCACTTTAAAAATTTTTGTGCCTATAGAGTCTTCCCTTAAGAAAACAACAAAATCCTATAATATTTTCATCTGCCCATTAAACGAATGCTGATAACAGGGAGCCAATGAAAGACGTCACATTTAATGCTGACCGTCACATGTCCTACCATATACAGGTTTGTGTTTTAAGTCATTACAGATGGTTTTCTCACCATTCTGTTTCTTGACAAACAACACACAGTGGAGAGAGATACGGCCTAAGACCATGAAACTGAGCTTTACACTGTGGAAAGCTAACTAGACCATATAGGGCTGTATCTCATAATCTTGCATTTCACTTTGCTCAAATGAATTGAGAGATGGGGACCAGTATATGAAATTAACCATGAACAAAAGTATTTGTTAAAAAGAGAGTATAATCACGACTCTCATAAAGATATGAAGTGATCACATCAATGATTTTATTAAACTCAATTAATTAGAGATCCAGTAAGATGTTACAGCTAGTTCAAAGGAATATTCAAAGAGCCATACATATAAAAGCAGTAAGAAATGCCAAAATGAATTTGTAAATAGGTGAGAAACTGGGAGGGGGAAATCAATTGTATTTCCACCTCACTAATTTCATTTGCATGTATACAGCCAAGAATCATCTGCAATAATATCAGTTATCTACAACTTTGATTGTTGTGAAACAGCTCGAAGATGATGAAAGCTACAGAAACACATAGAATCAGGTACCCTGGAAGTGTGTGCTTGGGCAACACCTAGTTTTCCAATTAAGGCAGCCAGTCATCTTCTTGGTACATTTCAAAGTCTTTCATAAACTTTATAATGCTTTTAATATTTAAAATCCTTATTCTCTAATGAACAGTATTTCTTGAATGCTTACAAGTTATTGTAGCTTCAATTTTGCACCTCTGCTGGCTTGAGTTATAAAATATCTCACAGTCAAATTTCATCTTGGGTGATTTTCCAAAAGAAGAATAGGCACTGTGGTGGCTTAGATACCCCTGTAAAGGTAAAAGTCAATTGGAAGCAACTTAAGACACATTTCAAGTGACCATTAAACTATGTCTTTAAAAAAAATAACCATACAAACACACACACACACACACACACACACACACACACACGTACACGTGTATGTGTCCCTGATACTGCAGTAGGCAGACTCCTTTTAACTCTTAATGTTTTCATTGCCTTTGGTATAGGGAGAAGGTCTGAGTTAATTTTACTTGTACAATAAGAGAAAATATGGGACCAGATCATAGTAATAATATCTTTATACTTGAATAATTTTAAATCTAAAGGGGAAAAGAAATGATCCTATCAGAGAACTTTCATTACAGAAACTTTGGATGCTATTGCTAGTCTTGATATTTTAATGGTGATGAAAATGGATTAAAACAGGTGGCTGTTCCCCTATAGGAAACAGCCTGGTAACACTGCTGTGCCACCTCTTCAACGCCCATGGGCTCATTCACCACTTCAAGTTAGATATGGTGACCTTACACAGGTTTTTAGGTAAGTCCTTTTTTCCTTATTTCTACCCCCTTGCCCCTGAAAAATGGCAATCTACAATATTCTTTAACATAAAGTGGCAAGAGCCATAGCCTGGTAGATGAAGACCTCATATTAGTCTTAAATTATCTCATCTTAATTTTAAAATAAGTTTACTTATTTAAATCACTGGAAAAAATGCTTACCTGATTAGTTATGTTTAAGAGATAAAGGCTATGTAAAGACAACCATTAAGAGCAAATAACTGTCCAGAAGTTACTGATCTGCTCACATATTAACAAAATCCCAGAAAATATTCCTCAAATAATGCCACTCTGGATATGAGTTGTTGAAATATTCAACAGGCTTTTTTTTAATGATAAGAACTACCATGTATGTAGCACCCACTGTAGGCAAGGGGCTTTTGGTACGTTATTTCTAACAGCTTCAGCAACCCTGCAAGTTGGCCATTATCACCATTTGGCCCATAAGTAAGGAGAAGTACAAAAAGGTTTTGTAACTTGCTCAAGGTCAACAACATATAATTGGCAGAGCTGCAGTCCAAGCCCAGGTCTGTCTGATTTGAAAGCCTACCATCTTTCCACTCAACTCCACCATCTCTCCTCATCAAAAAGCAGCCCCAGATCTCATTTGACTTCATGCATATTCTTATTTATCTTCCAGTGAATTATCCAGGGCACGTTTTTTTTTTCCTTTGCGGTATGCGGGCCTCTCACTGTTGTGGCCTCTCCCGTTGCGGAGCACAGGCTCCGGACGCGCAGGCTCAGCGGCCATGGCTCACGGGCCCAGCCGCTCCGCGGCATGTGGGATCTTCCCGGACCGGGGCATGAACCCGTGTCCCCTGCATTGGCAGGCGGACTCTCAACCACTGCGCCACCAGGGAAGCCCCAGGGCACATTTTTAGTCACCAAATGACTTTCCTCTGCCTCTTAATGTGTTCCTGGCTTCTTTGACATGGCACATGGCAGTGCTTTGAATTTGGAAGCTGACTTGATGCATCAAGGGTGAAATAATGGTGATGGTGATAACAGTAGCAGCAACCACCAGGCTTATATGGTGTTTACATATGCTGGGAAGTCTTCTAAGGACTTGCACACATTACCACATTTAATCCTCACGGCACCTCTTTGAGATCAGAGCTGCTGTTATCCCTATTTTATAGAGAAAGAAATGGAGGAAACTTTCGGTTAAGTAACTTGCCCAATACAGATAAGTAATAGAGCCAGGGTTCATATAATAGTCAAATAAACCTGCTGATTAAAAGGTACATGTGGCACAACAGAAATACTGGAAACAAGCCAGAGCATGGCGCATTCCAGAAACACAAATAACCTCAAGCTAATTGTGTTCAGATTGATTGAGCAAAGTAATGGCCATGAATAGAGCCAAATAATTTTGATTTGTCTAAAGAGGGAGAGCACAGATACTTTGGACATGTGTATGCACCCAGAGTACATGTGAAAAAGGCAAAGATTCAATGAAAGAAATAACACTGGAATCCAGAGCCAAAGTCATAGCTGGGCTGAGAGAACATGGCCAGGAAAATTGAAAGCCAGGACATTCTATACACACTGAATATATTGCATCCTAGACATTGCCTTAGTTATTAGCTGAAGCAGGCAAGTAGCTTCTGTAAATAGCAAACTCAAATTGCCTTCCTTGTGTCTCTATTTGGTTCCAAG
Source organism: Mesoplodon mirus (assembly GCF_964341445.2). NCBI lineage: Eukaryota > Metazoa > Chordata > Mammalia > Artiodactyla > Ziphiidae > Mesoplodon > Mesoplodon mirus. Next base: position 27,452,845 of record NC_138986.1, on the reverse strand, counting down.
ATCACTCCGGTCCCTAGATTGGAAGGGCAAGAAAGATGATCATTTAATCTGAATAAGATAGAAATAAATCCAAGGATTCCTCAGTTGGATCTATGAATTTCTGCCTGAAGAATCCCCAGATTTGCTTTGGTCAGTATTTGTTATTTAAGTGATAAAGCAATCTTTGGATGAGAGTAGGTCTCTTTAAAAGGAAGCCTCTTTTATGGCACATTATTCTTAAATGGCAGCAAACTTAAATACTTAAACTATAGTGTGAAATAAAGTTGCCCTTTTCCTACATATTTATTTTTCCAATGAATGAGAGCCTTCATGAATGCCAGAAAGGGGTGATTTATGAAGGTGGTGAGGAATCCCAAGGGCCTCACAAATCCTTTTAGCCTTTCTTCCCTCTTCCCTCCCCCTCCTCTCCACTGAAATCAACCCAGTAGAACTGCCAAGCTGGCAAATCGTGTTCATTTCTAAAGCATTCCCAGGCTGCACATTTTGGAGACACTGTTATTTTTAAGCAAAAAGGACCCTCAATAAGTCTGAGCTAGTATGTCCTTTGTGTTTTGTTTTTAGCTGATTGAGTTATCTGCTTACCTCCTAGTCATGGTTCAAGAAGATTACCACAGCCAAAACCCATATCACAATGCTGTTCATGCGGCCGATGTCACCCAGGCCATGCACTGCTACCTAAAGGAGCCAAAGGTAAGGCAAGACCCGCTGCCTCCTCGGCCATCTGGAAATGCCATGTAAACTACCTGCCGGGTCCCAAATCACCTGACATATCAGAGCAACTGGGTTATGGGCCAATTTATAGCATGAATACAAACTGCTTATATTAAGGTTTCAGTATCAGCTCTGAAAACTGTATAATAGTCATGAAAGAGGATGTAAATTTTCAGAGGCTCTGTTTCATAATTTATATATTTTCAAGGCTGCATTAGGACGAAAACAACCCTCTCTATGACAATCTGCATCCTAGATATCTTCAACCGTCACAGAAGTTAGCTGCTTTTGCCTTGAACCTTTGCCACAAACAGTACCAGAACTGAACTTTTCTAGGAAGTCTCCCACCTCATGGTTTTTGATCAACAAATAAAATTAAAACTCCTCAAGACTCAGCTGCATTTCCTACTGAGGCAACTAGGCATCCTGATTCAGGCCCAAGAGAAATTGTGAACATCAAAAACCTCTTTAAAAATATGCCCAGATGCAATATATTAATCCAAAATTTAAAACATGATAATAATGCTTGTTACTCAAAACCTAGGCATTTCTTAGCCATATAAAACCTAGCTGTTAAAACATACAGGATGAGTTTTTTTAGGGTTTTTGGAAAATGATATCTCAGTCCAAGACTGTTTAGTTCAATCAGTTTTAACATCAACCACTAAATATACAGATGCCAGATAGGCATTCCCAAGACAAAACTGGGTATGCCTCATCCTTATAAAATATCCCAAAGACATTAAAGGTTTTGTTATTTAATCCCTAAGTAATTTGAAAATTGTATAGATTGCACAGTTGAGTATTTAAAGCTAACACTAGATTCCCATTTTCCTGCTTGTTTTCCTAGCTAACCAAAAAAAAATGACAGATTCTCACACATTCCCCCACTTTATTTATTACACATTGAAGAAATATGCAAATTTTGCAATTCAGCCCACTGTGGATTGCATATTCGAAGAAGTGGCAGTGATATATTGGATGGTTGAAATACACAAGTGATTTTTTCCATCGCTTTGGCTTCAGCTTTTTCCTTCACTTACAGCTTTCCTAGGAGCAAGGCTGATTTTAGACTCTGCCTTCTTCTCCCCGCCCACTATAGAGCAGTGTTGCCAACAGGTAATACTACTACAACAACAAAACAAGACAGGAGCAGCAGGAAGAGGAGGCCACCTGGATGAGCTACACAATTTGAGTTGCTTAATTACTTTCCTCACAGCCCTTTCTTTATTCCTGCGATTTCCATGGTTCTGTTACCTTATTGACAGCTTCAGAAGGTTACGGTCTGGATGAAAGGCCTGAACGATACTATGATGATTCATTCAGCGTGATTTAGCCAAAACAAATGCTAACCTATTTTTGGAAACACACCAGTCAATCTCCCCATTCAATCCTTTAACAGCTCGCCAGCTCCCTCACACCTCTGGACATCATGCTTGGACTGCTGGCTGCCGCAGCCCACGATGTTGACCATCCAGGGGTAAACCAGCCATTTTTGATCAAAACAAACCACCACCTTGCCAACCTATATCAGGTAAGGGAGCCAACATTATACAATATGTTTAACTGCTTTAGGCCCAGTGCTGTAGCCTGAATCTCACCCTTGGAGATAGCCTTCATTCAGGGTCAGCCTCAATGATGACCACAGCCAAAGAGCATGGGTTTGAAATAGGTTCAGAGTGTCCCCCAGGGAAGATTAAATTGGTTTACAAGGATATCCAAGGAATTCAATTTGCTCTGAAGCAGGTTTGAAATTGTCCAAAGTCAAACAGGATTCCTGAGTCTACCGTCTCATGGTCTGAGACTATCTGTCTCCATAGGAACCATCTAATATATAATGGCCAGTTGAAGCCAGTCCTTGTAGAACTTCTATAAATGATACTCCTAGGTGCAATCCTAATTCAGATTTACGTCTCTAGGGCCATTTCTTTTTTTAATCATGTTTTTATTCTTTTATTGAAGTATAGTTGACTTATAATATTACACTAGTTTCAGGTATACAATATAGTGATTCAAAGATTTTACAGATTATACTTCATTTATAGTTATTATAAAATATTGGCTATATTCTCCAGGGCCATTTCTGAACTTTTTTGGCTTCTGAGTCACAGGTATGTTATCGAAGACAATAGGCGTGCTTTGTTGTTATAAAATTGTTCAACAGCACAAGTAGATTGGCCCAAAGAACTCTTATCTATGATATTACTTCAGATATTATAACCCTATATCATAAATGAATTATTCCCAGAGTTTTCAACATGGTTTGGGGGAGACCTTTGGTTGTCATTAACAAAATCATTGCATTCAAGGGAGTCATTGATCTCAATTTTAGTAGATCTTTTGAAAAAATTCAGTACGGGAATAATGTCTAAAGGATTCCCATAAAAAAATTGCGTTATACAAAACAGTGCAGCTTGAGGATAAAGTACAACTGAAACATGAAACAGAGCTTTTTTCCATCTAGTTGATTAGCTTTGGGTCCCGGTAGGAATTGGCATTCCAAGGTTTATGGATCCCCTGGTACATAATTCAGCACTCGGCTCTCTTGGTCTGTCAGCCAGCACCTGGAGCTGGGATAGAAATGACCGTAAAGAGGGGACAGGGTGACATAATTTAGAAAAACTTTAGGTGATGAGCTGAAAACTAAACAAAGAAAATGAAAACTAAAACTAAACTTTCTAAACAGTCTCAGAAGCTATATTTATTGCTTGGGGAAAACATTAAAAATTTGACCAGGGGAGGGCTTCCCTGGTGGCGCAGTGGTTGGGAGTCTGCCTGCCAATGCAGGGGACACAGGTTCGTGCCCCGGTCCAGGAAGATCCCGTGAGTAACATTTTGAGTAGCAGGGCAGAGAGTGTGACACCAAAGGCAGCATAAACTGGTGTACTTCGGGGATGAAAACCCACAACTCCAGAGTAACTGCAAATGGACTGTTTCTGTGGCCTTGAGCTGAGTATAGTCCTGTCATGAATGGCCCCTGCTCTCTGTTCAATGACTTGGGCGTGTTATGATGAAGTGTATATTCTCCCTTTTGTAGACACTGTAGATTAGCTGTACAGAATGTGATCTGGGTCAGAAAATCTTCATTTCGCATTGTCAGTGAAGAACTGGCATAACTCTTTAGGTTTTCAATTTCGAGAAAAAAAAATCGTGTTACATAAAATATCAACTCAGCAAGATCATTAACAACACATGATACCTTAAAATCTTTGGAAATACAGCCTTTTAGCCTACCAAGGGCCTGTTGGTTGAGACATAAATAAGCTTTCAGGAAACTATATGCAGATTTTCAGACGACGTACCTACACACATTTTTCTAGGGAGAGGATCCATGACTTATATTTTAAAATGAGTTATATATCCAGAAAATATTAAGAACTGTGATAATGAGTGAAAAAATATATATACACATCATATATATACATATATATTACACAATACGTATGCTGTGTAATATATGTGTGTATATATATATACATATATATATATACATATATATATATATATATATACACACACACACACACACAAACTGTACATGCACATGCACACACATTTGGTCAACGAGAATAGCCAAGAAGATGTGCCAGGAATTATGGGGCTTTGAGAACACCCTGTGCGTGACTTTGTACAATCCAGACTTACTAGAAATGAGATAAAATGGAAGAGGGTTTCCTCTCCCTCCTTTTGTTGGCTGTGCTCTTTTAGTTCTAATAAATAAGAAGATCATTGCATAAGACCCAGCCTGTGCTTCTGCCCTGAGATAAAGCGAGAGCCAGGGCAGCTGGAGTGAAGGCCAAGTTAAAGGGCTCTCTCCCATTGTCCTCTGTCTGGGCCAGACTTGCTAGCTGAACTGCCAACCCAAGTTCAACATGAAGACCATAAAGGCATTTCCACCTGGCACCAGTCTCATCAGACTGGAAGCAGTCCAGGTGTCCGTGGTGGACTAAGAGTGTACCTAACAGGATGTGAGAGATACAGCTGAGAATTTATTTTCTGTCCCTCCACCCTCCAATCCTCCAACATGTGGGTTCAGCAGTTTTGCAAAGTAACTGTTAAATCAGACATGATATTGCTTATTACAATTGCAAGAGGAATTGCTTTCAGTTCAATTTAAAATCTAGAATATGATACAAATGAACTTATTTACAAAACAGAAACAGACTCACAGACATAGAAAACAAACTTATGGTTACCAAAGAGGAACCGGGAGAAACGGATAAATTAGGAGTTTGGGATTAGCAGATACAAACTATTATGTATAAAACAGATAAACAACAAGGACCTACTGTATAGCACAGGGAACTATATTCAATATCTTGTAATAAACCATATAAAAAAGTTAACTCCTTTTGATAGAGTCCAACTACATATTAACTAGTGACAGAACAACCTAATGAATAAAATAATTAATAATTAGTTGTTCCATGAAACATTGTATTTATTACATTCTCTATTTGTCTTGCAGAAGTTTATAATCATTTTTCTTGGTCACTTATCACAAGCACTTAGAAGAGGCCAGCATTTTTAACCACTTTTTATTCTTTTTTTTTTTTTTTTTTTTTTGCGGTACATGGGCCTCTCACTGTTGTGGCCTCTCCCGTTGTGGAGCACAGGCTCCGGACGCGCAGGCTCAGCGGCCATGGCTCACGGGCCCAGCCGCTCCACAGCATGTGGGATCCTCCCGGACCGGGGCACGAACCCATGTCCTCTGCATCGGCAGGCGGACTCTCAACCACTGCGCCACCAGGGAAGCCCCCACTTTTTATTCTTAATGACTCTGCACCATAAATATGAAGTTAGAGCCAGGAGACATGTTCCTTCCATATGGTCCTATGACCTCTACTCAAACAAGCAGTTGCACAGATTATATGTAACCTCATGATTTCTGCCTCATGAAAGGTGTTTTTGGCAAGTGGAGTGAAAATTGTAAAAAGGAGGTTCAAATTTGATTTTCTGTTTCATAAAGTTTCCACTGTTCATAGTGAGGTAGCTGGCATGTGGCACATCCATGGCCCTGATCTGAACACAGGCCTGCCCCGTGGACGGCAATCAATGTTCGGGCTCCTTGTGAGAGCAGTGTCTTCGGCAGATGCAGATCAAACAAGAGAAAGACATCTTCCAACAGGCAGTAAACGTGGCAGTGGTATAGTTTCTTCAAGGGCCAAGGTCTTGTTTAGGACTCAGGGAGCTTCTGTTCCTCTGAGACCTCCTGGGCTGGGGCCCTTGCAGCGTTACCAAGGAGACCACTGGGCTTGTTAGGGAAGAACTCAGTGACTTCATTATCTTCTGGAGTCTTGCTTCCCGGTTTCGTGAGTAATTAAAAATGAAAACACAGACTATGTTCCTGTTGTTGTTTTTCTTCCTGCCTCCGCTGGTTTAAAAGGTATAATTAACTCTGAGTCTTGTTGTACACCAGACTCAGTTTATCAACATCATTCTAAGTATTTTAATCAAAGAAAGTGTCCAATAAATAGGAGAAAAAAACAACAGTTTAAAGCTGCTTTGTGTGATAGTAAATCTGCTCTGCCAGATTCTCTTTGACAAAGAGACTCTCGGTTTAATTTGAAAACCTGTGTTGGTGGTTTATTAAATGCCAGATGTGTTGTTATTCTAGAACAAATAGATTGTTTTGTTCTTAGGGTGGATAATACTTGATTATTCAGATAAAAGGGGAAATAACGGTTTTGCAGTAGCGGTTTGAAGAGTTTTATTTTGTTCAAAATAAATTCTGGTAGGTTTTGTTGCCACAAAGGTGGATGCTTACTCTCTCAACTTTACAGTGAAGATTATTCTTATTAATAAAACTACAGGTATGAAGAGTTTGTGACACTAGAACACATTCTCATTGGAATGATGTGAGATTGCTGAGCTGCTGCTTCTGAAAGTAGAGGGATGTTGTACCTACTGTGGGATTACAAAACAGTGCTGGGGTTTAAATGGATATTAAAGCAATATCATCTCATCCTATGTTCAGACCTCCATGAGCATTTCTGATGAGCATCTTCTTTTTTTCAATCTGCCTTTTGCTGATATTGGTCTTTGAGCTGCTGTGAAAGCCAGTGAGTCTGTAGGAGCAGAACCACCTCCCTCTTCAGAAAGACAAAGATAATTTGGCCATTGCCTATGAAATACCAGTACCTCCCAGCCTGCTCGTGCCAGATCCTCCCCTAGAGCAGGGCACCAACGTCTTTCATCCTGTCATCTACACTCAGCCTTGCCTGTCTCCAACCCCTCCGCCACTGTGCAGCCAGAATGAGTTTCCTGAAGCTCAACTGTGACACTTAGATGCCTGCTTAAAATCCCATTGCCCTCAGGGTTAAGTCCAAATGTCTTAACCCAGTTTACAAGCCTCATTATGATCTGACCCTCACTACACTTTCCAGTTCCACTTCCCACCATTACTCTCCCAGGCTCTATGCATCATCCAGTCTGAACCACTTTCAGAATCCCAGAGCCGACATATGTGCCAAGTGCTGGCAGTACACAAGATAAACAAAACAAATAGAAATCCCTGCTTTCTACTAGGGGAATCAGAAAATAAGTAAAATACATAGTATGTTTGGAAGTGATCATTTCTAATGATTAAAAAATAAATAAAACAGGGAGGGAAGATATAAAGTGTCCCTCTTGCTCCAGGTCTTCACACACATGCTCTGCTTCCTTCTGCCTGTTTTAATGAAATGTAAACATGGCAGTGCTATAGTTTCTGTATTGCCTGCATTCTCAGACTCCTCTCTAACTTACTCATCCTTTTGATCCCAACTTGGACAGATCTTCCTCCTGAAAGCCTTCTTTTTCTTTAAAAATCTATCTTCCAGGGCTTCCCTGGTGGCGCAGTGGTTGAGAGTCCACCTGCCGATGCAGGGGACACGGGTTCGTGCCCCGGTCCGGGAAGATCCCACATGCCGCGGAGCGGCTGGGCCCGTGAGCCATGGCCGCTGAGCCTGGGCGTCTGGAGCCTGTGCTCCGCAACACGAGAGGCCACAACAGTGAGAGGCCTGCATACTGCAAAAAAAAAAAAAAAAAAAATCCATCTTCCATGCCCCTGCTGTATGATTTCACAGCCTTCTCTTACTTCCCCTATCACGGTGTTTATCTCTCTAAACTGCCATTTCATGATTAGACGTCCATATCCCCCATAGCCTGCAAGCTTCTAGGCACCTACCTCGTCCGCTGCTGTATCCTCAGCATCTGGCACAGTCCTCACGTTTAGTGAATATTCATTGGGTGGTGGGACGTTTGCTGGATGAGTAAGTGGATGGATAGATGGATGGAGAGACGGATGGATGCACAGGTTGGACCCATGCAGCAAGAAAGACAGAACCTGAGTAACACTGAAAAATGAGAAATATTGGCCACAGTGAGCACACACAGGGACCCAGAGGGGAAATCTGAGAGATAGCAGCACACAAACAAGAAAGCATATCCCCGTCCTGTCCACTTAGTAGGTACCTGTGCTGATCACTGCATTGTTACTTCCCTGCATCAAGAGTACACCATGAAGACTGAGAAGCATCACGGAAAATTCTTTATAATAGTCTTCTGATTTGTTTATCTTGCAATTGACAAATGCTATCTGATATATGTTATTTCTGGAGTCGTTTACCTAATCCTGGTCATCTGTGAGCGAATAGTGAGAGAGCCCATTGCTGTAAGAATTTTAAAATCTCTTTGACTTTTACCTGAGTCTAAGGATTTCACAGCAGAAGATTCCAAGTCTGGCTTTTATCAGCTATTGACCAAAAAATTAACAGGACTCTGTGACTTATACAGTTACTTAAACTTTTGCAGTTACGGCACTTTGGGGTTTTGGAGGTTAATGACTTAGTATCCATTCAACAAATATTTAGTTATTTAAATGGCACTGTGCCACATACTGGTGCACAAAGATGAATAAGATATGCTCCTTGTTCTCAATGGCAATCACGTATGGCAGCAGCTTCAAACCAGGCATTTGTGCCCATGGGGATACGCGAAGACTTTCCCAGGAGTACACAGGCATGAATAGCACTAACAGAATTCATTTTCAGCTCTTTAAACTGACCTACCTGGAATGTGCTTTCAGGACAGTCAAGCCAGTTCTACTTCCTACTCCTCTTTCACAGTTACCCTGTTCCCACCGTACAAAAGAAAGACATATCTCTTATCCATTCTGCATATTGCATCTTGCTCCAATTGCACTAATATTGTATATTGCCGCAGTGTGAAAAAATACCAAAGGAACAACTAAAAATATTCAAGAAAATCTCCTATAACTGAGGTACTATAATGCTCCCAGCCATCTCATGAATAAATGCATTGTCAAAACATTTTTATTCTTTTTGGGCTTCCCTGGTGGCGCAGTGGTTGAGAGTCCGCCTGCCGATGCAGGGGACACGGGTTCGTGCCCCGGTCCGGGAAGATCCCACATGCCGTGGAGCGGCTGGGCCCGTGAGCCATAGCCGCTGAGCCTGCGCATCCGGAGCCTGTGCTCTGCAACGGGAGAGGCCACAACAGTGAGAGGTCTGCGTACCACAAAAAAAAAAAAAAAATTATTCTTTTTATTTATTTATTTATTTCTGGCTACTGTTCGTTGCGGTGTGCATTACGGTGGCTTCTCTTGTTGTGGAGCACGGGTTCTAGGCACGCGGGCTTCAGTAGTTGTGGCGTGCGGGCTCTAGAGCTCAGGCTCAGTAGTTGTGGCGCACGGGCTTAGTTGCTCTGTGGCATGTGGGATCTTCCCAGACCAGGGCTTGAACCCGTGTCTTCTGCATTGGCAGGCAGATTCTTAACCACTGCGCCGCCAGGGAAGTCCCAAAACATTTTTATTCTTAAGCATAATGTTTTCCAAATTTGCAGTATACGTGTATTTTCATCAATTAGTTACCAACCAATAGCAATTGCATTGTAAACCCAAGCTGGAAAAATATTTACTACTTAGAGCCTGATGTTAAGTAAATTTGTTAAATTAAAGATTCAATTTATATATCAATACTTATTTTTGTTTCAGAGAGATATGATAGGGTGATGATGAAAGAATTTCACACATCAAAATATATTACATTAAAATAAAATTCTATCGGGAAATAGAATGGAAATGTAAGTTCTAGAGGGAAAAAAATCAATTTAAAATTTTTGACTTAAAAGATAAATTATTCATGTGTTTTCTTAAACATGTGATTAATAGGTATTAAATGCCATTGGTATTTTGACTCCCTTAGATACATTTAATGCATAAAAGAGTTATATAATGATTTTATATTAAAACACCAATATTCACAAAAATGCAAGACATTATTACATCTTTTGTTACCATAGACATTTGTGATTTTAGATATCAATTTTTAAAAGTATAGGGAGACCATAATTTTTCAAGACTATTTTAAGAGTAAATGAACAAAAACATGTGAAAATTACTTATATGTAGGAGCAAGGCCAGTGAACAAAGTTGTTATAAGGTGTTTTGGACAGTAGGATAGAAGCTTGGGTTGGGAATGGGGAGCTAGAAGAGGGAGCTGTCAGTTCTGTTTGGAGAACCAGGAAAGTCTTTCCTAGCAGATGGCAATGTTTGATCCCAGAAATAAGAAGTGTGTGTTTGTGTGTGCATGCCCTCGCGCAGATGTGCGTGAGCCCACACGTGCATTTCAGACTTTACTAAGGTGATTTCACCTCACTCTTTTTTAGAGTTATAAAATTCTTTATTAAGATTCTTATGCCAAAACCAAGCATTATTCTAGATTAAGACATTGAAAAGGTCTTTTTATCAACTCTTTTGGGAGGATATGGAAGATAATAAAGCAACTTTAAATAATGTGGTGTGTTAGTGACTTAAGCAAGGGTAGAAGTTTGTTTCTATCCTTTATAAAAGAAGTTTGGATATTGGCAGTCCAGGGCAGGCGTGGTGGCTTCACAAAGTTAAGAATGAGTGACCCAAGATCCTTTCAGTTCTTCAATCTGCTATCACTGGGGTATGACACTTGTCCTCATTGCCCAGCTAGCTGCTGGAGCTCTAGCCATTCCTGCTGCATTCCAGACAGTGAGAAGGAAGGAAGGGATAAAGCAAAAGAAGCCTCTCCCAGATGAAACGGTTCCCTTTAAACAACTTTCCTTAAAATCCCACACAACATTTCTGCTTACATTTAATAGGTCAGAATTTAGCCTGATGATTCCGCTTAGCTGTAAAGGAGACTGGGAAATGTTATCTTTATTCTGGACAACGATGAGACTCCTCCAAACACTGAGCCATCCTAGCAGATCCAGAAATCTACCATCTCACCACCTCCACTTTCCTCGTCCAAGCCTTTATCAGCTTTGGCCTGGATAACTGCACTCTCCCCCCACCTCCTACACCTATTTCTACCCTTATCCCCTACCAAAGTCTATTTTCAACATAGCAACCAAAGCGATCTTATTTACGGTTAAGTCATATAATTTCATTCCTCCCAGACTTCTGCAGTGGGTCCTTACTTCTCTCAGAGTAAATATCAGAATCCTTACAATGGCCGGAAGACCACACATGAGCTGGTATCGAATTACCTCTCTAACTCCTTGTACGGATACTTCTCTTCCCTCGCTACACATGGACCTCACAGCTGTTTGCTCCCCCTTGGGGGCCTTTACTTCAGCTGTTTTCTCTGGAACAGTCTTCCCTCATCAGCATGGTGAGCTCCCTCCTACCTTCAAGCCTTCGCTCTAATCTCACCTCTTACCCTGACTACTTTACCTTCCCCGTCCCACGCCTCCAGACTCTCAAATTCCCATTATTCTGCTCTGCTTTTCCTTCTTTCCATGCATTTGCTATCTTCTGGATGCTATACTTTTTTTTCCCGAAGTATTTCTTGTGCTTATTGTTTATTATCTCTCTCTCTCTCTCTATCCCTGCTACCTCTAGTTCTCTGTCTCTTTTGTTCAGATATATTCCAAGCACATACTACAGTGCCTGGAACATAGTAAGTGTTCAGTATGTTTGCCGAATGAAATCAAGTAATTTGTTCAGTTATATACTTAGCAAATTAATAGAAAGCACTTTCTCTGTGCAAGGCACACAGTTGAGTGGCTACAAAAGGAACGAGGCAGGGTTCCTGCTCACATACAGTTTATAATCTAGTAAGAACAGGAAGTACATACACAACTGTCACATACATCAACGGAACCGAGACCAGCTGGGCTCAGGACTTGAGGAATGCCGAGAAAAAGAGCTATAGGACTCAGAGGAGGGCAAGTTCACCTCTAACTGGACTCATTCCAGGTGGCTTTGTGGATGGAGTGTTTGAATGGGACTTTGGAAGACAGGGTTTAGTTTGATAAGGAAACATAGAGGAGTTTGAGGAACATAAACTACCTTGAAAGTCATGAAAGTGGCAAAAGGAAAGGACATTTTCATGTATTAATAATTTAATAATGTCAATAATAAGTTATAGTTTTATTAATATGGTGTCATTTATTTGGACTATAAGACCTTTGTAGGAAAGGAAAGGTAAAGGTATTCAATTATCTCAAACATATAGGAACAGAATGATAGTTGGGACAATTTTTAAGGAGCACTGAATACCGAGCTAAGGAGTTAAGCTTAATTTATCTGATAGGACACCAAGGTAGAGTTTGGAGCAGGGCATGGGAGAAGGCAGATGGCACAATCATATTGAAGTTAGGTGAGCTCCTTGAGGGCCGCAATTTTGTCTTATTCACCTTTAGAACCCCAGTGCCTGCCATGGCACCTGGCATATTAGGAGGTGTTCAAAAAAATATTAGTTTATATTTCAACCAATGATTAGGGAGATGGTAAAAAATTTTGTCAAGTAAACAAGTCACATTCTGGAAGTTGGAGAGAGGATGAATAGAAGGAAGGATAACTAAGGATAATAAAGCACTAAAATATGGTCACTTCAGTGAAAGGAAGGGATGGGTATAAGAGACGCCATGATGGAAGAACCAACAGAACTCAGAGAGTGTTCAGTTGCGAGGGTCGAGAGTGGCTGAAGGATGAATTCTCCCCCAAGACAATCTAAATCTCCTCAACTCACGACACACTCAAACTACAAGATTTTTTGAAGTGACACCAAATTTGGAGGTATGTGCAAAGATTCCAGTGTGGATTTAGAAACTAACATCTAATTAAAACAATCAACCATTGACTTTTAAAGCAGCAACTATAGATGATTTGGGGGAAAATTAAGTATAACTGTAGGCATTCATAAATGTCAGGCTTCTGAATGCTTGGATGTGGGTGAACAGAGGTAATTCTTGGGAGACAGCAAGTGGAGGTATGCAAAGCTTAGGTCTTGATGCCTGGCAGACCTGGGTTGAAGGCCTTTCTCAGCTACTGACTAGCTATGTGGCCTCTCAGAGAAGCCTGGAGTTTTACTTGCTGCGAGTTAATGATTAAAACAGTAGACAGTTATGTGAGAATTCAGTGAGATCATGTAAAGGGCCTGGCACACAGTGGGTGCTTCAGAAATGTTAATCCCCCCTCCCTAAACTGCCTTTCTTTTCTTCTTCTGCATCCAGTGGAGTACCCCTACCTCCAACACAATTCTGGCCAAAACATACTTTTATGTATAATGACAGCTCCATGAAAGGTTGTGTTTGTAATATGTATGCTGTTTTCTTTTATTCTGTGCCAGCTTCCAGGCCCCCTCTGTTTCCTCCCATTTTCCTGGTGCTCATCTCCAAATATGGTTTCACCAGCAAATTTCCCAAGTATCCGTTTATTCTGTCTTCAGGAAGATTATTAATGAAGATGTTAAGTCAGGCTGGCATAAATAACAATGCTTAAGGCAATTCTCCAGACGCTTTTGTTCCACTCAACAGGGATATGGCGTCATTTATCATTAGGTCTTGTTACAGTTTTCCGGCCCCTTGAAAAACTCACGTGAGGGCACTCATGTCACATCTACTTGAATTAGTCTTACAAGTGAATGCTCATGAGTGACTGAATTAAATGTCACAGCAGGGATAGAACATCTGTGACATCACACTAACCTATCACTCTCTGCTCTCATAAATCTTTACAATCAAAACAAATTAGTCTAGTATGTTATTTCTCATAAACATTGTCTTCTGCTGTGTGTAGCTCATGCCCAAAAGGAGATAATAGACTGGTTGATAAAAGTAACAAAATCTCATCACAGGTTCAAACCTGGTCAAGTGGTGCGTAAGGAATAATGACTCCTTGGCAAAGAGAAATGAATGGCAGTAGAACAGCCTGTACAGAGAGTCGGAATAAGACTCCAGCTCGTGAAACTCATTCTACAAAGTCCTGGGGAGAAATCATGACCTGGTTTTAGAACCAAGAATAGTTGCAGTTTTCTTGAACTTGTTTTTTCCTAATAGACCCTAGATTGTGTCACTCCTGGGGAATTCTCTTTTCCCATTTGCTGAAAAAGTTGAGCATTACACGGATGGCACAGATATAGTGGCAAGAGGAGTGGGGTTGCATAATGATGGAGTAGTTTTCAGTCTCTGTCCTGGCTCCATCAGTCTCCATAGTATTTTCCTTGCTTCTTTCCCCTCACTTTTTTTAATTGTGGCAAAATACACATAATATAAAATTTACCATCTTAACCCTTTTTCAGTGTACAATTCAGTGGTACTAAGTACATTTGCACTGTTGTGCAGTCATCACCCCAGTCAAGCTCTAGAATTCATCTTGCAAAGCTGAAACTCTGTACCCACAAAACAATGTTGTGTTGGCTCAAATATTCATTCGGGTTTGTCCATAAGATGGTGCGGAAAAACTCAAACGAACTTTTTGGCCAATCCAATAACTCCCTATTCCCTCAGCTCCCCTGGCAACTGCCACTGTTTTTGTCTCCATGAATCTGAATCTGACTATTTTAGGTACCTCATATAAGCAGAATCACACAATTGCCCCCTACTTTTTTCAACTTAAATATAGTTGATATACAATATTGTATGTTACAGGTGTACACTATAGTGATTCACAGTTTTCAAAGGTTATACTCCAGTATAGCCAATTACAAAATATTGGCTATATTCCCTGTGCTGTACAATATATCTTGTAGCTTATTTTAGACATAATAGTTTGTACCTCTTAATCCCTTTCCCTTACATTTCCCCTCCCCGCTTCCCTCTCCCCATTGGTAACCACTAGTTTATTCTCTACATCTGTGAGTCTGTTTCTTTTTCGTTTTATTCACCAGTTTGTTGTAATTTTTTTTAGATTCCATACATAAGTGATATCTCTGTCCTTGTCTTTCTCTGTCTGACTTATTTCACTTAGCATAATGCCCTCCAAGTCCATCCATGTTGCTGCAAATGGCACAATTTCATTATTTTCTGTGGCTGAGTAGTATTCCATTGTGTGTGTGTGTATGTATGTATGTGTGTGTGTGTGTATATATATATATATATATATATGTATACACACACCACATATATATGTATGTATATACACCACATCTTCTTTGTCCATTCATCTGTTGATGGAAACTTAGGTTGCTTCCATGCCTTGACAGTTTAGCCTCACTTTTAATAAATGCTATCTTCCTGTATTTTTTGTAAGTTTACAACACCTCTTGAAACAAAATGGAGAATGAATAAATAAATAAGAAAATAAAGGGAAAAGATTCCTTGGGGACTAGAAGAGTTCTATTCTCTGTAAATGAAGTCAGTGGTAAGGCCATAATGTTTGCTAATATAGAACAAAACACAATAGGTTGTAAGAAATATTCATTATTTAAATGGTTAGCTAATGTTCAGACAGACAGCATACTTAAGGTCAAAGGAGAGATTGGATGTAGTAGAGGTTTCCACAAAGGAAGCAATATCAAGAGAGTTGAACAAGGAAGCAACTGTAGATTCAAACCCAGACCTAATGGGCTAAGTGCCGATATACTGATCACGAAGATTATTGACAGTCGTTCTCAGACTTTAGTGTCCACAATAATAAATCGCCACAAAGCCACAGACTGCATTGACTGGGGCGCATATCACACCGGAGGTTGGGAGGCCTGCCTCTGTTCTGTCGAGTAGTGTGATTGTGGACTATATTATGCACATAGCCCTACGGTATCCATTACTACCTACTTTTACTGCCTCACTTTCTTTCTTCTACACTGTTACCTGAATGCGCTTTCAAAACCAGACAGAGACAGGACTGCGGCTGCTAGAAATAGACCCGCATTCAGCCCTCTGGTGGAAGGTCAGCGGGGCCTTGACCCCACACACACTATTATTATAGCCTTGAGAATAGGCCTGCGGTGGTTTTATTTTGTATTTCCGCTCTGCTTCTATGTCATCAGGTACCAACTGGCCAGAGGGAAAATACTGGCCTCCACGGAGCTGTGTTCAGCGAGAGAGATCGGTATCTGGCTTCTCCCCCATTTATAGTTTTAATTTTCTTTCTTTCTAGAATATGTCTGTGCTGGAGAATCACCACTGGCGATCTACGATCGGCATGCTACGAGAATCGAGACTTCTGGCTCACTTGCCAAAGGAAATGACGTAAGTGGCGTAGAGATGAAACATACCGATGTCCACACATTAGAGATAAGCCACTTTCTCTTGGGCTTGAGACCGCCAGGGTTAATGGCAGGGAGCCAGCCCACTGTGCTTCCGGCCCGTGCTGCCTTGGTTGCCTATCAGAGGAGATGTGGTGTCAGTTACAGCAACCCAGAAACCAGAATCCCTCTGTGAACCCTGAAAGGGCCTGGAGAGTGTAGGACCTAACGTCAGGAAAAGAGATAATAAACAGCTCTCAGCTTTCACACTCTTCAGCATCAACGCTGTGCTTTGCCAAATTCCTGTCTTTTATGTTAGCAAAATTGTCCTCCTGTGTAGATCCAAATAATAAATATTTATCAAGAAGGAACACAGGAGTTCCCAAGCTAGATTGAAGCCTAGTTCAATAAAGCGTGTTTTGTTATTGCCAGTCTTAGCAAAAGGAGAAGTCAGGAATTCTTTTCTAAAATGTCTTTTGTTAAGTAACTGAATTGGCCCCAGCAATTTTTTTCACCAGGAATTTACCTATGTCTCTTGCATTTTAAACAGAAAGGGAAATACTAGTTTCCTGGTCCACTGTTCATTAGCCCGGGTATTTAGGTCGAGTCCTACTAAATCCAAGACCATGGCCTCATTTCCACCTGGCCTCAGTTTAGCTGCTGTACCATATTGGCCTTAATTTAGCTGCTGCACTGTCTTCCAAGGTCACCGCTAATTCCTATCTGTTTAATTCAAATGCACAGAACCCAGGGTAGCTAGGAGGGAAAAAGTAAATAGATCCCTGTACCATCTTTCTGAAGGGCACACAACTTAAGGTCAAGGACCACATGGTGTCTCTCGGTAAAGCAGGCGGGATGCTCTGGGCCCACAGGTTTACCCCTGGCACGCTGATTCTATCTCATGCTGTTCCCTAGCACCCAGAGGAAAGTGGAATTTGTAGAAGGAACTTCAATTCTGATAACATTTTACCCCCAAAACCAAATAAAACCCATCCTCACACATGGAACAAAAACTCGTGCCTTTTACTAAAACAATACATTGCAAAGATCGGAAGAATTAAGTGCAAAAAGAACTAAAAACTAGAGCAAAAAACCAAGAAGGAGGAGGAAGGAAGAGGTGAATGGTAAGGAAGCCAAAGAAAGAGAGAAGAAGAAGGGAAGGGAGGAGAAGGAGACAGGAAGGAACAGAACAACAGGAAAAAGGGAGGAGGAAGCTGGGACCAGATTTGTCCCTGTAACGCCCTCCTTAATCCTGCTCGTTGCTCAATATTCATTTCCTAAGATACTTCTACTCATCCCTATGGATTCCAAATAAAAATACTATATTTTTATATGTTTTTGTGGAACATAGTGTTATAAATTGCTTTTGCTAGAAGAAAAACTGTTATACAATAATATACGTGAAAGGACTTTATAATGAAATTTACAGTCATCCTTCTCATAGTGAGTATCCTATCCTCATGTAAATGCCTTCAAATCAGTTTTCTGATTCTGAAAGGTTAACCGTACACACTAAGGAAAAAATCAGAAAAGTATTAGTTTGCACCATATGAAGTTGCTTGTTTTTGAGAGCCCAGAACAGTAGAATAATGGCAGTTTCATATGATTCAACCTAATATGAAGAAGAAAAATGAGCTTACTGGTAATCCGGCAGTCCAGGAATAGTAAATGTTAACCTGGCTGGTTTGTTTCCTTTTAGTCTTTTTTTCAGTACAACTATATTTTAAAGAAATGGGGAAGTTATTTCATACAGTGTATGCCCTGCTATTTTTCACTTACTGTAAAGGTCTTTTTCCATATCATTAAACCTGCTACTAAAATAAAGTATTGCATTTCATTGCACCAAATTGTATTGACTATTGCCTATTGTTGGGAATTTAGATGATTTCCAAATTTATGTCATTACAAATAATGCTTAACAAGCATCCTTAAACATATATTTTTATCCCAAACTACAATATTCTATTTTCTCAGAAACTGTTTGTGGTTAGGAGTTATTGATCAGAAAGAAAGGTGTGAATTTTTAAGGTTCTTGTTGTATACTATCAAATTGCTTTTCCAAAAAGCGGTATCTACCTGTATTCCCATTGGTAGATTATGAGAAAAATCTACCAATGTACCATCACCAAAATTGAGTTTTATCTCTATTACCTTTTAAAAATATTTGCAGATTTGACAGAGAGAGAGAGAAAGAAAGAAAGAAAGAGAAGGAGAGAGAGAGAGATTCATTGATAACAAATGAGACTAAACATTTTTCATGTATTTACTGGCCACTGTTATTTCTTTAGGGAACAAAATTTTGCGTTTGATCTTTTCTTATTTTCTTATGAGTGTTGTTATTCATTTGTAAGAAGTTTTTGTATTTTAACTACAGTAACCATTTGTTATATGTTGTAAGTATTATTTGAAGCTTTTAGTTTGCCTTTTAACCTCGTTCATGAAACATTTCACCTAACTAAAATAGTTATGTTTCCTGGTTATAAATTTAATAAATATTCATATTTTTAAAGAATTCATACAATATTGAAAATTATGTTTTAAGTGAAAATCATTCATAATTCCCCTATATGTCTTTCCAAATTCTTCTCTATGACCATAGAGATCATGTCTTACATACTTTGTATCCTGCTTTTTAACATAACAATAAAACATGGTATTTTTCCATGTCAATAAATATAGCTATACATCATCATTATGAAATAATTGCATAGTATGCTTGTAACATGGTTCATTTAACCAATCTCCTATTTATGAATTCTTATGAGATTTTTCTCCCTAGAATGTTTCATTATTTTAAACAACAATAGGATAAACATTCTCATAACATATATCTTTACTAACTGTATCTTTACTAACATGTTCATAGTAAATTTGTAGATGAACTGTTGGTCAAATTATTTATATTTATTGCTTTTAACACTAATTCCTAAATTACCCTTCAGGAACACTGCACCAATTTACACTCTGGCTAACAGAGAATAAGAAGGAAGATTTCCCCATATCGTCAACAGCATTAAGTATCACAATCATTAATTAATTCATCATATTATTTAGCAGTTACTTTTAATCCATGCCAATAAAAGTGTGGGAAATAGTATCACATAGCTGTTTTAATATTTTTTGTTATACTAAGAATATTTAATATCTTTTCATATTTTGGGAACATTTTAAATTTCTTTTGTGAATTGCCTGTTTTCTGAGATTATTTCTAATGTCCAGAAGTAGGTTAAAGATGTGTATGTGGCTTAAAAACAAAAATGTTAATGATGAAACTATAAAGCTTTTAGAATATAATGTAGGGGAATATTTTCATCAGAGGTAGGAAGGATTTCTTAAATAGGAGAAAAATATTAACCTAAATAAAAATATTTATAGGTTAAGCTATATTAAAAATTAAGACTTCCTTTCGTCAAAAGACATCATAAAGAAAACAGAAAGACCAGCCACAGAGTGAGAGAAGATATTTGCAACACATAAGTGACAAAAGACCATTATTGAAAATATATTAAAAACTCTTAGAAGCAATAAGCAAAACAGAAACCACCCTATAGAATAGTAGGTAACGACTAGAATAGAAACTTCACCAAAAAAATAGAAATGGCCAATAAACACATGAAAATATGTCCAACCTCATTAGTTATCAAGGAAATTCATATTAAGATTATAATGAGTTGCGTGACATTGGCAAATGGGCAAAAAAAAATGTAAAGTGTAAGACCATAAAGCAATGAGAACCTCATCTATTACTGTTTGGGGTGTAAATTTATACAACTGTTTTGGAAATAATCAGCAATATCTAAGAAATTGAAGATGAGCATCTCTGTGATCCAATAATTTTATTCCTGGATATAGTCCCTAGAGAAACTTTGCGCATGTGTAACTGGAGGTACATGAGGGTGTTTATTGTGTCATTTTTTCCATAGTAGTCAAAAGCTAGAAACTACTCAAGTTACCATCAAAAGTAGAACAGATAGATACATTGAAGTATAGTCCTACAATAGGATACAATATAATCAAGAAAATGGATGAACGACAGCTCACACATCAACTTAGGTGACTTTCAAAAATATGTTAGGCTAAAGAAGCAAGTCACAAACTGATACTTATCACATAACAACGTGCAAAAGCAGTTAAAGTTAAACCATATTATTTAAACATGCATACACAGGTGGTAAAATTGTTATAAATAGCAAGGAAATTATTAAAACAAAGGTCAAGAGAGTGGTTACTTCAGGGGTTGAGGGGAGGTGGGGTTGGGTGAGAGACACAGTGAGGACCTTCTGGGGTACTGGCAGGCAACGATCTTGACCTGGATGGTGACTGTAAGATGTTTATTTGATATTTATTCATTAAATTGTATATGTGTACTCTATGCTCTCTACTTAAGTATACTTCACTTTTAAAGGTGAATTTTAAAAATAGGTATGGATATTCCTCCCATTGACTACTTTCCATATGTGAGGAAAAGCTCTGATTTGTTTTATTTTTCCAAAATATCCCATTTTCCATATACCATCTGTTGACCAATATATTGCTTGACCACTGCTTTTTTTTTTTTTGCATCTCTGTATTTCTTTACCTTTTTTTTTTTTTTACATCTTTGGAGTATAATTGCTTTACAATGGTGTGTTATTGACCACTGCTTTTTAATGGTGCCTTAATCAACTGTGATTCTTTTTTAAGTTCCAGTATCTCTTTCCAACCTATCAGTTTTGTTCCCTTGATGGGTCTTTCCATTCCACAGAATCAGTCGCTATTACTGTCTTCATTACTGTTACTATTATCATGCCCATTTCTCTCCCCATGCAAATCTTAAAGTTTGAGTTGGTTTGAACTCCATAAAAAGCACAATTCAAATGCCTGTGATTCTGTGAGTCTTTCTGTGTCCTCCTTAAAACATACATTTCTCGTTGGCTTTCTATCTTCCCACCCATAGGAACCATGGGAATGTATAAACTGCCACAACTCTGTTCACCCATGGTTTCAATCTCTCTGTAGCCAGTCCTTGACATACATCCCATCCAAGGACAGAAATGATGGTGGGTGAAAGAATCACCCTCGGGCTGCAAGGACTGGGATTCTGTGTAATAAACAGAATCAGGGGCAGAAATGAGAGCACAAGCCACCTGATGATGACAGAATCAACCACCCTCCTCAAAGGAATTTGCTTTGTGTGTGTGTTTTCTCTTTCATTCTTGTGGATGCAGACAGGATATTGAACAGCAGCTGGGCTCCTTGATCTTGGCAACAGACATCAACAGACAGAATGAATTTTTGACCAGATTGAAAGCTCACCTCCACAATAAAGACTTAAGACTGGAGGATGTACACGACAGGCACTTTATGCTTCAGGTAAACAACAGCAACAAAAAGAAGTCATTATCCTCACTGGGTATAACACTTAAGGACACGATCCATCATTTTAATGCATCTGAGAAGAAATATCTCTCATGGTATAAGCTAGAGCGGTGACCTACTTTATTAAAAACTTTGAGACACATGAAATTTTTAAGTGGTTTCCAAGCACGTAAAATCTGGGTTTCACGTCAGTAAGTTGATAATATCTCATTTTTCCTTGTTTGGTAACTGCTTCACCACAACGTAGCCCTGCTGTGTAGTTGCATGCAATAAGAATCTACCACTGGGGCTTCCCTGGTGGCGCAGTGGTTGAGAGTCCGCCTGCCAATGCAGGGGACACGGGTTCGTGCCCTGGTCCGGGAGGATCCCACATGCCGCAGAGCGGCTGGGTCCGTGAGCCATGGCTGCTGGGCCTGCGCGTCTGGAGCCTGTGCTCCACAGCGGGAGAGGCCACAACAGTGAGAGGCCCACGTACCGCAAAAAAAAAAAAAAAAAAAAAAAAAGAATCTACCACATTTTGTGGCTTGATATAAAGCTGATCACTGTCACACCTGTGCAATGTAGAAAACTGTTTCTTTAATACAAAAGTATATTATGTTAACCATAGTACTAACAAAAATTGAAAAACGAGTATCCTTTCTTTACCTAAAGCCTATTTAATTAAACTCTGCTTTACTTCCTTTTACTACCTTAACTCATATTTTCATCTGAGGCTCAGACGTGTTTACCTAGTCTTATCATTTTTAGGCACCAATAAATAAATGATTTTAAGTTTAATTGAATGAATTGAATCATATCAAGCCCAGCCCTTTCTGCTTCCTTCCATGGCAAAAAGCCATTTGTGAAGTAAGAAAGAACAAGATGAGAAGTGGACCTTGGAAGCAGAAGTCTGACCTGGTATCCAAACCAGAGCCTTTTGCTCGATCTTCCATTTTCTCTCATTTTCCTTCTTTCCTTTTGGCACAAAAGACTGAATGGGTGAATCCCGGATGCATCTAGATAGGCCAGCTTTAACCACGGACGTGGACCTGCACGTGGGAGACTGAACCATACCGTTGTTTTCCCTTCCATGCCTTCAGGCTGCCTTCGGAAGCTGTCCAACTGCTCCATCCTTTTAAGGAAACACCCTCCTCCCAGCTGTAAAACTGTATCTCCCTCCTTCTTTTTTCCCGAACTAGTCTTCTCGTCCCTGAGTGCCGCAGACGCCTGATTTTAGAGACCCAAGCCTAGTTGTGAGTAGCTGAAAGATTTGGCCTGGACACTTGCATTTCAAAAGGAACGCTTGCTAACACACACGACTCCCTCAAGGGTGGAACCTGGAGAGGACTTCTGCCCCTGAGCTACTCCAACATGTACTGGTGTCCCCATTCACCGGGAAGTAAAGAACCAGCCAGGTTTGCAACTGGACATGATTCAGGCTCTCCCAGACCCCAGCAATGCTAGCAGTCCTGTGATCCCAAAGAACTTGGTCCAAACCGACAGGCCTTGCTGATGGACGGGCCACCAGAAGCCCATCTGGGCAGTGGGCTCTTGGCAGTTGTAGTTAAGGGGGAGAACTGACTTCTCTGGAAATCCAAGGAAACCCTCCTAGGGTCAGCGTCTCTGACAAAAGCTGGTATCCCAGATGCAGAAGAGTGTGAGCAAAGCCAAGAAGGCCCAGATTTATCTCTGCAAACCAAATACTCCTAGGCTTGATATGACTTAGCTCCCTGGCTGGCAGTCTGAGCTTGTTCACACTCACACACATGGGCATATAAATGCAAACACAAATAATTTAATGTATGCACTTGGTCAGTGTGGCCACTGTGAGAGTGAGGTCCCAATGATCTCACTTGAGCCTGGCTGGGGCCCCTGCGGCCTGCCTGCCCACAAGGAGTGGAGCCACAGAAGGAGCCAGGCCACGGCTTTCCTTGGCCTGCCTGCCCCAAGTCTCCTCCAGGTAGCTCCGTGTCCTTGGACGATGGCTCTTCTCTCCTTCTCACTGCTATAAAGTGGGAGTTCTGAATGAAGGTTTTGTGCGGTGATGAATAAGTGCTGTTTCCTGAAGAGGCACGTCAGGGAAGCCTCTATAAATACAGGCCTGGTACCATGAGGCCGACTGGCAGGTCTGATGGCCCCTTGGGCTTGGGGTGCATTTGCTGCTCAAAGATCATCCTCTGACCATCTCTCCCTGCCCTGTCATTTCTCAGATTGCCTTGAAGTGTGCTGACATTTGCAATCCTTGTAGAATCTGGGAGATGAGCAAGCAATGGAGTGAAAGGGTCTGTGAAGAATTCTACAGGCAAGGTTAGTAGTGATCCGACAGCTGACTTTTCATTGCCCCTTCTCCTTTCAGGCATTTATCCTAATAAAACAGGAAATGGATCATCTATCATGACATTTGTTCTTTCATCAACTCTTATTATCCCAGCCTTTCTCTTTAACCCTCTTGCGAACCATCCAGCCCTTTTCTGGAAATAATTTGAAAATATTAATAAATAACACTGATTTACCATGGAAACAGGCAATAATGAGGTACAGTAAAAATGAGCAAAAGGGGGATATATATATACATATATATATATATATATATATATATAATTTGTTAATGGTTTTTCTCTGTGGATACAAGAATGTGCAGGACGGTTTGATTTTTACTCTGACCTTCATTTTTATGAGCTGAACACAGCCTAAAGGCTAAATGCCATTTGGGATCAATGTTTTCCACTCTGACAGAAGGACTTAGACTTTTTTTATATTCCTTTCCCTCACTTTCTTAAATAAAGTGAATAATGAAATAGAGTACAGCTGGCCAGTGTTCATCCTCTCAAATATATACAGTGAAAAGGCAAGTGGCCCCAAGTTAGGGTATAAATTTTAAGAGATTAACCTCATTCAGAAGTAAAGCAATGAATTAACAGCAGGATCTGGATGTTGGGTGGGACCTTGGCCTTGAACCACAGCTTGTTTCTTCAGGCCGGGTTTCAGTGCTCAGGATGTTTTTTCAGGCACAACAGTGCCCTGATGTTAGTGACAGGATCAGGTCTGAGAGGCTGAGAACAAATAAAGCCTGAAGTGTCCCACATACCAGTGCTGTGGGGAGGTCAAGTAGCAACAGTGAGCCTTTTGGAGAAGCCTCCGTAGAAAGATGTGTCAGTGACACTGAGATGGTCCCAAAGACAGAAGACAAAGCAGAACGGATAGGGTTCATGTGGGACCAGAAGGCTCTGCTCTCCATCTCTTTCCTTTGAGTAAAAGCACTCATGGAGCTCCCTCTCTATGTACTTTCACTTCAAATGAGTGTGAGTCGTTAGAAAACAAAAGGACAGTTCTAGTTGCCCATGATACAAAATCTCCACTGAGAGAAAAACAAAAGGAAATATGATGAACTTAGAGCAAGGAGGTTTCAGGTTAGATAAGATAAATACTTTCTTTACTATAGGATACAGACAATATGGAAATAGCATAGCGAGAAAAGGGCTGGGATCTTCATCCTTGATCAAGCAGTGATTCTACTCTGTCCCTCTTGGTTTTGACTCAGTCATGCGTTCTTGTTGGCACTGATTGGAGTTTAACCCTTTCATTTGCTTATCTTGAACCCTATTTGGATTATGAACAGCTTGGGGCCTGGACCATGTCCCCTGGGCAGATGCTAAGGCCACAGAGCTGGTGAGTAGAAGTTGTTAACTAAGTAGAGTCAGTGGGATCTACCAATAAAGGTAATCTGTAAGATGTCTTGGCAAAAACTTGTCCTCATAATAATATGCATGTGCAGCATCATAAGATAGAACAACCTAGAATATTTGTAACTCTGATCACTAAAGGTGAGCTTTCAAACACTTTGCTCTAGCATGTTTCCTAGCAGAGAAAGGAGAATTCAGAGGGCATGTCGGGTCCTTTTTATTTAATAGCCTTATGGTCTAGCAGAAGTTCAGCTTATTTAAGAGAAGACCAGACTCTCTGGTTATCCAAACTTCTTGTCCTCCATACTGAATTAATTTTTTATAAATTCTATAAAGCACCATTTGTATCATTTTGGTTTGGTTCTTTCAGTTTAGGATTTGGGCTTCCACAGACTGCTAATAGTCCCAGCCAAAGTATCTTTAATGATTTGTGATGCTGAACAAAGGAAAAACCCTAAAATCAAGGTCAGGGACAGAAGGGGAAAGGAAGATGAGATCCCATGAATTAGGAAGACAGTGTTAAATTCTCAGAACAGACATTAGGATTCAAACATCATTCACCCTCGTCCCGTCAGTGCCTTAAAAAAGTAGAATTTCTGTCCTATTGTAACTGCAGATTGGTATTTCTCAACGAACCAAGATTCCCAGAAGTTTTCATTGAACATCTGCTTCCAGCCTTGTCTAATCCTCAGCAAAGCTGTGATTTTCCTATGTGCAAAGACCCACTGGGGGGGTCATGAAGGAGGCAAAGAATTATAGTTAATGTTTCATAAGCTCAAAATACTAACCAGTAGAGTTCCTGGAGGAGAGAAACTCCAATTTTCCTCTTTGTATTCTCTACATTGATGAACAAAGTGTCTGAAATATGCAGTGCTTTGTAAATATATGTTGAAATAAGTGAATGACTAAATGATCCAATTGGAAGACCTCTTATGGTAGAGGTCACAGGAGAAGACCTAGTGCTGAGGATGGCAGAATCTGAGCTGGGTATTCAAGGATGTGTAGTGACTGCACTTTCCAATAGGATAAACATGAGGCACATGTAGCTAGTTAAATTAATTAGATTAACTAAAATGGAAAATTTAGTTCCTCAGTTTTCTTGATCTGATTTCAAGGGGCTACTATAGTGGGCAGTGCAGAGAACATTTCCATCATTGCAGACAGTCCCAGTGGTCTAGATAGAGAGGAGTAGAAATGGACAGAAGCACTGCGGACCATCCCCCTGCCTCACAGACCAGCTTGGTCCCACAGAAGGTGAGAATATGAGGATCTGTTGAGGCCGCTGTACACCAGGCTAAAAGTAGAGAACGTGGCAATGGGAGTCATCTTAGAAAGTACAGTTAGGGCAACGTGTATAATTGAAGCAGAAGAAATACTAAAGAAACTAGCTAAGAAGTAAAAAATCGGAATGCGTTATTAAGAAACCAGATAAAGAAAATGTGGTGTATGTATACAATGGAATACTACTCAGCCATAAAAAAGAATGAAATTTTGCCATTTGCAACAACATGGATAGACCTGGAGGGTGTTATTCTTAGTGAAATAAGTTAGACAGAGAGAGACAAATACTGTATGTTTTCACTTATCTGTAGAATCTAAAAAATAAAACAAATGAATGTCTATAACAAAACAGAAACAGACTCACAGATACAGAGAACAAACTAGAGGCTACCAGCAGGGAGAGGGAAGGGGGAGGGGCAAGACAGGGATAGGGGATTAAGAGGTACAAACGTCTAGGTATAAAATAAATAAGGTACAAGGATGTGGGACTTCCCTGGTGGTCAGTGGTTAAGACTCCGTGCTTCCACTGCAGGGGGCGCAGGTTTGATCCCTGGTCAGGGAACTAAGATCCCACATGGCGTGCGGCCAAAAAAAACAAAAAAATAAAGATAAATATTAAATTTTTAAAAAAGGTACAAGTATGTAATGTACAGCACAGGGAATATAGCCAATATTTTATAATAACTTTAAATTGAGTATAATCTATAAAAATATTGGATCACTATGTTGTACACCTAAAATGAATATAATATTGTAAATCAACTATTCTTCAATTAAAAAAAAAAGAAAGGGGCTTCCCTGGTGGCGCAGTGGTTGAGAGTCCACCTGCCGATGCAGGGGACATGGGTTCGTGCCCCGGTCTGGGAGGATCCCACATGCCACGGAGTGGCTGGGCCCGTGAGCCATGGCCGCTGGGCCTGCGCGTCCGGAGCCTGTGCTCCGCAACGGGAGAGGCCACAACAGTGAGAGGCCCGCGTACCGCAAAAAAAAAAATAGAAAGAAAGAAAGAAAGACAGAAACCAGACTAGAGTCAGGCAGAGTGAAAGTAGGGAAAATAGATGTTTCAACAGAGGAGTAAACAGGATTTGCTTCCTCAATACAGAGGGTAGAGGGAAGGGAAAAATCAAAGACAACTCCTCCAAAGTGTCAGACTTAACTGAAAAATCACTATTAACAGAACTATGGAGGTGAGGAGTAAAACCAACTTTAGGAGAATTCATTTTAATATTAAGTGGTGTCATGCCCTGCCCTCAGAAGGCTATTATCATCTGACTTCCCTGAACTCCTCGGTTAAGTCAAAGTGATTTCCTCACATCAGTTTTGAGAATCACAAGGGCCCAAGAGACCATGGGAGCCATGGCTAAAGTCTTAGAGAAAATGACAGAAATGTGGCCTCTCAAAAGATCCTAGCTTAATGGTTAAGCGCAGATTCTCTGAAGCCAGACTTTCTGGGTTGGAATCCAGGCTCCCCTCTTCACTGGCAGAAGGACCTTAGGTCAACATATTTCCCTATGCTTCATCTCAATTTCTGCATCTGTAAAATGGGGGTTATAGTGAGGTTGTTATGAGGATTAAATTAATTAAATAGGTAAAATGCTTAGAACGTGCCTGACACACTGTAAGCATGATATAAATGTTGTTTCTCTTCTCTAGTTTAGAGGAGTGCACTCACAACTGTGAACTCAGCTAGTGTTTCTGAGACCCAGCTTCTGTACTGATTAACCAGATTGTTTTTCCCAACGAAATAATTATGCACAATTTTTCACCTTCAGGAATAATTGATAAAATACTTTGATAAAGCTTTGCATGATGTATTTCTCTTTTGGTCTAGCTGATGGAGACATTAAAAAGATAGATCATCCTGAGCTTTATACTTTCTTTAACCTTCATTTACACTAAGTAAAACTCTAAGGAGTAAGAATGAAAGATACCAGACCCTTATTTTGGATTAATTTTGTAGCTACAGAGATGCTCTTCAAATGAGATCTTTCTACTTCCTCTTCCCGATTTCCTGCCTACTAATTATTCCCGGTTGTTCACGTGAA
Organism: Mesoplodon mirus; assembly: GCF_964341445.2. Taxonomy (NCBI): domain Eukaryota; kingdom Metazoa; phylum Chordata; class Mammalia; order Artiodactyla; family Ziphiidae; genus Mesoplodon; species Mesoplodon mirus. The sequence goes on along the minus strand of NC_138986.1, from coordinate 27,424,345 downwards.
GCCAGATGAGGGTCAGGCAGAGTGAAAGGAAACCTGTTTTCTTAATCTGCAACTTAAAACCAGAACTTCCATCTCATATTAGGAAATTGGCCATTCGTTTTCTTGTTTTTATAGATTTTTGTTCAAAAGTTTATTCTAATCCCAGAGCATACCTATTTACAATGAGCCTATTGTAAATGATCGTCGATACTCTGATATTTTAAATTTTTGCAGAAGCTACCAGAGCAGGGCAGAGCCAGTTGTTGCTAAAGAGTTCCTAGTGATAAGGCAGGGAACAGTAATTCCCAGATAACTTCTTCCAACTAGATCATTAAAACTATCAACACTCATTCTTATAGGTTCTCGATTACCAATGTGTTTCTTCTTTTTTCTTCTTAGGTGACCTTGAACAGAAATTTGAACTGGAAATCAGTCCTCTTTGCAATCAACAGAAAGATTCAATCCCTAGTATACAAATTGGTGAGTCGAATTCAATTTTAATTTTAAATCAATAGTTTCAGCACCTCTGCTAAGAGTCACTAAGAAGATCTGCACACAGCTTTCTCAAGATCCAAACTAGAGGTTTAATCTGTGGCCCTTTGAATGGCTGAGTCCAAATGAACACTCTAGTCATGACTAATTACCAGCTGAGATGAAAAATAGGGTAAAGGCTTTGTTATAGATCCTTAATAACTAACCTGTATTAACTTTGTAGTTCAGAATTGAATCAAAACCAAATGAGTAGAGGAAAGTAACAAGAATCAACTATTGGCTGCTGAAGATTGGATTAGCTCACACTCCCTTTAGGACATGAGGGGTGGGAAATCTGCAGTTCAGGATCCTTCCAATTTGGTCATTACCCTTCATCCTCAATGCTCAATACTAGAGGCTTGGTCCCCAGGCCCAGGCCCCACCAGCCATGTGACATGGGATCCCATGCTTCTCTAGTCTTCACTTCAAAATGGATTTTCAGTCTCATTCTCTTAGGACCACACTCTCAAGTGTCAATTGCACTAAAATGTTAAAGGGTGATGTTAATGCCTCTAAAATAATTGTTTGTTTCTATCACTCTACCAATTCCATCTACGTTTAAAGCAAGTCTTTCTTTTCCTTGCAGTTCCCTCCAATTAAAACCAAACTCCGTTGATGGATACTTAGGTTGCTTCCATGTCCTGGCTATTGTAAATAGAGCTGCAATGAACATTGTGGTACATGACTTTGAATTACAGTTTTCTCAGGGTATATGCCCAGTAGTGGGAATGCTGGGTCATATGGTAGTTCTATTTTTAGTTTTTGAAGGAACCTCCATACTGTTCTCCATAGTGGCTGTATCAATTTACCTTCCCACCAACAGTGCAAGAGGGTTCCCTTTTCTCCACACCCTCTCCAGCATTTATTGTTTCTAGATTTTTGATGATGGCCATTCTGACCGGTGTGAGATGATATCTCATTGTAGTTTTCATTTGCATTTCTCTAATGATTAATGATGTTGAGCATCCTTTCATGTGTTTGTCGGCAATCTGTATATCTTCTTTGGAGAAATGTCTGTTTAGGTCTTATGCCCATTTTTGGACTGGGTTGTTTGTTTTTTTGATATTGAGCTGCATGAGCTGCTTGTATATTTTGGAGATTAATCCTTTGTCAGTTGCTTCATTTATAAATATTTTCTCCCATTCTGAGGGTTGTCTTTTCGTCTTGTTTGTAGTTTCCTTTGCTGTGCAAAAGCTTTAAAGTTTCATTAGGTCCCATTTGTTTCTTTTTGTTTTTATTTCCATTTCTCTAGGAGGTGGGTCAAAAAGATCTTGCTGTGATTTATGTCATAGAGTGTTCCGCCTATGTTTTCCTCTAAGAGTTTGATAGTGTCTGGCCTTACATTTAGGTCTTTAATCCATTTTGAGTTAATTTTTGTGTATGGTGTTAGGGAGTGTTCTAATTTCATTCTTTTACATGTAGCTATCCAGTTTTCCCAGCACCACTTATTGAAGAGGCTGTCTTTTCTCTGTTGTATATTCTTGCCTCCTTTATCAAAGATAAGGTGACCATATGTGTGTGGGTTTATCTCTGGGCTTTCTATCCTGTTCCATTGATCTATATTTCTGTTTTTGTGCCAGTACCATACTGTCTTGATTACTGTATCTTTGTAGTATAGTCTGAAGTCAGGGAGCCTGATTCCTCCAGCTCCGTTTTTCTTTCTCAAGATTGCTTTGGGTATTCGGGGTCTTTTGTGTTTCCATACGAATTGTAAAATTTTTTGTTATAGTTCTGTGAAAAATGCCATTGATAGTTTGACAGGGATTCCATTGAATCTGTAGATTGCTTTGGGTAATATAAAAAAATAAATAAATGAAATAGATAACTAATAAGAACCTGCTGTATAAAAAATAAATAAATAAATAAAATTTAAAAAATAAAAATAAAAACAGGTTGCCACATAAGTGAAACATAGCAATTAAAGGCTGCATGTTAATTTCAAGATTTGTTAGAGCAGAGATAATAAACTTAAAAAAAAAAAACTCAGAACTTTAACTCTTTTACTTATAAACTATGGCCCTGACATGTACCATTTCATGTTTTTCACCAGTTCCCACAGACCTCAGACAGCTTAACACATTCACAGTGTTGCAAACCTCTGCAAGCTCAAGGCTTAATGCCTGGAGATTGGGAGTGAAAGGGTCACCTGAAAACATCAGTTGAAAATTGAGAAAACCAGAGCCAGTTAGAATGATATGCTTCCAGTTACTGAGGGTCATGTTGAACCCACAGTCCCACAAAAGAATCACAAAGTCAACCTAAGGAAATAAGAACAAAATTTATCTAGTTTAAAAAATTTGAAGGGAATATACAAATGTTAAAATAGATGTGTTGGAACTCTGAGATTACTGGTGATCTTTTTTTTTTTTCCAAATTGCCCTTAATATCATTACATTCTTTTTACGATTAAACCGATTCATCCACCTGAAAAAGGGAGAGGGGTGTTGTTATAAAAAATAAAACCCTGCAAGAACCCAGAGCAGATGAAGCTACAGAATTGCAGGGGATGGGGAAGGGCATCAACATCAACAGAAATGCAGCCTCAGCCTCTTTGGATCCAATGCCCTATCAAGTTGGAAATTCTGCAGATGCAATTCAAAAGGAATAGACCCCCAACCAAAATCCTAATCCTGGCCTTGTTAAATTCTGGCCAGAAAGAAATTTGCCAGGCACCTGTTAAAGCCTGGCATTTTGAGCCCCCAGAGAAAAGCATTCACATTATTAAGCACACAACCTAGATTTGCAAGACAGACTTGATTTCGGAGATTCTATTCTCTTGTTGTCATGAGAACACACTTATTTTGTCAGATCATATGTCCTGATTTTCAGCTCAGGAAAATGTGGTTACCATAGATACCTGTTTTTAGAATGGGATGGGGATTGAGTGAAAAGGAAAATCCCATGGATGCTACACCAGCACACCAATAAAGAGAAAGGGGTGATTATCAAACAACCCTTAGTAGATAAATCTTTCTGTCTCTGTTCCACATCTCCCAGCTCTGTAGGTTCAAGGCTGGGAGGTGTGGTGTGCATAGGTAGATCAGGCTAAACTGGAAAAACCCAAATAGATCAACAGAATCTAATGGGAACTGTGGGCTCCAGGCTCCCAGACAAGGATTTTTCCAGTGGGTGCTAAATACAGCTAGTTCCTCCGTTCTGATTCCCCTGGGACTGAAAATGTCCCCTCTCTTTTTCCTTTCCCAATCCACAGTGAGAATTTCCTGAGTGCCATCTCAGGCTTAGACCTGATTTTCTGTTTAAGTAATTCATATTTACCCAAGTGAGACAGGGATTTAATATCCACCCCCCCACCTATATTCCTCCCCTCTCCCCATCAAACTCTACATTTTAAAAAGAAGGCATTAAATCAAATGAATCTCTAATTGGTGCAGCCTATAGAAAGATGAGGAGAAAGAGGCTTTCCTTCAATCCCTGTGAACTCTGAAGCCATCACTTCTCCCCTGCCCCACTCCCACCACTCCAGGAAGACAATATCCCGGCAAAGTCAGGCTCTACATCACTTGAATAGAAGAGGGAGGTTTGCACAAATACACAAGGAACCTATGGGGCAGCCTCCCAAATCTGATTGTGCAGAAGCCTTTCTTCATGTGAAAAACTGCCTCATGGTGTTTCTTCAGACTTTAAAATCACTCTTCTATCTCCTATAAGAGGTCTTTATATCTGACGAGTAGAAATACAGAGGTGTAATTCCAGAGTAATTTCAGGAAGAAAATGAGTTGATTTTTAAGTACTGGATTCTTAAATGTGGGATTTGTAACTTTTTTTGTACTTAAGGTAAACCTCATAAATATTCACGACTTAAACTTTAGAATAGTATAATATTGTACACTATCTTTTTAGATACCTAATATCTAACCTCTCTTAAGATGAAAGATATTAGGCTTCCCTGGTGGCGCAGTGGTTGAGAATCTGCCTGCCAATGCAGGGGACACGGGTTCAAGCCGCCCTGGTTTGGTAAGATCCCACATGCCGCGGAGCAACTAGGCCCGTGAGCCACAATTACTGAGCCTGCGCGTCTGGAGCCTGCGCTCCGCAACAAGAGAGGCCGCAATAGTGAGAGGCCCACGCACCGCGATGAAGAGTGGCCCCCACTTGCCGCAACTAGAGAAATCCCTCGCACAGAAACGAAGACCCAGTGCAGCCAAAAATAAATAAATAAAATTTAAAAAAAAAAGATGAAAGATATCAAAATTAGATATGGAGATTGTGAAGGAGGTGAAGAAAATTCAAGAATAGCAAGCAAGAACATTCCAAAATGAAATCCTTGCTTGCTGACTCCCTGCATAACCTTATCAAGATGTAGACAGTAAGTCACTGGCTTAACCTTCCTCCTCAGGTTCAGGTAATCTAAAATAATCTTATACTATTTAAATCATATTTCACATCTGATGAGATGATGCAGGCATGTACATTAACATTTTGCTTTGCTGCATTCTTTTTTCATCTCTATAGCATCCTCAAGGGCCTTATAATTCACATGCCTGTAAACATACAGGGTTAGTTGTTGGAAGATTTCGTTAGCTGAAAAACACTTGCCTTTTCTCCCCATACCTACATTTCAGGGAAATAGAATAAAACCTAAATATATCCAAATTTGTGATGAGTCCAGTTATTCCAGCCTAGACTGGAAGTTATCTTTGTTTTAATAAATCATGTTTAAATATGGAAAGCACATTAACAGTGAAACATGGTTAGAAAGCAACAAGGCTAAAATAATTAAGAGGACAGACATGCAAACAAAGAAGTCTCATATCAATCCATCTTATCTAGTCATTCAAGCAGAACTTTTATGCAGGTAAAAATCTGTATTGAAGACGAATGAACTTTTATTACCTACACCTAGTTGTTTAACATAATTGAAAGTAAGACAAAACTGTGAAATGATAATCCTGAAAAAATATCCTATGGAGTAGATGTATGAATTCTTCAGATGGTCTAAATCAACGAGGTGCCCCTTCCTGGTATCATTTGCTCTTTCCTCCCCTCCCCCACCCACCCTCCTTAGTTCTAGCACAAACTTTTTTTAACTTTTTTCTTTATGTCTTCCCCCTTCTTCAAATAATAATAGCCAGTATTTATTGAGTGTTTATTATGTGCCAGGAGCTTTCTAAGCATCTTCACATGTGTTCAGTCATTTCATTGTCATAACAACCCTATGGGTTTGGTACCCTTCTTAAAGCCTTTTTACAACTGCAGAAACTGAGGCACTGAGAGGTTAGATGCCAAGCCCAAGGTGACATATCTTATGCTTCGACACTGAGGGCAGGGACCGCATCTTGGTGGCCTTCTTACCCACGGGCCCAGCACATCGTGGGCCCTGTCATGTTTGTTAGGGAGGAAGAAGTAGGTCTTACTGCCCTGCTGGTGATGAGCTTGGCCTTGCCTGTTCCAGGTTTCATGACCTACATCGTGGAGCCCCTCTTCCGTGAATGGGCCCGTTTCACGGGACACAGCACCCTGTCTGAGAGCATGCTATGCCACCTGGCACACAACAAAGCCCAGTGGAAGAGGCTATTGCCCAACCAGCGCAGAAGCAGCAGCGGTGGCGGTGGCAGCGGCGGCCCGGACCACGCCGGCCCAGGGACTGAGGCTGAGGGGCAGACCGTGACCGAAGGCGACGCCCCGTAGTTCCAGCCAGGCCTGCCCCCTGCTCTGCAAACTGAGAGTGCCAGCCTCCTCGCGCAGAGGCCTCTGGGAGGGCAGCTGCTCTGAGGGGCTCTTGCCGGTAAACCCAGCCCCTCTCTGGGTGTCGTCCTGGGGCTCTTTGGAACGCCACCCTTCTCCCACTCACCTGCCTCCCTCCTTTTTCCAAGTGTACAGAAGCCATCCGTCACCTCAGCATTAGCTGCCGAAATAAGCAGCTCCATTCCGCCATGAGGGAGCTGATTCCAGGGGCCGGCTTGGCCCTCGAGGTGAAGACTGGGGAGTAAGAAAGAGGTGCTCCTGCTGTGGGCCCCTCGAGTCCTGGGTCACACTGAGATAGGCGGCACTTCCTAAGTCCAGAGCATTTTTAGCGTTGGCCCTCGGACTGCTGATCTGCATGACAAAAACACCAGCATATTTGGAACTCCAAGGATATTGGTTTCAGGTGCAAGAGCACAAGTGAGAGCGTGAGAGAAAGTACCTTCTATTTTAATAATAATTATTATTATAAAAATAATAATAAATCTTTTTAACTTTTCTATTTTATGCACTAGACAATGGATCTAAAACTATGGGCAAACATTACTCAATGTACCCAAACTCGAACAGGGGGTTCACTGTTTTCTTACAGACTTTATGCCACTTTGGGTCAGAGATTTGGCATCTTCGCAATTAAGAAACCACGTTTCCTATCCGATCCGAGGGGAAGGTGCTGTACAGTTCATTCGTTTGCACCATTTGCCAATCTGTCTTTTATCGATAACTCAGATTCAGTGACATGTTTATATTCACACCTGTACATTCTCTGTAAATATCAAGCGCTACTGATTCCCATGCCAAAATACATGAGTATTATGGGATTGCTACCTGTATAAACAATGGCACTGTGAACAGAATACTGTTAGTTTTAATACAAGAGAATGCATTTGTAAATATGGTATAGAGTTTATTAATATACTATTGTTTGCAGATAAAAGCCTTAACTTTAAACATCTTTCATCTTCTGAAAGCTGCCCAACTTAAGTCCTCACAGATGTCCTTCTGAACTGCCTTCCCATATCCATCTTTCTGCTTTCCAGCTAAGGTCACAAAGCAAAACTGAATAAAGTCTTTGAGGAAATATTTTGGAAACTTCACATGCATTCTGCTTGAGACCATAGTGTGTAATCTATGGCACCAAGCATTGTTTCCTCAGATGAACAAGACCCTTCAGCAAGCCTGAAGTCACTTTCAACACAGCGATGTTGCACTCTGTTTTAACAAGCCAGCTGATAAGCTTGTGTTTATACGACTCTTGTCATGGACATGGCAGTGTGTCAGCCTCGCAGGACACAGAGCAGGTCTCACAAACCTTCCGTGACCCCGTCATCTATCCATCAGGGACTTCCCTGCTCCCCTAGCACACTGTCGTCTGTTCTGGCTACAGTACCAAAGCATCTTTGGTTTATGGTTGGCGTGCATTTCTTTGGTGTCAATAGTAACTGGATTTTCCTTTTTCCTTCCTTTCATGTGAACAACTACGCGACTGTTTAGCAGACGTTAACATAATTTAAAGAGAGAAAATATTTCAGTTGTCTGATAGAATTTACCTTCCTGGGCAGGTTTTTGTTGCCATTTTTTCTGCATATACTTGGCCGGAAAATCAATTTATTACAGCCTTCTTCTCTAGTCAGCTAAACTCTGTGCATTGAACCTTTTCTTTAGAAGTTCTAGCATAACTAATGTTAGATGAAAATTGGCAGTGCCCCCTTTCGTTTTACCTTAAACAATTGGCAGTGGGAGGATGATACTAAGATCGTTTCTGCCGCTATCAAGGTGTTTCGCAAAAGCTGATGGAATGTCAGCTAACTCTCATTTCCTAAGTGCAACTCTTTTTTTTTTTTCTTTCCTCCTAACGTACAAATGAAACGTTAGAAACTTGACTGGATTGTATTAAGTTCCTGCAGAAAGACCGAGGCTTGCAGAATAAAGGTTTAGAGGAAATTTGGAAAGCTGGTTGAACTTTCATTAAAGCAGAAGAGATTGTCAGATGGTACTAAAGAAAGTGTGAAAACTTCATGAAATGGGTGGATGATAAGTTGAAATTATTGATATGGGTAAGAAAGAAAGTTGTGAAAACTTAACACTAACTTTGGTTTTTTTTCCTGTAATAACTATGAACTGACACATGATTTTTTATTGCTTTAATACTCTGAAGCTCTCAGCTTGGTGAAGCCCCAAAAGAGAATGTATTGAATGTATTTCTGCTTCCAAACCTCTCTTATTGTGGTTTGGTTTGGGCTTTTGAGTAGTCTATTTTTAAAGTACATGAGATCAAATCAAGGAAAGCAATTACTGGGGAAGATACAGTAGAGATAAGAAAGAAGATGCTATTTTAGCTAATGGAGCCTCTACTTTGAGTTTAGGAAATGGACTTTGTTTAAACTATATTTATATAATAATTTAAATAAATAAGATTGGACGCGGTTTTAGTAGTCCCCAATTTATAGGACAAAAGTGTATTAGGTCTTGAAGAAGAGCTCACAGAGAAAACTACCAAATATCTAACAGTTAAGCCTATGAAGCAGCTACTAGTACAATAAAAATTTGAAGTAAAATGAGATGTGATGCATAAACTAGATACATTTGTCTCCTTCTTTCAACCATCTGGAGATTTCTTGAGTTTCTCATTCTTTGACCAAAAAAAAAAAGAAAAAGAATATGAAAACTCTTTTTTTTCCTGCCTACTGGTGGCTCTCTAGCAATATTTCAATAGAAGGTGTCCAGTGTCCAATTACTAGTTAAGACACAGCTGTTGGATCATCTGTGGGCTTTATCTTCACATTCTTTTTCTCTTAGTCCCTGGACCATCACGAGCTGACTTCCTGAGTTTAATTCCTTCAATGCTTGAGAAGAAAGGAATCAAAAAGCTATTTTTAGTAAGTGAAAGCTAAAGTTAAAATCAAATTAAGAGAGAGAGAATAGATATCACTTCCAGGCCTGATAGGCAAAGCCTTTTTCTTTTTACAGCACCTGTGAACAGTCAGAACCTTGTTCCTGGAACGCTGACCTCCCCATAACTCCCTGCTAGGCTGAGTGAAAATCCTGCTCTGTTTCTACCTGCCTAAGGCTTCCCGCAATGGGATGTGGAGCGTGTCCTGCAAAGCTGTCACCAGGTAGTGCTTCCTACAAGCCACAGACTTGTTTTGTAACCTTTTCTCATGTTGAATCAGATCTGCTCACCTATTTGAACATTGGTTATGATCTTGTATCTCACTGTATTTCTTATGCTTTGTTCTTTTACGCAAACCCTTACAATTGTGTTGTTTTGTGTACACACGTGAGGTTTGGAAAAAAAAAAACACACCTTGTGAGTTTTTGCTCAAAATGTGGCCGAAATATCCACTGGCATGTCTAGATAAACAATTAAAATAAAGATAATTCTTAAAAATATTGCAATATGAAAATATTCTGATTCTCACCAGGTAACATGTTACCAGCCAACCAATCAGATTCAAGGTCAAGGTCAAGAGCACAGATGCAGCCCTGGTGTACGGGACTCATTCCACCAGGGGCTGCAGAAACAGCCATGTCCATGAAGCCATCATTTGCCAGTTAGTACCAAGATAGGGAAAAAGGGCCACCATTCAGCTCTGCATTTCCCCTGAGTCCTGATATTTTTCTGATCCACATTTGTCAAATTCATATATGAATGAGAATGAGGTACAATGCTTTAGGTTGTGGAAACATAGTGGACTTACTTGTGAAAACTATGGTCTTGCATTTCAGGATTGGAAGCCAGCAAGAACAATAGAACAGTTCAGGCAGGACAACTGAGTGTCTAAATCTATCTGGAAATGGAGGAAAAAAAAAAAAAACCCACCACCCATGGTTCCCAGGAACAGCCTTGTATCTTTACATAGTCTCCTCATGTTCATTTTGTTAAGATTTGTATTCAGAATCTCACTGATTCCCTAATGCTTCTCCATGTCTGAATGCAAAGTCACTTTTTTCATTTGTCCACACTCCATATCATCCAATCAAAATCAAAAGTGGGACCCCAGGGCTTCCCTGGTGGCGCAGTGGTTGAGAGTCCGCCTGCCGATGCGGGGGACACGGGTTTGTGCCCTGGTCTGGGAGGATCCCACATGCCGCGGAGCGGCTGGGCCCGTGAGCCATGGCCGCTGAGCCTGCGCGTCCGGAGCCTGTGCTCTGCAACGGGAGAGGCCACAGCAGTGAGAGGCCCGCGTACCGCCAAAAAAAAAAGTGGGACCCCAGTGGTTTCCCAAGTAAAGGTCAGACATGACTTTCAAATGTACCCAGGAACCTAGCAGACACATCGTCAAATAGGCCAAGCCTATGTAAGCAATTGAATTTAAGTCAACGAATTTTTTTTAAAGAAAAATCTATTATTGTAATAAATATAGTATATGCTGCTTCATACCAAAGAGGCAAAATAGAGCTATTTATTCGTATTTATATTTAAAGTATATTTTTAAAGAAAAGTTCAATTGGCAAATTTTTACTATACAATCAAATATTAATATTAAAAATGACAGAAAATGTCTTAAGTGTGAAAGTCTACGTGGTGCCAATAAGCACAATATTTTGTAGTGTGCTTTCATCTGTTTTGTGTGTATGTATGTGTGTGTGTGTGTGTGAATTTCCATAATACAGAAAAACACTGGCATTCGTTCTTCTCTTTGGTAATGTATGTTCATTTGTGTAAAACTGTAAATTTCAACAAACAATATTTGTTGCTCTCAGTCTCTCACAAAATATCTTTCTATTTACATGTAGAAACGTAAGCAAGTAAGTGTATTTGTACAAGCTGTTTTGCTATGTCACACAGTCAAAAATTTGGAAAACAGAATTCACTAAGAAGAAATTTCCGTTTGACAATTGTTAACTCCTGTAGAATCTTATGTGACCATGGTCTTTCAAGTCAAGGGTCTATATTCCTTTCCGCTTACTGCAACATTGCTTGATTTAAACTTTGTCATGATTGCAATATTGGTCATTGCCATAAAGTAGGAAATTCAAGGGAAAAAAGAATCTATTGTGTAAAAGGCGTTGACCTAGGATTGTAACACACACATGAACTATACAGGGATAAGTAAAAGCAAATGCCATCTGGGCAGTCAGAGTGATTCCATAACTGTGTAGCCTTACCCCAGTGAAAACAGGATTGGAAAAATTAGGACTATCACAACCAAAGTTAGTAACCTTGTGAGATCAGCAAGCCACAATTGCCTTTTCCGCACTGGAAATTGGAATAATGTAAGTCAACAAATACTGATTGAGGATCTACTATGTGCCAGTGGTTGGGCTAGATACTTGGGATATAAAATGACCCAATCCCTCCAGAGCGTTCAGAGTTGTGTCAGAGATTGGCATTACCAGTGAACTCTTCTTAGAGATTTCATGAGGACATCTGTGAGGGCTTACCTCCTGGAGAATAACGTAATATAGTGCAGATAAGATGTGGGGACAAAAGTGGTCCCATTCTTGGTTCTGTCACTAACATATTCTGTGACTTCAGGCAAGTTACTGAACCTCTACAAAATTATTTCTAGACAATAATGGTTTTGTTATGGTTTTGGTGTTGTTTCTGGTTTTGTTACACAATTAAAAGAGATTGCATACAAAAAGCACCTAGCACTCTGTCTGGTACATGGTAGGCTTTTCAGAGACACAAGTTCCCTCCTCTTAAATTATAAGACGCTTTACAAATAGCCATTCACACGTGGTAAGAATGTGGAGAATATATGGAGAATAATGTAGTAAAGAGATGCTAGTGATCTTACACTGGGAAGACAAACTCATTTTTATATATATATTTTTAAAACAGGTTGATTAGTTTATGTACTCATTTATTGGCAAGATTGGGTAAGAAGATTACCCAGTGAAAACTCTTGCCTCAACTACAGCCTACTTTTCTGTTTAGTCCTCTATGTTCTAGAATAGAAGATAGTGTATCTTTAGTTACCAGTTTTGTCAGAAATTTCTGTGAAGGAAACAGCTCCTAAGAACAAAATAAGAGTCATTTATCTCCCTTGCATCTATGTCACCAAAGCCCCAAATCCAGCTGGTGATAGCTCTGGTCCTCTGCATCAGTCCCCAGAAAGTTTGCTGGGCTTTCACAGGCTCTGCAGGAGCAGGCATGGGCTGGTGCTTCCAGGATACACTTGGTTCACTCATTCACACATCTCCAAATGTGTTCTCAGCTAAAGCTTACTGCCTGCCCTAGAGCAGGACGGAAAGCAGAGGCATTTCCTAACAACGTGTCGGAGGAGGGAGAAGACTCCGTCCTGCCTCCGTGGGAATGTAATAGACAAACATTTGAATAATGACTAAATGAGGAGCTTTTAGCTGTGAAACAGTCCATGATTTTTTTTTAAGTAAACCAGAGAGATTATTAGACAAATTTTAAGTTTTAGCTGATATGGTTTGCAGATGCATGATTGCCTTGCTTAGTCATCTAAGCAACAGTGTATTTTTGATTCAATTGCCTGAAATACTTTAAATTCTAGTATTGCAAGTGCTGATTTAATCTCCAATAATTTTTTCCTTTTAAGGAAGTCGTACGGTAGAGTTTCAAAAGTGAAGGCTTTGGAGTCAGACAGACCAGAATTCAAATCCCTCATTATCACATGCTGTTTCACCCCAGGCAGTCAGTTTAACTTCTCTGTGCCTCCATTTCCAGATGTATAAATCGAGAGGAACATCTACCTCCCAGGGCAGTGTGAGGTCAAAATTAGAGGACATAGATAAACATATAGCATGGTTTCTAGCAGAAAGAGGGTACTCAGCAAATATAAATTCTTACGTCATTTAAAGAACAAAAATCTACAAAGCGGGAGTTGGGATATGACTTTTGCTTTCTCTAGGTTGTACTTTTTTGTGCAAAAGAAACCACAAGACCCATTAATAGACATTGAGCATGACTATATTTACAGGTGACCAGTTTGACTATAAAACAATCCTTATAATATGGACAAAATATTGTAAAAAATGATTATAGAGGAAGACAGTGTCCCTAGGGTACGAAGGATACACTAATAAGAACAGGGACAAATAAGGAACTGTCTTTTCTGACTGTAAAGTAAGTACTCCTCAGCCCAACCAGAGAGAACCAGTCTGTCAAGCCTTTCCTTGAGGTAATGATAATACAACCCGGTTATTTAGTTAACAAACAAAACTTGATACACTGTCAAGTTTTTCACGAATTCCATTTATATCCTATAAATTCTATCCATAGAAGTTTCCAGTGGCCCTTCCTCTTGTAATATTAGATTCTGGCCACTGACAGCAGAGGTGGAGAATCCAGGGGAGTCTCTGTAAATAGATGATCCTAAAATAGATTCTCTTCTCCCAAACTATGCTTGATAATGCATATGCTAAAAGATGTTAAGTATTCCTTGAAAAAAAAATGGCTTCATAGCCAAAGATATTTGAGAAACAATGGATTAAACACCCAGGCTCTTCTCCTGCATGCTTCTCTGAACCTCCCATATGCTAATGCACAGCTCCAAGAAGACAATATAAATGATCCTGTTTGGATCTAATTTTGGTTTCATATCATGAAGGATTCCTTGACCACAACCCACAATGATCTCCCTGTTTATCATTTGCTTTAGTTTTGTCAGTGATTATTAGTTATTATTGATGTGTGTGTGTATTTTCTGCCCAACTTGAGACCTAATATAACATTGTGGTTAACTTGCTTGGGTTTGTGGCTTGAATTTACCACTTACTAGGTGTCTTACCTTGGGCAAGTTTCCAAACTTTTTGTGCCTCAGTTTCTTTATCAGTAAAATGATGATAAAAAATAATGCCAATTTCATAGCGTTTCTGAAGATTGAAGAAAGATTTCATGCATATAAAGCACTTGGAACAGTGCCTGGCACACAGAAAGCACTCAATTAAGTATTAGCAAAACCCAACATCCCCTTCGCCCCCTGATCTACAAGTTCCTTGATAACAGGAATAACTATCCTTTTTAATATATTCTCCACAGTGTAGTACAGAAAGTACAAAACAAATGTTTCTTAAATGAAAAAACATATTTTTGACTGATAAATTGAAAATCATATCAGAACAATATATTAACATTTAAATCCAAACAAACAAGTTCCTATTGGAACAATAAATGTCCCGATAATTTGAATGCAGATGTTGTTTTTTGATTTTGCTGATTTCTATCTGGTAGACTTGCTTTGTTTCTAGGAAAATGATTTAGGAAGACAAAAGGTTTTCTCCTCCCAGTTTACGAGCCTACTCTTCTGAGTGGTGAGGGCAAAGATAATTCCCCTGAAAAAACTTGATGCCCAAAGATTTCTAGTTTTTTCCCATCCAAATAGAAAAAAACCTACAGAAGGACCACTAAATTGCTTTCTTTGCAGAGCTAATAAAAGTCCCCTGTTGTACTACACAATCCAAGAAAAGACAGAGATAAATCCCAACCCTCATCTTTACAAAGGAACATGAGAGCAGCAGATGAATCTCCTATTTTATCTTTGTTTCAAGCACTTGCAATCACACATAACTGACTCTTGCTTTTTTTTTCCCCAGGAAGCAACTACATGTGCATTTTTTAAGTTGTCAGCAAAGTATGCCTAAGGGATCAAAATGAAGGGTCAGTTCTTGGGGTTATTTATCCCTTTCCACTTCCCGCTGTTATATTTTTGTTTGGACCTTTCTAACCAGAGAGTCAGACTTGACATATCAATGGACTTTCATCCACACTTGAAGAAAAATAACTTATAAATGAAAACAAAATACCAATGGTATCACATACTAGCATAAGTGAGAAATATATTCTAGAATTACAGACGAATTTTCAAGTGTTAACCTGACTGACTTGGGGAAGAACAAAAAGTTCTGACAGATCTTTCAATTCTCAGGTTATGTAACATGATGTGAAATAGTTCTTAGATGCTTCTACTGACTTTCGTTACTAAAAATGTATCAATCATCCCACTAAAAGTTTACCAAAAAATACCTTTTTGCAACTGAAGCTTTCTTGATCTTAAACTCTAATGGGAAGGCTGAGATTTTTTTTTCACTCTGATCAACTTTCACTTTAACAGCAGGTTTCCAGTTCTTAGCATGATTGAGGGAACACTTAACTCTACCAACCACCTACATAAGAGGCAGGCAGGCAGCCGAAGGCCATTGCCCTGATGATGATGGTTCAGTCTCTACACAGTGAATCCCGGAGACCCCAGTACCAGCCTCTGAGCAAGATGAGATGAGAAGAGCCTCCAATGGGGCAAGCAGCCCACAGAGCAAGGGCTGTGTGTGGGCCTCAGTCTGCGGAGAGTTTGGGTCTGTGCGAGTGTCATGGAAAATTGCCTTCGGATTAAGCGGGGAGGGGAGGACACCTGACTTGAATATGTTAATAAAGTTTTACTGGGGCCAGAAAACAAAGCACGGAGCAAGCAATGACTGGACAGAGTCCTTGTTTCTTCCTTGTCATATTTAGAGCTGTTTTAGGGACAAATTTTTTACACGTGGTTGGCAAAGGCTCTGACCAGATGTCAGGTATATCATTCAACTTTGTCCATATAAAACAAGTCACTTGTAAAAAGTGATCTTTGAGGCTTAATTTCGCTTCAGAAACAATAATAATAGAGCCTATTTTGCAGCTTTGGAGTGAGAATTAGAGCTAATGTACTCGGAGTGCTTTGCACACTATTTTGTACACTATTGCCACTTAGTAGCTTTTATCAGCTAAAAACACTGGTGGAGCTATGTTCCATTTGCTGCAAGAGGTTATTCAATTCTTCTAACTCAAATGAGGCTGTCGATGGAGACAGGAGCCAAGGAGGAGAAATGGCAAGGTGAGTGAGCTTGTATTGATTTGTCTTTAACATGTGAAGGAAAATAAGCATTTAAGGAAGAATAACCAAGCAGAAACAAAATTACTACTCCCCTGCTGTGTCAGTGTCCTAGGGCTGCTGTAGCAAATTACCACAAGCCGGGTAGCTTAATACAACAGAAATTTATTCTCTCACAGATCTGGAGGCCGAAGCCTGAAACCAAGGTGTTGTCAGAGCCTGCGCCCTCTAAAGACTCCAGAAAAAAATCCTTTCTTGCCTCTTCTAGCTTCTGGTGGTTTCCAGGTGTTCCTTGGGAAACCAGTCATGGGATCAGTATCCACCCTAATCTAGTCTGACCTCATCTTAACCAATTACATCTACAAGACCTTATTTCCAAGGAAGGTCACATTCTGAGGTTCTAGGTGGACATGAATGTTGTGGGGAAGGGGGCTGCTGCTCAGCCTTGACACTCCTCACCCATCCACCCTGTGCTTTACCTCCCATGGCATCATCCCCAACACACACACACACACACACACACACACACACACAGCACCTACACGTCTTCCAGATTTCCCCTGAGTGAAGCTACTGGGACAGATTGCTTCAGGTTTGAGATATGGTTGTTTTTGCATATTTGGGGGGAAAGTCTGGAGAAGTCTTACAGGAAGGAGGATCGAAAGCACATCTTTGTTTCTTTCTCCTATATTCTTCCCTTACTAATTCAGATCTGTCTTAGAAAAAAAAAAAGTCTTGAAAATCCCTCTAGCATCTGCCATCTGGAGATGACAATGTGAGTCATTCCACATTTCAGCTTCTTCACTCTCATCATCATTAATGTTCCAGATACTCCAATCTACTTATTCATTTATTCTTTTGGAAGCAAAGCAATTAGATGTAAGGACAGATCCAGGAGCGCTGGCCACAGGAGTGGGTAGCTTCAGGACATGGAGGAGAAAGTTAATGCAGATAAGAAAAAAAAGGACCTGGTGGCAGACAAGTTATCGACTTGGTAATAAAATCGTGACACACAGGATGATGGCAGGACTTGGGGTGAGAAGCCTGGGACCTCTCCAGTAACTGAAATAGAGACTATGGAACGTCAGTGATGGCAGAGACAACGGGGTGGTACTGCTACATGTCAAGAACCCCAGGAAGAAGAGTTTTAGAGTTTTTGAATCCTTAATGAGGGTAGAGAACTAATGCTCGAGAAGTGGCAGTAAGATGTAAGGGGGCACTGATCCTATTTCCCAACACTGACATGAAGGACAGTTGGCAATGAATGGCCTCCATTTGAGAGGCATCTTGAAAGCAGAGTCTTGGGGGTGGGACAGTTCTTCTGTTGAATCATAAAGGGTAAAGGAATGTCAGGTGCAGAGACAGAGTGCATAATCGTGTGTTTATCCTATTCTGGGAGCTCCAGAGAACGTAATATAAGGGTCAGGAAGGAGGACTCTGGTAAAAGAAGGTTAGATCAGAATAACATGGGGTATGAGGCAAGAAGAAGATAATCAATGGAGGAAGCATTATTCTTAGGTGGTAAACCAGGTGGAGGAGGGTGGGTTAAGCCGGACATTCAACTGCCCAGAGAACTGGTCCGAACATTCCCTCTGTGGCTGGAAGGAGACCCTCAGGGATTTACAGAGCCCTCCTAGATCCACTTCCAAGCCTTAGGGGAAAGGGGAGCCCGGAGCTCTTGGACGAGGTGACTTATGGTCTGGATTGACTGTGATGGTCCCAGGGAGGTTCTGGGCATCAGCAATTTACATGCAGTTACCCAGAGAGTGGTTAGGGGCTCCAAACCCAGAGAGCCTGGGCTAGGAAGGGGTGGTGGGAGCAGACTCTTTAAGAAACAGCAATGACCTGGAGATCTTGGCATACAACCAGCTCTGCTTCTTCTCTGGGGACTCCAAGCCCAGCAATACTACTGTTATAGATTCTGTGTATAGTCTGGAGGCAGAGATAGGGTCTGTAGCTAACACTTTTCAAGTCTCCTTTGTACTGTGTCCCCAGAGGTCAGCTGTGAGCCCAGGCAGCTTGCTGTAATAGAAAAGGTTATCAAACCTGCCAGCTTTCCGGATGAAATGGAAAGGTATAATACGTCTGAAAAATGGAAAGAAATTTACCCCTGACCAACCAAGTGGGCCACTCTTTAATGATGGAGAACATCATGTAGCAGCAAAGACTAAAAGAGGATACTAATAAGTAAATGATTTTTGATAAATACTTACATTGGAAATGCATGTAATCCCTTTGTAAAGTATAAATCAAGCAACATCCATATTTTAATCTAAGTTCAGGGTCCTGTGCCCGGCCACATTCAGTTCAGGGAGAAAAAGAGCCCCAGAAAATAGCTGGGGAAAAAATGGCTCCACTCAAGCCCTCTTACGTTTAATCAGAGTTGGCTCTCAAAAAGCAATGGAGAACATGAAGAGAAAGAGATTGCTTAGACTGCAACCCCGTGTACAGTGATTTCTTATTAACATTTAATTTAAGAAAGAGGCCATTCTTGAAATTTGAGAACTTGCTAGAAAATAAAATATCTTTTTCCCTGGAAGTGATCTTGCTGCCCAGAAGCCTTCAAGCCTTCCTGGAATTTTTATTTAGAATCCCAGAGAGTTCAGTCAAGATTTTCAAATGACCGACTGGAGGAGTGGGATAGGGAGGGTGGGAGGGAGGGAGACGCAAGAGGGAAGGGATATGGGAACAGATGTATATGTATAACTGATTCACTTTGTTATAAAGCAGAAACTAATAAAAAAAAAAGATTTTCAAATGCAACCACATCTTCTGCTAACATTATATGCAGAGGCCCTCTTCCTCCTAGAATCACAGGGTCTATAATCCAATATTCTCTAGAAATGAAAAGGTTATATGGTAATTCTACTACCAACAACAAGCACCAATTTCAACTACAGTGTAATTTCCAAATCAAGACCCAAGTCGGTAATCATTACACTGAAATACAATGTATTGAAGTTATACTAGGACGTTGGATTAGTCCAAAAAAGCGTTGGTAGGAAAATAAGAGGATGGCTTTAGATGGCTACTACCTTTTCTCACTCACCCAAAGAATGCAACATTTGAGATGTAACTTCCCTTCCCCCCTCCCCCCATGATTAATGATTAATGAGCAGCTGTGTACCACTCCAGTGATTTCTAGTGGTGATCAGTGGAGACACAGCATAGAGGAGGGGTTACAGGCAGATTGCCCGAACTGGAATTCTGGCTCAGCCACTTACTAGCTGTTTACCCCTTGAAGGGTTTCTTAATCCCTCTGTGTCCCTGTTACTATAGTCAATGGGGTAATAATAGTACCGCATATGGGGTTGTTACGAGGATCAAGGGAGTGTGGATCACATACCAGCAGCTTAATAAGTTTTTTCATTGCTAAATGGTCATATGAACAGGAAACATGAAAATATGCTCTCCTGACCTTCTCACCTTGCTCAGAGCTTAAGGAGGAAGGGTTACTGTATGCAATATTTTCAGTATATACTTCAGTTTTTGCTTCCATGGTAGATGTTGCAAGATTACTGTCTTAACTTTGGGGTCGATGCTTCCAGATACCCGTCTTCCCTGAAACTGTCTGATTCATCTCTTCAAACCCAGAATAGATCAAAATGTCTAGCAGATAATAGGTCCTCCAAGAATGATTGTTCAGCTAAATGGAACCTCAGACAAAATAGTCATAGAAGACTTAAGGCTATCAAAAGGAGAAAGAGAGAGTACAAAAAAAAAAAAAAGGAAATGTCCAGGAGCGGCCAACCAAGGAGTGGGCAGAGCAACCTGTAAGCCAACACCTGGGAGCAGAATTGTAACTCCAGCTCCTGTTTCAAGTATCTCCTACCCGATCATGTTCCCTTCATCATCGTTTGCCCATGCTGTTAAAGCATAATCACTAAGCTGCTTAGAACAGAGCCGTAAAAGTTACTAGGAATAAATGAGGCAAACTTCCAACGTCCTGGTGAGATGGGAGCAAAAGCACATTTGGAAGAGTCCCAAACAAGACACAGACAGCAACTGCCAAGGAGAATGGAGCCCTCTCTGTCGTAATGAGGACTCTATGCTTCCAGTGGCAGAGGTACTCTTCACAAAGCTCCAAGCACAATTCCTTCATCTCTTCTCCAGTTCTCACCTCATGCTCTTTTCTGATTTTTCCTCCATTTCCTAAAAATTTTTGTTGTGGTCATATTTCAGATTTTTTTTTAATTGAAGTATAGTCGATTTAAATGTTGTGTTAGTTTCAGGCGTATCCTAAGATGTTTAAAGGCCTTTTGTTTTTTCATCTTAAGAACTCTAATATCTCAATATTGCAAGTATTCGTTTTCCAGTCATGTAGGAAACATGTAAAGGAAAAATAACCATCAGAGGCTTGCACAATTTATGGAAAGGAGAATGAGAAAGAACAACTTCCTAAACCAGATTCAATGGGATTCAAGGGCCAGGTCGTCCACAGTCTTGGCTCAAATAAAATATGTTCACTTAGAGAATCATAAGAGCTTATCAAAACATAACCAGATATAATTTAGGCATAGAAACAGTAGAAAATTTACCTTTCCCTCACCCAGGAACCTGAGATCATTTTCTCTTCTTGTATACATTCTATAATAGTTGGCACAGAATAACCAAGATTGCAAAAAGACTAGAATCTTGTTATTTAAAAAGCTCTGCAAAAGATCCTATAGCTCTGTCTGCACTTCTCATGAACTCTTATCTTCTATCTTAAAAGTACCCCTGTCCAATAAAAATTTAAAAAATAAAATAAAAATACCTACATCTCAACCAAAAGGAAACTTTAATAGAACCTTCTCTAAACATGTACAAATGGCAAGCAAGAACAAAAAAAGTGATCAACATCACTCATCATTACAGAAATGCAAATAAAAACCACAGCAAGATACCACTTGCCACGCATTCAGATAACTAATATGAAAAAAAAATGACAAGTGTTGATGAGGATGTGAAGAAATTGGAACCTGATGCATTGCTGGTGGGAACCTAACATGGTGGAGCCACTTTGGAAAATATTGTGGCAGCTCCTCAAGAATTAAATATAGAATTACCATATAATTCATCAAGTCCATTTCTGAGTGTATATCAAAAGGATTAAAAACAGGGACTTGAAATAATATTTGTAAACCCATGATTGTAGCAGCAATATTCACAATAACCAACAGATCAAAGCAACCCTCGTTTCCATTGGAGGATGAATGGATAAATGAAATGTCGTATAAACATACAATGGAATATTATTCAGCTTTAAAAATGAAGAAAAATTTTTCCAAGTCCTACTGTATAACACAGAGAGCTATATTCAATATCTTGTGATAAACCATAATGGAAGAGAATATGAAAAAGAATATATATATCATAACTGAGTCAATTTGCTATACAGCAGAAATTAAACACAACATTGTAAATCAATCATACTTCAATAAATTTTTTAAAAAAGAAAAAAGTGCCCCTGAAACTTCTCATCTTTCCAAATTCAGAGGGCGTTTCTATGCTTACCTGACATGCTCCCTGCATTGTCATTTGGGGCCCACTCTTTCTTCCTTTGAACACTCTTGTTCACATCATATTCTCCAGATTGTTCTCCCTACATTTTCTAGCCATTCCTCTCTGGGGCGGCCATCCCAGTTCGTCTGGGACCATCCCAGTTTTAGCACTGAAAGTGCCTCATCCCGAAAAACCCCTTACTCCAGAGCAAAGTGGGGCAGTTGGTCACCCTAGTCTTAAGTCTCCTTTGAAGTCTGTGTGTCTTCCACTCACTACTAAAATGTCAGTGTCCCAAGGGTACCATCCTTGGCCCTCTGACCCTTTCACCCTATAAGTCTCGTTGGTGACCTCATTCAACTCAAGACTTTAAAAACTGTTGATATATTTGGATGATGGTTACCAATCTACATCTTCTCCAAACCCAAACTGCCAATATAGCCTAATGTATCAAAACAGAACACATCTTCTCCACAAAAAAAGCTTCTTATTTTCTATCTTGGTGAATGACCAAGGTGTCCATCCACCTTAGTCAGCCAAACCAAAACAAATCTGGAAGTCTTTTATAATTCCTCCTTCTCTCTCACCCTACTGATTCTACCTTTTAGATATTCATCCCTCGCCCCTCTCCATTTCGTACATACAGCTTTTGTTCAGGCTTCATAATTCCCCATCTGAAATATATCACAGTCATTCTGCCAATCCAATAGTCTTTCTAGAATGCTAAGCTAAGTAACCTTTCTGCAGTCATTTAATGGTCCCCCCTGTGGCTTTTCATGGAAAAATTCAACTCTTTGGAACACTAAGGTCCTCATACTCTGAACCCTTGCCAATCTCTACAGCCTTCTCGCAATCACTATCCCATCCACCCTCCCTCTTGCCTCCCCAGCTCCCCCTAGTCTTGAGTCCAGTCAATGCTTGCTGATTTCTGAAGCTCCTGTGTTATTTCCCATCTATGAGCCCTCCCACTTGCAGTTTTCTCCAATGGGAATGCTCATTCTCCAACTCACCCTTTCTGGACCAATTCAAACAATTCTGTTTGGTTTGGCGGCCCTCCATTGGACAACTATAGCACCCTTTACCATAGCACTTACTACTCAGTATTCTCACCATTGGTTATGTGTATGTTTCATTGACTGGACATTGAGTAATTTGAGAATATAATCTGTGTACTATTTGCTGTTAGAAACCCAACACCTAAAACAACAGTGCTCAATAAAAGTTTGTCAAAATGAAAAAATGAATGAATGAGCAAATGATTTAATACCTGGAAACCAGATTGGCTGGCTGTAAGTGGCTTCATGAGCTTTATTCCTTTAATTTGATGCTTCCATATTTTTCCACATTTCAGAAGTCAAAAAAGATTCCTGAGTTGTAAGAATGAAAGCAAGTTTCCCACTGACGAGAAAAGATATGTCTGTGAACTTAATTAAAAGCATCTATGGAAGACGCGGAGACCACCTTCCTCCCCACAGATACATCAGAGATACATCTACATATGGAACAACTCCTACAGAACACCTACTGAACGCTGGCAGAAGACCTCAGACCTCCCAAAAGGCAAGAAACTCCCCACGTACCTGGGTAGGGCAAAAGAAAAAAGAATAAACAGAGACAAAAGGATAGGGACGGGACCTGCACCAGTGGGAGGGAGCTATGAAGGAGGAAAGGTTTCCACACACTACGAAGCCCCTTCGCGGGCGGAGACTGCGGGTGGCGGAGGGGGGAAGCTTCGGAGCCGCGGAGGAGAGCGCAGCCACAGAGGTGCGGAGGGCAAAGCGGAGAGATTCCCGCACAGAGGATCGGTGCCGACCAGCACTCACCAGCCCCAGAGGCTTGTCTGCTCGGCCGCCGGGGTGGGCGGGGCTGGGAGCTGAGGCTCGGGTTTCGGGTTTCAGTCGGGAACGCAGGGAGAGGACTGGGGCTGGCGGCGGGAAGAGAGCCTGAAGGGGTTAGTGCACCACGGCTAGACGAGAGGGAGTCCGGGAAAAAGTCTGGAGCTGCAGAAGAGGGAAGAGACTTTTTCTTCCCTCTTTGTTTCCTGGTGCGCGAGGAGAGGGGATTAAGAGCGCTGCTTAAGGGAGCTCCAGAGACGGGCGCGAGCCGCGGCTGAAAGCGCGGACCCCAGAGACGGGCGTGGGACGCTGGGGCTGCTGCTGCCGCCGCCAAGAGGCCTGTGTGCGAGCGCAGGTCACTCTCCATGCCCCCTTCCAGGGAGCCTGTGCAGCCCGCCACTGCCGGGATCCTGGGATCCAGGGACGGCTTCCCCGGGAGAGCCCACGGCGCGCCTCGGGCTGGTGCAACGTCACGCTGGCCTCTGCCACCGCATGTTCGCCCCGCACTCCGTGCCCCTCCTTCGCCCCCGGCCTGAGTGAGCCAGAGTCACCGAAGCGGCTGTTCCTTTAACCCTGTCCTGTCTAAGCGAAGAACAGACGCCCTCCAGCAACCTACACTCAGAGGCGGGGCCAAATCCAAAGCTGAGTCCCGGGAGCTGTGCGAACAAAGAAGAGAAAGGGAAATCTCTCTGTGCAGCCTCACAAGCAGCGGATTAAAGCTCCACAACCAACTTGATGTACCCTGCATCTGTGGAATACATGAATAGACAACGAATCATACCAAATTGAGGAGCCGTGTGGATGAAAGTTTCTTGGTGCTGCATCCAGGAGTCAGTGCTGTGCCTCTGAGGTGGGAGAGCCAACTTCAGGACACGGGTCCACAAGAGACCTCCCAGCTCCACATAATATCAAACGGCGAAAATCTTCCAGAAATCTCCATCTCAACACCAGCAGCCAGCTTCACTCAACGAACAGCAAGCTAGAGTGCTGGTCACCCTATGCCAAGCAACTAGCAAGACAGGAACACAACCCCACCCATTAGAGAGAGGCTGCCTAAAAATAAAATAGAAAATATGAACAGACAAATCACAAGCACTGAAATTGAAACTGTGATAAAAAACCTTCCAACAAACAAAAGCCCAGGACCAGATGGCTTCACAGGCGAATTCTATCAAACATTTAGAGAAGAGCTAACACCTATCCTTCTCAAACGCTTCCAAAATATAGCAGAGGGAGGAACACTCCCAAACTCATTCTACCAGGCCACCATCACCTTGATACCAAAACCAGACAAGGATGTCACAAAGAAAGAAAACTACAGGCTAATATCACTGATGAACATAGATGCAAAAATCCTCAACAAAATACTAGCAAACAGAATCCAACAGCACATTAAAAGGATCATACACCATGATCAAGTGGGGTTTATTCCAGGAATGCAAGGATTCTTCAATATACGCAAATCAATCAACGTGGTACACCATATTAACAAATTGAAGGAGAAAAACCATATGATCATCTCAATAGATGCAGAAAAAGCTTTCGACAAAATTCAACACCCATTTATGATCAAAACCGTGCAGAAAGTAGGCATAGAGGGAACTTTCCTCAACATAATAAAGGCCATATATGACAAACCCACAGCCAACATCGTCCTCAATGGTGAAAAACTGAAACCATTTCCACTGAGATCAGGAACAAGACAAGGTTGCCCACTCTCACCACTCTTATTCAACATAGTTTTGGAAGTTTTAGCCACAGCAGAGAGGAAAAGGAAATAAAAGGAATCCAAATCGTTAAAGAAGAAGTAAAGCTGACACTGTTTGCAGATGACATGATACTATACACAGAGAATCCTAAAGATGCTACCAGAAAACTACTAGAGCTAATCAATGAATTTGGTAAAGTAGCAGGATACAAAATTAATGCACAGAAATCTCTGGCATTCCTATACACTAATGATGAAAAATCTGAAAGTGAAATCAAGAAAACACTCCCATTTACCATTGCAACAAAAAGAATAAAATATCTAGGAATAAACCTACCTAAGGAGACAAAAGGCCTGTATGCAGAAAATTATAAGACACTGATGAAAGAAATTAAAGATGATACAAATAGATGGAGAGATATACCATGTTCTTGGATTGGAAGAATCACCATTGTGAAAATGACTCTACTACCCAAAGCAATCTACAGATTCAATGCAATCCCTATGAAACTACCACTGGCATTTTTCACAGAACTAGAACAGAAAATTTCACAATTTGTATGGAGACACAAAAGACCCCGAATAGCCAAAGCGATCTTGAGAACGAAAAATGGAGCTGGAGGAATCAGGCTCCCTAACTTCAGACTATACTACAAAGCTACAGTAATCAAGACAGTATGGTACTGGCACAAAAACAGAAAGATAGATCAATGGAACAGGATAGAAAGCCCAGAGATAAACCCACACACATATGGTCACCTTATCTTTGATAAAGGAGGCAGGAATGTACAGTGGAGAAAGGATAGCCTCTTCAATAAGTGGTGCTGCGAAAACTGGACAGGGACATGTAAAAGTATGAGATTCGATCACTCCCTAACACCATACACAAAAATAAGCTCAAAATGGATTAAAGACCTAAATGTAAGGCCAGACACTATCAAACTCTTAGAGGAAAACATAGGCAGAACACTCTATGACATAAATCAAAGCAAGATCCTTTTTGACCCACTTCCTAGAGAAATGGAAATAAAGACAAAAATAAACACATGGGACCTAATGAAACTTAAAAGCTTTTGCACAGCAAAGGAAACCATAAACAAGACCAAAAGATAACCCTCGGAATGGGAGAAAATATCTGCAAATGAAGCAACTGACAAAGGATTAACCTCCAAAATTTATAAGCGGCTCATGAAGCTTAATAACAAAAAAACAAACAACCCAATCCAAAAATGGGCAGAAGACCTAAATAGACATTTCTCCACAGAAGATATACAGACTGCCAACAAACACATGAAAGAATTCTCAACATCTTTAATCATTAGAGAAATGCAAATCAAAACTACAATGAGATATCATCTCACACCAGTCAGAATGGCCATCATCAAAAAATCTAGAAACAATAAATGCTGGAGAGGGTGTGGGAAAAAGGGAACCCTCTTGCACTGCTGGTGGGAATGTGAATTGGTACAGCCACTATGGAGAACAGTATGGAGGTTCCTTAAAAAACTACAAATAGAACTACCATATGACCCAGCAATCCCACTACTGGGCATATACCCTGAGAAAACCATAATTCAAAAAGAGACATGTACCAAAATGTTCATTGCAGCCCTATTTACAATAGCCCGGAGATGGAAACAACCTAAGTGTCCATCATCGGATGAATGGATAAAGAAGATGTGGCACATATATACAATGGAATATTACTCAGCCATAAAAAGAAACAAAATTGAGCTATTTGTAATGAGGTGGATAGACCTAGAGTCTGTCATACAGAGTGAAGTAAGTCAGAAAGAGAAAGACAAATACCGTATGCTAACGCATATATATGGAATTTAAGAAGAAAAAAAATGTCATGAAGAACCTAGGGGTAAGACAGGAATAAAGACAAAGACCTACTAGAGAATGGACTTGAGGATATGGGGAGGGGGAAGGGTAAGCTGTGACAAAGCGAAAGAGAGGCATGGACATATATACACTACCAAAAGTAAGGTAGATAGCTAGTGGGAAGCAGCCGCATAGCACAGGGAGATAAGCTCAGTGCTTTGTGACCCCCTGGAGGGGTGGGATAGGGAGGGTGGGAGGGAGACGCAAGAGGGAGGGGATATGGTAACATGTGTATATGTATAACTGATTCACTTTGTTATAAAGCAGAAACTAACACACCATTGTTAAGCAATTATACTCCAATAAAGATGTTTAAAAAAAAAGCATCTATGAATTTATAAATGGGTTGTGAGAAGGATTTTTACAAGAACTTGTTCAGTAAATAGTAAAACAACAAAGCAATCATTGTACAACTGTAGGGCCAGCCAAAAAGCCACAACAGGCCAAGCTTGAATGTGTAACTATGGTCAAAGGACAAAGGTCCTGCTGGAGTGCTCAGGACGTGGGGGAAATGGTGTTGACTAAGTGATTAGCCCCCAAGATAAAGCAAGAAAGATAAAGCAGAGAGAGAGAAATCAAGATATTTTTGTTTCCTTAGTAATGTAAGAACTGACGGGGAATTTGGAATGCTTCATCTTCTAGGAGCCCTCATTGGCTGGGAGCTCTCAGCAGTTGGTGGAAGGAAGGTGGCCATGGGATGAGGTATCGCCAAGCTACAAATCTGAGAATTCAAAACAGAGAGCAGCGGGCCAGAGGATGGGACAGCAGAGCAGAGGAAATCTAAATTCTCTGTGAAGGAAATCTGTATTTACGGACCACATTTTGTAAAACAGATAGTGCGTTATCATATAATCAAGAAAATTAGACCCAGTTAGTAATAATAATAAGACTATAGAAACTACAGAAGTTTCCAGGTAGTAGTAAAGGGGGACTTTGATAATCTACCAAGACAAATGTAGAGCTGAGCTTTCCAAATAGAACAAATGACTGCTTCACGGTCACTTTTGGAACTAACAGACAACTAGTCACTGGGGCAAGACTAGTTCCCAGGGTATCTGGCAAATGGGAAAGGCCTGAGAGGTAAAAAGGCAAATCCACAGAG
Source organism: Mesoplodon mirus (assembly GCF_964341445.2). Lineage (NCBI taxonomy): Eukaryota > Metazoa > Chordata > Mammalia > Artiodactyla > Ziphiidae > Mesoplodon > Mesoplodon mirus. The sequence goes on along the minus strand of NC_138986.1, from coordinate 27,396,337 downwards.
AGAGGCAAGACTAGAAAGCTTAGTCAGGTGCCCTAAGTTTAATCACGCAGAAATTTTATTCCAAAGTGCAACATGAGCAAGTTTGTATTTCTTCATGTTTGCTTTCACATACATTATTTCAGCGGAATCTCAAAAGGGCCCTGTCATGTAAATAGAGTAGGACTTATTATCCCCATTTTGTAACCAAGTAAACTGGGACTTGACATTAATAAGTTACTTGCCCAAGGTCCCACTGAGAGTAAAATGTGGAGCTGGGACTAGACGTCTGGTTTTGAGTTCAGTTCCCTTTCTCCTATAACGGGGGCTCTCTCTGATTTAAGCCCTGCCCTAGAAAAATAGAAAATAAGAGCTGGTGAGGGGATGGGAGGCAGGCTGGCAGGGACCCCCATATGAGAATGTAGGGTCAGTAAGGGGCAGTGTGATGAATGGAGAGCCCTGGAGGAAGAGCAGCAACCTCGGTCACAGGTGTCTGTTGGGGTGACAGAGAGTGGCAGGGTGACCAATACCTCTGCTTTGTCCAGGTCTGTCTCCATTTTAAAATGGAAAGGCCCACATCCTGGGAACCCCCTAAGTCTCAGGCAAACCCAAGGATTAGTATCCCTCAATAGAGCAGAAGCTCTGGCATCAGAAACAAGGCCTGGGGTTCGGACTGGGTTCTGTCACTTAGCTTGCATGGCCACCTTTTCTGTTTAGTAGAGCCTTTTGAAATTGCCTTTTTTTTTGGAGAGGGTCAAAAAGGGTCACAGATAATTATTATGGTTCTACCTCATACTTCATAGCACAGTTTGGAGGACAAATAAGATTGCATCCATGAGAGTACTCGGTAGACAGTAGAGAGTTTACAAATAGAATCATCATCATCATTATTATTATAAATGACCCTTTATTGTCAATAGCAAAGTGGACACAGGGCTGGAGTGAACAAAGGCCTCGCTCAATGTGGAACCCTGATTTTGTAATATTTTGACAACTTCCAAGAAAATGACGACTCCTTTAAATTTTCTCATGTAAAATTCTGCCCAGGATTAACAGTTATTCTGACATCTACCAGAGAATCGAACAGCAAACCAACAAAACCAAAGGGCTTTGACATCTGGTTTGCTCTTAAAACAAGAACACATGCAATTCTAAAATTGCATTTTAGGTACGTATCACAATGAAAATAAATAAACACATTCACAAAAAGACTAGTGAAACCAGAAGCAAGCCACAGAAATGACCCTACTGAGATCACTGGGAAATATTTTGGGGACATAGAAAGAAATGAGACCATATTAACTTTGCGCCCACCCAGAAATACTTGTGTAATTAATTGGGTGGGAAATGTAATGACGCAGCTTCAGTCCCATACACATCTCACAGACAGGCAGAAACAAAGAAGACAGAGCCCCATTCCTTAAAAGAAGGAGTAAAACATGAAGGCTCTACAGAAAGGGCACAATCTGTCTTCAGGGCCAGACATGAATGAGCTCAGACGGCGAGAGCGATTTAGAGCTATTGAAACAGGCCCCTTTGGCCAAAGGCAGCTCTGTGAACCTTCTCTGACTGCGTGGAACACTCACTGGCAATCTGTAACAAGTACATAGCCTCTAGGAAACCTGAGCGCTTCAAACACCCGCATTGATTTTGCAAAAATGACATAAACAAAATCTACCAACAGAAGCCCCAGGCCCCGAGTGGGTACTGCCAGCCACACCATAATGAGAAGGCAGCTCACACACCCACCATCTCCATGTGGAGAAGAGGACTGACCACACTCCCGTGCCTTGTTTCTGCTATTTGAATTATATTTACACGTACTGATGTATGTGTAAATATAATTTGCAAATATTGCCTTTGTTCCCTTTGCAACACTGAAAACTGTCATCGCCTTTAGGAAAAGCAATTTTTCAACCTCTGATGGAGCACAAGCTGTTTTATACACACGCAGCATTCAGCTAACTTTGCCAGTTGGTACTACTGCCGAAACCCTTTCGGAACATGGAAAAATGAGGACAAGAGCCAGGCCAATTAGTCACTTAGTGGAGACACCTGCTCCTCCTTGCCCACCGCTTGTCTGCCTGTGGCAGTACACTGGCAAGGTCCCTGCAACTGGATCTTGGCTAGGGACAGTCCAGAGAACAAGGCCAACAACTGCAATCACCCCACGCCCCAACCTCACGTGCACACTCACGCACGCACACACTCACGCACACTGCTGGAACTATGCACACTGCTGGGGTCTTACTAAGAGGCAGAGAAGAACTCCACCCTGGAGAGAGGACACAGCATAAGCCCAAGAGAGTCTCAAATTTTGACAGCTAACCCAGTGGCAAGTGATACAGGCAATCAGAGGGAGAACTCATCACAAATGTCAACCCTAACTGAAATCCAGTGACCTGAGATGCTACTCAAATCAAAAGGACCTAAAATGTGAAAGCATCTCAGGCCTCACTGAGGTTCTCAAAGAGCCTGCCCAGAATTCCAGGAATAGGACGACGATCATGATGATAATGGTTAACATTTATTAAGCACTTTTCAACGTATTGTTTTAAGAGCTCTGTATGAATTAACTCACAACAGCCCTGTGAAGTGAGTCCTCTGGTTTCTTCTAGTTTGAGAAAACTGAGGACCAAAGGGTTAAATCACTGTCTGGGGCACTGAGACCAGGCCACCTGACCCCAGAGCCTGACAGGGTTGGACGGCCCTTCAGACTCTCCCTGAAGAGTGCCCCTGCTTGAAGTCTCCGAAGCAGGCAAGTCTTTACATCACCAGCCAGTTCTGGTCATGAACTTCCTCAGTGTGAACTGGGGTACCGTTACATACGCCTTTTTTGTCAGCAATTGCGCTTCCAAGAATTTAATCCACAAATATGCATGCAGACATTTTTTGGTACAAGGTTGTAGTTTGCACAGGAAATAACCCAAATTTCCATCAGGAACTAACTAGTTAAATACGGGATTAGCCACCCAGGGCTCCAGTCTCTAAAGCTGACTTCTCTGTTCTGCCCCTCCGCACCCCGCAGACGCGGGGCTTAGAGAATGGATAGCGTCTGGTGGAAGTAAACCATGCCCTATTTTCTAAGTGGAAGCAGCCTCAGGGCAGGATCCTTGCACAAAACACACATTACATGCAGCAGCCCTATAGCCTCATAGCAGTAAAATAGAAAGAGGCACACATACATCCATGAATAGAGTGTGCCTAGACTGCTTCTGGAAGGACCTGATGACCATAGTTGCCTCTGAAGAGGGGACCTGGAGAGCTGGGGGCTGGGGAATGTGTTTTGACTTGTAAATCTTTTGATCATGTTTACATTTTTACATATATGTATGAACCAAGCATACCTTAAAAAACTAAAACTTAAAATTTTTAAATAAATAACCCAATGAAAATAAAATATTTATTATTGATCAATCGGAAAAAGAAAAAAGAAAAAACAATCTAAGTGTCTAACAATTGGGGGAATGGATGAGTACATAAGAGGATACGCCTTCAGTGGAATACTGTACAGTCACTAAAAGCTGGGGAGGTAGAAGCCGGGTAGAGAAGGGGGAAAATGTTTAGATGGTAATGCTAATGAAAGAGCAAAATACTGTATGTGCAGTGTGATTGCAGTCGCAGTAACATGAACACAAATTGTCTTCTCTTAGCAGCCTGGCATGAGCATTTCTTCTGAAGGTGGGATTGGGGACCTACCTTGGCTGGGAAGTGGTTCAATAAGCCCTTTGGGGCAGAAGCTGAACCTATAGAGCTTCTCCTCCAAATTCCCAGGGAAAATGTCAGTAATTTCTACTTTACTCCCAATGACTAAATTGAATGGATTATTTTCACAAAGACGGCATAGAAAGACAAGAAGCAACCAAGCCTAGGTTTTCCCACAATGTACAAAAAAAGAAAGAGGGCCGAAATGAATTATGGTAAATTGTTAAGTAGTCATATTAGCAAGGGATTCCTCAAATTTGCCTTATTTCCTAATTTGGGATAATATGATTTTATTACCTCTATACTTCTAAAAAAAAATCAGTGTTTAGCTCTCTGAATAAAGAAGCAACTCTGTTCCAGCTGCAGAAGGCAGTTGGAGGTACCGCAGAAGAGATTCATAGGAAGGCTTAGTAATGAACCCTCCATCTTTCTCAGATCCTCAGGGGTTTTGGTTCTTTCTGCCCTCGTGTTTGGAAGAAAGTCTGAGCTGCGGGGGTAGAAGGAAAGGTTGGGGAGTAGCGGAGGGAAACAGCACCTTAGACGCAGAAACAACTGATATTTTTCTCTACGTTTTTGAAAACATCTAACCCCAGGAAGGCATCTCAGATGGATAACCAATGCTCATAGAGAAAATAAGGTTCAGTCCAGGGGAAACAAGAGGATTTCCCGGTTATATCTGTTCAATAGCATATATAACTAGATAGCCTTGAGGCTGATGTCCCTAACAAGCTCCCCCTTGGCAACCACAAGTCTGTTCTCTATATCTGTGAGTCTGTTTCTGTTTCGTAGATAAGTTCGTGTCAATATTTTAGATTCCACATATAAATGATATCATATAGTATTTAAGACTTAGCTAATATTATTTGATACATTTGAGTCACTGCAATGACTAGCTCCCCAGTCTCCCAATGTACAGCCTGTGGTCTTTCAATTCATCACAACTGCCCCCGTCACATCAGGACAGAGGAAAAGGAGACGAACCACTGTAACAGAATGCACAGGAGCCCATTTTAATATGCTTTCCTAAAACTCTAGTTCTGAAATTACGTGGAAAAAGGCTAAAGCTGGAATTCTTACAAAATAAAGTTTGCACTAAAAACTATGAAACTGAATTCCCTGGTGGTCCAGTGATTAGGACTCCACGCTTCCAATGGAGGGGGCCCAGGTTCTATCCCTGGTCGGGAAACGAAAATCCCACAAGCTGCGAGCCAAAACAAATTCAAAAATAAAAACTATGAAACTAATACTTAACACAGCACGTAGTAGGTGAAGTGTACAAAGACTGGTAGAATTCAAGAAAATAGTTTTTTTCACGTTCAATTGATTATCACCAGTGTCAACAATTTATGAGTTTAGGGATTCCTGACCACAGGCAGATTTCATTAAAGGAAAAGAAATCAACATCTGTGATGTTTTACCTTCCATCTACTTTCTTAACAACTAAATTTGGTCAGAATATTCAGTTCGAGTAGAAAATAACAGACAGGTATGAAAGTCCCACGTATATCTTTAAAAATATAGGAAAACAGATGTATTTATGATGTAATACTTCAGTAGCTTTTATCAAAACTAACCTGCTTTTGACCCAAGTAGACAAGAATATTTTATCTTCATCCAAAATTTTACTCTATCATCTGTTAAAACTAACATTTTAAATCTTGGACCAAACACCTATCCAAGCAATACCAATCACAAAACACATGGATGGTTTTAAAGTCCTATGACTGATGCACTGACACTTCTATCAGAAATTCTATATTTAAAATATTTTAAATGAGTATTTTGCTACCAAAAGTCATCCCGGATAATGTGCCCAACGTAGCCATTGCTCAAAAATATTTTTGGAACCAGCCTTCAGGAAATGCCTTCAGAGCCAGATTACAACAGTCCTTGCAAGAAAATCACTTGAATTACTTGCAATTCATAGGTCACTTGTGACCAGTCATGGCATCATCCAGCTTGATCATCCACTCATTCATCAGATTTGGCACTTGTCTATTTCCAGAAATCAAATTCATCCTCAGAGGAGAAAAAGATACTCTTGCTGAAGTAGTTTTCCAAAGACTCTGAGGCAATTCTTGGGCAGGCTCTTGTGTTATACATCCTGGGACACAGACCTAGCAGAAAGTGGGAGGGAATCTAGGCGGGGCAGACCTGCTCACCAGGGTCTACACATGGTCAGGGGTGTTAACCAGGGGCCCAAGGCTGGTGGTCCTGTGAGGGCCGAAGGCCTCACCATCCCATGGGTGGTTCAGGCAGTCAGTGGTTCCAGCCTGACCTACCAGCCAAGAAAGCCTGGCCTGAGCAAGCTCTTTCCCTCCAAACACATGCCACAAAGACTGAGGGCAACAGCCCTGGCCTCAGCAGCCCTGGTTTAAACCCCAGCTCTGAAATCTTCTGGCTTCTTGAATTTGAGCAATTAACTTGCATTATTTTTTATACTTTTGGATAAAGTCTGTCACTAAATAACAGATGCAGTTTTAACTAAATACGTTTATGTCCAGTCATTTTCTATCACATTTGTCAACAAAAGATGCAGAGTCTAGTAGTTACACGCACAGGCTCTGAGGTCAGACAAACCTGGGTCAAGCCCAGCTCTTGCAGTTGGTAGCAGTTCTCTGAGCTCCATTCTTATCTGTAAAATGAGGATAAAAATATCTCTCTTGAAGAGTTGTGATTAAATGAGATAATTTATCTCCTAAGCATCGTTCTTAACACATCGAAGTGCTCACTAATTGCTGCTATGATTGCACTTGGATGTAGAAGGAAATGAGATGAGTAAGACGTAGTTTCTACCTTCAAGTTGTTCAAAAGCACCCAGTGGAGTTGGGGCAAGCCAGACCCAGAAGCAATTAGAGAGAAGAGCCCGGTTGATGGTAAGTGGTAACATCTGCTGGAGGGTTTAGGGGAGAGGGAGAGTCAGAAAAGGTTTCCAAGAGGACTTCCCTGGTGGTCCCGTGGTTGACTCCGCACTTCCACTGCAGGGGGCACGGATTCGATCCCTGGTCAGGGAACTAAGATCCCACATGCATGGCCAAAAAAAAAAAAAGGCTTCTGAGAAAAGTGCTGTCTAAACTGGGTTTTAAAGGAGTAGGAATCCCCACATTGCGAAAACAGCAAATGCCATAGCAGAGTTATGCTAGCATGGCGCTTTGGGGACCAATATTACTTGTTGCCTTTGGAGGTTAGATGAGGTAGTGGTTGGTATCTGTTGAAAGGGGCTGGTTTATCTTGCAAGAACTCAGACCCTGCAACCCAGAGTTTGAACCCTAGCTTAGCGGCTTACTAGTAAAATGAACGTGGGTAAAGTACTTAACCTCTTTGCTCTTCCGTTTCCTCATCTGTAAAAAGGGAATATGACTTAACAAGTTAATACTTGTAAAATGTCTAGTGCAGAGACCAGCACAAATTACATTTTCAATGAATTTAACTACCATGATTGATTGTCATCATCACTGACCATAGGCAGCAGAACCACGGAGGGCAGAAGACTTGGTCTGGTTTCCAGGGAAGAAGGGTTGGCTACAGCAGACACAATACAGGCTCCCTGGCTACCAGCTGTTTAGGGCAAGGCTGAAAACCTGACCGTGAGGGGGGAACTCAAGGGTCCTTAGTTGGGGGGACTAGGCAGAGACCTAGTCAAAGCCTGAAACCACATGGGACAGAGTGCCGTCCCATTCAGGGGACCCTCCGGTACCACACCATTCTTCCATGCCCCAGCAGGTGGATCTGAAATCACTGATACCCCTCTCCGGATTAGCTTTTGACAAGGCTTATCTCAACTGCAGGAAGATGCCGGGCTAACACAAAAGTGGGGGAGGAATGAAGGGAGGGTGATCTTCTAAACAATTATAATGTCTTTGCAACACATATTTGCAAGTGTAAGTTATGGTATACCTAATAAAAATTCCACCACTTTAATGTACTAATTATTACTGGAATAAAAGCAAAAACTATAATCCTATTATTTATAATAAGCCTTGTGCTTTTCTCTAGAAGTGAAATAATAGCTGTACTCATACTGAAGAACTTAGGAGAATCTCACTGCAATCTTTAAGTTTAGCAATTATGCAGTACTATCTCCTGCTTTTATCTTTGAATTATAGAATATTTATTTTTTGTTGGGAAAAGAGCTGAATTACAAAAACATACATGCACCCCAATGTTCATCTCAGCACTATTTACAATAGCCAAGACATGGAAGTAACCTAAATGTCCATCAACAGATGAATGGATAAAGAAGATGTGGTAAATATATATACTGGAATATTACTCAGCCATAAAAAAGAATGAAATAATGCCATTTGCAGCAACATGGATGGACCTAGAGATTATCATGCTAAGTGAAGTAAGTCAAAGACACATATGGTATCACTTATATGTGGAATCTTTAAAAAATGACAAAAATGAACTTATTTACAAAACAGAAATAGAAAACAAACTTGTGGTTACCAAAGGAGAAAGAAGAGGGGGGGAGGGATAAATTGGGTATTTGGGATTAACAGATACACACTACTGCATATAAACAATATGAACCTGCTGTATAACACAGAGAACTATATTCAGTATCTTATAATGACATACAATGGAAAAGAATCCGAAAAAGAATCTGATTCTGTTGTGTACAACTGAATCACCTTGCTGCACACCTGAAATTTTTTAGATGAACTATACTACGATTTTTTTAAAAGTTGAATTAGCTTGATGACATGTGTAATCTCAGATTGATAAAGGCCATGGTCATTTGCAATTCATTATTATGCTTTAAAATAAGCTGTTTTTGCACGTTATACTAAATCCAACCCCATTTTGTCTATAACTTCTAAAAATTTGACATTCAAATGTTATAACTAGTTAGTAGCTTTAACATCAGCCTAGGTGCTCTCTAATGCTATACTTCCCTCTTGTGGCAAATATAGAAAACTGCAGTATATAGGTTTTTTCCCTCTTTCAGTTTATTTTGCCAGGTTTTATCCTGCCTTAAATACTTTCAAGAAAAAGGCAAACTCTAAACACCCAAGTAAACAAATTTACAAGATGGGCAGTGTTTCCCAGGAGTTAAAAATATGTGTTTGAAAATATATGCGTGTGTGTGTGTGTGTGTGTGTGTGTGTGTGTGTGTTTGAAAACCCATCTGCCTGTGTTCAAATCCCACCTCAGCCACGTACCAGCTGTGGAAATCTGGGTGAGTTCCTTCGGCTCCCCACGTCTAAGTCCTCATCTGTGAAATGAGAATAGCAATAGTACCTTGTCTTGTTATGAGGATTAAATGAGTCAATATATGTTAAGCACTAAGAGAACAAGAGCTGACACATCAGTGCCATTCAAATGACAGCTATTTGCTATCACCTGAAAGGTAAATTACAGCCCACTCCCAAGTAACAGAAGTTTTCAGAGACGCACAGACAATTTCCCCGCAGTGTCCAGCCCAAGACCACATCTCCTTGGTAAGAATATTTGGCACAGAGTACAGAAACTGAAATGGCAATCATTTCTTTTCCTTTTTTTTAAATATCTTTATTGGAGTATAATTGCACTACAATGTGGTGTTAGTTTCTGCTGTATAACAAAGTGAATCAGGCATATATCCCCTCCCTCTTGTGTCTCCCTCTCACCCTCCCTGTCCCACCCTTCTAGTTGGTCACAAAGCACCAAGCTGATCTCCCTGTGCTATGCAGGTGCTTTCCACTAGCTATCTATTTTATCTACATTTGGTAGAGTACATATGTCTAAGTTACTCTCTCACTTCGTCCCAGCTTACCCTCCCCCCACCCCATATCCTCAAGTCCATTCTCTACGTCTGCATCTTTATTCCTGTCCTGCCCCTAAGTTCATCAGAACCTTTTCTTTCTTTTTTTTTTTTTTTAGATTCCACATATATGTGTTAGCATACGGTATTTCTTTTTCTTTTTCTGACTTCATTCTGTATTACAGACTCTAGGTTCATCCACCTCACTATAAATAACTCAATTTCGTTTCCTTTTATGGCTGACTAACATTCCATTCTATATATGTGCCACATCTTCTTTATCCATTCATCTGTCAATGGACACTTCAGTTGCTTCCATCTCCTGGCTATTGTAAATAGAGCTGCAGTGAACACTGTGGTACATGACTCTTTTTGAATTATGGTTTTCTCAGGGTATATGCCCAGTAGTGGGATTGCTGGGTCACAGGACAGTTCTATTTAAAGTTCTTTAAGGAAGCTCCATACTGTTCTCCACAGTGGCTGTATCAATTTACATTCCACCAACAGTGCAAGAGGGTTCCCTTTTCTCCACACTCTCTCCAGCATTTATTGTTTCTAGATTTTTTGATGATGGCCATTCTGACTGGTGTGAGGAGATACCTCATCGTAGTTTTGATTTGCATTTCTCTAATGATTAGTGATATTGAGCATTCTTTCATGTGTTTGTTGGCAATCTGTATATTTTCTTTGGAGAAATATCTATTTAGGTCTTCTGCCCATTTTTGGATTGGGTTGTTTGTTTTTTTGTTATTAAGCTGCATGAGCTGTTTATATATTTTGGAGATTAATCCTTTGTCAGTTGCTTCATTTGCAAATATTTTCTCCCATTCTGAGGGTTACCTTTTCGTCCTATTTATGTTTTCCTTTGCTGTGCAAAAGCTTTTAAGTTTCATTAGGTCCCATGTGTTTATTTTTGTTTTTATTTCCATTTCTCTAGGAGGTGGGTCAAAAAGGATCTTGTTGTGATTTATGTCATAGAGTGTTCTGCCTATGTTTTCCTCTAAGAGTTTGATAGTATCTGGGCTTACATTTAGGTCTTTAATCCATTTTGGGTTTATTTTTGTGTATGGTGTTAGGGAGTGTTCTAATTTCATTCTTTTATATGTAGCTGTCCAGTTTTCCCAGCACCACTACTGAAGAGGCTCTCTTTTCTCCATTGTATATTCTTGCCTCCTTTATCAAAAATAAGGTGACCATATGTGCGTGGGTTTACCTCTGGGCTTTCTATCCTGTTCCATTGATCTATATTTCTGTTTTTGTGCCAGTACCATACTGTCTTAATTACTGTAGCTTTGTAGTATAGACTGAGGTCCAAGAGCCTGATTCCTCCAGCTCCATTTTCTTCCTCAAGATTACTTTGCCAATCCAGGGTCTTTTGTGTTTCCATACAAATTGTGAAGCTTTTTGTTCTAGTTCTGTGAAAAATGCCATTGGTAGTTTGATAGAGACTGCACTGAATCTGTACATTGCTTTGGGTAGTATAGTCATCTTCACAATGTTGATTCTTCCAGTCCAAGAACATGGTATATCTCTCCATCTGTTTGCATCATCTTTAATTTCTTTCATCAGTGTCTTTCATCAGTGTTCATCAGTGTCTAGTTTTCTGCATACAGGTCTTTTGTCTCCTTAGGTAGGTTTATTCCTAGGTGTTTTATTCTTTTTGTTGCAATGGTAAATGGGAGTGTTTCCTTAATTTGGCTTTCAGATTTCCCATCATTAGTGTATAGGAATGCCAGAGATTTCTGTGCATCAATTTTGTATCCTGCTACTTTACCAAATTCGTTGACTAGCTCTAGTAGTTTTCTAGTAGCAACTTTCTGATTCTCTATGTATAGCATCATGTCATCTGCAAACAGTGACAGCTTTACTTCTTCTTTTCCAATTTCGATTACTTTTATTTCTTTTTCTTCTCTGATTGCTGTGGCTAAAACTTCCAAAACTATGTTGAATAAGAGTGGTCAGACTGGGCAACCTTGTCTTGTTCCTGATCTTAGAGGAAATGGTTTCAGTTTTTCACCACTGAGAACAATGTTGGCTGTGGGTTTGTCATATATGGCCTTTATTATGTTGAGGTAAGTTCCCTCTGTGCCTAATTCTGGAGAGTTTTTATCATAAATGGGTGTTGAATTTTGTCGAAAGCTTTTTCTGCATCTATTGAGATGATCAGATCGTTTTTATTCTTCCGTTTGTTAATATCGTTTATCACATTGATTGATTTGCATATATTGAAGGATCCTTGCATTCCTGGGATAAACTCCGCTTGATCATGGTGTATGATCCTTTTAATGTGCTGTTGGATTCTGTTTGCTAGTATTTTGTTGAGGATTTTTGCATCTATGTTCATCAGTGATACTGCCCTGTAGTTTTCTTTCTTTGTGACACCTTTGGTTTTGGTATCAAGGTGATGGTGGCCTCGTAGAATGAGTCTGGGAGTGTTCCTCCCTCTGCTATATTTTGGAAGAGTTTGAGAAGGATAGGTGTTAGCTCTTCTATAAATGTTTGATAGAATTCGCCTGTGAAGCCACCTGGTCCTGGGCTTTTTTTTCTTGGAACATTTTTAATCACAGTCTCTATTTCAGTGTTTATGATTGCTCTGTTTATACTTTCTATTTCTTCCTGGTTTAGTGTAAGATGGTTGTCCTTTTCTAAGAATTTGTCCATTGCTTCCAGGTTGTTCATTTTATTGGCATATAGCTGCTTGTAATAATCTCTCACGATCCTTTGTATTTCTGCAGTGTCATTTGTTACTTCTCATTTCTTCATTTCTAGTTCTATTGATTTGGGTCCTCTTCCTTTTTTTCTTGATGAATCTGGCTAATGGTTTATCAATTTTGTTTATCTTCTCAAAGAACCAGATTTTAGGGGTTTTTTTCTTTTATCTTTAAATAAATTTATTTATTTTATTTATTTTTGGCTGCGTTGGGTCTTCGTTGTTGGACGCAGGCCTTCTCTAGTTGAGGCGAGTCGGGGCTACTCTTCGTGCGGTGCATGGGCTTCTCATTGTGGTGGCTTCTCTTGTTGTGGAGCACGGGCTCTAGGCAGGTGGGCTTCAGTAGTTGTGGCTCGCAGGCTCTAGAGCGCAGGCTCAGTAGTTGTGGTGCATGGGCTTAGTTGCTCCGTGGCATGTGGGATCTTCCCAGACCAGGGCTCGAACCTGTGTCCCCTGCATTTGCAGGCAGATTTTTAACCACTATGCCACCAGGGAAGTCCCCAGCTTTTAGTTTTATTGATCTTTGCTATTGTTTCCTTCATTTCTTTTTCATTTATTTCTGATCTGATCTTTATGAGTTCTTTCCTTCTGCTAACTTTGGGGTTCTTTTTTTTCTTCTTTCTCTAATTGCTTTAAGTGTAAGGGTAGGTTGTTTACGTGAGATGTTTCTTGTTTCTTGAGGTAAGATTGTATTGCTATAAACTTACCTCTTAGAACTGCTTTTGCTGCATCCCATAGGTTTTGGATCGTCGTGTTTTCATCGCCATTTGTTTCATTGCCATTTGTAAGATTGTATTGGTATAAACTTACCTCTTAGAACTGCTTTTGCTGCATCCCATAGGTTTTGGATTGTCGTGTTTTCATTGCCATTTGTTTCTAGGTAGTTCTTGATTTCCTCTTTGATTTCTTCAGTGATCTCTTGGTTATTTAGTAGCGTATTGTTTAGCCTCCATGTGTTTGTATTTTTTACAGATTTTTTCTTGTAATTGATATCTAGTTCATAGCATTATGGTCGGAAAACATACTTGATACGATTTCAATTTTCTTTTTTTTTTTTTTTTTTTTTTTTTTGCCTTATAACAAATTTAATCAGTTATACATATACATATGTTTCCATATCCCCTCCCTTTTGCGTCTCCCTCCCACCCTCCCTATCCCACCCCTCCAGGCGGTCACAAAGCACCGAGCTGATCTCCCTGTTTCAATTTTCTTAAATTTACCAAGGCTTGATTTGTGACCCAAGATATGATCTATCCTGGAGAATGTTCCATGAGCGCTTGAGAAGAAAGTGTATTCTGTTGTTTTTGGATGGAATATCCTATAAATATCAATTAAGTACATCTTGTTTAATGTATCATTTAAACCTTGTGTTTCCTTATTTATTTTCATTTTGGATGATGTGTCCATTGGTGAAAGTGGAGTGTTAAAGTCCCCTATGGTATTTGTGTTACTGTCAATTTCCCCTTTAATGGCTGTTAGCATTTGCCTTATGTACTGAGAAGGTCCTATGTTGGGTGCATAAATATTTACAATTGTTATGTCTTCTTCTTGGATTGATCCCTTGCTCATTATGTAGTGTCCTTCTTTGTCTCTTGTAATAGTTTTTATTTTAAAGTCTATTTTGTCTGACATGAGAATTGCTACTCCAGCTTTCCTTTGATTTCCATTTGCATGGGATCTTTCTCCATGCCCTCACTTTCAGTCTGTATGTGTCCCTAGGTCTGAAGTGGGTCTCTTGCAGACAGCATATATACGGGTCTTGTTTTTGTATCCATTCAGCCAGTCTGTGTCTTTTGGTGGGAGCATTTAATCTATTTACATTTAACGTAATTATCAATATGTATGTTCCTATTACCATTTTGTTAATTGTTTTGGGTTTTTTATTGTAGGTCTTTTCCTATTCTTTGGTTTCCTGCCTAGAGAAGTTCCTTTAGCATTTGTTGTAAAGCTGGTTGGGTGGTGCTGAATTCTCTTAGCTCTTGCTTGTATGTAAAGGTTTTAATTTCTCTGTCAAATCTGAATGAGATCCTTGCTGGGTACAGTAATCTTGTTTGTAGGTTTTTCCCTTTCATCACTTTAAATGTGTTCTGCTACTCCCTTCTGGCTTGCAGAGTTTCTGCTGAAAGATCAGCTGTTAACCTTATGGGGATTCCCTTGTGTGTTATTTTTCCCTTGCTGCTTTTAATATTTTTTCTTTGTATTTAATTTTTTTTTTTTTTCTTTTTGCGGTATGCGGGCCTCTCACTGTTGTGGCCTCCCCCGTTGCGGAGCACAGGCTCCGGATGCGCAGGCCCAGCGGCCATGGCTCACGGGCCCAGCTGCTCCGCGGCATATGGGATCCTCCCAGACCGGGGCACGAACCCGTATCCCCTGCATCGGCAGGCGGACTCTCAACCACTGTGCCACCAGGGAGGCCCTGTATTTAATTTTTGATAGCTTAATTAATACGTGTCTTCGCATGTTTCTCCTTGGATTTATCCTGTATGGGACTCTCTGCCCTTCTTGGACTTGACTATTTCCTTTCCCATATTAGGTAGGTTTTCAACTCTAATCTCTTCAAATATTTTCTCAGTCCCTTTCTTTTTCTCTTCTTCTTCCAGGACCCCTATAATTCGAATATTGTTGCATTTAATGTTGTCCCAAAGGTCTCTGAGACTGTCCTCAATTCTTTTCATTTTTTTCTTTATTCTGCTCTACGGTAGTTATTTCCACTATTTTATCTTCCAGGTCACTTATCCGTTCTTCCGCCTCAGTTACTCTGCTATTGATTCCTTCTAGAGAATTTTTAATTTCATTTATTCTGTTGGTCATCATTGTTTGTTTGCTCTTTAGTTCTTCTAGGTCCTTGTTAAACATTTCTTGTATTTTCTCCATTCTGTTAACAAGATTTCGGATCATCTTTATTATTACTCTGAATTCTTTTTCAGTTAGACTGCCTATTTCCTCTTCGTTTGGTCTGGTGGGGTTTTGCCTTGCTCCTTAATCTTCTGTGTGTTCCTCTGTCTTCTCATTTTGCTTAACTTACTGGGTTGGGGGTCTCCTTTTCGCAGGCTGCAGGTTCGTAGTTCCCGTTGTTTTGATGTTTGCCCCCAGTGGCTAAGGTTGGTTCAGTGGGTTGTGTAGGCTTCCTGGTGGAGGGGACTAGTGCCTGTGTTCTGGTGAATCAGGCTGGATCTTGTCTTTCTGGCGGGCAGGACTGCCTCTACTGGTGTGTTTTGGGGTGTCTGTGACCTTATTATGATTTTAGGCAGACTCTCTGCTAATGGGTGGGGTTGTGTTCCTGTCTTGCTAGTTGTTTGTTATAGGGTGTCCAGGACTGTAGCTTGCTGGTCATTAAGCGGAGCTGGGTCTTAGCATTGAGATGGAGATCTCTGGCAGAGCTTTCACTGTTTGATATTATGTGGCCATTTGATATTACGTGGAGCCGGGAGGTCTCTGGTGGACCAATGTCCTGAATTCGGCTCTCCCACCTCAAAGACAGGCCTGACAACTGGCCAAAGCACCAAAACCCTATCAGCGACACACAATATGTTCTTTTAA
Source organism: Mesoplodon mirus (assembly GCF_964341445.2). Classification (NCBI taxonomy): domain Eukaryota; kingdom Metazoa; phylum Chordata; class Mammalia; order Artiodactyla; family Ziphiidae; genus Mesoplodon; species Mesoplodon mirus. The sequence continues at coordinate 27,380,657 of NC_138986.1, read as the reverse complement.
GAGCACGCTTAAGAAACATCCTGATTGTGTGCATGCGGTACAACTTTACTTTCAAACAGAGAGTTGCCGTTGATGGGATTTTTGCCTTCCCCAGATGGTTGAAAGTTACAATTTTTGTTTTTGGAAACCCCACCACCTCCTTATTTCCATTATTATTTTTGCAAGAAAAAGTATAAAGACAGTTGGAGTGGAGGTGAGATTTGTGATCAGGAAAGCCCTGGATGCCCTCCTTCTCCATCTCCTGCCTCTCTCTCTGATTAGTTCTTTTCCAGCAGTAGATTGAAGCAGGAGATGATTCTCCATTTCAATTGAGCTATGATTATGTCTCTTTTTACCCAAGCAAGTAAGTCATAGAATGTTAATATCACACAGTGGACCCCAGGGCACATGCTGCTAGGCCTCTTCATTTTACAGTTGAGGAGCTTGGGGTCCAAAGAAATAATAACTCAGTCCTCCCAGCACATTTCCAGCACTTCTTCCATTGGTTCCCAATGCCACACAATGAGATAACAGTTTAATGCTTCTGAGTCCTTGAAAACATTAGTAATTTCCATGAAGAGAAAAGGACAAAGCTGTGAAAGACCAACCACAGGTTACCCACAGAGAAACCCTGTGGTGGGGGGGTTTGAAGGGGGATATTTGAAGACAGAAAGGCATTCTCTCCCCTCTTGTTCCCCATTTTTAAACTGCAAACATTTTCAAGAACATAAGTGTAAGAACTAGCCTGGGCTGAGAGGGAGAAGATGGCGGAAGAGTAAGACGTGGAGATCACCTTCCTCCCCCCAGATACATCAGAAATACATCTACACGTGGAACAACTCCTACAGAACACCTACTGAACGCTGGCAGAAGACCTCAGACCTCCCAAAAGGCAAGAAACTCCCCCACGTACCTGGGTAGGGCAAAAGAAAAAAGAATAAACACAGACAAAAGAATAGGGATGGGACCTGCACAAGTGGGAGGGAGCTGTGAAGGAGGAAAGGTTTCCACACACTAGGAAGCCCCTTCATGGGCGGAGACCGCGGGTGGCGGAGCGGGGAAGCTTTGGAGCCGCGGAGGAGAGCACAACAACAGGGGTGCGGAGGGCAAAGCAGAGAGATTCCCGCACAGAGGATCGGTGCCAACCGGCACTCACCAGCCAGAGAGGCTTGTGTGCTCACCCGCCGGGGCAGGCAGGGCTATGAGCTGAGGCTCGGGCTTCAGTCGGATCACAGGGAGAGGACTGAGATTGGCGGCATGAACACAGCCTACTGGGGGTTAGTGCACCGCGGCTAGCCAGGAGGGAGTCCAGGGAAAATATCTGAAGAGATTATAGTTGAAAACTTCCCTAACATGGGAAAGGAAATAGTTAATCAAGTCCAGGAAGCACACAGACTCCCATACAGGATAAACCAAGGAGAAACATGCCAAGACACATATTAATAAAACTGTCAAAAATTAAATACAAAGAAAACATACTAAAAGCAGCAAGGGGAAAACAACAAATAACACACAAGGGAATCCCCATAAGGTTAACAGCTGATCTTTCAGCAGAAACTCTGAAAGCCAGAAGGGACTGGCAGGACATATTTAAAGTGATGAAGGAGAAAAACCTACAACCAAGATTACTCTACCCAGCAAGGATCTCATTCAGATTTGATGGAGAAATTAAAACCTTTACAGACAAGCAAAAGCTGAGAGAGTTCAGCACCACCAAACCAGCTTTACAACAAATGCTAAAGGAGCTTCTCTAGGCAAGAAGCACAAGAGAAGGAAAAGCACTACAATAACAAACCCAAAACAATTAAGTAAATGGGAATAGGAACATACATATCGATAATTACCTTAAATGTAACTGGATTAAACGCTCCCACCAAAAGACACACACTGGCTGAATGGATACAAAAACAAGACCCATATATATGCTGTCTACAAGAGACCCACTTCAGACCTAGAGACACATACAGACTAAAAGTGAAGGGATGTAAAAAGATATTCCAGGTAAATGGAAACCAAAAGAAAGCTGGAGTAGCAATTCTCATATCAGACAAAATAGACTTTAAAGTAAAGACTATTAATAGAGACAAAAAAGGACACTATGTAATGATCAAGGGATCGATCCAAGAAGAAGATATAACAATTGTAAATATTTATGCACCCAACATAGGAGTACCTCAATACATAAGGCAAATACTAAGAGCCATAAAAGGGGAAATCAACAGTAACACATTCATAGTAGGGGACTTTAACACCCCACTTTCACCAATGGACAGATCATCCAAAATGAAAATAAATAAGGAAACACAAGCTTTAAATGATACATTAAACAAGATGGACTTAATTGATATATATAGGACATTTCATCCAAAAACAACAAAATACACAATTTTCTCAAGTGCTCATGGAACATTCTCCAGGATAGATCATATCTTGGGTCACAAATCAAGCCTTGGTAAATTTAAGAAAATTGAAAATGTATCAAGTATCTTTTCCGACCACAATGGTATGAGACTAGATATCAATTACAGAAAAAGATCTGTAAAATGTACAAACACATGGAGGCTAAACAATACATTACTTAATAACGAAGTGATCACTGAAGAAATCAAAGGGGAAATCAAAAAATACTTAGAAACAAATGACAATGGAGACATGACAACCGAAAACCTATGGGATGCAGCAAAAGCAGTTCTAAGAGGGAAGTTTATAGCAATACAATCCTACCTTAAGAAACAGGAAACATCTCCAAAAAACAACCTAAACTAGCACCTAAAGTAGTTAGAGAAAGAAGAACAAAGAAACCCCAAAGTTAGCAGAAGGAAAGAAATCATAAAGATCAGATCAGAAATAAATGAAAAAGAAATCAAGGAAATGATAGCAAAGATCAGTAAAACTATAATCTGGTTCTTTGAGAAGATAAACAAAATTGATAAACCATTAGCCAGACTCATCAAGAAAAAAAGGAAGAAGACGCAAATCAATAGAATTAGAAATGAAAAAGGAGAAGTAACAACTGATACTGCAGAAATACAAAAGATCATGAGAGTTTACCACAAGCAACTCTATGCCAATAAAATGGACAAACTGGAAGAAATGGACAAAATCTTAGAAATGCACAACCTGCCAAGACTGAATCAGGAAGAAATAGAAAATATAAACAGACCTATCAGAAGCACTGAAATTGAAACTGTGATTAAAAATCTTCCAACAAACGAAAGCCCTGGACCAGATGGCTTCACAGGTGACTTCTATCAAACATTTAGAGAAGAGCTAACACCTAACCTTCTGAAACTCTTCCAAAATATAGCAGAGGGAGGAACACTCCCAAACTCATTCTACCAGGCCACCATCACCCTGATACCAAAACCAGACAAGGATGTCACAAAGAAAGAAAACTACAGGCCAATATTACTGATGAACATAGATGCAAAAATCCTCAACAAAATACTAGCAAACAGAATCCAACAGCACATTAAAAGGATCATACACCATGATCAAGTGGGGTTTATTCCAGGAATGCAAGGATTCTTCAATATACGCAAATCAATCAATGTGATACACCATATTAACAAATTGAAGGAGAAAAACCATATGGTCATCTCAATAGATGCAGAGAAAGCTTTTGACAAGATTCAACACCCATTTATGATAAAAACTCTCCAGAAAGTAGGCACAGAGGGAACTTTCCTCAACATAATAAAGGCCATATATGACAAACCCACAGCCAACATCGTCCTCAATGGTGAAAAACTGAAACCATTTCCACTAAGATCAGGAACAAGACAAGGTTGCCCACTCTCACCACTCTTATTCAACCTAGTTTTGGAAGTTTTAGCCACAGCAATCAGAGAAGAAAAGGAAATAAAAGGAATCAAAATCAGAAAAGAAGAAGTAAAGCTGTCACTGTTTGCAGATGACATGATACTATACATAGAGAATCCTAAAGATGCTACCAGAAAACTACTAGAGCTAATCAATGAATTTGGTAAAGTAGCAGGATACAAAATTAATGCACAGAAATCTCTGGCATTCCTATACACTAATGATGAAAAATCTGAAAGTGAAAACACTCCCATTTGCCATTGCAACAAGAAGAATAAAATATCTAGGAATAAACCTACCTAAGGAGACAAAAGACCTGTATGCAGAAAATTATAAGACACTGACGAAAGAAATTAGAGATGATACAAATAGATGGAGAGATATACCATGTTCTTGGATTCGAAGAATCACCATTGTGAAAATGACTCTACTACCCAAAGCAATCTACAGATTCAATGCAATCCCTCTGAAACTACCACTGGCATTTTTCACAGAACTAGAACAGAAAATTTCACAATATGTATGGAAACACAAAAGACCCCCAATAGCCAAAGCAATCTTGAGAACGAAAAAAGGAGCTGGAGGAATCAGGCTCCCTGACTTCAGACTATACTACAAAGCTACAGTAATCAAGACAGTATGGTACTGGCACAAAAACAGAAAGATAGATCAATGGAACAGGATAGAAAGCCCAGAGGTAAACCCACGCACATATGGTCAACTTATCTTTGATAAAGGAGGCAGGAATGTAGAGTGGAGAAAGGACAGCCTCTTCAATAAGTGGTGCTGCGAAAACTGGACAGGGACATGTAAAAGTATGAGATTAGATCATTTCCTAACACCATACACAAAAATAAGCTCAAAATGGATTAAAGACCTAAATGTAAGGCCAGAAAGTATCAAACTCTTAGAGGAAAACATAGGCAGAACACTCTATGACATAAATCACAGCAAGATCCGTTTTGACCCACCTCCTAGAGAAATGGAAATAAAAACAAAAAGAAACAAATGGGACCTAATGAAACTTTAAAGCTTTTGCACAGCAAAGGAAACCATAAACAAGACCAAAAGACAACCCTCAGAATGGGAGAAAATATTTGCAAATGAAGCAACTGACAAAGGATGAATCTCCAAAATTTACAAGCAGCTCATGCAGCTCAATAACAAAAAAACAAACAACCCAAGCCAAAAATGGGCAGAAGACCTAAATAGACATTTCTCCAAAGAAGATATACAGACTGCCAACAAACACATGAAAGAATGCTCAACATCATTAATCATTAGAGAACTGCAAATCAAAACTACAATGAGATATCATCTCACACCAGTCAGAATGGCCATCATCAAAAAATCTAGAAACAATAAATGCTGGAGAGGGTGTGGAGAAAAGGGAACACTCTTGCACTGCTGGTGGGAATGTGAATTGGTACAGCTGCTATGGAGAACAGTATGGAGGTTCCTTAAAAAACTACAAATAGAACTACCATATGACCCAGCAATCCCACTACTGGGCATATACCCTGAGAAAACCATAATTCAAAAAGAGACATGTACCAAAATGTTCATTGCAGCCCTATTTACAATAGCCCGGAGATGGAAACAACCTAAGTGTCCATCATCGGATGAATGGATAAAGAAGATGTGGCACATATATACAATGGAATATTACTCAGCCATAAAAAGAAACGAAATTTAGTTATTTGTAGCGAGGTGGATGGATCTAGAGTCTGTCATACAGAGTGAAGTAAGTCAGAAAGAGAAAAACAAATACCGTATGCTAACACATATATGTGGAATCTAAAAAAAAAAAAAAGGTTCTGAAGAACCTAGGGGCAGGACAGGAATAAAGACGCAGACATGGAGAATGGACTTAAGGACACGGGAAGGGGGAAGGGTAAGCTGGGACAAAGTGAGAGAGTGTCATGGACATATATACACTACCAAATGTAAAATAGGTAGCTAGTGGGAAGCAGCCGCATAGCACAGGGAGATCAGCTCGGTGCTTTGTGACCACCTAGAGGGGTGGGATAGGAGGGAGGGTGGGAGCAAGATGCAAGAGGGAAGAGATATGGGAATATATGTATATGTATAACTGATTCACTTTGTTATACAGCAGAAACTAACACACCATTGTAAAGCAATTATACTCCAATAAAGATTAAAAAAAAAAAAAAAAAAAGAACTAGCCTGGTAGAAGGATGACAGGGTAATGGGTTCTGGTAATTCTGGACAGTCAATACTACTGAAGGCTAATGGCAGTGGAAGGCAGGCTGGGCCCTGCAACATTTTTGGAACCCATGTCTTCTGTGGATGGCTAATCTTCTAATGGACTGTGATGCACCAGTATGATAAACCTCTTGTGGAAATGCCCTTGGCCGAAGGATGCCTTGCTCAAGTCATGCCCCACTCCTCAACGTTTGGTCAATGTGAAGACATAAAGACCAAGCACCCTCAGAGCAATGGGAGACTACTATGAGGGCTACCCCAGCTTCACAGAGCCCTCCAGGGTGTGCTGAGGCCCTTGCCGAGGCTGCATTACAGCCCAGCTTCTCCCTCACCCAATCCTGCTTCCTTCCCTTGCAGGGGTGTGATCCTGAGAGCACACCCAGATAGACTTCCTCACATTAATCGCCATCTCACAGTCTGCCTCCCAGAGGACCCAACCTGCAATAGCCCTTTTCTGACATAAAAATTTCACACCTCATTCCCACTGACCCATTTTTCATTTTGTATTACTGGTTTTCAATTTGTAAGAAATGCAATTGCATATGTAACCTCTCTAGTCTAAGGAGAGTCTATGTTTAATATCCGGCAAAACACATTTAAAAGTCTTTTTTCCCCATCGCTCCCATCTAAATCATCCTCCAAGTAATTCTCTCCCAATCCAATTTTTATGTAAATTTCATAATTAAAGCACAACTGCATTCTCATTGTAAAAGCAAAGTCTTTTGATACTCCATCCCCATAACAGTCCCATGCCAATAGTTTCAATTTAGGGGTGCCCTCCAGATGCTGCTACACCCTCCTAGGAAGTCCCATCTCCCCTCCCTGCCTTGACAATCACTGCTATCATCTGCACATCTCAACCAGTCAAGATTTTGAACAGCTTTAACTTCCTGCGGTCTGTATTACAAAACCAGTATTTTTTCCAATACAAAATAGTGTTAGAATGTTTTGTCAAATGCCCTGATTCTTTTCTAGGGATTAACTAGCAGCCAATCAAGAAAGAGAATGCAACTTAGTTTAAGGCGTCCGAGGAAAAGGGAGGAGAGAGGAGGGACTCTTCTAGGGCAAGTGGGAGGATTAATGCTTTAGAGTCAGGAAAAGAAGTTGGCGTTTATATACCTTGCAAGAACAGAAAGTGTCAGCACTCAATATATGTTCAGACAAGTTTAAAATAGAATAAAATGTTATAAATAACACTTAGGTATTAGATAATTTACAGATAGATTCATGATGAAAGCCTGTTACAAAGGAACAGAGGAACTCTACAGTCAACATTAAGTCACCAGGAGCCCAAGTGTAGGCTATTCAGAAGGCCTCCCGAAGGGGAATTTCAGGGCATGGTCTCATGTCCCCCAGGACATCGGAAGTGAGACTTCTAAATAGAGGTGAATCCAGAGTCAACTCAATCTTGATGCATCGTGGTGCTAACATGTGCTTTGGGCAAGCAGGCAATTCATTCTGAAGTAGAACAGAAAAGCCCCCCCAAAAAACTAACTTGAGGTTTCTTAAGAAATGGACTTCACTCAGCAGAAAATGGTATCTTCCAAAGGTTTCTGCTGGCTGTTGGGGAGGGGTTGTTCTTTAAACATTTCTAAATAAGGAAACTATAAAATTGAAAATGCAAGACTACCCCGGGGGATAAAAAGCAGTTATTTCAGAGGAAGAGGAGTCTAATTACAAAGACAAGAGAGAAGAAACGGCAGGGTGGGAGCAATGTCTAGGAGGGGCAGGAACAACAGCAAGAACAAACTACTGACACAGGATAAGAAGTATCAGAAAACTACACAGAAGGAGTAACAGGCAGGTATGGAAGTCACACTGCTGTACTTGCTGTACCATCATGAATGCTTCTGGCTGCAAGTAACAGAAAACCCACAAAGCATATTTTTTTATTTCTCTTTCTCATGTAACAAGAAGTGTGGAGATGGCTCTTGCTGGTGTTAGTTCAGCAGCTCAGTGATGTCAGGGTTCACATCTCTGTGATTCAAGCCCATTCCTCGTGGCTGTAAGATGGATGCTGCACAGCCACCCCTAACTGGAAGGTGCCAGGAGAAAGGGGTCGGAAATAGGGGTTACCACGCAGCCAACTCTCTACCACAGTAACATGAAACCTGTGAGCAAACTGGGCTCTTCCGAAAGGGGAGAGCCTTTAAAATGGGAGGGTGCTGAGTTCCTCCAAATGGAACCTAAGCTCCATTTCTAGGGAAACATGTAAATTCCCACACCACATTAGTATTGGCAGAAGGACAAAATACCTGTTCCAAACTTGTGTGTGTTTCATTGCATTGACCAAGAAACTAACTACAGAACCCTCTTGCCAAAAAAAGTTCAGATGTTCTAAATGTAGTGAGGAGAGAACGTGAATTGGAACTGCTATAAAACACAAACAAGTTCAAAAAAGCATATTTATTTACAAAGGTACAGAGGAAATAAAGTGGTAAGGGTACATATTTACTAGCAAGTGTAGGTAAAACCTATCAAGAAGATTCTTTAAATACTTCTACAATCTAGCATTTAACGGTCAAAATCAGCTTCTAAGAATAATTCTTTTATCACCTCAGGAAGATTTTTTAGAAGTTTCAATCTATGATTCAAAGTATGACTATCTTAACGAACAAATTATAATTTTATATTCTTTGAAAATCTCCAAGTTGCTGGAGGACAAGTGAACCAGATCACTACCAATTTTTAAACGATTCAAAGGCTCTTAAGTTAGAAAGTCATAACTGCTTTAAGAAATTGTAAAAATCCAAACATACTATCATCTGTTGAGTAGTACAATACAGACTTAGTTTACATTTTCTTAATCCATTAAATGGCATCTGTTACCTTATAATGAGACCTTACTGTTCTCTAATGAGAAACATTAAATCATTTACTATTTAGCTCTTAGGAGAATCACTCAAAGTATACATTCAGCTTTTAATAACATTAACATACATGGAAAAAAAAAAGATCCATTTACCTAACTACCATCAGTAGCCAGTTAACTGCTGGATCTTCTAAAACCAGAGACAGGTATTCTTTTTTTTTTTTTTTTTTTTTTTTTTGCGGGCCTCTCACTGTTGTGGCCTCTCCCGTTGCGGAGCACAGGCTCCGGACGCGCAGGCTCAGCGGCCATGGCTCACGGGCCCAGCCGCTCCGCGGCATATGGGATCCTCCCAGACCGGGGCACGAACCCGTATCCCCTGCATCGGCAGGCGGACTCTCAACCACTGCGCCACCAGGGAGGCCCGAGACAGGTATTCTTAAGAGTCAAGATCCTTCAGACCTTTGCACTAATATACCCCAGTGTATAGACTACATTTAACTTCATTAAAAGGAGATGAGATCCTTTCACATGTAGGGATAAGTATGCTGGCATACTTCTGCAATCCTGCCTTGTAGGTGCAGACACAAGCCCTGTAGCTCGTGGCTTGGGCTACACCTGCTGTGTTTGTCAGTTCTTCCTTTAGTTCAATGTCCTTCTGACTGTGAAATATGGTGTCCAAACTGAAGTGAAGCAAATATTTAACACAGAAACTATTCTGATGTAAAAAAAGAATGGCAACAAAAACACCAAATAACCCTTCGAGGCTTAACTCATTCAACAGCAAGTAGTCGTTTAAGAGCTGGTTACATGTCAGGCACTGTGCTCAGTCAGGGCTGAGGACATGAAAGTGAGCAAGACAGTCACAGCTGCAGACTGAGCTCTCCGTAGACTACAATTTGAGTCTCTATGTGCCCAGCACTAAGCAAGGTGCTATAAAATTTACAAAAAGAGATGGTTCTTTCTCTAAGATGCTTGTAGTTGGCTGGAAAGAAAATGCGAAAAGAACAGTGAACAGTGTAAGACAAACCACTAATACCTCCTTGATCCACTATCATTGGGAAACTGTGTGTTCCACCTAAGTGAATTACTGAGATAGCTGAAGGTTTTCAAATATCCTAGAATTTTTTTTTTTTTTTTGCGGTACGCGGGCCTCTCACTATTGTGGCCTCTCCCGTTGCGGAGCACAGGCTCCGGATGCGCAGGCTCAGCGACCATGGCTCATGGGCCCAGCCGCTCCACAGCATGTGGGATCTTCCCAGACGGGGGCACGAACCCGTGTCCCCTACATCAGCAGGCAGACTCTCAACCACTGCATCACCAGGGAAGCCCTATCTTAGAATTTTTTTTTTTTCGGTACGCGGGCCTCTCACTGTTGTGGCCTCTCCCGTTGCGGAGCACAGGCTCCGGATGCACAGGCTCAGCGGCCATGGCTCATGGGCCCAGCCGCTCCGTGGCACGTGGGATCCTCCCAGACTGTGGCATGAACCCGCGTCCCCTGCATCGGCAGGCGGACTCTCAACCACTGCGCCACCAGGGAGGACCCCCTATCCTAGAATTTTAATAAACCAAGTTCTATTCACTGCTCTGCCACTTAGATGTCAGATTACAGGCAGGTCACTTAACCACTTTCAGGCTCATTTTCCTCATGTGTAAAAGAGGGAATATTGGCAACCCCAGGACCATCAACGGATCACTGGACTGACAAGATGTGGTACACACACACACACACACACACACACGGGAATATTACTCAGCCATAAAAAATAATGAGATATTGCCATTTGCAGCAACATGGGTGGACCTATAGCATATTATGCCTAGCAAAATAAGCCAGACAGAGAAAGACAAATACTGTATGATGTCACTTATATGTGGAATCTAAAAACAAAACAAAACAAAAAGAATGTATATGCAAGACAGAAACAGACTCACAGATACAGAAAACAAACTTGTGGTTACCAAAGGAGAGAGGGAAGTAGGGAGGGACAAATTAGGGGTATGGGATTAAAAAACTATTATATATAAAATAGATAAGCAACAAGGATATACTGTATAGCACAGGGAATTATAACCACTATCTTGTAATAACCTATAATAGAGTATAAACTGCAAAAATACTGAATCACTATGGTGTACACCTAAAACTAATACAATACTGTAAATCAGCTATACTTCGATAGAAAAAAATATTGCTGCATAGGTCAAATGAGATGAGTAAAAAAAAAAGTACTTTGCCAGTTACAAATTTCTATGCAAATGTTGAACACTTAAGACGCATTTGTAATTTTAATTGAAACAGTTCTAAAGTAAACTAGATACTTTTTTGCCTTCTTAGAGTTAAGAATATAATCTTCTGAGTCAACATGATAAGCATCAGCTAATGTACAGGCACAACGGTAACGTAGAAACCACACACACGCTGAAACGAGTAGAACGATTTTCCCCTGCTCTGTTGTGCTCTTTGAGTTGCCATCTGCTTTTTAGTTTTTCCATCTCCTTTGCTGTCTGACTGATGTCCGCCACTCTAATGCCACCCACTGGGCTTTATATACTGTCCATCTTTCACTCTCCTCTCACTCCTAAGGCTTATTCTTATTTACTACCTCAACTAGTTTATGAGATGGAAAACCACCCCCCCAATTTGGATTGTATCTAAACCAAAGAAAAGACTCTTCAAGAAAGAAGCAATCTTAAGGGTCAAGGGTTGAAATATATTATGAGTTGTTTTAAGTATCCAATGAGCATGGTCACTGAAGTAATTATGACCTCATCTGCTTTGTTAAAAGCACAGTTAATGTCCTATTTATCTAAATAATCCAATCTTCATATTTGTACTTTTTTTTTTTTTTTTTTTTTTTTTTGCGGTACGCGGGCCTCTCACTGTTGTGGCCTCTCCCGTTGCAGAGCACAGGCTCTGGACGTGCAGGCTCAGCGGCCATGGCTCACGGGCCTAGCCACTCCGTGGCATGTGGGATCTTCCTGGACTGGGGCACAAACCCGTGTCCCCTGCATCAGCAGGCGGTCTCTCAACCACTGCACCACCAGGGAAGCCCCAATCTTTATATTTGACCGGAAAAAATATTGGGAATATTCACATTTAAATTTGGTTAGGTTGAATCTATCACACCATTTTTCTGTGGTCCTCTCAATGTTTCAGACACCCAGTTCATACTGCAGACAGCAATGTCAAGTTAGCACATGCCCAGGATAAACCATTATAAACTTATGCACAAGTATTTTTCAAATCAAGTGTTTTACCTCAAAAAAACTTCATAGTATGCTAAAAGCTAAAAATGAACGTGAAAGTCAACACAAACAACAGGAACATTAGCAGCACACAGCATCAACAATTTTAAGCCCATTCTGCATAATTAATTACTTCAAGGAACTTGAAGGCAAAGATACATCATGAACAATACGCACTAGAAAAATTGAAGATTTAACCTTATAATCTCACCTTTGAAGTTTCCGGACTAGAAAATGGAGAACACTCCCAAGAATTACTTTCTTTCTCAAAGGAATCTTCTTCTTGGAATGCAAATTTCTGCTTAAGTGCATGGGATATTAAAGACACTGGATCCCAAGGTGAGTCTTGTCTTTTCCTTTTATGAATGGGTCTGCCTCCAGGGGACCTTTAAAAAAAAATGGAATAAATTAAAACTTTGTGTAATTTAAGTTCCTTGTTGACAAACACAGCAGAAATATAAGCATAATATATTACAATCTTCAAGAGATCGGAATGTTTTGCCTTGTAATAAAAACAAATCTGGAGGGCACAATGGATTAGTAATCAGACAGCTGAGAACCCATGTGAGGCTCTACCACAATCCATTATAACCTGGGATTTATCAAATATCATCTTTATTTTTTATTTTCTAATTTTCCAGTGGGTAGAAAACTTTAAAGAAATATTTAAGAACTTTTAAAAGGACTATGGAGTTCAAGAAAAGAAAAACATCAGGCTAACTGTTCATTCATTCATTCAATCTTAATGCCCCCTATTTTACCAGGCTCTGTGTTACGCTTCAGGGGTAGAGCAGTATCCTACGTCCATAGAACACTGGTGGCAGGAGTGTTACATCGAAACAAGTAAGCAAGGACATTTTGGACAGCAGCTATCCAGTGCTGTGGATAAGATAAAAGAGGAAAATGTGACAGCAGCTAGGATGAAGGCACTTTCGATGAGATGACGAGGAAAAGCCTCTGAAAGGAGGTGACATCCTCTTTAAGGAAATGACAAGCAGTCAATTTTAGTGTAAACACCCAGTGGATGCATCAGCAAGGAGGTTGGCACCTGTGAGAAAAGAAAAAAGAAAAACAGGTACAGCTGGAGTGCAGAAAGTAAGATGGGAAGTAGGACGTGAGGTCAGAGAGATAAGGGCTGAATCCTAGAGAGACTCCCAAGCCACAGCAAGGTGTCAAGATTTCATTCTAAGCGCAATGGAAAACCACCAAAGGGTTTTAAGCAGGGGAATGGCATGATCTGACTTCAATTTTTAAAGGTCACTCTGGTTACTATATGAAGAACAGATAAGGAGGCAAGAATGAAGAGAGACCAGGTTGGAGGCGACTGCAAAAGTCCAAGCTATATAAGATAGTGGCAGGACTTCCCTGGTGGTCCAGTGGTTAAGACTTCACCTACCAATGCAGGGGGTGTGGCTTCAATCCCTGGTCGGGGAGCTAAAATCCCACATGCCTCCTGGCCAAAACACCAAAATATAAAACAGAAGCAATATTGTAACAAATTCAATAAAGACTTAAAAAAAAAAGGTCCACATCAAAAAAAAAAAAAAAAAAATAGTGGCTTAGATTGAAAGGTGGCAGTGAGGACCACTGAGGGTACATAAATTTGAGCTGTATGCGGATGGAAAGGATGTGGGATAGAAAGGAAATGAAAAAACAGGATGATTTCCAGATGTCTGGACCGAGGGTGATATTGTTGCCATTTGCTGAGAAGCAAAAGACTTGGGGAAAGAATAAGTTTTCAAGGCAGAGGATGGAACAGGTAGGAAGGAAGAGTTCTGTTTTGGACATGTGAAGCGTGAGGTACCTGTGAGGCATCTGTGAGGCAGGCAAATGAAGATGTGAAGTAGGCATGGGGCTCAGAGGAGAGGTCAGGGCTAGAAAAATAAATGTGGGCATCATTAGCATTTAGCTGGTATCTAAAGCCTAGGACTAGATGAGATCATGCAAGGAAACAATGTGGGTGGAGAGAAGAAGGGGGCTGAGGGCTGAGCCTTGAACATGCCAACATTCAGAGACCAGGCCCAGAAGAAAGAATAAGCAAAGAAATAAGAGGTGGACAATGAGGTAAGAGGAAAACCAAGCATGATTTCCTCAAGGCCAAGTGAAGAAAGTGTTCCGAGGAGGAGGGAACTGAGGACTGTATCAAACGCTGCTGAGAGGTCAAGTAAGAAGAGCAATGAGAATTGACCACTGGATTTAGCAACATGGAGTCACTGGAGACCTTGAAAGAACAGTTTTCAATGGAGTGATGGGAACAGACACCATATTACAGTGACTAGAAGGCAGTGAGAAATGGAAACCAACTATAAACAACATCAAGAATTTATACCAGAAAGGGAACAGAGAAACTATAATAGCTGAGGGTATACATGTTTTGAAAATGGGAAATGCTCAAGTGTGAAGAGAAGAATAAAGATGGAAAATTTGATGACACAGAAGACAGGAGAATTTTAAGTGAAATGCTTAGAGAGAAGGGGAACCAGCGACCGAGGGGAGAGCATGGACATGATCAAGGATGCTTCATTTGCAATAACAAGATGGAAGGCAGAGAACATGGGTAGTAAATTTGTAAATGTAAAGATGTGGGAAGTCTCATCGGATTTAGCAGTAATGTATGAAACAAGATCAGTTGTTAGAAAAATGAGAGAACAGAGGTGTGGAGGGTGGAGTCTACTGGCATTTCAGTCATTTCTCCAGTGATGGTAACAGCCAGAGTCACCATTTTACACTGACTGTGCCCAACGATACCAGTAAGAGATCTAGTTGGGACTAAACGTGTACCTACAACTGTAAGATTTTTCTCTGTACTAGCTGCCTCATACACGGATCAATCATAACCTCATTAATAATGAAATGACTTATCTGTCCTAACACTATTACATAGAAAATACATTTATTTTCTCAGCAAAACTTCATTGAGGAATTTCCAGGTGAACATGGCAGATCTCTGTGAAAGCCTACTAAAATAACAGCAAAGAAATGAAAAAGATATACATCCACAAAGACAAAGAGATTACAAGAGAAGAGAGTAGATAAGAATTGCAACAAAATGTTGTAAGCTGGAAAGCTGATGACAGTGAAGAGAGTGGGAGGTAAGCTGCCTTCCTAAAAACAGACGGATTGAGGAAAAGTCCACATAGGGAATGATATGCCCCTCCCTTGCCCTTTCCCCACTCAACTCTCAAACTACCTAGCTTGCACCACCTGTGTAATCCCCAACTCTCCTAAGAAGGAGACTGAAGAACTTTCTAGAAAAACTCTCTAGTCCCAAAGAAAAGACATACAGCTACTGAAATATGGGATCTGGCTAACAAAATGGCAAGGTCCTCTCCTCAGTCACTAAATTGTGAAGTCCACCAGCTAGCAATCCCACCTCACACAAAGAAACTTCAATCAGCTTTTCCGTGCCTCACTTTTAAATATAAATGCATAGCTGCGAATCACAGATACTTAAATAAGGCTCCAAAACTATAAATGGAGACCAAAATCAATAAGAGGAAAAGGAACTCAGGAAAAATGAACATAATTCAAGAGCAAAAGAAAACTTAGAATAAAACTGTAGTTAATATTTTCAGTAGCATAAGACACACAAAAGCAAGAAGACATAAAAAAGGAGCACTCAAAGAAAAAGAAATGGGTCTTGCAAATTAAAAATATGATGACAGGGGAAATTCCCTGGCAGTCCAGTGGTTAGAACTCCACACTTTCACTGCCGAGGGCTTGGTTCAATCCCTGGTCAGGGAACTAGAATCCCACAAGCTGCACAGCCCCCCACACCTCACCCCACACCCCCCAAAAATAAGTGATGACAGGAAAAGAAGAGTTAGAAAGCATTTTCTCAAAAAGTACAATAAAAAAAAGCAAAGAGAAGAAAACAGTAAAGGAAAGATATGAAGATAAGACAAATAATTCTGGCATTCAAACTTCTAATAGACTTTCCAAAAAAAGAGAACAGAAGGAAAGAATAGGAGAAAATTATCAGAGAAATGTTATAAGAAATTTCCCAAAATAAAGGACATAAAACTCTAAACTGACTGAGTTAAATCAATAAGTGAACTCAGCATAAGGAACTTAAAAAGAAGTAAATGCTCAGCATAAGAAAGTTAAAAAGAACTCTCCAGGGCACATCACCATGAAATTTAAGACCACCAGGACCAAAGAGAAGATCTTAAATGCTTCAAGAATGAAGAAACAGGGGTTTCCCTGGTGGCACAGTGGTTGAGAGTCCGCCTGCCAATGCAGGGGACACAGGTTCATGCCCCGGTCCGGGAAGATCCCACATGCTGCAGAGTGGCTGGGCCCGTGAGCCATGGCCGCTGAGCCTGCGCGTCCGGAGCCTGTGCTCCGCAACGGGAGAGGCCACAACAGTGAGAGGCCCACGTACCGCAAAAAATAAATAAATAAATAAATAAAATAAAATTAGTCAACAAACAAAATGTAATCATAGTATATGAAATGGCTTACCTGTGAATGTTTACTGTTATAGTAAGGATATAAATTCTGAACACGGATTTAAGGAAAGACTGTGACTTAACCATATCGGGAAGATGTAATAAGAAGTGTGTGTGCATGTGTGTTAGGGGGTAGAATGTCTAAGAGAACGTATTCCAGATTTTTAACAATTGCAAGTAAATATAACTAAAATATCAAGAAATAGCAAAAGTAGTACGCTGTTTCAAAAATATGGAGATAGGACACTAGAACAAAGAGTCACAAAAAATTGAAAATGATTCTCTCTCGAGGGGTATTTGGGATAAAGAGGAATCAAAGAGAAGACTTATATATGTTTACTTTGATAAATATAATACTTTCTTTAAACACCATTGATAAAATTTGGGTTCATTTCTCAAATTATGACAACATACCTTTCAACAGCACGTAGCTTAACCTTATTCACATCCTTCAGAACATCCAACATGTTTGGAACATCTTTATTTTTCTGGTTTTTTGAATGATGACTAAAATTGGTTTTCCTAGTATCTGCGTGCTGTTTTTTCTCTTCAGTTGCTGAATTATTTGATGCACAAATATTATTAGATGCTGTTTGCACGAGAGGAGAACATGGAGGCTGTAGAGAAGAAACCTGAGGAGGCGGTGGTGGAGGAGGAGGAGAGGGAAACACTGAACTTGAAAACGAATCTGGTTCGACACTCAGTTGAGTAGTCCCTGATGATGGCATGTGTCCCAAACCACTAGGCCTGTTGTTCTTCAAGTCCAAGGAGCCTAAAGAAAATGTGGTCTGTTGAAAAACCATGCAAAATTTTCTCCAATATAATACGTAACACTAGTTAGAATCAAAACAGGAACAATTCTGTAATGCTACTAAAATAATGATACTGTGGCCAGGAAGGTGAAGCAATCCCATCTGCTTAGTAATTTCTGAAAGAGTCAAGCAAACATTAAATTCATTTTTAATCCAATTAGGATTCTCTGTGTAGGGGAAGGGGGAGAATACATTTTAAAGAGAAAATTAAAAGTGCTTTTTTCACATGCAATCTGAATTTCATCCTCTATTTGCAAAAGCTAAAACACGATCAACAACTTGTGGCTAGGAACATGCAAACTGATATATTCACTCTAATGATGACATTGTAGAAACACCCAGGCATATATTTTCTAGGCAGGAGCCTAAGACGGGTACCAAATACTTAACTTTTTCACAGCATATTTGCTCCTAAAATCATGTGTAACAAGACTGCTTTTAAAAAAGTGTATATATCATATCTCATTTATTACATAGTAGTATATATAATATGTAATATAAATTATAAATATACAATACTATATAAATATTGTTACACACAAATTATATATGTGTTTATATGGATGCTTTTATATACATACAGATATTGTGTGTGTATGTATATTATTTAAAGCAAGCCACATCTCTAAAAATTTTAAAAAGAATCATCTGGAAAACAGTATTCACCTAGATTTGGTGGAAGTATAGCAGCAATAACTTCAAACTACAAATATATATATATGAAGCCTCAAATCCATACTCTTGTCTCAAATTAATGCATCCCTCCGCTTAAATTTCCAACACTCTTCTACAGAGTTAGAAAAGCCTACAGTCAGCCCTCTGTATCCTCAGGCTCTACATCTGCAGATTCAACCAACCACAGATCAAAAATATAAAAAAGGGCTTCCCTGGTGGTACAGTGGTTGAGAGTCCGCCTGCTGATGCAGGGGACGTGGGTTCGTGCCCCGGTCCGGGAGGATCCCACATGCAGCGGAGCGGCTGGGCCCATGAGCCATGGCCGCTGAGCCTGTGCGTCCGGAGCCTGTGCTCCGCAACGGGAGAGGCCACAACAGTGAGAGGCCCGCGTACCACAAAAAAAAAATATGAAAAAAAAAATTCCAGAAAAGTTCCAGAAAGCAAAACTTGATCCTCCATGCACTGACAACCATTTACATAGCATTTCCATTGTATTTATAACTATTTGCATTTTATTAGGTATTATAAGTAATCTAGAGATGATTTAAAGTACATGGGAGGATGCAGGATGTGTATAGGTTATATGTAAATATGCCATTTTATATAAGGGACTTAAGCATCCTAAGATTTTGGTGTCCACAGGGGTCCTAGAACCAACATCCCACGGATGCCAAGGGACAACTGTACTTAGAAAACAGGCTCTTAAATACAAAACTACAATCTTCGGCAGCATAGCTAGCTCTTCTTTAAACCAAAGCCATCCCTGTCACTACAAATGCATCTTAATTTACTCTCAATAAACATCAGAGGTAATACATATATACACCCAACATCGTTTCATATTTAATGTCATTCATAAGATACATTAGCAGTAAACATTCTTTTCTTACTCAGAACCACACTGACTTAAATACTAAATGACTATCATCCAACTGAAATAAAACTCCAACGTTACTTACCAGAGTTTGTACTGTTTCTCAGTTCTTGCCTTCCCACAATTGCAGCAATCTGAGAGCGAAGAAAAGCTAGCTCATCTTCAAGGGCAGCTATTTTTTTAATTGCAGCTTCACTTTCGGGCCAATCGCTTTTTGTTGGTTTGTTATGCCTTAGAGCAGGTGTCAGTGGATCTTCAACTAGTTGCAAAGGATGGAAAGAAGCAATTTTCTCCTCTTCTTCATTTTTCCATATACTATTTCTGTAGGTGGAAGGAAAAAATGGAAAGAGAGAAAAGGAGGAAGAAAAATTTTCTAGAAATAAATTCTTTCAGTTAAAGAATAAAGATACCAAAACAAAATCAGAATAGCTCTCTTTACCCTATAATGGTCTCTAGACTCACTGAGGACAAACAACATCTTATGTGACTTTATAGTCTCAGTACCCAGAACAAATGCTGCCTTTAATAGGTGACCAATAAGCGGTCGGTGAATCAAAGAACACATCTTGCTTTCAGACTGTAAACTAAAAATAATAATCCTATCTATTAACTTCAAACACAGTACAAATTGATTTATTTAGAAATAAAGTTAATTTATTTAGAAACTCTACATATTCGGAATAAAAGGTCCTACAGGATTCCTTGTTATGTTGGGGTAAGTTTACCGTATTCTAATTTTTTGAAAATTTATAAACCGATTTGATATAGAATAAATTTAGCCAGTTTTTTTGAGTAACTGACCCTTTGGTACTTCAGCCTGTATCTGAATACACTAACAGCTAAGTTAGTACTACCAAGCAGTAAAACATCCAAATGTTGAAATATATTTAACATCATTGCCTGGTAAACAGTAAACACTATATAAGTTTTGGCTAAATATATAAAATAAATAAATACAGTATTTAGTATAGGAAAGAGCTTTCTCCTAAAAATGAACATGGTGATTTTTATATCCTTTTAATATCATTCCTTCCTAGGCCTGGGGTGAGGTTTAAATGTGCATTAAGAAAGGCTAGCTAGGGGCTTCCCTGGCGGCGCAGTGGTTAAGAATCCGCCTGCCAATGCATGGGACATGGGTTTGAGCGCTGGTCTGGGAAGATCCCACATGCCGCAGAGCAGCTAAGCCCGTGCGCCACAACTACCAAGTCTGCGCTCTAGAGCCCATGAGCCACAACTACTGAGCCCACACGCCGCATCTACTGAAGCCCTCACACTCTAGAGCCTGTGCTCCGCAACAAGAGAAGCCACTGCAATGAGAAGCCCTCACACCACAACAAAGAGTAGCCCCAGCTCATCGCAACTAGAGAAAGCCCGTGCACAGCAACGAAAACCCAACACAGCCAAAAATAATAAATAAAAATAAAACAGATTAAAAAAAAAAAGAAAAAACTGGCTAAAAATGAGAAAACACCAGTCATCCCTATTAGGAAGACACAAGCAGGACACAGCGCAGTATAGAGGTAGACAAAATAAAAAGGCTCGATCAGCCTGAACATACTTCAACATGTGGAAGAATTCAGATTACAGCCCACACCCCACTTTCCAAGATAAGTAGAAAAATTACCGAAATCTGAGATAACTGGCTTCTTCATCATTCGTCACATACAAAACGTCAGCAAAAGATGGAACTACAGATCCACAGTTAGCTGGGTCCACAGAGTTCAAGAGTGGGATCAGCTAAAGGAAAAAAGGAAAAAGAAAGTCAGGGAGTCGGGGAAAGACACATGCCCGTGGAAACTATTTATGTAAGTTAAAAATCCACAAGAGTGAAAAGGAAAAAGGATATGCAATAGAAAAACATACACCTATTAGCGAGAAAAAAAAAACTGAGGAAAATAATTATTCTAAAGTCTACACATGTGGCAATGTTCTCTCCCCTGGTGAATGTCATCCAACATAAAACACAAACTAGAAGAATAAAATAAGCTACTCAGGGGTTGCTTCACATCTGCCAATCTTTGGATATAATTACTTAAAAAAATAAAGACAAAGACACACGTGAAATGACTTGTTTCCAGGATAAACTAAAGGTTTTTGGCTTGCAGGAAACATTTCTTCTTTTGTTCTACCCTATGTCCCTAGGAGTACCTGGGATAATTTTACACATGGTGCTTCAACGCACGTTGACTGACTTACCTCAAAATTAGGCCTGGGACAAGGTTCTAAAGGAAGAATTTTCCCAATAATACGAACAATACTCCGAGCTGATCCATAGTCTTTATTTTCCCAAATCTGCAAAACCTATTTAAACATAAAGCATTGTTTAAAAAGTCATACTCTATTAAGCATGTTTATATTGATATTATTTATGGAAAAAATGTAAAATATGCAATAACATTTATTTTTAAAAAGAAAATATAGAATAGCATACTTTAAAGTATTTTCTTCAAAGAATTAAACTTTATTCATATCTGTCTTTAAAAAAGTGGGAAGCAGGGGGATGGGAGTTAACATATACAGATTCTAGGAAGAAAGATCTTTTGAGAAAGCACCACAAATTCATTCTGTTTTATTTCTGATAATGGCCAAATATCTTGGGGAACTTTATTCAGAAAAATTGTCTCCCCTCCTCCCAGCTAAAAATCCCATCTTTGGGCCCAATGAAAAATGGACAATTTCAATTTTTCAAACAGTGAAGTAATACAGAGTATATTCATGTAATTTCCTTTAAAGGAGAAATAAAAAGGGGAATAAATGAAGCAGGCCCTAAACAGTTTAAGGATGCTTTACTTACTGTCGTACTGGCACAAAAAGAGACATCAATAGAACACAACAGAGAGCCCAGAAACAAACCCACGCATGTGCAGTCAATTAATCTACGACACAGGAGGCAAGAATATACGATGGAGAAAAGCAAGTGGTGTTGGGAAAGCTGCACAGTTACATGAAAATCAATGAAGTTAGAACACTCCCTCACACCATATGCAAAAATAAACTCAAAATGGTTTGAAGACCTAAATGTAAGACATGACACCATAAAACTAGAAGAGAACATAGGCAAAACATTCTCAGACATAAATTGTAGCAATATTTCCTTAAGTCTCCTAAGGCAAAAGAAATAAAAGCAAATATAAACAAATGGGACCTAATTAAACTTAAACGCTTTTGCACAGCAAAGGAAACCATCAGTAAAATGAAAAGACCTACAGAATAGGAGAAAGTGTTTGCAAACTATGCAACCGACAAATAGATAATCTCCAAAATATACAAACAGCTCATACAACTCAATATCAAAATAACAAACAACCCAATCAAAAAATGGGCAGAAGACTTTGCATTTCTGCAAAGACATACAGATGGCCAACAGGTACAAGAAAAGAAGCCCTAACTATTAGGGAAATGCAAATCAAAACAACGAGGTATCACCTCATGTGGGTCAGAATGACTATCATCAAAAAGTCTACAAATAATAAATACTGGAGAGGGTGTGGGGAAAAGGGAACCCTCCTACACTGATGGTGGGAATGTAAATTGGTGCAGCCACTATGGAGAACAGTATGGAGGTTCCTTAAAAAAATAAAAGTAGAGCTATCATATGATCCAGCAATATCCCACTCCTGGGGAAAACTCTAATTCAAAAAGATACATGCACCCCAATGTCCATAGCAGCACTCTTTACAATAGCCAAGACATGGAAACAACCCAAGTGCCCATCAACAGATGACTGGTTGAAGAAGATGTGGTAGATATAGATATAGATATAGATGTACATACATACATACACACATACATACACACAATGGAATATTACTCAGCCATAAAAAAAGAATAAAATATTGCCATTTGCAGCAACATGGATGGACCTAGAGAATATCATACTAAGTGAAATAAGTCAGACAGAGAAAGACAAATATTATCACTTATATGGGGACTCTAAAAAATTCTACAAATGAATCTATAAACAAAACAGAGAAACAGACTCACAGACATAGAAGACAAACTTACGGCTGCCAAAGGGGAAAGGGAAGGGGAGTTATATTAGGAGTATGGGACTAACAGATACAAACTACTGTGTGTAAGATAGAAAAGCAACAAGAATCTACTGCCTAGCACAGGGAACTATATCAATATCTTGTAATAACCTATAATGGACAATAATCTGAAATATTATATAACTGATCACTTTGCTGTACAGCTAAAACTACACAATAGTATAAATCAGCTACATTTCAATTTTAAAAAAGAGAAAAAAAAAGAATGCTTTACTTACAGTGGAATACCTTTTCTAGTAGTAAGTTCTTGAGAAGATAACAGAAATGAAGTGTGCTTCTATAACTCAAATAATAACTTTGTCCTTTAGCTTGGAGTTTCCCATATTGGTGTAAACTATTCCCACAGGAACCTCCCCCAAAATATGACATAACGTTTGTTCTTTTGGAAGTGATTTCAACACAAAAGAGGCATTTTCTCTCTTTAAAAAGCATTAAAAATTGGACTTTTCATTTTTCCTGAGATCCCATAAGGAAAACGAAGTTTATTAGAAGCCACAGATATAGAGGTAGCATCCTATTAGCATCCTCATGGAAACATCAAGCAGATGGATACACAGTTCTAGAACTTAGGAGACAACCTGCATTAGAAAGATGGATTTGGGAATCATCAGCACACAGAATACATGACAGGTAAAAATCGAAGCCATAGGACTAGCTGAGAAAAACTGGGGCTAGAGAGAATGATTTGAAAGTCATCAGCACATAGAATCTTCTGCACAAAGTCATGCCATTCCTCTGCTTTTAAATGGCAAGGGTTCTGAATTTATCTGATCATATCCAAGCACCTGGCTCTAACAATTAAATACTGATTCCATCAGCCAGCCTCACAATCTTCCATCAATTCTGCAGCTCAGTTGCCATAACATACTCCATGAATTGCGTATTCATTCTCCAATCACCCTCAAAGGTCCTCTGCCACTTGGCCCTATTCTGTCTATCCAACTTAATTCCCCACTATCCATTATCAAGAACACATGCTCTTTTGGGTTAAGCAGTTTTCCTTCAGATTGATGGCCTCTCTCAATTTCTTTTCACAAACTTTTCAAAAGAAGGTTGCTGACGCCACTTCCCTTCCTCAATCATTCTTCAAACTACTACAGTTTAGCTGCCACTCTTCACCTACAGAAATCCCTAAAGGCATTGATAATCTACTGATAAGCAAATCTTCAACAATCACTCAGTCTCTGTTGTCTTTAATCTCTTCAATTCTGAAATTCAAAATGCTTCAATAACATCCAGTGACATCTTCCATTACACGTCATCAAAGTCAAATATCAAAAGAATGTCGACCACTCCAAGTCTGAATCTCTTTTCCTTCCTACTTTCCAGAACCATATACCCAATTATCTGCAGGACCTTTGTATTTATATATTCCAACAGCACATATGACTTATCTCCCTACTCAAAGTAGTTTCTCGTATGGAATTGTCCATTTATATTAATGGCTCCATCATTTTTCAACTTTTGTTTAAAACATTTTAATTATCCTTGTCTATTCTAATTCACCACACCAAACAACAACAATTTGCCCATTTTCTGTAAGCCCCCCTATTATTTTTGTGTCTCTCTTATATTCAGTCCTGTATTACAGTTATCTATATACGTTTCTTATATCTCATATTATATTTTAAGCATCATGAATACAAGAACCATGTACTGCTACTCTGCATCACCTACAGAAACAAGCATATTGTCTTAGATGTCGTAGCTACTCAATAAGTAGACAAAATTTGATTTGCTTATGCTTCTCGCACCTAAGCCAACCTCTCTCCTTAATATTTATTCTGAATTTGCTGAGCTATAACTTGCCATTCTATATCCAAGTATCAAACTTAAATTACCTTAAATAAAGCCACTAGATATTTTTTAAGTATTTTATCTATGAAGGTCATGTCTATCTTTTGCTTCGGTTGTATCTTTTGTTGGCATTTGACCTATCAAATAATCTTATCCCTTTTTTAACTCAAACTATCAAAGCTATACTAAAGGAAACTCGCCTTTGTTACACCTATAGAGAAGTAACAATTTTGCCTTGAATGTTGACATATAAATCATTTCCAAAATAAGACCTCAAACAAATACAACAGGTTCATTCAAATCCATTAAAAGACATTTACCTGGTTTACAGGAACACCAAAATATTCCAGCATCTCTCTTAAGATACTCAATATGAATGACATTGATGAGGCAAATACAGAAGCAAATTTAAGGAAACGTTGTTTCTTGATACCTTAAGGGAAAAAAAATTAGAAAACATTACTCTTGATAAATAACTGCCGCACAAAATTGTGTTAAATAACTGGAAAACCCCTTTGGTTACACATTACACCATCAACTAATCTCTCTGGCCAGCATTATTTTAATGAGAGGAGAGAAAAAGAGGAATGGGGGAATGGAGAAGGGTTGGTAAAAGAAACTTCAATTTATCAGTTAAGTTGCATTAAAAATTCATAGGATTTTTTTGAGGCTCTGAACGGACCTGGTTAATAAATATCAATCAGCGAAATTGGAAACAGCAGGGAAGCCTTCAAGTTAGTTGCAACAGCGATGCGCCCTCTCTCCGAAAGCTTTGGGCTGAGACTCTTCGGAGGGATGAGTTCAACCAATCCTTGAAAGCAGGGAGGGGGCCGACGCAAGGCTTTGACAAAAGGAACGGTAGCTCTTCCTCACTAACGTATCAGAATATCACCCATCCCTCCTCGCTTATTTTAAAGAATATGAACCCCAGATAGGCGACGTGACTTAATCACCTAACTACTAAATAACAGGCCGAGACTAGCGCCCGGTCACATCACTCGCTTTGGCCCCAAGCTCCCTCGGCGTTTCTCCTAACCCAGCATGGTCGCCTGGCTTACCTTCCTCCGAAGCCCAGCCTCCCGGCAACCACGGGAACTTCAAGCTGCAGTCGTTAAGGAACCTTGCCGCGGAATCTGCAGAGGACGAGGCCCGGCGTGCACTCGTCCTGGTCCAGGAGCGCTCAGACGTCCACGGACGCCCGTGCGCCTCGGCTTGCCTGCCACGGGCGGTGACGACGCCTCCACTGGCCCAGGGCTTAGCCCTGTGGCCCCTCACTCGGCCGGGGTAACTCAGCTGGAAGCGCGGCCCTCCTCCCGTGCGCCACAGAACCTGTCTCTTGCCTCCACGACTGGCTCGCCACTTCCGCGTCGCCCGACTAAACTTAAACTCCGCGGGCCATGACCCGTGCACGACCTCATTGGACAAGGCTGAAGATCGTTGCTTGTGACTGGTTACGGAATGACGTCAGGTTATTTACGGTTATTTAGACTGGCTACTGAGTGTCTTCCTCCTTCAAGAGGGCGGGCCTTCAGCGAGGCAGCCAATAGAAGCCTAGAGGCAGCAGGTGGGCGGGGCAGGCCGCGCAGGGACGATGACGCATGCTCAAGACTTGTCTTTAGGTTTCCCGGGTGCTCCCATAACACCAGTGTCTACAGCCCAGAGTATGGAGCCATTATGGCCCTTGGATCAGGCCCACGATCCGGAGTTCGTGCCCCACACAGATCTTCGCAGGGAAAGTGTGTCATCCTCTACATACAGACCCGAAGTGGGGCCGCTCTCCCAAGTCCGCTTGCCGTGGAATGTCGCGATTTGTTTAATAGTTCATTCGTCTATTCAGCAAATATCTATTATATGTTTATGCGACTAGCAGATGCTAAACGCTGTCATCGAGGAATCTGCAGCATTGCAGTACTTAGAATGTTCGTTCATGAAACGCTCCAGGTTATCCAGGCTGCCAATGCGATCTGGCCTAGCCTACGAAGGTAAAGTGACCACCAAGTCCTGGCAGGTGATATCCCAATTTTCAATTCTGATCTGAGGTTACTGGCTTCATAAGAAACAACAGCTACTGGGCTTCCGTGGTAGCGCAGTGGTTAAGAATCCGCCTGCCAACACAGGAGACACGGGTTCGGTCCCACATGCCACAGAACAACTAAGCCCGTGTGCCACAACTACTGAAGCCTATGCGCCTAGAGCCCATTCTCCGCAACAACCAACAGCAATAAGCCCACGCACCAAAATGAAGAGTAGCCCCCACTCGCCGCAACTAGAGAAAAGCCCACGTGCAGCAACGAAAACCCAATGCAGCCAAGAATAAATAAAATAAAATAAATTTATTTTTTAAAAGAAACAGCTACTGCTTCTAGTATTTCAGTGAGAAATGCATTGGAGTGACATATGATAACTTAGGATCAACTGTGTCTGCTGCTGACCAACACAATCAAAAAAATGGGAGAATTGGGCCTTCCCTGGTGGTGCAGTGGTTTGAGAGTCCGCCTGCCGATACAGGGGACACGGGTTCGTGCCCCGGTCCGGGAAGATCCCACATGCCGCGGAGCGGCTGGGCTCATGAGCCATGGCTGCTGAGCCTGCGCATCCGGAGCCTGTGCTCCGCAACGGAAGAGGCCACAACAGTGAGAGGCCCGCGTACAGCCAAAAAAAAAAAAAAAAAGAATTTTTCAACTAATTTCTCTGTGTGTCCACAACATTTATTCATTAAACTAACATTGAATGTACTATGTCCCAGGCATCATTCTAAAGCACAGGGAATGTAATGAGCAAGGCAGCTGAGGTCCTTGCCCTCCTGGAGCTTACTTTCTAGTAGAAACCTCAGAGACGATTTCTCTGAGCAATATATATAAAGAGCATCTCTCTCCACTCTCTCTCCATGATTTATTTTTCCTTATAGCACTTACACCGTGTACATTTATGCTCCACCTACTACCAAACAAAACTCCAGAATAGGAAATTTGTTTTGACCCATGCTGTATCTCCAGCGCTTTAGAAGACTGCCTGGTATATTTGATGGGCGTTCAATAAAATAACTGGATAAATTTGAATATTTGTTGAATAAAATAATTGGATATGGGATGAGAGAAAACAGACACCAAGAATGATTTGAAACGAAGAAACCGGCAGAACAACAGTGATTATAGTGACAGGCCCAGCAGTCTAGGCTAGATAAGGATTAAAGGAGCAGGAGAGGGGTGCTGGACAAATGTAAAAGAATGCAAATGGATCAGCAACCCTACATAGCATTTCTCAAGTTCCTTGTACTTCCCTTTTGCCTTCATAAATAATGATCTTATAACCTCCTCCCTTTCCAGTCTGATATCAAACAGCACACAATAGGTCCAAAAGGAGAATATCCCTTGAGAGCATGAGAAGGGAAACCAGTAGTACTAAAGCATCCTTCAGGGTGCATTATTAATAGAGCTCAATATTCAACTTTGATTTAGGTAACAGCACGGTGGGCCCAAGTCAAATGCTACATCTCCATGAATGCTTTGCTGACAATTTCCCTCTAAAATTAATTCTTCAGTGATCCTTCCTCCATTTTATGTTTACTAAAGCATTCATACATACATCTTGACCTTTTACGAGATTTGACATTAATATTTTTCTATTACTTTTAAGTGAAATTACTTTCATGAACTTTTAGAATGATGCAGAATTTCAGTAAATCTTTTCTACCTTTTCTGTCATTTTTCAGTAGTGTTCAAATATTTGATGGCATGCTTTCTAAGATTTTCCTGGCTGTGTTCCCCTCCCGCAGTTGAA
Source organism: Mesoplodon mirus (assembly GCF_964341445.2). Lineage (NCBI taxonomy): Eukaryota > Metazoa > Chordata > Mammalia > Artiodactyla > Ziphiidae > Mesoplodon > Mesoplodon mirus. The sequence continues at coordinate 27,352,131 of NC_138986.1, read as the reverse complement.
TCTAGGCCCTCTCAATCCGCCTTGTCTACCCTGCGAATTAGGATTCCACTTTCAGTACTTTCTCCTCAGTGTGGGGTCCCGTCCGTAAAAGGAGTCTTGCCTTAACAGGTCCATTTTGAGAGTACACTGAGGTAAAGTATTCCAGTCTCTCTAATCCTTACTGTGGGTACCTTGTGCTCACTATTGGAGAGGAAAAATCCCCAGTTTTAGTAGGCTCACTTGAGATTCTCCTTTTCAAGCCTGTCAGATGCTACCCCAATTCTTAACTTCTACTCACATAGAAATCAGTACCAGGCAGGTTGGTGATTTGTCCCCATCCCGATATTTGTGGGTTCGTGGGAAAAGCTTGTAACCTAGTTTAATTGTAAATGCTGTCCAAAGATAATTGGTTTTGTTATCTAGATGTATTTTTTCCATTTTCCCAGAACCGTTAATAATACATTATAGTTAATCATCACACTATGTACTGGATCCCCGAGACCAATAATTTATTCAACTTTACAGCCAATGCTAGGCATACTTTCCCAGTGAACAAATGGAGGCTGAGGGCTGGCTTGAACAGAGGCTAGAAAGATGTGTACTCAGTCTTGCCAACTGCCCAGTTGAAACCCCATTAGCCTTCTGACACAAGGCTAAGTTTTAGGTGATTAGGAGTACTCGAATTACTATAATTATCTTAAGTAATGGGGCAGGATACAATGTAACATTCTAACAAGTAGGCAATAGCCTCTCCAACCTTAACCATAGGATCTCATGAAAAGGTGATATCCAGATTGAGATGCACATGCCCAGAAAGTTCACTTAGTTTTACATTTCAAAAAAAAAAATACTTAGGGCCTTTTTCCTTCTGTTCTGCTACCTATGCTTGAAACCTCCCAGGGGCAGTAGTAATGCAGTACACTTAAACCAACCAGCACTATTTAAAAGATTACATACCTCTTAAAGGTTCATTAACTTCACAAGTGTTTCTTCAAAACTTTTAAGTATTAGTTGACACTAATTAGGACAAAGATTTTCCTTGATATTAAAATGTTTCAAATTAAACTGTCCTGAAAATCTCCTCTGCTTTTTGTATTGACAATAAAAATGACTAAGTAACGTAAAACAGTTGAGACCTACTACCTATGTATCTATACCTACTATATATCTATAAACTGCTATTTACTTGTGATATATTAAAATTACAAAATCTAAGTTAAATAAGTCTAAATGCAGGAATTATTTTATTTGAACCTTTAAATAACTTATATAAAAGCCTAGGTTATTGCAATGTTTGAATCCAAAGGTCTTATGTGTTTATTGGCTACTCAAACTATTTTTGAACAAAACTATTTAGACCTCTCTTAAAGCATAAAGGTGAACTGCAGCTTGATTTTTCTGGTTCCATTATTTTTAGAAAATCCATATGACTTAATAGATTCTATACTGTTTTCTGATACAATCATATGTCCACAAAGAGATATGCCTTGACTTTCTCAAACACTTAAAAAGAGTTGATTAAAACCTAGAACACAGAAAACATAGTTAAAGGATATCCTTCTGGTTTTACTCTGCTTCTGGATCATCCAGACAGTCCAGTTAAACATCTTTACTCCTAATGCTTCCATTTAGTCCTTTTCATTTTTTAGCAAGAATCAACATAATTTTCAAAACTCTCATGGTCCGAGTAACAGGAAAAAAAAAAACTCTACTTCATAAAAATTCCAAATAACTTATATTGTCTTACAGTAGCAAATAATTTGCTACTGTAAGACAGTCATCAAAAAATTTAGCTTATTTCAAAAAAGAATACGGCATAAGTCTTAGATATTGAAGTTCATTCCTATCACATTGAAAACTGTAGCAATACAGCATTTCTTTTTAATTATCACAGGTAATTTCAGTTGATAACACACAGTTTAATAAAGCAAGCACCTGAGAGTAAAATGAGTTCTTAAGTAGTTCAGATAGCTAGAGAAAAGTTCAGCTTCAGGTAGCCCAGTATTCCTGCTAGGGAGATATCCAGATTCTCCATACTTCTATAAGCAGAAAACTATGATATTCTCAAGCTGCCTACTCCTTTAATTTTACTTTTGATTGAAGTATAGTTGACTTACAATGTTGTATTAGTTTCAGGTATACAGAAAAATAATTCTTTTCCCTTATAGGTTTATACAAAATATTGAGCGTACTTCCCTGTGCTATACAGTAGGTCCTTGTTGGTTATCTATCTTGTATAATGTGTATCTGCTAATCTCAAGCTCCTAATTTATCCCTCCCCCACCCTTTCCCCTTTGGTAACCATTTTTCTATGTCTGTGGGTCTATTTGTGTATTTAAGTTCATTGGTATTTTTTTTAAGATTCTACATATAAGCAATATCATATGATTCCTAGGTCCATCCATGTTGCTGCAAATGGCATTATTTCATTCTTTTTTATGGCTGAAATATTCCATTGTGCATATTTATCACATCTTCTTTATCCAGACCTCCGTCGATGGACATTTAGGTTGCTTCCATGTCTTGGCTATTGTGAACAGTGATGCTATAAACACGGGTGCATATATCTTTCAGAATGGTTTTCTCCATATATATGCCCAGGAGTGGGAGTGCAGGATCACATGGTAGGTCTATTTTTAGTTTTTCAAGGAGCCTCCATATTTTTCTCCACAGTAGCTGCACCGATTTACATTTACATTCCCACTGACACTGTAAATGGATTACTTTTTCTCCACACCCTCTCCAGCATTTATTACTAGACTTCTTGATGACAACCATTCTGACCCACATGAAAACTCGTAGTTTTGCATTTCTCTAATAATCAGCCATGTTGAGCATCTTTTCATGTGCCTTTTGGCCATCAACATTTAGGTCTTCTGCCCATTTTTTCACTGGGTTGTTTTTTTGATATTGAGCTGTATGAGCTGCTTGTATATTTTGGAGATTATTGTTAATTGGCTTATACCAATCAAATCTCTTGTTGGTCGCATTGCCTGCAAATATTTTCTCCCATTCTGTAGGGGTTTTGTTTTGTTTGTGGTTTCCTTGCTGTGCAAAAGCTTTTAATTAGGTCCCACTTATTTTTATTTCCATTACTATAGGAGATGGATCCAAAAAGATATTGCTGTGATTTATGTCAGTGCCTACTCTTTTTAAATATCTGGTTATCAAAATTAACTCACTGAGTCAACAAAAGTCTATATATCTATGATTTTAATCCACTGGCTCTGGTTCTGCCCTCCAAATATTCAACATGTTAAAATGATGAGGCTAGGCAAAGTGATATCAAATGCTCTTCCTGGTCCTATTTGATCGGAATTTTACTCTATTTCCTCTTCTAAGGGACAGCCCTTTAAGTACTTGAAGACTGCTATCAAGGACTCATCCCAGTCATCACTTTTCTATAGTAAACATACCTTTTCCAATTATTCATATGACAATATTTCAGACTTCAAACTTCTGGCTCTCCTTCCTTTATATATACTAAATGTTTTCCCTTAAATCACAGTACTCCAAAACAACACACAAGAGGTAACTTGAGCCATGTATAAAAAGATTAAGGTTCCAACTCTTCTATTCATAGCAATCTGAACTCTCTCCTGTTCAGCTCATTTTTAAGGTGGCTTAGATTGACTTAAGTTTTAGCAGGAGCCGATAACTGACTCATACCAATCAAATTTCTATATATCCACACGCAGTTAACATGCTTTCTTTTATACACTCAAGGAGCATTTATTACATACCTACGGTATGTCTGTCTTACACAATACACAATGCTAAGTACTAAACATGTATTCTAGCAAAGCATGACACATAAACAGAATGAGTTGCCAGCCTAAAAGAATGAGGACAAAAGAGGAATTTTTAGGTTTTTTGGTAGGGTGTAAGATTTTAGGATAGGTAAGTGAACAAAGAGTGGGATAAGGCAAAAGAAAAAAAAAAGCTGCTCACAGGAAATTCCTATAGTTTTTTCATCCTAAGATTTAGGCAACGAGAAGTCATCGAAGAATTTTTAGCTTAAAAAAGACAATTTTCAGTTGAAGAGCATCCCACAGATGGCAATTAAAAAATTTAAAGGTCAAGGTGTCCAAATCAGAAGACTATACTGCAGCAACTGGGGCAAATGATAAGCATCTTTACCACAGTTATCACAGTGGTGAAAAACAGCCAACACGTTGATTTTGAAAGTTGAGTATCACCAAATGAAGGCATAAAAAATAACTATATACTGACATTAACCAGTTAAATTCTGTACTGTAAGTATCTTTTTATGTCTACATTTGGTGATACTCAATCTTTCAAAAATATTCGACGTGTATTTAACACTACCCTCATGGCAGGCTTAGAAGTACCCTGGAAGCTTAAAGTTTCTAGGGAACTCCCTGGCGGTCCAGTGGATAGAATTTGGTGCTTTCACTGCCAGGGCCCGGTTTCAACCCCTGGTCAGGGAACTGAGATCCCACAAGCTGTGTGGCACGGCCAAAAAACAAAAGGCTTCTAGTTTTCCCCTTCCAGTACAAGACAGAAAAAATTACTACCTCCCATACTCAAGGACTAGATTGGGTGAAAGTGGTATTCTTAATTTTTTTTTTTTTTTTTTTTTTTTTTTTTTGCGGTATGCGGGCCTCTCACTGTTGTGGCCTCCCCCGTTGCGGAGCACAGGCTCCGGACGCGCAGGCCCAGCGGCCATGGCTCACGGGCCCAGCCGCTCCGCGGCATATGGGATCCTCCCAGACCGGAGCACGAACCCGTATCCCCTGCATCGGCAGGCGGACTCTCAACCACTGCGCCACCAGGGAGGCCCAAGTATTCTTAATTTTAAGTGGCGCTTTACAAGCCATGGAATTTGCAACTACTATGACAATACCAAGAAGTTATCATTGCCAAATACAGAGCTCATGCTGTGAACGTACATCCTTTCGTCACCTAACTGTACAGTGTACTTAACTATCATCTACTTTTATTTTGCTCTTCCTATTTTGGGGGGTATTTTTTTGGGGGGGTTGTTTTTATTTTATACTGGACTACAGTTGATTTACAATGTTGTGTTAGTTGCAGGTGTACAGCCAAGCAACTCAGTTATACATATACATCTATTCTTTTTCAACTTCTTCTCCCATTTCGGTTATTACAGAATATTGAGCAGAGTTCTCTGTACTAATGCAGTAGGACTTTGTTGGTTATCTATTTTAAATATATATCATCTACGTTTATTAAAAGGAGGACTCATTATTACTGAATCAGGAAGTTGGGCAACCCTAAGAGATTACTAAGAAAAATCTGATCCCAATTCTTAGGAGAATACCACTAAAACCACTTACCCAACCCTTTTCTACTTGCAAGAATCAAGATTATCGTCTGCACTTTAAGAGCACTGTAAATCAGCTCACTGTTGTGAAGTGCCTAAAACATCCTTGGGAAAAAATCTTTATGTACCAATCATTATAATTAAGACACATTCTTTGGAATTTTTCTCCTAGTAGTGGTGGTAAGTGGCATCCTAATGCCTGTTCTTTTTTAACCAGTGGGATCCATTTTTAAAAGCTAAAGTACTAGGAGGTAATACAACAATATAAAGAGACCTAGCACACTTAATGTACAACTTTGGCTTCACTTGCGTAACTGACACAGTAATCACTACTGAATGCTTCTAAAACGAGTCCAGCTCATAAATTTACACAACCTCTACTAAAGCTCTCAAGTCAGACAATGGAATACAATAACTGATTTCAATATATTCCTGAATTCCAAGAAACTAGTAACTTTTTCACCTAAAACTTCATTAACATAGACTCCAAATTTTTAACATCTACCTCAATAAACCGAACAATTAGACCCTTGACATTCAGATTTAACAATAATGGCTTCAACTATTTGAGAACCCTAAATGTAAGTAACAGATAATATTCTACAATTTTGTTAAAGGATGTATCACAATTTACTAGTCACAGACTGAGTCTAGTCAAATACAATTCCATGAAGGTGAAGTTTATTTCTCTATGTCCCTTCCCTATTTAGCAACTTCATAAACTTAGGTCTCTGTACTTCTCTTTCTGAAAGTGAAAGAAATACTTGTTCCATACGGAACAAAGTATTTCCCAAAGGGATTCCAGTTGAAAGCCAAAGAGAGGAATTCCCTGGCGGTCCAGTGGTTAGGGCGCTGCACTTCCACTGCAGGGGGCAAGGATTGGATCCCTGGTCAGGGAACTAAGATGCCACATGCCGTGCGGAAAAAAAAAGAAAAAAAAAAGCCAAAGAGAAAAAGAACAAAGCAACTAACTCTCTTTAAAAATAAATGTCCCTAATAAATAAAATAGTACACTTTTATGTAGGTAACTGGTACATAGTGTTAAAATTACCCAGTATAGTTCAGCATACATGTACAGAGTTCTTACTTATTTAACAAAGTTTTTTTTTTTTTTTTTTTAATATTTATTTTATTTATTTATTTTGGCTGCATCGGGTCTTAGTTGCGGCACACAGGATTTTTTTTTTTTTTTTTTTTTTTTGTGGTAAGCGGGCCTCTCACCTTTGTGGCCTCTCCCGTTGCGGAGCAAAGGCTCCGGACATGCAGGCTCAGCGGCCATGGCTCACGGGCCCAGCCGCTCCGCGGCATGTGGGATCTTCCCGGACCGGGGCACGAACCCGTGTCCCCTGCATCGGCAGGTGGACTCTCAACCACTGCGCCACCAGGGAAGCCCTTTAACAAAGTTTTGAAGGAATAATTTGTCATTTGTATTAGTCAGTCAAAAGGTATGTCTCAGCACACAAATTTCTGTGAAAATGCGAGGGGCATGGTAAGAATCACACCAGATCTAACTCAAAGTGAACAAAGATTAAGTTAAAAAACCAAAAAAAACCCACTTTTTAGTTATTAACTGACTACTATTTCTAGAAAGAAAGAGAAGTAATGCTAATTTCTCCATCATAATATTATGGCTGACAAGTTCCTGTATGAACACAGGAACAGGAGGGCTAGAAGTCTGAAATTCCTGTATTCATTAACAATGGCTTAGAATTACCCACTGTAAAATTTCCCATTTTCCAGGAGAAAAAAAGAAAAAATAAATGGACACTTGAGCAGTTTTATAAAGTATTTATCACCCCTCAAAAAGCCGCATCATACCTGTTAGTAATTTTACTAACAGATAAGCTGGTATTCTAAAATGAGACATAAGCCAGACATCAGCTGTATAGAACACACAGAGAAATAGTCTCAAAATTAGGTAAACAAACAACAGCTATTTCCACTTATGACATTTTATTGGCATATGACAATTTACAAGGGTCCCTGCTGCATTATACATCACACTGAGTAAGAATCATTTAGCCATCTACATTCATTCTTACTGGATATATTTTTATTCAAATTATAATTGAATTCCCAACACTTGATTTTAACTGTGACAAAAGGGGAAAACAGTAATTCCTCAACGTAGGCTGCAACTGGAAAAACAAATTTTGCTTTTTTAATTAAAATTCCTACGATGTTGAAAGGTGTACACACCTAAGGACTGAGTCATGGCCTTCTTAAAACAGCTTTCTTAATCTTTTCTGGAAATATACTTTGGTTCATTTTTATTTTCCTTCTCTAAGCAAAAGGAAGTCTGTTAATGCAGGTTATCAAGGAGTTACTATTTTCTAGCACTTGTAAACAAATATCCTTACCAAGAGGAACCATTCAGCTTTTATAACATGTCATGAAGTAGGGGGTTAAATTGCGGTTTAAAAAAATTCACACAGGCTACTTTTTATATGCTTGGCTCTAAAAAAAAGATAACATCCACAAGGGCATTCTATTGCAGTGTTTTCACAATAACCCTTCCTACTATATTCTAATAGGATACTCTTTCCTCAACTTCATTTAATAAAAGTAACCAAATCATTAACATATTTGGGTTAAAGCAATGCATTTGCACTTAAAATATAACCTGCTGGTAGGACTTGGGTAGCTTTATTCCTATTCCCTATTAAAATAATTTCTCAGTAGGTTCCCCTTTCCTGTTGTCTTATATGGAAAGGCAAAACTGCACATTTATAGACATGCATAGAGATTCAGTATCTAACCAAATAATAACTGCTAAAATAAAAGCTAAATTTATTTGTATAAAATAAAATGGTCATGAAAATTCTCCTGTGTCGGAGATCAAATCCATGTTGCTTTAGCATGTAATTATTATTCTGACTAGGAGAATATTAGTTATGCCCTGATTAATGCAACACATAGTTGCTTTGACAGCATTTCCTCTGCTCAAACAATTTCAGAAAGACAAAATAAAAGTAACCATGCAATACTTAAGGATCTTAGGGCCATGAACATCACACATACTGAGTTTTGTTTTCATGTTTTTCCCTCATACAGCTTAGCTAATGCCTCTGACTGCAGTTAAGGTGCTAGAAGAGCACCTGTAAACCATCAGTGAGGATGAAAGAGCCACATACTTAAGATGTTTAAAAGTTTACACTAACAGAATAAGCATTATCTCCTTTTAATGCAAACATAAAAACTAATTCAGTTGCTGAATTAACAAGTGAAATTTGACTACTTTTATATATGCTCTAAGAGCAGACAGACTTAACACTGAAATTTTACTATTTTGGATTTTCATTCCTTCTAAGAGAGATCATCATAAACATAAAGGCAATTCACATTTGAAAGATTATCTTCCTGAAGAATAGAACCCTTGGGAAGAAAAAGAAAACCCATTTTACAAACTGCAACTGCAATATGGAAAAAAATAAAAAACAAGTTAGATCAATGCTGTGACAAACTTCCTGTCAGATCTTTTTACTGGTGACATATGAAAAACAAGTTACTTAAAATACTACTAATGAGCAGTATATTCTGTTCGCCTATTATTCCTTATGGTTAGACTACAAACTAATGATTTGGCTGTCCAAAAGCTCAAATAAATATGTAAGGTATGACATCAGGTACACGTCTTTTTAATATATCAAGTTACTCTGCAGAATAATCCTCTTCCATACCAATGCCAGGATTAGAGATTTTGTTGTTTTTTTTTTAAGTCTAAGACGTTCGGTAGAAAGGGAGTTTTTATTTGTACTATTGCAAACCAGTTTCCTCTCTCAAACAATAGCTGATATCTAAGACCATGACTCAAACTTTCAAAGAAGAATAGAAAGAGAATATTGAATTTTGAACTCAAATAGTAAAGGCTTTTAAGAATGGTTTGTATATAGGCCACTGCTTGTTTTCAGTTAAAAAAAAAAAAAAAAAACTCATACTTTTCAATCTAACTTTTAACAGCTTGTACTTTTTTCACTATTGGCAAAGTTTCTTTTTCCTTCTTAAACATTTGCTGAGGTGTTAAACTAACTTAGTTTACCAAAATAACAACTTTTTCCATGGTACACTTCAAAAATTAGTCACCCTACAATGTAGTGTGTTTGAATTAAGGAGAATGTTAAACAGATGTATACAGTTAAAATAGTTAGTGTGGTTTCTATAAACAACTGCTATTCAGGGATTTGTATGTAGAGCTAACGTTTACTTCAGAATAAACATTAACAAACAGGGAGGGAAGAGAATCAGAACTTTCACAGAGCTGTACTTGACCATATCTTATAGACAAAGCAGAATTACAATGCATGTAACAAAAACAGTAACCCCCTATTTTTTTTAAAAGTTGATAGTTACAAATATGGTACGTAACAATTTTCTACTTTATTTCAGTACAATTTTCAACATACAGTCTACTATTTTTCAGGATATTTGAAGACTTAAAACAAAATTTCTCTAGACTACTACTTGCAAACAGTAAAATTTAAGTAAAATGCTTACATTCTTATTTGAAAACAAAAACCATGTAAAAAAATGGTGGGTGCAAGTTCCGTTCTCTGTTGCAATCTCACTTCAGATTTACTATTCCTAAAAAAAAAAAGAGAGAGAGAGAGAGAGAGAAAGATTAGCAAAGACATGAAGAGTGAAAATGATCCAAAATAATCATTGTTCCTAAAAATTAAATAATTAACTAACTGGCCCAACAAACCCATACATAAGAAAATGTAAGAATCACTAACAAGTTGGAAATTTCTACCTTTTCTTCTTTGCGTCTGTCCTTCTTTTCTTCATTATTTTCCATGGTCTCTTCTTCATCTTCAACAATCCCGTCCCCTTGATATTTGTCATGAGTCCATTTTGGACTGCTACCTGATTTTTTGAAGTTAAAGCGCCCTCTGCCACGTTGAAAAGTACCACGACCTCTTCCTCTTTTGGCCCAATAATCCACACCATCATCTCTGTCATCATGCTACAGAAAGGTTAAAAACAATCATCAATGAAACGTTTTTCTTGTAAAGATGATTATATCCCCAATCATAAGTCATGGTATAAATTGTCTGAAGATTAGGTAAATGAGATTGGTGCTGTTCCAAAACACAGAACAAAACCAATAAAACTGAATTTTTCAACAAAAACATACTCCATCATGAAAGCAAACAGTTACATCCTATTGCTTCGTAACCCAAGCATTTGAGAGCTGCCCAGTATTTTTGGACAATCTCAACTGCTAAATCACTGCCAATTTTCAAAATTTTTACTTTTTTGCTTTCCGTTTTTATTTCAGTCTAAGTCCACTTATTAATATACTGTGTATAAATGATAAAATAACCGATATTTTTCCCAAAAAAATTACCTCAGTCATAAATATGCAAAGCATAAAAATATCATTACATTATCAATAATTTACTAAATAAAACAGGTGATAAGAATTATAGTTTACATATAGCAACAGATTTTAAAAATCCTACTGAGATTTAAAGCTAAATCAATGTGTATTACACATCAGTCTTCTTGGCAAGGAAATTTCACAAGCCAAATCATGATGGCATGGTCCCTAGAGTAATATCTCAACTTCTTTCTTCTTCACTAACCTAAAATAGTGCAGTTATTACAGCCCAACCTTAATTTTTCATTAGCTGCATCCAAAAACAGATGTTCCCCAAGTTACAAATTGTTCCTTTAATCAAAACATCTGCAAAATTGAAAAGTACTTGACTTTGTCGATAAGCAGAAGAGTATTACATCCCAAAGTACAAAACAAAAAGCCAAAGTTCTCCTGTAATGTAATTTAACTGCTGCCCACCTCAAACTTACTTTTAAGTTCCTACCTACAAAAATGGGAGTGACACCCCTTTATGAGACAACAGGCATAATGCAAACAATGTTGCATACACTCTACACAAGTACAATCTACATACATAAGTACAACTTATGGAATACTGATATTGATCAACTGTCCAAAAGTCACTAAAACTTTTCAAATACATAACATGAACACATTTTCAAAACATGCAATGTGCCTTTGTGCATGTTCATGTAATACAGATCACCCTCCTGAATCACTTGAAAAGTTCACACATGTAATTAACAGACTATATGAAAAAGCCCTTACCTTCTAATAATCTAGCTTTATCAAACCAATAAAAGATGACTAGGCAGAGGTGTGCATGACTCAAAGAATGAACTTAGGAACTATCAAAAGTGTAAATTTCATTATGTCAGAAAGTTCAATTGTAAACCCAAAATAAACTATTTTAAAATAGTCTGCCACTCAAAATAATATGCACACACAATTACATAATTTCAGGCTCCCTTTTCGTATTAACACAACTAACTCTATATGGCCTTTATGCTTTCTTGTTTGTGGTGTTTACACAGTATTCCATGGATTTGTAAGAAGCAGCAAACAGCCATTGAAGCCAGAGGCATGGGTGTAAATCTTAACAGAAACTGTGTGACTTTACTTCCTCATTTAAAAAAACCAGAGAGAGCCTTGAAGGAACACAGACGATCTGTTAAAAAGTGCCCGGCCCAGTGCCTGACAAGCAAGCAATCAATGGTGGTGATAATGTTTATATGGTGCTTATTACTCATCTAATTCTCACAACAACCCTGTAAAACACTGTTACTAACCCCATTTTAGATATAAAGAAAATTGAGGCACAGAGAAATTGAGTAACTTGCCCAAGGCCACAGAGTCAATCTTTTCCACTGCCCCTTATGCCCATCATTCACAGAATACGTTTTCTAGGTATCTTGGTGACAGTAAATAGTTACCGTATGAGGTAGCTAAGAGCTGAAACAGAAAAAGCAGTGGCAAAGCCAGACACTACAGTTAAAACTAGCCATTACTTTTAAATATACAATCATCTGAAATTAAAGAAAACAAAAGCTCCAAGATCACACTGTGTTTTTCAGAGGGTATCCCAGCAGCTACCTAAGTGACATTTTGATGCTAAGCACACTAACTTTTTTTTTTTTTTTTTTTTTTTTTTTTTGCGGTACGTGGGCCTCGCGCTGTTGTGGCCTCTCCCGTTGCGGAGCACAGGCTCTGGATGCGCAGGCTCAACGGCCATGGCTCACAGGCCCAGCCGCTCCGCGGCATGTGGGATCTTCCGGGATCGGGGCACGAACCCGTGTCCCCTGCATCGGCAGGCGGGCTCTCAACCACTGCGCCACCAGGGAAGCCCCACACTAACTTTTTAATTTTTCTTTTCGCCGCACCAACAGGCATGCGAGATCTTAGTTCCCTGACCAGGGATTGAACCCATGCCCCCTGCAGTAAAACCACGGAGTCCTAACCACTGGACCGCCAGGGAAGTCCCTAAGCATACTAACTCTTAATCCTCAAATTCTTACATCCAAGATTTTAGTCTTATTACAGACTAATTAAAATTACTTCATAGATGACAAAGAGGATGTTAGATATTTATAATACACAGCCAACAATATGTTAACAAAGGAGGCCATATTAGAACCAAGACCTTCTGAATCCTCTGATCTCTTCTGTATAGAATGATCAAGTTTCAAAGAGTGAATTTATTAAAGTGCCAGCCCAAACGTCCTTTCCCACAAGACATTTTCTCTTCCTCAGATGACATCAACTCAACATGGAGAACTTGCCCATTTTAGTGCTTTCCCACTTGCTCCAACTCTTCACATACTCTCACCTCTCCAGAGAATTTCAGGTTCTAAAGACTATTATCTTTCCTGGAATACTTATTATTGAAAACAGTACCTTATCTTTGCATAAATCAAACTTCTGAGAAGGAAAATTTCAGATTAAGAATGCAACAAATGTTACTATTGCTCAGTACTAGAGGAAAAATGAAACGAGCTTTAAGAACCTTTTGGAGCCCAAGGCATGGGTTCAAATCCTGACCCCACTCCTACTGGCCATGTACCCTTGGGTCAAGCTGCTCAACCTCTGTACCTCTGTGTTTTTCATCTATACAAGTGGAATAATGGTCCTACCTCAAAAGGACTTCATAAGCATGAAAATAAATTCATATATGTAAAATACTTAGAATGGTGCCTACCATAGTATATGCTCAATAAATGCTATCCATTATTTTTACTAAGTATTAAATGTTTCATTACTCTAGACAAAATTTCCATGTTTGTCAAAACCTAGGGGAATCTGTAATTTTCAACTTCATTTGGTCTCAAATTTTTTAAAATACTTCTATTCTCAACACTAGCTGTCTGAAAAGTCAGACCTATTCAGACTACGCAAAATATTTTAAATTTAAATTCCCAGGTAAAAACCAGAGTTGTCATTCCAATAGCTCATTAACTAAGAACAAAAATAGTTAATTTTGGAAACTGGTTTATAAGAAAAAATGTGATGTGTTAACTTCTAGTGAGCATTAGTCTGTGACAAATGCACGTTTATGTCTATATTTATATAAAAATGGAGGTTTTAAAACACAACCCAGAAAAGCAACATATAAAATGTTAAATAACACTCTTCTTAATTAGTATAACTGACACCTAGCTATATGACAATAAAAAATAATTATGTCCCAATTTAAGATAAAAACTATGATACTGGAGACTGAAAGAACACCATAGAAAAATGAAGGTCTGGCCTAAATTAAATATTCGTAAAATGTTTAAGGGTGCTAAACAATTACTATCTACTTGTTCACCTCTCATTTCCCTGTTAACTTTTTGTCCTTTCACATTTGCTCTATTTGTCTGGCATTTTTACAATCACTCACTCCTCACTCCACCTTTGCAAGGTTGGCCTTTTAATCTCTTCTGACTGGATGATCTTACTGTGGCTTTGTGACTGCATGATGGCTCCTAGACTTTCTTCGCTCTCCATCTGCATGAGCAACTGCCTATTGCACATTTCCATTTAATTTCTGCCCAGCACTTCAATCACAGAACTCACTCTTCACCTCAAATCAGCTGCTTTCCCCTTTACTCCCTATCTTTGAGAGATTCCATCTTCTCACCACCAGCACCCAACTAGTGGCCCCCTGAATAAGCCTTCATAAATGTTCTTTGAACTTTTCTCAAACCTATAGCCCCTTAGTTCAAACAATTATTTCCCAGATCTCTTTGTCACAACCATGATTTTCCAAACTCTGCTTAATTAACATCCAAATTTATTAAAGTATTATGGCCTTCCAAAATTTGGCTCCCGCTTTTTCTTAATTTTCCCAAACTTACACCAATCATCTAGCCATCTGAGTACTGAAGTTCTCTATTTAAGGATGTTTCACTCCTGCTTTCTTACAGTACACCTGCTCATCTTTTAAGCTCAAGATTCAATCCAAAATCATCTACGAAGTCTCTCCTAATCAGTATCTCCTTTGCAATAATCCACCATACGTATTTAGAATGTTCTCCATTACTAGGTCTCATAAGCCAAGAATTGAAATCATATTTATCTTTCCATCTACAGCATAAACAGCAGTCTATTCATAAATTCTTAAATCGAAAAGGAGATAGGTCTTTTAAACTTTTCTGTAACTGAATAAAATGCCTTTCACTTTCCAGACTGTCAACTCAAGCATAAATTTCTCCTCACATGAGCATATGCTGTGTAAACATTATGCTTAACTTTTTCAGACTCTTGGTCATTAAAGTACCCCAAAAAGAGGCAAATGGAAATTAACTTTTGAAACAGCTACAATGCCCATTCTTCAAACAAAATATAGATCTACTTCAGAATACAGCTCTATAACTCTAATTTAGCTGATGGCATGGACATTCAGGTTTATTCAAATATATTCATAAAAAGCCAAATGAAAGATACATTTCTATATAATCCAGTACTATTTTCCTCCTTGCTTCGACAAAACAATTAGTCTTCAGAAATAGTCTCTAAAACATGACTTCCCTGAGAAGCTATGACAAAAATGAGTATTCTGGTAATAGTTTTTGGTATTTTCTCAAGTTTCTATAATACAGGAAAAAACCCTCTTCTCCCATGCCAAAGTGCAGAAAATTTCCATCATTACCTAGAGAATCTTTTAGGACCCACCTCCTCTGGCTTCATCCCTTATAAAACTACTTCAGAGAGAAGAGCATCACAAGGAAGCACTAAATTAATGTGTATCTAGCAACTTTTCCATAATGTAATTTTTCATCTTCCTATTACTCCAATAAAAGTTAACAGCCTCCTGAGAACCTTAATTACATGTACTGTGAAAGAATTCTTCTCCTTGTCTTTCAATTAAACAAATAGCTGCGATGATGAAAAGTAAATCTTAATTAGAAGCTTCTACAACTTTTACCGTCTTATAGACAGATACGAAATAAGTTACTGTTCTTCTCTGAATGTGGCTATCAAATCAGGTATATTTTTACTTTACCCTGATCAGCCCATAGGTGATATCAATAAAGTATAAACAGGACTAAAGGGACCCACATTTTCAAAACTTCAAAATCATCTGGGTAATGATTTATTTTAAAAGTTTCCTATATGATGATAAAATCTTCTCATAGTAGTGGATACCTGTACTCAAAATGTATTCACCCAGTATGCTTTGAAAATTAATGCAAACCAAATAAACAGAGATTTCTAACACCCACCAAGAAGTACTTCTTGCTCTTTGGGGTATATTCTGGATCCCATTCCTCTTCCTTCGGTCTCTTTTGAAAAGTAGTATTTGAGTTGTTTGGACCAGTATTTGTCCCAGCAAAAACTCCTCTGGCTCTTCCTCTGCCTCTAATTCGAAACTGATTAACATTAACAAAGTCATTTAGTAATGAAATCAAGAGGTATTAAGTTACATGCAAACTCTAATTTTACTGCAGTAACAAAAAACATTCCCTAATTTCTTTCCTAAATCTCAACTTCATGGCCACTGAGGCCAGTAAGGAGGCAAAAAATTCTGCCTACTGAAAGCTGAGTAGGTTAAGAAGAAATGCAGTCAACCTAATTAGTTGACAGTGCAGTCAGAATACTGCACTTTCAAGGCCTGAACTAAAATTTTTAAATAATCAAGTTGGTTTGTTTCCCTTCTACTAGCCAAGAGTTGTCTAATTCCTAACACTAACATCCCAAGTGTTCAACTACACCTATCACCATACAGGCAAAGCTCTTCTCTTTCCCAAATGATCTAATTAGTGAACCCCACTAATAACCAACTGGATACCTGCTCAAGGTAGGAATCTGAATCTACAAATTAAAGAGTCAAGAAGATGCACTGCTATGAAGTCATTAAATTAACAATTGTACCAAATTTATGGAAACATGGGAATAATGCATATGCTATGTAGAATAAAAAGAAAAGATATAATTTCTATGATTGATACACGGATAAACAAGAACTTGAAGAAAATAGGCAAAAATGAAAATAGTTGTCAATAAAGAGATGAACATATGGATTTTTTTTGTTTGTTTCAAGACATTTTTTTCAAGAACTAAGTGATTAAAGAAATGGATCTCAATCATTAACTTTGCTTGACTCTTGGGTCTCTAAGCACTATGTACAGTTACTGATTCCAATGTTAAGGCAAGTTACCTAGTTTATACAGATGCTTCTAAATCTCAAAATGGCATTTTACAGATGCTTCTAAATCTCAAAATGGCATTTTATTTTTTTAAAATCAGGCAAAAACATTTACTTTTTACTTTATATACAAAGAAAGCATCATCCCAGCTCCAGCCCTTCCTCACTCCCCCTAAATGGCATTTCTTAATGACGATATATCAAAAACCATTTTATTTTTCAAGCCTATAGGAGTAATGACTCACACAACAGACAATGTCTAAAACATATTTTACTTTCCTTATGTATAGTACTCTTAAGTAAAGTTCTACCAAATGATCAAAGATAATTTTATTACTTACAAAGGTTCCTCGTGGTCGGCTAACTCCTCCAAAGCCTGAGTATTCTTTCAGTTCATGGTGAGTTTTAAATTCTTCTTCTCTTTCCTTCTTACTCTCCTTTTCTTCTCGAGAACTGGGAGAAGAAGGTGATGCTGAAGAGGATGAAGATCGAGAATGATCTTGCTCTCTACTTTTATGTTTACTGAAAAATAAAGCAAACAAAAAATGTGTGCTATTTTTAAAAAAGATAAAAAGACCCTGTTGAATCTTATAATAAGAGGGATATTTTTCAAGTCAAAAAAACTATCCCCTATTAAAATTATTATGCAACTAAAATGATTGGGTGTTAAACTCTGACATAGTCTGTTTCCATTCTCCTTCAATATTCGTTTTACATCACTACTGAAAAACATGGTATGACATGCCAGTTAGAAACTAGCAGTCTGGCAACTTCAAGAATAAGGTTCAGTTCTTCAATATTTTTAACTTATTTTTATTTTAAGGAAAGGAAAAGAAGAGTAGGAAAAAGTAAGAATGGTCTTAAGGCCATGTTTCAAAATGAATGCAGTTTGTACACCCTGGGTGAGAACAGTTGATATCGTTTAGGCCATAACTCCGTTATTGAAATAAAAAGCATATGACATTAAGAATACCAGTCATAAATTAAAAAACACAAGTAAAATCCACCATTTACCTAATGAATAGCAAGGAAAACAATTATCTATAATACTTCTTAGTATTCCTATTATTTATTTGACTCTATGATGATCAATTTGACAGGATTCTAACGCAACACCCGAAAAGGTCATACCTGCGGTAACTCTTACCACTTCTAACAGTATCCATGGAAACATTACTTTGAAAGGCTAATACACATTGCTATTTCAAAAAAACTAGTCCTTCCTCCCCCCCATCTCTCCCATGTTAAACCACTAGACATCAGTTTAAAATTCTTGTACTCTGGGTGTTATGAGTTGAAAAAGTGCGGAATCAAGCATAACGAACCAAAGTTCTTACACAAACTGTTTCTAGAAATGCACTGCATTGAAGTCCAACCTCCTGATGTAGCCTGGATAATAGGACACATTAATTTGTCATTTTTTTTTTCAGTGTTAGCTTGCTATTCCAAAGTTTTTGTCCTCATCCACCATAAGCCGTGTAAAAGACAAATATATTTTTGCTGTAAAACAAATAATTTTAATTGTTTAAATTTAAACATTCGATTACACAGTCAAAATTGAAAGCAATTAAGCTGACAATTATTAAAGGCTAATTAGAAGCTAAAACCTAACTCAGACAGTTTTAACAATTACCTGTCATCTTTGTAAGATTTGTATTCCTTGTAATCTTTTGGAGTTTTTTCCTGCTTTCTTGATCCACTGGATTCCCTGGAGCCCTTGGAATCCCCCCGTTCTTTACTTCTTTCTTTTCTCCGACGATCAATGTCATGCCGAAGATCAGCAGAATCACACCTTAATTTTTTATCTCCCTATAAAAGACAGATGTAAAATACAGATTTCAGGGAAACTATAGGGACAAAAATACATATATATGTGCATGTATGTATGTGTGTGTGTGTGTGTGTATATATATATATACACACACAACCAAATTTTATGCCAGTTTCTAAGTTGGCATTTTAGTATCAGAAAAGAATGAGTAACATACTACTTCCATACTTAGTTTTTGTTTAAAAATGTAGTTGATGTTTTCACTAAACATTTGTGTACACAAGTATAATGGGACTGGGAAAATTATTAAAAGGTAATAATCTTGAAAATGTCATAGGTTTTTGTTCAAAGCAATCCATAATAAACTTTCATACAGTAAAATGGTAATTATTTTTCCACTCAGCACATCCTCATTATCATCCCTCATCCTTCAAAATGGTTTTTTATATAGTTTAACAATGATAGAGGTTATACTCAGTTGTGGGTGTAGCCATCTGCCTATAAAGTAAATGGATCTTAAAGAAATGGTTCTCATTATTTAAGCCTCGTTGTCATCAAGCTCTTCCCATATAAGTTGACCAACCCACTAAAAACCACTTCAAAAGTTAAGTATTCTGTAATTTCCATAACATGCAAGCGTAATATCATTAATGAAACCAACTGAGGTTGAACAAGGGTAGAAACAAAGCCAGAAAGATATTATTCCCAATCCTGTACTCAGTATCTGGGCCATATACTGCCCTTTCTCAATTCAGGTATTGCAACAGACATTAGTTTAACTGGGTCACAATTCACCACCTCCTTCTTGTTCCATTGCTTTTTCAAATACTATATAATTTAGGAAGATGGAAAGAGGCATCTAGGAATGAAGAAAAATTATACATCAGTAAGATGCTAAGCAATGTGGACATCCTTGCTAGTATTCAACAATAAGAAGTACTTACTCTGGGAAGTCTAGCTATAATGTTCATAAACATTCATAAAACTATAAATATCTCTCCAAATGATACCAACTACTCACCTATTTGCTCCCACTGTAACAAGAAAAATCTAATGAAGAGCAAAAACCTTCCTATTCACCTAGTAAGACATTATTACCAAGTCCACAAGTAACAAGATAATATAAGTGAAAGTATTTTGTAAAGGCCAAACTATATATATATATATACACACACATATATATACACATACATACATACACACACATATATAAACTACATAGTACTACATATATGTTAATTGTTCACTCAGATAGGAAGATAAAGGATAAAAAGCAATGTCATATCCTCTTGTCCTTCCACTAGTTATCACTATTTTCTCTCCTCTCGATCAAAATCAGTCTGAGTTGCAAAAGGGAAGGGATATGGGAACAGATGTATATGTATAACTGATTCACTTTGTTATAAAGCAGAAACTAATAAAAAAAAAATTTGAAAAAAAAAATCAGTCTGAGTTAACGAAGAGAGAAGGAAGATACTCACTCTGTCAGAGTACAAGAATAGACTAAATTGTGGGCAAAACAAAATTAACCAAGGTATTGAAAGTAAAAGCCAAAATTAGCATTCAATTCTCAGAATCTGGTTTTCCAAGATTAATGTGCCCCATGCAAAGAAACCACTTTCTTCCTAAGCTCTAAATTTCTTATCTAATGAATTAACAGCATGCCTAATTAAAATGGTTATATACAACCATTAATAACAGCTTCTAGTAATAAAAATGCCAATGTTTTCATAACAACCCAATTATTCAACTCTGCAAAACAGATGTATTCTCACTCTTCCTATTAGAAAACCAATGTCCAAGAAGCTAATTACTTCCTAGTATCACAGAGACAGTACTCGGTGATAGCCAGAATTGGAACCAAACAATACGCTTCCAAGTTCCCTAGCCTTTTCACTACAACAGACAGTCGCTCCCTTTTAACCTTGCTCCACATTGCAACTAGACTTTTAAGGACTGTCATATAATCTACCTAGAAAATGTCAATTCCAAATTATCAATTAATCAGAGTCCCTTAACAACTGAATTCCATACTCAGAGTCCCCTGACCCCAACACCAGTAATTCCAGTCATTCAGACTCTTTTCTCAAGTTTAAAAGCATTCTTCCCCCTAATCCACAAAAACTGTAACACAGTTTTTGTTCCAAATGTTCATTTGTAAACCAGTTCTTAGAATGCTTATTTCTTAGTCCAGATCAAAAATGCCCAGTAGCATGGAGATTACTTCTTGTTCTCTCTGTGAAGAGCCTAGAGATATTAATTTAGGCACACATAAATCAAGGAATATTTATTCTGGCTCATCCATTTCACCTCTAACAGAAACCCTAATATAATTTGTATCTTTGCTTTTATAATTTTCCTTTGTCTACTCATTGATCCTTTGCCCTTTTCTTAGAACTAGTTTCTTCCTTTCAGTAGCATTTTAAAAAATTATTCTTGGTTTAACTTAGATATATAGTACAAGTGTCAGCTTTATTTCTTCTAGGAAAATATACTATGTATGCTACCATAAATATATACATAATGTATTTACAAGTTACAGATGATATCCATAAACATTTTGCCTAAACAAACTATGCTTATTAGTACAATATCATTAAGCTGAAGTTAAAGTGAGAAAAAAAAAAAAAGGTCCATTCAAAACATACCTTTTGATTTTCTTCTTTAAAAACTCTCTCTTCCCCTGCTAAACGGGTGTGCTTCCTCAGGGCACTTGGAGAGATGTCAATTCTCCTTAATGTAAAATAAAGTCTATTTGTAGTCACATTAACTTTATGGTTCCACAAATTCCTAAAATTGTCCATTTTTGTAAAGGAAATACTAGACAGTTGTTTCTCTCCCAGTTGTCTAATTTAGCACAGCAAGATTATTAATCTAATTCCTAATAGATAATTAAGAAATAAAAATTATATTAAAAATGAATTAAAATGCTTCAACCGAATTTTTATATATAAATGAAGCCTGACCTTTTAAGATATCAAGCTTACTTTAACCACCAAAAAAAGGAAAACATGTTTTGATTAAATTGGATATTATCATTTTAAGTGTTAATCATCATACAATTATAATACACTGTGTATCAATGAATATACAAATACGATTATTTGTTCTTAAGTATCTCCAATATTTTTACAGATTCAGTAGATCTTTCGTTTTATTCTGTGCCTCTCCTTGCCTTTTCAAGCTAGTGTCAGTTTCATCTTCTCAGTGCCTCTTCAGCAGTGACCACCAAAAAAAACCATACCTACTTTGTATTAAGCACCAAATTAGATACTTTATAATCAATACTAATTGTCACCACCACCCTGCAAAACAGGCACTGCTATTCTTGTTTGTAGATAGGAAAAACTAATGTTAAATACCTTTTTTATCACAACGCAATTAAGTGAGAGAGCAAGGACTGGAACATAACCAACCGTCTGACTTCAACATTCACGATCTTTTCATGAAAAACAATTCTACCTTTCACCAAGCATTTTAATTTTACAAACTTACTGGAAGTAAATGGAATTCAAGGGTTACTTACTCTAGGCATCCAACCCCCTCCCAACATACAAATGTGGTAACTATTTAATTCCATACTGGCAAGTGATAAGAATTAGTATTTTAAGTTCTAACAACCAGTTTAAACCAAATAAAACTGAAAATTAAGAAGAAACAATAAATTACAAACTTTTCAAGATTGGAAATATATTTATTCAAGCTATAAAATCAAAGTTCGTTTGTGTCATGACATCCATGTAGTTCCATATATCTTGTCTAAAGTTCCAACATAAACTTGTTTAAACAGTGTCTTCCTATCAAAACAACATTTTTACATGCCCAGTATACATTACCTGTGTATCTCAGGGCTCTTTTGCCGGGCACTATGTTCTTCAGTGGCTTTCTGATACGAAGTGAACCTCTCGTTTAGGGTCACTGGAGCTGATTTGAAGTATTGCTCTGTTGATTTAGGAGAAACACTGCCCAGTTAGTTATCTTTACTTTAAGAGGGGTTTTCATTTGTGACAGAAGGGCATGTAGCAGGTGAAAAGAAAATAAAAATACTCAAGAAACCTAGCAGAAGAGAACCAAGGGTTACAAAGAACTCCTACCCTGTCCCTTGTAACTTCTTGTACCTCAACAGGTAACTGATGCAAAGTTCCTCACAGGTCCCTGTCAATATTGCATAAAGTCCAAGAACAATAAATATATTAAATTGAGTCTCTAATTCCATTTCAATAATGCACTACACTTCCTCAAACAGAAAAAGGAACAATATGTGAATGTCCTTAAGCCTTGCCAATATGAACCAATGAAGTTAACTTCAAGTAATCATTTGCAGAAAACAAAAAATGCTACGATAACTACACAGCTAGTTTTAGCAAGCTAATCAAAGTATTTCAGCAAGAACTATGTTGACAACAAAATCTGGATTTAAGAAAAAACTGAATACTGCCATTTCAATTGGAAAAATATTTTTTAAATCAATTAACACTCACTGATTACTCCAAAACTCTGGCATCTTGGCAAACCTGACAGCACATTTGATATTACTGTCTTGTCTTTCTTTTAACAACTTTAAAATTAGTAATAGCAATACTGATTAGTTTTTAAACCATTTCAAAATATGCTGTAGATGTAATATAGAAAGACGTATAAAGTCATGAAATGTTATATTATGAAGCAAGCTATCTGCTTAACAGGTCAACATACATCTGTGTCAACTTACCGCCCAATATCCAGCACATGTCTCATAACCAATCATTAAAACTTGAAACGGCCACTACAAGGGTAGTGCCTCAATCATAATTCCATGAAACCCAGGAATTTGAGCTAGCAACTCAGTTTTTATGCCATTTTTGCCAGGAAGACAGAAGATTCAACTTTGCCTGTATCTTTCAACAGCTATTTTACTTTGAAACATGGATTTGCCATTTCAAAACATATTCCAGGACCTAGTTACAATGAAAAAGAAAACATCACTGGGCATTTTCAGCTCTATGCTAAGTAAGAGCTGTTCAGATCGGTTGCACAATACGAATAATGAAACATAACTACAGTTCTTTAAAAAAAAAAAAAAAAAAAAAAAAGGGAAAACGAAAAAGGAAAAATTTTATCAAAACCTGATCTCAAAATTCACCAATAAATTGTAAAATGTGGAGACAGGTCAAAAAAAGGTGAAAAAAGAAAAAATGTTAACGTTTCATATTCTATGCACCACAGTAATATGGTCATAAACTGGTTCACAAACCTAGTTATAGCCAAATAACAAAACTCTTTTGTTACTATGTTTAAATAATTACAGTCAAAATGAAATTCATTAACTAGTCACTGTTTTGAAATATCAAATGCATAAAGAATTTGCTAAAGGCAAGTTTCAGCTATTATGAGTTGTTCTCACATCCAAAGACAAACTTTTCAGAAAACGGCTTTTCAGAGCAACAGCCATGGAGATTCCTGGGTAAGAAACTATTTCAAAGTAAACTGCCTTTCAAACACAAAACCAAAATAATAAAAACAAGATCTATTTGCCCAAAAAGTCACATGCTAAAAGCTTTGAAAATTATTAGTAACTTTGAAACTAAAACTACATACTAGTGAAAATAGAACATCACTACTCAGTTGAAATGAACACCCTTATCAAACCCAGGACCCAAAGAAATGTCATAATTATTATCCTAATCAGTCACTATTCACAGAATCACTACTTATCCAACATACTTATAAATTTCTTCAACTTTTTCCCCTTTAAAAATCCTAATAATGTTTTTTCTGGTTTATTTATCATATAAAAAAGCCAAATATTATAACAAGTTAACGAATACAAAATTAACACAGGAAATTAACACTGTTTTCCCCCACTGGTTTCAAGTTTCTTTAAAAGTTAAAAAGAAATTCTTAATAAATAATAGTAACAATACTGCCCCACTTTGTTATAAATCCATGCCAAGAGTACATTAATACAAGTCACATGCATGCAATCAAAGATAATCTGTAAGCACCCTGCACTTCAAATACAGTATTACGGTACATTTCAAAAAGACTTTTAGCATTGTATAAATCTACGTCATGTTTTATCATGATACAGATTTTTAGGATATGTTTTAATTCTATTTAGCATTTTAATCACTTTATTAAATATTAAAAATCACTTTATTAAATAGGTCTTAATGTTAACCAGACTGTTACCTCTTTCATGTAGTGTCATTTTTCCAAAAATTTAATAGTCTACATATACTTGCTAGCCCTGGGGTGCATTAATCATTACACATAGCTGTTCATTTTTTTACTTGCAAGAGAAATTTAATTCTCGATAAGAAACATACTAAACGTACCTTTAACATGATGAACCAAGGACACAATGTGTTGAATAAATGACTCTGAAGTGCTTTTGCTGGCCTGTGGCAACTTAATGTGGTCAAAGATGGATCGGAATTCTTGCTCCTTCTTGACCGAATGGACAAGTGTACTAGCAAGTAGCCTGTCTTTAGTCAAGGAAGCAGGTCTGGAGCATATCGGTAACAGACACATACAAACAAAATATACCATTGGTTTGAATATGAAAATGGAAGTACATTCAGAAAATAATTAACTGGATTATTAACTAACCACCCACAGATTATTTATTAGGTATCAGTGTGGATTACCTGTTAGAATCATCAAGAGGAACAGGTGCCATTTTGAGTTTGACTTCGGGACGATGAGAATCACTGGCTATCATTTTGATCCTAAGTGGGCTCTCCTCTCTGAAGGTAGACTTTTCTCGTGCATCCAGATTCTTGTGTAGAGGGGGACTGTAATCAAAGAGGTCTTTGAGCTTTTCAGACTTTACCTGCTCAGGTGACTGAGTTTCTTTCTTTACTGTTATTCTCTCAGAATTTTTGTCGTCTTCCTTGTGCTTATCTTTTGTAGTGCTAGACCTTTCCACTACATATCCAGTCTCTTTAAGTTTATAATTTTTTTCTTCTCTAAATCCATCACTTTCTCTATTGCCTTTCAATGAAACTTTGGACTTGTACTTGGGTCCTTCCTCCTCAGTATTCCGGTGAGATGTAGTAGCAAAATTTTTGCCCTGATCTGCAAGAACTGACTTCCTGAACTGTCTATAATCCTCTGTCTCCTCTGTGTCATCCCCTTCTGAATCATTAAACTTTTGTTTTCCAGACTCTTTATCACTGAAGTAATCTAGAGCTTCCTGATCTTCCCATTCTCCCTCTGTCCTCCCTTTCTCTGATCCTTTCTCCTTTGGAGCCTCTTTATCCCTGGTATTACCCCTATCAAGCAGGAATACTCTAGACTCTTCATCTGTGAACCTGTGAATAAGCAAAGAAGAGGATGGTAACTCTGGATTGCATTCATTGCAGATCACTTGCATACTTAATAGTGCTTCCAATATCACAGGACCAGTAATAAGAGGAAAAAACCCTACTGAAAAGTGCTTTTTCAGATTCCACTTTTAAAAAGCATTAAAAGCATCCATACAGCTTATGTACTGAGTTTTTAAATAAATTTACATATTAGACTTCCTAAAGTTTAAAAAAAGTAAAGCCATTCTCAAAAACCTGTTCTATTTATAGTCCACAATTCTGCACTAACAAATCCAAATTTCCAGAGATCCTAGAACATACAACACAGCTTAATTTCTGAGGCTAAGAACCACTAATAAACAATATACTTATCTATTAAAATTCTACTTATGATTATACTCAAAATCTCAGACTATTTCACTTATCTAATATAAATAAGAGTTCAAAAAAGCAGACTTCAAGGGAATTAATATTAGATATTTAATAGTCTATCTGGATCACAAAATAGTTCATATATACTTTGCAGTAGAAAACGATGATTTCTGGCAATATTAAGTAGAAACTATGTATCAGTTCAGTAAGAAAATTAATTTTAGATTGTACAGCACTAAACCATAAATAGCATGCTTGCAGTATTCCCTCATTTGTAAGTCAATCACACTACCTTAGCAACCCATTTTCATTAAGCTTTTTAGTAACCTTTAGCAATGCTTGAAATTAGAATTCAAACCAAGTATGTCTTTGAAATATTTACTTGAGTAAGAAATACCGTTTATTATCTTTTCTACAGTCAGGCAGATTCGTTAAAAACTGGCAGCTGGACTGTTTATAATACCACACAAGAACATGTACTATAACTGCATTATTTAGGTAGGTCACATTATAATGGTGAAGGGAACAAAATAAATGATAAAATTAATCTGTTTTTACAACATGTTAACCATTAGTTATATTGTCTTTACTGTTTTTACAACATGTTAACCATTAGTTATGCTTTATGCTACTCAATTTCTCATTTATATTCTCAATCCTGGACTGACTAAAAATGGATAAAATGAGAAGGAGGAATATGAATTAGCTTCATAAGCATTTATTAGAATACTTCACTTCCAAAGTTAACAAGAGACAAGTAAAAACAACTTGGAATTATCTTGTAAAGAAGGAAGTCATGAGTAAAAATAGCTAAATACACATCACAATGCAATTTTTAGCCTTAAAATCCAAAAAGAATTCAAAGAACAGAAGTATTAATATTATAATCTAAATTCTCTTAGTTCTTACCTTTTTAAGAATTTTCCCGTCTTTGCAGTTTCCTGATCTCCACCATCAGGATAAAATGAGGAACGTCCCCTAGCCTCATCTCTTGGAGCATTCTGTGGTGTGATTGTCTTTGCAGGGCTTCTTCGTGAAGGGATGTGATGAATTGGACTATTCTGAGAAGGACTGTACCTACTAGACCCATTTCCAACAGAACCAGACCCAGACCTTTCAGGACTATGCTGAATGGAATGTGAATGCTGAGAGGGGGTGTTTTTTGCAGAGTGTACTGTACTGAGCATGGGGGCATCAGAGCAAGATGAACTCTGACTAGGTGGTGTAGCAATTGGTGAAGGACTATGGGGTGATCTGGGACTATTATCATACGCCGAAAGGCCAGGCCAAATATCACCAGATGTGGCTGATTTATTAAACTCATCAATAGATTCAGATGGGTCATGTTCAAATGTATCTTTCGGTTCCTCCTGTGATTTATTTTTCAAAGGACTCTCTTCTTGGGGCTCCCCTTCAGCTTTTTTGGTTTGTTTTTCCTGAGACCCTCGTCTTTTAGAGACAGGAGACTTGCTATACGGGGACGAGGAACGAGAAGAGGATGATCTTGGAGACCTAGATGATCTATATGACCGGCGAGATCTGCTTCGGGATCTTTGAGAAGACACGGATCTTCTTTTTGGACTCCTGGACCGTGACCGACCTCGTCTAGGACTCCTGGAGTGTCTTCTATTCCAAACGGGTCTATATCCACCGCGGTGATATCTACCTCCTCCTCCTTGGTAATACCCTCTACCCCTTCCTCTATACCCATAAGGTCGTCTCATTCCTCTATTATTTCTGTAATCTCGGCGATAATCTCTAGAATACATGCGATCTCTACTACGAGATCTTGAATATGTCCTGGAACGAGACCTAGAACTAAAAATGAAATAAATATCAATGCAAGAAAAATAAACTGTTACATCCTACAATCCCAAATACTTCTGGTTGAATATAACATGTAAATAAAGTATCAAAGCCCAAAATGTATTTTTTTAAAAGCCCTCATTTATACAAAAGTAAAAGTTTACTGTTTTCAATGAAGAAAATCTCAATTCTAAGGTAAATATTGAGAAAATAAAGGACTTAGGAATGAAGGCACAGAAAACGGGAAAAAATTGACAACCAACAATAGGACACACTAACAAATTACAGTACCTTTATGCAGGCACTTAAAGTGATAGTGTTAAAAGAAAATGTAATGCCATGGAAGAATATTCACCAGTGAAATACCATTGGCTAAATGCATGCATAATAAAAAGTTAGGCCTAGAAAAATAGTACAGGAAAATCATAAACAAGTACTAATTCGTAATGAAATTATGGTCACTTTTATTTTCAACTTGTGGTCTCTATTTTCTATGTTAAGTATGTATTACTACTTAAAGAAAGACAACCAGAGTTTATCATTTTTAAACAATAAACCTATTGAGACCTCAGAGTCAGAAATGAGAAACTATGAAACAGTATGCAAAGACTGCTTACTGCCAAATAATTCTTACATTATCCAATTCATCTATTAACATTACAGCAGTTCCCGCTTATCTGCAGGAAATACATTCCAAGACCGCCAGTGAACTAACTCTAAAACAAGGATAACAATAGATCCATTCACAGGGTTCTTTGAGAATAAAACATGTTAATGAATGTAGCACTCTGTGTAAGCACTTCATAAGTATTAGCTGATATGATTATCATCATTATTTAAGGAATTAAAAGCACAGTAATTCACCTGTATCTCTTCTTTCTTGAGTGTGATCTTGATCTTGATCTTGAACTAGACTGTGATCTAGACTTTGATCTTGAAGAGTGTGATCTAGAATTGGAGCGACCCATTTCTTTTCTCCTAGTCAAATGAGAGAGCGAAAAAGGTTAAAATCAAAATACAAGTGAAGAAGTTTCAATTATTTAACTTATTTTCAGATACAAATTGAATTTACAAGACGTAAGTTTCTCAAAGGATATTACTCATCATTATTCATGAGTACTAAGACAGTCAATTATCCCTGACTAAAACTGTATTTTCACCTACGTGACAGGTACTGTATAGTGAAGACACAACAGAGGATTTCTATGGACTGCCCCACCTACGTGCCTCAATCCAAAAAGGCAGCAGCTGCAGAAGCCAGAAAGAGCAATGATATCAGACTACAGCAGCATGTTAGATGTTATTCCATGCCCAATACAAATGCCTACCTCTCCTGTAAAAAAGATAAATAACATCAGAGTATTACAGATAACGAACCTGAAAAAAAGAAAATACAAGTGGCGTAATACTAAAAAATATAGAATAAACCTACCCGACTGCCATCATAAGTGCTTTATGGCCTTGAAATGGGACTAAATTGACCACTCCATGTATACAATACTGCTTGGAATGGTGATGGATAGTCTCCTAGTAGAATAAAGGTCACTAAGTCTGAACAGCTGGAGCCATGGCTCTGCTTTCAATAGTCATGACTGCAGAATAAAAATGGACTTATGTGTCAATGCCTAGTTCACCCTGTAGCCTTCTGGTGAGAAGATGAAAAAGGATAAAAGATGAATAAACGGAAGAGATTGCTGCAAGAAAGAGATAATTTGGAACTACAAGAAAAAGAGACCTTGGGCACTAGTATTCTAACTTTTCTAAACACCACCTAGTATCTAATATAATAATCAGACCTCACAGAAATCAGTTAACAGGACTAAATGATTTATAAGATCTACTCTTCACAAAATTAAACATATACATATGTCTCCCAACTTTATTCCTGCTACACTATTTCCAAATTTCCACTAACTTATACAAAATAAGTAACTTTTCCCATAAAAATCAACTCACTAAACTTTCTTAATAGCCTGCAATTGCCATATATTTAAACCATTTCTCCTACCACCAAAATGTTTTAAGGCACTTATTTGACCTACCTAGACTTTGCGCAGTATTATGAAATAGTATTTGAAAATACTAAGATGAGCTGAATTATAGAGGAGACAATGATGTCTGCATACTTCCTCACCCCAAAACCACATAAATGACAAATTCAAGGGGTGTCAAATATTTAAAAACAAAACATACCTATCTTCAAAGAGACAAATACCAGCTTTGTCTTTTCTCTTAATTCCAAGTAAGTTAGGAAATACATAAAGACAGTACTCTCCTCAGAATTGTAGTGAGGATTAAACAAGTTGATACATGTAATACACTTAATACAATGCTTAGCACATAATAAGCAATCAACTTTAATTACCTTAACACCCACATAAGGGGAAAAAGGCTAAGTTACAGAACTCCTCTTGCATGCATAAAGGAAGGTAGTTAAATAAGCAGAGTTATTTTGTCTTGTTTTATTTTTAAGTAACTTTGTGTGTTCTGAGTCTTTAAGCAGGTGTGTTTATAGAAGTAGAAGCAGGCACACAACCTAGAACCATAAGAGATAGATAATCTTTTCCTTAAAACTAACTTTTAAAATCTGGCTTACTTCATACAAGTCACCAGAAAACCCCCAAGAGCTTCAGACCACATCACTTTTAATCAGTCTAAATCATGGGTTCAAAAGTCACATTTTCTTTAATAAGCCAAAACTGAAAGCTAGAAAAAAGGATATTATTTACCTTGGGTTTTACGCAGGGTCAAGCAGTCAAGTGAAGTCTTTGAGATACTGTAAAATTCTTCCTGGAGAGAATGTTCTGAGAAATTAAATTCTAAATTCAAACTCCTAGCAAAGATAAAAAAAATATGAATTTGAATTATGGTAAATTAAAAATCCACTGTTTACAAGGCATCACACTCAACACTGCTATAAAAGACTCTTAATAAAGGCACTAAATATTTCAGGGAATGGGAAACTGATTCAGGAAAGAAATTTTTAACCACAAAAGCTTAAAGGAACTTAACTTTTTTTGTTTCAATCAGAATGCAGCAGTGCATTATGAAACTGAAGCATCTTTAATTCAAACACCTGGATTCTAATTTTAGCAATTTGGGCTTTAGAAAACAGAAGCTATGCTGTCATCCTATCAGAAAATTCCAAAGTGGCTGGCATAAGTGGCCATCTTGGTATATCAAAACATGTCGTGTATCTATAGTTAGTATTCATAACGCTGCAGTTTGTACCTTAACTACAATCTGAGTTTATTTTAGTGCTCTGCTGTTTATCTTATTCTCTCCTGGTCACTTCCTTTCATACAGTGTGCTTTCATTTGAAGCTGGTTTTTTAAATTCGTGTAACAGCCATCACAGTAATTCTAATTTTGGGCTTAAAAGCATTTTGATACATGTACAGATGTTCCAATAAAAGAACAGCCAGTAGATGAAACAAATATCTATTGGAAGCCAATGCTCTTCCTAATTTACCATTACTATGCAAATAAATTTAAATTCTGCACAGACTATTAAGCAGTTTCAGTATTTACTGAAAAACTTAGCCTAATGAATAACATTCAGTGGTTATCAATTATGTGCAAAGAACAGTCAAAAAAACACTAGGGGAGCAGAAACGAAACAATGTAACACTGTACATGCCTATACTCAAGGAATTCATAAACCAGCCTGAACGAAAAAAAAAAACATTAATATGAAAATCTGTGAATCTTACCAAGTTATCAATCCAATGAAAAATGTAATAACAATGAAAATACAAAGTAGAAGAAAGTAAAATTAAATTGGTAAATCAAGAATATGTCCCCTAAATACCCATGGCCCTACAGCTGAGGGGATTAAGAGATCTGAGCTTTCAGATAGGAAGGAGGAGTAGGAACTTAGCAATTAAGGGAAATACACCAAAATAAAAATTAGCAAAAACAAAAGGTCATGGATACAGAAACAAAAAGATTTCTGAAGTCCCTGCATGTTTAGTTTTAAAAATATCAAATCCCCCAAGTGGGCAGAGGAAAACTCTCATCATCTAAATTGGTGCGTTGTTATGAAACTTTATGCTGACCTAGAAGTCCAATACTACTGATTCACTGCTGGAAGTGATACAAGGCTCATTTTAGCTAACATTTCCCCCAAATGATTCTAAAAGGCTAATTTTAATTTCTATATATCCAGAGAAGAACCAACTGCCAAATCTCTCTTTACTCCAAGTGATGATTTTCTGAAGTTCCAAGAAAATATACACTAGAAATAGCAGTGAGGAAGGAGGGGCTGTAGGCTGTTAGACTCGTAGATTAGATATACATTCTCGTTCACAATCTATGAATATATTCTCAAATATCCATACCAAGAACTCAATGATCGTATATAAAATATCACACAATATACTTAATAATATATAATGTAGATTATATTTAACATTTAATAATATATTAGTAATATTTAAGATAGTACAAAGACTGTAATCTGCTCCATTTTTTTTAATGAAATCTATGTACAAAGCACTGTGCTAATTATGGGAGACATAACTGTAAAAGGTCCCTGCCCTCCCAAAAACAACTAAAGAGGAACAGAAATCAACAAATTACAGCAAATTTAACTACCATGTGCCCAGAACTGTGCTAGGTGGCTTTAAATAAAATCACCTGATTTAATCCTCATAATCTTATAAACTACATATTTAACCCCATCTTTCAGATGAATTTAAGCTTTCAGAATTCATATGAATTTACAACAAAGGTGCCTATCACAAGCCAGGCACAACTATTCTAGTGTAGGAAATGTAACACTTTTAAGTGAGACATTAAGTTCCCTACTCTCTTGGAGCTTATGTTCAAGCTAGGGGAAGAGAGAAAACAAAAAAGTGGTATGTCAAGAGGCGAAGAGCAGGACTACTACGGTGGGTCCTTGAACCGTGTTTAAAGAGGTAACAGTTAAGCTAAAGACAAGCATTGCAAAGACCCAAGAAAAGAAAAGCATTCTAGGCAAAGGACACAAACGTAGCAAATTCAGGACAAAAAGACCAGTAAGAAGGTTGAGGCACTGTGATCAAGGAGAGGGTATAAGATAAAACAGGAGAGACAGGAAAGGAGCAAATCAAATAGCATCTAGTAAGTAGGCCAGAATAAAGAGTCTAGATTTTATTCTAACTGTAATGGGAAGGCCCTGGAAAGTCTGATCAGGGAAGTCACACCATATGATTTAAGATGGCTGCTGGGAAGAGCATGAACAACTTGGAAAGAAGAACAGGGAGACAAACTAGATGGTTGAAGTTCAATATAATGGTTGCCTGGATAAAGTGGTAGCAATAAAGAAAGAAGAAAGAGGCAAATCCAGAATCTGGCTTGGAAGTACATAGAGTCAACAGTACTTGCTCACAGATTGTTAGTGGTATGAAGCACAGGGAATTGAAAAAAAAGAAAATGAAAAATCAATGGTGCTCCTAAATTCTAAGTTTTGGGCTCAAGTATCTGGAAGAAGTGTAAATTTGGGGGCAAAAACAGGAGATTTGTTTGCCCTTTTAGGCTGCCCATGGTCAGACTGTAAAAAGTTAATCCAGAATTTGACCAAGATCTCCTGTGCTCTCTCCGATACCCTGACAGGTGGCTGATGTGGCCATAACCTACATATATAATTCAAAATGTTCAAATCAATCTTCCCTCTATTCTAAACAAGATCACTTACTAACACACTGTAAAAAGAGATAGAGAATAAAGTGCTTCATGCACCTTTATCCAAATGATTCACCAACCAGTGAAGAACAAAAGAGAATGAGTCAGGCTTTATTTTTTTAAATAAAGTTCTTAAAGAGAGTTCCCTGGTGGCCTAGTGGTTAGGATTCTGGGCTTTCACTGATGTGGCCCAGTTCAATCCCTGGTCAGGGAACTGAGATCCCTCAAGCCATGCAGCAGGTCCAAAAATAAATAAAGTTCTTAAATATCTTAACAGAGCTTATCGTTTACGGAATAATACATAACGATCAGCTAGAACACAAGTGATGGAAAGAGCAAAGACAACTGGGCTCAACAAAATACACAAGTTGAAGCTCCTCCAGAAGAGATTCTTCAGGTTACCCTATCAAGAATACTTGAGCCGTCTTAATTTTAGCATACTCAGGGAATCTGGGCTCCAGATTTTTGTAAACAAATTATTGCTATTCACATCTTTAATAATCCTAAAATTAATATCCCATGACTCTTACTCCAACTGACTAGGTTCAAAATTCTGGCTTGACCATTAACTAGCTGTCCAACACTGGACAAATTACCTTAATCTCTTCCAACTTCAGTTTCCACATTTATAAAATAAGGTTAATTACGATACTTACTCATAGGTTTAAAATTAAGAAACTGAACTAATAAATGTAAGCAACTTAAAGTTTGGCACATGGTATGCATTCAAATGTTAACTATCATTATTGGCAAACCTGGTCTGTGACAGTCTTAACTGCAGTTTATTAATTTTGCTTCAAATGATTACTATATTTAAGTTTGATATTTTTGATATGGCATTAACCAGCGTTATAAAAAAGTAATTTTGCTTTAAAATCCTCCAGAAAAAAATGAATTTGAAGAATGGATATACGTATAACTGAATCAGTTTGCTGTACACCTGAAACACAACACTGTTAATCACCTATATGCCAATATAATATAAAAATTTTTTTAAAACAGAAAACAAATAACATTAAAATTGGTAAATGCTGATAATTATTTAACCTAGATAACAGTTCACTATTCTACTTTGTGCTTGAAAATTTCCACAAGTAAAAGCTTTAAAAAATGATAGGTTTAGCTGCAGACTTTTTGGTTCTTTGTCCAGCTCCCTGTCAGCCTGCTTTAAAAAAAAAAAAAAAAAAAAAAAAAAAAGCGCACAGAACTGAGAAAAATAAAGAATACCTTCATTCTAGACCAGGGTGTGCCAATCCCTGGTTCATGCAGCCCTAAAAAGTTTTCTACCTTTTTTGGCCTCCACCTAGTATAAGGAGAAATACTGGATCAAGTAAAATTAAACTGTTTGAAAATTCCAAAATAATACACAAATGTAGGCCTGTATTATTACTACATTAATGTTTGTAGATTGTTTTTTTCCAGCCCTGGAGACAAATAAAACATTAACTACTTAAGACTCCGACCTAATACTGATGACCATTGTTTAAGAAACTGGAGTTGAAAAATGAACAAATTCCTAACCTACAACTATAACCTAAACATTTACACTTACTACCCAGAGATAAGTTGGACTTCTTGATTCCCTTACCTACTTCTTGTTATTTAATAAATCACTGTAAATTACACAGGAGAATTCAGCTAGTGGTCAACTAATGA
Organism: Mesoplodon mirus; assembly: GCF_964341445.2. Taxonomy (NCBI): domain Eukaryota; kingdom Metazoa; phylum Chordata; class Mammalia; order Artiodactyla; family Ziphiidae; genus Mesoplodon; species Mesoplodon mirus. The sequence goes on along the minus strand of NC_138986.1, from coordinate 27,316,822 downwards.
TTTTGAATGTAGCTTCTGGAAACTCCCAATCCAAAGCTCTATGTCGAACTGAAAAGACTATCTTCGTTTCTGTAAGTCGTGACTCACACAGTTAATCTAGTACAGCTAGTTGCCCACATTAAGTCATTCAATAAACTCAACTAGACCTGAGCCTACCAAGTGACAAGTTTTTACAGGTCTATTTCCAAGTACTAAAATACTATTGTTCTCCCAAGTCAAGAATCAGCTCTACCTAAAAAATTTCCTTTGCCACCATTTTAATTATCTGAATCAAGGGGGATTTCAATGTTTACCACAATGTATTAGTGAAAGTGTGGTATTTAAAAAAAAAAGCTAACTGCCATCAGTAAACAGGCTTTAGGTTGTTCATCTAAAGTGAGTTATTTCAGACACACAATCCTTCGATTCGATTACCTACCCTAAATTGGCTAGGATCACATAATAATGCAAATATACTGGTAGCGGTTTTTCCTATTTAAAGGTTCTTTATTGTCTGACCTGCAGCCCAACCCTTCTTCTCAACTACAGTCCAATCGGAAGGAAAATTCACATTGAGAGATAAGAAATTTTGTTTTGCTTTTTAATACCAAAAAAATTTTAAAGGCGCTGCTGCAAAAAGATACAAGTCTGAAGCAGCTAATCTCTGTACATCATTTTTGGTCATATCTGTCTCCAACTTTAGGCTCAGTTTTTTCAATTCAAAATGCTTTATAAAAAAAATTTTTGACATCGAAAAGTGGCTGCCAGTACTGCTGCTTGATTCTGACGAGATAAACCTTAAAAGTAAATAAAGCCAACTACGGACTTAAAATGAGGGCAAAGTCCTTAACCTCAACTCAGCACTCCCCTCCATGTATACCACCAACTGTACCAACCACGGCTGCAACATTTCTAACGAGGTACAAGGGGCTGAAACTCTCGCAGAAAGGACGTGGCTTCGCGGGTACTACACAACTGCCCTTTAGGCCCGGGGGGTGGCGGGGCCGTTCTTAGATCCATCGACTAAGGCCCGCTGCCCAAACTAGGAAACCGTGATTAGGCACCAACTCCTACAAGTCAAAAGTGCACTTTCGCTTCAAAGCAGAGTTACCGGGGGGGCCCGATCAGATTAGCCCCGAAGAAAATTTTCCCGCAACCCCGGAGGCGATGCCGGGGTCTGAAGAGCGGAACAGGATCCTAAGACAAAGTGAGGTAACCAAAATAAGGCGTAAACCGACTGGGAGCGTGAAGCCGGGGAAAAGAAGTTCAAACGACGCGGAAAGGGGTTAGCTAACCTACCCAAGGCACTTCGCTGCACGTCAGTGATCCTATCAAAGCCCCAAAGGCCGGGAAGAAAGGGGGCGATTCCAGCGAAGGAGAGGCGAACACAAGTTGTACCTCGGGCCGCCTCAGGGGCCGTAGGCGGCGAAGGGAGGGAGGAGGAAGCGCGCGTGCGCGAGGCGAGCGTTCAGTCAGGCGCGCGCAGAAGTCCGGGCTGAGGAAATGGGGGAAGGGTTGAAGAGAGAGATCTGCGCAAGCGCCTGAGAAGGCCGCGCGGTCTGTGGGTATCGAGCCAGGCTCGCAGCCGCGCGCGCGCACACCGTTCTCGCTGCTCACCCCACCCCCACCTTTTCGGGCCGTAGTGACTCGAAAACCTGAGGGAAGCTGACCGAGAAACGCATAAATAACGGCGCAACATCTCCTGGGTTCTCCTGTCGCCGCCAACCCGCCACTACCAACAAAAGATTCAACAATATTCATTCCTCCTCGACATACACTGCCCTTTGAGTGATTTGAATGCAACGCAAGGCCTACCTGACACGCCGAAGCACGGTTCCCGGGACTTAATCTCCCTCGTAACTACACCGCGGCCATTTCCCGACTCAAGCACGGGAGGAAAACCATAGAGGTATCTTCGACGCGCTAGCTCCTCTCCGTCACTTCCGATTTGGGGCGTGGCCTCCGGTGCTGCTAAATATATGGGCAGGCCCCGCCCACCCCTCCGCCCTAAACCGGCTCCCTGGCCGCTAAAAAGATGTTTCCTGAGGCTTTCTGGGAAGTCGCGTGGCTGGTCTCGCGCGATGATCTGGCGGCCCCGCCTTCCGGCCTTTAGCAGCCGCCTCCGCCAGGGTGGCGGTAGACAGAGGGCGGGGTTTTTTCGCTCGGCCCTGAGGTCGATGGTCCACACGGTTGGGAACGCTGGCCTCTCTGCCTTGCGTTGAGGGAACCCTCCGGACTTTTTGTCGCCCCCACTTTTTGCTTGTCTGGTCCATGCTTTCTGTGGGGCCAACTCAGACCAGGCCAGAAGCAAAAAGATAATCTCACACTGAGGAAAAGACGCGGAGGCAAGGGGCCGCTCTGTTCGCACACTGCGTCTCTCTACGCCAGGAAGCGGCGAGTTTCTTCTCCGACGCCAACTGGAAACCAGGAAGTGCTGCTTTTGCTTTGATAGAAAATACGCCAGACGCACTTAGAAAGTAGAAAAATGGCCACGATCTAAGTCCCTTTTTTGAGTGGCGTCACACCAACTCTACCACCCGTAGCGGAGTTCACGCCGCAGTGCTCCGAAGCGGCTTAGGCTTCTCGGCGGTTTAGCGTCAGGGATGCTGCTTTTTCTCGGACGTGGTTGAAGCATTACCACTTCGGAACCTAGGGACGTTGGCATGAGCATGAAAGTAAAGCAGAGCACGAAGCTTAACGATCAGTTGTGCTGGCCGAGAAACACAGTCTAATCTGCCAAAAATATAAATCAGGTTATAAATAGGCAGGCCACATTTGATTTGGATAGAATTTCAGCAGGAGCCATATAGCACGTTTTCTATTAATACTTCGCTGCACTTACTTCCTTAGGGCCTAAAATCGTTATAACTTTGTTCTTTAGGCACGTAAACTGCCTTAAAGGATTTCAAAGTTGTAATTAGCAACCAGTCTTTTGTCAGTTAAATGCAGTCCAGTATTGGGCCCTAGTTGTGAATTTAACACTGTACTTAGGGCGTTCTCTCCTCACAATCCAATATACCAGCTCAACTGGAAAAAAATACGTGATTTTCATGGGATGTATTCTCAGTTTTCTCTTGTTGTACAGCCTGCCCCTCACCCCATCACCACCATCAGAATGTGGAAACAGTCATCTTTGGCCTATGTGGTGCACTGATAAGTCCCAAGCATTTAGTAGGTGCTCAGTAAATATATGTTGAATGGATAAACTATATTAAAAGAAAAAAAAAAACCTAACCATTGATGGCTAAATACAAAACTCTACTATTCTGCAGGTAAAGGGTGGGGGGACCCCTTAGGGCTAAAAGCCCTTATCCATTTTTTCAAAATACACAAAAATCTGACAGGAGTGCTTTGCAAGCCAGGATATTATCTTAAGCCTTTTTCTGCAATTCTATTGCAAATACATTGAAAATGAAGTCACCTTTCAATCTGAGGTAGTATAACTGTGCTTTCAAATAACCTGAGGTAATAACAAAGGAGACAAGACACATTAGAACAAATCCTTTAATAAAAAGCAGTCCAGGCTTCCCTTGAATTAAATCAATTTGATTTGTGATACTTGCTTTTACCAACCTCCAAAATTAGAGGATCTTGAATTTAGATCATGTTTTATGTACTTCACTGTATTGTCTTATTTTACTTTCAAAACCTGAAATTCCACCATTACAGTTGCATTCTTTGTTCCATTCTCTTGTTTCCTGTTGAAAATACAAATAATGTGGAGAGAAACATACGGGGAAAATCAAGAGCCCATTATAACAAAAAGACATTGAAGGGCTTCGCCGGTGGCGCAGTGGTTGAGAGTTCGCCTGCCGATGCAGGGGACACGGGTTCGTGCCCCGGTCTGGGAAGATCCCACATGCCGTGGAGCGGCTAGGCCCGTGAGCCATGGCCGCTGAGCCTGCGCGTCCGGAGCCTGTGCTCCGCAATTGGAGAGGCCACAATGCAAGCCTTCCCTGGTGGTCCTGTGGTAAAGAATCCGCCTTCCAATGCAGCGGATGCAGGTTCTATCCCTGTAGGGGAACTAAGATCCCACATGCCTCCGGTCAACTAAGCCCCCGCGCCACGACTACTGAGCTCACGTGCTTCAAACTACAGAACGCATGAGCTCTGGAGCCCTTGTGCCACAACTAGAGAGAAAACCTCCAGCCCACGCACCACAACGAAGATCCCACACTTCAACGAAAGATCCTGCATGCCACAACTAAAACCCAACACAGCCAAAATAAACAAATTAATTAATTAAAAGCAATTAGTAAGTAAAAGGTCACTTTAAAAAAATAAGATAAATGCATACAAAAGGAATACTGAACTATTTTACATCTAATAAATTAGTAAACTAATTTTAACTTATAAGTCATTGACAATTGACCATAAATATATTTATAAAACTCCTTCCTTAGGGTTTTGGTTTTGGTTTGTTTTGTTTAAGGTAATTGAAAGGGAGAACGGGAAAAGACTTGATGTCTGAAAAGGACAAAGAAGATAGGAATGAAAATGGGGTTGGAAGGCTAGACCACTAAGGCAAACTCCCTCATTCTACTAGTTTTGCTTGTTTTATTTTGTTTGTGTTTTTAGGCTGAACAATATCGGAACTGTTTTCTTATTTGGGGAAATTAAAGTTGAGGGGGGATTTGGAGTTCCTGTCTCCTCACTCCCTGAGAATAGTGACGTTGCTAACCCAACAACAGTAGTGAGAAGCATGCAAAAGAGGAAATGGGGCCAACAGAGGCACCATTAAGACTGGGGGTGGGCTGTGGGGAGGGGGTTGGCTATCGTTTCTGCTGCCTCCTCTGTTCCTATCCTTCCCGAGGCTTTGCATTCATTCCCTTTTTTTTTTCTTTAGTTGTGGTAAAATGTGCATTGTACTTTGAGCTAGCTGATATCTTTCGGTAAATTTCTTTTCTGAGTGAGTTAACCAGAGTAGGTTTCTGTTGCTCACAAACAAGAATCCTCCATTGCATACTTTGAGTAGAAGCAGTTTCTGTTTATGAAGACATTTTCCCAAATGGTCTGGCAGTTTTCCCTATTTGTACTATTGAAATAAATGTTTCCCCTTGCCTAACCTATTTCACTTCCTACTGATGAACACAAGTTGACTGGGTTTTCCATCCCCCACTCTTTCTATCCTCTTTTGCCTACTAAGAATGTGAAAGTTTTTTGTTTTCCCCCAAGATTTAAAATTACAAAAATTATTTATTCAAGAATTATTTATTACAGTATTGTTTCTTAATATTCATTTCTCCATTTTGAAAAAAAAATTAAAATATCAAAGTGCAACTGGTAACCATTGTTCGTAAGTCCCACCAAGATTAACGTGCATCTTTCTCACAAAGATTATTGCAACAAATGGAATATAGAATACTTTCAAAGTTTTCATAAGAAATCTTTGCCCCAAAATTATGCCAGCTGGCTATTTAATGTAACTACTAAAGAGCAGAGAGGAAAGTCTACTTAACATGTGGTAATGGAATTATGATTAGATTCGTCACCAAAAATCATTTCTCACTTGAGAGAGGTTAGAAGACGAGCAGAGCATCTCTTTCTTTTAAAGCAGCTGTCCACACAACTGCAGACAAACATTTCTGTGTCTGTCCCCTAAAAGGTCTAAATTCTCACTTCTACACACACACAATTAAAAAAAAAAATCAATTGACCTCACAAGCAGAGGGCTAAAACTACATAGAGGGCTCAAACAATATGGTGATATCCAAAAATGGTGAAATAGTACATTGGGGGAGGGGGACAATAACACTTTGCTCTCCAGACTTCTTGGGGTGTTGAAATTTCACCCTCATTGCTTATGAGAACTAAAAATTAAGCCTGGTGTAGAGAAGGGGTTACCACAGACATTGACAGGCAGTACCATTTTTTTCCTCAAAGTGTGATACAAAAATAACCTGGGTTGCTTTTTTTTTTTCTTTTTTTTGCCGAACGCAGGCCTCTCACTGTTGTGGCCTCTCCCGTTGCGGAGCACAGGCTCTGGACGCGCAGGCTCAGTGGCCATGGCTCACAGGCCCAGCCACTCCGCGGCATGTGGGATCTTCCAGGACCGGGGCACGAACCCGTGTCCCTTGCATCGGCAGGTGGACTCTCAACCACTGCGCCACCAGGGAAGCCCATGGTTGCTTATTTTAAAAATAAATCACTACACACACCGAATTTCAGTTCACACTTACTAAGGAAGAATCTGTGAGGACAGGCACACACAATGAAATATGAGAACCGCTGATTTATTGAGTACCTATAATCGTCCAGATATCATGGGAATAAGACATCGTTGCTATTTCTCTGTTGGAACTCAAAATCTAGCAGAGATAGGGTATAACTCTCTAAACAAAGGAAACAAAAGGACAGCTTCATGGGAGAAGTGCCAGTGGTGAAAGAGGAAAGGCCTAGCTTTTAAAGAATTGGTGGGATTTCACCACATACTTATTCATTCATTCATCCATTCATTTAACACACAAAAATGGAGTATGTGCAGTGTACAGACACTGAGCCAGGTGCTTGGGACAGAGTGGTGACAAAGACTAACATTGACACTGCTCTCTAGGAGGCTGCCACTCTGATAAGGGGGACAGACAGAACACACGGAAACAGACATAATACAAGGTCTGATACTGGTAAGGAAGTGGCAGAGAATATGAGAGGAAAACTTACTTTAGAGGGGATGCTTCATTGGTAAAGTCCTCGTGAGGAGACAAGATTTAAGGGAAGAACTAAAAGATAAGGAGTAGGAAAAATAGGAGGAAGAATATTCCAGTTAGAGAAACTGACCTGTGCAAAATACCTGGAGCAGAAAAGATCTCCTTATGTTTCTGGAATGGAAAAAATGGTACTGAGGATAATGAATCAGGAGGAAGGTGGTTCAAGATGAGGGTAAATAGATAAGTGCAGGTCATGCAAAGCCTATAAACTACATAAGTGGTTTGGATTTCATTCCAACTGCAGTAGAAAGTTATCGAAAGATTGTAATCAGAGGTATGACATGATTTATTTGAAAAAGATCATTCAAGCTGCTATCTCTGAGAAATGGATTGACAGTGGGCAGGGAGACCAGTTAGGAGGCTGTTTTAGTAGTTTAGGTGAGGTAACAATATCATTGTGAGAAAAGGAAAATGTAAATAATTGTAAATCTATTTTGGAAACGGTTGGACAGATCTTGCTGCTTTATTGGATTAGGAGTTTAGAGAAAGAGGAATTAGTGTTGCTATCTAGGTTTTGGCCTTAACTAACTGGATTTTGATACCGTTATAATAATTGGGAAGATTGGAGAGAATGATAGGGAAAGAAAGAATGAACAGGTTGGGAGAAAGAAAGGAAGTTAGGAATTCCATTTTTAATATGTTAGGTTTGAGATGTCTGTGAAACGTCCAAGTAGAGAGGCAAGATATGAAGTCGAATATGTGGGTCTGTAGTTCAAAGGAGAATTCCAGCTTAGAGATAAAGCACAAAGATGATACTTAATATCATAGTATGACAGATATAGAGAGACAAGAGATGACCCAGGACTGAACCCCAAAGGATTTCAACCATTATAGATTTGTTAAAAGAGGAGGAGGAAACAGTAAGGAGATTGAAAAAGAACAGCCAGGGAGGTACAAAATAAATGAAATCAAGCGTGTTAGTTCTCTGCATAACAAAATTTAACAGCTTTAAACAACAGACACTATTTCACAGTGGCTGTGGGTCAGGAATCTGGGAGGGGTTATCTGGATGGGTCTGGCTTATGGTCTCTAATGAAGTTGCAGTCAAGCTGTCAGCTGAGACTGCAGTCATCTGAAGTCTGGAGATTCACTCCACGATCACTCATGTGGATGTAGGAAGGAGACCTCAGTTCCTCATCACATGGACCTCTCTATAGGATCCCTGAGTGTCTCCATACTATATCTGGCTTCCCCCAGAGTTAATGACGGAAGAAAGGGGAGCCCAAGACAGAAGCTGCAGTGTTTTATAAGCTAATCTCAGAAATGGCACACCATCACTCTACTGTATTTTTTTGGTCACCCAGACCAATCCCTGGTACAGTATGAAAGTAGACGCCACCAGGGAAGCCCGAAAACTAAGATTTTATCAAATGTCCATCTGTCTCTAAAGACCACCTTCTTTCCACAGCAGTATTTAACCACATAAACACTTATAATAGAGGTAATATTAGATCAACCTGACCTCGTGTTGTTCCTCTTATATGCAACTTGGTTAATAGTTCCCATATGTCTTATTCTAGGTAGCAGGATATGTCAATATATTCTAGCATGTGTACATATACTTATATATTTATTTATCTGAACACTTCTCTTATTACCCCAAAATAAAGAAATTTAGAAATTTCACAGTGTCCAAGTAATGATTAAATTGTCTTGATAGATGAATGATGAACAATATAATTCTACCTTAAGTAATTTAATTTAATTTAATTTTTTTTTGGTACGTGGGCCTCTCACTGTTGTGGCCTCTCCCGTTGCGGAGCACAGGCTCCAGACGCACAGGCTCAGCGGCCATGGCTCACAGGCCCAGCCACTCCGCGGCATGTGGGATCTTCCCGGACTGGGGCACGAACCCGTGTCCCCTGCATCAGCAGGCGGACTCTCAACCACCGCACCACCAGGGAAGCCCTAAGTAATTTAATTTTAAGTATTAGTGTTTTCTGTCATTTCAAATTTCTTTTTTCATTTATGCAATTAAGGCACAAGGTAAGTAATAATATTACTATTCTCCCTGCCGTACTGTGCTTTCTCAGCAATGACAGTGTTGGGAATATGCAGTTCTAGCTCTTACCTGGACCACTCATCTCATATACCACAACACTACTGACATTAGGGAAGGCTAAGTAGTTCCCAGATCTGGGCCACAATGATGTGCTGTGCAAGGGTGTACAAAAGGATAGCTGTGAAATGGAAATCTATGGGGGGGGTTCAAGTCAGTGTATTTATAAATGCTGTAAGAAAAGACACGAGAGGTAACAAAATGAGCAGAATTGTCAATTCACTGGTCCAAGGGGACTATATGGTAACGATATCCTCATTCAAGCCTAGACAGCTCAAGGGTGAAGTTAGTGTGCACATTAACTGGAAATTAAATGTTTAAAGCATTAGAAAAATGAGGCACTGGGCTTCCCTGGTGGCGCAGTGGTTGAGAGTCTGCCTGCTAATGCAGGGAAAACGGGTTCGAGCCCTGGTCTGGGAAGGTCCCACGTGCCGCGGAGCGGCTGGGCCCGTGAGCCACGACTACTGAGCCTGCGCGTCTGGAGCCTGTGCTCCACAGCAAGAGAGGCCGCGACAGTGAGAGGCCCGCGCACCGTGATGAAGAGTGGCCCCCGCTTGCCATAACTAGAGAAAGCCCTTGCACAGAAACAAAGACAAGTAGAGAAAGCCCTTGCACAGAAACAAAGACCCAACACAGTCAAAACCAAAAATTAATAAATTAAAAGAAGGCTCAACATTTAAAAAAAAAGAAAGAAAAATGAGGCACTAAGGGTATGCGCAATGAAATGACAGGTGTGGGAAAGAAAGCAGAATTAAATAATCTCTCTGAGAGGATGGCTCAGTTATAAATATATGAATTACCTGCATGGAAGGCACATGCCCTCCAACTTTCCAGAGATAAGCAATTGTGTCAATGCCAAAAAATGATAGAATTTTGAAAAGTAGATGAAATCAGCTAGATGAATCAGGATGACATATTTTAGTCTGTTATTCGACTCATTTTTCATCAAGACAGAAAATAAATTATCAGTGCCATACCTGAATCCTATATTCTGCCAAACCTTAGGTTATGCTTTGTTTATGAAAATGCCTGACTCTTGCCCCATGAAACTGAAAGGATTTAAAGAGCAAATGTAAGGAAGGGGAATAAATCTTCATCTAGGCTTTAAAGTTACTGGGAGTCTTGAGATAAATCCAGGTCACATAAGCAAAATTCTGGCCATCTTTGCAGATGGGCTGTCTCTCCAGTGTAAATTATATGATCTTATACAGGCTCATAATACTTTTACCTTGAATATTACCTTAGATGTTCTACAAGCATTATCAGAGACCCAACAGTTTAACTCTCCATCCTGTAGCCATTCATAAAGAAAACTGCATTAGAATTTTATAATGAACTAGTTATATAATGAGAATATACATATATAATCATTCTGTAACACAAAATTTTTTCTTTTTTTCAACGTAGCACAGAATTTTTTCTTTTTTCTTAAATGGAAAAGACAAGGACTTCCCTTAACTACTTTATCTTATTTCTAATATTATGAGTCTCATGTTCAATAAATATTTATTTACCACAAGAACCAAAATGTTACACTTTGTTCTATAAAATAATTGTTTGTAGTATACTTCACCAAATCTAAAAAGCCAGTTGTTAAGATGCACTATTACTTTCGTACCAGTAAGAAAGAAAAAAATCCTGCACATGAATAGCATTGCTCACTTATAATATGCGTCTCAGTTTTAGAGTTGTTAAAATGTGCAAAAAAGTACATCTTAAAATAATGAAATATGGTTTTTGATTATATCATAAAGTTAGTTTAATTGTTAGTATCCATAACTACAGCAATTACAGATAGAGCATTCTCATAACAAATTTATCATGAGTTTACCTCAATTTATATATTTCTTTGACTTCGAACGAGTTTTCCAGGTAAGTTGAAGTATAAAGAACCTTCCAATTAGTTCATAATTTACTAAATGCTATTTAAAGAAGAAGACGAGTGAAAGAAGTGAGCCAAGGAGAAAGTGCTTGAACTGTGGAAACAAATGGCAAAAGTGACTAAGTCCATCTTAAAACAGAGTAACCAGGGGCTTCCCTGGTGGCGCAGTGGTTGAGAGTCCGCCTGCCGATGCAGGGGACACGGGTTCGTGCCCGGGTCCGGGAAGATCCCACATGCCGCGGAGCGGCTGGGCCCGTGAGCCATGGCCGCTGAGCCTGCGCATACGGAGCCTGTGCTCTGCAACAGGAGGGGCCACAACAGTGAGAGGCCCGCGTACAGCAAAAAAAAAAAAAAAAAAAAGCAAAGGTTTTATGGTTGCTCAACTGTAAAATTACATCTTAAAAAAGTACATTTGTGGAAACAAACACAAAAGTGAATGAGTCCACCTTAAAACAGAGTAACCAGAAAGTTATCAACTTGTTCCACACCTGGGAAATGGTAAGAAGTAAACAACAAGAAATTTAAAAGCTAAAAAATTAAGAAAACTGATCTTATTTTGCTATAACTTCTCAGGAAAACAATCACTAAACTTCAGAGCAAAAATAATATAGCCTTGATCCCAGTGAAAATCACAAAGAGATAAAAGACAATAATAACAAAGCATTTTGAAAAACTGTACAAAGACAAGATTGCCTCTTTTATCTATTAGTTAATCCAAATGAGGATTACAATAAAAATCCCTAAAACAACCTCTGATTTAACAAGTTATATGTATATTTATACAGAAATAGGCAAGAAGAATAAAGCTCAAAATGATACTGTAATTCTATTTGGTTGCCCACATTATAGGTAATTTTTAAACAATTTTCTTCCTTTGCTTTTCCATATATTCTAACATTTCTACAATAAGCATTACATTTATAATACAAAAAAATTTTTTTAATTTAAATAATTTAATTTTACTTGAATTGTGAAAGATAATAAGGAACTAAGAAAAGATTTTTTTGTATGCGGTTCTTATAAATCAGGGCCAAAACTATACTTTAATAGAGAAAAATAAAATATTTGTTAGTAAATCACCGTTTTGATAAACCTAACTCAACATTACTGCTAGGAGGATGTTTGCTTCCTGAGAGAAGCTTTGAGTTTGTTTCTTTTTCTCTATGCCCTATAGTGCTTTTTTTGCTTAATGAACTTTTTTAATGAACATTTTCCCCCATTTATTTCTAGTATCTTTTAAAAAAATATTTATTTATTCTATTTTTGGCTGCATCAGGCCTTAGTTGTGGTGTGCAGACTCTCTAGTTGTGGCACACAGGCTCAGTAGTTGTGGTGTGCCGGCTTAGTTTGTCCTGCGGCATGTGGGATCTTAGTTCTCCAACCAGGGATCGAACGCGTGTCCCCTGCATTGGAAGGCAGATTCTTAGCCGCTGGACCACCAGGGAAGTCCCAGCTTAATGAATTTTCTCAAACAATGAAGGGGAGTACTATAGTTCAGTGAGAAAACTATAAATGTTATATTGTTTGCTTCCATTTAAAAGGAATCTTTATACTGAATTTCAACTAACCATGATATATATGCCTAAAAATGGCTTGATCTTTTGCAAAACAATTATTTTCAAAATTCATTTTGTGATACTAGGATCTGGCTAGTTAGGTTAAAAGCTAACACCACTGCCTCATTTTTAAATTCAGCTTTAGAAAGGATTGTAAAATTATGGACCTGACTTTGTTTTTCTAGTGGTGTGCCATTATTGTTTTTTTACGTCCATGACAAAAAAAAATACAAAAAAACCCATTAACATTGTACTGTAACTAGGTTAATTTCTGCCAACACAAACCCATCCAGTAGCTTTGCCTAGACACATTCAGTCTCCATTACTTATTCCAGGGAGATATTTCTGGCAATGGCGTATGGGATGATCTGTTGCCTCTATGATGAGATGCTCATTGTTTGAAAACAAGTTCATCTACATGCTTAAATATTATTTAGGAGCAAGGGCCATAAAAATATTTATCATTATTGGTCACTTACAATTTATTCATAAGGATCCAGCTGGCAACAATCTGGTGTATAAAACTGAAAACTGGAGGAAAAAAATAGAGTAAAAGTCACTGGAAAAACATAATTTAGTCTCCACATGTCTAGATGTTAGTGGAATGAGATGAATGCTCTACAGTAGAGATACATATATGGAATTTAACACAAAGGTAAGTTGAAATTTTACTCAAAAGTGTTGAAGGACAAAATGGAGAAAGTAATAATAATATTGTAAATAACTGGCAAATGTACTAGGGAGTCTAGGGTAGGCTGTAGTAAGAAATAGACTCTAAAATATACAACTGCTTATGTACAATAGAGGCTTTTTCTCTCTCAACAGTTCAAGACAATTGTGTTAGGTTGGTAAATGTTTCCTCAAGCAGTGATTCAGAGCCCTAAGCTATCTGTGGCTCCCCAGCCTCATAGGGCCCATGGATAGAATTCAAGAGTCCACCAAAGGATTCATGGGTAGAATTCAGGGCTGCTAGTATGCTTGTACGGGAAAAATTACATCCTGTTAACTTTGACCCAAGATTTATCATTTCCTTTAATTATGAATGTAGGCAAAAACTACAGAAGTATTTGCAGTACTTGCACCTTTGTAGCAAACAGAAATCACAGACTTATTTTTTTTTATCATCACTGTTGTTGCCAAACTTTCAAAGAATTATTTATACTCAGCGCTCTTTCAAAGTTGCAGTGGTTATTAGACCCGCCTCTAGATCTTGTATTTTAATACAAAACAAAGACAAAAACAAAAAACTCATTGTGGTAGGCAGCTTTAGGATGGCCCCCAGCTTCCCGGCACTCATGCCTTTGTGTAATCCTCTTCCAATGAATAGAGTTTGGCAAAAGTGATTCGATGTCATTTCTGAGATTAGGCTATAACAATTCAATGGATTCTGTACCCTCTCTTGGAGCACTTGCTCTGGCGGAGGTCATGCTGCCATGACATGAGGCAACTCTATGGAGAGGTCGGTGTGACAAAGGACTGAAGCTGGCCAGCAGCCGCTTGAGCAAGCTTGACAGTGAACCTTTCCCCAGTCAGGCTTCCAGATGATTGTGTTCCTAGTTGTCACCCTGAATGTAGCCTTTTGAAAGACTCTGGACCAGAAGCTGCTCCTGACCCACAGAAACCATGAAAAAAATGTTTTAAGCTGCTAAGTTTTAGGGTAATTTGTTATATAGCAATAGATAATCTATACACAGATAGATTATCATATCACTGATTTTCTAAATATTCTGATAATTGTATTCACTATAATATCATATCACTGATTTTCTAAATATTCTGATAATTGTATTCACTATAATTTGTTTCCTTTATAATTCCAGTATTGTATGCATTTAAAAAACATTCTGTGAAGGGATCCAGAGGCTTCTAAAGTGTGCCAAAGGAATCCATGGTACAATAAAGATTACAAGTGTAAGGCCAACTGGCCCAAGGCAGGGGAACGCAATCAGATTCACAGGATGCATCAGACCGAAACTCTACGGACCACCCAGTTCCAGAAACTGACCTGGAGACTTTCCGGACCACCCAGTTCCAGGAACTGACCTGGGACCTTCCACCCGGCCCAGCCTTCCCGCCTTTCGAGGGGCGGGAATAACGGTCCCAAGACTGATGCAACCGGCACCAGATATTGCCACGATACCCGAAGAGACCACCAAATAAGGAATACCCTGCGCCCTCCCAGATTCACCACACCCCTTTCCCTTCTTCCCCTATAAAATCTTGCCCAACCCTCGCCCAGGTGCGACTTCTCTGGCCCTTTTCTCTCGGACCAGTGAACCTCGCCCGGGAGCGCCCCCTAATAAAGCTCACTTGAAGCTTTCCTCTGTTTCGCGATGCCGTTTGTTAAGATCCGACATTACAACAAGCCTCCTTGTTGCCCTGTGCCAACTGTCAAAAGGAAAAAAGAGTATGGAGGAGTATACTCTTTATATTGGCCTAGAAGAAGAAGATATCATTTCTGATCACATTTTATTGGTGTGAACTAGTCACGTGACCACCACTTGATGCAGCAGGGGCTGAGATATGTAGTCCTTGCTGAACAGCCATTTGCTAGCCATTGCTTCATATAAGGGGAAGATATATATATACATATATATATTTATATTTATATTTATATTTTGACCACACCACGTGGCATGTGGGATCTTAGTTCCCTGATCAGGGATCGAACCTGTGCCCCCTGCATTGGGAGCGCCGAGTCTTAACCACTGGACTGCCAGGGAAGTCCCAAGGGGAGGATATATTTTAATGGATAGTGCCAGAGCAAATGCCCAAAATATTAAGATAAGCAATGAAAATAATATCTACTAGAATAGAATCTTAAAGCTCATTTGAAAAATAAACACAGAGTCAAATGAAAGAAGCAGATGATAATGACATAAACCATTTTCTGTAAAGTGATTTTTATTCCAAGTGATAAGACATCTATAAATATGAAGATGTGGAGAACTAATTTGGGTCCAGCATCTAGATCAGAAAATCAGAAATCAAATTCTTCTTCAGTGTACATTAAGAATAAATTTGTGAGGTTATGAACACAGAATCTTAATCTTTCTGAAGTAACTGAACAAGGAATGGGATAGAATCATTGGTGTTTCATTCATTCAATAAACATTTGCTGGAGACCTACTATGTAACAGAGACTATAGGAAGTACTGGGGAAAATGAGATTACCAAAACTGAGACAAGACCCAGAGACCCTAGGATGAGGGAAATGGCTCAACCAAGTATTGATAAATCCATAATGTTCTCTGCTCAGTACTGTGACATACATAACCACAGGGTGCTAAAAGCGACGTGCTGACAGCAAAATAATTCATAATTACTTGTTTCATTTCAACATGCCTTGAGCTAAAAAGATCAAATTAAATTAGAATGTCAAGCTCCAGTTGTTAAATAGGGTAAGATTCCTCTGGGGATCATTTATCAGGCCTTCCCAGGATCCCTGAATCCACAATGTAAAGCTGTCCATCAGTGTTCACAGAAAAGAGTCCAATCCTCTGCTGATGAACATATTTCAGGAGTAATTTATTATGTAGGTAACCTGTAATTTCCCAAATTACTTGGTTGATGCAGTATTAATATTATCTTTATAGATACAATGCATAGGATTTTAGGATCAACTGTTTGAAATTAAGAGAAGTCAATCAATAATTCTTCTGTTTATTCCAATAGTATAATGATGGAACTAAAATAACTACCCGGCTATTTTAGAAATTATATACTTATAGCATGCTTTTTTTTTTTTTTTTTTTGGTTCTTTAGCTAGCTTTAACTTTAATTTAGCTGGTATTAACTTTAATGATCTTTTCTACTTTATCTCCTTTACCTTTCATTCTTTCTATTTATCTATATATCTACTTTTTATTGTTGCTGTTGTTTTTGTTATATTTACTAAAGAGATTTTGCGGTTTAAAAAAAAGATAGATTTATTTTTTCATCGTGTAATTTTTTTTTTATAAATTTGTTTTATTTTATTTATTTTTGGCTGCATTGGGTCTTCATTGTTTCACACAGGCTTTCTCACTTTCTCTAGTTGCGGCGAGCAGGGGCTGCTCTTCTTTGCGGTGCGCAGGCTTCTCATTGCGTTGGCCTCAGTTGTTGCAGAGCACGGGCTCTAGGCGCATGGGCTTCGGTAGTTGTGGCTCGCGGGCACTAGAGCGCAGGCTCAGTAGTTGTGGCACACGGGCTTAGTTGCTCCGCAGCATGTGGGATCTTCCCAGACCAGGGCTCGAACCCATGTCCCTTGTATTGGCAAGCAGATTCTTAACCAGTGTGCCGCCAGGGAAGCCCATCATCATGTAATTCTGAAGTTAAACTTTGCCATTCAGACTTATGAGGTTGATGACGTGTGGATTTGGACTTGTTGGTTATAATCATAGTGGTGATACTGCTGCTGCTGATGTGTGTCCAAAACATTTTGTAACAATGGTATTAATAATAAAGGAATGACATTTGTTGAGTGTTTATTATGCAAAAAAAAGAACAAACAAGAGAACTATAAATACATTGTTCCCATCCTACCTATAAGAAGACGGATAAACTACAAAATGTTTAAAGCCCACCAGAGCTAAGGTTGAAAACCTAATGAATTCAAATCCAAAAAGTGAAAGTCCCTCCTAGGAGAGAAAAGTCCTAACAACTGCCTTCATCTTTGGCAGGGCCGTGAACTGGACAGGGAAGAGGAAGCTTCCACAGATGCAGGTAAGGAGAAAACAGCTGAACTTATAATGAAATTTACCTGTGGGTGACATGGCCTCTTTATATCCCTGGGAGACACAACTCTCTTCCATGGAATTTCATGCAGTACTCATGAGGGACTGGGGGCAAAACAGAACTGAATGATACACTGGCTGAGGCGCACGTCTCTGGGGCTTGTGGAAATCTGAGGGCAAAACCAGAGAATAACATAAACCCACAGGCACGCTCAGCCTTGTGTTGCTTCTCATAGTTTTCAGCTATGGAGAGACCCCCTCCCACTGAGGTCCAACGTGGGGCCTGCCGCAGAAGGAGAGCAGGACAGAAGAACTGAAAAAAGCTCTTCAGGCATACAGATCCCAAGTATGTCAGAAGATATTTTGATAAAACCCTCGAATAACTTAATCTGTGGTGAGCTGAATCTAACTAAAATAACCATAAAGCCCAGGCCCAGCTCAACTATAGAGTAGATTGACTCAGCCTCTCACACTAACATCCTGGTGGGAAAAGATGTGCCCCTTTCTGGATATAAAGTTTATTTCAGCCTCTTCCATTTTTAAACATGCTATATACTGCATTCCACCAACATTATGAGGCATGCAAGAAAGCAAGAAAACATGGCCTTTTCAAGAGAGGAAATGTCAATAAAATCAAACCCAGCTATGACTGAGCTGTTGAAATGACCAGTTAGGGACTCTTCCAAAAAAAATTGATAAATATGTTAATGGGCCTAGTTGAATAGGTGGACGACATGAGTAAACAGATGGTGCATTTTAGCAGCGACGTGGAAACCAACAAAGAGCCGAAGGAAAATGCTAGAAATAAAAAGGAGTCTCAGAGATGAAGAATACTTTTGTAGGCTCATCAATAGACCGAACGCAGCTAAGGAATGAATCGGTAAACTTGACACGTCAATAGAAATTATAGTAAAACACAAACAGAATGAAAGATGAAAAGGAATAGAGTGTTGATCTGTGAGTTATTGTCAAATGGCCTAACTTACTGGTAATTGTGGTCCCAGAAAAAGAAGAGACAGAATGGGGTAAAATAAGTATTTGTATTCTTTGAAATTGATAAAATAATCAGTCCATAGGTCAAAGAAACTCAGGTACACACAAAGACAAAGATTCAAGAACTATAAACGCAAAGAAAACCACACTGAGACACATCAACATCAAACTGCTAAAAAAACAAAAATAAAGGGAAACCTTGAAAGCAATCAGAGGAAAATACTCTACCTATAGGGGAACAATTATATAAATGACAGCTAACTTCTCATCAAAAACCATTGAGGGGCTTCCCTGGTGGCGCAGTGGTTGAGAATCCCCCTGCCAGTGCAGGGGACACGGGTTCGATCCCTGGTCCGGGAAGATCCCACATGCCACAGAGCAACTAAGTCCGTGTACCACAACTACTGAGCCCGTGTGCTGCAACTACTGAAGCCTGTGTGCCTAGAGCCCGTGCTCCCCAACAAGAGAAGCCACTGCAATGAGAAGCCCGCACACCGCAACGAAGAGCAGCCCCCGCTCGCCGCAACTAGAGAAAGCCCATGAGCAGCAATGAAGACCCAAAGCAGCCAAAAATAAATAAAATAAATAAATTAACAAACAAACAAACATTGAAACCAGAGGATAAAAGGTAAATGCTTAGTCAAAAAGTAAATGCAATTGTAGTTTTATTAAATATTGCCAAAATGCCCTTTAAGAGAATGGTGCAAATTTGAAATCCCACAGGCAATGTAAGAGTGCCTATTTCCCCACAGCTTTGCCAAAAGAGTATGTTATACTTTCTCCAATCTGATCAGTGAGAAATAGTATCTCAATGTAGTTTTAATTTGATTTCTTATGAGCAAGGTCAAACACTCTTTTACATATATAAGGGTCCTTATTTTATTTTTGGATGAATTGTTCATATAGTTTGTCCATGCCTTTTCCCCTTCACTTTTAAGTTTTTAATATAGTAAACATATTGACCTTTAACTATGATATATTTTGTAACTCGTCAGTCTGACTTTGACTTGGTTTATGGTATTTTTGCCCTGAAAACATTGTGTAATCAAATATGTCCCTTTTTCTCTTGCTGCATCTGGACTTTCAGTCATAGTTGAAAAGCCTTTCTTCTTGTTCAAGATAAAGATGAATTCACTCAAGTTTTCCTCCAGTCCTTGTGTGGTTTCATTTTTTACATTCAAATCACTGGTCCACTTGGAATTTACCCTTAGATTTATGCTTCACACCACATATAACTTTTTCCAAACAGCCAACCAGTTCTAGCACCATTTACTAAAATTCCTTCTTGGTCTCAGTGACTTGAAATACCACCTTAAAGATTTCATATGAGCTTGGATCAACTTCTAGACTTTCTGTTCTGTTCCACTGGTATACATGTATATTCATGTGCTATTACCACAGTTTTAATTACAGACTTTACAGTATATTTTTAGTATGGGAGAGCTCGTGGGCCAGTCCTCATAAACTTTCTTAGTATTTCTGACTGTTAACTTCCTATGGAACAACATGCATCAACTTGTCTAGCTTCACAAAAAAGCTAGAATTTGGGGGGAGGACTGAGTTAAATCTATGAATAAACTTAGGGAGAACTGACATCCTTATGATGGGGAGTGATCCTATCCAAATATTAGAGATAGCCTTTTATCAAAATTAATTAGTTTTCCTCATAAATTTATACATTTTTGATTAAATGTATTTCTAATATTTTATCTCTCTTGCTACCAGGAGTTTCTGTCATGTCTAGTTGTTTACTGTTTGTATATATGAAGGCTAATGACTTCCACATGTTCACTTTATATCCTGCTACTGAGTTAGTTTTATCATTGATTGTCTAGGGTTTTCCAGGTATATCATCATATCATCTACAAATAGCTAACAAACTTTATTGTGGAAGGGTCACTGTGGAAACGGTCAAGTTGATTATAACATTTGTATGAAAATGCAGTGAACCTGGAAGAGTCAAGACAAAGAAACAAATATGATGGGCTTTACATTACCTGATTTCAGGTTTCACTGCAAACCACAGTAATTATAGTGTGGCATTGGTGTGAGGATATTTAAATAGATCAATGGAATAGCACAGACAGCCTAGAAATGGACCTATACATATATGGTCAATTGATTATCAATAGTCACCAACATTAAATGAGAGAAGTCTTTAAACAAACGGTACTAAATAACTAGATACAGATGTGGCAGAAAAAAACCCTTGATTGTTATTACTTCCTGATCATTACTAATCTTTTGTTGTCTTTTATCTTCTGAAATATTTATAAGATTCACAATTCCTTATCTGTAGTTCCAAAATCCAAAATTCTCTAAAAGCCACAAATTTCTCTCTAAATCTTTTGGTGCCAAAACCCAACCTAACCTGAATTTCATGTGGCCACAAACTGAATCTGAAATGTGTTGAGGCAATTTATGTAGCCTCTACATATTTTACCATACTCACACATTTCACTGCAGATATATAAATGTATTTGATTACAAGTTGTTAACAGACCCTACTAATTGTGTCCCATACATTTATTGTTTGTAGATTTTGTAATGATGGCCATTCTGACTGGTGTGAGGTGATATCTCATTGCAGAGAAAACCATAATTCAAAGACACATGCACCCCAATGTTCATTGCAGCACTATTTACAATAGTCAGGACATATAGGCGACCTAAATGCCCGTCAACAGAGGAATGGTTGGGGAAGATGCGGTACATAGATACAATGGAATGTTGCTCAGCCACAAAAAAGAATGAAACTGGATCATTTGTAGAGACGTGGATACACCTGGAGATTGTCAAACAATGAAATATGTCAGAGAAAAACAAATATCGTATAAACGCATATATGTGGAATCAGAGAAAATTGGTAGAGACAATCTTATTTACAAAGCAGAAACAGAGACCCAGATGTAGAGAACAGATGTATGGATACCAGGGGGAAGGGGGGGCATGGGAGAATTGGGAGATTGGGATTGACATATATACACTATTGATACCACGTATAAAATAGATGACTGGCGAGAACATACTGTGTAGCACAGGGAACTCTACTCAGTGCTCTGTGGTGACCTAGATTGGGGGGAAATCCAAAAAAGAGGGGATGTGTATATACATGTGGCTGATTCACTTTGCTATACAGTAGAAACTAACACAACATTGTGAAGCAACTGTACTCCAATAAAAATTTAAAAAAAGAAAAAAGAGGTGGCAGTTTTCCCAGTAGGACGTAATCAGGAAAAGATTGTTACCATCCAAAAAATATTTACTTTTCAGGGGGGGGAGAGAGCAGAAAGAACAAAATTTGTAGAAAGAATAGGGAAGGGAAAGAGAAAAGAGGAAGGGCCAGAGAGGACAGCTCCTTTCCAGAAACGGCACCTTTTCATGGGTCGGTGATAAGAGTGAGTCATGACCAGTGAGTATAATTGTATGAACGTTAAGGTCCAGTGAAAAACTTAAAGAAGAAATTAGCCATAGAAAAAGCTGTAAATATTTTCTCCCACCCCATAGGTTGCCTCTTCATTTTGTTCGTGGTTTCCTTTGCTGTACAATAGCTTTTAAGTTTGACTAGGTCCCGTTTGGTTTTGCTCTTGTTTCTTTTGCCTTGGGAGACTGATGTAAAGTAAGAAAATATTGCTACGATTTATATCAGAATGTTTTGCTTATGTTCTAGAGGTTTTATGGCGTCATGTCTTATATTTAGGTCTCTAAACCATTTTGAGTTTATTTTTGTATATGGTGTTAGGGAGTGTTCTAATTTCATTCACTTAAATGAGGCTGTCCAGCTTTCCCAACACCACTTGCTGAAGAGACTCTTTTCTACATTACATATGGGGGTGTGGGTTTATTTCTGGGCTCTATTCTGTTCCATTGATCCATATGTCTTTGTGGTATTCTCTGAAGTCTGGGAGGTTATGCCCCCAGCTTTGTTCTTTTTCTTCAGGATTGCTTTGGCAATTTGGGGTCTTTTGTTGTTCCTTATAAATTTTTAGGATTCTAGTTCTGTGAAAAATGTCATGGGTAACTTGATATGGATAGCATTAAATCTGTAGATTTCTTTGGGTACTATGGCCATTTTAACAATATTTTTCCAATCCAAGAGCATGGGATATCTTTCCATTTCATCAAATCGTCTTCCAGTTCCTTTATTAATGTTTTGTAGTTCTCAGAGTATAGGTCTTTCACCTCCTTCATTAGGTTTACTCTGAGCTTTTGTCTCAACGCCATTTTAAATGGGATTTTTAAAAGTTTTTCTGATATTTCATTGTTAGTGTAAAGAAACACAACAGATCTCTGTATATTTTGTATCCTACTACCTTGCTGAATTCATTATTAGTTCTAACAGTTTTGTGTAGAGTCTTTAGGGTTTTCTTTTTTTTTTTTTTTTTTTTTTTTTGTACGCGGGCCTCTCACTGTTGTGGCCTCTCCCATTGAGGAGCACAGGCTCTGGGCGTGCAGGCTCAGCGGCCATGGCTCACGGGCCCAGCCGCTCCGCAGCATGTGGGATCCTCCTGGACCGGGGCACGAACCCGTGTCCCCTGCATTGGCAGGTGGACTCTCAACCACTGTGCCACCAGGGAAGCCCCGTCTTTAGGGTTTTCTACATAGAATATCATGTCATGTCATCTGTATATAATAGTCTTACCTCTTCCTTCCAATTTGGATACTTTTAATTGTTTTTTGTCTGATTGCTGTGGCTAGGACTTCCAATACTATGTTGAAAAGAAGTGGTGAGAATGGGTATCCTTGAATGAAAAGACAACCTACGGAATGGGAGAAAATATTTGCAAATGATGCAACTGACAAGGGGTTAATTCCAAAATATACTAACAGCTCATACAACTCAATAACAAAAAACAACCCAGTCGGGCCTCCCTGGTGGCGCAGTGGTTGAGAGTCCGCCTGCCGATGCAGGGGATACGGGTTCGTGCCCCGGTCTGGGAGGATCCCATATGCCGCGGAGCGGCTGGGCCCGTGAGCCATGGCCGCTGAGCCTGCGCATCCGGAGCCTGTGCTCCGCAACGGGAGAGGCCACAACAGTGAGAGGCCCGCGTACGGGAAAAAAAAAAAAAAAAAAAAAAAAAAAAAAAAATAAATAAAAAAAACAACCCAGTCAAAAAATGGGAAGAAGACCTAAATAGACATCTCTCCAAAGACATACAGATGGCCAACGGGCATATGAAAAGATGCGCAACATCCTTAATTATTAGGGAAATGCAAATCAGAATCACAATGAGCTATTGCCTCATACTGGTCAGAATGGCCATCATCAAAAAGTCTCAAATAATAAATGCTGGAGAGGGTGTGGAGAAAAGGGAACCCTCCTACGCTGTTGGTGGGAATGTAAATTGGTGCAGCCACTATGGAAGAGTATGGAGGTTCCTTAAAAATAGAGCTACCATATGATCCAGCAATCCTACTCCTAGGCATGTGTCCAGAAAAGACAAATTCTAATTCAAAAAGTTACATGCACCCCAGTGTTCACAGAAGCACTATTTTCAATAGCCAAGACATGGAAGCAACCTAAGTGTCCGTTAACAGATGAATAGATAAAGAAAATGTAATATAATGGAATATTACTCAGCTATAAAAAAGAATGAAATGCCATTTGCAGAAACATGGATAGACCTAGAGAATATCATACTAAGTGCAATATGTCAGAAAGACAAATGATATCACTTACATAGGAAATCTAAAAAATAATACAAATGAAATTACTTACAAAACAGACATTGGTAACCATAAGTTTGTTTTCTAAGGGGAAAGGGATGTGGGGAGGGAAAAACTAAGAGTATGGAATTAACAGATACACACTACAAATAAAATAGATGAGCAACAAGGATTTACTGTATAGTTCAGGGAACTATATTCAATATCTTGTAATAGCCAATAATGGAAAATATCTGAAAAAACATATATAAGTGAACCACTTTGCTGTATACCTGAAACGAACCATATTGTAAATCACTGTACTTCAACTTAAAAAGACAAGTAAAACAAAACAAAAAAGCTGTAAAAGTTTATTGTCCCAGAACACTAAGGAAAGTAGGTTGCTTGGATTTTGCAGTTTAGTGAACTAAATAAGCCCACTTAGTCATCATGTGATTAAAATACTGTTTTAAAGGGAAGTTCAAGAGTAGGCAGAAGGCAGATAACAGATTTTGAGTAAGAAGGGCCTTGATAAAGGGGTTCTCCAGTTTCGGGACAGATGGAACAGGACAA
This sequence comes from Mesoplodon mirus, assembly GCF_964341445.2. NCBI lineage: Eukaryota > Metazoa > Chordata > Mammalia > Artiodactyla > Ziphiidae > Mesoplodon > Mesoplodon mirus. The sequence goes on along the minus strand of NC_138986.1, from coordinate 27,292,712 downwards.
AAATAGGCTCAGATACACAGCTGAGGATCAGTGAAAAAAGAATGGAGACTTGATCAGAAATGCGTCAATTCTCTTCATTTGGGCTGAGAGCTTTTACCACCTCCTTCCTGAGATCCTTTGCAGTTAGTTGTCATGGACTAAATGTTTGTGTCCCCTTCAGATTCACATGTTGAAGCTCTAACCCTCAATGTGATTGTATTTGAAGATGGGGATTTGGGGAGATGAGGGTTAGATGGACGAGGTGATGAGAATGAGGCTTGTGGTGGGATGTGTCCTTATGAGAAGAGACACTAGAGGGCACTCTTCCTTTTTGCTGTGTGAGGACACAGTAAGAAGGTGGCTGTCTGCAAGCTGGGAAGAGAGCTCTCACACCAGCCACACTGATCTTAAACTGCTCAGCCTCCAGAATTGTAAGCAAATAAATTTTCTGTTGATCAAGCCATCCAGCCGATGGCATGTTGTTCTGGCAGGCTGAGCAGACTAAGTATGTAGCAATATACCAATACTTACTTACATCTGTTTACTCATTCCAGCATGTGAGTTCAGTCATTTCAAATGAATCCTACTGTCATTATTCCAAAGCAAAAGAGCCCCTTAAGGTATTTTTATATTTACATGGAACGAGTGCACCCTGAGTATTGAAGCCCAAAGAGATCAAACCAGGAAAGCAGCATCCCTTACATAACGCTGCATTAGTGAAGATTATTTCTGCCTGGGAATGCTAGAAGTTAAGTGAATGAGGATAAAATAGCTAAATAGGCCAACTTCTCTGCACAATTCAAACTGGTAATAAGTGTTGGAAGGCAGGAAATCCTCGGCTGAAGTCTTTTTAGTGGCTCTCTTCCTCCACCTTCTGGAAATTTGGAGATATAACAGGGCTGTTTGTTAGGCATTTTTTTGCTTTTTAATTCCTTATCACCACCCTTATTATGTACCACCTATTCATGGTAAAAGCTTCAGTAGACTTAGTAGTATGAGAGAACTTCCTTTATATGATAGTCTATTTACAAAATATCTACAGCAAACTCTATTAAGAATAATCACATGCAGACTACAGTAAGAACTCCTACCAATCAGTAGGAAAAAGATGAAACCCAAAAGAAAAATGGGCAAGAGATATGCATATCCAAAGAGCCACTAAAAATTGAAGTGCTCAGTCTCATTAATAATCCAGGAAAGGAGATACCACTCTATACCCGTGGGAATGACCAAAATTAAAAAGTCTAACAAGACCAATTTGGGGTGGGAATGTATGGCATTGTCAACTAAATTTGAATATTTGCATTTCTGTTATCAAGCAATTCCACTCCAGGTATATAAAATGTGTGTGAGTGAACCCCAAGACACTTGTTCAAGAGTGTGGCTAACAGGGGCTTCCCTGGTGGCACAGTGGTTGAGAGTCTGCCTGCCGATGCAGGGGATGTGGGTTCGTGCCCCAGTCCGGGAAGATCCCACATCCCACATGCCGCTGAGCGGCTGGGCCCGTGAGCCATGGCTGCTGAGCCTGCACGTCCACAAATTCAAATACTATATCTCCAGACCTGGCACAGCAGCTTTAATCTTCCTTTCGCTGTTGTAATAATAGTAATATTAATAGCAAAAATAATAATAGCTAATATTCATGTCAAGCACTACTATTAATGCATTCCACATCTCATGTCATTTAGTCCCTATTCACCCTAGGAGTAATAATACCTTAGGAAGTAGGTATTACTTTTATGCCCATTTTACAAATGAGAATACAGGAACGGAGGAGTTAGTTGACAGCTTGTTAGTGGCACAGTTAGAATTCAAATACAAGGGTCAGAATTCCAAATCCTGTACTCTTAATCACGACAGGAAGCTTCAGGCTTCCTATGGCCTCAATATCCTACAGGATGTTTATCCCTGCCAGTTTGATTCTAGGTTTGGAGTTCTCTTAGACTTGCAGCATTAAGAACAGAGAAGTCTCTGAGGCCATCCTGCTGAGCTGATTTGGCCCCATTTGGATCTGAGTTACTGGTCCCCGATGGGGTGATATCTGCTAGTGAGAATTAAATGCAAGAGGCTTTTCATGTCCTAATAAGATCATTCCCTGGTCAGCTCAGAACAAACCACTTAAAATGTGTAAGCCTTAGTTTTAAGTCCTGAGTGAGCAAAAGCTTGGGTTTTCTTTTGAGGTGAAATATATTGTATCTTAATTACTCCATAGTGAGACTCACTTTTTTTGTGGATTTTTAAACATTGCTTTTGCAGTGAGTTCTGAAAATGTTTAGAGTTGTGCTAGATGTCATGAAATTTTTCTCCCTGAAATAAGGTTGAACATTTACGTTAATTAAAAAGATTGTTTTTAGTTAGCCTGCAGAAAGTCTTAACAAGATATTCACTTGTGAGAAGATATAAGAATGGAGGGATGTAGGTAAATAGAACAATGGTGTAAACTACAATCAATAAATATTAACTACATGGTATAAAGGAGTTCAATAAAATTTGAGGGAGAAGAGAAAAAGGAGGAAGAAGAGACGGAGGAGAAGAAAAATTGATGATGATGTGGTTGTAGGAATAAAAGAAGGACACAGACTTTTCATTTGAAATAACCCTCAAAAAGCAATACATATTTCAAGGGACAAGCCTCCTCACAGAGCTGCTGAGAAACATTAGAGCCCATGTTGAACAGGCCTTTGGTACCCTGGGGTCCTATTAATGACTAGAACAAAATTGTGCTTACTTCAAAGTCTTATGGGTCCTCTAAACAGTACAGATCTAGTCTTTGAAAAATACACACATTTGCATAGCAGGTGATTCGAAGCAGCCAGTATTACTTGATGTAATTGTGGAAGTTTGGTTGTTTTTCAGTTAGGCAGAAAGCTGGAATAACACATTCACCCCGTTTACATTCTTTCTTTCTCCTTCTGCTGTTTGTCATACATTTCCTGAGAGGATAAATCTCAGTATACAAGGAGCCATGACAAGGGCATCCAGTACTTAATAAAGATTATATGCTGTGCTCAGAAAATGCCCAGCGTTAAAATGAAGGTTAGAAAGGATTTCTTGGCTGGCTGTGTTTCCTTTAATCCCATTATCTGTGGCCTTGAATAGGATTAGGGCTCGGAGGAAAGGATAGGAGGAGGTATGGATAGAGGGGGAAAGCAGGGCAGTGAATGGTGTGTGCCAGTATGTTCCACAGAATTACTCTGCCAGCCTGTAGTGAGAAGACTTTCAAGCCAATGCAGGTGCATGTTAAAATATATTGCAACAAGGCACTGAAATTCTTCCATGTATATATATGACCAAAAAATGTACTTTGTTTAATTTTAAGCCCCTTTCTACTTACTTGAATAAAAATTTCAAAAAGAAGGGAAAAAAATAAAATAACATATATTGGTGGAAATTTCTAGTACAAGTTAAGTTACTCTCTCTGAGGGAAGAGGAACTAAGTTTCGTTTCACTCCTATTTTGTCCCAGGAACTTTGTCATGTTAGAAGAAAATCTTCCAAATCTATTCCCTTTAAACATACCTGGTTTTAAGGTTTAAAGAAACACTTTCACTCTATCACCATGTTTCTTATACTTTGGATGCCTAAGTACAGCAGTTGAGGGACAGCATGGAGTAGTAGAAAAAATATAACATATAGAATGAGATACACCTAGGTTTCAATCCTGCCTCTGGTTTTTACCAAATGTGAGATTTGGGTAGGTTCCTTAATTTTTCTGAGCCTGTTTCTTCATTTGCAAAATGATAAAAGGCTCTACTATTGCCTATCTTGCAAGGATGCTGTGAGAATTCCATGAGAAATGCAGATGAATAGTTTAAAAGCCAGGCTCGTAGCAGACACAGCCAGCCTTCAGCCTGTAGAAGCTATGATTACTTTTTATTTTCCTATTCATGAGATATTCTTATACGAGGTGAGGACTAAACTTTGATTCCCACCACTTTCCAATTTTAAGGTAATTTATTCTACAGGCAAGGCAAAGAAGGGGTAGGAACTTCAATCACAAATTCATAAGTCTTCTTTGTAGGTTTATGAAGACAAGAAAAAAGAGAGAAACCAAAAAGGAAAATGAAGATAGGAATGAGTTATAGGGCTTCCCTGGTGGTGCAGTGGTTGGGAGTCCACCTGCCGATGCAGGGGACACAGGTTCGTGCCCTGGTCCGGGAGGATCCCACATGCCGCGGAGCGGCTGGGCCCGTGAGCCATGGCCACTGAGCCTGCGCGTCCGGAGCCTGTGCTCCGCAATGGGAGAGGCCACAACAGTGAGAGGCCCGCGTACAAAAAAAAAAAAAAAAAAGAATGAGTTATAGTTTTTTCTTCAAGATAATTCAATTTGACTTTTATTTATCACTGTCATTAGGTTTTGCCTTTCAATACTAACGTTTTTTGTCATTCACTTGTCTATCAAGAATTTTTCATTTTCAAAATTTACTGAGTATTGACCCTTTGAGGGACAGCAAAATTTTTTTGACCTAAGTTTTTTTCCTCCCATACCTATCTTGAGAAACAAGAAAACAGTGCCAGAATGGCCAAATTAGAAATCTCATTTGAGATAAAAACACAGGGCAGCATTTGATGGCACGTTAGACCATCTGAAAGTGATTTTTTTTTTCAAGAATCTGTACTGTTTGCAGGGGATGAAATATATCTCAATGTTAAAATGGCAGCATAAATGTTTTAATTAAGCCAGTGCCCAGTGTGGGTGTGGAATGTTTAATTAGACCCCGTGGGTATCAGTCATGTCTACCAGACCTAGGGATGGTTTCTACCCCTGAGAGGATAGCTTTGCAGAAAGGTGTCTGTAGGCTTGCCTACAAATGGCCGGTCACCATAGAGGTTTCTTTTTCTCCCTGAGAATGTTTACAAATGGAGAAGAATTTTATTGAGTCCATATCTCGTTACAGAATCCATCTCACCATCAGTTTCTAATGAAAATGGGAAAGGGAGAAAGAGCGAGAAGGAGATGGGCTGAGTGCACTCAGGCAGGGGTTGAAGCTTTACACAGCGCCTGCCTCTTACTGGGCCTCTCTCAAAGCTCTCACAGTCACATCCCCTGGGCGGTTTGAATTCCAGATAAATTGAGGAGCTATGTCTCCATGGGAACAGCGTGGAGAGAACAAAATGGGGAATAAAGTTAATATTTATAGCCCATGACTGTTGATTTTATGTGCTGGCTTTATTCATTAAGTTATCTTAGGGCTGCGATTGGCACAGGAAGATAAGGCTCATGGGTGCTTTAGTTCCCAAATCTAGTTTTTCCATTCCTTTTCCAACCCATCCCTAAAACGTCAAGACCAAATAGTGAGCATTAACTGTAAAGTTTATTTGCATAACTTTCCTTGGGCAGTGTTTTGTAGATGAAACATAGGCTTTGGAGTCAAGACGACGTGGATTCAATCCCAGCCCTAGCACTACCGTTTCTTCATCTCTAAAATAGGAATAACGATACTTACCTCTGCCAGCTGGTGGGGGGATTCAAAATGATGCATGTTAAGTCCCTGAGTCTGTTGCAGGCAGAGTCAGCCCTTCACAAATAGTTGCTATTATTCATAATACTGACCCTCTGCTCACTTAAATGGTTCGTCACATTTTGATTTGTAAAAAAAAATAGGGCTAAGGAAGAGAAGAACAAATCATATTCTTTACCAGAGTTCAATGTTACCAGGAGACCTTGTATCTAGAACTGGAAGAAAACATTTTATAATTAAACATCTGGATTCTTTGGGCCTAAGAAGCTTAAATAATTACCTCTTTTCAAGGCATTATTGCTTTGATGTGTGTTTAAAAAATATCTTGGGACTTCCCTGGTGGCGCAGTCGTTAAGAATCCACCTGCCAAAGCAGGGGACACGGGTTCGAGCCCTGGTCTGGGAAGATCCCACATGCCGTGGAACACTAAGCTCGTGCGCCACAACTACTGAGCCCGCGCTCTAGAGCTCGTGTGCTGCAACTACTGAAGCCTGCGTGCCTAGAGCCGGTGCTCCGCAACAAGAGAAGCCACCGCAACGAGAAGCCTGTGCACTGCAACGAAGAGTAGCCCCCACTCGCTGCAACTAGAGGAAGCCTGTGCGCAGCAATGAAGACCCAACACAGCCAAAAATAATTTTTAAAAAAATCTTATATTGCCTGTGACATCTGCATTTTACTATTATTTCCAGGCTGTTAGAGAGGCCCGTTTCATCAACCCTGAGAGTCAAAGGCACAGAGGATATATACACCCACATACAAAAGCCTCTGCCAGCAGAGTCTGTTTGTTTTGTCATGGAAACCCTTGTCATTTCCAGCTGGAGAGTGAGTGATGATGTCATTATCAAGAGCGGACCAGGGAGCAGGCTGAGAACCCAGTCTGAGCTGCAAGACTATAAAGAATTATATTTCATAGTCAAATGGTCATGATATGAAGACAAGCCATCGGTACGAAGCACTTAGGCTTTACGTAAACATGTACAGTCTTTGGCAAGGAAAGTATTGGGCTTGAAAAATTTGACTTGATGAGCAATATCTGTATGTATGTGATTTCAAGAGAATGCATGAAGCTCTGAAGGATCTATACCGTGTTTAGTGAAACTATAAATGACTCCCATGGTCTAGTGGTTCCTTAAAGGCTTGGGGACAAAGTGCAACCTGGTCTGGTCAGAGATCCACTGATTAGAGTTGGGGACAGACCAGCTGCACAGGAGACAGACTGCCTGTGAGAGGCTCTGACAGCCAGACCAGGAAGGAGGGCTTCAGCAGCCTGATGATAGGACCTGTGTCCAAACAGAGACACTTGGAAGAGAAAAAAGGGGGGCTCATAGCACCTATCCCAGGAGAGCAGGCTAAATGAGGACTGTTCCAGCAAACCAGGATGTGTGGTCACAGCACGTAAATCATGGACACGACCTGATTTTCTTATAGAGAGCAGCTCTGCTGTTTTAGCTCCAGAAGTGTGCTATGCAGCAAAGGATGGCTGAGAGGGGAATACTGGTCACCTACATGCAGGTCAAGAGAAAACACCAAGCTAGGGGTCCAGAGGTCACCTCAAACAAATTAGCCCTGGCCGAGCCGTCACACACACACGACCCCAGCAAGTCTCATTCTAAGAGTCACCCAGGACACCCTCACCACCACACCAAAAGAATCACAATCTCCAAAAAACAAACCTGGAAATGTGTCTTATAGTATCTCAGGGCTAAAAAGAAGTCTAGCAAGCATTTAGTGCAATTTTGTCTTTTTATAAACTAGGGGAGCGGAGCGGTTGTAGCCTGAGCTGTGCACAAGGCAGGCCCGAATTCAGAGCCTGCCCCTGCCCCTTTCAGCTGGGTGGGCCTGCGCAAGGTGCTGAGGCCCCCCTGAGCCTCTGGGCTTTGTCGGGAGGATGTGTACTATGTATAAAGCGGTTTGGGCACTGTCTCCACGTAGAGTAAGACTTCAATAGATAGAAGCCACTATAACAGTAACTCTTTGACTCACCTCGCGGTCGTAGTGCTGGTTCACGGCACAGCTGTGAATGAGGTCCTTAAACTAGGTTACAGTTGTCATATTTTCTGTGCTAGTATCAGGCAGAAGGAACAGAGATCAACCCAAAGTTATGTACATATATTTAAACATTTTTTCATTTGGAATAATTTCAAATTCTAGAAGAATTACAGAAACAACACAAGAATGCCCATATACCCTTCATGGAGATTCCCCAGTTAACTTTTTACATTTGCCTCATTACTGGATCTCTATACATACATAAGCACACACAGATACACACCCACACACATACATAAAATGCCTATTATATGTGTGTGATGTATATTTCCCCTCTAAGCTATTTGAGGTTTACAGACCTGCTCCCTGTTACCCTTTAATACTTCAGTTTGTAATTTCTAACAAGAGTACTCCCCCACCTGATGACAGTACAGTCTGGAAATTAACATTGATACTCACCACCAGTTATTTCACAGATCCCCCCCACCCCCCACCCCCCATTTGTTTTGGCTGTTATTCCAATGTTGTCTTCTTTAGACAAAGGAGCCAGTCAAGGAGTATATGTTGCATTTCGTTCTCAAGTTTTCTCTCTAGTCTCCTTAGATCTGGAAATGTTTCTGTCTTTCCTTATCCTTCACGGCCTTAACATTTTGAAGAGTACAGGCCTGTTACTTTGTAAAATGCTCTTTATTTTGGGATTGTCTGATGTTTCAGCATCATTAAATTTAGGTTATGCATTTTGGGCAGGTATATCGAAATGCTGTGTTTCCTCAGTGTATCATATAAGGATATATATATAGATCTGGCCCATGAGTTGAACTAGTGTTAATGTTTATCACTTACGGTGATATTTGACAGGTTTCTCTACTTTAATGTTAATAAGTAGTTTTTAACTTTTTAAATGAATAATATTAGGTATTTTGTGGAAAGATACTTGAAGACTATATACGTATGCTGTTCCTCATCAAATTTCCACCCACTGTTTGTGGTATTCACTGATGATTATTGCCTGAATCAATTATTATTATAATTGCAATTTGATGATTTTAAGATTCCATATTCTTTCTATATTTATTACCTGAAATTTGACTGTTAGAGTTTTTTCTTCTGTTTTTAATCAGTATGGCCTCATTAGTTTCTTTTATTTAATGGGTCACAATCTATGACTATCATTATTATTTTGATGCTCAAGTTGTCCTAGATTTGGCCAGTGGAAGGACTTTCAAACTGGGTCCTGTATCCTTTTGACATGTTCCCATAATTTTTAAGGCACTTTCCCACTTTATGGGGCATAAGATAAATCAAACTCACCTTGTACTTTCCCGGCCCTTGCCCTGCAAGCAGCCATTTCTTTAAAGACCCCTCTTTCCTTTTAGTGGAAGATGATATTTAGTAACCAGTATCTAGGTCCTAGATGTGATCATTGCTAATAGATTGTCATTGCTACTAGGTCCTCTCAGTAGGCAGAACTAAGAAATAAATGTATGCATATACATATATATGTACAGAAATCTCATCTATCTATCTACCTACCTCTCTATCTATCTATCTTAGATACTGTGCATTCACATCAATACCTCCAAATCTCGTTCAACACCACTGGGTTTCCATATTTGTAACTATTCTGAGAATGAAGAACCTTACTCCAATTATCTCCAAATATATTTACTTATTTGTCGATCTCTGTGTTTAATCAATGATAAATAAGATGCATCTTCCTTTTTTTCCCCTCTTGAGAGTTTACTGTTAAATTAAAGCAGTAATTCCCTTCACACACAGAGCACATTGATTTCAATGAGCTCATTTGAGAGGTCACATCATAGATGGAGCAGAGGTTATGAACTTGGGCCCTGAAAGCAGACCTAGGCTCTAGTCCTGGCAGTGTACTTATCAGCTGTGTGATTTTCAAAGATTTCTTTACCTCTCTAAGTCTCAGAGGATAATAGTATCAACCTCAAGAGTGTGTTGTGAGGATTAAAGGAGCTAAAGGAGCTAATGTATAATAGCTGTTAACACAGTGACGAACACATAGTAAATACACAATGAATGAGAGCTATTTTAACTATAATTGTATTTTCTACTTAACATAGGAAATTTTCTCTAACTTTCTAGGCCAGGATACAATTTTGGAAAGACAATTACCAATAAGCTTCAAAATTCATTAAAGCTTAGAGATAAGACAAATCGTAAAAACATTGTTATTAATCATATCTCCATATGAGAGAAAGAAACTGTACTTAGCACATAACAACCTGACTATTCATACCTGACTTTCTTGGTCTCTGTTGAACATAAAGGGAAAATTGTGTTAGATGTTATGTCATCTTTTTCTCATCTGGAGTAATCATCTACCTTGAGTCAAAATCGGTTGATGAGTTGCCTTTTAAAGACCTTCAGGGAATTCCCTGGCGGTCCAGTGGTTAGGACTCAGCACTTTCACAGATGTGAGTCTGGATTCAATCCCTGCTCGGGGAACTAAGATCCTGCAAGCTGCGTGGCGCAGCCAAAAAAACCCAAAAAACACAAAAAAACTTCATCAGCTTTTATGAGGAAACAAAAGCTTTTGAGCATGCTCCATGCGTTAGATATGAATGTGATCGGAGTAGAAATGAAGATAATGAGAGTAGCATCATAAAGGTAGATTTTATTTCAAAAGAAGTGGCCAGCATTTAGCAAGAAATAGTGGACATAAGACAACAAATGAGTATGTACATACTTGTTCAGGTTCCCAGATGCCTATGCCCCATATTTTTTATGTTCTCCCACTGATATGATAGAGGAATACAGGTAGCAAAAGGTGGATAACAGGCAAACCATAATCAGAAAAACTTCCTGGCAGAGTTGAGGGCATGGGGGTGGATTTTTCTCAGTCTTGAGGATCTGAGTGGGGATTAGACATGAATAATCCCACAAGAGGCAAACTCAAGGAACGGGCGGACGAAAGCTCAGAGTTAAGACACTACTCCGTTGCTTTCCTTTCGTATTAGCTTGTGTGACATTCAAACTGAGTGAGCCTTCAAAGTGAGGAGTCAACCGTGTCCGAACTTTTAATCTTCTGAGGCAAAAGGTGCTTCAACAGCGGCGTGCAGCTGCAAGGGGCAGCAGCGAACAGAAAAGAAACAGTTCAGAAGTTGTGTAAGAGGGAAACCTGGAGACAATGTGGAACGCAAAATTAAAAAAAGAATATCTGATGTCTGAAGCGTGGATGACTGAAATGGTGGTGGGATAAAAGACAGGGATGTCTAGAGGTAGAGCTGATTGGGGGAAGGAATGCTAAGGTTGATTTTAGACACGGTGAGTGTGAAGTACTGGCAAGATGCACAAGTGATGTCAGCTGACAGGCACATGGACCAAGAGAACAGCCTTAGGAGGGAGAGCAGGGCTGGAAATTAAGATTTGTAAATTGGGCTAGGAAATGAATGTGGGTATGATTGCTATTCAAGGCCATTTCGGGGGAAAGGGATGATGATTAAGGGTAAACTCATATTGGGTGGGGTGCTAGGAAGAAAAGGAAGACTCAGTTAAGAGGATAGAGTTGGGCCTGAGGAGGGCCAGGACAGTGGCAGGGCCACAGGAGCTGTGGAGGATCCTGGGGCTTTTTTTGAAAACATCTTTTATTAGAGTATAATTGCTTTACAGTGGTGTGTCAGTTTCTGCTTTATAACAAAGTGAATCAGTTATACATATACATTATGTTCCCATATCTCTTCCCTCTTGCATCTCCCTCCACCCCACCCTCCCTATCCCACCCTTCTAGGTGGTCACGAAGCACTGAGCTGATCTCCCTGTGCTATGTGGCCGCTTCCCACTAGCTACCTATTTTACGTTTGGTAGTGTATATATGTCCATGCCACTCTCTCACTTTGTCCCAGCTTACCCTTCATCCTCCCCGTATCCTCAAGTCCATTCTCTAGTAGGTCTGTGTCTTTATTCCCATCTTGCCCCTAGGTTCTTCTGACCATTTTCTTTTTTTTTAGATTCCATGTATATGTGTTAGCATATGGTATTTGTTTTTCTCTTTCTGACTTACTTCACTCTGTATGACAGTCTCTAGGTCCATCCACCTCACTACAAATAACTGTTTCGTTCCTTTTTATGGCTGAGTAATATTCCATTGTATAGATATGCCACATCTTCTTTATCCATTCATCTCTGGGGGCTGTCTTAACATCCAATCCACCGTGAGTCTAGGATGCCTTTCTGCAGTGTTAAGACTGAAAACTACATTTCCCAGATTTCCTTGCAACCAGAGGGTCTGGATGTGATGCAGGTTCTGAGAATCGGGTGATGTGAGTGAGGCTTGAACGATGTAGATAGCACTTTTGGGCTGCTTCTGCTGGCAAGAAGGTCACGGGACTGTTGGTTTCCTCTGCCCTCCCTGGCCAGTGTTCAGCATTCCCGCATCAGCTTCCCGAGGGACAAGAGGCAAAGGCCTGGGAACCCATGTTTTGCTTGTGTGGCTCTAGCAGAAAGTTCAGTTGTGGTGGCTTCCTGATCTCTGGATCTCAGCAAAGGCAATATGTTCAGTGGTTCCAGGGGTGGCTTCCTGAATTCTCATCTTCCTGAGTGGGAGAGGTAGTAGCTCTCCTAGTGGGTCCTATCTGCTGTGATCTGGGAGTCATTCCTGAGGGCCCAGTCTAGAGCATGCTCTTCAGTCCTTCCAACAATTTTAACAGTGTTTAAATCCCCCTCTGCTGAAAATACTGTGGTGGTTTCTGTTGTCTGCAACTGACCTCTGATTTGATACAAAATCCACTGGAGAAAGGATATTCCAGAATAAAGGGCTAATCAATAATTCAAAAGCTGTCAAAAAGTAAAGATGAGGATTTCATGCATGCATGCAAGCATCTATCCATTGTAACAATTAACATTGCTAAGTCCCTAATGGGTACCAGGTACCACACTGGACATTTGGGAATACTGTACAAAGATGAATAAAAGTCCTTCCCCTCAAGGATTCAGTCTAGTGGGGGAGAGAATCATGAATATAAATGTAATAGATTGTGGCAAGCACAATGATAGAGGCATATTCAGAGAGTTAGCATTAGAAAAGAGGAAGGGCACCTAACCTAGAGTGAGACTCTGGGAGGAAAGCAGGTTTCTTGACGGGAGAAACACAAGCTAAATATTGAAGGATGAGTCTTTTTATTTAGTTAATAAATACCGAATGCTTACTATGGGTTAAGCATGGTGCTAAGATCTTTATATGCTAGACCTCATGGAATCCTCCAAACATTCATATGAAGTGGAGAGTATTATTAGCAGAGGCAACAGAATGAGCAAAGGCAGGGATGAGAAACACTGTTCCAGCTGACACCTGAAGATAGGGCCCCATCTCCCACCCTCTGCAAGACGGTAGGAGCCCAACTTTGATAAGACAACAAACCCAGATGAGTTTCACAGGGACCAGCACCTCGCTTCCAGCTTTTTGTAGTTTTTTACCTCTCTGGCCTGCTCAGCCTCCTTATTCCCTCATTCTCCCCCTAAAACTCTGTTTCAGATTTGCTTTTATCAAAATATACCACCAGGTACTGATGTTATGCAGGAGGAAACATATAGCCTTAGCTGCCAGCTTTTACTGGAAGGTATCTACCAAATGAACTTGTGACTGGTGATTAAATTGGCCTAAACCAGACTGCAATGCTGTGGAAAAGGCAACTAAAAGCCCATGCACCCTCATTCCGTGGAGAGGGTCATATTTGATCCCTGAGACCTTCCCTTAATGTAGTGCCTATTGAGGACCTCTTTAAGATCAGTAGGTGAATACTGATCTTCAAGGGCTGGACAGAAAGCATTCTAGCCATTGTAAAGGTCAAGGTCATCCTCTGGCACTTAACAAAAGAGTTAACAATTTTCTACCACTTCTAATTAAAACTTGATTACTTAGAGGCATTCGGTTTGCTAATGATTGCTTAAATTAAGTATAAATGAAAAAAGGAAAACCTAGCCAAAACAGAACTCCTGCTCTAAATTTTAAATCAACCTATTCTGTATGCCTGTTCAGAGGAAGCTGGTTGAGGTTAAATGAAGAACAATCTGAAAACTCAAGAATCAACCTAAGTGAAGTTGTCACATATGAGAAACCTAAAAGTAAAAATAATGTCATACACATTTTATTTGGTGTTTCATGCTAGGTCGATTAAAAAAAAAACAATTTGGTTGAACAGATTTTTCTTTTAATTTGACTATGTGTACATGGACAACTGAGAATAGGGAAAAACCCCAAATTAATGTTTTTAACAAATTATAGCTGTTACTAAAGACGGTATGCTTGGATTTTAAGGAAATGGCCCAGTAAATGAACAGCCCCTCATTCAATCTAGATTAATCAATCCCACTTTTAATAAAAACACATTCTAGTGGCAGAATTTTATCTTTTTAAACACTCCATAATAAAAAAAATGCGTTCCCTCAGTGTTCTCTCGCCTTCAGTATTTAGTTATTAGTAGTCTCTCAAATGGTAAAATAAAATTGAATTTATATTATCAAATGAAAGTGCAAGTTTGTACAGCCAAGCTCAGCAGCAAAAGTGAAGAAGGATGAAGGGTGAAAGCTGATGGATGCCACGCAGAACAAGGACCTTCAGGAAGGTACCATCCTGCCGTGTCCTGGGTGCCAAACACAGTCCACATTCCATCATTTTTTTCATTGCTCTTAAACGAGCAAAACTAAATTCTCTTTTTTATTTAAAGAAATATTAAATCTTTATTCTCCCCCACCTCCAAATAATTTGTGATCAGGTAAGGCAAAGGTAAGTCCCACCATCACTGGGGACAGCAGCAATAAACAGACTTCAGAAATAGCCCTGAATCATCAACAACATTCTCTCATGGTAACATAAGGAATGCATCTCATAAATCAAATTCTGCAACGTTGTCACATTGTTCTAATTTATTTGATTAGTTTATCTGAAAAAACTTTATAAATACATTATTTAAGAGGACAGTAAATTCTTTTCTTGCTCTGAAAAAATAATGTTTTTTCTTTCCACATTTTAAAACTGTTGAGTATGTTTTGCAAAAGGAGATGCAAGAAGAATGGGACAGTGGGGTCTGCAGAATGTCCATGTACAAGTTGCATTTACAAGAACCTGGTAATCTGCCTCTACAAATAGAGCTCTTTGCAATAATATTTAAACAAACAGGCTTAATTTAAACATCTCTCCTATTCACTCTACTTGTTGAACCAGGAGGTACTTATATTTCAAGTATTACACTGTAAAAGGTAAAAATTTTTGTGCCAATGTTACGTTAGCTTTTAAAGTCCAAAATATCTATGTGAAAAATCATGCCTACTCGGCCCATTTCTTTTACAGCCAAATGCTCTCGTCTTTTAGAGAATGCAGAAAAATATTGATTTCCTAAGAAGGAGCACACTGGAAAAAGCCATTTTAAAGTACTGAGGAACAAGGGAGGGTTTCTTTTTCTCTACTGGCGAAAATTATTAGAAAAGCTATCCAGTCTGTTGTCTTTAGCTGGTTTTAATAAAGTCTTTTCAAAATGATGGTCAAGAAATCTTTAGAAAACGGAGGAAGGGGAGATGCTCCTTTGTAGCATGGAAGGAATTCCATTAATTGTAGAAATTCTTATTAAATTTCTGCTTTGGTTCTTTAGAAGAAATGCTCATATAACTTCTATATTAGGAGACAGAAAAAAGAACAGATTAATATGACATTTATCTAAAATCTTAAAGAATACTACAGTAATATCTTACATTCCTAAAACTTTACCATGCTTTTATATACATTGTCTTATATAAGAATAGGCAATTTTATCAGGATCCGTGGTCTTATATGTAAGTGAATTCTACCACTAATAGGAAAACATGTCTTTTTCTTTAACTTAGGCTATATATCATTTCCTTTTCCAAACGGCGTTAAGTCAACTGTACTTTTCTTTGAGAACAGGGACTTCACATTCATTTGTCTTGAATCCTCAGTACCTGATACTTCGGGTTCCAACCATACGTTGGAGGTTACATAAATGTTGGTTGATAAGTAGTCATGACCACAAAAGAAACCTAACACCACTTAATATCACAGACACTGGACTATGTTCCTAGAGAAGGTATGGAAGAGTGAGAATGAAATGACAGGTACATCAAAAGGTGATTTAAAGCCTGGCGAATGAAGCAGGAAGTCATCTGAATGTTCCTCCCATCTCTCTGAATCTGTGACATGACAAAGCAGGAAGCTGCACCAGGAATGTTTCCACCAACACACAGGTTATCAGATTGTTCTCAAAGCCTTAAGAGTCACAATGTCAGGCTTTATAGCTTCCATTGACAGCTGGACCTTCTTCCTTTTACAATCTAGAAAAGTAGATCACTAAAGGAAAGTTACACTCCCCAGGTCAGTATATTAGAGAAGGAAAAAAGACTAGCTTCATTTGGATAGGAGGTTCAAAGTTGGCTTTTCCAACCAGTTTTAAAGTGGGAAATACGTTAAAAGTGCACAGATGGAATCTAAATGACAAAACAATTTGACCACAAATAATGCTTTACCGACTCATCTATAAACATCCTGAATTTGCTTGGCTGTCTTCATAACAGTATAAAAAGATGCTGGTCAATACATGAAAATGAGGTGCTGGGAGAGAAGCTGATAGAAATCAATGAGGTTTGAAAAGAGATGGAGCTGGATTATCCCACTTGTCCTTGACACTGATGGGACTGTGCTGTTGAGTTACAATGAGCACTGCGTTGGTAATTTTTTTACGTTGTTATTTCTCTGGGTCCTGTAAAGCTACTGTTCTTTTTGCACAATGACTTCAGGTTAAGTGTGAGTTCCAGAGACAGCATATAAGAGAGTCACTTGCAGTTTCAACAGCTACGGTCACTCAACAAGGGATGGAAGGCCCTTGGGCTCAGTATGCTCCTAGTCTGGAAGATTAGTCGCATTACCTTAAACTGTAACTATCTTATTACATTTAAAAAGGACAATAGTGTATCATCCCAGGTTGCTAAACCCAAACGAGAGAACAATGGTGGGAGAACATGTTGGCAGTCTTAAAATATCTGAAGAGCTGAGAAAGATGGAATAGAAACCAAACAAACCTTCTCTCTAGTGGACAGAACTAGGTTCAATGGCCACTCAGTTATGGTCGTTTGTCTTAATATGAAGCGTGTTCTGGGCACACAATATGAAGCACTGCCACTGGGCAATGAGTGCCGCTCCGGGAGGAGAGGCCCATGGATACCCAGTGGGTGCTGCGGGCCGAATTTCTACACTGAGTGGGAGAACAAGAGGGGTCCTAGAAGTTGCCCAACCCAACTCAAAATTCAACTTCTAATGACCCATGCACAATCTCTTCCACGTGGCTTATTTGGTCCCTTGAAGGACAAAGTGTGCCACAGTCACACAGCAGAAGGTTCATTCCCTCTTGGGTGTCACATATTTATTTCTGATGATTACTGAAGGGAGTTCGAGGCAAGCTTACCTGCTGTCTGTTGTGTTTGAACACCATCTACCTGAGGCAGGGTCCCAAGTGTCCCTTCATCACCAAAGGCCAAAATAGGATTCAAAGGAATGTCTGGACTCTCGCTGTTGGTGACATCTAATCTGGATGGTTTAGATCCAATGGGTAAATTTATAATTTCTTCAAAATCTTCATTCTGAATTGATATTCCATTTTCATTTGGTTGTTTTTCCAAATCGGGAGTACTAGGGCGTTTGAAAAATCAAAATCAAAAGGAGTTAGTATTAAAACTGGAAAACATTTTTAGGACAAACTGTTTTATAATAAATACTTTTATAATCTTACAATCGAAATGTTAGAATGATTGACCTCATCATTACTAATGAAAATGGTGAATTGTGACATATTTGTACTTTAAATTCTTATTTAAAAAAACAGCTTTTTAAAATAAAACTTATCAAATGGACCAATTTATCAATTAGAATAGATCCTCATCATCAACAGTTCTACATATATTTAACACGCCTGTCTACTGCAGGCATTTTATATCTCTTTGTCTTATAAAGAGTAGCCCTTACTAGGATCTGTACTTCAGAGATGAGGGGATTATAGAGGGGGATAATTTGCACAAGTCACGCAACTACTGGGAAACAGTCCAGATTGAATGCGTGATCTCTGGTCCTATGTTTTTTTCATAATGCCATTTTTTATAGTCCCAGCTATTCAAATCCCAGCCCTTCCTGAATGTCTCCAGCTTCCTAAAACATGTGCATAGTTTTATAGGTAAATTGTTGAAGACCAACCTTCTCATCTTTGCCCCTTAAATCTGCCTCTGACCCCACCTTGATTCTTATTAATTCATGGTTAATATCTTGGATTTTTGAGATACATTTAACTGGCCAACAAATTCTTAGTTTCTACCTATAGTTTCTCTTAGGGTTTTTTTTTTTTTTTTGGCTTTGTTGGGTCTTCGTTGCTGTGCGCGGGCTTTCTCTAGTTGCGGCGAGCGGGGGCTATTCTTTGTTGTGGTGCGCAGGCTCTAGGCCCACAGGCTTCAGTAGTTGTGGCATGCAGGCTCAGTAGTTGTGGCTTGTGGGCTTGGGAGTTGTGGCGCACGGGCTTAGTTGTTCCGCGGCATGTGGGATCTTCCTGAACCAGGGATCGAACCCGTGTCCCCTGCGTTGGCAGGCAGATTCTTAACCACTGCACCACCAGGGAAGTCCCTCTCTTAGGTTTTTCACTTCCTTCACACACTCCATAACCAAATAGGCAGCCTGTTAGGTTATATGTTCGTTATTATGCTTTACAATGCAGCAAAACAATGCCTGTGCACCAAATGAATGCTAGATTAATTTTATTGTTCACTTGATCTGACTGCAGCAGTAAACATATTTGCAAACTTCATAATTTGTTCAGTGGCTCATGTATAAAAAATGACCCTATTTGACAAAATTCTAGAGTTAAAATTTTCAAATGGAAAATATTAATAAGACTAAAAATGTGAAACAAAAATTGTGCCGGTTTTAACTTCTAATACACACTCATCATAAACAATGTTTATCTGTAGACAGAGATCTATGGAAGAGATCAGAAAGTCAGGTCTCTACTGTCAGTAATGCCAACAACTTGAACTTTAGTTAGTCTTTTTCCATCTCCTTCCCAAATGGTGAAAATGAAGCTAGTAGACGTCTAATCTTTCCATTGTTTATTTTTGTTTTGTTTTGTTTTAGGCATCTTTGCTTTTTTTTTTCTCTATTGAGGAAATAGTTTACTTTCCCCAGTCAGTGAGATACATTGACTTTGTGGAACATATTCTAAAACATTTCTGATTTGGGTATTATGGTATTTTTTTGTTAATTATTAAACTCTTTCTTCTAGAAAAAAAAAAAGATGCCCGACCTAAGTGCTTCACAAGGTATTGCAGGGTATGTTGAAAATATTATTTGTAAAAGTGCCATGGAAGAGAACATAAAAATATTATACAGATTCAGACTATAATGGTGCGTTTCCACTATTTCACTAAGGAGGGGAGAAGAGGCTGGGCACCACAGTAGCCTACATTAGTGCGTGTGCACTCGCACACACACCCCCTCCTAATACCCGCCGTTCTAGTGCTTGTGCTGCCACGTCCATCCTCCTGCTCTTTCCCAGTACCAATGGGCTTTCTGTAATCATGGAAAGAGTCTTGGCACTCATCCCAGAGAGCTTTTTAAGTAGAAGTTTTGGTAAAAGAAATGCATCTTCAAAGCCCCTGTTCCTTGACCACGTCAACTCCCGTCACCTTCCAGGCCTACGTGTGCTGACAAGCTGTAATGGCAACGCTAACCCCAGGCTTGAATCAACAGCTGACCTCATTTCCCCTCCCACTCTTACCCAACCACCCCACCCATTCTAATTTGTTAGCAATTAGAGGAATAATCATGCCCTATGCTCTGGATGAACAATTATTAAATGTTCAGAGGACACTGTGACCAGCAGAAACTATAAAACTGAAGCTGAAGTTGCTGGGGTTAGGGTTTATGGATCTGTGTGTCCTCTTAAGATACAAGTACCGGCTTTTGAATTCCTCTTCTTTGGCTACTCTCTGGAGGTTGAAGTTGGATGCAAGACTCTTGAAGATATGTTTCAGGTTCTTATATAATGATTAATCACTTGATTTTACCACTGAAGAGAGTCAGCTACAGTATAAGCTAATTTTATTCCTCAGAGAGAATTATCAGTGGCTTAAAAAACCTATCCCTCGTTATAATAATGGGGTTCTCTGTGGTACTTTTTATCCTTTTCTAAAAATCTCTGACATCAATGAATTAAATGCCATGAATTATAGTAGTTGGAAACGAGTATTTTATCTGAAAATCAAACTATAACTAAAAAAATGAAATATCACTTAATATATCTCTTGGGTAATTATGACAATAAATTTATTAAACATAATCAAACGCTTATTAAAATCTCTCTTAGGAAAATTGTTTTCTTTGGTATTATAGTGGGCAAATTAAAAAAATTTTTACTGTCCCACAAAGATATACATAGATACCTTATGACTTATGGACATCTTAGGATGCCCATCTTAGGACAACTTGTCTTTTCATGGCTTCCAACAATATAAAATGTTGTATAGTATGTGTTTTTAGATTAAGAAAAAAATTTATGTATATCAAATCATTATGCCATATACCTTAAACTTATACAGTGTTGTATGTCAATTATATCTCAGTAAAACTGGAAGAAAAAAAGATCTTAGATCTTAAAAGACATTTTTCTATCTATTAAAAAAGTTAATTTGAGGAGCTTCAATTCTCTTATGGTAGCAAAGACTCTGGCATTAGAGACAGAACTCATAATTCAGTAAATTCTGAAAATTAAAAAGTTGCAGCTGAAAAATTTGGACATTATTATAAATATTTCTACAAGTTCTCTATGACTGGGTTTTTAGGCACAGGCTATGATTACCCTTAATTTTCATTTTTGAGAGCACTCTTACAATGCTATCAGTATAAATGCAAGGGAACAGAAAGGCAATCTTTCTTTAACCCACACTTCTTAACTATTGTTAGCAACCATTTGTTTCCTCAATAAGAAGCTCTACTACTAGTAAAAGAAATATTGGCATCTAAATTACTTTTACTAAGGAACAAACCTGTGACTCACTATAATATTATATACAGTGAAAATACAGCTACTGTATATCATCAAAGGGTGTGAAGATGGTCCAGGATCATGCCAAATACATACAAAGGAGAGTAACAAATTATTCCTTGTAATTTTTTTTTAATAGCCACACAAAAACCTCACCATCATATTTAGAGATTCAAGAAAAAAAGACATTTTCCTTTTCTCAGATTACAGAATTACTAGCTCTACCAAACATTAATGAACCTAAATAAATCTTCATGTTAAAACTCAAATTCTGTCTGGCCCCAGAAAATTCTGGCAGGATTGGTGGGGCAAAAACCGTGGTGCTTTGCTCTAATGTGCGTCAGTAAGAAAGGCCGCAATTGTCTAACTCACCTCTCCCCAGTCACTTCTGATTGGTGTGAGGTAACCACATGGGGGCTGGCTGCTGGTTCTCCTTGGCCTGGAGAGTTTGTCGTATTTGGAAGTGCAGATACCGCTGGACATGGCAAAGAAGATGGAACAAAGGGTTACTACTACTCTACTATCAAACCCAAACCCCAGGAGCCAGAATGCCTGGATTTATGTCCTGGCTCTGCTACGTACCAGCTGTGTGACCCTGGGCAAGCCACAAGTGCTCTGTGCCTCAGTTTCCTCATGGATAGTAATAGTACCTAACTCATAGGCTACTGTGAGAATTAAATGTATTAACACATGCAAAGTACTCAGAACACTGCCCAGCATATTGTAAGGGTGGAAATCAGTGCTGTGATTATTTCTGCTTGCACCAAATTGACTTTGGACAAAAAAGTATGTAATACTGAAACCAAAGCCATTGATGAAGATAACAGTAAGTTGATTTGGTCATGCTGATGCTGAACAAATTATTACTGGAGGATTTGGAGCAAATCACCATGAAATACCCTAAGTGATGAAAAATATTTTGGAAAACTCAGTTTTAGTCCCACTGAAGAATGGTAGGGATTTCATGCATGGAAGGCCAGTGAATTGTACCTAACTGTGCTACCCAGTCATTCAATATTCCCCACTGGAGTCTAGCGTGAGCAAACAATATTGACGACTGACTTTAAAATCTGGGCCAGGTTTACGTAAAGTCTTAAGAAGAGACTAATAACTTAAAAGCTGCCAAAATTTGCAAAGCTGGTAATAGGAATCTTCTGAGAAGACTTCTGATAGGTCTGCAAACTCACTTGCCTGCCCAGCCTAGAATTCTCTTTGGAGCACTGGTGATACCATTCAGTCCTCAACCAAATGTGGGACCAGGAGAAGAGGAACATGTGTTAGATAATCCTCAGGCCTCGTTTTAGCACTACTAACTCAAACCAAATTTATTATGAGTTGATAAACACAGGTGTGATGACTGACAAGTTTCACCTTCCTTCTGGCCATTGTTCATTCTCGAATTGAGGTACAAAGAATAATCGAAAGAACTGATAGGGGAATAGCAGGAAGAAGACAGATGGAAAAACAAAAAACCAACAAGGAGCCCGGCCATGTACAAACTACAGCATCGGCTCCTCAAATAAGCCTGGGTTGGTGTAATTTACATTCTAAAATGCTCATTCTGATGACTTACTGGGTGCCATGCCTGCTTTAAGCCTACATGTATTACAACATTCTTGGAGGCAACCTGTTAAAAATGCAGTGGGGTTAATATGCAACCATTAGGCCATTCTCCAAACAAATATAATTAGGACATCTTTAAAAGAGAATGAAAAGCCCCACACTGAAGGGATTATGACATAGAGGAACTCGGATAGCCTCTACTGAAGTAAAACCAAATCCCCAAATACTAATATTTTACATTTGAAAATCCTAGAACAGAGAATGTTCTTTCACATAAATCATTTCATTTCATCTTTACTCCAGTCTAT
Source organism: Mesoplodon mirus (assembly GCF_964341445.2). Taxonomy (NCBI): domain Eukaryota; kingdom Metazoa; phylum Chordata; class Mammalia; order Artiodactyla; family Ziphiidae; genus Mesoplodon; species Mesoplodon mirus. The sequence continues at coordinate 27,270,357 of NC_138986.1, read as the reverse complement.
AATAAACAGTAAAAGAAACTGAGGTATCTCTGGTCCTTTCTTTTCATATTGATACTGCAGATGAGGAAAGAGGAAGACTGAATAATGAATTATCGACCAACCACCTGTATGTACAATCATGAAGACCACGTGGAATCACGGAAAGAGCCAAATTACAAGCTGGTGACTTGGACTCCAGCTGTGCGAGCTGGGCCTGTTACTCAATCTGAGTTCTCCCCGGAGTTAGGGACCTCGGCTGACCTGCTCACACTGAATCCTAGCACCTACAAAAAGGCCTGGCACACAAAAGTTTTCTGAAAATGCCGGCTTACTCCAAGATAAAGCATCTCCTATCTCACAGGCCTGCAATGGAAATTAAACAAGAAAATGTATGCAGATGTATCTGACACAAAGAAGGCATTTAATAAATATTAGTTGAGTGTGAGTACTAAAACACTAAGATAAATTTTACTTTTATATACACCAAATTTGGTTTACAATCACCAAGAAATTAATCATCTTTGTCCAAAGCCTATGGCATATGAACAACATTCTAATGAAATTTCAACAAATTTCAAATTTTAACTCTATTCTGAAGTCAGAACTAAAAGAAATAATATTTCTTAATATTTCATAATAATATTTAAATCCTTTTCTGAGAATTGCCGTAAGTACAAGTTGTCAAAACGTTTAAATTTAATGTCCTTAATAGCAAATATAAACACAGATTCCTTTAGCAGATAGTAAATGACAAATGAAATTTAATTTTATAAACTCAAAGAACATTCTTCTGATCGTGTGTGTATATACACATATACGTGTGTATACATATCTATAGAGGCATACATACACATAGATATATAGAGAGACATATATATGATATAAAATGACTTAAGATATTAAATACTCCATTAGAGTATAAACAAATGTGAAAAAAATCTTCTAGAAATGCTAGAGATTTTTAGATAAAGGGGATTATTTGTGGACTAGATGAGAAACACCTAAGCTTCTGTGAGTCAATGAGTATTTTTATTTTAAATCAATGTTTATCTTGAACTCCATAGAATAAATTTAAAAATTCTATATTTGTATTGATTTCAGTTCACTGAAATAAATACCTGTTCCTCTAATGAGCGCTCCCTTGGTTATATCTCCATTTCTCTGATCAACGGTTTTCTAACAAAGAAAAAAAAAAAAAGACTTTTTAATGTTAAAAATACAAATGAAAGTAAAAAAAAAAAAGCCATTAAGAATAGTTTAAAAAAAAAGGCCATCTCAATACCTTATCTGAAGCTTCTGTTCTTCTGGTTCTTTTCATTATCTCCTCAAGCCGCTACAAAAAAGGCAGAATTAAGCAAACAGATCAGATATGGAAAGAAAGCTAGCCTGGCGCATTTCACTGACTAAGCAAATAGCAGGGCATTGAATCATGTCTATTATTTTGGGAAAACATAATTGTCTTTGTCTTAACTGGAGTTACTCAAAGAAGGTGACATTGGCTTAAGCCACATGAATTGGAAGCAACTGTTTCTGGTGAAGCCTGAAAACACCAAGAGCGATTTCTTTGGATACTGAGAGCTACTTCAGTTAACCTGGAATGGGCAGGACACTTTTGTTTTCTGATGGCAGTGAGCTAGTCTCTTGGTCTTGAGCCGGCTTCAATCTAGGCAGAATCAAGAGCAGTGAGGGCGCCAGGCTGCGGGGGCAGACGCAACTACCTTCTTCCTCTCCAGGCGCTCCTGCTCTTCTCTCTGGAAGTGCTTCTCCCGTTCCTGCCGGACCCTCTCTGCTTCTTCCCGAACACGAGCTTCTTCTTCTTTCTGAAAACGGGAAGTCGGCATCTGCTTCTTACACACAGGCTGGCTTTGCCCGCTGCCCCAAAGTCCCGGGGCGCCCCAGGACGGAGAACGCGAGGACCGCGAGCGCGCACGGGGGAGACACGAGCACTCCTAACCACACGCTCAAAAGCTTCCTCTTCTCATCTGGGCTGCGCCTTGCCCCATCTTGAGCCAGGGCTGCGCCGACCTGCTTCCCGGGCGGGAGCCGGCGCCCCCCTACCTGTTTCTGGATGCGCTCCATCTCCTCCCGCTCGCACCGGGCCCGCTCCTCCTCCTGCCGCCGCAGCTGCTCTTCCCTCTCCCTGGCTTGCTGAGCTTCCAGCTGGCGGGCCTCCTCCTCTCGGCGGGTTCTCTCTTCAGCCACCCTTTGGGCCAATTCTTCTCGCTTTTGTCTGGAAAAAAGACAAAACAAGACGAAGACACGTGAGGGGACTTCCTTGGCAAGGCGCGATCGCGTTTGTGGTTCCCGCGAGAACAGTATGTTGGGAGGTCTGGCCAACAGCATCCACTGATACACGTGAAGCCACCCTCTCTCCTCCTCCCCTTCCCAGCCTCCCATTGCCTCGTGGGAAACAGACGCTGAATGTATCCACTCATATTCTGAGGAGAGCTTGTTTTCTTTTTTTTAAAGGATCTGCAATATAACTATCTTTAAAGGCCGAGATCTGTTTAATCCAATAATGTGACTTTTTAGTAACGAATGTAACGCTCCCCTCCAAATCTCTGTAAGTAAATAAAGGTTATAACGTTCTGTTTCAGTACAGGGACAAGATGGACCATGTAAGCTCCCTGTTGGGACCAAGGGTAGGGCATGTCCAAGATGGCGGCCCAGCACTGGGGCTGCCGTCCTTTCCGGAGAGGCAGTTCTGCTTATTTGAAGAAGAATTATATTGACATTAGCTTTATTAGCTCCAGAAGGGGGCCAACTAAGCAAACTGCCCCTGGCGTACTGTCTGGCAGGCAGTCATGGGGCACTTAACTATCTCACGCAGCTACCCTCTGAGAGGAATACTAACTGGAAGGAAGAAAACATGAGCTGTTATTATGCACCTTTAAGATAATAAGAAAGATAATGAGGAAACATGGAGATGAGAGATATGTTAAATAAAAAATTAAGACTGAATGGGAACATATGTATATGTGTAACTAATTCACTTTGTTATAAAGCAGAAACTAACAACCATTGTAAAGCAATTATACTCCAATAAAGATGTAAAAAAAAAAAAAAAAGACTGCACAACTGTACCTCTACTGTGGTTACAATTATGCAAATCTATGTGTGTATGTATATACTTATGCATGTACATACACCCACACACTGTTCAGAGACTGGAAAGGGTGGCCCAAAATGTACACAATTATTGAAATCTGGTAAGAATATGGATGATTTTTTTCTCTTTAAACCTTTCTCCTTTGAAAACAAAACAAAAAACCCCTTCTCCATCAATTTTGTTGCACTGTCATTATAATAAGAAAATAAGAAAATGTGGCTTAAAAAAGTTGCTTAGTGCTCAGGGGAACACCAGGGGAGACTAATTCTGAAACAACTAAATAGATTCACCTTCAACACTACTATTACCTCTTCTCTCTGAAGACTTAATCCAAGGTGTCACTAGGGTGTCACTGAGCAGTGTCGCTCCTTTACCTTTCGAGCTCTTTCGTCTCCCTCTTCTCCCTTTCCTCCTTCTCTCTCTGCTCTCGGGCCAACCGCCTCTTCTCAGCTAGCAGCCTCGTGGCCTCTTCCGGGTCAGTGGTGCCCGCAGAGGTCTTCAGAGAAGCACTGGCAGTCACAGTGGATGACGGGGCCGGAGTGGAGGCTGGAGCGGAGGCTGGTGCTGAGGCTGCCTCCGGAGCAGCTGTACAAACAAGTACAAGGAGAAAACCAACTGGAAACAAAAGCCAAAGAACAACACAAAAACTAGCATCCTCCGCACCCCAGGCCTCGAATTCATCGCTATAAAAGAAAAGGGAATGTTTATTACTGTGCGTTCTCACGGTTTCACTGTATTCTATCTGTAACCGGGCAACAGATAACAAAAAGCTGCATGTGTAAGTGAGACATCCGAAGCTGACACTCTGTCACCAAGCCTTATTTTTATACAAGTTAAATCAGTTAACAACATATATCGAATGTGTACTAAGTACAGAGCCTCATGTTAGGTTCTGTGGGAAGTTATACCCCAGGAAAAAGGAAGATGAGATCTTCCATTACGTTAAAAAAAAATTCCTTCTCTTTAGTGACTATTCATCACTAGAGGACTCAAGCCTTTCTGTGACCATGCCCAGTGTCCATACCACAAGCCCGGACTCAGGCTGGAAGAGACCAAGGAAGAGGTCTCTTATGTCTACCCAGAGCTGCCTCCAGGTCTGAGGAGGGAGGAACCAAGAGCCTCTTCAGGAGACGGCACCTGTGCTCCTTATACATTGCACGTCTCCACTGCCAGTTCTGATGCCAACATGCAAGATGAGAGTAGTTCTCTGACCTTATTTGGATTCAGGAAAAGGACCTAGGGGGCTGGTGCGCCCCTGCCATAGGCACCAAGGTGAGGTGTGATCCCTGGCACCTGATCACTCCAGACCCTCCTTTCAAGACCTGCATTTCTCCTGCTGCTCCCACAGATTTTTCTTTGCCCTCAGGACACTTTTTGGCCTTTCTCTTCTCCCTCTTTCCATGCAAACAGGTATTGGACTCTTCCATTCCCTTACTATACTATCATTTGTCTTGAGTCACTATTCTTTCTTTGCCCCCCACCCTCTATCTTCAAATTAAGTCCTAAAGAGAAAACTCTTGAATGAAGACAATTTTCAACAAGATACATTGAATTTCTAGTTCCAGGTGATTTTAAACTTCTAAACAGCATCTGGTTAACCTGGTAGAGATGAGATCCACTGGGTCTTCTGGAAAAAATTCTGACCCCTGTCAATCACATATGCTAAGCCAGTGGTCCCCAAACTCCAGTACACACAGGATAACTGCCACTCTATTTTATCTGGCAATTCTGCACAAGAGTCAACCGATGAGCTTAGTATCCTTCAGAGTCCTCAGATCCACCACGTATTCTGATTCAATAGGTCTGAGGTAGGGGCAGTGTTCTACAGTTTGAAACATTATAGATGTGGTTTAAAAATATTTCCCTAAATTCTTCGAAAATCCTCCCTTTAAAAGATGGAGGCTAATCCCCCCAACTTGAGTGTGAGCTGAAGCTAGTGACTTGCTTCTAATGAATAGTATGACAGAAATCGTGACTTCTGGGACTTCCCTGGTGGCACAGCGGTTGGGAATCTGCCTGCCAGTGCAGGGGACATGGGTTCAGTCCCTGGTCCGGGAGGATCCCACATGCCGCGGAGCAACTAAGCCCCTGTGCCACAACTACTGAGTCTGAGCTCTAGAGCCCGCGAGCCACAACTACTGAGCCCATACACCACAACTACTGGAGCCTGCGTGCCTAGCGCCCGAGCTCCGCAACAAGAGAAGCCACTGCAATGAGAAGTCCGTGCGCTGCAATGAAGAGTAGCCCCCGCTCACTGCAACTAGAGGAAGCCCGTGGGCAGCAACGAAGACCCAAAGCAGCCAAAAATAAATGAATAAATAAAAAAAAAAAAGAAAAGAAATCGTGATTTCTGCATGTGTGACTTCTGAGACTGGGCATAAAAGATACTGTGGGCTCCTCGTGATTCTCTCCCCCAGCTCGCTCACTCTGCAGGAAGCCAGCAGAGCGGACAGACTGTGAGGACATCCAACAGCCCTATGGGGAGGTTCACATGTCATGACACGAAGGCCACCTGCCGACAGCCCTGTGCATGAGCCATCCTCTAACAACCCAGCTAAGCTGCTCCCGAATTCTTGACCCAAGACTCTGCGTGATATAATAACTGTTTGTTGTTGTTATTAAGCTGCAAAGTTTTGGAATAATTTGTTACACAGCAATAGGATAAATAATAAAATGATTCTGATGCAGGTGCTCTGAATACCACATTTTGTCAAATTATTGGACTCGGCCAATGAAAGGACTCATAAACCACACCTGAATTAATATGCTGTGGCTCTGACAATAGGCTGTAGGATGGATGATACTTTCTTTATATGTAGGAAAGTTATATTCAAGAAAAGTTCCCCAGATTAGCCTTAGAGTAAAATTTCCATGTGCCCAATAAGGGAAAAAAAGAAAGAAAGAAAAAGCTAAGTCAAAGCAGTGCAGGAGAAAAAGGAAGAGTGAATAAAGAGAGCAAGCAACCCACACTCCACCACGAGTCAGTGGATTCCTACCAGGAGCAACCTCTGGTTCGACAGGTGTCCCCTCTTCAACTGTGGCTTCTTCTACCTTCACCAAAAGTGCCCTGCCCTTTAGTGAGGGCTCATTGGCAACTTTCTGAGGTTCCTTCTCAGGGTCTTTTCTCTCAGGTTCCACTCTGACTTCTCTCTTGACGGGGCGGATGTTGCCGGGCGAGGGGGGCCGGACCTGAGCAGGGGCAGGTTTGACTGGTCCAGGAGGCATGGAGGATGCTGGTCTGGGGGTGCCAGGCAAGTGGGGAAAGGACTTGGATGGGAGCCTGGTCAACAAACAAAGTAAAGAGAAAGGGGCACATGAGAACAGGCTTGCCAGAACCTTCCTTTCCCCATACCTCTACCATGTAATAGTCTTGGAACACCAGTACGGAAGAGAAATGAAGATATTTAGCTGTGTGAATGTGTCTTTTATGTGGCAAATGCAGAAGTACTCACTTTAGAGGCTCATTCCAGGTTTCTTTTTTCTTTCCTTTGAGGAAAAATATTACTCCCCATGTGAAGGCCAAACAGTGTGGGGAGAACAGTTTCTTTTCAGAAGACAGAGGCTCTTAATTCTCCAACATGGAACAACCCTGCCAGCCTCTTACATTTCACTTACCAAAGTCGGGAGGAAGCTGGTGATCTGCCTTTGGGATGAGATGGAGATAGAGCCCTTCGGGTGCCGGGTGTGAGGTGGAAGGGTAAGTTTTCTCTCTCCCTCTCTCTTTTATAGCCCTAAGTTCAGAGGAACACAATAATTAGATTTTTCCAAGAGCGGGACAATCACATTCACAGTATTCAACAGTGGAGCTGCAATCCACTGAATGGCTTTTGGGAAAATTTCCAACCTTTGCCATGTATATCCATTCCACCCCAACAAAAGGCCTTTATTAGGTTAAAACTGAACATTATAATTGAATTAACACAATCTGACGCTAATAAGAAGGTTCTGGATGTGTGATCTGGACTTATATTTGTAAAACAACAAAACAAAAAACACTTTTAGAAAGCACCTGTACTTTGTATCTAAAACTACCGGGAGCAATATTTCTCATAGTCTGGTTTAGCCCACACAAATGTCAAAATAAAGGTCACTTTCAGCTTATCCCCCCTACCTTTATCTCTTTTAATTCTTAAGCAGTTTGTTTTTTTGTTTTGTTTTTTTTTACCCTGGAACACACTATAGCTCAGTTTATTTTTATTTTTTAATTTACATGTCTGCTATGTCAGACATTAATTCATTTTTTTCTTTATACTGATGTTATACAAACAAGTCCTTCCTCACTTAGTGCCCTCTTGCCCTTGAAGGAAAAGTCAGGTTCAAGGTGAGAAATTTCAGCTATTTTTAGTCTTCCTCATTAGGGATGAAATGGAAATCTCTGAGGTTGGGCCAAAACATCAGCCCTCCTATGACTGCATACTAGGAATTCAGCCAGAGAGATGATACCCTTCCTAGGTAGAAATGGGCAAAAGGAAACCCAGAAGTGTTCTGATAGTCTCAAGTCAACAAAGACAAAAACAAACAAACAATAAACCCCCCCAAACCAAAACACAAACAGAAACAAACAAAAAGACAAGGCACAGGGCAAGGGAGAAAGTACTCATTCCAAGTATCTGAAACACGGCCAGCAATGTTCTGGGATGGGAACAGATGCTGGCTGGAGGGACCTGTGTGGATGCCTGTCAGTCCTTCACTCTGTGGGATCCTTGCAGGAAAGCAGACTGAGGGTGCTAGGGACGGGGCAGAACAACACCTAGCCTCAGGGCCCAGAAGCTGGCGTGTACCTGCTTTTCTTTCCTTTCCTGCCTGGCTCAAGCATCACCCCCCTTCTTTCTTCCCTCCCCTTTTGTTCCCTTCAGCATCTCTTCTAATTGCTTCTATTTTCCTTAGTAGCATCCTAGTTGATGGACTGGGCTATAGGTGGGGGAAAAACATCTCAGTGTCAAATAATACTCAATGTCTCCCCAGAATTTCTAAATAAAACAAATGAAGGATGAGGCAGGAAAGAGCTTCACAGGGTGTGTGCCACCTCTATATCACTTGCAGCTGCATGACCACCCTTTGTCCCCGTCTCTGGTAGTAGAAGGCAGGAGGCAGGGTACTGGAGAACAGCTGCAGTGCTTGGGTAGCAGAAGCAGCAGCCACCATATGGAACCCTCTTGATAGGTGTACAGGATGGCAATTATGCCTCTGGTAGATCAAGTTCCCAGAGTGGAAGGTACAGGGCCCTTCCCGAGGGAGGTTGGGGTTAAGCACCTTGAGTTGCTTTTCTTTCTTTTTCTCAAAACATTTTAATTTGGCTAAAGTCAGATCAAGGAGAGACCTGAATGGGAAAATAAGTCAGGAAAGGTAATTTGTCATGTGGAAGATCTGGGGACTAATGTCATCGTCTATGCCTTGATAAGACAGGCATCTGGGAATAAATCTACATTAAAGTGTATAATCCTCAGAGTCTTCTTTTTGTTAAAGTGCCACTGAACCAATTCTTTCTTTCTTAAAACTGACCTCCCTTTAATCACCTTTAGGGAGTAGGGGGAACAGGGAGAAGCAGTTTGGAAAAATGCTCAGTATTTGACATAACACCCTCCCAGGCAGGTAGATAGATGCTTTTACCCTCTTAGTTCTTTCAAATGTCTTTCCACTGGTCTTGGACCCAATCACCTATTTGAGTTCCACACATGTAAAGATGCTCCTGATTCTCATCCTGACCTGAGTTAACAGCCAGTGGTCTGTACAATAATCTTTCCTGTTAACACCTTCCACAAGACTAAGGTGGAACACAAATAGCAAGCCCATGTCAGTGGTCTAGGCAACTTACCAGCAGGACAAAGACTTTAGTTTTACAACTAGAGTTAGGTTCAGAATACAAATAACCCACAAGAGACACAATATAAACAGATATTCAAAGGCAGCACTGTACAAGAGAACAGTGATGATAGAAATGTTCTGCACCTACACTGTCCAAAATGGTAGCCACTAGCCACATCTGGCTATTTGAATTTAGACCTAAATTAATTAAAATTAAATGTTAAGTTTAGTCTCACAAAACATATTTCAAGTGCTCAATATCAGGCAGTTGAATTTAGATCTAAATTAATTAAAATTTAATAAAAATGAAAAGGAAGTTAAGAAAATGATCCCATTTACAACAGCATCAAAAAAAGAATAAAATACTTAGGAATAAACTTAACCAAGGAGGTGGGAGACTTCTACAGTGAAAACTAGAAGGCATTGCTGAAAGAGATTAAAGAAGACACAGATAAATGGGAAGACATCTAAAGTTCACAGAATGGAAGACTTGTTATTGCTAAGATGTCAATACTATCCCAAACAATCTACAGAATCAATGCAATCCTTATCAAAAGCCAACATCATTTTTTGCAGAAATAGAAAACTCCATCCTAAACTCATATGGAACCTCAAGGGACCCTGAATAAACAATCTTGAAAAAGAAGGACAAAGTTGGAGGTCTCACACTCCCTGATTTCAGAACATATTACACATCTACGGTAATCAAAACAGTATGGTACTGGCATACAGACATATAGACCAATGAAACAGAATAGAGCATCCAGAAATAAACCCTTGTGTATATGGTCAAAGGATCCTTGACAAGAGTGCCAACACCATTCAATGGGGAAAAGACAGTCTTTTCAACAAATGGTGCTGGGAAACTGGATATTCACATGCAAAAGAATGTAGTTGGACCCTTACCTTACACCATATACAAAAATGAACTCAAAATGATTAAAGACCTAAATGTAAGACTTCAAATTATAAAATTCCCAGAAGAAAATGGGAAGCATCATGATTCTGGATTTGGTAATAATTTCTTGGATACGACACCAAAAGCACATGCAATGAAAGCAAAAATAAACAAATGGGACTTCAAACTTAAAAACTCCTCTGCATCAAAGGATATGATCAACAGAGTAAGAAGGCAACCTACAGAATGAGAGAAAATATTTGCAAATCATATCTGATAAGGGATTAATATCTATAATGTATAAATAACTCCAACAACAAAAATTAAAAATAAGATTAAAAAACTTAAGATTAAAAAATGGGCAAAGGACTTGATTAGATATTTCTCCAAAGATGATATACAAATGGCCAACAAACTTATAGAAAGATGCTCAACATCAGTGATGATTAGAGAAATGCAAATCAAAACCATCATGAGGTATCATCTCACACCTATCAGGATACTATTTAAAAAACAAACAAAAAAAACCAAACTGAAAAACCAAGTATTGGTGAGGATGTGAAAAAACTGGAAGACCTTGTACCCTGTTGGTTGGAATGTAAGTAAAATGGTATTGTCACTTTGGAAAACAGTATAGCAGTTATTCAAAAAATTAAAAACAAAATTACCATAAGATCCAACAATTGGGTATATATCCAAAAGAACTGAAGGCAGCATCTTGAAGAGATATCTGCACACCCATGTTTGTAGCAGTACTATTCACAATAGCCAAAAGGAAGAAGCAACTCAAGTGTCCATCAACAGATGAACAGATTAACAAAATGTGGTGCGTCTATACATGTATACGTGTATGTGTGTGTATATATACACATACAGAAATATATATGTATAGACACACACACACAATGGAGTATCACTAGCCTTAAAAAGAACAGAAATCCTGTCACATGCTACAACGTGGAAGGACAGACCTTAAGGACATTATGCTAAGTGAATAAGCCAGTCACAAAAAGACAAATACTGTATGATTTCATTTGTATGAGGTATCTAATGTAGTCAAATTCATAGGAACAGAAAGTAAAATGGTGGTTGCCAGGAGCTGGCGGAGGAGGATGGAAGGTTGTTGTTTAGTGGGTATAGTTTCAGTTTTGCAAGATTTAAAAAGTTCTAGAGATTGGTTGCACGACAATGTGAATACACTTAATACTACTGAACTGCATACTTAAAAACAGTTAAGATGGTATATTTTGTTATATGTTTTTTGTCACAATTAAAAATTGCTTAAAAGAAAATTAAATTTCAAATTTGATCTGTCAGTCTCATTTGCCACATTTTCAAGTGCTCAGCTGAATTCCACAGTGCAGCTCTGGAGTATAAATGATTTGTGAGTCGTTTTCTGGCAGTAGGTATTTGCCTAAATATTTAATTGCAAAGAAGTGAAAAGGCAGCCAATAGATCAAATACAGAAAGAAGGCACTAAAAAGACAAAAAGAAAACCGGTGAGAAAATATAGGTTTTGGATCGTATGATGACAAATTCCTCTCATTTAATCTGTTGGCCAAGGATCAGCTCTCACCCTTCCCTCCTGGAGTGTTAATTTTTGTTTTTATCCGTAACAAGGTATTTTTTTCTTTGGTACACGCTTTTCTCTACCCAATAAGTATCCAATGTTTGGGGCCAAAACTGTTCTGCTTAACTATCGCTATTTGTCCACAGCTAAGATCCCTGAGGCACCAAAGTGCTAATGATGGAAGACTTCCCAGACATCAAAGGTAGTTTCACTTCTGGCTTGAAGGGCTGGGCATCTGACTCAATCATGAATTAAACGTTGACTCCTGAAAGCCCGAAGGGCTTGAAAGAAAACTGCCTGTAGGCAAAGCCATCAAGCTCCCACAACCCTTGAATTATCCTCCAAGGTCTAAGCAAAATCCTTTTAGGTGTTCATCAGCTTTATAAATCTGAATTGCTCTGAGAAGTTAGGATTGAAAAAAATTGTTCCAGCCTTTCATGGGCCATGCTATTGCCATGAGAGAGGGGCAATGAGAGCTTCTGGTGGACTGGGAAGTCCTGTAAGACTAAAGTACAACGTCTGAAGACCACAGAACAATGTCTATACATTTCAACGGCTACCAAATAACACACAGTTTAAATAAAACAAAGAAGAAGAAAGATTCTTGGAGACATGCACGTGACCTCATTGCATTTATAGCATGGTGAAAATTAATGTTAGTTCAGCCACCCTGTCAGAAACAACAGGTACAAATTATGTTCTTCACGTGCAAAATGTGAGTCTATAACACAGCCCAACAGCCTTTCAAGAATTACTTAGTGAATAACTAGTGTTTTCAATACTTTGTCCCTATATTTTAAGACCTGGGCCTTGACACGGATTAGCTAAACAGACAAAAATTCTTTATCTTGCTTTTTAGTGAACCACATTTAGAGTCCAGCCAGCTTCTGGACAGGGTTGGAATAAAATGCAAAGGCAGCAGTCCAGGCCCACTTCCCCTTCAAAGGTTTTCTTACGTTCAAAAATAAAGTATGTTGGCATTGCACTTATTTGTATGGCGGCACCCATATGGCAGTTCAGCCACTCAGACATGCTTGAACAAAGGACAATTTTCATCTTCAAATTCAGATTTTCAGGGGGGAGCAAAATCGCCAAGTGGGGAGGAAGTGTGGGGACAGCACCACTCAGCCAGCCGGATTCAAGACTGGTGGGACGGATGGGAGGACGGATGGGAGGACGGATGTCAGCATTGCCTGGCTTACACCCTCACTGCACCTCGAGGCGGTGTCCACTACGCACAGAAACAGGGCAGACTCGCCAGGCTGCTCCCAACAGCTACTCACCGCTGTGCCGTGAACAGTCCTCCTTCGCGTGGAGCCCTCCGGTGGTGTTACAAAGAATTTTGGTCGCTCCATCGGATTTCTAGAGTGTGCAGCTTTGTAGGGCATGATGTTGATGGGGCTGCAAGATGCTGAACGAGGACACATGGGGATAACTAGGGTGCAGGTGATTGTTTTACACGCAAGAGTGCCAGAGGAGCAGTTGAAGGAAAGCCAAAAGCAGGATCAGGAAAAGGAGCAAAGCGGAGATAGAGAGAAAAGTAGGGAGAAGGTATTACCTAAAGGTGTCCAGACCATCATACTCAACTCTCCTCAAGGTCCTATTAGTTTACAGTGTGTCCAAAAGGAGGGCATGTCCAAATGAAAAATCTGGAATATATAAACTATTTGGCTATTTAAATACTTATTAAAGATATAGATGTAAGCCAATAATTACAGAGAGCAATGGTCTTATAGTCCCATAAACAGATGGTTCTGGTAAAACGCTACATTAGTGACAGATAATTTTAAGATAAGGATTGTTTATAATTCGATTTTTCCTAATAGCTTTAAGACGGAACAAACGGTGGAAAAACAGCAAGTGAGCAAGCAGGCAAGCAAGATATACTGCAACTATTTTGGGAGTAAAATTCAACCACCACTGGGGAAAAAAAGCAACTGAATTTTTAAGATGTTAAATGACCAAGTCTTATCAGGTATTAAGACTTGTTACAAGAATAACTAATAATTTCCAGGAAAAAAATTCTGTAAATGTTTTATCTACTTAAAGGCAAATCAAATGCATGCTTCTGGGTTTTCCCCAAAAGCCAAGGCATTTGAAGGTTCATAACAAGCAGCAGAACGTATGGGGAAATGGGATGTCATCATTTAAAATGGTGAAGGGAACATAAATATGTTAGAATTGCCAAAAATAAAGTTGAATCACGAACAGCTGTTGCAGTTTTACTCAAGATGGAAATATTTTTTTGAAAACCACGTAGCTTCTGACCATTCACCTTCAAAGGAACATTATCATTAATCAAGTGATTCTGAGTAACAGTGGGTTTAAAGAAATTCACAGAACACTGCGTAGGTATCAAACATGTGGGTACTAATGTTCCAAGGTTCATTTTCAGATCTCATCCAGAAATCTTGTTTTCCAGCAAAAAATAAGACAATTAAACATGACTCCTGAGGGGAATGCTATGTATTTGGACCATGTTATAAAATGACTTTACCCAACCTTAGCCATTGTAGTAGCAACCCTTTAAAGAGACTGTTAGGTCAACTGAATATAATAGTATTAATAAATTAAAAACTCAAAAGTTAACAGGACAAATTCAAGGTAATCTCAATTTCAGAATTATAGGTAAAAACATTTAAGTGTTTTTTTGGTTTAGTCTATAGACAGAAAGTCCATCAGATTGCATCTTTGTTCCTGTGTTCTCTTTCATTAAATGCCCTGCAGTATCTTCTGGTTATCACTGAATGGTCAAGGTGGTGAGTCGACTGGAAGCTGCACTCTCTTCTCCCATCATCTGAAAACAGAACCCTTATTTCTTGGATAAGCTGAAACACTTTGCATTCCCTCAGTTCTCCTTAAAAGGTATATGTCTTACTTCCAAACTGACATAAAGCTTTGCCTCAGATCTGAATCGTGAAGGAAGTTTCCTTTGTGTTGTGAAGAAGGAGACCCTCTCCTCATTTGGTTTACTGTGATCACAGGGAAAACTGTTTGAAAACAACCTTTTCTCAAGTGCCACAACAAAGCACTTGCCCTTCCCAGACAAAGAAAGAGTTCATTAATGCAAACCTCTTCCAAGCCAATCAAATGCCTTTAAAGAAGAACATCCTGGCACAAGGCACTTCTGTGGGATTAATGACCAAGAGAGGCACACACAGCCCAGGGCACAGCCAGAGGCCATTAACTGCTCAAGGATCAAGAAACCCTAGATGACAGCCCTGCTCTGAGGCCATGGGTCTGACACTGAAAAAGGAATGAAGCACAGAAATATGATTCCTTTTCCCTCTAGTGGAAAGTAATAATTTCAGGGGTATCTGTGGAGCACTTCCTTGGAGCATTTCCTGAGACCACCGTGGATGTACCCAATCTCATCATGCCTCTGGTTCGTTCTTTTTTTTTTTTTTTTTTTTTTTTTTTTCCTTTTTGCGGTATGCGGGCCTCTCACTGTTGTGGCCTCTCCCGTTGCGGAGCACAGGCTCCGGATGCGCAGGCCCAGCGGCCATGGCTCACGGGCCCAGCCGCTCCGCGGCATATGGGATCCTCCCAGACCGGGGCACGAACCCGTATCCCCTGCATCGGCAGGCGGACTCTCAACCACTGCGCCACCAGGGAGGCCCTCTGGTTCGTTCTTTATTATAGTGCTGAGTTAATGTGAAGGAAAGGAAAAAAATATCCTTAAACCTACCTAATGTAGTCCATACAAAAATCCTCAAATTTAATTCTTCAAGAAACATCGCCTGGCTAATTCTAAGGATACTACATTTCATGGAATTCATCGCTGTTCTTAACAGCAACGACTGAAAAACCTGAAACCTTTAAATCAATTATTCTAATAATCTTGCCCTTCTGAAGAAATAGGAAGAGCAATATATGATTGTTGTTTTCTCTTCCCTCCTAGAGTGCCCTCCATATCCCAAAGTAGTTTTATTAACATAAAATTTCTTTTATGGAAATGTGTTTGAGAAAGCCTTCCACAATATCTGTATTTCTTTCTACTACTGGTAGCAAGCGTGCATTAATTTAACATATTCAGGATTTTCTATGTGAAGTAATGGCTGCAGAGAAAAGATAATGCAGTTCAAGTGGTTGGAGTGCAGCAGAGAGAATAATTACATAGTAGAATAATAACAACATTTATTGAGTGCCTACTACGTGCAGGTACTATTCGAAACATTTTACATGTGTTAACTCATTTAATCCTGAGTTCTAATAATCCCATGTATCATGAATGTATTTTTAAAAATGGGCAAGAAAAAAACCAACCCAAAGCAGTGGTCACAATGAAACATATGAGACTCTGATTTCCAATTTTCAACTGCTCTTATTACTTGTTCTGGGAATTTGCAATCACCAAATACCCTAGGAGTAAGGATGGCTGTTTTGATTTGCTACTGTAACCCTGGCTCTGGATGTAGGTCATCCCCTCGCCAGTGGCAACTGGATATGAGGTAAGCTCAAGGGACGACACTAAAATGGGAAGACAAGAAAAAATAATCAAGGAGAGCAGATGGAAAAATAAAAGTGATGGGAAAAATGTTTTTGAGGAGATAAGTGCAAGAGACGTTTACGTGAATAATTTCAAATGGAAATTTCTAAACCCAACAGTTTTGGTTCATTAAATATAAGCTGTTATCAATGCAATAATAGGCAACAATGATCTAAGGAATGTATTAATAAAACAGGCAACTCAAGTAAAGGCTATGTATGCATTGCTTCAAACTAAAATACATTACAAAAATGTATCAATTTGTGAAAAGGAGAATGGAAAAGTTGCAAAGTAAAGAAGAGCCAGTTAGCAGATTAAAAAGCACCTTGGTTGAGCACGAAGGAAGGTGGGAAGCTGGGCAAGTCGAATGGGTGGAAAATGAGGAAATGGTGTTGGAAGAGACTAGAGGAAGAGTGAAAGAATTGACAAAAGTTAGTGATGACAGAAATAGCAAAGAAAGACAATTTTTTAGCTGTGAGGCAGTCCTTTAGTATGAAACAACGTACAACGTGGAGGTTCAGAAGCACGGGAACCATAAACTATTTAGATTCTATGAACTAGGACTGAAAAGCAGTTTTAAAGGTTTTTCAATTAGCTGGACATAAAGAACAGCTTTCATGATTTATATGAAAGTATGACAAAATGGACATAAAAATAAAGTATCTTGAAATAGACTGTAGTTTTTCCTTCAGAAAAATCTGAGATGCAATGTGACAGTTGACAGGAGAGTTACTTTATAGAAATCACAGATCACTGTGGTCCAGCTAGTTGAATGCACAATGGCACAGAGAGCATCATGAGGGTGCCAAGGATAGAAGCACGTTTAAGACCTAGTCCACCAATTTTCTAAGTGCCTCTGGTTTAACTCACTTATTGTCAATCTCTTGTTTTCCACAGGCAGGTGGTGGGAATGCCTGCACTTGCTTTCTTGACTGCCTCCCAGGGGTACTGTGAGAATTCGGGTTGATTCTAGCTCATCGGGCACCATAGATGAAAGGTATCATAAAACCACCAAGAATTATTATTAAAAAAGAGGGTTAGTGAACACGAAGAGGCTTGCAGAGGCAAAGCCTTTTTAAAGGGAGCCTTATGAAGAGGCTATGCAATTTCCCACGTGCCAAACATGAGGGCTGGTTACATAGACACACCAACTGTGCCCAAAGATATTTGGGAAAGTCAAAATCAGCTCACCATGAGAGAGACACTGCCAAAAGCCTAATATGTATCTTTCTTTCCAGCTAGATGTAGACTCTATACTAACTTCTCATTAAACGAATTGGCTCATTCAGGGGTGTTTTATATTTCAAAAAAGTAGAGGAGTTATAACTAATTATAATAACTAGTACTTGGCACATTTGACATATTTTCAAAGTATGTAACAAATAAGAACACTGTGATTAGCCTTCTCCACCACTCTTTATAGAGTTTTGAAAGGGTACTATTCCTCAATTACAGATAAAAGACTAGCCCAGGGAGGATAAGTGACTAGTCCACAGCTACATTATGAAACGCTATGCTTAAATCGGCTTTTGCTTTGAGTTTATCCCCAGGCCCACAAATTAGTATTAGATATTAAATTATTTCTACCTTTGATCATCTGCTCAGATGCAGGGGCAGAAAGAAAGGTGGGTAAGGGATAGGATTTTCTGGTAACACTATGAACAGACAGAAGCCTCTGAAGCCATCTGATCACAGGGAGGGGCATCCTTTACCTGCCCGGCATCTGGTGTCCAGATAAGATGCTAAGACGGATGCTCAGAGGAAACGATACCGAGGGCATGAAACCAACACCAACAGACACATTTCCAACGCCATTCCACCGGGAGGAGGAGAAGCACACGATGGGAAAAATTGAGATGGGATTAGATGAAAATGGGTGGCTTAGAGATACTTCTAAAGGAGGACTTTACCTCACGGAGAAAGTTGCACCTTGACAGTTTTACCTGTATCTCCAGACAAGGCAGCTGTGCTTTTACTTCTGGCCAGGAACGAATGTGTGGGCGTCAGCAATCTGTTAACCACGCTGCTCTCCCATGGGCTGAGCTGCAGGCGGCGAGCTAAACGTCACCACATAAGTGAGATGTTAGAAGCATTCTTTCCAGGGGCGAGGGGGTGCAAGGCATCACCCCTATCGCTCCCACACGCCGGGCCTTCGTGAGAGACCTCGACAGAGACCAGGCTGTCCGGGGAGGAAGCTGGTGGAGAGTCAGGGCAGGAGGGACTCTGCTCAAAGGAGCAGCTATTCCGTAAGGTGCCTCTCGTCAAGATGTTATGTTTGTGGCAGGTTCTGTATTAGTTTTATGGACACAGATTTTGCTAACCACCCTCCTATGGATCCAACAGGTGACAAAACAGAAGAACCATTTCCAGCAGGTTTGGCATGAGTCTGTCGAACCCATCTGCCCTCATCAGGATGGGTGGTGAGCAGACAGCTCACACCTCAGCCAAAAGGTGTCCTAAGTACCCTGAATGTCAACTTCAACAAAGGCTTTGCCAGCTTCATGCAAGACTGGAAATATGTGGATAGAGAAAAGGTCTCCATTAAATTTTGCTACATCTCCATGAATTGCTACTTGGGCAACTGGAGGAAATTAGATATAATAAAGTGAAAGAGGACTCATGCAAAGTTCTATGTAAGTTTTTCTTTTGACTTTCCCATTCAGCAAGCAAGTTCTTTCAGGTCCCTGGTTTGGCAACAACATAAAAATTCTGATGGAGGATAAGGGTAAAGCTGAAGATAAAATTAAGATAGAAAAGCCAAAATTCAATATAATCATAATGTCAGAAATTACTAGTGGGTGTGTGAAGAATCAAGAAAGTAAATTCAAAATGATGCAGTGGAGTCCCAAATTGTACTGGGGCTTCGCAAGACCACTGTTAGGAAATGCATGCTAATTATAAATTAATTACTTTGCTTTTACTGCTAGCTTCCAATGACGGTCCATGAAAATACAGAAGCTACTTTCGAAAGATATCAGGAAAGAAGCTTGCAAAATCCTACAAATATCACTATAATAAAGTGATCATATACACTTGACCCTTGAACAATACAGGTTTGAACTGCGCACATCCACTGATACGTGGATTTTTCCACATTTTATATTTCCCAATAAATATACAGTTGGCCCTCGGTATCCATGGATGCAGAACCGGCAGATGCGGAGGGCTCACTATGGAACTTGAGCATCTGAGGATTTAGGTTATCTGTGGCGGCTCTTGGAACCAACCCTCTGCGGATACTGAGGGAGGACTGTATCTCTACTTTAGAATACACTGGCAAGTCGCTTATAAAAGTCTTTCAAACTGTCTAAACCTGACAAGGCCACTTCTGTTCTGCACCATAAACAGCAGGTGCAAGTCCTCTGGTCCCTGGAGCAACTGTCCTTATAATAATTTTTTTTTTTTTTTTGCAGTGCGCGGGCCTCTCACTGTTGTGCCCTCTCCCGTTGTGGAGCACAGGCTCCGGATGCGCAGGCTCAGCGGCCATGGCTCACGGACCCAGCTGCTCCGCGGCATGTGGGATCTTCCCGGACCGGGGCACGAACCCGTGTCCCCTGCATCGGCAGGCGGACTCCCAACCACTGCGCCACCAGGGAAGCCCAGTAATTTTTTATATATGTTATATTTTAAAGAAATGACTTCTGAATTCTAGGAAATTAGTTTTAGTTAATAGAAGCCATCCGATGTTAAAGGCTGTTGTAGAAAACATCCGCTCCTATTTGAAAGGAAGTACCAACCTCCAATAAGTACGTTAATTATCGGACTTTATTTTAAAAGAGTAGCTATTTTGATCAAGATGCTGGTGAACTTAAGAATTAGTGAATTCTTTATTAGAATTTCTGTTTATCGGGAGAGTCTTCACGGTTAAATTCAACCTGCTGACAAATAAAAAGATCTGTTATAAAAACTACCGTAATAGTTACACAGTTAGAATGCACAGTAGGATAAGTGCTATTATAAACTATAGTATGGCAGTGTGTGTGTGTGTGTGTGCGTATCAACAGCAGAATATAGTCTAACCTAAAATTAGAATACATTCAGAGAATTAAATCAGTGGGAAAAGTGATTAGGATGAAATTAAAATCTTCAGCAGAACTGTATTTTCAGTAGATGATAAGGGGAAGAAGAGGTGAATGTTTCCTTTTCTTAGGTAAACTCTGTAGGATGACTGGCTTAGAACTGCAGAGATGGTTTATCAATGAAAAGCCATGTCTTTTTCCCCCCTTGATTGAGAAGCTCAATTACTTTATTTCTGTTGGTCTTTAAGGCATCAACCAAAGAATCTGCCTCAAATGAAAATCATTAAACACTCTCTTTGACTGGTGTTTAAAGCAAATCCAAAGAGATTTGTTTTATAACTTCGAAACTGTGAATGAAAGATTTTGTGAAGAGAAACGTTTCCACTTCTATCACATTCATAACAATGCTCTGAGCAAGAGAGAAATAGAACTCTTCCATAATTTTTTAGTAAAGGTTAGTACAGGAGAGTTACTTTATTGTTTTTTTTTTTTAACCTAGAGGTGCCTAATCTTGAGATGATAAGCTCCCAAAGGAAAGGTATTAATTCTCATGAAACGACTACAGTATTGATCCTACTTAAGCACTTAAAATGAGATATTGACAATTCCCATAAAAGACCATCTGGTCCAAGGACGCAACCAAACATTAGAGATATTTGTGCTACCTTGTTCCTTCACAAGCAGGAAATCACTATTCAGTTCCAGATGATGGGTGCCATGCAGAAATCAGGCATGTGTTGCCACATCCTGACCTAAATGTTATATGAAATCTTACATTTTTAAATATGATGGCAATTAATTAGATCTAAAACAGGAACAAAAACCCCCTGCTCCAGTCAAACAGAACACGTGGGCAGGATTCAGCTTTAGGTCCTCCACCATGTCCTCTAATCTAGATTCTGGGGAAAAACATGTATGAACTAATTTTCAGCAAAGAGTAGCCAATTTCCTTCTTACTTTTTTCAAACGCCCTATTCTTCTTCCTTGAGAAAAAAGCTGGTTAAGCAGGAAGCTTAAGATAATATGCAATACACATTTTTAGTGCAAAAATTTCCAGGGGCAATATTCTCTCTGTTGCAGCGATTACAGAAATCTTTGGTAATCAGGGGTTTCCTTTAACTCGGGCATTTTATCAGTTTATGTGACACTATATTCAGGTGTGATGATCAACATATTTAAAAACTGGTGGGGCAAGGCACCAGGAGAGCTCTACCAGTAGAGCTAGAGGATAACACTCTGTAGGGCCTGGGGAAGCACAGCTCGGGGAAGTGGATATTTACCAACTGGTATGGAAATATTCCAGCATTTTGAATAACCAGCAGAACATTCCAGCTGCATGTCAACTTTAATAGTATCAGAGCTTCCATTTAATATCAGCTTTAAGGCCTGTGCTGTAGGGCTGAGAAAGCTCAAACAATCTAGTTATGGTGTACACTCTGTACGATCAGACTGTAAAAGCCTCTAATAATTTGATAAGGATGCTCTCTACTTTGATAATAAAGCATAATTGAATTTAAAAAATAGATAGCAGAAAAGAAATTATACTAACTAAATTACTTAAATCTCTAAATTAGAGAAGTTCAAATGCAGAAGATTTCTATTCTCATTAAAAGACAGAGCCCTCTCACTGTGCTAGGGTTCTGCCTAACTTCAAAAAAAAAAAAAAAAAAAAAATTGCTTCCTGGACCACACGGGAGGCCCTGGATGAAGCGGATCTTTCTTCCAGGCTGACCTCTTCAGTGAGACCAGAACTGGTTCACAGTTCTTTTGACAAGGGGGGAGGAGACATGGAACCTGTAAATTTAGCACTCTCCCCCTTATCCTTTGAGTCCAGCTTAGCATTGGGTTTTATAGGCCTGCACCATGATTCAAGGGGCAATTGCCTGGCCCCAGCTATGAACTGCTTATTGAACTGCCCCTGACCCTTAACCTCACCCAAAGGAAGAGTGCGTGGAGTCAGGATTGATGTAAGGAAGGACATCCATGAAGGAGAGAACTACAAATGCAGCGCAGCAACAACATGGCTTGGGAGCTGGTGATCTCTGTTCTAGTCCCTCCTCTCCAGCGATTAACTTGTAGGATATGAAGTCAGGCCCTTCACCTCTTAGGGACTCTATTACCCAACTGAAGTAAATGAGCCAACCAACAAATTTTCCCCAGTTCTAAGCCAATTACTTAAGAATATTCAATCAGATATTGTCATGCAGAGTCTACAAAACATCTTATTTCTAGTTGACACAGCACTGTCAATCCACAGAAGTGTGGACAGTACTCTGTTCGGTTTATTGCCCATCTGCCTACCCCCAACCTTGCCCCAGTTTCGGCTACGGGATTGTAGGAGGCAATAAGCCAAGGTTTAACTGAAAACTACCGTGAGTCCCAGTTATAGTTTGTCTTAGACCCACGTTCACAAAAAAATAAAATTCAAGTGCTAAGTGACCAATTCCAAAGAAAAGATGAATACACAACTGTTAAGAATAGCATGCTATATTTTACCTTATTTTAAGGGAATTGGTTTGAAAATAAAGGCTACTTATGAAAGGAACTTCAATTCATAATACGTTTCTCTAACATATAAAAGGCCGTCAATTTGACTACATGTCTAATATCAATGATTTAGGCAAACTAGGTTAAAAAAATGATTTAGGTTAAAAGGCAAGAATAGGCAGTTGTTCATTTACTGCTTTAAGAGATTAATTATAACATCAACGCATTATATTGTACATAACAATGACACCATAACTGTTATACAATACAAAATATACAAATACACATACACACATATAGAACATGCACACATTACATTCTTTTTAAAGACCATAAACACTTCAAAACCAATCAGTTTCTTAATAAAGCACTCAAAGTAACCACAGTTTGTTACTTTCAGAGAGTACGTGTTTTTATATTGCACAATAATTCTTTGGTTTTTTAAACTTAAAATCATTTTAGTTATGTAAAACAAGTAGCTTATCTTAAAAGCTTGCTTTTTCATTCTATGATACGTAAATATGTAAAATAAAACTTTCATTTTGTAAGTAACTCAACATTCATGTACTGTAAATCCATGGGATGAATAAAACTCAAAATTCAAATAAAATGTTAATTGGAGGACTATGAATATTGAAATTTTTAGGAGGCTTAAATAATGATATTCTTGAAGTTAGGCCAAATCCCTTTAAATGAATGGACACCAGAAAACCAGTCACGCACACACAAGAAATGCAGTAAGAAAGGTTTGGTTAAAGGAGAAATAAATTAGCAAAATGAAATCTATCAACATGAATCATTTAAAAAGGTCTTTTAGAAAGTTAAAGCCTGGAATTCCCCAAGTACAGATGAAAAGGCAAAGACAATCTGATTGAAGTGAAATGAATGTTCATAACAAAGATTATTTGCATGTTGGTGGATAAGTGGGTGATTTCTGGAGCTGTAAACTCATGTACTAAAAACTTGAGAGAAGCACCGCTTTCATCACTGCTAAATGCAATCATTCAGCCAAGTTCTAAAATGAGAACCGTTCTTGTCGCAAGGAAAATGCTGCTCAGACGTTTATTGCTTTTTTACTCTGAAGTTTTTTTCTTCCTATTTAAGAAACGTAGGGAAAGCAACTTCAGATGCTTATTTTTATCTGTAAACATCCAGAAAAAAAAAAGCATTAAGGAAATAACAGAACACTTTTTTTGTTTTCCTTTTGACTGTACCTCTATCTGGAGAATTTAGTAAAGTTGCAGATGAAGAGGAGAGCCGCTTGCTAATGACGGGATCAACATGTTTCGAAAGATTCATGGTGGAAACTGACCTCCTGTCTGGATCTAAAACAAATGGAGATAATGCTAATTGACAGCCAGCATGCAGGATTGCAATTTCCTAGTTCACTGATGGAAGCAAAACTAGGATTGGATGCTTTCAGCTCTATGACTAGATCTTTACTATAGCACAGTTTTCTAAGTGGACATTTTAAAGGTAACTTAAAGGCTAGAAATAATACTCATTTTTCTTATAGGAAAATAAAAAATGTAAAATAACTATTCAGCTCACCCGTTAGTCAGCTAGGGAAATTCAAGCATGTTGTTATAATACAACAAATGTAGGAAGACCAAAGGAAAGCCAGCGGAGGGCAACGAAAATAATGGAAGGGGACTGTGAAGCAAAAAGGGGCCCATAAAAGTGAACGCCTTCATCATTTCCCAAAGTGTGAACAATGGGGTAGTAATAGTGCTGGTAAGCTAGAATGCAAACACTAGAATAAAAAGAACACCAGGTTCTGTGCGTCTGCTGATAGCTTTGCTTGTAGAGTCATTTTACCCAGGGCATTGAAGTTCATTATAGAAAAACAGATTAAAAAGAAAGAAAAAGAAACACTTTAGGTGTGGAAAGGATGGCCCCCAGAGCACTTCTTTTTTTAAAGTATGCTAATAACCACACCTCTGTGCCTATAACACAGAGTTTAGTGTGGTTTACAGATGTAGAATCAGCCCACAAACTTGCCTAAGAAAACTGGCGGCAATGCAAAGAAAATCAGAATTCTTTCTCTTTAAGTTTATTAATAATATTCTTATTGCTGTTGGATAATTTTAGGGTAATTCTTAAAGTTCAAGTCAGAAGAGAAATAATAGCTGTATAAAAGGCAAAAATCAGCTCTGATAGTTTGCTCTCTGTACAGTGGAACTAAGCTACAACCACACTCACTAGCGTAAATCACGTTCTCTGAATAAAACTGCATATAAGGAAAAGTCTAAAAATCTCATCACTATATTTATGTAGGATGCAGGGAGTTTTTCTGGCCTATAATAGACAAAGTTAAAGGGGTTTTGCCATATTTTATTTTATTTTCTATGGTTAGCTTCTTCTAAAACTGAAAACAAACCAAAATATTCCTTGTGAGAGAGGCCTTCAAATCCCGCTCCCACTGGTCTAACTAACCCTGGTGGTAAAAATGTTAAAATTTCCCCCACAGAATAACCATTTTGGGACATTATTTACAGTGTGCAGGGGATAAGCAAGTCTTCCATCAACATCAGACATTCCTGTCTTCTACAGGGACTCATCTTTACGGTTGAAGCAATTTAATTAAAATTTTTTTTTATTTATTGAAGTATCCTTGACTTACATGAAGCAATTTAATTATTAAAAGGAAAATAACCAAACATCATTTCTGTGACTCAAATTTACACTTAACTGATGGGCTCTTAGGGCAATCCTAACAAAGAAAAGATTTAGGGTAAAATGTCAAAAGGAACATCTTAATGATAAAATGTGAGGTTCAAGGGCACAAGGAAGGAAAATGAAAGTCATTTCTAGGAGATCTTATAGCAATACATTTTCTGATATTGCTTTATATGTTAAGCTTCAGTTGGGGGAAATTGTGTCTACATGGAGGCTTATCAAGCATCATTAAAATTATGGAGTTATAATACATATTTATTATATTACTTAACATATAAGAATTTTTAATCTTTTTCTTTTCCTCTCTGAACAAAACACAGATCCACAAAAGGATTTACGAAGAATCGGTTTAAAATGTATAAAGTTTTACAAAGCAGTGCAAGCTGATGTGGGAGCAGTGAGACAACACACTGATTTAATCTGGATTAAATTCAACTTCTAGGATTTGTTTGTTGTACCGACCACAAGTTAGGCATTGTTGTGAAGTAAGGGTTACTCAAAATGAGCAAGACCTGGTCACTGCTCTCAAGATCTCAGCAGATCATTCTGACCTTTGAGAATTCTGGCAAATTCCCATTATTTTCAAACTACTCTGTTCCAGTATAAGAGCAATTTTCTCTAATTCACAAACCTTATAAAAGAGGATTTTATCCAACAGCTCACAAGTACAACGCTGGTTTCTCTTGCTCTGAGTGGCAATAACAAAGGTCATATATTGAACTGAGTGTGGAAGCAGGAAGTAAAGCTAAGTAACTTGAGTTCCCCTCAAATACGTTTGAAAATCTGTAACAGGTTTACATGTGTAACGTGCACATGTAAAACATGAAGCCAGGTAAAAGAAAAATAAGTGAGGTTATAAAAGTATATACCATGACAGCTTTTTTGCATGGAACAAATATGCAAAATTATCCCTAGAATGAAATATCACATGTAAATGATCCTTATGACCACAGATTTGATACATGCCCCACAGCAAATACCACTGGGTCATGAAGAGCCAAGGGAAAAAAAACATGCTTTCAAATTTGGTTCACTGCAAAGTTGTGGCAACATGCTTTTAGATCTTTTTAAATGAAGGGGTTACAGAAGATTCACTGAATGTTAGGAATGAAAGAGAATAAAGCAAACGAAAATCCATAGTTATTCAGATTAAAACTGAAAGTGGCAACAGCTGTACTGATGGGGCGGTCGGGTGGATAAAGCCACACTGGATGTATTTTGAGCCCTGGTGATTTATTAGTGAAAAAATATTTTTTTAAGGTTTTATCCAAAATGATCATTTAAAAAGAAAATAAACATAGCACATGTAATTACTTTATTTCAATACCTTTAAGTCACCTGAGTCATACTATTAACACTTGAGAAACACTGTGCCACGTCCCAGATCTAGGTCTATGCAACAGGATATTAAGCATGCATTATGACTAAGGTGGTGATGGTTCAGCTATTGATGAACTGGCCCTAGGTCTGAGGTGCTAGCTACAGGTCAGGCAATCAGCAAATCACAAGGATGTCTGTACCAGGTTTTCTAGTACCACCAAAAGTTGTGAAGTGGTGGTCCAGTCCTGCTAAATCGAGAAAGGTGAATGATGACTCAACAAAACCACCTGGGGACAGAATGTAAGACAATGATTTTTCAAAGTAAATTAAAAAAAAAAAAGCTTATTAGACTCACACAAATGAAAAAGAACTGACACACTATATAAAATTCAAGGTGTATTGAATTTACAGTACAAAAATAAAGCCTTTCACTAAATCCAAATTTCAGTATGATTTTATGTCAATTCAAGAACAAGGGAACATCCATTTGCTTGGACATCTACTATTTCTAGCTTCAGAAATCTGTATTTTCTCTTGAAGAGCCTTAGTGTTGCATATACTTTAGGGTCAGAATCCATAAGCTCATAGTATTGATTCTGATTGTCAATATTGCTATGGTTCTTCCAGAGAAAAAGAGGAAACTGGTTAACCTATTCCATTAATCCTGAAACCACTATGCAAATGAATTACTTAAAATAATGTAGAGTTGAAAGTAGTTGTTTAGAAACATTGCATAGATTTCCATTTCTTTAAAGAATTTTGTAAAGGACGAGAAAATCAGCCTGTGTGGAGGGAGGGAACCTTATCTTCTTACCTCCATCACCCTCTTATCCTCAAACAGTAGAAGCATCGTTTAAGTGTAACTTAATTATTTCCGCAGGATTTTTGTTTTGCAAACACAGAATAAAAAAGCAACTGTGACTTGTACTGTCCAGAAAAAAATAGTGATTTTTGAAAGCGGTTACTGTCTGTTTACCTGCGCTGTGGATACTGGGGCTCCCGTGGAGAGGACCTCCCCATGACCACCGGTTATGCTTCTGTTTTGGCTTCTGGCTCCTTTCCATTGTACGTCGTACAACGGCTTCATGGCGTTCCTTAAAGGGAAGAGAGGAGCTGATGATTAGATTCCACCTGGTTGTCTGAGGAGTCTTCAACTTAAGGCAGAGTGGAGTGAGAGATACTACTTAAACTTCCTAAGTCCTACACCTTAAGGTGAGAGTAATATCAACCTGGGTGGGGGGTTACTGAAATTATTAGGTTCCAGTTGATAAAGTGCTTGGCATACAGCAGGTACTTAAATAAATGACGATTACTATATTACTACTGGGAGTGTGATGCTTTCATCAACTCACATAAGCCTGGTAGTGCAGGTCTTAGCTTAAACACATGTGGTACTGTATTTTAAAAACAGCATCTGGAATCTACGGATGTGGGTAATCCCAACCCCACAACTTAATGGATTGTACGACTTTCTGTAACTTACCTATTCTGAGTCTAAATGTCCATTTTCACAAAAACTGACAACACTTACTCAAGGATTGAGGAAGAGTTAAATGAGACGATCTATGAGAAAACGTTTGTAAATGGTAAAGCCCTACAGAAATCCAATTCCTGGGAGTAGTCTTAAGACTTCGGTACAGATGAAGTAAACATAAATAAGTTATAGGTCTAGACCAGAGAAATGAGCTTTTAAAGTTCCTGGGGCAACAGTGAGAATCATACCATTCTCTACCTGATTTCCACACCACAACCTCCCTAGAAACTATGACTCTGTAAATCTGCTGCCTCTGAGACCTTCTTGCTGTGCAGCCCACGGCCTTCACGGGAAGCTTCACAGTAAACGTGCTGTGTTTCTGAAACAGACGAGCCTCCCACGTTTCCCCCAGAGCAGCATCTCACCTTGTCCTCCTCGAGCCTCTGCCTTCGCTTCTCCTCCACAGCAGCCCTCCTACGTTCCTCTTTCAGCCTCTGCTCTTCTAGCTTCTTCTTCCGCTCCTCCAGGTGCTTTTCGTAGTGCTGCCTGGCCCGCTCTTCTCTCTCTAACCAGATTATTTCTCTTGCAGCTTCAGGAAGAAAAATGAGGGAAACCAAACACAGGCAGGTTTAAAAACTTAACAGTTAGGGCTGCAGAAACGGCCCACATTTAACAAACATGGATGGGGTCTTTGGTTTTAATTAACCAACCATGGCCTTTGCTTTTCTCAGATTTTCAGGAAAAAAATATTACTGTTAAATTTTTAGCATAACGTAATATGCAAACAACGAGGCCAAAGAAGATGCACTGAATTCTACTCTTTGGGAACTGAAACAGCCCTCTAGTTTGGTATATTATTACTGCAGAAGAGTGCATGCATCACAGGCATGCATCACCTCTCAATGCTGATAGCGATGTGATGCCCTCAAACCCACAGTACCATCTGTCTCTCTCTCTCATTAAAACATGTGATATCCTCCAGATCAAAAGTGTGTGCCTTGGGCTTCCCTGGTGGTGCAGTGGTTAAGAATCCGCCTGCCAATGCAGGGGACACGAGTTCAAGCCCTGGCCTGGGAAGATCCCACATGCCATGGAGCAACTAAGCCCACGTGCCGCAACTACCGAAGCCTGCGTGCCTGGAGCCCGTGCTCCACAACAAGAGAAGCCACTGCAATGAGAAGCACACGCACTGCAATGAAGAGTAGCCCCCGCTCACCGCAACTAGAGAAAGCCCGCACGCAGCAATGAAGACCCAATGCAGCCCAAAATAAGTTAATTAAATGAATAAAATTAAAAAAAATTTACGAAAAAATAAGTGTGTGACTTCATTTGTTTCAACATAGCATTGGTTCTGTAAGTGTTAAAAGGATTTGGGAGAAAATCCCAAAGATGGATAGTTGATGAAAGATATGCCTCACAGGCATATCACACTGAGTCAGTAAAAGGATGTCAGGGCTCAAATAAGCAGCCGACCTTGTGTCTGAAGAGTTCACAATCTATTTAGGTAAGACTTAAAAAAAAAAAGCTGAATGAAAATAGACAACTCAAAAAATATGGTTCAGTGATGGAATGCTTCCTTTCTTCTTTACATATATATGCTCCTTCCTCATTTCAGGGAAAAAATAAATCCCACAAAACTTTAAAAAATATGATGCTTCCTTCAGCCGTGACAGCTAAACACATTTTTAATGTGAGTTATTAACATTGTTGGCAAAAGTGTCCAAACAAAATATCGAGCATAAACCTGGAGGACACTACGGTGGTATGTCAATTAAAATGTTACTTTTTAAGAGAAAAACAATAAATTCAGAACATTTTGTTTCCTCTAAATATTTGATATTAGAGATTCTGTATTTCTGCTACCATTAAATCCTTCCAGAGCTATTCATTTCAGGAGACAAATCTACTGAAATGGATCTGAACTGACTTGACTTTCACGGTAGGAAAAGGATGAGGACAAACCCACGGTAAGTTTGTCCTCTGACATCACTCAGGGTGGTACACAGAGATCTGGGTTTTCCCAGCAGCTCTGCTGCTAACACATAGTGAGACCTGAACAATTTCATTTGGATTTCAGTTTTCTCTTGCCTAAAACATGAAGAAATTGATCTTCAAGGTTCCTGCCTTCCAATGTTAAAAGCCCATGGTTTTAAAGAAATTCTCAGGCCCAAGTTAAAAGTTTACTCAGAGAAAAAGCACATAGTATGTGATTAATAAATGTTTACTAAATGATTGAATAAATTAAAAAATACTCTGAGAACACATATTAAAAGTAACAGATAGACAGCATTATTCACAATAGCCAAGATATGGAAGCAACCTAAGTGTCCATATCAATAGATGAATGGACAAAGAAGATGTGGTATACATAGGCCATGGAATATTACTCAGCCATAAAAAATAATGAAATCTTGCCATTTGTGACAACATGGATGGACCTAGAGAATATTATGCTAAGTGAAATAAGTCCTACCTAAACTTGGCCTTAATATCTCTATTTGGTCTTGTTCTGCATTGCTCTCCAAAACAGCCTCTTCATTCTCCCTGGAGACCTTTCTCCTTACTGCACCTCCTAAATAAACCATACTTCCCCCATCTCTTTGCTCCTGTGGTTGCCTTGCTGGGAAAGTTGCTATCCTTTTTTTTTATTGAAACAGATCCATCCTTTAAGGCAGTAGCCTCATGAAAACACAGATTGCTGGGCTCCAACCCTCATTCATTTCCACTTCTTCTAGGATGGGGCCCAGTAATCTTCATTTTAAACAAACTTCCCAGGTGATTCTGGTCCCAAGTGATCCACTGATGGCATATGGAGGACCACTGCCCTTAAGGTCTTCTCCAGAAGCTTCATCTCTTCAGGGCTCATTGCTGCTCTTATGACATCTACCACAAACTTTAGCATTTCTTATACTCTGATTTCTATGAAGCAAAGGACTCCCCCTCCCCACTTTTTTCCCACTCACTGTAGTGTTTTTCACAACTTGTACATAACCAAGGGTCTTACTAATTAATTACTTCCTGATTCATTGAGAACTACTTCTTGACTCATTCACCCGTAACCGTCTGGTCTTAGGCAAATTACTTAACTTCCTTATGCCTCACTTCTGTCAGGGTAAATTTTGGCTGCATATAGGACCTTCTCATGGGTTTACTGTGAGGATTAAAAGAATCATTACACCTAACATAGTTAGAATAGTTCTCTGCACTTAGTAAGCATTCAGTAAATATTAGCCGTTATTGCCAGATTTGTCATCATCATAATTCCAATTCAGAAAATTAAAGGTAGCTCTTAACATTGTGTTATCAATCACAACAGGGCTAGACATTATTACAACAATAATTAGTTTTATCCCAAATAATCTTTTAAAGGAAGAATACTTCTTTATCAAACTCTTGAGTTCCACTTCTAATTTTCTACCAGGATGTGGAGATCCTATTGCAGTGCCTTTTTAAACAACTGTCGTCTTTAAACAGCCATACAGAGAACAGGCAAACAATGGCGAAATAGCAAACAGCAGTTTCATATTATTGCAGAGTATGCTGGTGACTGCTAGGATTATTACCAAGTACAGGTCATGCAGTCCTTTAAACTGAAGGATAATGTAAAATATTTCAATATTTTAATAAGAACTGAAAGTTAACTTATTCTAAGAGGTTTAGTTATTTAAAATATTCCCTGTGGATGATAGATAATATCAAAGTTTTGTATTTTCTCATTAAGAAATGAGACTTTTGAATGCAAGAAAAAAAATCAACAATTGCTATGGACTGGATTGTGTCCCCTCCACTGCAATTCATATGTTGAAGCCCTAACGCTCAATGTGACTGTATTTGGAGATAGGGCCTTCAGGAGGTAATCATGGTTAAATGAGGTCATAAGGGTAGGGACCTAATCCAATAGGATTACTGTCCTTATAAAAAGAGACACCAGGGAGTTCACTCTCCCTCTCTCTTCACACTCAGAGGAGAGACCATGTGAGAACAGAGCGGCCACCTGAAAGCCAGGAAAGGAGCTCTCATCAGAAACTGAAGCCTACCATAGCCTCGATCTTGAACTTTCTAGCCTCCAGAACTGTAAGAAAATAAAGTTCTGTTGTTTAAGCCATGCAATCTATGGTAGTCTGTTATGGTGGTCTGAACAGACAAATAACAACTCATTCAGTATTTAAAGCATTAACGTTCACTGATTTCATAGCGGCAGCTCTATAAAAGGATAACATGTCCCCAAAAAAGGACCTGTGATGAATAGCATTAACCTTTACTCTTGTGAAGTTATCATTTTCCCCTGGACTCTGAGATCATAACATAAAAATGAAATGAAAACCCACTGTGGCCCCTGGACCTTAACAACCCAGTCCCATCCCTGAGCTGCTGCCACCAGGATTATCCTTCAATGACACTGTAACAGTGTGTCAGTGCCACACAAAGGGGAAATTCGCCATCCATTTGAACTCTGTTTAGAAACGCACAGTGACTCGTGTACTAAAAGGAGTTTGAAACGAAAGGGTGTAGGATAGAGCAGAAGCTCTGGCTTCACAGGAACCTGAGTCCACCCCCCACTCCTGCCACCCCCCAGTATGTGTCACTGAGCAAGCAGTGTCTTCTGTGGTCTCGGTTCCTCGAGCCGTCTTCCTGACAGGGCTGCTAGGTGGGCTCGCGGTAACATATAGAGTGCTTAGGGCAGTGCCAGGTGCATGGTAGGGACTCCGTACATGTAGATAATTATAGTGAGTCAATCTTTATGATCGTTATACTAACTCCTGTCTTATCGCTACAGAAAAAAGGCAGCTAAACAGAAGAACACAGATAGGACAGAGAACCAGATGGTGCACTCGTGGGCTGGGTCAACTCCTGTCCCAGTCACATTCGACCATCTAGTGCCCAGCCTGGTCCTCCTGAGCAGGCTTACAACAGTGTGGGTGAAGAACGTGTTCCACTACCATGTGAGGGAAAGAAAATGATGACACTCATAGAATTAGAGCAATGTTAACACTGAACCTCCGAAACACACACAGCTTAGGTTCATGCTAGGATATGGAAGGCTATGAATAGGTTACTGGTAACACTGGCTACCAGAACAGCCAGTAATATCATGAAAAGTCAGAAAATGACAAGTGGTAATATATGAGTTTGGATCTTGATTCTGCCGCTAATTCTGTGTGACCTTGGAAAAATTAGCTAACCCCTTTGACTTCTAAGTTAGAGAGTGTGTACAAAATGTTCTCTAAGATCTTTTTCAATTCACTCCCATGACTCAGTTGTTTTTACCTTTGAGGACATATGAGGGATTACAATTAGGTTTCTTTCTGTTTTGATTTTGAGGGCTAAAAATTTAATTTTTGTGCTTTATCTCAATACTTATTGTGATTACTTACATTCAAATAAATTTCATTTTTATGCTGGTACGAAAACACTGATTTTTTTGGTGCTAAATATTAATAAAAAAAAGAGGCTTAACTTGGTTAATCAACCCTGGGAAGGGGGGCTGTGGACTGAAAAATAAGAGCATCTGTGTAGGAAATACTAATTACTTTTATTTAATAATGAAGAAATGGGAATGAAAAGGTAACCACTAATAGTATGGAAAATTATAGCACAACTTCTAAATTAATACGGGGAATCATGGAATGAACAGTACTTGCATCAAACCAACGCCTACACCTCTATACCACCAACCCTACCCCTACCATAAAAAGGGAAAAAAACAAAGTTTAAAAGGAATGAAACTAAGTTAAAAGGAATAAAACTAAGCCTATTAGTTAAGATTGAGACTTTTAGACCAGGCCAAAACTAAAAGCTAAAGGAATGAAACTAAGCCTGTTAGTTAAGATTGAGACTTTTAGACCAGGCCAAAACACAAAACACCCAGTTACGTAGTTTAAAAGAAACAAACCTAAAACAAAGTGTCAAAGAAAATAATGAATGAACAAATAGCTATCAGGCAAATGAAAACAAAATTGTAATAAATGTGGGAATAATAATCCCATTTTGTCTGGTAGTAAAAATCAAATGAAGAAAAAAAACCCAAAGGAGATAAATAGCTCTCCCAGGATCACATGGTCTAAAAGAGGTAGAGTTGAAATTTTAAGTCAGCTCTGATTCCAAAGCCTGTACTTTCTGTTACTACACACGATTTCCTCCGTATTCACAACTTCCTGCTTAAAATTTCCACTTGAATTTCCTGGTCAGATCCATCACATAACCTTACTCATATCTGCATATTCATCCCTACCTCAAACCAGAACCTGCTCTGCCTTCTACGTTCTGATAGCAGATACATGACCTCCTAATGGTTTACAAAGTTAGACCCTTCAAGGTCATTCTCAATTTCACCTCATGGATGCTCCAACCTAACTCTACACTTCCACAATTGACTCCATCATTTTACATCAGAATTCGTCTCCCCTCCCATCCTTTCGATTCTACTGTATTTAAGCCCTCATTCCCTTCTTATTCCTGGTGTTTAGTCTATCTCCTCTTCACATCCATCCTTCATACTGTTCTCAGAGACATATTCCCCCCCACCCCCAAACCCGATGTCACAGTCCTGCTTGAAAACCTGTTGGTTCCCCACTGTTCCCCAGTTCAACTCCTTAGATTGACCGTATAATCATGTACCTTTTTACAAGCTATCCCCTGCCCAAAACACCTCTTCACACCTGGCAAACTTCAACCATCTTTCAAATCCTGGGTCAAATGGCCCTTCCTCTGGTGGCAAAGTCACTCCCATAGCTCCTTCAGACTCCTACCTGTACTCTAGATCGTAACTACTCTGCTCTTACTGAGTTCTTCCCCATATAAAACTGTGTGTAGTTTAGCAGATGACAAAAGTATGAAGAATAAATGAGCTAAGGAGTTAAAGGATTATATGAGTTCCAAGCAAAGTGATTTACATTGAGCTTTAGTGTTAATTCAAAGCTTTCTCAACAAGTCATTTAAACTGTGTTTCTACTTTCCTCTCATTTGAATATTACACTGGAGAACTGCCTGGTAATATGGATGACCCTGCAGATACCCACGACACTTGTGTCTCCTGCCCGAGGGGACTTACTACTTTGCCTTCTTCCCTTGACATAGTGGTAGACTAATGGGACTGAGGTGCTGAGACACGGCTGAGGTGCTTATAACTTGTGAAATATCTAGACCCTTTCTTTGGAGATAGGAAAGCAATACTGTGCCAGGACTTCTTATCTTCAGAGCTAGGCCTAAAGGAGGGTTTAGCCTCAGCTAAAGTAAATGGAGTTTTGCTAAAGCACACAGAGCAATGGTTGTCCTTGGAATCTTTTTGTTACTGCCTTGACCCTAATCCACTTTCACTCCTTATAGAATGTTGCCATCCTCTTCCCTGGCTGTCTTACTGAGCCCCAGCCTACTAGACCAGAATCACAAACACCCCTCTATCTTTGTCTCTCTGTAGCTCAGAAACATTAGGTTTCTCCAATCCCAGGCATCTAGATCAGTCTCTGGGGTCACATGACCTGCCATCCTCATTTTTATCACCACCATCATCACGGTGAGCTGTGCTCAATTCTTTATGCTGACACCAAGTGATTTATAGGCAGTACCTTCATAGCTGCCAGTGACGTAGACACTGCTATTAAACTTATTTTATTAAACTTAATCACAGAGAAGTGAAGTAACCTGTCTGATGTCTCAGAGTTAGTCAGTGGTGGAACTGGAATCCAAACTCTGGACCGTCTGACTCTAGAAGAAAACGAGGAACCATTATGCTAAAAGGCAGGATTTGGAACACCTCCCCATGACTAAAGTTCCTCCTCTAGATCGGGACAAGGGGTTCATCCAATGTGAAGATCCTGATCTTCTAATGTCACTCTTGGCCTTCGTCATCGTCTATTTAAAAGACCATTTACTTTTCAGGCTTTAAGACCTTTTAATTGTCAGCTTTAAAGGCAAAGTCAACCTGGGAGAAATAAACAATGGCTGCTTAGTCACAATGATTCACCTTAGGTCAAAGCTTCAGCCTCTGAGTTATCTAATCCATCCTGCAACAAGCATTTATTCTTTCCTGTCTTGAGCCTGACTCATGATGCAGTACTTTGGTATGTGCTCCTGTCCAAATTCCTCCCACTAACATGTACTCAGATCCTTTGGTGGTTCATAACCTGCCTGGAGGCCTTGGGAGCTTTTGTACACTTCATTCATTAAGTGACAACTTTAGGAGAGCAGATGCCATGGTTGACCACAGATCTGTCAAAGTTTTATCCAGTAAAAATTTGGATTAGAAAGACTTTCCCAAAGTCTGCTTTTGTTTTTGTTTTTTTGGTGTGTGGATAGTCTTATTAAAACCAATGACTGTCTATCAATGATAATAATGTGAAATGTAAAACCAGGGACAGTTTCACTTATGATGCTAATCAGAGTACGGCATCACTGGTTGTTTACTAATTAATTCTAACCTCTCTATCAACATTTTTGAGATGAACATTCTAAGCCAGGTTGAAATGATCATTTATCTCTTGACTGCGCTCTTATTAATACTGCTGCCCGAGGTGACAACACACACTGAGTAAGAAGGGTGGGGAGGGAAGCCAAGCAGAAAAGCTGTGACTGGAAGGGCAAGGAAGTCTGGTGAAATTATCTGAGAAACAATGCAAAAATAATTTAATTGAAGGTCAAAATCCTTTTCAGATTATCTTATTGTTATTTCTAATATAATACATTATGATAGATCTCCTGTACAGCTTTGAACTTAGCGATAAAATCCAATATGAATGAACTGAATGAGAGATTTGATTAAGTTTATTTTTTCTTCATGAGCTATGAGTCAATCATACAATTCTCTGATAAGCTTCCATGACTTTATAGACTCTCAGAAAGCCCCCAGCTGGGAATGTGACTCCATGCGCATCAATACTTCAAACTTTAATCTGTATCACCTTCAAAAAGGGAAACCTTATATCTTCCTAAACACAGAAGACTATTTGTCTGCTAAATATTCCTTAGATATTCCTTTGAATTTGTCAACATATTGTAGGACTATTAGTTTCATAACATATATGAAGACCAAGCAGTTTTAAGGCACAACTATTCTATAGATTACCTTTGTATCCTCATTCATCTAACTGAGAAAATGCTTAAGAATAAGAATTTCAGACTTGTTTGAGTGGACTATTATAAGGGTGGGTATTACCTGATAATTTGGTAATGTCTAACTAATTTGCAGTATACCTGCTGCATTCACCTCTACTTATATTGAAACATACAGATTTACTATTCATTTATCATTCAACCAACAACTGTTAGACATTGACTATGTGCCAGGCACTATTCTAGGTACTAGGCTATAGAAATTTAAAAATGACACAAGTCCTCTCTTTAATTAAGCTTATATTCCAGTGAAAGCAGACAGACAACAAACAAATAAAATATATACATGCTTAGATACTGACAGTGACGTGGAGAAAAACAGAGGACTAGTTTGGGGGAACTGCAAATTTGAGTAAGATGGCCAAGGAAGGCCTCACTGAAGAGACGGCATTTAAACAATATCGGAGGTTCCTTAAAAAACTACAAATAGAACTACCATATGACCCAGCAATCCCACTCCTGGGCATACACCTTGAGAAAACAATAATTCAAAAAGAGTCATGTACCAAAATGTTCATTGCAGCTCTATTTACAACAGCCAGGAGATGGAAACAACCTAAGTGTCCATCATCGGATGAATGGATAAAGAAGATGTGGCACATATATACAATGGAATATTACTCAGCCATAAAAAGAAACGAAATTGAGCTATTTGTAATGAGGTGGATGGACCTAGAGTCTGTTATACAGAGTGAAGTAAGTCAGAAAGAGAAAGACAAATACTGTATGCTAACACACATATATGGAATTTAAGGAAAAAAAATGTCATGAAGAACCTAGGGGTAAGATAGGAATAAAGACACAGACCTACTAGAGAATGGACTTGAGGTTATGGGGAGGGGGAAGGGTAAGCTGTGACAAAGTGAGAGAGTGGCATGGACATATAAACGCTACCAAACGTAAGGTAGATAGATAGTGGGAAGCAGCCGCATAGCACAGGGAGACCAGCTCGGTGCTCTGTGACCACCTAGAGGGGTGGGATGGGGAGGGTGGGAGGGAGGGAGACGCAAGAGGGAAGAGATGTGGGAACATATGTATATGTATAACTGATTCACTTTGTTATAAAGCAGAAACTAACACACTATTGTAAAGCAATTATACTCCAATAAAGATGTAAAAAAATAAAAAATAAAAAAAAATAAACAATATCGGAAGGAGGAGAGAGAATGAGCTACTTGTATCTCTCAGGACAAACATTCCAGGTGGATTGCATAGCAATATAAGTTCCAGGAGGTTAGAAAATTGATCTCTCACATTAAGAGCCCCAGGGTTCCTGGCTCAATAGTGACCGCACATCAAATATTAGGTGAATGAATATGTGAATTAAAACAGCAGGAAACAGCTGTAAAAAAAGGTAGTGGTGGTAGTTAGTATTACTTTAAACTATCTAAAGTCAAAAATTTATACTATTGCATAAATTCTACATGCTTTGATTCTTGTAGATGTTTTTGAAGAGAAATTAGTAACCAGGATCCATTCCAAGTTCTTACAGACTCTTAATGGACTCCAAGGCTAACAAATGGTCAATGCCACCAAATTTTCTCAAAAAGATATCAGAATCTGCTCCAACACTTATATTTACCTTCTGGTTCTGTGTCAAATGGACAGTGAGTACAGCACCCATGTACATTGCTTGTGCATGAGGAAGCAGAATAGCTCTTCCTCCACGTGAGAGCTGGGTATGTGTCCAGCTCTGAAACTTCGGAAAAGCTACCACCACATCTGAAGCATAGGGACCACTCTCTACTTAACAGAATCACCACTTGTTGAAGAATGTAAACATTGATATAGGTGACCCTGTACATATTAAAAATATGCTTAAATAGTTGATATGGCAGAAAGAAAAAAGGGTCTATTAACTATCCCATTTTTTAAGATTCAGTTCCTCCCTTGAGCTAAATTATCACAATGCACTTTTAAAATAAAATAAATGACAGTCCCTAAAATAACTTAACATCAGCAACTATGGCAGGCTCACACAACAAAAAGTACAACCATTGTGTTAATTTTCACCTAAATGTGATAATACAGAGTGAAGTGTTTAGAACATTGCTTGGCCCATAGTTAGTGCTCAATAAACATTATTATTATTAATGAATAATATTAATATTATTAATACATAATTAAAGGCTTGGGTAAAATCAGGAAAATCAGCAAATATTTATTATGTGTCTGTTTTATATTTAGTGCTGAATATTGGGATAAAAAGAATTAGAAAACCATGGCCATATGCTTTAAAAGCTTAAAATATATACAACCAGAAAGTTCTATAAAGTCCAAATAGAAAAAGTTCAGTAGCATATAAAGTAGCACTAGACTATGAGCTAAAATATGATAGTTATGCAAGATATAGAGTAAGAAAATGAGAGTTTCCAAAAGGGGAAAGATCATAAAAACCAGGAAGGCGTCAAAAAGAAGGACTGGAACTAACCGTGACCGAGCTGGAGGAATGAGGTACATCTATGAGATAGTTTTGGGTAACTAAAATCTAAATTTACTAAGGTCTGAACTAGGATGAGAGCAGAGGCAGCAAATTTAAAGGCATGGATCTGAGACCTATGTTGAAGACAGAGGCCTGCTGGTCTTGTGACTAAATGGATTCAGGGATAGTGAGTGTGGCAAATTCCACCTACAAACCAGGCTAGAGGTAGCTGAAGCCCCAGCTAGAGGACTAGGCTGAGTCCAGACTGACCACTGGTACCTACAGGCGGCTCAACAGGTCCGAGAGGAGACTAGGCAGTGCACAGCCCTGGACCACCACGTTTCATTCTGTAAAAGATGCGGTAGTTAAGGCTGGTAGAAAGATGCCAGTGCCTCCAGCAGCAGGAGAAGGCATCAAAAATAGCGGAAAGATAATTGGGAGGGGCAGGGGGATGTTGGTGCAATTGACCGAGACACAGAAATTCCTCAGAGGAGTGTTCTGGAGTGAAGGTTGATGGGCAATGTAGTTGTATAGAGTGGGGGTCCCCGACCTGTGGGCCACGGACCGGTAGAGGTCTGAGGTCTGTTATGAAGCGGGCTGAACAGCAGGAGGTGGGGGGTGGGCAAGCGAGCAAAGCTTCACTTGCCGCTCCCCATCGCTCACATTACCGCCTATACCAACCAACCACCACGCCCCCATGGAAAAATTGTCTTCTATGAAACTGGTCCCTGGTGCCAAAAAGGTTGGGGACCGCTGGTATAGAGGCTGAGTTTCAGATGACAGGAAAGCATCTACTGCCTTATGAGTGAGTTAGAAATGTGAAACCCATATTATCAAAAAAGGAGGGTTGAAACCATGACACAACCCTCCTTTTTTGTACAATTACAAATACAATTCTCCCACTTACCCCAGGAAGAGAACCAAAATTAAAGCTTAGAAGAGAGATGGTAAAAAAGATGCAGAAGTCAAGAGAGAGAAGTTTGAAGGAATGGCCTGAATAGAATCAGATGAAATAGAGTGGTTGAGGAGATTTCTTCATGGGAAAACTTTTTAAGGCAGAAAAATAAAGCTTTCAGAGTGCATATGCTCAACCAAACAAACAGAACAGTCCCGTACTTGAAGAATTATGCCTGATTTTATGTGATAAATTGAAGGATAATGTGGAAAGAGCAGGCCACATGACATAATCCTACCATAAAGCATTAAAGCATGACTCAGAAATTTATCCTACAGAAAGTTATTAATAGATCCTCCCTGTTTGCAAAACAATACAAACATGACATGCAACCCAAAACAAAGACTTTTATTCTCCTTCTTTTTAACTTGCTTTTTAAAAATGTGGATTACAAAAAAAAAAATCTTTAATGATTTCAATGTTAATTTCAACCTATATCCAACAGTGAATAATCAATCTCACTGGCCAATGACTTTAAACTTTGCTTTGTTGGGATTTCTGGAATGTATTTTTTTTTTTTCTAACTTGCAAAGCTTTAAAGTTTGAAAGTTTGATTATAGTTGATATTATCGACTGCTTTCGTGTTTTCAAAAAGTACACCCCAAAGACCTGCTATTAAGTGACAGCCCTTCCCCACCCCTCCCACCTTTTTTTTTTTTTCTTTTAAACTATTCTACTCCCATCATAGCTTCTGCAAAGCACAGTTGATATTTATGGTAGTTTATCAGCTGCACTTTTTCTTTTAGAACTAAATTTTTTAAAGAAATTACCCTTATGTATTCTAAGACACAGCTTAAATTAGATGCTAGATTTTAGATGACTCTTTTACAAATGTACATGTGCATGTATGTTTGTGTATTTATGAAGATGAGTTTCTACTCTGACAGCTTAAGTGTAAAAGAATAGGCCAAGGGCTTCCCTGGTGGAGCAGTGGTTGAGAGTCCGCCTGCCGATGCAGGGGACACGGGTTCGTGCCCCAGTCCGGGAGGATCCCACATGCTGCGGAGCGGCTGGACCCGTGAGTCATGGCTGCTGAGCCTGCGTGACGGGAGCCTGTGCTCCGCAACGGGAGAGGCCGCAGCAGTGAGAGGCCCGCCCACCGCAAAAAAAAAAAAAAAAAAAAAAAAAGAATAGGCCAAAATTTAAAAGAAATTTTAAAAGAAAATGCAAATAATGCAGAAAAAAATAAAAATGAGTAAAATAAAATAGAAATATGATAGATAAAAATGTATTTCATTAAAATTATGACTGTCAACAACAACAAAAGAGATAAGATCAAAATTAAGGAAAACTGGGAATTCCCTGGCGGTCCAGCGGTTAAGACTCCTCTCACTGCCGAGGGCCCAGGTTCAATCCCTGGTCAGGGGAACTAAGATCCCACAAACTGAGTGGTGGGGTCAAAAAAAAAAAAAAAAAGAAGGAAAACTCTGGTATTACATATGGTAGGGGTAAGAAGAAAGAAAAACCATGTCTATGATATGCTAGCTCAGCAACAAAGTAAAGCTGTGACCACAGGATAATACAATAATCCGAACGTTACTTTGACCCATATAAGAATCTGATAAGGGCTTCCCTGGTGGTGCAGTGGTTGAGAGTCTGCCTGCCGATGCAGGGGACACGGGTTCGTGCCCCAGTCCGGGAAGATTCCACATGCTGCAGAGCGGCTGGGCCCGTGAGCCATGGCCACTGAGCCTGCGCGTCTGGAGCCTGTGCTCCACAAGGGGAGAGGCCACAACAGTGAGAGGCCCGCGTACCGCAAAAAAAAAAAAAAAAAGAATCTGAATCTGATAAGCAGGTTGGGTCTGTTACCAGATGCCCTTTTGCCACTTGTCTTGCGTCAGTGCTCTATAGTCCCCACCTCTTCTAGCTCCTTGGATGACTCCTCTTCATCCTCTAGTTGGACGTTCAGGTGGCCCCTGACATCCTCAGGCTGGGTTAGGTCCTTCTGTGGGGTTCTCGATGCCCCATGTGCATACCCCTTCAATACCACCCTCTATTAGAATTGCTGTGTGTTTATCTGTTCCCGCCTCCCCACCACTAGACTGTAGCTAGCCCTGGAGGGCTGGGCCTCAACCTTTATTCATCTTCTTAACACAATACCTAGCAAATAGAGTTTTTAACTATATAAACTAATAAGCCATGTTCTACATCATTGATATGAATTAAAATGGGGCCACATAATAAGAAGAAACCCAGACACACAACAGATAAAGTTAGGCAACTTGTAGGGAGAATCTGCAGGCTCAGAGCTATATAACTTTATAGCATAAGAAGGGAAATGATTTTTGTGTGACTAGCATATTTATACTTTCTACAAAAAAAAACTAACGCCTGGATTTGAAAGACAAAGAAACCCAAATGGAAAGGTATGAGTTAAGGTGTAGAAGCTAATTCATGATGGGATTTAAATTATAAAGGAGTAGTCTCCTGACCCTATGGAGCTACTTTTACTCAGGTAGATATGAATCCGCATTGCAGTGCTAAGGAGACATTTAACAGTGGGAAACCTAACCCAACAGGGATGGGGTGGAGAGGGGAGAGGACACAAGTGCTTATCTTTGCTTGGATGGATCCAAAACCACAGTGTAAATAATTATGCTCACCTGGAATCTCTTCTTGCTTTAGTAGCTCTGCCTTTCCCTCTCAGTTCTCATCCACTTGTCTAACTGACCTTTACTGGGGAGCAGTGGGCACAGTTCACAGAAGAAAGATCTCCAGACTGCACAGAACTCCAAGCAAAGAGGGACCCCCCTCAGGGCCACAGGCACCCCTGTTCTCCAAGAACCTACCAGCCCGAGGGAGACCTGACAGAGGCAGGGAACTTCAAGCCTGGGTGCAAACTCTAAACACAGAAACACGCAGCTTGTTTACTTTCAGCAAGTCATTGAAATTTGTGTTGAAAAAACCTTGGCAGCAAAAGAAATGACCTCACATGACCGTGATGGCAAGGGAGAGAAAGAGGCCTGTGTTCAAAGAATGTAAACAATGTCAACAGACTTTTGAAAACCAGCTTTCAGTGAATTTCACAAATCTGGATTCTTGAATACAAATAATCAGAGATGGGATATGGGGCTGGGTTTTCCAACTGAAACATTAACTTTTACAAAATGCAGTAGAACTTTAGAAAAGTTATAGGTCATCCACTGGAAAGACTGTGGCAACCTAACTCAGCTCTGGTTTTAAAATATCCAGACGCTCCAGAAACAATGAGACACACTGACCAGGCATTTCATCTTTCCAAGGCACATAAAGAGAGTATCCTGTTTTAGCAACTTTGCATAAATGGACATTAAAGGAGGAGC
The DNA here is from genome assembly GCF_964341445.2 of Mesoplodon mirus. Classification (NCBI taxonomy): domain Eukaryota; kingdom Metazoa; phylum Chordata; class Mammalia; order Artiodactyla; family Ziphiidae; genus Mesoplodon; species Mesoplodon mirus. The sequence goes on along the minus strand of NC_138986.1, from coordinate 27,226,741 downwards.
TGGCACCAATATCCTCGCTCAGTGTTCTGGAAGACAAGGACTGCTGAGTGCTCGGATCTTGGCTTCCTGGTAAGCTAGTCCTGTGACCCAGCTCTCTAGGTGATTATGTGGCAAATGCTGCAGTTGCTAACCTTTTGCAAGGGCCTTGGATAACAAAAGAAAACTCAGACCCCTCAGCACAGGTCTTGTGTTTTTCCTGGCAGCACATTGGTAGCATCAGTCTATAAATTCAACAGCAGCATTATTTTAACAGGGAAAGCAGTGAGTGCCATAGCAGTACACAGTCTCATAACTGTTCACATAAAAAGAACCACATGCTGGCTCTCCTGTTGTTTTTTTGTTTTTTTGCGGTACGCGGGCCTCTCACTGTTGTGGCCTCTCCCGTCGCGGAGCACAGGCTCCGGATGCGCAGGCTTAGCGGCCATGGCTCACGGGCCCAGCCGCTCCGCGGCACGTGGGATCTTCCCAGACCGGGTCATGAACCCATGTCCCCTGCATCGGCAGGCGGACTCTTAACCACTGTGCCACCAGGGAAGCCCTCTCCTGGTATTTTTTAAGTTGTAAAATGTAAGCTGAGCCATCACGCCTCTGATATATACATGCCCTCCGGTGCCACATTAAACTGTCATTACGATACAAGAAATGAAAATGTCCCTAATCCTGGGCCGGACTTCATTGTTGCTTAAAATTTAGTTCTATGGGTTTTGTTTGTTTGTTTGTTTGTTTTGCGGTATGTGGGCCTCTCACTGTTGTGGCCTCTCCCGTTGCGGAGCACAGGCTCCAGATGCGCAGGCTCAGCGGTCATGGCTCATGGGCCCAGCCACTCTGCGGCATGTGGGATCCTCACGGACCGGGGCACGAACCCGTGTCCCCTGCATCGGCAGGCGGACTCCCAACCACTGCGCCACCAGGGAAGCCCTAGTTCTATGTTTATATCAACATACTAAATTGTGTTTCCCAATTCATCTGCAAAACTCATAAAGGAATGCTAGAAAGCATGCTTATTAAAATGATGTCTGTTTGTCCATCATCCTCTAGGGGAAGAGAGTAACATTTCAACAACGGTGTCCTTGAAAGCTCAAGAGAGGGCTGGGGATACCTAGCTGCTTCTCCCGCTCCTCACGCCGCTCCCTCGCCAGCCGCTGCCGGTCGTCAACACGCAGCACTGGTGGAGGGTCTGAAAAGGAGGAAAAAAAAAACATGAGAAGAGGGGCAGATTTTAAGAAACGATATGCACTGATAAATATCTTTTTGTCCAGTAAATCTGATGAATGAAATACTACTACATCTTACGTATAGTAACATGACAACCATTAGTACACGTAACTATACTTTCAGTGACACACTTTATTATAATTTTCCTGAGAATTTCCAAGTATTATCTTCTTTTTAAAAATATTACATAAGAGGTTAGATTCTAAGAGTTTTCTCATCACAAGGAAAAAAACCATTTCTTTTTCTTTTTTTTTTGTATAAGATGATGGATGTTAACTAAACACACTGGGTTAAACATTTCACAATATAAGTCAAGTCATTATGCTGTACACCTTAAACTTACAGTTTAATTGATGCTGTATGTCAATTATATCTCAATAAAACTCAAAAGAAGACACATAGCTCCCCCAAGATTTGTGTAAAACATAACTGTGCCTTTGGCTTATTTTTATCAAACAATATATATGAGGTTTTGTGTTCCTAAGCTACTGAACCTCTGTTGTTTTTATGCTTTAAAAAGCCTGTTCCTTAACAACACATAGACTCCTAAGTGAATTTATTATACTAAATAGATGTTCACCAGATAGATGTGAACAGCCCAGCTCTGGAGTCAGACAGGCATGAGATCACTTCCGGTTCTGTCACTCACTTGCTGTGAGATTTGGCCGAATTACTCACCCAGCTCTCTAAGCCTTAAGCTATGATATGGGGTTCATGGGTTTTTCACTTATTGCCTATGAGGATAAAATAGAACCTATCTATCTCACATCATCGAAAGGATTAAATAAAATAATGCTTGTAACAGCGTTAGCACCGTGTCCAGCACTTGATAAATCTCAATAAATTCATTCATTTACTGAACACACTGAATATCTACTGTGCACCAGACAGTGTTGTATGTGCTGAAAAGAGAGCTATTAACAAAAAAGACAGAAATCTTTGCCCAAATGGGGTTTGTTTAGGGGAAATTTATAGAATAAATAAGTAAAATATAGAAAGTGAAAAAAGGGGCAATATATAAAATGTTAGACTGCGATAAATGCTAAGGAGATAGCAAAGCAGCCAAGGGGATTGTGAAATGGCGGGAAGGGGAGGTCTGACATCTTGGATAGGTGCCAAGGGAAGTCTAATTGTGATGGTAGCTTTTATGTGTAAAAACCTGATGGAAGTAAGGGAGCTACCCGTGCAGATATTCCAAGAGAGGAAAAGCAAGTGCAAAGGCCCTGAGGTTATGAGCACCTAAGGTGTTCAAGAAACGACATGAAGATCTGAGCCACTGGAGCAGAGTGAGATCAGTAAGTGATGGGGCCAGAGACCTGGGGGCCTGGTGAGGACTCTGGATTATGCTCTGAGTGAGATGCCACCGAGGGGTTTCCAGCAGAGGGCCACATGAATACACTCACTCTGCCTGTTACTAAATAAAATGAAAAGCATAGTAATAATAATAATGATGATGATGATGATAATTACACTTAAAATCAGCTTTATTTTCCCTGCTACTTAATTAACATCACAATTTTAAGATCTCTTATTAAAAATAGAAACCTACTGGAATAATACTTTAGAGACAACTGGCAGAGCTTCATCAACAGACTTAAAGGACCTGCATCCCAAATGTGTCTTAAACGTCACAGAATTTGTACATTTAAGGGAAATAAGAACTGTCTAAAAGCACATTAGGAGCTATATAAACCTGGCAGTGTGCATCATGGGCAGGACCAGGTGATGATATTTTATGTTTTTCCTTTGCTTTAAGGTATGCTTTTTAAAAAATTCGTAATATGAACCCCTCACTAGCTCATACTCATTATGATAATTACTCCCCAGATTTTCTAATCATTTATGAGGTCTCAAATATTTTTTATGTAGAAAAATGTGGCCTCTGGTCCCAAAAGGTTTTCCTCTGACACTAGAAGAGGGGCACGTGGACTCCCCTCAGGCACTTTGTTAAGGACCACAGACAGGGGAGTTCTGCTGTCATTTGTTTTTGGAAATGACAGCCAGAGCAAAATGGTATTTTGAAGAAAAAATGATCTGAGAACAAAAGCCAAAATGAAGTTAGAAGAAAGACTTCCAACAATTACTTATTGCTTAAAAAAAGTCCTTAAATAATGAGGTTTCACTCCCTCATGAAAACTTTGATTTTATTATGAAACTTGAAAATCAACTTTATTTATAAAAGCCACATAAGCACATTATAGAAAGTCTGTAAAACAGAGTCTATAAAGTCAAATTTCGTTCATGGAATACGGAGTATGTGACATTTCTAGCTTACTTTCAAGTACTTGCCAAATTTCACACAAAATTTTGAAAAGAAGGTTTTAATAACAACGTATGGGACACACACACTCATCCTCACCTACCTTCTTCCATCCAAACCAACCCTGAGAACTCTAAGTCAATAACTGATGTTCCTGCAGTCATGAGGCAATACTCAGTTATGCAATGGAATGCTTGCTTGCCTTTTAGATGCATAGTTGGAAAAGAGCAATGCAAGAGGGGGCATAGTTTACCTCTGATTTCTATGCTATCATTTCATATGAAAATTACACTCTTCACAAACTGTATCCTGTCTGGTAACAACTGTATACAACAACAGGCTGTATACAGTTCTATGCAGATATATCAATAAAAACTATAAATAAGGGCAATCCTTAAAAGTTGGATAATTCCCACTGGCCACCTTTATCACTTCAGTACTGATCTCAATCAGTATTTATTTAGAATTAGATTTGAGGAAGTTAAGAACAAATGCAACACATTTCTAAGGTATAAGATGCATACTGACTATGATATGCTAGACAATTTTGGTTGGTTTGGGGACCTGGCAATAGAAAATACTGTAGAGTGAAAAAGGTATTCAGTTTGAATTCTGTTTCCGTCCTTCTGGTCACATTAAGAAAAAGCCAGTTTGATACTAGAATGTTAATGAACACCCTGTGACAGATGAAAGATGGCTGTGAATGCAGGTAGGGGAGAGCAGAGCCTGGTCAGTTTTGTTCATTGTTATATTCCCCATGCCTAGGACTATACCTGACAGGAAGGAAGGCATTCGATAAGTACTTATTAAGTGAATGAATGAGGGGACTTCCCTGGTGGTCCAGTGGTTAAGACTCTGCGCTTCCAATGCAGGGGGCGTGGGTTCAATCCCTGGTCAGGGAACTAAGAACCCCACATGCCAAGGGCGTGGCCAAAAAAAAAAAAAAAGAGAGAGAGAATGAATAAACAAATGAGTCAACAGCTTTAGCTAACTTTCAGAGCCGGTACACTTCCATTAACCTTCACTACTGGGGCAAACTCATACCAATCTTGTAGCTGACAACAGACTTTTAAAAATGTAAATACTAGCGATTACAATTTTAAGATTTAATAACTAAAAACTAAGAAAAATGATCTTTAAAGGTAGGATTTCAGAAAGAAAAAATACAATTGAATAATTCCAAGTAAATAGTGAATTTTCTGTAATTTTTGTCTCTCTCTCATTTCTACCCTCATATCACTTTTCTCTGGAACAAAATGAAGGTATAGAAAATGGTTTGACATCACGAATGTTTCACATTGTTTCCCAACAGATCTAACATTGTTAGAATAGAACTGAGTTACTTATTCTCAGATGGAGAAGTTTTAAGATAAATAGGATTTCGGTGGCGGTAAACTTGCAGCTACACCCTGCATCCAACCTCCTACCTGGGATGATTGCAAAGTAGAGGGATTACACGTGTGGGATGCTTAGCAACTGCCGTAAGGTGGTTATTATGACTATTATTGCTGGTCCCTCTTGCTCTGGCCTGCCCATGCCCCAGTGGCTCGTTTAGAATTGTAGACCACAGTCCAAAAGTCCCCTCTCCTTTTTTTTTTTTTCGCGGTACGCGAGCCTCTCACTGTTGTGGCCTCTCCCGTTGCGGAGCACAGGCTCCGGATGCGCAGGCCCACCGGCCATGGCTCACGGGCCCAGCCGCTCCGCGGCATATGGGATCCTCCCAGACCGGGGCACGAACCCGTATCCCCTGCATTGGCAGGCGGACTCTCAACCACTGCGCCACCAGGGAGGCCCTGAATCTCCATTTTAAAGAGAGAAAATCAAGGCATGAGAGGTTCTCTGACTTACATTCTTACGAGTCAGTCTGAGTGTGTGTTTTGGTGGCAGGACTGAAACCAAGCTCTCCTAAATTCTAGCATGACTAAGCCCTTTGGGTTAACCTTCCTTTTTCCACAGAAAAGGCAATGCATAGTACCTGGTTTATTTCCTGTGTGGTTGCTATTTTGTCCTGAAATAGCAGAAGAAGGCCGGTTGGAGGCCGCGGTTTTCTTATCTTGCACTTTGTTGCTATCAGGCGCTATACAAATGAGACAAAAGAGGAAAGACATATTTAGTTTCTTAAAATTTATTCAGAAACATTCACATATTCAACATTTACTGTTAACCCTTGTATCAAGTGCTAGGCTAGATTCAGGAAATAGAAAGATTAAGCAGCCAACAACCCCTGCCCTCAAGGAGCACACTGTTCAGTGGGAAGAACACATTCAAAAATCAATAGTCTAGGGGCTACCCTGGTGGCGCAGTGGTTGAGAGTCCGCCTGCCAATGCAGGGGACACGGGTTCGTGCCCCGGTCCGGGAGGATCCCACATGCTGCAGAGCGGCTAGGCCCGTGAGCCATGGCCGCTGAGCCTGCGCGTCCGGAGCCTGTGCTCCACAACAGGAGAGGCCACAACAGTGAGAGGTCCGTGTACCGCCAAAAAAAAAAAAAAAAAAAAAAATCAATAGCCTCCGCTCAACTGACCAATCCTAGAGCGGTGGTGTGTTCAGGGTCCATGGAGTTGTTCAACCCGGTTGTCCCAGTTTATACATAAAGCAACCGGGAAGAAATAAGACAGGGATCTAGAGCCTCTGATCTTTGTTCTTAAAAAGTCATGCATTAGGAACCCCAAAATTCCAAGAACATAACCAAGCAGGTCACCAAAAGGGAAACAGGGAAATAATTTACTAGGATTTTGGAAAAGCCTCTAGCAAATGTTCAATAACAAAGATTATTCAAGAGACGAAGGGAAATGTGCTCTAGGAAGGGACCGAAGGGCAGAAGTATCAGGCAATTCTCTGGTTACATAAAGTACAGGGTCTTCTTCACACATGTGACTTTAATATATTTTTAAAAGATATTTAAAGTATCTTTGCTACTTCTCACAAATCATGTCAAAAACCAAGCCCTTGTTATTCCCTGCCTCCTACCCTCTGCCTTAAATTCTGTTCCACCCAGTCTTCCCCATCCATTCAGGCAACTCCGTTCCTCTAGTAGAGTAGGCCCAGAGCCTTGGAATCATCCTTGATTTCTCTCTTCCAATCACTCCCCAAATTTGATCCATTAGTAAGTTCTTTCAGCTCTACCTTAAAAAACATCACCTCTACCACTACCTTTCTGATCTCCTCTTCCCTGTGTGACTGCAATATCCTCTTAACCAGTCTCCCTGACCCCACCACTGATCCTCTTCAGTCTATTCTCATCTCAGCAGCCAGAGTGATCCCATTAGATCCTAAGTCATGTCACTCCTCGGTTCCAAGGTCTAACAGCCGCCATCCCACTCAGAGCAAAACCCAAGGTCTGTCCATGGCCTACAAGGTACTATATGGTTTGGCCTTTACCTTGCACCACTTTCCCTCTTAATTACTCTGATAATACTGACTCAGATCATATCATACTCAGATCATACTGACTGACTTAGTCCCTCTCAGAGCCTTTGCATGTACCTGAAATGTTCTTCTCCCAGATGTCAACACGGGTCTCCCCTTCACTTCCACTGGGTCTCTGCTCAAATGTGACATTACAGTCCCCTTGACCTAAAATAGCATCCCTATCACTCCTCACCGCCCACTCCTTCTTACTCTGCTTTGTCTGTAGCCCTTATCCCTGACATGTTACATATTTATTATCTCCTCCATTAGGCTGAGGGAAATGGATAATAACTAGAAAACAGGACTCACTGGTTCAAGGTTTTGGAATCTGAAAGGGTGTGACAGTAGTTACGCTTCAGGAAGACTAAATTTAAAAATGGCACCTAAGATGTACTAAAAAAAAAGTTACTCAATTTACCTTTTACCTCTGAATGAAGAATATACCAAATTATGGCTGTCTGTCAATTATATACAGTATTAACTAGCATAGGAAACCATAGACTAAACAGTAGAAAGCATCTTATGTAGTATGTTTAACACTGTTTAATTGCCCAGTTTCAAATAATTTGTTGGCTTTAAATACAGGTTCAAACATAAACACTGATTGCTATAACACAAACTCTCATCCCACTTGCCAAAAACAAGGTGCCAGTCATCACCACGTGGCAGGTAAAGTCCATACTAGTTAGTATTGGCCTATACTCTCACGATTTTAGAGGTAGCCCCTAAAGACCAAATATTGACTTAACTGGAACTCTGGTGCTCAATATGGATAGAACAACATTCTTCCATATTCTGCAAGGTAATCTTAAAACTGCTCATAAAGACGATGCACAGAATGGAAGGCACACAGATTTGCAATTTCTTTATTATTTTCTTTTTATTATATAGCCACCTCCAGCACATAGTAAATAAAGCCTTAACTAGTAAGCTGTTCAAGGGATCTTCTACTTATTATTTTTACTTAAGTGAAAGATAATTAGGACCACTTGTTCAGCATATACTTCAAATGTATTCGTTTCTTTCTTGCCTTGGCATATTTGACATAATTTATCTGTCTCTGGTGACTGAATATCTGCAGTTGCCCTCAGGTCCTGACAACAGACATCAATCCTAGCTAAATATTATGTTACAGTAGACCATGAAGGAGATTAAACACATGTTCAGTGCAAGTGACGTTTCCAAATAATCCTCGATTAATCCCTGATAAAAAGCTTATGTATTTATTTATTTTTTGGTTGTAATTTGCTTTGTCTTGAAACTCAACTGTAAGATATAAATTTCAATTAAACTGGAGGTCTGGTTACTTGAATTCCAATTTATCTACATCTGACTTTTAACAGATCCACTCTAGTTGGACATCTATCTGCCCACTTTATTATCATTTGGATCTCAGGAATTCATTTCTATCACAAAAGACCTCCTGAGTCCTATGCATAACAAGACAAATTTAAAATTGATCTTAAAGCGTGTTATGTTCATATAAAACTGACAGGTAAATTTAGTAAAATAAAGGTAATTTTAAAAGTTGTCAGGCTATTTAGCCCAAGATTATATACTGTTAATTTTTTTTTTTTTTTTTTTTTTTTTTTTGCAGTACGCGGGCCTTTCACTGTTGTGGCCTCTCCCGCTGCGGAGCATAGGCTTTGGACACGCAGGCTCAGAGGCCATGGCTCATGGGCCCAGCCGCTCCACAGCATGTGGGATCTTCCCAGACTGGGGCACGAACCCGTGTCCCCTGCATTGGCAGGCGGACTCTTAACCACTGCGCCACCAGGGAAGCCCTATACTGTTAATTTTTAACCACTAGGTTGAACATTTGTCTAAAGTTTTCAGGCTATGTTTCTGCTTTTCTATCGGTCTTTCCTTTCCACCACTGTAATGGTCCTTATTTCTCCAAAAACCATTTTGGTTAACACTCTATCATGGTAAGAGGGAAGATAAACTCAAACAGACCTGGGTTCAGCTGTGAGCCCTGCTACTAACTAGCTCAGTGACCTTCAAAGTTTCTTGACTTCTCTGAGTAGGTAATACGGGGGTGAAACTGCCTAACTCACAGGGTCATTGGGAGGATTAGTTGAAAAGATGTTAAGAATACAGCTTGGCATGTAGGAGGTGTGTAGCAAATATTCAGCCCTCCTTCTCTCAGCGTTTACGCCCTTCCTCAAGGTCCTGGGCCTCCCACACTCGGAGGTGTAGCTGTGTGTTTGAGTTTGTGGGGAAGGTGTGCTTTGGAGTCCGTTGACCTGGCTCTGCCCCTTAGAAGCTGTGAACCCACCACACATCACTTAACCTTTCAGTCTTCATTTCCCCATCTGCAGTGCAGGAAAACACTTTCCGAATTGTGAAAATTAAATGAGACTGCCGGGCCCACTGCAAGGCTCAGTACATGGTGGAAGGTATTTTAGGCTCTCTCCCTATTCCTACACCAATGTGGGAGACCGGGTTTCTAGTTCCTCTGGGCTTTGCTCGCTCATCGCTAACAGGGAAAGCAAACCTGTGTCAACCTGGGGACAGTGGTCCTGGGGAGCAGAGTCTGGCTCTGCTGCTGCTTTCAGAGGTTTTCAGCTCAGGTACAATCGCACCTCCTGGGGGCCTCAGGTTGCGGGACTTATTGGTACAGTTTCCAGGGTACAACCTGGCTTGGGAAGAGGTAATCATCCGTCTTTCTGGGGCTTAGAGAGATGACAGTTTTCTGAGATTTAATACCTTTCAAGTTACCGTCACATTAAGTAAGTGTGAGCCTTAAAACAAACAAACAAACAAAAAAACCCTCAATCATAATAATAGGAAAATAAAATCTTCTGAGGTGGTTTTTTTTTTTTTTTTTTAAACCAAGTGCAGGGAATTTCACTGTTTGAGAACACAGTGAAAAGGGGAATTTATTCGTTTTAAGATTTAAACATTTAAAAATCTGGAAATCCTAGGTAACTAGCAGGTAGGATCACATACACTATTTTTAAATTTACCATTAAAATAATACCATTTCTAAAATGATGCAAGTGACTTTCCAGTATTATTTGAATCTCTTTTCTTTCAGTTTTCAAAAAAGAAAACTGAGCCATATACTATGATGCTCAATAAGTCTTTGCTAGCCTTATAAAATTTTTATTGATCTTCCTGCTAGCTTGAAAGCTTTATTCCATTAGTGTCACATGTAAGTGTGTTAAAGACAAGAGGAAGGATGGAGAGAAGCACGCTTGTGGTCTGGGACTCTGTCTCTAAATCACTCTGCAACAAAACATGCAGGCAGCAGACACTGGGAGCTTTTTCATCCAATAAAAATTCTGCAGCTCCCGGAAATGCTACCAATGTGTCTCTGTAATCCATATCCTCTACCATTCATTGCATTTGTTGCACTGTCTTCCCATAAAGGTCATGGGGTTCCCACTGCTTTGTTTCTATTTTTGGCTGGATGGTCCGGTTGAAGAGTCTTCTCTCGATCAAGATAACTGGTCCAACAGATGCTTCATTTAGTAAAAATGCTTACTCTTGTAAGACATTTATGACTGCGACCTTAAGGACAATGCTGAGTTTAAACTCACTGAATGACAGGTGGTCTTGACCTCCACAAAAATTATGTACTTCTGTCGCCATTTTAAAGGGGGGCATGTGGGCTGGGAAACAGCAAAACTTCAGCCCTCAATTCCCAGCTCGGTATGATGGGTTGTACTCTGTGGAATCCAGGCCCCCAGGCTACACACATAACTTTGGGGGAGTAAACCAGAAGACAGGACGAGAGGCGGAACTGCACACAACTGTCATTTCTGTAGTTAAAAATGGTTGAACTTTGCAACTTCGTCTGTCTCAATCTCACAGTTTCAATCTATCTGTGCAGAAAAAAGTCAACATTGCAGGCCTGCAAGTGCTGTCTTGCTTTATGTCTTCTCGCTACGATAAATCTTAGCCACAAGTATGACTGTATGCTGAGTCCTGAGCCTTTCTTAGTGAATCACAGAACCTGAATCATGAATAGCTTATTTGACAATCTGGCCGCAGAATACTGCTCTGGCAATTGAAGAATGTTACTGGTTTAAAATCACAACATATAAAGATCACAGAGTAACTCTCAGGTAATTCACAGTGTTTCACCTAAAATGTTCTGCTTTATGAGATCTTTTTGCTTATTTGCTTGACAGTTAAAATTTATTCTAATATAGCTGCCAGGAGGATTGTAACATTTAAGTCATAGCTATTAAATGTTTTATCCAATGTTATTTATGAAAGTTGCATTAGGATAAGAAGGACATGATGCAATCTCGTAACTTCTAATGACTTTTCTGATTAACCCACATGATGGAGAGCTTTTCAGTTTAAATTCCTCATAATTGTATGTGAAGTTGTATAGGAATGATCAAAGCCCATGGGAGTCAGCATGAGACAAACCTAGGTTTAATTTCCCACTTCACTTCAGTTTTCTTCACATTTATTCGGTCAACACCCTACTCCATGGAACACCTTGTGCTCAGTACTGGGAAAATAATATTAAGTGAACAATGCATCTTTTCTATTGCTTTTTCCTTTTCCAGACCCCTGGGAGCTTTTGATTCCCCCAATAATTTCTCTTCCTTCAGAAACGTTCTCCCCTATCATGGCCTGAAGCACAATCTTGACCTCAGTCACTTGCAAATCTGCATTTATAAACAGTCTTCCACCTCTAGGGAATATATGCTCATGTATCTCTGCTATCACTTGAAACTATGTCAAAATCTGAACAAACTGTCCTCACAAAATCAGTCAACTCAGTCTGCTTGTTACTATCAATGGAACCACAATATTCCCAGGCTCAGAAATGTTATGTGGTGTTAAAACATTTACAGACACTCCCATGGGCCAGCCACTGTGCTATGGTCTAAGAATATGAAGATTGTAGGACACAGCATCCACCTGCAAGATGCTCATTATCCTTTGGAGGAGACAATATGAAAATACATGCAGTTACAAAAACAGACCAATTCAGTTTTCAAAAATCAATACACTATAGAGGACTAGTAACCAAATAAATGATAATAGTATTACAGGGATTCAGAAGTGGGAGGAGGTGCTACAGGGGGTAGTAGTGATGGGAAACTTCACTGGATAAAGATTTTGAAGAATGAAGCGAATCTGTATAAGTGGTGGGGAAGCAGAGAACACGCCTGGCTGGGACTTGGCATATGCAAAACTACTGAGGCAAAAAAAAACGAGAGCGCATCAGGGGACTGACCAGTCAGAACAGTGGGTTTAAGTAAGGCAGGCAATTGAAAATAAGACAAACAGGCCGAGGTCAATGCGTCCTCCAATTCCATGAGTTTGGACTTTATGATGAAGGCAATGGAAAGTCACTGAAGCATGCCACACGGCACTTCCGGCTGTGAACGACTCTAGCTTCAGTGGACTCGGGATAAATGAACGGTGAGGCCCAACAAGCCCGCTGGAAATGTATTTTAAAAGGTTATCATCTTAATAAAAGGAAATCAGACTAAAACCAGTTATCTTAAGAACTCCACTTTCTGGATAATTTAATAATTATTCAGATTTTTCTACTTACCCTGAACTCTTAATCATAAGAAGTGATTATATAACCATTAAGGGGAAAAAGTGACACGAGTGACTGTGGTGAAACCTCTGTCTGGAGCTGAAGCATCAGGGAGCAGGGGAGGAGCCGAGTCAGTGTGGCCAGCCTAGCAGGAGCTGGGGCAGCACCACACAGGGACCCTGCGCAGACACTCCGGGTCTCCTCTGCTTCAGATCCTGCAGGAAATGGGGCCCCAGCTGTGAACTCCAGGGAGCAAGAGAGTAGGTAGGAAGAGGAAACACGGAATGGAGGAAGTGTGCCTGGCTGGGAAAGAGGTGGGGTGTTTTTAAAGGTCATTTTGCAGGCGGGTCAAGGAAATAAAATATGGGTAGGTGCTGATGAATCTCTTTAATCTTTCATAGACTGCTCAGGATGGGAAAGCAGCCACTTCACTATGCAAACTTACAGGTACTGTGCCATGCAACGTCTGTAACTAGAGATACTGAAAAACAGTGCCGAGTCTGATTTGCCCCCCTGCACCAGGATAAACCACTTCATGGTACGGTACAACACCTGGCCACATTTAGCCTGGCAGCAATAAGAACCATGAACTATTTATTCAGCACTGTATTGCTCATTTCTTTCTTTTTTTTTTTTTTTCGGTACACGGGCCTCTCACTGCTGTGGCCTCCTCCGTTGCAGAGCACAGGCTCCGGACGCGCAGGCTCAGCGGCCATGGCTCATGGGCCCAGCCGCTCTGCAGCATGTGGGATCTTCCCGGACCAGGGCACGAACCCGTGTCCCCTGCATTGGCAGGCGGACTCCCAACCACTGCGCCACCAGGGAAGCCCTATTGTTCATTTCTTGTTGCAAAAAGAAATGCAATTAAATGAGAACATTTGGTAATAATGTGTATCCGAGTCATACACTGCATCTTCCTTATTCATTCTGTTGACAGAAACAATTCAATTAAGACCTTTTTCTTTGCATTTCACACACTCCAGATAGAACAAAAAGTAATGACTTGGCGGCTACACTAGACTACATTAGAGGCTTGTAAGACCCTGTGGAGGTTTTAAAATCTGGAGGGTGCTCATCCAGCAACAACGAAGAGTGACTGAAAGTCACTTTCTGATAACTTCATTTCTTCATAATGAAAAAAAAAATTATGACAGTGATGGAAAACGATATTCAGCCAAAAAGCAAAGAAATTTGTCCAATACGGAGATAATACAAACCCAATGCAAAGACATTGATTTTACAAATATAATCCAATACTGTGCCTAGTTATGTGATGTATGGGAACAGAATTCACCAGAAACATCACTCATCTTCAAAACAATAAGGCATGAAGAATGAAACAGACACATGTAGCTGTTTATTAACAGTTCATCACCTATCAACTTCGTCTTTGATACTTCGCCAGGTGCAGAACTCTGATAAGTTCTACCAGAGCAGAGGAACCTGAGGGCAGGGATGGTGCCTTCATCTTTATAATCCGTGTACCTTTAGAGTTTAGGCCACTATCTGGCATACAGGTGACACTGAATAAATGCCTGAAGACGGAAACGAGAGAGGAAGAGAGGGTAGATGATGTACCCCAAACAAATTGTGGCAAAAGCCCAGGAAGAAAAAGTATTAATGACAAGATAAGTAAAAAGAAAAAGTACACATTCGCCCCCTTTTTTTTTTCTGTGACAAACTGTTTAATGTTCCATAATGTGCAGCTTCTAAGTGAAAAAGGCCCGTTAAAAATCTACGAGCTGTACATTCTGGTAATGGGGCAGCTGGCCCCCTCCCCGGCCATCCCTCCGAGAGAGGCGGGGCAGGGCAGGGTACAGGCGCCGTGAGAACGTGGTCCTAGGTGTGCTCACCAGCAACACACGCGGGTCAGTGCCCAAGGGTCACGGGGGTGGGGGCGTGATATTTACACAGGGGAGAACCACGGACACACGTGTGACCGGAAGACACGAGGGGCACAGGTGACAGCGGACCCGGGAAGCCACAATGCCCCCGTGGAGTTATACACAAGAGATGTGAGCTGGACGGGTGGGCACCACGCATGACGGGCTCAGGGCTCCTGTGAGCAGAAGAGGCTGTGGAGCCGGGAGACCTCGTGTGCCAGGGGGAGGGGCAAACGCAAGCCGGCCCCATGGGAACTTGGGTGTGCAAACCAGTGCACAGGGGTGAGAACGCAGATGCTCCAAGGTGGGCGACGAGGGAGAGGACACAGACGTGTGCATGAGACCCACGAGATGGGTCCGTGGAGACATGGGGCCACGGGAATCACCCGTTTTTTGATGGCTGTTGAGACTGCAGCGAAAAGATGACCAGAAGAATTGTCAGCTCACAGTCACATCACTCCATGTCAGAAAACAAAAGCTAGTTAGTGTCATCTTTGGGTGGTTTTGACATTATGTCAGGCAAGACTCAAAATCAAATGACTGTTTTGGCAGCCACGTGATAGAAAGGTTTGCCCTGTATCACTTGTAGTGAGTATCTGGGGAATTCGAGGGTCAGTCTCCAAATACAGAACACTGCCTATACTGCATGGGATAAAGCAGGAGACCAGTACAGCCTCTGGCTGGAAACATCAGACAGGCTACAAAACAGGCATTTCATCTTTGAGGGGTTGGTAAACCAAAATTTTTTTTTCCAAAGCAACTTAATTTGTTTTGATAATCTGTTTGTTAAAAAGCCAAAAAAATGTCCACCTTAGCTGAAATGAAGAAAAGCATTTCAGAAAAGCACACGTTCCATATATTTTGTGGAAACAACTGGGAGTTAATTCTTAAGGTCTTTTGTTTACCATCAAAAGCAGCTTCTTGATTCGTGTTACAAAGTCCTTCTGATACATTTAGCTGACAGGAGTAAACACTACACACTTTACATTCAACCCAAAAGGCTTTTATTTAAAAGCAAACAAAAAGTAAACAAAAGCCTTCCTCCAGCCAGATGGCAACACTATAAAGAGAATAGAAAATGCTGTATTTTCCTCCTGTATTAATATAAACCAGATTAAAAGGCAAGCCCTTTCATCCCCATGGGTGACGTACTTCCCTGGCGATTTATCACCAGTCACAAGGCAAGCTGCTACACAAATGATCTCTGCCCCATAATATGAATAATGTTTATGATTAAGCAAAGTCCAGGTCAAAGTAGAGAAAAGGGGTGAAAACCCTAACCATATTGTTTTCCAGTCTCAGTGAGAAATGGTAAATTACAGGTTGTAGGTCATTGTCTAAATTTCAACAGCTGGGTAGGGAGTTGATCAATTAGACCCAATTAGATTCAATTTAATTGAATTCAATTAAATTCAATGTGTAATTAAAAGCAACTGTTTAAATAACTTGGGAAAAAATAATTAGAACTCAACTTTATTATACTCGCCTTAATTAAAGTAACCAACTGAAAGAAGTTTTTACTTTTAACAGGACTACAACTTACTTGAAAGAAAACTAAAATGACTAATGCTAGTGTTTTACAACATGATTTTTGGCCACAGAACAAAAGATTTTGTACTTAAATGCAAAATATAATTATCAAGGTAGTAAATGTACAGTTCTTAGAAAGCATCCCGAATAAGCAGTGGACTTAGTTTTAAATATCAGTTTTGCAAAGAAACGTGAAAGTAATTTTAATCCTTTGAGTATTAGTTGACTGAATGAGTTTAATCTGTTCTTCACATATACACATGGTGCAGAATATGAATCATTACTCCCTCCTCCTCTGCAGAAAACGGTAAAATACTTAACTTTAAATTTTCTTATGTTAACGCTGAAAAACTCAGTAGGAATGAATGGTAAATAATGAAAGATTAAGTTTATTCCAATTCATTTCAGGTAATTAATGAACATTTAGCTTAAAGGTTAAGACGATGGGCCAACCCAGTTTCACCATGCTGTCTTATTTATGCTGCAGTCATTTCTACATCTGTGACCTTATTTGTTTTTCTTCTCTCCTTGGAACATCAGCCTTACCATCTCTCCAACTATTTAAATCCAATCCATCTTTTTTCTTTTTTTAAAGAAAAATAGCCTTTATTTCTGAGTTTTAGGTTTACAGCAAAATTAAGCAGAAAGTAGAGAGAGTTCCCATGTACCCTCTGCCTCCACACATGCAAGCTCTCTCCCACCAACAACATCCTGCACTGAGTGGTACAGTTGCTTCCCTCGATGAAGCTACACTGACACATCATTATCACCCAAAGTCCATAGTTCACATTTGTGTTCGCGCTTGGATGTTGTTTCGGGTTTGGACAAATGTATAATGTCACGTATGCACCATGATAGTGTTGTACAGAATCCAGGCCATTTTTCATAGTCCAGCTCAAGTCTCTTTCTCATGAAATCTTTTCTAGCTATTTGTACCTCCAACATATTTCTTCCTTTTACTACACTCCAAGGCTGCCCTGCACTACTTAGCATTTGATTTCATTCTATCGTACATGAGTTTTGAATGTTTATTTCCAAAAGGTCAAAATACCGATAATCTCATGAGAGGCGAGGCAAAAACTGTGCTTTATAGTAAAAAAAAAAAAAGGGGGGGTGGGAGGAAATGCTTGATGCAATATTTCTCGGTTGGAAATTCATACTGCCAACTTGCATAGGGAAGGCTCTGTGTCAATCCATGCTGGTTGCCCAATAAATATCTATTCTCTGATGCTTCTTTTCTAACAGAACCCCAGTTAGCCACAACGCACAGTTCTGGCCAAAACGTTGAAAACTGAAGTTGTTGGTAGGGTTTGTGGGAATGCTCCTCAGAGGAGAAGCAGACACAGGTGGGTTTGTTCCTTCCCGCTCCTTTTCTTCCTCCCTTGAACCTGGATGGGATGTTCAGGGTAGAGCATCCGCCTTGTAACCAGGAGGCAATCATGAGGGAGAGGCTATGGGAATAATAGAGATCTGGCCCTGCCATTTTTAAGCTGCTGAACAAGTACTAGCAACAGTTCACTTCCATGTTTGATGTAGGTAAGAAAAAAAAATTCCTAATTTGTTTAAATCACTTTTTTTTTCTGGATTCTGTAGTCACCATTAAAAGCAATCCCTAAGCTGATAGAGTTCTCAAAACTACAGAATGAAGTCCAAGCATCTTAGCTTCCAAATATCTTCCAAAATTTGGCCCCAGCCCACCCTGCTAGCTTCTGCTTCCTCGATTCCCCAACAATCACCTCTCCCAACCCAGTCAGACAAAACTGAGGGCTGAGGGGATGATCCAAAAGAGCTCTGAAGGTGGGTGAGATTCAGAAAAAGCAGAGGATTTAATTTAGGTGGGGGAATGGGGGATAATAAAACGCTACAAAGGGCAGTGATGAACCAGAAAGGAAAACAAG
Source organism: Mesoplodon mirus (assembly GCF_964341445.2). Taxonomy (NCBI): domain Eukaryota; kingdom Metazoa; phylum Chordata; class Mammalia; order Artiodactyla; family Ziphiidae; genus Mesoplodon; species Mesoplodon mirus. The sequence continues at coordinate 27,209,028 of NC_138986.1, read as the reverse complement.
GCACACAAAACTAGGTGGTGGTTAGATGATAAAAATATCTTGTATGTGTGTCTTAGAGAATGGCTTTTCATTCAAGGCATTCACAAGCAGGCTCGACACTGGGGAGTCTGTATGCACTTTGGATTTCAGCACCACCTTCATCTGGTACATCATAACTTACTCTGATTTCTTCCAGAAGTCAGAAAGCAAAACAGGGGCTAGTTCATTATACTAAAGCAGATTCGCATTTAGATTTGAAAAATAGCAGGGGCAGCAAAATTAGCAGGAAAAAAAAAAGAGCAAAAGATGCCAGATCAGGGTTTTGTTTGTTTTTTTAAATAAATTTATTTATTTTTGGCTGCATTGGGTCTTCCTTGCTGCACGTGGGCTTTCTTTAATTGCGGCGAGGGGGGCTGCTCTTCGTTGAGGTGCGCGGGCTTCTCATTGCCGTGGCTTCTCTTGTTGCGGAGCATGGGCTCTAGGCACACGGGCTTCAGTAGTTGTGGCTCACAGGCTCTAGAGTGCAGGCTCTGTAGCTGTGGCGCACGGGCTTAGTTGCTCTGCGGCATGTGGGATTTCCCGGACCAGGGCTCGAACCTGTGTCCCCTGCATTGGCAGGAGGATTCTTAACCACTGCGCCACCAGGGAAGCCCCCAGATCAGGGTTTTAATAACATCATTTGTGATAGAAATCAGTTCCACAGGAATTCAAACAACTTAGAAGCCACTAGATTTCTGAAAAGAATGTAAAGGGTTCCCCCAAAGCAAACCTGGTCATCTAGAATAGCTCTTGATAATTTCTGAGCCACAATTCTCCTTTTTTCCAATTAGCTAGTATCCTAAGGCCCTATATACAACGGCTTATTGACTGCTCAGAAGCACTCACAGTTTGGCCACAGGACTAAATTACATTTATAGAACTGCTGAGAGAGAAGGTATCAGAGTAGGTATTAATTGTACACTCGCCTATAACAAGAAATAAAAATAAAATTTTCAATTGATTTATTTTTAAAAATAACATTTATTAGCTTTTCTATACTATACAAAGACTATGAAGATAAAAATTTGAAAGGTCCATAATCCCCTCACCTGAATAACCCATTTATTCTTTTTATCTAGAAAAGAAATGTCTATCACATGGTTAGAAAATTCAAATAGTACATAAAGCTGTAAATTAAAAAGTAAAAGCCCCTTCCAAAAATGTATGTGCATATATATTTGCATCCAACTTATTCAAAACATCAGGATACTTGCTCTTCTGTTCTGTTCTTTTCTCATTTGGTAGATAGATTTATTTATTTATTTAGGCAGGCTGTGCCAGGTCTTAGCTGTGGCATGAGGGATCTTTAGTTGTGGCATGCGGACTCCTTAGTTGTGGTATGCATGCAGGATCTAGTTCCCTGACCAGGGATCGAACCCAGGCCCCCTGCATTGGAAGCGCGGAGTCTTACCCACTGGACCGCCAAGGAAGTCCCTCAAGTTCATTCTTTAATTGCACTGCATTTCGTCATTTCCAATACATGCCTACAGTAATCAAATATCAGTACTCCCCTATCTCACTTTCCCTGTAACTTCAAGTTCTCTGAATCTTCATTGCTGTGTGAGACCACGGCCCTAATTGAGTATAATTTATATTCAACACCAGCACTTGATCCCTTGCCCCAGAGTTGGTGTATTCATCTCTTGCAGTTTAGGTCTCTCTGCTTCCGCCAGCCTGGACTCTACTGAGAAGGCAACCACTTCCCAAGGAAGAGGACTATCAAAAAAGCTCCAAGATGACTTTACTTTCCTGGGAGATAGGGGAAAGCCAACAAAGGCAGGAATGGGATCTGCCAGGAGCCACAGTGTTAGGTCTCCATCAGAAGCTTACCAACTAGGTTTGCTCCGTGTGGGTACATCTACCACTGCCCCTCTCAGGTTTGCAAGCCAAATCTGTACTGGTTCAAGCTGTGGCTTCTGCCAGCTCTGATGGGAGACCCTGTGGGCTGGGCTGGAATCAAACTGCTTCTCTGGCACCTTCTCTGCATAGGAAACGTAGCAGTGCAGCAAAAGGTAGAAGAATACTTCCTGGCCACTTCTGTGCCCACTTCAAAGCCAGAATCATAGGCTGTTAAACGGGGAAGTGCTGAGAAGAGCAGAAGGCTGAAGCTGTTCCCTCCTCTGATAATCAGCCAGTGGTGACAAACTGGGGAAGAAGGCTGACGACACCTGCAGTGATAGAGCACTGACTCCCACCTTGGGAGCTCTGCACGGATGCTGTACTAGGACTCACCCTGCTAGTGACTTTCAGGGGTATGTGGCTTGTGACCTGAAAAGACATTCGACTCCATTAGGTGATTAAGACTATCACCCTGGAGTGCAAAAAATGTGACTAAGCTGAGACCTTGGTATGCTTAGAGTAAATGGCCAGAGACTCAGTATCAGGCCAAGGAAAGGGATTTAAATCACAAAGCATCCCTTCAATCTTCTACAGGAAAGAAAAAGTGAGACTCAAAACATGGTGTTCTGTTCTCTTTTATCTGTTCAATTTCTTTAATTTGCCACACTCAAAACATCCCCAAATAGAGGATCTCAAATTTTGGAACCTATCGAATATCTAAAAGTAGTAACGAGCGAGAACAAAAACTAAAGGAAGGGATCCAAATCTGAAAAAAAACCAGGCCTTTTACAGAGGCCTGCCAGCTCACAAAGGCGACTGGGTGGCCGGTGTGACAACCTGGCAAACAGTATCAGGCCGGAAAGACTCTTTACAGGACACTGATGACTATTCAGTTTACAGGCTGCAACTTATATGCTTGTTTTCCCATACGTATATTCATTTGAAGGATGCTACCATCCATTTCAAACAAGAGAATCCAATTACAAATTCTAAATCTGCCTAAGCTTTAAGGTCTTTCGGGGTCACAAAGAGCTAAGCCGAAACTAAGCTGATAAACTGACTCCTTTCTTCGAAGTGCCTTTGGAATGCATCTTATGAGGCCATTTCTTACTCGACCACCTCCATCTGGGAGTTGGGAGCTGGAGAAGCCAGGAGGAGGGTGAGGGAGACTGGGAGGGTAAATCTGTATAGATAGCTCCTCCTAGAAGAAAGGGAAAAACTCAGCAGTTACTAAGTGGAGGTGGGGAGGAAAGGAGCTGCTGTTAACCAGGCTGCTCCGCTTCCATTCCAGGGAACACTGGCCTCGTTACTGCTCACTGGTCACCAGCCACCGGACTTGAATGTCTCCCCACCCTGTTCTTTACCCAAGAACCTGCTTCTAGACAACCAGCTCTGTTTTCAGAATTCCAGTGGAATCACTGTTAGAAAGGAAACTATTTAAAGAAATATCTAAGCTTTCTAGTGAGGTGTGAATAAATCTCAGTGCAGTCTTGGAGTACCCCCTCAAACTTGCCACTTTGCCTAGATGTGCCAGGGAAAATCCAGGAGTGACAGAGAACCATGATTTCTTTGTGTTTATACAAATGAAGCACAAGCTCAAGACTTCTGCAAACACTTTTGTTATTCTACCTCCTTTGTTTTATAGCAGTGAAAGCGCTTGGAAAATTTTCAAAAGGGTTGTGCTTTCTGTAAATAGCGGGGTAGAGAGAGGCTCTGATACTGTTTAGTCTTCATGTAGGCTAAGGAAGGAGAGCAATTATGGATGGGTGAGGACAGGGCAGGGAGAAGGGACTGGGAGAGAAAGAAAATCAGCTTTCAAAACAGAATATGAGCAATTTAAGGGTAGATCATTGTACTATTAGAACAGATGTTTAGAAAGTGTTGAATGCATAACTGAGGTTTTTTTTCATAGAGATTCTAGGATAACATTACTACATAATAGGTTAAATAGGCTTTTGTGGGTTATCAGTTGCACATGCAATATTTTTATAACGTGAATGTGTTCCAGCTTTCAAACAGCCGATTCATAAATAAACTCTGGAACACAATCCATATATCATCAGGAATTGCTACCATTTTTAAGATACTACAGAAGTCTAGCAAATATGTATAAAGCAAAGGTCATAGGTGATCATATTTTAGAACTAGTTGAGAAAGGAAGTTCACTTAATAAGTGTAATTAGCCATTTCAGTTTTTTAAATGTCTGAAACAGTCATTCATATTTTCCTCAATTCATTACCTCTGGATATGCTATTCAGTTTTCTTTAGGCAAGATTTTTCTGGCAGGCAGGCTGAACTTGACTTTGTAAACAAATATTCTGTAGCAAAATTATGGCAATTACTGATGCTTGACAAAAACTCCATTTTTCGTATGTCTAAAAGACAAACTTTTTCATCATCTGAAAACACCATGGATAAGCATTTACTCCACCTCAAAGCAGGAATGGGAAAGATGAATATGGCTGATGCCCATCTCAGTGGGAGTTGTTTTCATACAAGGAAACATTTACCTTCTCTAACTCACCAGACTGATTTTAGAGCACCTTAATTATTTAAAAAAATCACATTAAAGTCATATGTGGGGACTTCCCTGGTGGCGCAGTGGTTAAGAATCCGCCTGCCAGTGCAGGGGACACGGGTTTGGGCCCTGGTCCAGGAAGATCCCACATGCCGTGGGGCAACTAAACCCATGCGCCACAACTACTGAGCCTGCGCTCTAGAGCCCACGAGCCGCAACTACTGAGCCCACATGCCACAACTACAGAAGCCTGCATGCCTAGAGCCCCTGCTCTGCAACAAGAGGAGCCGTGACAATGAGAAGCCCACACATCGCAAGGAAGAGTAGCTCCCACTCGCCACAACTAGAGAAAGCCCGCACGCAGCAACGAAGACCCAACACAGCCAAAAATAAAAACAAATAAATAAATTTATAAAAAATAAAAGTCATATATGGACGTTGGCCTTCAGAATGATCAAATTAATGTGTGATCACATTAAAAATGAGCATCTAGGGGCTTTCCTGGTGGCGCAGTGGTTGAGAGTCTGCCTGCCGATGCAGGGGACACGGGTTCGTGCCCCGGTCCGGGAGGACCCCACATGCAGCAGAGTGGCTGGGCCCGTGAGCCATGGCCACTGAGCCTGCACGTCCGGAGCCTGTGCTCCACAATGGGAGAGGCCACAACAGTGAGAGGCCCACATACCGAAAAAAAAAAAAAAAAAAAAGAGCATCTAAGTCTTTACACTGAGTAACCAGTCACATACAATTTTTGCTGTATCTATCCTCTATAACAATACATCAGCCTTGGCAATGCGAGCATTGATGACATGATGGTATAACTCCACCATATGTGGAGGTAGGAATAAATACAAATGACATCATTATGTTTCAACTTCATCATCTAGGCTGATTTTTTTTTTTTTTTTTTTTTTTTTTTTTTTTTTTTTTCTTTTTGCGGTATGTGGGCCTCTCACTGTTGTGGCCTCTCCCGTTGCGGAGCACAGGCTCCGGATGCGCAGGCCCAGCGGCCATGGCTCACGGGCCCAGCCGCTCCGCGGCATATGGGATCCTCCCAGACCGGGGCACGAACCCGTATCCCCTGCATCGGCAGGCGGACTCTCAACCACTGCGCCACCAGGGAGGCCCCATCTAGGCTGATTTTTAAATCCTCCACGTGTATGTACCCTGTGCTGGGCTAGACTAGGTGAATTAAATGGGTTAAACAGGTGAACTTCTGAGACCTCTTGACTGCCTGAAATTCTACTTGTATATCTGGTAGAGCAACATCTCTGTAACAAAGAAAAATGTTTTACAATGACATACATCGCTGTCAGAAACACTATTGCCTATGGCAGAAATACTATGGAAGGTACATTCTATTATCTTCAGTTTCAGCAGAGAACTGCCTCTTTGTCCCTTTCCTTCCTCCTCCCTGACTTCCAAGCAGTATGGTCTATGTTGGAGGTGTGGCTGCTTCCAGTCTGAGCGAGACTCCCCATGATGAGAGCCCAACAGTCCCCCTCGGACTCCTTGGTAACTGAACTGGATAAGGTCTGGCACCCACTCATGAGAAGCCTGTACCAGAGAGAGCATCTCAGCACTCTCCCAGTGTTGACAGAGGGTGGACTTCCCTACCTCCATCCTCTGAGCCCTTGGCCCACTCCACAGAGATGCCCAGAAGCCAAACAGGTTTGTTCCTAAGACTTCTGTTTGCAGACACATCACTCCACCCTGGAGGAAAGCCAGCACCACCTCTGTGAGCAGTTCCCTAAAACTCACTGCTACTTAGAGCAACTGATATAGCCGCTGCCTTTGCTGGGGTTACACAAACACTGACACTGGTCTGACTTTCATCAATCTGAGGTCATTTAGCAAAATTTGCATTTAAGAATGACAGCTTCATCTAAATTTTTAGGGACAGAGACAGAATTTAGTCATTTCATAGGAGCCTAAAATGAACACACAAATGGCAACCCATTTTCATTTTCATTGATCTGGAGATTACTTTAAACCAAATTTAAAAGTTTGTTGATTCTCCTTTCACTAGGAAAAAAAAGTCTTAGCCCTTTTATAAAACTTGACTTTAAGAAAAAGCTTAAGCTGAATACAAAAGCTAGAAAAACTATCCTAATAGTATGCAATGTCCAAAATGTTGATTATAAATCTTCATATCTAGGTTTTAGATTATTATAAACCTTTTTAGATTACTTAAAACCGTGCTTCAAATTCTAATTAGAAACGGCCAGTTTAGTATGTGCTACTTCTGCTCAGTCCACTCTCCCCAGCAGGCTTCCGGTCTCTTATCTAGTATCGGATTAACTCAATAGGGAAAGAAAAGTAGCCTGAGGCGAAGCTAACAAATGAGAAAACACTGAAAACACTCAATGTAAAAAGGGAGAAACACAGACTGCTCATTATAAAATCCAAACTCTAAAAAGTTAAATAAGATAGCAGAACCACGGCAGAGGGAAAAAAAGTACATTAGTAACAATAACAAAAGCAACAACTGTGAGAGCCATTTCATCAAGTGGCATCTGAGGTAATAAGCACTGTGCTAGAGTCTTTACATCCATCACATCTAGTTCCTATAGGTACTGCGTAAAGTAGGCAGCGAGCACCCCCATGTTACACTGAAAACACAGAGGCAGAGAAGAGTAAGTGGTCAGAATCGGGTATGGATCTGCCGTGGTTTGCTTCCAGAATTTGTGTAGTTTTCGTTCACCATGCCGATTTTTGAGAAAAGGGTTAGACGAACTCACCTGCTAGACTACCTGGAGAATAACTGAGACGTGGTCCTGGGGCGTGAGAAGAGCCAGTGGCTTTTTCTTATTTTTTTACGATGAGGAAAAGCAATAAGGGGGCCTCATGCCTCTGATGACCTATCTTGACCCTAAGGAGAATTTTACATACCTGCTTTGTGAAAGTTCAGCCCTGCATGGGCAAGTACACATGAAGTCACAGCAGTTTTACTATTTCCTGGTAGCTCGTAATACTAATGAATTCATAATAAAGCCACAGTTAGTTTTAAAGAAAAACAATGGTCTCCAAGACTACAGAAACAGAAGCAAGACCTTCAGTGAAATGATAGAAAATCCACACGGGATGAAATCATATTTCTCTTTCTTAGCTCTTGCTCTCCCCCTCCCTAGCTTAATTAAAAGGTATAAAATGGAGAGAACAATAAACAGTTCTCATAGCAATCTGATAGTAGCTACAAGATAAATGTTTCAACCCCTTTCTCTGCCCAAATTCAGGCTATAGAGTACAGCTGATACACATAGCTCAGTCTTAAATTGTACTAATTTGTATTTCATCAAAGTGAGACATTAATTTTATGTTCAACTGCACTGTTGATCAGTTAATACCTAAACCCAGGTGGAGGATGCATAAAATCTTCAGGATGCACTCAGGAGCCTCAGGGCCATGCAGCTGCTATTTTCCAGAAATAAAAGTAACAAACCCATTGTCATTTTTTTTTTCCTTTTCACTTTTCAAAATGAAATGCAGCTGCTCTCAAACCCTCTATACAGTTGACCCTTGAACAACATGGGTTTGAACTGTGTGGGTCCACTTATGTGTCTATTTTTCCCACAAGTAAACACTATAGTACTACACTGTCCGTGGTTGGTTGAATCCGAGGATGTGGAGGAACGCTTGGATGTGGTTCCCACTAAATTCACTGAGCTGTCATAAGAAATTGCCATTTTCTAGTTCAGGATTATATTAATATTGGGGCTGGCCAAAAAGTTCGTTCGGGTTTTTCCGTAACGTGTTATGGAAAACCCAAATGAACTTTTTGGCCAACCCAATAATTGACTAGACATTAAGTAACTTAAAAAAATTATTTTTATTTTATTTATCTAAAAAAAAATTTTGGCTGTGTTGTATCTTTGTTGCTGCGTGCAGGCTTTCTCTAGTTGTGGCGAGTGGGAGCTACTCTTCGTCGTGGTGCACGGGTTTCTCATTGCGGTGGCCTCTCTTGTTGTGGAGCATGGGCTCTAGGCGCACAGACTTCAGTAGTCTGGCACACAGACTCAGTAGTTGTGGCTCGCAGGCTCTAGAGTGCAGGCTCAGTAGTTGTGGCGCATGGGCTTAGCTGTTCCGCAGCACGTGGGATCTTCCCGGACCAGGGCTCAAACTTGTGTCCCCTGCATTGGCAGGCGGATTCTTAACCACTGCACCACCAGGGAAGCCCTAGGTAACTTTTTTTAAAGACAATATAGGCCAGGAAGAAAGGAAATCTTGGTAAGATAGTGATAAGATGACAAGTTTGAGAGCCTGAAGCTAATGAAGACAAATAGGGAGTGGCTGGCTTAGTCGTCAGCTTCATGCCTGGTCTGGCTCCGGCTATGAAGGGTAATCTTGGACTGATGGCCAGTCTAAATATCGTTAGATTCAATCTGGACTCAGTTTATTGCAATGGGCTGCTGGTCGGGCCGGGCAGGTTCACTTGGTTGGCTAGACCAGAAGTTTGAATGCCAAAGCATGATCCACGTACTGACCTGGTGGCACAGAATCACAGGCGAGTACAATAAATAATGGGTGAGAGGCATGAGTTGGGTGCTTATAGATGTAATTACTCAGCAAAATATTTAATGAGCAGGCATCATTCCAAGCATAATAACACAAGGATAGTGGTAGCGAAGTTAAAGTCTCTCAAGACAGATAGAAATAGATAATTAAAATATAATGAGGTAAGTACTGAGAGAGAGGTATGTATGAGAATCTATGGAGGCACAAAGATAAGGGAGGCTTCCTGGAGTAGGCATGCGGGTTGGGGGCACTTCTGGTCAAGGAGAAGGCAAGATAACCAAAAGCAGAAAGGAATTTACCCATTACAGAGAAAAGGGTAGGGATATGTGTCAACCTTCAATCATGCTGATGTGAAAGCCTGCCAACTTCTTTTATAAATGAAAGATCGTATCTTTTCTTTATTCCTTTAAAAATACTTTTCTTATAGTTTTTTTTTCACTTGTTGCCAGGAGGAAACTATACATTTCACATTACATTTTTCCTGCTTCATAATTTTAGAGTATGGGTCCAAGGACACAAAACTGTCAAAGGTAGGGGATAAGCCGAATATTAAAATAAAATTATTTTATCTTAAAAAAAGTTGTCTTACTTTAATGATCATTTTTGCTTTCGGATTTTTATACTCAATAAGTACTCGATAAATTTTAATATTCTATATTCATTTTTCCCTAATGTAGAGCATCAAAACCACTTATTTGCCACCCTATGATGTTGTGCCATATACTGCAAAAACAAAATAAACGTTTTTATTCCAGGAATTAATATAAAAATAATGATAAAATTAAATCATTAAAGTTCAATGCTTTCTCATGGAATTAATGGTATTCTCATAACAGTTTCCTTAGTAGATCTAATAATTTTGTCTTTTGGTCACTTCACGATTATATTTTACTGTCTCAGTATATGGGAAGCTATTTTCTGCCCCTCCCACGCCCTTATTTAGATCATGAATACCCTTGCAAATTGCAGGAAAGCCACTGGCCCCTTACCCTGAAAAGCTGTCCATGTAACTTCAGAAAGTTTCATGGCCCCCAGGGACGGGTGGTCAAGCACCCGCTCACCTCCTGCCACAGCAAAAGGTGCCTTAAGCAGTTACGAGTTCCAAACTACAAAGTGAATCTTCCTCATTTCTTGACATGAATTTTTTCTATAAATCTTTAAAAACATGATACTTAAAATAGTTCTTATAGAACAAGCTTTCAAAACACTTCTCATTTGAGGGTTTGTATGAAAACCACCTATGGGCCTTTAACACAGAGATGTCCATGTCTCACCCAGATCTGCTGAATTGCAATCCTGAGGCATTAAGACTTAGCTGTACAATTTTAAATAGCTCCCTTGAGGAGTTTGATGTACATCCCTGATTTAGAACCAGTGGATTAGGGAATTTAAACTAGGATTCGTCTCCCACAGGCTTAAGTGATTTTTCACATTTTTCATTCCTTGGCAGAAAAAAAGCAATCTGGGTTTCCTGGACTAATACTTTAAGACAAGTTGGTGGGCTTCGGTCTTCCCCAGCTCAGCAGGCTTCAATCTGGGGTATGCATGCTCCTAAGGGTAACTGAAGGCTTTCCACAAAAGGATTTTAACCTTTTTTCTGCTCTGGATTCCTTTGGCAAAGGTCAGGCTAGATCCCTTCTCAGGATAATATCTTTAAATGAATAAATGAAAATACATACCATTACAAAAAATACATATTTAAATTATATTTAGGGACTTCCCTGGTGGTGCAGTGGTTAAGAATCTGCCTGCCAATGCAGGGGACACGGGTTCGAGCCTTGGTCCGGGAAGATCCCACATGCTGCAGAGCAACTAAGCCCTTGTGCCACAACTACTGAGCCCACGAACCACAACTACTGAGCCCGCGTGCCTAGAGCCCGTGCTCCGCAACAAGAGAAGCCACCGCAATGAAGAGTAGCCCCTGCTCGCCGCAACTAGAGAAAGCCCGCACGCAGCAACAAAGACCCAACACAGCCAAAATAAATAAATAAATAAATACATAAATTTAAAAAATAAATTATATTTAAAAGCTTATCAAGATGTTAAAAGGTTTGTACTATAGCTATATATGTGCTTCTTTATTAACCCATTAAATAACACGATCTAGAGGCATGTCTCATAACTGCCATGATTTCAAGCAGTTATCTGTTTAAACTGCCTTTTGAGCTATCTGAAACAACTGTAATGTGTAGAAAATACCTGACTTCTGTTAATGCTAATACTGCTGTAGGTTTTTTGCTCACATTCATAATTAAAGGAAATGTTCAGCTAAGTCCAAAAAAGAGGGGATATATGTATACGTATAGCTGATTTACCTTGCTGTACAGTAGAAACTAACACAACACTGTAAAGCAACTATACTCCAACAGAAATTAGTTAAAAAAAAAAAAGGAAATGTTCAACTTCCAGAAAGGGTTATTGGTAATAAAGATGCAATTATTTTCTTCATTCAAATTCACATACTCCAGGTTAAAGAACCCTTGTTAAAGGGAATATATGTACACGGAGGGTTTTAAGGGAATCAGTTCCCAGATTCTTTCCTAAAACCTTCTCACCTTGCTTTTCACATTCCCCTTCTCCCACTATCATATGAAAGGCACATCATTTATGCATCTTGAATATATGTGGCTCAAGGTCTGTGGTGTAAAAACTCTGAAGTGTAACCAGAGGAACAAGGAGAGGATGCACTGCTCCTGAAGAGGGGCCACTTGTGAACAAGGCAAGAAATACTATGGGAGCAAGGCCTTGGTTTATACAAGTGAAGGGGATCAGGAGATGCCACCCTCACATGTGCCACTCTGGTATATGGATTACTTTGAGCTGAAGGCGAATGAGAAACAGTGGACACAGGAAGCTCTCTGTCCTCCCCCTTGAGGTCTAAAAGCATTCCCTTTGTGAAGGTGACAAGTTTCCGTTTTAAAGGCACTCTCCTTTCCCATACCGGGAATAGGAGAATGACTTTTATCACCAGAAACAACTTGAGTCTACATAGCAAATCTTACTAAATAACCCTTATCTACCATTAGTTTCTCCCATATATTTACCTCCCCACAATTTACAGCCTCTAGAAACCCCAAACCCCTTTCCCTTGTCTAGTCACTTCTCCACAATTTATCACCTTTTGTTAAAATGATATATAAGTCCCTGGGTTTAAACACCTCTTTGGGTTTTTATATATTTTCTGTGAAGCCCTCAGTCATGTAAAAATATTAAGAAACATATTTGCGCCTAGAAATTAGAGCATTTCTCTGCAGTCATTAACGTTTTCCTATAGAAGACACTGAATTAGCAAAATTTTTTCATTGAGGGAAAAAACCAATGCCTTGGGCTTCCCTGGTGGCGCAGTGGTTGAGAGTCCGCCTGCCGATGCAGGGGACACGGGTTCGTGCCCCGGTCCGGGAAGATCCCACATGCCGTGGAGCGGCTGGGCCCGTGAGCCATGGCCGCTGAGCCTGCGCATCCAGAGCCTGTGCTCCGCAACGGGAGAGGCCACAGCAGTGAGAGGCCCACGTACCGCAAAAAAAAACCAAAACAAAACAAATAACAACAACAAAAAAAACCAATGCCTTTTATCCTGTTAATCTGTCTGTTGATAGGTACTTTAACTAAGGCCTGCAAATTAAACTAAGGGGGTAGAGGAAAAATTTTTCTACCCCTACACAAGTAAAAGGGTTTGCTTTGCCTGTCCGCCTATATTAACGTGTCATTTGTCATAGGGCACAAATTGATATACTTATTTGCATTAAAAAAATGAAGTCAGACCTTTTCTGTCAGACAGTAACAAGTATGATATGGCTGATGGTTCAATCAACCCGGACTTTTTTGGATAAAATAAATGATTTAAGTCTGTAGCTTCAAAGTTTTGATAAAGATGTATTTAAAGCATGTATACACTATGGAATTTTCTAAAATTAGAGCTTTTGAAACGATTTAAACTATTTTAAAATAAAATAATTTTGGATTTCAATTTCTATGTCTATAATGTAGTACATGATTTTTCAAATTTCTTCTAGGATTCATGCAAGCAAAAGTGTTTGAAGGCTGACCAATGTTTCTTAGAGTATGGCGCATGAACCTCTTTCATCAGAAACACTGCGGTATTTGTTAAATACCGATTTTTACACCCCATCTCAGACCTACAGAACTTGAATCTGTAGGGGTAGGGCCTGGGAATCTTCACTTTTAACAAACATCATGGTTGAATCGGATGTACACACCAAATTTGAGAACCACTGTACTTTATATTACTTTATATTCTTTACTGCTTTGTGGTGAAAACTTCCAGAAAAAATATAATAACATTTGAACCATTTTTTGGACCCATATTTATCCTCTGACTCCATGGACAGGCATTTGTCACAAGCTACATTATATAAACTCAACACGGGCTACTGACTGATACTTATTTAGACTTGTATGGCAGAGTCAATGTCAATAGGAACCATCTCTTTAAGCATCACTTAGTTTTCAGTGATACAGAATAGTGATGATTTCTTTAATATATGTGCCTTAAAATTTTGATACTATTTTTGGATAAGCTATAAATAAGCCCATCAGAGAACAGAAAGGCAAATATTCCCTTTTATACAAACATGGGCCCTACCACATGAGCTAATGACAGACTTCAACAATGGCCCTACTATCTAATTATTGTCAGGAAAAAACCCAATAAAGCTCAAGGGTTAAAGCTTAGGCATTTGGCATTCCATGGGTATTTTAATATTTCTAAAAAGTTTCCCAGACTAAAATTCTATGAATCACACTACTTGGAGCTTCAATTTTGGGCCTTTAAAGAATGACCCAGTTTAAAATTATTCTTGAAGAAGTTTGGCCCTGCCCACTGGTACTTTCTAGAGGTGAGATGTGCTGACTCATTGTTCAAGCCTACATCTTTGTTAGGTCTCTCAGTTTTCATGTGATCACATCAACTCTACCCCAAGGTCAACTGCTAGTTAAATCCTGTGATTCCACTATTAACTGACACCATAAAATGTAATCCAGAAATTTGCCAAGGAGTACAAGATCTCGTACTCATTGTTATTCAATAGCTAGCACAAGCTCAGTTTCAAGAAGCTATATTGTGGGCATATACGGTAGACGAATTCTTATATATATTCTAAAATCTACTCCTGTATTAAATAGGACTAACAGAGAACTGTGCAACGAACCACACTGTCCTCTATAAAACATGCTTTTATGGTTACTTCCCAACTTTAGCATCGATTTAATCTGTTTTGAATGTTTTAACACTCCTTTCTACACTGAATAACAGCTAAGGCTAAAAAACCAAAAACCTGGGCTTCCCTGGTGGCGCAGTGGTTGAGAGTCCGCTTGCCGATGCAGGGGACACGGGTTCGTGCCCCGGTCTGGGAAGATCCCACATGCCGCGGAGCGGCTGGGCCCGTGAGCCATGGCCGCTGAGCCTGCGCGTCCGGAGCCTGTGCTCCACAACGGGAGAGGCCACAGCAGTGAGAGGCCCGCGCACCGCAAAAAACCCCACAAAAGACAAAAAAACAAAAAACAAAACAACCCCCCCCAAAACCCTGATATATTTATATCATAATCAGAGTATTTTAAACTAAAACACCCACCTCTCACACAGATACACCCCAAACATAAATTAAAAAAAAAATTGAAACTAAAGATTTCTTTTTCCAGAGCTTCTCTTTCCTTTTGTCAATGCACTAGATGTGTTTTAATACTATCAATATTTCAACTAAGATTTATACTTTATAATAATCTTTAAACTGTAATAATTAAGGCAAAATTTAAAGCCTCAAATATTGGCTGAATACATATCATTTTGAAAAACAATACTTAAGTACTCGGTGCTTTACAAAAATTGAAACAATATTGCTCTTTCAATATTAATTTATCCTGAAAGTCGTCACCTAAAATTTTAAGCAGTAACCTTCGTATGGTACTGTGCTAAAATACAACATTTTTTTCTTTTCTTTTTTAAGACAAGGAGCTCAAGGAATTAGAGATAAGAAGCTGGGGCTTCCCTGGTGGCTCAGTGGTTAAGAATCTGCCTGCCAATGCAGGGGACACGGGTTCGAGCCCTGGTCCAGGAAGATCCCACATGATGCAGAGCAACTAAGCCCGTGCACCACAACTACTGAGCCTGTGCTCTAGAGCCTGTGAGCCACGACTACTGAGCTCTTGTGCCACAACTACTGAAGCCCGTGCGCCTAGAGCCTGTGCTCCACAACAAGAGAAGCCACCTCAGTGAGAAGCCTGTGCACTGCAATGAGGAGTATCCCCCGCTTACCGCAACTAGAGAAAGCCCACGTGCAGCAACGAAGACCCAACGCAGCCAGAAATAAATGAATAAATAAGTTTATTTAAAAAGAGAAATAAGCTGTTTTGACTTCTGAGGAAAAAAGCAGGTTCTGGGTTCTATAATAATGCTCTGGGGTCTATGCTGGAAAAAATCTTTTTTTTTTTTGCGGTACGCGGGCCTCTCTGTTGTGGCCTCTCCCATTGCGGAGCACAGGCTCCGGACACGCAGGCTCAGCGGCCATGGCCCATGGGCCCAGCCGCTCCGCGGCATGTGGGATCTTCCCGGACCGGGGCACGAACCCGTGTCCCCTGCATCAGCAGGCGGACTCTCAACCACTGCGCCACCAGGGAAGCCCTGGAAAAAATCTTTATAAATAAGCTTAAACTGCAATATGGTCCTTTTGGCAACACTATTATTTAAAACTTTGTATAAGAGTCCAGAGTTTTAAAAAGGCCACAATTGTTAAAGGACAATGAATTTATCACAAAGCATTCCTATTCTACAAAATGGCGTTACATCAATGCCTGACAGATGAAGACACAGGAAGAAGTAACCAAGCAATCCTTTCAAGCAGATGCCAAGAAAAAGAAAACACACTTTAATGTTATATGTCTTTTAGAATGACTAAAAGAATCTTTCCCCATTACTCCATCCATCCACTGCTTACATTGGAGCGCCTACATCCAATGTGTTAGGCACCAGGGTTATAATGGTGGGCAGAGGCAGGCACAGCCCTGCCCACATGGAACTTAGAGGCTACGGGGAGGTAGGCATTAGAAAAATGATCACACTGATGAATGTTACACTGTGAACTGAGATAACAGCTCTGAAAGGGAAGAACACAATTCTATGGAGGAACAATACACAGGAAGCTGAATAAATGCTACTGTTTAAAATTCCATGTGGCTTCTTTTAAACCTTTTGTCCTTCCAGCTAACACAATTCAGGATACAACTCTAAGTAGAAAAATACTGTAACTAAAACAACTTAGAATCCAAAACTTATTTCCAAGGAGATTTCTTCATTTAATTAGTTTTTAAACAACACTTTCACCCCTACCACTTCATAATTCATAAATGCAGATTTTTTTTAATAGAATGTAATTCCCACCATGGAATACTTTTACTTATCTGACTAAAAATCAAGAACTTAATACTTCAGTATAAAATCAGTATCTTAAGTATTGAGTTCTTATTTTTTAACAGGGGCTTTTTGAGATATATGACTTTTTTTTCAAAGTGGCTAAATTTTTATCACAGAATTAAAACTAGCAAGCAACTGCAAATGCGTGGAGGTAAAAACGTTTCTGTTTTTCTCATGGGTATAATTTCAAAACATTCTGATGACAGCTATTGGCTGTAAACCCTATGTACAACGTTCAGCCTATTTCACAAAGCTTAATAATTAATAAACATCCTATGTCATTAATTTATAATAAATTGAAGCTGCTTCAGTTTTCAAATGCACTGCTTAAGATTCTATCCAGTGGTAATTAGCTGATGGTGACAGTTCTAAAATTCCTTGGTTTGCATGTGTCATATTATGCCTTCTGAAAAGTCCAGTGAACTTGGGTGCACTCACCCAATGGACAGCACAGCCAATCTGTTGACACTGTGGTGAAGGAAGGTACAGCATTTATTGTAGGGTGCCATGCAAGGAGAATGGGCAGCTTGTGCTCAAAAGACCCAAACCCCCCAATGGCTTTCAGGGAAGGGTTTTTAAAGACAGTGTGAAGAAGAGGGTTGTGGAGTGACTAATCAGCTCATGCACAATTCTCAAATTGCTTGATGGTGAGGTAACAGGGTGATATTTTGAGAATTTCAATGACTAGTTTTCTAGTTCCAACCAGTCTGGGGTCTATGTGCTGGTGGTCAGCATATAATTAACTTCCTCCACTTGGTAGGGGTTTTAGTAACTGCTAAAAAAAACAAAACCAAAAAAACAAAAACAAAACCTCAAGGATATGGCTCAGTTTATTACCTATAGCCCTTGAGGGGGAACTAAAGATCCTTGATTTTATTTTATGGCTAAACAATTATTATTTTGTCTTAACTTGATTGCTTTCCTTTGTTTCTTCATTTTTTTCACTTTTCTAATTAAATTTGCTCTTCGGAACTCAGGGAGGGAACGCCTAGAACATTAAAGCTTTTCTACAAATAAGAGGTGGGGGACACAGGGGTGAGGGTATCTGTCCCCAGGAAGGCCCCCATAGGGTCCTGCTTGGTTTCAGTCCCATTGGCAATCAAATGCTATTTTGGATTTAGGGCTGAATAGCTCATGAAGATTTAACCACATCCAAATGATCTATTTGTAATAAAGATATCTTCAATTACCCCTCATCCAAAAAGGTCTCCTTGTGATTATTTGCGATGTTAAATTCAGCTGGTAGAAGGGACACCTGGAGACAAGCATCTGCTTCAGTTTATGCTACCCCCTTGCAAACACAGCACACAGTCATGAATATTGGAACCAGCTTCCTCCATGGTTAGAACTATCCCTTTCTGGATCCTTGGTTGGATAGACTTCATTTTTCATCTAGTGTGGACCCTGAAGAGGAATACAAGACATGTGCTTCCAAATGTAGCACTGAAAACCCTGAAAATATGTGGAGCAGAAAGTGGCAGTATTACAGTTGCAGTATATTGGTGTAATTCTAAGAAAGGAATTGAGTAATATGAATCTACTGCCATTAAAAGGTTTAAAACTATTGACTCCCCAATTCTACTTCTGAGACTCTATCTTATGGAATAATCTAAAATACTGGAAAAAGTCTTACATCTAAAGATGTCCATTAGAGTACCACAAAGGGTATCAGCATGCACCACTCCAAAAGATGCCACTTTGGCATGATTTTCAGCTGAAGGCAATTGAGAATCAACAGATGCAGAAAGAATTCTCTGCACACACGACCCTCCCATCCACCTAAAAGCAGGGCATCAATTTCCCTTGTGACAGTGTCCCCCCACCTCCTATATCAAAGAAAAAAAGCAACTATCAGAGGGGAGCAACTCATCCCCAGAGACAGAGATGAGTTTGCATAAACAAACCTTACTACATTAACCCTTATCTTCCATTCGCTCTATTTTCTTTTTTTTTTTTTTTTTTTTTCCGTACGCGGGCCTCTCACTGTTGTGGCCTCTCCCGTTGCGGAGCACAGGCTCCGGATGCGCAGGCTCAGCGGCCATGGCTCACGGGCCCAGCCGCTCCGCGGCATATGGGATCCTCCCAGACCGGGGCACGAACCCGTATCCCCTGCATCGGCAGGCGGACTCTCAACCACTGCGCCACCAGGGAGGCCCCCATTCGCTCTATTTTCTAGCCACTTCCCCACAATTTATCATCTCTTGAAGCCAAAACCCCCTTTCCTTTGTTAAAATGGTATATCTTGAATCCAACTAAAATCCCTGAATGACACACTTGTCTTATTTAACTTGATTGTGACTGTTGGCTAGTGTTGATAGCACTGAATTATAAAACATCACACTTAAATGCTTATATACTAAAATTATTTTGATTATCAGAAGTAAAATACAAAATTCAAATATTCAAAGCAAGAATTCTTAATAAAATGTTATATAAAAATGTTAATCTTTGACTCAGGACTTTATAACTTGTGTTACAGAAAAACATGAAAACTATGCACGGTTAATATTAAATCAAGTAAGTGGAAAGCTTAAATATTAACTTTTACCTTCTCGGTCCTTCACCACATGTTACTTGCTATTCAGGTAATGTTATTTTATTCTGTCTGTGATAAGATATTAAGAATACATTTATGTAACCATATTATGATCCAGAAATGGATTATGGCATTATCTTTTCAAAGAGGTCTTATAGAAAAGTACCTTTTAATGGAGAATGATTCTCGTGTATTAAAATTTTAACCTAAGTTTTAAAGTTGGTCTATGGTTCAACTGAAATTTATTTATTCATGTCACCTGGAGGTTCTGATAAGAAAAATAAATTATATTGTCAACACCATAAACTGATGATTGCAATTCAGTACTAAAATGTCAGTTCAGAGGACGTTTACTTCAATGTCTCAATGAAGTACTCTGAGAAAGGATTGGTGGCTTTCAATATATGATTTAAATCTTAGACTATGAGTAATGAATCTTGGAACTTAAACATCTCTAGGCTGTGTGACAATATGTGTTGCTACCTTGAGGCTCTTCTTATTGATTCACTAGCAACACACATTTCCTAGAAAGAGAATTTTAAACTTCTTTGATATGTCCCTGCCCCTGCTCTTTCTTTATGAATATCTGTGTGTTCTGTTATGGACAGGAAGTTAAACTCTATTCAACCTAATGTACTTTGAGATCTCCAGAGGTTAGGTGAGTAAATGGTATTTGAAAGCTTTAGTTGTATTGATGCTTGCTTCAAAGACCACCTAATCGAAATAATCATCAGGCTCAGAAAAGTAAGAGCTCTGAAAAAATCGGAGAATCATCTTCTCTGGGGAAATTTCTAGCAGATTTTTATACAGAGTAATAGTGGCTAATATATTTTAAAAGTTTGGTACCATATCATTTAAAAGGAAAATCATATACCCAATGATATTTATAAAGAATTGAAATAAGCACAAACACAACTGCCATTTACTGAATATCTATTATGTTCTAAACTGTACTAGATGCTTTAAGCATTTTGTCTCATTCAATCTATTCCTCACAGTAAGCCTGCATTTAGGTAATACTCTCCCCACTGTACAGAGATGAGGCTGTTAAAGTTAAGAAATCTGTCTAACGTAAATGGCTAAATCATGAATAAAATCCACATCAATTTGACTTTAAAAGCTAATATCTTAGCCACTATGCTACAGTGTATTCCAGATTTCTTTTTTTCAAATATGGCATTAAAAATTGTACCTTACTCTTTTTTTTACTGTTTTAGTGGGGTTTGCCCCCCCAATTAGTGATATTTTGAGAAATAATAGAATTTATATAAAGTCATAAAGCATTTAAATTCTCATTTAAGGAAAGAACTTGCACTGTGTTTTAATATGTATTCAAGTAACACTGTGTAATTTGCTTAATGGATTATAACTTACTTTCTTGTGTATAAACGCACTTGACCATCTTTTTTCTTTTCTTTTTTTTTTTTTTTTTTTGTGGTACGCGCGCCTCTCACTGTTGTGGCCTCTCCCGTTGCGGAGCACAGGCTCCAGACGCGCAGGCTCAGCGGCCATGGTTCACGGGCACAGCCGCTCTGCGGCATGTGGGATCTTCCCGGACCGGGGCACGAACTGGTGTCCCCTGCATGGGCAGGCGGACTCTCAACCACTGCGCCACCAGGGAAGCCCACACTTGACCATCTTAACTTGATTATGGCAGGTGTCACTGTTTCCGTTTTATAGGGGAGGGGACTGAGGCTCAGAGAGGTCAAATGGGATTTTGCCCGTGGTCATACAAACAGCCTTCGAGCTGAGTTTGAAAACCTGGTCTCTTGACTCTAAAGTGCAGCAATTTGTCTTCTCGATAGAGGTATAGATTCAGTGTTACTTTGAGAATGGCTAGTGTTTTGTGAAAGCCTTGTTTTACAAGCTTTTTGGCTTCTGAAAACTACACCTACGTAGAATTCCTGGTAAAGGAGCTTGGGTTTGCCGGGCAGCGTGAACCTTCCAGAGTGTGTGGGAGGGACTAGTCCTCCCGAGCAGAGGGCTGACCTCGCCCAGGCTCAGGGGAGGACCGAGCTCATTTGCCCTGTGACTTGGCATTTTATCACAGAATTATTTTTCTAGAGTCCTTAATTTACCTAATTTTCATGAAGGAAGTAAACTTTTTGGTTTTCTGTTCTTGACACATGGTTAACCATCTGTAACAGAAGATAGTAACATTTCTTGCTAACTTTCTTTTCTTCCAAAAGTTGGAACAAAGCACTAGCGCTGTGTCAACCACAGAATAAATCAGCATGTTCTAGTGTAGTGACAGTCCATTTTATATAAAACTGTATTTTGTTTTCGTTATATTGTGTGTTTTATAATGAGAGTAGGCGTGGCCTTCTCTACTTTGTTGCCCTATTGAAGACTGGGGATTGATCCATTAATTTGATAAATTGATTAGGCGCCTACTGGTTGCCAGGCACTGTTACCGGTGCTTGGGATACAGTAGTGAACAAAAGGGCCAAAACTCCCTGGCCCCATGGAGCAAACATTCTAGTGTGGGAGAGCACAATAAACATTATGGCATCAGCTGGTGCTAAGTACAAAGGTGAGAACAGGCGAATAACAACAGAAAGCAGTTTTTGTTGGGGTGGGAGTGGGGTGTCACTCTTACACTTTATTATAGTTATTCCAGAGCAGCCTGACGGTGGAAATAGGTTCTGCTCCCACAGTGGGATGGACCTTCGTTAATGAGCCCGGGGTGCCCTGGGAAGTGTACAGAGCACAGTTCCCTTCAACTCCACCCCAAATGGAGTTTAAGGTTTTTACACTGAAATTTTAGTTTCTGGAAACACGAAGCTACGATGTTTTCTACTTTTCTAAGCTCTACGCAATATCAGATTAAAAGACGGAAATTGGAAGAGACCAAAACCCAGCATCTAAGAATAATTTAGTATTTTTAAACCACTTACCTAAGATTTTTTGACCAATTTTCTGGATTAAAAAGATTTCCCCCTCAATATAAATTTTATCTATTGGATATTTATCCAATTTTCTTACTAAGCAACCTGTATTTCATTTGATTCAAGCAAAAACAATTTTTTAAAATTTGGCTGCGTTGCGTGGCTTACGGGATTTTAGTTCCCTAACCAGGAATTGAATCCTCACCTCAGCAGTGAACAAGCGGGGTCCTAACCACTGGACCGCCAGGGAATTCCCTGATTCAAGCAATCTTATTTATCACATTTAAATAATTCATTATGAAACCCAATGCTTATTATGCATCAACTGTCTTATCCTAATATTTGAATACTATATGTAAATATGCTTTCTACCCAGAAAGATATGTCTATTTTGACTCATTAAGTGCAAAATGAATTTACTGATAAAAGTGAGTTAACTGAACAAATACATATAATAGTAACACCAATTTTTTTTTTCTGGGAAACCAAGCATTAGGGGAGGCATTTTGCCTCTTCTTTAGTGTACATACAGCCCTGAAAATTAGAGATTTATTCCCACTGTACAATGATGATACTGACATAGAGTATAAATAACTTGTTTGAGGTCACAGAACTAGTGTCAGAGCTAAAAGGCAGACTTGGATCCAACTCCAAAGATATTCCTAATATGCCACTTTAACTTCATATTTTATCATCATAAAACACAAAAAGCAAACCACTTATTTATACCATAATCCATTCCTTAATGGTTACTGAAACTACGTATAATTCACATTTCTTTCCTAGATGTATTTTTATTATAAAGTTTGCAAATATTATTTATGAAAATGAAGATAGATAATATTTTAAAAGGGCAAATAATTTAGTGAATAAAGCATTTTATTACTCTTAAAAATTAAACCTGATAAAGCATCTAGTATATAAAGAAAATTCTAGAGAAGAAAATACAGTGATAAAAATTCCTCTCCAAAATGTAGGGCATAAGATTCCAATGACTATAGTTTTTTCTGTAAAGTGTATATGTGAGTTAGTTATTTACATGCCATGCGAATAAAGGCATTCTGGTAAGGAAAGATATGAGAGGAAAAAGCAGGCCACGCCTCTGATAAAAAAAAACAACCTAAATAAAAACCAAAGAGGTAGGCAAGCGAGGTATGACCTTTTTTAAAATCAGCAAAAAACCCTAGCACTCCTCAAATACACCCCTCGAAAATAGAAAAGCAATCATTTCTCAAAATCTTCATGATCTGATCCAGATACAAATATTAAGAGCAATAAGAAATCATCAATAAATTATGTGCTAAAATGTTCTTTGGACAGCGGCGCAATTGTGTGTATAGCCTGCCACTGCTACATCCAGCACTCAAGGAGACCCTAGGAGTTGTTTCAGGGTCTGCACATTGTTTTTTGCCCAAAGAAAAAAAGTGGGAACCTGGAAAATGGAGAATAATATGGTTTGCCTTGAATTTTCATAGCAGCTATCACATGGCTGTAGGACAATGAAGTATAAATCCACCATCTATAGATCACAATGAAGATTGTTTCATTTAATTAAAATTCCACTTCTTTTTCTTAGAACATTAAAATCAAGTCCCTCCCCCCAAAACAAAAGGATTTATTAAAAGATTTCCTACTCTGTACTTTCACCCCGTTAAGTGTTAATTTGTCAAAACTGGTTTAAAGATTGCCTGATTCCTGCCTTGCCTTATTGAGAGTTTCAAAACACATTTTGAGCCCAAGAACTTACAGGCCAGCTTAGTGTCTTCCATCCTAAAATCCTTCTTTCTTGAATATGCTGCAACATATTCTATCTTCCTGATTTGAGTTCCTCAGACGGGCATAGACCAAGCCATCAGTGAAGAGGCCAGTTAATCACCCCAAGTATCATCTCTCACACGGCTCGAGGTACACTCAGGAGGAAGGCAAGAGGGTGAGGAGACATACGACTCTACAGCCACTGTTTCTAAACAGTAACCTTGTTCACTGAACCAAGTAAAAACTGAGAAAGGCTTCTGTTCAAAAGAGCCAGTGAAGCTCAAATGGGTGTGGGCTGGGAGTAGCGGAGGCCTTTCCTGGCTAAGAAATGGTTGTTAAACACCAGTTCAATCTCAGGGATTCAAACTCAGCTGGGGCCCCAAACAGGATATGCATTAAACACATGAGAACAACTGTTTACCAAGATCATCTAAATGTTATTTACTGTTTTTCCAGATTCTTCGGCCTTTTGGTTTCCTGATGTATTAACAATGGCATTTAAAACCCTGAAGATTATGGCTCATTTTGTTCCCATACCAAATGCATCTGAAAGAGGCCATCGTTTGGAATCAGTCAAGCAGAGAGACCTCTGTTCTTTTGCTCTCTTCACTGAGAACATTCATGGAGCCGTTGAGAAACCACATGAAATGAAGTTTCGTTGCCCTTCAGAGGGTCCAAAGGATTGACTCGCTTTAGCAAGTTCTGAAAAATTCTGAAGGTCTCCAGAGAGAAGAGGAAGAATAAATATAAACACTAAAGTTTCAGAGATTATTTCTGGATAAATTAAATATAGATCCTCAGAATTTTTTTCTTTTAGCCAGTGATGAATTGCATTATAAATTTCGAATTCAACATTTCTATCACAATTTTACCTTAGGCTTGTCTTTAAAAGGACTTTTTGTCTAGGAGCATAGAGGGGAAACTGAGGAAAAAGGATCCAGTCCTCACTGTGCCTTTAGAGAAATTTAAAATGTGACATGGGAGCCAGAATACTTTGCTTAAAACCAATGAATTTAATGAGTCTGGATGATCAGTGGGCCCAATCTGGAAAAGGAAATATACCGTTTAGAAGAAAATAAGTCATTTCAAGCCTCTCTGAGTAGTAGGACTTGACCCAGTAAAGAGACTGGATGCATGGGATTTCTAAGATGTAAGAATTCAAGATAGGAATAAAGATGCAGACCTACTAGGGAATGGACTTGAGGACACTGGGAGGGGGAAGGGTAAGCTGGGACAAAGTGAGAGAGTGGCATGGACATATATACACTACCAAATGTAAAACAGATACCTAGTGGGAAACAGCCACATAGCACAGGGAGAACAGCTCGGTGGTGCTTTGTGACCACCTAGAGGGGTGGGATAGGGAGGGTGGGACGGAGAGAGATGCAAGAGGGAAGAGATATGGGAACATATGTATATGTATAACTGATTCACTTTGTTATAAAGCAAAAGCTAACACACCATTGTAAAGCAATTATACTCCAATAAAGATGTTTAAAAAAAAAGAATTCAAGCACCCCCTAGACTTGGCAATTAACCTTTTTTAATGCCCTTGGAACTAAAGACTGCTTAGTAGGAGCCAGTGGAATGCCAGCTGCAGCCAGCACCATCCCAGCACCTCCAGAGGCCCAGCATCACAGCTGCCTAAGGACCATCATTCCCACATATCAGTTGCTTACATTTTCAAAAGCAGCTGGTATAAATACAGACAGTATCTCTAGTGCAGGGGTTCTCAGCCTTGGTTCTATTGACCTTGAGATGGGATAATTCTTTGTTGTGGATGGCAGGGGAGGGGATGGGGCTTTCCCGTGCATTGTAGGAAGTTCAGCAGCATCCCCAGCCTCCACCTGCTGTCTCTAATAGCACTGCCTACACATACTCCCCTCCCTACAGTTGAGACCATTAAGAAAGTGTCTTTGAGGCTTCCCTGGCGGCGCAGTGGTTGAGAGTCCGCCTGCCGATGCAGGGGACATGGGTTCATGACCCGGTCTGGGAAGATCCCACATGCCGCGGAGCGGCTGGGCCCGTGAGCCATGGCCGCTGAGCCTGCGCGTCCGGAGCCTGTGCACCGCAACGGGAGAGGCCACAACAGTGAGAGGCCCGCGTACCGCAAAAAAAAAAAAAAAAAAAAAAAAGTCTTTGGACATCGCCAAAGACAATTGGGGTCGGGGTGGGGCAAAATTACTATTGGGTTAAAAAAAAATTTCAGCTCTAGTGGCTCCAAATCCTCCTCTTGCTTGACCTTCAAGCATGGCTAGTGTGGCAGGGAGGCTGGATAGCCAGGCCTCGTCCCGAGGTGGGGGAAACAGACTTAAACTGCTCCCAATCGCTCTGTCGTTCTGTTTTGTTGTTTGTTTTTGTTTTGTTGTTGTTTTTCCTCCCCAGAGACCTTATTGCCGCAAAGAGGGACACGGAACTGACTCTACGGGAAAGGGAGGTCAAGGGTTCACAATGCTGGGACTGGGGGTCATAAACACGCCTACATATTTGTCTGTGCTCCCGTTTGGTACAATGGCTGGGATATGATTAATACTCAAGTATTTGCCTAAATGTCTGAAGAAGTAGAAGAATTCTCCAGTTCTGCCCAATTAAAGCAATGAAATGCATGACACAGGATAAGTGCTAGCCAAAGAAATATGCTGGCTATTAATTTCAGGAATTTTTGAGGCATGTTATTAAAATATCAACCTATTCCCACAATTCCACACCTGTATATTCAGTAGGGCTCCATAAGTGTTAGAACCGATACTCTGAATTATCTCACAGCTCATTTAAACAGAACAAAGACAGGAACCATGAAATTATCAAACAAAAAAATAACTCCTATTAGCAAATTTAAAAAAATCCTTTCATTCCCTCCCTCGGAATCTATATATTCTTACTTCAGACTCAAATGTAACTAGCTCAGTTATCTATCTCGCAGCTCACTGAAGATCAGAAGCACCCAGTTTTGAGGGGACAAGGGGGTGTTAGGAGAATCTCCTGTTCTGTGGCCGTCCAAATCCTGACCTCCAACACCCAGTCGTCAACACAGCTATGATGTTTCTAGAATACAAATCTGATCATGTAACTTCTTTGAATGCCTACGTTTTCTTGGCTCTTCATGGTCTCACAGTTGCTTCTCTCACCACACCTCCGATAGTACCGTAGTATACTATCCTCTGCAATATCCTTACAGAGGACAGCATTCGGCTGCCTTCTGCTGCACTCAGCTCTCCTCTCCCCGTCAGTCGTGTACATGCTGCCACTACTCCTTGAAGATTACTCTCCTCCCTTCATCTGGCTAACTCCCACAAGACTTCTCTCTCTACCTGCCACCCACTCCTCAGGAAGTCTCCACGCTGCCTCTCCTGCTGTGGACCCCTCCACACTGTGATCAGATGGGTGCATATCTGAGGGCTATCGATACGCAAAAGAAGGGCTAGTGGGAAAAAAAAATCTGCCTTCTCAAGTACAGACTGCCATAGGAAATAATAAAAATAATAGCTTAAACTTGTCGACTGCCTGTTATGTCAGACATTACTCTAATCACCCATCCCCGTAGGAATTGGTCTGACCTCACAAACCACCCTATTATGCTAATTTTACCGATGAGGAAACTCAGATATACAGAGTAGAGTAACTTGGGGAAGCTAGTAAGTGGCAGACTCTCAATCCCCACACTATGCTCTACTGCAGCATCTGCCCTCCAAATAGGTGAGTTCTCACTTCTGAGCAGCCAGGAAGCATCAGGCCAGTGTCGCCTGCTGATGGGAAACGACTGGTACCACAAGGAGAGAAGACAGGCGGGGAGAGATGGGAGATGACACGGTGGAGACAGTGCCCCACTCACCCCTTAGGAACAACAGTGTGTAACTGAACGGTGGTGCATTCATCCAGAAAAACAGCTGAATGCTAACAAGAGAGGAAAGAGAATAGAGGGTTTTGTTATGTGACTAGTGGTTCAAGGAGATTTCTATGTCCCAGTGCACGGAGCGGTGAGTACCGTCAATGATGTGTCATCTGAAACTGTAGCTGCACAGTAAGGATCTTAGAAAGAGGCCCATTTCTAACTATATGCATCATTGTTGTTACTTTCGCAAGATTAAGGCCTCTGCTTATGAGTCCAATTTTTGGTTTCATTTTCAATAGCCAGCAAAACTTTCAATGCAGAATTCTGGCAGGTGGATGAAGGCTGAACTGGTGGGTTATCATTCAGACTTCCGGGAATGGAAATCACTTTGAAAACATAGTAGGTTTTAAAAACACATACATAAATCCTGAGAAATTAAGGGGAAATAAATTTGTTTATTAAGCCTAAATTATATCAGCCTTAACAAATATGAAATATAAATATTTTTTAATGGGAGCTGGTGAATTATAAACTTGACAGAGCAGTTGTAGAACTCTGAGGAATCCACCTTCTCCCCTTTTGTGTGCTCATTCATTACCCGCTCACTGACTGTCTGCTTTGCTCACAGGCCTCCTAAAACTGCTCTGTGGCTCAGATGATGATTCATAAGCTCTTTACTCCATTCTGAGTCCCACTATGAACGTGAAAACTGCAGAGGCCCTCATCTTGACAGGGCAGCTCTTATCCATTAGCATTTTCTCTTATCAAATCTGCTCATTTGCCACTCTGTTTCTTCCTTGTTCTTTTTTCTTTCCCATTTTTCTCTTTTAACTTTTGGCTACTAATAGAGAAACCAGTTCTTATAAAACAGGACCTTTTAAGCTGCAGCAAGAGTTCTATGAGCTGATGAGATAGCTGGTAATGTTTCCATGTTTTTTTTAACAAAGCTTTATTCCACAGAGAATTGTGTGATCAGTTTTGTTTTGCACTCCTTATGGGGGGGAGGTGTATGTATATCTGTGAGCATGTAAAAATGAACATATAAATATATGCATGAAGATCTAATTCTATCAAATAACTGAAAGAACATGGATAGGCTAAGCCCTTGGACTAAAAAGATATTGCTCCTATAGCATATTCTGATTATTTATAAGAATTTAAAATGTTTACCTGCAGACTTTAATTTTTACAGAAAAAGAATCATATATACTGGATTTGATTACCACAGTTATCAAAATGGTGCAGTTTAAACTCTTGGTATTTTGTAGAATTTAGTGTTTAATATAAAATACTGGGACCATGGCTATTGCTATGTTAAGGGGCAAATGCTGAGAAATAGATTTCATTTATGTTTCATATTTAGTTATTGAAAAGTAAAAGCAGATTCATTTTATAAAGGAACTTATGCTTTTTGCTGACATTTTTAAAAGCTAAAAATCACAAAGATTTATTATACATAATTCATTAAAAGATTCAGTTCATCAGCTTATTATCTTCTGCAAATTGGTTTTGATCACGGCAGGTCTTAACTTGAAAAGATCTGAACTGCTTCTAACCCCAATGTCAATCTAGGAATATCGCAGCCTACCATTTTGTCCAGGACCCCTCTTTATCTTAGTTCTTGGTTTTTCCTTTTCCTCTTGGTTCAAAAAATAGTAGGTATAGCTTTAGAAGAATATTTGTTTATTTCAACCTTTATAAAGCAACTAGCACTCTGTTTTCCTTTCCTTCCCAGTAGGTATCTTGGCCCATTCTCTTTTGCGTTTAGATTGTCCCCAGAGGCCACAATCTTTAAGATGCTGGAAAAGGAAGATTCTGCTTTTCAGCAGAAGATCAGAAGATTCAGCCCCCCACTGTATAGTACCTTGGACAGTGACAAAAGCTACAAGGGCTGGTTATTTATAAAAATGCACTCAATTCAGTTAAAAATATACTCCACACATGAATGTTTTCTTTAGGGGAGTAAGTTATAACATGCTTTTCTGTTTCTCAAAATCCACATTTATATTACCCTAGAATCTTCCATGACCTCAAATTGCAGAAACAATTTTCCTTCATGTCAACACTTCACAGAAATGGCCCAAACTATACTTACCAAATGAACAAGAGATATTTTTATTTACACTGAAATCTTTTCCCTTTGCTGTAATCAAACCTGCTCAATCCTCTTCCTACCCCACTGGAGGCATGTCACCAGCTATAACCAGTTTTCCTGTGGCACTTGTGAGGCACACTAGTTTAGGAATAATTATAGTGAAGTTATTAAAAATTGCTATGCTTGAAGCAACAGTTCTCACTAAACATTTCAGCAAAATCAAGTTGTCAAGTCTGGATTATTGGGGCTGAAACTGCTAAAAAAGGTCAACTGCTTTTTTTCAGTGGAAAAAAACCTCTGCCAAAATTTTCTAAGCATTTTTTATGACTTCTCAAAGGTTTAAATGCCCACTTCCATGTGGGAAATCTGTAAACAAATATCATCCGAACTTTCCATCTTTTGCTGTCGATTCCTGCAAATTAATTGCAATGTATTTCAGAGGGGATTTCACTGACAGGGAGGATTAATGGGGTAGCCCGACAGCTGGAGTCCTGAGTTAGATCAGAAATTAAAATAAGGAACTTGACCTAGTTTCAAAAGGGACGTTTGTTAATTTCCTCAACCCAAACCAGTGTAATCTTTCAAATGCCTAAGGTTTTATTGCAGGGAACTAAAATATATATCCATATATGTAAGGAACTCTTGTAAAACATTTACAACTCTGACTTTAAAAAACACAATTTGATGTTTCCTTTTCCTTTTCTTGTAGAGTCGGCCTTCCCTATCTGCAGGTTCTGTATCTGCGGACTCAACCAACCACACATAGAAAATATTCCAAAAAAAAAAAAAAAAAGTCCAGAAAGTTCCAAAAAGCAAAACTTGAATTTGCCACACATTGTGCATTGTATTTACAACTATTCACTTAGCATTTACATTGTATTAGGCATTAGAAGTGATCAAAGATGATTTAGAGTATACAGAGAATGTGCTAGGTTATGCAAATATTATGCCATTTTATATAAGAAAATTGTGTATCTGTGGATTTTGGTATCCCTGAAGGGGGGGGGTGTCCTGGAACCAAGCCCCTGCAGATACTGAAGGACGACTGCATATTCCAGGCTATGAGCACTCACTCTTCTCTCCCAGCTACTACCCCCAGACATTACACGGTGCTCAGGAGTAATGAATGCCATAATGAAGTTGGGGAATGGAGGGAAGTAAAAACGTCAAGTGTGATATATCCAAAGCACAAATTCTTATCTTATAACCTAATTTACAGGCATGACCAGACTATAAGAGATTTATGGCACTGTGGCAAATCACTAGGAAACAAGAGCATTCAAGTTTTGTAGGGTTTTCTCCCATTAAACAGAATAGGGTTTAGCAGTCTACTTGACATACTGGGCAGACAGCCTAGGCTCAAACCAGCATCACAAGTTTGTTCCCACCTTCAGGCTCCAAGCTGGTCTTACCACTGTCAGTCTCTCACCTTTAATTCCTGTGATCTGTCTGATTAGTCACCTTAAAAACCAGCTCCAGGAGCTCGTCATTCCCCTGCTCAAACACCTGTCATGTCTCTCAGTTACCTGCCAAATTAAAGCACTGAAATGTGTTTCCACCGACTTTGAGAATTTTTTTCCCACCACTCTCCCAGATATCCCATGTTTTTACAGAATGGATGCATTTGCTATTCCTTTAACATGCCTCACGATTTCCTTTCCTTTCCCTTTCCTTCTTTCTTTCCTTCCCACTCTTCTTCCCACGTGGAATGTCTCTTCAGTCATCTCTGTCAAACCCTCCAAATACTTCAACAAGCAAGGAAAACGCCCTCCTCCTCCATGAAGTCTATCTTGATTCTCCCAAACAGAAGTGCTTGACCCCTTCCTAAGCCACAAACACATCAATTATACTCCTCTAACGGCATTACCATTGGAGCAGAGTTATCAGACTCACCCATCTACCCCCTGAAAGGCTTTCTGGGTATAGTTAAAGCTCAAGAAACACACTAAATTGCAATGACCTAGCTTCTAGTATATGGGTCAATTTTCAGTGCTATTGGGGTGTATATTTCAAAAGATTATAAATAAAATGATACACATTAAGTGTAGAAAATAGAAAAAATAAATAAGTACAAAATATTTAAGATAAGCTGCAATGTCAAAATTCAGACACTACCACTGTTAAGTTTTTAGTTATATGTTCTTGCAGATTTTTTAAAATTTTACATATATGTAAAAAACCAAAAAATGAGCTTTTCATGTAACTCTGTCTTGAAATCTATTTTATACTCTGGACAGCTTTCCAGGTCGACTATGTTTTCTCAGTGTTATAAACAAGGCTGCCTATAGAGTTTCACAAACCTTAACAATGTCTGAAGAATAAATTCTAGAATAGAATTGCTGAATCTTTGGTTAGGGACATTTTTAAATGTATTTGAATTTTTAAGTGGTATATTTCACCAAAGACAGCCTTTTCCACTGTATCCTCAGATAGTAGCAATACATTCAGTCGTTCATTTGTTATTTGACAAGTACCTGTGTGAGAATTACTACCTAATTGCACTGCATATTCTCGTTAAAAACAAACAAAAATAAATTTTGGTATAGTATTTATAAAAGGTTGTAAGCATAAGTGATATAATTGAACCTACAAGGGGATTAGCATTTTTGGAGAAAGTACTAATAATAATTTAATATAAATACTGCCAGTACATTTTAGATCTAACAAAAGCATTTCTGTTGAAAATAGTAAGTGCTCAAATTATAGCTATTACTATAAGTTACTATTAACTACTGAAAACAGGTCAACTTTGATTTGTTGCTGGTCTTTAAATATTCTTTTAAATATAATAATAAATACACTGCTTTAGAGCATCATGTTGAAGCTCCTGGGATTTAAATAATCTGCTACAAAATTAATGAGCCAGAGGTTTTGGTATAAAAAAATTGTAATTACTATAAAAGGTATATGATAAAGCTGGCTTAGTTAATTTAATCTGGTACACACTATCAGAAGATCCTACTTTGCTTCTGTCACTAGCACCTATGTGACATGAAGTCATTACTCTCTAGAGCTGCACTGTCCAATATAGTAGCCACCAGCCACGTGCAATTACTTAAATTAAAGTTAAATCCAGTTCCTCAGTCACATTAACTACAGGTTAAGTGCTCACTAGACTCATGTGACCAGGAACTGGCATATTAGATAGTGCAGATCTATAACAGTTCTACCATTGTAGACACTCCAGGTTATCTCACTGTAAAATGAGGACATCGAAAGACATCATTTCTAAAGTAGCTTCTAGATCTAAATTCTAATGATTTTGTGGCTTAAGGTACTCTTGTAATTCCCTGAAAACTTCATGAAAATATTATATCTATAATATCTTAAATTCATAGAATCACAGAATTTTAAAAATAGAAGTTTCTTTAAAAATCTCCCTTTCATTTATTTCCTAATTTTTAACATGGAAAAAGCTGAAGTAGAGGACATAAAAGATTTGCCCAAGTTTTTAAGACTAGTGAACGGATGAGCAGAACCAGAATCTACAGTTCCTGATCTACTACTACTAATCCAGTGTTATTTCCATGATGCAGCAGAGAAAAGGAATCAGTTCCATTAAAAACAAAGGCCACTTAAATAAATAAATAAATAAGTAAGTAAAAAAACAAACACGAAAACAAAAAACAAAGGCCACTGAGTGTGTGCATACGTTTCTTAGGGGGGTGTGTGTGTGTGTATACCTATTTCACAGAGCTCGTCCTACTGACAGCCTAGTGGCAAAGGTACTCCTGTAGCCATGAGCACAGCTAGCATCAGGATCTTGGATTATAAAGTATTACTTTCCACTCTAAGGAACCAGGGGTCCTGAAGAAATGGCTGATTCCAAGGCTGAGTCAAGGAAAGTACAAGATGAGTCTGTAACACCTTGTGCCAGGAAGTAAGGATATGCTCAAAAAATAATGGAGATGCATGGAAAGGACACAGGAGCCAGCCTCAAAGGGATCCCACTGTCCACATCTGGGACAGTTAGAGCATCAAAATATATACAGAAAGGCATTATAATCTACAGAGTAAAATAAATATCCCTGAGTCCACACTAATATAAACAAGAGAAAGGAAAAGTTCTTCCTTACAGTAGAAAGCTAACTAATAAATGTAGAGGGAATGATGAATTAGAAAATCACTCTTTGGCAACCAATATAATAAGACTGATTGATTCAGGCAAGAATCATTGATGCTAAAACTAATAGGTGAATATATGAAGAAGAAGAGAATATTTACATAGCTTCAAAGTATCTCCCCACAAGACACTTATTAATTACAAAACACAAAAGATGAGTAACTTGATAGTGGAGAAACCTGGCAGACAGCACCTTAACAGAGTGATGGAGGATAATATCACCAGGAATGGGACCAAACAACATGTGACACTGAAGACAAAATATCACTCCTGTGGCATTCTTGCTGGAAGTATATAACCTAAATCCAATCATGAGGAAACATCAGGCAAACCCAATTTAAGAACATCCTGCAAAAATAACTGGCCTAAATGCTTAAAAAATGTCAGTATCATGAACTACAAAGAAAGGCTCAGAGAAGTGTTGAAGAGTAAAGAGACATGGTAACTAAACACAAGGCCCAATCTTGAATTTTCTTTTGCTATAAAGGACATCACTGGAATAAATGGTGAAATCTGAATAAGGTCTGTCGTTTAGATGACATTATCACTGATAGTGTTAATTTTGATAAATGTAATATGGTTATATAAAAGACAGTGCTTGTTTTTAAGAAGGGGAGAGAATTAAAAGAATTAAAAATAAATCTTCCAAAATGTTAACATTTGGGGAATCGGGGTTAAGGGCACATGGAAATTCTTAGTTGCAACTATTATTGCAACTTTTCAGCTTTTCTAAAGATCTGATGCTATGTGAGAAAAAAAAAATTTTTTTTAAACCATGGCCACTGAATCCCTTTTTGTTATTGACATTTAAAAAAAATTAATCTAACTTTTGACTCCTTTACTCATAGGACCATTAATCAAAATTGGGAAAAACTGAATGTAAAACAAACAAACATAAAGTTTTCTAAAAATATGCTATAACATTTTCCCCAAATTAAAGTGTAAGATGTAAAGGAAAAGCAAGCATCTTACCTATTTTCTTCTCCATTCAAATTACAACTGTCTTGCTATAAAATGCAGAGGAAATACAAAAATCTATTTCTTTACATAGTGGCCCACCTTCAGGTATTTTTAAACTTTTTTTTTCGTTTTCAGAAGAAAACAATCAATTTGATTTGACCAGACGGAAAAAAACTTTCCTATGCTTAATGTTAAACTGGCCAAAAATAAATACGAAAATTGAGCAAAGAGCACTTTAAGGGTGAAACTAGCTGGCTTCGTGTGGCAGAAGGAAATGGAATCTGGCATCCGGAGCATCAGGAGATGAGCTGGGGGAATTTCAGGGAGCAATTTCCCCACACCATGTGTCAGTTGACTTGTATTCTTAGCTCAAGTTAAGCCTTGAAAGATCCAGCTCTACTAAATCAGCATTCCCCTCCCAGGACCAAGACAGACTTCAAGTTCAGCAGCTCAAACTAAAGGAAAAGCTGTTGTTAAACACAAGCCAAACAAATGTTTTTCATACTTTTTTTTCCTAAAGTAAGATAAAAGCTAACTAAATAGTCTCTTAAGAAGTAAAATATCGTGATTTTGAATTAGGGAGTAAAAGCTACTTTAGTTGGATCCTAGCATAATTTACCATGTTAACATTACCAGAGCCTTTTGTAATTGCAGGAAAGAATATCACTTTTCTCTCCCCATTTCCTTCTCTTCCCCAAAATGGTCATTTGGTATATAGGGACTTATTTCTTTGCCAGCTAAATTATCAAATCTTAGACTGAATTCCTCTGCTTTCTTTACCAATAACTTGCACATGGAAACATTTGGGCTGAGGAGGCATTTTCTTAGTCTATTAGGTTATGTTTTACATACATGTATGCTTGAAGAGGGATATTTATATACTTATAAATACTGGGAAATAAAGAAGTTTAACTATGTTAAACGATTCTTTAATTGTTAATCATAATGATGATATTCTTAATCACTTATTCAAAAGCTTACACTGTGGCTAAAGAGTGTGTCCTGAGTGATGCTTCTCAAACTGGGGTTCTGATAGTAAATGCATTTGGAAAATGGAATGAACTGTGTCTCTTATTTTGCAGAATTACAACACATATCATTATATCAAATGTTTTGAGGAATCCCTTAGTAAGTAAGCAATTTAATAAGGGTCTCCCAAATTTACCGGACCAAAGACTTTTTTTGTGCGATATTTGTTAATCTGGGGTAGGTCTGGGTTATACTCTACAAATGTCATTACAGTGTTTAAAATATATATTAAAGGATTCTCTTCAAAAGACACACAAATAATATTGTTTCAACATGGTATTTCTCTTAAAATGAAAACTATGTAGCAGTGAATTCTCTTTGTAGGTCAAACGTACTGGGATAAGCATATTGATCGGGAATTTAGGGGAAATCAAATTTAGAGGTCACCTGATTGTCTTAATAGGACATAACTAAACTTGATGACTTACTGATCAATCCTACTGAAGTTTTTTATTATTATTCTTTCCAATACAAATCCATGATGCATTTTTTATATCTATTTATAATTTTATTTACATAGGAATCTGCTCATCATAACAACTGATGTAAAAATATGCAATATTTTCAATCAAATGGGCCTTAACCTCACTACCTATACATAACTACTTTATTATTATTATTATTTTTTTTACATATTTATTGGAGTATAATTGCTTTATGGGCAGAAGACCTAAATAGACATTTCTCCAAAGAAGATATACAGACTGCCAACAAACACATGAAAGAATGCTCAACATCATTAATCATTAGAGAAATGTAAATCAAAACTACAATGAGATATCATCTCACACCAGTCAGAATGGCCATCATCAAAAAATCTAGAAACAATAAATGCTGGAGAGGGTGTGGAGAAAAGGGAACACTCTTGCACTGTTGGTGGGAATGTAAATTGATACAGCCACTATGGAGAACAGTATGGAGGTTCCTTAAAAAACTACAAATAGAACTACCATATGACCCAGCAATCCCACTACTGGGCATATACCCTGAGAAGACCATAATTCAAAAAGAGTCATGTACCAAAATGTTCACTGCAGCTCTATGATGCATTTTTACAGAGGGCAAGAATAGACGTTAAACTCCATTAGCAGGCTCCACAAGTCTGTTGTGGATGAACATTTTCTCCTCTTCCTAGAACCTTGTAAAACATCAAGTACATCTAATGGACCAATTAAAGTGATAAACCATCACAGCATGCTCACTGCTATATCCAAACAAGCCGTTCTAAGAACAAGTACAGCTGACTGCAAATGAAAATTCTCTCTAAATCCTGGATGTAGGAAAAACTGGAGCAGCTTTATCAGCTCAGTTCTCTAAAAGTCAATGAGAAAATCACCAAAAGTATGCAGAATTCCAGACAATATCTATCTGGGGGCGGCGGGGGGGAATCTGTAGGGAGAAGGAAGGAAAGGGAAAAAATTAGATCTGAATCCTTCATAAAGTACTTTATTATGAAGCAGGCAAAATCACAACCAACACCAGAATAGAAGCTCTCTCCTTGGAAGAACAAGGACAGGACAGAGGCCACCATACTAAGATGCAGCAGCTGCCCTGGAAACAGAAGCGCTGCTGGTATGATAGCTGAGGTCTCCTTCACAGGCCTTTAAGTCTCCAAATAATATGAATGTACCTACTTTGTTTTCCAATTAAATCCTCTGTAATAATTTCACTAATAGCAACCATATGGGAAGCATCTGTAGCTCTCAATTCTAATTTTCATAGGCAGAAGAAACACCGACAAAAATAGTCCCAGTCTGTCACGGAGCCACTGCAGGCTGACCTAGTTAGATGCAGCAGGCTGAGTGCATCTGAGCTGCCTTAATCCTGCCCCAGCTTTGAGGCTGCGCTGTGCCCCAGAACTCAGGCCTTAGAATTCACCAGGTCTTCACCGTTCATGAGTTTATAGTTGAGAGGTCATACTTTCGTCTCTGAAACCGTTTTAGTGTGGATCTGACTGAATCACCAACAGCCATGCCCAAATCAACTCTTTGAAATAGGGAGATTTCTGAAATCACCGTTCGCAAAGACCACCGTTAACAAAGACTGAAACAAAAATACATAACAATATTAAATTGCAAATGCTAAAATGGGAAAATATCTGTAACATATGGCCAGAAAAAAGGTAGGTATCCTTTATTCATTAAAAAGAAAAAAAAACACTCCATTAGAAAATGTCACAAGAAATAAACATATAATTCACAAAAGGAAAATGCTAACAAGCATATAAGAACTGTTTAACATCAGTTATTAAATAAATGCAAATTAAAATAACACATTTCTTTGCCTATAAAATTGACAGAAATTTCAAATAAGAGGATATCTATTATAACTGTTTTAGAAGAATGTTTCAAAAATGTTTCTGGGGCCTCCCTGGTGGCGCAGTGGTTGAGAGTCCGCCTGCCGATGCAGGGGATATGGGTTCGTGCCCCAGTCCGGGAGGATCCCATATGCCGCGGAGCGGCTGGGCCCGTGAGCCATGGCCGCTGAGCCTGCGCGTCCGGAGCCTGTGCTCCGCAACGGGAGAGGCCACAACAGTGAGAGGCCCGCGTACCGCAAAAAAAAAAAAAAAAAAAAAATGTTTCTGACACTAAATGGAAAGAAAACAGTTTGTAAAACCACATACGCAATGATATGACAAGTCTGTAAACACACACACTAGAGTTTCTAAAGACTACACACACAAACACACACCCTCCGCAAAATGTTAACATAGCTATATGTAGACAGTAGGACTACAGATGATTTAAAAATAAGTTTAATCCTTTTCTGCATTTTCTAAGTGTCTCACAATATTTATTACTTTTACTATCAGAAAAATGTATGTTACATTTAAAATATTTAGGCAGTAACTAGTAGGAGATGCCTGGAGACTATTTCTGTTCATGATTTTCTGTGCTCCAGTCATTAGTGATGGCAGAAAAGATGTTTGAATTTGGACCGCTAATATGGGTGCTCACTTCATATGCTAACGTGGGGAACTGAAAGTCTTGTTAAGATGCGTATTTATTCTGGGAAAAAGGCCTCCCCCCAAAACCAATCAAGAGACAAGGCTTGGGGCTTCCCTGGTGGGGCAGTGGTTGAGAATCTTCCTGTTAATGCAGGGGACACGGGTTCGAGCCCTGCTCTGGGAGGATCCCACATGCTGCGGAGCAACTAGGCCCGTGAGCCACAACTACTGAGCTTGCGTGTCTGGAGCCTGTGCTCCGCAACAAGAGAGGCCGCGATAGTGAGGCCTGCGCACCGTGATGAAGAGTGGCCCCCACTTGCCACAACTAGAGAAAGCCCTCGCACAAAAACGAAGACCCAACACAGTAAAAATAAAATAAATAAATTAATAAACTCCTACCCCCCCAAAAAAAACAGACAAGGTTTGTGGGAAAAGGGCAACTTACACTTATTTACTTTCACATTATGTTCATATCTAAATAATGATAGCATTTCAAAAAAGGCAAATTTCTGTAACTGATTTCATTTTCAACATCCCTTTTTAAAGTTTTAAGTAGCTTCTAGATAATATTCCTGTACAAGCTCTTCTACTTTGGAGAAAAACCATATGCTGAGTAATAATTTCTCTCACGTTTCTATTCACTTTTTAAAATTCAAAAGATGGTCTTTTTAGAAAAATTCATCTTTGGTATCATCAAATGTAGCAAAAGCAAACAATATAATTTTACATTTATTTTACCTACAGGATATATTCCCCCAAAATGATTATCATTAACATAAAATCCTACTTTGTTCTTTATATAGAATATAATAGTGTCCAGTCAAGCAACAAATATTTATTGGTTCTTGCTATGTGTCATGTTAGGCACTTAAGTTCATATGTGCTTTGACAAAAATAATATATTGCATGTGGAAACACATGCCATATAAATTAAGGACTTTAAAATTTTAGACATGACCTATGTCAATCCCCACACAGCCCATGCTTACATTCACCACCCCTCTATTTTTACAACTTCTTTTCAGATTTCTGATTTTAATAGGAACAGACTCTAATAGGTGCTAATCTCCCTGAACAACATCAAAAGTGATTCCAAATTAAGGCCATTTCTCTCCCTTCCAAGGGTAAACTGGTTGTATTTTTTTCATGAAATTTCAGAATTCATCCCCCAACCCACGGCAGGGTGGAAGTGGCAATCAAAGCATGTCATACTGACAGGTAAAGAATTGCATACATTCATTTATATCCTGAAAAGCAACTCAGAAATCTTCAAATAGAAAAAGGCATGTTTCTTTAAGCTGGTATTAACCATAAAATACCCGATTAACGTCTGCCCTTTTATCCCTAACGTTAATGATTCTGTCCTTTCCTCCTCCATTTTTGCCGAAGTCTGTATCTTCATTTTACCCCTTCATGCTATTCATTTTATTTGGCAACAGTATACGCTGGAGAATTTCTGGGTCATTCCAATGCTCTGTAACATCAGCTTCTTCTACTGGGGACCTTGAGGACCCTGAAGACAGATCCCCATGGTATTCTCCTGTCTTCCACCATGAATGGATATAAATGCTTTTGTGTGATCGACTTAAAAACTGCCAGCACACTGGGAATGCCAAGGCAGACTAGGAGTGGTGACGGCATCCCAGCGGAACTTTTTTTTTTTTTTGCGGTACGCGGGCCTCTCACCGTTGTGGCCTCTCCCGTTGCGGAGCACAGGCTCCGGATGCGCAGGCTCAGCGGCCATGGCTCATGGGCCCAGCCACTCCACGGCATGTGGGATCTTCCCGGACCGGGGCACGAACCCATGTCCCCTGCATCGGCAGGCGGACTCTCAACCACTGCGCCACCAGGGAAGCCCCCAGCAGGGCTGTTTGAGCACCTGTGGTGTTTAAGATTATGAGGGAAAGAATAAGCAGTGGGTAAAAGTGGGCATAGGGAAGGGAGAATCATCTGGCAAGGCAAGAAAAATTAAAAACACTGAAATAGAAAACCATATAGAATTCAAAGGACTGTAAAGAAAGCTAAGGATATCAAGAGAAAAGCTAATCTGTGTAAAGCAAATTGTGAAATTTAGTCAAACCTGAAATCTCAGGAGTTTCACATTTATTTGAGAATAACATGTGACCTAAAATGAAATACATGCTACCCTCAACTAAAATGGTGTATCCTTAACCAAAAGCCAGGTAAAGTGTAGTTTCCCCTGCGAATGCAATTTTCTAATCTGAAGATTTTAAATCTATTTTCCATATTACAGTTGTGAAAACCTAGTCAGAGTTGCCAAGGCAACAACATTGCCCTTTATGAGAACAGCAAGCTCATAACACAAAACTTGTAGAAGCATCCATTATGGCATAGAGATTCACAAGACTCTTCTGAACTGGAGACAGCCAACAATGACATACGATTCCACTTCCATATATAATCGTTCTCATAAGCTGGCACAAGACAGACTTTGGCTAGTAAAAAGTAAAAAATCCTTCTCTATCTAAATGCAAAGTTACAAACAGCAAAGTACTCTAGCCATTAAGCCTTCAACAATCACATGCTGTAATTATTAATACTATAGTTATTCAGTTCTGCTTTCAAAACAGAAATGGCACAAGGAACCCGAAGAGCCAAGAATAGAACATAACTATGAACATTCAAGAACATCCCACTTAAATGCCAACAGGAAGATTTTCTTCAGCAGCTAGATAAAATTCTAATAATGTAATTTAACTGTGTAAAATAAAAGATCCAAGGAAAAGCTACTTGATTATGCTTATAACTTTTGTTTTTTTAATTTTTATTTATAGTTATTTATTTATATTTTGCGGTACGCGCGCCTCTCACTGTTGTGGCCTCTCCCGTTGTGGAGAACAGGCTCCGGACGCGCAAGCTCAGCGGCCATGGGTCACGGGCCCAGCCGCTCCGCGGCATGTGGGATCTTCCCGGACCGGGACACGAACCTGTGTCCCCTGCATTGGCAGGCGGACTCTCAACCACTGCACCACCAGGGAAGCCCCATAACTTTTGTTTTAATGATTCAAATATGCTAAATGATGTCATTAAGATACGGCAGGACCTCAATTAATTAAACTTTACCTTTGTATACTACAAAAGGCAAACATGGCTAGTTCTAAGAAAAATGGAAAGTCTGTTACAGTGTTCACGCATTCTTCTCACACCTCATCATCCTGTTTTCAGATATCCAGTACCCTCCTTTCTCATTAACTCCCCACATCCAAACCACCAAAGTATCAAATGAGGTGGTTTTATTTTCCCACCCACCCTTAATTATTGAGTTGATTACAATCCAATGTTATCAAGCATGGCACGGATTGCTTCTTTCAGATATTTGTATTTTACTTTTCTAACAGCTAAGCAAAAACTGCATCCCTCTCAGATACATGATTTGAGGCATCAACAAGCAGCATAATCTTTCAGGGTATGAGTCTGAATGTATCCTTTTGAGATAAGTGGGAAGCAGAAACTGCCTGCCTCCCTCCCTCCCCAGATACCTAACTGTGCTGCTTGGAAGGTGAGCTGACCTTGGTACTTTGGCATATTCCTATCATCAGTGCTTTTAAAGACCTGGAGTCCCATCCTCTCCCACTCTGTCTGCCCGACAGGCCTCTGCCTGCAGACCCTCATTTTCTGCCTCTGCTGGGGAAGGTCATCAAGAAGATGCGATTGCTGGTTTGACCTGTGAGCTGGATTCAGGCATTTGGAGGCTGCTCACCCCCTACCTTATCTTTGGAATGTACGTTCTGCTTGCCTTCCCTGAGTTAGAAGCTACCCAAGGACACAGCTTTGAGACAGTAATTGTGGTGTTGAGACTCTCTGGACTGTGCACGTGACTGAACCCAGTTAAAGCCTCTCCATAAACTTTTTTTTTTTTCTCCATAAACTTTTAAGATTCTGGCGGGAGGTCGTGAAGACCCACACGTCGTGTGGCAGCCTAAGACGAGCCTCATAAGTAAGTTCCCTTGTTTATTAAACCTGCCAACTACCAATGTGTAGCGTTCTGCCTTTTTCTTGGGTCTTTCCTTGCCCTCTGTGTAAGGGGGCCAGTTTCAGATTTCACCTGGAAAGCTCCTGAGGAGGCTGTGACCCAGCCACCCCCTTGGGAGCATTTGCCTTCCCCCTATCCCCTGGCATCCCTCCTTCCTTCTCCCCAAACCACTCCTCTTTCTGATGCACACTTTATGCTTCAGAGACCTCAGGCATTACTGTAGTTAGGACTCCGTGATGTTTTTGAACCTTAATTCTTTTCTTTAGTCCTAGAAACTACCCTCCTGTGAAATTTTTGCCGTTAATAACACTGTTTCTGAAAGTGAAAGGTATTAAGTGCATAAATTCTCCTAGACTATACAACGTGTCTTGAACAGGTAGTATTTTTTAATAAAAAGGCTTAAAATTACAGTGTAAGAGTCTGAAATTTAAACAGCTTTCCTTCATTATACTTTGTGTGAAGCTGAACAACGTGAAATTGTCATTTTAGGTAAAGAATGGTCAAAAATAGCAATTTCATACAGTTCAACTTAATACCTGAGCCAATTTATTATGCCAGTGAGTTCAAGTGCCAAGATGAACAGTTTGTGCAAGACAGATGACAACCAGCAAGCCTCTTATTCCCGGGACAAGGCCGTGTACAACGAGTGACCTAGATTTCACAGGTGGTGCCTGCACCCAGTCTATTAAACGGTATCACTCAGCTTACCATGACAACAACTTCAGACTGTGGGTGGCCATTCCTCACACAACAACACAGATGAAGAGAAACAACGTGACGAGCACACTGTATACCTTGCACAAGGTTAGCATCACCAACAAGCAAGGAACAAAACTGAAGAATAAAATTAGAGATTTAATATCTCTCTCCTCTCTTTTCATATTTTTCTTTTAAAAGTCATTT
This sequence comes from Mesoplodon mirus, assembly GCF_964341445.2. Classification (NCBI taxonomy): domain Eukaryota; kingdom Metazoa; phylum Chordata; class Mammalia; order Artiodactyla; family Ziphiidae; genus Mesoplodon; species Mesoplodon mirus. Next base: position 27,165,652 of record NC_138986.1, on the reverse strand, counting down.
TTATAATATGAGTCTAACATCCATTTAGTGGGTTATACTGAATGGAAACCTGAGATTTAAATACTGAAATGAACCAAAAAGCAAATTCATCAAAATGATGCTCCTGTAATTTCCCCCCACATGATTGGCTGGCTCTATTTGGCTTCACATTCTGATCTCAAAGAATGGCTTTAATGGGAAAACAGCAGAATAATCGTGCTGTAAATGCATTCCTTCTACACAAGAAATAACTCCTTGAGAGGTTCTACATTACCAATCATCCATATTCAACATTCAACTAAATTGCTAGGGAAACTGGGGGGTAGGTGGGGAGGAGGGAGAAGAGATCTTCTCTGTCTAGTTCCCCTACCCATGCACTTATATTCCAATAGGAGATGGTGAGGACATATAAACAAATAGCTATAATGCAAGACACTGTGGAATTTACACATTACAGACAGTAAACATAACACACGTGCAATCATTTCCTTTAGGTTTTGGATCTAGTAATAGGAAACACAGTACCTCTAAGTCAGGAATTGCACCGAGTATCTTTACCTAGACGACTAAGCATTCGTGAAGTTTATATTCATCCTACTTTAAATTCCTGGAACCAGGTACTGCCCCACCTAATCTTTTGATGAATGAAAAAAAAAAGGGAAATTATCTTTCAACTAACCATGGTTTGATGCAAATTAGTACATAAGATTCAAAGATACATATAATCCTTACTCTACTAGTTCTCCTTGTCTGAGAGTTCGGGAAAAGGTGTTTATAGTTCTCTGCTGTCTGAGTTTTTTCATTTGAAAAATGGAAGATTTGTTCCGATCACTCAGTTATATCAGTAGGGATGAAAACATATGAGATAATGGATTTAACTCATTTCAAAATTACATCGTCAAGGGCATTATCCCCATACAAGAAGTATGTAATAAAACAAAGGTAATGAAAATAAAATTACTCATCTTACTCTTGCTAGATGAACCTAAGACATTTTCCTGAAAACCAAAAAGACAAAGAGGAAATGTCAAATGATATTTTCATTCAAAGCAGCCTCAGAGAGGAGCAAGGGTAGTGGCTTACACCAAAGTCAGGGCACCGTCAAGTAAATTACTTAATGTCTGTCTGCTTGGAAGGAAGAATTGCCACTGGACAGAAAGTAGTGTCCATTTACAGGTTTTTGTCATGTAAAGTTCACGCATCTTATGTTCTAGGACCAAAAATTCTGTTCAAGATTGAAAAAGGTCTTTTGAATGAGATCATACAAAGCTTAACACTATTATACTTCATTGTGTTAAGAAGCACCCTGAACATGACCTTTATCTTCAACTTTTAAAAATAACCATTTGAATAAACAAGGCTAAGGGACTTTCTGCTGGTAAAACTTCACCCTTAAAAGTCACAATTCTACAATAACTATCTTAATAAAGTTTTGCAAAGTTATTTCTATGAAACATGTTCAAAATCCATACTGAGAGTATCCTCTTTCTCACTGGATTCAGTTATTTTCCAAAACTCTGAAACACGTGAGATGAGGGCTTTGCTGCAGAAGGGTGCTAATCCCGTCTTCCCCATCGGTGGCTGTACCTCCCTGTGAGTCTAAGAAGGGCACTGGACTCAGTTTAGCATCCCGCAACATTCTATAGAGAGCTCTACTGCTGTGATGCTATTATTTGAGTTTCAGACTCCATATTTATAAAATGGGGATGGTACAGCTTACCTACCTCTCAGGTTCTAACTAGTTAAAATCTTTAGAGTTCTTAATACCTTACCATTTTTTATTTGTAAGGTATAAAACCACTTTAAGAGGCTGCATTCCACGACATTGAAGAGAACTGGAGATAGGGTATCAGCATAATAGGCAATCAATATCTGTTGGTCTGAACTGGGAGAACCAAGCATGCTGAGGTGGATGCCTTCAGTCTCGCAGCCAATCTCAAAATAGACTGTTGCTTAGGAAACAGAAAAGGGAAACATGAGGATTTGTCATAAGAAAGGCTGCATTCATAGCGTGTGATATACAGTAGCAAAATTAGAATCCTGACAGATTTAGTAACAGATTTGGTGGCAGTTGTAATATTGAGCCTTTATTTTATTGTGAAAACTGAGTTGCTTTACTCAGTGATTTTAGGAGACATGTTATTTCAGCAGACATGTTTTACTTATATTGTCCTTGGGGTAAAATACATGGTTTTCTGAAGGAGAAATCTCTGACTAAATAGAAATATTTGCACAGAAAAACCCATTGTTGAAAAATCCTATAGTTGCACAATAAACTACTGTACTTAATGCCCCGACCTATAAACTTAAAAATGGTTAAGATGGCAAATTTTATGTTATGTGTATTTTACCACAATTAAAAAAAAATCCTTAGTCACTATCCTCTCTCTAGTAGGTCTCATGAACACCAAGGCTGCAACTAATGCATAGAGCCCCTTCATTGTTGAGTCATGTTTACATGAGATAAAAGTTCTATTGGCACGAGAAAAACTAGAAAAAAAGTACTCAAGAGGTAAGATGTTTCTATCTTTAAAGGGTAGGCCTACAAAACAAAACTTGAGGCTGTTGACAACTTCACATTGTCAAATCAATAGACAGAATATTTCCTTGAGAGTCTCTGGATTCAGTAATATGGAACAAGCATTTCCAGATCAGGACCATCCTAGTGTCCATGGAGACCACGATGCAAGGTCACCTCATGTACACACACACACACACACACACAACATAGGAGCAGAGAAATGAGATAAGCATAACAGCTCATTTTATAAAGCTGAGATCATCACTGAAGCTTCATATACAGCAGCATCAACCTGATCAAAACATAAAGCCATTTGGCCTAGCAAAAGCTCTATTTGGCCCTAGAAATTACATTGACTCTTTATATTTATCATTGTTGCTTATCTTCTACACATGGCCAGCTTTTTCTACCCTCCCTAGATCTCTAAGACCCTAAAAGCTTGAGCATTGTAGAAAATTAAATTCAAGAATCCCCCAAGGATTGGAGAAAGACATTATTTAGGTCCATTACCTGACTTATTCCAGAAAAGTGGTTTCTAAAGTGTTTGTGTCACAGCTTTCTCTAAGAGAAGTCCATGAACTCCAAATTTCCTTAGAAAAATACACACCCAAACAATCGTGTGTGGACTATTCCAATTTCGTCATAGCCCACCTAAGCTCATTTCTGAGCTCCTGTCCTCCAGATCCTGGGTTTAAATACATAAGCTTATCTTCATGACCAGTGAAAAGTGTATGTGAGATTTTATATATGTATATGCATATACACACACACACACACCCCATATATATACCCTTACATACACACAAAAAATGTATTCCTGATTGGTACATCAACCTTTCTTAGAAATGTCCTTTCTACTGGGATTTGTATAGGTCTACATGTCCAAAGTGTGAAAAAGGACAGGCATTTGGATATAACCTATAGATATCTATATATACCTAAATTAAAATCTATTTGCTAGAAAATGACAGTTTCAAGTTTATCTCAAGATTGTCTTTAAGAATCACACATTTTGAATTTTTCCCTTGGATTTTATTTATAAGGATCAAAAAGTATTGTTATACTTTACAATAAGCTATAACAGTTTAAATGTTTCTTATGCTACAAACTGTAAAGGGCATAACTTACATCCCCAAACCATGTATTATTGACAGATATACTTCTTTTGTCACGTGAACACTCTCTCCCTACCCCAGAGGTGAGGCCAAAAGCAAGTTAACGGCTCACGAAAAGTTGGCTTTTTTCCCTTCAAAGGAAGAAATATGCTGATGATGGGTTTCATGACTCAGGCTTTGGCAGGGTGGGGCATTATTTAAGCTCCCTCATAGCAGCAGCTCCTAATTACTTGCTGTGGAAGAGAACAGAAGCTGAGTTGTCACAAAAGGAGAGACAATAGCGTCCTCTTACGTGTCCTTCATTCCACTGTCATGCAAGTAATAAATGGGTAGAACAAATTTCACAAAACTACATTAACTCAATAAACAATGAGAAAAAGTATTACTGTTTGTCAATGTCATGTTTCTGAGTCTCTTAATTTTTGCCTGGGAATACAATTCCTCAAGATCTCACCAATTTTCATGTATATGAGTAATCTCCAACGTATGAACAGGGTATTTAACTGGAGTTTAGAAAATAGTTCCCCCACAGAAACAATATCATATATGTTAAGTCAGCTCCTAGGCTGATCTGCTAAAGCCCACAATCTAACCTACAATCTAAAGCTGAGAAGCACCTTCAGTGTTGCCACGGAGCAGTATTTCCATGGGCTGGAGTTTCAACCTGGAACACAGCTCTCCCCTGCTGTAAGAAGACAGAACTTTCCTTACTTCCAAACAATAGCTGAGGCCGTCAGAACCTATGTAAGGAGGGAGGGCCTGGTTCCTTGAAGGAAGGGATTGTGGAACCACCAGGGCTAAACTTTTTGGCCAAGTAGCCTCTGGAAAACTATCTCAGGGCTAGCCCCTTTCTGGTCTTGTAACCAACGCCCAAACATCAACCTTATCTTTAAAATATAATAATAATAGCTACCATTTACTGAGCCCTTGAAATTTCTATGAACAATCTCCAATTTCCATGCAAATTTACTAAGCGCTCTTAATCTCATGTTTCAATTAAGAACACTGGGTTTCAGGGGTTATAGGGCATTGTCAGATGTCACAAAGTGAAGCAATGAGCCAAATTCAAATCTATATCTAGCTGTTTCTCACATAGTTCCAAAACCCAGGTGCTTCCCATCATATCAGTAAGTGTTGGAGAGGATTAAATGAAAAATAAGAGCATGCAGCCCAGATTCTGGCACATGGAAGGTGCTCACTAAACGTTTCCCTTTTTTCTCTGTCTCTTGGTTGACATGACTCATTCTCCGTTAGAACCAATGGTTTCTTCTCTTCCTGGCCTCTTCCCTAACTTCATGCTCTGTACTAAGTACTTGGCAGGGCAACTCAGTATTATAGGTTATAAATTTTTTTTCTCCCGTATCTTTTCACCCTTTCCTTTGTTTCACTGAGATCTCATAGGGTGATGGACTTTAAGTCTCTTCTTAGGTCACGTGTCCTTTTGAGAACTTCATAAAAGCTATAGATTTTCTCTCAGGAAAAAAATGCAGATAAGGACGTATTCACACACTTTGTATATAATTTCACAGATCCATGAATCTTGAGGACCCTAGCAGTTTTAGGGAGTCCTTCTTAAGACACTATACCACCAAGGAAGACTTCTATATTCAAATTCTTATACTCTAAAAGGGAAACATCCAAGAGCTGCAGAGTTCATCATCAGCGTGGCAATGGGATGGGGAGAATAAATAGGGCCTTTATGTGAGGTAATGCATGCAGCTGAGGACACTGGGAATGCTGGGATCTGTAGGGATAGGGAGATGGGAAGGAGAAACAGTTACAGCATTCATGCACTTTTCTTTCCCAATGACTTTGGTCAAGATAGTACATACAATGGTTCTAGAATTAAATGAAATGTGGAGGGCTCTGTGTGTCTCAGGGTGCTCACGTGTGTCTGTATCTATGTGAGCATGCTTATCTGTCCAGAGGAAATGGATGGAGAATGTTTGGAGGTCGGAGGGAGAAGGTAGAGCCCCAGACATGACTTAAGAGGAAATGGATTGGTGATGGAGGAGATACAAAGTTGGGTGAGCAGAGAGGTCCTACAAATCATCTTGTCACTTGTCTTGGGTAGTTGTACCTATAAGGCAATGTATATATAAACAACTTTATATAATTTGTATATACTCACATATTTTAAATTCTTTGTAAAGAGTTTAAAACGTGAACATATACAAACTATACAAATGCCTTTTGAAACCCACAGTTGTTTATATACAACCCTGCATGTGCATACACTGCATCTGCATATATGAATGTGCTAGAATTTGATCTCTACTTTGATCAAAGGACCTCATTTATTATATATGTTAATGAAAATACATCCAAATAAAGATAAGAAACATTTGAAGTCATCTAGAATATCAAAGATAACATTTTAATCAGTTTAGAAAAGATTTATTTTGCAACTTCTGGCAAATATACATATTAATCTTTTCAGTCATTTATTTGCACAGCCCAGCTGAAGTTGGCTGTAATGATGTAGGCTGGACTTTCTCAATTACATGCTCCGAGGTGCAAAATATAACATACAAACCTGCCGTTTAGTACATGTTTTAAAACAATGTATACATAAGCACACTTGTAAATATATTCTGAAAAAAAGATGCACATCTGCATACAAACCTGAATTACTTCCCCAGCAGTATTCCGTATAAATCACACCCCTAGAAATGCGTCTGGGATCCGTGAACATTAGCAGCTGTGGTACTGTTACAACAGCAGCTCCTCGTGATCTGTAACTCGTGTCCAGGCTCCTCTGCAACCTGACTTTGCCGCTCCTTGCACCAGGAGGTGGGGTCTCTTTCTCCACCTTTGAATCTGAGCTAGCCTCATGACATGTTTTGATCATGTACATGGCAGAAGTGACTTTGTGTGACCTCCAAGATTAGGGCAGAAAAGGACTTGAACCCTTTGCTCTCCTGGAATGCTTCCCTGAGACCACTAAATAGGTCTAGCCTACTAGAGGACAAAAGGTCACATGGAGGAGAACCCCGGTGCCCTGGTGGACCACCACCCAGAATTCCAGGCAAGCGAGTGAGGTCATCATGGACCTTCCTACCCAGCTGACCCTTGAGCTCAATGGAGCCCACGTGTGAGCCCAGGCAAAGCCAGCTGAACTACCAACCCAGCCCATAGAATTATCAGAAATAGTAAACTGCTATGGTTTTAAGCCATACATTTTGGAGTGGTTTGTTACACAGCCATGGTTAACTGATCCAGTAATATTAAGTGGAATTTGAATGCCAGTGTTATGTTGAGAAGTTCTAGTTCTTTTAGGCTAGGCCTCATGTTTTCAGCCTTTCAGTCTCTTTCCTTGGACCTGAAATGCCAGCTTGACTATATGGTGATGGTACACTAGGAGGTACTGGAGACTTCCAGGTGAGGGAAATAACCCTCTGGGCTGGTTTAAATGTCATACCTCCTGGAGGCTCAGAAATATAGATGACCGTTAGAGAGTCTTCCTGGACTTAAAGCAAATTCACTTAAAAAAAATGGTATAACAAATTGAGAGGATTTTAGAAACTTCAAGATATATTGCTGGGCTTCCCTGGTGGCACAGTGGTTAAGAGTCCGCCTGCCGATGCAGGGGACACGGGTTCATGCCCCGGTCCGGGAAGATCCCACATGCCACGGAGCGGCTGGGCCTGTGAGCCATGGCCGCTGAGCCTGCACAGCCAGAGCCTGTGCTCTGCAACGGGAGAGGCCACAACAGTGAGAGGCCCGTGTAAAAAAAAAAAAAAAAAAAAAAAAAATATATATATATATATATATATATATATAGCTAATTATTCAGGAGCCTTACAATAAAGAAAAAGCCCAAAGTTATCTTCTAAAAATAGCTTATGCTTGTAGAGAAAAATAACGGCAGCTAGCAAGCTGCCAGATAATGATGTCTACTCTGTGCAAGGAACTCTGTTAAGGGTTGGAGTGGCCATCATGGCTCCCCCAACAGCACTCTAATCCTCCCTCACTGTATCCCCACCCAGGTCCATGGCTGGGTTCTGACTGGCATAAACCAAAGAAATCCTTGCCATCGTATTATTTGCAAGAGTAGTTAATACACAAAGAATATTGTAAAAATCAGAACATGTTATGGGCTGAATTGCATCCCGCACCCTCCCTCCAATTCATATGTTGAAGTCTTAACACCCAGCACCTCAGAATGTGACTGTGTTTGGAGATAGGGCCTTTAAAGAGGTAATTAAGGTAAAGTGAAGTCATATGGGTGGATCCTAATTCAATAGGGCTGTGTCCTTCATAAGGAGATTAGGACACAGACAGGCAGAGGGAAGGCCATGTGAACACAGAATAGACAGCCATCTGCAAGTCAAGAATACCGGCCCTCAGAATCAACCAACCCTGCAGACACCTTGACCTTGGACTCCTAGCCTCCAGAACTTTAAGAAAATTAATTTCTGTTGTTTAAGCTACCCGGTCTGTAGACTTTTGTTATGACAGCCCTAGCAAACCAATACACAACACTTCCAGTTTAAGCGTTAGCAAACTCAGCAAAGGTGACAAATGATACAGAGGATTTATAGGCATTCATAACTGACAGGCCACAAAGTAGAAAAGGCTTCAGTTTGACTGGAAAATTGAGTAAGTCATCAGGAGAGTGGTTCCATTTCTCTGAGAATTTTTTAGCTCTGGTCACCTCTTATGACTAGCTTTGCCCTCAGGCTGGTCTCTCCTATGGCCAGCAGTAAGATGGCCAGCAGCTTTTAGGCTGCGAGAGTCCTTCACCTCAAGGAAAAAGAGGGTCCACTAATCTCCTCTGGACATGTCATTTACATGGGGCCAATAAATCTCACTTGAAGTATCTTAACTAATATGGGGTTTCACAAGTATTCCCTCATTTAATCAAGAGATGCCTCTATGAGGTAAGTTCTATTATCATCGCCATTTTACAGGGCTTAAGAAAAGCAAGGGTCAGAGGTTACATAACTTTCCTCAAGTCGTTCAGCTGATAATAGTAACAGAGCCAGAAGTGAACTCAGGGCTCTCCAATTTCACAGCTGATGCTTTCGATCATGACACTCATCTTTCCATGTACAGAGAAAGACCTAAACAGGGTTCAATAAACCTTTTCTGTAAAAGGCCAAGCAGGAAATATCTCAGGCTTCCAAGCTACATGAGAATGTCACATATTCTTTGTGTTTTGTTGCTACAACCTTTTAAAATATTTTTAAAAAGCCCCAAAGCCATGAATGTATTGAATGCCGCTGAATTTACACTTAATAATGGTTAAAATGGTAAGTTTTATATTATGTATATTTTACTGCAATTTAAAAAATGTAGAAAGCCACTCTAAGCTCCTAGCATAAAAACAGGCCAAAGTCAGATTTGCCTGCAGGTTGCAGTTTGCACTATTGAGATTTACTTTTCTGAAGAACTCAGGACAGCTACAGGTTTCCTTGATTTGGCAAATAAACTCTGCAACCTCTATGGGAAAGGTCTGAAACAGAATCAACGGGCTGCCGTTCAAATTTACAAGCAAAAAAGTATTGAGGAGAGTAAGGTCATGGCCCTGGAGGCCTCCCAACCCTCCTGGGCTCCTCCTGTCTTGGGGAAGAACTTACTCTCCTAATCTCAGGAAAAAAATGTGTGAAAGAATTTCCCTACAAGGACTATCAGTAGGAAAAGGGAAGATAACCTGGAGGTCCTTCTGTCACCAAAGATAAGAAGTCTCCCTTCATGGTTATTGATTTTGTTTTGTTTGGGATAGAGGGGTGGGAGTAGTAGAAGGGGATAGGGCCACCCCTGAAGAACCATTTTCAGGATCTACAGGTCTAGCAAGTGGTTAAAAATCCCTTGGAGCTCAAATGACAAGACATTCAAAGGCTAAAGAATTCCCCAAAGACAGGCTGTAGCCTTAAAGCCAAATTCCAACTCTGGAAGCATATACAGTCAGCCTTCCCTATCCATGGTACCACGTCGGCAGATTTGAACCAATGGAGGATCGCATCTTGGGTGCCGGGCAGAGAGTGCGAAGAGCCGCATGTACTGCTCCATTTTATATAAGGGACTGGAGCATCAGCGTGGATTTTGGTATCCGTGGGGTTCCTGGAACCAATTCTCTTCAGATATCTAGTGATGACTGTAGTGACCACATAAGTCAGTGTCTTACCTAAAGAACTCTGATCAGGGTCTCGCCTAGAACTTAGAAAAAAGTGCATGAGATGCAGCTGAAAGACACATCATGGAAATGATCCAAAGGGAAGGAAAAAACCCAGACACCTATAAAATAGGACCAATGTTGCAAAATATCAATACCAAGAATAATGTTTAAGAATGTGGACTCTGGGGGCTTCCCTGGTGGCACAGTGGTTGAGAATCTGCCTGCTCACGCAGGGGACACGGGTTCGAGCCCTGGTCTGGGAAGATCCCACATGCCGCGGAGCAACTGGGCCCGTGAGCCACAACTATTGAGCCTGCGCGTCTGGAGCTTGTGCTCCGCAACAAGAGAGGCCGCGATAGTGAGAGGCCCGCACACCGCGATGAAGAGTGGCTCCCGCTTGCCGCAACTAGAGAAAAGCCCTTGCACAGAAACGAAGACCCAACACAGCCAAAAATAAATTAATTAAAAAAAAAGAATGTGGACTCTGGACAGATCTGGATTCTACTCTAATTCAGACTCTTGGCACTTCCTAGCTGCGTGATCCTGAGCAAGTTACTTAAGCTCTCTGAGTCTCAATTAAGTCCTCTGTAAAGAGGATTTTAATAATTATCTCTATTCATCATAGGATTACTGTTAAGATTAAAAGGACACAGCAAGTGCTCAATGAATACTGGCAACTATTATTAAACAATTATTCTAATAAAAGTTCCAAGTTCCACAGGTTTCACTGGCATCCCCAGGCAGGAAAACTGTTGGTCACAATCTGCACATTGTTTCTTCGAATGGGATTTTCCTTTTCAATTCCTTCTTTATGGAATATCCTGTTAATATCTGATTTGTTTTTCAGTTAATCCTAACATTTAAGTGCATTCGTAAGGAGAATCTGTCTAGCCATTGCCTAGAGCTGCCTCAAGTTTTGCAGAAGTCTTTTCACTGATCTTGAATCACTTTGGAACTAACTCTAAATAAGTTAAATTCTTTCTGGGTTTTACAGTAATGTTAGAGCTACTACCTTCTTTTAATAATAGGGATGCTAAAGTAGCAAAGTGCTGTGCTGGTGGTTATATGTCTAACTGACTCCCCCAGGGATTTGAACGGCAAGAAGGAAACTTCTGATTAACAGCTTCTCGAAAAGCAATGTTCCAAAAGCTGCTATGATTTATCAGCAATCACATACTCCAATCTTCAACATTTTTCTAAATTTTTGTTTTAGGAAGAGTATAAGCTCATCTTTTACAAACATTTTCTGGCACATTTTCTTAACATAAGCTTAAGAATATTGGGGGGAAAATCTTAAGTCACGTAACCACAGTAGATTTTAAAGCGAAACATCTACCTTCCAAATCATTGGGAAGATGGACAGAAAACAGACTGGAAGAAAATACATCCAAAAGTCAGTGATTTTTCTCAGCTCTTCCTTTCGATTGCTTTCTCTTTGATATTATATATCATTTCTTTTACCCCAATTACTTATCCAAATTCTCTGTCCAAATGTCCTTTATTATATACATATCAAAGAAGTTACAGAATGATCAAACCATAGTATGACTTAACTTTCATTGTACTTATCCTTCCAGAATACAGAAAACAAACAGATCCATCATGACTTGCTCACATGGAGCTCTCAGATAAAGCACCAGTGAAAACAGTTAAGCTCCTATCACAGGTTTTCCATTCTTTACTCATTGGAACATTCCAATGAAGGGAAGGTCACAGCCTGTGTACGAGGATGCAGAATAAAGACAGACCCCTTCCATGAATTCAGAGGGCCAGAGGTGGCCATGGCTTCATGGACCAGAGTCTGGCGTTCACTGACGTAGTATCTGCTTCCAGCTTCCACAGCAAGAACAAAAAAGACTGAGACACCTTTTTGTGCATTTTTCACCAGCAGCCAAGTTAGGTATATAGACCTCTGTTATGTAGCAGGGTTCTAAGTTGGACTTTGAGAGATTCAGACACATCAAGACTGGTCAGAGTACCTACCAGAAGCCATTAAAAAAAAAAAATCTAACATCCATTTGCAATGGACCAGCTCACAGCTTTGGCACCGTGTGGTAGCAAATGAAGAATTTCCTTAATGATGCTTAGCATGCAAACAAACACTACAGAATTTCCTAAAGTGGTACTCTGTGTGCAGTAGACATACATGCACCCCACACGGAACTATTCCTTAGTCAAATACGTCTACTAGATTCCTTTCTTGGTGATTCATAATAGCATATTAAATGCCCTTACAAGTCCTATAGTAAAGACATTTGCCTCAAGTGATCTGAGTTAGAATCACTCTTTTGTTGGCACACGCATTAACATCCTGCAGAAGGAGTGGCCTGGAGAAGGCCAGTTTGGGAAACACGACTTAACAGTGTAAGCATAGAGCACTGCCCGGCACAGCACGAGCAGGGAAGGTGCCTTATGGGTGGAGGTGGCACCCATGCAGGTGGCCTTGTTCGTGAGCACATCAGACATCCCCTGGGAAATACCCAAAATTTTGAAAAGGATACTTTGTGAGGGCCAAGGGGTCCTGAATCAATGAGTTAGAGCAATGACCAAGGCAATTTTAAATTATAATAAGAATTATACTTTGGTTGATATGATTATGATAAGTACAGCCCTCCTCCCAGAAATTCAGATTGATATAGATAGAAAGCACAGAATATCGCTTCCCCGCTCCGGAAAATAAGGCAACCATACAATGTATCATGACATGTGGTTGAGCTGAGAGCATTACTGAAGTCTCCAGACCAGCAGACTACAAGTCTAAGCTTCCTCTTGTTACTAAAATAGTCTCCACAGTAATAAACGAAAACCCACAGTCATGTACAGCTAACTCCCTACCTTTTAATTATTCATGTTAATACCTTGTATTTGTAGAGTTTATACTTTATAAATGCTAATCAGACCCAAAGATTACATGAATAATGGAAAACTTCAAATAATTACCAAATCTGATTTTAAACAATGTTTTCAATACATTCTCTTCCCAGAAATCTCCTCCAAACACAGTCTCTACCATCCCCTCCACTTACATTCTTTATCCTAAAAGAAATCTTAGTATCATTAGTCTTATCAAGAAAGCCAACTTAACTTTTATATACTTTGCTTCTTCTCTGGCAATGTATCGTAGTGATACTGAATGACCAAAAGGAAGAAGCAATGAGAAGAGAAAACAAAAAGGCTCAGGCCTGCAAACAAGATGCACTTGTTTGAAAAGGGGAATCTGAAACTTAGCTCTAAGGCCCAGCCACTCTTTCAATGGAGATGATAATTGCCTTCCCTCCAGCTCTGCAGGGTGGTGGTACCATCTGCTTCCTCCCCCAGTGACTCAGTATACCTGCCAAGAACCATGAGCTTTTTTTTTTTTTTTTTTTTTTTTTTTTTGCTGTACGCGGGCCTCTCACTGCTGTGGCCTCTCCCGTTGCGGAGCACAGGCTCCGGACACACAGGCTCCGCGGCCATGGCTCACGGGCCCAGCCGCTGCGCGGCATGTGGGATCCTCCGAGATAGGGGCACGAACCCGTGTCCCCTGCATCGGCAGGCGGACTCTCAACCACTGCGCCACCAGGGAAGCCCGAACCATGAGCTTTAACACAGATTACTGATGCAGTGGTTTCCCTGTCCTCCCTTGAGGGGGGCGGGGCACCCCACAAACAATGCCATTATTTAAAAAAAATCTACATTAGCCAATGTCTGATTTTGCTAATTAAAACCAAATACCGGGCTTCCCTGGTGGCGCAGTGGTTGAGAGTCCGCCTGCCGATGCAGGGGACACGGGTTTGTGCCCCGGTCTGGAAAGATCCCACATGCCGAGGAGCAGCTGGGCCCGTGAGCCATGGCCGCTGAGCCTGCGTGTCTGGAGCCTGTGCTCCGCAACGGGAGAGGCCACAACAGTGAGAGGCCCACGTACCACAAAAAACAAACAAACAAACAAACAAACAAAGCCAAATACCATTTTCATACCTATCCAACTGGCAAAAATCAAAATGTCCTACTAAATCCAGTCTAAGTGAGGATATGGGGAAATGTGACCCTCATATACTGTAGGTGGACTTACGCTGATAAAATTGTTTTGGAAAGCAGTTTGGCAGGTGAAAATGCACATATCATTTCCAGGAATCTACAGAGAAACTTGTGCATATGCCCAAGGAGAAGTTTATAAATGGTTATTATAGCACGATTTGTAGTAGAGACAAGGCAAACAACAAAACTCTCATCAACTTCTCCATCGGTCAGCTGGGGAACAGTACACTGCAGTAAAGTCACATTAAAGAATTAAACTGTGGTAAAGTCACATTACAGAATTCTACTCAGCAGTTAAAACAAATTATATTGATCGTTTTTGGATAGCTCTTTCAAAATTTGAGTGAGGGGAAAAGTACAAGGTAGCAAACGGATACATTAATATGATTTATATAAATTTAAATACACACACGATATTTATAGATATATACATGTAGTAAAAGTACAGAAACAGACTGGAAGAGTGCATGTTATTTCCCTGAAGGGGAAAAGGGAGGCAGGGAACAGAAGACGACAGGACCATGGAAGGATGCATAGGAAACTATGACATTAGCTATAATATTTTATTTATATTTCCCCAAATTATGTATTTTAATATAAAACATTTAAATATTTTTTAAATGGTCTGGGATGGGTATCTGGATATTTATTATGTAAACTTACAACGACATGTAAGGTGAAAATGAGTTGGGTTGCCAAGCCAACAAGTAGTATCTTCCTGAGTATTGTCTTAAGAACAGTGCATTACATTTTCAAACACACTTTCATGTCCTCATTTTTGTGCAGCTGACAGGAGAGCACTGAATGGCTAACAATGTTGTTATGAAGGTATCTGTCGAGGATAGCTAGTTTCGATAAAAATATTTGCCACAGGTATACATTCACTAGGTATCTGATATTATTTTCAAGTTATTAAAAAACCAAACGTAGAAGAAAAAATCATCTTTAATTATATAATTAATTATCGGAGCAGATGCAACTTTGTTTTGATTGATTTCGAGTCTCCCAAAATTTAGGAGTCTTAGCAGAAATGCTGGTTTCTCAGAACTATTAAGATAAAGCCATCGGGACTTCCCTGGTGGCGCAGTGGTTAAGAATCCGCCTGCCAATGCAGGCGACATGGGTTCAAGCCCTGGTCCGGGAAGATCCCACATGCCGCGGAGCAACTAAGCCTGTGCGCCACAACTACTGAAGCCTGCACGCCTAGAGCCCATGCTCTGCAACAAGAGAAGCACTGCAGTGAGAAGTTTGTACACCGCAATGAAGAGTAGCCCCCGCAACTAGAGAAAGCCCACATGCAGCAATGAAGACCCAACACAGCCAAAAATTAATTAATTAATTAAATTTTTTTAAAAAAAAGAGAAAGCCATCGAACTAAGAAAAATTTCCAAATAAACTTCGCTGCCATTCACCTGCCAGCGTATTAGTGCCAGGCACAGTTACGAGCACGTTTGACACATTATCCCACTTAATCCTTAATAACCCTATGAGATAGGTGTCACTATTATCCCTGGTTTTTAGATGAAGCAAGTAGTCTCAATATTAAGTCCCTTGCTGAAGCATACAGTTCAGAGGTGGCAAAACTGGCTCCAGAGTCCAAGTTATTTTCTTTTATATTTTTTTATTATTACCTTTATTTTATATATGAAGGCATTGTAACATAGTGAGATTAAATAATGTATCAAAGACTATATATTTAGGAAGAAGCCAAGACAGATTTCAAACCTTCACAGTCCCTGGAGCTTATGCTGTTAAAACATTACACTACCCTGTTTCTCAGAACAAGCAAGTTATTAATCCTACACCATATCGCCTCCAAGAGACCATGAGGACACAGCTCAGACATGAGCGATTAACATTTGAGCAGCATTCAACTGCTCAATTCAACATTTACTTTAACATACAATCCCTAATTTAAAATTTCAGAGATGCTTCTAGGACATTGACACCTGACTTGTTCATTGTACCAGTCAGAATATATGGTTTTCACCAGGGACTGCATTATCAAAGACCTGTCACACCACTGGAAATCGGAAGCATCCCTGCAGATCTAAGAAGTATATCTTCATCAGCATGAGTAAAAGGAAATTAATTCTGCTCCATCTTTTGACGGACTGCAGATCGAGAATGCTGAATTTTGGCACCAGCATATCCTGCCACCCTAACTATCCTAAGCTATGAAGTAACCCATATTCTTGCTATGGCTTCATACAGGGATGCCTGCATTCTTTCAATCAACATCCTAGAAGAATGAACACTAAGCCTCAGGGCCACAGGGGTGGAACCAGATAATGCTAAACGCTACAGATTTGTCCAGGATGAACTATTAATCAAAGCCCAAGATGGTTTTATTATTTATTTTTTCTACTTTAACTTTCACACTAAAACATCACAGTAAAGCTTTAAGATAAAATATGCTAGAGGAAAACTGATAGCCACATATTCAGCCAAGAAATTTCCTATTACCTAGAGTCATTAATCTTGGGGGAAAAAAAAATCAAATCTACGACACTAGAAATGACTAGGTAGACCGCCACTGCAATGGTTATGAGAGCACGTCAGAAGAAAGGAATTCAAGAAACACTAAAAGCCCTGAATTAAAATTTGCTTTTTTAAAAAAATTTATTTTATTGACATACAGTTGATTTACAATGTTGTGTTAATTTCTGGTATAGAGCAAAGTGATTCCATTTTATATATATATATATATATATATATATATATATATATATATACACACACACACATTCCTTTTCATATCCTTTTCCATTATGGTTTATCACAGGATAAAAAGCTTTGCTTTTTAACACATGACCTGCAATAGTATGGCCTCATTCTTTACCCTTGTTCTCTCGAAGTAATAAGGCGTAGACCAGTGATTGTATTAACTTGCTCACGAGGCATCTACAGTTGTAATGATCCACAAGAAATGACGAAGAAATCCTCAGATGGGGCCTGGAACATTCAATTTATTTTCCTCTTACATATAATGCCTCACCAAAAAATCATGCTGCTGACTACATGGCTGAGTCATCCTTTGACACTCGGGATTTAGTTAAATCCAATGTTGGTGGGCAACAGCCCTTTTAAACTTTACCTTCTTCCTTCTTCAAAATCATATCAAATGAGGGGACTTCCCTGGCAGTCCAGTGGTTAAGAGTCTGTGCTTCCACTGCAGGGGGCACGGGTTTGATCACTGGTCAAGGAACTAAGATACCACATGCCGTGCGGTATGGCCAAAAAAGAAAAAAAAATCATATCAAATGAAAACAGAAGTTCCTTCTTCTTCTTTTTTCTATTATTGAGTTTTAATCAGAATAATACAAGCTATATGCCTTTCTACATATTTTCTCCCTCAATTCAAGAGAGTAAATTATGATGTAGAAGCTAACATATTCACAGCAAAGTGGCAGTAAACGTTAGATGTTAAGAGTGAGAGGTAGAGTGGATGAGACACGGGGTGAATACCAGCTGTGATGTGATTTGACTAAAACGATTGTCCAGCAGCAATAAGGGCTCATCTGATGGTGAGAGAACAGGAAGGTGGAACAGACCTGAGCACTTTCACATAGCAGTCAGTAGCCCTAAAGAAGAAGAGGCCATTCAAGGATACTCAGCCTGCAAAGAAGGCCCAGGCATCATTGCAAGTGCATCATTGAAATGGTTACCCATGAGTTCCAGGCTTGAAAAGAGGGCAAGTGAGCTGGAAGGGTACTAATAACTGTGAGGACACAGAGGGTTCGGGAGCCTAGAGGTCATGCAGATGGTGACGGGTTTGGAAGGTGTGAGGCTGTGTGTCAGGTAGAAGGATGAGCTCACATATCTGGAAAAACCACATTGTCTAGCATGGGGTAGGCACAAAATCAGTGTTTGCTGAATCTGAAGTTTGTGGGCGCCTAGGGGAATTTCTGAGTTCATGATATTGTAGGTAGAGCGGTAACAAGTCCCAGCATAGACTTACACTGCTGGCTGGTTAGCTAAACGGAGTGAAGTGAAGGCCATGGAGCAAAGTAGATGTCCATGTCACTGCAACTTGTGGCAGTGGAGTGAAGATGACTTTGAAGTCACCTGAATTGTGAGATAATGTAAAGTTGATTGATGACTAGAAGCGTTGACTCAAGTGGCCAGTTTGGAATTGCATTCATAATTCATGCTGGGGTTAATATAACTGTATTCTAGACTACTAGATGGGTAAAGGGAAGCTATAGGGTATTGTTAAAAAAAAAAAAAAAAGGGCTTCCCTGGTGGCGCAGTGGTCGAGGGTCCGCCTGCTGATGCAGGGGATACGGGTTCGTGCCCCGGTCCGGGAAGATCCCACATGCCGTGGGGAGGCTAGGTCCGTGAGCCATGGCTGCTGAGCCTGTGCGTCCAGAGCCTGTGCTCCACAACGGGAGAGGCCACAACAGTGAGAGGCCTGCGTACTGAAAAAGTAAAAAAAAAAAAAAAAAAAAAAGTGATACTGAAGCAAATCAGGGAAAAAACCCAGAGCACCTAGGTTTTGAATCCAAACATCTCGGTTGCTACTTTGCATCTTTATATGTTGCTGACCGAAAGGTCTCCACCAGGAACCATCTACCCACAAAGAATCTGTTTTTCTGGGTCTTGCGGGGGTGGGGGGAAAGGATGATGCAGACATGATTTATTTTTATAATAATAAAAGAGAGGCATAAAAGGATATTTCTGAGGACAGCTTAATGAGATGCAACAAAATGGGTCGGGCACCAGCAGGCACATGACTAGGAACACACCGGACTGCTAAGTTAACAGAGGCTCTGGTGTCTGAGTTGTTTCCTGCTCCACAAAGGAGCAGGAATGAGCCGTAGACACTACTTGTCAAAAAGCTCAGGGAGGGGTTAAGTCAATGATGATTTGTTTCGTATGTCATTTCCCCCTGGCTTGCAACTTATGCTTATAGTCATGATAGTGAATTTCAATCATTCCAAAGTAAGGTAAATGCTTTTAACACTTCAAACGTGGCAATAATGAGTATATACTGCAAACTAAAATGAATTATTTTATGATGAGCTTTTGGCAGGTCAAGGAAAGATGATGGTTGAAGGTGCTTCTGGGATGGTTTTACACTGGAATTTGGTCCAAGTTAGTCACTGCAATAGCTGCAGACTCTCTCAGTCACAACTCTTAGTTGTCCTAGCAGAAAAGTAACAGGTCACTCTGCATGAAGGCTAGTGGACAAATGTCTTTAATATGAAGTCACTGTCTTATCACCAGGCAGGGTGATAATTGATCTGTTATCTCTGTTTGCCAGATTCAAAGCCAAGTCCTGGACCTCGGAATGTTCCGAGGCCTGAACAGACAGTCTCTTCCAGCTGTGCTCCCTCATTTTCTCTGGCTGTTGGTGCCAGTGTGTCAATCTCTAATCAGTCATGTGACAAATATTTAGGGATCTTCAACTACGTACTAGGCCTTGTATAGGTGCTAGGGATACAGTATAAATGAAACAGTTATACTCACTGCCTGCTCAGAGCTTAGTCTAGTTGCGGAGACAGACATTAAACAACTACTCGGTAAACAATCTACAATTTGGTTGGTGAGAGAAAGGACGAGTCCCAGATCCTGCGAGAGTCTAGAACACAGGACCTCGCCTGATATCTTAGGGAAATGACATTTAAACTGAAGGACAGGAACTTCCCTGGTGGCACAGTGGTTAAGACTCCGAGCTCCCAATGCAGGGGACCTGGGTTCGATCCCTGGTCAGGGAACTAGATCCCACATGCATGCCGCAACTAAGAGTTCTCATGCCACAACTAAGGAGCCCGCAAGTCGCAACTAGGGAGCACACCTGGCACAACTAAGCCCCGGCACAACCAAATAAATATTTTTTAAAAATTAAAAAAATAGGGCTTCCCTGGTGGCGCAGTTGTTGAGAGTCCGCCTGCCAATGCAGGGGATGCGGGTTCGTGCCCCAGTCTGGGAAGATCCCACATGCCACGGAGCGGCTGGGCCCGTGAGCCATGGCCACTGAGCCTGAGCGTCCAGAGCCTGCGCTCCGCAATGGGAGAGGCCACAACAGTGAGAGGCCCGCGTACCGCAAAAAAAAAAATAAAATAAAATAAACTGAAGGACAAACAGGAGTCAGCCAGGTATCGCGACATGGAGGGGGGAGGAGAAGCAGAAGCCACAACAGGCAGAGAAGAGGGCTCTGCCTCAGCGCACAAAGACCCACCAGCAAGTGCGCTGAGCAACAGCAGCCGCAACATCCAACTAGAGCTTTCGCCAAATGTTCGCCACACTTACTGCCAACTGACTAGTGAACGAAACAAGACTACCACAGAGAAATAAAAGCATTAAAATAAAAGCAACCTAGAACAAGTCTTGGTACTGAAAATACGCATATAGGAAAAGAAAAACGACCCACAGAAAGCTGACAGCCCCACGGGTTTCTATAACCTAAGTCACTGGTAAAAACCTGCCCACAAGTCTAGGACATTTCCATCAAGCAATTCACACACACACACACACACACACACACACACACACACACACACACACACACACACACACACTGGAAGGAAAAATAAATAAAACTGCCAGTTATAAGGAAAAATCTTCCTTTTGATTGGTTACCATGACGGCAGAGGATCATTGCTATCGTTGCCTTGAACGAGGCCGACCAGGAGCTTCCCACTGATCCGATGAAGATCGTACTTAATTGTACTTGAAATAATAAGTGATCTGACATAATGGCAATTTACTTCCTTCACTTAACACGACAAAATTACAGGGTATTGCGATGAGTAACCTACCTAACATGTGGTATATCTGATCCACGTGAATAAACACAGGACAATGATCCAGTCACATATGCCTCTTGAGGGAAAGGGACTAAAAAGGCCTCAAGGAGACAGGCCTCCTGGAAACTTTTCACAAGCAAGTTAAAAGGTAGGAGATTAGACTAGAGAAAATCTCTTTCTGATAGAGACTGATGAGGGTGCCAGAAGAGACAAGCATGATGGTCTTTTCGCTAGGCCATTCCCCCAAAAGAACATGTTGGTAGAAGTTACCAGAAAATGTGGGACATATGACTACAAATTACCATTTCTGTAACTCTCATTTAATGAGCCCCTTTTATTTCCCAGGGAGTGTGCTAAGTATTGTACTTATGTCATCTCTAATCCTCACCACCACCTGCGACTATCATTTTCTTTAACACCTTTATTAGAGTATAATTGCTTTACAGTGGTGTGTTAAGTTTCTGCTGTATAACAAAGTGAATCAGCTATATATATACATATATCCCCATATCCTCTCCCTCTTGTGTCTCCCTCCTGCCCTCCCTATCCCACCCATCTAGGTGGTCACAAAGCACCGAGCTGATTTCCCTGTGCTATGCGGCTGTTTCCCACTAGCTATCTATTTTACATTTGGTAGTATACATAAGTGTGACTATCATTTTAATAATTTCACTTTACAGCTGAGTAACTGAGGGTTGGAAATAATGAGGTTAAATAAAAGTAACTTACCTATTTTCACACTTGATCAAAACTGTGAAAATAATTTTCCTTGGTCTATACTCCTAAGCCCCATTCTCACTTCACATCCCACATTGGACCTAGGATGGTAAACTCTTTGGAATCTGGGCAAAATCTGTTAGAATTCTCTAACAAATCAATGCTGGGCATATAGCCTTAAAAATAGGACTTGCACTTTATAGTCAGCAAAGATATTCAGTGGTGCTCTGGGAATTATTTCAAACAGAAGGTCTTACGTCCACTTGTGATACACTTTGGGCCTTTGTATCTGGATCTGAAGTATAATGGGGTACGACTTGCCTTTTGAAGCTGGCAAATCTAGAACATAAACCTAACACACAGAGGGTCTGACATAAATGGGGCTCTTTCTAAAAGCCTATAAAATCTGAGAATTGAGATGGACTCTCTCAAAATTACCTCTGCTGCTGTGAAGGTATTCATTTCTGCTAAAAATCTGGTCAAGGTGCCTGCAAGTAACCTGGAAAATTTTTGGTAGCAACAAATTAAAGTTGCTCCTTGAAACATGCTGATGTTAGTGGAAATGGATACTCAAGTCAACCTTCCAATAAATAAGGTCTAAGATTTATCAGCTGGGAGATCCTCACCAAATATGTGTTTATGCTTCCTATGGTTGGAGCAGTCAGCTAAATTTTAGCCGCATTGATAACAGCTCTTGAAACAGGCAGCCAATTTTTAAGCCTATTAGTTTTATATAGCAAAACAAATTCCATTATATATCGTACCTCACTGTACAAAACAGTGTGGTTAGGTACAGGTTAAGTTGTGTTCCGGTAGTACGCAGTGATCCATATGTTAATTTCTACTTCTAGAACACAGAATACCTGAAAGACAGCTACTTACTCACAGATATTTATGAGAATCCAATGTGTGCAAACCATACATTAGATGTCGTGATCCTTGCTTCTGACATCCTCTGTTCTTTTTTTAAAAATATAAATGCTTCAAATAAAACATTATATTTAGGGTCTTTTAAGAAATACAAGTTATATCAATCAATCTAAGATTTTCTCCTCATAATAGAGATCTTTGATATTATTGTTCTTCTAACCTATACTTTTGCCTCACTTGCTGTAAAATCCTACGGTTAAAACCTTTTGCCTAGTCTTGAAATGGCACAAATAAGGACACTGGGAACGGGACAACGATCCAAGTCCTACGGAACAAAAGAGGAAAAGAAACGAGGAGATGTGTGAGAATGACTCTTGAGTGGCATTCACACTTCTTAACATAACACTCCTCCTTGAAAAGAAAAACTCAGGACCTAACAAAGAGGACATTACAAAGAGGTGCTAGATCCCCACCTATCCAACAGGAATATAAACGGTAAATGGTAGACTGTATTTCATTTGGAAACCTTAACTGGCAGAACTTCTACCTTTACAGTGGATAAGTCAAAAGAAGAGGAGTCACTGCAGGCTCCATCAATACACATTTTAACCAAATGGGAGGGGGGAGGGGAGAAGGAGAGAGTAGTTTGTCAGAACTACTGTGCCCTGATTTCAAGGAGAAATTTTTACGTCTTTACATTCTAACCTGCAATTAGCTAACAAAAGGGGCAGAAGGCATTAACCTAGTTATTAACAAAGTCGTCAATTGATTCCACCTTGTAAACATATACTTTCATTTTTTTCAAAGAAAATGATGAATACTATGATGGAAAACAACAGAACAGCAGAATCCCCAGTACACGATTAGATAAACGCAGTGTGGTAGAGAATAACACAACTGACACATCAGACACATCCAAACATAGCACTGTCTCTTTCAGAGTAGTTACCTTGGAAGGACAAGTCTAATACCATCAACACTTCTTAAAATTCCTATGTTAGTAAGACCTTTAAGAACCAGAGAAAATTATTTCTGAATGTTAAATTTACCTCCATTCAATAGCTTTCCCTGCACTCTACAAAGTACTTATGAAGAGGAGTAGTCCTGGCCCCTAAGCAGCTTACAGTCTAGAAAAGGGCATGGACGTATGCAGAGATCATTTCATTACCCTGTCAACCCTTCCTCTGATTTCAGTTTATATTCTTGCATTATTTGTACATACCTGTCTTCTCCTACTAGACAGTTAAAACACTTCTAAGAGCAGAAACCAGGTCAATTATCTTTGCATCACTTCCACAATGCCCAGCAGAGTAATCTGCACAGAGCACTTAACAAATGTTGGTTTAGGGAGAAAATGTCATATTACTTAATAATCACACTGTACTCAGCAAAACTCATCATAAGGCAGGTTTGCCTTGAAACCTATTCAATGGCATTTAGTCACTGCAATACCTAAACAATCTCTCCTAAGCAAGTTGTACAGTCAGCATTACACTGAGGCTTGGGTTCTGAGGCATAAGAGCAATAGCATAAGCCCAGCTCACTCCCAGTTACTAAGTGTTATACGTCAATAATAACCAGGCATGTAAAACATTCATATTGCTATTGATCACATGGGAGAGAAATCTCTCCTTTAATAGTTGATCTAGTCTACCAGCTAACCAAACGACTGTCTGACCCCATCAGGTGATTTTGAAGCCACCGTTGGGAGTCCAGATGGTAAGCGACATTTTCCTTCCCACCGAGTTCACTATGATGGTTTTCCAACAGTAGAGCACCTGGAAAGATGCTACTGTCATTAACCCAGGGTAATCCCGGAGAGAAGCATTTAGCTTATTCAATTTAGATAGCAAGCTTCTCTATTCCTGGTAAAGATAGAACAAAGATACTAAGCATGAAAACCAGGTTGAGACACGGTTAGGTGATTAGACCATGGAGTAAGCAGGAAAAAAACCCAAAATTTTTGATGGTTTATCTTAATAGTTAGACAGAAAAGATAACCTGTATGTCATCCAGCTATGACGCTTTGGAAATAATTGAGAAAATAGGAGTTCATTAAAAGTTGCAAAAGATGGTACAGGCAACTAGTGACCAGTAAGAGTAACAAACAGAGCAAGCACTAACATCTAGTGGAAAAGGAAAAACGACATTGTCTGTAAATCCAGGTTAACGTGCTCCCTTGCAGAGAACAGGCTGTCTGCTAGATGATGTCCTTCTTAATAACCACATTCACTTCAGGACCGACCATATCTGGCACCAGGAAGCAGTCAAGGATGGACAAAGCAAAGAGGACACAAATTCAGAAAGTCACAGCTCTATGGACTAGAATTGTGTTGTCCAATGAAGTAGCCACTAGCCACATGTGGCTATATTTAAATTTAACTGAAAGTAATTAAAATTTTAAAAATCAGTTTCCCAGGTATAGTAGCCATAGTGCAAGTGCTCCTAGCCACACGTGGCTAGTAGTCATCATATTGGACAGTGCAGACACAGAATATTTCCATCATTGTCCTCCTGATGTACAAAGCTAGACTTGAAAGTGAGCATTCCTATTGCTCCTATAGACCTGATGAGAAATTCAGAATCAAAGCCAATAGTATAGTCTTAACCATCAAGAATATTAGAGATACCCAAGGTGCTTTATCTGCTTATTGTATTGAATGTGTCCATAAATTAGAGACATTTGGGGATATACAGAAAGTCTGGACATCCTTATCAGCACAGGACTTTTTTCCCCTACTCTTCCGCCTCCGCTCCCCTGCCCTTGGTGTGGGGAAAGGTAGACAAAGCAAAATGGTAGGGGATCAGAAAACTCCTTGATTTAAGTCTTTTATCCAAGGAGTTGCATAAACTACCAAAAACAAACAGATTTTTATAAGCACCGACTCCCCCTAGCTCTCTTTCCTTAAAAAAAAAAAAAAAATGCTAGAGGCAACTGAAAAGAACCTTTCAGAGATAGAAGAGGAATTCAAGAGAATTACTAAGGACAAAATGGATGGCTATCCTAAATTAGTCTTCCAGGACACCCAAGGAAAAAGTGCCTCTAATCAAGAACAATATTTCCAAAACTACACAGTGGCCAGGATTCAACAAATCCACATTAATTTTAAAAGTTACCAAGTCCTAGGAGGCCAAATGATTTGCTACTAACAATTTAAAGTATTGAGTTTTCATCAAGGGAACACCCTGGTTCAACATCTAATTCATGGGCAAATAAAAGAATCACCTAAGTCACCTTCCAGTTACAGCATCAACAGATGCCCGAGGTGGGTTGGTCCTCAGACAGAAGCAATGTCTGACAGTAAAATAAAATCAACTACAGTAATAAGACTCTACTTATTAGAACTTCCCTGTATACAGTCTTTTAAAAATGAAGTAAAAATATACTTTTGGATTTAAACTAGAGAGTTTCAATTCTATTTAATAAAAGCAAACAGATACATTACAGAACCAGGAGAGAGAGAGAGACAGTCATCTTCAGACACTGCATTCTATGTAAACACTCATTCTATCATTGCTCAAATATTTGCTTGCTACTTTGCCATGCTACCGCTCTGTGCCACACTACCGCTCTGTGCCACACTGAGGAAAATGTGATCTCTCAGTGATAGAACAATTGGAATGTGAGCTAAAATGTAATCAGCGCGTCGGCAACAACAAAACCGATAACCTATCAGCTTAAGAACAGCTCGTATATATTTAGGAAGGGGGTTGCAAGAATTAGGATACTGGAAAACTTAAAATGTAAGCCTTAAAGCCCTTCTTCAAAAATGCACGATGTTGCTGATCATTGCAGCCCTGGCAGGGTGGCCATGAGATAGCGCTAAAGACGATGCAGTACACGGGGACCAGAGAAGCCGACGAGCTGCTGCTGGATTTCACCCTCATGAAAGGACAGCACGAGAATCGGTCCTCTCCTTCCTGTAGCCAGCCCATCTCCACCTCTATACAGATGTAGCAGAGTTGCCATCAGAAGTTATAAAACCTCACGGTCCCCTCCCTGCTCCCCAGCTTTCCCGCCCCCTCACAGTCGTGCTCAGTGTTTGTTTGCCTCCTCTCTCAGCACTTCAAAATAGAAAAGGGAGTAGTAATTTCTTGACCCACTGCCCATGGAAAGGCTGCACTCTTAGGTCTCTCTATCCACCTCATCCCTCTTGAGGAACTCGTCTCATTAAACAGAAATCACCTGATGCACCTATGGAAGGTGGGGAGAGGTTCATTTAAACCTTGATAACTCATATTCCTTCCTCCTGATGAGGACAGCCTGTGAAGATTAAAGCTCTCTAGTCCAAGAAAGCAGCCTGGGTCAAAAAGGCAACTGATCTGAAACCTACCAAATCTGCAAAATCTGTTCCCCATTTCATGCATACACAGCCCTACAGAGTGTATAAATACCACCAGCAAACTGTGCTAGGAGATGACCAGCACTCCACACAGTGTGTACCCCGAGCAGAGTTGATAAAATGTGTTACAGAGAGCGTGGCAAACGGGGGCTGTCTCTGGCTCTGACCAAAGGGTAGGGCTCATGCATACCTTTTGGTCTTCTGGAATTTCCATTCTTTTGCTGTTCATCTTCCTCATTAATGGTGAATAAACCAAGGGGGACTGGCCTTGCATTGGTCTTCTTCAGTCTCTCTTGTCGGAAAGCTGTAGCTGATCCAGGCATACCGCTGCTACTTGTTTTTTAATTATCAGTATATCAAAACTATATGCTTATATAATTGCAGCTCCCAGGAAGCTGCTAGTTTCTAAGCTGCCGGTTCATTTGAGCACTTGTAATAGATCCCCTATGGGTAAACAGTGTGCAAACAGCTGACAGATACTACCAGCCTCTTGGCAACTGAGGCCCCGCAGTTCCCCCTCACCTAGCAGCACCCCGCCTCCTCTGCAAGCCCCCTCCCACTCACCCCTCACAGGCACATGTGCTGGCTCAAGCGCGCCCACACGCACACACACACACACACTCCTTCCAGAAAGGCAGGCAGGTCGGATGCTTCCCCCCACTGCCTAACCTGCTCAATCAGATCCCAGCTTCTCCCTCCTGCTGTGGCACCTTTTCCCAATCTTCTTTTCCTGCTACTGCACAGTAAAATAGTCAGCACACACAGCACAGACGGGAAAACAGGAGATGCTGCCGTTAACAGTTGCCCTGCCAACCCTGACTTATCCTAATCAAGGAGGGCTGGGAGCAGCTCCATCTCGCCGGTGGAGCCGCCAGCCTGCCGGGATGCTGGTCCTGGGAACTTGCCAGCAGAGGGTTGCAGCGTGAGGCGAGCAGCCCAGCCGCTGGGCAGCTCCCTCTTCCAGTCGGCGGCCGGAGTAGCAGGAGGGGAGGAAAATGCAGTTTTGCTTGCACAGGCAGCAGTGGACCCCAGCCGGGAGAAAGGGGCTCAAGGCAAGGGCGTTTCCTTCTCTGGGGGGTCAGGTTTTCCATCGTGATAATGATTGCGAGCCCCTGGATAAATGAAGGCATGGCTGGTACCCCACAGCTCGCTTCACACTCAGTAACACACCCCAGTTTCCCTGACATTCTTACAACCCCAGAGTCTGTATAAACGCAGGCTTGGTGGCAACTGTCCTGAGGACCAGTGCGGCCCTGTACCCAAGACCCTCCAGGGAAGAGAACTGTGCCTGTTCTCACAGAGACCACAATCTGGAATACCCCTTCTGCAAGTCTAGCCGAAAGGACACAAATGAGACACTACGATCCTCCAATGGGAAAAAAGCTGCCTTGATTATATCCAGCAAACTCCCCCCAATTCCCACTGCTCTGGGCAAGTCCCTAACAGCAATGCTGAGCAAGTCTCAACACTTGACCCAATTTTAGTTCTCTTCTGGACTGATTTCTCCAAAGCACACCATCATGTGATTATTGTTTTCTCCTGAAATAAGCTTTCTCACTTTATAAGACTCTCCATGTCTAGGCTGCCTAAAATTTATACTGTGTGCAAGAAAACCTAAATATACAATAAATGACATTAAAAAGTCAACCTCCAAATTAAGAAAATAATCTTTGTTCTTTTTGTTTCTGACTTGAATCAAATTCAAGTCAGCTTAGAAAGTCCAAAGCAATCCTCCCGCTCCCAGCCCACTCTTATTTTTTTCTCAATCCTTAAACTTATCCAAAAGGGGACGCAGGGACTCTGAGGAGAGGTAAATATCCTCTCTAAATCCTTTGCATGGAAGAGTAACTTCAGACAATTCACTATCCTCTTGGTACCTTAGTTTTCTCTGTAAAATTGGGGTGATGACATTTCTCTCATAGGATTAGGGGCAAGGATTGAATGATGGTGGTGCTAGCAGTAAGAAGTGCTTAATAAATAGCAGCTGCTTTAATTATAGCTTATAATACATTGTTGTAACTCGTTCATTTGTGCTTCATAATTATTTAAGGTGTTTCCAGTTCAACTCTCAACTCCGTCAAGGAACACTTCTGCTTTTCATCTACTTATATTGCCCAGTCTCGGACTGGAAATGTACTAAACAGTTAGCAAATCCCTGCTGAAAAAAAATAGATAACTCTTCAGAAATCTTTCCCTGCAAAGGCTGGGAGATTTAATTAAGTTAACATGTTTAGCTTTGTGGCTTAGAGAAACATAGGAAATTTCATATATGGAGTTTATTTAAAATCATGTTAACCTGTGATGTAGGCGTTTGGAATAAAAGACTGGAAAACGAGCTGAATGGGTCTGAGAAGGCATCTGAATCAACATCATTTTACACACAAGGAGGGTGAGGCCCACGAAGTGAAGTTTCTTGCCCAAGTCAAATGTTAGTTGGCAGCAAGTCTACGATGAAAATTTAGATTCTCTTCTTCCTACTCCAGTGCTTCTCCTTCTGACAAATACTTGGCCTACAAGGTTTAGAATCCCAGATCCCTCTTCAACTTCTACAGAGATGGCAAGATGTGGAGAGGAAAGGAAAGGGAGGATCCACGCCTTGAAATAAACAGTGGATACAAACTGGTTAATGTATTTCCATAACCTTCTGTAACTGGTTAACTTTTTTCTGAATTAAATAATTTTTTATTTCCTATTTATTTTTCTTTAATCAGATGATCAATAAACACAGGCCAGTTATCACACATAAACATATTTGTGAAATATTTTCAAATCTACTTTAGTTTCTTTCTTCTATTTCTAGAGAATCAGGCTAGTACTTACAAAAGCAACATACACACAAAGTATAGTTGAAACTACCTTTTGGTAGAGAAAATGAAAATCAGTGTCTTGGGCAAATAACAGATTTCATTCAGAAATATTCCTCATCCAAATAAAGCTAACAGCTTCTGATCATCTCCAATCAGTTTAATAAAGTATTACTGAAAGAAACAAAGAAAAAGGGATCTTCTTCTCCACCTTCCAAATAAAAAAATGAAAATGACAATATTTATTCATTGTCCTAGAATGACAACAAAAATCCTTCCTAAGAGTGTTTTTTTTTTGTTTGTTTTGTTTTTTTTTTTTTTGGTGGTACGCGGGCCTCTCACTGTTGTGGCCCCTCCCGTTGTGGAGCACAGGCTCCGGACGTGCAGGCTCAGCGACCATGGCTCACGGGCCTAGCTGCTCCGCGGCATGTGGGATCTTCCCGAACCGGGACACGAACCCGTGTCCCCTGCATTGGCAGGCGGACTCTCAACCACTGCGCCACCAGGGAAGCCCCTAAGAGTGGTTTTTGAAAAGCAAAGTGGGCTCTCAAATTCAAATGACCTCTGCAGAAGATGTCCATTCCATTACTTTCAAGGATGGCCTCAGTCATTTTATGGAGAAATGCAACAGCAAAGCGAATACTACTTAGCGTTTAAGTTGTCCAGACGAGATTACAAATTTCGGGCAGGAGTGCTCCTTGAGGTCTGTGGCTGCACTCAAGGCACCCAGCAGAATGAAGGTCCCTGCGAAGAGAGATCACAGAACAGCCCAGCTCTACCCCCCAGTCCAGGCAGTCAATGGTTTTCCGCTTCTGTTAACTTCAGTGGAATACCCCTCAGTGACACAGACCGAATTTTTCATGCTCTAGCTTGAGGGTCTCCTGGAGAATTTGGATTTGTCTCAAAATGTGAAAACCACCAAAATGGCTGTTTTGCTTTGTTTTTAAAAGAATACGAGTTATACTTAAAATCATTTATTGGGGGGAAACGAAAGGCTACCAAGGGAGGTCAGAGGTTGCCACCATCATGTAACCCATAAGGCAAGGGGGCCTCAAGAATAGGAATATAATAGCCCATCATCTGGGAACATGTTCAACTTTATGTCTGACGCTGTGCTAGGTGCGTTAGATATGTTATCTTTGTTAGTTACAATAGCCCCAAGAGAGAGGAGTTACCACCTGACAGATCAGGAAACTGAGGCTGAGAGGTTCAAGTTAACACAGCTAGTTAAATCACCGAGTCAGGATTAAACCCAGGCCCATCTGCCCTAATGCCAAGATGCTTTCATCCTGCTGCCCTGTCAATCCTGACTCCAGCACCAACTAACTGCATCTCAGTCACAGCTGGGACTAGTCACAGGGAAGCAAACAGCTCAAGATCAAATAATCATAATAAAGGATTTTTTCCTACCCATGAAGTACACATTTTTCACCTCATTTAAGACATATGAAAACATTTGAGATTAGTTTCTTAAATGCTCAAACCCAGCCTTTGACAGATACAGGGGTTAAGTTATATAATTCCAGGACTGCTGTGGCTTGATCCCTGTAGGGGCAGAGCTTGGGGCTATAGTCTCCTTTTTACACTCCGACCCAAAATAAAAGCAAATGTGGAAAGGGGGCTAGTGAGACCTTAAATTTAAATATCCCCAGAAGTAAAACGAATACCACTGTGAATTTCTTTACTGTTCCTCAGCACTAATAAGTGTTTTCGGTGTGGCACAATTGCCTTTGCATGCTGCCTGCAGATACAGGATCGTAATTCAGTTCCCATGGGAATTGGGGCGGGTAGACTTCCAAGAATCAACCAGGTTTTGCAATTGTTTTGTTTAAATTGTTAAAACAGCAAGTGATATAGTAACGGAGACCTTGTATAAACGAGAGAAATGAGACACTGCCTGGTGCAAAAGGGTAGATTTTTACAACTAGCCTGGCTTTGTACAGAAAAAAAAATGTTTGCAGAACAATCACAAAATGTACTCGCAAACAGGTGGAAAGTGGTAGCACTCATCACTGCTAGGAACCAAACAGGCCAACAGGCCCTTGAGCAGCTGCTGTTCCCACCCCACCCACATCCCCACTCCCTTGGTACACAATGAATTTATGTCTGTCTGTCCTTCTACCCTGGCTGCCTGGCACCAACCCATGCACATGAAACCGAGTTAAACTTGCTGATCTAGCAGGGAAGTCAGCTCATGACTTGGGTCTTGCTGTCACGATGTTAAATAAAAGACTAAATACATGTAGGCACACGTATCCAAACATACACCTTCAGGCTTCTGTTCACATTTATGCCTCCTAAGCTCTTATTTTGTGACCATAAAACTGGAAAATAGCATAGCCCCTGAGTGCATTTAAGAATATCCTCTTGCAAAGAGAAATCTGTTTAACCAGTGAGAAAGCATACCTAGATTTTTCTTTCTAAAAGCCTAGTGAGCTTTACAGAAACATTACTGAAATGGTAAAGAGGCTGATTTGTACTAATCAAGTGCTGTAGTTGAAAACAAAAATTATTACTGCTGGATTGAATGGTCAGGCACTGGAAAATTACAGTTCTATATCCATATTAGTTAGTTACTTTTCAATGGGGTCCAAGAGTACCAAAATGCTTTCCCACATTTCTATATTAGAGGTGATGATTAATTCTTCAAAACTACTGGACTTCAGTCATCTTTTAAATTCTCTATGCATCCCCCCCAAAGTAAGCTGCAATTTACTTCTAGCTGGAGCTTTAGAAATCCACATGTTAATGTAATATTTTAAAAAACCTCACATCATTTGAAAATGACAAAGTCAGCACAGGTTGACATGAAATCAAACAACCCCTAGGGAACAAAGGGTCCCAGCAGGTTCTTTGCCATCCCCATTCTTGAAGTTAAAGGGCTCTCTTACAGTTTCCTAGAATGACGCCACTTCCTGATGGCTTCTGTGGCAATAAAGGCACAATATTCTGCCATCCTGCAGCATTATGCAGAGCTTCCGATAGGTTGCTGGACAAAGAAATACTCACAAAGGCAGACTGACACTTTGAAAGGAAAATAAAGCAGGTTTGCTTTGATCTTCCTTACCACCTTTTGTTAACAGACTTATAAGAAAAACAGTAAATACTACCCCAGTAGTGACGTGCCATCAACCAAGAAGTACCAGGTCCCTGCCGTGCCTTTTACAACATTTCTATAAATCTTTGCTGCATGAACACTTCGTGGTGCTAGCAGAGTCCACTTTCCCATGTCTGCTCTGCCATAAACAAATCTAAAACCTCCAGGGTTCAGTTATCTGAATGTAAGGTGTGGACACGAAGTCTTCCTGAAAACCCTTTCCTTAACATTATGGATCACTAGCTAAGTTGCAAATATTACAAAAACGCCACATTAAACTTTAACCCAGTAACATATGCTAGAATGCCTTTAGGCCCTCCTGTTCATTATTCTCAGTGATAACACTTTATTAACGTACATTACGTGGACTTCTGAACTCCTTGACAGAAGTTAAAATGTGCACAGAAGCTCCTTTCCTCTAATAGCAACACCCTTATTAGTTTAGACATGCAATTTTACAGATTCAAAACGAGGCACAGAAATCAATCACTGGATTCAACAGAAGAATCAGACGCCCAGGGTAGTGTTTCTAAAAGTTACCTAATCCATCATTGGTCTGTGAGCAAGTTACATGTTTAATGTTTGAGCCACACAATTAGAAAGATAAGAAAAGAAATGGGTTCCCTGTCTTGCTTTAGGACTGGTAAAATGTCAAGGATGCGAGATGAGGTGCTTTGGCGGATGACACTGGAGGGCAAGCAGCAGCCAAGTCATATAATTGTTCTCCCACCAAACAAAGACAAGGAGTCATTGAGGGGTGTTGATGACTAAATGTGTGATCCAGAGGGGCCAGTCTGGCAGCTGGTGTTGGATGGGTTGGAAGGGAGAAGGAGTGAGACTTAAGAAAAACTTGTCACATAATAACTTGGTCCAGGTGGAGAAATGAGATCTCAACCGGTGGCTGGGGGGAACAGAAGGCAGAAGACAGGAAAACAAGAATCATTCATTCACTCATGGTTTTTGTTGTTGTTTTTAAACAGGTATTCCCTGGCATGTGGAAGACTTATTTCAGGGGAATGAGCATGGATACCAAATGCCCTCAGTAGCCCAAATAAAAGCTGAGAAGCGAGCAGTGGGAAGGAAAGGAGGTTAATATCCTTATAAAAGATTCGGATGAGAACGAGGGCTTTATATCTGTAGATAAAACAAAGCTGAGAGATGGCTAGAATCAGGACCAAAATTATCTCAACAGATTGAAATAATGGACTACAGCTAAAAAGATTCAATTTAGTCGTGATAACTATGATCACCTCTTACTACATTAAAAAGGAACAACTGCACGGGTACAAAGTGAAGACCTACCCAAGCTTTAGCAGATACAAGGAAAGAGGGCCCTCGGGCAGTAAGCTCACCACACTTCAGTGTGATGAGGCAGTGAAAACCCTAACAGCATCAGGGCGGTATCAGCAGAGAGCCAGCATGCTGAGTCAGCGGAACAAGCCTTCTTTATTTTTTGGTGCTCACATCACATGGTCTGAGCTAGATATTTCAAATGGGATGATAAATTAGAACATATTCAGAAGAGACCAACCTAGGACTTATCATAAAGATCCTAAGCCATAACACAGGAGGATCGTTTGAAAGAAAGTACATTTTCTCTAGAGAAAACAAGACTCCGGAAGAATAAAATAAATGAATTAAAGGTTAACTTTCAGTGTAGTTCAAGAAGAGGGACTGAGGTCCGGTGATTGGAAGTTACCGGAATGTAACGAGCTGTGCTCTCCATCACTGGGGACTGCCGTGCACAAACACTGATCTGGGGCGATGTGTTGGATTAATGCACTGTGTACAGGTTGGATTTTTAGACTCTAGAGTCCCTTCTGATCCTGAGATTCCGTGACCTGGTGAAAATGGAAACTAGAGTTATATCCCCACGGGAAAACAGTCAGGCAGAAAGAAAAAGCCTGAGAGATTCAGATAGCCCTTTTCCTTGCAGTCACTGTATCTCTATACTTAAAACTTCACAGGGCTTCACTTTGTGGGAAGCTCTGCAGTTGTATTGTTTTGCTCATTCGACTGATGCCCCCCAGAGGTTTTAGGCATAAAGCTAAATAACGAAAACAATGGAAGTCTCGCTCGGTGGGTGTTTCCGTGGGTGTTTTGGACAGAAGAGGCCCACTCTACAATTTCTGCACCTGCAGCTTGCAGGCCTCCCTCCTCTCTTACCCACCCACAAATTAATGAAAACGTACTGTGTGAAAAACTCTGGGGAAGAGGGGATAAAGGTGAATAAGATATACAGGTTTCCCTTAATGGCACAATTTATTATGGATGGCTCACTGTGGCTACATGACTTGAGAGATGAGATCTAAAGGTTTGGAGTGAAAAGCAATTAAGTATAAACCAATTCAGTATATTACTTTATGGACATTTTAAGGAGAACGATAGTCCTAAGTCTTTAGGTCAGTAAAAACATACATCATAGTAATTTGTCGTGGGCAACATGACCAGAGAGAAGATTTTTGTCATGATTTTAAAGACACTGACACGTTACTGTTGGTTAAATTTAAACAGGTTTTACCTGCAGAAATTCTCTCACAAATAACCTGCAATAACTTGACATGCATATCCTTTTGAACACTTCCTTATGTGTAAATTAAAATGTTTGTTGTGTTCTCCAAAAATGTGTCCGTATATTTCTGTACCTGCAGTGTAGTAAAGGTTTAGATGAAACCCCATAATTAGAGTGGCATACTGTCACGTACGTTTCAAGCAGCAAAATAAACAGTGCAGCTCAGAAAAAAAAAAAAAATTGGAGAGGCCAAGAACAATGTGTTTCACACTGTACTGAGACTTGCCTCCAATCCTTATCCTTTGCTGCTTTGCTGCTCTTCCCAATTCTTTCTCCTAAAACTAAAACTGACATCGATTAAGATTTTTTTTTCCAATTTAGGAAGGCTTAATAACCTCTTTTTACCTTTAGATTAAAATTTTCTCTCTTAAAAAGTAATCTAAGTGTTTTGAATAATTCTGGGGCAAACCCTTGATTTTCTTTCTAAGGGTCAATGTATCACAGTCAGGGTTCTCCAGAGACACAGAACACAGAATAAAAAAAACCAACAACACAGAATAGTACTTTTGGTTCTGTGTCTCTGGAGAAAAATACATAAAAAGTATATAAAGATATTTATTTTAAGGAAAAATAGCTGCTGCGATTGTGGAGGCTGGCAAGTCCAAAATTGTAGGGAAGGTCAGTAGGCTAAAACTCAGGCATGATTTCTGTATTATAGCCTTGAGGCAAAATTCCTCCTTCTCTGGGAAACCCCTGAAGGCCTTCAATGATTGGATCAGGCCCCCTAGATTATCGAAGGTAATCTATTTTACTTAAAGTCAACTGACTGTAAATGTTAATCATATCTGCAAAATACCTACACGGCAACATCTAGCCTAGTGTTTGACCAAACAACTGGGCACTGTAGCCTAGCCAGGTTGACACATATAATTACCATCTCGGTCAGTGACCCCAGAGAGATCCAGACACTCTGTCCCACACTGAAATCAACATGCTGCAAATGAAAGCATGCCAGTCAAAAGTCTATGTGTCAATGATCATAACCTTCATTGAAGAGGCCGGATACTACCTACTCAAATCGTTTCCCAATATTGCAATGCTCTGTTAAAATAATATTCATAAACTGGGGACAGGACACCTCAGAGTAGACCTATTAAATCCCCCTATATATTTTCACTATTGATCTCTCACTGAGAAGCCAATACCGTTTGGCTCCAAAGCATGAAATAAACCCTTTTTATCATTATAAGAACTAAGCAGTCTGGTTGTCTCAACATTAAATGGTTTAGAAAGTACAGATAAGAAAGTTAAAAGAAATCCTTCCCACGGTTTCAATTAGAAGAAACTATAGTATGTAGATATATGGATGAGGGGGTGGTGAAATAAAACATGTTTTTCATGAGAAGGTAAATGAGGTACTAAACTTTATACATTTATTGACTTATTTGTTAACTAGAACCAACTCTGACTGAAGAAGAATTATACAATTCTCTGGCATAGTTCTGAAATCAACCTAGAGGAAAGAAGTGACTAAACAGAAACGCTAAATTATATGATCATGGTGGGTAGATCTGAGGTTTGGTCATTTTCATTCAGTGAAGGCCCACACTGAAAAGGATTAGCACACCCATTGTAACTGTCAGCAACCAACCAGAACACCAAAAACCTTAATCTAAGATATACAGGTAAGAGAGAAGTATACTTGGGGTTAGCAAGCCCAGAAGCTTTTAATATTTGCAACTGCTAAGCAAAAGATGTCCCTAGTGCAACAATAATCACTTTTTAAAAAAAGATATGAAGCATTAATTTCCATGTAGATACTACTAGCAACCCAGTTCGTTTTTTGGTAAATACAGCTTCTTTTAATCTTGCCTGACCTAGGGCCATCGAGATTTTAGGGGGCTCTTGTATAGAAATAAATAACATCTCAGAAGGATGAACATGTTGATAAGGACACTTAGGGCGCCCCAAACCTCATCTCTAATACCTTTTACCTCTCATATTCGTGTTCTAAGCCCTCGCTTTAAAACTCACGTAAACTTCAGACAGGCATTATAATGGATTATAATGCCAAAGACTTGGCGAACTTCCTAAACCACCACAAATGGACCATTTTACCTTTTATCATAAGGCAAAACGGCTATACTTCCACTGTTGAAGATACTAAAATCTTTGATGTGTTTAAAAAAAAAAAAAAGGCTGTTCCAAACACATGCAATATTGCAGTAAAGGAATCAAAGTCATAATAAAAAATCTCTCCTCCCTCCCCAATTTTTTTGCTGGAGATAGTACTAGCTGGTTTCCATACAGGCAGAGAGGAAGAGACTTGCCCTGAAACCCCTAAAACAAGAAGCACCCCCCCCGCCCCCCGTTAGAGCCCAGAGTCAGGCTGCTTCCAGCCCACTGGAAAAAGACCTTGTTCTTGTTTTCTGTTTACAAACAAGAAGAGGGTGGTTTTTGTTTAGCTTGGTTTAAACCAGAGCTGTCTGTTTTAAAAACAATTGCAATGATGCAAATTGTTCCATGAACATGTTTCCAGATAGGTACATCAATATAGAAAACAATTTGCTCTGTACAGCAAGAAGTCACTGCACACTTCACAGCTAGTGTGGCACTCGACTTCACAGGTGTCTAAGGGCCGTACGCCGAGTCCTACTTCTGTAACAGGAGCCAGATGTAGAGCAAACACCCTTTTTCTCCTTCCTTCTGACATTCTGTGCTCCTCCTCTTCCAAAACCTTCTTCAATGAAACCCTACCCGCCTCCACGATGACATGTGATTCTAATCACATATATGGTTTAGGATTTGTGTTGCACAAGTTGGTGGATGATTGGGACCATTTTTTTTTTTCCTCCATGCTCAGCGAGTAGCCGGCAAATGTTGAACCAGATCGGTCTGTAAATAAATGGGAAGACATTCTCAAAGCTGACTACTTCGGTTACAGCTGGACCAACAAGAATTCAATCAGAAATGCCAAACTAGTGTTCTTTCCTGTGAGGATTCATTGGATTATAAGATTATGGGGTTTTTCTATTCAAAGGCATTTGCCCTCTCATAGGTCTACTGGACTAAAAATGGCTCCAGCTCCCTTTTCTCAATTTATTTTAACGCTTCCTTTCTACTGTAGAGCTATTTCTTCTACTTGTATTTTACTTCCTGATACTCTGCCGGGGACTTATGCAAAGTCACTGTACAAAGCATGCGGGTGTATCTTTTTATATACACAACGAGGGCATCTTCACAAAGTTTGTGAAACTTCTCACAAAAGTTTGTGGAAGGCAAGCTGTATATGCTTCGTCTATTTTTCTCGTAGAGGAACATTCAGTGAAGTGACAGTGACTTGTGATGGAAATAACAGACCTGGCAAGTGCAGCTTTTTGGTTTAAAAAGAATGGACGTCTGTCTTTCATTTAAAGTGCAATAATTCTGCAGCAATCATACTTTAAGAACTTAAAACTTAGAACGATAATACAGTAATAAAAAACACTCTTGAATACCATAAAAATGAAACAAGAGTAAGGCGAGAAGGGCTGGCCTGGGCGTCCAACTCAATTACAACACAATCCACGAATCTCACAGGCCAGAGTGTAGCAAGCTACTACTGGAAGGTTCTGTGCATCATTTTGACAGGCGGAACGCACCATTGTGCTTTGATGATGCTTCCCATACCTGAGCCAAGCCAATGGCCCTGTGATCACAGCTGCAGTCAGGCCTAAATCAGCATTACATTTGTATTCTCATTACGGAGACTTACAATTATAAATAAAAATTTCCTAAGGGAGAAATTTAGTGTGCCAGGGTACGTCCACAGTTTCAGTGACGCAGTACCAATCCTTGATAAGCAGGATCACAATAATTATAACACTTCATGCTGATGCTGTGTCAGGCACTTATCTACGTACGTTACATGAATCAACTCATTTAATCATCACCCTATGAGGCTGGTACCACTATCTCTGTTTTAAAAAGGAAGAAACTGAGGAAGACGAATGGTCAAATGACTTGCCCAACATCCCTTAGGTTGTGTGTCGAGAGCGGGGAAGAGACTGCAACCCAGGCGGCCAGACCCCAGAGTCCCAGCACAAAGTAATAGTTTAGCATCATCCCTAAATAACTTGGTAGTCAATTTTTGAGACCTACAGCTTCACACGTGCTCAGTTTCAGTATAATCTTGAGGGGGAAAAAAAAGAATTAAAGATACTTTCTCCAGGGATCACAGCCGTTCCATCTCCCCTACTGCCCTTTTCCTTTTGGTCCTGGATTTTTACAGCTGTGCAGACGCCAGCTGCAAGGAGGAGAAAAGAGGAAATCAGTTCTGCCAAAGGTAAGCTCTCCCTGGAAGGGCTTTAAATCACAATGGATGGCACCACAAAACCTCACAAGCACACACAAATGCAATTCAGAAGTGCGTCTAGAAGTTCTGACACACAGAGCCAGAGGTTTTCATGTGAGGTGATGTTCAAAGCCATAGATGTGAATAATACCGTTGAGAAAAAATGCAAAGTGAAAAGAGCAGAGGTTATCAGACTGAGCCTTCGGCAGAGTAATATCTAATGAGGAGAAAGAAGAGAGGCGAAGGAAGGAAAGTTTAGCCCAGAGGGTATTAGCGTCAGTGCAGGCAGAGGGCGGAAGGGGAGAGCATCACGGCGAAGGTCAGCCTTGTGTCAAGTATTTACAGACAGAAGAAACAAGGGCTGGTCTCCAAAGCCAGGCATCTGGTGATTAGAGTTCATGGGTCACCATGAAAATCTTTGGGAAAAGTATATAATTTTCTACAAAGAGAACCCTTTAATTATCTATCCGAAACTGACCTTTCCTTGTTTTGAGGAGGAGGAGGGAGAGGAAGGCAGTGTAACAACAAAGCAAAGTAGACAAAAAGAAAGCTAACTACCTAACATTTTGTCTACCTGAACATATTCAGACATAAAAGTGCATAAATATGTCCTGGAATATATGTGTACATAATACTTGGCTATTCAAGTGGACTCATACCCATATTCACTTCTACCTTTCCTTCAAAAAAACTTACTGGGGTAAAATAAGAGATAATGTGAGTAAACTCACTAGATTGGGGGCAGTAGCTGTTACGATTTTCCAGGTGGTTTTTATAAGATACACTGGACACCTCCAAATCAAACCTAAGGTCAAATGGAAGAGCACTAAATAGGACATGGATCTAAAGTAGTTTTCGACCTTGACTCCACATTGGAACCACCTGGGGAATTTAAAAAATACTGCCACCTGGCTCCCGACCCCTAAAGATCCTCAGATAATTGCCTAGGGTGCGGCGTGGGCATCCAGGTATTTAAAAGGTCCCCAGGTGATTTTTCACTCACTGCCAAGATTGAGAAGCAATGATCTGAACCAGTGATGCTCCAGCACGTGACCTCAATAATCGGTTCAACAACATAACCGTACGGCCAAAGAGAGAGCTATATTTAACCGAACCCACCAGGACTGTGGGGTGTACTAATTTAGAGCATCTACCCTGAATAGAAACCAATCCAGGAGGAATGCAGGAAGCATGCAGCCAGGCCCTGTTTGGTGTCTCTGCCACACTAGAGTCTGGGCAGGAGCTTCTGGGAAACAAAGGCCTGGATTAAAATCTTGAAAAGCAGCCCGGTATATTTACTGTAGTCAATTATGCACATTACTGCCACCAAAACAGGCCTTGTGTTGGGTTGTGGGAACACTAAAAGAAGGGGGGTTTCCTTCCAGAATTTCACCTTGGAATTTAAACTTTTCCTAGAATATAGCTTCTTTTCTACTTTAAACGGTGTCAGGATATAAGTTTTATACGTGTAAGGTTATGCCATAGTAAGCAGTAATGCTTCTGTTTACCAGAAAGCCAACTCCAAAAAGGAGGCTTTAATAGCATTTTAAAAAGCACAAAAGAAATTTTAACATATCCCAAATCTCAATCCTCTATACCTAAATATACACAGTTTTACTAACAATGCTTGCAAAGCCCAGTTCATATATACCAAATGCATTTCACTCAGCTTCCTTTCTGCTTAGTTTTGCATCCCTGCATTCATCTGCACTATCTGGTCAGGTGTGTCAATTGTCAGCATTTTCTCACAATTCCCTTTCACAACTGCTTCTGTAGGACCTTTCAAGGATGAGGAACTGTTGAGTGCAGTGAATTCTTGCTGTCAAAAATATATTACTCTTCAAATCAAAATTCAACGTGGCACCTATTAAAAGAAAATCTTATAGGTTTTCTCAACTGGCTATTTCTCAAATAAAGATGCTAAGGAGAACAGTAAACAAATAGAGAAAAACCATCTGATGCCATTTAAATTTGTGAACTAGAAGTCAGAGCATTTTCAAGAGTTAATGAAGAGGGGACTTGGCTGGCGGTCCAGTGGTTAAGGCTCCGAGCTTCCAATGCAGGGTAAGCAGGTTCGATCCCTGCTTGGGGAACCAAGATCCCACGTGCTGCATGGCACAGCCAAAAATAAATAAAATAAAATGTGATATGGTTTAAAAAATTTTTTTAAAGAGTTAATGAAGAGGAAGAAAGCACTGACCCACTGAAGAGCTAGACTACTACTCAGCCATAAAAAAGAATGATATAATGCCATTTGCAGCAACACGGATGCAACTAGAGATTGTCATACTAAGTGAAGTAAGTCAGAAAGAGAAAGACAAATACCATATGATATCACTTATATGTGAAATCTATAATATACCACAAATGAACCTATCTACAAAACAGAAACAGACTCACAAAGAGAAGAGACTTGTGGTTGCCAAGGGGTGGGGTGGGGGAGGGATGGACTGGGGGTTTGGGGTTAGTAGATGCAAACTATTACATATAGAATGGATAAACAAGGTCCTACTGTATAGCACTGGGAACTATATTCAATATCCTGGGATAAACCATAATGGAAAAGAACATAAAAAAGAATGTATATATGTGTATACTGAGTGGCTGTGCTGTACAGCAGAAATTAACACAACATTGTAAATCAACTATACTTCAATAAAAAGTTTTAAAAAACGGATTTTCTAGAAAAAAGCCTGAACATCATACACATTTAGCATATAAAACCTTAGACCATGCTCAGTGATTAAATGTCCAAAGACATTATCAAGACTTTTTACAAATCTCTGCAAGTACACTTCAGTAACTGAGAACAGATACTAAGTACCGGGTTTGACAACATAAAATCTGCCAACAAAGAGTAATCCAGACAATAAAACAAATTATAGCATCAACATTTCCAGTTTCCTAACTGCAAAAAACACCAAAAAAGTTATTTCCAAATTCTGGAAAGCCGTATCTCAAGGGATTAGAAGACAGACATTAAAGAGGAGAAGAGAATTTGGATTGGCATGGGGTGCGCTGGAGGACAGCACTGCTGTTCATGGTCAACTTCAGAATGCAGACTCCACAAGAAATAAATACTATGGGGATTAAAAAGAATAAAGAAGCCAATGATATTAGAGCCACATAAAAACTCCACATTATACCCGGGCTCTGGGAGCAACTCTACCTCCACAAGTTTTCCTAGTTTAAGTGAGCATCATTTAGCATCCCTAAGGGCACTATTTTACTTTGAGGTGATTACATTGCTTTACTAAAAGAACTTGGTGAAATGGCTAAAAAACAAAACTAAACATGACAACATCAAGTGTTAGCAAGGATGCAGAGCAAGTAAGACTCACGAACACTGCATGTAGGGATGCAAGATTGCACAGCCATTCCAGAGAACAGTTCATCAGTTTCTTATAAACATACAGTTAGGGCTTCCCTGGTGGCACAGTGGTTGAGAGTCCGCCTGCTGATGCAGGGGACACGGGTTCGAGCCCTGGTCTGGGAAGATCCCACATGCCGCGGAAAGGCTGGGCCCATGAGCCATGGCCGCTGAGCCTGTGCGTCCGGAGCCTGTGCTCCGCAACGGGAGAGGCCACAACAGTGAGAGGCCCACATACCACAAAAACAAAACAAAACAAAAAAACATACACTTACATATGAGTCGGCAATTCCACTCCCAGGTATTTCCCTTAGATAAATAAGAAAAACCTGTACATAAATGTTTACAGCAGCATTACTTACATCACCAAAGCCTGGAAATAACCCAATGTTTCTCAATGGGTGGATGGATTAATCTGTGGGACTTCCTTACAATTGGCAAACTACCACCAATAAATATTGATACACAAAACACGTCTGAATCTCAAATGCATCATGCTAAGTGAAAGAAAATTCAGACTCAAAAGTCTATGTGAGAAGATGTGGTACATATATACAATGGAATACTACTCAGCCAAAAGGAATGAAATTGGGTCATCTGTAGAGACGTGGATGGACCTAGAGTCTGTCATACAGAAAGTCAGAAAGAGAAAAGCAGATACCGTATGCTAACACATATACATGGAATCTAGAAAAATGGTACAGATGAACCAGTTTGCAAGGCAGAAATAGAGACACAGATGTAGAGAACAAACATATGGACACCAAGGGGGGAAAGCGGGAGGGGGTATTAATTGGGAGATTGGGATTGACATGTATGCACTAATATGTATAAAATAGATAACTAATAAGAAACTGCTGTATAAAAAAATTAAATTAAATTAAAAAAACCAAAGTCTATATGTATGATACCACTTTTATGACACTGGAAGAGGCAAAACTAGGATGGTGAACAGATCAGTGGTTGCCAGGCATTAAGGATAGGAGAACCTGATTGCTCAGCGGTGGCATGAGGGAATTCTCCGGGGCAAGAGAACTCTTCCAGGTCATTATCATAGTGGTGGTTACATGACTATACATTCGACAAAACAATGAATTGTATACCCCCTAAAGCAGTAAACTGTATGCAAATTAAAAAGGTTTAATTAGAAAAATTTCAAAGGGGGACTTCCCTGGTGGCACAGTGGTTAAGAATCCACCTGCCAGTGCAGGGGACATGGGTTCGAGCCCTGGTCCAGGAAGATCCCACATGCCGCGGAGCAACTAAGCCCTCGAGCCACAACTACTGAGTCCGCATGCCACAACTACTGAAGCCCACGTGCCTAAAGCCTGTGCTCCGGAACAAGAGAAGCCACTGCAATGAGAAGCCTGCGCACCACAACGAAGAGTAGCCCCTGCTCACCGCAACTAGAGAAAGCCCGCACGCAGCAACGAAGACCCAGTGCAGCCAATAAATAATAAATAAATAAACAAATAAATAAATTTAAAAAAGAAAAATTTCAAGGATTTGACATTTTTTTCGTTTCACCAGTGAACTCTATGGAGGGTCTTTTAAATTGGCTACCTTTACTTTCCAACTGCTAGTCTATTAATCACATAATCTGCTACATGC
This sequence comes from Mesoplodon mirus, assembly GCF_964341445.2. Classification (NCBI taxonomy): domain Eukaryota; kingdom Metazoa; phylum Chordata; class Mammalia; order Artiodactyla; family Ziphiidae; genus Mesoplodon; species Mesoplodon mirus. The sequence continues at coordinate 27,121,490 of NC_138986.1, read as the reverse complement.
CCTGAAATGCCTCTTCTGGGGGTGATCAGTGACTACTCAGTAACCATGCCAATGGTATTTTTTTTTCCTCTTCACTCTCTGAATCCTTGACCTCCTCGTCCCTCTCCCTTGGCAGGTATGGCATTGCTCAATTATGCTTTCCCTGATTTTCTGGCTTTTCCACCTTCTTTGCTGGTTCTTCCTCCTCCTGTGCTTGAAGTGTTGTCTCATCCCCTTTCCATTTTTCTTTCAAAACTCTCCTCACCCTCATGGCTTCAATCACGTTCCCCTTATGGAATGAATCCCAGAGTTCCAACCTGTTTTTCTCCTTATTCGCATCCTTCCATGTGCCCATGAGACATTTCTACTTACACGTCCCCCTTGCATCTCAAATCTCCATGTTTAAAGCAGAGATTTTTCTAGTTCTCCTACCAAAACCAGGTCCTCATCATGACTGTTTTCACGCCACCCTTAAACCAATGAGCCAAACTTACACCTGGTGTATAATATTATATGTCAACTTTTTTTTTTTTTTTTTTTTTTTTTCTTTTTGCGGTATGCGGGCCTCTCACTGTTGTGGCCTCTCCCGTTGCGGAGCACAGGCTCCGGATGCGCAGGCCCAGCGGCCATGGCTCACGGGCCCAGCCGCTCCGCGGCATATGGGATCCTCCCAGACCGGGGCACGAACCCGTATCCCCTGCATCGGCAGGCGGACTCTCAACCACTGCGCCACCAGGGAGGCCCTATATGTCAACTTTTTACCTGCATCCTTTGACACATGCTTCTGCAGAATCTTGAATTAATCATTCTCTTCCCATTTCCACTGCCATGCCATGGTGCTGGCCCAATGCCTACCCAGAAGACTTCTGCAGGAACTTCAAAGCCGGTCTGTATGTAGCTGAATGTGCCCTTCTTAAATCCCTCCTCTAGTCTACACTGCTACTTCAAAATGAGGATCACATGGGTAGAATACCGATCACCTCACTATCACCAGAGATTTGGCTCATCTGCCTGGTCATGCTTATGTTCCTCATACACTCTCCCCTCCCCCCGCCCCGTGATACCCTTCCCAATCAGCAAAAATCAATCAAGGGAATGACTTTCCTAGATGAAGGGACCATGCATTCCTAAAAGGCACAGCTGAGCTCTTCTGCTAGACTTGGCAATCAAGCTTTCAAGATCCATGGGTAGAGAATTACCTAATTTATCGCACTTTATTAAAGATATGTTATCCTTAGGATTCATCAACATTTCCTCACTGCCTGCAGAATCATGTACTAACCTCTTAAGCTTGATCACTCCACAATTTGGCCTCCATGTGCCTTCATTCCTAATCCATCTTTTAGACTCTTTCATGATGAGCCTCATACAACTCAATATGACCAAAACTTTGCTCTTTTCCACATCTGCACCTTTATTTTTCTCTCTTTCCTCCATTCAACTTTATATGTCATTTACCCATTTTGAAAACTTAAATTACTATGCCCAGTATGTGTTCCATGATGAAAGACCACAGCTGGAAGTAATTCTTTCTTCACTTAACTCCTCATAACCTGCAATTATTTGTTTGTGAGTGATGTTTTCCTTTTGAAATCCACGGATCATGTCTTCATCAACCTTTCAGCCACCATAAAGCTTTATATAGAAGGTACATATTTCTTGGTCAAATTATGCTAAGCCTCAATATTTTCAATTCTTATAACAATATAATGAAACCTGAGTTTTAAAAAATAACCCATTTCAAATGATTTTTTGTCATGCACCAGGAGGCAAAGATGTTAGATTTTTTTTTTTTTTTGGAGAACATGCCAATACAAATTAGTGTCTCACACACACGCCTAACTAATGATATCAAATAAATGCACTCTCCTGAGCACAAATGCCTCGTCTAATAATACGTTCCTCCTACTTCACAAGATGCAAAGGTAAGAGCCAGCCAAAATATAACAGGAAAAAAGTTATCTATTCACTTGGGATGAAGCATTAAAAGCTTTAGGACGTGAATTTCAAAACAATGAGTTTAATAACAAATTGCAGTCTGAACCCCATCTAACAATTTTTATTTGAAGATATTTGTAGACCCTGAAATCTAAGACCTTAAATGCCACTTTTTAATTTGGAAAAATGCAGTGAAGGGTCATGATCCAGATCACAAAAAAGGCCCATGTTCTTCCACTTCACTGCCTGCTAAAGAGAGAAAAAGCCCAATTCCAGGTTCTATGTCATTTTCCCCAAAGGAATAGCAACAGAATTCACAGATGATAGGTATTAACTTATTCTCTGTGCATGAAAGTGTGCTCTTATGAGTAAGTCAAAAGCAGCTTTAACTTTGGTCTTAATTCAGTAGGCTTTTTAAAAGGAAGTTATTAAATTGAGAAATTACCTCTGCACACTTTCACAGCTCTTGAGCACTAGCATAAGATTAAGTACACAAAGCCTGGGCAGAGGCAATTTTGTGAATTTCAATCTTCCTCAAAATAATAATTAAAAAAGGACTTGACATCCTCTAGTGGTGAAATTGAAAACTTGTTTCAAGTCAATTATTTTTCTCAGTGCTTGCCTACCTTTTGTTATTGAAATATATGCGGAAAGAACTGTTCATTCTCAAGAAAAATTTTAAAAAATCACCATAAAGAATGTGACTTGACTACCTTTGAGTAGAAAATATATACTGCCAGAAATAGCTTTTAAATGTTGAAAGAAATATGATTTTTATATGCTACCTTTCAAAATTCTTAACAAATGTCTCATTTTATAGGTCGTATACTGCCAATTTTCAACCCATCTTTGATACACATACATACATATGTATATAATTATGAACACATTACAGCTGTTTTTTTTTATTATTATTATTTTTTGTGGTACGCGGACCTCTCACTGTTGTGGCCTCTCCCGTTGAGGAGCACAGGCTCCGGACGCGCAGGCTCAGCGGCCATGGCTCACGGGCCCAGCCGCTCCGCGGCATGTGGGATCCTCCCGGACCGGGGGCACGAACCCATGTCCCCTGCATCGGCAGGCGGACTCTCAACCACTGCGCCACCAGGGAAGCCCTACAGATGTTATTTTTATAATCACCTGAGATTCTAAACTAAATTGCCCTAAAATTAGACCACAGTCTTTGCACAGAGAAAGAAAAACTAAGAGAGACATTTAAGAATGGGCCTTACCACCTAACAACCAGTTCTAAAAAGGGAATAAAATGAATCCCTCAACAAATGTTGCCATTTGAGGTGGCAATTTTCACCTGTTGATGGTAATAAAAGACAGAAATCTCCACCCCCCAAAAAAAACCCACCTCAGTACAATCCTGTAATTCTTAAAAAAAATGACTTGCAGCATTTGAATGTTATAATGTGCAATATGTCCATAAGAATGAAGTACTACATTGAAGTCTGATATTCAGGTATAGGTCACATGTTTTAAATATATGGAAAACTTCAGAAGTTGTTAAAATTCAAGCAGTCCTCACTTGTACACTCAAAATATCGCTACCTAGATTTAAATATATATATATATATATTTTTTTTTTCACCTTTCTTCTTTCTTTGACACCTGCTCACACAGGTGCTCTGAGCACAAAAAACCTTAATAGTAATCCAGGGCTAGAAAAATAGGAAAAAGATGTGAGTCAGAAATAAGTTTTAGTTAAATTATAAAGTACAATTATTCGAAAGACCATTTATAAAATTTGTCCCTTGGAAACTGGAGTTTCTAGGTAGAGATGTGGAAGAATTGTTTTCTATGAAAGAGACGGCAGCCAATTAAATTGCCCTCTTCATAAAGAAAATATTTCACTGACAGCCACAGGGTTGATTTGTAGGTTAATTGTTAGAAGCATGACCAGTTCATTAGTTAACATGCTTGGGCACTGAATAAGCTAGTTTGTAGTTCACGTACATCTGAACAACTTGTTCACGTGCAGATTCTAGGAAGTGTTTATTTATTCATTTATTTGAGCAAAAATTACTGTGTACAGAAGCAGTTTTATTTTTCCTTTGTGGGGATTAGGCACCAAACCATTTATATTCTCAATGAGGATGCTGCGCTCCTGCTGCCCTCTCTTGGGGGACCGTAACCCTCAGCACCCGGCTTCTCAAGTTCCCTAAAAGCAATTACAAAGGCACGTCCTCTAAGCCACCCGTTCCCTACCCCAAACGAAAATAATGACCTGCCAATCTTTCAAACATTTTAAGACAAAATAAACCACCCTACAGGAAGTAGCGTGACTTCAGAGTAAACAAGTTCAAGATTCCTTGTCTTAACCTCAGGTATTTTGGCTGGAGGGATTAAGTCTTTAGTCTTTAGGCGCCCAAACTCTACCTAGCAGAACAGATACATCATTTGCAAATACTCTTATAGCTTTTTTGGACCTTTCACATTAAAATAAGCGTACCTTCTAAGTCAATACCTCTTTTTTGAGGGTGGGGGAAGTCTTACATTTAGATAACAATTGTTTCCAGTTATGTGTAAGCAGAAAACACAACACAGCTGGGGAGCCTGCAATTTGAATGTCTTTTTAAAATAAGAAACTGCCTCACCGCCCCCATCCCCCCCATCCCAAGTGTAGGAAGGTACCAGAAACAGTTTACTGGCCAAGAACAGAAGAGGGGAGTAGGAGAGAGGAGTGGATCTGCAAGAAAAAACTATCGCGAGGGGGAAAATCGGCTGCATACAGTAAAATGGGGGAGGGGAGGACTTAATGCTCTTGGAGATGTGAGCGCCTGCCCCTGCCTCTGGCGTGGAAGTTGGGAAGAGGGGGTTCCTTAACACAGCGCCCTGATGAGCCGAGCCAACGTTCCCGCCTTGTGTTGGTGCACGGACTAAAAACATGAACGCCGAGGGCCCTTGTTTCAAGTCAACGAATCTCTGAGCCCCACCCCCCACAGCACCTGCAGGCCCCCCTCATCCTGCAACCAGCCCCTGCCTCGCGACCCCAGATCTCAGAACTCTTGTGAGCCGGTCGTAACTGCGGACCCCAGGGCAGCGGGCGGGTACTGCTCACGCGCGACCATCGCGCCGGGCTACCCCGACACCCGGTGCGCCGGTTAAGGCCGGAGAGTTTGCGCAGAAAAGGGTAATCCTGCTAGCCGTACCAGGCCGAGGATTTTCCGGCTGGCGGTTTGGTTTGGGGGATACGATTTTCCCATTCAATTGAATCAGACCCAGCCCGGCAGGTGGGAGAGGAGCGGCCAGCGTCTCTCCACTTCCTCCTCCCGCCCGCGCTCCCTGGCGCGTTTCCACCTGTTTATGTTAAGTCGAGCTGGAGCGCAAGAGGGGCGGCCGGCGAACTTGGGCGCCGGGGCCGAGCAGCCGACGCGCGGAGGCGGAGGGCAAGCGGGCTCCGAGCCGCGGTGCGCGGCGCGCCGGGCTGGCCTTTCCGGGCCGCGGCCGGGCGGGGGAGGGGAGCGCCGGCGCCCCGCGCGAGTCCCTCCCCCCTCGCCCCCTCAGGCCTGCTCGCTCTTCCCGGCCCGAGCCCGCCGGACCACCACCTGCCCCCGCAGCTCAGTCACCTGTTTCGCTTTGCGCAGCGCCATCGCCGCCCGTGTGGCGGTCGCCGCCAGCTCTCAGGTCCGCCATGGTGCTCCGGTGACGCTCCCGGACAGCCGCTCCGCCCTCTTCCTCGGCTTAGCTCCCGCCGGCCCCCCCCGCCTGACGGGCCCCCGGCCCAGACAGGTGAACGCCGTCAGGGAAGGGCGGAGGAAGGAAGGAGCGAGCGCTCGCGAGCCCGAGGCGGCCTGGGTCCGGCGCGCGGGCGCGCCCCCTCGTGGGCAGGTGCGGCGTGGCAGCCACTCCGACCCAGGCGGCTGGGTTTCCGCAACCAGAGAGGGGGCGGAGCCAGGCACCTGGGCCGCGAGCTTCAGGCCCCGGCTGCCCGCACCTCGAGGTCTGGAGGCGGGTCGGCGACGCTTGGTGGCGCTGGGAACTGGGACGGTCTGAGGATCAGTCAAAGTGAGGCGAGAGCGTGCGGACACTCTATTCGTCTCTGAGCTCTGAAGCAGCCAGGTCAATGTTAGTTTCGCCAGGACTGGCGTTCATGGTGACAGCCGCCAAAGAGTATGATGCCACGTGGAAAGCCAAAGTACACGGGCTGGATTCCACACTGCGGTCCGGTCTCCATTCTGCTTTTTAGGACGCCATTGTTGATGACCTGTCTTTTCACCAGGCTTCTATAGCTGATGAACCCCAGGGCATACAGCTTAATGAAACTTGTGCCCAGTAATGTGGCTTTTCTTATTCTTGATTTCCGGTTAGCAACTACCTTGTGACTCCTGTCTTGCTCCGGAGACCAGGAAAAAAAGCAGTAGGCAACAACAGTTTCTTTTTTTAAAGAAACATTATTAGCTGCGGAGAAACCAATTTCTGCTCTAATAAGCAAATAAACGTTAAGCAACAAAATGATGAGAAAAAAACAGTAGCCTGTATAAATGGAAACATAAAGGAACAAAACTGAGGAGGGCTCAGTTCTGCCTCATTACACAGAGATGGACTCCCACAGACTCGGTCGGCTGAACACAAACGGCAAGCTCCCAACAGTTTAAAACCCTTTCAAGGACTTCAGCAGAATCTATTGGACACCCAAGCGTGCCTGAGAACAGTGCTGGATTTCTCGCTAGGGTGACAATTCTTACCATCCTTGCATGCACATCCTGCCACTGAGCCCAGCAGTGGACTGGTTTTGTTTGGTTTACTGGGTCACTGGCTGACTAGGTAGAGGTTTTGCTTAAGGGACAATTGTGCTGTGGTTTGTAGTCATGGATTTTCCCTTAGTGCCATTTCTCCAGTGGACTAGGCAAACTGATCATTTAGCAATATGATCTTCCTAAATCACATTCAAATAACTCTTATCACACTTCTAATCAATAAAAATAAAACACCAGGTGGGAGGAAGTAGTTTTAGACCTCAGCTTGGGCCCAAGCAAAGATATATTTTACTACATTGTCACCAGAGTTTAAGACACTTTCCTGTGAACATCAGAAAGACTCCCTTAGCTGAATTTTGAGAGTTGAATTCTCTGAAAGAACCTTGGGAAAAGGAGGTGATTTGTTTTCAAAAGGAAGTGTTTGTTTTCTGCTATACCATTTACTGAAGTAAACCAATGAGTTCTTTCTTTGACTCCCCATCCCCCAAAATATCAAAAACTAATTGGTGTTTTTATTTGTATGGGTGTTTTTTGGTTTTGTGTGTGCTTATCCCTTCTCTCATTCTTTTGATAACTTATGTTTCAGTTTGTCACAAGTTACACAAAAATAAATGCAATAAGAAACACACCAAAATTCTTCACTTGGGCCCTGTACAGACTTTGCATTGCAAACCTCACCCGGTGTCTGTAACAGGGTGGACTGTTGCGTGAATGCAGGAATGGATGACGTCTGTTAAATGTCACACACCACCACGTTGTGCTTTCTGTTGTCCTTTACTTAGAACATGGAAGCCCTCTGTCCTGAGCTCTCACATCCATCTCAGAATCTCACGGAATCATCATGATTCCCTTTCCTGGGGAGGAGCTGAGCTTCCTGATGCCACCCCCTCCGCTCCTGCCTCCTTTGAAACCTCAGCCCTCCCTCCTCCCTACTCCTCAAGTGCCTCCATTCAAGGCGCTCTGCCCCAACAAATACATTTAGGAGTCTTTGATTCAGAACATTTCTTCCTTTGACTTCCCACCCTCCCAATCTCTTGTCATACATTTTGTTCACCAAAGGGTATACACGTGTGGACTCCGGTACCATCATCAGCTTATCATCTTTGTTTAACCAGCTGTGGTCTTTCTTACCTGTCTATAAAAACTTTCTAGGTCACAAAATCAAATAACCTGTTATTATTTTTTAATCCATCATTCCCTTAGACTTTTTGCAGCACTCGACCCTGATCGTCTTCCTCTTGGCTTACACCACTGGCCTGGATTTTTTCTCATTCCTCTGTGACCAGTTCTTTTGTCCTTTTGGGGACTTAAGTTCCTCCTCCTCGACTTGTCCTCAAACTTCCCTCCTCCGCGAATCTTAGGCCATAACCTTTCTGCTCTGTTTCTCACAGTCCTCAGTTACTATTATCTCCATCCAAGTGACTCCTAAATCCAGAATCAATACTCTTGACCTCAGTCCTGACTTCCACCAATACATTCTCAATGGTCTCTGCACATTCTAGTAGATGCCCTGCCATTAATTCAACGTGTCCCAGACCAGCACCGCCCCAAACTTGCCTATTTTTGAATCCTTCTCTCACTCACATAGGCTCAATATCTATCCTTTCGTTTTCATTGTCATCACTGCCCAAATCCCTGTTCCCAAATCTTGTCAATTCATTGTTCTAATTCCACCTTCTCAATTCCTATTGCTCTTAACTCCTACTAGACTCTCATTCACATCTGAAACAGTCTCTGAACTGCTCTGTTCAATTTCCGTTCCCCCTAATTTACCCAACACAACTTCACCAGGTTAATCTTCTAATACACAGCTACTTTACACACACCCACCCCCTTGCTCAAGAAAACTGAGTCCCCGTTTCTACATCATTAAATACTAACTTCACTTCCCTCCCTGACCACCCCCCAATCACATCCTGAGCTCTCTCCTATCCCATTTTCCACTTTTCATCTCTATAATTTATATTTCCAGCCAAGTAAGAATTTGAATGAGTTAAAATGTTTGTATGCTTTAATGCAATACAAAAGTTGTTCACTTTCTCTAGAACACCTTGAAAATCTCTTTCTGCCTGTGCTCTTGGAGCTCTCTGCCCAGAGCGACTTCTCCGGTCCTGACTATTTTAATCATTCCTTCCTTCCAAGGCCTCCTCAGTGAAGCCTGTTCCACCTGCCCAGGCTCCCAGCAAGCCTGTCCTCTGAACCTCTCCAGGGCCTTCTGAGCTTGTCACTTGTCCAGCCTTTAACACAGACTAGATGTGATTTGTTACTGCAAATCTGTCTCTTCAACCTGATACGAATTACTTGGTGGCAGGGACTTTGTCTTCTCTTTCTCTGTAGGTGTCCGTAAAGTCTGGAGCCATCAATTATTTGATTTGTTGACAGACTGCAGATGTCCTTGATGACACACGTGCCTTGCCTGCATTCTGAACTTGACGGGCTTCACGTATCTCTCTCCTGCTGCTACAGCGCCTCACCCAGAGTAAGCATTCCAGTGGGTTCGCAGTAATTCCTCACTGTCAGACTGTTTCATGTGATGGCTTGGGAATGAATGAAACAAAATATGCAATGACAGAATTGGGAGAGAGAGGTCAAAATGTGGTTAAAAAGAAACATTGGATCTACTTTTCCCAGCAAACTCCAGTTTTGTTTCTCTAATGAGGCTGCCGCCAGCACCCATGCGTAACTGTTTTGTTACAAACCATCTCTCTGGGTTCAGCTCTGGACCTTCACGTCTCTGTAAAGCCTTTCTTGACCCCCTCTGGCAGTTACATGTAACTATAGCACTTACTACATGTACTGTTCTTTTATTGTCTTGATTCCACCTCTGACAGTGAGCTTCAGGGCCAAGAACTGTGTCTTCTTCACGCACAGGATGCAGTATCCAGTACGTATTTAATAAGTACTTTGGCATGAATAATGTGGTAACACTAGCAGGCAGCATCGCAGTGTTCACTCTCTGCTAAGCATTGCACTATGCACCTCACCTGCATTATTTTTTAAAAATATTACCACAATCCCATGTTATTTTCCCCGTTTCAAATGAGGAAACCGAGACTTGGAGAGGTTAATTAGTTTGCCCAAGGTCACCAGTAAGTGGTAGTTTTGCTCCAGGCCTGCATACTTAGACTCTTGATGCACTAAATGAACAATGAATAGTAACCATCTGATGGCCACCTCAATGGAAAGGGGATGTCCCTGTATCTCTCCAGGTGGCACTTGGAATTAGGAGGTGGGGCTTGATAGTTTTAAGTTATCTGTAGAGCTTTGTAAAAAGACCTCTGGGCCCTACCCCAAACCAATAGCAACGGTTTCTCTGAGGTGGTAGCATCGATATAGTTTTTAAAGCATCCCGGTCATGGTAATGTGAGGCTGGGTTGGGACACGCAGGCTCAGCGGCCATGGCTCACGGGCCCAGCCGCTCTGCGGCATGTGGGATCTTCCCGGACCGGGACACGAACCCGTGTCCCCTGCATCGGCAGGCGGACTCTCAACCACTGCGCCACCAGGGAAGCCCCAAAGGCCTTTTAATGCAAACCTTTCATGAAAGTTGGGCCATAATGGAATTGTCTTCTTTTGTGACTAAGACCCAGCATTCTGGAAAAAACAAAAACAAAAACAAGAATTTAAAAAACCTAGTGATGGTAGTCTGGGAATGTATTATGAACCATGTAGGGATAGTGGAATATTTGCCCATGGACATAGGATAAGAGGAAGATCCCAAGGGGAGATTATATCATTAAAGAGTCGGCTGAAGATGGGTAGCATGATCCTATATATGGTCTAAAAAAAGCACTTTACCATTACAGGTGGGGATATGAACTGTGTCTTAATAAAGAAGTTACCCTGTGTTTCAATAGGAGTGCAATGATATATCATTTAATTTATACCTCACCTCCTTTGAGATTTCCTCACAGGGCAGAGGAGGCAACTATCTGTCCTCAGGATTGGGATGTAAGAAAAAGATGCACCTATGTTGTTGCAAGTATCCAATGAGGACATATCGGTGAGAACTTTTCACATAGTCTAGTGCAATATACGAAAAATATATTGTATGCTGAGGGGACTTCCCTGATGGTGCAGCGGGTAAGACTCTGTGCTCCCAGTGCAGGGGGCCTGGGTTCGATCCCTGGTCAGGGAACTAGATCCCACATGCATGCCACAACTTAGAGTTCGCATGCCACAACTAAGGGGACTGCGAGCCGCAACTAAGGAGCTGGCAAGCCACAACTAAAGGAGCCCTGGAGCCGCAACTAAGGAGCCCACCTGCCACAACTACAACCTAATGCAACCAAATAAATCAATGAATATTAAAAAAAAATATATATATATAGTATCTTGATTTTTACATAGAAGTAAAGATGCCTCCTGTTTTATCAAAGACTGTTCTGTATGGATCAAATCATGATACAGCTCTGATATTTCTATCTTGCATAATAAACAGGTTCCTCTGTATTTAAGAAATTTGTTTATGTCATTCATCCACCTAGGAGCTTCAGACTTCCTCCTATTCACATGGGCAGGCTTATAAAATATAATATGTATCCAGCTTAAAATAAAAATATTTCCCTCAAATATGAGAACTAAAATTAAGGGAATAGAAAATGCAGTGTTCTCCATTGGGTTGCTATTTGCAGCCCCTTTGAGGTACACAATAGTCATCCATGGTAACTTGGGGCCTTGAGAAAAAGACACTGACTTTCTTTTATTCTGTTTTTCCACATTCTCTCTTTTACCACTCTGTAGCCCTGAGGAATGACTTGGACGTCAGTTGTTCTTTGACTACTTGAAGAGAAGACAGATTCTATTTAATGTTAGAGATGACGAAACGGTTAGAATTTTGACACAGTAATTATCTAGATAGCCAAAACAAAATACGAATTCTTTAGAATTTATCAAAACAGTATGTCGAGAGTCTTTTTACTTTTTAGAGTAAATATGACACAAGGGGTAGCTTTAGAACAAGCTAACGTTACTAGGATTCAGGCAGGTGCAACTGGTACAGTTCAGTAGTACATAAATGACTCAAACAAATGTACTCTAGACCGGAAACTTAAGTTACAAAATATAGTCAATATTACAATTAATACAGGTAAGTAAAAACCATTGCTCTCAGATTCTGCACACTTAAAAAAAACCCATAAACTTTATATAATAATCAAAATCACACATTTCTACTCAAATTATTAGGGCATATTACAAACACACATAAGCCTAAAAAGTTATGGTCACATTTTGGTTTTGTTCCAGTGATGCACAATCACATGAAATGTTCTATCCGTTTCGTGTGAAATAAACACTTAGCTGAAGTGCTATAGCCGCTGAATTAACAATATTTCCATAAAAATGTTCAGACTAAAATAATCCCAAACATCGCAGCGTTTAGGATTATTTTGAGAGTCCTTATGAATCATAGAAATAGAAGCAGTTAGGAAATTTCAGTGTATTTTGTCTGTTTTGTTTTTTTTGAGTAAACAAATACTGGATTTAAAGTGCAGCTTCTTTCTCCTCTCCCTTCGATTCTCCCTCGCCTAGAAGATCAGGTCTGTATTCGTTTTTAGAATCTCCAAGGAAAGTTGGATACAAATTGAGCGACAGTCAAGTCTGTTTGTCTCGAAAGTCAGTGATGGCTTTCCACAGTGTACACAGCATCCCTCCCCTGTTTAAAGACACAAGAACATGGTGAAGAGATCGCTTCATTTGAAACAGTGCCCTTGAAATATGAAAGTGACTTCTTATCTTTCAGTGGCTCTGATCAGAACATGAAGATCCCAAAGTCTTATCACTCATTATGTATTCTTTTTGTATATATTTTCTCCTCATCCCTCCATGCCTTTCCTTTCCACTCCCACAGACTACCAGGGCCCAAAGCGTCATTTTAGACTTTCTGCACTTTTGAAATGTGTCTTTCTAGAGGTGGGTCAGAGTAATAGTTATGTATGTGCTTGGCCTGATGGAAAAAACAAATTATTATAAGAAACTGTATCAGATTATAGCAGGTATTTGGATGGCAAATCAGTACCTCATCCTGATATTTCTATTAAGCATGATGCAATCATGAACCAAATTAGAGCATTTGCTTAAGGCAGCTTTAGAATATCTGTATGGTCTTAATCTGATGTGTCATCAAGAAAAGTCTTCTAGCTGACTTTGCATTTACTGACATAGACACATTGCTTATTAGAGCTCCCAATAATAGCCTGCTACAACTAACTCAGGTTTCTCAGAGCAGCTGAGAACCAGAGCTTTGCCCAGGACTGTAGAGCTAGTTAGAGCTAGGTAGCGACCCAGGACGGAAGGGACCCAGGCTTCTTGAGCCAGCCCAGTGCTCTTTCCATCATGATGAGACTGAACAGAAAGAAAAGTGGTACCTTAGTCTCAGGCATTTTAAATCGTCACGTGTAACATAGTAGAGAACATCTGCTAGTGAATAATCCTCAGCCAGAAACTGTGGAGAAAGTAAAGTATGCACAAAAGTAAGATGTTTTATGTACTTTCAATAAGTAGCAAACTATCCATAATGTAAACATTGGCAATAATGAAAAAAAAATCTAAAAGGAAATCCACTAAAGACATAATCTTTTGGAATTATTAGAAAAAAGTTCCCCCTATTACAAAATAATTATGAAGAAATACATCCATATGCCTTCCAGGAGCATAAAGATTACAAGCAACACAGAATTTCTGATTGGTCTTCTGATAAATAGATAAGACTTGCTTGTAATTACACCTGTTGCTTATAAGATGTTTTTATTTAGGGTTTACTGCTTTGTAGCTTTATTTTTCTCCAGTGGATAAAAAGTGTTGCTTACACTTAATTTCTGATAAAAGGTACTTTCCAATACTTACTACAAAATCAGAGTCCTGAATTTAAGTGAAGCTTTTAATTCTAAATCTTTTAAGGGCTGTGATTTAGTGGATCATCAATTACTACTCCTTAATTTTGATTTGAACCTAAGTTAGAGGGAAAAATATTTTGATGAACTTGATTGGATACATTATTTCCCATAGGCAAGAGAGTCCTTTCAATTTATTTAATTTGGTATGCAGATTTCTAAGGAGACCCTAAATTTTATTTAGTGGTTCAATAAATTATCAAGTCAAGAGAAACACATCTTTATTCTTAGTTGTTTAAAAAATTTAAATATAAAACTGAAATCAATGTAATATTGTACTGAGGCCCTTTCTATAAAATAATAAAAATATAACCTCTTACTATGTATATATGTGTATACATATTATGTAATCTTAAAACATAAAGAAATGCTATTTATGCTGACTACAAAAGCTCCCTATAGGGAGCAGAGATGAATTAGGCTCTTATAGACATAATATAGTTTATATAGAAAGTGTCTGTTTCTGCCATAAGTTCACTAACTAGTCTAGTTTATTAAGTAGCAATAAATAGCTGCTGCCCAGTGGAGTCTAAGAATGTCACAAGAGAATTAAAAAGTTAACAAACAAGAGAAAGAATGAGAAACAGAAGAACTTTTTTCTTTCAGTTCTGTCTTGATTTTTCCTACTCTTTATTTTCAACTCAAAACCATAAAAATCCTTAGGAGTTGTGGACCACAGAGCTTTCACCTGCCTCTGCACATTCTGCACCTCTACCCCCAAATAGTTTTCCCTTCTCATCTGCCCCCCACCCCAGAACATCCACACAGATAGTGTATTCCTACATACTCCTTTAGACTTCAGCTCACTGGTCATCTCAAAAAACCTTCCCCAGCTTCTCCCTCCCTCTGTCTCGTAACACTTGATAATCTTTCCTTCACAGAATTGACCAGGACATAATTACACTTGTATCTATGGGATTATTTGATTATCATCTGCCTACCCTCGTCTGTGAGGGCAGGGTTGGGTCTGCATTTCTCACCAGTGTACCCACTGTGCCTAGCACATAGTAGGCACTCAACATTATGAAACAAAGTGAAAGGATGCTTGTCCCACAGAATGTTTTCTTTACCCGACTTATAGTGTCTTCATCAGCTCCATTTTCTCTCAGCCATTCAGTAAGTTCAGAATCGTCAGTATTTGCGCCAGGGGAATTCAGGTGACACACAGGCAACCCAGGAATATCTAGAACAGCATTGAGAGGAGGGAAGGATGTTCTTAGCTTCAGCTAACAGAGGTCATCTGAGACCCTCCTGGTCAACATTTATTGATACTTTAAAAGATTTTTCTCTAATCAGAGTATAATTAATAGAAACCATTGAGATTGGTAGTCTACATGATAATATAAATAAAACTCTTTAACACTGCTGAATATACTAGTATATGGAGAGTCAGTAACAATAATTAATGATACTCCCACCTTATAGTTTCATATCAATTTTATAGCTTCTTAGAATAAAATGGTACCCCAAAATTGTACTGTGTGTTTTTCATGCAACAGAGATGAGCATAATTAGCAGAGTGCCATATAATTATAATAATCTCTTTTTCCACTATTTGCAATAATATGGAAGGACCATATATCAAAAAAATATGAACTTTATTTTCCTCTAAACAGGCTAAATAAGATTGTCTAAAGATTATCTTTCATACCCAATTTCTCAGAGAATAGATTTCTTCAAAGTTCCATCTGACTTTTTAAAAAAAATTGAGATAAAATTGACATATAACATTGTATTAGTTTAAGGTGTGTCCAATTTATGACTTTTTATTACTGTATCTTGATTCTGTTTAAGCCTTGTCAAGTTATGAGGGGGGTGGGAACACTAGAAAACACAGAATACAAATGCAAAATGACAAAAAATATTATTTTATTCTATTAATTTCATTGTGAAATCTTAAAAGGAAATAAGGACCAAAAAATGGAGAGCCCTACTTACTCAATAAGACATAATCTCAGGAAATGATGATTATGAATCATCTTATTTTTACTGCACTTATAAGAAATGACAGCTTGCTACAATTAAGAATTGGATTTTTTTTAAGGCAACTTCTGCTTGCAGTTGTGGTACAAGTGACAGATGCTGATTAAGCCATGACATAAAGCTACCTGTTGGCTTTCTAGCTTTTTGTGGCAGCCTGGTTGAACAGTATTACTTTAAAGTTTTCTGCTATTCACCTATTGGTTGGGACTTAAGCTTCAGGTGTTTAATTTCTTGGTCTTTTTCTTCAATAGCTTGATGAAGGAGTGCTTGTAATTCTTTCTCTTTCTGAACCAATTCTTCCAGTAATCTGCGGAAGGAAATTATATTGGTTGGCAGGATAATAAAGCTGGAGCAGCCACAGAGTGATGTTCTAGACAAGGTCTTCTCAAGCTGTAATGAACACAGACACCCCTGGGATTTTATTAAAATGCAGATTCTGATCCAGTAGCCTGGGGCTGGGGAGCGTTAGGGGAGGGACCTCTGAGCTCCTGCATTTCTAATGAGCTCCCAGATGATACTCATGTTGCTGGTCCACAGACCCTCCAGGTTGAGCAGCGAAGCTCTAGAAGGCGTGTTTCCAGACAAGAATTTAAAACTTCCACCCCCGGTTGTCTGCCAAAATCTTCAGAGATGTTGTTCTATTTCTTTTTATGACCATAAATGGCAAAAAGAGTTTATATATGATATTAACAGACCTATATTTTACATGTATGGCCCCTCATCAAAAACAGTTGGTCAATATGGGTAATACAATAGGCAATGCAAAGCAGAAAGGTAGTCACTTTTTTTAAACTATGAAAATTTGAGAAGTAACTATAGGTGAGGTCACCTATAGTACCTGACATATAATAAATCCTCAATAAATGTTAATGGTGGTTGCTTGGGTTGTTGTGGTTGTTACTGTTATTTCTCTCCTTCTAAGGCGAGCGGTGAAGTGGGTAAAAGGTTAGCTGTGTTCCTGGTACATTCAGTTCCCAGTTGGCATCTGATGCATTCTCCAAAGAAACAAGGAGAAATATTATTACACATAGTTCTTACCCCTGAAAGGTCCACTATACAGCTGAGAGCCACGTGGTAACCCACCCACCATTCCCAACACAGTTTTCTGGGAAAACATCCCAGGTTGTGAAGAGAGATGTTCTGATTTTTTAGAAAACCATCTTTGAGTAACTTGGATTCAGAATTATAATAATTTAAGATACATAATTATTTATAAGATCATCAAGGTACATTGTTGCATGCCCTATAGCTCTTAGCAAGCTGTATTTATTTTACTTTCTGAGTACTGACAGATTTAACTCAGGACCAGATTCCATTCCAAAAGTTTGTTTCTGCTTCAGCTGACATGGTCTGAAGGCAGCCCAGCCCGACAGAAGACAGCCCTGGGCCTTGTATCCTGGTTCAGCCACCCGCTTCCTGTGTTAACCTTGACAAATGACTTAACGCCTCTGGCCTTCAGTTTTTTCATTTGTAAAAAGGAAAAGTAGAACTTCCTGAAAGGATTACTGTGAGCACTAAATGAGACAGTATAGGTAAAGTGCCAAGCACAGTGCCTGGCCGTTAAGAAGGGCTGTTCTGTCCCCTGCTGCCGTCTCAGGCCCCGGAAAAGAGGCCCTCCAGGGCTTAATAGGGTTTGTTTCCCTGACCCCCAGGCTCTACCCCTTTTCCACACAACAGAGACACCGTGAGGCCATTAGGTACGAGAAAGGGTCACAGTAGAGTAGGTAGCAGAGGTGAGACAAAAGGAAAACACAATGAGAGGCAGACAGAGAAAGTGGTTCCAGGAAGACAGCTTGTTTAGAGACAAGTGCACAACTGCAGAGTAAACAGTGCGCAATTAGGTGGATTAAGCAGTAGGAACTGAAAGCAAGAGAGAAGCAGAGGATTAAGGGAGACCTTTATCTACTCTAATACGAATGATATTCAAAGAAATGGATAGCACGCTCATTATGAATTTTTTTAAGTTGGCAACTTTTTGGTCTGGTATATATTTTTGTCTTTCTTGCTAATTGACATGTATGGAATAGTGACAGAGTATTCTTATGGTTTTTCTCAAAGAACACAAGTGAAATTTTCTAGAATGTAACCCATGTTTACCTAGACTATATATTTCCTTTTTATCTTAAAAGCCAGAACTTAACACTGGAAGCAAAGCATTTACAGGCCATCTCATTTCTCCCAAATCCAGCTCTCAAAATTATTTATTTTAAGGGCATATCTATCCAGTCCATCAGTTTTATTTTTACTTTGTCTTCAGTTAGTAGGGAAATCCTTTGACACCAAGGCAAATGACTGCCTCTCTGTTCCAGAGACGTTTGGCAAAGATCAGCCATGAGATCAATTTTTTAACTCAGATGGGTGTGGGTAAGGAGCTGGGCTGGCGGGTAATTCCAGAATTGCAGGAAAGGGAAATGAGTTGACCAGTCAGCTCCTCCTGAGTTTGATTTTCACTACCTCTGCAGTACTGTCCCGACTCCTTGTGTGAAGCAAATTATTGTCAGAACATTTTCTGTAAGCATATACTTTAAGTAAAGCATACATTCTAAAGCTATTTTGTTATTTTCTGCCATTTAGTATTATCGATGATCCAATCATCAAGAGCTGGATAAACGTGATGTATCCTTATCAGTGATTATCCTAAATATAAGCTTAAGATTTCTAGCCCGGGGGTTTACAAGCTTTCCTAAAAACACACTAACATTTCCTCAATTTATTTTTCAATATATGTACATCTATATAGCAAGGAATATATTCCACTGAAAACTACAAGGACCAATATAGACATGAACAGCCCCTGCTCAGCACTTGGACAGAAGCAGCTGCCCTTTCTTTAAATCCTAAGTGAAGGGAATGTTGTACCTGGTCTCACTTTTCTGGGGGTGATGGAGGAGCTGTGGGAGATCCTACTAGAAAAAGAAAAAAGGAGGCCAACAACCATATAGATTTCACAGATACATGTGTAAATACACAGAGAAAAAGCAAATGAGTGGGACCTTGTAAGAAGTGTTAACAACACTTTTCTTTTCTTTCTAACAACACATTTCTTTACTACATTCTTTACTAATGTAGTAAAGAAATGTGGTCAGTCTTGTGGGCAGATGTGGGAAGCACGCCCTCAGCTAGCTTAAGACCCTCAGAAAAGAGATGTGAAGACCTGAAGAAAGCAGGCGGAGAAAGGCAGCCCTCAGGGACTACAGATGGATCGAGCATGGTGGACAGATGGCGGGGACGGGGTGTAAGTCAGGGTAATGCAAATGGACTGAGGAGAGAAGGAAAAGACTGCACTCAGGAGAGACACGTTCTAGTGACATAAGCCAGGATACGTAGACAGAAGGTTCAGGGGCCGGAGGAGCAAATGCACCAGCTCGCTGGTAAATAAAGTAGCTCTACTGTCTGGAAGGCATGGGCAGGGCAGGGTTGGGTGGCTGGACCCAAACAGTTATGAGTGCACTTTCCTCCTCCGAGGATCAGAGAAGGGTATGAAAAAACAACTCCAGGACTGAGCAACAGACAGTAAACTGAATAGAAGTGACTGAAGTTGACGGCTACTATAATGGATCGAGCGTCCTAATGGGACTATTACTTGAGAAGAGCAGGAAAAGAGGGACACGAAGATTTAGATGAAGTCTTAGAAAAGGCTTCCATTCTTTTCCACTAAGTAACAGAGATGTGAAGTAAAGAGCTGGGTTTCAGAGAACAAGACTGGGATAAGGAAGTCAGAAAGCCACTTTCCCTTTATTCAGAAAGATTTCTGTATGCAAATCATAGAAGATATGTATGGATTTACTTAATCATGCAACTAAAATTCATGTTTCTAAATACAGGATGAGGTTTGTACTACTCATACAAGCTTGGTATTCAAACTTATCAAAAACCTGAACTTATGACTAAAAATAAAATGGTTTTATCTCCCTGGTGAACAACTCGGATTTTCAACTAAGGTTGTTAAATATTTGAACAACATTTATTGATTCACTCAAAAAAAAAAAAGTTTTCCCTGTCAAAACCCAAAGTCATAAAGTCAGTTGCCCACATGTCAACTGTAACCAGCACAGGAAGCTATAAATCATAAAGATTCAGGCCTTGAACTGTGCCAGCATCTGTGAAGAACAGGAAATATTTACTGTTCACTTAATAACCTGATCATGTGGGTTCTGTGTTATCAAATTCTCAAAGAAAAATTAAACTCCAGATATGACACAGCATATTAAAAATAAAGTAGAATCACAAATGTGGTCAACAGATCATCCTTTCAAGGTTCTAAAATGAAAAGCTTTTGAACCATTAATTTTATCTCCTCCAGAATAGAGCTCTTCCTCTCCTGAAAGAACCTGATATTCCAAATCACAGGCTCTCAAGAACACAAACTCTCTGCCTGTCTCTCAGCTATCTGTTGGTTGGTACACGCTGCTCTGAGTCTGCATCCCAGAGAGTCTATGAGGTTACAACTAAGTTACTCTGAAAATCTCAGTGCACTTGGAGATAAAGCAGTGATCAAAGAAGAGCTGCTGAAGGACTGAACTGGTAGAAGCAGAAAACGTATTTGACTAAAGAGACTAATAAATCTCTCGTTTTAATGAATAAAGCATTAAATCAAGTTTATATGAATGGGATAACGGAATAATATTTTGTATATTCTGCAGACCAATCTTTTTTTTTTTTTTCTTTTTTTTTCGGTACGCGGGCCTCTCAC
The DNA here is from genome assembly GCF_964341445.2 of Mesoplodon mirus. NCBI lineage: Eukaryota > Metazoa > Chordata > Mammalia > Artiodactyla > Ziphiidae > Mesoplodon > Mesoplodon mirus. The sequence continues at coordinate 27,101,298 of NC_138986.1, read as the reverse complement.
TGTTGTGGCCTCTCCCGTTGCGGAGCACAGGCTCCGGACACGCAGGCTCAGCAGCCATAGCTCATGGGCCCAGCCGCTCCGCGGCATGTGGGATCTTCCCGGACCGGGGCACGAACCCGTGTCCCCTGCACCGGCAGGCAGACTCTCAACCACTGCGCCACCAGGGAAGCCCTCTGCAGACCAATCTTTAAAGTAGACCCCAAACACATGCACTTATATAAAAGTAAGAAAAAAGAAACCCACCCATGTCAGAATAGGACTTACCTATTTGTTTCTATTTTCATCCTTCCAAGCTGTACATTCAGCGATCGGTGAGCACACTGGGAGTCGTGGGATAGAGTAGAACTGAGTGTGCTCACCCCTGAGGTGGCCACAGCATCTTCAAGGACCACATGATGTCTTCGGACAGTTTGATTTGAAGGCTGTTCTTCATGGTCATCTTCTGCATCCAAGTCTTCTTGATCGGCGGTATCACTCTCAGATGCAAGGCTAAAATGTGGCCTCAGTTCTGTTAAGCATATGATCAACAACACTGTTAATGAAATAAGAATGATTGCCTTAATTTAAGACATGAATGTCATCTCCCCTGCTATCAGTAAGAGATTTATTCCCAACTACTTTTCCAAAAGTGATGATGGATTTCTGCGCATTACTTCAGATTTGTTTTTCCAGTGAATTTGCAAAATTCACAAGATGTATAAACTCAGAATGATCTAATTCAAACAGAAGAGAAACTTCGACACTGCGCATAAGGTACGTGGGAAATATGTTAAAATCAGAAAGCAATTATGTAAAAACCTGTTAAGAATATAAAAATTTGTTTACACAATTAAAATTCATATTTTCAATTATATAATATCTGGCAACTATTAACTCACTTAGAAATGAGGAAATTGAGATATAGAGAGATTGTATAAACAAAAGTAAGAACACAGAATGCTTTTTGCTTGTAACATTCAAAATGTAAGGGGGGGGCGTGTACTGAAAATGCAACACAATGCTTATATTCACTCTAGAAGACTATCTGCTTTTGACTATTGGGTTAATTTTTGGTGTGTGTCCTACCCTAACCTGTTGACTAACCATTGAAATCTAAAGCGTAAAAGTTACAAGTCTCCAGCTTAAAAACACTGTATGACACGAGTTCATCTGCAGGTCATTTCAGAACTGGGATGATACCTTCCCATGGGAAAAACTATTATAAATTGTGATTAGGTTCTCAAAATGGCCCCCCAAAAGGAATTACATTCATAATTTAGGTGAAATCAGGATAGCAGAAATACTGGGTCTTGGTTCCATATGCTATGACACATGGAACTTTTTTTTTTGAATGAAAGATTCTTTAAATTCTATAGTCCTTTACAACTTTCAGAAGTTTCACACACATGATTTTATATAATCCATAATAACCCTTATTTTCCCTCTACCCTCGTATTTCCCCTCCCCCCTTCCCTCTCCCCACTGGTAAATACTTGTTTGTTCTCTGTATCAGTGTCTGCTTCCTTTTTGTTTTATTCACTAGTTTGTCATCTTTTTTAGATTCCACATAAAAGTGATAATCATATTTGTGGAAATTTTGTATTTGTCTTTCTCTGTCTGACTTATTTCACTTAGCATAATGCCCTCCAAGTCCATCCACGTTGCTGCAAAGGGCAAATTTTCATTCTTTTGTATGGCTGAGTAGTATTACACACACACACACACACACACACACACACACACACACATATCTTCTTTAGCCATTCATCTGTTGATACCTTGGCAGTTGTAAATAACGCTGCTATGAACATTGGGATACATGTATCTTTTCAAATTACTGCTTTTGTTTCTTTTGGATATATCCCCAGGAGTGGAATTCCTGGGTCGTATGGTAGGTCTGTTTTTAGTTTTTTGAGAAACCTCCATACTGTTCTCCACAGTGGCTGCATCCATTTACATTCCCACCAACAGTGTAGGAGGGTTCCCTTTTCTCCACCTCCTCACCAACATTTGTTATTTGTGTTCTTTTTAAAATTTTTTATTTTTTAATTTTAAAAAATTTTTGGCTGTGCTGGGTCTTCGTTTCTGTGCGTGGGCTTTCTCTAGTTGCGGCGAGCAGGGGCCACTCTTCATCGCGGTCCACGGACCTCTCACTGTCACGGCCTCTCTTGTTGCGGAGCACAAGCTCCAGATGCGCCGGCTCAGTAGCTGTGGCTCACGGACCTAGTTGCTCCGTGGCATGTGGGATCTTCCCGGACTGGGGCATGAACCCGTGTCCCCTGCATCGGCAGGCGGACTCTCAACCACTGCACCACCAGGGAAGCCCTTTTTAAAAAAAAATTTTTTTTTTTAATATATGTGTGTTCTTTTTAATGACAGCCATTCCAACAGGTCTGAGGTGATGTCTCATTGTGGGGCACCTGGAACTTTCATTAGGTCACAGAACCCACCGAGAATCTGATGAAAGGCAATGGAGATTCTCCCCAGAAGAGAAGCACATTCATACAGCATTTTCCCTGGATTTCCGGAGGGCTCACTGACTCCCTGCAGCCTGTTCCAAGGGTCTGTGAACCACAGGTTAAGAGCCCCTGTGCTGGGGGAGGGCTCTTAAGTGGGAGTGATGCAAGACCCCTCCCACTACTCCAGTATAGCCGTATGGCAACCAAAGGGCCTACCCATCGCCAAATCCTCCAGGTAACTTTTCTTTCTTTGCCTTACTGACCTGTGCATGGTATTCTCCTTTAAATCTTTGGCTGCTGCTTCTCTTCGTCAGAGCCTTTTTGTCTACGACCTGCCCCTTAAAAGCTGGAACCTGAATTCCATTCTTCAGTTTTATGTTTCTACTTAACTCTCCATGGATGAGCTCATTAAAATCTATGAAGAGTAAGTACATGTGATGTGTGGATGACAATCTAGCCCTGATTCTGTTACATACAATACCTCTAAATATTCCTGTGCAGGCAGCACTTCAAATTCAACAATCTAAACAAGGACTCATCTTTTGCTCATAACAAAACCAGAGTGCCCTTTTCAGGGCCAGGTTTATGTAGCCCTGACTTCCTTTACCAATCTTTGTTTATTTTCAATTTTTTTTTTATCATGGTGAAACAATGCATGACATAAAATGTACCATTTTAACCATTTCTAAGGGTACAGTTTAGTAGTGTTAAGTATGTTCACATTATTTTTCAACTAATCTCCAGAACTTCGTTATCTTGCAAAACTGAAACTCTATACTCATTCAACAGTTCTGCATTCTCCCCTCCCTCCTGTCCTCAGCAACCACCTTTCTACTTTCTGTGTCTATGAATTTGACTGCTGTTGATACCTCATGAAAGTGGAATCATGCAGTATTTGTCTTTTTGTGACTGGCTTATTTCACTTAGCATATGTCTTTAAGGTTTATTCATGTTGTAACATGTGTCAGAATTTCCTTCCTTTTCAAGGCTGAGTAATATTCCATTGTATGGATATACCACATTTGTTTATCCATTCATCTATCATTGGACACTTGTGTTGCTTCTACCTCTTGGCTATTGTGAATAATGCTGCTATGGACTTGGGTGTGCAAATGTCTCTTTGAGATCCTGCTTTCAATTCTTCTGAATATATACCCAGAAGAGGAATTGCTGGAACATATGGTAGTTCTAGTTTTAATTTCTTGAGGAGCCACTATACTGTTTTCCATAGTGGCTGCACCATTTTACAGCCTCACCAATAGTGCACAAAGGTTCTAATTTCTCCACATCCTCACCCTTTATCTCTTAAGGTTAACCAAACTCCACCTCTACACTGCTTTTTTAAAAAATTATCTTCTTTCTCCTTCCAAAATTCTATTTCCTAGATCATCTATAGTAGGTGTGACTCAAAATCAGGTGTTTAAGTTTTGTAAGCCTGGCACCTGGTATAGGGGCTAAGACATATTAGTCTCTCAAAAAATGTTGGCAGAATGGAAGTTATCCTACTAGTATTATTTGTATTTATAAGGGAACAAAACAGTGAAAAAAATCTTACTTTAAAAATAATTTAAGAGAGTTCAATTCTATATTAAATTAGAGCAACAGTAGGCCTTTTAAATTTTCTAAATTTTTTCTCATGGTCTCTAAACTGAAATTTTAAAAACAATTTAAAAGGTTCATTATCCTGCTGAATATAATCTCACTTTGGGGGAAGGAAAATTTCTGATATTTATTATTACATTTAAATGTTCCCTTACATTCCCCTAACTCTGTACACTTTAAATTATCATATATTATCATTTTACTTATGTGCAAGTGACTAAAAATTTTTCTCAGTTATTAGAAAAAAGTAGAAAATTGTAGGGACTTTCTTGGTGGTGCAGTGGTTAAGAATCCGCCTGCCAATGCAAGGGACACAGGTTCAATTCCTGGTCTGGGAAGACCCCACGTGCCACAGGCAACTAAGCCTGTGTGCCACAACTACTGAGCCTGGGCTCTAGAGCCTGCAAGCCACAACTACTGAGCCCGTGGGCCACAAGTACTGAAGCCTGTGTGCCTAGAGCCTGTGCTCTGCAGAAGCCACCACAATGAGAAGGCCACACACCGCAACGAAGAGTAGTCCCTGCTCGCCACAACTAGAGAAAGCACACGTGCAGCAACGAAGACCCAATGCAGCCAAATAAATAAATTTATTTTAAAAAAATTGTAAGTGAATGCAATACTTTGTTATTTTGGTCTTTCAATGGTGGCTCCCCGAGGACACATCATCGAATAGACATTGTAAAACATGCAAATGAGACGGAGCATCTGGTCTTTGTCCTCAAAGAGATAACAACTGAAAGGAGACCTAGGGCAAATATACAGAAGAGTCATAAGAGCGTATGTACAAAGATAACATGTGTCAGCCAAGGGTCAGGAGAAAGGCAGGGACCCAGGGGACCCTGGAATGAGTGGATGGCATTTAAGCCCGTGTGTGGGAAATTAGAGCAGGTGCATGTTTCCAAAACAGCAAGACAGGATTAAACAACGATATGATTCCCATCTCCCTACCCTCCCACTCCACCCCAACTGGTTAATTCCCCAGAGGAAAATAACTAGACCAAGCTTCTTTAACACAAGGTATTTCTGATGCCAATTAGGATCACAATACCTGCCAGAACGACGTATGATCCTTGCATCAAGCACTGCATATAGTTTACAATGCTGGTCATTTTACATTCATGTCGACATGGGGCACATGACCGATTCAGCTTCATAACTGGTAGTAATACCAAGTGCTCTAGCAGTCTAAACAATTAGAGTTTCTATGAGAAGTGTGCCTACATTGTTGATTCTCTCTACCTTAGCACTGCCAACACGATCTCACGCTCAGCATTTCTCCATCTGGTCACCCACAGCCAGACTGTACTTGAGAAGTAACAACAGATACTTAATGTTGCCAGTAATCCACAGGCTGATCCTTGATGACAAGTGGGAAAATAGCCTGAGAAAAAAAACTCTTAAGGGGCTTGCACTGTACTCTCTGTTCTGTGTGCTCTTTTTCAGAAGAAAGAAGATTGAACACTTTTTTTTTACTTTTCATTGTGAAATAGTTTTAGGATAACAGAAAAGTTGCAAACACAGTACAGAGAGTGCCTGCATATCCTTTAGCAGCTTGCCCTAAACTTAACATCTTACACAACTTAGGCACTATTAACAAAACCAGGAAGTTAACATGGATACAATAGTATTAACTAATCTATAGACCTTATTTGAATTGCACTGGTTTTCCCCAGAGTGTTCTTTTTCTGATCGGGGATCCCACACTGCATTAGTTGTCATGTTTCTTAGTCTCTGCCAATCTGTGACAGTACCCTAGCATTTTTTTCTTTCTTTTATTCTTTTTAATAAATTTATTTATTTATTTTTGGCCATGTTGGGTCTTCGTTGCTGCGTGCAGGCTTTCTCTAGTTGCAGCGAGCAGGGTTACTCTTCATTGTGGTGCACAAGCTTCTCAGTGCAGTGGCTTCTCCTGCTGCAGAGCACGGGCTCTAGGTGCACAGGCTTCAGTACTTGTGGTATGTGGGCTCAGTAGTTGTGGCACGGGGGCTCCAGAGCCCAGGCTCAGTAGTCGTGGTGCACAGGCTTAGTTGCTCCGCGGCATGTGGGATCTTCCCGGACCAGGGCTCGAACTCCTGTCCCCTGCATTGGCAGGCGGATTCTTAATCACTGCGCCACCAGGGAAGTCCTAACCCTAGTATTTCTTTATCCCCCATGATCTCCTTATTTTTGAGGAGTACTGGTCAGTTTTTTTTGTACTGTGTCTCATTTTTAGTTCACTTATGTCTTGACATGATGAAGTTGTGGCTCTGCATTTTTGACAAGAATACCACAAAGGTGATGTTGTGCCCTTCTCAGTGCATCATATTAAGAGGTACATAATGCTGATGTGTCTTATTACGAGTGATGCTTACCTTGATCTTTTGATAAAGGGGGTGTCACTGTTTTCTCTTTGTAATTAGTAGATATCTTGTGGGGAGATTCCCCAAGACCATTCAAATATCCTGTTTCTCAGCACACTTTTGTCTACTGATCTTAGCAGCCATTGATTGTTCTTGCTTGCAATAATTATTACTGTAATGTTTGCCTAATGGTGATTTTCTATTTCCCTCATTCCTTCTACATTTATTAATTGGAATTCTACTAAAAAAAAAGAGCTGGTGGGCTTCCCTGGTGGTGCAGTGGTTGAGAGTCCACCTGTCGATGCAGGGGACACGGGTTCATGCCCCGGTCCGGGAAGATCCCACATGCCACGGAGTGGCTGGGCCCGTGAGCCATGGCCGCTGAGCCTGCGCGTCCGGGGCCTGTGCTCTGCAATGGGAGAGGCCACAACAGTGAGAGGCCCGTGTACCGCAAAAAAAAAAAAAAAAAAAAGAGTTGGCCCTTCTCTTCCATATAGTTATTTATTTAATTACTTATATCAGTATGGACTCATGGATATTTAGTTATTCTATGGGCTATAATCCAATACTATTACTCTTTTATTTTAATTTTTGCTTAATTTGTTCTGGCTTAGACTTTGGGCAACTCCTTCAAGCTGTCTCCAGTGTCCTTTGAATAAGCTTCCATCCCTTGGGGGCACTTCATTACTTTCTGCCATCACAGTATGTTCCAAGTTCATCTTGTATTTCCCCTGCCCTAGGCCTGGAAATCAATCATTTCTCCAAGGAGCTCTGATTCCTTTTATTAGAGAATGGTGTTTAGAAACCAAGATCTGGGTTCTCTCAGCAAACACATCTAGGAAATGTATGTATTTATGATGGTATACTTTTGAATCTGTTGGTTTCTTTGGCATGTTTTTTAAAATTTGGTAGGTAAATTGTAGTATTTTGTCATCTAAAAGGAATTTTTATCAGGGGACTATAAAGAGAGACATTTTTAGTGTTTCTCTGAATCTTAGTTGTATAACAAAATCTTTAGGGACATTTGGAAATTTGATGGAATTGTCAAATGCTTGAAATCAATTCCTCTTGTTCATATATTTCATCATTTATATGTTGGTGTACACTGAACATTGTCTTCCCCTATCCCAAGAGGAATATGAAAAAATACTTTCTTAATGTAATTCTCTAAAATTTCCACTTTTTATTTTATTTTAAAAATTATTACTATTTTTTTGGCTGCACCACATGGCTTGCAGGATCTTTGTTCCCCGACCAGGGATTGAACCCGTGCCCCCTGCAGTGGAAGTGTGGAGTCCTAACCACTGGACTGCCAGGGAATCCCTTTTTTTTTTTGGTCCACTTTTTAAAATGCTTCCAAACAGTCATTTCAGTTGTCATCAGAGACCTCTAGTGGCCTCAAAGAAGCCAATTCACAGTGGAAGGACAAATAACTTTCCTTAGCAAACCCTTTGCATAAAGAACGTGCCTTGCTCTGCACATGGCTGGGTTGAAGCAGTGCCCACCACGGGGACACCCATGCGAGGAGACATGCCTCGCTGCACTGTCCCTGTCACTCTCTCTAAACTTAATAGTGTTTCACCTACAGTGTGATAATCAGTGTGCTTTATAAACTTTATATTTTGGAAGAATTTTAGATTTACAGAAACACTGCAAAGATAATACTGAGAACTCCCGTGTACCTTCCACCCAGTTCCCCCAGTACATCTTATGTAACTGTGGTACCTCAGTCAAAACTAAGAAATTAACATCAGTGCAGTACCAATTGTATTAACTAAACTACTGACTACTTTCAAATTATGCCAGTTTTTCACTGATGTTCTTTTTCCTCTTCCAGGATACAATCCATTGTATTTAGGTAATCCATTTTAAAAGGATTTTTTTTAGCAAAAATTAGATTAACAGATTATTTATATGCTAGTTAAATTATTTCAAAGTATAATCCCTCCTCTCCTCATTTGAGCACTCTTAATTTAGGTTACTACTGGATATAACTCATGGCCTATACCTATTGCTTTTACTGACACACACCTAATCTCTCTCACCTCTTGTATCTTTTGGGTTTATAACCCCTCTTCGGTACATTTCCCACATCCAAGCTTATTCCAGTGATCAACCATCTAAACATAAGTATGTGCTGACTTCCTTAGAGCATTACAGTAGGTTTCCAACAGCTTTAGATTCCTCAGGTTCACATCCAACCGCTAGTCATGCATTTCAAAGTCTCTCTAGGATTTTTTTCGAAGTTCTGCAAAAATTTTCACACTAATTTGTTATAACCAGGTGAAACTCATTTACTTATTGTTTCAACCAATATTTACCAGGAGTCTATTATTTTCCAGGCACCATGATGGACAGTGTGCTTAGCACAGAATAAAATAAAACAGACCCTCTGATGAGGGAAACAGCTATTAGACAAGAAAATAAAAGCAGTTTCTGATTGGTGCAAGTGTCACCAATGGGGTAAAACCATTTCCAGGGAGAGAGAGGGATGGCGGAGCCTACTGTAGACTTCGGGGTCGGTCAGGACTCTCTGCAGAGGCATGCTGTAACCCAAGACCCGAAGAAGGAGGTAAAGGTACAAGAATGCAAAGGTAGGTGGCAGGAGGGACGAGGGGTGCAGGTGTGCTCTTTAGAGGATGAGCAAGTTCAGGGACGTTAAAACTTCTTCCATTCCTTCCTTTCATAAGAAAGAAATAAGTTAATTCCTCATTCTCAAACCAAACAAGGTACTCTGAGAGAAGAGAGGGAATTCCACAACTCTGAAGGGTTGATGATAACTTAAAAGTTTGTGGTACCATTTATAAGTAACATAAAATTTAAAATGTTTCATACTTTATTTTTTATTTTTTTGCGGTACGCGGGCCTCTCACTGTTGTGGCCTCTCCCGTTGCGGAGCACAGGCTCCGGATGCGCAGGCTCAGGATGCGCAGGCTCAGCGGCCATGGCTCACGGGCCCAGCCGCTCTGCGGCATGTGGGATCTTCCCGGACCGGGGCACGAACCCATGTCCCCTGCATCGGCAGGCGGACTCTCAACCACTGCGCCACCAGGGAAGCCCCCTACTTATATTTTTAGATTTCTATTTTAGAACACTTTATAATACATGTAAAATTAGTACAATAGAACATGTTTCTAATTCGTATATCTAAATCAATCTATTTCTCTATCCACATCCACACAACACACACACACGTACGGTGGAAGAGAACTGCTTAAATTTTTTATTAATGGGTACACTATCAAAACACTTTGGAAGATTGTCTTAGAATATGAATACATCTCTCCCTTACTCCATAAAACCTGGTTTCATGAACACTACCCCTTTTGTATCTCACTGCAAACACAGCTGGGACCTGTCTAGCCCAGTGATTTCTAAACCGGGCTGTGAATCAAAATGACATGGAAGCTGGATGAAAATCAGATTCCTGGGCTGTATCCCCAGCAGATTCTCACCCAGTCCGGGATGGAGCTCTGAAAGCTGTAATTTAAAGAGCTCCTTACATCACGCAGTTCATTACATCAATCAAGGCACTGGCAGGTGTGGGAACCACTGGTAAAGGATGACATGGGAATATGTTTTGTGGGCACAGATATCTGTATATTGAAATGCATATGTAGTTGGGTCACCTGTATAGTTGTCTCTTTGTCTTCATATCCAACTATGCTCTTTAAAGACAAGGAAGCAAGTCTTCCTCACTCATAGTAAACGTTTTGCTGGGTGTACCATTGCTCAGACTATATGCACTAGATAAATATTATTTGGTGGCGTTGAAAGATTAAAAAAAAAAGGTTAACCTGGTCTTAAAAACAGTGAGGAGACACCATAAATGATAATGAACAATAATTGAAAATATCAAACACTAAATATTTGCCAAGTAATTAAGTATTTCTGACCTGGAACCAGAATGGTAATGGCTGTCTGCACCGCCTTTCGGATGATACTGTCTAAGGCAAACATCCAGTGTGGCTTGATATTATGATTCCGAAGAACTTTATTGACCTGGAGGAAGAGAGTGACGTTTGGTCTACTTTAATATTTAGTTGCAAATAACCTAGCTGATGCACACATCTGGACGTCATTCCATCAACAAAAATAACTAAAAGGTTTCTTTACCTTGAAAGGTGGATAATTTCTTTATGTCAGCGGAAAACAAATGCAAAATTGCCACTTCAAAATGAAGTTTGGTGATCCTCATGTAAGCAAGTGAGATACACCACTTAAATGAAAGGCAATCTGGTTAAATGGGAATGTTGCCTCTTTGGGACTCAGAACCTGTAGCTTCCCGCCTTTCACGATGTCAGCAGATTGGATGGTGGAAGCGGTAAAGGAGGAAAAAAAGAGTCCAAGGGGATTTAAAGAAAAGTAATTGCTATTCTTTTTTTTTTTTTTTTTTTTTTTTTGTGGTACGCGGGGCTCTCACTGTTGTGGCCTGTCCCGTTGCGGAGCACAGGCTCCAGATGCGCAGGCTCAGCGGCCATGGCTCACGGGCCCAGCTGCTCTGTGGCATGTGGGATCTTCCCGGACCGGGACACAAACCCGTGTCCCCTGCATCGGCAGGCGGACTCTCAACCACTGCGCCACCAGGGAAGCCCGTAATTGCTATTCTTAAACGTTATAAATGCTGTTTAACACAATCAAGTGCTGCAGCATACTCTGGTGACTTGGAAACACCAGTAAGGGGGGAATATGAGCACATACATGCTACCTACAGATGTGCCACAGTGCATGCCTTGTTTTCCTTCCCACGCTTCCTTATATCTTTTTTTTTAACATCTTTATTGGAGTATAATTGCTTTACAATGGTGTGTTGCTTATATCTTTTTAAACGGGGGAATAATCTGCCAAACTATTCCAGAAAAGCTGTTCACATTAAAAACCTTTGTTGTCAGGCTATCTTTTTTTAGTGACTAGTAATATTTCACATATTTAAGTAGACACTGAAGTAGATATATGCATTACTTTTCTTTTTCTTTTTAAAAATTATGGTAAAATACACATAACATAAAATTTACCATCTTAACCATTGTTAAATGTACAGTTCAATGGCTTAAGTACATTCACATTGTTGTGCAAGCATCACCACCTTCCATCTCCAGAACTCTTTTCACCTTGCAAAACTGAAACTGTACAGCCATTAAACAACAATTTCCCCTTGCCCTCTCCATCCAGCCCCTGACAACCACCATTCCACTTCCTGTCTATGAATTTGACTATTCTAGGTATCTCACATAAGTGAAATCATACAGTATTTTTGTGTCTGGCTTATTTCACTTAGTGTAGTATGTCAGAACTTCCCTCCTTTATAAGGGTGAATAATATTCCATTGTATGTATAAGCCATGCATGTTACCTTTTAATTTTTATTTATTTAAAAAATATATTTATTTATTTGGCTGCACTGGGATCTTTAGTTGCAACATGTGGGATCTTTAGTTGCGGCATGTGGGTTCTTAGTTGTGGCATGCATGTGGGATCCAGTTCCCTGACCAGGGATCAAACCTGGGCCCCCTGCATTGAGAGTACGGAGTGTTAACTGCTGGACCACCAGGGAAGTCCCCACATTACCTTTTTAAAAATAACTTTTATCATAAGGCTAAGAGAGGCTTATCTAAAATTTGAGTTAACTCCACTAATGTCTGGTTGACATGGGCATCTAAGAAAAGAGGCTATTTTCCCAACAGGGCTCTGACTCGAGATCTAAGAAGAAGCTGGGGAGAAGGGGACCTAGCTGTAATCTCACACCAAAAGCTGGAGCTCCAGTTGCTTATTCCTGCCCTTGGTCCATCTTCATCAAAATCCCCCAGTTCAGACGGCAGTCTGTCTGAGGAATTCCTCAGAGTAGTTGCTCCTAAGGAAGCGAACCATTGCTAGGTTCCCACCTGTCCTAGGAAGTCCATTCAGACTGATTTTTGTCCTGGTACTTTCATAAAGGACTTGCCTGTTTATTTGACAAATGCAGGTATAACATTTAGTAACTAAGAATATTTCTCTCGAGGGTCACAAATAGTAAATGGAAGAGGGGTCCTCTATCACCATGACCAGCTTCTCATAGCCCTTCATTAAACAGTATATTATATCCGGCCCATTCTTTGGGTTCATTCCCATCCTGGACAGTGAGCGAGCAAGAACGGGGTGTGTGTGTGTGTGTGTGTGTGTGTGTGTGTGTGTGAGAGAGAGAGAGAGAGAGAGAGAGAGAGAGAGAGAGAGAGAAAGAGAGAGAGAGAGACCTGGCCTGTAGCCCAGGATTACAATTTACCCACTCTCAATCTGAATTCTACTCGCCTGTTTGCCTTCCAATCTCTAGGCTGGAAGCCAAGTGTGTAGGCAAGTAAAAAGTCACTAAATTATTTCATTTGGTTTGCAGATGGCTGGGGCTCGCTAGCTACAGAGTGAGTGTGCCTTTAGCATTTAATATTAGTGATAGGCTTTGCTCTCATTTTCCATGACCCCAATCGAGTCAGGAGCGTTGCCCTGCCCACAGTACAGCACAAGACTGAGTGGCTAACACAGAGTTCCTGAGAGCACAAGTGGCCACTGAAGGATTACAATTTGGTTTTAAATCAGGGATCATTTGATGCACCAAATGCAATTGTCAAGACATCGCCTATGTAGGAACAATAAACACATTAGGAGTGAGTCAGTTTGGGGAATTTAAATAAAATTATGCAAAGTGCTTCCCTATTCACATGACAGGCACTGTCAAGAACTCTCTCTCTCTCTCTCTCTCTCTTTTAAATTTTATTTTATTTATTTTGTATACAGCAGGTTCTTATTAGTTATCTGTTTTATACATATTAGTGTATACATGTCAATCCCAATCTCCCAATTCACCCCACCACCATCCGCCCCCCCCCACCCCGCCACTTAAGAACTCTCTTATTTCAGTCTCCCACACCTCGTAAGGGCCTTCCGGGAAGGACCTCAGGCTTTTTTTGGTACACAGTTCCACAAATAAGTCTCATTCAAGAATATCGCATATGGTTTGAATCAGGCTTCTGGAAAACTGGCTTCAAGTTTGTGTTGCATAGCAACTCAATATGAGAGAGAGGAATCCTCAGCAATCTCTCACCAGATCCTGTGAATTAATTTTCATCCAGTGATGTCTTGTGCTCTGAAGTATATTGCTGGCTAGGAAATAGTGAATATTTATTAAACAAGTATGTTTAAAATGTTCTGCATGGAAACCACAGCAGGGCGGAAAAAAATTACCGATCATTCCTGTCTGTACGGTTACATTTTTCTCAATGACCACTAGATGGCATGTCTCATATAGAATTAGAAAGTGCAGGACTAAAGTGTGCTCTGTTGCTAAAATCATCAAAATAAAAGTGACTGACTACATGATTTCATAAGAACAAAGTGCAGCCATGGGAGATGTTTGTGAGTTTTGTTATTTTCCATGGTGTTCAATTTTATGTGTATCTAATCTGGGGAGATACAAGATTACACACCAAACAACAAATCTGGTGCTTTGAGGCACATGGACAGGCAACCATCTCATACTTATTTATGATCCAAAGAGAACAGAATTGAACAAAATTATTGAAGAAAGAAAAGATAACAACTTATGTTTTTATCCTATTTTTCTGACTAATTTTGGCTGGAGTCTGCGGGAAAACATGGACAAAATATACTTACAGCATCTTGAAAACTGAAGAGCACCACCTGAACTTGACTAATGCCATGGCTGTCAAAGTCCAGCTCCAGCTTCAGCTTGGACAGGGTGGTGGCTATGATCTTCCGGTCAGTGGACCTCACAAATTCTCCGAGGCTTGCGACGAGGGTTGTGATGTGCTCCCACTTTAGTTTAGGTTCTTCGGCCCCCTGTGAATAATAACCAATAATCTGTCTGTCGATCAGATGTATCTGTGCTGGATGTATCAGCCATAGGTCTGCCATCCCACAGCCACTGCCAAGAAGAACTGGGCTTAGAAATGCCCCCCTGCTAAGGGGAAAGACCATATTTGAACTATATGGCTCCTTCCCCGGCAAAAAAAGAGAAATAATCAGACTTTGGGAGGAAAGGCACCTGCCCCATACATTGTCTAACAGTCATGTTATAGTCAGATAGACAAAGCTCTGCCCAAACAGGGACAGGCTGGGGCCATAAGATTCCACTCTCAGAAATTTTAACTGGGAGCTAAAGAGAGATTCAGCCATAGGATCTCAGGCTCAAAGTCTGCCCAGAGAGATAAGTCATAAAATAGGGACAATGGGACCTCCCTGGCGGTCCAGTGAGAGATAAGTCATAAAATAGGGGCAATGGGACTTCCCTGGCAGTCCAGTGGTTAGGACTTCGCCTTCCAATGCAGGGGGTGCAGGTTCAATCCCTGGTCGGGGAGCTAAGATCCCACATGCCTCATGGCCAAAAAACCAAAACATAAAATAGAAGCAATATTGTAACAAATTCAATAAAGACTTTAAAAATGGTCCACATCAAAAAAACTTTAGGGCTTCCCTGGTGGCGCAGTGGTTGAGAGTCCGCCTGCCGATGCAGGGGACGCGGGTTCGTGCCGCGGTCCGGGAAGATCCCACATGCCGCGGAGCGGCTGGGCCCGTGAGCCATGGCCGCTGAGCCTGCGCGTCCAGAGCCTGTGCTCCGCAATGGGAGAGGCCACAACAGTGAGAGGCCCGCGTACCCCCCCCCCAAAAAAAAAAACTTAAAAAAAATATAATAAAGGGCCTCCCTGGTGGCGCAGTGGTTGAGAGTCCGCCTGCCGATGCGGGGGATACGGGTTCGTGCCCCGGTCTGGGGGGATCCCATATGCCGCGGAGCGGCTGGGCCCGTGAGCCGTGGCCGCTGGGCCTGCGCGTCCGGAGCCTGTGCTCCGCAGCGGGGGAGGCCACAGCAGTGAGAGGCCCGCATACCGCAAAAAAAAAAAAAAAAAAAAAAATATAATAAAATAGGGGCAAGAGTACATCCAGTTATAAGGAAGGAAGGAAGCAGAAACAACTGAGTTGAGAATGATCATCAGTAGGGAGAGAAGTGGACGGAAACAGCAATGGCACACCAAGCGGGCCAATAGCAACCGAGCCAGAGGAGAGATGTACAGACTCCTGGGACTTGAAGGCCCTTGGAATCACACTCTAGTTTCAGCCTGTGTGAGGCTCAGCTAGGCGCCGTGGTAGAAATTAACCTGAAGAGGCCACTTCCCTCATTGCTACGTGTGTCTGCCTACATGTTCCCAGTCCTTCAACTGCCCTTAAAGCGCGTCAATTCCTTGCAGTCAAAAGGGGCTCGCTTCAGACTCCATCCAGGAAACCTTTCCTTACCCACCGATAAGGCATTAGTTATAAGAATGGACCAAATGGATGACTTCACATATTAAAAATTAAATACAATATTTAAACAAATTCCCTCCCTCAAGCTGAACTTTTTTTTACTTTGAGCAAGGAACATTACTTCCTTAAAGGAAACATAGTAGGATGTTATTTATCCTCATTAAACTTTAAGAAACAACTGGATTTTTATTATGCTCATTTCTATCTCATATTGCACATTTTGTTATTGCATCTTTAAAGTTAAATTCCTCAGCTGGGCTGTGAAAATTACAATTTCTAGGAGTCTATTAAAATAAAAGAGAAATGTCCCATCAAATTCTTTCTCTCAATATATTTTCATCTGGGAGCTCCCTCTCATGTTTATGTTTTGATGAGAAAAGTTTATATTAAAAAGCTTGAAAACTGTCATTAAGGGAATATTTTAAAATCAGACTGGGAACAATTATAAACTTTGTTTCTTTTCTTACCACGAACTAAATTACAACCAAAGTAGAGATGCATAGGCAATACCACAGTAACATGAAAATATGTTCAAGAAGAAAAATGTGAGTTATTCAGAAATTGGAAGCTTATCTTAGTGAAAAATCAGTTATGTGTTTGCCAGCAGTTTAAATAGCAATCATTTTTTGGACATTAGCTTTGTTTTCACAACAGAAAAACATGCTGCTTCTGGTCTTTGATGCCACTGCCCTACAAAGGAATGCTGTCTACCTTGGGAAATGTTCTTCTGTCTGGGATATTTCATCACGTACCTAATGGTTATTTCTGTTCTCACTCCTGCCTCCCCGTGTGCACTCATCAACGTGCCTTCATGAACAAGCATCTTAGGTACCGGGTGAGACTGATTCAGTATCAGAAAGTAGCATCTGACAGTGCGCCTTTCCTGAGCACTCAGAGGACCATCACAGATTCTCCTGCAAAGGGGCTCTCTCTTCTTTATTCCTTAAACTTCCTTAAAAATGGTGAGTGGACTTCAGAAGGATGTTACAGATTGAAAGGGCTTTCATGGGCCGCTTTGAGGACCTGACCAACATCTACCTTTTAGTCTTGTTCTAAAGGGTAGGTTTAAATGTAAAGATGTATCTATTAATAGAAATATTTAATACAATGAAAAGACTTATTTCCATCTCGTAGTAGAAGAAAATTAAAGATACTAGATAACTGTTATTAGCCTGCTTGATAATGATAATAATAACAATAATAGTTAACATTTGTGGAATACGTTCTATTATTATCTCAGTGATTCATGATCTTAGTTACTCCTTATAGCAACCCTATGAGGTTAATACCATTGTTTCTTCTATTTTATGGATTAGGAAATTCAGCCTCAGAGAGGTTCAGTAACTTGCTCAAGTCACATAGCCTTTATGTGGTGGAACCAGGCCTCAAAGTCAAGTTGAGGCTGAACCGAAGCTCCTAATCATTACCTTCTATTGCCCCAATCAGCTGGATGAACCAGCAGTAACCTTGGGGCAGGACCTGCTCTATCACAAGATCACCATGGGATGCCACAGGAAAGGGTTCATAGAGTCCCCAGCAGTACAGCCAGAAGCACCCTGTCTATCCCTTGATCTGGATTTACTAAGTGATTCTGACCCCAGAATCACTTCTGGTCCCCACTGGTCACTTCATGTTGGTGCACTGAGGCATGCCCTCTGACAGTCGCTTTTAAGTTTTTCTTTTCTTTCTCCTTTTTTTTTTTTTTTTTTGCGGTACATGGGCCTCTTACTGTTGTGGCCTCTCCCATTGCAGAGCACAGGCTCCAGACGCGCAGGCTCAGCAGCCATGGCTCACGGGCCTAGCCGCTCCACGGCATGTGGGATCCTCCCGGACCGGGGCACGAACCCGTGTCCCCTGCATCGGCAGGCGGACTCTCAACCACTGCGCCACCAGGGAAGCCCCCCTTTCTCCTTTTATAGAGAACATTCAAGCTTAAAAAACTAGGAAGTCACAAACACTTGAATAGGATTAATCAACTCCAAATTTAAGAATTTCAGCATGGTCATGGAACCTGCCAGGTTCTTTGCTGAGGGCTGGGACAACAATACTAACCAAGGCAGTCCCTGCCCTGATGGACCTACAGTCCAGCAGGGAGACAAAGAAAACCCCCAAACAAGCAGATACTTTCTGTATTAGAAAAGCACACTCATTGGGGATGATTACGAGATTTAAGCAATCCCTGCGTTCTGTGTTTCTGACCTAAAACAGAAGCCTTCATTCCACAGTGGCTGCTGGTGATTCCCTCCCCCAACCCAAGCCCTGTCCCCTCCCCTGGTTTATGTTTCTCCCAGCACTTGTCACCCTCTGGTGTAGCAGTGGGGAGAGCAGTGTGGTACTTGACAGCACAGACCCTGGAGCCAGGCTGCCTGTGTTCAAATCCCGACTCCATCACTTAAGTCTGCGTGGCCTCTGTCAGTTACTCAACACCTCTGTGCCTCTGTGTCCTCATCTGCAAAATGAGGATACTAATAAAACTAGTGCTGTAGGACTACTGTCAAGAGGATTAAGTGAGTAGAGACACAGGAAATACTAAGAACCATATCTGGCCCATAGAAAGTGTTTGCCAGTATTACTATATATCTACCATATAGAGAAACATATATGTAACACACAGTATGTAGCAACATATAACTATATATTTAACTATATTTGTTACTATATATTCAACTACATGTTTACTGTGTTTTTATTCCTTTTCTTCCTCTACTAGAATGTCAGCTTCAATGGGATGCAGATTTTTTTTCTATTTTGCTCACTATAGTGTCCCCAGCACATAGAACAGTGCCTGGCATCTAGTAGATGCTCAATAAGTATTTGTTGAATGAATGACCCCCAATGACTGCCCAGTTGTTCCTTCCATCTAAACTTGATTCCCCTTCTTATCTTACGCCATCCGATTCTCAGTCCTTGAATGACCACAGTGAACAGACAGAAAGGAAACAGTGACAGCTAAAGGTTCCACACTGCTTCTGTCTCCTCCACGTCTCCAGATTCTTGCATGGCATCCTCAGCACTCACTCTACCTCCAACTCAGAGGCCTGGCTGCCCCGCACCCCAGAGCACCTGCTTTCTGGGCCTCAGAGTCCCTGCTCACTGGAGGCAGCTTCCCTTAAGGACCCAAGTCAGAGTTTTCCCAGAACCTGGAAATTTCAGTTCTCCCCGTACCCAGAGACCTTGCTGACACACACATGGCCTTTCAGCTCCTCCTATGGGATCTAAAGATGTGAACATTCAGAATTCCTAAGGCGACGGAATCAGCAGAGAAACTTAGTGGGGTTCTCGAGACAAAGACAAGCAGGGGCTATAGAGCAAGAGCTGAGAAAGAGAGAGCCTGGCTCCATTTACATCCCAATAAAAGCTGAGAACAGGTAAACTGCTAGACTGACACTAAAACTTGACCCCATCCCTCCAGCTCCATCCTTTTTTGCAGCTATTTTCCTAGGACAGAAGGGAGGGAAGAAGTTATGTGTCATCCACAGTGATCACAGAGGGACAGGTGGTGGCCACAGGTGCTAAAGCAGGTACACAAGTCCCTGACGCCAACAGAACTGAAAGAGGATGCAAGTGTCATGTCTGGGCCAAGCATGACTGGGAGGTTTACACCCACAGGGGGCCTGAGCTTCTGCTCCAGGCACAGGAGGCATCACCTACAGCTTGGAAGTGGGGGAAACCCTATTTCCACTGGGGCAGAGTTCGGAGGGGATTCTTCCTCATTTCTGTAAACAGAATCCCAGGGAATACATTTTCCCAGGTATTATGGATGAAACAGTGCCATTCCCCCCACCCCCCAATACCCATTTTTAAGCCTTAACCCCCAATGTGACCGTATTTGGAGACAGGGTCTTTAGGAGGTGATTAAGGTTAAGTGAGATCATAAGGGTGAGGCCCAAATCCAATAGGATTAGTGTTCTTATAAGAAGAGGAAGAGACACCAGGGGCACACAGAGAAAAGAGGGCAGGTGAGGACACAGCAAGAAAGTGGCCATCGGCAAGCCGAGGAGAGAGGCCTCAGGAGAAACCAAACCTGCCAACACCTTGCTTTTAAACTTCCAGTTTCCAGAATCGTGAGAGAGAAATTTCTGTTGTTTAAGCTACTGGGTCTAAGGTATTTTGTTACGGCAACTTAGCAAACAAATACACCAGGGAAAACGAGTTTGACTGACCAGCTTTGTTTTTTCATAGCACGAATGGCCTCCTAGCACGCTAGATAGTTTACTTATTATTGCCCATCACCTTCCATCTAATTGTAGCCCTCCAAGCACAGGGGTCTCTGTTGAATTTGTGATGTTTCCCAAATGCTCAGAGGAGCCAATGGCAGGCACCCTCATGCTAATATCAAAATTAGCAATTCACATGGCTCAGTGCATGTTTATTGATTGAATGAATAAACAAATGAATGAAGGGTGAAAAGTCTTGTAGGGACCAGCTGGAACTTCATCAACGTGAAAATTTTGCTTCTGACTTAAAAATAGCTTATGTTCAAAAACGCAGTTTCTGTGTTAGGGATCTGCCTATCCCTGGTTTGTTTTATCATCAGGAGAGCAGCAGCTTCCTCATGTCTTCACATCACGTGTGACAGCTCCAAGTGGTTACGACACTGTTAAAATAGGGGAAATGAAGTCTCCATGAGGGGTTTTACCTGAGCCAAAGATTCCATTAAGTTTCTCACAACTTTGTCTTGGTCTTCCGTCAGGATCCTGTGAAGCGTGGCCCGTCTCTCACTGTCCTTCCTCAGCATAAAGAATCCGGAATCTTTTTCTTCAGGAGAAGGTGGAGCACTGTGGTCTTCAAAATTTTCGTCAGGGATGCTGTAATAATTCAGACAGCACAAGTCACAATTTTCTTCACAAAATGACACACAACATACTTCTCTCACCCAAAGCAAGCCAGGTCTTTACCCCAGAAAGAGCATCCGTACTCCTTTGGCATCTTTTTCTCCGCAGGACTTGGCTCTTGTTTTGAAAGAGAAGGGATCCACCTTTAACTCCGTGTCTGGAGAAACTGAGCCGTACTCACTGCTACTGCTCGTGTCCTCCACCAGGACAGGCACTGGCAGGGAGATGCTCCTAAGATACTCTGCGTGTCACGACAGGGGAAAGGAGACGATTAATGCTTCTAAAAACGTGCACACACGGACACACCTATTGGAAGACAGCAAGATTATTTGTCAAGTGTCTCGTTTCAGTGAGTAGCAAAATTATGCTTCGTAAGAGGCTGGTCGTGGGACCACGGTGCCCCCCAATGCTCAGTGTAACCCATGCAGGGGGTCGGCGAGGAAAGGGCCTCCTGGACTCTGAAAGGAGTATCTCAGGGGTGTGAAACTGGAGGAAGCACCAGGCCCAACAGTTCTGGGTTCTGAGCCCTTCGTTTTTATTGTCCTCCTATTTGGAAGGTCATTTATGAGTCTTAGTTTTCATATCTATAAAATAAAGGACCAGATTCATAATTTGTAAACTGCGTGCCTCAGAAGTTTAAGGTTCACCTATTTCTTGGGGCTGCCTTGGATGGGGTGAGTAGGATTCTGTGATTCTAGAACACAGGTTCCAACCCTGTTTTTCCTGAAACAAATATGTTCTTTCAGTCATATATCAGGGCTCTGCTTAAGGATTCATATTAAAAAAAAAGGTTCTTTACTAAACACAGATTTTGGAAACTAATGGACTAGATGATCTCTTAGGTCTTTCCCAGTTCTCAGACATTATGATTCCTATAACAAATGTAAGCTTTTATTTTATTTTGATGGAGACTGAACTGGCACAATAGGAGGTACCTACATTTCATCAAATACTGGTTTTAAAATAAGTAATTTTTGCCAGAAACATCTTTATCAAGCAAATCAATGTCTCAGGCCAAGAGGGCAGAACAGAAACGGATGGGTCACTGGGAGATAAAAAAACATCCGGAGAATTCAGGAGGCCTGGAAGAAGTTCTGAGAAAGGAGGAACAGGAGGGTATTTAGGAAAAGGAGAGGGGAGGGCTTCCCTGGTGGTGCAGAGGTTGACAGTCTGCCTGCCGATGCAGGGGACGTGGGTTCGTGCCCTGGTCTGGGAGGATCCCACATGCCGCGGAGCGGCTGGGCCCGTGAGCCATGGCCCCTGGGCCTGCGCGTCCGGAGCCTGTGCTCCGCAACGGGAGAGGCCACAACAGTGAGAGGCTCGCGTACCGCAAAAAAAAAAAAAAAAGGAGAGGGGACTTTTGGACTGTGGTCTACAATTCTAAACGAGCCACTGGGGCATGGGCAGGCCAGAGCAAGAGGGACCAGCAATAATAGTCATAATAACCACCTTACGGCAGTTGCTAAGCATCCCACACGTGTAATCGTATTTAATAATTACAAAGACCCATGGGCAGGTTGTCTAATTGAATCCACTGGACAGATGAGGTGACTAAGGGTAAGTCATTTCCAAGGTCACCCAGTTAATGCGTGAACCCAGCTCTGACCCCAAAGCCCATCCTCTTAATTCTGACTCTATAAAATCTTAAGATTCTAAAATATCTTTTTTTTTTTTTGGTCGTGCAGCACGTGGGATCTTAGTTCCCCAATCAGGGATCGAACCCGTGCCCCGTGCAGTGGAAGCACAGAGTCTTAACCACTGGACTGCTAGGAAGTCCCTTAAGATTCTAAAATATCTTAAGTTAGACTCTAAAGCCAGAGCAGAGTCCCAAATGCTCCTGAGTCATCCTGAGTGCAGAGCGGGGAGGGCATGTGGGAAAGGTGACCCAGAGTTGAGCAGGTGGACACCTTCCATCTCATGCTTGTTCTAAGGCACATGCTCACCGAGAGGGCTTGTGGGCAAAACTATCAGCTTAAATTCTCTCTCTCTAGCTCTCTCTTGCCAAGTGTGTATAGTTGAATTCACATAATTTAAATATGTGCGTGATGAGAATGTTTCCTAAAACAAAAACCGACCCATATGGAAGGGATAAAGCTATCATGCATTGAGCTTCTGGGCATGGCTCCAGCCTCTTTTGGTATATAGTTTTTATTTTGTTCTCAGAACTAAATCTGTCAAGTAGGTACTGTTCTCAACAGAATACCTGATGAAACAAGTAAATTGCTGCATGTCACATATTTAGAAAGTGGCTCAGTTGGGATCAGAACCAACTTCCAACTAAGTCCAAAGTGAATCAACTTCTGCTTAAGTCCAAAGTCAGTGCCCATTTTATGACACCAAAAACAGGCTGGTCGGGGGGCTGTGGAGCACCCCGGGTCCACCTTGTGAGACGCAGTGACTGCCTTCCGGCGTCTAGGCTGCTTGTGGAGAAAGGAGGAAAGGGAGGGGGTTCTTTTCACAGAGTTCTCCTTGACTCTCAGAATTCAAGGAGGAATCTGGAAAGGCTGTGGCCAAGAAACCCCAATTACTGGGCCTCTTCTCTGGGCCGAGGCACCTTAAGGAACCTTAAGGAACCTGCAAAAGCCTGCCCCTGGCCTGTGGAAGAATGCACACGACACTCACAGTGAACAATTAAGCCCCCTGCCTACGTGATCAACAGCTCATCCAACTTAGGAAGAGCCAAAGCCATGGTCAGTTCTTTCCTGTTCCTTGAAATGCATTAGTTGATCTTCCTAGAGCAAATTTACCTTCCTAGTTATGATCTGCAAAGGCCAATATTAAAAATCACAACTTGTCCTGACCAACTAAATCCAGAGAGAATATAGGACGCCAAAGGCGATGGAGGAAGGTGTCTGGCATTGAAATTTTCCCCAAGAAATCCATTAGGTGGCCGACTGCCTCCTCAATAAGAAAGCATGGACTCCTCTCAAATTGAAGATTTCAAAAACAGAGTCCCCGTCTTCCATTTAGGGAGGAACAATGGAAGCCTCTCTCATGAAGGAGAAAGGTGAGGGGTTTTCTGAAGGAAGGAACCCAGCCAGGCTTGCAGCCACACATCCTTAGTACCCAGAGGAGCCCCTCCATGTAAGCAAGAAGCAGAGGATGAGGCTCTCTGACAGGCAGTCTAGAGCTTAACTATGATGCACCAAGCTTCAGCTCAATGGACAATACAAAAATAAACTCACCATTCGATCCAGCTGAAAGAGCTGTGGAAAAAAAAGCAAACACAGCAACATAAGCAGGCGTTGGGTTTGTTGTTAAACTAAGAAATCAACAAAAGATGAAGTGAATGCTTGAAATGGGATTGATGTCCTTTCCAAACATTCAGTCTGCCCATGACATCCCACATAGTCCCCAAAAATGCTAACAACAAACGAATCATTTGCTTTTTTTTTCTTTTCTGAAAGGAGTTATGGAAATTATTGCAAAAAGACAATTTATATTTTTACACTGCTATTTTACTTATAACTGGCAATCTTCTCCTTTTTTTTTTTTGAGGGGGGTTTAGTTATTCAGAAAGATAGTCTCCTCTAAGAGGCAATGAGTATTTTCTACTACCTAAAATTAAAAGAACATATTATCTAGATGGCTTAGAAGTTTAACAGCTCTGTAATAGCCCTATAGCCCATCTGTGGTGATTTGGAGTTTCAGCTTGAAGAGGCTACATTTCACGCCTTTAACCTTGATCTTTGTATCACCAATGCTAGTATACAGATGCTTATATTCTAGTTCCCTACCAACCATGTGATGGAAGATTATTATGGGTGAGGTCCTAACATTTGTGAAACTGATGGTAACACTGCTTCCTGACCAGTTTTCAGTGATGTCTTTAAGCAAATTAGCTTACTTCTGGAAAAATCTTCCTCCTTAAAAGTTTAGGATTTAGTGACTCTGACCTATACCCCCTTCAAGGCAACGACATACCTGAAAGCTTAGGTTGTGTCTTTTTCTTTTTGCTTGAAACTGTTAAGAACTCATCCATAAGCAAGTCGTTAGCACAGACTCTCTTGTCAGCGTCTGGTTCAAAACATTTCAATATGAACGCTTTGGCCTCTGCCGACATGGACTCTGGGATCTCCGGGTGGACTTTAAACATTCCCACCTAAGACACAGCACAACGTGACTTCTGAGTGACCATCTTATCCCATGGGCTCTGGGTTCCATAACCTGGTCACCTAATGCAACAAGCTCCTTTATCATATACTACAAATTCATGGCTTTTCTCAAAGTGAGACAGGACTTGTTTTCTGTAGGTTATGGAAAGTTTCCAGAGCACTTTTGTAAGTTTATCAGTGACACAGGCATAGTAATTAGCTTAAGAGAGTAGACAGCAGCACTATGAAATAATAATTCAGTCCTCAAAGTTTTGTGCTTGGCTTTTCCATTTATGAGATTCACTGAATACTCCCAGCAACCCAGTGGATTAAATATTATCCCTGTTACAGCAATGAGAAAAATGAGGCTCACGGGTGTGAGGTTATATGCTTATGAAAAGGCAGATCTGGTATTTGAAACTTCATTTGTTTGGCTTAAAGCATATGTTGTTTCTCCTGTGCCATGGTTTGTGAAAGTTTTCCCTGTCTCAAATTGCCTACATTAAAAGAGATATTTAAAAATACTTAAAATTGGGACTTCCCTGGGGGCACAGTGGTTAAAAATCCACCTGCCAATGCAGGTGACACAGGATCGAGCCCTGGTCCAGGGAGATACCACATGCCGCGGAGCAACTAAGCCCATGTGCCACAACTACTGAGCCTGCACTCTAGAACCCGTGAGCCACAACTACTGAGCCCGCATACCACAACTACTGAAGTCCGCGTGGCTAGAGCCCATGCTCTGCAACAAGAGAAGCCACCACAATAAGCCCGCACACCGCAACGAAGAGTAGCCCCCACTCTCCGTAACTAGAGAAAGCCCGCGCAGCAATGAAGACACAATGCAACCAAAAATAAATAAATAAAATAAATAAATAAAAATACTTAAAATTAAACAGTTTTTCTATAACAATGAGAACTTTCTTCTCATTGACGTCATTCTAATTTTTTTTCAGTAATGTTTTCATGTATTTAGTACAGAGAAAACTTCCTAAGGAAGTTTTGCTATAAATAGCTTATATGAATTTATTATTATATAGATAATAAGATATAATTATCTGTAATAATTATAAAGCCTTTACTATGTGTCAGACACTGTCCTAAGTGCTTTGCACATATTGTCTTATCCACTCCTCAAAACCCTTTTATTAGATAGGTACTATTTTTATACCCATTTTATAGATGAGGAAACTGAGATACAAGAAGGTTAAGTAATTTACCTAAAGTCATCAAATAGTTTGACTGTGTCAGAGCCTGGATTCAAACATTGCGAATCTGTGCCAGAGTATGCTATCTCATCTAAAGCATGTTGTATAATAACCCCGGCACCGTGTGGGTAACAGAGGAGCATTTCAGAGTGAAGTCCTAGAGACTGGTGAAAACTTGAAAGACTGGCCAAGAAGAGAAAGACATCCATTCAGGTCCAGAAAGGCAGCTCCCTGAGCAGCTCTCATTGTTCTTTCAGGTTTGGTTACACTACTATTTCTGTATCAGCAGTAGCCTATCATATTGTGTCTTAAAGTAAACCAAGCTTTGCACAAACACAGAAGGTATGTAATACGTGGTCCCTCATAAGAGGCTATTCACAAATGGAGTTAGTACTAGAAACACGATCAGTGGCAGGGAAAGGAATAACAAATTATGATCAAAAGTCCAATGCCTTAGAGAATAGCAGACATGTGAGCTTTACTTCTTGGGAAACAGGTGTTCAGCTTAATATTCCTCTGGCTTGGTGGGGTGGCAGGTGAGGACTACAGGGATTCATGGGCAGGTCATTGTTTGCCCAGGCCCCGGATGCTGAAGCTGTGGCCCCTGAGCTCTCTCAGGCCTATTTGCATATCATGTGCTCCCTGTTTTGAGAGATGGAGCTGCTTCCTTTCCCACCCCCAAAACAGTTACTAATGGGCAAATTAACAGGCTAGAAGAGTAGATAGATGAGAATAAGTTTGATGTACTTAAAATAGCAACTATGCCCTTTTATCTAAGGAGCCTTCAAACTATTATGATAGAGGAGTAAAGGAAAATATGTCTTTAATACCTAAATGGATAAAACATGTTTTTATATCTCCCTCAGTGGAAGATTTTTCAGACTGTGTTTCCCAAAGAGCTTGAATCATCTTCTGTGGAGTGATGTGTTATTTATACTGCATTGTGAAAGGGCAGTCACAGGAAGTTACACTGAATCTCACTTTATAGTTGGGAAAACTAATATGGAGAGAGATGCTCCATGTGAGGCAGAGGTGTTGACCAGGGGGAGTGAATCTTGAACTTTATATCTTAGATTGTGCTTACTTAGGCTCCTTTCATTTTACCTTTAAAAATATGACATACACACATGGAACATCCAGAAGCTATGAAGAGCTTTAACCACTGGTTTTTAAGACATTTAAGACATATGAAATGTGACCTTGAACATAGCTGCTTGTGGTTCCCCCAGTTCGTAAAAGGGTGGTTTTCCAGTGGCCATTTCAATGATTGTGCAGCCCAAAGACCAAATGTCTGCTGCTTTCCCGTAGCCTCTTGGTCCTTTATCTATTATTTCTGGTGCCATATACTGAAGGGTACCTGCACATAATTCAAACACAGTTACACTTTAAAAAGAGAAAACAGACGAACACCTAATGACAGTTTCAATTTCTTTATATAAATAAGGTAACTTTAAAAGCATGATTCGGAAAAAAAAAAAAGCATGATTCAGGTCTTAATAGCGCATCTTCTTTGAATTCCAGTTTTTTCTGCTGTTAATAAAAGGGGAAATAGCAGTTTTCATAACGGATTTCATTGGTGACATAAAAATAGCATACTAATATTATCTGTTTACGAATAGATACTTTCTCCTTTCCTAGACAGTTGATTATAATTGAGGCATCATTTCATTGGGACCTCTTAGAAACTTCTAACAATCATTTGAGAATAACAGAAAATATATCAACACACATTTTTCTTCAATCAGTTTTATAAATACATGAAGACTCCCTTTATGTATACTTCTAATCTTTTCCAGGAAAAATTTAGGTCATTCATCCATTTCCTTAGTCTGTTATTTCTCAATTCCTGATTGAATGCTCAGTTCTTCTGTTTTCATTCTCATTTCTTAATCATGAAAGCATGAAGATTCTGAAAATTGCTGTTAAAAATAGTGTAAATAGGGGCTTCCCTGGTGGCGCAGTGGTTGAGAATCTGCCTGCTAATGCAGGGGACACAGGTTCAAGCCCTGGTCTGGGAGGATCCCACATGCCGCAGAGCAACTAGGCCTGTGAGCCACAACTACTGAGCCTGCCCGTCTGGAGCCTGTGCTCTGCAACAAGAGAGGCCGCAATAGTGAGGCCCGTGCACCATGATGAAGAGTGGCCCCCGCTTGCCACGGCTAGAGAAGGCCCTCGCACAGAAACGAAGACCCAACACAGCCAAAATAAATAAATAAATAAACTCCTACCCCCAATATCCTCTAAAAAAAAAATAATAATAATAATGTAAATAATTTTGGGTGTACGTTATTCTGTAAATCCAACATACGTGGCTCTTGCTGTGAGCCTGTGGTCCATGGGTAACAGATTTAATGGGTCAAAGACAGGTCATGAGCCATCAGTATAGACAAATCACCAGAGTTTAGAAGAACAGAAAGAAAAAGAGAGGAGATTTAAAAGGCTTCATGGAATCAGAGAGTCGAAGAGTGTGGTATGACGCAAAGAGCATTAAGTGGGGACCAAGAACTCCGGTTCTAGTTCTGGCTTCATATATCCCAAGTGGACACTCAATTGCAATTGTCTCATCGGCTCAAACTAGAGGCTAAATTTATACGTCTAACCTGCAGTGATTTCTCAAAGTCCAGCAATGAGTCAGGAGTGTGAACAGGAACAGATAATTGCATATCCCTGGCTTCTGATATACTCACACAAACGATATAAACACACAAATGATATAACCCATCCAAGATGCCATAATGAATTATTTCAAGTTCTGAGGCATTTGCCAAAAGAGCCACTTCAGTATTTTCTGATTCATAACCAAAGTGACAGACATTTTGATAAATACAGGCAACACCTTTTATGAATGATCCATGCCTGATTTATAGGTGAAAACTGCTACACAAATTTCCTCTTAACAGTTCCTATAAAATCCACTATCAAAGGCTAGAAACTGGCTGTGTTTATAAACATAAGGAAAAGTATATTATTTTTGTCACATATTGCCATTTTGCCAGGTTTATCTTCCAGACCTCATCATTACATGACAGTAGCTCATGTTCACAGTCATATACGACTCCACACGTCTGCTCTCAGCTTAAATCAGTAACATTGCTGGAGGAAAGCATTTCTCCTGGTGAAGGAGAAGGTAACCACGCTCCTCAAATCACTACCCTTAGTAGAAAACTGTTATGATCTCTCTTCATTGATAGCTTCCCCCAAAGTGATCATTTTTTACAATGTAAATAAAATCAAGTGATTGTTTAGAAAATATGTGTTGAAGTCTACCACTCTTTTTTTATCTCTGGATCTAAAATAGACTTAATGAAAGAATTTAAGCTGTACTAATATCTCAGTAGGAATTACAATTGACCAAAACTATAGTGAATTTAAAAAATTGGACAATTCAAGTAATATCTTAACAATGAATTATGCAATGTTTTTATTCATCAGATAATATTTCAAAGAGCAATATCTGCCAATTGTGTTTAATTATCCCCCATCGAGCAAGTGCCAAAAAAAGCAGGCTTAGTCATGTGTTCCTATCTGCTCTCCTTACTCCACAAGCACATGACACAATATTTTATATAAAGAGATTTATAGAGTTGGATAATGAAGATCAAGCCAATCTGAACATTAGCCCAAGGAAAACAAGTGAGAGTATTAACTCTAAAACCCATAGCTCATATATCTTCATTAAAATAAAAAATTACTTTAAAATAATCTGTTTTAGAATTTCTTTGCCACTGCAACCACCCAGGGAGCCACTACAAGTTAGTGGTTAAAAGCTTAAACTTTGATGTCACACTACATCCACTCATTCATTTAGCAGATCTATACTGAGGGTCTACTATACTGAGGCCAGGCACTTAGAATATAGCAGTGGCTGAAACAGGCAAAAATCCCTGGGCTTGTACAGCTTACATTTTTGCAGTGGGAGACAGACAATAAACTATAGTACAGTAAATAAATAAATAATATAAATGTTAGTAAGTGATGTGTTAAGATAAAAAAAAAAAAAAAAAAAAAGCAGGGGTTCAGGATCAGAAGTGCCCAGGGAAGGGCTGCCATGTAAACAGGGCAATCACAGGACTCACTGAGATGACATCTGAGTTAAGGCTTGAAGGAGGTGAGGGACTTAGCCAGGGAGAGAGTTGGGAGAAGAGTGTTATAGAAGGAAAAGCATGTGCAAAGGCCCTGCAGCAGGACCCCACCTGGTGTAATGAAGGAAGTGCAGGAAGGCCTGTGCAAGGTGGGAAGGGTAGGAAGTGGGTCTAAAAGGTAATAGACTCCGAGTAGGTCTGAGCCTTGTCCATCATTGTAAGGACTTTGGTGTCTATTTACTCAAAAAATAGAAAGCCATTGAGGTCTTTGAGTGATAGGGCTTGATTTATGTTTTTACCGGATTGCTATGGCTGTGGTGTTGAGGGAAGACAGTAGGGGCAAGAGTGGAAGCAGGGAGAACAGGCTATTGAGGTCATGCAGGTGAGGTGGGAGCTGTGGAAGGAGGGAGGAACTGGTCCAAATTTGGACACATTTTGAAGGCAGAGCCAATAGGTTTCCTTGGTGGATTGAGTTGAAGCGTGAGAAAAGAGAGGCGCCACGGATAACTCTAAGTTTGGAGTGGCCAATCGAGACAGAGAAGAGGGTGGGTGGAACAGGTTTCGGGAGAAGCTAATTCATTCCATTTGGCATGTTAAGTCTAGTTGAACTGCAGCTCTTTTTCTTACTAGATTTGTGACCTCAGGCAAGTTATTTAACCTCTTTGAACCTTAATTTTCTCACCATAGACTGGGAAAATGATACCTAAGGATTAGGGTTGATATATGAATTTCAATGAAATAACATATAATGCACTTAACGGGGATTCAGTAAGCGCTCCATAGGGAGTAGTTGCTGCTGCCTTCCCTCTCACCAAATCACTAAGAAGTCACACAGGTCACTGTCTTTCAACTCAATTCATCAGAGGTTGCCTATACCTGTGCCTTGGCCAGCGCTGAGTTAGTGCTGTGAGGCCTGCACACCCCAGGCCC
The DNA here is from genome assembly GCF_964341445.2 of Mesoplodon mirus. Classification (NCBI taxonomy): domain Eukaryota; kingdom Metazoa; phylum Chordata; class Mammalia; order Artiodactyla; family Ziphiidae; genus Mesoplodon; species Mesoplodon mirus. Next base: position 27,070,486 of record NC_138986.1, on the reverse strand, counting down.
TCGTGATCAGCGCTGGAGACAGACCCACGCATATGTGTCACACACATCACATCATAAGAGGTCAGTGCAAGAAGTCCAAGCAAAGGGGTCCTGGAGGACTGCTTTACTACAACTTCTCTGGTGATTTAAAAAAAATGTTTTAAAGATAAGCAGCAGATAGTAAATTAACACCTTGCCCAAATCAAGAGTCTGAAAGTAAGGATTTTCTTTGCAGAAATTACTGAGTCTTGGCAGCATCTAAAGTGACTCTTGCCAAATGGAGGGAGTATGAGGAAAAGAAATGTAAATATATTTAAAGTTGCTAGAAGGATGAAAGTTATTTTGTTCAAAAAAATACATTCTAAATGTGTTTAATTCTGTGCCCTGAAATACCCACTGCCGTGAGAGTAGGAATGGGGTCAGAGAATTTGCTGATTGAATGTTCTGAGGAGAAACCTTATAGACTTTCTCTCTCTCTTCCTTTCCCCTTTCCAGGCTTCCAGAACAGATTCTTCAGCAAGGTGGAGAGAAAGATGGACTGGGCAAGAAGATCAAAGCAAAGAACAAGGGGTGGATTACAAATCTGAGTTCTATCGTTTACAAACACTTGTGACTTCCGGGTACGAAGTCCCTTCTCTCTCTCAATTTCCTCATCTGCAAAATGGAGGCCATGCCACCTCCTCACAGAATTCAGAAAGGGGGACATCTGGCCATTTTGCTTTATATTAGACCAAAGATAATTCATTATCTTTTTTTTTTTTTTTGGCAGCACCATGCCACTTGCAGGGTCTTAGTTCCCCAACCAGGGATTGAACCCAGGGCCAAAGCAGTGGAAGCACTGAGTCCTAACCACTGACCGCCAGGGAATTCCCAATAACAAGAACTTAACATTTCACGAGAATCAGCAGAATAATGGAGTGGTAAAAACTTGGAGTGGAGAGCAGGGTTGGAGTTCCAGATGTCCTCCCCATAACTGTTGGGCAGTCAATCTCTCTGAGCCTCTGTTTCCTCTTGGCTACTGTCACCTGTTTGGAAATCACTTTGTCTCCACCCTCCCAGGATTTTGCTCCAGCGGCAGCTCAGTATCTGCATTGCCTAATTTCTCGGGAAAGCTTTCTCCTCACCCGGCTTCTGAGTTAGTGAGTCACTTCCTTCTTCTGAATTAAAATCTTAGTTATTTATGTGCTGTGTAGGGGAACAGACCACAGGGAGTAAACACATTAGGAAAGAGGGAACTCATAGTCCAAATGGGAAATGATTAAAGTATAAGTAAGAATCACTGAGAGGCTGGGCTAAAGAAATGTTAAAAAAAGGAATCTTGTTGGGATTATAGTGGTTGTAGACCAACCAGGAGAGAAGTAATGACATGAAAAGAAAAACAAATAACGAATTGAGAGTTAAAAAAAAAATCTTCAGCAGCATTAAGCAGGAGACTGAGCGAGTCATATAAATACGAGGTAAGAAATGGGCCAGATCAAATTCTCTATAACATTTCTCAGGGCATCAAAAGATATCAGCATGAATGTTGGTGAGAACACAGACTAAATTTCTCTCTCACATTATGCTCAAATGCAGCAATTATTTCTTTAATTACATAAGGTCTCTATCATCATTGCAAAAACATACCAGTAAAAGTTTCAGTACATGGATTTATGCCAGCAAGCCTCTTTGATGTCCCGAAATCAGAGATCTTGAGAACACCACTATAGGTATTAATCAACACATTGTCACCCTAGAGAAGAGAGAATTTTAATGAAAAATGTTATCTTTCTTCCAATATTGTTTGTTGTTGGCTTGAAAGTCTAGTAAGTAAAGGTGTCCTTACAGCAAAAAGGACACTGATTCTATACTCTTCCTTAATAGTTAATCTCAGTAGTGAATTCTTGACACCACTTTTGTTTACATATTATCAGTTCACAATCTGCTACTCAGGTCACAAGGTCAAACGAGGTTTACAGATAGTAGGGGTTATTTGTGTGTGATATGGGTATGATAAGTTAACTTACAATATTTATAACTTCTCAATCACTTTCCTTTCTTTTCTATGTTGTTTTACTTCTTTTCCTGGAATATTTAGGGGTAGCACAAATAAATGGGTATTTGGGTTGGTTTTAGGGTAGTAATATTAACTTACTTTCAATAGTCCAGACTTAGTCATAAATTTACTAGTTCTGAATTTTCCCTTTTTAAGGAGAATTTCATAAATTATCTAATTTTAGTTCAACGCATGAGTATATGATACTTGTGAGAAGTGGGGATTTTATTTTTTCCTTCTAACTATTCATCCATTAACTGAACAAATATTTACTGAGTAGTAAGGATACAAAGATTAACCAGCCTGTAAGCCTCTCGGGAGCAAGGACCATATCCTGTTTAACTTTGTTCTGCTGGGCCACCAGTCCCACAGGGCACCTGAAACAGGGCCAGGCATACAGTGGAAACGGAATCTTTTTTGGTTGCACATGGTTAAGGGGTTTATTCCTTGAGTAGAAGAGATAAGACGTGAATATCAATAACTGACTCAGGGCAGAGTGATATATTTCTGCTGTTTCTAGGATTTATTTATCATTCCAAATTAGTACCCATAAGACAATATGACTTTTGCAAATAAAACAATTACCCATCAGGGAACTTACGAGAATGAATCCTAGTTCATCCTACCTTTATATCCCGGTGAACTATCTGATTGTCATGGAGATATTTTAATCCTTCCAGTATTTGCTTGGTATAAAAGCCAATTGTTTGCTCGTTATCTTTCAGTGGGCCCCATTTGGAACGAAGGAGAGCAGAAAGACTTCCTGTAAGTAGGGAGAAACAGTGGATAAAATCTTATCCAAATGAATTCTTTAAAGCACGTTAATAATGTAACGTGAATTTAAGCTAACATTTATCGGTTATTAACAGTGGCCCAGGTACTGTACTAGATACAGTACTTGGGCTCAAATATAAATAGGAAAGTGTCCCTGCTCTGAAGATGGTCATTATCAAATACAGTCAAAGACCACTCAGTTTGCTAACCTTAATCCAAGTCACGATGATTGATACAAAAACAGTTCTGATACTTATTTATTGTCCCCTAATAAACTGTAAGGTAATGTCATATGTCAAATTTTTCTGTACATTTAGACAAATTAAGACCTGTAAACTAGTAAATCCCATTCAATTTTACTCCTCTTCAAGGCCCTAGAAACATATATTTCTTTTAAAGTAAGTTGGTTTCTGAGGTTTTCCTATACTTTATTTATTTTTATTGAGATATAGTTGATGTACCATATTATATAAGTTTCAGGTGTACAACATAGTGATTCATAATTTTTAAAGGTTATATTCCATTTATAGTTATTATAAAATATTGGCTATAATCCCTGTGTTATACAATATATCCTTGTACCTTATTTATACATAGTAGAAACTTACACTTTTTAAAGAAAGAAAACCATCTCTTACCCCCTGGGACCTGCTCCATGAAGATTTTAATGAAACCATTCTCACTGAAAGAGCCCAGATACTGAACAATATTTTTGTGCTTCAGATGCTTATGCAGTGCTATTTCTTCATGAAGGGGCTGGGAGTATCTGAAAGACATGCAAATGCCAGCGAGCTAATTATGTAGACAGACTTTTGTGTAAAAATTTAAGCAATACAAATGGAAAATTCCCATATATGAAATCAAATATGACCATCTAAGGCCTTTATTTCTCATCACATAAATTCTGTGAAGTTGGAGCCCTGGTAGAGTCTAAGGGGAAATGTGTCAGGTACTGTTCTAGGTCTTCTGTATATATTAACTCATTTCTCACAACAAGCCCATGAGAAGGTACTACTAAGATGCCCACATTACAGATAAGAAAATTGATTCACAGAGAGGATAACTAACCTGCCCAAGATCTCAAAGCTAGTAAGTGAAAGAGCTAAGATTTGAACCCAGAAAAATTGAAATCATCCACACAGCTCACTGTCCACATTAACATGACCTTCCATTCCATTGGCTTCATAAGTTTATTGTTCCAGGAGATTCTTGCTCAGGAAGATAAAAATTGCAAATAATTTTAATATTCATTCCAGAACTTACTGAAAGGCCCAGCAACTCTTCAGTAGAAAACATAAAACCATTATATGCCAAGCCTCCTTGATTCTATTCTATCCAATTCTATTCTATCATAATTTTTTTACCCAATCCTAACCGAGCCTCCACACTGAAAGGCCAGTTTTAGACCAGACCTCAAACTCATGTACTTGGTATATACTGCTTTATCAAATTATAAGATGAAAGTGTTTTGTATTTCTGGAACAGACAGAACATTTTGTTTTTTTTAAAATTTTTGTTGGAGTATAGTTGCCTTACAATATTGTGTTAGTGTCTACCATACAGCAAAGTGAATCAGCTATACATATACATATATCCCCTCTTTTTTGTATTTCCCTCCCATTTAGGTCACCACAGAGCACTGAGTAGAGTTCCCTGTGCTATACAGTAGGTTCTCACTTGTTACCTATTTTATATATAATATCAATAGTGTATATATGTCAATCCCAATCTCCCAATTCATCCCCCCCTTCCCCTTTGGTACCCATAGATTTTTTTTTTGCATTTTATTTATTTTTTATACAGCAAGTTCTTATTAGTTATCTATTTTATACATATTAGTGTATACATGTCAATCCCAATCTCCCAACTCATCCCGCCCCCTTCCCCCCACCCTCCACTTTCCCCCCTTGGTGTCCATATGTTTGTTCTCTACATCTGTGTCTCTATTTCTGCTTTGTAAATAAGATCATCATACAGAGTGAAGTCAGAAAGAGAAAAACAAATATCATATATTAACGCATATATGTGGAATCAGAAGAACACTTTTGATGATTATCTGAAGTACTATGAAGTTTGTAGGCTCTTAACAATCCTGAATATTAATATACCATCATATATTATATTAATATAATTATTGTATAACTAACTGTGGTAGGATGTCAGCAACGATAAACATAAACAGAGACTCAAAGCTATTCCCTAATTTTTTTCTGTCGTACAATGGAGGCTACAGGTATGAAAGGCATTAACCACTAAAACATAAAATACAAGCACGCTGCCTCATAATTTGCTTCAGTTCTACATGTAAGAAATGCTCAGATCTTATAATGGCAAATCCATATAAGGAGAATGGATTTTTTTGAATGCCAGTAAGAAATACTAGAATCAGTTAGTATTGAATAATATATTAGTAGGTTACAAAAACCCAAATTCATTTAATTAATTAATTTTAAAATATATTTTTAAATTTTATTTATTTACTTATTTATTTATTGGCCATGCTGCCAAGCTTGTGGGATCTTAGTTCTCTGACCAGGGATTGAACCCAGGCTCTGGCAGTGAAAGTGCTGAGTCCTAACCACTGGACCGCCAGGGAATTCCTGCAAATTCATTTAATTTAAACAAACTTTTATATTCTGTGAAATATTACTCAGAAAGCTGCCAACAACAACAAAAAATTGACTTGTATATTAGATCTTTTACTAATTTTAGTTTTCTTTAGAATTGCTCTAGGAACTAAAGGCTGGTATTAAACTAACCCCCTTAACAAGGTATTAATTAGGGACACTATTTTGATTATTGCTTGAATGAGTTAACACAAGAAATACCAGTGTTACCAAGAAGATCCTTAGGTAATGACTCTCAACTATGAAGACATTTACAAGTTACTTTTTCCATGGAGTTTAAACCAATTTATTAACACTAGTTACTAAGATTGCTCTTGATATGCATGAAATAAAATAGTGGTAATATTGGGCCAATTCTATAGATTTGGTAGATCAAGATGACTAAGTTATCTGAAGCAAGAGGCTAACTCAGTTTATGATAATTAAAGGGCTCCCGCCCCTGACACTCTATTAAATATCAATCATAAATGTTTAAATATAAGATCCTGGAGAAACAAATGTACTACACACACTCCTCCTTACGTAACCAAAGGATAGCTCAAAGTTACAATAATAGTCGGGATTCATCCTGGCTAAGAAAAAGAACTTTTCTCCAATATGGAAATGACTAGTAACACCTAGCAATTCTCACTAAATGTAAGTGAAAGTTTAAGTATCAAGCACTGAATTAGCATGAAATTATAATTTGTTCAGGTCAATAAGCAATGTTCGTCTACAGGAATTACAAGAAAATCCCGTTTCTTCTCAATTAGCTGTGACAATGGAAAGAAGAAATGGTACAGATAGAGATACATGCATTTAGCTTTGAAAAATTATTAAATCATACATGTCTCCAGAGCACCTCTGCTGAGTCAAATTCCCACTACAACCATCCAAAGCAGTGGTTCCCAACCTCGGCTGGACATTTGCATCTCCTGGAAGGATTTTTAAAAATATCAATGCCCACGACCCACCCCAGAATTCTGAGGGGTAGGGCCTGAGTATCAGTATAAGTAAAGTTCCCCAAATGGCTCTAGTATACAGCTGGGTGGAAATACCTGATCTAAGTTAATAGTCGAGGGGTGTGTAGAATGTTAGCGGAAGCCAACCTGAGATGAACAACTAGCTGAGACAGACTATGAGAGTGTCCTTAAAATGCACCAGCTCGCTCTTACGACGACTCTGATGCTCTAACAAAGTGTTTTTAGAATGTGAGGGAAACACAGAAGAAGCTGTTTTTGTTGCTATGACCCTTCACTACAGATGGCAGTGGTTAGTATATGCTGGATTATGCATTATTCATACCCATTCTACCATCTTAGCAATTATCCTTTGTAACTGCTACCTTGTTAAAAGCAACCTGAAAAATCCTCTCCAGGTCACAAAGGTGGAAATACCTCTGTGTGCTGTATCTCACAATAACATGATAGACTTCACTGCAATCTTCTTTTAGAGGTAACACAAAGATGTCCCACACTAGCTGTTCAAGAGAAGGGCTTGTCACGCAAGTATTTTCAAACAACCCATATTATACCAAATGGATCTTTAGTGATGTTGGTGTACTCTGTGTGTGCACAGTGGCAGCTGAATAAACGTAAGCTACAAAGATAGTTTTAAAAGTGGTTTCCTTCCAAGTACCTATTTAAATTTATCTGGTGGTGGGAAAGGAGGTGATGTTGCTATAGATTAGTGAGTTTGCTGCAGCAATTCGATAGTGACAACCCTTTAAAATTTTGTATTGCTTAAAAATCCACTCTATGTATATAATACTTAAGAACCTATAGGAATATTTAACAAAAATTTTAATATGACAAATTTATGTATATTCCCTTAGGTATTTAATGAATAGTTTCTATCACCATTCCGTAAGAATTCATATATATGTCTCATGAACTAACCAAGGGGAAACTGTAAAAATATCACAGAAAACATAAAATTGAATTTACTGTCTGCCTATCTAATATCTGTTCTTCCCTCTTTCTATGATTTTGTTTGGGGAAACCACTGGCCAACATAAAAGCTAAGGAGTTTCTAGCCTCCTTTGTAGTTACGGGTGTCCACTTTTGGCCAATGAAACAGAGGTGAAAGTATGCTGGACATTTCTGAGAAAATTTGTTTTCCTTTTTCCTCTTCCTGCCTGGAATGCAGATATGGAGGCTGAAGGCACATTGGCCACTTGTCACAGTCATGCACCAAGGATGGAGACTAAGGATGGAGAAGCAGAAAGAGAGGTGAGGCTTGGGACACTGGATGCATGGGAAAGAAGGGTGTCTTTTTCAGCTTGGGGTAATCAGAGAAGGCGTCTCTGAGGGCCTGAGAATTGAACTGGGACCTAACTGATGAAAATGAGGCAATCCTGCCAAAATCTGGGGACTGAGTCTTGGTGGGCCTGATGGACAGAGAGAGGACAGCGTGGCTGCAATAGAGATGGTGAGGCCCCAGAGGGAGGCAGATGTCTATGCTAAGGGTTCTGGGCTTTACACTGGTTACATGAGAATCCACTGAAGGTTTTAAGTGGTAGTGACATGATGTGATTTCAACTTGAGAACGATCTCTGTGCCTTCTCTGAGGAAGGGTGGAGTAGGAGTGGAGGAAAGAGTGAAGTGATCTTGGAGAGCCAGCAGTGAGCAGGCTTGAAGAGATCTTAGTTCTCTACCCAGAAGTCGAACCTGGGTAGCCTGGATTAAAACCAGGAATCCTAGCTGCTAGTCCACCAGGGGCTAGAGGCTAGAAGCAAAGTTCCCCTGGTTCTTGTCCCCATTTGAAAGCAAGAATGTTTCAAGGAGGCAAAAACTAAAACAGGCACAAAGTTTATTATTAGAGACACAGCACAACAAGTGGGAGAGCACACTAAGAAACCATTTATTTATTTAAGACAGAAGCAAGGCAGAAATACACAGCCAGAGAGAAAGGGTACAGGCGTCCTCTCTAAAGAGGAGGAGCGCAGTAAAGAGGTAATTTAAATCACTCATATAGGACAGTCCTTCCGGGTCTTTGTTTACCTTTGGCCAATTACTTTGTTTCTTTTTTCACACGTGACCTGTTCCCCAGCATGCGTGCACAAGTTTTTGCTAAGATGGATTCCACTGCAGAGGCCTGTGGGTGCATGTCCACACTTATTATGGGGTGGTGCCCTCTCCCTTTTTGACCCCCAAGGAGGCTTCCTGTGCATGTGCAGACAGGGAAGTTTTCCCTGACCTTAGGAGTGGTCATCTTATCTCTTTACCTCAGCAGAGTTCAGCTCTGGCCACTAATTTTGTCCTTGGAGTGTCTAGGGAAAACAAGGCTTCAATTTTACTCCACTTGACAAACACCAGCTGTCCAGCCCAGGGGCCCATCTACCTCCTACCTCAAATGCAGAGACTAGTTATGAATCAATTGCAGTAAGGAGTCTGCGTGGGAAACCCGAAGGCTGGTGTTGGGAAAGAGTGGAAAAATTCAGAAAACATTAGAGGTTGAGACAACAGTAGAACTTATGATGGAGTAACGTACGCCGAGACAGAGAGGAACCCAAACGAATTCTAGTAGCCTCAACACCTGGATGGGTGGGGTGAGATGAACTGAGATAGGGGATCCTGCAGGTCAAGTACATTCGAGGGTAAAAAAATCCATGGTTCAGCTTGGGCCATGTTAACCTGGAGGTGCCTTTTAGATTTACAAGTGGAGAGGTTGGGTAAACACAGGAGTGTCCTTTCTGAAGAAAGCCGATCATGTGACCGTACCACGGTGGCCAAATACCGTGAACTTGAGGGGCAGCCAAAATAAGTCCATGATGTAGCCCAGCACTGAAGTTTGGCCGAATAAGAAATATTGCAACAAGAGACTCAATCCAATTCTCTCTCTTTCAGAGTCTGAATCCACAACATGTAGAAAATGTAAGTAATTGATTGTAGGAGCAGCTACCTTACAAAGAGAAGCCGTACGAAAAGCTCTGAGGCAGCAGAAATCATGAGACTGAGAGAAGGGAGAATTGTTGTTTGGAGAAACAAATGGTAGGACAGGGCACTGGGGCATGGAGCAGCAGATCACCCTGCCACCACAGCTGTCCTGCTCCCTGCACAGCTTTCTTGTTCCTAAAAACCACTCCATTTTCCTCAAGGCCCCATTATGTGTGGTTCAAACCATTTCCTCAAATATTTCTTCTCCTCTTTTCTTTCTGGTATTCCCTTTAGGTTTGTCACACCTTTTCTAGTCATCTCACAGTTCTTGGATGTTCTGTTCAATTTTTTCAGTCTTTTTTCCTCTTTGCTTAACAGTTTCGTATGTTTCTATCGACATATCCTCAAACTCATTTCTCTTACAGTGTTTTTCACCTCTAGCATTTCTCTTTCATTCTTTCTTAGCATTTCCATCTCTCCACTTACATGGACATCTGTTCTTGAATGGTTTCTACTTTTTCCAGTAGAGCCCTTAGCATATTGATCACAGTTGTTTTAAATTTGCCAGTCTGATAATTCCAACATCCCTGTCATATCTGAGTCTGGTTCTAATGCTTGCTCTGTGTCTTCAAACTGTATTTGTTGCCTTTTAGTACGCTTTGTAAAAAAAAAACCCAAAACAAACAAACAAAAAAAGCTGTGGAAAGCTGGACATGATGTATTAGGTAAAAAGAACTCTGCTAAATAGACCTTTAGTGGTATGGTGGTGAGGTGTGGGGTGAGGGGAAGCATTGTTCTGTGGTTTTGTGCATTAGTCTCTTGTCTTTTAGTGAGCCTGCACTGCTGGGCTGTGAACTTCACAAATGTTTCTCAGTCCCCGCTTCGGTGGAATAGGGTGGCTAGAGTGGCCTGGGGTTGGGCACATCTCTTCCCCTAGGTTAGTTAGGCTCTGATGACACAGAGTTTAGGCTCTGGTAGAATAGTTTCTCTTGAGGGCAGGCCTTGTTAAGAACAGGTGCATTTCCAAATGGTTATTTCCCCTCTACCTCTGCAGGAAGCCTGGGGAAGGGGACTTTCTCTGACATTCTTTGTGAGGATCTGATAGGGCTTCTGCCCTACAACTGTGTCTCCAATGTGGGGGGCGGTGGTTTGTCCTGTGACATCGCTTTTCCAATGGCTCGGAAAAAGTAGAGTTGTTGATTTCTCAGTTTGTTCAGCTTTCCACTTGCTGTCTAGGACAGAGTGGTGACTTCCAACGTCATTACGTGTCTGACCAGAAATTGGAACCCCTGGTTCAAACCATTTCTGCTGGTGCTTATTCCCCATCTATCCAGATAATAAACCAACCATGATCCAGCATAACCTGAGCCCAACACACACAGGACTATTCTCTTTTCTTCTCTTTGAAAGTCCTGTCCTTGTTACCTCAGAGATGCCATCCTTCCCCACCAAAGTGTTGTGCTTGAATCACTGAATGATGCAGCAGCTAAACCTCAGAGGGAGCTAATTAAAGCCACGGAGTTTTCAGACAGAGTTTCATTAATTAGAATATTACCAAAATACATTTTTAAATGCTATTAACGACCGAAATACCTTAGAAAACAGCTTTCATTAGTCACAATTACTGTACCTGCTATCTCTCTCTGGGATTTCCTTAATGGCGATTCTGACTTGGTTGCTCAGATCTCGACCTGCATAAACTATCCCATAAGTGCCTTTTCCTAAAACGACTCTGTCACCATTTTCGTCATATTCATAGTCATACTACAAAAGGAAAAAGGGGGAGAGAAGATTGAAAATTAGTTGCAGTCCACATTTTAAACATCAACTTTTTCCAAGAGCATTTTTCCTTATTTTATCAAATGGCTTTAACATGGGAAAGAATAAGACGAAGTTCAAAGCAACAGCTTCAAGAACCAAAAAATAGACTCAACATAGAGCATAGTGCGTTCACATTTTCACAACTGTTATGAATAGAGGGGGGACTATGTATTTAAATCCATAAAGGTGCTTCTCCAAAAGCCCACTTGGATTTTTTCTACCCACTGAATCCTGGTTTTCATTGATTCTGGAGATGAGTATGATTAGCATCAATGTCTATCAATAGCTATCACATCTCATTAGCCTTTCTTTTGTTTTTTAGCTTTTGGTACTATGAAAGTATTTCACACTCTGCCAGGGGAATAAAACCACTGAAAGGCTTTGCTTAAGAGGAAAATTTTGAGGTCCTACTGGTTGACAATAATAAAGTAAGGATTATTTGTACTTCAGCCCCAATTCCCAATTCCCCAAGATTAAAAAACATTTTAAAAATAAAAACTGAAGGAAAAATTTCATTTTTGATGTAAAAAGGACATATTTACAGCCCTAAACCCCAAAGTGTCAAGCATGTCCATTGAATATGGAAAATGGATCAAATGAAATGGGTATAGTGACATTTGGTAGGGACCTTCTCAGACCTGGAGGTGTCACCCAGAAAGGCACATCTTTTGTTGTGAACTTAAACTACAGGATTCAGGGTCATCAAATGATCAAGCCAAGTGTCTGTAGAAACCCAATGTAAAACTACAAACCAGCAGGAGAGATCATAAGCACAAGCTCCTTCTTTTGTCTACATTTTGCTAGAGTATAAAACTGGCAGCACAGGGCTTCCCTGGTGGTGCAGTGGTTGAGAGTCTGTCTGCCGATGCAGGGGACGTAGGTTCGTGCCCCGGTCTGGGAGGATCCCACATGCCGTGGAGCGGCTGGGCCCGTGATCCATGGCTGCTGAGCCTGTGCGTCTGGAGCCTGTGCTCTGCAACGGGAGAGGCCACAGCGGTGGGAGGCCCGCGTACCGCAAAAAAAAAAAAAAAAAAAAAAACTGGCAGCACATAGCTAGGTTCAACTCACCGAAGGGTTTGAGTTAGCCATTAAAAAAAAACCCTGATTTCTAACATTCATAAACCTGCAAAGTTAACTTTAACACAAAAAGATAATCCAAAAGAGGATAATGATCATGGATTTTGACAGTCACTAACAACATAGCCTTAAAATATACAGACCTGACAAAATTACAGAGAAAAATAGACAAATATAAACCACAATAGGTTTTAATAGAACTCTTTTAGAAACCAATATATCTAGCAGACAAATTCAAAATAGAGACCCTAATGGCACAAATAACAAGTTTGGTATAACAAATACAGAGAGAATCCTGTATCCAGATATAAATTCCTTTTGTGCATATATGAAAAATATAAAATAATTAGTCACATATTAAGCCACAAAGAAAATTTAGACAAATTTCAAAGAATAGATATCATAAAAACCATGATCTTTGACTACAAGATATTAAAAATAAGATATCCCAAAACTACGTTTTGTTTTTTTTTTGCGGTACGCGGGCCTCTCACTGTTGTGGACTCTCCCGTTGCGGAGCACAGGCTCCGGACGTGCAGGCTCAGCAGCCACGGCTCACGGGCCTAGCTGCTCCGCGGCATGTAGGATCTTCCTGGACCGAGGCACAAACCCGTGTCCTCTGCATCGGCAGGCAGACTCTCAACCACTGCGCCACCAGGGAAGCCCCCAAAACTATGTTTGAAAACTGACTATTACAGTTTAAAATTATCAAGGGATTAAAAAGTAAATGATCATAGGAATTACAAAATAGTTGAAAAGAATGACAAGGAGATGAAAATTTTCATGGCTTTAAAGAATTGCATTAGATACAGACACTACGGAGAACAGTACGGAGGTTCCATAAAAACCTAAAAATAGAACTACCATACAATCCCACTACTAGGCATATATGCTGAGAAAACCATAATTCAAAAAGAGTCACGTACCACAATGTTCATTGCAGCCCTATTTACAATAGCCAGGACATGGAAGCAACCTAAGTGTCCACCGACAGATGAATGGATAAAGAAGATGTGGCACATATATACAATAGAATATTACTCAGCCATAAAAAAATGAAACTGAGTTATTTGTAGTGAGATGGATGGGCCTGGAGTCTGTCATACAGAGTGAAGTAAGTCAGAAGGAGAAAGACAAATACTGTATGCTAACACATATATATGGAATCTAAGAAAAAAAAATGTCATGAAGGGCCTAGGGGTAGGACGGGAATAAAGACACAGACCTACTAGAGCATGGACTTGAGGATATGGGGAGGGGGAAGGGTAAGCTGTGACAAAGTGACAGAGTGGCATGGACATATATACACTACCAAACGTAGGGTGGATAGCTAGTGGGAAGCAGCCGCATGGCACAGGGAGATCAGCTAGGTGGTTTGTGACCACCTAGAGGGGTGGGATAGGGAAGGTGGGAGGGAGGGAGATGCAAGAGGGAAGAGACATGGGAACATATGTATATGTATAACTGATTCACTTTGTTGTAAAGCAGAAACTAACACACCATTGTAAAGCAATTATACTCCAATAAAGATGTTAAAAAATTATCACTTAAAAAAAAAAAAAGAAAATGTTCCTGTCCAAAATACCTAGATAAAATAAAATACTTTTAATGCCTAGCCAGGCTTATAAAAACATAAAGAAGACTTCAAGGAGCTAGAGATTAAGAGGAAAAGGAACACTAAAGGGATAATCACAAGAAATGATGTCCCTGCAGCCCAAGCGGTGGGGATGAGGGCAGGGCTTTCAGACTTATTAATCCAGGGCAGAGGTTGGCAAACACCTTCTGTAAACGGCCAGATATTGAATATTTTCAGATTTGTGAGCCATACGATCTCTGTGGCAGTAACTCAGCTCTGCCACTGTAAATAGCTCAATCAAATGGGCATGGTTTTGTTCCAGTAAGACTTTATTTACCAAGAGAAGTGGTGGGCTGGATTTGGTCTTTGGGTTACAGTTCACCAATTCCTTATCTGAGACTTTGGTCTTAATGCTCATTTGGGACAGGAAATGAAGCCTTGTGCCTATGCAAGGTGAAGAGCTGGAACACATAAAACCAGGGTCCTTGAGGACTATAACATGGTGAGATGGTAGATTAGAAAAAAGTCAGCCCACTGTACTGAGAAACAAAAAGAAAGCTTATCTGTCTTAGACTAAGCTCTGAGTTGACAAAAACAAGTCTCCTCTGAATACTTCCAACCATTGGCTGATCCTCATGCTGTCTGAAGTTCACATTTACACTTATAATTTATACCCGTAATTGGTCTTGAGCCTGGGAAATCCCTGGAGTGACAACAGAAACAAAGCAAAACATTTAAAAGGAAGACTCCCTTAATACAGGCTATGCAGGATTCTCACTGATACAATGCACCACTGAAATTGAGCTCACAATCCAAAATTTTAAAATATATAACAAAACAATTCACCATCAGTGAGTGTTGGCTGATTTGACAAATATCAATCCCTAAAATTTCACAGAATAAAAGAAACTGAAACTCTAAAATAAGTACATTTAACATAAAGTTATAAAATAAGAAATCCAAAACATGAGAAAAGGATAAGACACTCTAAAAAAGGCCAGACAGATTTGAGACAGACTCAAACCTAACCTCCAGAAGTTGAGCCTTAAATAGGAAAAATAAAAATAAATTCACACTCAGATATGATATAGGGAAACTACAAAATACGAAAGGCAAAGAGAAGATCATAAAAGAAAGCAGAAATAAAAAGGACAAATTACCTACAAAGGTAGATAATCAGATTACTCGGTGAACTCTCTGGGGTAGACACTCTCAACTTGAGAGACCACTGTCACAGAGGATGAGGAATATGGGGGCATACTGTTACCAGCTTGTTTATTTGTTTCCAATAGGTTTCCAAGCCTTGACAGAAGGCAATCGGGCTGTATTCTTTTGTGGAAAGCTATGCCCACATGCTAGCACCGGGTGAGCACTGGTCTCCCTGTTGTAGACCCTTCTTTGGCAGAGGAAAGAGGTCAAGCTCTGGAAGAGAGGTGTCTACTTGCCCGGTGGCAACACTGTACCCAATGTACAATAGAGAATACTCCTAGCTACCTAATATATGGTTGAAGGCTGTCTTAGACCAGAGGAGGAAACTAGATATGTTTACAGGATGCAAGAATAGGAAACAGGGATCATTTAGCAATTTCCCCACACTAGAAGATAAAACGCCAGCAAAGAGGCAGTAAACATAGTCCAAAAATTCCACTTGAAGGAGTCCAAGTCTCTACACCCAACTCCTGTGGCCTGGACTTCCGCCATGCTGTACCATGCATGCTGGAAATCTACCAGCCAGGACCCAGGATGGCAGGAGGCAGGACAGGGACCATCACCAAAGTAGCTCATCTTTGCCAGTGTGGCCTATGAAAGGGACGGAAACCTGTACACTGAACCTAGTACGACCACCACCTTACCTTATTATAATGCACTATAATTAAAAGAAAAAAACCCCAGCTTTCAATAACCTACCTCATTTGATGGTCATAATAAGCCTTTGTCATAGTAGGGAAGGTCTATGATTAGCTCCAATTTACAAATGATCAAAAGTATCTTCCACTGAAAATATGTCAAGAGCAGTGGTTTAAACCAGCTCATCAGGTTCCAAGTTTTCTGTTCTTTCTACTTCCAATGGTGAAGGAAAATCCTTTTACAGCATGAGAGCTGCATCTTAGTTCTTAGTTCTGGTTCCAAACACCAGTACCATAGAGATGTTCCAGCACATTGTCAATATCCACTGAATACCCATTCACTTATTCAAGCATACAGTAGACATCTCTTGGCCATCTTAGACTCCATTCTTCCCTTTCCCTTACTCCCCACATCAAACTGATTGCCAAATGCCACCAGGTTAATCCTCACTGCTCTTGCCTCATTTCAGGTCTTCCTTGCTTCTGTACTAATTCTACAGACTCTTAACTGGCCTCCCTCTCTTCCCCTCTCTTGTTGCCCTGTTCCCTAATTCATTCTCCATTAAGTGGACAGTGAACTTTCCAAAGTTCAAAGTTCCAAAGTGAGCTTTCCATGTTCATACCACTGCCTCTGCTTTATCGGTTCCTCGTGACTTTCTGGATCAAATCCAAACTCCTTAGCCTGGCATCAATGCCCTTCAGGACCTTATTGCTGCCTCTGTGTCTAACCTTCTATCTCATCAGTGTCCCCCCCAGAATTCCCAGGGAGGTTCCACAGATCTTTGTGCCTTTACACATATGCGTTTTCTACCTAGGTAATTCTGCCTTCAAAACAAGGAAGCTTTCTTGAACTGTCCACCTGACCCTCAAAAGCTGGGTTAGATTCTGGTCTGATATGCTTCCAAGGCCTTCTGCCCTCACTCGCTCACACTTTTTTCACTCTTCTCTTACCCAAATCTGCATTCCAGTCTGTACTCTGAGCTCTTTGAGAGCCAGGACTTTAATTTCTCTGTCCCTAGTCCTAGCCATATCTGGCTTGTAGTAGAGGCTCAGTGGTTATTGGCTTAATTAATCAATCAGCCTATAAAAAGATTGATGAGAACCTTTTTAAAAACCAGGTGCCGGGCTTCCCTGGTGGCGCAGTGGTTGAGAGTCCGCCTGCCGATGCAGGGGACGCGGGTTCGTGCCCCGGTCCCGGAGGATCCCACATGCCGCGGAGCGGCTGGGCCCGCGAGCCATGGCCGCGGAGCCTGTGTGTCCGGAGCCTGTGCTCCGCAACGGGAGAGGCCACAGCAGTGAGAGGCCCGCGTACAGCAAAAAAAAAAAAAAAAAAAAAAAAAAACCAGGTGCCAAAACAAAACATTTAATGTTGCTATCCATTTATGTTTGATTGAAAGGAGCTTTGCCCCAGGGATACTTACTTAACATAGAGAAGAATATATAAGCCTTGATGAAACTGCTCAAGTTTTAGTTTCCCTAAGAAATGTAAAGCATCAACAGACTATTCTTTTCTAAAAAAACAATATTAAGTATAGAAGTTGACTCCTGTTAAATGAAGTGGTCATGGTAAAAATCAAAAGGGCTTTCAATAAAACTGAAAACCGTTCCAAAGGGTAGTTGCCGCTTGGTTTCTCCTTCTTTTTTAACCCCCCTTTTCCTATTCTTACAATATAGAGATCTAAATTGAAAAAGCAGGCTTGAGAAAACTGCCCTGACCTACAAGAAGAGAGAATTATCTATGTGATGGCCAGAAAAAGTAGAACAGAGCATTGGCCAAAAGCCAAGGGAAGGCAGGGTCTGTTAAATGACAAGTAGGTAGAAAAAGGAAGGTGGGGACAAGGGGAATTCAGTATTTAAAAAAATAAGAATAAAATTACACTGCTTAGGGCTTCCCTGGTGGCGCAGTGGTTGAGAGTCCGCCTGCCAATGCAGGGGACACGGGTTCGCGCCCCGGTCCGGGAAGATCCCACATGCCGCGGAGCGGCTGGGCCCGTGAGCCATGGCCGCTGAGCCTGTGCGTCCGGCGCCTGTGCTCCGCAGCGGGAGAGGCCACAACAGTGAGAGGCCCGCGTACCGCAAAAAAATAATAATAATAAAATTACACTGCTTATATAGTTCACATTCTATTTCTACAGCAAAGGGCTAGCAACTCAGGCTGTTGCTGAGGGAGACCACTGCATTCTGAAGCAGTGACGAAAACGCTTCTAGAATCAGCCCTTCCTTGTTGCCTGCCAACTGCCTAAACTGGCACTGGGAGCAGAATGAGCGTAGGAAGACAGTCCTGACAAGGCCAAACAACAAAGTGATGACCCACTTAGTCCTTGCACCGTCCAGGGATCCACAGTAAAACAGCCACCTTCTAAAAAGCCATGCACTTCCCCCGGCACTTAATTACCTTAGCTGAGCAGTCACCTCAAAGAGCCAAACGATAGCTTTGCTAATTTTCAGTCTATGTTGCCTTAGTACTATGTAAATGCTGAAAACATTAATAACTACATCAATTCATTTCATAATTAATGAAAACATTAATGCTACTAATAGCATTAACAGAATAGGAAAACCGCTGTAGGTACAAATATCTAATCTCATAGCTCTCTCCTCCCTCAGATCTTTACTCAGACCTTCCCTTCTCAAGGAGACTTCCCTGGCTTCCTTGTCTAAAATTATACACCCTGTTTCACTGTAACTTCCTAAATCCTTCCCTGCTTAATTTTTCTCCTTTATACTGATCATTATCAAATATAACATGTATTTCACTTATTTATTATCAGTCTCCCATTATACTGTAAGCTCAGTGAAGACACGGATTTTCTGTATTTTGTTCTCTGCTGGATCCCCAGCACCCAGAGAGTGCCTTCCTTCCACAGGTGTCCAATAAACATTTGTTGAGTGAACTGATAGAATCCACTTGGACCCACTAATGTGATACCAAGATTATTTTAAGCTGAAAACATCTGAATAAATAGCAGCTGCAGAAAAAACCTTATCTAAACTTCTTTTGCTGACTTAAGCAAAGTCTCTCGAAAATACAGCTGCCATAATCCCCTCTCCAGGAGGTTTAGGACCACTTATACCTGGATAAGAAATTACTAAACCAAACCTTTTCAAAACTTTCAGTACCTTCCACTTGTTTCTCATTAGTTTCCCACCATGTTGCTTTCCCTTGAAGTCCTATTAAGAACTTTTCTTATTAAGATAAATAAACTCTTAACTCTCGTTGTTCAGGAATCACTTCTTTGCGTGTTCCCTCGTACAGAAATAAACTTTGTCTTTCCTTCTGTAATCTGTCTTTCGTCAGTTAATTTGCAGGCTCCCAATCACTGAACCTGAGGTGGTAGAGGAAAAAGTTTTTTTTCTCGCAACAGAATAAATGAATGAGTAACAAACTGATATTCTTGTCATACAACACCAGAAGGGGTAGCTTTTCTCAGGCAGTGCAGTAACTGTGGATGTTCAACTTGGGATCTGTACAAAAATAGAAATAGGACGCCAAAGAAAAACAAACCAGTGTGCCACTGGATGACTCTGAATTGATTTAAATGAATTCTAAACTATCATTCACTGTTAATGTCTGTGAGACAAATCAACAGAAGAAGAAACGGTAAGGTATTTCATCATCCGGCAGATGTTTGAGTGAAAGGGAAACATTCCTTTTATCTCGCTTGTCCCTAAGCCATCCCACGAGGGGGCAACTTCCTCTCTATGTACCGTGGAAACTACATATAAACAGGTTCACAGGGCCAGCTGCTATGATTACCTGAGGCTTGTGTCAGTCATACGTCCATTTTGATAAAACAGTGAGGTAAATATTACAAATGCATTAAAAAGGAGGAGGAGGGGAAAAGGGAGGGAGAATATATGTATGTTTGGGAGAGGCATGAGGAGGAAGACAACATATTCTGTATGGAACACCAAAGGACCTCAGTAATTTATGGCTTTTTCAAGGAACTAAATAAAAGAGAGAGAGTGAGAGAGAGAGAGAGAGAGAGATGAAGAGAATGGGTTGAGTGTCTTGATTACGGTATTCAGCTTGATTATGGACTTAACATTGATTCAGCAATCTTCAAGCTCATTTCCCAGCATTTACTCTGCCCCCCTGCAATCCATATCCCCCTCCCCCCAGTTTGAGATATGGTTTAAACAACTCTGGTTTTGTCAGTCCCCAGCTTCAAACCCTTCTGAATGAACTTCTGCTTGGATGCCTGACACCATGCAAGACTGTGGTGAAAAGGGAAAGAGAGCCACAGTCCAGCCTTGGGATGTAAACAGTCTGGCGCAGGCTATTGAATTACAAGGCAATGAGAAGAGCCAGGGCAGAGGAGTGGGCAAAAATGCCGTAAGAGCAGAGAAAAGTGAGAAGGGGTGTCGAAAATGATTCAAAAGTAAAATGATTCAAAAGTAAAAATGACCCTTCAGCTGGATCTCAAAAAATTAGGAAGCAGTCACCAAGTAGGACAAAGCAGAAAAAGCATGTGGAGTTGGGCACCTGCATGTCAAGCCCAGAGGCAGGAACAGCCTGGTTGTCTGAATAATGGAAGGGAGTTTGGCATTGCTGGACCGCAGAGTGCAAAGGAAAGCTAAGGTACAGCCAGGGAGGTAAGAATGTTCTAGGGTGCGGAAATCTTCTACAAAGAGTAGCATCAAAGCTATTTCATTTTAATTAAAAAAATTTTTTTAATACCATTTGCAGCGACATGGATGGACCTAGAGATCGTCATACTGAGTGAAGTAAGTCAGAGAGAGAAAGACAAATATCATATAATTTCACTTATATGTGGAATCTAAAAAAATGGTACAAATGAACTTATTTACAAAACAGAAATAGAGTCACAGATGTAGAAAACAAACATGTGGTTACCAGGCGGGAACGGGGTGGTGGGGGGAGGAGGGATAAATTGGGAGATTGGGATTGACATATACACACTACTATATACAGAATAGATAACTAATAAGGATCTATTGAATAGCACAGGGAACTCTATTCAGTGTTCTGTAATGATCCATATGGGAATAGAATCTAAAAAAGAGTGGCTATATGTGTACGTATAACTGACTCACTTTACTGTACAGCAGAAACTAACACAACATTGTAAATTAACTGTACTCCAATTTAAAAAATTGAGAAAAAAAAAGAAAACAAAACTTTTAAATTAGGGGAGCCACCGGATTAAATCTGCCTGAGAGATCTCTCCAGTGATGGCAGGGACAGTGTATTGATGGCAGGAGAGATATCAGGCCACATGAGAGATGTTGAGGACCTGAGATGGGGGACTGATAGAGTGGGGTGAAGGGACTGGAGGAGATGCTGGGGGTGAGGCTGGAGCAGAAGCTGCTCTGAGGCGTCTGGCTTGGGTAACAGTGCAGATGCCCTTCTTCTTAGTGAAGCTATGAAAGGCTGGGAGAACAAAAACAGGGACCACAGCTGACAAGTGTTAGAACTCTTACAGTTAACTGTAAGCAATTGTTCAATGATTTCAATATAAGTTTATTAATACATTAAACTATTTAAGATATGGGTTCATAACCCTTCCATTTCAAAAGACAGCCTTGAATCAAAAAACATGGCCTTGAATCAAAAGAAGTTGTTTCTCTTTCTGTTTAAAAACAGAAAAGTCCACTGAAAGTGGTATTGAGCTATATTTAAAAGACCTGGTACAGTTTATACTAACCTTGAAAATTATAAAAAATGTGAGCTAGGAAAGGACATTTAAGATCTTCTTGTTCAACTTTCATGTAAGGAATGATATCATCTTAACCCAGCAGGAGTAAGAATTTTGTCCAAAGTTATAAAAATGGCTACTGGCAAAGTTAGAGCCAGAACCCAAGACCACTGACCCCAGCACAAGGATCATACTAGAGCAGAGTCCGATATAATCAGTTGGAGGAGGGGTCTGACCATGACCTGAAGGAGGCTGAATCCCTCCCACAACTATAATGCTTCAAAGAAACCTCAGTTTTTAAAATCAAAAAGAAAAGTAAATCTTAACTTGGGCTTCGAATAAGAAGTTTTTCAAACACCAGGAAGTCTAAGGATTAGCTTCAAATTTGTGGTTTATGGAACCACATTAATAGTTAATGTTTGCCAAATGCTGATGCCACCTCAAGTGAAGTTAAAAACTTTTTAAAAGCATCTGATCTTTCCAACATTTTAATTTTGTTTTGGGCCAAGGTACCCAAAGGCTTCAGGAATAATTGACACGTGTATTGAAACAATTTTAATTCTATCTCAAATGAAGGTAAAGATCAGAAAATAATTATTCTGCATACAAATCTCCAAAGTAATCCTTCTTGTTTATACTATAAAGAATGGGAAGAGGAGGAATTATTTGTGCTATGTCATTCATGGGCTGAAGTTTGAGTTCAGTTTGTGGTAATGAAATTAAGGAACTCATTTTAATCAAATTTCAGAATACTGAAAAAATAATGTTAGTCGAGAATGTTGAAAATAGCTAAGAAATGTGATCAAGGGTATAATGGAGTTATCATAAGTTATGCAAAAATATAAGTTAAGGTTATTCAATAACTCATATTGTATAGGTGTTCTGGCTATGAAGGGACATTCCGTGAGAGGGAGACCCAAGATGGATTTCATCATCTTCACAGCCCAGCACATCACCGTATCCATTCATTAATGTTATGCTAACAGAACACCCAAGACTACAACAACAGCAATGTCACTGGTTGTGGCAAAATGACAAACTAAGCCAAAATGTTACTTCAATACTTAAAACAAGTACTCTTGAATTCACTGTATGGACTATACAGTCCACTGGGAACACTGCAGAAGTCATTCTATGTCATAGACTTTAAATTATTCTGATAGAATGCAAAGGACAGAAGTACACGAGTGTTTTTCTAACATTAAAAGGATAATGGGACTTCCCTGGTGGCGCAGTGGTTAAGTCTCTGTGCTCCCAGTGCAGGGGGCCCAGGTTCGATCCCTGGTCGGGGAACTAGATCCCACATGCATGCCATAACTGACAGTTCACATGCCACAACAAAGGAGCCCGCAAGCCGCAACTAAGACCTGACACAACCAAATAAAAATAAATAATTTTTTTCTTTCTTTTTTTAGTATCAAAAAATAGTATACCTGTGCTTTCTTGAGAAGTGTGAGTTAGGAGCACTTTGATGAATCGGAAAGCACTATGGTATGAGTTGGGTTTTGTGAGGTCAGTAGACCTACTAAAACCCTCTGGATATTCCTAGGAAGAAACCTGAGCACTTCCCTCCATCTTTGGCTGGTGATGTTCTCAGCATTCGCAGGAGAACTGTCTGATCAGGAAGGGTGTCTTACAAAATCCACCCCATTTAGTACCACTGCACATAGATCAGGAGATCTTGACCCTGGATCTTCTTGACAGCTCTCTGAAAAGTGATCTACCTACCGCTTTTACGTTATAGGAGACTGAGTCTTAGGAAAATCAGCTGGCCAGATTCACCACAAATTCTAAGGCAATTAAAGCCGTGTTATGCAATGCATAGGGTTAAATGAGTTTCTAAAGCAGCGTCTCTGAACTGTTGATTCAATCAATTATGAAGACCAAGCTTGTCTAACATGGCTACCATAGCCTGTCTGTGCTATGTGTATTTTTTGTAAGATGGATTTAGTTTTTCAAAGAAGGGTATGAAATAAAGGATAGCTATCACTGTTATTGCTTTTGTAAACCCAGCAATTTATGATATTGTACAATAACTTTATGGATTTTCAAATCTATCCACGTGCTACTTTATTACTAATGGAACTGTTTCATTTTCATTGTCTTTGTTAACTTTTACCCTGGCAGTTGCTATGTATCAAGTGATTCTAAATTTAACCCAAATAAAAACAGAGATAATGAGGTGCAGTCAAAAGAGCACTGATGCAGAAATCAAGAGATCTAGTTCCTAACCACAATCACTTAAATATGAAAATATAACAGTGCAAAATATAAAGCATAATAAATAAGAAGTATTGTCTATTACTTCTGTAGACAGCAAGCTAGTGCGTGGGGAAGATTTCTTTTTTTCCAAATTAGGTCTATCATCTTTTTATAACTTAAATGAAAGAGGCTTAGGCTTACCCAGGAATATCAAAAGCTACACAACTGCTAGAGAATTAAATGAAAGAGGCTTAGGCTTACCCAGGAATATCAAAAGCTACACAACAGCTAGAGAAGTATAGAACTTAACTACAGACAGAATTAACAACTGGTTATTATATTTAAATTCCCCTCGACTGTTACCCTACTATTTCAATGCTTACCTAAAACTTCTAGCCTACGAGATGACATTATTGAAGTGATCTAATATACTAGGTATACCAGTCAGGTTGGTGTTCTAGTTTCTTCAATTTCAGTTTAACATTAGAAATGTAATTTTCAATATTGCTTGGATTCAGAATTTGGTCCCAAGTCATACACTGGGAAAGGCTTGGAGAAAACAGAGGCCCACGACCATGCCTGGAGAAGTGTCAACCTTCACACACTGAAGATGCTCAAGTGCAAGAGTCAGCTCTCTTGAAAGTTCCCAACACTGTCCTCCCTGTGGTGGAAGGCTGTGCTATACACAGCAGAAAGACATGATGGAGAAAATGGACACAGTCGAAAAGTAGGTGTCTGCAGCGTACTATATCTAGGAGGCACAAGGAAAAGCTCTGCGGTTGAGAGCAACAGCACTGGGGTGACTGTTATCACCTCCTCTCTTTATTTTGTTAATCTTCCATTGTTTCAGGTTCTCTGCATAAGCATACGAATGAGGACGGTGAACGGTTCTATCATTCAGAATTTTCACTGAATTTTGCTTGTCTGAATTGCAACATAACTCAGAGGAGAATAAAAAATGTGTAAGGGCACTGTGACTCTTGCATTGAGGGTTATCAACACCCTCAAAGATAAAGCACAATTACTCACTATCAGAGTAAGATACAAAAAACTCAGTATTCCTGACTAAGAGTTCTCCAATGTTTGCTTTTCAGCCCTTTTTAACCAAAGGAATTCTAGAAGCTGCTTTTAAACATTAAGGGAAAGCTTACAGACTCTGGCTGAGCTCTCTACCCTTCGTCACTACTCACGAAGTGCACGCGCGCATGCACACACACACACACACACACACACACACACACACACACACACCCTCCCCTCAGTAAAGCTTTAAATAGTTCATTCTAAAAAATTAGCCACAGAGAAATTTAGTAAAATGAACTCAGAAACCAAAGTCATTACCTCCAGGGAGTCACCTTCACAATCTCCTTCCTCTGTATTTCTCCCTTTCTCTTCGGTAATGGTGTTCACCATTTCAAAAAACCTGCAATGAAAATTGGTATATGGTCACTCATAATACAGAAGATATTAAATATAAGCAAGCACGTTTCAAAGTGACTTCAGAGCAAAAAAATGGGACCTAGAAGAGTCAGGCAATAAACAAAATATCAGCATCAGTGCGAAAAATATGATTTTTCATATTTTTGGTAGGATTTGCCAGAAATTTCTGACCTAATGCCTCACAAGTCATAGTAACATGATATGTTATAGAATTAGAACAGTAAGGCTAGACAAGGTCATAGAAAGGTTAAGAATGTGGACTTGAATATCATACCAAGGTTGCTAGTATTTGCATGATTTGGGGCAAGTTTCTCCACCTCTCTGAGTCTCATTCTTTAATTATAAATGGGGAATATGAGTATCTATCTTATAGGTTGTTGTGAAGATGACTTGAGGTAATACTTGTAAAGTGCTCAGCACAGGGCACTCTTTAAATATTAGCTATTATTGTTTTGCTGCTGTTAATATTACCCTTTTTAATGGGACATAACAAAAATACCCAGATTCTGGAATAGTGTCTCTAAATTCTGAGCTGACTCTGCGACACAGTGCTGGCCACTACATTTGATCTCAGTTACTGAATCTTCTGCCTGAGCACCTCAGTGTCATACATGTGGGGTCCCATATATACAGTCTGCAAAATACTGATGGAATCAGGAACAGCTAGCTTATATGTTTGTGACAGAAGCCACCTTTCTGTTGGTGACATTTTCTTCAGGAACTATTCTTGTAAAGTTCCTTTTTTTTTTCTTTCTTCCTAGAGGTCATTTCAGAGCTCCCCCCCAAAAAATTATGGTAAGAAACAGATCTTCCCTCTGCAACGCTAGCTGTGTCTATCCATTCAGAAGGGATGCTAATGGTTTCTAGCCCAGACGTGGAGTAAGGGAGGCACTGTGAACAGGGGCTGATGATCTCACAGGCACGTGATGCTGCGTACTGCCAGCCCAAGGGAAGAGCAGGTTACTGTGTGACAAGAAAAGTTTCCCTAACACAACGTAGAACCTTTATGCTATCTCTGTACCTATGAGATAATAGAAAATAAATATTGGTCTCTGCCCCAAGGTTCTGGCACAGAACTCCTAAAACCCTTGTAAGTCATAAGAACACTCTGAGCATCTCTTGTGTTCTAATATTTGTCTAAGACCCCATCTCTAACATAGGGCTCCTAAAACCTTTGTAAATTCCTAAGTGATAGAGCACCAGGAGCATCTTTTGTTCTAAGCAACTCTGGGTGGACTCCTGGATGGGGGCTGGTCAAGCCCAAGCCACGATTAGAAGCTTAGAATTTTCAGCTTCATCCTCCCACCTTCCTCCAGAGAGGGGAGAGGGGCTGGAAATTGAGTTAATAATTGTTCATGCCTACATGAGGAAGCCTCCATAAAATCCCAATAGTAGGGGTTTCAGAGAGCTTCTGGGTTGGTGGACATACCCATATAGGGAGGGTGATGCACCCCAACTCCACAGGGACAGAAGCTCCTGCACTGGGGACCCTCCCAGACCTCACCTTATACATCGCTTCATCTGGCTGTTCATCTGTATCATGTCCTTTAATAAACTGGTAAATGAAAGTAAGTGTTTCCTTGAGTTCTGTGAGCCTCTCTAGCAAATTAATCGAACCCAAGAAGGGGGTCGTTGGAACCTCTGATCTATAGCTGGTATATCTAAAGCACAGGTGATAATCTGGGCTTGTGACTGGCATCTGAAGTCAGGGGAAGAAACAGTCTTATGGGACTGAGCCTTTAACCTGTGGGATCTCACTCTATCTCCAGGTAGATTGAGTTCAATTGTAGGTGTCACAGAGAATTGCTTGTTGTGGGGTAAAACCTCCACACATCTGGGGACCAGAAATGTCAGAAATGAAGTGTTTTGTGTGAGGAATAAAGGAGACACAAAGGAAAGAAACACAGTAGGGAAGAACTGGTTTTTTTCCTACACAGGAAAAAACCTTTTCTTATACAGTACCTCTTATCATCCATCCATCCGTCCATCCATCCATCCACCCATCCACCCAAACATCCATCCATCCAACAAATACTCATCAAGTTTCCACTAGGATAAAAAACTGTTCTGGCCTTTGGGAATATGACAATGAACAAAATAGACAAAGTCCATTATGGAGTTGGAAGCCTCTCTATGGAGTCTGCGTGTGATGCCTAGTTCCTCACTCTTCCTTTCTCTATATATACATTCTTTGGAGGTTAAAGAAAAGAAAATCCCAAACCTGATCAGAATGATGGTATGCTCTGATGAAGATTACATATCCTGATGAGTTACAGAGAAAAGCAAGTTCAACCAAGAGGAAGAACATGAAAGACCTAAACAAATTCTAGGTTTAAAGATAGACTTTAAGATTTGGGGTAAAGACTTCCATCAGCTACTCACACAAAAATTTTCAACACCAACTTCTCTAAGTAGAATATAACACTTCTAGTGGGGTGGGAGTACAGTGTAATTTTTAGATGCTTGGATTCTGAAGTAACATGGGCCTGGTTCAAATCCCAAGTTTTATGCTTTTTGGCTATATATGATTATAGGCTAGTTAAACTCTCCAAGACTCTACTTTTTTTTTTACTCTTTTCAACAAAAATATTAATATTACCTACCTAATAAAGTTTATTTGAAGATTAAAATAGATATGAGGTCTGAGGTCAGTACTCCATAAATCTTAGCTATAATTATCACTGAAACAAATGAATAGCCTTGAGAATTCAAGCGTAAGTAGAAAAGTCGAGCATACACGTGCTAGGAATTCTTTCTTATTTCCAAGTCTTTTTACTACACATTTTACAATAATAAAGATAAAACTTTAGCTAAGAATCTTAAATTAAACATACATATTTTTGGTACCAAGATAAAAATGATTGACTGTATATTGCAGCTAGCATATCAATCATTTATAATGGGGTCAAACAGTGATTATTTGAAAGAACAACCCCAGCAAAATCTTAAGTCCAAGCTGGCTTTTACCTGCACTTTGGTGTCTAAATTGCCACACACTTCTATAGGTCCCCACAATTAGTCACTGTGTTCTAAGGGACCAGGAAGTACTTAGTTATTAGCCCAAGACAAATATACCCAGGGAGGTTAACCCAAACATACAATGCAGTCCATGGATTTTTGGATTATCTTTTATGGGTGTAGATTACATCACTGGCTCTTAGCTCAAGTTGTTCCTCCACCTAAAAATCCAATGTAATTCGTCGAGGGTCGGGCTCAGGCACTTTCTAGAGCCCACCAGCTGATTCTAATATGAACCAGAGTTAGGAGCCACTGTTGTAGACGATGGTGAGATTATTCGAAAGAATTCAAGAATGAAACTTTTGGTAATCACATAATACATGAGCACTTTAAAAACAAGTCATAATACTTGGCAATTAACTGGTAAATTTGGTTAACGTTTTGTCTAAGGAAAAATAAATTATGACTAAGAAAAAGGTTAATTTATTAAAGAAAGTTCCCCAAATTCTCAGTTAAACATGCCACATAGGGGCTTCCCTGGTGGCGCAGTGGTTGAGAGTCCGCCTGCCGATGCAGGGGACACGGGTTCGTGCCCCGATCCCGGAAGATCCCACATGCCGCGGAGCGGCTGGGCCCGCGAGCCATGGCCGCGGAGCCTGTGTGTCCGGAGCCTGTGCTCCGCAACGGGAGAGGCCACAGCAGTGAGAGGCCCGCGTACAGCAAAAAAAAAAAAAAAAAAAAAAAAAAAACATGCCACATAATTATAAGATATCAGTGCAAATGAAATATTTATATAAGCACATGGCCATGAATTCTTTACAGGAGCTACATGTTCATTTATTAATAAAAAATAATGATCAGGTAAGAACAGACTTTTTCACATATAAACAGTGACTAATACGTACTTTTTACAATGAAGTTCTGTACAGAAATAGATTTGGAAATCATCAGAATTGTGAAGCACATAAAGAAAACAGCATCGTTCTTCAAATTTAGAAATACTGAAACAAACAAAGAATTATTCACAGTAATCTCAATACTTCCATGTACTGTAATGAAAAATAAATACGTTTTATATTCAGTCCCAATTATGATATCAGTGTTGTTTATACCAAAATGTTATAAATAGCACTTTAAAAAGTGACATTCCCTGTACCACAACACTAAAATTATTTAATACTCTGAGCATTGTCCTCCTGCTTGTATCTGCAGATAATGTTGCTCTGGGGTGTTGTAGGCACACAAGCTATGTGTCCTACAACTTAGCATGGGGAAGGAGTCTTGCCTGCTACAGCACTAAACTGTGTGCTTGAAAGAAAAGCATAAATATCAACTGGCTTACTGACCTTGGTGATTCTGGTTCCGTAAGATGTGTCGAACAATAAAATGCTTCTGAAGCTAGGAAGGCAATGTGTGGAGGCAGGTAAAGCACCTCATTATTGTAGAGATTATAAAGGAGTGAAGAAATATGAAACAGCACTTGGTTTGGACTCAGCAAGTCGTTTACTTTACAGAAATTGAAACAATTTTGAGTTTACCAGTCAGGCCATGCTCTTTTATGCTAAGGGTTGGCAACTATTTTCTGTAACAGGCCAGAGAGTAAATATATCAAGCTTTGTAGGCCACACTACTCAGTTTTGCTGTTGGAGCAGCCTTAGGCAATACATAAATGAATGAACATGGCTGAGTTCCAATAAAACTTTATTTACAAAAACAGGCAGCGGGCCATATTTGGCCTGTGGGCTATAGTTCTCCAATCCCTATTTTATGCCTCTGCATCTGCTGTTCCTTCCATTTGGAATGCACATCATTTCTGACTTTTTAAAGAAATTCTATTCACCATTTAAGGCCCACCTTAGACCTTACCCTCTCTCCTCCCTTCACTACTGCTACCTGAAACAGAAAGACTTCCTCTTGCCCCTCTGGTCTTTGAACATACATCTGTTAATCTCACACTGAACTATCATTAGTTGTGTGTTGCCCTGCTGGGCTGTGAGTGCTTCAAGAGCAGAGTTCATGTCTTAGTCCTTTGTGTATCCTTAGCAGAACAGGACTCAACATTTGATAGATAGCTGGTGCTCAATAAATGCCCATTGACCGAGCTGAGCAAGTCCTAAGCTGATGCAAGACAAACTGCTGACAGCTGGATTTTCTTCTATAGTTTGTCTTCTATTTATAGAGGAGGAAGTCAAGAAAAGTTAGGTCTCTTTGAAGTCACACACTGGAACTCAAGTTTCTCAACATATAAACCAACAGTAGCTGCCTATAATCATTCCATGCTGATAAAGTGAAATTTATATTTACCATACTTTCCTAGATGGATGGCTTAAAAAGGCAGCGATGAGTGTCTTGCTAATGACTGGTCTTAAAAATTAAATATTAGAGAGTAATGCTTTATTTGAGAAGGCATGGATTGGAAAGATATATAATGAGTCAGTCTGGCCTGTTTCCATTCACATCATTCATGTGATAACAGGTGTTTTTACCAGGCAAACTCCAATTATCAGTGACCCAGATGACTCTGCCAGTTCATATGCTCCAACAAAACCAATTACTATTATGCCAAAAGCAAGAGAGTATTGTATAACTGGCACGCAGAAATCTGATTTTTCTCATTTCTGTTTATATGGGGCACACAGTAGTAAACACAACTAATTTGGTTTGAAATTTGCAAGAGTTGGTGTATCATAAACTTCTGTAGAACAAGTATGTAAACATTTAACCAGTGGCTCTTGATTCTGAAATAAATCTCATTTCTAAACCCCAGGAATTGGCATTATGATGGCAATGTCAGAACTGAAGGGAGCCACTGTAACCTCAAGAACACTTCATTAACGGTGACCTCAGGAAAAGTCGTAGAAAAATGAATTCCCATAATCTCACCATATTAATATTAGCTACAGGATACAGTCTGGCAGATGGTATGTATGTTTTCAATACATCTAAGGAGAGATTAGTTCCTGGGATACCAAAAGACCAGAAAAACCATCCTCTAACATAAACCCAGCTAGAGAGGACCCCACACAGCTCACTTTTATCCTCACCTTGACTCTGGTCCACAGTTCACATTTATCTGTCACCACATTTTAAGTAGGTGACAAGTGCAGAGTCAGTTCAAACAGTGAAGGTTTTGTTGCAAATCTTTTTGTAACGGAGATAAAGAGTCTGAAGAAGGCTGAGCATTTTCATCAACAGAAGGATTCTTGAAGTTCTTTGCCTTTTTAAATCATGACTACAAGTCCTATCCAAGACATTCACACTCTAGAAAAAACATCTTCTAAGTAAACGAAATGCACCAAGGAAACTTACCTCACTCCCCTGACAGAAGAAGCACTAAAATTCCACTCATGTATACCTTTCTAGAACACGGGGGAAGAACAACAACAACAAAGGTTGAGTCATCCAAATGAAAATAACATAACAGTAATTGTGTTTTATTACTTTTTAAAAATATACACAGAGTCATTTTTCCTAGTGCATAATTCTTCACGGACAAACTATCTGGATGGAAACTGCAGTTCATTCTCAAGCCACAAGGGTGATACTTACTCTGCTTAATAATTTCTGTACTTCAATAAAACAGCTTCCAAGAGAACCTAGGAGACTTAGTCTCATTAAATTCTAAAACTTGATTTTTGGCAGATTAACATAATAACTGTAGAGCCTGAAATTTTCAAGTAAAAAACCCAGTGATCAAGGTAATTCAATTATAGTCGAGCGATATTTCTTTTCTGAGAAAGAAAAACATTAATTTGAATAAAATCTCTTCAAGGTTTAAAGATAATTACTTCTGAATTATCTTTAGTTACATTTTCTAACTAAAATGGTGGTTCTATTTCTTCAGAAAATAGTTCAGCAAGTATGTATGTGTGTAGACACATGTATACAGTGTCCATCGTTGCTACAATGTGTTGTTACCTAATTTATGCAAAAGTCAATATGCTAATAAAGTTTAAACATAAGACATTTAATTATCATATGATAAACATGGATGATTTACAGGGCCAAGATAAAAAAAAATGTGGGAATTTATTTCTTGAGTTTATTACTAAATCCGAGTTAAAATTAGTATTAAATTTATATGTATCTAAATTAAATAAATGACAAGCTAGATGGCATTCTCTATAAAAATATTTGTGACAATATATTGAATAGAATTAATAACAAATATTTTTAGGGAAATAAAGGAGTTGATACATGTATTGTAGTCAATTCTGTATTGTACTGTTTTGTAGTCAATTCTGATTGCAGTTCAATTCTGTAAATGTAAAACAACCAGGGAAACAAGCTCTTATCCACCCACTTAAGACCTCAGAGGCTGAGGCCTTGGCTGGGCTAGTGAAATGGGTAATGAAGCCCATGGCTCTGAGATGGCCCAGAACTCTCCTTTTGGCCAAAGCAACTCAAAAAGCCATAATTTATATCCACAGCACCTAGTTCTTTGCTAGGACCATGCAACTTAAAAATAGATCCTCTCAAATCCGAAGTAGATCTACTAAAACACTACTTTCAATGCACATCAGTCAGGTCATGGGGATGTGACCTGAATTAACACAGAGCAAATGCCGCTGTGCACGAGGCCCAGAGAGGGCAGAGACCACAGAAAGGTACTCATGGAATGCGGCTTTCTTCACAGGAGTACAGAGGGACTTAAATTAAAATAGCAGCCTGCAGCTTCAGCTGGTAATTTGGAAGGTTGCTTCTAAATCCTGTCGGCCTCAGGTGACCTTCTAAAAATATGTGACCCAAGAGCTGCAGCTGTTACCTGCACACTCCTTTCACACAATGCCGCCTTATCCTCAGAGCCTGCAACTGAGCTGCTTTCTAAGGCCATCCCCAGGATCAGGAGGTGGGGTTGAGTGCGGAGCCGGCAGGGCAGTGTATAAACCTGCGACGGAACACAGCAACTGACAAACACCTGCAAGACAGCCCTGGTAAAATCTATCCTCCATCAGCCCTGTTCTGGGAACAGCCGAGGAGAGATTTCCCAGATTGACTGGTTTTGTAGGAAAGCAGTAGAGCATTTTCAGAATTTTAGGTTCCTGGAAGGTTGTCAGTGCTGCCAGGAAACGTTCCATTTCAGTGGTGCAAAGCCCAGGGCCGGAGAAGGAGTGATCTGGGATGAAGAGTCCTCTCTCTCCACCTCCCTTGCCTCTCACCACAGAGAGGCGCTGGTGAGCTTTAAAAGCCAACAGGTAGGGTTAAAAGTCTTCTGGGTCCGAGTGGGAATCAGGGGAAAAGGGCAGAGCAGAGGCAGAACTGAGTGATAATTAACCCCAGCAAGCCCCACACCAACACTCAACCTAATCCAGTCAGCACAAGCACCATTTTCTTGAAACTGGTTAGCCTCAGATCCTATGCCCCAGCTAGGGCAAGAATGAAGACAAGGAGTTAATACTGAGCTAAGATGGCAGGAATTCCTGTGGCAGACACTGCTGGCTCCCCAGGCGACAGCCATTCCCTTCCTTCTTTGCTAAGAAAAAATGAATTTTGTTCAGGTTCAGGTGGCAAGGTTTAGGGACAGTGAAATTGATTCCCTAAATCGGCCATGGTAAGCCCATTTCCCTTGCTGGTGATTGCCTTAGGCATGGACATGTGATGTAACTTTTGGTCCAGGGGAAAGGCCCTAACCTTCTTTGGATCCTGTCCATATGAAGTGATGCTTGGAGTTGCTATTTAAGACCACAAGAGAAAAAACAAGAGCACATAGAGAAGCCAACTAGAATTCTGACACTGTTAAGCCACTGAAATTACCCCCAGAATGATCCACCTCAGAAGTTCTTGTAATATGAGACAATGTTTCCTTATTACTTAAGCAACTTTTAGTTGGGAATTTTGTAGTTAAAAACTTCCTTGATGGATGAGAGCATCATATCATCAAAATCTAGAATCTGGTATTAATATATTCCCGTTAAGAAATTTCCTGGGTCTTCTCTGAGTGGCCACTGGTTGGAGCTGGAGTGAGGAAGGGGAGTCAACACTAAGTCCTCCCCTGGGACCCTGCTACCTTGGCCTGAGAAGCCACCAGATAGGCCAGGAGTGCTTAGCTTCAAACCTCAAAGGAGGGGAATTCTAAATAACAATGATTTAAAATATCTTGCAAATAACTTCTCTCTTCCTCATTCTAGGTTTTTCTTTCATGTATTCATGCAGACTTTCTTCAAGCACCAACTTACTTTAAGCAGCAACCAGGGAGAGCTGTTAAAAGACTGGGATTTCAATTAATTTGCCCCTGACCATAGAGTAACTCTCGAAGACTCCCTGAACTCTTGGGACTTGGTATAATGACCTTAAAGTTTTGAAAATTGCAATATAAAGTATATACTAGCTCGTATAACTGTTCATCCCACATTTTAGAATGAAAATACTGAGAGAGGGAGTAAAGAAATAAATATGATAAATGAAAAGCAACACTCTGTTGTTCCACTTTCAGAGGAAAAAAATTAAACATTCTATGACCAAAAAATCCACTTCCTGTTTAACAGTAAGACCTACTAAACCTGTTGCTTATCTGCTATTTAATTATAGCCATTACAGTTGCTTTAAACTAATAAAATAATAACAAAGTTATCTTCATTGCTTGTCCTCATTCCAGTTATGTCACTTCTATTTTAAAAAACAGAGAAAATGGCAGTGGTAATGAACACACTATGGAGAGAACTAGGGTTTGCAAAGAAACTGATAAAAATTTAAAATGGAAACAGATTGATTTAAGAAAGCTTACATTTTTGAACAAGGACTATTTTTAGCACTAAAGGTAATAGGCAGTGGGGACATTGCAAATGTAATATTTCTTGATCAAAAGATGGTAAAAATGGAAGCAGGACAATTCACAGCCTAAATCTACAAATCTTCTTAATGTACTAATTTATATCCTAATATACTTCTTAGCATAATATAAAAATTATCTCTACAATTGTCACAAAACATAAGAGAATCAAAACAAGGCTAACTGTATTGAACATAGAACCTCCAGAAAAAGAAAATAATGACAACTGGAAATAGTACTCTTTTTCCAAAAATTTCTGGCTTACTTTCTCTTCTTTTTCTGTCTTCCAAATAACTTCTGGCTCTCCACTCACTCTCAGGGCCTGGCTAATCGCTAATTCCTTTAGCCCCATTCAGTTTCCAAGTGTCCTTGGATAACCTTGCTCTTCCCAATCAAGCTTCTGGAAATCTCTCCCAGATAATAACGTTCATGTCTCTAACCTGTCTTGGTTTTGTAGTTTCAAGTGGATGGTTACTCTACTTCTGCTTATGAGAATATGTATGCATATAATTTAAAATAATGTAAATAAGGCACGGTGTACTTTAAAACAAGGTTAATGAGATGCATATAGATATATTAGTCATTATCAATTTCGTCATGATGGCATGACTCCGAGTAGAGACTGGAGGTTCCAAGGACCCCCTCCTTCGGTTCAATTAATTTACCAGAGCCGCTGTCCCCTCCCTGGAGGTCAGGGGTGTGGGGATGAAAGTTCCAATCCTCTAATCACCTGGTTGGTTCCCCTGGCAACCAGACCCCATCCTTAGGTGTTTTCCAAGCACCACCTCATTAACATAACAAAAGACACCTCTGTGGCTCTCAGCACCTAGGAAATTCAAGGGTTTTAGGAACCCTGTGGCAGAAACAGGGACTAAGATCAAATATATATTTCTTACTATAAACTGCAATATCACAGTTCCCTAATATAACACGAACAACCTCCCAAATGATTGCTGCCATGTCATCTAAGGGGAAGAGCAGGGTTAAGTTCTGGGATTTCAATGTTAGGGTCTGCGTACTGCTGCAATTTTATTACTGTTGTTACTGTTAAAATACACTCGGTATTCATTATATGCCAGGCTCTGCGCAATATACTCTACCTAAATTATTTTGATTAATTTTCACAACTTTTTAGGTGGATATTATTATTATTATTATTATTCCATTCCACAGATGAGAACACCGCAGCTTGGAGAGGCCATGTTGCCCAAGGGATTTGAGCCCAGGTCTGTGGACTCAAAAAAGACATTTCAAAAAACTGACATTGACATTTTAAAACACTGCAACCCCACACCCTCAAATAGACTTCCTAATTCCCTTTTCTGCTTTATTTGCCGCTTTTCACCATTTAAGATGCCTATATCTTTTATTTATTTGTTTATCTTCTGGCTCCCTGAGTAGAAGGTAAACTCCTGGGCAGGAATCTGGCCTATTTTGTATACACTGTTTCCCTCGTGCTTAACACAGAGCCTGGTAGTGCCTGTCACAGACTAAGTGCTCCATAAAGATTTGCTGAGTGCACGGATGATGTTTAAGGAAAATGACAAGGGTATTTTACAAAGTAATTACAAAAAACCCCACAAAACTACTTTGCCACAAGACTCCTCATTTCTGTGGTTTATCCTATGGACTGGAATCAGCTCTTGAAAAGTTTCTATTTTTTAAAAATAGTAGTATGATTTGTACATGCATTAAAACTGATGAAATATAGAAATGTAAGGATTATCCAAATGATGGTTATGAGTGGAAATGAGAGCATTTATGATTCTTTTCAAAACCAGTGGCAGCGCAGCCCACCGCATGTTATACCCGGCACATAAGTCAGTGGGTAATCTGAAATGTAGCAGCTACTCTGATAACCAACCGGCGAGATGCAATTATAACTTTAATCATACCAGTGTAAGACTAGAAATAGCGTTATTCTGACAGGCTTCCTAGAATTAAGATATGCATCTTTTAAATCATATATTTTAAGTATCAGGTCTTTGGCACATAATAATTTATAGCATGAATTTGCAAAGCAGAAACAATCCCAGTTTGGGTGCCCTTTGGAGGGCTATGCTATCTATAATAAAAATCCAAACAGTTGAATTATATTTTATTAAGTGAGTGAAATCCATAACCAAAAAATCTAACTGTTTTTATATTACAGAATGTATTTAATGCCAAGATAAATACACAGGAAGCTATTTCTTCTTAACTAATGCAGATATTTGCTGGAATATATAAATGCCCGAAGGGTCTAAAGTTCTTCGCTACGAATGCTCTTGTCTTAATAATTGCACAATTTACCTTGTCATCAGGAAGTACGTGCCAGATAGATATTGTCTTTTCCTCCACTTCATTGTTGATAGACAAATACGAAGGTTGATAGATTTTGGTTGGTTCTAATATTAATACCTTGAAAATATAAGGCTAATATTAGTGACTTAAGATTTAAGCCATTTAGAGCTGTTATAACAACACTGCACTGACACAGGAGATTAACGGGTGAGGCTGAGTCCAACACTGGGGTAAAACCATTTTAACTTCTGATTGTTGCTACCCCTATGAGTCCTTTGAGCATTTTATGGTATTAAACAATTATTATAAATTCCAGTAATGCATTACCTTTCATTGCTAAAGAAATTAGAAATAAATGTTTGAAATCCATATGTTGGTTTGCTATCGCCAGGGAATCTACTAATGATATATATATATATATTCAAAAACTTTTGTTTTATCTTACAATCAATACAGAATCTTTTAGTTTTTAAAGAATTTTTATTTTTTTATAGTTGATTTACAATGTTTCAGGTGTACAACAAAGTGATTCAGTTACACAGATACGTATCTATTTTTTTCATATTCTTTTCCCATAATCTATTTCTATAAATATAAATGTGTCAAAGAAAGGCAGAAATGTGGTAAAACAAATAATTCTGTGCACAGAAAAGATTCCATATATAGAGTGTCACATACTTACTTTTGATTTTCTGCGGCCACACCTTATCATAAAGATGTAGTAGTATGGTTTTCATACCCTTATAAAGGGATTGAGAAATGATTTTGATTATTATTGAAAGAGTTTTATATATAAACCAAAGAAATGAACGTAGTTGCATGAAATAATGTTTTTGCACTGCCTTCAAGACAAGACAGGTATCTTTAATAATGATTTATTTAATTTTGTGAGAGAAAGAGAGAAATAAAACTTGCTCCTGTTTTGGAGATATATGACGGATATATGACAAATGAGATGAGAATCTCCATCAAAGGACTGGATGATGTATTATATTATTGCTAATATCTCATATTAGGAGCAAATAACATTAAAATGCCACACGTGCCCTGATTTCAAAGGTGCTACAGATATTACCTAATTGTACAAACACTTAAAGGCACCTATCTAGCTCAAAATTTCTGTACAGTCTTAAGTAGAAATACTTGGAAAGAAAAGAAAATACTTAACACTCAGAGAAACTGGAATACTTGTTTTTCTTTAAGTTAAGGTACAGAGAACTAGAGAAAGGGGATTAGAAAGACAAAATTTTCTTTACTTGAGCATAAAAAACTTTAAGGTCATACAGAATTCTTGGTCAGGCTCTAGCTATGAAAATAAGATGGCATGTATCAAAATAAACACACAGTAAGAGCCCAATGGGGAACATAGTCTGATTCAGAAACATATCGTGTGAATCAAGGTACAAATTCCCATCAACAGACAGCTAAGTGGCACCAATTAGTAATAATGAAAATCATTAATATTAAATCTGAGTTTGGCACGAATGGTGCTCTCAAATCTGAGTATCCCAGTGCTTTGAAATTAAAACGAACAATAGGGAATAAAAGGTGGGTTTCCCAAAATCGCACCCAAGTCACTCCGCTGACAATGTTCCCTAATGGCCCGCTATCTAACATTAGAAAAGCACAGCACAGATTATCTCCTGTCTTCTTAAATGATGGCAGTATTGTCTCAAATATTTCTAATAGATAAAATCTGAACTATGTGTTTCTTATCTTGAGATAAGGAATAAAAAACTGGTTGCAATTATTATTCTCTAATGCTCGCTGAGCCCTTTGAACTGGCCTTGAAACGACAAAATGTGAAGAATTTGTAGCACGTATTGTGGATGTCACAGAAAGCCTGAGAAAAGACAAGAAAAAAGGAGGCAATTTGACAAAACCAGCTAGATACAACTTGCTAGAGAGTATACACATTCTTGCTTTTAGTTTCTAGTCTTTTATATAGGTTAACATTACAATTAACGGCTAACTTCTGAAGTGTGAAGGAAGACAGCAAGGCCTGTAAACTCTAAAGAGCAGATATTAAGTAGAGGTACATATCTAAGCTCCTATAGCATCTGTGAAAACACCACCTCCTCTTCTTCTTGACTGACATTAAGTGAT
The DNA here is from genome assembly GCF_964341445.2 of Mesoplodon mirus. Lineage (NCBI taxonomy): Eukaryota > Metazoa > Chordata > Mammalia > Artiodactyla > Ziphiidae > Mesoplodon > Mesoplodon mirus. The sequence continues at coordinate 27,031,475 of NC_138986.1, read as the reverse complement.
GGGTTGATGGTCTCCAATGTAGGCAGGAAAGAAAATATACACAGAAGAGAGGTCAGGAAAAAGAATAAATCAACCTAAACTCAAATAATAATAAATGATGGGACCTTTCATTTCCCAAAGAAACTTTCGTCTCTTTTCTTTTGCCCAGGGTCACACTTATTTCCTAGAAGCATGAGAATGGATATGGTAGTGAGATAAATGGAGACAATTAAGTTAAATATTTTCTTCTTTTTTTTGTATTTTATTTTTATACAGCAGGTTCTTATCTTTTTTATACATATTAGTGTATAAATGTCAATCCCAATCTCCCAATTCATCACACCACCACCACCACCACCCCACCACCCTGCTTTCCCTCCTTGGTGTCCATATGTTTGTTCTCTACATCTGTGTCTCTATTTCTTCCCTGCAAACTGGGTCATCTGTACCATTCTTCTAGGTTCCACATACACCCGTTAATATACAATATTTGTTTTTCTCTTATTGACTTCACTCCGTTTGACAGTCTCTAGATTTATCCACGTCTCTACAAATGACCCAGTTTTGTTCCGTTTTATGGCTGAGTAATATTCCATTGTATATATGTACCATATCTTCCTTATCCATTCGCCTGTCGATGGGCATTTAGGTTGCTTCCATGACATGGCTATTGTAAATAGTGCTGCAATGAACATCGGGGTGCATGTGTCTTTTTTATTTATTTATTTTGCAGTATGCGGGCCTCTCACTGTTGTGGCCTCTCCTGTTGCAGAGCACAGGCTCTGGACGCGCAGGCTCAGTGGCCATGGCTCACGGGCCTACCCGCTTTGCGGCATGTGGGATCTTCCTGGACTGGGGCACGAACCCGTGTCCCCTGCATCAGCAGGTGGACTCTCAACTATTGTGCCACCAGGGAAGCCCATACGTGTCTTTTTGAATTATGGTTTTCTCTGGGTATATGCCCAGTAGTGGGATTGCTGGGTCATATGGTAATTCTATTTTTAGTTTTTTAAGGAACCTCCACACTGTTTTCCATGGTGGCTGTATCAATTCACATTCCCACCAACAGTGCAAGAGGGTTCCCTTTTCTCCACACCCTCTCCAGCATTTGTTGCTTGTAGATTTTCTAATGATGCACAATCTAACCGGTGTGAGGTGATACCTCATTGTAGTTTTGATTAGCATTTCTCTAATAATTAGTGATGCTGAGCAGCTTTTCATGTGCCTCTTGGCCATCTGTATGTCTTCTTTGGAGAGATGTCTATTTAGGTCTTCTGTCCATTTTTTTGATTGGGTTGTTTGTTTTTCTAATATTGAGCTGCATGAGCTGTTTATATATTTTGGAGATTAATCCTTTGTCCAACGATTCATTTGCAAATATTTCTCCTATTCAGAGGGTTGCCTTTTCGTCTTGTTTATAGTATCCTTTGCTGTGCAAAAGCTTTTAAGTTTCATTAGGTCCCATTTGTTTATTTTCGTTTTTATTTTCATTTCTCTCGGAGGTGGGTCAAAAAAGATCTTGCTGTGATTTATGTCAAAGAGTGTTCTTCCTATGTTTTCCTCTAAGAGTTTTATAGTGTGCGGTCTTACATTTAGGTCTCTAATCCACTTTGAGTTTTTTTTTTTTTTTGCGGTGGCGGGTCTCTCACTGTTGCAGCCTCTCCCATTGCGGAGCACAGGCTCCAGATGCACAGGCTCAGCGGCCATGGCTCATGGGCCTAGCCACTCCGCGGCATGTGGGATCTTCCTGGACCGGGGCATAAACCCATATCCCGTGCATCGGTAGGCGGACTCTCAACCACTGCGCCACCAGGGAAGCCCACTTTGAGTTTATTTTTGTGTACGGTGTTAGGGAGTGTTCTAATTTCATTCTTTTACATGTAGCTGTCCAGTTTTCCCAGCACTTTTTTTTTTTTTTTTTTCTTGCGGTACGTGGGCCTCTCACTGCTGTGGCCTCTCCTGCTGCGGAGCACAGGCTCCGGACGCACAGGCTCAGCGGCCATAGCTCATGGGCCCAGCCGCTCCGCAGCATGTGGGATCCTCCTGGACCGGGGCACGAACCCGTGTCCCCTGCATCGGCAGGCGGACTCTCAACCACTGTGCCACCAGGGAAGCCCCCAGCACCACTTATTGAAGAGACTGTCTTTTCTCCATTGTATATCCTTGCCTCCTTTGTCATAGATTAGTTGACCATAGGTGCGTCGGTTTATCTCTGGGCTTTCTATCCTGTTCCATTGATCTATCTTTCTGTTTTTGTGCCAGTACCATACTGTCTTGATTGCTGTAGCTTTGTAGTATAGTCTGAAGTCAGGGAGTCTGATTCCTCTGGCTCCATTTTTTTCCCTCAAGACTGCTTTGGCTATTCGGGGTCTTTTGTGTCTCCATGCAAATTTTAAGATTTTTTATTCTAGTTCTGTAAAAAATGCCATTGGTAATTTGATAGGGATTCCATTGAATCTGTAGATTGCTTTGGGTAGTACAGTCATTTTCACAATATTGAATGCTCCAACCCAAGAACATGGTATATCTCTCTATCTGTTGGTATCATCTTTAATTTCTTTCATCAGTGTTTATAGTTTTCTGCATACAGGTCTTTTGTCTCCCTAGGTAGGTTTATTCCTAGGTATTTTATCCTTTTTGTTGCAGGGGTACATGGGAGTGTTTCCTTAATTTCTCTTTCAGATTTTTCATCATTCGTGTATAGGAAAGCAAGAGATTTCTGTGCATTAATTTTACATCCTGCAACTTTACCAAATTCACTGATTAGCTCCAGTAGTTTTCTGGTGGCATCTTTAGGATTCTCTATGTATACTATCATGTCATCTGCAAACAGTGACAGTTTTACTTTTTCTTTTCCAATCTGTATTCCCTTTATTTCTTTTTCTTCTGTGATTGCCGTGGCTAGGACTTCCAAAACTATGTTGGATAATAGTGGCGATAGTGGACATCTTTGCCTTGTTCCTGATCTTAGAAGAAATGCTTTCAGTTTTTCACCATTGAGAATGAAGTTTGCTGTGGATTTGTCATATACGGCTTTTACTATGTTGAGGTAGTTTCCCTCTATGCCCACTTTCTGGATAGTTCTTAACAGAAATGGGTGTTGGGACTTCCTTGGTGGTGCAGTGGTTAAGAATCCGCCTGCCAATGCAGGGGGACATGAGCTCGAGCCCTGGTCTGGGAAGATCCCACATGTGGCGGAGCAACTAAATCTGTGCGCCATAACTACTGAGCCTGCGCTCTAGAGCCTGTGAGCCACAACTACTGAAGCCCGCGCAGCTATAGCATGTGCTCTGCAAGAAGAGAAGCCACTGCAATTAGAAGCTTGTACACCGCAACGAAGAGTAGTCCCCGCTCGCCACAACTAGAGAAAGCCCGCGAACAACAGCGAAGATCCAACGCAGCCATAAATAAATAAATAAATACATTTATTTTTTTAAAAAATGGTGTTGAATTTTGTCCATAGCTTTTTCTGCATCTATTGAGATGATCATATGGTTTTTATTCTTCAGTTTGTTAATATGCTGCATCACATTGATTGATTTGTGTATATTGAAGATTCTTGCATCCCTGGGTTAAATCTCACTTGGTCATGGTATATGATACTTTTAATGTGTTGTTGGATTCTGTTTGCTGGTATTTTGTTGAGGATTTTTGCATCTATATTACTCAGCAATACTGGTCTGTAATCTTCTTTTCTTGTAGCATCCTTGTCTGGTTTTGGTATCAGGATGATGGTGGCCTCATAGAATGAGTTTGGGAGTGTTCCTTCCTCTGCAATTTTTTGGAGTTTGAGAAGGATGGGTGTTAATTCTTCTCTAAATGTTTGATAGAATTCACCTGTGAAGCCATCTGGTTCTGGACTTTTGTTTGTTGGAAAATTTTTGATCACAGTTTCAATTTCAATTTCAATACTTGTGATTGGTGTGTTCATATTTTCTAATTCTTCCTGGTTCAGTCTTGGAAGTTTATACCTTTCTAAGTATTTGTCCATTTCTTCCAGGTTGTCCATTTTATTGGCATAGAGTTGCTTGTAGTGGTCTCTTATGATGCTTTGTATTTCTGCGGTATCCATTGTAACTTCTCCTTTTTCATTTCTAGTTTTATTGAGTCCTCTCCCTCTTTTTCTTGATGAGTCTGGCTAAAGGTTTATCAATTTTGCTTCTCAGTGAGCCAGCTTTTAGTTTTATTGATCTTCAGTATTGTTTTTTTTTGTTTGTTTCTATTTCATTTATTTCTGCTCTGATCTTTATGATTTCTTTCCATCCACTAACTTGGGGTTTTATTTGTTCTTCTTTCTCAAGTTCCTTTAGGTGTAAGGTTAGATTGTTTATTTGAGATTTTTCTTGTTTCTTGAGGTTGGATTGTATTGCTATAAACTTCCCTCTTAGAACTGCTTTTGCTGCATCTCATAGGTTTTGGATCGTCGTGTTTTCATTGTCATTTGTCTCTAGGTACTTTTTGATTTCCTCCTTGATTCCTTCAGTGATCTCTTGGTTATTTAGTAATGTATTGTTTGGCCTCCATGTGTTTGTGTTTTTTATGTTTTTTTCCCTGTTATTCATTTCTAATCTCATAGCGTTTTGGTTGGAAAAGATGCTTGATATGATTTCCATTTTCTTGAATTTACCAAGGCTTGATTTGTGACACAAGGTGTGATCTATCCTAGAGAATGTTCCATGTGCACTTGAGAAGAAAGTGTAATCTGCTGTTTTCGGATGGAATGTCCCATAAATATCAATTAAATCTATTTGGTCTTTTGTGTCATTTTAAGCTTGTGTTTCCTTATTAATTTTCTGTCTGGATGATCTGTCTGGATGATCTGATTAAGTTCATATGTTTAAAAGACCACTCAGCGATTTAAAAAAAAGAGAAGAATTTGTTGCCAACATTTAAAAATGAAGTGAGTTGAACCTTCTGTGCTGGCTGTGAGAGAGTAAATGGTCTTGATACTGCTATAAATCGCTGTAAAATCTGAGATAATCTCTTCTTGGGAAAGCACATTTTACAACTTGTCAAAGGAAACCACCAAAATATATAAAACAACTGTTTGCAGGCATTAAACAGCAATCATGTGAGGGCTGCCATCCTCGAGAGGGGAAGTACTAGAGCTGAGTCCCAGCTTCATCTGCTCTTTTTTCACTAAGGTCATTGTTCTGGCTGCAGCCCAAGGAAGTGGCTTCTCGCTGGGCAGCACCAGCAGGGATCAGTGTTCAGGATCCTAAGACAGCTGGAATATGAGGGACAGGGTGTTGGAGAAGGGGGAGCCTTGACGAGTGAGCCCCAGGATTCTGCCTGCGTATTTCCCTTGAGCCCTAGGGTACCTCCTCGATGGTGTGAACGAGGAGTAAGCACATCCTGAATTAAAAATTACTAGATTACTAGATATTCTAAGGAGCAGGAAAAAGTGACATAATAAGAGCTAAAACCAGCCAGTAGAGGTATTCCCCAAGCTGATTCTCATGTTGTAGTTCCCAGGTAAGGACGTCACATAAGTATAATACGATTTTAAGGAAAATAAAGGAAAAGATGGACAAAATGGATGGAAAGGTGGAGTATTTCAGCTGAAAAATAAAGTTTATGAAACATCAAATGAAAAATAAGGAGAATTCACATAAAAATCCAGATCTTTAACTACTCTTGAAAAATTAAAGGGATGGGGAATTTGTAACTGCATTCTCCAAAAGCAGCAATCTCCTGAGCCAACTGGATGCTACCATTCAAGAGGTCAATTACAGTCCCATTCATCCTGCTTCACTCACTCACCTTTTCCACTCACTCCCTGAAATCACTGGAATTTGCTGCCCATGCTCTACTGCATAGAGAAAGGCAAGCTTCTAGTGCCTGTGGTTCTGCATCAGTCACTATAACTCTTCGTGTCCTTAGAGTAACAGCTTCTGTAGCTCACACTTGTGAAGGCTGCGATAGGTCTTGATTGTGGTGATTACCTTATCCTTCTTTGGAAGTAGGTTTGACCAGGTTACTTATATTAGAAAATATTTAGGGGAGATTGGGTCAAGATGGCAGAATTGAAGGACATGCGAGCACTCCCTCTTGCGAAAGCACCAGAATCACAATTAACTGCTGAACAGTCATCAACAGGAAGACACTGGAACTCACCAAAAAAGATACCTCACATCCAAATAATCCAAATTATTATTACTGTGATTGCACCATTACATTTATGCACTTAATCATGTGCATAAACTCACGCATAATAAGAGAAATACTAACTCAAATGACCCCAATATGCCATTTTTCATCTATACGTTTAGCAAAAGTACAAATCCGATAAATACACTTGTTTGGAGAGACTTTGTAAAAGCAGGTAGTTTCATATATTGCCAGTGGGAATGTCAATTGATATTATCCCTACAGAAGGCAACATGCAATATGAATCTATTCCACTTCTGGGAATTTATCCTACACATATATTTGCACACATGCAAAACGGCAGAGGTACCATGGTGTCGTGTGTTAATTTGCATTTTTTGGCTACCTAGTGAGGTTACTTATCTTTTCATAGGATTTGACCATTTTTCTGTTTCTCTTGCTTATCAGTCTGTAGGAGTTGTTTTTATTTGTGTTTGTTTTGTTTTTTTGCATATTCGACAAATTGATCCTTTTGCAGCACTAGTATTAAATATTCTCTCCCTAACTAACATTTGCCATGTTTATGGTGGGTTTTTTTTTAAGGTGAACAAAAACTTGAATTTTTAATGAAACCAAATTGGTCAATGTTTGCCTTTGGGGCTTATAGGTCCCTTTCTTGCTTAAGAAAGCCTCTCTTTCCTGGAGCATATACCTATATTCTCCTGGCTTCTCTCTTATTATTTTCTGGTTTTATTTTTTTTATATTCACCTTATGACAGACTAATTCATGTTAAAGTAATTTAAATTAGCTCAAAATAGCTAATATGAGTGGTTTCCTCTCATAGCCAACTTTCTTAGTCCAGCAACAGTTGATTAAATACTTCAGTTCTGTGTTGTCTTCTTTCACTACCACGTTTACTACCATCAGAGCACTAGCTAAAGGCAATCTGCCAGCTCACTCTGAGATAAGTATTTTCCTAGACTACACATTATCTAGGCTAGAAAATAGAGTGAAGTGTTTTAGTTTGAAAGGCTTTTCAACTAAAGATACTCCTGAGCTTACGGCTTCATCTGGAAGCAAGAGTAAAGGAAGAGAGTTAATGCCAGTGATGGATTTAATTAAATGAAAAATTTGATCCTACTAACAAGAACTAGAAAACAAGATTTTATAAAAAGAATTGAAAAAAAAATTGAGAGTTGTCACCACCTCTGAGTATGAAAAACTGAGACAAAGAGAGCTCAAAACAGAGAGATTTATGGCATCACTTTGACATGGGAAGAGATCTGTGTACACAGTCAGTTGCCAGTAATTCTTGAATTGGATACCAAAGCTATATTGCTTTGGATGGTATTCCAAGAACTATCAGTATGGGGATGGCACTAGCTGAGATGGACAATATATTTTTAAAGTGTATGTGTATGTATGTGTGTGTGTGTGTGTGTGTGTGTGATATACATTTAAATATGTAAATTTGATAGAGACTAGCCAAAATGAGTTGCAGAGGGCTTCCCTGGTGGCGCAGTGGTTGAGAGTCCGCCTGCCGATGCAGGGGACACGGGTTCGTGCCCCGGTCTGGGAGGATCCCACATGCCGCGGAGCGGCTGGGCCCGTGAGCCATGGCCGCTGGGCCTGTGCGTCCGGAGCCTGTGCTCCGCAGGGGGAGAGGCCACAGCAGTGAGAGGCCCGCCTACCGCAAAAAAAAAAAAAAAAAAATGAGTTGCAGACCAGAACCTATAAGGCATCATTTCCCAGCCTCTAAAGCACTGTAAAAAGTGACTGGGGACACCGCATGGGTGTCCCCCACTCTGACCCACATGGGTAGTAAGTGGTAGTGATGGAGTAACAATGCAGGTGAGCCTGACACTTTTCACCACAATAATGTTGATGATATTGATGTTGACAATGTCAACAAAACTGTAGTATGAATGAAAAACAGCCATTCATCTGGTCTGAAGAGATATCTTGACTTCCTGAGCTAAGAGATAATCTTTTCTTGGGAAAGCACATGTTACAACTTATCAAAGGAAACCAACAAGTTTCATGGAAAAAACATGAAAATGTATCTTATTTCTCTGATTGTGAGAAGTTATTTTAGAAAGTAAGCTAAAGCAAACCAATTTGTAGAAAATAAATATATTAACCAGATGACCATCTTCATTTTAGGGCATGAAAACCAGCACATTAATACAGCCACAATCACAAGTATAAGATGTTCTTTAAATAAAAGAAACAAAACATAAATGTCCTTAGAGTTACGTGAAGAGTACTTACTGGAAACCTAACTACAGTGACATCTGTCTTTGTGGCCTCAACCAGGAAATCCATCCAGAAGTCCACAAGTTCCTGCTTGGCCACAGGCTGTTCTGAAGTCAGTTTCACAAAATGCTTATATATCAAAATCGTCTCTACAATAGACTTGAGGTACCTAAAAAAATCAAAAGATATAAGACACATAATAGGCAAATTTAGAACCACCTGTTCCATCTATCCCAGTCTTACTCTGTAAATATAATTTAAATATGGCATTAATAATTATACATGCCAAGTCACTAAACTTTATTATTTGTTATATGTCATGTACTATCACGTTACCTCGCTTAAATCTCATAAAAATTCAGTAAAGTAGGCCATTTTACCTCCATTGTAAAGATGAGGAAACTGAGGCTTAGATAGCTTAAGTAACTTGGACTGAACAATACATCTACTTAAAACATGACTTTTAAAGTAATGCCTATTCTATTCAAGAAAGTGGTTAATGCATTTGTTTTAAAATATGCTCCCTTGAGAAAGCTTTTCTAAGTAGGCTGATCATAAGGGATATTATTTTGCTCTAAAGTAACTCAGCTCATATATATTACACAAATATCCTCAAATCTTAAGATAGATGGTGCCTCAAAGGAAAAAGTCAGGAAAAAATGAGGAGCAAGATAATTATATGAGATAATGGGTAAGCAAGCACTTTGTAAACTATAAACATGGAAGTTACCATTAAGTTAATGGAAACAAAGCATTGTTTTGTGGTTGTTATTATTATTGCATAAAATAACGTCTGTTTTCTTGTCAACAGAAGCCAAGACACCTCAGACCAAAGCTCTTTATAACCATGCTTCAGTCTCCTCTTCAGCCATCATCGGAATGGTCATCATAAAGAAATAACCAACTTGGCTGCATGTAAACGTGTGCATTTATTGGTTCAGTTATTTTCATGCCATTTGCTGAATGCCTGCTGTTGACATGCTACTGACAGTACAGCCCTGTCCTCAAGCTGCACATGGTGTTGAGGAGACAGAAATGTAACAGGTATTATAGCACCATGAAATAAATGCCCACGGAGCTGTAACTCACAGAGATGCGACTAACAAAAGTCATACAATCAGTATCAATAGAGATATGACTAAAGAACGACGGAAACACGACAGAAGAAAATTTCCAGAGATGAAAGAATCACAGTGTACGTAACAACATCCACCATCGTCTCTCTGGGTGTGGGGAAGGGTTTTAGGCCAGCATGTGATTTATGAGCTGATGTGATCTGCGAGTGTTCCCCAGGTGGAGAAGAGGGCTGGAAGACGATGCTCAGTGTGTGCTGAGACACAATGGCATGACGTCAGAAACTGGCATGTTCAGAGTAAATAGAGAGCAGCATAAACCTAGGGGTGTGACAAGGGCTGAGGTTAAATGACTAAGGGCACACCTTGTTTGCCATGCCAAGGAGGTGGACTTTATCCCTTAGGCTTCGAGGAGCCATTAGACTACGCTGATTTAAAGATTTCAGTGGAGGGGAAGGGTCAAACATGCATTTTAGAAAGATCACTATGGGAGCAACGCTGGGGAGGATTTGCTAATAAAAGAGATCTGAACGTGAGGAAAGGCATTAAGAAGACATGAAGGTCTACCATGGTGGGAATTTCCTCAAATGGTCCCTCTGATGAAAAGAAGTCAGTGGCCTGAGCTCTGAGTGCTCTGAGCCTTTCTTGATATCACAGTTAACCTTTAAAAGTCTTTACAGCTAATGGTCAATCATTACATGTGATGCACGATAAAATTAGCATTAAAAAAACAGTCCTAAATGCAGATGGAATTTTGTTTTCATCTCTCCAATTACCACATCCATAGTGATGAGACTTGGGTACATCCCAAGAAAAATTTGAAATTAGAAAAACACACATAATATAGGAAACATCTAAATGTGTCAGTAAACCCTGAGTAAAAAGAAGTGAAAATCAAGAATGAGAATTCCAAAAGTGAGATTAGATCATGAAGGAAACAAAGGGCACATGTTTGGAGCAGAGGCTGGGAAGGCTGAGATGGAAGCTTGTGAATCTGCTGATTAGAGTTGCAGGTGTAAAATTCGAGGCCTTTGCATGATTCAAGTGGGTGACACTGGCCAACCTAGGCTAGCAGGTTGGTCAGTGTGATGGAAAGGCTAAGCTTGGTGGCCGGTGGACACACCTGTGTCCAAAGCCATCAGAACCTACATATAACACATTTTATTCACGAGCATCAATCACTTTTTCCTCTAGATTCTGCATTTTATTCTCTAAGCAAATAAAATCCCTTGTCAGTTCAACAGATTTAACAATTTAGAAACAAGTGATAGGAGCTTTTATCAAAAATAACTGTACGAACACCTATTACCATGCAGGTGTCTTCAGTTTAAAGAGCTTTTCAGATGCTTGAATGACTCTCAAGTGGTCATTGGCCAGGACACTTGCTCCCAGGAAAAATCCAACTTCCCAGTAGCTCTGGAGCTTTTCCAAGTTTCCCTTTTTACCAAGAAGGCTACTGAGCTTCACCCCTAGAAGATGAATAGGAAGAATAACTTTACAACACATGGTAGGCAGGCAGAGCTGACATTTTATTAAAAAGCAAAACTAAGCTTTCATCCCTCCTTTCAGATTAAAATAGTTTTGTTAAGTTTCTGATTCTAAAAAGGGCTTAAGTTCACTGTAAAAAAAAAATCAGACTACTCAGAAAGGTACACAGAAGCAAGTGAAAATTTCCCTCAATTTGAAAACCACAAAATAACTGCCAGTGTCACACTGATGTACATCATTCTAGAATTTTTATATATGCATATATGCATAAATTAAAAGGTGATAACATTCAACCTCTTGCTGTGTAACCTCCTTCTTTCCCTTACTATATCATGGATTCTTTAATTACTTGAAAGGGAAATATGCTGAAATTCTATCCATCAGTTGAAGTATAAATGTATACAGTATATATACTTTGCAAGAGTAAAATGCTATAATAATTAATAATTTTATACGCAAAAACAGTTATTATACACTTAGAAAGTTAAAGAAATAAGGAAACTGACAAATAACACTGTCTTGAATACTGTGGCTTTGTAACGAGACTTGAAATCAGGTCATGTATATCCTCCAACTTTGTTCTTTTATAACATTGTTTTGCTACTTCTGGGATCTTTGCATTTCATTCTAACTTTTTATCTCTACTCTGCCTTGTATTATTTTTGCATTTGGAAGGATTTATTTGCTTAAAAAAAAATACCTCTGTAGAATTGCCACTAACATCCATAACATATGACAGGAAAGTTACTAAATGTCAGGAAAGTTATCTGAGGTTTGGGAGTAAGGTAAAAATGTGGAACATGTCATTTCAATATCATATGGAGGCATAAGGCCACTCAAGGACTGTCTAGGGAAAGTGTAGCTAGTTCATCTCACTATTTATTAACGATCTTAGAGAAGTTTACCTGTTAACTTGTATAATATGATTTTATTCAGGAGAGATGTAAATAATTTCTGCCTAGTTAAACAGTGAATCCCTAAGATTTATAACCTGCTGAACATAAACAAGCGTTTTAAAACAATCAAACTCAGATATCTGATTCTAACATTTCTTTCATCAATTATAAATACCCTAGCTTCTTTTTTTTTTTTTTTTTTTTTTTTGCGGTATGCGGGCCTCTCACTGTTGTGGCCTCCCCCGTTGCGGAGCACAGGCTCCGGATGCGCAGGCCCAGCGGCCATGGCTCACGGGCCCAGCCGCTCCGCGGCATATGGGATCCTCCCAGACCGGGGCACAAACCCGTATCCCCTGCATCGGCAGGCGGACTCTCAACCACTGCGCCACCAGGGAGGCCCTACCCTAGCTTCTTAAATAAACTTTAAATGGGACAGAGCCTCTTACTGTTTCCATGTTAACTGAATTAAATAGAATAATATTTTACATTTTCTGACAGTCATAAATTTATCTTTTTTGAAAATTATACTTTAACAAAACAAAACAACCTTTAAAAAACTTTATGCTGCGCTTTCCTGGTGGTGCAGTGGTTGAGAGTCCACCTGCCGACACAGGGGACAGGGGTTTGTGCCGCGGTCTGGGAAGATCCCACATGCCATGGAGTGGCTGGGCCTGTGAGCCATGACCGCTCAGCCTGCGCATCTGGAGCCTGTGCTCCAAAACGGGAGAGGCCACAACAATGAGAGGCCCGCGTACCACAAAAAAACAAAAACAAAAACAAAAAAAAACACTAGAAGGAATCAATAGCAGAATAAATGCAACAACATTCGCATTATAGGGGTCCCAGAAGGAGAAGAGAGAGAGAAAGGACCCGAGAAAATATTTGAAGAGATTATAGATGAAAACTTCCCTAACATGGGAAATGAAATAGCCACCCAAATCCAGGTACTGCAGAGAGTCCTATACAGGATAAACCCAAGGAGAAACACTCCAAGACACATAGTAATCAAATTGGCAAAAATTAAAGACAAAGAAGAATTATTGAAACCATCAAGGGAAAAATGACAAATAACATACAAGGGAACTCCCATAAGGTTAAGAGCTAATTTCTCAGCAGAAACTCTACAAGCCAGAAGGGAGTGGCATGATATACGAAAAGTGATGAAAGGGAAGAACCTACAACCAAGATTACTATACCCAGCAAGGATCTCATTCAGATTCGATGGAGAAATCAAAAGCTTTACAGGCAAGCAAAAGCTAAGAGAATTCAGCCCCACCAAACCAGCTCTACAACAAATGCTAAAGGAACTTCTCTAACTGGGAAACACAAGAGAAGACAAGGACCTACAAAACCAAACCCAAAACAATTTAGAAAATGGTAATAGGAACATACATATCGATAATTACCTTGAACGTGAATGGATTAAATGCTCCAACCAAAAGACACAGGTTTGCTGAATGGATACAAAAACAAGACCCATATATACGCTGTCTACAAGAGACCCACTTCAGACCTAGGGACACATTCAGACTGAAAGGGAGGGGATGGAAAAAATATATTCCATGCAAATGGAAATCAAAAGGAAGCTGGAGTACGTATACTCATATCAGAAAAAATAGACTTTAAAAAAAAGAATGTTGTTGGGCTTCTCTGGTGGCACAGTGGTTGAGAGTCTGCCTGCCGAGGCAGGGGACATGGATTCGTGCCCTGCTCCGCAAAGATCCCACATGCCGCGGAGCAGCTGGGTCCATGAGCCATGGCCACTGAGCCTGCACGTCCAGAGCCTGTGCTCCGCAACGGGAGAGGCCACAACAGTGAGAGGCCCGCATATCGCCAAAAAAATAAAAATAAAAATAAAGAATGTTGAAAGAGACAAGGAAGGACACTATATAATAATCAAGGGATCAATCCAAGAAGAAGATATAACAATTAAAAATATATATGCACCCAACATAGGAGCACCACAATACATAAGGCAACTGCTAACAGCTATAAAAGAGGAAATTGACAGTAACACAAAAATAGTGGGGGACTTTAACACCACACTTACACCAATGGACAGATCATCCAAATGGAAAATTAATAAGGAAACACAAGTTTTAAGTGACACAATAGACCAGATAGATTTAACAGATATTTATACGATATTCCATCCAAAAACAGCAGGTTACACTTTCTTCTCAAGTGCGCACAGAACATTCTCCAGGATAGATCACATCTTGGGTCACAAATTTAGGAATTCAGTAAATTTAAGAAAAATTTTTAAAGAAAATTTAACAAAATTTAATTAAGAAAATTAAATTCAGTAAATTTAAGAAAACTGAAATCATATCAAGCATCTTTTCTGACCACAATGCTATGAGATTAGAAAGCAATTACAGGGAAAAAAACATAAAAAACACAAACACATGGAGGATAAACAAAACATTACTAAATAACCAAGAGATCACTGAAGAAGTCAAAGAGGAAATCAAAAAATACCTAGAGACAAATGATAATGAAAGCACACAATCCAAAGCCTATGGGATGCAGCAAAAGCAGTTCTAAGAAGGAAGTTTATAGCTACACAAGCCTACCTCAAGAAATAAGAAAAATTTCAAATAAACAATCTAACCTCACACCTAAAGGAACTAGAGGAAGAACAAACAAAGCCCAAAGTTAGCAGAAGGAAAGAAATCATAAAGATCAGAGCAGAAATAAATGAAAGAGAAACAAAGAAAACAATAGCAAAGATCAATAAAACTAAAAGCTGGTTCTTTGAGAAGATAAACAAAATTGATAAACCATTAGCTAGAGTCATCAAGAAAAAGTGGGAGAGGACTCAAATCAATAAAATTAGAAACGAAAAAGGAGAAGCTACAACAGACACTGTAGAAATGCAGAGCATCCCAAGAGACTACTAGAAGCAACTCTATGCCAATAAAATGGACAACGTAGAAGCAATGGACAAATTCGTAAAAAGGTATAACCTTCCAAGACCGAACCAGGAAGAAATAGAAAATATGAACAGACCAATCACAAGTAATGAAATTGAAACTGTGATTAAAAATCTTCCAACAAACAAAAGTCCAGGACCAGATGGTTTCACAGGTGAATTGTATCAAACATTTAGAGAAGAGATAACACCCATCCTTCTTAAATTCTTCCAAAACATTGTGGAGGAAGGAACACTGCCAAACTCATTCTACGAGGCCACCATTACCCTGATACCAAACCCAGACAAAGTTACTACAAAAAAAGAAAATTACACACCAATATTACTGATGAATATAGATGCAAAAATCCTCAACAAAATACTAGCAAACAGAATCCAACAACACATTAAAAGTATCATATACCACGATCAAGTGGGATTTAACCCAGGGATGCAAGAATTCTTCAGTATACGCAAATCAATCAATGTGATACAGCATAATAAGAAACTGAAGAATAAAAACCATATGAGCATCTCAATAGATGCAGAAAAAGCTTTTGACAAAATTCAACACCCATTTTTGATAAAAACTATCCAGAAAGTGGGCATAGAGGGAAACTACCTCAACATAATAAAAGCCATATTTGACAAATCCACAGCAAACATAATTCTCAATGGTGAAAAACTGAAAGCATTTCTTCTAAGATTAGGAAAAAGGTAAGGATGTACACTCTCACCACTATTATTCAACACAGTTTTGAAAGTCCTAGCCACGGCAATCAGAGAAGAAAAAGAAATAAAAGGAATACAGATTGGAAAAAAAAAGTAAAACTGTCACTGTTTGCAGATAACATGACAGTATACATAGAGAATCCTAAAGATGTCACCAGAAAACTACTAGAGCTAATCAATGAATTTGGTAAAGTAGCAGGATACAAAATTAATGCACAGAAATCTCTTGCATTCCTATACACGAATGATGAAAAATCTGAAAGAGAAATTAAGGAAACACTCCCATGTACCCCTGCAACAAAAAGGATAAAATACCTAGGAATAAACCTACCTAGGGAGACAAAAGACCTGTATGCAGAAAACTATAAACACTGATGAAAGAAATTAAAGATGATACCAACAGATAGAGAGATATACCATGTTCTTGGATTGGAACAATCAATATTGTGAAAATGACTATACTACCCAAAGCAATCTACAGATTCAATGGAATGCCTATCAAATTACCAATGGCATTTTTTACAGAACTAGAACAAAAAATCTTAAAATTTGTATGGAGACACAAAAGACCCCAAATAGCCAAAGCAGTCTTGAGGGAAAAAAACGGAGTCAGGGGAATCAGACTCCCTGACTTCAGACTATACTACAAAGCTACAGCAATCAAGACAGTATGGTACTGGCAAAGAAACAGAAAAATAGATCAATGGAACAGGATAGAAAGCCCAGAGATAAACCGACGCACCTATGGTCAACTAATCTACAACAAAGGAGGCAAGGATACACAATGGAGAAAACAGAGTGTCTTCAATAGTGGTGCTGGGAAAACTGGACAGCTACATGTAAAAGAATGAAATTAGAAGACGTCCTAACACCATACACAAAAATAAATTCAAAATGAATTACAGACCTGAATGTAAGCCTGGACACTATAAAACTTTTAGAGGAAAACACAGGAAGAACACTCTTTGACAAAAATCACAGCAAGATCTTTTTTGATCCACCTCCTCGAGTAATGGAAATAAAAACAAAAATAAACAAATGGGACCTAATGAAACTTCAAAGCTTTTGCAAAGCAAAGGAAACCACAAACAAGAAGAAAAGACAACCCTCAGAATGGGAAAAAATATTTGCAAATGAATCAACGGACAAAGGATTAATCTCCAAAATATATAAACAGCTCATGCAGCTCAGTATTAAAAAAACAAACAACCTAATCAAAAAAATGGGCAGAAGACCTAAATAGACATTTCTCCGAAGAGGACATACAGATGGCCATGAAGCACATGATAAGCTCCTCAACATCACTAATCATTAGAGAAATGCAAATCAAAACTACAATGAGGTACCACCTCACACCAGTTAGAATGGGCATCATCAGAAAATCTACCAACAACAAATGCTAGAGAGGGTGTGGAGAAAAGGGAACCCTCTTGCACTGTTGGTGGGAACATAAATTGATACAGCCACTATGGAGAACAGTATGGAGGTTCCTTAAAAAACTAAAAATAGAACTACCATATGACCCAGCAACCCCACTACTGGGCATATACCCAGAGAAAACCATAATTCAAAAAGACACATGCACCCCAATGTTCATTGCAGCACTCTTTACAATAGCCAGGTCATGGAAGCAACCTAAATGCCCATTGACAGACGAATGGATAAAGAAGATGTGGTACATATATACAATGGAATATTACTCAGCCATAAAGAGGAACGAAACTGGGTCATTTGTAGAGACGTGGATAAATCTAGAGACTGTCATACAGAATGAAGTAAGTCAGAAAGAGAAAAACAAATATTGCATATTAACGCATATATGTGGAACCTAGAAAAATGGTACAGATGAACCCGTTTGCAGGGCAGAGACTGAGACACAGATGTAGAGAACAAATGTATGGACACCAAGGGGGGAAAGCGGTGGGCGGTTGTTGTTGGTGGTGTGATGAATTGGGCAATTGGGATTGACATGTATACACTGATGTGTATAAAATGGATTAAAAAAAAAGTTTGGCTAAATTTATAAGCAATTAACAGTATGTCATTGCTGTTTTAAATACCAGTTCTTTGATTCAGTCACCTGTTTAGGTGATTTAAATGTTGACAACACTCTAATTAGAATTGGTTGACTTCTAAGAATTGAAGATTTTTTAATACTTTAGTTTCTATCATAGTTTTTACATCTTGCAGTTGCTATTAGAGTCAAAACTGTTTTAACAAAGAAAGGTAGGAAATGGAGCCTCCACAGAACACTCATTACATGCCTAGCACTATTCATGGCAAACTGCAAATCCAAACAACACCACAATGAGTTAGAGATTATATCCCTTTTGCAATGAGGAAAAAAAAAAGCTGAGAGATGTTGAGCAACTTGTAGAAGGTCACACAGCCCTGGTGGAGATTAGCTTCTTTTCATTTTAACTTTCCATTGTGAAGAATTCCAAGCATACATGAAAGCAGAAAAAATACTACAATGAATGATCACATTTTCAACTACTGCTAACATTTTACTATTGCTTCATTTCCCTGAATATTTTTGCCGAACCACTTCAAATTAAATTACAGATATCATGACATTTTACCCTTAAATACTGCATCATGTATCTTTAAAAATTCTCCTACATATCCCATTTGATTATCGCACCTAACGAATATAATAAGTCCCTCATATTATCTAATATCTGGTCCTGATTCAAATTCCCCAATCATTCCCCAAATATCTCCTATAGCTTCCCCCCCAAACCATAATCCAAACAAAAATCATTAATTGCATTTGTTTTTTTATGTCTCTAAATCTCTTTTAACCCAACCAATCCACCCCCACTTTTTTCCATGTCACTGACTTTTTTTTTTTTTTTTTTTTTTTGCAGTACGCGGGCCTCTCACTGGTGTGGCCTCTCCCGTTGTGGAGAACAGGCTCCGGACACGCAGGCTCAGCGGCCATGGCCCACAGTCCCAGCCGCTCCATGGCAGGTGGGATCTTCCCGGACCGGGGCACGAACCCGTGTCCCCTGCATCGGCAGGCAGACTCTCAACCACTGCGCCACCAGGGAAGCCTGACATTGACTTTTTGAAGAGACCAGGAGGGGAGTCTTGTAGAAGGTCTTCACATTCTGGATCTGTCTGATGGCACTTCCTGGTGTTGTCTGACTTATTTTTCTAGTCAATGTGATTCCTATTAACACATTGTTAGATCTTAAGATTCGGGTTAAACATTTTTGGCAAGACTGTTTCATAGGAGATGCTGCTTATTTCACATTCACCATATCAGGTGGCACACATCCAGCCATCCCACCATTAGGGATGCTGGTTGGATCACTGACAGCTGGATCCCTGGAGGGAATATATACAATGAATTTTATGGGAATGTTTGTTCCTTTGTGATTAACAAGCAATCTGTGGGTGAGCTTTGGTATCATGTAAATATGGCAAATGAAAATTTAAAAAAATAAGCATCTTAATTAACTTAAGTTTTAGTTCTAATTGATGATCCTTGTCAGAATCATTATTTTAATATCACTAGCATTATCAACTTTATCATTCCTTCTACTTTATTAGCTAGCATTCTTTTGAAGAATACATTCTCCTGAAGAATATACAGTTAGTATGTAGCATGTCTTAAGAAGAGCTTTATCTGCTCAACTGGATAACTATAGTATCCCTTTAAAAGGAAGGGAAAGTACTGAATTTTTTTCCTTATAATTTTCAATTTTCTAAGAATTTGGTCATAGATGGCAATGTGAGCTGTTTTGTGGTTGGTGACGCGTTTTGTTTTAGTTTTGATTTCTTTTTCTTGATTATCCTTTTAGACTCATGGATTTTTATATTCAGTAATACAAATTTTATTTTAATAACTCCCTGAAAATAAGATTCAAACAGTGGTTTGTCTCAATTCCAATCACACTGTTTTTTATTACATCATCATCTCATAAAGTGTCTCATGGTTGAAAAATTCCCCAGAAGAATCATCTTTTATTTAGCTAAAGTTTGAATATTAATTTTAAGGCTTGTGAAGCTGAAAAAAGGATAAAGATGTAAGAAGCGGTTCTGTGTTTTTAAATCCTAGTTCTAAATAGTCCAAACATCAGTGATTATTCAAAAACCGGGAAATTAAAACACAGATCACGAAGCAATTAGTCATAACCTCAAACAAACACATGACTAGAATTAAGTCTTTGGGCAACAGATTATGACAGTTAAGAACTGTTCTTACATTAGAGTTCTTAAAGTTAAGATAATATATTTGGAAAGCCTCAGATTTAGTGATCTTCTTATGACATCTTAATCTTTAGTTGTTTATCCTTTATGAATAAATCAAATTTCAAAATACATCTAAAGAAAATATTTTATAAATTAAAGTCTGACTACTATCAGAACTCAGGAACTCAGACTAATTTGTATATTTGCAGGGGACCAATAATAAAAAAAGTGGGAGAAGATATAAATTACTAAAAATTTTGATTAAAAAGAGAATGCAACTTATATTTTAAAATATGCCCAATGTTATAAATCTTGTTTTTTATTATATACTATTAATTAATAAAATTATATTAAAATATTCATTTATTTAGTCAACCTGTTTTCCTTGAAAATCCCTTTAACTCTATTTTACCGTATAAATATTAACTTTAGGTCAACCTATATTGATTAGCATAATTTGTGATTGAGTAGAATCTAAATTAGTGAGTTTTAATTGCCTTTTAGTTTTTAAGGACATATAATTTAGAGTGTATATCACAGTATTTTAGAAGCCTAAAACTTAGCTCTTATGGGAACTAAAAATTCACTGTCAAGTCAGATTTTAAGTCTGTGTATGTTTTGCAATTTCCAAAATTAAAAATTCAACTTCATATGCTTTCAAATGTTTGTTCAACATGTATTATGAATCAGCTTTTCTTGGAAAAAACTGAAGTGTGTTTCCTTTACAAAGTTACATTAATCACAGTTCCTCAAACCTCAGAGTGCTGACCATCCTTTTCCTTTCCCCCATCTTTTGAAAGGTATAATTGACATAGCATTGTGTAAGTTTAAGGTGTACAATGTGTTGATTCGATACACTTATATCTGGCAAAATGATCACACTGTAGCCTTAGCTCACACCTCCAACATGTCATATAATTTCCATTTCTTTTTTGTGGTGAGAACATTTAAGATCTACTGACCATTTTAATCTACATTTAACTTAAAAATGAGAATTTAGAATAGGTACATTTCAAACCACTATGTTACTGCTCTACCTACGCATGCAAATCAGTGTCAAATTCTGTGATGATCTGCAGGCTTCAACCTCAAGTTCAAGAACAGAGCAATACAAATCATTTTTAGATCACTGATGCATAAGGAGTTTTGGCTAGTGTAGAGTTTTTTAAATAACCTTAGATGCAGAATTTTATTATAATTATAATTTAATTATAATAAATAATTATTTATAATAAAATAATTATATTTTATGAAAAGCGTATAATTTTCTGATTTCATTTTCCAGCTAAAAATATTATTTCAAATAAAACTTTATGCATTGAATACCATTGCAATCCAGCAGCAACAAGCATTGTATCATTCTTTTAGTCTGCGTCTTTTAAAAAGTACTTAATACTCAAACTTTACTTGCCTCAAAGATTTCCTAGAACATCATATAAGGCCATTTTATTAGTCTTTCCCAAATAATGCAAAAAAAAAGTCCAGGGCTCATTTTTTCTTATGACAAATTAAACAAAACATTTCTCCAGTTAAAAATCTTAAAAGTTTCTTCTACAATTCATAGCTTAACTACGATAAATTTTTTTTCCTCTACGAAAAATATGGCAAACTATTTCTATGTCTGTAGTAAAAACTCCTGCAAGAGTTGTAACAGGTCTCTGAAGGAGAGGGGTTAGACTCTCAAAAGAGAGCAAAATCTGATTACCTTAGATAGTATGCAATATCTAGAACCTTAAAAAATGTTATCAAAGCCAGAACCAAGGAAATCACACAAAATTTGTTCACTGAGATATCCTAATCTTCAAAAATTCCAAAGAAGGGTCAGCATATGAGGCAATGTCCACTGATAAAAGGGAAAAAAGCACATTCTATCAATGGCTACAATTCAGAGACGGTCTCTGAGGAGACCAGTCACTGCCAAGACTGCCATCTGCTTGTTCTATGGGCTTGGGAGGCTCCACCTCCAACAAAACTGAAATCATACGGGCAGGCATACAAGAAACAGAAACAGGAAATATCAAAGTTTCCTTCCTCCCTTTCTTTCTTTCTTTCTTTCAGCCCCAGGAAAGCAAAATCAATCTAAGATAGGAAACTTCCCTGATGTTCCACAAAACACTACCTTATTTGGCAGTTGAGGGCTGAATGCAGAGCCCATATTTTTAATATTAGTTTGAGCTGGAATTAAAAATATCAGGTAGGGCTTCCCTGGTGGCGCAGTGGTTGAGAGTCCGCCTGCCGATGCAGGGGACATGGGTTCGTGCCCCGGTCCGGGAAGATCCCATATGCCGCGGAGCGGCTAGGCCCGTGAGCCATGGCCGCTGAGCCTGCGGGTCCGGAGCCTGTGCTCTGCAATGGGAGAGGCCACAATAGTGAGAGGCCCGCGTACAGGAAAAAAAAAAAAAAAAAAAAAAAAAAAAAAAATATATATATATATATATATATATATATCAGGTAAAATAAACTAAAAACTGAATTACAACCCAGTGTCAGGATTTTGCACAACAATATGAAACATTAAATAAGGAGATGTAATTTGTTTTTTAGGAAGTCAGATGGGACAGAAAGCAAAGGGACTATGTATCAAAGATTCTTTTTCTTTGTATCGTTGGGTACAGTTTCTCGATTTACATGGAAAACGTCAAGCTGTAATTACCAACTTTTCGGAGCTCAAAGGAAGATTCAAACTGGTGCCCAGATGCCAGGAGGAGGACCGCATAATTAATTCCTGACTGTAGTGTTGGCTCAGATTCAAATGCCTTTTTGAACCTATAAAACACACACACACACACACAAATGTACAAGTTTACTTTTTCAGTCATGAAACTTTGAGTTTGCAATAGCTTCTGTTTGCATAATTCCAAGGCCTGAGCAAGTAAAAATATTCCACTGGTCTTCACCCCAGAGTCTAGTGTGCTATTAGGATTTAATGCTTAAGTGACTGTATACCCTCACCCTCAGCAAAATGGCATTCCCCCCACTTAACTCAGCCTCATCATAGCATCTCCAGTCTTTAAAAAAATCCTCTCTTCAAAGTCTTCCAGAAATGTGAGAGAGCGTGTGTGTGTGCGTGCAAACATGTGTAAACAGTGAAAATTTAAAGATAAGAACCCTGTACATATTTTTAAGTGGTTTTTAAAAGCTTTAAAAATACACAAAGCAAAAATATACACATATACACAAAACAATGAGGAAGATCATTTATGTAACATACTGAAACAATCACTTCCATAAGAGTGATATAGAAATGCAATAAAGAAGGTCAGTTTCAGTAAGAAATTAAGGAAAACAGAGATTGTGCCTATGCATACTAATTTTGGCTCAAAGAGAATGAGAACACTTTTCTGAATATGCATGAAACTGAATATCAACCTTTACAAACGTTTCAACATTTGAAAAGACTTCAGTGTCTGTACATTCCCTGTATTTTCAAGGTAACACTTCCTAGGTTCCATTCAAGGGTCTCCTCACATACATCATTTAACAGGCAACAATATTCAATATTATTTCATTTAAGAGCATGAAGAAGAACAAAATTAAAGTAAATGCCCTAGTGACTAATAGAAACTGAGCCAAACATGAAAAATGAAATAGCTATTTAAAAAAATCAGATCAAGGAAAATATAAAGACTAAATACCTAATGAATAACTATTTAATGATACAAAAAAAGGATACATAGGGGAAAACACATTAAAATTCCAAGATAAAGGCATTCTTATTAAAATCATTAACTGTGAAACTGAAAGATGTGAATTGCCAAAATGGCAGCCAGCAAAATAATGTACATTAGAGTATATTTTTGGCTTTTATATACACTTGAAGTTTTCCATAATTTAAAATGGTAAGGTAAACTTCAAAAGAAAAGTACATCTTTTCTGAATATTGAGAATCATGTGCCCTTTTTAAGGGTCTTACTTTTTAAGCAAAAAAGTGTCTCTGAAAGGAAACAAAAATCAAATAACTATTAATCTTAACTCGTTGGCTCGAATAGTTATGTATGTGAAATAAGAAAAAAATATTTCCAACTGCATCACTGTTGCTGATTAAAAAGTATTTTTATCTCTCCAGAAGTACTGGTGTTTCCCAAATCTAAAATGGAAAAAGCATGTACCCAGACTGCTGATATCCAAAGCAGGTCATATCAAGGAAAGGCATGATTTATAAGTCTTAGACTCATATAAGACACAAAGGTCTTTGTGTTTGTTCAGAGGCAAGTAGAAGGTCCCAGTAAAAAAAGATATAGAAGAAAGGAGTTAATACCTTTCTTTCTACCAATACATTATAGTTTCCACAAATTCATATCAAGATACATAATATTTTTCAACAAATAAATTCTTTCATTTCTCCTAAAAGAACATGGAATAGTTCTCTTCAACATACTCAAAGGAAGATGCAGAAAGCAAGATAACACCAAATCAACCAATAAATATTGACTAAGTGCTTCCTATGTGCCAAACTAACCAAAATGAAAAGTTGGGCTTATATCTGTTTTTCTGTTACCATAAACAATACATTTAAAAATATTTTAACCAAAATATAGATGCAATAAATGAATAATTTATACTTTTTATGGCTCACAGCACTCCATAATAATAAGCTGGGTACTGAGGAGAAAGTCTTAAGGAAGTGGACATTCTCATGCACTGTAAAAGTACATTAGTATAGTATTTCTTGGAAGAAATTTGCCAATATCTATCAAAAATTGTAAACTATTAAAAAAAGCAATGCATACCTATTGACACAAGATTTCCATATCTATGGGTTTATACTAAGAAAAAACATTAAATATGTAATCAGAAATTTGATTACAAGAATACTTGTTACAAAATGAAAAAGTACTTCCTAAGTTTCCCACAATATTATAAAATGGAATATGGAATAAAATGTATTCCAAATGTTGGAAAGCTATGTAGCTGTTTAAATTAGAAGAATAGTCAATGTAAGGGGAAAATCTGAGTTTCCAGGTAAGATGTAATAGTCTACTTGGGAGCCATCACTCCTGCTACAACAACTAGGTGGGACAAAGGATACACATCAAAAACATATTTTTATAGATGCTGGAGATCTATGGAAGCAACGGCACAACAAAACCACTGAGATAACATTCCGAACAGGGAAGTGTCCTTCCAAGGAGAGCTGAATTGCTTTTGTCGCTATAGGGGCATTTGCTGATTCCAACCATAATATTAAGCATAGGCTTGGCATAGGCAGAGAAACTCTACCTATTTGAAACTCTACCAGGGAAAATAGAAACAAGTGGATTTCCTGATAGTTGCATGGGCTGGCATGACAGGGTGAAACCTGGAGGAACCGCACATGTGCAGCCGGTTTTCTCCATAGGACATTTGTTGAATGCTGGCTATATGGGCAGTTGGGGATGAGGTATGGCTGGAATGGCAGTGAAATATGAAGTCCAGCAGTACTTAGGAGTGAAGTGTTACTTGAGGGAGGAGCCTGCAATAAATAGATGGCAATCTCCTCCAAAGTCTAGATATGTATAATATAAGAGAATAAAGAGTCAAACTCAAAACCCCAAAGGGCAGTTATAAAATCTTCCACAGTATTTAAGGGATAAGAAGATAGAGCCCTGCTTGGCTCTCAATCAAAAGCTGAGGGCGGTCACATCCAGGAAGCAGGAACAAAACAGAGACAGACAGGGTCAAATAAAACTGAAACACAGGACGGAGGAGTAGAAGGATGTACTCTGACTCCCTCTTGTGAGAACACCAGAATCACAACTAGCTGCTGGACAATCATTGACAGGAAGACACTGGAACTCACCAAAAAAGGTACCTCACATCCAAAGACAAAGGAGAAGCCACAATGAGATGGTAGGAGGGGCGCAATCACAGTAAAAACAAATCCCATAACTGCTGGGTGGGTGCCTCACAGACTGGAGAACACTTATACCACAGAAGTCCACCAACTGGAGTGAAGGTTCTGAGCCCCACGTCAGGCACCCCAACCTGGGGCTCCAGCAACGGGAAGAGAAGTTCCTAGAGAATCAGACTTTGAAGGTTAGTGGGATTTGACTGCAGGACTTCGACAGGACTGGGGGAAACAGAGACTCCACTCTTGGAGGGCACACAAAAAGTAATGTGTGCATCGGGACCCAGGGGAAGGAGCAGTGACCCCAGGGGAGACTGAACCAGACCTACCTGCTAGTGTTGGAGGGTCTCCTGCAGAGGAGGGGGGTGGCTGTGGCTCACCGTGGGGAGAAGAACACTGGCAGCAGAAGTTCTGGGAAGTATTCCTTGGCGTGAGCCACCCCAGAGTGTGCCATTAGCCCCATCAAAGAGCCCAGGTAGGCTCCAGTGTTGGGTCGCCTCAGGCCAAACAACCAACAGGGAGGGAACCCAGCCCCACCCATCAGCAGTCAAGCAGATTAAAGTTTTACTGAGCTCTGGGCACCAGAGCAACCCTCAGCTCTACCCACAACCAGGCCCTCCTATCAGGAAACTTCCACAAGCCTCTTAGATAGACTCATCCACCAGAGGGCAGACAGCAGAAGCAAGAAGAACTACATTCCTGCAGCCTGTGGAACAAAAACCACATTCACAGAAAGACAGACCAGATGAAAAGGGAGAGGGCTATGTATCAGATGAATGAACAAGATAAAACCCCGGAAAAACAACTAAATGAAGTGGAGATAGGCAACCTTCCAGAAAAACAATTCAGAATAATGATAATGAAGATGATCCAGGACTTTGGAAAAAGAATGGAGGCAAAGATCGAGAAGATGCAAGAAATGTTTAACAAAGAGCTACAAAAATTAAAGAACAAACAAACAGAGATGAAAAATACAATAACTGAAATGAAAAATACACTAGAAGGAATCAATAGCAGAATAACTGAGGTAGAAGAATGGATAAGTGACCTGGAAGACAGAACGGTGGAATTCACTGTTGCAGAACAGAATAAAGAAAAAGAATGAAAAGAAATGATGACAGCCTAAGAGACCTCTGGGACAACATTAAATGCAACAACATTCTCATTATAGGGGTCTCAGAAGGAGAATAGAGAGAGGAAGGACCCAAGAAAAATGTTGAAGAGATTACAGTCAAAAACTTCCCTAACATGGGAAATGAAATAACCAATTAAGTCCAGGAAGCGCAGAGAGTCCCATACAGGAAAAACCCAAAGAGAAACATGCCGAGACACATAGTAATCAAATTGGCAAAAATTAAAGACAAAGAAAAATTATTGAAACCATCAAGGGAAAAACGACAAATAACATACAAGGGAACTCCCATAAGGTTAAAGGCTGATTTCTCAGCAGAAACTCTATAAGCCAGAAGGGAGTGGCATGATATATGTAAAGTGATGAAAGGGAAGAACCTACAACCAAGATTACTATACCCAGCAAGGATCTCATTCAGATTCGATGGAGAAATCAAAAGCGTTACAGACAAGCAAAAGCTAAGAGAATTCAGCCCCACCAAATCAGCTCTACAGCAAATGCTGAAGGAACTTCTCTAACTGGGAAACACAAGAGAAGAAAAGAACCTACAAAACCAAACCCAAAACAATTTAGAAAATGGTAATAGGAACATACATATGAATAATTACCTTAAACGAGAATGGATTAAATGCTCCAACCAAAAGACACAGGCTTGCTGAATGGATACAAGAACAAGACCCATATATATGCCGTCTACAAGAGACCCACTTCAGACCTAGGGACACATTCAGACTGAAAGGGAGGGAATGGAAAAAGATATTCCATGCAAATGAAAATCCAAAGAAAGCTGGAGTAGCAATACTCATATCAGATAAAAGAGACTTTAAAATAAAGGATGTTACAAGAGACAAGAAAGGACACTACATCATGATCAAGGGATCAATCTAAGAAGAAGATATGACAATTATAAATATATATGCACCCAACATAGGAGCACCTCAATACATAAGGCAACTGCTAACAGCTATAAAAGAGGAAATTGACAGTAACCCACTAATAGTGGGGGACTTTTAACACCTCACTTACACCAATGGACAGATCATACAAAATGAAAATAAATAAGGAAACAGAAGCTTTAAATGACACAATAAACCAGATAGATTTAATTGACATTTATAGGACATTCCATCCCAAAACAGCAGATTACACTTTCTTCTCAAGTGCACACGGAACATTCTCCAGGATAGATCACACCTTGGGTCACAAATCAAGCCTCAGTAAATTTAAGAAAATTGAAATCATATCAAGCATCTTTTCTGACCACAACACTATGAGATTAGAAATGAATTACAGGAAAAAAAATGGTAAAAAAAAAGACATGGAGGCTAAACCATACGTTACTAAATAACCAAGAGGTGACTGAAGAAATCAAAGAGGAAATCAAAAAATACCTAGAGACAAATGACAATGAAAACATGATGATCCAAAACCTATGGGATGCAGCAAAAGCAGTTCTAAGAGGGAAGTTTATAGCTATACAAGCCTACCTCAATAAACAAGAAAAATCTCAAATAAACAATCTAACCTCACACCTAAAGAAGCTAGAGAAAGAAGAACAAACAAAACCCAAAGTTAGCAGAAGGAAAGAAATCATAAAGATCAGAGCAGAAATAAATGAAAGAGAAACAAAGAAAACAATAGCAAAGATGAATAAAACTAAAAACTGGTTCTTTGATAAGATAAACAAAATTGATAAACCATTAGCCAGACTCATCAAGAAAAAGTGGGAGAGGACTCAAATCAATAAAATTAGAAATGAAAAAGGAGAAGTTACAACAGACACAGCAGAAATACAAAGCATCCTAAGACTACTATAAGCAACTCTATGCCAATAAAAAGGACAACAATAGAAGCAATGGACAAATTCATAGAAAGGTATAACCTTCCAAGACTGAACCAGGGAGGAATAGAAAATATGAACAGACCAATCACAAGTAATGAAATTGAAACTTTGGTTAAAAATCTTTCAACAAACAAAAGTCCAGGACCAGATGGCTTCACAGGTGAATTCTATCAAACATTTAGAAAAGAGCTAATACCCATCCTTCTCAAATTCTTCCAAAAAAATGTGGAGGAAGGAACACTCCCAAACTCATTCTATGAGGCCACCATCACCCTGATACCAAAACCAGACAAAGTTACTACAAAAAAAGAAAATTACAGACCAATATCACTGATGTATATAGATGAAAAATCCTCAACAAAATACTAGCAAACAGAACCCAACAACACATTAAAAGGATCATACACCATGATCAATTGGGATTTATCCCAAGGATGTAAGGATTTTTCAATATACACAAATGAATCAATGTGATACACCATATTAACAAATTGAAGAATAAAAACCATATGATCATCTCAATAGATGCAGAAAAAGCTTTTGACAAAATTCAACACCCATTTTTGATAAAAACTATGCAGAAAGTGGGCAAAGAGGGAACCTACCTCAACATAATACAGGTCATATATGACAAACCCACAGCAAACATCATTCTCAATGGTGAAAAACTGAAAGCATCTCCTCTAAGATCAGGAACAGGACAAGGATGTCCACTCTCACCACTATTATTCAGCATAGTTTTGGAAGTCCTAGCCACGCAACCAGAGAAGAAAAAGAAATAAAAGGAATCCAAACTGGAAAAGAAAAAGTAAAACTGTCACTGTTTGCATATGACATGATAGTATACACAGAGAATCCTAAAGATGCCACCAGAAAACTACTAGAGGTAACCAATGAATTTGATAAAGTTGCAGGATACAAAATTAATGCACAGAAATCTCTTGCATTCCTATACACGAATGATGAAAAATCTGAAAGAGAAATTAAGGAAACACTCCCATGTACCACTGTAACAAAAAGGATAAAATACCTAGGAATAAACCTACCTAGGGAGACAAAAGACCTGTATGCAGAAAACTATAAACACTGATGAAAGAAATTAAAGATGATACCAACAGATAGAGAGATATACCATGTTCTTGGATTGGAACAATCAATATTGTGAAAATGACTATACTACCCAAAGCAATCTACAGATTCAATGCAATCCCTATCAAATTACCAATGGCATTTTTTACAGAACTAGAACAAAAAAATCTTAAAATTTGTATGGAGACACAAAAGACCCCAAATAGCCAAAGCAGTCTTGAGGGAAAAAAATGGAGCTACAGGAATCAGACTCCCTGACTTCAGACTATACTACAAAGCTACAGCAATCAAGACAATATGGTACTGGCACAAAAAGAGAAACACAGATCAATGGAACAAGATAGAAAGCCCAGAGATAAACCAATGCACCTATGGTCAACTAATCTATGACAAAAGAGGCAAGGATATATAATGGAGAAAAGACAGTCTCTTCAATAAGTGGTGCTGGGAAAATTGGACAGCTTCATGTAAAAGAATGAAATTAGAACACTCCCTAACATGATAAACAAAAATTAACTCAAAATGGATTAGAGACCTGAATGTAGGACCAGACACTATAAAACTCTTAGAGGAAAACATAGGAAGTACACTCTTTGACATAAATCACAGCAAGATCTTTTTTGACCCACCTCCTACAGTTATGGAAATAAAAACAAAAATAAACAAATGGGACCTAATGAAACTTCAAAGCTTTTGCAGAGCAAAGGGAACCATAAACAAGATGAAAAGACAACGCTCAGAATGGGAGAAAATATTTGCAAACAAATCAATGGACAAAGGATTAATCTCCAAAATATATAAACAGCTCATGCAGCTCAATATTAAGAAAACAAACAACGTAGTCCAAAAATGGGCTGAAGACCTAAACAGACATTTCTCCAAAGAAGACATAGAGATGGCCAAGAAGCACATGAAAAGCTGCTCAACATCACTGATTATTAGGGAAATGCAAATCAAAACTACAATGAGGTATCACCTCACACCAGTTAGAATGGGCATCATCAGAAAATCTACAAGCAAGAAATGCTAGAGAGGGTGTGGAGAAAAGGGAACCCTCTTGCAATGTTGGTGGGAATGTAAATTGATATGGCCTCTATGAAAAACAGTATAGAGGTTCCTTGAAAAGCTAAAAATAGAATTACCATATGATCCAGCAATCCCACTACTGGGCATATACCCAGAGAAAACCATAATTGAAAAAGACACATGCACCCCAATGTTCATTGCAGCACTATTTACAATAGCCAGGAAGCAACCTAAATGCCCATCGACAGACAAATGGATAAAGAAGATGTGGTACATATATACAATGGAATATTACTCAGCCATAAAAAGGAACGAAATTGGGTCATTTATTGAGATGTGGATGGATCTAGAGACTCATTCAGAGTGAAGTATGTCAGAAAGAGAAAAACAAATATCGTATATTAACACATATATGTGGAACCTAGAAAAATGGTACAGATGAAGCGGTTTGCAGGGCAGAAATAGAGACACAGATGTAGAGAACAAACATATGGACACCAAGGGCGGAAAGCGGGAGTGGGGTGGGGTGGTGGTGGGTTGAGTTTGGAGATTATGATTGACATGTATACACTGATGTTTATAAAATCGATGACTAATAAGAACCTGCTGTATAAAAAAATAAATTAAATAAATTTTAAAAAAAAATAAATAAAGTAATTAAAAAAAAAAAACTGAAGCCCAGACCAACTCAACTCAGTTGTGGTTTTTGAGGTAATCAGCTTCTCACCCTGCCTGGCTAACAGAGGAAAGTAAGAGCCTTCTATGAAAGAAAATAAAATCATCCTCAGTCTCAATAATTCTTAAATACAAAATATATGGCAGACATTAAAGAATTATGAGACATGCAAAGAGTCAGGAAAATGTGACCAATAAACAAAAGAGCAAAACAGACAAGAGGACCAGCCTCACAGATAATTCAGATGTTGGAGTTTGTAGACAAGGACTTTAAATAATTACTACAAATATGGTGAAGAAAATCAAGAAAAAAATGGACAAATGAATAAAAGAGAAACAATTTCAACAGAGAGTTGAAATCTAAAAAAGAGAATCAAATAAGGTAGAAGTAAAAAATACAATGCCTGAAAATAAGAATTCATTGTATGTGTTTAATAGCAGACTAGATGCAGCAGAAGATAGATTTGGTGAAATAAAAAAAACAGGTCAATAAAAAATATCAAAACTGAAGCAGGGAGTGAAAAAGATAGGGGAAAAAACAAAACAGAGCATAAGAGACATGTTAGATATAGTTAAATGGTCTAACATATGTATCACTGTAGCCCCAGGAAGAGGAAAGAGAGAATACAGAACACAAGAAATATTTGAAGACATAAGGCCAAAAATATCCCAAACTGTTGAAAACATTAACCCACAGATCCAAAAAGCTCAGCAAACTTCAAGCACGATTACATAATAAGCACAGCCTAAATGTCGAAACCAAAGACACAGAGGAAAATCTTAAAATCAGCCAGAAAGAGATACATTACTTTCCAAGGAGTAATACAATTGAGAGCTGACTTTGCAATACAAACTATGGAAGCCAAAAGATAATGTAACAACATCTTTAGAGTGATAAAAGGAAAAAGAAAAGGTGTAAGAAAGATGTGTTCATACAAACAAAAACTGGCAGAATTGGTTGCCAGCAGATCCTCATTACAGAAAATACTAAACGTATTCAGGCTGAAGAGTAGTGATTCCAGTTGGAAGCACTGAACTGCAGGAAGAGCATCAGAAAGGGTAAATATTTGACTATATATAAAAGATATTAACTAAACTATTAAATATTTACACTGCTCTAAGTTTCTTTCCTTGTTCAGGAAGTGGTAAAGTACAAATTTAAGGTAGACTGTAAAAGCCAAGGATGTGGATTGTCACCTCTAGGGAACTACTAAAAGCATAAAATAAAAAGTATTACTGAAGTGTTAATAGATGATAAAATGTAATACTAAGTTAATCGAAAAAATGGAGGGAATGGAGGATTAATGGAACAAAGAAGATATGAAATAAATAGAAAATAAATAGCAGGATGGTAAGACATAAGCACAACTACCAGTTACCACATTAAATGTAAATGACCTAAACACTCCAAATAAAAAAGACTTCTCAAATTTGATTTAAGAACAACAGCGAAAAAAAAAAAAAAAAAAGAAAAAAGAAAGAAACAACTATAATGCATTTAAAAGAGACACACTTTAAATATAAGGATACAGTTAGGTTGAAAGTAAAATGATGCATAAAGATGTATCTCTCAACTACTAACCAAAAGAAATCTGTTGTGATTAGATATTAGTATCAGACGAAACTAACTTTAAGGCAAAAATTATTGCAAGATATAAGGAGGAACATTTCATAATGATTAAAGGGTAAGTTCAACAGGAAGATTTATAATCCTAAACACACTTGTTAACATGGCTTCAAAATACATAAAGCAAAAACTGACAAAACTAAAAAATAGACAAATCTACATTCATAGTGGGAGATCTCAAAACACCTCTCTCAGTGATGCTCAAACAGGCAGACAAAAAATATCAGTGAAGATACGGAAGATTTGAATAACATGATTAATCAAGTTAACCTACCTGACTTATGTGGAACACTACACCCAACAACAGTGGACTATATCCTGGGCTGTAAAGGCACCTCTCATAGAAATAGAATTAAACTAGAGAACAAGAAAGAAAGATATGTTTGTAAATTGGGCACCTACTTCTGAAGAACCCAGGGGTCTAAAAAGTCACACTGAAAGTTAAAAGGTATTTGAGCTGAACAATATTGAAAGTTCAATACATGAAAACTTCTGGGATGCAGAACAATTTTTATCTTTAAATGCATATGCTGGGAAGGGAGCAAGGTTGAAAAATCAATGCTCTAAGCTTCCATCTAGAAATATAACAGCATATATTCCGACACAAAGTGGAAGGAGGGTATAATAAAGGAAAGAACAGAAATCAATGAAGTAGAAAATAGATGTGCAATAAAGAAAATCAACAGTGCCAAAAGTTGGTTCTAGGAGAAGATAAATAAAATTGATAAACTCCTAGGTAGACTGCTCATAAGAGAGAGAAAGAGAATACAAATTACTGTTATTCAAAAGTATCAGAAATGAAAAGGGGGACATTAGTATAGGTCCTACTAGCATTAAAAAGAAACTAAAAGTATATTTGGAATAACCTTATCCCAATAAATACAACAACTTAGGTGAACTGGAAAATTTTCTTGAAAATCACAGATTAGCATGACACAAGAAAAAGAAAGGAAACTGAATAGTTCTATATCTATTACAGAATTTATAGCAATCTGAAATTATTCTTTTTATCATCTGTCTCCCACTATAGAATGTATATTCTCTGAGAGCAGGGACCTTGTCAGTCTTGTTGAGTACTAAATCTCCAGTGCCTGACCCATCAGCATGCCTGACTCATTGCAGGTGGTAACAAAATACTTGCTGAATGAAGAAAAACTGCATCCACTTCTTACCAAGAGCCAGGCTGAGACAAGTGATAAATACAGCAGGTCATATAAAATTCAAATAATCGGGCTTCCCTGGTGGCGCAGAGGTTGAGAGTCCGCCTGCCGATGCTGGGGACACGGGTTCGTGCCCTGGTCCGGGAAGATCCCACATGCCACGGAGCAGCTGGGCCCGTGAGCCATGGCCACTGAGCCTGCGCGCCTGGAGCCTGTGCTCCGCAACGGGAAAGGCCACAACAGTGAGAGGCCCGTGTACCGCAAAAAAAAAAAAAAAAAAAAAAAAAAAAAAAAAATTCAAATAATCTATTCACTTCCCTAGTAATCTAAATCCTGACCTTGATAAGACCATAAGACCAGAAAGCTACATCCTTGGACCACATTACTAAATTGCGTACCATCTTCA
The DNA here is from genome assembly GCF_964341445.2 of Mesoplodon mirus. Classification (NCBI taxonomy): domain Eukaryota; kingdom Metazoa; phylum Chordata; class Mammalia; order Artiodactyla; family Ziphiidae; genus Mesoplodon; species Mesoplodon mirus. The sequence continues at coordinate 26,997,061 of NC_138986.1, read as the reverse complement.
CCACATTACGTTTTAATATTATTGGAATTCACTATTTAATAAAAATATTGAAGACATTGTTTATATAGTTTTCATTGCTGCCTACTTAGAGTCTTACATGAGAAACTCCTTTAATTTATTGCTAGGGAGAGTAGTCTCCTCTGAAGAAGTGGCATATGATTCACTTTTCATGCTGTTACTTAAAAGCTTATTTTAAAGAGCATGTTGATCCTTATCACTGGAGTATCTGTGTTCCCCGGTGCTAACTTTCCATATATATTTTATCATTTCACTGTTTTTTTTTGTTGTTTTGTTTTGTTTATTTGGTGTACGCGGGCCTCTCACTGTTGTGGCCTCTCCCGTTGCGGAGCACAGGCTCCGGACGCACAGGCTCAGCGGCCATGGCTCACGGGCCCAGCTGCTCCGCAGCGTGTGGGATCCTCCCGGACCGGGGCACGAACTCGTGTCCCCTGCATCGGCAGGCAGACTCTCAACCACGGCGCCACCAGGAAAGTCCTCACTGTTTTTTTTAAAATTCAAACTTGATAAAAATAAATATAGATGCTAAAATAATGAAACCATCCATTTCGACTGAAGATGATAAATTAGTCATTTTAGGGTAAATGTGCCGAGTATCAACAGCAAATCCCAGTGGCTTGCAAGTTTCTGTATCAGCTGGCTCAGCTCTGCCTGACATTGTTCTCCCTCTGGGACCCAGCCTAAAGGAGGGGCTTTCCCCAGAAAATGGCTAAGGAAAAGTATACCTGACATAGCCGCGACATAGCTTTTAAAGCTTCTGCTGATAAAGAGTATCAACCAACACACATACCCGAACCTCGTGTCATGGGGTGGGAATATATCATCTTCCTATGAACAGGGACAGTGTATTTCTAACAATAATACAATATAGCCCTGATGATATTCTCTACCACAGGAAGCTGTGGGTACCACCAGATAGTAAAAGAAACAATAACAATAGCTACCTATCATGACTGGGCACCTACTGGGTACAGGCATTGTACTTGACACTTCGAGCATAATATTTCTAATTCTGACAACTCTTTAAGGTAGGAAGGATTCTCTCAAGTTTACTAATCAGAACATTGAAGCATGGAAATAGTCAGTCACGCAATTTAAAAGTGGTTGAGCAGGAACTTTACCCAGTTCTGCTGGATTCCAAACCTGAGCCCTCTTCTCTGTATGACTCTGCTTATCCTTTGGTGTGTGTTTTAAAAAAATTTTTTTTAGTCCTTTTTCATTACCTCTGCTTTTGTTTTTGCTTTTTAGTAAAAGGGAGTTGGGTGAAATAGGAAGAATAATAATGAGAAATAAAAATAGAACTGCTTTTATATGAAGGATGAAGCTTGGATTCTATATACTACAGAAACAGGTATTGATATATTCTTGGAAAGAATGGTGTTTGTCATAAAATATATTTGATCAATCTTATTAGACTATAGACTAATATTTTTAAAAGACTGATATGGCAATACTGCTGGATGTGCCCATAAAAATGCACCAAAGACATTTCATGTCATTGAAAATTTTACAGTTTAACTAGCAAGAGGATAAATGAACATGAACAATATGTTAGTTCTTACATAAAGAAATCTATGAACAGTGATTACTAGTAGAAAACTATCTATAAAAATAGAGAAGTAAAATGATTAGAGGTAAGTGAAGCTAAATTAAGACTTCATGAAGGAAACAAATCTTAAGGATGGAACCAGGCATCTTAAGAAAATTCTAGTGAGTATATTTGAGTAACTGTATGAAGTTATTTCCACTATTGTTGATTTTTTTCTATTTTAGTACTAAATATTTGTTGAAAGAGGATAAATAATTTGTATTCTTCAACTCATTATTACATTGAAGAGTTGCAAAGTTTTTGTTCAAGTTTTCAAAGCAACAGGTTTTTGTTCAAGGGCTGCCTTATATCAGCACTGTATTTGTCACCTGATTGTAAGCTAGCTCTAAAAGAGCTAAGTACTTGATAATGGAGTGATGAGCTCTTTATAATAAAGACATAGCTCACTTTTTGCCTCTGTACTGAGGTGTTCAACAAAGTCAAGAATAAAGAAAATATTCTTGAATCAATTGTTTCGAGCTAAAGAGCATCTACTTTCCATCAAAGAAGAAACTGAGCTCAACTCAAGCTCCTTCTATTTAGCTGTCATTTTCCTTCTTTGTGATACAACAGCTGTGATTCTTTCTGTGAGACATACAAGTAATTAAATTAGAATTTCACAGTGCCTTACATCTCCAGGGATATTTCTGAACTTATCACTCATAAAATAACTTAGAGGTAAAGCAAGACAGCATGGGATGAAAACTAGTGCCAAATCACTCTGTTGATCTGATCTGGAGATGGGGGAGAAACCCTCTCCAATTCAAACTACTTATTTGTATATGATCTTTATTATTAAAGAAAAGTCAGGATGAAAGATCTAAAAACTCAAAATTCTAACTACCTTCTTTCAGTCCTTTTACTATTTGCATATTTTTTCCAAAAAAAGAGAATCATGCTATTTTAATAATCTGTTTTTAATTTTCACATGATATCATGAAGCATGTTACTATTAAATATTTGTTTAAAACCACAATTTTCTGGACTTCCCTGGTGGGCCAGTGGTAAAGAATCCACCTTCCAATGAGGCGACACAGGTTCGATCCCTTGTTGGGGAACTAAGATCCCTCATGCCGTGGGACAACTAAGCCTGAGTGCCACAACTACTGAGCTCGCGTGCCTCAACTAGAGCCCGTGTGCCACAAACTACAAAGCCCACGTGCCCTGGAGCCCGGAGGCCACAACTAGAGAGAGGGCCTGAGTGCCACAACAAAGAGCCCACGTGCCGCAATTAAGACCCGACACAGCCAAAAAAAATTTTTAAAAAAAGAAGAAAGAAATTCACAAAACCCGAATTTTCTTCTGGGCATATACTCAAAAGAATTGAACGCAGAGGACTCAAACAGATATTCGTACACCCATGTTCATAGCAGCATTTATTCACAAAAGCCAAAAGGTGGAAACAAACCCAAGTGTCCACTGACAGGTGACTGGATAAACACCATGTGGTATATACATTAAATGGAATATTATTCAGCCTTTAAAAAGGAAATTCAGACACATGTTACAACATGGTGAACCTTGAGAACATCATGCTAAGTGAAATAAGCCATTCACAAAAAAGACAAACACTGTATGATTCCACTTATATGAGATACCTAGAGTAGTCAAACTCAGAGAGACAGAAAGAAGAATGGTGTTTGCCAGGAGCTGGGGGGAGGGGAGAATCGAAAGCTGTTTAATGGGTACAGACTTCAAGTTTTGCAAGTTGAGAAGGCTGTGGGTGAGCAGTGGTGATGAGAGCACAGCAGTGTGAATGTACTTAATGCCACTGAATCATATGCTTAAAATGGTCAAAATGGTAAGTTTTATTTATGTATATTTTTACCACCAACACACACAACTTTGAACGAATGATATTCCATCACTCGGGGATGTTATCCTTCCATTTAACATTTTCCCTACTGTTGGACATTTAGGTTTCTTCCAATTTTTCGTTACCATACAATTCAGTGTAGGAACATTGTAAACACATCTTTGCTCCCGTATCTGCTATTTTTTTAGGATAGTTTACGAAGTACATAACTGGATTAAAGAACATGAATTATTTCAAGGCTCTTGATACATAATGCCAAACTGCGTTCCAGAAAGTTCTTACCAATTCACATTCCCAAGAGCAGTATAGGAGAGAGACTTCTATATCGCACCCATGCCAAATTAAAGTATTTTCGTCTCTTTTCATTCTTGCTAATTGATAACAAGAAAGCATAGCTCGGGATTTTAATGGGCACTTACTTGATTGCTCCTGAGAGAGAAGAGTTCTCATACGTTTATGACCAATCTAAACTCATCTTTCCAATAACTGCCAATTCCCTCAAATTAAAATGCAAAACTCATATTCTAAGAAGGCTGGGAAGATGGGAGGAGACAGATTCGGGAAAGCTCTGAAGGGGAGGTAGGGCCAGGAGTTTAAACTTATTCTTTAAAGATATGAAGAGCAGTAAAGGTTTAGGAAGAAGGGACTGACAGCAAAATACAGGGAAAGTCTAAACATTTAATAAAAAAGGAACAGTCATATTATCAATTATGGTTAATCTATTCAATAAAATGGATCCACTAAGCAAAATTTCCAGGGACAAAGAACTCTGTATAGTTGAAAAACTCCCCAAGCAATTCTGATATCCAGCCAGGCCTGGAAACAATTGCTTTGGTTCACTAAGTGAAATCACCCCTATTCTTCCAAATGCTCCTTCCTTTTCATCCTAATGCCTGGCAAACATCTAGTTCTCTCACTCATCCCTCTGACGACTGGGTTACAGAAAGCAAGCCTTAGTTTCTCTCCTTAGGTGCATAATGCTCATTAGCCACAATTAGAAAACCTCCACAGTGACTTATTAAATATGACCATTCTTGGACTTCGACTTGGTCATGCCACAACAGAGCTTCACGCAATCTGTCATCTGTTGAATCCCATATTAAATCAAGGTCAAGGCATGAGAGCAATGCACCAGGGCACTTGTTTACAGAGCAATCATGGACACACTCTATGTTTTACCCAAGTCTCCAGGTCATCCTGGAATTGCTGGTCCCTTAAGAGCCATCTACATCTGGACACCAATGAGCTGGGTGTCACGCTGAGTTACGAAGAACTCTTCAGGTTTTGTGCTCTAAGGATAAAAATCATCCAAAATTTGGAAACTCACTTATAGAGACAACCAAGGACTAAACAAAAATGTCAGTGAAATAATGGTGAGATAAAACTCTGGGAGGGGGGAAGAGGGTGGTAGAAATAGAGATAACACAGAGAAAGATATCTCAAAGCCAAGAAAAAAAAAGGGGGGGGCTAATCTGGCAAATGGAAAATAGACATTTGTCTTTATTTGTATGTCAATTGGTTTGTTACATAACTCTTCCAAAGTAAAGCCAACCCCATTAATCATGTAAAAACTAAACAGTTACTAGGCACGCAATACTGTTTGAATAGCACTGTCACTGACGTAAAAGAAAATTAGTTGATAAGGCAAAGCTGTCTGTTCTTTCCCAAGTTACTATGGAAAAATGAACGTGTTAATGCTAAAAACAGACTTAATGCTTTTAATTTCCTGGCTATGGATCTTTTTTGGCATTACAACAGGGAGACATGATTATGCTAATACAGTATAGGCACCTAATTCCCTTTCAAAATTCTGAAAATGACTTCCTATCTCCTCTCAAGAATACCATGATCTCTAAAACCAAATATGATTTCAAGCAATCAGTGCCTATCCCAGTGACCCCATGACAGCTGTGGTATTGATATATGAAATTCTAGCAAGTCCTATGTACAAAGTATACAGACTCTCTTTTCCCTCATTAGCTAAAATGTTCAACTAGATCCAGAAATAAGAGAAAGGAAACTCAGGCATATTTTGGGAAAAAGGAATCTAATCAATATCCATTAATCTAGTCAATGTCCAGTTTGAACATGGATAAATATAACATTATATAAAGAAATACAAAATATTTTCTCATATTATATACTAAGGATATAACTCTAAGGGCCTACTAAATTCCAGGACTTGAACATATGTTGCTTCATTTAATCGCTCAAACAGAGCATCTATTCCTCCTAAAGTGATGAGTTTAAACCATTTGTAATAATGCCATCTTCCTTGCTAGTGACTTGTGTAGTGCTGCGGTGATGATGAAATACTAGAAGCATAAAGAAATGTAAGGAAAGTGTGGGGTAGATTTTTATGAGTGTTTTCTTAGTCCTAAGAAAAAGATACAAAAAGTGATGGCCTCCTTTTCTCCCGTCTCAGACCTGGCATAGCTAAGTTAGATTGATACCGGAAATGGCCACAGCCCCTTGCAACTCTAAGAAGGCCAGACTGAGGGCAGAGCCACCCATAGCAATAACAAGGAAACAGACTTAGCTGACATTTTTAAGCTGCCGACTCAACTTAACCAGACCCAGCCCTATTTCTGGACTTCATGTTTTAGAAGTTACATTTTCTTACTGCTTAAGCCCATTGGAGTAAGGTATTCGGCTACTTTTAGGATGCTAAGAACATTTCTAATTCATCTAGGTAGGTATTATTCTTATTTTTCAAATAAGAAAACTGAATTTCCTAAAGGTTAAGTAATTTGCCTAAGATCACACTGTTTCCAAGTACTGAGTCAAGATTTATTTCATGCCCGTCTCCCAAAAGTCCAGGCCTCCTCAACAAAACAGTACAGATATTCCTAGGAATGTTTGTTCCTAGAAATTCCAGGAAAATGAGCCTAGGATGTAGTAAAAACAACACTGGATCTGAAAAAATTGTACTTGAAATTTTATTAATCACAAAACATCAAGAAATTCACTTAAGTTCTTTGAGTTTCACTTGCCTTAGCTGTAAAATGGAAAGAAAAATGTCAGCCTTGCCTACTTTACAAGGTGTGTTAAGCCTCCAAGTGGTTAATAACATATACAAAAACCTTATGTGAACTCTAATGTTTAAGGGATTGATTATTATTTCTACGTATTGAACAAATACTGCATATATCAAAATGTTCTCAGTAAGTCATTCTACATATGAATTCATCATAACTACTTTGTGGTTATTTCTTTTTCAGATTAGGTTAAAAAAGAAGTTGTAGAGATAATCTTGGCAATGAACCTTCCATGACCTCCAAGTCATGGTCCATAATATTGCCTTGGGTCATTCCATTTCAGTCTGTCACTTCAGAAACTCTGTGGGTTTTGTTTCTTGCGTTTTTTTAGGATGTAAATCTAGGCTCTTGGGTCACAATATTTCCTTTGAAAGCTGGCTATCCTCCCAGCTTCACTCTCTTGCCTTGCTCTTTTTTTTTTGGCTGCAACTTGCAGCATGTGGGATCTTAGTTCCCCTACAGGGGATCGAACACACGCCCCCTGCAGTGGAAGCTGAGTCCTAACCACCGGACCACCAGGAAAGTCCCGACCTTGCTCTTGATTCTATAGTAGCCTCAAACATCCTCAAACCAGCACTTGTGACGGGTACCATTGCTGCTTTCTTTAACTTATATTTAACTTTATATTGACAAGCCATGATAAAAAACTACAACCGTTTAATAACTAAAAGTCAAACTCAGTTTAGTTACCTAAAGATCAAAAAGGTATTTTTCATACCTTAACCTGGATTATAAAAACTTACATACAGGGCTTCCCTGGTGGCGCAGTGGTTGAGAGTCCGCCTGCCGATGCAGGGGACGCGGGTTCGTGCCCAGGTCCAGGAAGATCCCACATGCCGCGGAGCGGCTGGGCCCGTGAGCCATGGCCGCTGAGCCTGCGCGTCCGGAGCCTGTGCTCCGCAACGGGATAGGCCACAGTGGTGAAAGGCCCGCATACCACAAACACACACACACACACACACACACACAAACCCCCAAAACTTACATACAGAAAAAAATTAGCATTATTTTAGCCATCCGCAAGAGCTTCAGTGACCAAAAATAACTAAGGAAGTGACAATGAAAAACATCAAATGTTAGAAAACTACTCTTTTTTTATACTTAAATCAGCAGGATGTGTTCCTTTAAACCACTCACCCTCTGTCCCAGATAAGCTTCAACAAGTAAAGTTTGTTCTACAACATATTACTATTCTCCAAACTTAAAAAAAATCTAAGCCATAAACTTTTTTCGTATTTTTGCATTCTGAATCCCAAGTAAACCTCTCAGAAAATAGACCTGCATTAGAAGACCTCCCTAGAAGTAAAAAAGTGCCCTGATAATAGTACTCATACCAAACACAATGAATGCTCAGAGGAGTGTCAAGCTTTCTCCCTGTGGTGTAAGTCAGGAACAGTAAACTCATTAAAGATGTTAAAAAGGGAAATTTCAGGACTTTCTTTGTGGTGCAGTGGTTGGGGGTCTGCCTGCCAATGCAGGGGACACGGGTTCCAGCCCTGGTCTGGGAAGATCCCATGTGCCGTGGAGAAACTAAGCCCATGCACCACAACTGCCGAGCCTGCACTCTAGAGCCCACGAGCCACAACTACTGAGCCCACGCACCACATCTGCTGAGGCCTGTGCGCTCTAGAGCCCGTGCTCCACGACAAGAGAAGCCACCGCAGTGGGAAGCCCGCGCACCACAATGAAGAGTAGCCCCCGCTTGCCGCAACTAGAGAAAGCCCGCACTCAACAACGAAGACCCAACACTGCCAAAAATAATAAATAAATTAAAATAAAATAAATTAAAAAACAAAAGAAGGGAAATTTCAAGGAAGAGTTCTATGTGCCATTGTAATCCCAACTGCTTGGGGCTCTTTTTCTATTGAGTTGAAGCTCTTATCCTAAACTTCCCATGCTCAGTAGATGACTGTCCATTCAAGCCAACAGAAAATGATTCAGGCTATGGAAACTGTCCATGGAAAGAAGCTTTAGGGACTGACTGCCTGCCACTCACTCCTTATCCCATCGTGGCACTTGATGAGTGAAAGCTCAGAGGATTATGGGTTAAAAAAGGTCAGTTGCGACAACTCTCTGGGACTCAGGAAATGCATAATCCTGGGTAAGTCTGGCCAGATGCCTAATATCCTTGGTAATGCCCTCTCAGGTCAGCACCTTGACAACGTGCTTTTACTTCTCAGTTCTAACAGAAAGGGAGGTTACAGATGATGCCAACACACCAACAAGAATGAGTGTGTTTGCAGGACTGTGGGAGTTGGACTGAAACACTAAGAAATACTGAAGTGGCTTTACAAGTGTGAGGGCATGAAAAAACACCCATTTTAAAATAGGGGGGAATTGTTCTTAACGACCTGTAGGACAAATGGATATAATGATAATAATGGCAGGTTATAGACAGATAATCTACAGTAGAAGTGACATTCTTATATTACTCGATAAATCAGTGAGTGACACACCCAGGTCAACTCCTAAGGCTCTTCCCATGAAAAGGCTTTGATTTCTAACTGCTTTCCCTGTTCTTACTGGAAAATTAATGAGGGCTTCCCTGGTGGCGCAGTGGTTGAGAGTCTGCCTGCCAATGCAGGGGACACAGGTTTGAGCCCTGGTCCAGGAGGATCCCGCGTGCTGCGGAGTAGCTGAGCCCGTGCGCCACAACTACTGAGCCTGTGCTCTAGAACCCGTGCGCCACAACTACTGAGCCTGTGCTCTAGAACCCGTGCGCCACAACTACTGAGCCTGTGCTCTAGAACCCGTGCGCCACAACTACTGAGCCTGTGCTCTAGAACCCGTGCGCCACAACTACTGAGCCTGTGCTCTAGAACCCGTGCGCCACAACTACTGAGCCTGTGCTCTAGAACCCGTGTGCCACAACTACTGAGCCCACGTGCCTAGAGCCCGGCTCTGTGGCAAGAGAGGCCACCACAATGAGACGCCCGCACACCGCAGTGGGGGGTGGCCCCCCGCTCACCGGAACTAGATAAAGCCCGCGCAACAACGAAGACCCAACACAGCCAAAAATAAATAAATAAAATAAAATTTTTTTAAAGAAAATTAATGAATAGCTTAAAATGAAATCATAAAAAACTGACATCTTCAATTTGACCTGAAAACTTTGAACACAAAGATCTTTTTTTTTTTTTTTTTTTGCGGTTCGCGGACCTCTCACTGCTGCGGCCTCTCCCGTTGCGGAGCACAGGCTCCAGACGCGCAGGCCCAGCGGCCACGGCCCAGCGGCCACGGCCCATGGGATCCTCCCGGACCGGGGCACGAACCCGTGTCCCCTGCATCGGCAGGCGGACTCTCAACCACTGTGCCACCAGGGAAGCCCCACCAGGGAAGCCCCACCAGGGAAGCCCCACAAAGATCTTTTGAGAGACAGTTAATGTAGTTAATGTTCCTCAGCTAAATGGGAACCATTGAAAAGGAGCCAGAATTGGGAAGTCTAGAAAGTTAAAACAAAAACACAACCAAAAAAAAAAAACTTGTGCTCCTTTATTGAACTTTATGTGACCCTGAAAGCTCTCAGTAGTCTAAATTGTTTGGTTTTTCAAATGCGGAAACACTTCTATTTTATTCCTGTGCACGATGCACATTAACTTCATAAGATGTTTTCCATTTGAATCTGCTGACCATGAGAATCAGGCTTTTAAAGATTACCTATGCATTTCATTATCACTGCCAAATCAAAGCATTTATACCACCACAGTGCTTCCAAATACCAGATTCTAATTCTCCTACAATTCAGAATCTTCTAAAAGTGGAAATCTTCTGGTAATAGAAAGGTTGCATAGTTACATTTCTCTTTTATAACATCAGGGAAAAAATCGGTTAAGAGAAACGGTAAAACTCTCTGAATTGCAGTAACAATTTATAATACAAACTTAAAAGTCCAAACCAAAGCCGTCAATGAAAATCTAGGAAGTTTTCCTCCCTTATTATAACTTATTATCCCAATTTCAGGCCACCATTAAACTGCTAAGGTGATACAAGATTTTGAAACGTTAAGATTTCTGTTTCACAATTTTAAAAAAGTTATGCTATCATTGAGGAACACCTGAACTAAGTCAACCTCCTTTTTTTTTTAAATTGAAGTATAGTTGATTTACAATGTTGTGTTAATTTCTGCTGTACAGAAAAGTGATTGTTATACATGTATATATATATATGTTCTTTTTTATATTCTTTTCCATTATGATTTATCATACGATATTGAATATAGTTCCCTGTGCTACACAGTAGGACCTTGTTGTTTATCCATTCCATATATAATTACATCTGCTAACCCCAAACTCCAAATCCATCCCTACCCCAACCCCCTCTCCCTTGGCAACCACAAGTCAGTTCTCTACATCTGTGAGTCTGTTTCTGTTTTGTAGATGGGTTCCTGTGTGTCATGCTTTACATTCCACATATAAATGATATCATATGGTGTTTGTCTCTTTCTGTAAGTCAACCTCTAATATTTTTTTTAAATCAGGCACTCTTTGGGGAACATTTTAGAAATACTAAAAAGTACAGAAGGATAATATAAGCAACACTTCCCACTGACATACCCACCACTCGACTTAAGAAATAAAATGTTTTAAATATTCTTGCAGCTGCGTGTGAAGCATTTCATGATACCTTTTTACTCCTTCCCCACTGGTAACTATTCTACTGAATTGGGAATTTATGATGTACATTCATGCGTCTCTACTTTTACTAGATGTGTATGACTGTTTTTAAAGTTTCTATAGACGAAATCATACTCTATGTATCCTGCCATTTGGTTATTTTGCTCAACTCTTTTAAGATTTTTTTTATGTTTTAACTTTTATGTAGAGAAACTTCAAGAATCTCTCTAGGGTATAAACTAGGAGTAGATCTGCTGGACCTAGGGAAGGCTAACTGTCAACTTTCCTTGATAATACCAAAATCTTTAAGTAGTCGTAAGATTTTCTGCCACAACCAGCAGTGGACTAGGACTCCCATTTCTCAAACATCTTTGCCAACAACTGACAATGTCAAATTCATAAATTTTTGTTAATCTTCATAGTGTAAAATGGTATGTCTGTTTTAGCTTGTAGGTACAGCATTTTTCGTATTTTTTTAAAAATATGTTTGTTGGCCATTTGTGATTCCTCTTTTGTGAGTGATCTGTTCTTCTCCTATGCCCATTTTTAATCTTTTTTCTTTCTTTCTTAAGTATTTTTAGAAGTTATTTATATATATTGAATATAAATCCCATATTGGTTACATGCATTGCTCTCTGCCTGTGGTTTATTTTTTTACTTTGTTGATGGTATCTTCTCTATGTATTCATAAATATTTTTACCATTTCCAGCGCTCTACATGCCTTCTAACAGATCCATGTTTCCATCTGGTATCACTTCCCTTCAACCTAAAGATTTTCCTTTAACATTTTTTGTAGTAAAGGTCTGCTGGCAACAAATTATCTCAGTTTTTATTTATCAAGAAATATCCTTATTTCACTTTTGAAAGACATTATCACTGGGTAGAGAATTCTTGGTTGACTGTTTTCTGCTTTAAGTACTTTAAAGATGTTATTCCATTGTCTTTGGCTTCCTTCTGATTAAAAGTCAGAACTCACTCTTTCCCTTGAATATAATGTATCTTTTTTCCTGGCTGCATTTATGATATGTTCTTTAGTTTTGTTTTACAGGAATTTGACTATGAGGTGCTGAGGAATAGTCTTCTTTGTATTTACCCTGCTTGGGTTTTTGCTGAGCCTCCTAGATCTGTGGGCTGTTTTTGTTTGTTTGTTTGTTTGCTTGATCAGATTTGGTTAATATTTAGTCACTAATTATTCAAATATTTTTCCTGATATATCACCTCTCTTCTCTACTTCTCAGACTCCAATAATGTATGTTAGAATGCTCAATGCTATTCCACAGGTCACTGAGACCATTAATTTATTTCTCAATCTTTTTCTTTTCTCCGTTTCAGTTTGAATGATTTCTAATCACCTGTTTTCAAGTTTATTGATCCTTTCTTGTATTGTGTCCTATTTATTAATCCCATTGGATGGAATTTTGACTTTGAATACTATATTTTCAGTTCTAGAATTTCCATTTGGTTCTTCTCCAGTTTACATTTATCTCCTATAATTCTTCATATTTTCACCCATAATATCCATCTTTTTCAGTAGTCTCTTCAACATATTTATCATTGTTATTTTAATATCCGTCTCTGCTAATTCCAAAATCTTTGTTATCTGTGGGTCTACTTCTATTGACCGATTTTTTTTTTTTACTATGGATCATACTTTCCTATCTCTTCACAAATCTAGTAGCTTCTGATGGTGTAGTAGACACTTTGGATGATATGTTGTAGAGAGTTTGGATTCTGTTATCTTCCTCTTAAGAGTGTTGAATTTTGTTCCAACACACAAATAAATCACTGGCAGTTCACCTTGTTCATGTGGAGTCTTGGTTTTACGTTTTATTAGGGTGGCTCTGTTTTGGTTTTCCTCTTAATTTTCCTTAGTCCTGGGATGTAGTTTTTTTATTCTGAAGCCTTGGACCTTCTGGAGTTTCAGTGGAAAGCTCAAACTATTTACCCAAGCCCCTCTGACTTGGTGAGGTTCAAACTCCAAACTCTGTCTCTTCTGCATTACACAACTGCTGAAATCTCTGTTCAGCTCCAGCCTTCTGGCTGCTATTTTCTGCTGGACTCCTTTGAATTTTACCCCACATGTGCACATGTCAGGGGTCAGCCAAGAATGGAAGGGCAGTTTATACTTATATTTTGGGCTCTCTCTGTGGCTCCTTCATTTAGGGGGTCTATCACTCAATTTCCAGGCACTCTGGCAGCCTCAGACTAACTCCTCCAACCAGTGAAACTATGATTTTCATCTTAAGTTCTAACCGCCCTGTGCCTGCAGATCAGAGAGCTCCCCCAAAGGAAAAAGCATTTAAAAATGGATCTTATCTAATGTGGTACCCTTCATCTAAAGATCTAAAACTCTTCAGTTTCTTACTATCTTTAGTCACTCTTCGGTGCTCTCAAACTTTTTTTTTAAGTGTTTTTCCAATGTTTATAATTGTTATTGGCAGGACGATCAGTGCGATAGAACCTACTCTTTCCAAAAGACAGAACCTTGATGAGCAGATGCAAATTTTAGTGGACTCTAGTTTTCCCAATCTTTTATGGTTTATGGTATTAAAAATACCTTGTTTAAGAAATTCTTTCTTACCCCAAAGTCATAAATTCAGTTTGTATACTTTATTCTAAAAATATTTTTTCTAAAGGTTTTTTTTTTTTTTTTAATTTTGATCTTTAATTCACTTGGATTTTATTTTCTGTGCATGGGTTAGACTAGGGATTCATTTTTATTTTACAAGCAGATAAACAAATTTTCCCAGTACCATTCCTGAAGAGTGTATTCTTTCCACTCTGGCTCATGAAGCATACCATGTCATAAATCTAGTCTCAAATCTATATATCTCAGTCTGTTCCAGCCTCTCTCTTCGGTTCCAGTGTTTTATTTGTCTATGCTTGCACTCATACTGCAACATCTTAATTATTACATTGTTATAGTATGTCTTGTTATCTGGAAGAGCAAGTCCCTCCACCTTGTTCTCCAAAATTGCTTTGCTCATTCTTGGCCCTTTAGTTTTTCAAATAAATTTTAGAATCAATTTGTTGAATTACATGAAAAGCCCTGCTGTGGAGAATTAACATCTTTAAAATATCAAGTCTTCTCATCCACAAACTTGGTATATTTTTCCATTCAGGTCTTCTTTCATGTCTCCTGAATTTTCCCCCAAATTATGTTTTTATTGTATTATACTTTATAATATCTTTTAAAATTCTTTTTTCTTAAATCATTATCTTTTCAACCAATCTATCCCATTTTACTCTGCCTTATTAAATGAATTCCAACAAAATTATTTACTAAAGCTATAAATTGTGAGATTTATTTCATAATACACAATCAAAAGGATAATAACAATAATTTAACACTCATTTGCAAACAATTTTTTATGTTATGGATTTATCAAGTATCTTTTCCTGTGCACTTACCAAGAAGCTCCATGGTCTCTACTTTCAGAATCCATGAAATTAGAGTCCAAAAACATATCTTTGTAGATTCGACCAACGAGGCAATACATATCTGAGGCAACTTGCCCTTCACTTTGCACCAGGGGAATCATAATGTCAAGAGCTTTTGCTCTATCTCCAGGGAGATTTCTCCTAAGGTAGAGGAGGGAAACATCATTGTTTCAGTATAGATTACAGAAGCAGTTTAGGCCAATTATCTTTTTAAAACTCTATTTAATGTATTGATTCACATTAGTGAAGTTTGGCAAGATAAAGACAACAATTATATTTTGAGAGTCTTCTGTAAATCTTTTTATCCTATTGCATGTCTACTGCATTTAACAAGGATTTCTTTTGAGTTGCTTTTCTGCTAATGGTGATAGATTTGTGCTTATCCATCCATAGTCCTTCCAATGTCCCTGCAGTCTCTGTGCAAATTTAAGTTGATGGAGTGAGATTAGGAATGCAGTCTGTGGCCTTGAATGGGGCAGAGTCAAGGAATCCAAACAAAAACAAAACCCTGATGCTATAGGTTTCAAGGGCTTTTACTCCGAAACACTGAGCAAACGAATTCACAGACAATACCAACAATCCAACTTTAACCCAAGAGTCGCTTATTTTCTACACATGACCAATTGATTATCTAAGGAAGCTGTTTTATATAGCTCATTTTAAAATCAGTGAGTACGTATAGATTGTTCTCAAAGATTAAAATTCTCTTAAGAATTATTTCTTGAACATTGAAAGCATTGTGTTAAGTGAAGGAAGCCAGTCACAAAGACTACATGTTGTATGAGCTCATCATATGAAATGTCCAGAGTAGGCAAATCTATGGAGACAGAAAGTAGATTTGTGGTTGCCTAGGTCTGGGGGATTTGAGAGGAAATGGGAGGGTGACTGCCAATGGGGAGGGGTCTTTTTTTGGTGGTGATACAAATGTTTTAAAAGTCTTGGTGTTCATGGTCACACAACTCTGTTAATACACTAAAATCCATTGAATCATAGTACACTTTAAATAAAATTGTATGGTATATGAATTATATTTCAATAAAACTGTTATATAAAAAGAGTTATTTGTATTCTCAACTACTATTTTAAATCTTTCTGTGCGTGAAATGCCTTTTTACACTTTGTACTAAATACCTTGAGTTTAGAATAATGCTGCATAAAATACATTTATCATTTCATTCTATTCTATTTTAGGAAAGACAGAGACAAAATAAGGATAAAGGAAAATATAAGAGGCTCTATGGACTTTCATTTTTCATTTCAATATAGAATATATTTCATTCTGTCTTTCATTTCACCTCTCAAAAAGGATTTATTTGGGGCTTCCCTGGTGGCGCAGTGGTTGAGAGTCCGCCTGCCGATGCAGGGGACACAGGTTCATGCCCCAGTCCAGGAAGATCCCACATGCCACGGAGCAGCTGGGCCCGTGAGCCATGGCCGCTGAGCCTGCGCGTCCGGAGCCTGTGCTCCGCAGCAGGAGAGGCCACAACAGTGAGAGGTCCGCGTACCGCAAAAAAAAAAAAAAAAAAAAAAAAAAAAAGGATTTATTTGAAAACCAGTTGGAACAGATAATCTCTGGAGGTTTCATCTCACTCTCCCAAATCTAAAGAAAAAGATGTTTAATAAATGGGGAGATAAAATAGACTTTCATTATACATGTACTGATAAAGTTAGCAATTTCTAGAGTTTGGGTAGATAAAAAAGGAAACACACAATCTCTGGTTGAAGAGCATGCTGACTTTTCTTTGGAGACAAAGGCAGGAGAATCTAGTGATGAAGAACAGAAATACCAGCATGAGCTAGATCTGGGTTTGAGCCCCAGTTTTATGATATGCTTACTCCACCTCTTCAGTTTCTCATCGGTAAACTAATTAAGCCTTCATGGCAAATGAATGATAGATGTGAGGTCCCCTCCCTTTTTCTTTTTATCATTCTCTCCAGTTGTAGTAATTACATACATATTCAACTCTCCGCCATGGTAGAGAACAGCACAACTAAGTTTTGGACAGTTCAGTGCTCTAGGCCTCTCTATGGCCAGCGCAGGGATGATCCTCCATGGTGACTCTGGGTAGAAAGTGGCAATGAGGTAGGTGCCAGCCATGATGCCAACAGAAGGCGTGGAGGCAGGACTGGAAGCAGCAGTGTTAGTCCTGGTCCTAGAAGATTCATGGACACATGACCTAAAATGTGGCCTACAGAGTTTTAATTATAACCAAGTATGTTCAGGGCAATCCCAGTGAACATATTCTTTGGTTAGGAATATATTCACCTAGATATAACTATCCCTACTCTAGTTACTTTTTGTGTAAATAATCATTTGGTGTTGAGTATATTTAAAGATAACATCATATCCATGGAATTTAAAAAATCCTAAAAAATATATAAATAGCAAATGCAAATTTTGACAGAGAAGAAAAAGAATTTTTAGAATTTAAATATACAAGCATTGAGGGACATTTTTTTACTGACAAAAAAGTCAGAAAAAATCAGAATGCATGCTTCCTATATTTTACATGGTTGAAGTAGAAATATTAACATTACATTCTAATAGGGAGTGGTTGCACGGCTATAGCAAAAACATACCATAGAAAGAATATGGAGGTTAAAAAATAATATGTTAGCACACTGTGGATGGAAACTTTTTCTTCTTACCTATTCAGCGCAAATGCATAATGAAACTTCACATGGTGATGGGAGGCCAAATCAAAGGTTGGCAGCTTTTCTAAAGTCTCTACCAGCTTCACAATAGAATCATAGTCCTTTTAAACAAGAAGAGAATAACATAGAATTAAACCATTGGGAGAAAGTCCTGACAATGAAATGCCTTTGGCCAACCAGCTACCTGAATCTGAGAAGGGCATTAAAAAAAAGAACTAGAACCCATGGAATACTTTGAAGAATCTAAAACCAAGAAGAAACTGTTTGTTTGTTTGTTTAAATAAGGGGTTTGGATTATATAGATAAAACATTAGAAATATTGAGTTACCACATCTGACCTAAAAAACAATAAACCATCTAACATGGTAATGCTACATTGTCTAAATATGGGTGGTTTACTTCTCCCTGGAGCCAGATTCCTGGTATGCAGGGTCTTATCAATTACTTTCAGGGAAATAGTTTCCAAAATATCAAGGACATGGAACAACTAATTGAACTTCTGTTATAAGTAACAAAACTATTCCGTTTCAACACAAGTAAGCTCTCTAGTCATGGAATCCTAAGTGCCACACTTTTTCCACGTATGTGAATCTTTGTTGTCCACATGAAGCTTTACTTGGGCCTGAAAGGTTGGGAATAGAAACCAGAAGTCGCTTAAACTTTACTGTAAAAATCCAATAGCAAATCCCCAACTCAGAGAGGATTTCATTCTACTTACTGCAATTTAAAAATTTTAAGACATCCCAATAAAAATAATATTGCATGTTCATGCTTTACTTTATATATTTTTAATGTTATTTTTATAATTAATCAATTGCACATTTCATACTTCTATCTAGTTAGACCCAGCACTATCAATTTCAAGCAACACAAACTCCAGGAGTAAGAGATATGTCTGGAAAGCTCTAAAAATTTCTGCTATTTGCCAAAACAAAGCTTTCACTTATTGACTGATGGGTGTGCCAGAGGCTAATGGAATAGAACAGGATGTCTGCAGATTAGCTATGCATGCAAATTTTTCTTTTTGTTCTTTTGGAGGAAAAAGTCAGACCTTTACCGTACAAGTCTTTCACAATCACTGATCGTTAACTTATATGAGTCTGTTTCATTTATCATAAAATCTCTGGATGGAAAGCTTAGGAGAGTCAATAAAAAATTACATGTAGTGACATGAATGACTTAATAGCTAACTAAAACTGGATATTAACACTCCCTCATTCCTCCAACGTGCTACATGACAAAGACGTGACTTTGAGCAGCTTCTCACCTGGATATCTCTGTAGGAAAGTAACAGATTTATGACAATATCTGCTGTCAGGACTTCAATATTATCCACTCGCTGTCGAATTCTTGCCAATTCAGCTGCCAATTCTTTACCAGTGTATAAGTTACGAGCTTTCCTGATATCATTGAGTATAGATTCCCGGAAATACTGGCTGGTGGGAAAACACACATTTTTTAGAGTTAATATTAAAAAGGATTTCAATGAAAAGCAATGATCTTATAAGGAAATGAATGACATCTGCAGCATTCGTACCTTTCAGTTCGTTAAGATGCACAGAATGAACACCTTATCTATCTGGTATTATTTAAAAACTGGGGCATCCTATTCTTTTACACTCTGCCTTGCTTCAGTAAGAATTAAATGTAAAGACACTCCATGATAATGAATTTTCCAAGACCCTGCAATGTACCACTTAAAATGCTAAAACTTTATTTTTCATTTTACTGTTTTGAGTAGAAATTGTTCTAAATAAATTAGGTGTGCCTGTGATTTGAACACAATATAACATTTTCCTTCTGATCCAGCATCATCATTTATCAGCCTAAATGACTGCTCTTAACTAAAATATAATAGTGCTTTCAGCAATTTTTAGAGAGTTCTTGTCCTTGCACTAAAAGTCTCTGGACATTTATTCAGATAATATTTCTGTACTTTGAACATATTTTTAGTTCTACCATTACTACAACACAGTTAACAGTCTTTTTCTTTTTTTTTTTTCTGATTTCAAGTTGTTCTCCTCTGAATAAAGTGGACAAAATGCAAGAGGTGGACTAGGCAGCATCTATTTTATCCACTTAGAGGGTATTATATATTTTTCCCTGGTTCTTGGCTGAGTACTGCATGTAAGAAACATATAAGTTGCACAAATAAATGAAGCAGATGAACACTTCATTGTCACCACCAAATAGCATGACTAAACTTTACCTGGAACTTGCTTGTGCCACCTTCAAAAGCTGAATGAAACGATCCACAAGAGGTAAGCAGATGGGTCCAAGGAGCAGCTCAAAGTTTGGCTGCATGAGCTCCGTCAAGCCCTTCATGAAGCTGCTATCACAGCAGTAGACCTTGTTATGTGGAGTTATCATGTAAGGAATAAATGTGTAGTTCCCAGTGCACATCTGTGGAGAGAGGAGGCGCCAGAAGGTGGTGAGCTGGCCTGCAGACTCCACACTGATGTAACCCTAAATCCTACTTGTAAATATTAATCCTGAATGTGAAGGTAAATTTTAAAAAACCTCATTTCCTATTTAATGACCTATGAAAATGGAATCTCTTCCAATTTCTTTAATTTCTTACTTCAAATAATTAGGACTTACAGATGATCAAAAAAAAGTATGGCACAGTTTCTATCAATTGACTAAATATTTATTCACCATTTCTCATGGCTAAGGCAAAATGATATACGCTGTAGGTAAAACAGGGTAGCTTAAAACACAGCCTTTGGCCTTCAGGGAACTTAAACTTTAGTCAGAGAGACACAGCATAAATACATGGAAATGATAAGAGCTAACATTTCAGGGCTGCCCACGTGACAGCAACGTGTGAGTGATGCCAGAATAAGCTGCTCCCCTCCAGGCTGCTCTATCGCAGTCGTGGCTCCATTAGTGTCCCAGTTACTAAATCTAGAGACCCTGAAGTTATCCTTGATGCTTCCATTTCCTTCCATAGCCTATCAAAGTCCTGTCTATTCCACCTCGTATTGGTCCATTTCCCTCCATCTTCTCTGCCAGCACTGCAGACCATGCCACCAACATACCTGGCCCGAGCCATTGTAATTGGCTTTTAGCTGGGCTCTCTGCTTCTCTTCTTGCCCATCAATCTATTTTCTACCCAGCTGTCAAAGTGATCTTTCAACAACCTATATCAGATGACTTCCCTCAGGTGCTTCAAGCCCCCTCGCTTGCTCCTGGCATGAAGATAAAACAGGTCGCTGTAGCCTACAAGGGCTTGACTATCCAAATGCTGCCTCTCTTTCTCCAGCCTCAGCCTGTGCCACTCTCCGCTCACTCAGCACCGCCTTCTGTCCCCTCCTGATGATGCCAAGTGAGGGTGCACTTGTGCAAACAAAAGTGGAGGTGGGAAGTATAAAGGAGAAATTGAACTGGACACCCCTGAGTAAGCGAGTCTCGACCAGAGCTTAGGGCTCAGGGAAGGAGAAGTGAATAGATAAGGGTTTCAAACTCTGTATGCTGGGCAGTGGGAATCACGGAAGGATTCAGAGCAGGAAAGAAGACATAAACAAAGTTGTGCATTTTGACAGTCTGGCCAGAAAATGGAAACAACTGAAAGAAAAAGAAACGAGATTTAAGGAATTTAGGTGGGAAGCTACAAAGCATGACCAGATTGGCAGCAGCAACAGTGGACATGTGCACTTGACATCAAGAAGAAAGAATCCTCGAGACCAGCCAGCCGATTACAGATATTGAGAGAGAGGAAGAGGAAGGCATCAAAGGTGACTCTACAGTTGTAAATGGGGCTCCTTAAAGAAAAGTTGGATCCTTAACAAAAAGCAAGAATTCAGAAACCAGACTTAATTATTTATGAACAGATTACACTCGGGTGCACTTGATATGTACCAGGTAACAAATCATACACAGAGCCTGACTTCCAGTTAAAATGTGAGAAGAACTTCAAGTGGGTGAGATTTGATTTGGGGTGGGTAGGGTGACATGCATACTTTTGAAAGGTTGGGATTTAAGGGGAACAGGACATCTAAAGGGATAATGTCCAAAACAGAGTTGAACATGTGTGATTGGAATGTAAAAGAGTTTCAAGCCAAAATACAGACCTGGTAATTCTTTGGCATGGCTGAATCTGAGGAAACGGGAGAGACCTCTAAGAGAAAAATCCAGAGAGAAAGCAAAAAGCAGGGGGCTGAAAACTAGAATGAGATGGGTGGAAAACTCTATTTATCACTGTTGTAGGGAGTCCAGAAGCCCAAATTATTTGTTCCATGTCAGAATTACAGAGAACGATGCATCACTTCTCTTATCCTTCGAACTAAACAAATGAGAGCTAACATTTATTCACCTTGGTAGTGTCAGGGAATGAATGGCCGTATATTCACAACAGCCCACTGAGGGAGGGGATCTTGTCTCCATTTTACAGGTGAGGGTTCAGGTGAGGCTTGGCAAGGTCACACAGCTGGGCTGTGATGTGTCTGGGACTCCAGCCCAGGAACTCCTTCTCCAGAGGGCCTGCCATTATGGCTTGGGGGCTGGGCACCCTCCCGCCTGGCCTTGACCTGCGGAACATCAACCTCTTTGCCTCAGGTCACCTTGCACGGACCCCTGCATGAGCCAAGTTACTGCCTCGTAGCAAACAGATGAGAAGTGTCAAATGCCCTTACGGCTAGGTTTAATTATTTATGAACGTGTTATTCTTTGAGGCACTTGTATTTCAGGTGATGAAGCAGAAACTGGACATTACTTCCATTTAAAGTGCGAGAAGAACCTCCAAAGGTTGAGATTTGCTTTTTAAATCAAGCACATTAAATTGTTCCTTTTGCAAGTTCTCCTTCATGGACCAATAATTGGAAGACTAGTGGGGAAGAAGAAAAATAAACACATCCTGCCACTAAAATGTTACCAAGATCCCACAGCAGGTCCACCATTTTAATCCTTTTACCCAAGCCACTGTCTAAACAGAAAAGAAAGGCAAGTATATCAAGAGATTGCTTTTCAAAGTTTCTGGAGCTTAAACTATGAGGGAGCTATATAAAAGAGCAACAGAATCAAATACTCTTGTTTTAGATAAGCACTTGGACTCGAAAT
Organism: Mesoplodon mirus; assembly: GCF_964341445.2. NCBI lineage: Eukaryota > Metazoa > Chordata > Mammalia > Artiodactyla > Ziphiidae > Mesoplodon > Mesoplodon mirus. The sequence goes on along the minus strand of NC_138986.1, from coordinate 26,974,833 downwards.
TACAAAGAAAGGCTCTGAATCTTCTAAGTCACAAAATAAGGACAAACAGATGAGAAGCCAATAAACCAGAAAAGCACTATTAGAGTTTCTTCTGCTGCTGGATAAAGTTCTGTAACCTCAGAAGCCTTAATACCATGTGTATCTGTGTATAAGACATGAACCAGGACACATTATTACTGAAAGACTGGATATTGGGGAACAATGCATCTGTGTAAAACTAATTCTGGGAGAGGATGACTATCAGATGTCTGGGTGTGTGTTGAGCAGTAGGTGGGTAAAGAGAGGAAATGAGAGTCATGCAAACAGCAGAGGAAATGAGATTCCTGAAACTGTCTTCAAACCCCATGGGATGAGGTTTCAGAATCCTTGTTGAAGGTATTCAGCATGCTAAGGCTTTCCCAAGTTCCTGGCCTCACTGCTCTTTTTGGAGTCTCTTCCCTATGTTTCTAAGGCAATATTTTTTTTCAATGTCCCATTGTTTATGGCCAAAAAAGGGGGAGAGCAGTAAACAGCAGGAGGCACATGGATGCTTCTAGGCCTGAGCTGAGAGCCAGCCCAGTGAGCATGCAGTGGAGAGAAAGTGTGCGTGCGGGGAGCGGGGAGTGGGGTGTGGACTTCAGATTGTATTTTTTAAATTAATTAATTTATTTATTTTAACATCTTTATTGGAGTATAATTGCTTTACAATGTTGTGTTAGTTTCTGCTGTATAACAGAGTGAATCAGCTACATGTATACATATATCCCCATACCTCCTCCCTCTTGCATCTCCCTCCCACCCTTCGTGTTTTTTTAAAAAGATAACAGCTGCTGAGAAAAGCACTTTTTCAAAATGATGAACACTAATAATAAGGGAACATTTATTTCCCAAGCTGGCTCACATATAACTTAGAAATATCATTACTGCAATTTCTATTTACAGATTGCTACCAAACCCCGGGTTTGAAATAACTAATAATCCAAAGCAAATAAAAACAATGACTGTGTGATCAAGAAAAGACATTTCAGGTGAAACAACTGTCTTTTATTAATAAGATACTAATGCTAAAATATTTAAACCTACTTCTTGAAAAAGAAAGACCACAGCACATTTCTTTACATTTCAAAATACTAAGGCATGATCATAAAATAACAAGGCTGATCTCTCCGGCCCATGCTTGTTTTCATGCCTATAAAAACACACAGCTCAAAATCTAAATGTATTCTCTCCGATTATCTTCACTGCTTTTGTTTTAAAAAATAATAATGCCAGTTCTGTTTTTCAATTTTTAAAGGTTACATAAAGGTGAACATAAGTATGTATGGAAAATGAATTAAGCTTCTGGGAAGATATGCTCTCAGCAGTCAAACATATTGAAATATAAGCTCAAAATACTCAACTTTTGAGAAGGACACCCAGCACCGGAAACACAGCAGCTTACTCAAGTCAATGGGTGACTTGTTCATAACGTGCAGTATAGGGTCCACTTATAAACCTGCTTCCCCACACATCCAACACATCACGGGGCATGATTAGCTCTTCCCTGCCATTCAGGTAAATGCCACCTCCTCTGAAAGACGTTCCATCCCCGCTTGAGGGAAGGGGCGCCCACTCTTTGGCACACTACCTTATGTTAATTTCTAATTTGTTTGTTTGCTTATTTGCTTGACCTTCTCCCCTAGCGAGACTCTGGCACTTCTAAGTTGTTGTCTCCTGGGACAGTTATGAATGGGTTGTCTCTACTTTCAGCCTTCACAGTGAGTCTCTTGTGGCACCAAGCCCAAAACCTGGCACACAGTTCATGTTCCATCAACATTTGCTTCACAAAATCTGTTACACTGAATTGATGCATGAAGCAGTAATTGTTCATTTCCTGTTGAGATGTGAAGAATGAGTTTATCATGGCAACATTATTTATGCGGCAATGAGTCTCTGATCTGAACTCTTAAATTTCTTAAATCTTTATCTCTTAAATTTCCAATCTAAGGGAAATTTACCCATTGTACTTTTAATCTTATCCTCATCTTAAATGGAATCATGTGCAGATCTTTATGTAGTATGTTATTTCCACTCTAAGTTTCAGAGATACATTCTTTAAGGTTTTAAATACTGGCTTACCTTCCAAAATGAAAAACCACTGGCATAACAAGGCTGATTTCAGAATATATTATAATTATCTTTCATGCATTTAAATTTATTTTTATCACTTTTTAACTTTTGTTTAATTCTGTGTGGAGGGTAAGAACTTTGCAGTGTGGTTTCAAAGGTCTTAAAGTGTGGTCTACAAGACTTAGGAACTTGAACTTCCCTGGTGGCGCAGTGGTTAAGAATCTGCCTGCCAATGCAGGGGACACGGGTTTGAGCCCTGGTCCGGGAAGATCCCACATGATGTGGAGCAACTAAGCCCGTGCGCCATAACTACTGAGCCTGTGCTCTAGAGCCCACAAGCCACAACTACTGAGCCCGTGTGCCACAACTACTGAAGCCCGCGCACCTAGAGCCCATGCTCCACAACAGGAGAAGCCATCGCAATGAGAAGCCCACACACCACAATGAGGAGTAGCCCTCGCTTGCCACAGCTAGAGAAAGCCCGTGGGCAGCAATGAAGACCCAATGCAGCCAAAAATAAATAAAAAATAAATAAATTTAATTAAAAAAAAGAATAGAATGTGTATGATATTATAAAAGAAAAAAGGACTTAGGAACTTAAGTCAGTACCAATGTAAAGATGATAGAGGTATGTATATATCAATATATCGATACAAATCTCCATATGTGTGTGTGTACATGTGTATATATGTGTATATGTATATTTATAATTTGTATATATAGTGTATATATACAGTGTATATATAGACATAGATATATATATATGTGTGTATATACAGATAGACATACATATACATATGTGTGTGTATCAGTGTATGTATATAAGCTGCTTTAGTAACACTCATAATTACACAAAATTGAATATAGTACGGAACTTTTTTTCTAAAACATATAGAAGAAAACAGGTATCAGTGTCATCTCCCATTAGTATAAAGTTTCACTATAAAGGAATATTTATGTAAAATAACCCATATTTATATTGATATGTTAGAAATTCTAAAGAGGAAAAAAAGAAATAGAAATTAATAATTGTGGAATTGGAAAATATACCAGAGATCAGCTGATGGAAAAGAAAAGATAAAAAAGTTTCTGGAAGGGTTAAGTAAAATACTCACAGTATTCTTCTGGCAAATGATTTCCTGAAAAATGAGAAAAGAGAAAAGTAAAGCAGAAGTTAATACAAAATTAATTCAACTAATTAATTAAAATATTCTATGTAGAAAATTTGTATTAGCGATTTTATCATTTATTAATTTAGCAATTGGAAATTTAAAATATGAACAGAAGGTGTAGAATAAGCTTCTGCATCTAAGTTTACAGTCTGATGGAGGAGACAAGAATGCACAAAGGTACCGTCTACGGTTGAAGGAAAACAGCATAAACACGTAGAATCCAAAACCCGAATAACCAAAAAATCATTTCTGCAGAGTATGTATGTGCAGAATTATCTTATAGCTACAATTTTGGGGGGAAGAGATTTAAACAAGTTTGCTTTCCCAAAGCACAATCTCACTTATGCCCTGGGGAGAAACCTAGCAGCATGCTTGGAATAAAGCTGGAAATAAAGGGTACTGGCTACTTGTCAGAGTGGGCAAATCCACATGTAGACAATAAGAACACCTGACAATAACTAGTCATAAATATTGTTACGTATTGTTCCATAAGAAGTGAAATGTGATAAATACACTGCAGGCAGTGTCCCTATCTTCTAGGCTGTGAGAAATAAGTGAGATCATGCAAATAACATGGCTATACCGTGTCTGGTGTATAGAAAGTTCTCAATAAAGCTAGCTAACATATTATTATTCCTAGACTTTAAAATGACTAGAGATGTGGAAGAGACAATCTAGAAGAGCCTGTGGCATAAGGGCTTCCCTGAGGTTGGGGAATCATGATTTAGGAAAGAGAGATGGGACAGTGTTTTGGAAAAGATGGCATGTATGTTGCCATGGAAACAGGAAACGTAAGGCATTCGTGGAGCCTAAAGGGTGGTCCACCTGGCTAAGAAGAGGAGCCAGCTCAGGGGAGGTAAGAGAGGAGCAGAGGAGGAATGCAAGGCCCAGGGGACCAGCTGCCATTCATCCCAGGATCAATGTGGGGCAAAAGGGAACCTAGGAGGGCTTTGGCTTGGAGCAGCATGTAAGATTTTTGAACGTTTATGGGTAACAGATGAGGAAACAAAAATCTATAGAGGAAGGAATTGTGCAGCGTAATTGTGAGAGTCATGAAGATGTATATAAAATACTAAAAGAGACCCATCAATACCTCACAATCTTGCTCATGAAAAAAGAACATATACACATTTATAAAGAAACATTATAAGCCTGTATGCACAGGCATGTATGCACACTCATGCTATACCCAAAGAGTTATACGGTAGCAAGGGCTGGGGTTTCTAAGAGGAGGATGTTCCTAGAGTTTGCAGAAGGCTGAAAAGATCATCAGAGAAGGTGGAAGTCAAGAGGAGCCAAGAACAGGTCACACCTTCCAAAGGCGAAGCAGGGAGGTGGAGATCCAGGCTAGAGGACTGGGAGCCACAAAGGCCCATTTAGGTCACGATAAATACTATTACTGGGGGCTAAAGAAAACAGATCATTTCAAGAGAAATAAAGGGGTACTTGAAAAAGATCTTGAGTTCAATCATTGGGCTAAACAGAAAGTTCATTTTGGCACACATTGATAATATTAAACAGTTATCTGGGGCCTTACTGAGGAAGGCCTTGAATGTCAAAATAAAGTACTTTGTTGTGTGGGCATCTGGGCATATGACAGTAAAAGTGGTTTTTTTTAGGTGAATGATATACATAAAGAAGTATCAGCACACACAAGGACATTGTTTATAAAAGCAAAGGTTTGGAACAACACGAATGTTCTATCAACTAGAAACTGGCTGAATAAACTATGGTCCCTCCATACGATGGAATCCAATGCAGCTGAACAAAGGATGAGGAAGTTCTCTACAGAGTGATATGGAAAGGTCTCCAAGATATACAGCTAAGTGAACAAAAGCAAAGGACAGAATGGTTGTTACCCTATGCTCCTATTTATGTATATAAAAGGGAGAAAAAGAAAATTCTAATTTGTGCATTTCTAAAATCTCTCTGGAAGAATATACAAGAAACTATTAACAGTGGTTGCCAATGGAGAGGGGAGCTGGCTGGCTGGGGGACAAGGATGGGAGCATGACTTTTCACTAACATATCCTTTTGCACTTATAAATTTTTGTATCAGGTGAATGCATTACCCAAGAAAGACAAATAATTAAAAGGTAAACATTGTTAAAGTTTTAAAAATATGAATTAGATAGTGGCATTTAGTATTGGATGGGAAAAAGCATTTAGGTAGCTATTGCCAAAGCCCAGGGATGCCAAAATAAGGACCTGGACAATGGTGGTGCCCTGGGGGATGGAAATTAAGAGACAAATGAGTGATGTTGTTGAGGAAGGTTGAAAGTAGCTTTTCCCACAGTGTTTCACAGGTGGTTAATGCATCTCTCCACCCATCCATACACACACACACACACACACACGGTTCATGAAAAACATAAATAGGAAAATGTTGGATAATCACAAAGCCAGGAACGTAGCATGCGGGATTTTCCAAACTTAAGTTATGGAGCATCTCTCCAGAGTAGCAAACCACACCGCTTCCTGAGATAGGCATGTCCTTCTCTCATCCCTCTAAGTAAAAAAACAAAAGAACAAACAAACAAACAAAACACACCCTTATCTTCATCCTGTACCACACAGCATGCTCTGCGAATAGCATAAGAAACCTGTTCTCTGTGAAGCAGGCCTTGACTGCCTTCACTGACACCTAACCTCCTAACAGAAACAGGTGATGTCCTTAGTTTTGCCCTCATGACCCCCCATACGGACCTCTATGAAGCACTGCATGTAGGACATTGCAAACATGGCTTCGTACAATTCTCCTGTCCTACATCATGAGTTCCTTGGATGCAAGAGCCATGTTTAGTTCATATTTGTATCCCCACTGATTGCCTAGCAGATTGCAGGGCATACAGTTGGTGCTCAATAAAAGGATGGATACACTACTTAGTTAATGAATGTATAAACTACTGGACTATGAATTAGGATAGATACGTGTCAGTCTTGGCTCTGCTCCTGAGTGGCCACGTGCCATTTCCCCTCTCTCTAATACAACACACGAAGAACTGGATGGAGTGATCGCTGGCCCCTTCCAACTCTGTATTCTATCATTTACTTTTAGCTAAAGACCTATCAGAGTCAGCACTGTCCTGTGTCAGTGGAAGGAGAGAGGTCCTCATGCCCAGCACAGGAGCTACTCTACCATGATTTCTGTTTGGTGCATCTGGCACAGAAATGGAAGTGGTGATGAAGGGAGCTGTGGTGAGGGCTGAATGCACTGAAGTCTCCCCTCTGCTTGGCACCATAGGAAATAACCACAGCTGCTACTGGCCTACAGCCAACACGTTATGTCTTCCTGAAGAATTGCTCACTGAAGTAATAACCCTCTTACATGTCTTCTTTGCTTTCATTTCAGGTAATGCATGCATTATAACAAATTCTAAAACTATATTAAATCACCCCTATAGCAATCTACTGAATTCTTATGAACGCTTGCTCATGTTTTATAGAAGCTAAATGGATACAAATGGCTCTCTTGAAGGAGAGTTTACTTACCGCTTACGATGCAACCTTAAAGGAGGCATCAACTATAAAGAAAGAAAGGTGCTATTTGTGCATTTTAACTCAGTACAAATAAATAGCAAACAAGACCTCAAAAGGTATCTAACTACTGAGGTAGAATAGTGAATGTTTAATTTGTGCTAAATCCATTGAAGGAAAAAAAAGGACGAAGGGAATAAATTTAAGAGGCAACTGCAATATTTCACATCACTTCATGGAAACTTTTCACCTAAAGTGCCTAGAAATGAAAAAAATAAAAGTCAACATAAATTCCAGTTCCTTACCAGTGAAATGTTTCTGAAGATGCATTACCCCACTACAAATTTGTTCTTGCCTAAAGTCTTTAGGGGGCTTTTGATCAGTGCACTCACTGGCTGTAACAAAAACATCCTCAAATGTTTTTTCAATACTCCAGGACCCTTTGATAACCAACCCCAGAAGCAAGACAAATGAGACAATCTAGCCTAGGTCTCATTCCAAGGGAAGACAAAGACAACTTTTGAGAGCTATTTGGGACAACGTAACATTGAAGAGGTCATCATAAGGAGAAATAAATGGAGAGTCCCCAAAATTGGAAAGTTTCTGTGACTAACATTTAGGTAATTACAGCCAGAAGTAGGAAGTGGGAACAGCTGGTGTGAGGTTGCCAAGTCAAATGGACTTAGGGTGGAAGAAACAGAGTTAGCAACCAGGATCTGTTTCCTGAAAGAAAAGAAAGGAGAGGGCTGGGAGTTCTTGGCCAGGAAAAAAGACCATGGCTCCCCTGCTGGTGACCTTCTAGGTCTTCTCTTCTGATATATCCTTCGTCCCAGTGGAACGTGGCTAGTTTTCTACTAAAGTTAGGGAAAAAGGAATCTTTTTCGTACTCCCCACCTCCATCCTCTTACCTGATTTCAATGCTTCAAAGCTAAACAAAGAAATATCAGATGGGCTGCTGTGAACACCACGGGCCTCACTGAGAAGGTGGGACTCATCATTACCCTTCCACATGCTGAGCGGGCTTAGGAAGAACACTCCAACACAGGTGTCACAGAACTGGCCCATCTTTAAAGTTAGGGAACTAAGTAGACTTGTGCTTACATGTTATGCTTACATAAAAGCTCGAGTTAAAAAAAAAATCTAACAACAACCTGGAAAATCATATTTTTAATGGACATATGAAATCTGTGCACAGACTTAGAGGGAAATGTACCTGATGACAAGTCCAAGAATATGGGGCTTGTCCTGCTCTGACACTTATTAACTGTGTGTGCCTCTAAGTCATTGAATCTCTGTGGATTTAGTTCTCATCTGTAAAGAAAGCATCTTCTATCTGTTCAATCTACACAGTAACTTGTCTATCTCATTGGGTCATTTTGAAAGACCAAATGAAATAAGTTTATGAGAGACCTTTAAGTGCTTTAAAGCCATATGCAATATGAGGTATTAATACTATCAAAGCAGACAACCCCAACTCAATTCCCACCATTATCAGATACAGAGGCATCTTGTACCTGTGTTGTTCATGATCATGGGGAAGAACACATGATGATCATGGGTAAGACATATGAGCAACTGTCAATAAAAACAACCTGTACCAAAAATCAGGTTAAATTATACCCAGGCTGGAAAGTAATCCTAAAAAAAATTCTAGACTTTCTTCTCCTCCTCTATTACTTTTGTTTCACATTAAAAAAAATTTATCTTGGTGGGAGAACTCTACTGTAAGTAGATACATATCTTTAAACGGCTGAGATGCTGAAGAGTGACATTTTATACGTACAGCATTTGAAAGAGCTTCTTAACGCAAACTTCTTATAATGTGTTGTTATTATTATAATCAACTTCCTCTTTTTTGTCATCAGCTGTTTCTTTCAGCAATGCCTAATTGGATCATATTATTCAAGTACAAGTATTTCTCAAAAAACAAACTGTATTGTTGCAAAGTTACAATATAATGAATTTCGGCACAGTAAATTACATTTTACACATAGATTTCAGTAAAAATTTCAAGGATGCATTCTAAAAGGACTCAAATAGGATAATGGGTTGCAGTGCCACAAAGATCAACTTCCACAGAAAGAATCAATTATTTATAATGAACAAAAGGGAACAGAATCCAGCAAGCCTTGCCCCATTTGGGTGGGAGTTAGGAGGCTTTCAGACTCACACCTTCTGTGTGCAGAGGTACTCCTTCTTGTTTTTTAAGGTATTCGAACTCATGGGCCTGTGATGAAAGTCTCTACAAATGAAGAGAATACCTGGTGCCAACCCAGAGATATGACATCATCTTCCATTCACTATGTAGCATAGATTCCCTTCTCCCTTTGACAAAATGGAAATAAGATGCTAGAAACAATGGGATGGGGGAGGGTAAAGGAGGAATTAGGAAGGAAAGCAAGGGCATACTTTATCCGGTATACAGATAATTCCTTTGAAGATGTAATATTGCTAATTGACATCAAAGAAAACTGGATTTTCCAGTCTCAAGCCCTTTCCCCAACCTCAGGGATTCAACAACTGGAAATCAATTCCTGCTAAAGAAATCATTCATCTAGTCTGTCAGTTCAAGATCTTGAGAGAAAATCTTGATACAGCAGTGCTCACAGGTATTTCTTAGCTGTTCCTCCCCAAAACTGTCTCTTTTTCTTCCCCCAATTTGACATGGGATTATTATAGCTCAGGTGAAAGTTAGATCATTTCTGGAATAAGTAAAATAAAAGAACAAGACTATTTTTTTCTCTCAACAGAAAAAAAAATCTTTCCATGAAATATTAAAAAGTGTATGTGGGGGCTTCCCTGGTGGCACAGTGGTTGAGAGTCCGCCTGCTGATGCAGGGGACACGGGTTCGTGTCCCGGTCCGGGAAGATCCCACATGCCGTGGAGCGGCTAGGCCCGTGAGCCATAGCTGCTGGGCCTGCGCTTCCGGAGCCTGTGCTCCGCAATGGGAGAGGCCACAACAGTGAGAGGGCCGCGTACTGCAAAAAAAAAAAAAAAAAAAAAAAAGTGTATGTGATGGCTAAGTTGAACAGGGGAGATACAGAATGCCACGGTTTACAAATCAACAGTTAGTTATCAAGTAAGCAAGACACTTGTGAAAATGTCCAGGAGCAGCACTGTTATATGGGGCAGGGCCAACGTTCACAAATCGTTAGACTACTTTATAGGATCATATTCTCAAATGACTTTTTTTCCCTAATACTTACTGTGTACCTTGTACCACTGACTAAGTTAAGTGCAATTTTAGAGTGCTGAAAAGAATGCAGTAAAAATTCATTACTAAACTAAAGAATCATAAACCTTTGGGAAAATAACAAATTTTAATTTCATACGCAATTCAATCTAAAACTAAACTCATCTTAGTTATTTATCTTGGTAAGGGAGATAAAACTTTAAGAAAAGTAAGCAGTTGTGTAAGACAAAAAAAAAGTTTTATGGGTTGAAGAACACTCTAGAATCTGAGCAAATTTGCCAAATACATGTAAAAATTTAACTTAAGTTCAAGGTATTTATAACAAAAATTACCTTGATCTTCTCACCAATTTACTAGAAACTGGTATAATCATCAAAATTTACAACATGGACATCACTGCCTGCTCTTTGCAAAACTATAACCATTTCCTTCAGGTGGAAATGAATGATTACCAGAAAAACAGACAATGTCCAATTTCTCATATATAAGCACTAAAGGAGATTGGGTCTCTCTGTATCTACAGATATACATCATGGGTCTAGGTACCATGGAACTGTTTGAATGAGCAACTACGGTAGTTCTCAAGGTTCATCCATGTTGTAGCATGTGTCAGAATTTCCTTCCTTTTTAAGGCTGAATAATGTTCCATTGTATGTGTACACCACATTTTGTTTTATCCATTCAACCACTGATGGACATTTAAGTTGCTTCCATCTTTCGGCTATTGTAAGTAATGCTGTTATGAACACAGGTGTACAAATATCTCATGTAGGTATACTATATTCAGTGAGATCGTGAAGGATTAAACATGTAGGTAGACTGCTGTAGAGAACAGTCTATGAAAGTAAATCCCATCTGGAAAATGACTTTTCAAGCAATGGTTACAGGGACTTCCCTGGTGGTGCAGTGGATAAGAATCTGCCTGCCAATGCAGGGGACACGGGCTTGATCCCTGGTCCGGGAAGATCCCACATGCTGCAGAGCAGCTAAGCCCATGCGCCACAACTACTGAAGCCCGCACGCCTAGAGCCCATGCTCTGCAATAAGAGAATCCACCACAATAAGAAGGCTGCACACTGCAATGAAGAGTAGCCCCTGCTCACTGCTGCAACTAGAGAAAGCCCACGTGCAGCAACAAAGACCCAACGCAGCCTAAATAAATAAATAAATAAATAAAGGATCCCTGGACCAATTTAAAAAAAAAAAAGCAATGGTTACAGAGAAAAATACAACTAAATTTCTTGAATAAGGAATAATCTCACATAATCATTAAGCTTCAACACAAGCTGTGTCACCACTAACTGATGTGTATATCAATCTCTAGACAAAGATTTATTCTGCAATGGATAAAATGCGAATAAAGCCTATCCTAGTGTAGAAAGAAAGATCCAAATGCATGTGAGGCTTTCTAACCACAGCTAGAACATTAGAAAAAAGAAACTAAAAAAATATTTTGAGATTCAAATGCCCAAAATATATGTAAATTATCCTGATGGCTACAGGAAATAACAGAGTATAACAACTTTTTCATTAAAAAAGGTTAATTATGAAATATTTCAAGTATATAAAAATATAAAACTTAATCAAACACTCCTTTAGCATAGCAAAGAAAACCACCAACAAAACAAAAAGGCAACCTACTAAATGGGAGAAGATAATTGTAAATGATATATCTAATAAGGGATTAATATCCAAAATACATAAAGAACTCATACAACTCAATATTAAAAAACCTGATTAAAAATGGGCAGAAGATCTGAAATAGACATTTTTAAAAAGAAGACATACAGATAGTCAACAAGCACATGAAGAGATGCTCAACATCACTAATCATCAGGTAAATGCAAATCAAAACTACAATGAGATATCACCTCAGACCTGTCAGAATGGCCATCATCAAAAGACAACAAAGTGTTGGCAAGGATGTGGAGAAAAAGGGACCCTCATTCACTGTTGGCAGGAATGTAAATTGGTGTAGCCTCTGTGGAAACAGTATAGAGGTTCCTCAAAAGAACTACCATATGATCCAGCAATTCCACTTCTAGGTGTTTATCTGAAGAAAATGAAAACTAATTTGAAGAGATATATGTACCTCCATGTTCACTGCAGCATTATTTCCAATAGCCAAGATACAGAAACAAGATACAGAATCTAAATGTCTATCAATAGATGAACAGATAAAGAAGATGTGGTACATATATATGTTTATATATGTACAGTGGAATACTACTCAGCCATAAAAAGAATGAAATCGTGCCATTTGCAACATGGATGGAGCTAGAGAATATTTATGTTGAGTGCAGTAAGTCATACAGAGAAAGACAAGTACCATACGATTTCATTTATGTGCAGAATTAAAAAACAAAACAGGCAAACAAACAAGACAAAACAGAAACAGACTGATAGATACAGACAACAAACTGATGGTTGCCAGAGGGGAGGGGTGCGTGAAGATGGGGAAAATAGGTAAAGGGGATTAAGCGGTACAAACTTCCAGTTATAAAATAAATAAGTCATGGGGATGTAGTATACAGCATAGGGAATACAGTCAATAACACTGTAATGTACTTTGTATAGTGACAGATGGTAGCTAGACTTATGGTGATCATTACTATGTTGTACACCTGAAATTAATACAATATTGTAAGTTAATTATACTTCAATTTAAAAAATTTAAAATAAACAAAACTTTTTCACACACCTATGCATGTACCACCTAGACTTAGAAATATAATATTACATATATAGTTGAAGACTCCTGTCATGCCCTCTCAACTCTATTCCACTCCTATCCTTCAAAGAGGTAACTATTCTTAATTTATTTATAATTCCCATACATACTTCTATCCTTTTATAATATAAATGTATAAAAAATTGTCTTGCACGTCATTACATTTTGTATAGATGGCACCATACTGTACACAAGCTTCTATAATTTTTTTCCCCACAACACTGTTTATGAGATATATTGATAGTGGTACAGAAAGCTCTAGTTAATTCATTTTAAGTGCTCTATAAGATTCCATTAAATGACTATACCAGAAAGTATTTATTCATTCTTCTGTTGATAGATATTTACCAATTCCTCTGGGGGAGAGTTTATTACAAACATTGTTAACATAAACATTCTTGATTATATCTCCTTATGCATGCCAAAGATTTTTTTTACAGTAAACTTCCCTTTCTCAAAGTGCAACGATGATCTTTTTTTTTTTTTTGAAGAAAATTAAATATTTCTTGCTACAATGAGAGTACTTGTAATTTAAAATGACTACGAATCCTATTGCAAGTACATGATTTGATTAGATTCTAAATATGCTTTCATATGAAAACTCAGACATAGATTTTAAGTACTTATATGGTTCCTTACAATTATTTTTCAGAAGCTTAAACTTAAAAAAAATTTTTTCCTATGATTTCTTTGTAAGAATTTGCTGCCAAAGAGAAAATGCTCTCTTCAACAAAGAGCAGTAGATGAAAATAAAGCTGGTGCAGCTGTACTTTCTCGATGCCCAAAGAATCAACCTAAGTGAAGCTAGATATGTGATAAGAATAACATTCTCATTCTGTCTTTGTGCTGTGAAAATAGGGAGATGCTTCGTTTTTATTTGGTTAATCCATACATAATATATTATTTATAAATATCTCTTGTTCTGCCTTATTTCACAGCAGTTTTCCTTTCTGTTGGTAGATGGCAGGGATAACAGTTACACCTATAACTACCTGCAACAGAAACAAATTTTAAAAATTAAAAACACACACACACACACACACACACACACATTCACACAGATTTTCCTCAGTAGCAGAACCCGAGGAACTTCCATTGCTCAGAGACTGAACAAAAAACACTTTCTACCCCAGAACTTTGTCCTCTGCAACCAGATACCTATCTGGGCCAGGAACAAACTAAATAAGAAAATGGCAAAAGCTAAGGGAATACAGTCAATAACATACAGTCAATGGAAGGAGGAAGACAAAAGAAGGGATGGATGTTGCATGGAACAACTCAGGACGTATGCTTGATGGGTTTTTCTAAATGAACGCACTTAGCAGGAATGTCTGATATCCTTCTAACTGAAAGGAATTGCAACCAAGTTTAGTGGTTAAAGGGAACAGGCCTTGGAGTCAGGCAGACCTGGTCCCAAATTTTCCATATCACCTTGGGCAAATGATTGAATTTGTTAGAGTCTCAGTTTGCAATCTTATAATTTGGTGATGGAATATATACCCCAGGGACTTCCCTGGTGGCGCAATGGTTAAGAATCCGCCTGCCAATTCAGGGGACACAGGTTTGATCCCTGGTCCAGGAAGATCCCACATGTTGCAGAGCAACTAATCCCGTGTGCCACAACTACTGAGCCTGTGCTCTAGAGCCCACGAGCCACAATTACTGAAGCCTGCGTACCCAGAGCCCATGCTCTGCAACAAGATAAGCCACCACAGTGAGAAGCCCACGCACCACAACAAAGAGTAGCCCCTGCTCACCACAACTAGAGAAAGCCCGCATGCAGCAACGAGGACCCAACGCAGCCATAAATAAATAAATAAATTAATTAATTAATTTAAAAAAATATTATATACCTCACAGGGATGTTTTAAGAATTAAATGTGAATATGTATGTGGGTAAAGCACTTAGTACCTAGCACATAGTAAGTGCTCAATAACAAGCAGCGATTATGTACAAGATAAATGAGTAGATTTTAGATAGACAAGCCTCTTTAAAGGACTGTTTTATTCAAATACCAATAACACTTCCATACAAAGGCTGGCTGAAAGCAATTAAATAAATCAGTTTATTTGTCCCACACAAATTTCTGATAAGATTAGCTTTATCTCTTTCTCTCAAATGTAATTAAAAAAAATTTCCTTAGGAAAGGATGGCCATAAAATTAAATCACCAGATACCAGTAGGACAAGAATAAAAATAGTGTAGTGTGAAAAATGTCCAACACAACACTGCCTGCTGAAAATAAACTTAATGCAAAGAAAATAAAACAGCAGAATACAAAGAGTAAATAAAATAATCTCTTCATCAACTGCTAATATATGTTGTAAACAGTACCAAATCAAAATGTTTAATTAAAAATACACCATCATGAAATGTATGATACATTAATTAAAGGGGTACATCTGGGGCAAAATTAAGTAGGGGTTGCTTAAAGAATTGTTCCAGGTGAAAAATAGATTTAGACGGAGTTGGGGAAAATATCTTAGTACTATTTCAGAGTATTCTGGAAAGGGATAGCCTATCAAT
The DNA here is from genome assembly GCF_964341445.2 of Mesoplodon mirus. Classification (NCBI taxonomy): domain Eukaryota; kingdom Metazoa; phylum Chordata; class Mammalia; order Artiodactyla; family Ziphiidae; genus Mesoplodon; species Mesoplodon mirus. Next base: position 26,959,644 of record NC_138986.1, on the reverse strand, counting down.
CCCCAGCACAATGCCTGGCATGCAGTAAAGGTATTTGCTAAATGACACTGCAGATTTTTTAGAGAAAGTCATATAAGCTTCAGATATTCAGATAAAAGCAAAATACTACTAAATTTTTTTTGGCTTGGAATTTTGGATTAGAGATCTTCATATTACCAATTCCTAAGCTATTAGAAGTATGGCTCTGGGTTTTAGGACTCCACGTTCCAAGGTTGGCTTTGATTTGGGAACTTGAAAGTATAGATGAGAAAAAGCCACAAAGAGGTAGATGGAAGTTTCACAAAGGAAATGAATGATATCAGGTTCAGCATGAGTTATGTGCTGAACTGTTAGATGCTTTTCAAAGAATCACACAGTGTAAAATCACTTGGCCTTGCAAAAGCATTTTAGGCAATCTCTTTGGATGGAGGAAATACCCTCCTATCATTAAGTTCCTATAATGGAGAGAATGCCATGAAACATGCTGAATTTTGCAGACAAATACGCTAAGTTTTCCTTCCCCTTTTCCCACTTTAATTGAAATGATATCCCAGCGAAAGAGGATGGCAATTTTTGGTGATAAAGAATTTCTACTCAGAGTACTTTCAGTAGGCAGCATATTTCTAGGTGGAGACAGGTGTGCCCAATGAAACCCACAATGGTGACACAGCACGAGGGCTGTCCATACCTTATGCAATCTCCTCTTCTTTCTCCAGTGTGTATACTGACAACTTCCTATCAACAACAGTCTCCTCAACTGCAACTCCGATCGGAGGTCAGAAATCAACACTAAGTTTTTCCCCTATCTGTGTATCATCAAATTTCCACATTGAATTCCAGGTAAACCTCACAATGTAATTCGTCACTGTTACATAAATATTGGACTAACAAAAACATCCTTTCATAAACATACACTACTTGAATTGTTTTTTGGATGACAGAGAGTTATCCCTAAAACTCTGGTGCCTAGAGTAAATATTTAGTAAACAAGCGAGGTACCTTCAGTGACTGCAGAGAATCTGAATTAGTATCACAGTAGAGGATGATGTTGTTGGCCATGCTGAAACTTTCTCTCACTCCAAGGTGGTAAAATAAAGACGGCTGCCGGAAGGCATCACTCATCTCCACCACGGCAATATCTGCAAACAGAAAACAAAGTCCCCCAAAAGATGACACCTAAATAATGCCCAGTAAGCACTTTTCGGTTTCAGTTACTTAGTATTCAAAGAGGAAATGAGGAAACGATAGGGACTTTCCCTCTTCATTTACCACTGACTTTTTAATTAGCAGTTCTATCAGAAGTGGTTTTACAAACTGCAGCAAAACTGCACTTTTAAAACAAGAAGGGTGTCATATAATTACTGGAAACTAAGGAGAGTCTGCAATGGTGGGAAGCAGGACTTAATCTCTCTGTTAAATTTCAACACTGAAAACAAGTTAACAAACATTCCAGAAGCAGATCCATGGGAAACAGAAGCAAGTAATAAATGTAAAATGAAATTTATAAAAGCAAATAGGTAAGATGATGACTCAATTCAGAGCTGTATTTTATAATAATTAATATCTAGCAAGTCCTTAGCAAGTATAATCAAGAAAAAGAGAAATCAAAGGTATAGAAATTATGACTAAGAAGGAGAATATAACCACAGGTACAAGTTCTTCCAAAGCTCATAGATGACTAACACCAGGGTGGCATAACTTGATACCAAAATTTGACAATGTCCCAAAAATAAAATTCAGATTAGTCTCAAACTCATTTATGTATACAGACAAAAATATGAAAGAAAATTGAGCAAAATTCACCAAGCACTATACTATAAGGCCACTAGACCATGGGTTTAAAATTTATTTTGGGAATGCAAGGATGGCTCAATGGAAAAAAAATCATCAGCATTCCCAAAGATGCCCCAAGTATTGATACTTTAACTAAAATTCAAAATCCACTTCCATTTCTCATTAAAAATAACAGCAAACTGAAAATATAAGGGCACTTCTTTAAAGTGAAGAATAATATATATTTCATAACAACTGCCAACTTTGTGCTTATAGGTATTCCCATGAAAATCAGGAAAAAGACAAGGCTGTCAACTATTCTCACTACTAGCACACTTTCTGAAAATCCTAACTAATGCAATAAGATTTCACAAAGTATGGAAACATAATTCTATAAAATAAAATACATAATTATCATTACTTGCAGATGTTACAATTACCAACCAAAAAAACCCAGTAGAATCAATTAAACAACCACTATGAGTAATAATACAATTTAGTAACGTGTCAAGATGCAAAATTATGAAAACCAAGAGCTTCCTTTATAATCATAATAAGCTTCTGGAAAATGTAACGGTTAAACAGAGCCTACTCACAATTAAAATGAAAATGTTAACATACTGCAAATTTAACAGATGATGCTAATTTGTTTAAAATATGTGCAATATGTGACATATGAAAGGTTGATATCTTTATAAGTTATCTTGATTGGTCAATTTAAAACAAATAAGACAAATAAGAACATTACAATAGAAAATTAGGCTATGGACACAGGCAGGTAAAATCACAAAAGTATAACTAAAATGGTAAATAAACATATAAAAATATTCTACATCTCACTAATAAATGCATATTAAATGAATAATAAAGTGTCAAGTTTTTTCCCTAACAAGTGGCCTAAGATATTTCAAAATACCCAATGGAGATGCAAAGAAATGATACTCTTACATGCTGTGAGGAAGTGTAAACATTTTAGGAGACTTGAGTCCTTAAAATTATGCACACTCTTTGACTCAATAATTCCATTCCTAAGAATTTATCCTGTGAAAATTCCTAGACATGTGGCAGATTTACTTGTAAGTATATCCACTGAAATATTATTTTTGCAGTAACAATGGAAAATGCCTAAATATCCATCAGTAGAAAAATGGCAAAACACATACACACACACACACACACACACACACACACTGATAAACTCAATTAATGGCACATTATATAATCATTGAAAACTATATTATAGAAGAACATTTAATATTGGGGTAAATTCAAGCTATATTAAGGAAAAATATTAAAATATATACATTATAATGTATAGCATATACATTAAAATATAATATATATATTATAATGAATAGATTATTATATATATTCTATGTGTATATATTCACATGAATAAAAAAGGTTTGGAAAGTTGTATACCAAAATGTAAACTGTGATAATAGCTGTGTGATGGAATTATGAATTACCTTTTCCTCTTTATACCTTCTATGTCTTTCACAATTTCTATTATGAACATTGATTACTTTTATAATTTAGGAACCCACCAAAATACACAAAGAACATTGAAGCCCCGTGACTGAACGTAAAACCAAAGTGCAGCACTTTTATAAAAGGGACACAGACCCTCGAGAGGCTGTTTGAGACAGTCGGCCTTATCTAATGAATGTGAAATTAGAGTCTGCATTCTGTGAAGAAGAAATAAATCAGATCAAATGGAGGCTAAAGACATAGAAGATTGAGTGAGGTTATAAAAGGGGAAGACAGGTCACAGGAGCTTCAAAAGATGTTTTCAAGGCTAACCATGACTTCAGGGCTCTTTAATACAAATGGAGAGCTTTCTTTTGGGGTCCTTACCATTTACACATCAAAAATCAACACCCGAACAAACTGAGTCACCGCATCCCACCCACACGCCCCATCTGCCTCCTGCGCCCACACAGCTTGCTCCTCCCACAGATGTCAGCCACTCACAGTCAGCGACACCGCTTTAAAATCAAGAGAAGGCATACAGTGCAGCTGAGAGAAACCAAATAAAACAGCTGCCGATGAAAAATAAATGAGAGATATACAAAGAAAAATGCCAAGTTAAAGTAGTGACAAGAGGGGGGAAATGGGTTCTTTCCAGAGAACTGACTCGTGGAATTTGTTGCTAAAACAAAATACAAATGCTGCAGAAGGCTTTCAGATTAAGAGAGAAACGAGACATTTAAAATAAATGGTAAAAGCAAACTAAGGTATATTCACTAGATCTAAACATCTAAACAGGAACAGACCCATTTAGGGTCTTAATTTCCATAGAGGAAAATTTACTCTTTCATCTGCTTTGTAAAGTGTTAAAGCATGTGCCCATTTTTTTATTGTTGAGTTTGTTTTCTTACTGTGAGTTTTGTGTGTTTTTATATTTTCTGGATATGTTTCCTTTGTCAGATATGTGATTTACAAATACTTTCTCCCAGTTTGTGACTTACCTCTTCATTCTGTTAAGTGCCTTTAGGAGAGCAGGAGTTTTCAACTTTAAGCCCAATTTATCAAATTTTTTTTCTATTGTGGATTGTGCTTTAGGTGTGGTATCTCAAAAAACTCTTTGCCTAACCCAAGTCACAAAAGTTTTCTCCTTTGTTTTCTCCCAAAAGTTTTATAGCTTTTACATTTTACATTTAAGTTTATGATCCATTTTGATTTTCTCTTCCAAAAAGTTTTGGATTTTCTATTCCATTCCATTGATCTATGTGTCTACCTTTTGCCAATACAGATGTTCCTCAATTTACAGTGGGGTTATGTCCAGATAAGCCCATAAGTTGAAAGTACTGTAAATTGAAATACATTTAATACACTTAAACTGCCGAACATCATAGCTTAGCCTAGCCTACCTTCAATGTGCTCAGAACAGTTACATTAGCCTATAGTTGGGCAAAATCATCTAACACAAAGCCTATTTTATAATAAAGTGCTGAATATCTCATATAATTTATTGAATAGTGTACTGAACGTGAAAACAGAATGGTTGTAAGCGTTATCAGTTGTTTCACCTCCTGATTGCCTGGCTGACTGGGAGCTTCAGCCTCACAACAGAGGACTGTACCACTAGCCCGGGAAAAGATCAAACTTCAAAATTTTGAATTATGGTTTCTACTGAATGGGTATCATTTTTGTACCATCATAAAGTCCAAAAATCATAAATTGAACTATTGTAAGTTGGGGACCGTCTGTGCTATGTACACTGTTCTGTCTACTGTAGCTTCATGGTAGGTACTAGAATCAGGCAGTGTGAGTCCTCCAACTCTTCTGTTTTCAAAACTGTTGTAGCTATTTTAGTTCTTCAATTTGCTTTTCTGTATAAATTTTAGAATCAATTGGTAGCTGAGAGCTATCCATTGATAGCTGCAAAAAATTCTCCCAGAATTTGACTAGGATTATGATGACTATAGATCATTTCGGGGAGAACTGACATCTTAACCACATTGAGTCTTTCAGTGCATGAATATGGCATATCTCTCCACTTATTTAGGTCTTCTTTGATTACTTTGTCCATCAGTATTTTGTAATTTTCAACATATAGTTCCTACACATATTTTGTTAAATTTATACCTGTTTCATTTTGGGGGTGCTATTGTAGATGGTACTCTTTTTAAAATTGCAAATCCCAATTGTTCATTGTTAGTACATAAAAATGGTTGATTTTTGTATATTGACCTTGTATCCTGAAGCTTTACTAAACTCACTTATTAGTTCAAGGAGCTTGCTTTTTTTTTTTTTTCCAGTACATGCTTTGGGATTTTCTACATGGACAATCATATCATCTGTAACTAGAAATGGTTTTCTTTCTTCCTTTCCAACCTGTATGTCTTTCATGGTTTTTGTTTTCTGGTTGGTTATTTTGTTCTGCCTTGTTATACTGGCTAGGACTTGTAGTTACACAGCATTTTTTTACACAATAATATTTCATTATCCAACTAAAGAAAATATTATCTTATTATGGCTACCTTCTGACTTGGATGCATATCTTCTCAAAAGTAATGAAATAAACAGGTGAAAATTTTTTTCCTTGTGAAATCATCCTAAGACATGTTAAAAATGCATAAGATGATGTAATTAAAACAAACTAAATAAATGCCTGATACTCCACCATTTTTGAAACCCACTTATATAGGGTACAGTTTACCCACTTTATTTTATAAACATGTATTTAGTAATTAAACGTGTCAGACATTCTGTGCTTTTCAAATATTAAATCACTTAATCTTCGTAATACCCCTTTTGTGGTAGGTAATGTTATTATCTCAGGACATTGAGGTAGAGAAGGTATAAGTGATCAGCCCAAAATCAGTCTGAAAGTGGTAGCACCAGGATTCAAACCCAGGCAATCTGGCTGGAGAATCCATGCCCTTAATTCTTAAATGAGCCATATACTACACTTACAGGATATGGAGGTTCCAAAGACCAGAACAAAAATGAAATGCAAAAATAGATTTGGGGACTGATGCATATACTCCTGTAATGTATTTCATGAGTAAATGCACTTAATAATCGTCTAATTGAGTTTTTGTGGTAATATTGTGCGTAAAATTGCCACATTTCAAAATTTAAGGCTAAGTCAGTCATTTAAAAATATAGGCAAAGACATTAAAATCTCTCACAGTTGTATATAAGGTGTAGTTTCTTTCCTTGTTCCAATTCAATTAATGCTAAATGGAGCATCAAATTAGGTTTGCCAGGAGTTTATTAAAGCATAATAAATTTCTAGGACAATCACATAAGACTGTTGTGCGTAATTGCATTTTGGTCAGCAAATGGCAGTGGTTCATGGTCTGCATTACTTTCTATTTAATTTTTCCTTGGTAAACCATATCTGTTAGTTAAATATCTCACAAGAGCTACTGCTGCTGCTTGTAAAAAGCAGCATTGAAGGAAGACATGAATGTTTATTTCCATCTATTCAGTTTTTTTCCTTAAGCATCAGGATCGCTGACGACAAAGCAAGAGCCCAGTAGTGATTCAGCTTGTTCTGTAGTCTACAGGGTGCTCTAAAGTTTCATCATCACTGGAAACTTCCCAAGTTATCACACAGAACTACACATCCAGTCATGATGGATTAATCCCCACAATGACCCATTAGTTCCAGTTTAATTCAGCAAACATTCTGAGCCATTCTCTGGTAGGATGGATGACAGAAACCTATGTGGGTGAGGCATCAGCTGGCAATGGAGTCAGAAAGTGGAGCACCTCAAACAGCACCCCTGGCACATCAAAGGCATTATGGAAGAAGCCAAGGAAAGGAAGGGTACCAGGGACTTGGTTGAGAAATACAGAAAACAGCAATAGAAAACTATGTCAATTCCCGATGGGATCCTTAATGGGTGAACCAAGAGAGATTCTCTAAAGAGCAGACACTAACCCACAAATGATCATCCCTTCCTAATTCTTAAGGGAAGCATAACCTGCATTCCATTGATTTTTTTTATGAATGAATAAGGGCTGTTTACAACTAATCTACAATATGAAAATTACTAAAATGTTACTCATAGCCTAAAAGTAGTGCCCCAGGAGAGTATCCTGAAGATTCTAAGTAAGTTTTCTAAAGTCTGGCAGGGATACAATGTTGAGAAATTGCAAAACTCCTATTGTACAGCTAGAATTGCTGAGATTTTCAGGAAGGATAGAAGAATAATCCATCATCGTTGTTTTGAATTGGTCATGGTTTGGCAATTCCTGCTTTAAATTACTACTCATTTAGTTTCATCAGCACCCTTTTATTTTCTTGTATGTTATTTAGTTAACCCTACTGTGTATAATGATACATATTTGTATCAACAGTAGATTTTGGCCCCCAATTTCGTCGTCCCTAAACTCCAATAAATGTATGCATAGTGATTCAAGCATGAATTATTCATATATTGCTCAAGTAAATATATATACAATCTCCCCACCCCAACCCTAATTTGCTTGTTTGATGTTTATTATACTGAGGTATTGGGGGGGGGGGGCGTTTAACCTGAAAAGAAGCCTGGGAGGTAAGTGATCAGAGGGACGGTTTGCACTTCCAGAGGTTGGTCTTGTAAAAATGTTGAGAGCCATTGCACCTACCAAAGGGGGGTGGGGGTGGGGGTGTGGGGAGAGAAAAGGGGAGAAGCCTAGAGAGGAAAAAGAAACAAAAGAGAAAGAAAGAGGGGGGAAAGGGGAAGGAGAGAAACATGGAAAGAAGAAAGGAGGGAGCAGAACCAAATAAGATTGGTGGTGTAAGAACTAAAGTCCCCTTGCCTGGGCAATAGCTGCAAGAGTTCAGTTCACGATGCACCAGCTTGAGAGAATGCAAGCGGGAAAGAGCACACATCTGTAGGAGGTGCCCAGCTCAGAGTGGCAGGGACTAGAACCACAGCTCTCGGCCAGGAGGAGATGCAGCCTCAGAAAAGCACACCACAGAGCTGAAAAGCTGGAAAGGAAACCTCCCCACCTCCAGTGGCCTTGAGAGGAGTCATGAATATGCAAAAGGCAGGCAAGCTGTTTCATGACTTCCAGTGTCTGAATCCTAATTAGGTTTCTGGCTGTGTGACATTAGAGTTTCGGTTTCCTCAACTGTAAATTGAGGATAGTAACACAGGCATTTACCACATAAAACTGTTGTAAGGGTTACTTGTGCACTAGGCACAAACTCTCAATATATGATCATTATATGGAGCCACTACGAAAAATGTTCATAGGAAGCCCTTTGAGCAATTTATCATGTTATTGAAAACAATGCAAATATATAACTCAATACCACCTGATGAAGCCTCAGATGAATAATTACTCATCGAAATGATGTTGAAATCAAATTATGAAGGCATAGAAAGCCAACCTAAAGAATTCTGGCTTGACTTTACAATCAGTGGTGATCCATCCATGTCCATGAGTTTTGAGAAGGGGTGCAGCAGGATCAAATTTTTCTGAAGATAAACATAGAATTTGTGGATGGATGAGTATCAAAACAGACTGGAAGGTGGGAAACCAGTTAAGTTAAGGAGTCATTCAAGGGACATGTGCCCCTAAACTAATATAGAGATAACACAGTGGGGAAATCATGGTAGGGAAGCTTTAGAAATTTGGTGGATGCAGGATAATCAAAAAAAGAATTAAAAATGAGTCTGTTTTGAACTTGAATGTTTAAGATTGATGACCTGTCATTAACATAATAAATGACAAGAGGAAGAATCATTTTTTGGGTAGTAACTTGACTTTGGATTGGGACACACTAAACATTGTGTGTGTGTGTGTGTGTGTGTGTGTGTGTGTATCTGACAGCTGTCACTTTGTATCTAAGCAGAAAGATGAGAATCAGACTGACCGATTTAAGAGTCAGAATGATGGGTGATAGTTGAAGTAGAATTGTAGATGAGATTATCAACTTAGTGTAGAAAGAAGTGAGAAGGCATCTTTGACTCAGGACATCCTTTCTTCATTATATATCCAATAGGAACACAAATAGATGTTCACCAAAAGACATGTAATGAATGTTCGTAACAGCAGTATTTATAAACCATCAACAGTAGGAGAAATACCATGTGCTATATACAGACAATGAATACTACACAGCAATGAGAATTTTAAAATCTATAACCCTATGTGACAACATGGATGAATCTCACAAACAGACTGTTAAAATAAAGAATCCAGATACAAAAAAGTAGGTACTTTATGATCCCGTTCATATTAGGTTCATAAATGTGATATTCAAAATCAAAATAGAAGATTCTTTGGTGGGAGGCAATGGCTGAGAGGGGCTCCAGGGGTCTTCTGGAGAGCTAGTAAGGGTCTGCTTCCTGACCTAGGTACTGGTTACTCAGGCATGTTCATTTTGGTCCATAATTTTGTCCAGAATATCAAAAGAGGGCTATATTTAGTTTACTGTGGCCATTTTAACAAATTACCACACACTTGGTCCCTTAAAACAACAGAAGTTTATTCTTTCACAGTTCTGGAGGCTGGAAGTTCAAAATCAAGGTGTCAGCAGGGCCAGGATCAGGCTTCCTCAGAGGCTCTAGGGCACAATGTGTTCCTTGCCTCTTCCAGAACCTAGAAGTTTTAAGCATTCCTCAGCTTGTAGTACGTGTGCCTGTAGTGTCAAAGTGTCCTCTGCCTCTCTCTTATAAGGACACTTGTGATGGCATTTATGGCCCATCCAGGATCATCCCATCTCAAAACTCTTAATTTAATCACATATGCAATCAAATTTTCCAAATAAAGTAGCATGCACTGGTTCCTGTGTTTTGACATAGATGTTGAAGCCTAGGGGTGAGGGTCATTTTTCAGCCCACCACAAGGCTTATAAAGAAGCCACATGATGAGGAAGGTGAACCCAGCAGAACTAAAGGTGTTGAGTAAGAGCTAAGAAATGGAGGTAACAAGCACAGACATTCTCCAGCAAGGAAGAGGATTAACACCCACTAAGGTCCAGAGGAGGGATTTTCACATTCAATAAGGAAATTGAGAGATCAAACAATTGAAGGGGATTTGAAAGGGCTAAAGGTGTTTAGTTTTAGGATGGTGCGCTCGAACGTTAGTAGAAAGATTAAGATTTTAAAGAGGGGGAAGTAATTAGTGGAGACCGTCTCTATATTTTTGGATAAGACAGATGGGATGGGATCAAAGGTGAAGGGGAAAAGTCAACTTGGAAAAAAGGAGGGATACTTTTAAGAAAAAGGGAAGTAGTACAAAACAAAGACTGAGAAATAATAAAGTGGAAGGGAGAATGCTGAGATCCTTCAGTTTAGGTGAGGACTTGTTTAGGACAGAGCTCGGGTGCTGGTGGCCAACAGAGAGGAAAGCCCAGCCCAGGGAAGGCAAGAACAAGCCTACATCCTGTGGACACCCCTGGAAACATGCCAGAAGGCGGTACTACCTCTGCTCTTGGAAGTCATGACCCCGGTACATTTCTTTTTCAGGAGAACTTTATGTCATTTGTGATAGTAAGAATGCCGACTATTGCAGCTACAGAAGCAAGATGTGAACCCAAGCCTTATAAGAACCAAAAGCTATTTTTTTCCTTACTTCTACTGCCTAAGATGTAATAAAGGAGTCTTTGACGAAAAGAGGGAGGCCAAAGAATAGAGTTCAATTTTATTCTGCTTACTGGCTACTGACAAAAACCTTAACCAGACATGAAAATCTCAATCTTACAAATGAGTATTCTTGGTCACAAGGCAGACTGGGCTAATAAAGAATCCTTCCTTCCTATCAGAGAGGAATTTCAAGCACACAATATTTTGATGGTGGTTTAGTAAGTGTCATTAAGGGAGCCCTGTAAATATCTAACCAGATTCAATCTTCAAGTGAAGCCTTCATTATCAGTGCACAAGTAGATAAATCACAATTTTTATCTTTGGTGAATAGCAAGTACTTCATAAAGTGATATTTCCTGGTCACAGGTATAGCAGTCCCCTACAATTTTGCTTATTAAAGAAATACAAATAGGTCCTACATCAAAAAGTATTAACTCTCTTTCCAAGTTAAAAAAGGGTCTAGGGACTTCCCTGGCAGTCCAATGGCTCAGAATCCCCACTTCCACTGCAGGGGGCACGGGTTCAATCCCTGGCTGGGGAACTAAGATTCCTCATGCCGCGGGGAATGGCAAAAAAAAAAAAAAAAAAGTTGCGTAGCATGTACAAAAAAGGGTCTAGTTTATAATCTAAGAATTTATTTTTTAATGTTACGGCAATTACAATAGACTTGGACAATGATCTATAAAGAGTATGCTATTTAAGAAAAGTATGAGTTAGAATTAAATCTAAAGTTATTTATGTGACAGGGCCATGGTGCACCTTATATGCAGAAATGGAATACGAGGCTGTTTTGATGGCAAAAATGTCTATGTCACCGTTGAAAATTATTTTTCTCCTTGAAATTATTCTAGTTCCTGAAGGTATACTGGGTTTAAGGGTCTATAATCACAAATTTAGATCTCTATAAACTCCTTTTATGTACTAAATTTCAGTCCTTAAGTAACCAATCTATTTTCATTAGATACTGAAAGAGCTATTCAGAAAAATTTGAACAGGCTTTTTTAGAGTTTACTCTAGTTTTTATGGTGGTTATGGTGCATGGCATTTTTTTTTAGGTCTCTCATATTTAATTTTAATTAACTCTTCATAGCTGTGTGCATTTATGCTTCAGTGAATTTCCCAAGCACACAGAGTAGCCCTCTGTCACTGTAAGACTTACACAAGCATCATCCTTACCAACCGGATTAACTGGCACTGGCGTTAAGTTGTGTAAGGTTACAAGAGTCCATTTGTGATCATTTCTGTAAAAAGAATCTAATTGTTCCTCATAGATGTGCATCCTGAGTGACATACTCTTCCCTAACTGCTTTACACCTTTTCAACTTATTCACACAGAGACAACAGACAGTGGCCAGAGAGCACCTGAACATTATCTCACGTAGTTCTAAAGCAAAAATGGCTGTGGCAATGTCATTCCCATTTAAGGTTGTTCTGATTAAGGGGAGATTTTTCTCACTCTGTCTAGGGAAATAGCTGTAGTAAATGTTTGCTATATCTACATAAACAACAATAGTGATTAAAGGAGTGTAACACAGGGATACAATCAAGAAAATTCAGACGATGGAAAATTCTACAGGAAAAATGACCTGATTTCCTCAACAGAAACATTACAGGAGGTGAGGGAGAGCGCTGGAAGGAAAAATTACATATTAAAAGAGACTTAAGGGACACTGTCAACTGCAAAGTAGGGACTCTATTTGGATTCTAACTAAAATAAATGTTAAAAAATCATGACACATAGAAAACTTGACAACTGGCAGGATGATTGATGATATTAAGAAATTATTTTAAGTGTGATAAGAGCCTGTGGTAGGAGCATGGTAATTTAATCCTATATTACAAAAAGGAAAAAAAAAGCTAACTGCTGGCGTATGGGACCACACAACATATGTATTCTTTTTCTTTTTTTTTTTAACATATGTATTCTTTATCAAAGAGTGTTATTCCTCACACAATATGAAATTTAATTGCAAGCAATAAACACTGTACTGTTCCTGCTGTAGAAAGAACACAGGTAGTAAAATGAAAGAAGCCCGGCTTGCACAGTACTTGTCTGGCAGAAATAGTGACTCACCACGGTAAGCAGGTCAGTTTGAAAGGGTTTTTACTTCTTGCATATATGACTGTCGTCTGTTGTACTCATAAACCCAACTGGATCTAAGTAGTGTGGGTGAGTGCCGGGGAGCTCCACGGTGCTCCAGATTCTTAAAGTGAAGACAGGCGGAAACCCCCCTAAAGCAGGATTCATCTTGCACGTCTCTAAAAGACGCCAAGCTTTTACTTTCTTTGTACGCTGTCCAAGTCACTCCCAACCCCTAATAAGTAATCAGCATCTGGTCAAAATGTGCGCTATTTTTATTCAAATTTACTTTGTTCTTCTTTTAAGAGTATCTGTAATTCTGTTCGCACAACAGATGTGTAAATATGATTCTGCCACCAATGATTTCACTCCACAGCTTACATGTTGATATTTCAGTAGAGTACAACAATTCATTCTGGGGTTTTTTAAACACTTCTTTCTGGAAGATGATCTATTAGAGAGAATGAGTAGAACTGAAACTATTCATTGTTAAATAATCCTTTTATTGCTGTCAGACTTAGGTTGCTGACCTTAACTGACTGTAATGAAATAGTCTGGGTCCTTTTTTTGCCTTCTCACTAAAGTTAAATCTGTCAATCTTCAGGAGTTCACTTATTCTCTAGGAGAGTTACAGTTCGTTTGTTTTAATGCAACACATTCATGGGAAGATTAAAATGTCACTGAGAAAAGGAGCTGTCAGTCCACCTCAAAGGCCAGCCACACTAGGATGAAGACAGGGGAGGAAAGACCGCTTTAGCAGCTCTGCAATGGGGAAAATGGGAGACACCTGTTCCATAGACACAGCAATAGGCCGGGCAGGAGATGACATGCAACCCCCTTCCGTGCATTACCCATTAGGTTATGCCCTCCTTAGAGCCTTCCAAGAGCTTCTTATCACACTGCATGGGAGGATCAGGTTTCTTAACCTTGCTTCAATCTCAGTCATCATAGCACCCTGGAAATGCTCCCTTTCCTCTTCTCCCACACTTGTTTTTTTTTTTTTTTTTTTTTTGCGGTATGCGGGCCTCTCACTGTTGCGGCCTCTCCTGTTGTGGAGCACAGGCTCTGGACGTGCAGGCTCAGCGGCCATGGCTCACGGGCCCAGCCGCTCCACGGCATGTGGGATCTTCCCGGACCGGGGCACGAACCCGTGTCCCCTGCATCGGCAGGCGGACTCTCAAACACTGCGCCACCAGGGAAGCCCACACTTGTTTATTTTAACAAGCATTTATTATCTGTTCTGTGCAAGGGACTGTGAAGACGTCAAAGAAATCAGCACCAGCCCTTCAAGTGCATGTGAGCTACAGAAGTCCAGGGTCAAATGAAACAGATGTAAATATTCCATGGGAGCACTGAATGAGAAGTGATTGATTCTGATGGGGGTCTCAGGGAAGGCACTGTAGGGGCAACAGCGTTGAGGTAAGCCTTGAGAAATGGTAATATTTCAGTACACAGAGGCTGGCAAGGAAGGCCATTTCTGGCTACTCTGTGACTGAATAATTTAGGAGTTTCTCTCCGCCAGAAGAACTGCCCCACCACCTAAGAATGGACGTGGGCACAACCTCCCACTGACCAAGGAAAGGCTTATTGCTCCATCTGCCTGGTCTTCCTGCAGGAAGTTTACACACAGTAAAATAAATTGCACAAATGTTGTGGGTCTTGTGTTTTTTTCTGGAATTCTTTTCAGTAAAAACTTTTTTCTTACTAGGAAGAGAGAGATTTCATTTGCTTGTGCCTTTACACACTCTAAGTTGCATTACTAAGTGCATCCCCTTCCCTCATGTGTCACTGGGATGCCCATGTTATCCGTCTCCCCTACTCCTTGGTCCAAGGTGAGTTTCACCCCCTTCCCTTTTCAGAGCTCTCTCTTCTCACAATCCGACAGCCAGGGATCTGCTGAACAGAAAACACTGGTAAGGAGACAACTTTTAATTCCCGTTGCTGACGCAGGAGAGACAAACAGAAACCAACCAACAGGAAAGGCTTCTGAATAAGAGAAAAAAGTCTTCCAGCTAGTGCTCTGGCTGAAAGATATGTTTACCAAACATCACCACAGCCATGGAGAGTATTCTGAGGCAGTGGGGGACACAAAATGTGTATTTGCTAAAGGCATTAACACAGTTACTTTGCTTCAAGGACAGCTATATATCTCCCGAATTCTCAGCGTTTGTTTCTATGTGTATATTAACAACCAGAAACAGAAAGAGCTAAAGAACTGAGTAGAGTTCAGGCAGCACATGCATGTCTTCTTGGAGCAGCTGCTATTGGACTCAGAGTAACCTGTAGCCACGTCAGCTCCAACACACCAGGTACCAGTTCAGCCATCAGTTCAACCCATCCCTGCTACATGCCAGGCCCAGGGATACAAAAGTCAGACACACACACACACACACACACACACACACACACACACATGCAGAGTTCCTGTCTTCAGAAAGCTTATGTTCTAGTGGGGGGACAGAAAATCAAATAATCATACAAAAACAAATGCAAATGGTAAAACAGAGGGCGTTTGGAAAGGTACAACAGAGAGAGCTAGTTAGTTGATGGGGCTCCCCTGACCAAGTGATGGGATCTGAAGGAGATGCAGAAATAAAGGGAGATCAAAATACATGTGGCCTATCAGTAGTCAGTACTGACCAGGTATTACAAACAGCCAGGTGTCCCTCCTGCCAGGTGGGGGCGGGGCGTACCTGGCTGGGGTCAGGCTGACCGAGTCTGCGCTTCATCGGTGTAGCCCTACGCTGGAAACCCACCTTCCCGCAGCGGTTTCCTCATCTGTCAAATAAGAACAACAGTCCCTGTCATAGAAAGGGCTGAACAACAATGAGCCCTCAATGCCTATTAGCCATTATTAGAGAGCGGGCCATGGATTGGGAGGTACCTTCACACCTTATTTCCACCACGGAGAACTGTCCACAATTTATAAATAGGTTCCTGTACTTTTCCTGTTTGATAAACAGGGCGTATAAAATCCATAAAATGAGTTTCATTCCCCTCAACAGACTCTTGCTGCCTTGACAAAGTCTCTAGTTAAACAACATCTTCAAGAGAGGCCCTAGACCATATGGAAACAACCAACAGTTGTGGTTAGTATTTTGGGGTTTGAAGGAGGCAGACGAGGGCAAATAATTGCAAGGCCCCCAGAAGGTGCTGGAATGGCCAGCCGAACACATATCCTGTTTTGCTTCCAACAATCCCAGATGATGCCTTCCGTCCCGCTGTAATTTCTAGTACAGCACCCTTCCCTCTCACCCTGAGCAATGGGGCAGTTCCTGTTCCACCGTGTTGTCCCCTTCCATAGGCCATGGCAGCAGGGGGCCTGCTGCAGCTGTCAAAAACCTCAGTAAGAACCGCCCCCCACCCCACCCCATTAAGCTTGGCCCTGGGTCTTTCACTAGACGAAGACCTCAGACCTGGATGTTCTTCAAATTACTTTTGGACATAGCTGCTTTTCCAAATCTCCCAGACCAAGGTAATAGGGGAAACTGTGTAAATGGCATGGAGTAGAATCAGACAGCTTTCCAACTCAGCCTCTTGCTCCTCCCAATGAAATGCATTTCATTTTGCTGGGATTTGTCACCTTTTCTTTGGTCCTTGTCTGCACTCATGCATGTGTGTGTGTGTGTGTGTGTGTGTGTTTCCCTCTTTGTACCTGGCCCCTCTTTCACTCTAATCTTGGTTTTCCTTTTTTGGAATCTGCATCTTCCTCCAAGAGCTTATATTTGTCCTCTCGTCTTTCTGCTGTTTACTTACCATTTCTACTGAAAATACACAAGTCAGGTTCAAGTTTCTTTTAGACTCAACAAGCCAGAGCTGGTTTTACAACAGAACACGTGTCCCCGGAGTCTGGGACTAAAAGTCCCAAATGGCCTTTTGGGAACTGGTTTAAACCAGGCAGCCAGATCTGAAAGACTATATTCTCCCCAGCTATTTCTACTCCCATGTGATTTCTTTCAGAGCATGACTGAGATACTGAAAAAAAACCCAGAAAAATTACCTGAAATTCCACCATCCATAATCATACCACAATTAACCCAGATGCTATTTTGACTATGATTCCTGAATTATTTTTATGTTAGCTTACTTTTAGAAAAAGTATGACACAAATTATTTTCTTAAACTGCAGATCTTCCTTTTGTACCTATTATCATAAATAAACCAGTCTTGTGAAAGGGAGCTTGAGGGCTCAATAACAAAGGAGCAATTTTCTGCTGTTTATTTGGAGCCTATCCCTCTGAAGAAGAGCTACATTTTTTCCTTTTCTTAGAAATGTGGGTTAAATTAAAATGGTAAATGTTTTTCACTTCTGGAGCCACTATTTACTTCTTCACGTTGAATTCCCAGTAATTGTCATCATATCTCATTAAATATGTACACGTGCTTTTCTATCAATAAGACTGTCTTGGTTAAAGCTAAACAAACTATCAACATGACCCCATCAATGTGACTCTCTTTACTAAATTTATCAAACAATAAAACTATATACAGGTAAATGATATAAATTTAAATGTTGTCAACTCTCAGAAATATAGTGTATCTAGTCCTCAGCATTAAAGACGTAAAATATTATGCATATTAAAATGATCTATGGTTAAAACTTATCACATAGAGATATTAAGCGTTTTGGTGTATTTCTTTCTTGGCTTTTCCCTATACAATTATTACACGTACACATACATACATACGTACACACACCCATATGGTATGAGGGCAAAACTGCAATTATTCTACATATAATGCTCCAATCATAACCACTTCTAATTGCTAAGTTTACATTTAGGAAAGCTTGAGTTTCATGTTCACAATTTGCTGTTGAATCAAGATACTAAAAGTCTGTGTTCAAACATGTACAAAAAGCCCCCACTAAAGTTAACAGTACTTAATGGTGAGAAACTTGAAATTTTCCCACTAAGATCAGGAATTGGGGAAGAATGCACCCCCTTCATCATTCCTTTTTAACACTGTGCTAGAAGTCCCAGCTAATGCAAAAAGACAAAAAAAAAAAAAAAAAAAAAAAAAAAAGGAAATAAAAGGTATACTATTGGGAAGGAAGAAATTAAACTGTCTTTGCAGATGACAATTATCTATGTGAAAATCTCAAAGAATCAACAAAAAAACAACTAGAACTTACAAGTGATTATAGTGAGGTTTCAGGATTCACGGTTAATATACAAAAGTCAATCACTTTCCTATATACCAGCAACAAACACATGGAATTTGAAATTAAAAAGAAAATACCATTTATATAAGGACCCTACAAATGAAATACTTACATATAAATCTAACAAAATATGTAAAAGATCTACCTGAGGAAAACTACAAATCTCTGATGAAAATCAACAAAGAACTAAATGAATACAGAGATATTCCATTCCAAGTTTATGGACAGGAAAACTCAATATTGTCAAGATGTCAGTTCTTTCTAAGTTGATCTATAGATCCAATGGAATCCCAATCAAAATCCTGACAAGTTATTTTGTAAAGATAACAAAACCTGATTCTATATGGAGAGGCAAAAGACCCAGAATAGCCAACACAATATTAAAGGAGAAGAACAAAGTTGGAGGGCTGACACTACCAGACTTTAAGACTTACTATAAAGCTACAGTAATCAAGACAATGTGGTATTGGTGAGAGAATATACAAACAGATCAATAAAACAGAATAGAGAACTCAGAAATAGACTCACATATAGTCAACTGATCTTTGACAAAGAAGCAAAAGCAATACAATGGAGCCAAGATAGCCTTTCAACAAACAGTGCTGGAACAACTGGACATTCGCATGAAAAAAAATGAATCTAGACACACAAAGTTAACTCAAAATGGATCACAGGCCTAAATGTAAAAGTATAAAACTTCTAGAAGATAACATAGGAGAAACTCTAGATGACCTTGAATATGGCAATGTCTTTTTAGTTACACCAAAGGCATGATCCGTCAAAGAAATAATTGATAAGATGGATTTTATTAAAATAAAAAACTTCTGCTCTGAGAAAGACACGGTTAAGAGAATGAGAAGACAAACCGTAAACTGGGGGAAAAGATCTGTAAAAGAAATTGTGATAAAGGATTGTTACCCCAAATATACAAAGAACACTTAAGAATAAGAAAGAGAACAGCCAGATTTAAAAACAGGCAAAAGACCTGAATACACACCTCACCCAAGGAAGACATATAGATGGTATGTGGTATGTAAGCATATGAAAAAACGCTCAATAGCATATGTCATCTGGGAGAAATGCAAATTAAAACAACAATGACCCACACACAATTGGTCAATTAATCTGCAACAAAGGAGGCAAGAATATACAATGGAGAAAAGTCTCTTCAATAAATGGTGCTGGGAAAACTGGAGAGTTACATGTAAAAGAATGAAATTAGAACATTCTCTAACACCACACACAAAAATAAACTCAAAATGGATTAAAAACCTAAATGTAAGACCGGATACTATAAAACTCCTAGAGGAAAACATAGGCAGAACACTCTTTGAAATAAATTGCAGCAATATCTTTTTGGATCCATCTCTCATAAACAAATGGGACCTAACTAAACTTAAAAGCCTTTGCACAGCAAAGGAAACCATAAACAAAATGAAAAGACAACCTATAGAATGGAAGAAAATATTTACAAATGATGCAACCAACAAGGAATTAATGTCCAAAATATAGAAGAAGATCATACAGCTCAACATCAAGAAAAAAAAAAAAAACCACAACCCAATCAAAAAATGGGCAGAAGATCTAAATAGACATTTCTCCAAAGGAGACATACAGATGGCCAAGAGGCACATGAAAAGCTGCTCAGCATCACTAATTATTAGAGAAATGCAAATCAAAACTTCAATGAGGTATCACCTCACACCAGTCCGAATGGCCATCATCCAAAAGTCTACAAATAATAAATCCTGGAGAGGGTGTAGAGAAAAAGGAACCCTCTTGCACTGTTGGTGGGAATGTAAATTGGTGCAGCCACCATGGAGAACAGTATAGAGGTTCCTTTACAAACTAAAAATAGAGCTACAGTATGATCCAGAAATCCCACTCCTGGGCATATATCTGGAGAAAACCATATTTTGAAAAGGTACATGCACCCCAGTGTTCACTGCAGCACTATTTACAATAGCCAAGACATGGAAACAACCTGAATGTCCATCAACAGATGAATGGATAAAGATGTGGTATATATACACAGTGGAATACTGGTCAGCCATAAAAAGAATGAAATAATGCCATTTGCAGCAACATGGATGGACCTAGAGATTATCATACTAAATCAAGTAAGCCAGACAGAGAATGACAAATATCATATGATATCACTTATATATGGAATCTAGAAAAAATGATACAGATGAACTTACATACAAAACAGAAATAGACTCACAGACACAGAAAACAAACTTACAGTTACCAAAGCGGAAAGGGAGGGGGAGGAATAAATTAGGAGTTTGTGATTAACACACACACACACTACTATATATAAAATAGATAAGCAACAAGGACGTACTGTAGAGCACAGGGAACTCTGCTCAATATTTTGTAATAACCCATAAGGGAAAAGAATCTGAAAAAGAACATGTATATATCTCTCTGAATCACTTTGCTGTACACCTGAAACTAACAGAACATTGTAAATGAATGACATTTCAATAAAAAATAATTAAAAACAAACAAACAAAAAACCCCAACAACAATGAGATTCCATTTCACACCCATTCGAATGGCTAAACTTCAAAACACTGGTAGCACCAGATGCTGGTGAGGATTTAGAGCAACAGGAACTCTCATTCACTGCTAGTGAAAATGCAAACTGGTGCAGTCACTTTGGAAGAAGTTCCACAGTTTCATAGAAAATTAAAGATATTCTAGCGATATGATCCAGCAATCGTGCTTAGTATTTACCCCAAAACGCTGAAAACTTGTCACACAAAAACCTGTACATGGATGTTTATAGCAGCTTTATTCATAACTGCCAAAACTTGGAAGCAACCAAGATGTCTTTCAGTCGGTGAATAAGTAAACGACAGTACATCCAGACAATGGAATATTATTCAGCATTAAAAAGAAATGAGCTATCGAGCCATTGAAAGATATGGAGGGACTTTAAGTGCATATTACTAGTGAAATAAAGACAATTTGAAAAGGCTATATACTGTAAGACTCCAACTATATGACATTCTGGAAATAGCAAAATTTAGGAGACAGTAAAAGGGTCAGTGTTTGCCAGGGGTTAGCGAGGAGAGAGGGATGCACAGTCAGAACACAGAGGATTGTCAGGCACTGAAACTACTCTGCATGATACTATAATGGTGGATACATGTCGTTATACTTCTCTCAAAACCCACAGAATGTACAGTACCAAGAGTGAACCCTAATGGACTTTGATGATGTGTCAGTGTAGGTTCAGCAATGGTAACAAATGTACTACTCTGGCGGGGGACTTTGATTGCGGGGAGGGCAGGAGTTATGCTTCTGTGGGAAGCAGGGGGTCTATGGGAAATCTCTGTACTTCTTGCTCTATTTTGCTGTGAATCTAAAACAGCTCTTCAAAATAAAGTCTATTTTTTTTAAAAAAAAGAATCCTAGATCCCTCTCCCCTGCCCCAAAAAGGCTGTGTTCATGACATCAGATTTTATAAAGAGGGCTCCTTTCGCAGGAGCCCCCACACATCCTGAGATCGTACTGGAAGGCGGATCTAGTTCCCTGCCACCAGAGTGTGGAATCGGCTACTCCACTCCGGTAGCAGAAAGCGGATCCCTTCGACCCCATCTGCACCGATGTGCACTGGCATTCACACCCTGCACAGCCCTCACCAACCCCACACCTGGGAGTCCTAGCCAGATGCAGGGCAGCTACAAGACCGAGTCATTTCAAGATGAGTCACAGCCTTGGCTGCAGGTTGTTATCACCTAGGAGCTTCGAAAAACAGCCTGAGAACTCGCTCCAAAGATCCCGATTTACTCGCTGTGGGGTGTGGCGTGGGCATCAGGATTTTTAGAATCAGGTGATTCTAATTTTCAGCAGGGCTCAGAGCCACCAATTTGGAAGCTGATTTAAAGATGCTCACTCATCCATCAACCATGCAACCTGCCTAGAAGCAAAGCACAGGCTGCTTATTTCAGCATTTTGACCCATTATTGTGCTCCTTAGAAATGTTGCCAACAAATATTCATTTGCATACTAAAGAAAATAAACGGCTCCTATAATGAAGACCTCGGTAAGCTGTGTTTGGATGGAACTCAATTTTTCCTGTTCAGAATGCTGACAGGGCAGCAGCTGGCATACACTTGGCAGTTATTCAATATTTTTATTTTTTTGAGCAATTTAATTTTAATTGGTGCTTTTGCATCTGTTATGTATCCTGTTTGGAAAAGTTCCTTTCAACTAGTTGAATAATGACTACTTTTCCCTTTTCCTATATCAAATTATTAAAAATGGGCTAAACATAATTATACTCATGTATTCCACCAATATACAAATTTGGGGGAAGAAAATAAGTTTCCTTGCATTTTCAACTTCCCACCCTCAACACATGAACACACTTTTCAGTAATGAAATAACACTGATGTGGCCTAGAAAAGAGGTTTTATCTGGGCACACAAAGCATTAAATCAAAGGTCAGCCAGATCTCTTCTGGCTGCTATGGGGAGGGAGGGAAGATGCTGGTAACTCTCCCAGCAAGTGGATCTTTCTTTCCCTTCTCTGAGCTGGGAGTACAGACAGGCCATGACCCCCGGCACACCTACACTCCTGACCATGAAAATCACAACACCCTATTCACAAGGTGGACTTGGAAAATAAAATCCCTTTAATTCATGAGCTTGTCTCCTGCCATTGCTTCCATCTGTTTTCCTGCAGGTATTCTGCATGTTTCTATTGATTGCTACCTCAACACCTTCCAGCTACACACAGAGAAAAAGGGCGCGTGCGTGCGCGCACACACATACACAAGAAGGGGGTGAAATCTGTGTGCTACTTTGCAATATTTTCAACGAAGGCATGTATTATCTGTTCTTTTTTGAGGCAGATAATTTAATCTAGACAATTTCGAGTACAGTCAGTGTGATCCAGGGATGTCTTAGTCACATTTCAAGTTAATAAGTTGAAATCAGTTTGATCTCTAAAGTTTTCTTCTCGTCAAAACCTGGATTGATTCTGGGAAGTTGGCTTTTGGGACTTAAGCTGTAGAGGATCAGCCAGCTGCTGTAGTGAGCACAGCCTGGAAACAGGGCAAGTAAGAAGCAGAGAAATAAGCCAGGAGGTACTTGTCCAGGTATGAGAAGAAGATGTTATTACAACTAGGGATATAGCAGTAACAATGGAAAGATACAAATAGGTTCCAGACACATTTTAGAGAATCATAGATGCTTAACATGATTTAATATCTAGATTATTTTTATCTCCAAAATATATTAAGTAAACAAACAAAGAACAAGATGCAGGAAAGTGAAGTGTGTTATCACTTCCTATAAAAAAGACATGCATTTCCTTGCTATCTAATAACAAATGTATCTATAGGATACAGAAGAAATTGATATCGTTGTTGAATCTGGAGAGAATAATTAGGTGGCAGTGAAACAATGGTAGGAGGGTGACCCTTCAGTGTACATACTTTTGTGCCTTTTAAACTCTGTAAACATATTACCTGTTCAAAAAAATTTTTTTTAATTTTTTTAAAAGAAAGAGGAAGATAACAGTGAAATGTTACTAATTTCAAAAAAAACCCTCATCTGTATCATTTTATATACCTCCACCAAAGCTCAATTGGTATCCCAATAAAATCCCAATAAAATTTAGACTTAGTATCTAAAATTCTTGACTTCTTCAATAAAGCAAATACCTGTCACAGTACATACAGCAGGTTTATGGCCTAACATTAAAATTAATAAGATTTCCCTAGGTCTAAGTTATAAAAGACTTGGCATAAGGGAATCAAATGGAAAAACATAAAATTCTGAGTGGCCAGAAAAATAAAAGCATGTTCATTTTTAGGTCTGTGAAAAAGGATACACATAGGAGAACTTAATCTAAACTGTAATAAGATATCTGACTATGAACTGTTAGTTACAACATTAATTGTAATTTAGAGATGTAGGAGTTTCCAACTACTGTTGCCTGAAGATACTGGCCCCATGATCTTAGACTAAAATGACCAGTGAAGCACTGAACATCATAGAAAGAATACTAGATGTAACACTGAAAGTAGTTTGCATCCTGAAAACCATCCTAGTAGGAAGCTGTGGCCCATCCATACAGAGAAAGCCAGACAGGGTTCTAATGCCCAAGAAAGAAAGGCAAAATCTATGTATAATCACTGTTTAAGAAAGGAAAATAAAGAAAGAATTTAAGAATGCACGATAATATTCTTTCTTTTTTGCAACAACAAAAAATGAAGATGAGAAAAATTTGCAGAAATCACCCGGTTATCTCCCCCACAGGACCCGTCAGTACTCCCAGAGACCTTGGCTTGAGCACCCTCTGTACTCCAAGGATGGTCAGCTTACTCCACACATGTAGTTGGAAGAAATGCACTCCACTGTTGCTGGAATATTCAAATTCTATTTTAAAATTTGTCTAAGTGCAAAATCTGCTTAAATTTCTACTTTTTGTTTCTAGTTCCACTTTCCTAAAGCCACCCTGAAAAAAATTCCTCTTCCTCCAAATTCTTCTTCCTCCAAAAGCCTACCGATGTTTAATAACAATCTTGGCATTTCTGACATCTTTTTCCCCCAGATTACATACATCTCTAGTCCCTTCGTACGGTAACAGGATTTCCAGTTCTGCTAACATGCCTGCTCTCTGGCTATACTCTGACCAAGGAATGTATAGGGAGCCAAGGACCAATAAAAGGGCTTTCTGGGGTGAAATTACGTAGAACTACTTTTCAAAGTGTAGCTCGTAATGGGACTTACAGACTTCAAGATGGTATGTGCTGAAAATGTGTGACAAAGGCTGAGAAACGATGTGCATCTTTAACTACTGTCATTAGTGTCTTTGGTAAGACCAGTGGATTAAAGACAATAACTGGAGAATAAGTGGGAGGTTATGAAGTAAAAATAGTGAGTGAAGACCAGAGTTTTCAAGTTTAACATGTACATAAATCACTAGATCTTCTTTAAAAAACAGGTTCTGGGGACTTCCCTGGTGATCCAGGGGTTAAGAACCCGCCCTCCAAGACTTCCCTGGTGGTCCAGTGGCTAAGACTCTGTGCTCCCAATGCAGGGGGCCCGGTTCGATCCCTGCTCAGGGAACTAGAGTTCACATGCCACAACTAAAAGACCCTGCATGCCGAAACCAAGACCTGGCACAGCCAGATAAATAAATAAATAAATATTTAAAAATGAAAAAGAAAAGAATCTGCCTTCCATTGCAGGGGACAGGGATTCAATCCCTGGTCGGGAAACTAAGATCCCACATGCCATGGGGCAACTAAGCCTGCGCACCAAATTAGAGAGCCCACGTGCCGCTACTACTGAGCCCGCGCACCACAACTAGAGAGAAGCCCACGCACCATGATGAAAGATCCCACGTGCCGCAACTAAGACCCAACGCAGCCAAAAATAAATAAATTAATTAATTATTTTTAAAAAACAGATTCTGATTCAGTTGTGGGCGTAGGGAGTGATGAGGCTCTGCCTTTCTCACAAGCACCCAGATGATGCCCATGCTGCTGGGACAGTGATCACCCTTTGAAGCAACAGCCATATTGCAAATCCATAAACAGGATATAGGGGATGTTTTAGCATAAAGTGAAACAAACTTTACTCAACAGGGCAAACATTGCTATACAAAACAAACAAAAAAAACAACTCCAGTCTATCAGATATATGGTAACTCTTTTGGGGCAATAACAGCGATTACCATAATTTTAGAGAGAGATTTCAAAATGCCAAGTCTCTGAAAGAAACACATTTCCATTTTCTGTCCCAAAGTGAGAAATCCTAAATAAACCAGTACTCCTTGAGTCATATGTAAAGCTGTGGACGCATGTAGGTAGGCATACTGTATTAGATGCTATCCTTCTCATATCCTTACCCAACTGTCTTAATCCACCTTTCTGAATCAGGCATGAAAATCTTAGCTGGTAAGCTTTCTGAAATGTGTTCAGATAAAGGAAGCACTTGGAAAAATGTTAATATTTACCATTACATATCCACATCTGGGCCTTATAACTATCCATAATGAATCCCAAATATGTCTATTTATGTGAGTTTGCACAAATATGTATGTATTCCGAAAAAAATTGGAAGACAAATTTTTCGTTGAAAAAATAAAGAGGGTTCTTTACAAAACATATGCAAAGAAAAGGAACAGGGCAAACAAAATCTGAGAAAATGTATTAAAGACTTCATAAAAGGGGACCTTCAAGATGGGGGAGTAGCAAGACATGAAGATCACCTTCCTCCCCACAAATACAACAAAAATACATCTGCATGTGGAACAACTGCTACACAACACCTACTGTGTGCTGGCAGAAGACCTCAGACTTCCTAAAAGCCGTGTGGCTGACAGGATCTTGGTGCTCTGGCCTGGTGTCAGGCCTGAGCCTCTGAGGTAGGAGAGGCGAGTGTAGGACATTGGACCATCAGAGAACTCCCGGCCCCACATAATATCAATCAGCAACAGCTCCCCCAGAGATCTCCATATCAACGCTAAAACCCAGCTCCATCCAACAGCCAGCAGACTCCAGCACTGGATGCCCCATGCCAAACAACTAGCAAGACAGGAACACAACCGCACCTGTTAGCAGAGAGGCTGCCGAAAATCATACTAAGTTCACAAACACCCCAAAGCACACGACCGGCCATGGCCCTGCCCACCAGAAAGACAAGATGCAGCCCCACCCACCAGAACACACACACCAGTCCCCTCCACCGGGATACCTACACAAGCCACTGAACCAACCTCACTCACTGGGGACAAACACCAAAAACAACGGGAACTACGAACCTGCAGCCTGCGAAAACAAGACCCCAAACACAGTAAGTTAAACAAAACGAGAAGATAGAGAAATTTGCAGCAGGTGAAGGAGCAAGGTAAAAACCCACCAGACCAAACAAATGAAGAGGAAATAGGCAGTCTACCTGAAAAAGAACTCTGAGTAATGATAGTAAAGGTGATCCAAAATCTTAGCAACAGAATGGAGAAAATACAAAAAATGTTTAACAAGGACCTAGAAGAACTAAAGAGCAAACAAACAACTATGAACAACACAATAAATGAAAATAAAAATCCTCTAGAAGGAATCAATAGCAGAATAACCGAGGCAGAAGAATGGACAAGTGACCTGGAAGACAAAATAGGGGAAATAACTACTGCAGAGCAGAATAAAAAAAAAAGAATGAAAAAAATTGAGGACAGTCCCAGAGACCCCTGGGACAACATTAAACACACCAACATTCAAATAATAGGGGTCCCAGAAGAAGATTAGAAGAAGAAAGGGTCTGAGAAAATATCTGAAGAGATTATAGTTGAAAACTTCCCTAACATGGGAAAGGAAAGAGTCAACCAAGTCCAGGAGGCACAGCGAGTGCAGACAGGATAAATCCAAGGAGAAACATTCCAAGACACATATTAATCAAAATATCAAAAATTAAATACAAAGAAAAAATATTAAAAGCAGTGAGGGAAAAACAACAAATAACATACAAGGGAATCCCCATAAGGTTAACAGCTAATCTTTCAGCAGAAACTCTGCAAGCCAGAAGGGAGTGACAGGACATATTGAAAGTGATGAAAGGGAAAAATCTACGACCAAGATTACTCTACCTAGCAAGGATCTCACTCAGATTCGACGGAGAAATTAAAACCTTTACAGACAGGAAAAAGTTAAGAGAATTCAGCACCACCAAAGCAGCTTTACAACAAATGCTAAAGGAACTTCTCTAAGCAGGAAACACAAGAGAAGGAAAAGACCTACATAACAAACCCAATTCAATTAAGAAAATGGTAATAGGAACTTACATATTGATAACTACCTTAAATGTAATGGATTAAATACTCCAACCAAAAGACATAGACTGGCTGAATGGATACAAAAACAAGACCCATATATATGCTGCCTACAAGAGACCCACTTCAGACCTAGGGACACATACAGACTGAAAGTGAGGGCATGGAAAAAGATATTCCACGCAAATGGAAATCAAAGGAAAGCTGGCATAGCAATTCTCATATCAGACAAAATAGACTTTAAAATAAAGACTATAACAAGAGACAAAGAAGGACACTACATAATGATCAAGGAATCAATCCAAGATGAAGATATAACAATTGTAAATATTTATGCACCCAACATAGGAGCACCTCAATACAAAACTTGCTAACAGCCATAAAAGAGGAAATCGACAGTAACACAATAATAGTAGAGGACTTTAACACCCAACTTTCACCAATGGACAGGTCATTCAAAATGAAAATAAATAAGGAAACACAAGCTTCAAATGACACGTTAAACAAGATGGACTTAATTGATATTTATAGGACATTCCATCCAAAAACAACAGAATACACTTTCTTCTCAAGTGCTCATGGAACATTCTCCAGGATAGATCATATCTTGGGTCACAAATCAAGCCTTGGTAAATTTAAGAAAACTGAAATCATATCAAGTATCTTTTCCAAGCACAACACTATAAGACTAGATATCAATTACAGGAAAAAAACTGTAAAAAAAATACACATGTAAGCTAAACAATACGCTACTAAATAACCAAGAGATCACTTAAGACGTAAAAGAAGAAATTAAAAAATACCTAGAGGGCTTCCCTGGTGGCACAGTGGTTAAGAATCTGCCTGCCAATGCAGGGGACGCGGGTTCGATCCCTGGTCTGGGAGGATCCCACATGCTGCGGAGCAACTATGCCCATGCATCACAACTACTGAGCTTGCGCTCTGGAGCCCGTGAGCCACAACTACTAAGCCTTCATGCCACAGTTACTGAAGCCTGCATGCCTAGAGCCTGTGCTCCGCACAAGAGCGGCCACTGCAATCAGAAGACTACACACCGCAATGAAAGAGTAGCCCCGCTTGCCGCAACTAGAGAAGGCCTGCACACAGCAATGAAGACCCAGCGCAGCCAAAAATAAATAAATAAATTAATTAATTAAAAAAAAAAAACACCTAGAAACAAAAGACAATGAAAACACGATGACCCAAAACCTATGGGATGCAGTAAAAGCAGTTCTAAGAGGGACGTTTACAGCAATACAATCCTACCCCAAGAAACAAGAAAAATCTCAAATAGACAACCTAATCTTACACCTAAAGCAATTAGAGAAAGAAGAACATAAAAAACCCCGAAGTTAGCAGAAGGAAAGAAATCATAAAGATCAGATCAGAAATAAATGAAAAACAAATGAAGGAAACACTTGCAAACATCAATAAAACTAAAAGCTGGTTCTTTGAGAAGATAAGCAAAATTGATAAACCATTAACCAGACTCATCAAGAAAAACACGGAGAAGACTCAAATCAACAGAATTAGAAATGAAAAAGGAGCAGTAACAACTGACACTGCAGAAATACAAAGGATCATGAGAGATTACTACAAGCAACTATATGCCAGTAAAACGGACAACCTGGAAGAAATGGACAAATTCTTAAAAAAGCACAGCCTTCCGAGGCTGAACCAGGAAGAAATAGAAAATACAAACAGACCAATCACAAGCACTGAAATTGAAACTGTGATTAAAAATCTTCCAACAAACAAAAGCCCAGGACCAGATGGCTTCACAGGTGAATTCTATCAAACATTTAGAGAAGAGCTAACACCTAACCTTCTCAAACTCTTCCAAAATATAGCAGAGGGAGGAACACTTGCAAACTCATTCTACGAGGCCGCCGTCACCCTGATACCAAAACCAGACAAAGATGCCACAAAACAAGAAAACTACAGGCCGATATCACTGATGAACATAGATGCAAAAATCCTCAACAAAATACTAGCAAACAGAATCCAACAGCACATTAAAAGGATCATACACCATGATCAAGTGGGGTTTATCCCAGGAATGCAGGGATCCTTCAATATACACAAATCAGTTAATGTGATACACCATATTAACAAATGGAAGGATAAAAACCATATGACAATCTCAATAAATAGAGTAAAAGCTTTCGCCAAAATTCAACACCCATTTATGATAAAAACTCTCCAGAAAGTAGGCATAGAGGGAACTACCTCAATATAATAAAGCCTATATACGACAAACCCACAGCCAACATCATTCTCAATGGTGAAAAGCTGAAACCATATCCTCTATGATTAGGAACACGACAAGGTTGCCCGCTCTCACCACTATTATTCAACATAGTTTTGGAAGTTTTAGCCAGAGCAATCAGAGAAGAAAAAGAAATAAAAAGAATCCGAATCGGAAAAGAAGTAAAACTCTCACTGCACTGCACTGTTTGCAGATGACATGATACTATACATAGAGAATCCTGAAGATGCCACCAGAAAACTACTAGAGCTAATCAATGAATTGGGTAAAGTAGCAGGATACAAAATTAATGCACAGAAATCTCTGGCATTCCTATACACTAATGATGAAAAATCTGAAAGTGAAATCAAGAAAACACCCCCATTTACCACTGAAACAAAAAGAATAAAATATCTAGGAATAAACCTACCTAAGGAGACAAAAGACCTGTATGCAGAAAACTATAAGACACTGAGGAAAGAAATTAAAGATGATACAAACAGATGGAGGGATATACCACATTCTTGGATTGGAAGAATCAATATTGTGAAAATGACTATACTACCCAAAGCAATCTACAGATTCAGTGCAATCCCTATCAAACTACCAATGGCAGTTTTCACAGAACTAGAACAAAAAATTTAACAATTTCTATGGAAACAAAAAACCCCTGAATAGCCAAAGTAATGTTGAGAAAGAAAAATGGAGCTGGAGGAATCAGGCTCCCTGACTTCAGACTATACTACAAAGCTACAGTAATCAAGACAGTATAGTACTGGCACAAAAACAGAAACACAGATCAATGGAACAGGATAAGAAGCCCAGAGATAAACCCACACACATATGGTCACCTTATTTTTGATAAAGGAAGCAAGAATATACATTGGAAAAAAGACAGCCTCTTCAATAAGTGGTGCTGGGAAAACTGGATAGCTACATGTAAAAGAATGAATTTAGAACACTCCCTAACACCATACACAAAAATAAACTCAAAATGGATTAAAGACCTGAATGTAAGGCCAGACACTATCAAACTCTTAGAGGAAAACATAGGCAGAACACTCTATGACATAAATCACAGCAAGATCCTTTTGGACCCACCTCCTAGAGAAATGGAAATAAAAACAAAAATAAACAAGTGGGACCTAATGAAACTTAAAAGCTTTTGCATGGCAAAGGAAACCACAAACAAGACCAAAAGACAACTCTTAGAGTGGGATAAAATATTTGCAAATGAAGCAACTGACGAAGGATTAATCTCCAAAATTTACAAGCAGCTCATGCAGCTCAATATCAATAAAACAAACAACCCAATCCAAAAATGGGCAGAAGATCTAAATAGACATTTCTCCAAAGAAGATATACACATTGCCAACAAACACATGAAAGGATGCTCAACACTACTAATCATTAGAAAAATACAAATCAAAACCACAATGAGGTATCACCTCACACCAGTCAGAATGGCCATCATCAAAAAATCTACAAACAATAAATGCTGGAGAGGGTGTGGAGAAAAGGGAACCCTCTTGCACTGTTGGTGAGAATGTACATTGATACAGGCACTATGGAGAACAGTATGGAGGTTCCTTAAAAAACTGAAAACAGAACTACCATATGACCCAGCAATCCCACTACTGGGCATATACCCTGAGAAAACCATAATTCAAAAAGAGTCATGTACCAAAATGTTCATTGCAGCTCTATTTACAATAGCCAGGAGATGGAAACAACCTAAGTGTCCATCATCAGATGAATGGATAAAGAAGATGTGGCACATATATACAATGGAATATTACTCAGCCATAAAAAGAAACGAAATTGAGTTATTTGTAATGAGGTGGATAGACCTAGAGTCTGTCATACAGAGTGAAGTCAGAAAGAGAAAGACAAATACCGTATGCTAACACATATATATGGAATTTAAGGAAAAAAATGTTATGAAGAACCTAGGGGTAAGACAGGAATAAAGACACAGACCTACTAGAGAATGGACTTGAGGATATGGGGAGGGGGAAGGGTAAGCTGTGACAAAGCGAGAGAGAGTCATGGACATATATACACTACCAAACGTAAAACAGAGAGCTAGTGGGAAGCAGCCGCATAGCACAGGGAGATCAGCTTGGTGCTTTGTGACCACCTAGAGGGGTGGGATAGGGAGGGTGGGAGGGAGGGAGATGCAAGAGGGAAGGGATATGGGAACAGATGTATATGTATAACTGATTCACTTTGTTATAAAGCAGAAACTAACACACCATTGTAAAGCAATTATACTCCAATAAAGATGTAAAAAATAATCTACAAACAATAAATGCTGGAGAGGGTGTGGAGAAAAGGGAACCCTCTTGCACTGTTGGTGGGAATGTAAACTGATACAGCCACTGTGGAGAACAGTATGGAGGTTCCTTAAGAAACTAAAAATAGAACTACCATACGACCCAGCAATCCCACTACTGGGCATATACCCTGAGAAAATCATAATTCAAAAAGAGGCATGTACCAAAATGTTCATTGCAGCTCTATTTACAATAGCCAGGACATGGAAGCAACTTAAGTGTCCATCGACAGATGAATGGATAATGAAGATGTGGCACATATATACAATGGAATATTACTCACCCACAGAAAGAAATGAAACTGAGTTATTTGTAGTGAGGTAGATGGACCTAGAGTCTGTCATACAGAGTGAAGTAAGTCAGAAAGAGAAAAACAAATACTGTATGCTAACACATATATATGAAATCCAAAAGAAAAAATGGTTCTGACGAACCTAGGGGCAGGACAGGAATAAAGACGCAGATGTAGAGAATGGACTTGAGGACACAGAGAGGGGGAAGGGTAAGCTGGGACGCAGTGAGAGAGTGGCATTGACATATATACACTACCAAATGTAAAACAGATAGCTAGTGGGAAGCAGCTGTATTGCACAGGGAGATCAGCTCAGTGCTTTGTGACCACCTAGAGGGGTGGTATAGGGAGGGCGGGAGGGAGATGCAAGAGGGAGGGGATATGGGGATATATGTATACATATAGCTGATTCACTTTGTTACACAACAGGAACTAATACAACATTGTAAAGCAATTATACCTCAATAAAGATGCTAAGAAAAAAAAAAGAAAAAAGATTATATATAAGATTTCATGATGTCAATACAACAGTGGGGAGTTTTTCAATATTTTGTTTTGTTTTGTGTAAGAATGAAGGTGAAATTAAACTACAGAACTTAACACGTGGCATAGTACAATAAGAAATACCTTTGATATTAAGAATTTTAAATTGAAGGCAAATCTAAGAAAGTTAAAAGGTGAAGTAGACATTTTGTAGAAACTGTGATAAAAAATGAGAGAACTAGGGACTTCTCTGGTGGTGCAGTGGTTAAGAATCCGCCTGCCAATGCAGCGGACATGGGTTCAAGCCCTGGTCTGGGAAGATCCCACATGCCACAGAGCAACTAAGCCTGTGTGCCACAACTACTGAGCCTGCTCTCTAAAGCCTGTGAGCCACAACTACTGAGCCCACGTGCCACAACTACTGAAGCTCGCGTGCCTAGAGCCCAAGCTCCGCAACAAGAGAAGCCACCACAATGAGAAGCCCGCGCACTGCAACAAAGAGTAGGCCCTGCTCACAGCAACTAGAGAAAGCCCGCGTGCAGCAACGAAAGACCCAACAGAGCCAAAAATAAAAATAAATAAAATAAATAAATTTTTAAAAAAAATGAGACAACTACTTCCAAGGAAAGGCCATAGAATAAAACAGCTTTAAATAGATCAACACCAATTAAGGTTCTTGGATGCCTGCACACACACACACACATATATATAATATATATAATACATATGTACACATAATTTTTATAATTAAGGAGGAAAAATTCAGCCAGTGGAAGGGGTTTCTTCAGTATCTTTCTTATACAGTTATAGGCAAATTATTGATCTTAGTTAAGAAATAAAAGTGGAACAATATAGAAAATTATCTAATACGGCTGAGAAGTTGTAAAAGATTTTGCCTTAATAATTTTGGGGCCCCCAGTAGGATACTTATGCTAAGGCAACCAGTGAAGATGCAATCACTCTATGCTACCTGGTTGTCTAATATGAATCTAGACTAATATGAATCTAGACTTTAATGTCTCAGGACCATTTTCATGCCTATAGTTAGATGACCCCCTTCACACGAACAGAATGCTCACTCATCTTCCAAAAGGCTGAGTTCAAAAATGACCTCCTATTAGATCTTCTGTCACCCACAGCACAAAGTCTAGTTTGCAATTACCATGAACTTAGAATCTGTCATTTTTTTTAATCAGTCTTGTCCAACAGGATGTGAGCTTCCAGGTAAAAAATGAGCCTAATTCATCAGCATCATATAAGCCTACACGAATGTCTATCGAGTGACTGAGTGAATAACGCTGGATGTTAGAGGCCAGGGATGAAGGGGGCTCATGAAGGCTGCACTTTGCAGCACGTCTCCATCCAGAGTTTAAGGAGCAACAGTTCATGGCGAGCATCTGTACAGGTGAACCACCTACTGATGCACCTTTCAAACTCATCCTCTTCCAACTTAGCAACATGCAAACAACCGTCATTACACAAACACCCCTACACCAATATACTCATCAAAGCAGAAATTAGAGACAAGATGTGGTCACCTTCCCTCCTTACCCCATTGACTCTGGGAAAAGTCACAGCCCCTTGCCCTTCCATTTTTTCATTAGCCAATACAGAATGGTTCAAAAGCACATCCTACTGTCCCCTGAAAGACAATAAACACCTCTTCTCATGCTAGTTTGGTGCCTCGAAGAACGGTCGAGGACCACTAGTTCTCCTTAATGATGAAGGGTTGAATTGTTAGAGTTCATGGTGCATCAAAGTATTTTTGTTAAAAATAACTTGTCACATTACTTCCTCAACAAGATCACATGGTATCTTAGGTAGCTTTAGAACATGTTGCTCTTAAAAGGTATTTCTGAATCTAGACTAAAAATTTTGGCTTTTTTTCTCCCCGACTTATCTTTGGTTTCAATTGATGGGAAGAAAAAGGGTCTTAAATTTGTCAAAAGCTATCATCTCAGACATTTCATTTTCTTCCCCTCTCTAAATAAAGTAGTTCTAAGTCCTCATCCTGCAGTGTGTTTATACAATTGTCTCCTGCTTCTAAGGATCAACTACTAAGTGCGAAGCTTTCCACTAATGTCACTTAGTGTTTCAGGGATGCTAAAAATTCTGGATTTTCTGATATAACTTTAAAATTCTGCTTGTCAGAATGACAAGTAAAACAGAGAATTTGTTCCTCTCTTTGGGGACCTCGTTAGGTCATTTTCTCATGACTTCAAACTCCAGTGAGTGCATTTCCCTCTTTTTCTGTTTTTTTTTTTCTTCCCTCCCTCTTCTTCACTGCTTAATCCTTCTGGAGAAGCATTCCTTTGCCATAATTCAAGTGCTCTATAGAAATCTGCTCATAATCTTTGCTTCCCCTTGGGCTCTGGCTGCTCTTTTGGTTTATGATTTTACCACCTTCATTTTGGATGAGGTCACCAAAAGACCCGTCATCCTACATTTTCCCAGGCATGTTAAGCTTTTATTTGGGGATTACAGCAATATCTTTCGGTAGTTTAAATCACAGATTAGTAAAAAGAACTGAATTCCAGATTGCATTATTATAGCCCATGGGAATTTGGGAGATGTGGAGTTTACTAGCACTAAAGAAACACAGAAGCAAACGCTAACAGGATGTTAAATATAGTTGTGAGGACTTTGGCCAAATATAGTAATATGTTCACAAAGAAACATATTGGTAGACAATAACCTGCTTATTTCTTCCTTCTATCCAGTGAACATAAAAATGCCAAGATGCCTCTAATGTAGAAATCTGCTGGCAAGTTACAGCCTGCAGGTGCCGAATTAAACAATCCTTCCCCACCCTTCTCAACAATCAAAGAGCAATGTTTTAAAAATGTGACCTCAGCCTAGAAAGGCTGTGAACAGTGCTTGGGAAGAAGACAGTGTGTTGTTACGGTTCTTGTTTTCTGGTTCAAAGTATTATTTCCCAACCCAGGCTGCTCAAGAAGGGATGTGGTTATACAGAAAGTAGATTCAGGCTTGCATTCTTGTAGTCCAACTCACCAAACACGTAAAATATCAAAAACACACCGACTTAAAAGAAAAAGCCAAGCTACTCCTACTTTTAGAAGGTTACCACTCTAGAAATATAGGTGAAACTTTAGTATGATTATGCTTGATGGCATCCCAATGACCACGGTTATCATTTGGGTTCTAGCTCAATTTTTTTTCTTTTTTTTTAAATTTATTTTATTGAAGTATAGTTGATTTACAGTGTTGTGTTAATTTCTGCTGTACAGAAAAGTGATTCAGTTATACATACATATACAGTCTTTGTCATGTTCTTTTCCATTACGGTTTATCATAGGATATTGAATATAGTTCTCTGTGCTATAAAGTAGGACCTTGTTGTTTATCCATTCTATATATAATAGCTTGCACGGTTCTAGCTCAGTTTGTAAAAACATCTCTAGTCTTCTTTTAAAGTCATCTTTATTTACTTTTAGTTCATCTTTTTCAGGGTGCTTCATACCTTCCAAAAAAGATTTGTACATTCATTCTCTGCGTCCCTTTATCCCTCCCTCTCCCCTTCCCTCTCTCCCTCATTCATTCAAATATTCCACAATTTTTTTAGCACCTATCATGCCCCAAGCATGGTTCTAGGCACTGGTGCTACTGAGATGATTAATCTGTAAGTCTGTGTTTTCAAAGGTTTACAGTCTAGAGGCGGGGGAGGATTTTAAACAAATCGACTGTAATTTGCATCAATAGGGGGTATATGATAGGGAGGTGTGCATGGGAGAGTGTGTGGGTTATATATGACATTTCAGATGTGTTCTGAAGTGTGGTTTCACTCTAGACTGAGGAAATAATGCAAAGACATAGAGTTGTGAAAAGGGAGAATTTCAGCGTGGCTAGGACAGTGGCTGGTGGCAAGGGAGACAGAGGTCAGGCAGAGGTTTAAGGGTTTGAGGATCCAGGTTCAAGTCCGAGTGTAGGGTTTAGAAGGTGGGTTCTGCCTGCTCTGCCTGATACACGCTCCTCCCAGATCTCTGCATGGTTCCTTCACATCATTCAGGCTCTGTGTCTCAATACCATCTCCTCGTAATTCTTGCCCCTCCACCTAAAATTCCTGGCTCTAGTCCACCTCTGCCCTATGCTGTCTTATTTCTTCTTCAAGGTACTTATCCCAACAGGGAGTCATTATTTGTTTACTTGACTGCTTGTTTATTGAGTGACATTTTCTTCAGACCTACTGGGGGACCACAAATGCTATACAAAAGAATGCCTACATTTTAGATAATTTTTCGTATGTGGGAAGCCTGTATTTAAATAAATCTGAGTCATCAACCCATAAAACAGTAATAGAGGGCTTTTTGCTTTTTTTCCTGTGAATGCTGGATTCTCTACCTTTCCTTCCTGTGAAGTTATATGAACCCAGTGTTAGGCGGCAGCAGTGCTCACTACAGCTAGTACTGTGGGCTCTCTGTATCCACAGAGGCTGGCTAGGCACTCAGATGAATGGATGAATAAGGAGCAAGGAACCAAAGATGACACTGAGGTGTCTAGTCTGAATGACCAGAGAGAAAATACAACCAGGGACACAGGTTTCAGACAGAAGATGATAGCATTTATTTGAGGTTAGAAGAGGTGTTCATTCAGTAGATTGTTGGATACATGGAAATGGAGCTAAGGAGGGAAGAATGGGCTGCAAATATGTACTTGAAAGTTAACAACATGGCTATGTCAGAGCACAGTGAAATGATCTTTTGGGATGCCTGTCTTTCCAACTAGACTATAAGCTCCTTAAGGGTACCATAAGCTCCATGGTTTCCTGCTGCTATGAACTGAACAATCATGTCCCCCCAAAATTCACATGTTGAAACACAGTCCCCAAAGTGATAGCATTTGGAGAATGGGCCTTTGAGAGATGGTTAGGTCATAAGGATGGATCCCTCATGAATGGGATTAGCACCCTTACCAAAAAGACCTCAAGGAGCTCCCTCACCCCTTCCACCAAGTGAGGGTATAATGAGAGGATAGCCATTTACGAACCAGGAAGCAGGCCCTCACCAGGCACTGAATCTTCCAGTGCCTTGATCTTGGACTTCCCAGCCTCCAGATCTGTGAGTAATACACGTTTGTTGTTTAAACCACCTTGTCTATGGTATTCTGCCGTAGCAGCCTGAACTGACTGACACCATCTTTTCATCCCAGATATCCTAAATAATGAGAGAACAGTAAGAAAGACAGAGGGAGAGCTATCAGCCTCACGTACTTTCCTGTTAAGGAGAATGAAGACAAAAGGCCATATTATGTGGTACTTGAAGTCTCTGTGGATTCATCAGAAGAGATGGATTTCTGTTAAGTGATGGGGGGAAAGACAACCATAAGAGGTGAAGAACATGAGTCAGAGAGCAGAGATTACTTTTTCAAGAATTTTATCAGAGATGTTTCGGCCTCGCGGGAGCTGATGGTCCAGTACATGGGTAAGGTCTCCTTTTCCTCTTCCAGCTTGTCAGGAAGAGTTACCCCAAAGGCACCTCCAGAAGACACTTTCTCAAGTGTATACATGGGCTTTCTCTTCAGAGCCACTCTAGACCTTGAAGCAAAGCTCCTTTCTGCTCCTCCAGCACCTTCATGAACTTCCATCCAGTCAAGGTTAAGACCTGAGGAAACTCAGAGGTTTCAGTGCTGTGGTAGAAACTGATAGGAAGGCTCTTTGACCTGCTTTGGTTCCAAACTATGCAAGCCACCTAGCCCAGATAAGGAGATCTTCAAGGACTCCAGCCTAGCTCACCAGTTTTATACTGGGGCCTGAGGCCAGAGCCCCATGTAATAATTAAGAGATGCTTTGCCTTGCTGCATTTTCTGGCCACATACCTACCTCTGGGATCTCTCATGAAAATAAGTTCCAGGGAAGAATTATCGTATTCCTTAGGAACCCAGCCAAATACAACTATTACAGCATCTCAGTTTCAACACAGCTTACAGGAAGAGAGTCAGGGCTGGGTGTGCAGAGAAATAAGATCAAGGGAGCTGTTCAAATATTGGGAAGTAAGGATTTTTTTATGAGTCACCTGTCTTGTCAGATAGCACCACAGATCTGTGAAATATTCATATATTAACTATTAACAAGATCCTCTTTTGTTACTATTAGAAAAATTGAAAAACGTTTACCTATTAGAAAAATTAAAAGTTCATCAGACATATTAATCAGAGAACTCATTTTATAGATCTCAGAGACTTCTTTTCATACCTTGAAATATCTGAATACATTTTAGACATAAAATAGAGAACGTAAAAATGAAACCATTTAAAGTGGTAAACTAGTCATGAGTGTTACATAAAAGTATTAGAACTAAAGTAATAGCCTTTGTGTAAATAACTAATGCCTATTTTAATACAGGCACCCAATGTAAGACTTTTATTTAAATATTTTGGTACATTAGGTTCTTTAGTAATTTAGGAGAAATACTATTTTGATTTTACTTTCACTTAAATGCACTGTAAATTAGTGTCCTTACATCATACTAAAATTTAAAATTGGGACTTCCCTGGTGGCACAGTGGTTAAGAATCTGCCTGCCAATGCAGGGGACACGGGTTAGAGCCCTGGTCCATGAAGATCCCACATGCCACAGATCAACGAAGCCCGTGTGCCACAACTACTGAGCCTGTGCTCTAGAGCCCGCGAGCCACAACTACTGAGCCCGCATGCCACAACTACTGAATCCCGCGCACCCCAGAGCCCACAAGACACAACTACTGAGCCCGTGTGCCACAGCTACTGAAGCCCGCATGCCCTAGAGCTCGTGCTCCACAAGAAGAGAAGCCACCACAGTGACAAACCCACACAATGCAACGAAGAGTAGCCCCTGCTCACCGCAACTAGAGAAAGCCGGCATGCAGCAACAAAGACCAAATGCAGCCAAAATAAATAAATTAATTAATTAAATTTATAAAAAATAAATAAATTTTTAAAAAATAAAATAAAATTTAAAATTAAACAATTTTCACGCACTTTAAAAGTGAGCTTCTGGGCTTCCCTGGTGGCGCAGTGGTTGAGAATCTGCCTGCCAATGCAGGGGACACGGGTTCAAGCCCTGGTCTGGGAAGATCCCACGTGCCGCGGAGCGACTGGGCCCATGAGCCACAATTGCTGAGCCTGTGCGTCTGGAGCCTGTGCTCCGCAACAAGAGAGGCCACGATAGTGAGAGGCCCGCGCACAGCGATGAAGAGTGGCCCCCGCTTGCCACAACTAGAGAAAGCCCTCGCACAGAAACGAAGACCCAACACAGCCATAAATAAATAAATTAATTAATTAATTAAAAAATAATAATAATAAAAAAAAAGAAAAGGGGTCAATTATTTAAAAAAAAAAAGTGAGCTTCTTAGCCCCTGCAAAGTTTAGTCTTACATATTTTAAAGCACTGCAAAAAAAATCATTACATAATAAAGTATTGGAATTTTTTACTTTTATTACTCTGATTAATTTTTATCTTTTATGATATTTTAAAAGTCTTATAACTATATATGATGAAAATTTAACCAAAATGAAAATTGTCTCTGCATTGATGCTGCATTTACAGGTCTTTGAGACATTCTTCCAGGACTCTAAGCTACTACTACAACTAATAATACCTTTTGTTTCTCATTTTTAAAAAATGGGTTCTGCCCTCCCGCCCAACCATTTTCAATTGGCATATCAAATAATTTTTGTAGTTAATGCATTCAGTCCAGATCTGTATAGATTTTGGAAGAAAAACATTTTTATTCCTCCCTCACCTGAGCTTTAGAAAAATCAGTAAAATAGAGACCAGCAGGAAGCAATTTGCAAATTCATAAGCGAAAGCTTTGTTTATACTTCAATAATTTATAAATAATCAATTATTAGGTTTAAGTGTATTCTGCCTTGATTAAAACTGTTAGTCCCGGGCCTCCCTGGTGGCGCAGTGGTTGAGAGTCCGCCTGCCGATGCAGGGGATACGGGTTCGTGCCCCGGTCTGGGAGGATCCCATATGCCGCGGAGCGGCTGGGCCCGTGAGCCATGGCCGCCGGGCCTGCGCATCCGGAGCCTGTGCTCCGCAACGGGAGAGGCCACAACAGTGAGAGGCCCGCATACCGCAAAAAGAAAAAAAAAAAAAAAAAAAAAAACAGTCCCTCTGAGAAAATAAAAATGTGTTTTGAGTTTCTGCACATCTTACATTCACAGTAGGAATCCTGTTTTTTGCCTATTTTTCTATGTGCCAAACCTTTGTTAAGTAGAGGCTTCTGAAAGTAAATTGGTCTCTATACAGCCTAATTTACTTGTTCATTCAATGAATATTTACTGAATAAACACTATACACCAGGTGCTAGGTTGAAAAATAGGGACAAAGATGAATAAGAAGTTGATTCATGTATGTGCCATATTTCCCATTGCTGATGATAGGCAGGAATCAGTAACAAAAATCTATATTGTAACCTAAGAGTAACATGGTCCTGAGATCTTTAAGGAAGAAAGTTTCCTAAAATAGCCATTATACTAAAAACTATACATAAACTACGAGTTGGAGGATGTAAAAGACTACCCATACACAAACTATCCCCTATTTTCAAAGAACAGGCTGTATCTACTATTAACATAGGAAAAGTCCACAGAACTTTAAAGGGGAAATGAAAATAAGCTAAAACAACATTTTTACATGTTTTAAGTTACTGAGGCAGGGAATGGGTTTTGAAAGTCTTTACCTAGTTTTTTATATCTCCAAGTGCCAAATAAATGCAATAAGCCAGGAGAGGGGGCTACGATCACTGCCTAACTTTTTTTTTTTTTTTCTTTTTGCGGTATGCGGGCCTCTCACTGCTGTGGCCTCTCCCGTTGCGGAGCACAGGCTCCGGACGCGCAGGCCCAGCGGCCACGGCCCACGGGCCCAGCTGCTCCGCGGCATATGGGATCCTCCCAGACCGGGGCACGAACCCGTATCCCCTGCATCGGCAGGCGGACTCTCAACCACTGCGCCACCAGGGAGGCCCACTGCCTAACTTTTGAATCCTGTTCTGACAGGCACCAGGGACAGCAGGATAGAAACCACATGAGATGACTGAATCAGTCCTCCCTCATCTTGTGGAAGAACGATGGTATTTTTAAAACGCACCCGGGGAATTCACTGGTGGTCCAGTGGTAAAGAATCCGCCTAACAATGCAGGGGACACAGGTTCGATCCCTGGTCAGGGAACTAAGATCCCACATGCCACGGGGCAACTAAGCCCACGCGCCTCAACTAGAGCCCGCGTGCTGCATACTACAAAGCCCACACGCCCTGGAACCCGTGCACCACAACTAGAGAGAGAAAACCCGCATGCCACAACTAGAGAGAAGCCTGCGCACCAAAACGAAGAGCCCGCACACCACAACGAAGACCCGATGCAGCTAAAAATAAATTAAATAAATAATAAATGAATCTTTAAAAAAATAAATGAAACGTATCCAATTGCGATATTCAAATTGCCATAAAATGGCAAGAACATCTCAAGCGTAAACAGCAAAGTATAGCCAGCAGTCAGTAACATATAACTGTCACCAGCCTAGATTATTTTTTTCCTTCCCAAAACAATAAAGGACTTAAAGGCAGTTAAGACTAGTAAATCCTATACTAAATATCAAGATACATGCCATTATACATATTGATCCGCTTTCATTTTAGCCATGAGCAACAGCTAGAACAAAAGGCAAAAGATTTTCTGAATAAAGCTCTTACATGAGGTATTGCTGATGAAAATGATCAAATCCTTAAGTCACATACGTTCAATGAATTTAATTAACGGCACTATTTATTTATTTAAGAAATACTTATCGAACACCTATTACAGGTGAGCACTAGGGACACAAAAATGAAGAAAACAGACCTTAACCTAACTTAAAAAACTAAGTCTCAACAGGGAGGCCAATCATGAAAATTCAGTAGGAGCCTGGCAGCTGGCACTGTGGGAAGACAGAAGAGGGAGTTACTAACTGCCTGGGTGGGGATGCTTGAGGAGAGGTTTACAGAACTGGCCTAGAGGATGCAAAGGAGCTCCCCAGCAAGGCAGGGAAGTAAATTCCAGGCAGGAAGAAGAAAGGAGCCTAGAAGAACTGGGTCCCATTTTCGAAATCATCGGGTCTAAAACCTATCATCACAGTAAAACTACAGAACTTGAAAGGGGGGAAATGGAAAAACAAATGGAAAATGACATTTGTACACAAAAATGGAGAGATCCCTGAGCTTGATTTATTAGGGAAACAGTCCTGAATCTGGGTCCAAACACAGGGGAGAGGGAGTTGCGGAGGAGGCAAATGGACGCCCAACCTGGGCAGACTTTGCAAATGCTGTGCTAACAAGTTTCCTCCTGCAGCTGGTCAGGAGCCCGAAGCAAGAAACTGCACTGGTTAAAAAGCCATTTCTGGGGCTTCCATGGTGGCGCAGTGGTTAAGAATCTGCCTGCCAATGCAAGGGATACGTGTTCGAGCCCTGGTCTGGGAAGATCCCACATGCCACGGAGTAACTGAGCCCGTGTGCCACAACTACTGAGCCTGAGCTCTAGAGACCGTGCGCCACAACTACTGAGCCCATGTGCCACAACTACTGAAGCCTGTGCTCTGCAACAGGAGAAGCCACTGGAATGAGAAGCCTGCGCACTAGAACGAAGAGTAGCCCCCGCTCACCGCAACCAGAGAAAGCCCGCGTGCAGCAATGAAGACCCAACGCAGCCAAAGATAAATATAAATAAATAAATTTATTTAAAAAAAGAAAAAAAAAAC
Organism: Mesoplodon mirus; assembly: GCF_964341445.2. Taxonomy (NCBI): domain Eukaryota; kingdom Metazoa; phylum Chordata; class Mammalia; order Artiodactyla; family Ziphiidae; genus Mesoplodon; species Mesoplodon mirus. Next base: position 26,915,728 of record NC_138986.1, on the reverse strand, counting down.
ATTTCTTAGCGACTACTCAGACAACACAAAAGAGAAGCGATGGAGAAGGAAGGTAAAAAGAGTGAGCCACCAAACGGCCCTCTTGAGACCAAAGACAGAAAGAATGAATGCGTTTGGGGAAGACAGGCTCAGTCAACAATTCTACCAAAAATTCAAGATTGCTAGTGTCTTCGTTGACCAACAAAGGTGCTAGAAAAAGGAAACAAAATAATTTTAATATTAAGACTTCAACTTCTTTGAATTGAAAATCCATGACCTTAAAGGAAGGCAGGCATATACTTTCGGTTTCTCATTTAAGCAGAGGACAACACTGTCCATCCGGATCGAGGGACAAAAATAAGAAAGGAAAATCTATACTGATGGCCCCGCCAGAGAAGAGTTGCAAGAAAGAGGCAGGGCAGCAAATGGGGAAGGGAGTGGGTATGGGAAAGAGCCCACAGGACAACAGTGCTCCTGACCTTGAATGGTTAACGCTGGACACACTTTGTTTGCCAAGTAGAAGAACCAATGCTTTTTCCAAATATAAACAGTACGTTTGATGGGATACCCAGCCAAGAACTGTCTGCCGATGTTTGCACATGACTCTCAGGTTTTCTGTGGGCAAAGATTAGAAAGAGAGGTTGGCTCATGCTCGTCACTGGTTCAGCCAGCCATGGATGGCACCAGAAATACAGCAGAGAGTGTGGGAGGGCAAGGCAGGAGGAGAGCTTAGATTAGGAAAAGTACAAAAAGAAAAGTAAACTTCTAGTCGAGTTTCTAAAGCCACGTAGAATTCAACAGGTGGAAAGCACCAAGGGAAAGTACCTCCTGTACTCTGTCTTTATCTCTCTGGAAACTTTAATGCTGGCTGCAAACCTCTCCAGGGATAGGCACGTTGCCTGCAGATTAAACCAGTCCGTGAACCACATGCCTGTATCTGCACTTGACCCTAAGGGAAGCTCTCTCCCCCTTCTTATTCCCAGCCTCCTGAGGCCTCTTGGTTAGTGGCCAGGCCATTGCTACCACCTGGTCCTCTCTGTGGCCCTACGCCTTCCTTGCCTTGCCTGCTGCACAGCTAGAGGGAAAAAACAAATCCTGTCCATTCCCAAAGCGGAGATGGGGTAGTGAGTCTTGGATGCATGTTAATTTGCATAGATTTTTGAAAAGCATCAATCTCCACTTTTTCGCATAATGAGTCAGTTAAGATCTGGAGTCGTGGGGAATTCCTTGGCGGCCCAGTGGTTAGGCCTCCGTGCTTTCACTGCTGAGGGCGTGGGTTCAACCCCTGGTCGGGGAACGAAGATCCCACAAGCCACAGCATGGCCAATGAATGAATGAATGAATAAAAAAGATCTGGAGTCTTGGATGTATAAACTGGATTTTCACCAAGTTGTTCACTGCATTGTCCACTTCAAGCAGCAGCCAGGGCAAATTTTCGGCTGTCCAGTCTCTGTTCAACCATCTAATCCCGATAGACCCAAATATGTGGGGAACCAGGTCAGCTTTCAGACAACCTTTCTTTTGGTGGATAGCAAAAAGTCTCAGGAAAGTATTTTGACAGCAAATTTTCTACCAGCCCTATCTGTAGAGAAAAAATAAAATTTTTTATAGGGGAAAAATGTTTTCCATGTAAAGCATATTCTTGCTGAATCCATTCAGGTACCTTCCATTTTGAGTTTTAATTGCTCCTTTCTCAAAATTCAATGACTCTCCTTGAGGCTCAGGCCTTGGTTCTCTCCATGATTCAGCTACTACATGGAAGTGAAGCAGGCAGAGAGCTACTGACTTGGGGATCAACCCCCTGCACATGTGCACATCCACATGGTGTGAAGTACACAAGGACATTCAGACTTGGTGGATGTTTCCAAAGACCACCACCATCAATTCCTTACCCCTCGGTCTGCACATGCCCACTTCCCCATTGAGCTATCCCCCTCCTCTTGAGTCTGGGTTGGCACTGTGACTGCTTTGACCGACCAAATGCAGCCAAAGTCCTGAGAATTTTGAGACCAAAGCATAAGAGAACTAACAGCTTCCACTTCCTTCTTCTGAGAAACACTCCGTCTCAGAATGCAAACACCATGTGAGCAGTCCAACCTGGCCATGTGGAGAGGCCACAAGAAGAGAACTGAGGCCACTGCAGAGAGCCCACACCAACATCCAGGAATGGGAATGACCCTTCCTGGACATTCTAGCCCAGTCCAGCCCCTAGATGACTGCCGACCCAACCAACTACACATGAAACGGAAGAACCGCCCAGCAGAACCTAGTCAACGCCCTAAGTTGTGAGGGATAATAACAGATTGTTGTTAGAAGCCACTGCATTTTGTATGGTTTATTATGAAGAACACAGAAAAGTGAAACACACACTTCTCAAAATAATAAATCGTCACTGTGAATATATAAATGTTGCCCGTTCCTTTCCTGTCTACTTTCTCAGTTAATCCTCAAAACGATGGTAAATATAGGCTTTCTCATCGCAGAGAGGATACGTGAGGCAGAACCGAAACTCAGAGCAAGCCTCCTAACCCTAAAGCATGTGTTCTTCCCACCATGTCTCGGGAACTGAAACGTGTGAACTGTGTGGGGTCACCTCTCGGCTCCCTGCAAATCTGTCAGTTGGGCACCATGATTGCCACACATCTGCTTCTGGGACTGCGTCACTCTCCCAGCCCCAAATGCCCAGGCAATGGAGCACTTTTTAAACAGTATCTTAACAAAGTCAGGAGTCATCATTAGATGTCCCCACCACCATGACAATCAAATTTATAAGGCAATATGGCAACATAATAAAAGCACATCTAAGAGCCTCTTGTTAGATTCAAGCATCAGATTAAGTACTGGATTAAATGGTCTCTAAAGTTCTTTTTATTCCAACAGTCTATGACCTGCCTGGCACTGTGCAAAGCTCCTTGCTTGCACGATCCCATCTAACCTTCTCAGTAGATCTATAAGGCAGTGACTGTTTTTGACCTCCGTCTTATAGACGAGAAAATAAAGCTTAGAGAAGTAAGAACACAGAACCAGGAGTCAAAGCTCCTTTGACACTGGCAGGGTCAAAGCTCAAACACGGAGGTCTGTCACAGCCACAGTCCACGTTTTCATCATTACAGTATATGGCTTCCCTCCCTTCATGAGGAAGACATGATTTTTTTTTCTAGTCCTCTGATCAGTGGAGACAGAAATCCCCAATGTGAACATTCCAAGAAACAGTCCCTAACCCTGATGAGCCTTCCCAGCTGTGCCACAGGTCATGAGGTGGGCAGGAATCTACCTGGTACAGCATAAAACCAAGGAAGCTGCAGGTAAAGCCAGGACCCCCATACCCACCCTGGGGAGCAGTCAGACACTGTCCGCTTAAATACCTCACCCACAAATCTGCACCAACTGTTCTGCAGGGTGTGTTTCTGAGTTGAAGCTCTAGTTTCCCCTTCGAATAAGGCCAAGCAATAACTCAGCAAAGAATTGCCCATAAGGATGACCTCTGGGTCATCCTTCACAATTTAAAAACTAAAACAGCTGGGCACCACTGGTCTCATAACCAAGTAGGTCAAGTCTGTACCCTTGCTGTTCCATACTTCCACACCCGATTTACCTTGATTCACCCATGGTAACGAACAGACTGATAGATTACCGGAGTTTTGACTCTTCCCTTCATTACCAGACACAGCAGTCAACAACTGCGTTTTAGGGTACTAGGTAGTAGAATATCTGGCTCAACAGAACTAGACAGGTTGGAATCTGTGGTTGGGGACGGAGGTCATTAAGAGATTTACAGAGCAAAGAGCTTGTCAATGTGATTGCCCAAGTTAAGGCAACAGTTCAGAGAAGATTTCACATTACACCAACATAAGACCATATTGGGCAGATTAAAACTATAATAAACTCCATTCCTTCATCTAATATCTTAACACTAAGATGTTGTCTGCAAAACACAGAGTGCTAAACCTGGAAATATTTACAGACTAGGATTATTTTTAAAGAGAGCATGAACTAACAAGTATGTTATAGGAAAATTAACATTTTAATGTTTTTTCTTATAAAAACCAGATTTTCTATGTTTTGTATAAGAAACCAAATCATAAGTTTATCACCACAATTCAAGAAATATTTGACTTTTCACATTTAAATATTTAAATTTTAAGTAATAAACTGACAGAGGTAAGTAGTGATTCCCCATTTATTCTGATGTCAGACTCTACCAACATCCCTAATTCTGATAAGTGCCAAACCCACAGGAAGGAAGGATGAAAGGAAGGAGGGAAGAAGAAAAAGAGAAAGGAAACAAAGAAAGGAGGAAAAGAAGCAAGGGAGGAAGTGAAATCTATCCAACCCTGAGTATGACAAAGACAATAAATGCCCAAAACCTGAAAACTCTGCAATCCATGGTTCCATGATCAGTCCAATAGCCAATAAATAAAAAGCAGAAGTTGAGACTGGCTGTCACAAAAGCCAAGAAAGGCAAGAGAAACAGGAAGGGAAACATTTTAAAGAGAAAGGAAAGGATATCAAGGACAGTTAAAAATAGTAAGAAGACCCAACTGTCTTTTTTGCAAAAATAAACAAGCTTAAAATTTATATGGAAATACAAAGGGAACCAAAATAGCCAAAACAGTCTTGAAAAAGAAGAACAAAGGTGGAGGTCTCATACTCCTTTTCAAAGTTCCTTCCTTTTCAAAACTTAATACGAAGTTCAAGTAATCAAGATTATATAATACTAGCATAAGGGTAAACATACAGATCAATGGAACAGAATCAAGAAATGAACTCATGCTTTTATAGTCAATTGATTTTTGGCAAGAGTGCCAGAAAATTCAATGATGAAAGAATGAATGGTCTTTTCAATAATTGGTGCTGAGACAATTGGATATCCACATGCAAAAGAATGAAGCTGGACCCTTACCTCACATGTTATATAAAAATTGACTCAGAAAGGATCAATGATCTATATTCAAGAGCAAAAACTATAAAACTCTTAGAGGAAAGTATAGGTATAAGTCTTCATGACCTCAGATTGGGCAACAGTTTCTTATGTTAAGACAGCAAAAGTACAAGCAACAAAAGAAAAAATAGATAAATGGGACTTTATCAAAATTTAAAACTTTTGTGCTTCAAAAGATACTATCAAAAAAAACACAAAATGGGAGAAAATATTTGCAAGTCATATATCTGATAAGAGACTTACATGTAGAATATGTAAAGAATTATTACAACTCAACAGTAAGAAGATGAATTTTAAAATGGGCAAAAGATCTGATGAGACAGTTCTCCAAAAAAAGATATACAAATGGCCATAAACACATGAAAAAGTGTTCAACATCATTAGTCATTAAGAAAATACAAGTCAAAACCACAATGCGGTACCACTACATATCTACTAGGATGGCTAGAATCAAAAAGACAGACAATAACATGCATCAGTAAGGATGTAGATAAACTGGAGCCCTCATACACTGTTGGTGGTACCAGAAAATGATATAGCCATTTTAGAAAGTGTTTCAGTAGTTCTTCAGAAAGTTCAGTTACCATGTGAACTAGCAATTCCACCCCTAGGTATATAATTAAGAGAACTGAAAACTTGTATATAAATGTTCACTGTGGCTTTATTCATAGTAGACAAAAAGTGGAAACAACCCAAATGTCCATCAACAGATGAATAAACAAAATATGTTATATACTCACATAGTGGAATAGTATCCAGCCAAAAAAAGGAATGAAGTATTGACACCTGTTTACAACATGGATGAAGCTTGAAAACATTATGCTAAGTGAAAGAAGTCAGACACAAAATGCCTCATACTGTATGATTCCATTTATATGAAATATCTAGAATAAGCAAATTCAGAGACCAAAAACAGTAGTTGCCAGGGACTGAGGGGAAAGGGACATGGGAGTGACTGTTAATGGGTACAGGGTTTATTTTTGAGGTGATAAAAATGTGTTGGAATTAAATATTGATGACGGCTGCACACTTCGTAAATCTACTAAAAACCACTGAATTAGACACTTTTAAAAAGTGAATTTTATGGTCTATGTTATAATCTCAATTTTAAAAATAGATTGAAAAAATAAAAAGAAGAGATAAATATATAGAAGTGGGATGGGGAAACAGTAAACAGAAAAACAAATGGTGAGGAGATGGGAGAGTGAAGACCAACCACCACCTGAGTATTCTGTGGGCGGGGACTATGTCCCAGCCGCTTTCTCTCTCCAAAGTCTGGCACATGATGCAGACCCAACCAATGTTTATTGAATGAATGAACAAATGAACGAATGAATAAATGAGGAAAAAGGGGATGTTTGGAGCAGACAGCTACTACATACAGCAATAATGCTAACTCTAAGCACATCAATGTGCTACACTAAAAAGTAAATGACTTCTGTAAAGTAAAAACTAAATGGTTGTTACTAAGTTTGCCTCTTCCCCCAAGGGGAGGGGAAGCCATGTGAGGGGTATCTTTCCCTCCGAGAAATGGGCTGGAGGCATTAGGTAATATTAAGAGCATGAGACAAGATCATTTATAGAAATAACGGATGTAGTTCAGACATGCATGAACAAACAGTAAGTGCTATTTAAAGAAATGTCATGTTTATAAATTTCACTTAGCTCACAAGTTGTTTCCTTTTGTGAATCACAGTACATTGGCATACAGACGCATTACTTTTCCTACATCATTACAACAAAATTAACTCAAGATGGAGGAGGGAGTCAAGTGTAAAAGAAAGTCTTAAATTTTCTAGAAAAACGTACAAATAAATAATTCTCAGATCTACAGATGAAGCAAGAATCTACACTTAAAAGCAACAGTAGAATTCATAAAAGATAATAGTTTTGACTATAAAAATATGTCAAGAATTAAGACAAAAATTAAACTAAACATCAAACTAGGGAAATAAAGTAATACATTGGGAAAAATAAAGGACTGATATTCTTAACATGTATATAATTCATGATTATTTTAAAAGAATCTGGTTTTGAGGGCTTCTCTGGTGGCACAGTGGTTGAGAATCTGCCTGCCGATGCAGGGGACACAGGTTTGTGCCCCGGTCCGGGAAGATCCCACATGCCGCAGAGCAGCTGGGCCCGTGAGCCACGGCCGCTGAGCCTGCGGGTCCGGATCCTGTACTCCACAACGGGAGAGGCCACAACAGTGAGAGGCCCGCGTACCACAAAAAAAAAAAATTAAAAAAAGAATCTGGTTTTGAAAATTGGGTGCCATTTTTCTTTTTCTCTTTTTTTTTTTGGCTGCATTGGGTCTTAGTTGTGGCATGCAGGATCTTCATTGTGGCATGTAGGATCTTTCATTGCAGCGTGCAGGCTTCTCTCTAGTTGTGGCGCATGGGCTCTAGAGCCCTTGGGCTCAGTAGTTGCAGTGTGCGGGCTCAGTAATTGCAGCACGTGGGCTCTCTAGTTTGGTGCGCAGGCTTAGCTGCCCAGCAGCATGTGGGATCTTAGTGTCCTGACCAAAGAGGGTACCCGCGTCCCCTGCATTGGAAGGCAGATTCTTAACCACTGGACCACCAGGGAAGTCCCAATTGAGTGCCATTTAATGAGATGTTAGGAACTAGAGGAGGGGACCAATTTCTGTAGGGAAATGAGTTTGAAGGTTATCTGGGATCACAGCAGATGTGGAGTATACATCAGACAGTTAAAGCTACAGCTAGGGGGTTCTGAGCTAAAAAGACATAGTAGGGAGACATCTGACACCAAAACAGGCCTTTTGTTCATTTCACATGGACTAAAGGAATGAAATCCACCTAATCCCCCATATTGTTACTAGAAACCTGGACAACTAAACCTTTCTACTCTAATCTTTTTATTTATTGTAATTACCATTATTATTATTATCAAATAATAATAATATTATTATTACTATTAGAAGATTCTGTACTATCTTGACAACCCAATATTTTAAAATATGTTTTCTTTGGAAATGCTCTTTTAGAAAATTCAAGTTTCACCCTGAGAACTGATTTTCGAGACAAGTTGTTAAAAGATTGGGCTCTGTAATGGTTTTTTACTAAAGGAAAGAAAGAGAAAGGAAGAAAGAGAGACAGAGAGAGAGAGAAAGAAAGAAAGAGAAAGAGAGACAGAGAGAGAACTTAGTCCTTGGTAAAGCCATCCTTAGGTAAACGAAATGTTTCTAAGCAAATGTTTCTAAGTAAATGTGTTCCTTCTCTCTCCTACTCCAGTGAGTATTACACGAAAGAGTAAGGGGGTATCATCAGAAACATGAGTCAACATGAGACACATGTGTCCTTCACTGGATGCATAAAAGATAAGGCTGAAGGGAGTTGATTCCAAGATAAGCCAGTAAAACAATAGTAACTATTCAGATAAGATTTTTTTTGAGAGGGGGGGAGCTTCTTTTGGAATGGACAAACAGACAAAGAATACAAGTGAAGGAGCCTGTCTGATAGTGAGAGCACCTTCAGAGTAATCCAGGGTTTATACCAGTACTGTAGACAGAGTAGCTCTCCACTTGGCAGTGACTGGAACCTAAGGTGAAGAAAGCCTAAAAAGTGGTCAGAGTTTTTAAAAAATTTGTTTCCATTGTAGGTTTACGAAGTGAGATGGCACTAAGTAAAAAAGATCTCTTTTAAAGAATGAATCATTTTTACTTATAAGTGGCCAGCGTTCTATGCAATGAAGTGTTTCAAGTGACTGAGGAAATAACAAAAGCATTTTTGATCTCAGTTCTTCTTCTTTGAGCTTCAAAAACCTATGAAATCCAGCCATTGGAGAGAAAAGAATGAAAACCTTACCTAGCCTGAGCTATCCATTTTCTTAGGGAACACTTTCACCTCCTGAACAAGTCCGACACTTCTGTAAACTGAGTTCCATCAGTAAAGAACCCTCAACTTAAGCTGTATCACTGTGAATTTAAATTTATTATCTAAGTTACAGAATTTCACAAGGAAAATCAGCTCTACTTTCAGCTAATTACAATTAGCCAAGAAAACAAGTACACTTACAAAGGGTCACACTCTGAAGTTCTTTCTGGAAGAAAGTGGTTGGGAATTTGTATTCCACGTTCCCTCAGAAACAATGTTAAATAATACTTGAGCCCACAAAGGCTTACTGACCTCATCGTGTCTCTAAGGCATAAACACCAGCAGGACCAGGCAAGGTCCCTTAGCCCAGGAGCAGGGTACACAGCTGCCAGCAGCTGCCTTCTCTTTCTGCTTCTCTCACCAACACATTGGTTTATTTATTTTTTTAATTATTTTTATTTATCTATTTTTTTAAATTGAAGTATAGTTGATTTACGAGGTTGTGTTAATTTCTGCTGTATAGCAAAGTGAGTCAGTTATACATATATATACGTATTTTTTCATATTCTTTTCCATTATGGTTTATCTCAGGATATCGAATACAGTTCCCTGTGCTAGACAGTAGGACCTTGTTGCTTATCCACGCTGTATGTAACAGGTTGCAGCTGTAAAACCCAAACTCCCAGTCCACCCCTCCCCCAGCCCCACCCCGTTGGCAACCACAAGTCTGTTCTCTAGGTCTGTGAGTCTGTTTGTAGACGGGTTCATTTGCAACACACTTCTTTAAAAAAACTACTCTTGGTTATACGCCTCCCGTTGTTCACCAGCAATCACTCAAAGACACTATTCCAGACAACCACCACCACCTACTCTCCTGAAATTGCTCTGGCAAAAGTTATCAAGGGCTTTCTAATCTCCAAGTCCAGCTATTTCTCTGAAACATCCAACTTTTCTGACTTCTGACTTCTTCCTGTCGCTTTCAGCTAGCTCACTCTTTTCCTCTCTCTTCCACTCTCTGAACTTTCCCCCGTCCCTTGTCTTACCTCTTGACCACTTCTCTTTCTCACTAGTTGATGGCTTCCTCTGTCCATCTTTAAATGCTGGTGTTGTCTCTGTTCCACCATAGGCCCTCTTTTTATTCTACCTCTTTCTTATGGGGAGTCTCACTTATTCTCAGAATTTAAAATGCCTGGCACGTAATACGTGCTTTCACTGTTATCCTTCAAAACCCAATTCAAATATCATCTTCTATCCAAAGCCTTAGCCAACCTCCTCCACACTCCCTTCTTCCCCAGAAGAATCCTCTGTCACTTGTGTTCTCAAAGCACTTTATATAAACTTCTAATATAGCAATCAGCAATCGGCAATCAGCATAGCCTACTCTATCTTTATAGCTGGTCTCCTGCACTGGACTGTGAGCCCCTCAACAGAAGGGTTGATTTCACTGAATTCTGTAAGTGCGGCCACTTCATGATCAAGCACAGATCTATAGGTCAAGCACAGATACAGAAGACCTGGGGGATGTCAAGATCCATAAAATGTGATCTTTGCCACCTAGGAACTTCACTCACACTTAAGTAGAAAAGGCAGATTTCAAAATCAATAACTAAACACCAGTAAGGGAGAATGCAATATTCATACATTCAATCCATCAATATGTATCAGGTGCCTATTAAGTGCCAAGCACTGTATTAGGTACTAGAGATACAGGATAAACAAGACAGACAAGGAAAAGAGACATGGAATTATACTTTAACGATCCTTTAAAGTACCTGAAACTGCTTCTTCTATGTCAGTCAGACCTTTCTAACAAAGGATTTCTCATTATCCCACAACATTGGACTTGACTTTTTAGGTTGTTCCTTCTTAGTCATTTCACATATGATGCAACACTTATGGAGCAACAGCTTTTTTTTATATCCCCCAAAGAATCAAGTAAACAAATTAAGATGTATTTAATAGTTCTTAAGAGATTATTTTAAGAGGCAACAGAGAGACAAACATAAACATCAATAAAAAATTACACAGATCTTAAAGAGGGGCTAAAAAATAGAAAGTTAAAGAGTTCCATGATTATTCTTAGCTGAAATAAAAAAGAATGCTAAGCTCCAGCTCATAAATAACTATGCAATATGCTGGATTTAGGAAGGAATTTCCCTGGTGACCACATATTATAGCTCAAATGTTGGGCAATATTTTCTTCTGTGATTAAAGCGGACAATTACAAGACTTGAGAAGGTAATTCTCATAGACTAAATATAAAGTCATCAGAAGCTCATAAGCCAGTTCAAGTCTTAGGTGGAGCCTTCACAAGTTAGACCAGGTAACTGAAAACTGAAAGCAGATTAGGGCCTTGGATTCTCCAATCATAGCTTTATTTTTTCTCCTTTAATGCTCTTAGAAAATCTTCTCAAATTAAGTTGGCTTATCCTCTGGCACAGAACTCTGTTTAGGGAACATGCTCTTGCTCCCCTGACAAATAAATAAAGGAGAACCAACCCAAAAAAGTGGAATTTGAAAACAGAAAAATCAGGGCTGCTTCATACATCTGTCTCTGCAAACTTATTCCAACATGTCTAATGATATTTTCATAGGAAAGCACAAACCTATTAAATAGTGGTGGTCTGGGAAAATTAAGGCATGACAACACATAAATATCATAGTACAATTTTGTTCAAAATTCCCAAGCAGTGTCACAACACAGGGGCAACAGCTTTTGTGTGAACAACTTACTTGCTGCTAAGGATGGTGTCTAGCCCCTCTTGGGCTATTCCAAGATTAACAGTGAATGGAAAGAGGTAATAAGAAGAAGATACCAGCCTTGGATAATCAAGAGATTATCAATCACGAAGAATGTTCACTATATATTTATCAAGATGAAACCTGCTTCTTTAATAAAACAGAGCTTTATTAAATGCAGAGTCCTGAGCTCTGAGCAGCTTGGAAATTGTGAAGTAGCAATTTTCAATTACTTATCTCCCTTTCACCAAACAGTGAAAATATGATTCAACGTTGGAGGCAAACCAAAGAGATAGAGCAATATCTTAACTTTGGTTCCAAGTGTATAAGAGATTTGGCTGACACAGAAAAGTGTCACTCTCATGCTATCAAGGTTTTACCTTCTCCGAGATTTCATAAATGGGCACCGAACGACAGTTATAAATGTAACCATAAAACTACACAGAGGTTACTTGAGCTCAGTCACCTACAATTCTTGTCTGCCTTTTTTCTGACTTCTGTTGCCTTAAACAAAGAATGGAGAACAGGATTCTGTCTGAACTTTTAAACTTTCTGTAAATCCAAGCAAGCCATGGCTTAACCCTGTCATTAATGAACGCCAATGAATATTTACATGTTAGCAGCTTGTAAACGCTCCTGCAATTTACTTCTTCATTAGTACATCTTTGCATCTAACTCATTTCTTCAAAAGAACCTTAAAAAGTGAGCTTTGGAAACATATTATGTTCGTGATAAATATGAATTTTTGTCACTTATACCTTGGTGTGACATAAATCAATCCAAATAAAAACTTATGACCAAGTGTGTCACTCATTTGAATACATGCTATATGGACCAGTAAACACTAACAAAATACTCCTGGAAATTAAATGTTAAGTCAAAAGCAGAGCTGACTGTGCAAAGATTTCATAATGCTGACAACCCTTAATTTTAGACTTTGGAAACAACACAAATGCAGATTTTCAGGTTGACACTCTAGTAAACACAGCAGGATCAGTCCTTGGGTAACCCACTCATGTGGCATATTTAATGATCAAATAAATGTTCTACACTACTGAGTTACAAAGGAAAGAAGAGTCTAGGACTCTATTAAGAGTCTAGGCTAGCATTTCCTTTCCAACTTTATTTCAGATTTACCAACTGCCAAGTGTACTTTAAGCACATAAACTATTGGCAGCGCTAAGTTGCTGGGCAAGAAAAGTTAGGCCAACTATTGTCATAACTCACGTGCAAGCTACAACATTGTTCTCGAATTTCACTAGATCAAGCCAAGCAACTTACACCCCAACCCTGTTTTGCAACACACACACACACACACACACAGATACATTAGGTTTTAAAGCCAGACTCTGCCACTCTACATAGTCTAGAAATCTTTTCTTACTCTGACTGCATATAAATAGTAAACAGTAAACTGACCAAGAGTTAGCTTTGAAAAGCTAAAATCCTACTATCTAGATCCGAAGATCTGAATTTTCACTGGATCAACCAAAGCTAGTTTCCCAAGGCCAATTCCTAAAAATCTACAAATTGTCTTGGTAGAACTAAGATACATCAATTGTATGTATGTGACTCAAAAATAATTAGAGGACTTCCCTGGTGGTGCAGTGGTTAAGAATCCGCCTGCCAATGGAGGGGACACGGGTTCAAGCCCTGGTCTGGGAAGATCCCACATGCCGTGGAGCAACTAAGCCCATGCACCACAACTACTGAGCCTGCGAGCCACAACTACTGAGCCCGCGTGCCTAGAGCCCATGCTCTGAAACAAGATAAGCCACTGCAATGAGAAGCCTGCGCACCACAACTAAAGAAAGCCCACATGCAGCAATGAAGACCCAACGCAGACAAAAATAAATAAAAATATAAATAAACATAAAAAAAAATAATTAGAAAGGTTACATAAAGTGTACGTTCATAATGTTGCTTAGAAAGTTCAAAGGTAGCCCAGATTTCAACCTTAGTCATTTTTATGTATACCACAACACAGATATGGTTCTGCAAGCATCAACAAGGTATCTAACACTTGTCTGCCATTTAGATTCCATTCTCTAAATGGAATTTTGTTTGTTTACTATCTTCATTCTTGCCCAGCCACTCAGTAACCTGGCATTCAAGCTAACTATTTTCTGTCAACCAAGGACCATACATAGGCCCCAGGCATTACCAACAAGCAAGCAACATAATTTTATCATGGACTATATGCCTAAGGAATCCTAAATTGATACTACATTGTTGGCATGTTGCAATTACCTAAAATAGCCTCAATTTTTTTCACAAACTGAAAGGATTAATACAAGAGAATTTAAATACAGATCAAATTCCACTACTGTAGAAACAGTATATAAGAAAAAAGATTCTAAGTCTCAAGTAATAACTCCACTTGTTTCTATGAGTCATTATATAAAATAATTCTTCCACGTTAAAGACTTACAATACCTCCTTGAAGTCAATTTAATAGATTTTGTCAATATTTATAAAAGACCTTAAAGGTTTTTAATAAAATCTGGGTATTTATTTAACTACTTTTGGAACATGATACTGATTTCATATAAAAATAAAGTGAAGAGCCTAACGCATAGTTTACAGGTGTATAAGATTATTAGTTTCAATGCATTTTCACATCTGTTATAGCAGTAATGAACATTGTTCTCATGTGTCCAGTTTAATGAAATCATCCATAATGTGAAGTCCTTAAAAAATTCCCTTGGATTTTTTACTTATTCACTACTTAGAGCATCACCTTGCATGTGGTAGGCTCCCAATAATTATTTATTAAATTGTTGAATTCAATGGGCAGACTGTAAGACCATAAAAGGCAGAAATTGCACTCTTAACCTAATTCTGTGCAGACCTTAGGAAGAAATCTTGCAGATTTTAAGTAGTCAACAAATGTCTACTGATGAGAAGACTGTAATTTAATGTTGTCAAACAGAAATTTTATTTCTAGAAGACAGGAGAGCATAGTTATAAATGAACAGACTCTGGGATCAGACAGTCTTAGGTTCAAAACTTTGTTCTACCAAGTGGCACTAGGAAAGTGGATAACTCTGCAGGGTCTCAGTTTCCCCATGTGTAAAACTGATCCACTGGTATTATCTGCCTCATAAAGATTGAATAAGATCAGGCATGTAGAGTGAGTGGCACAGCACCTGGCACTCAGTAACACATGGTGTTCATTTGGGTATGACTTGCCTTAAATTACAAGATCAAAGTAACATATTTGGTGTGTGGAGTCTTAGAGCAATTTGCCAGCCCTCTAAAACATTATATGCATTTTTCCCTCCAAAAAATAAACCTGTTTGGAGTGATCTAGACTACTGAAGTTCCTGTTAGTAATGATGATTTCCTAGTATATGAATGAGGCTGGGTTTGCAGACACTGCAAGCAACACACTGGTGTATTTCTGACTTGTTTCTGGTCAAGGCACCCTCTGGGAACTATCTGATTAAAAAAAAAAAAAAAAAGGACCTTTGACTGTCTTTCTAGTGATAAAACCATTTTATAATGCTTTTGGGATAAACGTTAAATTGTATAAAACCGATAGTAATGCAAATAATACTTGTCCACAGTGATACGAATGAATAGCTTGGTAGAGATACAATTGATTTCCACCTTATAGAAAAGATGACTCCAACATTTATACTTATAGAATTGCCTTACAAGAACACTCTATGACATAAATCACAGCAAGATCCTTTTTGACCCACCTCCTAGAGAAGTGGAAATAAAAACAAAAATAAACAAATGGGACCTAATGACACTTAAAAGCTTTTGCACAGCAAAGGAAACCATAAACAAGACCAAAAGACAACCCTCAGAATGGGAGAAAATATTTGCAAATGAAGCAACTGACAAAGGATTAATCTCCAAAATTTACAAGCAGCTCATGCAGCTCAATAACAACAACAAAAAAAACAACCCAATCCAAAAATGGGCAGAAGACCTAAATAGACATTTCTCCAAAGAAGATATACAGATTGCCAACAAACACATGAAAGGATGCTCAAGATCACTAATCATTAGAGAAATGCAAATCAAAACTACAATGAGGTATCACCTCACACCGGTCAGAATGGTCATCATCAAAAAATCTAGAAACAATAAATGCTGGAGAGGGTGTGGAGAAAAGGGAACACTCTTGCACTGTTGGTGGGAATGTAAACTGATACAGCCACTATGGAGAACAGGATGGAGGTTCCTTTAAAAACTAAAAATAAAACTACCATACGACCCAGCAATCCCACTACTGGGCATATACCCTGAGAAAACCATAATTCAAAAAGAGTCATGTGGGCTTCCCTGGTGGCACAGTGGTTGAGAGTCCACCTGCCGTTGCAGGGGACACGGGTTCGTGCCCTGGTCCAGGAAGATCCCACATGCCGTGGAGCAGCTGGGCCCGTGAGCCATGGCTGCTGAGCCTGCGCGTCCGGAGCCTGTGCAACAGGAGAGGCCACAACAGTGAGAGGCCTGCGTACCGCAAAAAAAAAAAAAAAGAGTCATGTATCAAAATGTTCATTGCAGCTCTGTTTACAATAGCCAGAACATGGAAGCAACCTAAGTGTCCATGATCAGATGAATGGATAAAGAAGATGTGGCACATATATACAATGGAATATTACTCAGCCATAAAAAGAAACAAAATTGAGTTATTTGTAGTGAGGTGGATGGACTTGGAGTCTATCATACAGAGTGAAGTAAGTCAGAAGGAGAAAAACAAATACCGTATGCTAACACATATATATGGAATCTAAGAAAAAAAAATGTCATGAAGAGCCTAGGGGTAGGACGGGAATAAAGACACAGACTTACTAGAGCATGGACTTGAGGATATGGGGAGGGGGAAGGGTAAGCTGTGACAAAGTGACAGAGTGGCATGGACATA
This sequence comes from Mesoplodon mirus, assembly GCF_964341445.2. Lineage (NCBI taxonomy): Eukaryota > Metazoa > Chordata > Mammalia > Artiodactyla > Ziphiidae > Mesoplodon > Mesoplodon mirus. The sequence goes on along the minus strand of NC_138986.1, from coordinate 26,899,353 downwards.
TATACACTACCAAACGTAGGGTGGATAGCTAGTGGGAAGCAGCAGCATGGCACAGGGAGATCAGCTAGGTGGTTTGTGACCACCTAGAGGGGTGGGATAGGGAGGGTCGGAGGGAGGGAGACGCAAGAGGGAAGAGATGTAGGAATATATGTATATGTATAACTGATTCACTTTGTTGTAAAGCAGAAACTAATACACCATTGTAAAGCAATTATACTCCAATAAAGATGTTTTAAAAAAAAAAAGGGCCTCCCTGATGGCACAGTGGTTGAGAGTCCGCCTGCCGATGCAGGGGACACGGGTTCGTGCCCTGGTCCGGGAAGATCCCACATGCCACGGAGCGGCTAGGCCCGTGAGCCATGGCCCCTGAGCCTGCGCGTCCGGAGCCTGTGCTCTGCAACGGGAGAGGCCACAACAGTGACAGGCCCGCGTACTGCACACACACACACACACACACACACACACACACACAAATTGCCTTAACAGTACATTAGCAGTTTGGCATCTATTAGCAATTTCATTTCAGCATTCCTGATTGTGTGCATGCACGTGTGTGTGTGTGTGTGTGTAATATCTGCTCTTCAAATTATCCTTTGAACCAATTTTATTATCTTACTGGTTTTTTCATGGTTTTCTCTGTAGTATCCTGGGGAAAACCCTGGAGTATTTGGGATTCAGAAGAGGTGAGTTCGACTTCGTAATCAACCAGTTGATTTATTCTGGCCAAGTCAAATACCCTTCTCCAAGGAGGAGTTGCCTCAACTGTGAAAGACAGAGGACTACACTGCCACATCTATTTATTTTCTGGAGCAAATAAGATAATCAAAAGAGGACTGCATTGCATAGAACAATATACATTTACATTATCATTCTGATTTAGCCACATAAAATCACCTACGCCCCAGTGTGACCAAACTATAAATTGGAAAATACCTAGCTGGAGGTAAAAGCCGCCGTGGCCCCTGGACAGCAAGAATCACACTCTTGGTCCTGGGTTGCCTTGGTTCTAAGCTGATACTTGTCACAATGAACTTATTAGAAAACTTGAATGTGATATCAAGAGGTATTTGACATGTAATAGCCTGGGTTTCCTTAATTCTTTGGGGATGATTTTTAAATAAGAAATAGGGGTAACTTAGATTTTGAAAGGAGAGTGAATTCTCTGGCTTAGGCAAATACCTGGTTTTACATGGTTTGGAGTCAGTGGTCAGATAGCCTGACATCCACTGATAACTCACTAGAGTAGTCCTCCTCCATGTTTCTGTTTTGTAAGAGTTCTTAGAAGAGACTAAAAGTATTGGAAAATACTACTGTAACTGGTCACAACCTCTTTTAAAGCCTTGCTGTACAAAGAAATATAACTTCCTTCCTGCATGAATCATATATACCAAAGGCAATTGCTTTGCCCATTGTTGATTACCTACTGTAACAGAAATGGTTTGCTTGTGGAATATTTACTGTTACCTTGTGCAACTTCTGAAGCATTCAAGTTACACAGATCTGCTCTGCTAGGATTTTCAGTAGAAGACGCTGTTAACATTTAAATTTTTTCTCCTCTCTTCTGTGTCCCCCTAAGAAAACTGCCACAATGTAGCCTGGGTTCTGCATCTTTTAGTTTTTATGTTTTCTTTTGGAAAAAAACAAAATTACAAAATAAAACATAAGATGTAAGTACTCACTTTCAAAATATTTTGGAATAATTAGACAAGACTTTAAAAATCAGCTTTGTCAGTGAGAAAGTGGCATGGACATATATACACTACCAAACGTAAAATAGATAGCTAGTGGGAAGCAACCGTATAGCACAGGGAGATCAGCTCGGTGCTCTGTGACCACCTAGAGGGGTGGGATAGGGAGGGTGGGACGGAGGGAGACGCAAGAGGGAAGAGATATGGGAACATATGTATATGTATAACTGATTCACTTTGTTATAAAGCAGAAACTAATACACAATTGTAAAGCAATTATACTCCAATAAAGATGTAAAAATAAATAAATAAATTAAATTAAATGCAAAAAAAAAAATCAGCTTTGTCTCATACCCTCTCTCCTTCGCCAATAATCTGACACATATTTTGATAAGTTTCTTTTCTTTTTACATAAATAAATTTATTTATTTATTAATTTTTGGCCGCGTTGGGTCTTTGTTACTGCACGCACGTTTTCTCTAGTTGCAGCGAGTGGAGGCTACTCTTTGTTGCTGTGCGCAGGCTTCTCATTGTGGGGGCTTCCCTGTTGCAGAGCACGGGCCCTAGGCGTGCGGACTTCTGTAGTTGTGGCACGTGGGCTCAGTAGTTGTGGTTCACAGGCTCAGCAGCTGTGGCGCACGGGCCCAACTGCTCTGCAGCACGTGGGATCCTCCCGGACCAGGGCTTGAACGCGTAACCCCTGCACTGGGAGGCGGATTCTCAACCACTGCACCACCAGGGAAGCCCTTGATGAGTTTCTTAAGTCAACATCTCCAGCCAGAGATAAAAGCCAATATATTAAAGCAATGAAAGAAGTCAACATATTAGAATCACCAGTGGATTTTAAAATAAATTATAATTTTGCTTTGCTTTCCTATTTTTCTTTTATGACACTAATAAAATTTGCAAATCTAATTTTGCTCCCTGAAAATAAGGGGTAGCTTTCTTAAACAGCCAGTTTCCCCACTTATCTATATCCAGTTTATGGGACAGTGAGGCTGTTTTCCCAAGATACACCTTTCCCAAGGCTGTTGGTTACCGGTTTCTTCCTGATACTCACACAGCTGTAGTTCCTGCAACACTGCCCACACCCACCTCATTTACTATAGTCTCAACTCTCAGCTTGCCTCAGGCAGAGCGGGGTGCTGTTTGAAGGGTCCGCTTAGGGCAACTACTTGCAAAGCAAAACCAGTTGGTACCTGTTGGTGGAAACTTGCACATTCATTGGGCATTGTGCTTGTCAACCTCCCACTGCTCCACAAAGAAGCAGTGAACCAATCTTATCCCGCAAACCAGAAACAGGAACTGAACGGGCCTCTAACTAGGCCTCCAAAACAGGAAGCAAGGGACAGTCCCTGCAGCCACCAGAGGGGAACTGACTTGTAGCAGAGAACTCCCAGAAGGCTGGCACCAGCCAAGGCCACTGGTGAGACAAGGCCAAGTTGTGTGCCCATAATTAGGCTTCACCTAGAGGTGGAACCAACTTGAACTATCAACTGATGAACATATGAAGCAGACAAAAGGCAACCAAATTGAAGCAAGAAACCAGGATCCCAGGAGCCTGGGAAGCAGGGTCAGTGGTGACAAGCTGCAGGTGACTATCTGGGATAAGAAATGGGTGCTCTAAAAACAAATGTTATTTTTGTGCTTTGGAGCTTTGTTTTTCGTTTTGCTTTTTTCCAATTTTCTAGTAAAGCTCTTTTTGGAAAATTTTAGCTTTGGCTCCAAGAAAGCAAGAGGAAGCACAGTGTTCTGAACTCACAGGGGGCAGGCAGGCAATGATATGCCAGCAAAAAGTCAACAGCCCAGAGAAAAACCATGAGTGGGCCTCCACTGGGATATTTTTTTCAGTCCTTTCCTAAACTAGACTTTTTCTTTATGAGTTTGCCTATGTTTGCTCTTTTGATAATTTTGCTAAGGCTTGTTTCTTGGGTGAAGAAGCGGTGACTGGAGGTAGGAAGGGGCTATAAGGCGGTTTAGACTAGAGGTTCTCAAACACTGCTCTGTTAATTGGCATGATAAAGTGTTCATCCATCATGGTGAAATGGGAAAAAGAATAATAAATAATGCATTTTTCCATACATTTACTGTATGCAAAAAGCTATTCTTTATTCTAAGTTTATGCCTTCCCTAATTCAACATAAAAAATGTGTTTTCTTTTTAAGAAGTCGTGGCAGTAGCTGGCTGGTTGTCAAGGTTTCTTTTTCTCTCTTTATTATAGACTTACCTGGAAAGATAAAATGTTGACAAATTCATGTCAGTCTTCAATTTTTTTAAACCAGTTCATGGGAACCACTATTTAGGAAATACTGGTGCCACCCAAGTATACTTCTCCCTCCAAGTATATGAGACAGTATATATGAAAGCCTCACTGGATTTAAAAGTAGAAAATGCAGAAGTGGGCTGGAAAATTCTTAGGAACTTCTCAGTCTGAGATAGAGAGGAGACAAAGGTTATGTTTGTTTTTGTTTTGTTATCAAATAAGACTGGAAGTCCTAAGGAGCTGTGCTGGAAGCAAGTGGAACCAAACCCAGAAAGTTCAGATGCCTGTCCAGTGACATGGCCCAAATGGGTGACTTTTATCACAAACCCAAGTAAGGTGGGAACACTATAGAGATGAAAATATAAAGGCTAAATTCTTAAAATTTCAGCCTCCATGTGTTTCCTTCCTGCTACCCACTGTTGCTACTGGGTGAAAGGCTGAGTAAGAGATTGCAATACAGAGCGCCTAAGAGAAAGGCCAGGCGATGTTCTGGCTAGGGGCAGGGAAAGGGGAAGCAGGCAGCCATCCAATCCTGAGCCCCCTGAGAGGGAGTGAGGTGGCCTTGAGCAAAGCACTGTCCCTGGGTCTTACATCAGCTGGAAGTCAAGCCCCATAAATAGGTTTGGAGGGGACGAAGGTGAACGTGTTTATGGATCCCCTGCCGGTATCGCTTCCTCCTTCGCTGAGCATCCTTCCTCCTCCATCCCTGCCCAGCCTCCCTCCTCTCCCTAAAGCCACCCAATCCTTCCTTTGTCCCCTGCCTCACCAGAGCCCCTCTTCTCAACACCACCAATCCAAAGTGATGCTCCTACATCCAGCCAGGATGCTACCAGAAGCTAGATGAATGCAAAAGTTCCTGATTCTAACACAGGAAAAGATGTATTCAAAGTCCCAGTTTTGGGCTCCCCTGGTGGCGCAGTAGTTGGGAGTCCACCTGCCAATGCAGGGGATGCGGGTTTGTGCCCCCGTCCGGGAAGATCCCACATGCCGCGGAGCGGCTGGGCCCGTGAGCCATGGCCGCTGAGCCTGCACGTCCGGAGCCTGTGCTTCGCAACGGGAGAGGCCACAACAGTGAGAGGCCCGCGTACCGCAAAAAAAAAAAAGTCCCAGTTTTAAGACTTCCCTGTGGCGCAGTGGTTAAGAATCCGCCTGCCAATGCAGGAGACATGGGTTCGAGCCCTGGTCTGGGAAGATCTCACATGCCGCAGAGCAACTAAGCCTGTGCGCCACAACTACTGAGCCTGAGCTCTAGAGCCTGCGAGCCACAACTACTGCACCCTCGTGCCACAACTACTGCACCCTCATGCCACAACTACTGCACCCTCGTGCCACAACTACTGAAGCCCACATGCCTAGAGCCTGTGCTCCACAAGAGAAGCCACCGCAGTGAGAATCCCGCGCACCACAACAAAGAGTAGCCCCCGCTCACCGCAACCAGAGAAAGCCCACACACAGCAACGAAGACCCAATGCAGCCAAAAATAAATAAATTAATTAATTTTTTTAAAAAGTCCCAGTTTTAGGTTGGCAGGAACATAATTTTCTGAATGTTTAAACAGATAAATGGGTTTCACACTTCAAGTACAGTGAGTTAACAAGGCTTCTTATAGTCTAGCCCCAAATTTAACCACCAGCTATAATACTATTTCTAAGAAAAAGTGTGCTCTTGGATCTAAGCAGCAATCTTGAATCATTTAGCCTGAATGAACGAATATAATTCTTTATGGTTCAGTTTTTCCATAAGCAAAGTAGGGGAATAATAAAGCCTATACCAGCCATATTTCACAAAACTAATGTTCATTTTTTTAAAAATGTTGAGACCCTGCCAGTTGGGGGTCTGTCTACCTGAATGGAATAGTTCTGCATCACTAACATCTGTATCACTAACATCTGTATCACTGACATCTCTTAGATTTTACAGAAATTTACTGCCTACAATGCAGGGGGCTGGGAAGGGGTGTTGTTAGCTTGGCAACTGCCATCTCTGAGTGACAGTATTGTATATCTAAGTACAATGAATTTTCATAAAATCTTTGATAGAACATTAGTTTCCTCTCAGAACGGGAATGAAAGAGAGAATGACAAGTGTAGTCAAAGAACAAACTCAATTACAGTTAAACGATAATCAAATAGGGAAAATCAATGAAAACCTTTAACTGCAATCTATTCTTTAGAAAGATACCAGTACACAAAGATAGCGGAAGCTTCTAAAAATGTAAACAAGCTTTAAGTTCTTATTCATTCTATTAAGCTGAGCTGTTCTAACACCAACATTCCCTTTTAAATGTTGAGGCCCTTGTTAAGTCCCTCTTGCTTACCATTCTATTGCAGATTGGGGTCACCTGTGAACCCCACTCCCCAGTTTGGTTCTAGAGGCTATTTCCTGGAAGCCCAAGGCATTCCGTGTAGACCCTCACAACCAGGACTTGAATCTGCACTTCTCATGGACCCTGAGCTCCTGGAGGTGGCAACGTGATATTAATACAAGCAGTTCATTCATCTCTGTGGACTGAAGTGATTCATTTTTTAATCAATACTGTCATAATTTTAAGGTACAGAATTTGGGGGCTGGAAGGAATCGTAGAACCCAATTATTACAACCCTTCTCTGAGATTTTAAATTACTTGCTCCAAATTGGAGAACCAGGACCAGATCCAGATCTTGAAACTCTTGTTCCGATGTTCTGTCCCCGCACACCCTGTTGTCTTCCCTTTTCAAACTCACAGGATTACATGAGGGAATCTTAGAAATTTACTTCAATTTCCCCCTCTACTTCCATCCTTGGTCAATTTTATAGGCCGCTGAAGGAGACAAAGGGCCTCACTCACAATTATGTGGTTCAGAGCAGAGCCAGGATGAAAACTCAGATGGAACTTGAGGGATGATGTTCTTCCCACTATATCATAACGGTTCAACTTTCGAGCGGAGGTAGTGGATGTCGAGCAATGGTCAGCATGGGGCCAAAACCTTGCCAGGCCTGTTTTTGTAAGGCCTGCAAGCTAAGATTGGTTCTTCCATTTTTAAATGGTTGGGGGAAAAACATCAAAAAAGAATAATACTTTGTGAATTACATGAAATTTAAATTTCAGTGTCCATGAACAAAGTTTTACTGGAATACAGCCACAATGATTTGTTTAGGTCCTCTTGAGTATTAGCTGCAGAGTTGAGGAGTTGTGAGAGACACCTCCTGCAAAGTCTAAAATGTTTATACCATCTGGCCCTTTACAGAAAAATCTGCTGAACCCTGGAAGAGGATGAGCAAGCGCTCTCTTAGAAATCAGAAGTCAAGTTCTACTACTATCTAACTTGGCTGCCCTCAGTTTAGAAAAACAAAGGGTTTGGACAAAACTGATACCATCCTTATTCGGTCACATCTTCAACATCTTCATGCTGAATGAGAAAGCTCAGAGATCATGTCACAGGCAGGGGTGAAACTGGGGCCTGCCCAGGTTGAACAAAGCAGTGGGATGGAACAGAGCTGGCCCGGAAACACTGGTTTTCCTAGAGCGTGTCCTCCTCCCCGCTATCCCACGTTGCACCAAGATGGCTCATAAGGTCCCTGACAGCTCTCTGTCACATGAGTTCGATGCTTCCCTCTCTTGATTCTGAGAGTAAATCAGCCCAGCTAAATGCAGGTAGCAAGGGCGAAGCCGGACTTTTTAGAATCAGGCACCCAAAGTGAAATTCTCCATTAACCAGTTGTTACCTATGACCTTGGGCCAGTGATGGACCCCTTGGTTTTCTCATCTAAGAAGGATGCTAAGTACTTCCTTCACAGGCTTGTTTGGAGGATTAAATGAGATACATTTCAAATGTCTGGTCCCTTCTAATCTTTCTCTCTCCCTTTCTCAGAGACGGTATTTGGAGAATAAACAGTACGTGAGCCTTGTTAGGAAACTCTTTCGAATTAGCTTAGAATTTAAGATTACTTTTATAAAAAAATACCCAATCTATCAATGCAATAAAAACAGGCTTATTATTTCACTGGGTGTTTTCCTCACATACCTTTCAGTTCTTTGAAACTTCTTCCAAATTATAATCCAAAAATAAAAGTGCTGTAATTTTTAGAAAAGTTATGTTCCTTGTTTAGAAAAGCAAGCCACACAAAGAACCAACCTAAAATATATTATACTCATGTCCAGTTATGAAAACCAAGACTGTAAAATACACCCGAACCAAAGTCCTAGTTTATTTAGTCTGGCTTCCTTAACATGAAGTTCTTCTTGTTCTTAAAATATTCAGCTTTGGCTGAATTCCAAGACGGACACAAGCCTACTTCAGGTGTTTTGAAGGGACGGAAGAGAATTAGAACTGGCAACAAGATTGGATTATAAAACCTTCTACGTGATCACAAATCCAAGAACCTTATTGCTTGAAACCACCATTAAATCAAATTTTATGCCCCCACTTATAAAAAAAATAAATACATATATATCCTCAATATTGGTTGTACAGGGTGCTAAAGGTTAATTTCAATAACATGCTTTCATCCCTAACATTTGCTAACAGATAGCAAATTGCTGCAGTCACTTGAATTGCAGTGACGCTTTCTGAAATCTGTAATAGGTTGAAAAGATTTTTTTTCATGAATTATTCTAGCAACCACTTTAATGGGCACACTTTAATGGCCGATCTATTCTTAGTTATTAAAATAGCATATCAGTGTTTTAAACAATGTTAAAATTATATACTTTCCAGCCCATCAGGGCATATGGAGTAATAAAAAAACAGGCCTTGGTTCTTTCACCAAAATCCTAACAAAGATATCATACAAGTTTAGTGTAAATTACAGAGTTGCTTTTGGAAGTAATTACTTGAAACTTCAAATTGGTAAGAGATGGGAAATCAAACCACTAAACTTAAGGTAAAGGGATCTGGGAAGATCATGACATAACATGCAAATTCATACAGATCCGCTCTGCCTGCAGCTGGCTGAGTGGCAGAAGTCATGATTTCTGTACTCCCAAAAGTACACAGAAAAAATGAGGACATCATCTAAAACAGGCACAGGTATATATAGAAGGAAAATGTGGGCCAAACCTAACAGAACAGAAACCAAAACACTAAATGTAGAAAGGCTGATTGGGCCAAATATCTCGCAATGCACGAGATCAGAAGTTCCTTAAGAGGACCACACGCACCCCGGGCTCCTGGTGGCTGGGCAGTCAGACTCTCGCACAAATACACTCTCCCCAGAGCTGCGAGAGGCCGCCCGGAGCAGTCACGCAGCGCGGCTCGCTGCCTCTAAGATGGGGCAAGAAGTAAATAAGTAGGAAGCACGATTGCTGCCCAGAAATTGTTTTTTCCTGCCCAGGAAAGAAAACAAAAAACATTTTCCCCCCTGCGGCGGCCTGAGAAAAAGTGAACCCTGACCGCGGAGGATGGGGAAGGGGTTGCACACGCACCTGCATTGTAAAAACGGTCCAGCACCGCAGTTTCCCCAAAGTCCAGTTTCCCGAAATGCAGGGTCTCCAGGGTGGCGCCCACCGTCTCGCACGCCTGCCGCAGGCACTGCAGGGCCTCGCTCTCGGCCACCACCAGCTGCCCCTGGCTCGCTTCGTTGATGACATATGCCACCGTGGTCCGTCGACCTCCTCCGCCACCAGAGTTGCCCCGGCCCCGGGTGGCGCTGCTCCCGGAGGTGGCACTGGGACACCCAGCACCAGGGGCGGCGGCACTCTCCACGTTCCAGAAGCTGCCCGGTGCCGGCGGCGGCAGCTGGTTCTCCTCGCCCTCGGCGGCCGGCGCCGCTCCTCCTCTCCGGTAGCTGCCGCCCTCGGCCAAGGGTGGCACGGAGAAAGTGATGCCCTCGCCCGCCTCCGCGCTCATCTCTCCCGGCCGGGCTGCAGTGGCGGCGGCGTCCCCCGCCCAGCCGCACCGTCTGGCCAGCCACAGCTCGGGGCTGCTCCGCGCGCGCCGGGCTAAGCAGCTTCCATCCCGCGTCGCGCCGCGCCGCCGCCTTCTCTCCGGCGCCCTCTCCCCCGAAGGGACGCCGCTGCCCGGCGGCGGCTCGCCCCTCCTCGGCGCCTCCGTGGCCGCGCCGCTCGCCCGCTGCAGGGTGTAGAGTACAAGGGGTGGGGAACCGGGTTGAGCGGGAAAGGACGGCGCTTCCTTTTCTTGGCTGGCGGACAAGTCGGCTAGCGAACCTGCGCCGCGGCGCGGCTCAAGGGCGCCCCTCTCGGGGTGCGGTGCGCCCTAGCCACCCGGAGCGCGGTCCTGGCTCCTTCCGTGCCGGGCGCTCTGGGAGGGGTCGGGGAGGGCGCCCTCTGGGTGGGGAGCTACCTGGCTAGCACCTCACAGGTGGGCAGACTTCCTGGACCGCGTCCCGGAACAGCTGCAGCGGCCGCCGAAAAGATCCGCCTCCTTCCTCGGCGGCGGCTCCCCTTCATCTGCTCTGTTTCCTCCTCCTTCCCCGGCCTCGTTTGTCTTCCGATTGCCGCGCCCGCTTCGTCCTGGCAACAGCCTGGCCGCTCCAGTCTCACCGCTCCTTGCAGCCCCTCACCCAGTCGGCCACCGGCTTCTTGGCCGCCCACTCGTCGCGGCACCGAGAGTCAGAGCCCGCCCCGGGGGGAGGGCGCTGCTGGGAAGCTCGAGTCCGGACTAAACCGACTGCGCCGCGGCTCCCGGACCTCAACCCAGCCCCGAGCGCTGCCCGGGGCCAAGGTTCTGCACCGTCACCCACCGGGCCCCCCACCCAAGAAGACCTGGAGTAGGCAAAAGCCCGGAGCGCACGCGACGACAGGATGGCGCAAAAAAAGTCTCTCTTGCGAATACTCGAGTCTTCAGAGCCAGCGCAGGAGGCATTTGCAGCGTTCCCCTTGGCCAGGGCGCCCCCCTCCGGCCCCAGACGGCCTCGCTCGGCAGCGCGGTCCGGTCACGCGTGCGGCGCTGGCAAGACTAGGGCAGCATCTGGAGGCCAGCATTGCGCGAGGCGGGAAGACTTCAACTACAGTCCTGCAGCCGGCCTGAACTGGAGGGTGGTTTATTGGTGACAGTGGCTCTCCGCAAGTGGCAGGCTAAATTTATCGGGTCGGCCCTGGTACTTTTCATTTTCAAATTTTCAATAGCTCTGCTATCCTGAATAATTGATTAGCTCCAAGTGCTGAACGGTATAGCGTTCCCATTTAGGTTCTTAAAATTTCCCCCAACACCACGCATACTTACTTCAGATAGAAAACCGGTTCTATACTGGACTTGGCAACTCATCATCCGCCAGATGAAAGAGGGAAATTAAGTGATTACTTCTATTTTTTTAAATTGCACCACGGGAGGGCGGGGGGGGAATGCCTGAATTGCTTAAGAGCAATCAAAAAATATCTACTTATTTGGGAAACAAAAACAGATGTGTAAGTTCTCAGAGAACTCCAAAATGCTATAACTTCAGGAAAACCAGTGAAAGCTGCAGTGAAATAAAGTAACAGTTTTGGGCTTCCCATCTCCAGGAACCGAGATGAATGTGTTCTATGAAAAAGGTTGAAGAATATTGCAAATTAATGCAAGCTAGGGGGGAAAGGAAGGATAAAACAGTTGAGTAGTAAACGGTGAAAAGAAGGAAGAAAATAGTAATGTGGGAAAACACCTAGCAGCTGAACAATTGCATCTGCACAATTGTATCCTTAATGAAGCAAAGTGACGTTAGCTTTTTCTAAAGACTTGTAAAACGATAGAAGTAAATTTCTAGCAAGGAAACTGGATTCTATGTGATCCACATCTGCTTTTGAACTTGATATCATTGGGAAAGTAATTACTTACTGAATCCGTGATCATAAGGAAACAACACGTTGATGGACTACTAATAGATGTGTATCGTTTAATATTTCCAACAACTTGTCAAACCTCCAAACTTCTGTGAAAGTATAATCCTCCACCCCATACTGGCCCAAAACAATAAACACAGGAAAGTCGTTGAGACCATGTCTGGAAAATTAAAATGCCTAAATTCTCAAAGAGCACTTGACTACACAAATAAGGCCCAAAATTATATATAAAACTATTTTCTAAAAACCATAATTTTTAGACCATTTCACCTTTGCTTCCCTTCCAGATCTTTTCAGAGACATTGTTCATATATAATTTTGTTTTATTTTGCTCACTTCGTTTTACTTTGAATTGATTTAATAACTTTAAAGATGTTACTGATTACTGGCACCCAAACCCCAATGCAATGCTGAAAGACTACATTGGTCCCAAGCCTTGGTCCCAAGGCTCTCCCACCTAAAAGGCATGGTTTAGCTGATTAATCTTGCACAACGTGTAACCAAATGAAATTTCCATTTTTATAGCTGATAAACAGTTGAAAGTATGTAAATTCAGATGGTTCAATTTACAACTCAAATTTGAGTCCTGTGCATAGGCGGGGGCACCAGGCAGAGGGCATGGGCGTAGTGCTGAAATTCTGCCTGCCTTCAGCTTGCCAGGCCTGCCTCAGGGTGTCTGTCTGGAGGAATGAAAGCCTTTTTCTAACTCGATCACCCAGCAGTTGTGCTTTTTGCAATTCGTCTGTATAGAAGGTGCACATTTTTCTAGGCCAAAAGCACATCTAATATGGTAATGGTGGATAGGAGAAAACTCATTGCCTATCTTGGGCTTCCAGGTTTCTTCCTGAAGATGCAAAATGGTGAATTTTAAACCTGAAATGGGCAAGCGTCTCCTAGCTAACTAGCTTTTGCTTTAGGTGACAAGTTTGCCTCTCTCTGTATCCTCAGGTAAGATAAGTAGAAATATTATATACTTTTTTTTTAATACAGCAGGTTCTTATTAGTTATCTACTTTATATATATTAGTATACATATGTCAATCCCAATCTCCCAATTATTCCCACCACAATCACCCCCGCCCCCACTATCCCCTTTTAAGGTCCATACGTTTGTTCTCTACGTGTGTCTCTATTTCTGCCTTGCAAACTGGTTCATCTGTACCATTTTTCTAGATTCCACATATATGCATTAATATACGATATTTGTTTTTCTCTTTCTGACTTACTTCGCTCTGTATGACAGACTCTAGGTCCATCCATGTCTCTATAAATGACCCAATTTCATTCCTTTTTATGGCTGAGTAATATTCCACTGTGTATATGTACCACATCTTTTTTATCCATTCGTCTGTTGATGGACATTTACGTTGCTTCCATGTCCTGGCTATTGTAAATAGTGCTCCAATGAACATTGGGGTGCATGTGTCTTTTTAAATTATGTTTTTCTCTGGGTATATGCCCAGTAGTGGGATTGCTGGGTCATATGGTAATTCAATTTTTAGATTTTTAAGGAACCTCCATACTGTTCTCCATAGTGGCTATATCAATTTACATTCCCACAACAGTGCAAGAGAGTTCCCTTTTCTGCACACCCTCTCCAGCATTTGTTGTTTGTAGATTTTCTGATGATGCCCATTCTAATCGGTGTGAGGTGATACCTCATTGTAGGTTTGATTTGCATTTCTCTAATGATTAGTGATGTTGAGCAGCTTTTCATGTGCTTCTTGGCCATCTGTATGTCTTCTTTGGAGAGATGTCTATTTAGGTCTTCTGCCCATTTTTGGATTGGGTTTGTTTTTTTGATATTGAGCTGCATGAGCTGTTTATATATTTTGGAGATTAATCCTTTGTCCATTGATTCGTTTGCAAATATTTCTACCATTCTGAGGGTTGTCTTTTCGTCTTGTTTATAGTTTCCTTTGCTGTGCAAAAGCTTTGAAGTTTCATTAGGTCCCATTTGTTTGTTTTTGTTTTTATTTTCATTACTCTAGGAGGTGAGTCAAAAAAGATCTTGCTGTGATTTATGTCAAAGAGTGTTCTTCCTATGTTATCCTCTAAGAGTTTTAGAGTGTCTGTCTTACATTAAGGTCTTTAATCCATTTTGAGTTTATTTTTGTGTATGGTGTTAGGGAGTGTTCTAATTTCATTCTTTCATTTAGTTGCCCTGTTTTCCCAGCACCACTTATTGAAGAGACTGTCTTTTCTCCATTGTATATCCTTGCCTCCTTTGTCACAGTTTAGTTGACTGTAGGTGCATGGGTTTATCTCTGGGCTTTCTGTCCTGTTCCATTGATCTATATTTCTGTTTTTGTGTCAGTACCATGTTGTCTTGATTATTGTGGCTTTGTAGTATAGTCTAAAACTAGGGAGTCTGATTCCTCCAGCTCCGTTTTTTTCCCTCAAGATTGCTTTGGCTATTCAGGGTCTTTTGTGTCTCCATACAAATTGTAAGATTTTTTTTTCTAGCTCTGTAAAAACTGCCATTGGTAATTTGATAGGGATTGCATTGAATCTGTAGATTTCTTTGGGAAGTATAGTCAATTTTACACTATTGATTCTTCCAATCCAAGAACATGGTATATCTCTCTGTCTGTTTGTGCCATCTTTGATTTCTTTCATCAGTGTCTTATACTTTTCTGAGTACAGGTCTTTTACCTCCTTAAGTAGGTTTATTCCTAGGTATTTTATTCTTTTTATTGCAGTGGTGAATGGAATTGTTTCCTTAATTTCTCTTTCTGATCTTTCATTGTTAGTGTATAGAAATGCAAGAGGTTTCTGTGCATTAATTTTGTATCCTGCTACTTTACCATATTCATTGATTAGCTCTAGTAGTTTTCTGGTGGCATCTTTAGAATTATCTGTGTATAGTATCATGTTATCTGCAAACAGTGACAGTTTTATTACTTCTTTTCCGATTTGTATTATTTTTATTTCTTTGTCTTCTCTGATTGCTGTGGCTAGGACATCCAAAACTATGATGAATAATAGTGGCGACAGTGGACATCCTTGTCTTGTTCCTGATCTTAGAGGAAATGCTTTCAGTTTTTCACCATTGAGAAAGATCTTAGCTGTGGGTTTGTCGTATATGGCCTTTATTATATTGAGGTAAGTTCCCTCTCTGCCCACTTTCTTGAGAGTTTGTATCATAATTGAGTGTTGAATTTTGTCAACAGCTTTTTCTGCATCTATTGAGCTGATCATATGGTTTTTATTCTTCAATTTGTTAACTGATTGATTTGCATATATCAGAGAATCCTTGCATCCCTAGGATAAATCCCACTTGATCATGGTGTATGATCCTTTTAATGTGTTGTTGGATTCTGTTTGCTAGTTTTTTATTGAGGATTTTTGCATCTATATTCATCAGTCATATTGGTCTGTAATTTTCTTTTTTTGTAGTATCTTTGTCTGGTTTTGGTATCAGGGTGATGGAGGCCTCATGGAATGAGTTTGGGAGTGTTCCATCCTCTGCAATTTTTGGAAAGAGTTTGAGAAGGATGGTGTTAGCTCTTCTCTAAATGTTTGATAGAATTCACCTGTGAAGCCATCTGGTCCTGGACTTTTGTTTGTTGGAAGATTTTTAATCACAGTTTCAATTTCATTACTTGTGATTAGTCTGTTCATATTTTCTGTTTCTTCCTTGTTCAGTCTTGGAAAGTTATACCTTTCTAAGAATGTGTCCATTTCTTCCAGGTTGTCCATTATATTGGCATAGAGTTGCTTGTAGTAGTCTCTTAGGATGCTTTGTATTTCTGTGGTGTCCATTGTAATTTCTCCTTTTTCATCTCTAATTTTATTGATTTGTGTCCTCTCCCTCTTTTTCTTGATGAGTCTGGCTAATGGTTTATCAATTTTATCTTCTCAAAGAACCAGCTTTTAGTTTTATTGATCTTTGCTATTGTTTTCTTTGTTTCTATTTCATTTACTTCTGCTCTGATCTTTATGATTTCGTTCCTTCTACTAACTTTGGGTTTTGCTTATTCTTCTTTCTCTAGTTCCTTTAGGTGTAAGGTTAGATTGTGTGTTTGAGATTTTTCTTGTTTCTTGAGATATGCTTGTATAGCTATAAACTTCCCTATTAGAACTGCTTTTGCTGCATCCCATAGGTTTTGGATCGTTGTGTTTTCATTGTCATTTGTCTCTAGGTATTTTTTGATTCCCTCTTTGATTTCTTCAGTGATTCTTGGTTATTTAGTAACATATTGTTTAGGTGCCGTGTGTTTGTGTTTTTTATATTTTTTTCCCAGTAATTTAGTTCTAATCTCATGGCATTGTGGTCGGAAAAAATGCTTAATATGATTTCAATTTTCTTAAATTTACCAAGGCTTGATTTATGACCCAAGATGTGGTCTATCCTGGAGAATGTTCCATGCACACTTGAGGAGAAAGTGTAATCTGATGTTTTTGGATGGAATGTCCTATAAATATTAATTAAATCTGGTCTATTGTGTCATTTAAATCTTGTGTTTCCTTATTAATCTCCTGTCTGGATGATCTGTCCATTGATGTAAGTGAGGTGTTAAAATCTCCCACTATTATTGTGTTACTGTTGATTTCCTCTTTTATAGCTGTTAGCATTTGCCATATGTATTGAGGTGCTCCTATGTTGGGTGCATATATATTTATAATTGTTTTATCTTCTTGGATTGATCCCTTGATCATTATGTAGTGTACTTCCTTGTCTCTTGTAACAGTCTTTATTTTAAAGTCTATTTTATCTGTTATGAGCCTAGCTACTCCAGCTTTCTTTTTTTTTTTTTTTTTTTTTTGCGGTACACGGGCCTCTCACTGTCGTGGCCTCTCCCATTGCGGAGCACAGGCTCCGGACGCACAGGCCCAGCGGCCATGGCTCACGGGCCCAGCCTCTCTGCGGCATGTGGGATCCTCCCGGACCGGGGCACGAACCCGTGTCCTCTGCATCGGCAGGTGGACTCTCAACCACTGCGCCACCAGGGAAGCCCTCCAGCTTTCTTTTGATTTCCATTTGCATGAAATATCTTTTTCCATCCCCTTACTTTCAGTCTGAATGTGTCCCTAGGTCTGAAATTCATCCCTGTAGATAACATATATATGGCTCTTGTTTTTGTATCCATTCAGGAAGACTGTGTGTTTGGTTGGAGCATTTAATCCACTCACATTTAAGGTAATTATCAATATGTATGTTCCTATTACCATTTTCTTAATTGTTTTGGGGTTGTTTTTGTAGGTCCCTTTCTTCTCTTCTGTTTCCCACTTAGAGAAGTTCCTTTAGCATTTGTTGTAGAGCTGGTTTGGTGGTGCTGAATTCTCTTAGCTTTTGCTTGTCTGTAAGGCTTTTGTTTTCTCCATAGAATCTGAATGAGATGCTTGCTGAGTAGAGTAATCTTGGTTTTAGTTTCTTCCCTTTTATCACTTTAAATATATCATGCCACTCCCTTTTGGCTTGTAGAGTTTCTGCTGAGAAATCAGCTATGAACCTTATGGGAGTTCCCTTGTATGTTGTTCGTCGTTTTTCCCTTGTTGCTTTTAATAATTTTTCTTTGTCTTTAATTTTTGTCAATTTGATTACTGTGTGTCTTGGCATGTTTCTCTTTGGGTTTATCCTGCCTGGGACTCTCTGCACTTCCTGGACTTGGGTGGCTGTTTCCTTTCCCATGTTAGGGAAGTTTTCAACTATAATCTCTTCAAATATTTTCTCGGGTCCTTTCTCTCTCTCTTCTCCTTCTGGGAGCCCTATAATGCGAACGTTGTTGCATTTAATGTTGTTCCAGAGGTCTCTTAGTCTGTCTTCATTTCTTTTCATTCTTTTTTCTTTATTTTGTTCTATAGCAGTGAATTCTACCATTCTGTCTTCCAGGTCACTTATCTATTCTTCTGACTCAGTTATTCTGCTACTGATTCCTTCTAGTGTATTTTTCATGTCAGTTATTGTATTGTTCATCTCTGTTTGTTTGTTCTTTAATTCTTCTAGTTGTTTTTTCTTTAATTCTTCTACATCTTTGTTAAATATTTCTTACATCTGCTTGATCTTTGCCTCCATTCTTTTTCTGAAGTCCTGGATCATCTTCACTATCATTATTCTGAATTCTTTTTCTGGAAGGTTGCCTATCTCCATTTCATTTAGTTGTTTTTCTGGGGTTCTATATTGTTCCTTCATCTGGTACATAGTCCTCTGCCTTTTCATTTTGTCTGTCTTTCTGTTAATGTGGTTTTTGTTCCACAGGCTGCAGGATTGTAGTTCTTATTGCTTCTGCTGTCTGCCCTCTGGTGGATGAGGCTATCTAAGAGGCTTGTGCAAGCTTCCTGATGGGAGGGACCAGTGGTGGGTAGAGCTGGGTGTTGCTCTGTTGGGCAGAGCTCAGTAAAACTTTAATCTGCTTGTCTGCTGATGGGTGGGGCTGAGTTCCCTCCCTGTTGGTTGTTTGGCCTGAGGCTACCCAGCACCAGAGCCTACAGGCTCTTTGGTGGGGCTAATGGCGACTCCGGGAGGGCTCATGCCAAGGAGTAGTTCCCAGAACTTCTGCTGCCAGTGTCCCTGTCCCTGTGGTGAGCCACAGCCTCCCTCTGCCTCTGCAGGAGACCTGCAACACTAGCAGGCAGGTCTGGTTCAGTCTCCTATGGGGTCACTGCTACTTCCACCCCTGGGTCCTGATGCACACAGTACTTTGTGTGTGCCCTCCAAGAGCAGAGTCTCTGTTTGCCCCAGTCTTGTCGAAGTCCTGCAGTCAAATCCCACTAGCCTTCAAAGTCTGATTCTCTGGGAATTCCTCCTCCCATTGCCGGACCACCAGGTTGGGAAGCCTGACATGGGGCTCAGAACCTTCACTCCAGTGGGTGGACGTCTGTGGTATAACTGTTCTCCAGTTTGTGAGTCACTCAGCCAGTCGTTATTGGATTTGATTTTATTGTGATTGTGCCCCTTCTACCATCTCATTGCGGCTTCTCCCTTATCTTTGGATGTGAGGTATCTTTTTTGGTGAGTTCCAGTGTCTTCCTGTCGATGACTGTTTAGCAGTCAGTTGTGATTCTGGTGCTCTCACAATAGGGAGTGAGGAATATTATATACTCCTAATTCTAAAAAGTATTTAATGCTACATACAAAACAAGGTATATATAATTTTAAATTATCAGAAATCAGTAAGGAAGCCAGTAAAAGACATATAAAGCAGCTAAGATAAATTAAGAATTCAATTGATTGCTAAATTTAGCTCTGTGTTTTGACTGCCAAAGTAAAAAGAAAGCACATGATAGTACATATATTCATGTGAAGAGTCAAGTCTTAACCTGGCACTGAATTCTATAAAGACTTTATTACATAGAATCTGATACAGAGGACATTGGGGAATACAGTGCACTTGAATATGGATTTGTAAAAAAATTATATATGTTCTTCAAATTTAGATTTAATATTTTTAAAACCAAGAACCTGATATTAAATATTAATTCAGTGAAGGCATTATTTTAGAAGAATCTAAAATAATATGTCAGATACAATGCTTTCTGGTTATATTAACTTAATAAAAAAGAGGAACTGAGGGGATTATATTGTTCACTGAAAGCTCACAAGTTGGCATTCCATAGCAGGGAAAAAAAAAGAATTCAAGGAAATAGAGAAGTGACATATTGCTTGGATCCTTACCACAAAAGCAGACTTCCCTAGAAGCTTTTGGCAAAGATTAAATCACAGTCAATGAATGATAGAATTATAACTTCGTAAATAGTCTGTGACATCTTTACACTTTAAAAAGGCAAAGGCAACAGAACTGAAGTTTACTAGTCACAGTTATATCCTCCCTCAGAGTCCATTGCACTTCCACTTAGAGATTGCCCTGGGGACACTTGAACACCTACAGGTAGGGCAAAGAATTCTCCTGATAAAGAGCTAGAGAAATATAAGGGAGAAATTGCCTGCTTCTGATTACAACAGATTAGGTAATACTGATCAACCCTCTCACTAAAGAAGACTAAGAAGGCTGGACAAAATTTAACATTTAAAATAAAGGTATCAAAGAACTAATGAGACAATGAGGAACTGTCTGGCCAGCTTCTGAAAGAAAGGAATGGGATTCAGAGGGTATGCCTACAGTTGGGGCCGCTTTGGGCCTGGCAATTTTTATGCACAGGAATTAGGCGACTGGGAGGCTGAACTGCATTTCTGACACCTCAAAGGATGAAGAAAAAGTAAGGGTGTTATAGTCTAGTCTAGAAGTATGTGTGAATTGGACACAAAATGACCCTTTCATGGATAGCAACTCTTCCTTCCAAACATATAATCCAGAAAAAAGTCTCATACCCTGAAACTGGATTAAGGTAACTCCAGGCATTCAACAAACAAAATTCACTCCAGAGAAAGACAAATCACCCTGGACCGTGAATTATTATTATTATTATTATTATATATATATATATATATTTTTTTTTTTTTTGCGGTACGCGGGCCTCTCACTGCTGTGGCCTCTCCCGCTGTGGAGCACAGGCTCCGGGTGCGCAGGCCCAGTGGCCATGGCCCACAGGCCCAGCTGCTCCGCGGCATATGGGATCCTCCCGGACTGGGGCACGAACCCGTATCCCCTGCATCGGCAGGCGGACTCTCAACCACTGTGCCACCAGGGAGGCCCGGACCGTGAATTATTTCATAAATATAAGATCTGTGGATGTAGACAAACATTTTAGTGAATGGTAGAATGGTAGAGTAGGAACAAGAATATGAATCCCATCCTGCCCTGGCCTGCTGTTCCTGAGTTCTCCCCTCCACTCTCCATTCATATCCCCATAGACTCTGTCTCCGGAGGCTAATCTGTATGAATTAAATCAATGGGCTTCCTTGCTTTCTGTTCACCAACTGGGTTTGGTCAATGCGGAGTCCAGCAGGGGTTCTGAGGAAGGACAAATACTGGGACTCATGAGTCACCTCAGGCTGGCTGTGTTGCTTAATAAGAAGTCATTGCTCTTCTCAAGGTGGCAGATCTTAAAGGAAGCACAGGCTTTCATACTCATCCCTCACCTTGTCCTTTGGCACCTAGAAATGATGATGGCTCTGAAACTGCTGGCTCCAAGTTACTTCACAATACCTTAAAACTTCCCTATAACCCCTCCACACATTTGCAATTAGTCTTTTTGTAAATAAACCCACCTCACATTATCCTGTTTCCTGTTGAGACTCTAATAACTACCAATGAGCCTTTAGAAATTAGAAAACTAATTTAACTTCTTTGAATTTATTTCTTCATCCATAAAATAGAGTGTTGAATTAAATTAAATTGAAAATCCTTTAAAGCCTTAATGTGCTTCGTTTAAGAATTCAGTAGGGATACCTGTTCTTATACTGAACTGAAATGTGTAAAGAATCAAAGTACTACTGGGTAATCAAACAGTGGATGAAGGTATGTTATCTTTATAGAAATATTTCAGCTAATACATATAAAGAGTCTGAGGTAGTTAGGATGTCACCATTTTGCAACGCAGTGAATTTGGATCCAGGTACGGATAATCAATAGTTACTAACATCAGTAAAGGAGAGACAACCGGGTGTGTCATATGCCTCCTGATAGGAAAACAGACCACCAATTATGAGGTGGTCATACCAAAAACAGTAGGCGTGAATCTCATCAAAGCCCTGGAATCCAAAGCTGAGGTTCAACAACTAATTCCAGGAAATACAAAGAAGAAAAAAACAGGTTAAAATACTCTGGAGATGCAATGAGTAAAATCTAGATGGTGGGAAATTCTGCAAGCAAAGGACTGGTTTTAATTTTTGCACAAGTAAGTTACTACCACTGTAAATGATGTTAAGCCCATTTTCTAGTAATAACATGATCAAATGTGTCTGAGAGCCATTTCCATTTGAAAAAATAACAAGTGCCCATCACCATGCTAACTGCTTTCTATGCATATCTCACATCTCACATCTTTATAATGAGAAATCCAGGAACCCAGGGGAAAAAGGTTACCCAATATCAGGCAAGGAGTTAGTAACAAGACCAGGGTTCCAATACCGAGCTTGTGCTGCTTATTATAATGGGAGGATAAGACCATTGCTTCTGAAAATATCAAACAACCTGCTTTTTTCATTGTGGTGTGAGGACATACAACCAGTTCATTTAAAGCTGCATGAACTTTAAACGAAGGCTGATGAGAAGTTAAGACAGAGTCTATCTACCAAATTTGGAATTGAAATATCATGTCAAAAGACCATTCTTTCTTCTTATCCTGGCAGCTGGGTACAGTAGCTGTGTTTCTAAAGTCCACAAGGGTGAATGTGGTTTGTGTTTGTTTGATGCCTCTGTTTTGTCTTGAAGTTTGCCATTTATTTCATAATTAATGCTAATTTAATACAAAATCATGTTTTGGATTTCTTAATTCTCCGAGAAAAACCTGTGCTCATGGAAGATGAACCAGGTTCCTTGGTTTATATATTAGCTTCTAATTCTCCCTCCACCTGCTTCAGCAAACTCCTGGAGCAATGGTACTTAGCCATGGGCTCAGATCAGATTCACCTGGGTCACACATAGAGACCCTCCCCCCAACTCCTAACCCCAGAGATATGATTTAAATAAGTTTAAGAACAGGAGGCTTTCAATATACCTATAGGATTTGATAAAGCAATTTTGTTATCTAGAGATCTTACTCTTGGGATTCTTTCCATCTTTTTTGTTTTTTAGATCAGTAAACATTTATTTATATCCTTTCATCTTTAAGTGACTCAATAAATGCTTAAAAATGGAAAGAATTGTCATACAGAGTGAAGTAAGTCAGAAAGAGAAAAACAAATACCGTATGCTAACACATATATATGGAATCTTAAAAAAAAAAAAAAAAAGATCATGAAGAACCTAGGGGCAAGACAGGAATAAAGACTCAGACCTACTAGAGAATGGACTCTAGGACACGGGGAGGGGGGAGGGTAAGCTGGGACGAAGGGAGAGAGTGGCATGCACATATATACACTACCAAATGTAAAATAGATAGCTAGTGGGAAGCAGCTGCATAGCACAGGGAGATCAGCTCGGTGCTTTGTGAACAGCTAGAAGAGTGGGATAGGGAGGGTGGGAGGGAGACGAAAGAGGGAGGGGATATGGGGATATATGTATATGTATAACTGATTCACTTTGTTATAAAGTGTTATAAAGCAGAAACTAACACACCACTGTAAAGCAATTATACTCCAATAAAGATGTTGAAAAAATAGAGAAAGGGATTTGCCATAATACTTCAAAGGATTTGTACTCATTCATCTAGCACTACATTAAGCTTTAAGTATTAAACAATAAAGTATGATATCAACTGAGTTCACTCCTATCTGGAGACAGATGTGTAAAGAGATTGAGCTGTGATAGAATAGGTACAGAAAGAGTGGGAGGAGGAGCTATATTATTCCCCTGAATGGGAAGAAATTGTGGCCTATGCAAAAGCATGCAAAAATGTACAGACACGGGCTTCCCTGGCGGCGCAGTGGTTGGGAGTCCGCCTGCCGATGCAGGGGACACGGGTCGTGCCCCGGTCTGGGAAGATCCCACATGCCGTGGAGTGGCTGGGCCCGTGAGCCATGGCCGCTGAGCCTGCGCATCCGGAGCCTGTGCTCCGCAACGGGAGAGGCCACAACAGTGAGAGGCCCACGTACCGCAAAAAAAAAAAAAAGTACAGACAGGAATTGGTATGTTGAATTCTAGACAACTGTAAGCATTTCAAGTACTATTACGTGTACAAGAGTCATAGTAGTAATAGCTTCATAGAAATTATGGTCTTGCAGTCCGCCACTACTAGCTATTGCTACTCATTATGAGACAGGCTGGGACCTGGGACCTGAGACCCTTTGCTGCAGCGCTTGCACCTGGACAAACATCTCCTCAAGCAACAGAATACAAAGACACTGTAAGGGACTAAAAATAACTGTATGCGTGCCCGACATGTGCAGTTGGGGCATATTATGAACAAGAGAATAGAAACAGACCAAAACCCAACTGACGCTTCTGAGGTGCCGGAAGCAAACGCAGTGTACTGCATGTGATGCCTGCATACAGCACCACCGAGGGGTGGGCAGCCCACCTAAGCCACCCCTCGGCCTAGCCCGCCCCTCCTCCCCTCACCTGGCCTCTTACCGGTTTCTAAAGAGCCCAGGAACCCGGGTCAGTAACGATTATCTCTACGAAACCACTTCCACTGCTACGACTGCCCTGTTGCTGCTGCTGCTGCCATTACTGGGATGCATGTCTGACATGGTAGTTGTGAAGAAAATACGGAAACCAAGGCTGAGGTCGGATTGTGAATCATCTCCATGAAAGTCAAGTTTAATTTCATCCTGTACGAAAAAGAGACATTCAAGGAGTTTAAGCAGAGGAGTAGTATGACCCCATCTATATTTCAGAAAGAAAACTATGGCTTGCTGTAGAAGTTTAGGCCTGTAGCTAAACGCAGAAGGAAGTTAAGATGCTTCTGTAAGATTCCAAGCCTGGCCTCGGGAAGGAGCAGTGATCTTGTTGCCTCTCAGGGCTCCTCAAGCTGCAATGATTTTTGATGTAATCTTTTTTTTTTTTTTTTTTGCGGTACGCGGGCCTCTCACTGCTGTGGCCCCTCCCGCCGCGGAGCACAGGCTCCGGACGCGCAGGCTCAGCGGCCATGGCTCACGGGCCCAGCCGCTCTGCGGCACGTGGGATCTTTCCGGACCGGGGCACGAACCCGTGTCCCCTGCATCGGCAGGCGGACTCTCAACCATTGCGCCACCAGGGAAGCCCGATATGCTTCTTTTAAAAGTATAGTTGCCAATATTTTCATTTCTATTTCTGTCCTAATAAGTTAAAGCAAGTTTAATGCAGAGAAATGGTTCTCTTCACTTTTTGTGAAAGGAAGACCAAGGCCTTATCTATTTAGTATTGTTCTATGTCTCACACACATACTCACCATTTCCCAGACTGTCAACGTGTCCCCTTCTTCCTCCCTCACTTCGACTAACGTTCTTACTGTTAAAGGCATCCCTTTAATTTAGATAAACAAATCATGGCAAATACATAGATAGAGCCACAGTAAGAGCTTCTGTGTAAGAAATGGAAACCAACTCTGACTACCAAAACCAACAAATGAATTTTTTGTGAGGATATTGGGGCTCACACATCAATGCAAGGTTGGCGTCCAGGCTCAGGAAAGGCAGAAACCAAAAGCCTTCAAAGGCCAGGAGCTATAGCTGAGGTCGCTCCACAGGAACAATATCTGTGACTTTTTCTTTGTCACAGAAAACAACTGTGAATTACAGTTGTTAAAGACATAAGACTTCTAAAATTAATAGTGCTACTTCATGAATAAATAGACAAATCAATCAGACAGAATAGAAAATCCAGAAATACATCAAATTACATAGGAAAATTTAGTATAAGATAAAAACAACCTTTTAGAGTATTGGGAAAAAGGGACTTTCAAAAAAGTGGTGTTGGAATAACTGCAAAGCCATATGGAAAAGATAAAATTGGATTCATTTCCCACACCATACACCAAGAAAAATTCCATATGGATATGAGATCTAATTATAAAAAATGAAACAATATGAGTACTCAATAAATATATGGGTATATTCTTTTCAGCTTAGGAGCAAGAAAAACTTTCAGGACTATGACTCAAAATTCAAAAACTAAAAAGGAAAAATAGATAGACCTGATAGCATAAAAATAAAGTCTTTATATGGCAAAAGATGTCACAAACAAACTAGAAAGACAAATAGCAAACTGGGAATAAATATCTGCAGCTGATAGCACAGCTCATAAAATGAGTTTCTAAAAATAGAGACTAAAAATCCTATAGAAAAATGAGCTATAGGAAGCTACAGGCAATTCATAAACATGGAAAAACAGGTGTCCTTTACCCATATAAAAAATGCTCAACCTCATTCATGATGAGATAAATGCAAGCTCGAATTACAGTAGTATTCCATTTTTCAGTTACTAAGTTGCCAAAAATCCAAAACTTTGACAACACACTCTGTTGGTGAGACTGTAAGAAAGTAGGCACTCATTCATTTCTGGTGGAATAAAACAATGATAAAATACCTGCAGAGGGAAATTTGGCAATATCTAGCAAAAGTATGTACTCACTGACCCCTGGCCAATCAATCCTACTTCTAAAAATGTATCCTGAGTTTACACTGGTGAAATTATGAAAGACACGTTTAAAGGCTGTTCATTTTAGTACTATTTACAATAGCAAAAGATTGAAAATCACCCAAGTGTCCGGGAACTGGTTTAATAAACTATGATATAGTCATTCAATGGAGTACTATGCAGCTATAAAAAGGAATGTTGACTATCTCTAACCATAACCATTTTTTCTAGTTTTCTGGTTATTTTCACTAGGATGATAATCCCAGGTGAATTCAAGAAATAATTTTTTAAGTAATGTGTTATACTGCTACTGAATTTTGTAATATAAACTCATACACACATGTATATGTCTCATTTTCTTAATAAAATGGTAACACATGATATACAATTGTCTACTGCTTATGGTTTCAGGTATTAGACAACAAGCAGTACAGGACTGGGAACCCTGAAATAAGGGAAATGAATGAGGTGACTTCTGTCAGAAGTCATTTTCTGTACAGTGCTGTAAGGAAGGAGAACTCCAACAGAGGCCAGGTATCTTAACATGAAGATAAAAAGATTGGAATTTGGGGAAGCTTAGGTGGTTAGAATGTGAAAGATAGCGTATCCAAGAGGAGGATGCTATACAGAAAAAGAATTCTAGAAATGTGTATACAAGACCCTAACCCTGCCTTAAATGAGCTTAGAAACAAGAAAGTTCACCCATAAGTAGGTAACTGCTTGTCAGAAAAAACCTGATATCTAAAGAAAAACAACAAAAATATAACATTCAATCAACTAGAACATGTAATATCTAGCATCTTAGATAAAATGACAAAATGTGACTCTTAACAAAGAAAAAAATCAGTTGCAGCAACAGACCCAGAAATGGCAGAGATGGTACAATTATCAGACAAACATTAAAACAGCTATTACAAATATGCACAAATGCTCAAGGATGCAAAAGAAACATGAGCACAATGAGGGAAAAATATGGAAGATATAATAAAGAACAAAATTGAATTTCAAGATATGAAAAATACAGTGTTAAAAATTAAAATTGAATTGAATGGAATTAATAGCAAATTGGACATTACTGAAGAAAAGATCAGTGAACTTGAATTAATAGAAACTGCATTTATCCAAAATGAAGCACAGAGAAAAAAGAATGAAAAAAATCCAGCAGAGCCTAGTGACCTGTGGGATATCAAGTGTTCTAAAATGCGTGTAATGTGAGTCTCAGAAATGTTAAAGATTTTTCAGGTGAAAGCTTTTAAAATTACTTTTTCCCTTTTATGAGCTACAAGTTTCCTCCTTTAAAAAGACAAACATCTCGGGGCTTCCTGGGTGGTGCAATGGTTAAGAATCCGCCTGCCAATGAGGGGGACACGGGTTCGAGCCCTGGTCCGGGAAGATCCCACATGCCGGGGAGCAGCTAAGCCCGTGTGCTACAACTGAGCCTGTGCTCTAGAGCCTGAGAGCCACAACTACTAAAGCTCTCAAGCCTAGAGCCCATGCTCCATAACAAGAGAAGCCAGTGCAATGAGAAGCCTGTGCAGCCCAATGAAGACCCAACGCAGCCAAAAGTAAAAAAAAAAAAAAAAAAAAAAAAAAAAAGACAAACATCTCTCTATCAACTTTATGTCATGTTATGTATCATTATTATATTTTAAAAGTATAGTTTGTGTAAATCTAAATGATTCTCTCGGTGATATCTTGACCCAGTACCAGTCTCTCATTTCCATTAGGATGATCAAAGATTATCCTGATATCTTGGAATGCTATATGAATAGTAAAGATGGATACATATAAATATAGGCTGCCCTTGAGATAATCTGAAATCCTCTTTCAATGTATGGGCCAAAATATCATATATATATTTCTACTATGTTTATCTTAATTACAGATCTCTAGTATAGAGTTCCAATTTATGAGACCTTTGAATAAATACAAATATTTATTGTCTTAATGATTTGTGAACTAAAACTTACAAAAGCCAACCAAGAAGAATTTGTTTAAATAACATTTTATTTAGATAATAACATTTAATTAAATTGATCATTGTCATGAGTAATTTTATGTTTCAACTTGACTAGGCTACAGTGCCCAGTTGTTTGAGCAAACCCTAGTCTAGACGTTGCTATGACAGTATTGTCTTGAATGGTTAAAACATACAACAGCTGACTTTAAGTGGATTACCATCTGTAACATGGGTGGGCCTCATCCAATCAGTTGAAGACCTTTAGAGCAAAGACTGAGGTTTCCTGGAAAAAGAATTCTGCCCCAAGACTGAAACATAGAAATCCTGCCCTAATTTCTAACCTGCACTATGTATATAAAAGAAAAAATATGTCAAATGCTAAACATTTAAACTTTATCCACAATTTCAAAACAGAAAATTTTCTCTAGATTCAAGAAGTTTTCAATTTTCCTAACTTGTGTTAGAACTAATTCACAAAATGTACAAGTGTTTATATACTTCAAGCACAATACATTTCATTTGAAGCCTCATGTTTTTCATTACATAAATTTAACTATTTAATTTTAGTACATGATTCTGAATTTGTGCATGCCATCAAACATACCATATCCCAATTCCCAATTTGGTATTTTTTAGTAACTGTGCTTGTCATTACTGAGAAAACCAATAAAACTATATTTCTTTAAAAATTAAGGTAAAAATTTAAATCTTCCAGACTCATTGTGGAATATTTTATATCTTTAGGTATTTAAAATATGTTTAATATAAAATAACCAAATTTGGAATGTTAAAAAAAAATCCTGAAATTCATAAATCATTTTTCTACCAAAAGGGATGGGAGGGTTGGTTTAATCCCTATCTTTGTAAAACCAGAGATTTTATTTAAAACTAGATAAAATTTAAAACTGTCATTTTTTTCTCCCTTATTTCTTTGAAGTTCTTTGTCTATTTCCTATCTTTGAAGTCCCTTTGAAGTTCCTATTCTTCTCCTGTGGCCTATGACATTTCTTTTTTACTTTTTTGAGCTTACCTCTGATTTCAGAAAAAATATATTATTTTTAAAAGTTTATTTCACATCACTTTTAGCTTCATACAAATACATTCACAGCCCTACCCCCTTTCTGGATAAAAGCAATTTCAAGTACAATAGTCAACCTCCAGTTCATTTTATTTCATGTATTTTACCAATTAAAACTTCCTAATTTCAATTAAATCATGTTTGGAATACACAAGTCTTAGATAATCATTCTTGAGCCCTGAGATCTCTGAATGCCATTTCCAGTTCAATAGACTTCTACTATGTTTGTATGATTCACAGCACTCCAAGCTCTTTTTGGATAGAATAGAAAATTTTGTCTGTATAACAGATTACCCCACACTGTAAAACAGTCTTAACATTTAGAAATATTTAAAATTCATCAACAGGGGACTTCCCTGGTGGCGCAGTGGTTAAGAATCTGCCTTCCAATGCAGGGTACATGCATTCAATCCCTGGTCAGGGAAGAGATCTCACATGCATGCCTCAACTAAGAGTTTGCATGCCACAACTAAGGAGCATACTGGCCACAACTAAGACCTGGTGCAACCAAAATTTTTTAAAAAAATAAAGTTCATCAACAGCTCACTTACTGCCTCTGTTTCACTGGGATTCTTTATTTCAAACATGGAAAGTTCTTTACTCTTTGTAGTCTAGGCTTATTCTGATTTTTAGTTTCTGAAATACTAAGCTTTAGACGATGAGGAAGTTAATTTCAGTACATCTGACCTCTTCTGGGGAGATGTCTTTAGTCCATTTAAGATAGTTGGGGCAAACTTCAGTGGAGCACAGCACTTTAATAAGGCCCATACCCTGGTAATTCTATTTCCATTATTTCTAGGATATTCACTAGGATATTGCCTTTCTCAAATTGGAAGGCTGTTAGAAAAAAAGTGCCAGGGAATAACTAGTGTGGCTAGGGTCATGTGTATCTCCAAAATGAGACTATATCTAGATCAGAGGACTAGGAAAGGCTTGGCCTTAGTTTTCAACCCAGGCCTGTGGAGTGAGGGGTAGAGAGAGCAGACGTCAGCTATTACAATAGAGGGAGCAGGAGCAATTTGTTACACAGCACTAGGTAACTAATATAATAATTGTGAATCAAATGGCTATTGTTTTTAGAATCTGTTGGACGCATTTAGGAATGAGAAAATATTTTGAATTTTAAAATGACATTTTTCAATAAGCTTGAAATTATATCATTTGCAGCTATTTAAACTTATGAGAAAACATTTTAGAAGGCAACTTAAAACCTGTGTGGGGTTCATAATTTTTCTAAATTCTTTTACGGAGTACAGAAGTGAAAAATTAGCCAAGACCTAACAGCATTGGGAAACCCCATTCCCTGGTGATAGTGAAAAAGGTTAAGGGAGAGAATTGAATCTTAAATGGAATTAAAGAGTTCAGTTATCTGCCTTGAAAAAGTAACGTTAGTAATTGAGCCAAGCTAGATGGTGCACAACTAAAATAATAGCCTCTACCAAATGAGGACTTAACGGTTACACATTTTACCTCATTTAATCATTACAGCAACATTTTGAGGGAGATTTTATCTTTATGGAGATTTGAGGAGGCCAGTTTATCACACCCAAATTATTATGTTGAGTTGAGCCTACAGAAGGGGCACTCATTTATCCAGCCATTTCTCCATGTGAGCCAATATCCATTTATGGGATAAATCCACCCATTTATCTCATTTATCCTATGACTAATCAAGGGGCTGTCATTACATGCGCAGCTCACCTAAAATGTTATCCTGCCCCAGAGCTGAAAGTGGACAAAAAGATGTCAGACTCTCCTCATTATACAAGTTAAAAAACACAAGGCCTGGGTTCAGTCCTAAGTCCCTGATTCTGAAGGCCTGTGCTCTTAACAGCTCTGTCTTTCCAGAAGATATGAAAAATGATTAAATGCATTTTCTACTGTGTTCAGATTATGTCAATCATACAGATTTTTGCCTCTCTTTCTTCATAAAGATTCAGTAAATACTAACACTCTAGTTAAGATGCTAAAACATTTTTATTGTAGTAAAATATACATACCAATCTAAACTCACCAATCTAACCATTTTAAGTGTACAGTTCAGTGGCATTAAGTACACTCATATCATTGGGCAACCATCGCTGGCATCCATATCCCGAACTTTTTCATCTTCCCAAATGGAAACTGCATTCCCATTAAGCAATAACTCCCTATTGCCCCCTTCTCTTACCCCTGGCAACCACCATTCTACTTTCTGTCCCTATGAATTTGACTGCTCGATGTACCTCATATAAATGAAATAATATAATATTTGTTCTTTTGGGGCTGGCTTATTTCACTTAGCATAACGTTCTCAAGGTTCATCTATGTTGTAACATGTGTCAGAAGTCCCTTCCTTTTTTTAAATTTTATTTTCTTTCTTTTAATTTTTTTTGGCTGTGTTGGGTCTTAGTTGCAGCACGTGGGATCTTCACTGAGGCATGCGGGATCTTTCCTTGGGGCAAGTGGGCTCTTCCTTGTGGTGCGCGGGCTTCTCTCTAGTTGTGGCGGGTGGGTTTTCTCTTCTCTAGCTGTGGCGTGCAGGCTTCAGGGCGCGTGGGCTCTGTAGTTTTGCTGCACGCAGGCTCTAGTTGAGGCGCGTGAACTCAGTAGTTGTGGCTCGTGGGCTAAGTTGCCCTGCGGCATGTGGGATCTTAGTTCCTGACCAGGGATCGAACCCATGTCCCCTGCATTGGAAGGCGGATTCTTTACCACTGGGCCACCAGGGAAGTCCCAGGAAGTCCCTTCCTTTTTAAGGCTGAATTGTATGCATGTATATACCGCCTTTTGTTTATTCATTCTTCTGTCTGTGAACATTTGAGTTGCTTCCACCTTTTAGCTATTGTGAATAATGCTGCTATGAACATGGGTGTATGAATACTTGTTTGTCAATTCTTTTGGGTATATATCCAGAATTGGAATTGCTGGATTATATGGTAATTCTATGTTTAATTTTTTGAGGAACTGCTATACTGTTTTGCACATTGACTGTATCGTATTGCATTCCTACAAGATTTCAAGTGATATACAAGTGGTTAGTGATGAACAATGAGTAATACAGACAATTAGCCCACAATTATGGACTCTCAGAGCTCGAAGAGACTTTACAGTACATTAGTCCAAATATCCTTCATATTCGAAGATAATGCTTAAAGTGTTCGGATGATGATTATGTTATCCTCTAGCAAACATTGATTAAAGGCTTCCTATGTGCCCAGCACAATGCTGCACAGAACTAAAAGGGAAAAATAAATTACCCATCCTTTTCTGGAATTCTTTCCTATAACTACCATATGCAGCCTTAAACATAGCAACCTGTTCATTTACCTTGGATAATCGGATGCACCTGGGTGGAAAGACCATGCATTTCAATTATTTTACTTCCTGTCTATCTCCATGGGAAAGATAAACTAGTTTCAATAAAGATGTGGGTTGGTAAATATTTGCAATTAGAGTCTTTATGAGGTCACCGTAGCAGTTATAAAAGCAAAACAATTTAAATATAATTGTAGATCCTTGCATAAACCTGACATCTAGCCATGTCTACCTACGTTATTTTAGGCTTCCACAGCATTGGCCAAGTTTAGAGTTACACAATTCTGAGGTTTAATGAATGTTTAGATGAAAACAGTTTCTATCTCAGTTGTGAAAAACCAATACCCTGAAATGGTAATGAGGATAGGTAGTAGACAAGCATATTATAATAATAAAGGGAGCTCTGTATACGTGCTGCTAAAGCTCTAAGTGTTCTAAGTGCTGGAAATGGTCTCTCTGCTGGACGTTGAATGACCTGGTATCTTACCTCCTCTTCAAGACTTCTGTTAAAAGTCACAATAAGTGAATACTATTCAGTTTTGAAGAAGAAAGAAAGCCTGTGATTTGGGACACTATGCTAAGTGAAAGAAACCAGACTCAGAAACACAAATACTACATACTCCTGCTTATATGTGGAACCTAAAATAGTTGAATACCTAGAAGCACAGAGTATAATGGTGGTCGCCAGGGGCTGGGGTGGGGGAAATGAGAAAATGTTGGTCAAAGGACACAAAGTTTCAGTTATGCAAGATGAATAGTTCTGGAGATCTAATGTACAGCATGGTGACTACAGTTAACAATACTGGATCATATACTTGAAATTTCCTAAGAGGGTAGATCTTAAGTATTCTCACCACACACACACACACACACACACACACACACACACACACACACGACTATATGAGGTGATGGATATGTTAACTAGTCTGATTGTGGAGATCGTTTCACAATGATAGCGAAACATGTATAAATATATACCATTTCTATTTACCAATTACCTCAATAAAGCTGAAAGAAGAGTACCAATAAGGTGTGCATGGCAGACAGCAAGTCTATGCCTTAGTCTTCTTGGCTGTGCAGAATCTTAGAAATCAATCTGTTTAATACCTATAAACCTTTTCAAAGTTTTTTCCTCCATGAGCTCCAGAAATGTCATGGTTTCATAAGCGGTTAATCAGAAGTTAATATCAACATCAGAGAATGAATGTAACCACCCTGCATTCATATAACCTCAGCCTAAAAACAAAGAAAATTAGAATTTTGTCTGGCCTTTGCTGCAGAATTATAAACGTGCAATTCCTGCTTGGCTTTTGAAATATTTAGACTAGTTTAATCTTGTTGTAGTCTTTTAAGACCTCCTAGCTAGAAATTATTGATCCAGTTGAAACTTTTCCATTTTACAGAGGAAGAAATAAAAATCTAGGGAAAGTATGGAATTGAGAATTAAAGGGCAAATTGAGATTAAAACGCAGTATTCTTTGTCCCATAGCTTACTTGCATTTAAAAGAGGAATCTTTAATTAATTTAAAAAGTCACAGGGAATAAATTCCTTTTTTTAAAATAAATAAATACATAAATTTATTTATTTATTTTTGGCTGCGTTGGGTAATTTCTAGTACTTTCTAGTAATTTCCAGTACTTTCTAGTGCTTTTCCAGTAATTTCTAGTAGTTTCCAGTAATTTCTAGTACTTTCCAGTACTTTCTAGTAATTTCCAGTAATTTCTAGTACTGGAGTTTCAGGCAGTCTTTGACTCTACTTCCATCCATACGCCTAGCAAAGCTGGACTCCACTTGGAGAGTACAGGTGTGGGGAGAGGTGTGAAGAGAGGGAAAGGGAGAGATAGGAGAAGATAAAAAATATTTCATGTCTCTCTTATTCCTTAATTTTCCAATTCAACTCAAGTTGTCAAACATTTATGGAAGGCTTACTGTACATTGAGCATTCTTTAAGATTCTGGAGATTCAAACAAATTAGACCTGGACTTGACTTCAAGTGCCTAAAATCCAGTATAGGAGTGGGTTTATTTATGTATTTGTTTGTTTTTATTCTAGAAAACCTAGCCTGTGGGATGAACTACAGTATTCTACAATGCTGTAGTCATGTATTACTAGGGAAGGAGTGGCTAATATCTCAGAGTCCTTCAGAATTCTTTCCATGGTCAGGATTATCATAAACAATTTACCCCAGTTGGAACCAGCCTTTGTCCTTTCCATAGAGACCACACTATTTTTAGCTTAGACTGGAAATTTTCCTGTACCACTCTTGGCCAAGGTTCCAGCTGTTTTGTGTTTGCTCTCTTCAATATTTTCTTAACTTCTCTTTAGCATTGCGAAAAACTCCAGAAATTTCCTAATTTACTCTTTGCACTATTACAAAAAGTACAGTGAGGGTTTAGGCTTGTATTACGCTGCAGTCACTCAATAATAATGTTTCCTGAATGCCTACTCAGGTCCCTGGGATACACCATTGAACATAACAGGCAAAGATTCCTGCCCTCGTGGAACATATACTCCAGTTACTACATATAATAAAAATCTGAAATAATTGAGGCTCAAAATATAATTTTTTCTCTCTTATAAAATAAGTCCAGATTTAGTCAGTCCAAGGCTCCATTGGTGTCTCCACTGTCACTAAGGATCTTGACTCCTTCACTATTCGTTCTTTCTCAGCCTTGTCTCATAGCTTTCATCCTCAGGATCACCTCATACTCAGAAAATGGCTGATGTAGTCCAGTCATCATGTCTATATTCCAGGCAGCAGGAAGGAGAGGAGTGCAGGCAAAAGACCGTGACTTCATGCTAATCAGCTCTTTTAAAATAGCTTTATTAGAAGCCTCGCCCAATTATATTCACTCAGAGAAGGGATATCTGCTAGGGAGCCTGGAAACTGTAGCTTTAAACGTGGCAAGTATACGCAGCCAACAATTTAGAGGTTTTGTTACCAGGAAAGAAGAAGAGAATGGATGTTGGATAAGCAATACTCTTTGTCACATATATCTTAATCTTCAATATAATGCGTGTGCATGTGTGTGTATGTATCTATAAATAGAGAGATGATAGGTAGGTAGGTAGATAGATGGATAGGCAGATGTACAAGGAGAAATTTTAGAGCATCATAAAGGGGACTCATCATATATATATAGTATTTTGGGGGCTGTTTTTACCCTTGTAAAAAATCATATATATAAACCCTAACTTTAAATATTAGACATCTACCCATCTTTAAATTTTTACATATTAGACATCTACCCATCTTTAAATTTTTACAGTGATTATCCCACCTAGACAGTTATTGTTTAAGGAGTGTGGGGTATGGGCTGTCACTCATTTCACTGAGTGAAATCCACTATCCTTAGTTCTCAAAATAATCTGCCGATTCCTTACTGTATTTATAATCTGAGTCAAAAAGATCTCCCTGATTTCGTAAATAAGAGGAAAAAAAAAAAAAAAGGACTCCTCTGAGAGGTCC
The DNA here is from genome assembly GCF_964341445.2 of Mesoplodon mirus. Classification (NCBI taxonomy): domain Eukaryota; kingdom Metazoa; phylum Chordata; class Mammalia; order Artiodactyla; family Ziphiidae; genus Mesoplodon; species Mesoplodon mirus. The sequence continues at coordinate 26,863,779 of NC_138986.1, read as the reverse complement.
TGTATTTGGTTCAGGTAAAAGAGTGTGTGTCCTTAACCTCTGAGGTCTTAATGATGTAAGCAGGGAGGTGAGAGCACATTCAGCTTCTCCCTTCCTCTCCTCTTTACCATGCCCTGTAGCCCCAGGAATGGAAGAGACCTGTGGCTCTAAAGTAGTGGGTGTAATGGTAAGAGCTCTGTGCACCTGGAATACACTCAGTTCTGGCTCAGTTGTGGAAGAGCCGACTTCCTTTCTTTTGGCCTGAGTTTCCTAATTTGTAAAATGACAGTGATTAAGTTCAATTACTGTCACAGTAACTTCTTGAAAGAATTCTGAATTTGTACTATATCTCTGGTTTGTTTTTGTTTTTGTCTTAGAAACACTTTTGATTGAAAGATTGGCATATATATCAACAAAAGCAACAGCATATTTTCCAGATGTCTTGACAGGGGGGAAATTCCTTCAGTAGTGTATTAGTCTACACAGGCTGCCATAACAAAACACCACAGATTGGGTAGCTTAAACAATAGCCATTCATTTTCTCACAGTTCTGGAGACTAGAAGTCTATGATCAAGGTGCTGGCAAATTTAGTTTCTGGTGAGGGGTCTCTTTCTGGCTTGTAAATGGCCACCCTCTTGCTGTACCCTCACATGGCTATCCCGCTGTGTACACGCAGAGAGAAAAGAACTCTCATGTCTTTTCCTCTTCTTATAAGGACTCCAATCCTTTTGGATTAGGGCCCCACCCTTATGACTTCATTTAACCTTAATCACCTCCATAAAGGCTCTATCTTCAAATTTGGTCACATTGGGGGTTGGGGCTTGAACATATAAACTGGGGGTGGGGGGAGGGGGAACACAGTTCAGACCACCACAAACAGTAACACAGAGAGCCGTGCTCTACCATCATTTCTTGATTAACTGTGGCAACGCAGTAGATGAAATACATAAGCTATATGTTAGTTTAATGTCTCAAATTGTTTCTTCATTTTGGGCCTTAATTATTCAAATTGGATAGCTTAACTGACTATAAGACTGGATAATTGCTCCATGCGCTCTCATTTCCCTGATTTAACTACCTGAAAAATAAAAAAAACAAGCTTCCTTTCAAAGGGTACATGGTCTTAGATCCCATTTAATTTAACACTTACTCTTCAGAATTTATTTCTTCAGAGCAGAAGTCTACTATGAACACAAAGACAGAAGTAGTTAATAACAACAACAACATACTTTTGTCTTTCTATTTCAGGCATTTAACTAACTTTTTCAAATGACTAAAAAGCCAAGAGAGAAAGAAATCTAAACTTCACTGAGCGCTTACTATGTACCTGGCATAAGACTAGGCATAAACTGACCACTAAATCCTTACAACAGCCCTAGAGGCTATTATTATATCCATTTACAGAGAAGAAAATTGAAGTGGCTTGCCCACAGTTGAACTGAGAGGGTGGAACCCGGATTTCAAACCAGATCTGCTTAGTTCCAAAGCCTGTTCTCAGCAATATTATTTGGGGTAAAACTGAATATACATAATTTCAAGTAGATTAAGAAACTTCTATGTTGTTAAAAAGCATGGGATTAAAACTGTGTGTGGTTATGGAATGGTCTCCAAGATATATTGTGGGAATTTTTAACTGATAGTTGCATATGGTTTAAAATTAAAAGATTTTAAAAAATATCCAGTGACTAGCAAGTCTTGATTCCATCTTATCTCCTAGTGTCTCCATTATTGCTTCCCAGTGGCAACCACTATTACCAGTTTCCTTGTGTTTCTTTTGAGATATTCTATGAATTGAATAACAAGACATCTACACACATACACACATAAAACACAAATGGTGGCATATTAAAGCCCTGTTCTGTACTTTATTTTTTTTAGTAAACACTATATTGCTCTCTGACCAGGGGCACTGAAAAGTTAGAGTGAGAAGGACACTGCTTCTCACTATATACTCTTGAATAATTTTTTTAACCATGTGCATGTATTATTTTTCTCAGTTGTAAAACGTACATACAAGAAAACGTCTGCATATTTTTAATATTTGGATAAAGATCTTAATAACAGATAGTAAGATTTTAAAGAAAACCAACTCAAGGCCATTTTATGTCTCTTTTAATTTTGTGGCACAATTTCTTCTTCTTGAGGAGCATGATTTTCTGCAATATTTACTTTCTGAATTAAGCTTTGGGTTGTGATGCTACCTAAAATCAACTCACCTCTAACAGGAAATGTTACTCTGTTGTCTATGAAATATAGAATCCAATAAAGTATGGCTACAGCCTGGTGGTCTTACTTTGAATTTAAAAAACCTTCATTTACAATCACTTTTCTTTAAGACAAATCTTGGAGTCATGATATTAAGAGATAAAAAGAGTCAGAATCTATCACACTTATTGTACACCTGAGAAAGAGAGTACCAAAATGTAAAGCAGTGTGTCCCAAAACATAAAACAAAGATTCCTGACATTCAGTCCGCTACTGTTCCCATTAAAAAAAAAAAAACCTTAATAATCATTATCCTTATAAATATTTTATTCATTAGACTTGTCATAAAAAGGATATGACCTGCACAACCCCCCCAAAAAAAGAGAAAATAAGAAAAGCAATTACAATTCTTAAAAATGATATTAGGTGCATGTTCTTTTCATATTCAGAAGTTGAGTTCTAGAGATGAGTTAGAACTTCTGGAAGTATTCAACCTTGAGGGAGAATATGAAAGAGGACAGAGAGCTTGTGGGATAACAAAGCAAAGACTTTTCCTGCGTAGGGGGTAGCATTAGAGAACACCCAGAAAAGTTAGTGGGTGTAGGGAACAAAAGAATCTTTCAGAAGAAATCTGTAGGCAATCCGTGTTAGTGAGGTGGGGGAGGGGAGATTTTATTTTCTTTTTTAGCTTTTTGAAAGTTTTCTCTCTGAAGAGTGGTGGAGAATAAAATTAAATTATAAAACTTTTCAATTTACTTAAGAACATTAAAGTTTGTTTTTAATGCACCAGACTTTCTGTAAAATTAAGACTACTTTTTAGAGCAGTTTTAGGTTCACAGCAAAACTGAGGGGAAGGCACAGAGATTTCCTATACATTCCCTGACCCCGCACATGTATTGCCTCTCCTACTATGAACATGTCCCACCAGAGTGGTACATTTGTTAAAACTGATGAACCTACATTGACACATCATAATCACTCAAAGTCCATAGTTTACATCAGGGTTCAGTCTTGGTGTTGTACATTCCGTGGGTTTGGACAAATGTATAATGACATGTATCCATCATTATGGAATCATACAGAATATTTTCACTGCCCTAAAAATCCTCTGTACTCTGCCTATTCATCTTTTCCAACCCCCTCAATCTCCTCCCCCTGGCATCCACTGATCTTTTTACTGTCTCCATAATTTTGCTTTCTCCAGAATGCCATAGTTGGAATCATACAGTAAGATTGGCTTCTTTCACTAAGTATTATGTATGTATAGTCTCTCCATATCTTTTCATGACTTGATAGCTCATTTATTTTTAGTGCTGAATAATATTCCATTGTCTGGATACACTACAGCTTATTTATCCATTCACCTATTGAAAGACATCTTGGTTGCTTCCAAGTTTTGGCAATTATAAATAAAGCTGCTATAAGCAACCATGTGCAGGTTTTTCTGTGGACATAAGTTTTCAGCTCCTGTGGGTAAATACCAAGGAGCACAACTGCTGGGTTGTATAGTAAGAGTATGTTTAGTTTTGTAAGAAACCACCAAACTGTCTTCCAAAGTATCTGTACATTTTGCACTCCACCAGCAATGGATGAGAGTTCCTGCTACTCCACATCCTCACCAACATTTGGTGTTGTCAGTGTTCTGGATTTTGGTCATTCTTATAGGTGTGTAGTGGTATCCCAGTACTCTTAACAATTCTCTAAGTCATATGGCTTCCAGATCCCTCACTGCTCTGCCTGCCCTTCTCAGAAGCTCTATTTTATGAAGAAACTGAGGCTCGAAGAGATAAATTATTTGCTCAGAATCATACCATCAACCACATCTGAGCTAAAATTTGTATTCATCATTATTTGCAATGAATTGACTCACAATGCAGTCACTTCTTTTTTTTTTTACTGTGAATAATACTGTACTGTAAATCATCACGCAGTCTGGGGACTATGAGAAGAATGCCAGACAACTTCTAAGATTTCTCTTTCACATGAAAGCATGCCTGCCTTTTTGCACAGGTTTGAAGGAAATCAGTGCTGTTTCTACTTCTTAGTTAATGAAAATGATAGCTTTTGAAGAATATGCTATTTTCCAGAGCTAAGAAATCCAAGGCAGGTAATGAACATACTAGGTTTTTAATGTGTGACACTCACTTTTAAGATGACCATGTATATTGCTTTTGTACTTGGTAAGTTGTTTCTCTATCTGAACTTATCTATCTTAAGAATATATAAACACATACACAGTCCTGAGAAATAGCTTGGTACTGTTGTGCATATTTGTCTGAGAGAATGAAATATATATAGTGACCTAGGTTTGTGTTCATTGTAAATGGTAAGATTTATGAATTGTCGAGTCAACCTTACAAAGAACCCTGGAAATGAGTGATCCTGATCCGACTGTGATTTCTCTCTGAGGTCAGCTCTAGGTCACCATATTCTGAGTCTTTATGCCACTTAGTCAGGATGGGAATTATAGTTGACCTGGATTTCCCTCAAATCTATAGATGTCAGAAGTCCTAGCAGAATCACACAACAGACATTTCTGGTATGTGACTCACCCATAGGGACTATGTGGGCATCAGTATAGGAAATTTTTCACAGGCACCCCCAGGTGTTACTTAACAAATTAGAGCCATTTCTTACTAATTCAAACTAACTGGACAAAGAAAAGTCTGAATTAGTAAAATCTTTAATCATATACTTAAGAAAACCTTTTAATTGTAATAATTTCAAACTTACAGAAAAATTATAAGAATAATACTTGAAGTACCCATATATGTTTTACCCAGATTACCAAAGTTTTAACATTTTAAACCACACTTGTTTTATCTTTCTCTCTACTGTGCCTGTCTATATTATTTATTTTTTCTGCACCATTTGAAGAGTTATCCTTTTATAATTCCCTTTACCTCGTATTACTTCCTAAGTATTTCCTAAGAATAAGGGCATTCTCTTATGTAGCTACAGTACAGTCATCACATTTAGGACACAAATGGATACAATAGTTTTTATCTAACTACCATTCATAGTTTTCAATTATCCCAATAAGGTGTGCCTGACAGCCAGCAACTACATTCCTCAATCCTCTTGGCTGCACAGAACCTTAGAGATCAACCTGTTCAGTATCTATAAACCTTTTCAAAGTTTTTCCTTCATGAGCTCCAGAAACATTACGATTTCATAAGCAATCAATCAGAACCTAATATCAACATTAGAGAATGAGTGTAACCACACTGCATTCATATAATCTCATCCTAAAAACAAAGAAAATTAGAATTTCAGGCTGGCCTTTGATGCAGAATTATAAATGTGCAATTCCTGTTTGGCTTTTGAAACATTGAGATTAGTTTATCTAATCCTGTTATAGTTTTAAAGACCTCCTGGCTAGAAATGATTGATTCAGTTGAAACCTTTCCTTTTTACATAGGAAGAAACAAGAATCTAGGGAAAGTATATTACTGAAAAGTAAAGGGCAAATTGAGATTGAACCTCAGTATTCTTTGTCCTATAGCCTACTTGCCTTTAAAAGAGGAGTCTTCGGGCTTCCCTGGTGGCGCAGTGGTTGAGAGTCCGCCTGCCGATGCAGGGGGCACGGGTTCGTGCCCCGGTCCGGGAGGATCCCACATGCCGCGGAGCGGCTGGGCCCGTGAGCCATGGCCGCTGAGCCTGCGCGTCCAGAGCAAAAAAATATATAAAAGAGGAGTCTTCAAGTAATCAATTAAAAAACTCACGGTAAGGGCTTCCCTGGTGGTGCAGTGGTTGGGGGTCCGCCTTCCAATGCAGGGGACATGGGTTCAATACCTGATCTGGGAAGATCCCGCATGCCGCGGAGCAACTGAGCCCCGTGCGCAGCTGCCGAGCCTGCGCTCTGGAGCCCGCGTGCCACAGCTGCTGAGCCCAAGTGACGCAACTGCTGAGGCCCGTGCGCCTGGAGCCTGTGCTCTGCAACGGGAGGGGCCGCTGCGGTGAGAGGCCCGTGCACCGGGGTGAGGAGTGGACCCCGCTCGCTGCAACTGGAGAGAGCCCACACGCAGCAGCGAAGACCCAACACAGCCAAAAATAAATTAAAAAAAAAAAAAAAACTCTCGGGGAATACATTTCTAGTACTGGAATTTCAGGCAGTCCTTAACAGGAAAAACCTGTATCAGGGGGTAGGGGTGGGTTTGATTGAAAACGGGCACAAGGGAACTTTCAGGTTATTTAGGCTCTGAAAATATCCTACTAGGTTAGGCTCTGGTTAACTAGTTTTTCCTGAGACCAGGCCTTGTTAAGAAGAACAGAATGCGCTGGCTTATTTCAAAATGGTTCCTTTTCTCTTCCCTCTGCAGGAAGCACAAAGTGGTTATTTCCCGATATTTACTGTGAGAAACTGGCTGGCCTCCTAGGCGTAAATCTCACAATACTGTAGAGCATGACTCTTTTCACTCCCATTACCATAATCTTTGTTTAAATTCTTATCTTTTGTTTGAACTATTGTTAAAGTCTTAACTGGCCTCCCCATTTCCAATCTCTGTTTTCCAGTTTTGTGTTGCCAGAAGATCTTTTAAAATGAAAACTTGGTCATCTAATTTCTCACATTAGAAAACTTTGATGGTTCCCCATTGTTTACATTACAGTAGAAGTCAAATTCCCTTGGTATTGCACACAAGACTCTTCATGAACCAATACAATATTCTAGTCTCTCCGTCCGATACTCTTCACCATACCCCTTTCATCTGGGCAGGCTGATACCTGGCAGCCACAATCTCCTATGGGTCATGCTGTTTTAGGTCTCCTGTTATTCCTGCTCCTATAATGACCTCCATCTTCTTGTCTATTTAAAGAAAACCTTATCATCATTTACACAATCATTACTTGCTCCCTGAAGGTTTTTCTCCCATGCCCCATCTTCCAGTACTGACAATTCCTTTTAAAAATAGCCCCTATATATTTCTCATAGCACCTACAGTTTTTTGATTACACTTAACTGATGACACAAACTATATCTTATTGCATTTGAATCCCCAGTGCCTAGCACTGTACTTGGTGTACAAAGTGGCTGTATGACTAGGTTTGTACCTGTTGACCTGGCTTAATTATTAACTGCACTCTCTTTTATTCTCAGAAGGGTCTTGTTTGGCAGATAAGCAATATATGGCCACCCTCTACATGGTATATGCCTGGTAAATATTTGAATGGATGAAGGAGCCTTCGTTTTCAGCTCTGGCATCTGAGCACTTACTACTATACAATAAATATAGGAAGAATTTTAAAAAATTTTAAAGTTAGTTTCTTATGATGTCTTTTTCCTTAGCTTGACTACCGCTGATTTAACTTTGCTTCAATTTACCTCGGGCAACACGGCGCTCAACTGCCTTTTGGACTCACAGCATTGCTTCAGACTTTGCTGTAACTTGTCTCATTTTGTAATCATCAGCCACATTTCCTGATGCCAGTCTTTCGAAAGGTCAATAAATTAATAAAAACCAGATGGAGGCTGATATGCAAAAACAAAAGGTATCAGAATCACCACCTAACTCTAGAAATACTGCCCTCACGTCTACTGCGTCACAGGGGGCGCCAAAGCAACTGTTTTGCCCAAGACAAAAATGGCCTCCGTCAGAGTCAATTCCCTTTCCTTTGCGGACCAATCGAAACCTAGCATTCAGGGCACCCGGTGTCCTCACTTCCGTCTCAGCTGCTAGGATCTCTAATTTTCTTAGCGAGTCCGGACAGGCTTCCTCCAACTTGGAAGGGCTTCGGCGGCTGGCGGGATGAGCGCGGCGCGTGGCGGAGCGGTGCGGACGCTGCGGGTGCCCGGCCGCCACGGCTATGCAGCCGAGTTTTCCCCGTACTTGCCGGGCCGCCTGGCCTGCGCCACCGCGCAGCACTACGGCATCGCGGGTGAGGCCGGGCGGCGCTGAGCCGCCGGGGCGGGGGCGGGTTCCAGCCGAGCTCCAGCTCCCTCTGGTGGTCCAAAAGCACTTCCGACAGTAGACGGCGCCAGAAAAGAACACCAGGGGAAGCAGAGGAATGCCTGGCTCCCTGGCCGCCTTTGTCCAGTGTGGGGAGTTGGTTTAGAGTCGAGTCCATCATCTTTTCCAGTTACAGTGCGGAAGTAGCGTGTGGAAGATGCCTAGTGCCCCTAGTTCTTATGCCTTAGAGCGCACCGACACCATCGCCCCTAGTGACACACACCCCTCCAGGTACACGTGGCCCTGCGGAGAGCGGGCTGAACCTGTGGGGCCCCTTCTACCGGTCCGACGGGACCAACAGCTCTTGGAAGACGGTCTGCAGGGTCACCCCAGTACCCACTAATTGGACCACATTCCCCACAGGCTGCATTCCGGCTGTGCGTCTTAAGGATGCTCCTGAGCAGACGCCAGGAGTTTCCCCGCAAGTGCCAGCACGAAATTGATCATGTTCTTTTCTCGCTTTTTCTTGTCTCCAGAGGAATACAAACAGTTGCAGGCAGTTAAGAGGTTCAGGTTAATGGTCTCTGGTCCTGGACTAGGTTGAAAGGCGGGGTTCTATTCTTGACTTACGGGGCTGTCTTTTAATTCATCTTGTAGCTGTTGTCAAACGCACTGAAGGTCTATGAAAAAATTCATTGCATAATGTCAGCTCTCGACAGTATTTTTTGTTGGGTCCTACAGTGATTTAGTGATTTCTAAAACTGAGAGGGAGAGAAATGTTTGCCTTAATATTTTCACCATTAGCTTTTAGTGGTTGCAAATTCAGGTTTACAATACTTGCCTACCGTTTAGGTTGAAGACTCGTGAGTTTATAATGATATTTTAAATAATATCCTTAAAAAAAAGCCTTAAGAGGAACTGATACGTTTTTTTAAGTCAGTCATGTTTAATAGTTTTCTTTCCTTCAACCCAATAACAAATATAACTTTTTAAATATGCTGATCCTTTAGTAAAATAATTCCTCTTTGGTAGATAATGATATCTTTTGTTCAGCATTTTACCACCAAGTACGTGGTGAGTTCCACTAGGCATTTTGTTTTAAAATTCCATGCTGAATTTATTTTATTTTATTTTTTAAAGTATGGAACCAGTACTCTATTTATTTTATTATTTTTTTAAAATTAATTTATTTATTTTTGGCTGCGTTGGGTCTTCATTACTGTGTGTGGGCTTTCTTTAGTTGCATCGAGAGGGGGCTTCTCATTGCGGTGGCTTCTCTTGTGGGCTCTAGGTGCACGGGCTCGGTAGTTGTGACTTGCCGGCTGTAGAGCTCAGGCTCAGTAGTTGTGGTGCATGGGCTTAGTTGTTCCGTGGCATGTGGGATCTTCCTGGACCAGGGATCGAACCAATGTTCCCTGCATTGGCAGGGAGATTTCTTAACCAGTGTGCCACCAGGGAAGTCCCAGAATGTATTGTAGATTTATTGTGAAGGCAGTGTGATGTAGAAGGTACACAATCCCTGGGGTCTGTTAGCCTGAGGTTTCTCACCTGTAAATAGGGATGATAACACCTGTTTCGGAGGTTTGTGTGCCTGTCATCCTGCCTGGCCATAGAGTATGCACTTAAATATCTCTCCCCTGTTAGAGCTGTGTCTGGATTCCAAGCATAGGTGAGATGGTAAGCTTAATATTTAATTAAGCACAATGTAGAGAGACAGAAATGGAGAGCACAGTCCTGATCATTTTGTATACATGGCCTCAAGTAACTTGAAATTTGTGACTGTAAAATTAGGTACTCAGTACTTGATACCTCTTTGCCTTGACATGGTCCCCCAACAGGTTCAACAGCATGACCTCAGCATTTTTCTCCTTAGGCTGTGGAACCCTGCTAATACTGGATCAAAATGAATCTGGGCTTAGGCTTTTTAGAAGGTAAGCTGACTCTAACTATTAAACTTATATGTGTTCTCTGTTGCTTTTAAGACCTTCATAGAATTAGTTTTGAATCTTTGTGATCAATAAGGTGTTTTAATTTGCAGTATAAAAGAACCTTCAGGATTTGCATAGTATAGAGCTTATTTTTGCCATGAACTTGTGATTATGTCACTTTTCTTCTAAAGCTCTTGCTCTTAGTATTCACTTATACATTGTAAAACTTAAACATAAAAAAATGTGAGCTAGTTGGTATACTGTTTGACATTCCTATCTTTGCTTTCTTCTTAATGTACTTTAGCTTTACTCATTCAGGAACTAATTATCCATTTTGTGCATTAGCGCTTCTTTCCCTTTCTTCTTTCCATGCCTGTCTTGTCTGTGTGACTGTTAGACTCATTAACGTCTCCATCAGAGTTAGTCAAGTGTAGAGAAAGGAAAGGAAATTTCATCAGAAAATAACTACCTGCTGATAGCTCAGGTGAAAGATTTATGGGAAACACTGAAATTATGGATCTAAATTAGTATTTTCAAGTGCTTGTTCTTCTCTCCTATGAAACACAGAAAGCAGTGAGCGCCCTGGTGTGGCAGCATGTCCTCATGTAAATGGTGCCATATTTCTAGTTGGGACCCCTGATTTTAACCTAGCTGTGCAGTTTTCTGGCTGTATGACTGGGCTGTTCTTTTAAGCTCTCTGAAGTTTTTTCTGAATCTGGCAAGCGCCTGCCCTACGAATCTCCCATATTCGTGAAGACCATGTGAGATAATGTGTGTTAGAATAGGTGATAAACTGTAAAAAAAAAAAAAAAAAAAAAAAGCAATGATTGTTATTTTATGTTCAGCTGCCTATGTAACTAGATTTTTTTATTTTAATTTTCCTGGTGTAGCTTTGACTGGAACGATGGTTTGTTTGACGTGACCTGGAGTGAGAACAATGAGCATATCCTGGTCACCTGTAGTGGTGATGGCTCGTTACAGCTCTGGGACACCGCCAGAGCCGCAGGGCCACTGCAGGTCTACAAGGAACACACTCAGGAGGTAGGAAGGGAATCTTTCTGGGCTGATTGTTTTTCTTTGGTTGAGATCCATTTGGGGGTGGAAGCATGGGGGAATGTCTTCAGGGGACAAGAAGTTTAAGCTTTAGTGTTTCTTGTACATGTTAGATGTCACTTGTTATTTGATTATTCAAACATAAAGTACCTTTTGGCCTAAGGAGCTGGGAAAGAAGAAAAGGTCAGGCTTCTCATTAGTCAGTAAAAACGCCTCCGGTAGGAAGTATACTGTGGCACGGGTTCCTCCAGAGGCACATCGCTTTCTTTACGCTGTAAGGAAGGATATGCCTCCATACACTGCCTTAAGATAGAGGTAGGTGGACTTTTCACAGAGACATCATAAGATTGCCTTTAGAACTTGACTATGATTCCTAAGGATTTTCAGAATATATTGAAGCAAGAGCTTGAAATACTGACTGTAAGGCAGAGCTTACTGAAGAAGTTTAAAAACTAAATCTCTTACATGTGCTAGATATTGTGTGTGTGTATGGGTAGCATAGAGAATAGTTTGGCCTTCAGTCATATTAAAATACGTATATACTTTTCATGAACATGATGGTAAAGACATTCTCTTTTGGTGCTTTACCTTAAATGTTTTAAGAATTTTCTCAAGGTAGCAATAGATGCTTCAAATGAAAACTTGCAAATTTACTTCCAAATTTGTGCCCAGCTCATGGAAAGACCTCAGTAAATGCTTATTAGGTGCAAGAATGTTTGTCTTTTGTAATAATAGACTGGTTATGTGAGGATTCTAGACATCATTTTTATAGTTCTAGCTATTAAAAATGAGTATCTCTAAGGTCTGACAGAAAATAATAGAAAATTTTAGTTCCTCCATTTTATTGTAAAGGAGGCTCTTTGAATAAATGTAGTTATAAATGATCATGTTTTCATAGAACCACTGAATACCAAGACAACTTTGGTAAAGGAGGAACTTTAGCTTCAGCACGTTCAATGCAAAAATCCCCACAAAGCAGCATGTCCAAAATTCAGACATTTTTGTGGTACCTTCATGATTTTTGCCATTTTCTTATACCACTTAGATTATGATTAACTTAATGTTTTTCTTTCTTTTTAAAAAATATTTTTCCTCTCAAAAGTTTTCTTTCTTTTTCTTAAATCTTTGGGCCTTGTATTGCTTATCTATATAAATTCTAGGGCTGTAGCTAACAAATCATAAAATAATATATCCAATTTTATTAAATAGTAGATACTGATTTAATGCTTTTCTTTACATGAACTTTACATAGTTATTTCACTTATTCTAAAACAGCACATATTCATGAAACCATGGAATTGATAGCTTAGTATGTACATTTATTTCACGTATGGTAAAATAAATATATAACGAATAAAATAAAATGTGGGCTTCCGTGGTGGCACAGTGGTTGAGAGTCCGCCTGCCGATGCAGGGGACACGGGTTCGTGCCCCGGTCCGGGAAGATCCCACATGCCGCGGAGCGGCTGGGCCCGTGAGCCATGGCCACTGAGCCTGTGCATCCGGGGCCTGTGCTCCACGGTGGGAGAGGCCACAGCAGTGAGAGGCCCACGTACTGCAAAAAGAAAAGAAAAGAAAATAATAATTAAAAAACAATGTATGTACCAGTTAAAATCATCTCTGGTACAACCAATGGTGTTTGTACTGCTACTACTCTGGAAAATACTGTTCGAGAATGTTCCGTGTGATGGTCACGCAGTCTTTACATCAGCTCAGTGAAAGTGAATTTCAGTATCTCATGTGATAGCTTATTTGACTTTTTGATTGCTCTATTGGTTAGATAATTGCTCTCTTAGGCCTAAATCTACCTTCAATGTCAACGAACTGTGGCTTCACATTCCTTTCTCTGACATGGTGAGACTAAATCCAGTCCCTCTTTTCCAGGAGAATCCTTGAAAATAGCTGTCATGCCCCCTGTAAGTCTTCCCTCTTCCAGACTGTGCATTTGTAATTCTTTCGACCTGTCCTCAGGTTACACGGTCTCTATATCTTTCACCCTCCTGGTAAACTCCTTTGGGTAATCTCTTGTTTTACAGTGTTGCTTTTAATGTTGTAAACCTAGTTTATTCCAGAAATGTGTTTATTAGTGCTGAGCTTTATATGACTTCGCCACCATGATCTTGAGCCTCTATTTCTAATAATATTACCTAACATGGCTGTGCATTTTCCCCAGCCACGTTGTAGTGCTGGGTTACTTTCAGTCCGCTTGTAAAGATCTTTGTACTATTGTTAGACCAGTGGTTTACATCATTCTATAATTATGTAACTGGTTTTTTGAACTGAAGACTTATTTTATAGTTTGTTTTTTCGGGCTGTTGTTCTAGGTTGTCCTTCCTCATTTTCTTTTCAAATGCAATTTTTGATAAGCATTTTGTATCAGTTAGATGCCTTGGCTGTTACCATAAGAGAAAACCAAACTAAAAGTGCTTTCAACGATCTGAGTTTTTTATTTCACATAACCAAGGATATGGAGCTGGGAATGGGTCCAGGTTTGTTTACTTGAGGCTTGGCAATGTCATCAGTTACCCAGGTTTCTCCTGCCTTTCCGCTCTGCTCTCCTCGGTGGGTTTCTTTCTTCTAACGCTCCATAGAATTCCAGTTGTCATCTCATCACATGCCCAGTCGTAACTCTGTCACTTGTGAGGGAAACAAGTCACCACTCGTACTTTCATCTAAATAAGATTCACCCCTGGGATGAGGAAAGGACAGAGCTTTCCCTGAAGGGCAAAACTGGGGTTCTGTGAGCAAGGAGAAAGGAAGATTGGTGGGTGGGGAGTCCCCATCACTATGTGCCACAATATTACTTCTTGTCTTTCTCACGATGGTTAGTAAAAGTCGAAGCACACCAAGCCGGATAACGAGTAGAGAACTGTAGGACCCTCAGAAAGGTTGTCCTCCATGAGATTGTTAAAGAATTTCTGGTGATCAATCTAAAGCTCAGTATTATAATACCAGATATTTGGCATTTTTCATTAAAGAGAAATACAGCCTTTATTTAAAGTTTGTCTCTTATACCAAATATGCAGAAACACTTAAAAGGATTGATTTAAGGTCAAATAGAGTTTTGAGGAGCTAATAAATATTTGTTGAATATTCAACAAATAGTGTTGAATAAAGTCCAACAGTCAGTTTTCAGATAGTCAGACAAGTAGTTACTGAAGCAAAAAGGAAAATTCCAAGACCTAGATATATTTTAGGCCTTAAGGAATAAAGGTCCTGGTGAAATGAAAGAAAGAAAAACATGGAAAGTTTCCCTTTGCATGGCTTCTAAACTTAGCATCAAAGCAGGAATCAGATTCTTCTCTGTATTATTTAACTGCAGAGGCCATTATGTCTTTTGAGCCCCATAAAATGCCTTCAGCTTAGCCTGCTGCTGAATATATAATAAGAATAGAAGAACAAGAAAATTTTTAAAAGTTCAGCAAGAGGAGAAAAAAGAGAGTAATTGAGAATTTCGTTTCTGACTTCATGGCTTATAGCACTGGGCTGTTGAGAGTGAGTTAAAAGTGACTTTAAAGATGACAGACTCAGTTTAATATTCATTTCAGCATCTAATTCTCAGTGTTCTTATTACAGTTTTTAAAAATAGTTAAAATTTGTCTTCACTGTCAAATAGTGAGGCTTATCAGTTTGCTGAAAAATTTTAAAAGATATTTGATCCCCTTAAAGTTTTTGATCATGAATTTATAAATAAAGGTAAAGAATCAAGGCAGTTATCCTGCTTTTCCTGTATGAATTTCACTGTGGGGTAATCAAATCGTTGGTGCGGAAATTTTCTTGTAATAGAATTCTACCTAGTAAATGTAGAAGGGATAATAGAATTAGAAAATCACCATTTAGTAGCCCCTAATGAAATAATGACCCTAGGCAAGGGTTATCTGTGGATGCTAAAACCATTAATTTAAGAGTGATCCATCTTATGAACAATCTTAGGATCACTAAAAGTGGATCAACCAGAAATTACACACCTCCTAATACAATAGAAAGCTAAAAAAAAGATTGAACTGAATCAAATCAAGCCTCTAGATCTAACTTCCAATTTAAAGAAAATAGGAAGGGTAAAGGAAAAAGTTGAACACCACCATGGGGAAATGATTAGCCAAATCCAGAATGTATTTAGAACATTCCATAGGACCAATAACTTTGTTTCTTCAACAAGTAAATGTCATTGGTGGGGTAGGGGGACCTGAACCAAGGTGGGAAAGGGAACTTTCCTAGATCAGAAATAACTTAAGAGACATAACAGCTAAGTATAAAATATGGATTTTGTTTGGATCCTATTCAGATAAACCAACTATAAAAGGACGTTTCTGAGACAATCAGGGAAATATGAATATGGACTGAGTATTAGGTGATGTTAAGGAACTGTTGTTAATCTAAGATGTGAAAATGGCCTTGTGCTCATGTAAAAGGTGAAAACATTCTTTCTCCTGAAGTATTTGTGAGTGAAATGGTCTGATGTTAAAATACTCCAGTAAGTAATGGAACAGATGAAACAGGATGGGTAAAATATTGATAATTATGGAAGGTGTGTGATGGATACCTGGGGATTTATTATGCTATTCTCTCTAGTGTGCATTTTAAAATATCTATAATGAAAAAAAATTTAAGTTTCACATTAAAAGAAATATGTAGCCCTTTCTAATCGCTCAGTAATTAAAAGTCAGTGTCCCTTTCCTTTGTATTGATACAGATAAGTCTGAACGTCTGGACACAGTTTTTATTTGATGATTTTTAATTAAATAGACCAACTTACAAAGGGCAACACTGTACAGTAGATTAAAAATGAGCTCTTTGGGAATTGGATTCAGTAATAAAATTTGTCCTCCTCAAACTGTGGTTCTGATGAAGTTCAGGTTTCATAAAGCAGGACAAAATATTCTTCAGTGTTTTTCTTTTTTCTTTGTGTAGTTTCCCAATTAATTTTCTTCACCACTACCAAGAGTAATTTCATTAAGCTAGGCCTTTAGAGGACCCTGCCTTTAAAGCATAGTTGCATATCTCTCTTCTTTTTATATTTCCCGTGTCCACTATTTGAGTGGGAGTGGAGGGAGGGATTGGGAATAGGGAGAAGATGTGAGAGTAGACTAATGTGAGATGTGCTTTCTGGTCTCCCGCCCTTGTTATTATTTTCTAGTCTTCTTACTTTACATTATTTTTCTTAGTAGTTTTAAAAAAATCACAACCTGAAATGGTGTATTTATACTTACAGCCTATCTTCCCTTGCTAAAGTATAAGACCCATGAAGGCTGGGGCTTTATCTGTCTTGTCTAACACTGTACTCTCCCTCCCACATGCCTTGTTCATAGTAAGTGCTTAATCAATATGTATTGAATAGTTATTTGACTTGAGGTTGGGATAATGGAATCTAGTCATCCCTTTTCAGCTGTCTCCCAAACATCTCTCTGGTTGTAAACTTTTTTCAGGGCTTGAGGTTAATGCCTAAACCCTGTTCTTCCTAGACATTTCAACTTGACTGTCAGGCTGTCACCTCAAACTCACTGTGTCTAAAATTACATATTATCTCCCTTCCTCCAGTCTTCCAGTTTTGTTAAGGCCACCGTCACTGCCAGTTCTGAGGCACAAAACCTTGGTGTTATCTTGCAGTTGTTCACTAGTCCTAATCCCTAGGGTGCTTTATGTCCCCATTTATGTCGTCTTTGGGGGAGTTTCTGGTCACTATTTTCACCTCTGCTTTCTGCTATTGACATTTTAGCCAGCCCTCAGGGCCCTGCTAGGATACCTCTCTTCTGGGCATCAAGCTGAATTTTCCATCCCACCAGCTTTTGTATTTATGGTCTACAGTTTTCGTTTCTGTGTTTTAAACACAATATCCTGGCTTATACTGTTAGTTTCTTTCCCATGTCCTAGTATATTAAACACAGTAAAACAAACAAACAAAAAGTATATATTGATTGAGTCACCTTTATTTCCTTCTTTTTTATCCCATTTTTAACCTCACCATGTATGTCCTATGCTTGATTTTGTCCTAGACCCTGATGCTTGCCACTTTGTTATGAGTCACATAGAAGAGCTGGCAGCAGCCCTGGTATCAGCATAGTTTCTTAAATCATGTCTTTTGTTCTCATTGGGGCTGGGTTCTCTGTGAGCCCGCGGAGGCTCTTGCAGTTTTAAAAGGTGAGAAGTTGTCAGGTTTCAAGTCCGCTGTCACGTTGGAAATGTGTAGAGGTAGAGGAGTCTGAGCTAATGATGTTATCTTTTAATTGTATTTGTTCAGTTATCCTCTGAAATGAAAACAGTAGCTCTTTATAACTACTTAGCAACAGCACAGGTTGTGGAGATAAATTTGGTTGGTTAAATCATTTTAACTCAGTTTCTTGAGTGCCTGTTATATTGCAATGAGCATAAACAAGATGGTTTTGTTTATGATGGTTCTTCCAAAATATAGCAGGTATGGCAGTTATTTAACACTGAATTTAGTAAAACATGGTAAATGCTGAACTAGGAGTAGGTGTAAGATGCTGTCGGAGTGCACAGAAGGAAGCGTCTGACTCCTCGATGCTTGAGGGGTTCATCAGGGGAGGCTTACTTCACAGATTTAAAGGGGCTGAGTCTTGACAGATGAGCGGGGGTTCACCAAGTGGATAGATAGGGGCTTTAATATGGGTATGGATAATTCATGAAAACAAAATGGAATCAGTCTGGGCCCAAATGGAGCTCCAGTGAAGGGTGATACCAACAAGGTCAGGGTTTTATTTCCCTAATATCACAGTCCAAGGTCACTGAAGAGTTCCATTTTAAAGTGCCTTCATGCAACATATTGTAGAGACAGCCTAGCATCATGATTAAAGGTGGACTCTGCGATTAGGCTGCCCAGGTTCAGGCTTCAGCTCTGCAGCTTACTAGCTGTGGGAATTTGGACAAGTTACTTAAGCTCTTTGGGCCTTGGCATGGTATTTACTTCACAGAAGTGAAGATGAAATGAGATAAAATATGTAAAGTGCTTATGACAACATCTAGCAAACAGTAGGTGCTCAATAAAGACTTCCTATTGTGGTTATTTTTGACTGTTCACATCAGCTTGGAGCAGGGGTTGGCCAGTTACTACTCGTGGGCCAGAGCCAAATCCAGCCCACTGTCTGATTTGTAAAGTTTTATTGGAACACAGCCATGCCCATTTATTAAGTATCATCTATGGCTACTTTGTGCTCTACAAGGCTGAGTTTAGTAGTTGTGACAGAGACCAAATGGCCCATAATGTATTTATTATGAATATAATTAATATATTAATATATTTATTATATAAATATTTAAGGCCTAAAATATTTATATGGCCCTTTACAGAAGAAACTTGCTGAGCCCTGGCCTAGAGGGTAAAATCAACCTCTTTAGGTCTCAAGCTCTTCCCTGATTGCTTCCAAGCCTGCCTTTTTCCATCCATAACTGACAGATGGCTGCAGCAGCACTTTGGATTTTGCTGACCCTTCTGTATACTTTATGAGCTACTCTCTGTTGCTGGATCATGATTTCTTTAGTGTTCCAGCTGCTTTTCTCTCTTGTGCAAGAATATGGGCCGCAGCAGGGCCAGAACTGGGTGGTGAAACACTCACCTTAGTACATAATTTAAGTACATAATTTAAGGGGGCCCCAAAAGCTCAGTAGTCAAGATAAATAATCTCTTAATGCAGTATTTAAAAAATCAAAATTAATGTAAGAAAAATCTACGATGAACAGAATATCAAAGTTTTAAGTAAGGACATAATCAGTATTACTAATTATTTTTTGATTTAAACTCAGGTTCCAACATGGCTAGGCATAGCACTAGGCAGCAGAGAACAGGGAATCCATAGTTAAGCCACAACAAACCCCAGACAGTCATGCTTCCTGCATAAATAAGGTAGAGTTTTTAGATTCAAAATAACCTGCTGGCTGATCACATTTAATGGCACACTCAGGTCCATGGCAGGACTACTTTTGTAAAGTTTAATTATACACATATTTGGTTGAACTTAGCTCCAGTAGTGATCTGTATATAATCCGTTGTATCAAATAACAGAATTAAAAGTATTTCCATAAGTTTTCATATAATTCATTTGAAGTGGTTTACTGAGAGCAGCGTCGGATAACTAAAGCTGTTTACCAAGAGATCTGAAAGAATCACGTCATTCCGATAAGCTTGTTCAAAGAAAGGCCAGAAAGGGATATTAATTGAATTTTAATGCTTTCTGATAAACATTGACCTGGCAAGCTTTTTTAGATGACTAACTTTCTAATCTGCTCTGACATTTCTTCAGGGTGCTGCAAACAGTGATTTGTTGGTAGGTTTAAAAATATGTATAATTTGTTTTAGTGAAGAAGGTTTTGGAAATATTCTGTAGGATCCTGCTAAAGTAGAATGGAGTCTTATCTGTTAAGGGTAAGGCTGGAGGAATGGACAAGATGACCTTTCCCTTTCTCAGACACCATATTGAGATTTGTAGGACTTTATTTGATGTTTCAACGCAGTGAATTAGTTGTTCTAACTGGCTGTCACTGTTACAAACAGATAAATGTAATATTGAACTTGATGCTCTTTTGCATTCTAAATGGCACTTTAAAATGTTTTTAGGTGTACAGTGTTGATTGGAGTCAAACCAGATGTGAACAGCTTGTGGTGTCTGGCTCGTGGGATCAAACTATCAAACTGGTATGTCCGCATTACTGTATTTAAAACCAAATATTCCCTTCCTCAAAGCTTCCACTGAAGTTTTTTCTTTTCTGGAACATACTTCTATTGCTTTTCAGTTAGGCAGTTAATTTTCTTTTCAAAAAATATACTAAAGCATTTATTAGAATTTAAAATTTTCTAATCTTCTAGCTATAAACTAATAATTAGCTCAATGTTGATTATTTTGGCCCCTTAAATACCATCTTGCTTTATATAAAAATAGACTTTTGGGCTTCCCTGGTGGCGCAGTGGTTGAGAGTCCGCCGGCCGATGCAGGGGACACGGGTTCGTGCCCCGGTCCGGGGGGATCCCACATGCCGCGGAGCGGCTGGGCCCGTGAGCCATGGCCGCTGAGCCTGCACGTCCGGAGCCTGTGCTCCGCAACAGGAAAGGCCACAACAGTGAGAGGCCCGCGTACCGCAAAAAAAAAAAAAAAAAAAAAAAGACTTTAAAGAAATCCTTGAGATATATATGTATATTGTGTGTGTATATAAATACATATATATGGTAATATAAAGCTTAATGAATTTGCCTCTGTTAAGTAATTGATCTATTCATTTATTTGTAGTGGGATCCAACTGTTGGAAAGTCTCTGTGCACCTTTAGAGGCCATGAAAGTGTCATTTATAGCACGATCTGGTCGCCCCACATCCCTGGTTGCTTTGCTTCAGCCTCAGGTAAAGAATTCATTTACCAAAAGCATTATTTGTAGGGAATGGTGGCCTCACTTCTCCCAGTAGGTGGCACTGTATACCTTAGATTTGGAGAAGAAAAGGGACTACATTCCTATTTGAACTCTTGAGACTATTTCATTCTTTCTCAGTCTCTAGGTAAGAATTAGCCCGGCCTACTTCTAAACCTTTGACTTAACATGTGACTTTTTGGTGAGGTGAGAGGTAAGGGACAAAGTGAGGGCTTTGGCATCAGACTTGATTGAATTTGGAAACTCTCTTCAGTGGTCGATTGTGGGGCATCAGGGTGATGCGATGGGTTTTTGCATCAGTAATATGGGGCTAAGAATGTCTAACTTACGGGGTTGTTGTCAGCATGAAGTAAGGAAACGTAAAATGTCTAGCACACAGTCAACCTCCTTTGCTTGATATTTACCCTCTTTTTAGGGATAGTCTCTTTAATTCATTGCCACTAAGCCATAGCAAGAATATGTTTGGTATGATCTTTTTTCCTAACTGTTTACTTTTGATTCATGTCAGCAATTCTAAGATAAAAGCAGATACTTACATTTATATGTCTCTATGTTTTTTGTAGAGAAAAGTCATTTTATAGAAATTTAAAATTACACTTTGTACTGTTTGCATAAGGATTTACAAATTTGGTTTGTTGGCCGATTCCTAAATCATGTATAATCTGAACAATCTACTTTATATATAATTTGGAGAGAAACATTGCACAGTTTCTCTGCAGTGCCATTTAAAACAGCTTGGTCCCCCTGCCAGATGGTCATTTAAATAGCTGTCCTCATCTTCACTCGCCCCTGGCTGCTCTGGAGTGGGTCTCCCCTGGCCATTTACCTTCTCCTCACACCCTGTAACCCTGCCCTCACAGCTCTGGTACTTTCCTCCTCTTACCTTTCCTTTCTGCCAGTCTATCCTGTCACCCTTGTGTTGTCCTGACTTTACATGAACAAGTTCAGTGGAAGGGTCCTTCCATAAGGTGATGGGGAGAAGAAGCTGAGATAACAAGAATAACACTCCCTTCTTCCCATGGTTAGAAGGTAGAATCATTCCCAGTGGGGAAACAGTATGTTGGAAGGCATTTAGAGGTTATATTCATGTGGTTAAGGATATGGAATATTAATTTTCAGTGATATTATAATATCGGCCACAGCATGACTTTTCATACTGTGAATTTTATAAGCACAACTATTAATGAATAAATATGGTTAATTAATGATTAATGGTCTGTCTTAGGCAGATCATAACCAGTTATAAATCTTTCAAAGTTGGGAACCAGTCTAGCTCCTTTTATTAGCTACTGAGCTGCTTTACTTATTAGATGGCTTTATTTTTGGTTTGTTTATCAGAACAAAGGTTGAGTAACAGTTATAAGAATGTGTTAATTAATCATAAATATTTGTGGTGATTGACAAGATAATATCGGCACTTTATTTCTTGCTTCTTTTATAACTTTCAAAAAATAAATTTAGGAAGAGAAAACAGAAATGGCATCCCGATAATTCCTGTTTGAGCATATACGTAGTAAAGAAACTCAAACAAAACAGAAACATGCCAAGTAAAAAGTGCTCATTCCCCTCCTCCTATAGAACCACTGTTAACATTTGCTTGTATTCTTCCATAAAAATTCTTATGCTCATTCCAGAATATATGTTCAAAAAATTAAAAATATTAATGGGGAATATTCTTCAGGAAAAAGTCAGATATCTTTAAAGGCTGAATTTGCTTAGTGATGTTAGATTTTACATGCTTATAGGTATAAAACTTTTGTTGTTGTTGAAATTGTACAGGAAAATAATTTTGTAATTTTCAGTCAGAAAATCTCCTGTCCCAAATTCATTTTCCCCACTGAAAACATTGTTATTTTAAAACAATTTTTGATTGTGGAGATTTCTTAATAGCTGTAGTCCAGTCTTACAGCTGAATTGAGTGAATCATACCACCATTCAGAAAGAGTTCTTAGACTATAGGTTTAAATACACTTGATGGAAGAGAACATCTCTCAATTATATATTATGAATCATACATATGCATTTATATTATATATTTACGTTTATAAAATTAAAACAAGCCTAAAGTAGAAAAAGAGGTACAAAAGGTTTCTTTTATTTGATACACCACCAATAAACATTTGGCTAAAGAAAGATTTCTGATACTATTTCCCTCCTAAAAGCTCTGATACCTTAATATATATTGCTTCACTTTTCTTTTAGATAATTTGTATAATGTATTGAGTGCCATTAAAGCTGTAAAAAGCGTAGAAATAAAACAAAGATGAGCAATTTAATTGGTGTAAGCAAGGGCAGAGTTGCTTTTCTAAGGCTGCCTTCTTGAGTCACTTTCATCTGCCTCAGAAGACACATACTGGGAAGGAGAAACTGGTATCTACTCAGGGTGTTCCAATGTGAGGAATGATTCAATTAGACCATTTGGGAAAATGTATACATAAATATAATCTACATGACACTTGTTATTTTCCAATGTGTTTATTTCAGGGCAGCAACACCTTATAGATTGGACAAAACAATAACAACTTTCCTGGTCTAGATGATGTCAGTTTATTCTGATAATGAGAATGCTGATAGTGTCAAGGCAACAGTTATTTTAAGGTTTGGACCTTGAAATGGTGAATGGATGTGTCTCCTCCATCTGTTAGAGGTTTGCCAATTCGATGAATGAAAAATTACAACTAATTGTTGTTTTGATTTGTGTATTTGATTACTAGGACTAGTGAACACATTCAGTATGTCAACTGGCTGCCGTAGTTGTTCTTTTGTGAGTCAGCTGTTAATGTCTTTGGCCTGTTTTTCTACTGAGAGCTGTTTGTTGTTGTTTTTCTGTATTGATGTATGAGCTCTTTTTTTTTTTTTTTTTTTGTGATACGCAGTCCTCTCACTGTTATGGCCTCTCCCGTTGTGGAGCACAGGCTCCGGAAGCACAGGCTCAGTGGCCATGGCTCACAGGCCTAGCCGCTCCGTGGCATATGGGATCTTCCTGGACCAGAGCACGAACCCATGTCCCCTGCATCAGCAGGTGGACTCTCAACCACTGCGCCACCAGGGAAGCCCTGAGCTCTTTTCATATTTAGGAGTTAGTTCTCTGTATCTTATGTCTGTTACAAATATTTTCCCAATTTTTTTCTGTCCTTTAACCTATTTATTATATTTTAATTTTTACTGTATAAGCATTGAAACTTTTTGGTAGTCAAAACTATCAGTTTTTTGCTTGATAGGTTTCTGACTTTCATTTAGGATGAATAAGGAGTTGGCTCAGTGAAAAGTGGGAGGGCTTAGATGGCATAGCAAGAGAGAACATTCCAAGCAGAGTAGTATATTCAAAATTAAGAACTTGATGTGTTTGAAAAACTGAAAGAGGGCCAGAGGGACTGTTGCCTAAGAGGAAAAGGGTAGTAAAAATCAGGTCAGGACCACAGGCAGGGGCCCAGATCATGCCTTGTGGGCTGGATTCAAGACTCTGGATTTTATCCTTTGGACAGTGGGAAGACATTGAAGAGGTTTAAGCCTGGGAGTGATATGATTAGGCTTGCATTTTTAAAAGCTCATTTTGGCTGTCATGTAGAGAATAGTTTGGAGGTGAGCAAGAGTGGATGCAGAGAAACAATTAAGAGGGAGATGAAGGCATGGATAAGGATAGTGGCAGAAGGGATGGAATAAAGTAGGCTGATTTGAGTGGTATTTCGAGATGATTTTATAAGATGTGGAAGAGGTGGGAGAGGGATGAATAAAGAATAAGTCCTAGATTCTTGGCAAGGACAAATTCATGGATAGTAGTAATGTCATAACTGAGATAAATACATTTGAAAACGAAGATCTTGAGTTAGTTTTAGAGCACGTTGAGCCTGTGGGACACACATGTGGGGTTGTCAAGAGCAGGTGGAGTTTGGAGCTGAGAAATCAGGCCTTATGAATAAAAATTGTGTCGTTGGCTCATAAATGGGATCTAAAGCCATTGCAGTACATCAGAGCACCCAGGAAAGACTAAATAGAAGAAAGCTTAGAATAGAGCACAAGTTGACAAACTATTGCCCTCAAATCAAATGACCCACTGACAGTTTATATAAATAAAGTTTTATTGGAACACAGTCACACCCATTCATTTATATATTGTCTGTCTATGTCTGTTTTCATGCTATAGTGGCAGAGTTGAGTAGTTATGACAGAGACTGAATGACCCCCAAAGCCAAAAATACTTACAGTTGGGCTCGTTACAGAAAATGTTTGCTGACCCCAGGTATAAGTCTCATTTGAGGGGAGATAAAGGGATGGAAGGTCTTTTGCACAGTGTGGTTATTTAGGGAAGGAGAGAAGGCACAATAGCAGGGGAGGGGAAGAGTGCTTCCTGTATTGTCTCCTTGTTTCATTATCTAGCATCTGAAGATAGGCAATCGCTAGGATAATTGCTCCTTTCTTGCTAATAAGCTAAATCAATGCCCTGAGATGTTGAATTATGTTGAGTGGGTTCCACAGGAAATATAATATCACAGAAATCCTTTCTATTTGTTTATTACGTTTTTAATTCTAAAACTTAAAACCGACCAAATGTCCCTGAATTCTGAAGTATGACTAGGTTGGAGAACCTCAGAAGTGGAAACCTCCAGGTAAATTGTGAACAGACAAATACGTCCCATTTAGATTAAGCAATTTTTTTAGATCCTAAGATAATAGTGAATTATAATAACTTCTGTGTGTAGAGGTTCAGTTAACTCAGAAAATGTTTTGTTTGCTGATTAAAATTAATAGTATTTTCTAGAATGAAGAAAGGTACACTGATAAAATTATTACTACTATTTTTAAAATTTCTAAGTTGTGTAAGTTGTAGTTTCTCAGTCCATAATTTGAACCAAATCTTTTCTGAAATATCAAGTCTTTGGGGATGGGACCAGTAATATATTTTTCCTTGTCACATTTCCTTTTCCAAGCCTAAATTTCTTCTTTGATTTTTTTCAGTCTTTCTGTGGCACAACTAGCCATAAGGCTGGGCGTGTATTAAGTAAATGATAGCAATATTAACACACTTGTTTGAATTAACTAACCCTTTAGCCTGCATATATAACTTGAGTTAGTCATTTTTATGCTTTTAATGGAAATGCTAATGAGTTTCATGTTGATAATGAATCAGATCTGCAAGATGACTGCAGTTAAGCAAAATGGTTATAATTTGACCATTTTATAATTTTACTATTGGTGAAAAGCCCTAATACAGAGACTGTTAGTACAAGTTCAATTAAAATTCTTGTAAGGATGTTAATTAGTTTGACATTAACATCATTTTCTTAGTGTAGGGATGCCCTTTGGTCTTATATTCTACAGTTTCAAAGTATTCGCCTCAAACTCTGGAAGGAATTAGTGGTATAGAATAGATCCATCTTCAGAATGAACTGAAACATACTTCTCTTCTAGTGAAGCAGTGAAGATATGTCTGCTAGGAACTCTAATTGGTAGCATTTGTAATAAACTAGAATTAATAATGAGTATAATTTGGAAAAGTATTAATAAATAAAACCATAAATTACTGATATATTTTTTAAAATCCCTTTACCTTACTATTGCATGTAATTTTATTAACTTGTATTATTATTTAAGGCCCCCAAATTATCTTTCTTTGTTTTTAATTGTTCTTTTACTGACCATGACCAAAGGTAAAATCTGATAGCGACAAAGTCAGGCAGAGGGGACCTACAAGATGGCGGAGGAGTAAGACATGGAGATCACCTTCCTCCCCACAAATACATCAAAAATACATCTACATGTGGAACAGCTCCTACAGAATACCTACTGAATGCTGGCAGAAGACCTCAGACTTCCTAAAAGATGCCTGAGGGCAACCTACATGCAGGGGCGCAGCCAAAACCAAAGTTGAACCCCAGGAGCTATGCGAACAAAGAAGAGAAAGGGAAATTTCTCCGGGCAACCACAGGTGCAGCGAGTTAAATCCCCACAATCAACCTGTTGTACCCAGCATCTGTGGAATGCCTGAATAGACAAGAAATCATCCCAAAATTGAGGCAGTGGATTTTGGGAGCAAATGTAGACTTGGGGTTTGCTGTCTGCAACTGATTTGTTTCTGATTTTTATGTTTATCTTAGTATAGTTTTTAGCACTTGTTATCATTGGTGAATTTGTTTATTGGTTTGGTTGCTCTCTTTTTTTTCATTATTTTTATTTTAATAATTATTTCTTTTTATTTATTTTTAATTTTTTTCTTTCTTTTTTCTCCCTTTTCTTCTTTTTAAAAAATATTTATTTATTTTTGGCTGCATTGGGTCTTCATTACTGAGTCTTCGTTGCTGCACGCAGGCCTTCTCTAGTTGCGGTGAGCAGGGGCTACTGTTCGTTGCAGTGCATGGGCTTCTCATTGTGTGAACCTGCAACCTGTGAAAAGGAGACCACAGACACAGTAAGTTAAACAAAATGAGAAGACAGAGAAATATGCAGCAGATGAAGGAACAAGGTAAAAACCCACCAGACCAAACAAATGAAGAGGAAATAGGCAGTCTACCTGAAAAAGAATTCAGAGTAATGATAGTAAAGATGACCCAAAATCTTGAAAATAGAATGGAGAAAATACAGGAAGCTTTTAACAAGGACCTAGAAGAACAAAAGAGCAAACAAACAATGATGAACAACACAATAAACAAAATTAAATATTCTCTAGAAGGAATTAATAGCAGAATAACTGAGGCAGAAGAACGGATAAGTGACCTGGAAGATAAAATAGTGGAAATAACTACTGTAGAGCAGAATAAAGAAAAAAGAATGAAAAGAATGGAGGACAGTCTTAGAGACTTCTGGGACAACATTAAATGCATCAACATTCGAATTATAGGGGTCCCAGAAGAATAAGAGAAAAAGAAAGGAACTGAGAAAATATTTGAAGAGATTATAGTTGAAAACTTCCCTAATGTGAGAAAGGAAATATTCAATCAAGTCCAGGAAGCACAGAGAGTCCCATACAGGATAAATCCAAGGAGAAACATGCCAAGACACATATTAACCAAACTATCAAAAAATAAATACAAAGAAAAAATATTAAAAGCAAAGGAAAAGCAACAAATAACATAAAGGGGAATCCCCATAAGCTTAACAGCTGATCTTTCAGCAGAAACTCTGCAAGCCAGAAGGGAGTGGCAGGACATATTTAAAGTGATGAAAGGGAAAAACCTACAATCAAGATTACTCTACCCAGCAAAGGATCTCATTCAGATTCAACGGAGAAATTAAAACCTTTACAGACAAGCAAAAGCTAAGAGAATTCAGCACTGCCAAACTAGCTTTACAACAAATGCTAAAGGAACTTCTCTAGGCAGGAAACACATGAGAAGGAAAGATCTACAAAAACAAACCCAAAACAATTAAGAAACTGGTCATAGGGACATACATATCGATAATTACCTTAAATGTAAATGGATTAAATGCTCCAACTAAAAGGCATAGGCTGGCTGAATGGATACACAAATAAGACCCATATATATGCTGTCTACAAGAGATCCACTTCAGACCTAGGGACACAGACAGACCGAAAGTGAGGGGATGGAAAAAGATATTCCATGCAAATGGAAATCAAAAGAAAGCTGGAATAGCAATTCTCATATCAGACAAAATAGACTTTAAAATAAAGACTGTTACAAGAGACAAAGCAAAAGACACTACATAATGATCAAGGGAACAATCAAAGAAGAAGAGATAACAATTGTAAATATTTATGCATGCAGCATAGGAGCACCTCAACACATAAGGCAAATGCTAACAGCCATAAAAGGGGAAACTGACAGTAACACAATAAAAGTAGGGGAGTTTAACACCCCACTTTCACCAATGGACAGATCATCCAAAATGAAAATAAATAAGGAAACACAAGCATTAAATGACACATTAAACAAGATGGGCTTAATTCATATTTATTTATTGAAAAACAATAGAATACACTCTCTTCTCAAGTGCTCATGGAACATTCTCCAAGATAGATCACATCTTGGGTTACAAATCAAGACTTGGAAAATTTGAGAAAATTGAAGTCGTATCAAGTGTATTTTCCAACCACAACGCTGTAAGACTAGATACCAATTACAGAAAGAAACTGTAAAATATATAAACACATGGAGGCTAAACAATATGCTACTAAATAACCAAGAGATCACTGAAGAAATCAGAGGAAATCAAAAAATACCGAGAAACAAATGACAATGAAAACACAATGACCCAAACCTATGGGATGCAGCAAAAGCAGTTCTAAGAGGGAAGTTTATAGCAATGCAATCCTACCTCAAGAAACAAGAATAATCTCAAATAAACAACCTAACATTACACCTAAAGCAATTAGAGAAAGGAGAACAAAAAAACCTCAAAGTTAGCAGAATGAAAGAAATCATAAAGATCAGAGCAGAAATAAACGAAAAAGGAATGAAGGGAACAGTTTCAAAGATCAATAAAACTAAAAGCCGGTTGTTTGAGAAGATAAACAAAATTGATAAACGATTAGCCAGACTCATCAAGAAAAAAAGGGAGAAGACTCAGATCAACAGAATTAGAAATGTAAAAGGAGAAGTAACAACTGACACTGCAGAAATACAAAGGATCTTGAGAGATTACTACAAGCAAGTATATGCTAATAAAGTGGACAACCTGGAAGAAATGGACAAATTCTTAGAAAAGCACAACCTTCCCAGGCTGAACCAGGAAGAAATAGAAAATATAAACAGACCAATCACAAACACTGAAATTGAAACTGTGATTAAAAATATTCCAACAAACAAAAGCCCAGGAAGAAATGGCTTCAGAGGCGAATTCTATCAAACATTTAGAAGCGCTGACACCTATCCTTCTCAAACCTTTCCAAAATATAGCAGAGGGAGGAACACTCCCAAACTCATTCTACAAGGCCACCATCATGCTGATGCCAAATCCAGACAAAGATGTCACAAAAAAAGAAAACCACAGGCCAGTATCACTGATGAACATAGATGCAAAAATCCTCAACAAAATACTAGCAAACAGAATCCAACAGCACATTAAAAGGATCATACACCATGATCAAGTGGGGTTTATCCCAGGAATGCAAGGATTCTTCAATATATGCAAATCAATCAATGTGGTACACCATATTAACAAATTGAAGGATAAAAACCATGTGATCATCTCAATAGATGCAGAAGAAACTTTGGACAAAATTCAACACCAATTTATGATAAAAACTCTCTGGAAAGTGGGCATAGAGGGAAGCTACCTCAACATAATAGAGCCCATATATGCCAGACCCACAGCCAACATCTTTCTCAATGGTGAAAAACTGAAACCATTTCCTGTAAGATCAGGAACAAGACAAGATTGCCCACTGTCACCGCTATTATTCAACACAGTTTTGGAAGTTTTAGCCACAGCAATCAGAGAAGAAAAAGAAATAAAAAGAATCCAAATCGGAAAAGAACTAAAACTGTCACTGTTTGCAGATGACATGATACTATACATAGAGAATCCTGAAGATGCTACCAGAAAACTACTAGAGCTAATCAATGAATTTGGTAAAGTAGCAGGATACAAAATTAATGCACAGAAACCTCTTGCATTCCTATACACTGATGATGCAAAATCTGAAAGAGAAATTAAGGAAACACTTCCATTTACCATTGCAGCAAAAAGAATAAAACACCTAGGAATAAACTTTCCTAAGGAGACAAAAGATCTGTATGCAGAAAACTATAAGACACTGATGAAGGAAACTAAAGGTGATACAAACAGATGGAGAGATATACCATGTTCTTGGACTGGAAGGATCAACATTGTGAAAATGACTATACTACCCAAAGCAATCTACAGTTTCAATGCAATCCCTATCAAACTACTAATGGCATTTTTCACAGAACTGGAACAGAAAATTTCACAGTTTGTATGGAAACGCAAAAGGCCCTGAGTAGCCAAAGTCTTCTTGAGAAAGAAAAACAGAGCTGGAGGAATCAGGCTCCCTGACTTCAGACTATACTACAAAGCTACAGTAATCAAGACAGTGTGGTACTGGCACAAAAACAGAAATATAGATCAATGGAACAGCACAGAAATAACAGAGATAAACCCACACACATATGGTCACCATATCTTTGATAAAGGAGGCAAAAATATACAATAGAGAAAAGACAGCCTCTTCAATAAGAGGTGCTGGGAAAACTGAACAGCTACATGTCAAAGAATAAAATTAGTACACTCCCTAACACCATATACAAAAATAAACTCAAAATGGATTAAAGACCTAAATGTAAAGCCAGACACTATAAAACTCTTAGAGGGAAACATAGTCAGAACACTCTATGACATAAATTACAGCAAGATCCTTTTTGACCCACCTCCTAGAGAAATTGAAATAAAAACAAAAGTAAACATATGGGACTTAATGAAACTTAAAAGCTTTTGCACAACAAAGGAAACCATAAATAAGAGGAAAAGACAACCCTCAGAATGGGAGAAAATATTTTCAAACAAAGCAACTGACAAAGGATTAATCTGCAAAACATACAAGCAGCTCATGCAGCTCAATATCACAAAACAAACAACCCAATCAAAAAATGGGCAGAATACCTAAATAGACATTTCTCCAAAGGAGATATACAGATTGCCAGCAAACACATGAAAGGATGCTCAACATCACTAATCATTAGAGAAATGCAACTCAAAACTACAATGAGGTATCACCTCACACCAGGCAGAATGGCCATCATCAAAAAATCTACAAACAATAAATGCTGGAGAGGGTGTGGAGAAAAGGGAACCCTCTTTTACTGTTGGTGGGAATGTAAAGTGATACAGCCACTATGGAGAACAGTATGGAGGTTCCTTAAAAATTGAAAACAGAACTACCATATGACCCAGCAGTCCCACTACTGGGCATATACCCTGAGAAAACCATAATTCAAAAAGAGGCATGTACCAAAATGTTCATTGCAGCTCTATTTACAATAGCCAGGAGATGGAAGCAACCTAAGTGTCCATCATCGGATGAATGGATATAGAAGATGTGGCACATATATACAATGGAATATTACTCAGCCATAAAAGGAAACAAAATTGAGTTATTTGTAGTGAGGTGGATGGACCTAGAGTCTGTCGTACAGAGTGAAGTAAGTCAGAAAGAGAAAGACAAATACCGTATGCTAACACATATATATGGAATTTAAGAAAAAAAAAGTCATGAAGCACCTAGGGGTAAGACGGGAATAAAGACACAGACCTACTAGAGAATGGACTTGAGAATATGGGGAGGGTGAAGGGTAAGCTGGGACAAAGTGAGAGAGTGGCATGGACATGTATACGCTACCAAATGTAAAATAGATAGCTAGTGGGAAGCAGCCGCATAGCACAGGGAGATCAGCTCGGTGCTTTGTGACCACCTAGAGGGATGGGATAGGTAGCGGGGGAGGGAGATGCAAGAGGGAGAGGATATGGCGATATATGTATACATATAGCTGATTCACTTTGTTATACAGCAGAAACTAACACAACATTGTAAAGCAATTATACTCCAATAAAGATGTTAAAAATAAATAAGTCAGGCTGAATTGTATATATTAGCCCTTTATTCAGTCTGAGTCACACACACTTCTTTGTATTACATTGGCCTTTTGTGTAGCATATTATACATAATATTGACTCTGGATGTTATATATAGAATATTCAGTGTGTGAGACTGAGTAGCAGAAAAACACTGTGTGTAGAGTGTCAGCAGTATAATTACAAAACTTAAGTATCTGTACTTTGTAAATAGATAGTATATAAAAAGAGTCTTTTATCAACAGAATGTCCATTTGCTTTAACAGAAAAAAGAGACAGTTTAATGACATTACCTTCATGTGTTATATTAGAAATGAGTATAAACTGTAGTCATACCAGCCAGCACGTCTTTGGTTGAAAGTGAAAGAAAATCTGACCCAAACTGCCTTAAGGTAGAAGATAATTTATTTGCTCACATAGTTGAAATGTCCAGAATTACACCTGGCTATGTACACACAGCTGGATGTAGGGATCAAAGACTGTTCTTGCTCTCTCTTTTGTTCTGTGTTCTGTTAAGTTGGTTTCAGTATCTGGTACCACATGATAGCAAGATGGCAGTAGCTGTAGACCCTGCATCCTTTCTTGTTTCTGTCCAGTAGGAGAAAGTGGGAGATTCCTTTTCAGACATCTAAAAATGTTCCATTTTCTCTCATGGGCTCTGATGGCCTGTGTGGATGTTCCTAAACTAATCACTGTGCCTGGGAAAGGAGGCTGTAATGTGTTGATTGGCTTGGGCCTGGCTCAGCTCCTGCAGTTGAGAATGGGAAATGGGAGAGAGGGTGGTACCCAGCTACATACACTGAGAATGGCAAGAGTGAATCCTGGTTCGGTGAAGAAGATGGATAGGGGGTCATTATGAACTAAATTGTCTGCACATCCAAGGCTTGGAATAAATCAGAAGGGATTTGACAAAAACCTAGCACTGGACCTGTGAGCTGTAACCTATGTTCCTTAAAAAAAATTGAATACAGTAAAGCCATTTTCTGCCAGATTTTATGATTTTGGAAACTCATTGGAAGGTTTATTTATCAACCATTTGACGTTTTCCTGAAATATTTCTTCATGATGATTTTTCCAATATTTGCCTACTTAATAAAGTTGAAAAAACTTAAAGTTTTTCTTCCACTCTACAAAAGGAGGGTTTGTGGCATAGTAAAAGTTGGGGTAAGCTCTAAAGCTCTCATTGTGCCTTTACCATTTCAAGAGAGAGAAGAAAGTTTGCTTACCAAGCTGTGTACAGTGCACTTCTTTGCATATTTTTCTTTGCTTGACTAGGGCAGGTATATCCTTTGACATAGCTGAGCACCTTACACAAGCAAACACTAAAATTTTTTGATTATTATTATATAATATATGGGAATAACCATCTTACCAGAATTTTAAAAACATATTTAAGGTTAATTTTGATTGTTGACAGGGACATTGTCAGTGATTCAGTCAGATATTTAGTGAATGTCCACCTTTGTCTGGGCACTGAAGATACAGTGAGTGTACAGTCCAGTGGGAAAGAGAGCTGCTAAGAAAAAGCCTAGCAACAATAACGGTAAGGAACATGAAGCTCTTTGAGGAAGAGGGCACAGCACAGTGGTTAGGGACGTGGACTCTGCAGCCAGCCTCCCTGTGGTCAAATTCCGCTTTCACCAGTTACGTGACTTTGGTCGTGCTACTTAACTTCTGTCTCTTCATTCCTCATTTAAAAAATAAGGGTGATAGGGCTTCCCTGGTGGCGCAGTGGTTGAGAGTCCGCCTGCCGATGCAGGGGACGCGGATTTGTGCCCCGATTCGGGAGGATCCCACATGCCGCGGAGTGGCTGGGCCCGTGAGCCATGGCCGCTGAGCCTGTGCATCCGCAGCCTGTGCTCCGCAACAGGAGAGGCCACAACAGTGAGAGGCCCACGTATCACACACACAAAAATAATAAAATAAGGGTGATAATAATACCCATGTCATGGAGTTTTGATGAGGATTAAGTGAATTCATATGAGCAAAAGGCTTAGGACAGTGCCTGGCACAGAGTAAGGGCTCTCTGAGTGGTGACTCCTATGATTAACCTGTGTGCTCAGAATTCTGTGGAAACGTAACAAAGGATTCTTGAGCTTGTCAAAGTTGGCTGGTCAGAGAAGCTTCTCTGAGGAAATAGTGTTTAAACTGCTACCTTGTGAACAAGTAAGAGTTAGGAGATGAGAAGCGGGAAGCAGAGGGAGGGGATGTGGAGAGAGCAGGGCATATTTGAGGAAGCTCTGAATGGCCTTTGCATACGTATGTGCTGTAAGGATTAAGAGTCAGTGCTTATCTAGAAACTAAAACTCTGAGAACGGAGTTTTAGAGTAACTTCCTCCAGGTAGAATCTGGAATGCATGCTTGTGTAATAACATACTAGTCCAGTGATCCTGAAACCTGGCCCACCATCAGAGTCATTGGGAAGTTTGAAAAAACAACAGATTTCTAGCCTTCATCTTAGTCCTACTGAATCACATACCTCTGAGAAGTGTATGTATGTATGTATTTATTTATTTGGGGCTGCGTTGGGTCTTCCTCGCTGTGCGCAGGCTTTCTTTAGTTGCAGCGAGCAGGGGCTACTCTTCATTGTGGTGCGCGGGCTTCTCATTGCGGTGGCTTCTCTTGTTGCAGAGCACGGGCTCTAGGTGCGTGGGCTTCAGTAGTTGTGGCTCGCAATTGTGGCGCACGGGCTTAGTTGTTCCACAGCATGTGGGATCTTCCCAGACCAGGGCTCGAACCTGTGTCCCCTGCATTGGCAGGTGGATTCTTAACCACTGCACCACCAGGGAAGCCCCAGAAGTATATTTTTTAATCACCCCAGCTGAGTCTAGTGATCAGCCTAATTTGGAAATCACTGTACTAGTCTATGGTGTCACTCTGTTTAAGATGCCTAAATAAATAGCTTATTTCTGTTGATGTAATGGAAATTGCATGTTTGTTTTAATAGAAATATACTCATCTCTTTAAAAAAAAAAACCGACAGAATGGTTTCAGTGCTGAATTCAGAGAGGAAGTGGTTTCCTTAGATTGAGAACTCTTTAGTTTTTTTCCTCAGTTTTGTTGGTTGTAGTTTGAGTTATATTATGGTCTTTATCAATTAATTCTCTTACTTTGTCTTCTTGCTTACAGACAAGAGCTTGCTATAAAACATACTATAATCTTTGCATAAAAATAGTTTCAACTGCAGAATTCATGGTTGAGAAACCCAGTATTGTAAAATATTTGTCTTCACAAATATTACAAATGGTAGAAGCTTATATGATAGGCAGTCAAGACATAGTTTTATGTCGAATCCTGTGGCACACGTATAGCTAATTATGTCTTTCAACTGCTTATAACAGTTTATATTTTAAGATAGTATATGTGAATATAGCATTTGAGTTTTTCCAAGAATCTGGTCACCTTCAAAGTTGTATGGTATTTGCAAATCTAGACCTAAATATATCATTAGCTAAGTTAAGACAGACCAAAAGAGAGGAGTATATAGAGATTTAGATCTTCCTTAGCAGAGTTCTCTAAGGACATTGGTTTTGTTTAGTTCATGAAAGTTGTATTAGTACAGAATTCATATTTCTAAATTATATGAGATGAAAGGGAAGAATATTTGAGCTCTTTACATAAAGAGGATTAATATGAAGTAAACTTTCTTTCTAACCATGAAAACTAAATTACTGCTATTACAGACTCCATATAATTGCATAAATCATAGCCATGCCTGAATATGTGGAGTCCAGTAGTTAAAAAAAAATCATTCTACTCTAAGAAAAAAGTCATATTACATCTGATAGGCATCTGGCATTTCAAATAAATTATTTGGGCCCAATATGCATCCTTTTTCTACTCATTTCACTTCACAGTTTCAGATTCACCGTTTACACTTACTCTCCTTACCCAATTTCTTAACGCTGCAACTTGGATTAGACATAGTAGTAGCCAGCACATCCTATACCATATTACGCACTTAAATTCACTGGTTCTGCTGCCAGTGGCAAGTCTGCAACTGATAAGAGAAGCTGGTAATTCAGGTGGTTCTATGGCACTATCACGTCTGGCTGACAATGAAAGGCCAGTTGTCTGGAAAATGCAATTTGAAAAATATATAAATATAGATGTCCTGGTGGCTAAAAGAGTTGAATGAGTCCTGGTACCAGTGGGCCAGAAGGTCTCTCTCCTACCTGGAAAACAAAGTGATGAGGAGGAAGTGACGAATGTGTGCAGCAGAAGTGGAATCTCAGCTCATTCAGAGCAGTTCTCACTTTTTTGTGCCCTTTAAATTAACTGCAAGAGGGGACAACCTAAGCCATGGTGTTTTTAAAAAGCATTGCTTGAATATGATGGTGAAGAACCAAAATATTGTCCCAGAGTAATTTGAAATACACATATATAATGTATATTATATATATAATATAACAATACGTTATATAATACACATACAGAACAGTGCATAATCTTAAGCATGTGATGAATTTTCACAATGAACACATCTGTGTACCAGCCCCCAGATCAAGAAACAGAGCATCCCAGAGGCCTCCCTCACACCCTTCCAGTCATTACCCGACCCTCCACTCGAGGGTGACTACTGAACTGCCTTGTAATAGCATAGATTAATGTTACCTGTTTTTATGTTTTCATGTCTAGTTTCTTTTGCTCAACATTATGTTTTGTGAGATTCATCCATATTGTTGCTAGAATTACTAGTTGTTTCTTAATCTCCTAGTCCACGTTTATTGTAATATTTTGGTACTTTAAAGCATTCACATACACCCATAAAATGTAATTTTTAGGAATGTAATTATTAGGATGAACACAAGCTCATTGAACTTTAAACAAAGCTTAGTCATGGTTATATCAGACTTTATGATTTCAGACCTGATATTACATATAAATTTTTGAAAGCTAGTATACATCATTTAGGCATTTCCTATGTTTTAGTGGAAGCCTTGTGCCAAATCGAATCTTTTTCTCTGGGGCTAGGCTTTATAGAGTTTGAAGCTTCAGGTGAATTCCGTTCACTGCTTCCATGATGATAAGGGCTCGCCTTTGCCTATAGATGATAGAACTTGAGCAATCTTAGGTCTTTGAGAATTTATTGAAAAGCAGCCCCAGAAGGGGAAGGGATGCTTAAATGACCCCCGGACACATTCTCTGTCTCTAACCTGGACTTTTCTCTGCTTGTTGACTTGACTCTGCAGGCCAGCTTTCTCCATACAGTGAAACACAGGGCCACCAGCAGCTTCTCAATTTTGTAACCTGTAAATTCTACTGAGAGAGGGACTGACATTATGTTTTCAGTTATACTTCAGAAAAATCCCAAGTAGATACTTTTGACCTGTCAGCTGTGGCAGGGGCAGAAAATGAGATAGTATGACTGGTCTTGCTTAAACCTGTCCTTGGCCAGTCGATTGTGTTGAGCCATAGGCCTTTCTAGAATCACATGGTGAAAAGAGGGTGCTGTTCCTGGAAGGGTGTTGCTGGGCAGACCAAACTCTGGACATCCACACCACCCTGCTGTAAACTCTGAAGGTTAGGGAAAGTCGTGAAAGATCGTTTAATCAAAGCTACTTAGACTTCTGAAAGAAATTCTACTGACTGGTGGCTAGATCACAGACAGTGATTATAATTAGGACCCCTGAAATTTTGGGAGCTCTAGTCTATACCAATTCTGAACCATTTCCGTTTGGTACTTTCAAACTCATCATTCCATCTCATCCCCACTATCCTTAGCTAGATTCAAAAACATTAGTCACTCTTCTATCAGAGTGGTTTTCAACCTTTTGTAAAGTAGGAGGTTGATGCTTTTTAAATAAAAAAAATTTTTAATCTCACACACAAACAATAGTACATATTTATGAATACATAAAAATGTTGTAGAAGTATTACCAAAACACAAACTATAGGGATGCACACCAAATTCAGGATTGTGGTAGCCTTGGGCAAGGAGGATGGGGAATGGGGTTGGAAATACAGTAGAGGTTTCAACACTATCTGTTGTGTTTTGTTACTTTTACTTCTAAAATAATTGTGGGGCAAATATGACAGAATGTTAGGTGTCTATTAAAATTTTCCCCAATTTATAAAATAATTAACGTATAAATTAAAAGAATAATTCCTCAAGGTTTCGCCAACATTGATCACATGGCACTTCTCCTCCGACAACATTAGGGGGCAGCGTTGTGTAGTTATAGTTCACAGGGGCTAGG
Source organism: Mesoplodon mirus (assembly GCF_964341445.2). Classification (NCBI taxonomy): domain Eukaryota; kingdom Metazoa; phylum Chordata; class Mammalia; order Artiodactyla; family Ziphiidae; genus Mesoplodon; species Mesoplodon mirus. Next base: position 26,825,610 of record NC_138986.1, on the reverse strand, counting down.
AAGCCAGACAGCCTGGGTTCTGATTCTAGGCCCTGATTCCACTGTTTCCTCTCTGCTGACTTACTTCAGCTCCATGTGCTTCAGTTTCCTCCTTTGTAAATTACTACAAAAATTACTTTTTATGTTATCAAAATTTTTACCTCACTTGTTGTGATGTTTTTAAAGTTAATATATTCATCTCTTGGTATCTGTTGGGGATTGGCTCCAGGACCCTCCCAGGATTTCAAAATCCCTAGATGCTCAAGTCCCTTGTATAAATTGTCATCATATTTGCATATAATCTATGCATATCCTCCTGTATACTTTAAATTATCCCCCAATTATTTAAAATACCTAATACAATGTAAATGCTGTGTAAATAGTTGCCAGCGCAGCAAATTCAAGTTTTGCTTTTTGGAACTTTCTGGAATTTTTTTTTTCCTGAATATTTTTGGCCCATGGTTGGTTGAATTCACAGATTTGGAACCCATGAATATGGAGGACTGACTGTACATGTAAAATGCTGACCAGCATTTGGCATATAGTAAGCACTCAATAAATATTAGTTATTATTTATTCATGTTATTAATAGGGACAGGAATGACTTCTAATCACGGTTATGTTTTGTTATTTTATTTTTAAAACTTTATCTCATTTCAACTTTATAAGGCAGATTTGTTTTTGTTTTTTTTTTTGAAGTATAGTTGAGGTACAATGTTATATAAGTTGCAGGTGTACAATATAGTGATTCACGATTTTTAAAGGTTATACACCATTTATAATTATTATAAAATATTGGCTATATTCCCTGTGTTGTACAATATATCCTTGTAGCTTATTTTATGCCTAATAACTTGTACCTCTTAATCCCCTCCCCCTATATTGCCCCTCTGCCCTTCTCTCACCCCACTGGTAACCACTAATTTGTCCTTCACGTCTGTGGGTCTGTATAAGACAGATATTTTATCATAGGTGAGGAAAGTAAGAATCCAGGATGTTAAGTAACTTGACTAAACGTCAACAGCTACCAAATGATTGAGCTGGATTAGAACCAAGCTCTGGAGCATCAAAGCCCCCATTCTTAACTTCTACATTTCATTACCACCAGCAATTTAATTCTTATCTTTCTTAAACAACTTGCAAAGAAATCAGAAAAAAATGGTCTAAAACTCTTGAACTTAGGTAAATGACATATGATTTAGAATTGGGATGATAGGAAATTGTATGTAGGTAACTAAAGGAAATTTTTAAAATTTAGCATTTTTATATACCACATATTAGTGTATCTACTATATGCTAGAGACCATGCTAACGATTTACAGGAACTTTGTTACACTAAATTCTTATACCGTCCTGCATGTAGTCATTCTGTTTCTTTTTTAGAAATGAGGAATCAGCCTCAGAGATATTATATAACTTCTGCAGGGTCACACAACTACTAAATGGAATCAAGACTATGCCTGCCATCACATTGTTTTTTGTTGTTTTTTTTTTTCATTAAGCTGAACTAGCTTTCTCACATGATCAGTTTTATTGTTTGTAATTTAATTTTGATGTAGATATACATATATTCAGGGTTTTTCATCTGGTCATTTTGTTATTTCCTCATAGTTTACAAAATTGAAGGCAAACAGCATGTAAAACATTTAATCAGGGTTGACTTTGTGCAGCTATGTGATATAAATCATTTTTGTAGTAATTCAGAGTATTATCTGTAGTAATCAGAGTAATTCAGAGTAAAATAATTCAGAGTATAATCATTTTTGTAGTAATTCAGAGTATAATGACAAATTTTCTCAACTTGTTTTTTCCAAGGTGAAAAATATACCTTTGGATGGCCCTTTAAAATGTAATAAATGTAAAAGCTAAGATTTGAAAATTATCCATTTCAACTTGGTAGATTTTGCACACATTTAAAATTATCCATTTCAACTTGGTAGATTTTGCATATTACCATTTTGTTTCTTAGAGAATATGCTGGTATAGGGCGCTAACTTTATTTACAAGAAACAAAGATTTTCAGGGCCTTTTCCTATCCTGAAGAAAAATGCATTGAGTGTGTGTTTAATCACTGCTATGTTTGTCTTAGTGTGAGATTTAGATTTTCCTGCTTTGAGTAGATCTAAAAACATTATCATGGTGCCTTATTTTTTTGTAGTTCATCACTTTTAGTAGGTCTTATGCATTATTATAGTACAAAAACAATATATATGTGTATATGATATATAGGTGGCAGTATCCTGATAGTGAAAGTGGTGTGTTTTCCCCTGACTTGTCGTCATGGGTACAGAGTATCCAAGTGGTGTGATGGAAAGTGATCAAGTCTTCCTCTTTCACCAGGCGATCAGACTTTGAGAATTTGGGATGTGAAGACAACAGGAGTCAGAACTGTGGTTCCAGCACATCAGGCAGAAATTCTGAGTTGTGACTGGTGTAAATACAATGAGGTACCCTGTCTGGTTCTATCCTGAGCTGCTGAGCCCTTCCTAATGTTGAAATGTTTTAGATTTTATTTTATCTTTGTTTATGTGGACTTTGATAGTGTTTATGGACCATTAAGTTAAATTCAGTCCCTTTTGTTTCTAATTGATGATTGTGAGTGACCTGCATTAGCATTAATTAGATTTAAGTGCACATAAAACAGGCTGAATAAGAAACAGAAATTCTCAAAAGTTCAGTAGTGCAGCCTTACTTGTTTATTTGGGAAACTGATTTACAACTTATGTAATTTTTTACTTTATTGCTCTTAACCCTGCCAGTTTGAATCATCTTTTGCTTTCATTTCTTGTTCATTTTGCTAGTGAGGCTGCTGAACTATTTGTAACTTTATTTTTAATTTGACAGTCCATCAGTTTTTAGAATTTTCTGTTTCATCTTCCCTTATAAACCTAACCAAGCTTCATGTTTCTGTAAGATAGCAGTGTCCATTTGTAACTTTTTGCAGAGCTTCAGCTAACCACATGAGCATGTGAATTAGAAATAGAAATGGATTAAATATGTGTTGATATGCTGTTTAAATATATTTATGTACCTGAAGTAGTCTGTTGACTATGACAAATAAGTATAACATATGCCTTGTTTTTCCCACTTTTAAAGTAATCAGTGAAGGTTAAGAGAACATTGTATTGGTTGAGTTCTTTAAATAGAAAGAAATAAAATAGATTTTTAAAACATAGAACATATTCCAAATAATACTTGATTTTAATAAAATTTTCAGTGCTGATGACTACAGTTCAAATCTCTCTCATGAATTTTCCAAATAGGAAAATGAAATTGTGGACTGTGTGTTATACTTTTGGGAATTCTAAAAAAGTTGCTGATATATACTTGAGAGTAGTTAAAAATTTTTTTAAAAATCATTGCAGCTTTTTTTCAGATGAGCTTATATTGAAGCCAAAAACGTTCAGACAATGGATTACTGCCCTGGTTGATGTGGAATGGGGCTGAGTGTGGACACAGCTCTTGGCTTCTTCAGCCATGAACTCTGGGTTCACCTAGGGTTCTAGATAGCAGGCTTTATAAAACCTGACTAGATAGGAGACTTACCACATTCTGCATAAATTCTCAGATAGTGTGACATATTATATTAAGACATGGCCCATGAGAGTTGAGAGCAGTGATTGATTTAGAATTAGACAAACATAAAAATTTAATTTATACTTTGCACTTTCAAATATTTGTAAATTAGCAGGCCTCTTGCCTTTTAATGCTTGGTAGAAACCTCAGAGGATGCTGAAAAGAAGGGTGGGCTCATTTGTCAGGTATAATTTTTAAAATCTTATGTTCTTATTAATATTCCTAAAAGTAGATTGGAAAATCTACAATGCTGTTTGAGACTATGCCTTTTTCTGTTGTGTATAGTGTTCCATCATATGCCTAAAGCATATTGAGTTCCTTTTCTCTCAAGTCCTACTAATTTTTGCTTTTTGATGTATATTTTGACTCCTTTCTATAATGTTATATAACTTTTCAAGAATGACTCCTGGGATCAGATTAAATAAATACCAGAAAATAGACACTGTTTCTAGTAGGAAAGCTTGGGTACTGCTTAATTGCAAAGATGTCATACTTTACTTTTCTCTGAATTGTTTTCAGAATTTGCTGGTGACAGGGGCAGTTGATTGTAGTTTGAGAGGCTGGGACTTGAGGAATGTGCGACAACCAGTATTTGAACTTCTTGGTCACACCTATGCTATTAGGAGAGTGAAAGTAAGTTTTTATCTTTTCTTTTTATACATAGAACAAAAATATAAATATATTTAATGAAGTATATATAAAAGGTGTTTAGGGGATGGGTTATTCATTCTTTTTTATGCATGTTTTTGTTATCCAATGAATGATAATGAATATTGAAAGCTAAAATTGGGTAAAATACTGGAATACTTATTGAATGAATTGTAATAATGTAGTCAAGCAGTACTTAGGATTAAATAAAAATGTTTCTCTCATTCTGTCATACCCATTCTACTATTCCTTTTAATATGTCTTAACTATAATAATTTACTTTTAGTATTATATTCTTTACAGTTTTTCATTCGGTGGGAAGATTTCTTTATTTTGTTGGAACTTGCACAGAGAGAGAGTTAATTCTTTATTTTCCCTAGCATGATTGTATATATGAATGTTCTCAGAAGTTTAGGGTAGAGACAGTTTTCCACTTTGTAAACAGCAGAGGATGAGGTAACTTTTTTCTGCTGATCCCCTCAAATTTGTCAGGTATAAGGTGACTTAAGTTAGTTTCCCAGCTTTTATTTAGGTAAATTTTGCTAAGTCACTGTGGAAAACATCTTATTAAGGGACATTTCCCAATTTCATTCTTTGTTTTTTACATTAAGGATAAAAAGGTACCTTTTTGGTCTTTTCATTCATTATGTTATTCCTATTTTAAAAATTCTAAATTGTAGTTAATATTTTAAATTTTACTGGTTACAACTCAACATATGAGACACAGTGCCCTGATTTTTTTTCATGGCACACAGGTTTTAGTAGTTAAAAAATATTTTCTATATATATTTCACAGTGCTTCTGAGAATGAAATAGGGTAATGTAGTGAAAGTATTTAGTAAACTATGAAGAGCATTCAAATGTAATTATATTATGTGTATATAACTATTAAAGTACTGGTAAGAAAAACATGGAAGAAATAAAATTGCAATGGGCAGCCTGGTAAAACATGTTTATTACTAAATACTACTTGTTTTTAAATTTGCAGTTTTTTGACCTTGATATCATTTTCATTAGATGTGATATACAAATAACATAAAAATTATTTTAAAACTTTTAACATTTAAATGTTTATTTGATACTTGTGCTAATAGCAATCATAATATGTATTCACAAAATTGGTTAAGTTAGATGAACTTTATTATAATGTTCATGGGAATGACCTTATGAAGTAGCATGTTATAATTACAGTTAACCTCAAAAAGGGTTTTTTGTGTTTTTTTTGTAGTTTTCACCATTTCATGCTTCCGTGTTGGCCTCTTGCTCCTATGATTTTACTGTAAGGTACAGTGGCTTTTGATATGTTTCATTGTGAAATACCAAGTACCATTTGCCTCTTTGCAGCTTTTCTGAAGGGTAATATGTTATCTTACTAATATAAAAATAATCTGAGCTGGGCACATAAGAATATTTGCCACTGAGATTAATATTATATTTTTCTGTTTTTATGATCTGGTGACATATATGAGTAAATTCTTTACTATTTAAAGGTTAGCTTGATTGCTCTGTTTAAAAGCCTTTTTTCCTGACAGTTGTTCCTCATAATATCTTCCTATGCTATAAATTGAACAGCCAGTATCTTTTAAATTTAACTTTTAAAAATTATGAAATTTTATTTCTTCAGTCTAATTATGTGAATCTTAAGGCTAAGATTGTTATATATGAAAAAATCAGCATGAGTGTATGTATGTTTGTGAATATATATATGATTGTGTATGTATGTGTATGCACATGTGTATGTATGTATTAATATGTGTATGGGTATCTCTAATCATACCCCCAGTTCTGATCCCACACCACACAGGGTTCATTCTACTTTTTCTCCTTTTCCAGATTTAAAACTCCTGATTCTTATTATTCACAATATATTTACCTATTCACTACCCTAGAATTCTCAGAAAGTAGTTTAGAAATCACTGTATATCAGTTCATAGAGATCTTTTTCATTCTGCATAATACTCCATTATGTAGACATACTATAGTTTATTCAACTAGTCTCCTACGTATGGGCATTTAACTTGTTACAAATATTTTATAAATAAGCAGTGCCACAATGAATAATAACCTTGTAAGTACATACATTCACATCAGTAGAGAATTAGCTTCAGAATATATTCCCAGATGTGGGATTGCTGGATTAAAAGGTAAACATATACATGTATATATATAGTTTTGTTAGATATTACCAAATTCCTGTCCATAAGGAATATACCAGTTTCCATTCCAAGCAGCAGTGTTTGAGACTCCGTTTCTCTACCATCTAAAGATCGTTGATTCTTTTTTTTAAATTAATTAATTAATTAATTAATTTTAGTTTTGGCTATGTTGGGTCCTCGTTGCTGCGCACGGGCTTTCTTTTAGTTGTGCGAGTGGGGGCTACTCTTCATTGAGGTGCATGGGCTTCTCATTGTGGTGGCTTCTCTTGTTGCGGAGCACAGGCTCTTGCCACGCAGACTTCAGTAGTTGTGGCACGTGGGCTCTAGAGCTCAGGCTCAGTAGTTGTGGTGCATGGGCTTAGTTGCTCTGCGGCATGTGGGATCTTCCCAGAGCAGGGCTCGAACCCGTGACCCCTTCATTGGCAGGCAGATTCTTAACCATTGTGCCACCAGAGAAGCCCCAAGATCATTGATTCTTTAGGGGTTTCCAAGTTTGTGATCATATCGTCTATAAATATAGTTTTACATCTTCAATTCCAATTCTGATGCCCCTAATTGATTTATCTTTTTGCATTGGCAGATACCTATATTACAGTGTTAAATAGTGTTATAGAGGATGTCTTAATTCTTGTATTAGTAAAAATGCCTCCAGTGTTTCCTTGTTAAAAGTAAGATACTGACTTTAAGACAAAGTGTATATATTTATTTATCATGCTAAGAAAGTATGCATCAACTCCAGTTTTCTTGAGTGTTTTTTTTTTTTTAGAGTCAGGAATTGATCTTAAGTTTTGTTGAAGGCTTTTTCAGCATCTATGGAGATGATTATGATTTTTTGAGCTATTAATATAATGTATTACATTAATGGATTGAACCAACCTTGCATCCTTAGACTAAATCCCTCTTGTTCTTTGTGTATTGTTATCTTACTGTGGTGTTGGATTTTGTCTGCTAATATTTTATTTAGAGCTTTTACATCAATATTTGAAGGTGATATTGACCTATATGTGTATGTGTACCTCTAGTCATACCCCTCATTCTGATCCCACACCACACAGGGTTCATATAGGGGTTTTTTTTCTGTTTCTTTTTTAAAATTTTTGGTTTGTGTATCAATGTTTTAATTGCTTCATAAAAAAGAATTAAGAAGTTTTTCTACATTTTCTAAGCTCTGGAACAATTTGTGCAACATGGAGGGTACTTGGTTTTTGAAGCGTTGGTAGATTTTCCCTGTGAAACCATCCGGGCATGGTTCGTTTTGTGGAGTACTTCTTGATAACTTTCTTTATTTCTTCTATGGAAATTTGTCTGTTTAAACTTTCTATCTCTAATGGGAGTTTAGGAAATTATCCTTTGCTTATAGGTTTTCACATTTATTTATACGGACGTCTGTAGAGTCATGACTTCTTAATTTCTTCTGATTCAATGGTTATTTCACTATTGTCATTTCTGATTTTGTATATATGTGATTCCTACTTTAAGTTATCTAATGGCATGTTTATTTTGTTATTTTTTCTTCAGCATATAAGATTTTGATTTATGAATGAGAACTACTGTTTTTCTATTCAGTACCTCATTAATTACTGCTTTTATCTTTATTTCCTTCTTGATACTTTCTTTTGGCTTACTTTCTTTTTCCAACTTTTGATCTGGGAATTTACTTTTTTTTTTTTCTTTTTGCGGTATGCGGGCCTCTCACTGTTGTGGCCTCTCCCGTTGCGGAGCACAGGCTCCGGACGTGCAGGCCCAGCGGCCATGGCTCACGGGCCCAGCCGCTCCGCGGCATATGGGATCCTCCCAGACCGGGGCACGAACCCGTATCCCCTGCATCGGCAGGCGGACTCTCAACCACTGCGCCACCAGGGAGGCCCGGAATTTACTTATTTTTATTGTTTCATTTTGTTAATAAAGTGTTTAAGGCTATGAGTTTTCTTCTAGTTTTCATTTCAATTGTAACTCATAAATCCTGATACATAATTTTTTTCATTATCATTAAAAAAATGTGTAACTTCTATTTGTATTTCATCTTTCTCCCAAAACGTGTTTAGTAGGAAGTTATTTAATTTCCATATGAAAGTGCCTTTTAATTTTTGAAAATTTGTTAATAATTTCTAGTTTTATTATGATCAGAGAACACTGTTATTAGTCATTCTGTTTTATGGAATATGTTGATTTTTTTGTGGAGGAGAACCTAATAAATGATCAATTTTTGTGAATGTTACATATACAATTGAGAAGAAGGTATATTCTCTATTATCACATTGTAAAGTTAAATATATAACCATAAGCTCTACTAATTGATTATGTTATTTGGATCTTCTGTATCCTTTCTTATTTTTGGTCCACTTAATCCATTTTGTACTGAGAATGGACTGTTAAAATCTCCTATTATCAGTGGGTTTCTATCTGTGTCTCCCTGAATCTCTTCTAGTTTTGACTTCATAAAGCCATATGCTGTATTATTTGGTGCATAGATGTTTACAACATACATTTAGTGAACTGAGACTTTTAGCATCAAAGAGACTCTTTCTTTGACACAGCTAATTGCTTTTTAGTTTTAATTATGCTTTATCTCTTATTAGTGTCATTGCCCCTGCTTTCATATTATTCCCATCTTCCAGGTATACCTTTTTCCATACTTCTATTTTTAGTTTTTTTGAACCATGTTGTTTCTGGTATGTCTTTCATATAGAGCATATACTTGGGTTTTGCTTGGCAAGCTAAATCAAAAATCTTTTTATTATAATATGCAAGTTTAACCTATTCATATTTCTTGATAAAAATATGTTTGATAGCAAGTCTGTCATATTATTTTCTGTTATGATTATTATGTGTATTATGTTTTGTTCATTGTTTCTGTGTGTGGTGTATTTTTTGTTGTGCTTTGGGTGGTTTTTTGCTCTTTTATTAAAAAATTTATATTTAGGTAAGTTTTTTTCTTTGTTTCAGTGGTTTCCTTTGGTCTTATAAATTTTGTAATGCTTTTATTCCCTTTATTTTGTTTTATTTAAACTTAAAAAAAAAATCCCAAACAGTTCACCCACTTCTCCTTCTCCCCATCTGCTGCCTCTGGCAACCACCAATCTTCTGTTCTATCTGTGAACTTGTTTTCTGTTTTGTTTTGTTTTTGTTTTTTTCCATCCATGTTGTTGCAAATGGCACAATTTCATTCTTTCGTTATGACTGAATAATATTCCATTGTATACATATGCCACAATTTCTTTATCCATTCGTCTGTTGATGGACACTTTGTTTGTTTCCATATTTTGACTATTATAAATAGTGCTGCAAGGAACATGGGGATACATATATCTTTTTGTGTTACTGTTTTTGTTTTCTTCAGATAAATACCCAGAAGTGGAATTGTTGGATCATATGGTATTCTATTTTAAGATTTTTGAGGAACATCTGTACTGTTTTCATAGTGGCCTCACCAATTTGCATTCCCACCAACAGTGCACAAGGGTTCCCTTTTTCTCCACATCCTTTCCAACACTTACTATTTCTTGTCATTTTGATAACAGCCATTGTGGTTTTGATTTGCATTTCCCTAGATTAATGATGTTGAGCAACTTTTCATGTACCTGTTGGCCGTCTCTATGTCTTCTTTGGAAAAATGTCTGTTCTGATCTTCTGTCCATTATTAAAATTGGTTAGTATGGTTTTTTGCTATTGAGTTGTGTGAATTCTTTATATATTTTGGATATTAGCCCTTCATCAGATACATGATTTTTAAATATTTCCTCCCATTCAGTAGGTCACCTTTTCATTTTGTTGATGGTTTCCTTTACTGTGCAGAAGCTTTTCAGTTTGGTGTAGTCCTACCTGTTTCTTTTTACAATACCAGTACCATACTGTTTTAATTACCATAGCTTTGTAATATAGTTTGAAATCAGGGAGCATGATGCCTCCAGCTTTGTTCTTCTTTCTCAAGATTACTTTGGCTATTCAGGGTCTTTTGTGGTTCCATACAAATTTTAAGATTGTTTGTTTTATTCTGTGAAAAATGCCATTGGAATGGGCATCAAACTCAATAGTAAAAAAGCTAAAAGTTTTTCCTCTAAAATCAGGAACCAGACAAAGGTGCCCACTCTTGCCACTTTTATTCAACATAATATTGGAAGTCCTAGTCATAGCTATTAAACAAGAAAAAGAAATAAAAGGCACCCAGAGGGCTTCCCTGGTGGCGCAGTGGTTAAGAATCTGCCTGCCGATGCAGGGGACACGGGTTCGTGCCCCGGTCCGGGAGGATCCCACATGCCGCGGAGTGGCTGGGCCCGTGCGCCATGGCCGCTGAGCCTGTGCGTCTGGAGTCTGTGCTCCGCAACGGGAGAGGCCACAACAGTGAGAGGCCCGCGTACCGCAAAAAAAAAAAAAAAAAAAAAAGGCACCCAGATTGGAGAGGAAGAAGTAAAATTGTCATTATTTGCAGATGACATGATATTGTATCTAGAAAACCCTAAAGACTCCATAAAGAATGTTAGAACTAATAAATTCAGTAAAGTTGCAGGATACAAAATCAGTACACAATAGTACACAAAAATCTGTTGCACTTCCATATACTAATAATGAACTATCAGAAAGAGAAATTAAGAAAATAACTCCACTTACAATTGCATCAAAAAGAATAAAATATTTAGGAGTAAATTTAATATAGGAGGTGAAGTACCTGTTTATTGAAAACAACAAAAAATTAATGAAAGAAATTAAAGAAGACATGAAGAAATGGAGAGATATTCTGTGCTCATGGATTGGAAGAATTACTATTGTTAAATTGTCCATACAACCCAAAGCAATATACAGATTTAATGCTATCCTTATCATTAGTCCCTTGTTTTTCAAAAAATTTAACCATTTATTTTCTGGTTTGTGAGTTTTTAATGGTATTTATTTTAACTCCTACTTACTGCATGTACAATAACCGATAAGCTTATTTTACCTTACTTTTTTTTACCCTCCCTATTGCATCAAATTTTGAGTTGTTTTATTTATATTTTGTTAGAACATACCACATATAACATGTAATACATATCATATTATATATTATTCTTCCACTCTTGTTTCCAATTTTGTTTTCATCTTAGATACATAACTAAATATATTAAATGCCCATCATCAATCTTTTTGCTAAAATTTCCTCATCATGTTTTAGTTTGATGAAGTTTATATTCTAGTAAATTCCTCAAGAAGGGCTCATGGGTACAGACTTCTCAGGAGCTCTCGCATATTTAAAACTATTTCTCTGTAGTCTCGATGCTTGAAGGATAGCTTAGCTGAATATGAACTCCTTGATTTACATTTCTTTCCTATAGGGACTCCAATTAAACATAAATTGAATCTCTCTTACTTGTCTTCTATATCAGATGCTTTCTCTCTGATACGTTTTTAGTCTCATTTTCATTCCTTGGTTATTTTTCTCCTGTCTTTGATGTCCTTATATTTTTGTGTAAATTTATTCTTTGAGTACCACATAATTTTGTCTTCATTTCTGATATGAATTTGCCATTTTTCTTCTATTTCTTTCTTGTGTCCAGTTAGCTCTATTTCACTTTTTCCTGTTTTTGTCCACTTCTTTTCTTTGTTTTTGAATTCTTGATTGTAAGGGGAAAGCTCTATACTTCTGACACCAGATGTATGTGGAGTTTTCCCACACCAAGAAATTCTCTAATTCTCAGCAGACACCAATGGTGTGTCCTACAAAGTTAACTCAATTCTAATTCTATCTACCTGGAGATAACATCAGATCCCACAGATTAAGAGCTCAGTTCCACTAGACTGCCCTTACGTCAGATGCAAATTGAAAGCCTAGATTGTCACCTATACTTCTGACTGACTAGCTGTAAATTGGGGTTCCCAAGAGCCCCTCCTCAGGTTTGATAATTTGCTAGAATAGCTCACAAAGCTCAGGGAAACATTCACTATATGTACTAGTTCACTGTAAAAGATATTATAAAGGATAAAAGTGAACAGCCAGATGAAGAGGTACAGAGGGTGAGGTCTGGAAGAGTCCTGAGTGCAGGATCTTCTGTCTGTATGGAATTGGAGTGCCCCACCCTGCCAGCACATGGGTAAGTTCACCAACCTTGAAGCTCATCAAATCTTGTTCAAGAGTTTTTATAGAGCTTAATTTCCAGCCCTCCCTCTTCTCTGGGAGTTCAGTGGATGGAGCTGAAATTTCCAGCCCTCTAATCACATGAGACTATGTAAGGACTCCATCCTAAGTCACCTCATTAGCATAAACTCAGGTGTGTTCCAAAGGGACTCCTTATGAAAACAGAAGACATTCCTATCATTCAGAAACTTCCAGGGGTTTTAGGAGCTCTGTGCCAGGAACTGCAGACCAAGATCAAATATATTTCTTATTATACTACACTGATCTAGGTCAATTATTTTTCCTTCCTGTCCCCAGCTGCTTGTTTAGAGATATTAATTCAGTTTAGAATGCTATATTACAGTTTTTCTTACACTTTGCTATGTATTTTTTTGAGGTGGTCTTTTGTCAGGTGAAACGTTTGAGTTTATGGTATCCATTTTATTTTTATGTTTTTTAAAAAATAGATTAAGACTTTATGTGTTTCTGCATATCCATGTACAGGATTGATGGTTTGGGATTGGTACGTTTCCTTCCTTTTAATCCTCTTTTCCCTTTAAACTATTAACTTCCTAAAATAACTCCTTGTGTCCTATGTACTTTAAAATCTGTACTCTATTCTATGCTAGGCTTTTTCAGTATTTTCACTCATAGGATGGGCTTTCTCTTTCTGGTGGTGGCTCTAAATCAGTTTTAGACCTTATCCTAGCTCTTCTCTGTTCTATTCAGTTTTTCCTAAATTGCCCTTGCTGTCCAATAAAGCTTAGATCTGGAACATGGGAGAATGCACATTGGAATTCTGGGGGATTTTTTTGTTTTGTTTTGTTTTTTTACATGTAATTACAAGTTTGGATGTGTTGTAGCCTGAGTTTTATGTGGTTTTATTTGTTCTTTTTGTTGTTCTGTATTGGTTTTTGTGAGGATACACTAAGAGGTTTGGATGTACATGGCCTCATTGCTTCCAACTACCCAGAATTCCTCTCCCCTTTACTTCTGAGTCAGTATTTGATATGGCAGAAGCTATGTAACTTTGTTAGTGTAGAATAACAATAAATTACAACAGTGCCTTGGGAGAAATTACATGCTCTAACTTGGTTTTTTTGACTGATCCAATACAAGCAGGCAGACAAACTGGGAAATATAATCACACTGTCTTCCAGCTCTCAATTAAAAGGGAACCATAACAAGTTTTTTTCTTTAATAGTCTGTATAAAGTAGTATGGAGTGATTATAGAATTTTGAGCATGGGAGCCAAAAAATGGCAGCCTGGCAGACAGGAAGAACACTTATCAGTTGTTCACCACCCACCCCAGTCTTTTCCAAAGTGCATCTCTGGAGCTAGATCATTGGCTGGAGGTTAGGGCTGTAAATATGGCTTTGAAGACCATTAACTTTCTGATGGTTTGGTCCATAGGAATGCATCAATCAAAGGGCAATAAGTTTAGAGAAAGAAAAGCAAAAAAACAAAATAAAAAACTATCTTCAGGAGGGAATTAATGTTGGAAGGAAGAAGGGAACAGCCCACCCAAAACAGGAGGAGACCCCAGAGCATGCAGTAGGTCAGAGAAACTGCTGGCGAGGATATCAACCAGATGTGGGTGGCCAGTAATGTGAGATCCTCCAGGTAGACTGAGCAAGATGAAGAGTGAACTTGGAATCTTCTCTCTTACATAGTGTCACCTGTGGGCTCAAAAGGGATTTCCGAATATAGAATCTAGTTCTCGGATTTCAAAGTCTTTTCTGGTGTTTAAAGCTGATTTCCAAAGTCTTGACAACTGAGGTGGGAGCATTTATCTTGTGACATCTTAAATCCATTTCACTGTTCTGTTTCTAATTAAAGGGGAAAACCTAGTGACTACTTATTCTTTCTTTTCAGAATTGTCATTATCATCTTAATGCTACTGACCACTACCTGTTTTATCTATATACTTAAGTATCCTAAAACACCCAGTTGGGAAATGCCTTACCTTTGTTGATGTAGGTTTAACTCGGGAATATGTTAAAACTGGGCTTTTGAATGCAAACTGCAGTACTCTGAAATCTTGTAGGTACCTAACTATGTCAGAAATCATTACAGTTTTTGGCTCAGCGTCTTAATATTCCCTCCACTTTTTATTGAAGTATAGTTGATTTATAATATTATATTAGTTTCAGGTGTACAACATAGTGATTCAGTATTTTTATAGATTTTTTTCTCTCCACCTTTAAGAATTAGGCTTTGATTCTTTCCTGAATTCTGAGCAAGACTGTAGTTTGGGGGATAGATGTTTAGTGCTTCTGGGGAGAGAGAGATGGCTTAGGTCATGGTTCTCTGACATACTACAAGATCAAAAACATCACAGCTAGATTTGTAAGCATTTGGAAAAATTGAGATTATAATTAGGTAATAAGAGATCTTAAACGTAGTTGAAAAAGACTTCAAATAGGCAATTTTTCTATATAACTGAGAGTTCAGGTTTCTTTACTATGTAAAATGGAATTAGTAATATCTGTCCTCATAAGCTTGCAAGGTGATTATAAGAACTGCATAAGAGAACATACTTGAAAATACTGTGCTAATTCTTTATCTCGGTTTCCAACCTTTGCTTCTCTTCTCAAGCCGCCCCCCAACCCTATTCCCTGCAATTTCAGCAAACAATCTTATCTCTCTCTTTAAAAAAAAATAATTGTAGGATGCAAGCACAGATTATCTATTTTCACTGCAAGCCTGTAAACGTATTTAAATCTATACCTATCCGTTCCTCCTCTGCTATTCAGAAGTCTTGCACATGAGTGCTCTTAACCCCATACACTTCTGTGTCCTTCAGCACTTTGTTCCATTAAATTACCTATTCTCTCTGTTATATCCTCAGTCTCCAACTCTCTACTGACTTTCTCCTCAGCCTGTAACTTCTTCCTTTATCCTGTATTTTCCTTTCACTTTTCTTTCCTTCTTAGCCAAGCTTTTAGTGTCACCTTAAGCTCCATTCACCAAGGCCATAAGAGCTCTGCAGTCCTAGGGTGCTCTGCTTGGAGGTCTTACCCTATATCACTTGAATCTATAAAATGGACCCACATCACTGATTAAACAGGGCTAATTATCTTGAAAAGATTTTTAGACTTTGGCTTTTGAAGTCATTTGGCAGTGAGTGGCTCACTTATGATTGATTATGATTTCTTGGCAATTATTATGCTTACTTAGGAATTTTTGTGAAGTGAAAAACTCTAACTTAAAAATTGTTTTCAAATGGAATGAAATGTTTAATACAAAACGTATCAGTTAATAATGTTAATTTATATACATTTAATTAAAAATTGATTTTAATTTTCAGCTCTTAGACATTTTTGTAGACCCTTGAAAGCCTATAGTCCTAGGCACTTATGGCTATATGTCCATTTGCTCCTAAGCCCACAGCTGGCTTTAGCCACACTTCTTTACTGAAATTGTTCTGGCAGAAGCCATCATTGACCTCGGTAATACCACATCCAGTCCACTTGTCAGCACCTGTCATACTGGACCTCGCTGCTGTATTTCAAATTGTTGATCACACCTTCCTTCTTGAAACTCCTTACCCCAGGGATTCCATGTTCTTCTTTTTTTTTTTTTTCTCATCGTCCCTGACCCTTCCTTTTTGTACTTCATCATGGAATCTTTCTCTCCCCCTTAAACTTGGCAGACTCTGGCTTAGTACTTTTTTACATGTCCATTCTAAGTAATAATGCCCACCCCCCTTTTCCAGCTCTGACCTCTGTTGAGAGCTTCAGGCCTGCTTATTCAGCTCTATGCTGGTTGCAGGCACCTAGTGTCCAAACAAGCATCTCACACTGAGCTCTTTATTTCTTCCCTTCCTTCCCTCTGCAAGGCTTGCTTATTTATCTACATTATTTGTCTCAGTTCATGAGAACAGTATCTCTAGTCGAGTCTGAAACCTGGAGTTCTCCTTTTTTCCTACAAAATTGGTAAACATTTTCCCAATATGAAGTGGAGTAAGAAAACTTAAACCAAATTGCTTCACTGGCAGTATATAGAAACGACATCATTTTACTTCCAGAAATAGGATTTTAATTTTAACATACATTATAGCCACTGTTACTGTTCCACCTTCGTACTAAATGTAACTGGGGCTACTAATCGTATATTCCAATGTAGGATTATCAAAGACTTTCTTATGCAAAGGAAAATGAATAGAAAAAAGAAAACAAAATGATTTGAAAAACTTTAATTTTTGAATGTATGTGTATATGTATGCATATTTGTAACTCTCATCACA
The DNA here is from genome assembly GCF_964341445.2 of Mesoplodon mirus. Lineage (NCBI taxonomy): Eukaryota > Metazoa > Chordata > Mammalia > Artiodactyla > Ziphiidae > Mesoplodon > Mesoplodon mirus. Next base: position 26,808,913 of record NC_138986.1, on the reverse strand, counting down.
TGTTGAAAATACGACTTTTAATTGTACTAATGCCTTGTGTGAGTTTAGTCTCTCATTACTTTTGTGTGGTGACCACTCATTAAAAAGGTCAGAAAAGGTGCATTTTGGGTAGATTTTTACACCATGTGATATGAGTTAAATTTATCCTCTGAAGAATTTTAAATCTCAGTGGATTGATGATATTTTTAGTGGCAGAAAAATTATTTTAAAACAAAAAAGATTTGAGACGTAAGACCAACAGTAACCTGTTCAGTTTTTAGCACTGTTAATTATACAGATATCACTCTAGATTCTGTATGGCTAGTTTTTGTAACGTAAACTCTTCAAATATAAGTTTTCGTTTACTTGCTAATTTATATTTTGTTTATTTTTTAAGCTTTTAAAATAGTTTATATGGTGGGCATTATATCAAAACCGACACTATGATGGATATTTTAGTTTATAAATTGCAAGTTCCATATTTTTTTACATGGATCTATTATCATATCTAATGGGGAAAATCTTGAAGTCCTTTACCTGTATAGTAGTTCATTATGCTTCATCAAGTAAGTAATAAATATCTAGAAAGTAATGTATAAAACAGATTTGAAATTATTTTGTATGGTTTAGGTTAAATAAAAACTCCAACCTTTTGGAAAAAATGTCAGAACTCTCTTCAGCTGATGGGCAATATATTCTGTAAAAATAGACATTGGTTCTTTCTAAACTTCACTGAAGATAGTACTAAATTTAAAATATTTCAGAGTGGATTATTTCCATTCTTTTATGAATGTTGTCATCATAGGTTTTAGCATATTATCTTTCTTCCCATGTACTTTCCATTAGGTTACTGCTTCTTCTGTCAAGCCGTGTTTGCTGTACCAGCCACACCTAAGTATGGTTTGAGTTCTAAATGCTAGTGTTTGGTTTTATACCAAGTAGATCATTTCATAAACACAGGCAGAAATCAATAAACCAGGTATATATGACAGCCAAACAAAAATAAAAGCTGCTCTAATTATGTTTCTTCATTAGGAAGAACATTTTGTCTCTTCCATGTTGTAGCAAATATTTCTCAGATAAAGATATAGCTTTCATAAATTGCTAAAGCTAAAACAATTAGTTTAGCCTCAAACAGAGTAACACTCTTCTGTTTCATGATACTTTTATAAATATTCTAACCTTTAAAACATTTTAAAATCAGTGGTCTTTGGTAATAATAAACCAAATAGCAGGGTTTTTTTTTAGACTTACAAATTTTTTTTTGGCAAGAAAAACATGAAGTGAATTTTAATTCCAATGTTTTCAAACTGTACTCACCTACAGCTTGTATGATGTGAAACTCTTTGCCCATACCAGCAATTTTAATGTTTCCAACTCAACTGTTAAGCTCCTTTTTGAATATAAAATGGTACAGCTGTACTCTGCTTTAAAATTCAGGCATATTTTACAGAATGGCTGTTATCTGTCAGCCATTGTGGTAGACAGTTTGGAATATCTTGCTGAGGAAATGATAAAACAAAGGCTTAAAGAGAAATAGAAGCACACTAAGGAACCCTGAGCATGTCAGTTGTGTTGGCGTAGTGGGAGATATGTAGTCACAAAAATAGATGTGGGGTAGTGAAAGATACATGTTGAAGGGACTAACTGTGGGTTGGCACATTCCCGGATAACCCAGGAGTTAGGGCCACAGACTGTGAAGCCAGACTGCTTTTAACTCTCTGTATAAGCTTGAACAAGTTATTTTAAAACTGTGCGGCTCAATGTCCTCATCTGTAAAATGGAGATAACGATAATACCTACTGCATTAAGATTGCTGTGAGGCTTAGGTGGGTTAAGGTACACAAATTCTGGCACACAGTGCCAGAATAGTAGTAGTAGTGTTTGCTACTGTAGTCATTATTATTATCGCCAGAATTGATGGTGACAAAAGAGCATCTCTGGGGGGCTGAGGCCCATTTCAGCTCTAGTCTTCAAGGGTGTGATAATTTTCATTTTACGACAACAAAACAGGCAGCCTCAACCTGGCCTTTTGTTGGCCCCTGCCTCCTTGGAGTTCAGTTTCTTAGTGACAGTGTGAAACTTTTTGTCAACATGTTCTCCAGTTCATGACTTTTTCATTCATAGTTCTAGCTCTGCGTTCTAAAAGTATAAATACAAGGTAAGAGTATTTTTATCAATGCCTCTCTTGTGTGTAGACCTGATAATGACACCATTTGAGTTTACTCACAATTTATTATTCAACATAAAACACAGTGAGGGCTGACCAGTGGTGTGCTGATAGATATTTAACAACCAGCTCTTTAGGTGGGTGGGGGGAGCCTGATGTGTAGTGTTTGAGATAGGAGTTCAGTGGTGTCAGTAACCCCACCAGGGCAGTATCAAGCTACCTGTGTGATATGATGTCAGTAAGTATGGGGTCGGGAAGAGATGTGCGCATCCAGCTCTCACAAGCCAGTATGAGCTGGCTCCAGCACTCTGCTGGGACTGGCCCTAGACCTGGATGCTTGTTATCTTAATAATTATTGATTTTTAAAAAACTTCTGTAATTATATGTGCCTATATCTACATTTTCATTGAAAAATGTCTAGAAAGGAAAGGTATACACCAGGTAAACTTTACTTAAGCATTCTCTACCTCCTCTCCGTTCAGGGGCTTTCTGCCCCCTTGGCAGAATGATTTTTCCCTTCAGTGCATCTTAGATTTCTAGAATTTTCACATTGTCTCCATGGGCTTCTAGAAGAACATTCTTACCCATTTATTTATATGGAGGTAAAAGGGCTTAAGGCTTAACATGTATGTTTTCCTAGTTACACTTACACTTTAAGTTACACCTTCAGTAATTCTTAGTGAGGACATATTTGATTTTGTGGCAATGGTGGAAGACAATACTGGCATTTGGTGGGCAGGGACCAGGCATAAGGTCCTGCAATGGCAATGACAGTCCCTCCAGTGAGGAATTGGCTCCCCTTCCTCCAGTGTCAGAAGCGCCCCAATTGGATTGGATTTCAGGTGGTCGGAACACTGAGCAGGAGAGGGCCAAGAGAAGACAAGTCTTTATCATACCGAAAATCCTTCCACATCAATATCTGTTCTTACATTTAACTTCTTAGTTTTGGTTATCTGGGTCTAACTTATATTTTCACACAACACTGCTGTGGGGCGTGTGCTCCTTTTATCCAGAAGACAGTTGACTCAGAGAGAGAGAAAGACTGGCTGATGTCACACACAGCCAACTTGAACCTAGATCTCCTATTTCCAGTCTTTTTATGTGACTTGATACCTGAAAACATCTTGTAAGCCTAGGGCTCTTATATTTCTGATCCAAATTGCTAAAAACAAGCAGAATCACTAAAAGACTCAAGTCATGTTGTCTGTAGTTTATTTTTAGATAGCTCAGCAGATAGTATTTTATATGCGTATGTGTAGAGAGAGAGAGAGAAAGCAAATGTGGCAAAATTTTAACAACTGGTAAATCTAGATGAAGGGTATATGGATGTTCAGTATATTATTCTTTGCATTTTTCTGTGGGTTGGTAATTCAAAATAAAAACATTTGAGAGACAAATAAGCTGTATTTGCTCATGTAAAATAAGATGCTGAAAATGTTTCTTACTATCAGTACCTTTAAATTAATTATTAAATGTGATATTTAATTATAATGTTTAATTGTAAAATACGATAAATAGCTTTATTATGTTGCATAAGTGTGCAAATGGCCTTTAGGTGGATTGTAGTGAATTTAGAAGCCTAACAAAGCAGCAGACACAGAAATACCTTTTATCTTTGTCACATTTACTCTCGTGGGATTTGCCTTTACACAGTAAGCGTCTTTACTTTGGTGTGTGCATGATGGGCTTTTTTTGATCCTTATGATTATTAGCACAGAGATTTCCACGAGCAGATACTTCTTTTTCTTCCCCTTCCCCAGAAACAAAGGTCAGCCAAAGTAAACAGATGGTATAGCTGAATATGCACTCTGTCTCACAAACCTTTCATTTCAACTCTACCTAGTCCCCCTTACTCACAAAGAAAGGTCAGTTAAAGTAAATAGATAAGAAATGGGGCTGAATGTGAGCTCCTGGGCAGGCTTCAAACGATCATTTTACTTCATCTTTTAAGATAGTTGCTTTTAATTCCTCTACATTTGTTCTTCAAACCACAAGAAATTGCGTGGCTAATGATATGATACTAACTGTTAATATTTGTAGGAACTACGACTGTATTCTTAAAATGATCCAAGAGTTGTTTAATGTTCCATGCCTTTCAGACATCTTAGATACAAATGTCTTTGTAACTCTATCACATTTTTTGCTTTGTAGCAAAGGTTCACTAAACTTCATCACTGATATTAAGAAAGCATCTTAATGTAGTCGTCTTTGGTTTCTTTTTTAATAATGTGAATATTTGCATTCACACCTTTGTTTAATTCTTGCAAGGATATTTTAGTACCAAATATATTTTATGTTAATAAAGCATGTTGCCTGATTACAGGGTAGGACTTTTCTGTTTCCTTGTTTTGTCCCTGGCATCTGGGGCATGGATACACTAAATAATTGTTTATAAATATAAGTGAATTTAAATTATATGAAAATATATGATATCCTTTGGTCACTCTGATCTTAAAAGCCTGCAAAAGGTTGTATTTAAATGAGGTTTCACTTATGTTTCAAGTATTAATTAATTAATTATGTTTGAAGTAGTAATTAATGAAACTAAATTTAAAACAGAAAGTCCTATTGAAATAAGAAAATGATATTTTTCAAGGAGAAAACTTGCTGTTCTCTTGTATTTAACTCAGTAATGACTAGATTGCAAAATTTTACTGTTGAACAAAACTTGGAATCTTTAATTGGTATCCTGATTGTTAACTAAAGTAACAGAAAGATGTTTTATTTTTTTCTACAATCAATTGTAATATGCACTTTACTGTTAAATCTCTTTAAGCTTTATATTCGTAATGCTTAAGATATTTGTAGGTATGAACCAGTAACTCCCAAGTTCGTTGATATGTCCCCAAAGATTTTTTCCATTTGACTTGTTTAAATTAGAAAATTCTTAAGGTAATTATTCTCATACTGGAAATATCTTTTGATGAAGTGAAACTGAACTTTGCTAGTTAAATGCCAGGTGAAAAATGAAAATAATTTCCTATAAAATGAAACAACATACATTAATTAGAAAAAATGTGTAAGACTTTGGATTTTAAATACCTTGATTTATAACTGCAGAACATTTTTCAGAATTATTTAGTACTAACATTTTTCTTTAAGAATCACATCAAATCCATGTCTAATTCAAAACCTAATTCAAGCACATGAAGAAATAGATCTAAAAGGAGTGAGGACGCTGGTCAGAATGGCCATCATCAAAAAATCTACAAACAATAAATGCTGGAGAGGATGTGGAGAAAAGGGAACCCTCTTGCACTGTTAGTGGGAATGTAAATTGATACAGCCACTATGGAGAACAGTATGGAGGTTCCTTAAAAAATTGAAAACAGAACTACCATATGACCCAGCAGTCCCACTACTGGGCATATACCCTGAGAAAACCATAATTCAAAAAGAGTCATGTACCACAATGTTCATTGTGGCACTATTTACAATAGCCAGGACATGGAAGCAACCAAAGTGTCCATCGACAGATGAATGGATAAAGAAGCTGTGGCACATATATACAATGGAATATTACTCAGCCATAAAAAGAAATGAATTTGAGTGATTTGTAGTGAGGTGGATGGACCTAGAGTCTGTCATACAGAGTGAAGTAAGTCAGAAAGAGAAAAATAAATACTGTATGCTAACACATATATGTGGAATCTAAAAAAAAAAAAATTGGTTCTGAAGAACCTAGGGGCAGGACAGGAATAAAGATGCAGACGTAGAGAATGGACTTGAGGACACGGGGAGGGGGAAGGGTAAGCTGGGACGAAGTGAGAGAGTGGCATGGACATATATACACTACCAAATGTAAAATAGATAGCTAGTGGGAAGCAGCCGCATAGCACAGGGAGATCAGCTTGGTGCTGTGTGACCACTTAGAGGGGCGGGATAGGGAGGGTGAGAGGGAGACGCAAGAGGGAGGGGATGTGGGGATATATGTATATCTATAGCTGATTCACTTTGTTATACGGCAGAAACTAACACACCATTTTAAAGCAATTATACTCCAATAAAGATGTTTTTAAAAAAAAGGCCACTCTGGGAAACCGTAAAAATAAATAAATAAATAAAAGGAGTGAGGAATGTTAAGCCTTAGCTTAATGCAGTAGAAGTCACCGCTTTGAACTCTGAATTGTGCTAATTAGTTCCAACAGAAAATTTATGGATTTTGTCAGTTAATTTGCATTATAATTTTAAAAGTCTGTTGTGCAGTGTCAAAAGGCAACTGAGTGGATTTTGTTGTATATATTTATACAACATCTAATGTAAATGTTGCTTTGCCTCATCTTCCATAGTAGGAAGTCAGAAGATAAAATCTGAAAATGAAAATAATCAGTGAATTCTGTGTGCGTATTCCTTAGAAAATATGGACTAAAATATCAGAAGAAACAGCTAAACGAATTGATAGTGATTGCCTCTGAGGTGAAGGGTTGAGGAGGTGCAGCCGGAAGCGGCTGCTCTTTGTCATGAACCTTGTAGAAGTAATGGACTCTAATCTGTGCAATTATGGTTTTTAAGAAAAAAGTTATAGAGCAGGGAACCTCAGTGTTTTCCTCTCTTAGTGACTTGCATGCATAGTCTGTCTCTTTATTTAGATCAATGGGGTACTACCTGTCAGCTATTAGTAGTTTACTCTGTCCCCTGAGAACTCAGGGATAAATAATTCACCCTTGAGGGCTGTCCTGAAACCCCAGTATAGAATGTGGGAATACTAAATGTTCTAAAACTGAATTCTTAGAGATTTGACCTAATAGAATGAACTATATGGAGAATAAAAACCAATTATTAATCTGTTTTCATCTTAAACAAAATTCAGCATCCCCCCCTTTTCTTTCTTCACTATTAGATCGTGTGTGTGTGTGCGCGCGCGCATGTGTGTGTAAAACAGTAACCATCTTGAACTAGCTTCAACAGAAAATGGGAATATTTCTCAAAATATGGGATCCCTCGGAGTCCAAGGCTAGGAGTGTAGCAGAACCTAAGGAAAGTACTGAAACTGCTTTACTCCAAATGCCTGCTTCATCCTTCCTCCTCTTTCTGCAGACTGATTTTTCTTTTTTTTTTCTTTTTTTCCCTTAAGCTTTCATGTCCAATCACCGGCAAAGAAACAGAATTACGTGGTCTGCCCTGTCTCTGTTTTCCTCTATCCCACCCTTATTCGTGTCTGTCTTCTTCCCCCCACCCCCTTCACTGTATCCATCCCCCTCTGAGGAGAGAGTTGTTCAACAAAGGAGATCCTTGTAATCTGTGCAGACATTTCCCGGCCTGATAAACCCGAGTGGGTTTATTCACAAATGCTTAGCTGCTGAGGTGAAGGCATTAAGTATTTCATGGTGATAGAGCTAATCAATGACCAGAGCACAGGCAGGCGGCTGCTGTGAGGTGAATGTTCTTTAGAGCGCTGAGGTGTGGAGTGAGGTTCTCCTGCAGCCTCGTCTGATCGTGTACTTCCGTGAAATGCCCTTCTGCTCCAGGTACTCACATGTTGGCACCAGTTACAGTTGAGATGTACATAGACTATTCTTTTTTTTTTTTCCGGTACGCGGGCCTCTCACTGCTGTGGCCTCTCCCGTTGGGGAGCACAGACTCCGGACGCACAGGCCCAGCGGCCATGGCTCACGGGCCCAGCTGCTCCGCAGCATGTGGGATCTTTCCCGACCGGGGCACGAACCAGTGTCCCTTGCATCAGCAGGCGGATTCTTAACCACTGAGCCACCAGGGAAGCCCCTACATAGACTATTCTTATCCCTGAGATACTGATACTACTTCACATAGATAGCATTCTTACCATTTCTTTTTTAGTTAGTTTCTTTTGTAGTCAGATATTTGTTTGGAACTTTACTGGGAAATTATTTCATGGTTCTTCAATTTGTACCAGTAAGCAGTAAACAAACCCAGTGTGAGTTTTTCTTTTTTCCTTTATCTCCTCTTGTTGAGGTGTGGCATTCTTCAGAAAGTCATCTGCATCCCTATGGATCGCAGCCATAAATACTTCCAGAACAAGCCTTCCATCAGCTAATGGTTCTCTTTAATTTGTCAAAGTACTCTAGGCCTTGTGGCGTATGGTTCCTGGGCTTAATGTTTATTGTGATGAAGTAGAGTCAGCCCATCTAAAATACTGATCTAATTAAAATCTTAATTGAAATATTATTATTAATTCATTTAGATAAAGAAGCTTAAGTCTAGAATTTTATCATATTTAACCCTGAAAGTTTGTAAATATGGTATGGTTTCCGGATAGCTGTAATTCAGTGTTCTAAAAGTCATCTGTGAAAATTGTTAAGTAATTCTTCAAAATTAATCATATATTCTTCATTTAGCAGGCAATTAATATTTTTCTGTTTTAAACTTTATTTTTGTTATTACCAGTTCCAAAAAGAAACAAAAAGCACAAATAACTTTCCAGTCTAATCATTCAAATGAGCATTAGCACTCAATAAACATTTTTGAATTAATTAATGAAAGTTTACCTCTTTAAAAAATTGTTTTGATAGTCTACAATTTCTATTTTTTTAATCCCCTCCAAAAGTGATACAGATGATAAAATAATAAGGCCATGATTTCATGTGTTCTACTCAGGGGGTTGTGACTTCAAAAGGATGGGAATCTCTGAGGTTACAAAAAGAGCTGATCAGTTGAGTGATACCCAGGTTAGGAAGAGACAGCAAGGTAGATGAGAGGATGCAGTAAGTGCACATACAAAAATATTAGAGGAGAGAAAGGAAAATTCCTATGCTTCTTGCCATGGGAATGCAGATTTATTCTAATTCATGATTTCCTTGGGGTATTGGTTTTGAATGTAAATTGGCAGGCTAATGGAGTCTTGGTGTGGGCTTTGGTTTATGAAATTTTCTATGGAGTTTGAGGAGTTTGGGGGAAGCCTGACCTGGTCCAGGTTATTTGAATTTTCAGGATGTTAATCAAAACCACCTGAAGAGTCCCAGATCCTTCCCAGCTATATTCCAGATTCCCTGGCATGGCCCAGGCCTAGAGAAAAAGGGAATGGGAGCACCTTTCAGTAGAATGTACTGGACTTGAAGCCAGTAGTGTCTCGTGCCTTGGGGCTGCCGTTAATTAGCTATGTCACCATGAATTGCTTAATTTCTTTGACCGTATTCTCATCTCTGAATTGAGAATAATTATACCCTGTATATCTACCTTGAAAAGTTTTTGTGCTGATCAAAAGCAGTACAAGACAATGAGAAAGCACTGTGTAAACTGTGTCAGTCTTTGTTGCTGAGGATGGATTGGGTAAAGTGAAGGAATCAGTTTGGGATCATCTTTGTTCTTTATTATTGGTAAGCTGGAACTAACAGCTGTTAATACACTAACAGGTTATTAATAAATTCTTCCCAGTAATTTGTGACCACCAATCAGTGATTCTCAAAGTGTGGGCTTAAGACCAGCAATATCAGCTTCACCTGGGAACTTGTTTCTGAAGCAAATTCTCAAGCCACACTCCAGAACTTCTGAATCTGGTTTTAACAAGCCCTCCAGGTGACTCTAATGCAAACTTAAGTTTGAGAGCCACTGGTCTAGATCAGTGATTCTCAATTAATGGGTAATGCCCCCCACGGAGGTCAGACGTTTTCAACCTGGGCTGCACATTACAATCACCTGGAGAATGTTTGCACCTCCCAAAGTACCCCAGGCCAATTAAATCAGGATTTCTAGGAATAGTGCTCACAGGTCAGTTTTTTTTTTTTTTTTTCTTTTGCGGTATGCGGGCCTCTCACTGCTGCGGCCTCTCCTGTTGCGGAGCACAGGCTCCGGACGCGCAGGCTCAGTGGCCATGGCTCACGGGCCCAGCCGCTCCGCGTCATGTGGGATCTTCCCGGACCGGGGCACGAACCCGTATCCCCTGCATCGGCAGGCGGACTCTCAACCACTGGGCCACCAGGGAATCCCCAAGGTCAGTATTTTTTTTAAGTTTCTCATTTGATTCCAGTATAGTCAAGGTTGAGAACCACTGCCCTATTGGCCTCACCTTCTGCCTGAAATCACTACTGTTTCTAATGGGAATTTACCAGATCTGTATCTTGAAATAAGTTAAATTTGAGAAGTACTGCTTTGGATGGTGATTCCCAAACCTAGCTGGTTGAGCATCAACATTTCCTGTGAAAAGCTTTCTGGATTCCTTTCAGACCCAGTCAATTGGAATTTTGAGGAAAAAGTTCCTCAGCAAAGCTGGGGAATGTGTATTTTCTGAATGTCTGGTATAAGGAGTTTTTGGTCCATCATTTGGGAACCACATCAAGAGGTGATTTAAAAGTTACCTTGGGCTTCCCTGGTGGCGCAGTGGTTGAGAGTCCGCCTGCCGATGCAGGGGACATGGGTTCGTGCCCCGGTCCGGGAAGATCCCACATGCCGTGGAGCGGCTGGGCCCGTGAGCCATGGCTGCTGAGCCTGCGCGTCCGGAGCCTGTGCTCTGCAGCGGGAGAGGCCGCAACAGTGAGAGGCCCGCGTACCGCAAAAAACAAAAAAAAAGTTACCTTATTTGTGAGGTTGGCCTTAGTTATCCATCTTGTCCTTAATATCCTCACTTAATTTTTTTATTCATCCATTCATGAAACATTCTTTGGGTGTCCATGTGTCAGACAGATACTTTTATACATGTAAGGGATACAAATAGGATACTGTCCCTGAATTCAAGGAGCTTAGTGCCTATTAGAGGAAAATAGATCTATAAATAAATAAATGCATGGAAGCGTTGTAAGTATTATGGTAGAAGCCAGAAACATGGGAATCATTCTTGATTTCTTCTGTCCTGTTAATTCTTCTGCCTAAAATTATCTCCAATCCATGAACCTTTCTTAATCTTCACTGTTACCACCTTAAATCCAAGCTGCTTTCTCTGCTTTCCACCTGGCTAACTCCTCAACCTTCAGATTTCAGCTCAGTGTCACTTCCTTGGGAGTTCATTCTTACATCCTTCTGCGTTGTCTTTTGGGGCATTTGTCAGTTGCAATTACATTTGTGTTTTTGTGATTTAAAAAACAAATGTCTGTCTACCCCACTGGACTGTGAGCTGTGGAAGGGCTGAGGCCAGGTCTCTCTTGCTTCTGGTGCTTATACCTCACACATTCTAGGGCTTATAAATTGTTGAATGAGTAAGTAATTAAATAATGAGAAAAGAAGCTGTTGTTACATTTTTGCTCATCACTCTAGAGAGTGCTGGACCCAAATAGTGCAAACAGAGGGAATTACAATGGTGCAATTTGCTTAAAATTTCAAAAGCACTAGATGACTATGAGTTACTAATAAAGGACCTAAAATGCCTTCTGATCCCTAAAAAATTAAATTATGAGCAGTGTGAAAACAAAAACCTCACAATTACTATCTGATTACTAATTAATAACTAATTTAAATTAATGTACATGCAAAGCATTGAAAAGTTGCCAAAACATTTCCCCATCTTTTTCTTGTAGTTAGGAAAGACTCACAAAGAGTTAATAACTAACTCAAGTTGAAAACAGGAAAGAAAAAGGAAGAACTTGGAAAAATATTTTAAACCCTCTGCTGAATTCACCTGTAGGCTTAATTTCAAAAGCGTTGGTATAGAGATTTCAAATTACATTTTAATCAGGTAAAAAGTAATTTCAGCTTAATTTTTGAAATAATTTTGGTGTTTTATTTGACACAGTGCTACGTGCTTGCTTTGTTCAAGACTTGTGCAGTCAGAAGGCAAAAAGGAACTCAACCAAGACATTGTACTATGATGGATTTTTCTCTCTTTCCATCTCCAATTTAAATGAAAAATGTCCCTACAGTTCTATAATATTTTTAATCATTGGAGGCCTGTCCAGTATATTTACTTCCCATGAGAGAGCTTAAATAGTCAGTGATTTCATCAGCAAAGAGACAAAAAGGCACCAAGTAGTATATGTGCTGGACCAAAACAAACATTTCACTTAAAAATAATGTGCCTTATTTGACCACTTAATGATATATGTAGCCTGACTTCTCCCATATTAAAAGGAGCCCATTTTACTTGTGTGATAGGTGCATGAAGGCTCTCGGATATATAGAACTTTTGGGGCCCTAGAGTCCAGAGGAAGATTGCACGGAGAGACCTTGCCCACTCCCTTAATTGCAATCGTGAGAAAACCTGGAGGAAAGCTCGCCTCCTTACAGTTCACCCCTTCCTGTTGGCACTTGAATGGAGATAGATAAAAAAATTCTGGCAGTGTACATGTCAAACTGTTAACAGTGGTTGCCCTTGGAGGGTGGGAATGAGGAAAGAAAGACATACATTTCTTTTGTTATTTATTGAAAAGGCCATTTATGATGAAAAAACAAATTATAGTTTATAGTCATAGTGCTCAGCTTTTGGTTTTCTCAACTTATTTAGCATATGCAAGTTATATGTATTCAACTTGATATTTTTTGATAAGACATTTTAATTTACTGAAAATTATTAATATTAATATTGCTTTTTCTGGTTTTCCTGGCTCCTCCCTTTGAGGTTAAGAAAATTGAAGCTCGGGTTCTCCCTATTTCACACACTTTCTAAGGCAAAAGCTGGATTCCTGTTCCACGTCCTCCTCTGGGTTTCAGCATTCACATAGTTTTTACCTGAGTGTTCCTCACTGATGCTTTTGTGAAGTTTTTGTGGTGTTTGTTTTTCTGTATTATGTAGGATTTTTGTTTTTTTTAGTAAGAGTGTTGGTCTAGGCACCTAGTCAGCTATTCTGCTGGGAATGAACCTCCCATCATTTTTGCAGCATAATATACACTTTGTATATTACGTAGTTTCTATCAGAGCTCTGAAATGGTATCATAACCAATAGCGCTTTTATAGCATTCACTAGACTAGCCCTCTCTTCACCAAATACTAACCTTAGAGTTTTAGCATGCATTTTGTTTGATGAGGTTTTTTTTTGCAAAATGCAGATAAATACTTGATAGTTTTTCCTATGTTAAAATTAGGGTGGTATGAATCTGTGGTGTGGAACTGGGTGGGGCTGTGACTGCCCATCAAGCTATGTATTAGCGCAAATTCAAATTGACTTTTTGAGTAGAATTTCAGCCCTCCTGCATGTGTGACTTTCCCTATCACACTTATTAAAGCTAAAGTTGGATGGTTTTCACACATGTGTCCTTATTAGGTAACCTAATTTTCATGAGGCCCACCTCTCCTGTCCTCAGTGTAGCCTTATCCTTTAACTGGCTTAAAATAACAATAAAAACTGTTTTCTAGGAACTTATCAGGAGGGTATAAATGAATCCTTGTTGCTTTTTATTATCCCTAAAAAATTCTAAAAGAAACCAATCTTTATGGTTTGTCTAAAGAGTAACGCATTCTACGGAAATAAAATCTAAATCCCAAATGAAGTCAGAGAGCTGATACCTGGATTAAATTGACTTCCCATAGAAGGACTGTGCTAAACTACCCTTTGGGGTGATGCCATTGACTCATGAGTAACAGCCCATGAAACAACATCTCTGTGTTTCCTTAAGAGATGTTGAGGATGCTCTTCATTACCTAAGCATAGGGTTTCTTCTCTGTGAACTCCCAAGGATGAATTCCCTTCTGAGATTTCCAAGAGCAATTTGGATGTGGACAGTATGAATTCAGGGCCTGATCGTGTCTCCCTTTCTTCTTTGGTTGATGGAAAGCTTAGCGTTTCAAGTTCCTCCCTGTCAAGTATATACAACTTCATGAATATATTTTTGTTTACCAGTCTCATTGCAGGTTTGAATTTACTTTACTATCCTTACTTTTCATTTAACTTATATATTTTTGCCATATTAAATGCATATTTTAAAACCATTTTGAATATTTTTTAGAACAAATTGGGTATACACAAAATCATTTGATTATTGTTTCAAATAATGCAAATCAGTGAATAACCATGTTTCAGGAATGAAATTACACAATTACATATTTACTTTTGGTTATTTAAAATCTGGAACATTAGATTTCAGTACAATTTCTGTCTCTAGATCCAAAGGAACAAATATGCATAGACAGTGGAGACCACTATTATGATTTCTGAGAGAGACTGCAGGCTGTTCCCTCATTTGTTTGGACAGGAAAATTTTCAAAAGTAAAATCACTCTCTTTAAATATTGTGTAGATTTCAGTAATCTGATAAATGAGCTATTTATTCATTGTCTCTCTGGTACCCAACAGTGGATTATCCATAGCAACAATCCTTTTCAAACTTAATGAGACCGACTCTGTATTTATTAGGGAAATAATACCACCAGGTTAAACAAACTGACTGTTGGTCCTGTGTATTTACTCTCTTTCAAAGAGATCTGCTGAACCTTCAGTGTGTTCCATGTCATAGATCATTAGGGAAGCTGAATTGGATATGACTCTATGATTCTGAATATGCCATTTTTGTGGTGTGTTTAGAGTCAAATAATAAAGATGATGAGCAAATAAAGCTTTAGACATGAAGTACTATTTTGTGCATTGAAAATAGAGCCAAATTATTCTCCATACTATAGAAATCAGAGATATATTATGATAAATATTACCACTCCCAGTCTATAGAGGATCAACAGAATACTTAATATTGGCCCAGGAAAACATATTTCAGTTTTTCTTTATGCTAGAAATTACATTGACACGGACTCTATAAGAAAGGCCGTGCCTCAGAAAAAAGGTAGTTTCAGAATTGCAGAGATTTTCATAAGAGAACAGATTTTTTTAAAGACTTTGAATGGCTGTTGAAATGTAACTTAAACCTGCACTCTTTTCATGTCAGTTGTTGAGAAATGAAGCAGTATTTAAAAACAAAACGTTAGAGTTCATGTAATCCAGTATCCTTCTTTTGCAGCCATGAATGCTTTTAGAAATTGCTAAAACACTAGTGTCTCTCATCTCCCATGTCCTCGTACTGTATAAAAACAAAACCCAAACGTGTTAAGCGTCCATCCTACACAGTATGCTAATGGGAATATCATCAACGTTTGCAAGGGTAGATTGATTAATAATTCCATTTGGTTTTTGTCTTTTTGTATACAGTAGAAAAGAGCACATTTTTTTCTTTATTAGATTTTTAAATGTACATTAGTAGTGGGGCTCTGCATTTATGAATTGGTTGAACCTGTTTTGATGAAATCTGCTATGTTAAATATCTATTTTTTCTTAGATAAAATTTTTTGTAGTTTTAATATTTAAATTATTTCTTTTTCTTTATGTTCACAGATTCTGGAACTTTTCAAAGCCTGACCCTCTTCTTGAAACAGTGGAACATCATACAGAATTTACTTGCGGTTTAGATTTAAGTCTTCAGAGTCCTACTCAGGTAATGGATCGATCTCCTCATGTTTTTTCTACCCATACAGTTTACAGATAGCTCTATGTGTGGCATGTGTTGCTTTTATGAACAAGAGTCTTGCCTTTAGGGCAGGGCAAAGTACATTTACTTAATAAACCTGATCTTTTTTGCTGTATAAACTTGAGCCTTTGAAATACTAGAGAAGAAGAGGTATCCAGAAGCTTGGTGTACTTCTCTCCTTTGGAGAGATTGACTTGTCTGAGAGGAAAAGGAAACTTCCCCAAAAGTGTTGTGCTTAACATTGTAGACCTCTTCCAGTGGGTAACAAGAGAAGAATGGAATGAGGAAGGATTGTCCCCAGAGGTTGGTGGGAGTCAAGAGTGTGTGGTCCTGGATTCAGCTGTCCTGCTAAGCCTTTGAGATGACGGGCAGGTCATTTCCCTGTCAGGACTGTCACCCTCATCTCCACACCCCACGTTGGAAGACAGGCTTTACATGAAGAACAAAGTAGAGGAGAGTGGCAACTGTTTTAATTACGAAAGTTCGTATTTCCCCCCTTTTTTTCTCTTGAGGACTTCAGAGTCAATATTTTAGATTTTAAATATTCTTCAGGTTTTTCAAAAAAGCAGTTTCAGTTTTGAAAATTGTAAACTCAGGTCAGAAACACTGGACTATGTGGAGTGATAAGATACTTTATAATACAGACTATGTGAAAACACCAACATATCAATGGAACAAAGTAATATGTGAAAATTCTACAATATGACTAAGAAGTTATGCATTTATGATAAATTTTAGAAGTTAGACAAAAAGCAAATTACATTTCTCAATACTGTATTCTTAAGTTTAAGTGAATACATGGGTTTCTTTTTATTTTAAGAGTTCAAGACAATTCTGAGTTTAAAATGTTTTCATTAGACATCAGAATATTCTCATTAACAGAATAATTGTTTGAAAATGACTTAACAGCATCTAAGAAGAGAACAAATTGAAATAGTGAGGGGTGAAATGGCATTATCTTTAATGTGTATACAATGTGCTTTAAATGTTCTAGTTCTTTTTCTGAGAAAAACATTTATTATAGATGATTTTTTAATAAAATAATTACACCTGTTTGCTAGCCCAGTTTAAAAAAGTTGTAATGTACCTATTGAAATATGGCAATACCCAAAAAATGACCCTAAATAGATATCTTCCTTCTCATATATTTCTATTAACCCATCTCTATGATCCCCAGACTGTGGCCTGAGGCAACACATGTGCCTCCGTGACACATGGCAGTTCCTCACCCAGGTCTTGGAGAGAGCCAAATGTCAAATTAGTGTTTTCACTTTCTTCAGATAAGTACCTCGAAGTGTAATTCCTGGATCATATAGTAGCTCTATTTTTAATTTTCTGAGGAATCTCCAATATTTTTTTCCGTAGTGGCTACACCAATTTGCATTCCCACCAACAGTGTATAAAGGTTCCCTTTTCTCCACATCCTCACCAACGCGTATTATTATTATTTGGCTGCGTTGGGTCTTTGTTGCTGTGCGCGGGCTTTCTCTAGCTGTGGTGAGTAGGGGCTACACTTTGTTGCGGTGCATGGGCTTCTCTTTGCAGTGGCTTCTCTTGTTGCGGAGCATGGGCTCTAGGCGCACAGGCTTCAGTATTGCGGCATGCGGGCTTCAGTAGTTGTGCCACATGGGCTCAGTAGTTGTGACCCGTGGGCTCTAGAGTACAAGCTCAATAGTTGTGGTGCACGGGCTTCATTGCTCCATGGCATGTGGAATCTTCCCAGACCAGGGATCGAACCCGAGTACCCTGCATTGGCAGGTAGATTCTTAACCACTGTGCCACCAGGGAAGTCCTAGAGTTAATTTTTGTGTATGGTGTAAGATAGTGGTCCAGTTTCATTCTTTTGCACATGGCTGTCCAGTGATTTGTGTTTTTAAAGATCATTCTGGCTGTTTTGGGAGAATAGACCATAGGTATGATTGGAAGCGGGGAGGTCATATTGGAGTATCTTGGAGTAATCAGGCAAAAGACAATGGTGACTTAAAATCTAAGAGATGTAGAGATGGAAAGATTCAGAATAAATTGCTGGATTTTTTTTAAATTATTTAATTTATTTTTTTTTAATTTTTTGCCTTATAACAAATTTAATCAGTTATACATATACATATGTTTCCATATCCCCTCCCTTTTGCGTCTCCCTCCCACCCTCCCTATCCCACCCCTCCAGGCGGTCACAAAGCACCGAGCTGATCTCCCTGTGCTATGCGGCTGCTCCCCACTAGCTATCTACCTTATGTTTGGTAGTGTATATATGTCCATGCCGCTCTTTCACTTTGTCACAGCTTACCCTTCCCCCTCCCCATATCCTCAAGTCCATTCTCCAGTAGGTCTGTGTCTTTATTCCTGTCTTACCCCTATGTTCTTCATGACATTTTTTTTCTTAAATTCCATATATATGTGTTAGCATACAGTATTTGTCTTTCTCTTTCTGACTTACTTCACTCTGTATGACAGACTCTAGGTCTATCCACCTCATTACAAATAGCTCAATTTCATTTCTTTTTATGGCTGAGTAATATTCCATTGTATATATGTGCCACATCTTCTTTATCCATTCATCCGATGATGGACACTTAGGTTGTTTCCATCTCCGGGCTATTGTAAATAGGGCTGCTATGAACATTTTGGTACATGTCTCTTTTTGAATTATGGTTTTCTCAGGGTATATGCCCAGTAGTGGGATTGCTGGGTCATATGGTAGTTCTATTTGTAGTTTTTTAAGGAACCTCCATACCGTTCTCCATAGCGGCTGTACCAATTCACATTCCCACCAGCAGTGCAAGAGTGTTCCCTTTTTTCCACAACCTCTCCAGCATTTATTGTTTTATATGGTTCAACTTAATAGTTTGGAGATAGTGATTGTAGGATTTGCTGCTGGATTGGAAATAGGCTATGAGAAAACAGAAGAATCAGTTTGGATTTGGATCTGGAAAACAAGGTGAGATAGGGGAAGAGGAAGGAACTTCAAATAGGAACAATCAAGAGTTGTGTTTCAAATGTCTCCTGTTAGGCATTCAAATGGAGATAGGCAGTTTGATAGAGGCTGTCCACCTCAGGGAAGAGTTTAGGGCTAGAGACACAAATATGGGAATTTTTAGCATATAAATGGCTTCAAAAGTTTGGGGGCGGAGTGAAATTATCTGGAGAGAATATGTGGAAGAAGAGGCTCAGAGAAAACTAGAAGCCTGAAAGAAGAGAATTCCAGCAAAGGGGATTGAGAATGAATGACTAGTGAGGTAGAAGAAAAACTATAAAAGTATGGTATCTTTGAAGTTCAAAGAAAATAGTAGTTCAAGGAGGAGAAAATCACGCATGCTGCTGGTGGGAATATAAAATGTTGCCATCACTTAGGAAAAGTTTGACAGTTTCTTAAAAAGTTAAATGTAAATTTACCATACACCTCAGCAATTACACTCTTAGATATATACTCAAAAGAAATGAAAATATTTGTCCACATAAAGACTTGTATGTGAATGTTCATAGCCAGAAAGTAGAAGTAATCCAAATGTTCATCAACTGGTGAATGAATAAGCAAAATGTGGTATACCAATGCTACAACATGGATGAATCTCCAAAGTATTATGCTAAGTGAAAGAAGCCAGATACAAAAGACTACATATTGTATAATTTTGTTTATATAAAATGTCCAGAAAATGCAAATCTATAAAGATAGAAAGGAGATTAGTGGTTACTTGGGGAAGGAGCTGAGAATGGGAATTATCTGCAGATGAACACAAAGGGTCTTTAGGGAGTGATGGAAATGTTCTAAAACTGGATTGTGGTAAGAGTTATACAGCTGTGTAATGATACTAAAAATCATTGAATTGTACACTTAAAATGGGTGAACTTTATGGTATTTAATTTATATTGGGTTGGCCAAAAAGTTCATTTGGGTTTTTCCATAAGATGTTTCTGAAAAACCTGAATGAACTTTTTGGCCAACCCAATACCTCGGTTGAAGCTGTTTAAAAAAAGAGAGATAGAATGGAAGAAGTTCTGATTTTTCCTAAGATGTAAAAAGATGAAAATCTTTTCGCTGTAAAAATAAGAAAAAAGGCAGATAAACTATAAAATCAGAACTGTGTGAACCCATCAGAGAGCTGAGGTGACAGGGAAAACAAGTAGCCTGAAATCCAAAGAGAGACAGACCCCTTCCTCTAAGGAGAGATGGGACACTAGGACTCTTTTACCTGTGACAAAGCATAGGAAGAAGACACAGCTGCTATACAAAAGGGATATAGTGGAAAAAGTGAACAATATGTGTGAACAAATGAGGGATTTCAGCAGAGAGATGAAAATATAAGAAAGAGTCAAATGAAAATAGTAGAAAAAATTTTGAAGTACAGTACAAGGGATACAGTCCTTCAATATACTCATCAGTAAATTTAGAGATAGGTCACTAGAAACTACCCAAGCTGAAACAATAGGAGAAAACAAGAATGAGGGAAGTAAAAGAGAACAGAACATCCAGGAACTATGGGACAATATCACATTGGAGTCCAGAAGGAAGGAGAGAATAGGGAAGAAGTATTTAAAGAAAAATTTCCAGGGCATTCCCTGGTGGTCCAGTGGTTAGGACTCAATGATTTCACTGCTGTGACCTGGGTTCAGTCCCTGGTTGGGGAACTAAGATCCCGCAAGCTGCGTGGCATGGCCAAAAAAAAAGAAAAAAGAAAATTTTCCAAAATAGTAGAAGTTGTCAAACCACAGATCCAAGAAATCCAGGGAAACCCAAGCAGGATTTAAACAAAGAATCAAAACATCAAGGCATACCCATATTCAAACTGCTAAAAAACAAAGATAAGGAGAAAATTTTAAAGGCAGAGGAGAAAAGAAACATATCCAGAAGACTAGAGATAAGAATTACAGCAGACTTCTTGTCATAAATCATGTAGACCAGAAGATGATGAAATGTCTTTTTAAAGTACTGAATGAAAAAACTGTGAACCCATAATTCTATACCCAGTGAAAGTACCATTTGAATATAAAGAGAAAATAAGGAAATTTTCAGACAAAGGAAAGCTGAGAGCACATCTCTGCTGTAAGAAATGTTAAAGGAAGTTCTGTGCAAAGAAATAAGCCCAGACCAAAACATGAAACTATGGAAAGAGAGAAAAGGAGGGAGGGAGGGAGGGAGGAAGGAAGGAAGGAAGGAAGGAAGGAGGGAAGGGAGGGAAAGAAGGAGAGAGAAAAAAAAACTCTGGAAATGGCAAAAATGAAGTAAATATACAAGACACTTTTTAAGTTAATTTTATCACTCTGAAAAATAATTAACTGCCTAAAGCAAAAGTAGTATTGTATTCAATACATTTGTGTACAGTATATTGTAAGGTTTTTAATATATGCAAAAGGAAAATGTAGGACAATAATAGAACAAGGGAAGGTAGGGAGGAGTTAGAAGTATACTGTTGTAAAGGCATTACTACATGTGAAGTGCTATAATACTATTTGAAGGTAGATTGTGATAAATTCAAGATGTATATTGTAAACCCTATGGTAACCTCTAAGAAATTTTTTTTTTTTTTTGCGGTACGCGGGCCTCTCACTGTTGTGGCCTCTCCCGTTGCGGAGCACAGGCTCCAGACACGCAGGCTCAGCAGCCATGGCTCACGAGCCCAGCCGCTCCGCGGCATGTGGGATCTTCCTGGACCGGGGCACGAACCCGTGTCCCCTGCATCGGCAGGCGGACTCTCAACCACTGCGCCACCAGGGAAGCCCTCTAAGGAATTTTTTAAAAAGAGCTATCATTAATAAGCCAGTGGTGGAGATGATTATTTTAAAAATCAATTACTTCAACATAATAAAAGCCACATAGAAAAATCACACTTAGCCAACATCACACTCATTGGTGAAAGACTGAAAGCATTTTCTTTAAGATCAGGGATAAGACAAGGATGTTCACTTCTACCACTTCTATTCAACATAATATTGGAAGTCCTAGCCAGAGCAATTAGTCAAGGAAAAGAAAAGGCGTCTAAATTGGAAAGAAAGAAGTAAAATTATATCTGTTCTCAGATGACATGATCTTATATGTGGAAACCTTTGAATCCAACCATTTCAACAATTATATTAAATGTAAATGGTCTAAACACCGAAATTAAAAGACATTAAAAGTGATAGATATGTGAGGGACTTTGAGAAGACTAGGTCAATATTTAGTGACCTGTCAGATTTGAGGTTTGAAGAAGAGGTTTTCTGACTCCAAGTTCTAGGATTTGGTTACTTTCTGTATTACATTTTCAGTGAGTAGTTTACCCTGTTCTTCTCCATTTTATTTATACTGTGTCTTGGACTTTAAACTTTCCTTTCAAACTAAGATCATGATCCTAACCAGTATGTTTTTTTAAAAAAACATATCTAACATTAACACATTTTAACCCAAACATTTATTTTTATTATTAATGTATAGTTTTACCAAGTAACATTAAACTCCTTTCTAGGGGAAGTAAGAATCAAGTTCTTAGTGCATCTCCCTATTTTTTTCTCACTTATTTTATCTCAGTTATCTATTGCTATATAACAAACTCCCCCACAATTTATTGGCTTAAACAACAATTTTCTTCGCTCACAGTTCTGTGAGTCAACAATTTGGTCTGAGCTCAGCCAAGCAGTTCCTCTGTTGGTGTCTCATGTGGTTCCAGTCATCTGGTGGCTTAACCAGGACTGGGTGGTCTAAGATGGCCTCACATAGATGTGTAGGGTGTAGCACTGGTTGTCTTCTGATCCATGTGTCTCTGGATAAGTTCAGGTTTCTTCACCTAGCAGTTGTAGCTTTCCAGGAGGGCGAGAGCAAAAGCTGCAAGGTGTCTTCAGGACTAGACTTCGAAGTCACACAACATTCCTTCTGTGGCAAAGCAAGTTACAAGGCCAGCTCAGATTCAGAGAGTGACAGACAGACTCCACCCCTTGTTGGGAGTAGCTGCAAAGAATTTGTAGCCATTTAAAATCTACCACATTAACCTTTTGTTGGTATAGTTGGTAGTTTAAGTTATTTTTGACATACAATATTTATCCTTTATTCTCACAAATATTTATTCAAGTTTACTTGTTGCATGTTAATTTAATTTCACTCTTTGTTCATTGTTTATTCTCTTAGAAAGTATCTTTCTCTCACCTCTTAGAAAGTACCTTTCCATCTGCTTTCAAAACCTTGTCATCTGTGTGGTGATCTTAACAGCTGTGAGACTTTGCTGATGTTACTTTTGGCCTCCCGTGTCTTAATATATTCCCTGTCTTAAAAGAGATTTTTCTTGTATTTATAATTTTATATTTATTATTTTCTTTTTAGCTTCTCCATTCTTAGAGATCTGAAAAATGAGATCCAAAGACATTCTTGTATTATAACCTTCTTTCTTTTTGACAGAGTGTAAGATCTTGTCTTTAAAGGTTTAAAACTTGACAAATAAGTGTCTGGGGTCATTCTTTAAGGATAATTGCTGAGAAATACTCTGTGCCCTCTTGTTAACCAGGCTGAAATCATCTTTCACTTCAGAAAATTTTTCTTTGAATTTTTTCCCTCTGATCTTGATTTGTATAGTCCTGACATTTTCTCTTTTCTTTCTTATCCTTATTATCTCTGCATTGGAAACCTTTTTTTCTGTTTTTAGGCTTATGATTCTAGACCTGTAATATGTCCATTTGTATAATTGGGATTTTCTGTATTAATGTATTTTTAGAATCCCTGACTTTGTGCTCTGCAGTATCAACTCTGCTTTTTTGAATGTTCATGGATATTTAGTTTAGTATTTATAAGCTGGGTACAGGTTTATATATCATTACACATTCCTTTTGGAATATAGTTATTTCTCTTTTAAATCCCCTTTAAAGTAGGCATTATTAGTTCATTCCAAGACATCTCATCTTTGTGTTTAATAAATGTATCTTTTTTCCCCATGATGAAATTGGGAAATTATATTTTAGAAGAAAGAAAAAAGATTACCCATGGTTTTGCCACTCTAGAAACAATCTCTATTATACCATATTAACTTGTTTCTTTTCAGCGCTTTTTTAGGAATTTTTATTTGAAGTGTAACACCCATATTGGAAAATGCACATATTTTAAGTGTGCAACTCAGTAAGCTATCAAGAAGTAACTATACCTGTGTAACTACCATTTAGGTGAAGTATGGAACACACTACCAGCATCCCAAAAAGCCCACTCATGTTTCCTCCCAAATCTTATACCCCTTTCTCCTTCCCAAAGATAAGTACTCTCCTTTTCATTTTGTTTCAGTGGAAGATGCTTAGATTTGGTTCTGATTTAAACTAGTTCTGTAGGTGTGTTTTTAAAAGTATATTTGACTTTATTGATGTTTTAGTAAAAAAAATTAGCAATATGTGTGTGTGTGTGTGTGTGTATACACACACACACACACACATAGAATCATTATGCTGTATACCTGGAACTGATGCAATATGGCAGTTCTATCTCAATTAAAATAAAATAATAAAGAAACAACAACAAAAATATTAGGGTATCATTTAAAAATTCAGCTTATGTTTTGATTCAAATCCCTATTCCCACAATCTTAGATATCAGGTTTACAGGTTGACAGTGGATAAAATATTTTAAGATTCTCAGTATGAGGTTGGAAAATCAGATTTTGAAGATGGCTAGCATTACTGGTAGTTAGGATATATGTGTCCTGTTCACCTTTAATCTGAGGTGATATTTTCTGCATCTGTCGCAGACTAGCTTTAGACTTGAAAAGAACACGTGCCAGAAGTACCCAGTGTCCTCAGGCATTAGTCTCTGTTGTTTCCTCTTTGATGCTTTCATAATTGTGTAATTTTTAGCTTAAAACTGTATAACAAATGCTTGTTTTCCCCCAGCCATAAAACCTTCCCCAGGCCCAGCTCCGTAGGATCTTGGTGTAACCCTGTGTCTACTGCCCCCTGCACTGCATGAGCTGCCCTTGCAGTGCGAGCTTCCGAAATTGTTGACGCCTTAGCCTCTGCTGCCTCTGGGCTCCCATTCCTGAATCAGTCATTTACTCTCTTATTCATTTTTCTTTCTTTAGACTATAGAGCATTGCTTCATAAAAAACAGCAGACTTGACACACAACAAGTTACTTTTCAAAAAAACTTCATTTGGGCTCTTGGTCCTACTCAACTTACCTCTGAAGTCTTTTTGATTTTGTAACCCATTCTCCACAATATCGTTCCTCAACCTTCTGCAGTATCATTAACACTCCAGACATTTGTCCTTACCTCCTATCTTATTGTTAAAATAGACAAAAATGAATATCTTCTTCCAGCGCTATCACCTCAAAATATTTATGTTCCATCTCTCTTTTTCCCCTTTCCATTAGGTTCCTAATTTTCTCATTGGCTTCTTCATCCAGGTCAATAATCCACTGGTTTTTGTTTTGTTTTGTTTTTTGTTTTTAGACCATCAGTCAGTTCTTTTCTCTATTTTCAAAACTCACTTGATCCCACTGTCTTACCTCCCTACCAGTAAATTCAGTTTCTCATCTATTATTAGACATCAAGAATTAGTAGTTTACCTGTTGCTTTTAGTTTCTCAAAGTCAACATTCTCTTTTAAGCCCCTGCATCTGTCTTCCTTTCATCATTCAATTGAAGTTAAGCCCCAAAATGTCACTAGTAAGAGCTCCTGAAAACCAGGTTAGCCTTTTCTCAGACTTTTTTAAGCTATATAATGTTAATTTTTTTAAAAGAAAAATCTTCCCCTCCTATTGCTTTAATGCTAACCATGCTAAGCAGTTTTCCTTACCTGTTTGCTAAATATCTCCATCTCTTAGGCCAGTTTCTTCCTTACCATCCTTCCAAAAGCAGATATTCTCCAATATACAAGTCTTAGTCCTCTAACTTTTATGCATCTTCTTCTTGAAGTTGGTGTTTAATTATATGTTAGTGATGCTTGACCCATTTATCCAATTGCCTTTACTGTGTGATCTCAATAGATGTTATTATATACTTATCCTTCGGTATTCCTAACATGGTCAGTTGATTGCATCATGGGGCCAGACTAGAGACCTGGGAAACTATCCTAGTTTTCTTGTTTCTCTTTGCATCCCTAAATTCAAATGGGCATCAAGCTTATGAATTTTTCCTCACCAATATCTCTGAAATGTGGACCATACTATTCTAGCTCCACTGCCTTAGATAATCATTTATTAGTATCTCTGCCATGGATGACTGTAGTAATCTCCTAACTGGTCTCTAAGCTCTTTCCATCATTCCGCTGATTTCCTAGCACTGCTTATGGGGAGAGCTCTCCATAATGCAAGTCTGATTTTGTTAGTCCTTGACCTGAAATATATCAATGGCCCCATTAAAGGCAGCAGCAAGATGAGGTTTGCAACCCTTATTACTGTTAATCAACATGGTTCTAAAAATTGTAGCCAATTAGTAATAGGAGAAAACAAAATGGAATATAAATATTTTTAAAAGGTAGAAAATTTTATCATTATTTATACTTCATACTATTGTCAAATGTTATAATCCAAGAACATCAACTTTAAACCTATTAAAAATAATAAGTGTTTGATAAGATCAATAAAAATATACAAAAATGAATACCATGTGGATACCAGTAATCATCAGTTAGAAAATAAAATGGCAAAAATTACTTTTACATGGCAACAACTGTGTGTGTGTGTATGTATGATACATAGAATAAAAATTTTTAAATGTGCAAGACTCTAGGTAAAGAAAATTATATACCTTCACTAAGGGACTTTTAAAAAAGACTAGAATAAATGAACAGACATATCATATTCTTGCAACAGAACGTGTTTTTTTTTTTTTCTTACGGCTGTCTTTTTTTTAGGCCTTTCTTATCTTATAAAGATATTACGTTTGCTTCCTAACAGGCCTTTCTCTTTTTGGAACGCATGGTCAGTCACTCCTGTGATTGCTCTTTAACTAGTCTGACCATTAACTTTCTGCCATACTAGTTACATACCAGTTTTAATTTACAAATCAACATAGCTAAATTGTCATTCTCATCATGTCCTCTCAGAAAACTTTCAAGAGGCAGCTTATTACCTCCATAGTAGAGTCTGAACTGTTAATCTTACTTTCAAGACTCAATATAATCTATGTTGCTTTCTAATTTTATTTCTCAACCATCCTATGTAATCTCCCTATTTCATACCAGTTATATTTTATTATTTGTGATCTCCATGTGCTTGCCACTTTTTCCCTCACTGTCCTCCACTTCTGCCTGGGCAAAGTATTTCTGCCTTTCCAAGTCCTGGACAAGGTCTTCTATTCCTTCTCTCCTTTCTCTTCTTTTTCTTCAGTAAATATTTGAGTGCCAGCCATGTGTCAGGAGTTACATAGTGAATTTATGCAAACTCCCTGACATGTATGTACTAAATAAATGTTGAATGAATGAATGAATGAATGAATGAAAAGACCTTTTTTTAGTATATTAGTCAACACTTTCCTTACTTTTACTTAAACTCCATACTGATTAACATAATAAACCACGTTCTTCTCTGTAGTCACTTCCTTCCGGAAGCTGGTTGAGTAAATAAGACGTATTTTCTTTAGCCCGTTATTTAATACATTGCAACATAATGTCTGGGCTGCTTTTTCAAAATTTAGAGTTGACTGTGATTTCTTTCATTCTCTTTACATCCCTCTGCTTATTTTTCTTGTTCATTTTTGCTAAAGAGGTCATATGTCATACAGATAATTATAGTAGTTTGAACAAGTTTCCCACGGACAAAAGCAATTGTCCACAAAATTGAGAGAAAGGAGTATAATGATAAATAGGAAATGGAAAACTTGTCAATAAAGTAAATCTCTTAATGGGTCTGTAGGGCTTCTTTGTTATATTAACAGCCATATTAAATCATTTGAAGTAAGTTACCTTATCAGTGGCATGTGTAAACATTTTAATAAAATGGAGAAAATTGATAAATTAAGGAATATAAATTCATTTTCTAAATTATATATGTATTTAGAGTCTGATATTTTCATTATAATGTTTCCTTTTCCAGAATTTACATTTATAGGATCATTATTATTGAGGATGTTTTGTAACAAGTCTTACTTGATCCATCAGTGATAAATTTTTATTATAAACTCCTTATTGACTGGATTTGTTTCTTTAATACCCTTGGGTCTACTGTAGAACTTAGCCCAATACTTTGCACTTAGGAAATGGTAAAATATTTGTTTAATACAGTTGCTCTCAAGCATTCCATGTATAACAATGTCATGATGTATATGCTATAGCTGTATTCAGAAATTAATGGGCTATAGTGATAGATAATAAATTTCTATTCAGTTTTTCAAGAATGTTTCATTATATGTTTTAAAGAAATTGACATATTAGGGTAGTAGCAAGAAATTCATATTTCTAATTAATGTGCTTATTCTTAAAACGTAGAAATATCTATTGTGCTGTTCAAAGTAAAATTGAAATAACTAAAAATAGAAGTTATATGGACTCTTACCCTATTAATTATTTTCCACTACCCTAGGAAATAGCAGCTTTTAAAAATAATAATGAAAAAGACTGATCCTGTCTTCAAACTTTACACTAAACAAAGAAGTATAAAACTTTTTGACAAACCAATTTTCCTATAATGTCGATAATTTTCATTTTGAGTTTTATTG
This sequence comes from Mesoplodon mirus, assembly GCF_964341445.2. Lineage (NCBI taxonomy): Eukaryota > Metazoa > Chordata > Mammalia > Artiodactyla > Ziphiidae > Mesoplodon > Mesoplodon mirus. The sequence goes on along the minus strand of NC_138986.1, from coordinate 26,780,878 downwards.
AAAAGGTTTGCGTTTTGATCTCAGACTAAAGGAAACTTAGAGGAGATAGGGATGAAGTGTACTGCAGTGGGGGCTTGCAGGTTAAGAAATATATTTTCTACTTGAATATCCTTGCAGAAGATGTAGAGACTGGAGGCTCCTACCCTGTGGTGTCCACATGCACAGTCACCGCAAGGGGAGAGGGTCACACAAGATAGGCCTTGGCAGCCAGCCTTCAAGAAACCCTAGACGGGAGTCAGACAGGAGCCAGAAAAAAGTCTCTCTCAAAAGATTAAGAGTTTACTCAGAGGACTTATAATGCAATTTAGTTACCTTTAAGCTAGAACTTTTAGTTTTTCATTTATTCTTTTTTGTTGTTGAAGTATTGTTGATTTACAATATTGTGTTAGTTTCAGGTGTATAGCATAGTGGTTCAGTAGTTTGGCAGCTTATATTCCATTACAGGTTATTATAAGATAATGGGTATAATTCCCTTTGCTGTACAGTATGTCCTTGTTGTTTATCTGCTTGATATGTAGTAGCTTGTATCTGTTAATCCCATACTCCAAATTTGTCCCTCCTCTCTTCCTTCTTCCCTTTGGTAACCATAAGTTTGTTTTCTATATCTGTGAGTCTGTTTCTATTTTGCATGTATATCCATTTGTAGTATTTTTTAGTTTCCACATGTAAGTGATATCCTATGGTATTTTCTTTCTCTGGTCTTCATTTATTCTTATTTATTCCACTGCCTAGAACACTTTCCTTCTCTCCATTGTACCCCTGCCCCACAAACAAAGGCTCTCTGGCTTAGGCATACTTCTTTAAGCCACAGCTTAGATAATATGTCCTCCTGAAAGCATCCACTTTCCTCACATTTGGTTATAGTGACCCTTTTCCTATTTCTACTAGACCCTGTCATTCCTCTATCATTGTTCACATCACTCTGCACTGTAGGTGTCTATTTACTTATTCATCTCTCTGCTGGACTCCAGATCTGTGGGGACAGAGACGAGGACCATCTTGTTTACTGTAATATCTCCAGCATACTTCTGACACAGAAGAGGTGCTCAGCAAATATTTGTTGAATAAATGGATGAATATAAGTATATATGTATATGTGTATTATATTTTAGAAAGCTTCATAGTGCAGAGGAGTATTTTACTAACAGCTCCTGGGACATAAAAGAAAGCTCCCTATGAAACCTCTAATTAATACAGGCAGACCTCAGAGATATTGCGGGTGCGGTTCCAGACCACCACAATAAAGCGAATATCTCAATAAAGTGAGTCACACAAATTTTTTGGTTTCCTGGTGCATATAAAAGTTATGTTTACCCTCTATTGTAGTCTGTTAAGTGTGCAGTAGCATTAGGTCTAAAAAAAAGTACATACATTAATTTTAAAAATACTGTATTGATAAAAAATGCTAACCATCATCTGTGCCTTGAGTGAGTTGTAATCGTTTTGTTGGTGGAGGGTCTTATCTCAATGGTGACGGCTGCCGAAGGCTGGGGTGGCCGTGACAATTTTGTAAATAAGATAGCAGTGAAATTGGCCGTATTGATTGACTCTTCCTTTTACAAACAACTTCTTATACTATGTAATGCTGTTGGATAGCATTTTTACCCACAGTAGATCTTCTTTCAAAATTGGAGTCAATCCTTTTAAACCCTGCTGCTGCTTTGTCAACTAAGTTTATATAATATTCTAAATCCTTTGTTGTCATTTCAACAGTCTTCACAGCATCTTCAACCAGGAATAGATTCCATCTCAAGAAATCACTTTCTTTGCTTATCCATAAGAAGCAACTCCTCATCTGTTGAAGTTTTATCATGAAATTGCAGCAGTTCATTCAATTAATCACAATTCAATGAGGCTCCACTTCTAATTCTAGCTCTCTTGCTGTTTCCACCACATCTGCAGTTACTTCCTCCACTGAAGTCTCCAACCCCTCCAAGTCATCCATGAGGAATCAGCTTCTTCCACACTCCTGTTCTTGTTGATAGTTTGACCTTTCCCCATGAGTTACGGATGTTCTTAATGGCATCTGGAATGGTGAATCCTTTCCAGAATGTTTTCAGTTGACTTTGCCCAGATCTATCAGAAGAGTCACTATCTATGGTAGCCTTATGAAATGTTTTTCTTAAATAATAAGACTTAGAAGTCGAAATTACTCTTTGGTCCATGAGCTGCAGAATGGATGTTGTGTTAGCAGACATGAAAACAACATTAATCTAATTGTACATCTCCATCAAAGCTCTTGGGTGGCCAAAGTGCATTTCCAATGAGCAGTAATATTTTGAAAGGAATCTTTTTTCTGAGTAATAGTTTTCAATAGTGGGCTTAAAATATTCAGCAAACCATTTTGTAAGCAGAGGTGCTGTCATCCAGGCTTTGTTGTTCCATTTCTGGAGAACAGGCAGAGTCAATTTAACATAATTCTTACGGGCCCTAGGATTTTCAGTATGGTAAATGAGCATTGGCTTCAACTTAGAGTCACCAGCTACATTAGCCCCTGATGAGAGAGTCAGTCTGTCCTTTGAAGCTTTGAAGCCAGGTATTGACTTCTCCTCTTGAGCTATAAAAGTCCAAGATGGCATCTTCTTCCAAAAGTAGCCTGTTTAGTAGTCTAAACATTGGGAGTCTGTTGTTTAGTGTAGCCACCTCATTATCTTAGTTTGATCTTCTGGATTAACTTGCTGTAGCTTCTGTATCAGCACCTTCTGCTTCAACTTTTATGTTATGGAGAGGGCTTCTTTCCCTAAACCTCATAAACCAACCTTTGCTCCTCCAAATTTCTCTTCTGCAACTTCCTCACCTCTTTCGTTTCTTCATAGGATTGAAGAGAGTTAGGGCCTTGCTCTGGATTAGGCTTTGGCTTAAGGGAATGTTGTGACTGGTTTGATCTTCTATCCAGACCACTAAAACTTTCTCCATGTCAGCAATAAAGCTGTTTCACTTCCTTATCATTCATGTTCTAGAAAAAACTTTACCTCCCCTGATGAACTGGTAAATTTATTATGCTATTTGTTTATCTTACATTATTGTTTGCATTTGTCAGCTTTGCTGTCAGAAGGTGGAGATAGAGCTCAATTTCATATGCCATTTTAGCAGTTATTCTTAGCCTATTTTTCCTGGTATAATTATCGGCCTCTTATCCCCATTTCATGTGTGTTCTTTTAATGAAATGGCTTTTCTGTGGCCATGTTGAAGGATACTTTTCAAAATGGCAGTCATGGCTCTCATACAAATATAGCATGAACATGTGTCAAAGACCTTATGTAACTTGTGAAGGATTTTACAACTAGCTCAAAGGAGCCAAAGAAAAAACACATATAGGCAACTGCTGAATGTGAAAATAAATTTACTAATAGGTGCAGAACCGGTCAGTATCTATAAGGCAGTAACATTTAATGATTAGAATCATCTCTTGGGAGACAGGATGAGGCATCAGTTGCATCTCCACAGGACAACCTTCATTTGCAATTTTAATGGCTGAGAATCATTTGATTACTATCAGTTTTCTATAACTTTAGAGTTGTAAAATAATCCAGTCAAAGACATTGTAAGGCATAGACCCCTATAGAATCAGGTAACCCTGTGGGGCTCTAGGACAATACCAGCATTCTGCTGAAAGAACACCTAGCAATCTTTTTGCTGATTGCAATCATTCACAGTTTTTCCTGACAGCAAGGTAAGGAGCAAAGAAATGAGTCCTCATATAGGAGACTGAAATGGAGAAAGAGGATCTTCGGTAGATGCGGAAGGAGATATCCTGTTATCGTCTTCTCATTCTCTATGCTGAGTCTGGCCTTGAAGGAGTCTTCATGGCAGGAGTGCATTCCCGGGGATGGGAGGGAAAGATGGCTTGTTGTGGAGAAGCAGGATGGGACCTGGGAAAGATTCCTTGCTGTGTTTGACAAGCTAAAGCAGTGAGTGGATCTCATCCAGTAAAGCAGATTTTTTATTATCATGTCATCTGCTTGTTTATTTTTTGGTCTTTTTGTTAACCTTATTTTTAGCAAAGTCTTTTTCTTTTTTTTTTAAACGTCTTTTAGGCTGACCTCAGATAGGTAGTATGGGAAATTAAGAAAAAGCCCTGGGGGCTTCCCTGGGGGCTTCCCTGGTGGCACAGTGGTTGAGAATTTGCCCACCAATGCAGGGGACACGGGTTCGAGCCCTGGTCCGGGAAGATCCCACATGCCACGGAGCAACTAGGCCGGTGAGCCACAACTACTGAGCCTGTGCGTCTGGAGCTTGTGCTCCGCAACAAGAGAGGCCGTGATAGTGAGAGGCCCGCACACCGCGATGAAGAGTGGCCCCCGCTCACCACAACTAGAGAAAGCCCACGCACAGAAACGAAGACCCAACACAGCCATAAATAAATAAATAAATAAATAAATAAATAAAATTTTTTAAAAAAGAAAAAGCCCCATGTTTACCCTAAGTTATAGAATGCCTTTAAGGCCATTGGGGTGGTGATGGTAATTAATGAGTGCCCCCTAACCCCAGACCCACAGCGACCACACGGTCACCTTTCTTTACCAGGAAGTCTCTACAGTGCCTTCCTTAGAGAATCTGGAGCTGCATTGTTAGTTTACTAAAGTGCTTCTTACCTTATTATTAGTTTTTTGATTGTTAGCTTTTTAAAACTTATAGCACTAGATGGGGTTTAATTAATTAGTTAATGGAGAAATAGTGTTTGCATTAATTTGAGTCAATCTATTCATAATTCTGTATCATTGCAGTTTTAGGTCTTTCTCATATTACCAATTAATGTAGTATAGAATTATGAACATTTGCTGATTCAGTGGCCTTGACATCTGTTAGTTATAAGTTCTGAGTAATTAAGAAGCTGGATTGAAGGGTGCTAAATAGGGATTCAGAAAGGTAATTTATGGATACCTTATATTAGAAGCTTAAGTCTCATTTCTCTGATTCTCTTCTCCATAATAGTTGACACTTAACATACAGAAAGGCCCAGCACTTGTAAAAAAATATACATAGATGAGACGGATAAATTTGTCTAATGATCTTTGTATTCTGTGGTATAAAAATTTACAATTGCAGGATTAGGCAAATAATGAGTGTCACTTGGCCTTTTGTGAGGCACTATTTTCAGTAGACAGACTCAACCAATTTAGGTTCTGCTTCCAACTATGCTGCTCTAGTGTGGTTATGAGAAAAAGTTAATCTCTACAATCTTAATCTATAAAATACATTCTTTGAGCTAATCTTCATTGTGTCATTGTTATGACATGGGCCATGACATGGTCCATGCCCTCAAAGAGCTGAAGACACATGTGTCAATAAATAAGCACAGCTGATTATTATAGGTATAGTGAATGACTTCACAGAGGAGGTAATGCTTAAACAGATTCTTCCCAAAAGAGTTGTCATCTCCAGGCAAAACAAGGTGAGGGGTAGGGGGAAAGGGAAGGAGAAAGAGGTTATTCGGCGGGGGGGGGGGGGATCAGTGAGAGGATAAGAGCACAGAGGCATGAACAGGATGCCAGGATTTGAGTGTGTGAGCCTGGTGCAGTGAGAGTAAAAGAAGTGGGTAGCAACCAAATCTTGAAGAGTCTGGTTTTTAATGCTTAAATAAAAAAACGTTTGACTGAAAGGTCTCTAATGCTTTCTCTAGCTTGGATTCTGATCTGAGATATTGTTAATGAATGATAAGGAGTTAATATGTTCTGATTAATCTGAGCAGTTCCTGTATTCTATAGTGACAGCCAGGTAATTAGATTGACCAGGACTGTGAGTTCCCTTATATAACTTTCAGCCTTTGCAACCATTAAAGGACGCAAAATACAGTGCAAATAACTTTGGTCAATTCCCTCTCCTGCTACTTCATCCTTCATGTTACTATCTACATTTTTTCATTTCTTCTTCTTCTTTTATTGTGGAAAATTTCAAACGTATAAAAAGCAAACAATAGGATAATGCACTTCCATTATCCAGCTTCAACAATTATCAACATTCTTGTTTTGTTTATTCCTCTACTCATGTCCCACTCCTCATTCATTATTATTATTATTGCTCTTATTGTTGTTGTCATTATTATTCTTACTGTTTCTAGGTATCATTTACATACAGTGAAATGTACATATCTTAGATATAGGTTTTTGACAGATACACTTGCGTAGTCTACATCCCATCTCAATACAAAACATTTGCATCTTCCTCCAAAATTCCCTTGTACCCCTTTCCAGACTTTCCCTAGCCCCATCCCTCCCTCCAGCTGAAAAGACAAAGCAAACCAAAGCCCTAATTTTTTTTTTCATCTTAGATTAGTTTTGCCTGTTTTAGAACTTACATGACGGAATCTCCTGAATGTACTCTTTCGTTTCTGGCTTCTTTCACTCCACTTATTATCTGTGGGATTCATCGACATTGTCGTGCCCATCAGTAGTTCCCTCCACTGTGCTGCTTAGCAACATTCTGTTGCATGAATTTACTACAATTTGTTACCCATTCTTTTGTCTGTCTTTTGGTTGTTTCCAGTTATGTGGTATTGTGAATGAAGTTGCTGTGTACGTCCTTGCATACATTGCTTTGTGAAGATGTTTTCATTTCTGTTGGAAACCCCTCTAGGAATGGAATCACTAGGTATATGTTTAACTTTATAAGGAATGGGCAGTTTTCCAAAGAGTTGTTATACCAGCAAGGTATGAAAGTTAGAGCTGCTCTGCATCCCTGCTAACATATGATATTGTCTATCTAAAATTAAAATTTTAGCCATTCTCATGAGTAAGTAGTGGTATCTCATGGTGGTTTTTATTTGCATTTCCTTGATGCCTAATGATGGTGAATATTTTTATGTGCTTATTGGTCATTCATATATCTTTTTTTATCGGTTAATAAAAAATTTTTTTGTGTTGTCTTTTTATTATTGAGTTATAGTTGTTCTTTATATATTGTGGATGCAAGTTCTTTGCCAGATATATGTTTTGTGAACATTTTCTCCCACTCTGTGTTTTGCTTATTCGGTTTCTTAGCAGTGTCTTTTGATGAGCAAAAGTTTTATTTTTGATTGAGTCTAAGTTATCTAATTTTTATGGTTATTGCTTCCTGTTTAAGAAATCTTTACTTACCTTCAGATTGAGACTATGTTCTCCTGTGTTTTCTTCTAAAAACTTAATACCATTAGCTTTTATATTTCAGTCTGTGGGCCATTCATCTCAAATGAACTTTTGTATGATGTGAAGTTGGGGTTGAGTTCATTTTTTTCCATATGGACATCCAGTTCTAGCATCATTTGTTGAAAAGACTTTTCTTTCCCTGTTGGATTGTTTTGGTACGTTTGTTGAAAAGCAGCTGTCTAAGTGTGGGGTCTATTCCTGAGTATGTTCTGTTCCTTTGACCTACTTGTATATCCTTATTCCAGTATTGCATTGTCTTGATTACTGTAGTTTTATGATAAGTCTTGAGTCAGACAGTGTAAGTAGTATAACTTTGTTGTTCTTTGTCAAGATTTTTGTGGTTATTTTAGGTCCTCTGCCTTTCTACTTAAACTTTAAAAGTCACTTTCTCCATTTCTATTAAAAAGCCTGCTGGTATTATGAATTATTTATAAGTTATTTGGGGGGAGAATTAACTTCTTAAATACTGAACCCATGAACATGGTATATTTTCCATTTATTTGGGCCTTCTTTAATTTCTCTCAGCCGTGTTTTAGTGTGGACATTTTGCATATCTGTTGTTAAATGTGTTACTAAGTATTTTGTTACTTGATGCTATTGTAAATGAATTTTTTAATTGTAATTTAAAATTTTTTTCTTGCTAGTATACAGAAATATGATTTATTTTATATAGTAATCTTATACCCTGAGACATTGCTACACTCACCAAATTTTTAACACACAGTTCCTGAGCACCATGAACTATCTTCCCTTCATGTTTTTATGTGACTTTTTGGACTTGAATGTCCGTATCTCCCATGTCTGCCCCTAAAGAGGGCCAGTGTGAATGCCACGGCATTTGTGAAATCTTCTGACACTGCCCCAGTTGGATTCAAAGAGTTCCTCCCCTGAGAAGACTCTATTAGAGCACTTTCCACTTTTGGTTTTGAATGAGCCATTCTTTGAAGGCAAGAGCTATACTTTACCTCCTTTTTTATCCCCACAATAGCTAGTATGATGCCTTGGTTCACAGTTTAGGAATGTATCTTTTCAACATTTATCTCAGAACCTATAGGGAATTATGTAGCTCTGGCAGGAAATCCTTACAGGCAACTTCAATCAATTGGAACCAATCCCTGAAGTGTTCTTAAAAAGGGAAAATAGACCTTTTTTCAAAAACGTGTCCCTGTGTACTTCCTATTTAAAGAGATGTTCCCTGGTGGATGATCTACTTACACTCTAAAAGACTAAGGCTTTTCTGCCAGTTTTGAACACTTGTAGATTATGTTTCCTTTTTGTTTTCAGGTGGCTGACTGTGCTTGGGATGAAACAATAAAGATATATGATCCTATTTGTCTTACCATGCCTGCTTGAGATAAACTACTCCACTCAGAAACAAAGGATATGACTGAAGAACTGCTTAGCAGGAAATAAATGATTGATAACGTAGAGTTTATGTTTTTATATACTATTCAGATTTCAAAATTTAAAAATTTATTCTGGAATCAGTTTTGAGGAAGCTGGTAAAGACTTTGGCTCACTATTTAAGCCTGGTACATAAGCCATATTTCTTAAAATCCTAAGGAATATTGAAGTTATGATATATCTTGTAGTATCTATTAAAATATAACCTTTCTAGTATAAAATGGATTAAAATATGAGAGATCTATAGATTATATTGATAGTGATATATTTCATTTTTAATTTGTCACTTTTGATGAAAATACGATCACTGCTGTTGATAAAAATGACAATAAACTGCATCCCTTGATCATTTATGATTTTATGACACCCCCAACAAGGTTACTTCTTCTAATATAGTATATATATATAACACTATATAATATAGATATATCTATGGTTCAGTAACAGGGCTCTAATAATCACTGATTTATTCAGCAGTTATTTACTGAGCACCTACTGTGTGCTTGATACATGGAATGAATGAGATTCTTTCAAGGACTGGTGTCTGTCATGCTTTAAGAACATGGATGCAGAGAGTTAAGAGCTTACATGTATTTTACATTTATTCAAATATTTTTAGATATTATACCCATGGCCCTATGTCTCTCTTCTTATTTCTCTACAATCAAATTTTTAAAAAACTGGTCACTGGGCAAAAAGTCTTAGGTCCCACCAAGGTTTCAAGCAATTACCCTTGAAACTAAGTAATGAAAGCCCTAAGTAATGCAGTAAGCCCTCCTTACTACCTCTCTAAGTCTTGAAAAACCTTTAGGTGTGATGACCTATAAAAAATTAGGTTAAAAGGGAAAAATTAGTAGAATAGACAACTTTGCATAACACTTATGTTTTTATATAATATTAAAATAAAATGTGTTATAAATGGCAAAAATTGTCATTAAATTTTTAACAAGTTTTTGAGATTTTTTTTAAAGAGCAAAATATACTTGTAGTAATCAGAACAAAAATAAATGTAAATATATATATATTGTCTAATTTACATATTTCCCTGTTTACTTGTTACAGAAAAATTTAAGACAGCTTACAAAACACAAAAACAAGACCACAAGAACAAAAGGAGACAAAGTGGAGCCAGGAGTGGGCTTGAAAATATATGCCTTAAAGTCCTAGAAAGTTGCTACTGGCAGCCTAAATGGGAAGTCTGGTCAAGTACACAATGCTGCCCAAGGCCTGAGGGCAAGGACTTCATCCTAGTCCCTGGCTTGGCCCTAGCACCATGCCTGGCACATAGAAAGTGCTCAATGAATATCTGTCCAATGAATGAATGGTCTCACAGAAAGTATAACTCTTTTCAGTTCTTAGACCAATCAGTGCTAATTATTTTTGAGAGGCCCCCATAGAGAGGACACTGCTTCACGTGAATGTGTTGTAAGGAGCAAGGTGCTCAAACACATCCTTCGACGTGTCACGATGATTAGGTTGGTTCATAGAGCTGCTTTGTGTTGCATGCAGTTCAATAAAAGTGGGTTTACAGTGAATGTTCTCTGTATCGGCAGAATTTATAATAGACCTTTTAAAATACCTAACCCAGATCATATTTACAGTGAAATGAAATCACTTATTTTTCTTTTAGAATGCAAGAGATTTTATTAAAATAATCTGCCATGTGTCATTGGAAACAAATACTTGTGATTTAAAAACTAATATCTCTCTTGATTTCTTTCCCCTCTATTTCAGGGATGTTAGAGAAGTTTAGAGCCCTAACTTCATAATACTTAACTCAGGTGCTTGGAGTCTCTCAATCTGAAGGAGGGTGGGTGAACATTTCTTCAGTGAGTTCCCTGAGCTAGGACTGGCAAGCTAGAGGAAAAGGAGCTGGATTGTGACCTAAAACGGAATGCACACGATTTTTGAATTCTTGGTAATTCACAAACCGAGCAGCCTCTGGACTTTAGAGGACAACCAGTCATTCTTCTAGTTGGGAACATTAGAATTTGCCTCCTGGCAACTGAGTTCTTGGGTTTCATCCTGCCTGCCTCCCCAAGTTCCTCCTGCACCTGCGGTGACAGCGCGGCACTGAGGAGTGGATGCAGGAAAGGGGAACTCAGGTCACTGAGCGTCTTCTGTGATCTGGGCATTACGTGCGATGCTTTCTGTATCTAATCCCCTTTAATCTTTATAACGTCCCTGCAAGGAAGCCCTCCCATTTTCCGGACAAGGAAACGAAGGCTCTCGGGAGTCATAGTAGCCAGGAAATGTGGAGCTGGAATTTGAAATCTGCTATGACTGGATCTGGTCCTGCCATGTGGCCACCTTTTCCTAGGAATAACAGAAATTGGCCCACTGAGAAATAGTAAAGCTGTGGGACACTCTGGTGACTAGATCCTGATCGTTCCTGAGAAAACTGGCAAAACTGTGTTTCCAAGTCTAAAGCGCTAAGAAGCTGACCCTGGGTCTGGGGTGACCCTAAGGTGTATCACCCCCAGGGAGACCCAGGCTGAGAGCCAGCTGTCCCTTCTGCCTCTGGCAGTGAGTGTTCTCTGTATATCTTAGCTATAATTTGGCTCTTCCAGCAATGAACTCATTAATTTCTTACTTAACTGGCCTCTTCTTGAAGAGAGAATCCACTTACATGTTTTTGACCTCCATACTGACTACTCCCAAATCTCCTGCCTTCCCCACTTGGGTCTCCCTCAGCCTTTGCACTCATTTTCTTTCAACCAAACTCACCTTGCTCACCAAGTGGGCTCCTCCTGCACATGCTTTTTTCATTTGTTGTCAATACAGTCCACCCAGGCGCTCAAGCTAAAGACCTAAATGCCATCCTTGTTCCTTTCCTTATTCCCACCTCTCCAGTCCAAGGCACATCAAATAGGTCACTAAGTCCTATCCCTTTCACACCCTAAATACTTCTCCATTCTGTCTCTTCCCCTCAATCCAAACACCACTGCCCTAGTTCAAGCCGTCATTAGCTTTTCTCTGGACGATCACAACAGCTTCCTAAATGATATGTCTGTTTCAAGTTCTGTACCGTTGGAGCCGTCCTCCTCAACACAGCTGCTGGAGGCTTATCTGAAATGCAATCTGACTACATCAATTTCAGTGTAAAACTTTTCTCTGCTTATAGGATTGTCTGCAGGAAGAAGTTCAAGCTCACTAACCAGGCAGCCAAAGTCCTCTGGGGCTAGCCCTTGCTGCTCTCGGCAGCATTGCTTGTCTCCACATTGTCACGAACTTTGTGCTCCGGCAACACCAGTGTGCTCCCAAACTCCCTGTGTAAATAATGCAGGTTTTCATTTCTATCTTAGCTCAAGGTAGTCCAGGTGCCTGGATTAGCCTGCTCTTGGCTTGGCAAATTCTTACCCATCATTTATTTGAAAGTCATGTGAAATGACTAAAGAAAAAGTTTGACAACACACAAAAATTAAAATAGCAAAACACAGCAAAGCTAAAAAGACATATTGGAAGGATATATTTGCAACATATGTAACAAATGATTTCATATCCAGAATTTATAAAGAGCTCTTAAAAATCACTAAGAAGACAACCAAAGATAAAAGCAACAAAGGATATCAATAAGCAAACAAATGTTTAATATACTTCAAAAGGATACTTAGTTAAACTTCGTCTCATTGATGACAAAGAATTTTTTTGCTTATTAGTTTGGCAGACATTAAAAATATTGATAATATCCAATATCAGTTAAAGCGAAAGTACTGTTATACACCTTTTTGGAAGGCAGTTTGGCAATAAAGTTTTTAAATTAGCCATTGACCCAGCAGTTTCAGGTCTAGGATTCCCTGCCTGTACCCACCAAATCCTTACAGAAGTATCTAAGAACAAATTTCCAAGGGTAATCATTACATCAGTGTTTGGTAAAACCTAGACGCCTGTCTGGAGAAGAAAGATTATATGATAGAACAGTCGTTTAAAAGAAGAAGGTAGGGGCTTCCCTGGTGGCGCAGTGGTTGAGAGTCAGCCTGCCGATGCAGGGGACACGGGTTCGTGCCCTGGTCTGGGAAGATCCCACATGCCGCGGAGCGGCTGGGCCCGTGAGCCATGGCCGCTGAGCCTGCGCATCTGGAGCCTGTGCTCCGCAACGGGAGAGGCCACAGCAGTGAGAGGCCCGCGTACCGCAAAAAAAAAAAAAAAAAAAAAAAAAAAAAAGAAGAAGGTAGAACTGTGTGTGCTGACATGGAAAAACAGATTGTTATTGATACGTGTATTATCTATTTCTGTGTAACAAATCACCCCAAAACTTAGCAGCTTAAAGCAACAAACATTTATTTATCTTACAGTTTCTAGAGGTTTGGAATCCAGGAGTAGTTTAGCTGCATTGTTTTGGCTTAGGTTTTCTCATGTCATTGCAGTTAAGCCGTCACCTAGGTCTGCAGACATCTGAAGCTCAACTGGGGCTGAAGGGTCAGCTTCCAAAGTCACTTACGTGATTGTTAGCTGGCCTCAGATGTTCACTGTGTAGAACACTCCACTGGCTGGCTGAGTGTCCCTACGACATGGCATCTGGCTTTTCTCCAGACTGAATGATACAAGAGAAAGAGAAAATTCAAGATGGAAGCCTCGGTCTTCTGCACACTAATCTCAGGGGTAGCCATCACCTCTGCTGCATTCTACTGGTCACTCAGACCGACTGTTGTACAACGTGGGCGGGGTTAACAGGAGTGTAAATATGAGGAAGCCAGCCATCTCTGGGGACTCTCTTGGAGGCTGGTTACTACAATATGCTTTTATAGACAAATGTGTATAATATCCTAATTTTATTTTATTTTATTTTATTTTTTGCGGTACGCGGGCCTCTCACTGTTGTGGCCTCTCCCGTTGCGGAGCACAGGCTCCGGACGCGCAGGCTCAGCGGCCATGGCTCACGGGGCCAGCCGCTTCGCGGCATGTGGGATCTTCCCGGACCAGGGCACGAACCTGTGTCCCCTGCATCGGCAGGCGGACTCTCAACCACTGCGCTACCGGGGAAGCCCCTAATTTTATTTTTTTTAAAAGGGAGAATTATGTATGTATACATATATGCACAAGAAAAACTGAAAGGTTCATGCCAAACTCTCAACAGTAGCCAGCTCCGTGTAGTGGGGCTGGGGGTGGGGAATATTGAAGACAGCATGTTCACTTATTACTTACAAAGTTTGTTTTCCTTTTATGTACTATAATGAGCATGTATTACTTTTACAATTAAAATAATGAAATAAGACCATATTTCCTTCTCCAGGAAGCCTTCTAGGATACCCTTCTCAAGCTGATGTTATTGCCCTCCTCAGCACTCTCCTGTTTCTGCCACAAGCCCCCACTGTTGCATGAGTGTCATTGTGTTGCCTCACCTCCCCCTGTGAATCCCTAAGGACTAAGATAAGTGCTCATCTTTGAATCCTCTATGGCTAACAGACTGCCTGGTACAAAATACTAGCTCTGTATATGTTTGCTGAATGAATGAGCTAAAGGATTTATTTAATGCTGTCAAAATTTATTGTGTAGCTCCAAAGGTAATGGAGGTTGAGTCTTGACTCTTGATACCAATAGGTCAAATAGCTTTTTGACCTTCAGATCTACATTCATGTTCAATTAACCTTGCTAAACATAGTATTCTTATTTTTCCCATTTTTCCTTAGAAGATTTCCCATTTTTCTTTTAGGAGATTATCTAGTAACTGGTTTGGGAGATGGTATTATTTTTTTTTTAATGAAAGCCCTAATGGAAAAAAATTATATGCAGTAAAATGGAGAAAATATACTGTTTCATGCCAATGTAGGTTTCAAACATTAAGCTAAATATTCTTGCCTAAATGAGAAGGATAAGAGAGCTGAATCCGCCCCAAATCTTTTACCTAATGTTAGTATCACAAATGGAAGCAATTATAATTGCTGGCAGAAATGAATCATTCCAAAACTAGGTCTGTGCAGACAATTCTTTATATTCACTTAATATGGCTTAAAACAACCATCCTTTAATTGGAACAGTCCCCAGAAGTAGAAATGTGTTATTTGCTGATGCTGTCTTTAAAAAATTAATTTTCAAAGTTTTTATCTGAGTGTACTATGAACATATGCTTATACCACACATATAAACATAAATTTCAACTGTTGCTTCAAACCTCATTATTTTCTAAAGGAAGAATATCAACACTTGAAAAACAGAGTCTCTGAAATAGCCAAGAGTGTGTAACCATAGCTTGTAGCTACAAAACCCAAGAATTCGCCAGGGAACCGGAAGCACAGTTTGCAGTATAATGCTTTCCGGTTGCCACAGTTCCGCAAGCATTTTCTTGAGTGCCCACTTCTGGGGGCCCTACTAGGCCCTGGGCATACCAGCAGGAGGACTGGTCGAGACCAAGCTCTCTCCCACCAAAGGGAGCTCCCAGCACACACAAAGCTGACGCAGATGAAGGACTGCAGTGATGCTACCAATCCCTGATGTAAACTGTTATTTTGCTGCTGCGGCAATAATAATCGCGGCTTCAACATCTGGGCTGGAAGCGTTGCGTTTAGCACAGCAGTGGAAATATGGAGGAGAAAACAAAAGAATTAGTAGGGAAATGTGCCGTGTGTATTAGGGCAATGTGGTGGTTAGAAGGTTGGGATCCCAGTGGGGGTGGGTGGGTAATAGAATTGAAGGAAAAGAGAGGTAGGGCGCAGCGATCTCGCGCGCTCTTCCGCGCTCCGGAACCCTGGCCAAGCCGGTAATTTTTAAGCAGCGCGAAAACTAAACTGTGCTCTTAGTGGTGACCTCTGCTGAGCGAACCCGCTGTTGCTACCGAGTTTACGGGTCCGGACATTACTTTCCAGGGAACGAAATTCAGATCGTAGGGACACAGAAGTCTTGCACCTGCAGAAAATAAGAATTTCATTCTTTTTACTCTTAGCCAAGTAAGAAGTAAACAGTTCACAAGTCCTGTGGGAGACAGACATGCCCTGGGCCGGGGAGGCAGGAGGTAGGGGTTGTCCTCCCCAAAGCGGCCCGTGACAGTTCCGCAGGTGGCGGTCGGTTCCAGGGCATCCAGAGAAAGCAGCACCCAGTCTCGGCTGTACGTCCGGGTTCCCGGCCCTGGGACCACGCCCTCCCTCCCCTGCCTCCACCCACACCCCATTCCCCAGAGCGGCCAGTCTCTCCCCGCTCATCCCTGGGAACCGTTGCCCCGGCGATCCTCCGGAGCTAGTAGAGGCTACTTGGACTTAGTTTCTGCTGTTTTGCCTATTTCACATCTTTGCCTCACTTGGAATAGGTGTCCCTGCCCCGCCCCCAGGCTCGGCTGCCCCGCGATGCCACGGCGCCCCCGGGGTCCTCCCCCCGCCCCTGGCCGCGAGCGTAATTCCAGGTCCCTCCTCGGAAGGCGCACAGACAGAAAAGCGCGTCGCCCGGGACTGAGAGGGACTAGCTTCCCGCTCTAAATAAAGCACGTCCCGGCGGTGGCCCGGGGCCCTGGGCTCCTTCGATGTTGGGGCGTTGGCGCCCGAGCATCCGGGAGCCCCGCAGCCCGCTGGCACCGACGTTTTCCCCTTCCCTGGCCGGCAGCTGAACAGGGTCCCGCGGCTGCGCCGGGAGGAACAGTGGGTGGAAAAGCCGCTGCAGCTCACGGGGAAGGGGGCTGAGGGAGCTGTCACTTGTTGCGGCTAATGAACGGTGCCCGACCGTGGAACGCAGCTGTTTCTAAAATCTTTAGCTGTGCCCGCGATCCCCCAGCCCGCGCCCCTCACCTCGGAGCCGGGAAGCAAGGGCAAGCGGGAGCAGCTGGCCATGCGGGAGAAGAGAGGACCGCGCCCCGAGAGCCCGCCCGGGTGGGTGCTAGGTGCCCGAGGGGCGCAGGTCCGGTCCCGCTTGCGGCCGCTGCCGGGGCTTCCAACCGCAGAGCGTCCTCCCTGACGGGGAAACCGCGCGGGACACAACCCAACGCAGCCCGTCACCTACTTACAAATCGCTGTCGCTAGGATTCCCGCCACTCCTCTCAGACCAGCCCCCCACCCCTGCCACTTTTCGGAGTCCCCCGCCCCCGTCACTGCCTCCCCGGAGCTGCGGGGCAGTCGGACGCGGAGCCGCAGAGCCGCGAGGACGCCTGGCTGGAGCTGCCCTTTGCAGCCGAGCCGGCGCCCCCTGCCCTTCGCCGTGGTGTTGGGCGGGCTCCCCTGCCGCCCTCGCTCCGCTCCTCCCGGCTCTCTTCCCCGCTCTCCTTCCGCAGGGCTCGGAGCTCCACCACCGCCGGGTGCGGCGGGGCAGGCGCGATGCGGCAGCTGTGCCGGGGCCGCGTGCTGGGCATCTCGGTGGCCATCGCGCACGGGGTCTTCTCGGGCTCCCTCAACATCCTGCTCAAGTTCCTCATCAGCCGCTACCGGTTCACCTTCCTGACCCTGGTGCAGTGCCTGACCAGCTCCACCGCGGCTCTGAGCCTGGAGCTGCTGCGGCGCCTCGGGTTCATCGCTGTGCCTCCCTTTGGCCTGAGCCTGGCTCGCTCCTTCGCGGGGGTCACTGTGCTCTCCACGCTGCAGTCCAGCCTCACGCTCTGGTCCCTGCGCGGCCTCAGCCTGCCTATGTACGTGGTCTTCAAGCGCTGCCTGCCCCTGGTCACCATGCTCATCGGCGTCCTGGTGCTCAAGAACGGCGCGCCCTCGCCGGGGGTGCTCGCGGCCGTGCTCATCACCACTTGCGGCGCGGCGCTGGCAGGTGAGCGGGCCCCGCGCGGACCCCCGGTACACCCCACCCCACCAGTCAGAGACCACGGAGATCACTTAGGGCAAAGCCCTCACTTCCACATGGGGAGACTGAGGCAGAGAGAGGCGGAAAGCTTTGAACGTGGTCGCTCGGCTCGAAAACGGTACTTCTGAGACCCAGCAGAGCCTTCCCCAGGGTTCCGGCCTCCCCCTTTCACAGCCCCCTCCCCCGCCCCCCGTCCTGGCTTCCGACCCCCGCCCGTCTCACTCCGTATCGCCCTTCCGTTCTCGCCCTCCCCCTTCCGTCTTCCCCCTTTATCCGTTCCTTCCTCCGGGAGGGGTGGGAGAGCCGCCTGAGCCTGGGAGCTAGAGTCCCCAGACCAAGACGGAAGGAGGGGGCCGTGAACTTCCCTGGGTCACTCGGGGCCGGAGTAGGGAGGGACGACGGGAGCCAAGCTGGAGCCCCGGGGCGAGCTTGGGATCACCGGCGCCGCGCGGGGGTCTGCGGGCGCGAGGCACAGGCAACTGGATTGAGAGCCGTGCGGGCCGGGCTCGGAGGACTGAGCGTGATGGGAGCTGGCGAAGCGGGATGCCTTCATTCGAGGGTCGAGGGGAGGGCGTTCTTCGCCCGGTTCCCAGCCCGCCCGCGGTTAGAAGCCGCTAGCCGGGGCCCGCTCGCTCCTCCGGTGCCCCACGGAGGCGACAGGCGTACCACGTGCCTGCGTGACATCCGTGCCAGCTCGGGAAGCCACAGCGCCTACCCCGAGGGCATCTGCGCTGTCCTGGGCCTCTGTCTTGGATAGAGGTAGAGGGGAGACCCCCGGGGATAAGGAAGGGAAGGCGCGCTCCTCCTGCCTCGAACTGGGCATTGACTGAACTTGGCTCTTCCTTTTGATAAGCGTGGGTAGAGCTGGGGCGCGAACCCTGTCAACTTTCCAACCGACGCCGTTGCCCCAGTGGGTACCCACCCTTGCCAACCCGGTGTCTTCTCTTTTTCCTTCCTGCCCTGGCTCCTGCGGCCTCTTGATGCGCTCCAGGAGCCGGCGACCTGACCGGCGACCCCGTCGGGTACGTAACGGGCGTGCTGGCGGTGCTGGTGCACGCCGCCTACCTGGTGCTCATCCAGAAGGCGAGCGCCGACACGGAGCACGGGCCGCTCACCGCGCAGTACGTCATCGCTGTCTCCGCCACCCCGCTGCTGGTCATCTTCTCCTTCGCCAGCAGCGACTCTATCCACGCCTGGACCTTCCCCGGCTGGAAGGACCCGGCCATGGTGTGCATCTTCGTGGCCTGCATCCTGATCGGCTGTGCCATGAACTTCACTACGCTGCACTGCACCTACATCAACTCAGCGGTGACCACCAGCTTCGTGGGGGTGGTGAAGAGCATCGCCACCATCACGGTGGGTATGGTGGCCTTCAGCGATGTGGAGCCCACCTCTCTATTCATTGCCGGAGTCGTGGTGAACACCCTGGGCTCCATCATTTACTGCGTGGCCAAATTTTTGGAAACCAGAAAGCAAAGCAACTACGAGGACTTGGAGACGCAGCCTGGGGGAGAGGAGGCGCAGCCAAGTGGAGACCAGCTGCCGTTCGGCTTGGAGGAGCTGCCCGCGGAGGGTGGAAATGGCGGGTCAGAAGGTGGGAAGGTAGCAGGTGGCTCCACTCAGCAGGGTGGGCAAGAGGCGGCGAGGGGCAGCCCCAGAGGAGTCCCGCTGGTGGCTGGGAGCTCGCAGGTCTCAGACAGCCCTGAAGAAGTGAGCAAGAGGTCCTTAAAGGCTACTTACCTCGAAGTGTGGAGGTTAGTTAGGGGAACCAAGTATATGAAGAAGGATTATTTGATAGAAAATGAAGAGTTACCCAGTCCTTGAAAAGGAAATGCATGTATGTATATATGTACATACACCTATTTTCTATGTTAGAGATGACATATTTTAATGAGGAGCCGCCCAATATTTTGCTTTGAGGAGTGGGGAAGGGGAGCAAAGAAAGAAGCTGAAACGCCTGACAGCAACAAAATTAGCAACGGCGCGTGAATTATTTAGCGCGAGTTTAGCCGAGGCATCACAGAGACAAAAGAATGTGAAGGTGACTAACAAATGAAGGCAGGGTTTCCGGCTGCAGACTCCTGGCACATTTTTTGTCATTATGACCCTAACCTATCTGCATGTACCAAGAGTCCTTCAACCATCCCTTACAAAGATGGAGTGTAGAAATGATGGCAGCGCTTAGTAAACTCAAAGATTACATGCAGGGGCACCTTCTTGATGATAGTTAGAAACTATAGTTTTTATGGCCAGCTGGGAAGAGTATATTATTGAAATGACATTTTTAAATACATTGAACTGATGTTTACTGTTTATAGTCATCTGAAATATGTTTCCTCTAATATTTCCTCACTTTTAAAAAACATATAAGCGCTCTACTATTCTATTATTCTATTATATATTGGTAGAAAATGTTAAAGCTATTTTGAAACTATGAATCCTTAGCTTTAATCATGAAGTTTAAAGTTGGCTTTTAGTAATTATAAAAACAATTTGAGAGGTTGTTTTGGTTCGTTGCTTTTTAATACTTATTATTGAATGCCATAACCTTTTTAAAAAACAGTTTTACTGTGTCCAGTATTTTCTCAAGTAAATGCAACGGCTGGCATATAATTCAGTATTAACTGAAACCCAAACAGAAATGAGACCGTTCTGTTAAGCTAGGCCTTTCAAGTTGCACTGCACGTCCAAACCGTGTTACAAAAAGAGCAACTGCTATATTCACTTTATGATATTTTTCTATCTTAAATTTGTCAAAATAAAGTATGAGTCTCTCTGCTAAAAGGGATAATGTTAGAAATTTGTTTTAGACACATCTGTGTTCTCTTGCTGTTGTGCGGCTTGTGTTTGCCTTCCACGGTGGTGTTTACTATCTGGGATGCAGGGCCCATCCCATCAGGAACTTCCTAAATTAGCATGGCAGCTTGGTTTCAAACAACAGCATCAAAAGCACTCTCATTTTCCAGTCAAGGAAAAGTAAAGTAAAATAAAGTTCTGCCTCATGCTGTAGCATGAAAGCCATCCACAGCCGACTTCAGTTAACATAGAGTTTGAGACACAATAGTAGCGGGCAGCCAGGGGGAAGTCTTCCTGTCAGCCCTCTCCTGGAGAGGTACTTGGAGGGTGAAGACGCTCATTATTTGCCAGCATATTCCTGAGACTCTCAGATGGTGGCGTCCTTTATTTTTCTTTATTTTCCAAAAATCAAGACAGAGCAAAAAGCAGAGGTGTCAGTTTGTCTCCACAAGCTGGTTAAGTGACATTGTAATGGTTTGTGATTGGGTCTGGTTGACTTGTTTTCACGGCAGTTGATTGTTTCCATAGGTACCTCTACAAGCCGTTTAAGATGTAGGAGCTCTCATTTGGCTGCAGTTAGAAATGGTTGGCTAGAGTTATACTGACTTCTTTCAAAATAAGCATTAATTGTAATGCCGCCATGCCAGAAGGCAACATCCTCCTGCAACTCTGTGAAGCTGAGAATTAGTGAAAAGCAGCGAAGTTGAATGAAGTATATATATTTTTGTTAAGTCCACTATCAGGATAAAATGATTGTTTTTCACTGAAAAAAAATTCCTTTTGGTTAAAACTGTTGGTTTGCGTTTATTACAAAAAGATTAACTCTTTTCTGTCAATAAACTTGTGGAGACACTGTATCAGTTAGAATTCTCCAGAGAAACAGAACCAAGAAGGGGTGTGTGTGTGTGTGTGTGTGCGTGTGCGTGTGTGTGTGTGTGTGTGTGTGTGTATACTGAACCTAGAAGATCTATCTATCTATCTATCTACTTTAAGGAATTGGCAACTGTGGGAGTTGGCAAATCTAAAATCTGTAAGACAGGCCAGCAAGTGGGAAACTCAGGTAGGGCTTTTATGTTGCAGTCTTGAGGCAAAATTCCTTCTTCTGCAAACCTCAGTCTTTGCTCTTAAGGCATTCAACTGATTGGATGAGGCCCACCCACATTATGGAGGGTAATCTCCTTTACTCAAAGTTTACTGAGTATAAATACTAGTTATATCTTAAAAGTGTCTCCACAGCAACCTTTAGACTACTATTGGACCAAACAACTGGGCACCACAGCCTAGACAGTTGTCATAGAAAAGTAACCATCACAGACACCTATGGTAGGAGGGGTAAGGGGGGGTATGATAGGATAGAAAAAACCCAGGAAGATCAAAAGTGTCACATGCATTGGTCTGGGCAAAGCTTGGGAGTCTCTCTGTGGAGCAAGCAAGTCACAGGGCAGGGCAGAATAGAAGTCAGTGCTGGAGCTCAGCCACAGGAGGGCATGAGCAGGTGGCAGCCATGGCCTGGTTTGCAAATCCTTCCTCCATGGTCAGTAGCACTTGAGTCCATCTACAGACTCAGGTCCACTCTGACCTTTGGGCTCTGTCAAGGCATTGAGTCAGGCACGAAGGAGGCTTCTGACATTCTCCAGAGGATCACCATGGGAGGGACTCAGCTGGAAGTCACAACTGTCGCTTGAGTGACCCAGTCTTTGTGCCCATTTCTGACAACTTGGATTCTCCCTTTTTCTGAGAATATGCCCCCACCTTGTACCCCTTTTGGTGTCTGGTCCCAACTGACAATCTGTTCCTCTATCAATTCTTCAGGATGGAGGCCCTGCCTTCACTTGCCACTTCTCAGCTGGAATCTGTCTGTGGAACACAGCAAGATGTCAGGCCTTCTCAATGCTGGCCCTGCTGCTGGACCCCTACCCAGATTCTGTGTAGCCCTCTATTGTTCATTGAGTCATAGATCAATCCGAAGCTCTGGGGTAAAAGATTTCCCAGAACTGTGCAGGTGAGAGGTTGTGTACATGCTACTGTGGGGTGCTGAACAGAGCTGAAGCAGTGACCTAAACTTCTATGAGACTAGCCATCCTGAAAAGTGGTGTCAGAGGGCCTACTAGTCTGTATGATTAATAGCAATAGTTCACCAAGACAAAGCTGGGTGAAACTCACAAGTCCTTAACTGACTGAAGATTTTTTTTTTTTTTTTTTTTTGCCTTTTAGTTTGAGAAGTTTCTACTGACCTATCTTCAAGCTCACTGATTCTTTTTGGGCCATGTCCAGTCTGTTGATGAGCCCATCAAGGTCATTCTTCATTTCTGTCACAGTGTTTCGGTTTTTTTAAATAACTTCTAGCATTTCCTTTGAATTCTTTCTTAGAGTTTCCATCTCCCTGCTTACATTGCCCATCTGCTCTAGCATGTTGTCTACTTATTCCATTAGATCCATTAGCATATTAATTATAGTTATTTTAAATCCCCTGTCTGGTAATTCCAGAACCTGTGTCAAATCTGAGTCTGGTCCTGATGCTTGCTTTGTCTATTCAGACAGGTTTCATCCTTGTTACTTAACATGCCTTATAACTTTGTTGTTGTTATTGAAAGCTAGGTGATGTATGGGATAATAGAAACTGGGGTAAATATGCCTCTAGTGTGAGATTTCATGGTAATATTGACTTGGTCTAATGTTTGCTGCAGCTGTTGTCTTTGGGCTTCTCCAAGAACTCCTCCTTAAATAGAGTTTGACACACCTCAGCTCTTAGAGCTGTAATCCACTCTTATTAGATTGGAGCCTTGTTGGTGTGCTGGTAAAGTGTAGGGGCGGGGACAGTGTTCTACGATCTTATGATTACATCTCAGTCTGTTAGTGGCCTGTGTCCCTGGGTTGTGACCTTCACGGGTGTTTCTTAGCCTTTTCTTTTTCCTCCCCTTAGATGAGACAGGAAGACCAGAGGGGCCTCCCATGGGAAAAATGCCCTTTCCCCAGGGTGGGAAAGTCTGGTAAGTCCCTGCCGCTGGAGAGTAGGCCTCTGTTGTGAAGAACCCTCTGGGCATATTTCAAAATGATTACTCTTTCCCTCCCTCTGCCAGAGTGCCAAGGTTTCCGGGAAGTCAAACCCATGAAAATGTAGTGGCTCCACTAAGACTCCTCCAGGAGTTTCTCACGTGATAGTCCACATTCAGCCTCCAGAAATGTATAAAATTTACCATTTAAGTGTTTCTACCAGTTTATAGCTCCAATGGCTTCTGCTTCAGGTAAGGAGGTCTCTGCTGTAACTTTCTGGATTCATCTCTCTATCCAGATTTGGGGGTGGCAGTTTGCCCTGTGACCTCAGTTCTCTGATGAGTCCTTGAAAAGTCATTGATTTTCAGTTTGTTCATCTTTTTCTGCTTGTAAGGAAGGTAGTAACAACTTCCAAGCTCTTTATATGATGGAGCTGAACCAGAAGTCCTGGCTGAAGATTTTTGAAAAGTCTGCTCAATTTCTATAACGACAGCCATTGTGAAGGGAAAGTAGACATTCCTAAGGAAGGTTCCAAAAGAAAATAAAAGCACCCAAAGCTACTGGCCCTTCTTGTAACTCCTGACCTCTGCACCTCATATTGAGTGTTGGCCACTCCTGCACTCAAGCTGTGGTGATATATGCATGTGAGTGTGGGCAACTTTTGAGTCCAAGTGTGAGCAAGAGTCAATGCACATTGAGATTGGTTGCCATGGTAGTTGTCATTAGTATAAAACAGTCTTTTTTATTGTTACTATTTGTTTAAGTCATTTTAAGTTGAGATTTCTGCCACTTTCAATCCAAAGAGTCCCAAGTGGCACAAATATAAATAAATGGTTCTTAGCCAACAGGGTGGGGTGAACAAAAAAAGAGGGGTTTTTTTTGTTTGTTTTGTTTCTGTTTTTCATTTTTCACCATGCAAGCTGTTACCTGCACCTGACTAGGGATTAGATATGTCACCCTGGTCTCTTACAAGTTACCATCTACCATGTATCACCTATGGTCTTAAACAACCCATGGTTTTACCTGTCGTCTTTCTCTTCAGTTTACAATTCAGTTGAATCCCACATTCATGCTTCACAAATTCACTGGACATTGGAGCAATGTTGTGTATTGCACACTATTATAAATAATAATACCTGAGGTTTATTATTACGGTGCTTGCACTTTGCTAGGTGCAGTTCTAAGTGTTTTATATGGACTAATTCATGTAATTCTGACAATATTCCTACAGGTTGGCATTAATATTATCCCAATAATACAAAGGGTAAACTGAGGCATGAAGAGGCTCCGTAACTTGCCCTGGTCTCATAGCTGGTAACTTGTAGGTGTGGGAGCTGATTTGAACCCAGGTGGTCTAGCTCCAGTGCCCATCTGTCTCACCATTATGCTATTCTGCCTCTTGGTAAGAAGCACTCAACCTGACATCATTAAGCTGGAGAAGGTGGGAGTGGTGGTGGGCAGTTCCAACGCTTGTTAATTTTGCAGCTCAGTGAGGACCCAGACTCTATGCATGATTCCTTTCTGCTGTCCTCAAAAAGGAAAAGGATCCAACCTATACGTTTGTATGTACGAACAGTTTTCTCTTTGTGAGCACTAAGGGACCCAGAGAGCAGTTGAGGTACCATGAAAACAGAATAGGGATAAGGGTCCAATTGCTATTATAACCAAGTCCCCAAGATCTCCAGGCTTTTTGGTCCATCTCTCATTTAATATTCAAATAAAACAACTTAATCCTTCACCTTAAATAACCCTGAAAAGTACAGAGCTTCAGACTAGTGTTTCTGAGGATTCCTTGAGCATGCTCAGTGTTGGTTACTTCCTTCTCCCAGCTGCTGTGTCAATCACTTTTACAAAAAAGTTTTATTGAAATATAATTTACATCCATAAAATTTGCTCATTTTAAGTACACAATAGTCATTAGTATGTTTATAGAATTGTACAACTGTTACCACCATCTAATTCTAGAACATTTTCATCATCCCAAAAAGAAATCCTGTACCATTAGAAGTCACTATCCATTTCTCCTGAATCTTCCCAGCCCCTAGCATCACAAATCTACTTTCAGCCTTTATGGATTTGCCTCTTCTGGTTGGATGCTTCCTGCTGTCCTGAAATTGCTCTTTCAAGCTGCTCTTCCTAACCTGCTCCTGTGCTCCTTTTTTACGCTAGGTTTTGCTAATAGAAAGTTGATGTTGGGATGCAGTTGAGGAGATCTACTAAATGCTTGAAGCTCCCTATCATAAGGGCATTTCAGTGCAGGAAAGGAAAACGTGAAAGTTAATGTCGAATGTCCTTGCTCTTGGTGTCTCTGAGTATTTCTCTCCCTACTTGGGCCTTGCTTGCTGCTATACACAGTCCCTTTCCCATAGTCACACTTACCCTAGACTTAAGCCCCCAAGTTCCTTATTTTCTTAATATTTTTCTGAAGAAGTAACCGGAAGGGCTATAATACTGTTCTCTAAGTCAAAAGAGCAATCATTCTCCAATATAATTCTTCACCCCGTC
Source organism: Mesoplodon mirus (assembly GCF_964341445.2). Lineage (NCBI taxonomy): Eukaryota > Metazoa > Chordata > Mammalia > Artiodactyla > Ziphiidae > Mesoplodon > Mesoplodon mirus. Next base: position 26,755,349 of record NC_138986.1, on the reverse strand, counting down.
CTAGAATGTGGAAAAGCCATAGTTATTAAAGCATCACCCCTTTTCTGTCCCACTACACAAAACACACACACACAGATATGTATATATATATACACACACACATATATATCTATACATATGTGTGTATATATATATACACATGGATAGAGAAAGTTATTCTGGAAGATTTTACAACTAATGCAAAGTTAATTGCCCATCTGTCATCTCCCAGCCCCTCTCCTATTCTACCTTGCACACAGAACTCTCAACTTGTTCAGGTACAGGCAGCAATGTGCTCAGGGAAGGTGGACCGATCCCCTAGCTGGATTAGTCATCATTTTTCTAAAGCCATCATGATGGACCCATAGCTCTTTGCCAATGATTGGTTTAGCTGTGGGCCTGTGACCCAGCTAGAGAATGAGGTGAATGAGTAAGTATGCTAGGGAAGGGGTTCTGGGCCATTTTGCTATGATAAGAAGACACTCTTCAGAAGAAACTCCCTTTATCCTGCCTTTGCATGCAGTGGTGTGGATGTGATGTCTGAAACTACAGTAGTCATTTTGCAGCCATGAGTGGACAACCCTAAGTGTGTACAGCTGTGTGCTGAAGACAACCAAGAAAATGAGGAAAAGAGTCTGTTTCTTGACACCTTCATTGTGCTGCTGAATTAGGAACACTGGAACTCCCTAATTCAGGCTTCTTGTTATAGGAGAGGATAAATTCCTATTCTAAAGTCATTTTTAGTTGGGCATTCTTTTTCTTTCAGTCAAAAACTTCCCAACTGATATAATTTAAATTTGATAATTAATTTTGCTTCTGAAAGAAAATACACTTGAAAAGCAAAACTTTTTTCCATTGCAACACCGATTTTAACCCATCTATCCATAATTTATCCCTTTATTCAACATTTATTAAGTAAATATTATATACCAATTTCTGAAATTTGTTTCCTTTTTTAAAATATTTCTTTATAGTCAATGTAATTAGTGATTTTATATACATGAAGGATTCCTTCCAAAAGGGCTAATTTGAGGATAAAGACTAGTCAAAACATTCTTTGAAAGGGCAATAAAAACTCTAAGGTTTATCTTCTAAAGTTTATCTGAAAGACACAACTGGACAATGTTTCCCATATTCACCAAGAGTTTAAAAAACGAACTAGAGGGCTTCCCTGGTGGCGCAGTGGTTGAGAGTCTGCCTGCCAATGCAGGGGACACGGGTTCGTGCCCCGGTCTGGGAAGATCCCACATGCCGTGCAGAGTGGCTGGGTCTGTGAGCCATGGCCACCGAGCCTGCGCGTCCGGAGCCTGTGCTCCGCAACGAGAGAGGCCACAACGGTGGGAGGCCCGCGTACTGCAAAAAAAAAAAAAAAAAACGAACTAGAAATGTGATTAAAAAAAAAGGGGCAAAAGGTGTCAAAAGAAAGTTTTTAGCAAAGGAGATCAAATGTCTCTTATACAGATGAAAGGATCCTTAACATCATTTAAATAGGAGAAAAGCAAATTAAACCACAATGAAAACACACGTGTCAGCAAGGCTGTTGGAACGAAGGTTGTTCAGGAGAAAGCATGTTGGTACCACCTCTGAAGACAAGAAAATGGATAATAAATAATGCACCTTATTATGGGCTGAATGTTAATGTCTCCCTCCTCTACCCCCAATTCATATGTTGAAATCCTAACCCTCAGGGTGTTGGTATTAGGAGGTGGACCCTCTGGGAGGTGATTAAGTCATGAGAGTGGAGCCCTCCTACCTGGGATTGGTGTCCTTATAAGAAGAGACAAGTGAGCGTGCCTTCTCTCTCTGCTCTCTGCCATGTAAGCATACAAAGAGGAGCTGGCTATCTGCAAACCAGAAATCAGGCCCTCACAAGACACGGGATCTGCCATCACCTTGATTTTGGACGTTCCCAGCCTCCAGAATTGTGAGAAATAAATTTCGGTTGTTTAAGCCACTCAGTCTATGGAATTCTGTAGTCCAAACTGACTAAGACACAGCTATTATTTGATCCAGCAATTCATCCTAGGAATTTATCCTAAAAATATGATTGCACATGGGCACAACAATATATGTACAAGGACTAAACCATTTTTGCCATACCCAAAGTGACAAGAATCCTAAACTTCTATTTAAAGAGTACTGGTTAAATAATTTATGATACAGCCAAACAATAGAAGACCTGCAGTCATTTACAAAGAAAGACTTGGGGATGATCTTCAAGATATGTCTAGGAAAAGTGTGCAGTATAGAAAAGTGTGGATTGTATGCCACCATGTGTCTACAAAAAGGGATGCTGTCCTTTTGTATGCATATGATATCTTTGGAAGTCTACAGAAGAAGTTGGTAATAATTCACAGTTGTCACTGTGAAGGGGAATCAGGGGACAGTGATACAGGGGTCAGAGGAAGACACACTGTGTACCGCTTAGTACCTTTTGGATTTTGTGTCCTGTGAATTATCTACTTAAAATTATTAGCATAATGACTTTAAAAGGTGACTACATCCCATAATGGGACAGACAAAGCCTCTTTGTCTCCCAAATTCCCCTTTCCGTGGGTTCTTGATAAATACTGGTGTTTGCTAGCTGCTGTGGAACATGATACTGACAACCCACTAATAAATATACCAAGGCTTGGTGAATCCTTAATATTCCCCCCAAAGTATAGAGGATAAATAAATTGAATTCTAAAAAGTAATTCAAAATATGTGATTGTGCCCGATAAGATTGCTAAGGTCTGAATGTTTGTGTCTTCCCCAAATTCATATGTTGAAATAATAATGCCAAATGTGATGGTTTTAGTAGGTGGGGTCTTTGGGAAGTGCTTAGGTCTTGAGAGGGGAGACTTCATAAATGGATTATTGTTCTTACAAAAGAGACAAAGATTTTATTTTAAATAAATACCTTTGGTGGGCACTTAGTTTTCCCCAGGCATTCCTTCTCCCTTCTCCTTTCTTCCTTCTGGTACTGGAGTACCCTGCTTTAGCTGCAGATCTCAGACTACAATCCCAAGTCTCCCTGCAACTAGCTGCAGCCAATGGGATATGAATGAATAGAATGAGGACAATGCCCATATCACTTGTTTAAAAGAAACTTGCTTGTTGATGAGAAAGTTTTGGAAATGGATAGTAGTGATGGTTGCATTGTGAATGGAATCAGTGCCATTGAATTGTATACTTAAAAATGGTCAAAAGGGCAAATTTTACTATATATAGTCTGGTCAGACTGCTATAACAAAATACCATTTTAAACCACAAACATTTACTTTCACAGTCATGGAAGCTGGAAGTCCACCATCAGGGTGCCAGCATGGTTGGGTTCTGTAAGGACCCGCTTCTTGGCTTATGTAGACAGCCATCCTCTTGCCATGTCCTTACTTGGCTAAGCGAGAGCTCTGGGCTGTTCATCCCCTTACGTGGGCACCAGTCCCATCGTGGGGCTCTACCCACATGACCTCATCCAAATCCAATCATCTCCCCAAAGCCCCACATCCAAATACCACCACACTGGGGATTAGGGCCTCAACATATGAATTTGGGGAAGGTCACATTCAGTCCATAGCAATATATTTTACCACTATTAAAAAAATTAATAATATAATATACCCAAGTCCATTGACCTGTACACTTTAAACGGGTGAATTGTATGATATGCATTTTTTTTTTTTTTTCAGTACACGGGCCTCTCACTGTTGTGGCCTCTCCCGTTGCGGAGCACAGGCTCCGGACGCACAGGTTCAGCGGCCATGGCTCACAGGCCCAGCCGCTCCGCAGCCCGCGGGATCCTCTCGGACCGGGGCACGAACCCACGTCCCCTGCACCGGCAGGCGGACTCTTAACCACTGCACCACCAGGGAAGCCCCTGATATGCATATTTTTAAAGAGTAAAAGAAACCTGCTTGTCCTTTCCTCTCTCTCTTTCCTGTCCCATGGCTGGACTGTGGATGTGGCACTGACCCAGCTATGACAAAACACCTTTAGAAGAAAGCTGGGAAACTGAATAATCCTGTGAGTGAGGTTTTCTACCATTACAACCCTACCCCTACTTTCAGACTATTGTGAGAGAGAAATACACTTGTTTGTTGAGCTTCTGTACTCAGGATTCTTTTTAGTTCAGCAGTTTAGCCAGTGTTTTCACCGAAACACTGTCACCTCACTTGTCACAGTGAGAAAGACAATGATTAGGAAAAAAAGAGACAGGGATTGAGGGCATCCACCTACTCTCTTTCTCCTGCTCCTTCTCTCCATCATCTTGACCAACACTCCATTTGTAACCAGCAATGTCCCAGGACTCCACAATTCCTATACCCATTACATAAATTTACTTTAATTTACAGAACTGCTGAACACACAGTACTGTATATAAGAGTAAGCTACTACCATCCAATTTTTTTCCTTTGATTTCGTTAACAGTGGATGGAGTTTCAACGAGTACACTATTCTACAGTAGAACTTAAATAAGAATTAGTTCATGGTTCACGCCAACAGAGTCAATTGCATATATCAACTATGTTCAAATAAGCAAATCAATTTTTTCCCTAGCTATCTGAGTAGTGTCTGTTTGCCATTTGTTCCTTTTATTTCACTACAGAAAAGATTATGGAACATGAAAGCAGAAGGGTAGAAACCATCACTTTTCTTAAATCCATCCTTTATTATAAACTAATTCGGTAGATCTTCAGAGCTTGCAAGAATGTAGCAATGGATTAACTTCAGTGATATGTTCTCAAAATAACCCATAAAGTAAATTTGATGCAACAGAAAGAACAATTACTTATTATCAAAGGGCATGCCTTTGATTATGTCTCTTCACATGTTGTAATTCCAAATATGTTTGGCTCATTTCTGCCTCTGGATCAACCTTTTCTTGTGGTGTGATGGAAGAGACAAAGGTTGATTTTAATTGTTTGATGCCAAAACACCTGTTGAAAAAATTTAAAACTTGATAATCTTGATGTTTTTCTATCTTGATGCAGACCTAATTCAGAGAGATCTGGACAGTGGACCAAATTTCTTGCTTTTTGTTTGGCTATTTGACTTCATGCAGAATAGCCATGTGTGTGTATGTGTCCATGTATCAAAGATCTCTTAATGAATGAGAGATGCTGTTGGTCTTGGACTGGCTTTCCATACAATTATGTTGAATCTAGAGTGCTAATGTATTGTGTGATTTAATAAAACATCACCAGTTATAAATCCCTGCTATATAGCACCTCTGCCTTGGATTAGTGGAAGTTAACACAGGTCATGTCTGAAATTCAAAAGTCCTGACTATATGTGGAGTGTTTTCACACTGATTGCCCAGTTCTCTGAAGGGCTACCATTCTTTCTCAGCAATCAATGATTGCTGTGCCCAGTTACCCTCAAAGCAGCCCATTGCAAGCATCCCAGTTCAAAAGACCAGTTTCCTATTTTCCTTTCAGGAGTAATGTTCAATTTTCAAATGAATTAGACAGGCAAATTGGGGAAAGTTTTACATTTTGCAATTCGCCTAGTGCGTGTCTTCCAAAATCTGCAATATATTTTATAAAGATTATTACTGACTTGGTAAACGGCCATTTCTGTAGGCACTTACTGTCATTGTGATGGTATAAAGGCAAATTCACTTTACCTAATATTCCCTAAGCCTTCCAGAGTGCTGCAGTAATCATAGGATGGCACTACCTCTTCCATGTGATGAATGGCTTTGTAAACAAACACTCTCCCCTTTAATTCCATCACCACATGGAGAAATGATTGTGGAAAGGGAGCCAGTAAGCCAGACAGTTCACCGCACAAAAGCAGGTATTCCACTGTCTTATCTGCCCTATTCCCCACTGCCCAGCACTGTGCCTGGAACGCGGTCCAGCACTCAATAAATATCTGTTGACTGACTGACAAAAGAAAACCAAGTCATGAAAAATCAAAGCACAACTTCAGTATTCTCATTCAGTTGGAAACTACATTGGATTATAAGCTCTTTTAAGATGGCCTGATTGGTAAGCCTGATTTCCCTAAAGTGCCATTCTTGGAAAATAAAATGCTGTAAATTGAATCTGCTGGGTAAGGAATTGGCTGTGTAGTCTCTGCATAAAAGGCAGAGGCAGGAAGGCTTGGTGCAGACTGTTTGGAGGTCTGCTCAGCGAGATGGGGAGCTCTCACCCAGCACTCTTAGTGCCCCGGGGCCCCATGCAGTCAGGTTTTAGGAGACTTGCTCTGACTCAATCCAATAAAAATGTTCATAAAGAAACTTTTTTTTTTTTTGGCTAGGATGCTTGTCTTGAAAAATAATATAGAACATTGTTAACAATTCAGACAGGAATGGTAGAAATAGGTCAGACAAAAAATGAAGGGTGAAGTTGTCCTGGCCTTTCTTTAATCTTTTGAACAGTGTTTGAAAGAGCTCTTGGCCGATGAACAAATTTGTTCTGTATTGTGGAGTTAATATCTGTGCCAGGGTTTTTGTCATCCCTCTGGGCATGGTGATCAATATATCTAATAAAGAGGAAATGACTAGACTGAGCCCATTGGAGGCCAGCAGTCTCCCTAATGGGGCCCACAAAAGAAGACACCCTGAGATAATAGTCACACTGAGTTTGGAGAAATGTGGGTCTTCACAGAACAGTTAGTGGCTCCTATGTTAGCACTGAGTTACCTTAAGGAAGCTTGGCAACATCCAAGGATAACACTAGAAAAGAGACAGCAAGAGAGTGAACCAAGTGAGTGAGGGAAGAAGGAACCATAGATGACAGTGAATGAGCAGAAAACAAAGGAGCCTTTAAAAAAAAAAACAACTTTATTTTCTTAGAGCATTTTTAGGTTCACAGTGAAACAGAGAGGAAAGTACAGAGATTCCCTACACAATGCATGGCGTCCCCCATTATCAACATCCACCATCAGAGTGATACATTTGTTACAATTGATTAGTCTGCACTGACACATCCCTCTAAGTCCATAGTTTTCACTACAGTTCACTCTTGGTGTTGTATATTCTGTGGGTTTTGACAAATGTACACACATCCATCATTATAATATCATACAGAGTACTTTCATGCCCTAAAAATCCTCTGTGGTCTGCCTATTCATCCCTCCCCCACACTCCCAGCCCCTGGCAACCACTGATCCTTTCATTGCTTCCATAGTTTTGCCTTTTCCAGAAGGTTATGTAGTTGGAATCATACAATATTTAACCTTTTCAGACTGGCTCCTTTCCCTACTTAATAATACGTATTTTAGTTTCCATGTCTTTCCATGGCTTGATAGCTCATTATTTTTCACTGCTGAATAATATTCCATTTTCTGGATGTACCATGGTTTACTTATCCATTTACCTTCTGAAGGGTATTTTGGTTGCTTCCAAGTTTTGGCAATTATGAATAAAGCTGCAAAAACATCCAGGTTTTTGTGTGGATTCAAGTTTTCAACTCCTTTGGGTAAATACCAAGGAATATGATTTCTGGATAGTATGGTAAGAGTATATTTAGTTTTGTAAGAAACTGCCAAACTGTCTTCCAAAGAGGCTGTACCATTTTGCACTCCACCAGCAATGGATGAGAGTTCCTGCTGCTCCATATCTTCACTAGCATTTGGTGTTGTCAGTGTTCCAGATATTGGCCATTCTAATATGTGTGTAGTGGTATCTTACTGTTGTTTTAATTTGCATTTCCCTGATGATACATGATGTGGAGCATCTTTCCAAATGCTTATTTGCCATCTGTATATCTTCTTTGGTGAGGTATCAGTTAAGGTCTTTGGTCCATTTTTTAATGGGATTATTTGGTTTCTTGCTGTTGATAAAGGATCATTTATTAGGACAGCAGAAGAGTTTACTGATGTTGGGAGTGAACCAGTGGTCTGTATCTGATATATATATATATATATATATATATATATATATATATATGTTTATCCAGTGCTAACACAATCTAATGTATATATGTATATGATATATATCCCTGATATATATATATGTATGTATCCAGTGCTAACACAATCTAAGTCACATGCAAGAGAACCTCTGATTAAAACACAGTGATAAAGAGAAAAATATGTAGTCACCAACTCAAATGCAAAGGGAAAAAATGCATGTTATCAGAGGTATTGTTTGAGAATCAAATAGAAACCTTGGGTCCAATAGGATTTTTAGGTTTAATGGTTCAATGAGAAAATTAAGGAGGTTTTTCCCTTTAGAGGACAGTTGACTAATTGCCAAAATAGAAACCAATCTAGTTACCAAGTCCTTCAACATTATCAGGAAGTTAAAGATGTGTATGAAGAACTGCAAGGCACGACCATATGCTTTACACCAGGCTCCCATTATTACCCAGGGTGGTCTCAGTTTTCCTCTTTGATAACTGGGATGATCAAAGAGCTTCAGGATTAAGTTTTTTAGTTTCTTTGTTTTTGTTGTTGTTTTAAGAACAATGAATACACCTTGGTTATTCTTAAAAGCTTAATATGTCAAAATCTGACTAAAAATGAAATAAATGATTTGCTTTGCAGAAACTTGCTTTACAGAAATTGCTTTACAGATTCTATACACTGTTTAGGTTAGAAACTTACCCCATGGGGGAAAAGAAAGAAAGTGCCCACATCAGAAGAGCCTGTTCAGCTTCCTCAAGCCTCTCCCAGAAGGATGCACGTCAACACCTGTTAGAGGACTCCCCCCACCCTTCCACCAGTTATTTTTTTATTTATGTTTGTGTATTTGTGTCCCCACTAGACAGAGCTTCCACGGAGCAGGGCTTAGGTTTGTTCATCTTTGTATTTCTAGTGACCGTGTGCTTTATAGCACCTAGTGTGCATTTATAAGTGCTTGCTCAATGCACGAATGCCTTCTGTGTTGCAAATATGTTTTCAAACAAAGAAACATTTGTAACAAAAGGAGTTCCCAGGCCCTTCAATGGCAGGCCTTGAAAAACAGTGATGCACTGAAAATCCTCCCTGAATTCCCTGCTATGGTAGTGTTGTCAAAATGTTAAAACCAAATTATACCACAGACATCCAGTTAATTCTTCTTTCCTTTTTATTAAGTCGGCCATGCATTTCTTACTTGCAAATTATGTTGTCCTCAAACCTGGGCATGTCACTGTTATGTAAGCTGGACATTTAGGGACAAAGAATTTGTTTTTTGTTGTTTTGTTTTCAGGTTCAAAATTGGAAAAAGATCCTCAGGGAAACTAGCAAAGCTGGATGAGTCCAGCTGTGGAAGGGTAGGAAAGGTGGCTTTCTAAAAGAGGCCTAATCAATGGAGCTACGTCTATGTGGCTGAGGATACATTCAAATGCCTGCCAGAGACTGTTATTAGTTCTGGATGAACAATGAGAACTGTAATTTATATTGGCTTAACTTTGAGGATTTTCCCAAAGCTGGAGGCACTCTGATTAAAATCTCCAAATTTGTTAACTAACAAACATTCCTAAGCAGGCCAGAATTTCTCCTGATTGAACACTCTTAATATTCAACGTAGAAGTGCAAGATACCCCAGTAGATAATTATTTAAATGAGGTGCCAAATACTTGTGTTAAACAGACATCTTAATTAGCAAAACAGATATATCCATATTTTTGCATTTGAAATACTTAATAATACCACTATTCAAGAGTTATAAAGACTGTCTTCTCTGAGAAGGTCAATGAAGTCCCTACATTGTTCATTTCCACGCATCCCAAAGTGCCTTTCTTATTTCCTTCTCTTCATGTCATTCTCATTGATTTGCTTGAGGTGTTGCACTTTCCTGAGAGAATAGTTTTCATTGTCAGATATGTAAAATGATGTTTTCCTAAGACTGTATGAATTGGCAAAACTGAGCATAAGAATATAACCTAAAATATTTTGTAGAGAAGCATCTAGCTTGTTTGTGATGGTTTTATTAGCTGCTTATGGGAAAAAAGTCTTTTTTTTTTTAAGGGTTCAACAATTCATGATTTTTATTCTCTCGCTCTGAAAGCTTGTATCTATCTATCTATCTATCTATCTATCTATCTATCTATCTATCTATCTATCTATATATATTAAACCAAGGAAAATAACTGAAGATTTATGGGCCTCTTGTGTTTTAAAAGGAAAAAAAAAGAAGGTAGGCACTAATTTGCTCAGATACAGCAGGCTTAGTAGTCCTGTATTTTGAAGATTTTAAGAATGTTTGTTAAGGTGGGAGGAAAGGGAAAACATCCACTATCCCTTTCCAGAATTTAAACAGAGGACAGTAGACATTCTCTACACCCAAATAAACTTATGGCAGCAGTTCACATGTGACCAAGGTGAATGTAGGATGGAGATGTTCTAAACACAGCTAGGACTCTCAGCAAAGCTAATACTGTAAAATCATATGAGTACATTTTGAAAGAAAATGCACAAAAACCAAATAGGAATTTTGAGATTTTTCATTTGAAGGTAAATCTTAATGCTATTAAATTCACAAATGTGTTAATTTAAATACCCAGTTCTATTATCTAAAACACACATTGCAAACATACAAATATCTATCCTCTCCACATGTCAGAGCCCATTCATTTCATGGTTTGGAAATAGGGAGAATAGATCCCCTTAAAATGTAAGTCAGCAGTTGTTTCTTTACAGTTAACTTTAGCAAAATTCATACAAAATAGTAATTAACAATGATCTTCTTTACTTGTTAACTCACAAGGAAACACCTTCAAAACTGCATTTTGTTAAAGTTTCTGTACTAAAATGTAGAAAAACTCAACTACACAAATATCGAAAAGTTAAAACTTCCTTAATTTTTTATTCCTGGTACCACTACCACAATTTACAGGGCAATATACCTGATTTAATAAAAAGAAAAAGAAAAAGAAAAAGCTACAACAGATAAAAGACCTCAGGAATGTACATCTAATTGACACTACATTGCATTAATCAATAGCTGCACTTTTTGCAAACTGTGGCTATGACAGTCCTGAACAAGAAGGGTTTCCTGTTTAAGCTGCAGTAACTTTTCTGACTGTGGATCATCGTTCCTTCTGGCAGATTTTTACAGTTCCTCTAATGCATTTGGGACGACTGTCTCAAAGTAACCTGCAGCTTTCCTGACAACTCCTCGCTCTCTCTCCTGCTAAGAATTGTAGCCCTTTTCTTCTGAGTTTTTAGAAACTTCTGCTACCATCCACCACTTCCACCACCAGATCCATAACCACCACCATAGGGACTTCCCGAGCTTCTTCCACCAAAACTGCCCCCCTTCACGGGTCCATAATTTGATTGCTGTTGTCCACTATAATTTCCAAAATCATTATAGTTCCCACCATACCATAGTTACCTCCAAAATTTCCTCCTTCACTGTAACCATCATATCCCGCCCCCCTGCCCTGCCCACCGCCACCATATCCTCCACCTTGGTTTCCATGTCCTGGTCCACCACCACCATAGCCTCCTCTACTACTGTAACCAGGACCACCGCCATAGTTACCACCGTCACCTCCAAATCCATCATATCCACCATCACCTCCTCCATGACTACCTCTGCTGCCACCACCTCCACCACCATAGCCTCGTCTTCCACCAAAGTTTCCACCACGGCCAGTTACCTCCACCGCCTCCAAAGTTTCCTCCATGACCCATAAAGTTGCCAGATCCACCTCCATGAGTCTTCCTTTTCTGAGATGGATTATGATTGGTCCTTGTCCGAAGCTCTTATTAGAATTATTAAAAGAAAGGTGTTATCACTCTCTCTCAGTGATACTCAACCTTCTGGGATGATGGATTTTAGTGTCTGCAACAGTGGTTTAAATTTGAAAAAGACTCTGGGTTTATACAGCTACCATGACAGATCAAAATTAGAGAGTATATTCCTAAACTTGAAAAATATTAATATGATCTATTAGGCTTCTTTTTTTCCCTTGACCAATCATCCAGGTAACAAATATTTCTTGGGCACTTTGTTGAGTAAGGCACTTTGGGCACACAAAGAAATGTACAAAAGACTTAGCTCCTGCTCTCAAGGAGCTAACATTCTCCTTGGGAAGATAAGATATATGTACGTGGCAAGTGACCTAACAATCCAAAATAGTACACGTCAGTACCAAAAGCAAAACAAAACAAAACAACAGACCTTTTATTTGCAAATTATAGATGTTTTCTCCAAGGGAGAATAAAGTTAGTAACTACCAAAGCAGGATTAAATTTCACTCCCTTGGTAAATCTCTAAGCTTGAAAGATTAGAGGCATGTAATTTGGGAATGAGAGCTATTGGTCTACAGATAGCACAAGTCTAGATTGTGAGCCAGATCCTTCAGACAGGTTAGTAAGTGGAAGAAAAACGAATTTCATAAAGGCTACGTGAAATGACTAGATTTATCAAAGTAACTATTGGAAAGGGGACAAATCATTCCAGCGATTCCCAGGCAGGCTGGAATGATTGGACACCAAGCAGCAGTAGAAATAATGTTAATGAGATTCCTTCTCAGGTGTCACAAAAAGCATTATTCTTCCTCTGTTCATATCATTGTGGAATAACCACAATGGCTGATGTGCTATTGACTTTCTGGAACCAAAATCTTGTGCAGCTAAATCAACCTTTCTTACTGTTCATGCTGGGATTCTCTAGATTTCACCATCAGAGTCCTTGTCACATACAGGGTTCTCCCTTCCTGCTTCCCCTTGAGGATGTAGAATCATCATCCACAAAAGAGGCCAGTTGCTTTTCTGCTCATTCATCCCTCACTGAGATGAGTCTACCTGAGCTGTTTCAAACAATGCCCCTCCAGATTAGAAATGACCTAGAATGAGATGGGACTCTGAAAGGTGGTCCATATCTGGAGAAGGTTAAAGTATGAATGTGGCTTTGTAGAAGACATTATTAACAATGCCTGAAAACCAACAGTTGAAGCCAAGGACCAGTGATAACCAACCATATAACCAATTTGTAATACATGGAGTTTTGGGGGGACCACTATTACTTTCAAACACAAAATTTCCCATTGCTACAGAAAAAGGAATGTAGAAAGAGCTATGAGAAGGGAAAGAGGCTGACTCAAAACTCAAACAGGAATATTTCAGGTTAGCAAGCTGCCTGCCAATAGTTTAAAAAAAATTCACGAGTCTCCATTAAATTGAATTTCAAACACACCTCTTTTGTGATCTCTTAATGAGGACAGTTTGACATTTTCCCAGGTGAAATAATTTAAGTGGAAACCATGTGACATTATAATCAATTTAAGCAGCTCTCTAACTACTTCAAGTTTGTCAAAGTGTTTTACAGTTAAAGCTATAATTAGCTAGCCCTTCTAAATTCACTGTGAGGTAAAGAGTTGAATTATCAAGGAAGCTTTATAACTGTGGAAACAAAGAACAAATAATTTTCAGAAAGAGGCAGCCATCTGGATGCTGGTTACAAGGATATGTTCATCTTGTGAAAATTATCAGGCCACATACTTAAGGTGTGTGCACTATTGTGAATGTATATTACTTATCAATGACAAGTTAAAATAAAAATGTGTGTGTGTGTGTGTGTGTGTGTGTGTGTGTATTAAGAAATCTGGTATAAAGAGAAAGAAGAAAGATCTCCTTCCATACTAACTTTTCTGAAACTATCCAGTAAGGGCGTTTGTGTTTAGTGTAATGGGCCTTTGTCCTGTTGAGCCAGCCACTTGAGGTGCTAAAACTAACTCAGTTCCTCCTAGACTTAAATTGGAGTTTGAAAAGAAAAGAATTGTGTGTTCAGGTGTGTAGATGGGAGTTAAAGTGGCAAGAAGATAAATAGATGGATTATTACACGGTTTGTTTACCAAGTGGTTTGCTTCTTCCACGGAGCTCTTGGGTCTTGACCGCCTGGTGCACTAGAAGCAAGTCATGATTGTGACCTCCTGGTTCAAAGCTTTCATCTCATGGAGACGGGAACAAGCTCCTAGAGGTGAAATTGCTAGAGAGTGGCTGACCCTCTCACTCCCAGGGCCTCGGTGCTTTAGATTCAGATAGACCTGGACCCAAATTCCAGCTCGATGGTTTATGTACCCTGGGCTGTGGGCAAACCAGTGGACCTTTCTGACTCAATTTCCTGAGAAGTTTAAAGAGAGAATATAATAATGCCCATACAGTAGAACTGTTGGGATGATAAAAGGGAAGAAACACACAAAGGTCTGACAGGCACTAAATGTTGTATGAATTCCTGCACACCACACACCACTCTTTTTTTCATTTAAAACCTGAGGAATGGATCAGATGAGTCCCAGAGTTCTCAGCAGGCAGGAAATAGAAGGTGACGGCACCTTCTTAAAGCAAAACTCACCTCTGTCTCCCTCCCTCTCTCTCTCTCTCCCTCTCCCTCTCTCTGTCTCTCTCTCTCTCACACACACACACACACGTTCCTCCTTGACCTGGGTCTCCTGACTATTTTCTATCCCTTCTTTCCACTAGCTTTCGATGTCAAGCTTCCTGAAATTTGAGTCCGCTCTGCTGTTTGCGCTCTCGCTTCTCCCATTCAGTCTTCGGTCTCTGAGATCTGGGTTCTAGCCCCACCACTCCACTGCAGCCGCTCTGCCAAGATCCTCAAAGATGTCACGCTTACAAAAGTCAAGTCCCTTCTTTAGCTTGATCTTATGACTTTTCTGTGGCATGTGTCCCTGTCGATCACTCTGTCTCTGAAACACATTCCCTCCTTGGATTTTACATGGCTCTCAAGGTTTTCATTTTGCCCATCTGCCCACTGCTTCTCAGTCTCTCTTTCAGGGTCCCTGAAATGCAGGTGATCTTCAGGGCTCCCTACCTCTCCTTGACCATCTATCTCACCCCCACCTGTGACTCCTCCTACCTTCCAGATGGCACACAAATGTATCCTTCTATCCTGTCCTGTCTCTGTATCAATCGCCCATGGGATGCTCCATTGATTAAACTCATCTCATCTCAGCTGTGTCCACCATTGCTGCTCTCTCCACTTCCTCCTCCTCTATCAGGCGCCCTATTCATGAGCCCTGAATTGTATCACCATCTATGCTGTCACTTTAGCTCTCCCTCACTACTAGCAATGAATCCATCGATAGGTTTGGTACCCTCATTTCTTATAAATCCTCTTGAAGCATATGTGTTTCTTGTCCTCACACTCGCTGCTCTAACCTGGCCTTTTCTTTTTAACTATTATTATTTAGTCTTTTTAAAAAATATTTATTTATTTATTTTGGCTGTGCTGGGTCTTCATTATGGTGCGCAGGCTCTTTGCTGCGGTGCGTGGGCTTCTCTACTTGTGGCTCTTGGGCTTCTCTAGTTGTGGCACCAGGCTCTAGAGCGCATGGGCTCAGTAATTGCGGCTCGTGGGCTTAGTTGCGGTAGGTGGGATCTTAGTTCCCCAACCAGGGGTCAAACCCGGGCCCCCTGCATTGGGAGCATGGAGTTTTAACCACTGGACCACCAGGGTAGTCCCTAGCCCTGCCTTTTATCCTAGTTCGTTTTCTTGATTTGAGTCATTTAGAAAGGAGGTGATAGCCTATGTACAACACTGATGCTGTGAATGCAAATCAGATTAATCCCTTCTTAAACATGCTAGTCATCGCTTCCCATCTACTTCAGAATGAAGTTCAAGCTCTTAGTATAACCTTCAAGACCCTCTATTATTGCCCTGGCTCTCTTTTCCAAATTTCACTTTTTCATTCCATATCTCATATCTTGAGATCGTGCAGCTGAGATTGCCAGGAATGGCCTTCGCTTTTCCTGAACAACTTCCATTCATCTTTCAAAACACAGTCAGCTCTGGGAAGGATTCTCTCACCTTCTGCACTCCATCCCCAGCTGGGTTGGGTGCCTGGTTCATCCTGCTCATAACAGGAGACCTCCCTCTCTGCATTGTGATTGTCTGTCTACTTGTCTGACTTTTTCATTAGAGGCAGGAAATGTGTTCTTTCATCTGTTTTGCCGGGTCATAACACGATGCCCACATGAACCAGTCCCTCCATAAATGCAATTTGAGTGAGTTGGCTAGAGCAAGTCTGTGGGAAACTTTGGTGAGGCTGTGGAGGAGGAGGGAGGTGTGAGTGTGTATGAATCAGGTGGCTTATCGACTCCTCCACAGTCTAGAACTAGCTCAAAAGTAATTTAAATAAAAAATGAGAAGATCATTTTTCCCCCTGATCCACCCACATTATCATTTCACTGCTACCTGAAGACTAAAAACCATATAGCTTTCTGTTGCTTGCATGACCCTGTCAAGTGATCTGAAACATGTCATTCGTGAGCAGTGTCTCTGGCGGGGCTGACACCCACAGGAGAAGATTTCTTCCAGCCTTTGCTTTTTTTCTCCTTCATTCTTCTCAAACACATCATATATTCCTGTGAGCTTTTTCATCCCGGAACAATTCTCCTCTGATGAAAACATCCTCTTCATCTTGTTCCAACCTCCCTCTCCCCCCAAAAACCTCCGTGGATAGAACAAAGGTGATGACTTTTAAAAATTGTTAATGAGGCACCCAGGGGAGTGGCATAGAAGGAGATTTTAATGTTGCACTTAAAAGAAAAAACAGACAATTTGTCTTAATTTTCTTTTGGACATGTATCAAAGGGAAATATTTGGAATTCAAATGTAAATTGTAAAACAGAAAACAGAGTGTCCAGTAGAATGAAATTGATGCTGACCAGGGACCTAACAATCCCACAGAAACAAAGATTTTTGTTCCTTTGAAGTTAAATAAATGTTAGTTATACTATGTTTTTTACCTCATCTGTTTTTCCTTAGAAATACTAGTATAGAATGGAAGATAAAAATCCATAGGCAAACGACTAAACTCAATCTTATCTTTGTTACTCTGTCTTCATTGTTATTTTACATCAAAGTCTGGATCAACTTAATTTATAAGGAAAAGAATATTTATTCCATGACCCTGTGTTGAAGGAAAATTGTTGAGTTAAAAAACAGTTATTGGGGGCTTCCCTGGTGGCGCAGTGGTTGAGAGTCCGCCTGCCGATGCAGGGGATGCGGGTTTGTGCCCCGGTCTGGGAAGATCCCACATGCTGCGGAGCGGCTGGGCCCGTGAGCCATGGCCGCTGAGCCTGTGCGTCCGGAGCCTGTGCTCCGCAACGGGAGAGGCCACAGCAGTGAGAGGCCCGCGTACCGCAAAAAAATAAAATAAAATAAAATAAAAAACAGTGATTGGGTAGAGGGAGCATGCAATATTGAAGAAATTTGTTACCTTTTGTGGATATCAGTATCTGTAAGCAGCTACCTTACAATTATAAAAATTCATTTTGCTTAAGTGAGAGAAAGCCTCCTAGGGTCATTATTTAGTCACAGACTTCCTCCATTTTCAGAGGGTGTTTATAAGAAAATGGGAGTAGAGAGTGATTATTTGGGCAAAATGTGTCTCAATGCTGATTACCAAAAGCCTTATTTTCTCTACAGAGTTAAGATCTCTTCAAATTCTCTCTCAATCTCTCTTTTTGTTTTTGTGTTTGTTTTTTTGTTTTACTTTGAGTAAACACAGCTATTAATGACTGAGCTACTCTGGCCAGGCCCCCAGTCACCCACTGCTGTGGCTGCTGGTCTGGAGGTAATTTACCGGGGAGGAAATAATGTAGACGAGAAGCTGGCAGAGGGCAATGCGTAGCAGGGGGTCTCTTAATAAGTCTCACAGATCTTCCTTCTCAGTTCTCATCGTTCATTTATCCAAGTTCCATTCCTCCAAAGAGGTCTTCCTTGCCTCTCCCTCCAGGTCCTCTGGTTCCATAGCCCTCAGCAACTACATTCATACCTATGCTTATTTATGGACTTTTCTCATGTCCTTCTCAGATTATTGTCCATCAGTAGGTTTGATTTTCTCTAGTAATTTATATATTCTCTAGGAGACTGGGTTTCTTGAGTTGGGAGTTGAGAAACAGACAGAACCATAACTCTATTGACCCTCGTTCTCTATCAGTGAAGGTGACCTTTTCACTGGGATATTGTATTTACCATGAGTTTTTATACTGTTGGTTTGGTAGTCTAGACAACACCCTTTTCTGAAGGATGAGGTCATTGACTAGGTCAGTCATTCGAGGAAGATTTGCAGCACTCAGATGCTTATGGAAAGTTGAGAGAAAAGAGGTCCAGGAGGGCTGTGGGATGGGAGTCCATTGGGGTTTTGGCCAGAGGGTCTCAAGAGGTCCAGGAACTCGTTCCCAAATGTTGGATCATAAGGTGGCAATCTCCACAAAGAACTAAGTTGGGAGCAGAAGAGACCAGGAGTTTGCAGTTCTGGGTTTGTCTTTGGTGCTGGATTAGAAGGCAGAGACTAGACATGCTATGCTCAGTCAACTACGACAGGGTCAGATCCCAAAGTCCCATGTCAGAATGTTTGTGAGCTTATTTTATTCTCTGTGTTCATTTCCATTTTATCTGCTGAAAATACTGAGTAAAATCTTTTTGAAATTTTGAGCTTTTTTAAGATATGCTAAGAGGAGCTAAGGGAAAAGGTATAGTGTTAGGTTATGCCTCTAGACCAGGAATAAATATTTTAGGTTTGTGGGCCATATGGTCACTGTCACAGCTACTCAACTCTGCTATTGTAGTGTGAAAACAGCCACAGGCAACACATAAATGAATGAGTGTGACAGGGTTCCAATATAAGTTTATTTACAAAAACAGGCAGGGAATTCCCTGGTGATCCAGTGGTTAGGACTCAACGCTTTCACTGCCGGGGGCCTGGGTTTGATCCTTGGTTGGGGAACTAAGATCCTGTAAGCTGCGTGGTGCCTCCCCCCCCCGAAAAAAAAAACCCAAAACAGGTAGCAGGCTGTCGTTGGCCCACTGACCTTAGTGTGCTGTAGACAGGAAAAGGGGGTATGATCCATCTCTGAGGGCCAGGGTAGCGGTAGCAGAAGGAAACCAAGTAAGAGATGCAGAAGGCACAGGTGGCTCAGGAGACAGTCTAGGATCTCCTGGCTGCCTAAGACTTGAGTGTTTGGGTTTTAATTTATTAAGAGAGATACTTCCCAACCCCCACCTCAAAAAAATCTTGAGAACAGGGATTTTTTTTCTAGTTTGTTTCTGCTGTATCCTCTGCACCCATGCAGTTGCCTGGCACTCCAGAACACTTGTTGATGAGTAAATATTTAAGTGAATAAAATTATCTTACATAACAGGGTTGAATGAACATTTAGTATCTCTGTGACTCTGGGCATGACTCAATATATGGACAAACAAGCAAAAATACTAGTTTCAGTATTGCAAGGCTAGAAAAAACAGTTGCAAAGAGAAGAAATCAAATATACACTTTCAATTTAAAGCTAATTGAAGGTGAGTGTTGTGTCTACTCACCTCTGCATCCAGCACAGGACAGTGCCCTATGTAATCCACAGTGTGTTGGTAATGAGATACTTGAGGGTGGAGCCAAGTCTTGAAGGCAGGCCCTAATGGTGGGCAGTGCTATGGTCTGAATGTTTGTGTCCTTCCCCCTGCCCACCCCCAGAATTTATATCTTGAACCCTAATGCCCAATGTGATGGTATTAGGATAGGAGGTGGGGGGCTTTAGGAGATGTTTAGGTCATGAGGGTGAAGCCCTCATGAATGGGATTAGTGCCCTCATGAAAGAGACCCCAAGAGCTTCTTTGACCCTTCCACCATGGGAGGTGACAGTGAGAAGATCCCATCTATGAATCAGGAAGCAGGCCCTCACCAGATGCCAAATCTGCCAGTGTCTCCCATTCTTCAGAACTGTGAGAAATAAATTTCTGTTGTTTATAAGCCACCCAGTCTGTGGTATTTTTGTTGTTGCAGCCTGAATGGACTAAGACAGCAGAGGAAGAGAGGATGACTTAGCAAATCTTCATTAGGCTTCTTACAGAATTATCCATTGCACCCATGTGGAAACCACCCTACCTGCACATTTTGGTATTTTCACTAATAATACCTTTTTGGAGACCATGCTATTAGGTTATATTGTATTATGTTTAAAGTATTAAGTGGACTAAGTGCTTACATCTATGCTTCTTGCAAAGGGAAGGCAAGTTCCCTGCACTTTTCAGATTTCTTTTAAAAGACAGGGAGATTCCTGAGCACAGAGAGAGCACGTCTTAGTGTAAGCAGAGGCCAGAGGACAGTGGGAGAGGACAGACAGGTGGGCAGGGGGAAAGCCTCCATCTATCAGCCACCTGGCTCCGTGTGTGTATGTGTGTGTCTGCAACTGCACACATGTGCACACGTGTGAAAATATTGCCTCTCCAAGGGCCGTCTAAAATCAAACCTCCTGGAAATGATAATCCTTTAAGTCTTTCAGTGATTATTGCCTCATTATGAATTGGTTTATCAGATACTCTCCTCGGGGTCAGAAAATAACTGCTCTTTCTTGATTAGTGACCACAGACAAGCATTTTGCTAAGTACTCTGCATGTTCTATACTTTAATCTTCTCACCCAACTCTGTAAAACAGTTACATTATTTTCCCTGTTTATTACAGGGAACACCGAGGCTCAGAGAAGTGAAATAACTTACTGAGATTACTCAATAATAAGTGGAAAGGACTAGGGTGAGGCATGTGGAGTACCAAGTTTAAGGAGGCAAACTCTCAGGTTTGAGCAAGTTCAAGCTGATGCTTGCAAGAACCTGAGACTATCTCAAGTTTTGCATCTAGCCTGCCTCACCCCCATCCCAGGAATTCTTAGGTCTTCCGGCCTCCAAAGCATATGCTCTGGAACACTACACCACAGTTGAAAGCAGAATATTCTGCAGTCAAATATTCTACCCCTGAGCTATGCCTGCTAAAGCAGAACATCCCAGATGGTAATACTGAGAAGGGAAGAGGTGTAGATTGGAATAAGGTAGCCCAATGGTCTTCAAACTTTTTTGTCTATATATTCCAGGAGAGAATTTTCAAAAGCTATGTATTCTTTGCACCTGTTTAAATTGATATCTAAAATTTTTCAGGTGAAGTTTACGTAGTTGCAAAGGATTTAATTTCCACTTTTATTTAAAATAAATGGATACATCATTTTTATGTATTCAACAAAGCCTAAATCTCATAGGGTTAAGAAAGACATGGGTATAGATGAGGGGAAATTTTATATCATCCTCTTTTTTCCTTACCCTTTGAAATTGTATTTCTATTCCACTCCCTGATAGAAATTTTTTCCTAGTGCTTTCTGTATTTGAAAGTCTTAAATATTTTTCTCAAACAAAAATATGTATAGAAATTGAAATTAAATTTTTGACCACAGGAACCTAAGCGTAAGGATTTTCTTCTAGAATTGAGTTATCATTACAATTATTATCAGGACTCAGTGGGTTCTCAGCTTAATTATATTACAAATGTTAATAATTGCTAAATATAAAAATAAAATTCTATTAGAACTGCATCTCTTAATGAGATAGATGGGATGTTTAAAAAGTTATTTCATGAATTCATAGAAGAATATTCCTTATGGTCAGAAAAAGTCAGAGCTCAGCTCTAATTTTCATTATGCATTTTTATAGACGTGTTGAGAAATTTTGTTCACTGAGTAAGTAGGTGGTAGTGGAAAGAGTTTTGTTGTTAGGAAAGCCACTCCCTTCTCCAAGATGTAGCCTAACAAAAATCACATAGTAATCTGTGAAGGAAAATTATTTTTAATGATTTATCAGCTCTTTTTTCAAAAGAATCAGAAGCCACTTGACTTGCAAAAGGATTTGTTAGACAGCCACTATAGTCGCAACACCAATACTACTAATTATTATTATTTTTTTTTGGCTGCATTGGGTCCCTGTTGCTGGGCGTGGGCTCTCTCTAGTTTCAGCGAGCAGGGGCCACTCTTCGTTGCGGTGCTTGGGCCTCTCATTGCAGTGGTTTCTCTCGTTGTGGTGCATGGGCTCCAGGCACGTGGGCTTCGGTAGTTGTGGCTCACGGGCTTAGTTGCTCGGCAGCATGTGGGATCTTCCCGGACCAGGGCTCGAACCCGTGTCCCCGGATTGGCAGGCAGACTCCTAACCACTGCACCACCAGGGAAGTCCCACTACTACTTTTTTTTTAAATTGAAGTATAGTTGATTTACGTTTCAGGTGTGCAGCAAAATGATTCACTTATACCTTTCTTTAGATTCCACATAAAAGTGATATCATATATTTGTCTTTCTCTGTCTGACTTACTTTACTTAGTATGATCATCTCTAGGTCCATCCATGTTGGGGCAAATGGCATTATTTCATTCTTTTTTATAGCTGAGTAATAGTCCATTGTATATATGTACCACATCTTCTTTATGTGTTCATCTGTTGATGGGCATTTAGGTTGTTTCCATGTCTTGGCTATTGTAAATAGTGCATTGGGGTGCATGAATCTTTTCGAATTAGAGTTTTCATCTTTTCTGAATATATGCCCAGGAATGGGATTGCTGGATCATACAGTAACTCTATTTTTAGTTTCTTAAGGACCTTCCAAACTATCTTCCAGCCAACACTACTACTTTAAATTGATTTTACCTTGGTTGCCTCAGAGAGTTTTAAGCCCTCTGGTAATACACTGAATTGAGTCCTGATAGGTGAGAGGTATGCCTGCTTTTTCTGTTTTTTTTTTTTTTTTTTTAGGTGAGCAAAGGGTGCCTATGAAATGGGGGACCGGAACAGAGAACCAAAAGGACACTTTGACCACAGGCTCTTTCTCAGGGAGAATGGTTTTAATAAAAAGCCCATATGAAAAAAAAAAAAAGCCCATATGGATGCTAAGGATTTGGGAACTGATTCCCATAACACTACGTGTGCCCATTTTGAGGACCACTGGGATAGGGCATGATGGACATTCATGAAAGAGTTGATAAGAACTCTTTTGAAGGATAGGATGCCAAGGGTGGGAGGAAGGTGTAGAAAAGACAGTGGGGAGGAGGGAGGCAGCACCAGTCCCGGTAGGAAAATGGAGGAGAACTGAAAGGGCACAAAAGAGTTAACTCACCTTTGCCTGTGATTGGCCCCTCTGTGTCATATACTGGGCATTGACTCACCCTCACCGGCACAAGATTTAGAACCTAGTGTTTTTGTCTTGTGTTTCTTGGACGAGCTGATTTTTATTCAGGGTTTCAGTCAGGAAAGGAATTAATATTAGAACACGTGGTTTACAAAACAGGTCAAGATTAGAAGATAGAAAGGGTACAATTTGGAAAAAAGAGAGAGGACTAGAGGTAAAGACTGGGCAGGCTGATTTTGTGTCCCTGGCTTGTATCATTAGCACTGTTAGCAGCAGATGTTGCTCGCTCTTCTCAGGTTAAATTTTAATGTCCTTAGAGTTGGAATAATGCAGTTCAGTTATCTTTCAACCAGAGTACACCATCTCTCGGTACTTTCAAAACTGTTAAGGTGTATTTTGTGTGTAACCTTTATTTTGTGTGTAATACATGTGAATGTTTTTGAGCATCATTCAGAAACAGGCCATTTCTCTTTGACAGGTCTGTATCGACTCAGGGAAATGTTTGCTATTAGGCTTACGCTGTTGTCAACTTAATCCAAAGTAACCTATGTTAAGATTGGCTCTATAGGTGGAAAGGTCACTAAGCTAAGTTTTAAAAACTACCTTTGAATGAACAGATGAAAAGAAATAAGAACATTACTTTTAAAAATCTTCGCTTGAATTCAAAGTTCATGAAACTCTTTTGTGAACTTACTTTTAATACATAACTTTAAAACTGAAGAAAATATTTGAAAATTAGTTTCATATTTTTTCAGCACTGCTTTTAACTCTGTTCACTGGAATTGCAAAACTTATCTATTTGTAGAAATTCTGCTTTCTAAATATGACCCTTAAGAATATGTATTTATCTCATTGTTAACACATATCTTTACGAAAGAAATAAGCAAACGTTATAGTCGCACAATTATCAAAGTATCCCGTGTATATGATTTCTATTTTAATGAGAAGTTTAAAAAGACTTCTGAGACAGAGGCTTCCCTATTAAATACTATATAACCCTCTCCTTGCTGATGCCAACTAGATCATATTCCAAACTGATGATCCAGTTTGGATCATCAGTTTGGAATATGATCTAGTTGGCATCAGCCAACTAAATAAAGTAGGTGAGAAGGTCTCTATTTTGCCTTTAACTTTCATTATTTTAACAATTTTTTCTTTCTCGCTTCAAATACAACTCATTAGCAGATGTCACCTAAATGGTACTTCCTTTGTGACTTTGCAGCTCTCTTTGTTATGCATTCAGCAGACCTGAAGCGCTCTTCTGTGTATTTCTGGAAAGCTATTCCTCTGTGTAAGCTAAACAAATGGAGCTGTTTAAGCTGTTAAAATACAGTACCATAGTTGTTTGTGTTTTTTTGGTTTTTTGCATCCTCAAGTTGCATCTAAATGAGAGGTCTGACTAATTGGTTCTAGGAATAGTATCAAAAGCAGTCCTGGAGAATTTCTCCTGGTATTAAGTGAATGCACTTCCGGCGCTCTCGCCGACCTCACCCAGAAGGAGGGGCGTCCCGGTTTTCCCTGCAGCCGCTTGCCCTTATCTCCACCAGCTTAGTGGTAGTGGGATGCGGTGGTGGGGAGAGCAGGAAGAAAGATAAACGTGGCACCCTGCAGGCAGCCCCGTGCTTGGAGGGGAAGGAAGTGCTCCAATCGAGAGAGGAGCCGGGGCAGGGCTGGCCACGTGGGCGAGCGACCAGCGCTGTCACAAAGGGTCCCGCGCCCAGAAGGCCACCCCCCCCCGCACTCCCAGTTTCTGCCGTAGCCGTTTTACCATTCTGATTTATCTTTGAATTTGTGTCTGGTAAGGGAAGTCGGACGGGACAAGGAAGTACGGGCCGAGATCCTGGAGCCTCCCGCCGCCCTCCCGCCTCCCCCGGGGACCGCGCATCCTCGCAGCCGCGCTTCTCCCGCGCCGGCTGGGCAAGGGCTCCGGGAGGGCGGGGAGCGCGCGCGCGCACCCAGACTCTTGGAAAATGAAGGCAGGTCTCTAACCGAGAGTGTGGAATACGGCACATGAAGGGATCGACGTCTTTCCGACCCCATGCCCTCTCCTCTTTAAAGCTGCTTGAAAGGTTTATTAGTGGTTCCTGGCTCTCTTTCCCAAAGGGTTGGAGTAATGCCCTGAGGGCTTGTCACGTAGGTCTTTACCCCTTCTAATCAGCCAGATGGCAGCTGCAGGAAGCAGCCAGGAAAGCAACAATCATGGGACAGTGTTGACAGGCAGGTCTTCAACTGAATGGGGAACACGAGGAAGCATATGCCGTGGAGTTTCTCCGCCTGGGATATTAGAATTCGCTTTTGTCAGTTGGGCTTTACATATTAGTTGGGAATACTTCAATAATAAACAACAGCTATTCGATTATGCTCATTTACTGGGCCAAAATAGAAAAGTGCATTAAAAAAAAAGCCCTTCTAGATTAAAATTTCATCTCAGAAACATTGATAACTTGTCACCGCTCTTAATCTAAAAATTTTCCTGCCTTTGTAAGTGGTTCAAGGTGTGTGTGCTGTTTCTGCTTGTGTATTTAGTTTTTTATTTTTATATGAGAAATTATATAAAAAGAAAACACACTCTCTTCAGTAGCAACCTGTAAATCTCATAATCCTTAAGGGGAAAGGGACCAGAGAAATGGAGCTACAAGGAGAGACGTTGCCCGCCTTTGCAGACCTCAGTGTGGTCACTGGCTTCCCTCAGCAAGGGCAACGTACCGTGCAGATGTGCAACAGAAAGCAAGCAGAGAGTCTAATGAAAATGCCAGTAAGCCCTTTGGGAAGCTGGCAAATAGAGTGTGTGACAACCGTGGACACAAGCTCCAGCCATAGGCCTATTATTAGAATAGGCACAACGTCCAGCTCCCTTAACTGTGGAAAGACATACTTATACCTGCCACTGAATTGCCTCAGTGTCACCTGTAAACTATACCTAATCTTAGACAGCAAGAACACTTGCTCATTCAGTTATCTGTCTATGTGTCCATCAACTCATCCTTCCATCCAAAAGATTGAATGTGGTCCTTTAAAACTGTATACAACAGGCTCTTCTGTCAGTACAAATATTCCCTCTTGGAAACCATAATGTGACATGATTTATGATTAAGTGGATTATATTTTTCCTATCAAAACAGCATTATAATTGAGAGCTTGCTTCTGTTCAAATACCAGAAAAAAGTAAACAAGACACAAAATATTTGGCAAAAGCATCAATACAAGTAAGACCCCACAAACCTCTATAATCTATAATATAGTAGTATATTCCAAGACTCAGAATCTTAGGGATGGCAGAGACTGTGATAATCTTTTCTTTATTTCACAAGTGAGCAAACCAAAGCTGTGAGAGAGGAAAGGACTTGCCTGGTGTCAGTCACTTAACTCAAAAAAGCTAAGGTTATAAACCTGGTCCTCAGATCCACGTTCCTTTTCTGGTACCCTATTTCCTCTCTCAGAAAAATCCGAAGATTTATTTAAGGTTGCTTAAATAAGAGATCACTGTATACTGTAATATGTGCATACAACATGAAAGGTTACAACTATATTTCATATGATTAAATTAAATCGTTAGCCAAAATATATATTGAAATAGTTAAAGATTGTTATTCAATTAAAAATGTAAATCAACTATACTTCAATAAAAAATAAAAATTGTTTGTTTTATTAAGAGCTACTAAAATTTGGCGGAAACAGGGGGGAAGCCCATTTCTCTTAATAAAAGTGCTCAGGAACATCTGAGCCAGTAATCAAGTGGACTCGGTCCATTGTTTGCCTGACTAGATTCCATCCATTCCTTCTTCTTTCCCCACAGACCCTGATTTTATTTGGGTTCCTGTCACTTCTCTGCCTCTTTGTGCCTCAGTGGCGTAGACCCCTTCCCAGCTCTAGGGCTGGTCTCCATAAGTGTAAGGAGGTGTCCACACCCTTGCCCATGATTGGTTTTGGGAAAGTCATATGACTTAGTCAAATGGGACAAGAGGGGAAGACTGTTGGAAGCTCTGGGGGAGATTTCCAGAAGATGCCCTCTCTCTGAGGTTATTTTGTCAGGGCTGAGATTTGCAGCAGCATCTCACTACCTACCCATGAACTAACAATGAAGTGAGTCAATGAATGATGTTTATTGTTTAAGCCCATTGAATGTTTTCCTTTGTTTGTATCCCCCAAATGGATGCACGGGTGCAGCAAGTGCCTCCCTCCTCCCTCCCTCCCTCCCTGGCTCCCTATGTCCCTGTAGTATGTTGCTATGCACAGGTGTCCTCCTCATTGTGGAGGATGCTTAAGTGAACGTGAATTCAGAATCCCTGCCCCCAAAGGGCTTAAAGCAGGCTTCACAACTTTTTCCATAACCAGTGCCCTCCCATGAAAATGTAATACCACAGGTATACTATATATGTGTGTGTAATATCTATCTATCTATCTAAGCTTTATACATTAAAATAGTAAGACTTTTTTGTCCCCTCAAGAAGCAAGTTTTGCCTCCTTGGGAGAGATATTGCCTCCATTGAGAATGGTTTAGAGGGAGAGATGGAAGCAGGCAGTCGTGATGAGATATATTATGATGAGGATATCCTCAGGATGGGGGCACCTATACACATACAGAAAGCAGGGGCATTGCAGATTCTTTTACAGAATAGTCATTGCAACACACAAATATTTAGAACTATTACCATGGGCTTTATTTGGTCTTAAATTTATCTTGTTCCATTCTTTTCTCTCTTTCCCCATCATTTTCTCCCACAACAGCTACATTCTGACAGTCTGAAAGAAGAAAAGCAGAACCCAAGGACAGCCAGGGTTGGGGAGGGGATGTAGGGAAAGAGGCTTCGGGTCAAAAACCTCAGTTTTGTTGGCAAATCATCTTATTTTCTGTCATGTCTCTGAAATCTCTTTCTCATCTTTCTCTTCTTTTTTGTTTTCTTTGCTATCATCCTCATAAGCCTGTATTGCCTCTAGTCTGGGCAATCATTTCTCTCTTTTAAAAAATGATTTACTTAGGACCAACTGAATTTCAAGTACTTCCCATTACAGTCTCAAGCAACACAACAACCATGTGGATTAGGTATTAATGCCTCCATTTTACAGACAAGGAAACTGAGGCTCGAGTGTTTTAGTGACTGGCTCAGAGCTAGACGCTAGTAAGATATAGACAGAGCTGACACTTAAACCCAGTTTGCAACCTATGCTTATGCTCCTTCTGCTGGATTTTTGTAATATATTTTAACGTATTTTAAAAGTTACACGTGATAAATGAATACCTTCTCTTGGCAAAAAATCAAAAAGATATTACAACTTAATATTCTTATTAATCACCCCTCCCTCTTCCTATTCTTCCTGTCCCCATCCCCAAAGGTAACCACAGTCACAGTTCGGTGTGGAGCTTTCCAGATCTTATTCTAGGTATTTCATGTGACTATTCGTGCTCCACTGCGCTGGATGACTTCCCATGACACAAACCAGTACCTTGCATGTAGCTGAGCAGCTCCACTTGGTGACTGGCTGGTTTGCAAATCCTTCTCCTCGTACATTACAGCATTTAACCAAATTGCCAATGTGCAAATGGCTCTCTCCTCCGCTCCAGACCATGCCGTGAATATTAGGTATGTTCCTTTTGGTTTATGTTTTCACCCCTTCCCCTCTTTACACCATTTTTCCTCATCGTCTTTTAACCAGAACACTTGGGTCCCTTTTTCTCTTTAGGATAGCAATGGTTCTTTTTGTTGCTGACTGGGAAAAGTCCTTAGGTGAATATCAGTGTGGACTGTAAAATAAGCTTAAGAGAGCACTTTTCTACCATGGACTAATTTACTACCTCCTTCTTTTTTTTGCACCTTTTTCTTCAGTTAAGAGAACTTGTGAGCTAGTGATAGAGAAAATAAGTTATCTTAAGGTTGACAAACTGCCTGCAATGAGCCCCGGGGATCATCTCTAGACTAGGTACACACCGTTGCCCTTGCTCCCCGTACACTGCTTCTGCAGCCCCTTCCGAGCTCGGCAGTAGGATGCTCGGGAGGAAAGGGGGAGATATTTGCAGGGGAGAAGCTGGTGTTGCTGACCTTTATGGAGATAGGCAAGTGGGGCTAGGAGTCCAGAGGGACCAACCTCGGCCTCTGTGCCTATGCACCCCAGAGCCCCTATTCAGCCTGGAGCCCTGGCTGTGCATTCCAGAGCCCCTTTCCAGCATGCAGATCTCTGGGTAGAGTTCTGGGTAGAGACCGTGCACGACACCAGTCATATGGCCATGATGCTGAAAGGGGAGGCGGCTCATCTTCCCTGCAGAGATGGAAGTCAGACTTCAGGACCTTTCTTGCCATACTTAGCAGACTGTGGACACACACTTGGTCCTCGCTGGTGTTATTTGAGGCACCAGTCAGGGGGTTAAACCAGCTGGAAGGAATGTGGAGAATAATGGAGGAATCAGCCACTGCCTACACCCCCCAGGTAGAGGCAGGGAGACGAGAGAGTGCCAGCCACCGTGGTCCAGAAACTGCCCCAGCCTCTGGGAGTCACAGGTGGGTGGTCACAGATGCTGCCATCCTCCCCCATAGGGGTGGACACCATGCTGCGGGGGTCTTGTCAAAGCTCATCAGCTTCCTGATGAAGGAGGCCTGGGAGGAAGGTGAATGGCCTGAAGGATGAGAAGAATGGAGAGAAGGGAA
Organism: Mesoplodon mirus; assembly: GCF_964341445.2. Lineage (NCBI taxonomy): Eukaryota > Metazoa > Chordata > Mammalia > Artiodactyla > Ziphiidae > Mesoplodon > Mesoplodon mirus. The sequence goes on along the minus strand of NC_138986.1, from coordinate 26,725,909 downwards.
CGAATCTGAGTGACGTTTTGGTCAAGTTGGCCATCCTCATTCATCTTCTCTGTCTCAGGACTCCTAATATGAAAACCAGCCAACATGTACTTTACTCAGCAATTCATCCCCAAGTCCTGCAGGTGGACATAACTGCAATGTCAGAACTGCCACCACAAGGTGGCAGCAGCATCTCCTGGGCTGGTTCAACTAGCCTAGTGGGCACATTTCCTTTAACTACAGAAGAAACGGTTTTCTCCCCGCTTGTACTTTCAGAAACAAGGTGCTCTTTGAGGACCCGAGGAGCTTCACGGTACTTATCACAAGGAGTTTTCTGAATGTTTCCCTTTTCTTAAATTAATGTCTTGGAAAAAAATGAGGTTATGCATTAGCAGTTGCCTCTTCTGTCTTTGCCTAACAGCCAGTATTTAAAATCTAACTCTTCGTATCTGTTAAGCCAGTGGTTTTGCAATGGGATTAGGGGGACAAGGGAAGGTGACCAGATGTTCTAATTGAGGCATTCAGTCTTGGTTCTGGCAATGAGCAGGTGCTCTGGAAGAAGTCCCAGGCAGGCTCTGCTGTGCCCCTTATCTGAACCAAGCTGATGAGCTGGCCCCTTTCCAGAGGAGGGTGACCAGAGCAGACAGGGATCTGGAAACCAGGCGCAACCGGAACATGTGGAGGCAAAGGGGAACGTTTGCTGAGGAAGAGGCGATGTGAACACTGCCGTTAGACATCTGAAGGGCTGTTGTGGAGAAGACAAGTGGTTGAAATCAGATTGGTTAAATGCTAATTACGGAAGGGACCTTAGAAATCTCATCAAACACACTCCCAGTTTACAAAAGGGGAAAATGAGGCTAAGAGAGTGACACTTCCCTAGTGTCACACAAGTGGCTGGTAATAGAGCTAGGACAAGAACATTGACCTTGGACTATACCCAAATATGGTCACCCATCAGGTTGTAAGCTGTACCCAAGGTGGGGGGAGGGAGGGTGATGGCTTCTGTTTAGTGTTGAAGCAGAAACTCAATGTCCATAGAGAGAGTTCCTGAATTGCACAGAGGGCTGGCCACAGCCCAGCTGCTAGAAAACCTCTGCGGTCACTTCTAGGGTTCTCTGCCTCTGTGCCATTGCCATGGGACTCTTTCAATAACTGGCAGATAATTCATTGTGTGTAGTTGGGTGAGGTGAGGGTCGGAAAGGCAGGCCCCAGGAAAGGTCTGGCCTTCAGAAAAGGCCACGTTTATGTGCTTCTCCACAACAGGAGGCTACGGAGTCCTACGGCCTGGGACCCCCTAGTGTTCTTGCCCTTGAAGAGTTCCCAGGCTCTGACTTGGGGGTGGGGTGGGGGGAATGGAGCCAGGAGAAAGGAGCATTGCAGGATTCTCTACGCAGCAGCCAGGCCCTTGGAAAGGGGGTGGGCCTACTTGTGATCTGAACTTGAAGCTCCCATTGCCAGCTTCACAAGACCCCACTCTTGCCTTTATCCCTGAAAAATCCTTCTAAAGCACTATATGATATTAATGTTCTATCAGCTTTCCATGTATCTGTTTATTCTTTTTTTTTTTTTTTTGCGGTACGCAGGCCTCTCACTGTTGTGGCCTCTCCCGTTGCCGAGCACAGGCTCCAGACGCGCAGGCTCAGCGGCCATGGCTCACGGGCCCAGCCGCTCCGCGGCATGTGGGATCTTTCCGGACCGGGGCATGAACCCGTGTACCATGCATCAGCAGGCGGACTCTCAACCACTGCACCACCAGGGAAGCCCCTGTTTATTCTTTGTTAAGGTGTCTGCCTGACCTGGGCACGAGGTTTCATTACACCTTGCATGCCTTTTTTTCTTTTTTTAAAATTGACGTATAGTTGATTTACAATATTGTTAGTTTCAAGTGTACAGTAAAGTGATTCAGTTTCATATATGTATATATTCTTTTTCAGATTCTTTTGCATTATAGGTTATTACAAGATATTGAATATAGCTCTCTGTGCTATACAGTAGGTCCTTGTTGTTTATTTTATATATAGTAGTGTGTATATGTTGACCCCAAACTCCTAATTTATCCCTCCCCCCTTCACTTTAACCATAAGTTTGTTTTCTATGTCTGTGAGTCTATTTCTGTTTTGTTAATAAGTTCATTTGTATCTTTTTTTAGATTCCACATGTAAATGATACCATGTGATATTTGTCTTTCTCTGACTTACTTAGCTTAGTATGATAATCTCTAGGTTCATCTGTGTAGCTGCAAATGGCATTATTTCATTCTTTTTATGGCTGAATAATATTCCGTTGTATATATACCACATCAAAAAGACAACATACGAAATGGGAGAAAATATTTGTAAACAATGTGACTGACAAGGGCTTAATTTCCAAAATACAGAAACAGCTTATACAGTTTAACATAAAAAAAACCAAACAACCCAATCAAAAAATGGGCAGAAAACCTAAATAGACATTTCTCCAAAGAAGACATACAGATGGTCAACAGGCACATGAAAAGATGTTCAATATCACTAACTAATAGAGAAATGCAAATCAAAACTACAACAAGATATCACCTCACACCAGTCAGAATGGCCATCATCAAAAAGTCTACAAATAATAAATGCTGGATAGGGTGTCGGGAAAAGGGGACCCTCCTATACTGTTGGTGGGAATATAAATTGGTGCAGCCACTATGGAGAACAGTATGGAGGTTCCTTAAAAACTAAAAACAGAGCTACCATATGATCCAGCAATCCCACTCTTGGGCATATAACCAGAGAAAACTCTAATCTGAAAAGATACAGGCACCCAATATTCACAGTAGTACTATTTACAATAGCCAAGACATGGAAGCAACCTAAGTGTCCATTGACAGATGAATGGTTAAAGAAGATGTGGTACATATATGTGCCTTTGGTGATTATCTGGGTGATGAAGAAATGAGTGCAGGCCATTCCCTAGATATGAGACACTGCAGCAATTAATTAAGCACTTAATGACTATTTTCTTAAGATGGATAGCAGTGACAGCAGTGCCCAGAGGAAAATGAGGTCCTTCCACTGCATTCAGCCAGAGAGTGCAAAGGTCATGCTAGAAGAAACGAGGGCAATTATGCTTCCCAAATGTGTCCCACCTACCATAGGGATGCTGGAATGACTTAGGTGTGAAGAGGAACATTTCCAAATGGAATTGTTGTGTACATATTTTCAAGTGTGCTAGAAATCCATGGCTGGTGTATAAAATTTATTTGCTTAGAATGAGGCTAAAGCAATTACTTAAGTTAAAAAAGTAGGTAGGTTAGAAAAATGACAGTTGATACTAAGGGCAGTGTGCCTAGTCTTGTACTAAGTGCTTGATAGGTAATCCCTCATTTAACCTTCTCACAGCCATCCTATGAGTTGAATTCCATTTTACAGGAAACTAAATTAGAGCAAAGAAATATTGCATAACGTGTCCAAATTCACACAGTTATAATAGGCAGACCTGTCTGGTTGCAGACAAACTCAGATCTGTCGGAATTCATAGTCTGGACCCGGAACACCGTGAGATGCGGCTCTCCAAAATGTAAGTCTGGACCCGGAGCACCGTGAGATGCGGCTCTCCAAAATGTAATCACTCCTCATCCCCAAAAGAGGGGTTTTGTTTTTGCTGGATCCCCAGTGCAGAATAGGGCCTTAACAAATCTTTGCTGAAGGGATGAATGAAAGAATGAGTAGCACATGATACATGCTGATTCAGGCAAAAGTCATAAGTTGGTACATGGATGCCTGAAGCTTAGGAAACCCGGACCTAGTTTAAATGTGTGTTCTCAGGAACTACCCTGGGATTCAAGCCGCAGAGGAGCCTCTGGGGCTGCTATGAGAAGGGGGAGAGGTCAAGAGACAAGTTTCCAGCCCATTCTATCAGCTTCAACCAGGGCAGCTCTCTTTTTTTTTTTTATCGATTATTTCCCCTCCTCCCACTTTAATTTTTGAAAGTCTTTACTGCTGCTGCAATCAAGACAAAACAAAGCAAAAACCAAACAAACAACAAATAACGCCTCACAATGAAAACCTCCCAGTGATCCCAGTGCAATAACCTCATGATACAGATGAAGAAACAGTCCCAGAGAAGGAAAGTTTAGAACAAAGCCAGAACTTGAATCCAGTCTCTCTGACCCTTATCCCAGTGCTTATTCCATCACACTGAGAAAGTGATATTTGAAGTTTTGTTGGAAAACATCATTGTAGTACTGAGGTCTGTATCTAATATGTGGAAAGATAGCTGTAGGGTCCAACCCTGACCTACACAGAGATGCGTTATTTATCTATCTATCTATCTATCTATCTATTTATTTATTTATTTCATTTCGCGGGTCTCTCACTGCTGTGGCCTCTCCCATTGCGGAGCACAGGCTCCGGATGCGCAGGCTCAGTGGCCATGGGTCATGGGCCCAGCCGCTCCGCGGCATGTGGGATCTTCCTGGACTGGGGCACGAACCCGTGTCCTCTACATCGGCAGGCGGACTCTCAACCACTGCACCACCAGGGAAGCCCTAGAGATGCATTTTAAATGCTCGGTATTCCCCTCTACATAAATATCTTAGGTGAGTTCAATTCCCATCATTCACTTACATAAGGAACAGGTAATTTGGAAGCATAAATTTAGGAAGAGTAGATGGAATTAGCCAATCCGATCTTTCAAAAAGGGTTTAGTACACATTGTAACAAAACATATTGCTCAAACGAAGGTGACTTAATAAATCATAGTTCAAACCCTAAACATAGATAAAAGATAACATTATTACACAATACATGGTAAGTGCAAGATGAACTGTAGACAAAAAGTGACTAGTTAAGGAATAGGAAGAAACTCCTTCCAACTAGGGTGGCTTCAATGCTTTAAGATACCAGCAACTCCTGAGGGGGCCTTGAAGGATTGATGGGGTCCAAGCATTCATGATACAGGGAGGGGGAAGACTTTGGGGAAGGCAGGTAAGGATTTTGGAAATACTTTTATGATTGGAGCTGGGGCATTGGGCTGGGTAGCTGATGAATGTGGTAACATCCTTGAGGCAGAACATCTGTTATACTGTTTACTTGAACTAAATGATGGGAAAGAATTTTTAAACATTTAAAATAATGTGGAAATCAAAGATGTATGCATTATTATCAATAATAGTAAATTTATCATTTAAAAATACAGTTTCCTTCAGCTATATGCAATGTAAGATTTTTATTCTTTAAGATCTATAATTGTTTTAAAATCACATATTTGTCCAATTTTATGGAATAAATGTAAATTGTTAAATGTAAATCAATTTTAGAAATCAAAATCCTATTTCAAAGGAACTGGAGATTTTTTTACTTAATATAATCATACTGTGAATTTTTGTTGTTAAGTAATGAATCACTGTACATAAAAATTTACAAGTTTTGTGTTTTAGAGGAAATAGGACTTGACACATTCATTCTAAAAATAAGACTTATTGTGAAGAATAATTTGTGAGATTACTAAGAAAACTCAGAAAAGATAAGTAATGAGGGAAAAGTACTGAAGATTAAATCAAAAAACCTTAATAAAATAGCCTTATACTCATACAATAATACACATAAATCAATGGAACCAAAAAATGTACTAGTTCATAAGGGGATTTTATATGTGATTAGGAGGGTGCATTACTTTCCTAGGGCTGCTGTAATGAAGTACCACAAACCGAGTGGTTTAAAACAACAGAAATTTATTGTCTCACAGTTCTGGAGGCTAGAAGTCCAAATTCAAGGTGTCAGCAGGACAATGCTCCCTCTGGAGATTCTGAGGAAGAATTCTTCCTTGCTTTTTCCTAGCTTCTCATAGTTGGTGGCCATCCTCGGTGTTCCTTGGCTTGTGGCAACATGACTACAGTCTCTGGAGCCGCCTTCATATGGCCATCTTCGCCCTGTGTATCTTAGTCTTCACTTGGAGCTCTCCTCTCTGTCTGCTTCTTTTCTTCTTATAAGGGCAAGCATCTTATTGGATTAAGGGCCCACCCTACTCCAGCGTGACCTTAGCTTAACTAACTACATTCTCAATGACCCTATTTTAAAATAAGGTCATTCTGAAACACTGAGGCTTACGACTTTCAACATATCTTTCTGGAGGACACATTTCAATCCATAATGGATGGTATCACAAAATTGTAGGGAAAGAAACCATTGCTCAAGAAATGACAAAAAATAAAGTTGGTTGGACACACCTTACACTTCAGCCCCAAATAAATTTCAAATGGATTAAAATTAAATCTAAAATATGAAAAAGTAAAACAGAAAAATCGAAGAAAAATGACTACATCTTAGGAGGTCAAAGACTCTAACTATAGAAGCAGTAGTAGATGTTTGTCTAAATTTGTCAGAAACCTTTAAAATTAAAAAAATACTAAGGCAGGGAAAACACTTGCCATAAATATGACAAACATATGCAGAATTCTTCAAACTCAATAAGAAAAACACTAATGCAACAATAGAAAAAAGGGACAAATTTGTGAACCGTTAGTATATTTCGATCAGACTTTAATGCCAGATATATGTTTTACATATTCAAAAATAAATTTAATGTAAAACCTGCATAAACAATAGGATAACCATGAAAAGTATGTCTAAATATATGAGCAGAAAAGACCTGAAGGTAAATACCTCAAAATGTCAACAGGGGTTTTCCCTTGGTGCTGGAATTACTGTTGATTTTTATTTTCTTCCGTATATTTTCTGTATCTACCCAATACACATGTATTCTTTTTACAGATAAAAAATTTTTTCTTTTAAAGGCTACCCACTCCAATTTATTTCTGTGCAAATAAAGATTGCTAAAATTGAATTGCTTAATGTAAAATTGTAGTCCTAGTATACTAAATTAGTTTTCCAAACTGATGTAACATCAATCCAAAAATGCACAAAGTTGGCTCGAGACTGCTTGTATGTTAGAGATATATGTGTGTCATATCATTTTTTTGGTTTTATTGCATATCTGAATGTTCTGAATTTCCTTTTCAGAACAAATAGTACATACCAGCATTAGTTTTGATGCTTTAAATGGGCCCTTTAAGTGACTTGGCTTCCCAAGAGAAGTTCTTTGAGAATCTCAGATCATGGGAACGAGGGTCAGGAATATGCAGACAGAGACTTCAGGCAGAATTTGGCTTTTAGACAACTTCCCCGACTTGGGGGACCTTTTTTATACTCCAAGGTACTCTTCTCTCCCTCTCTTCAGTCAGATTCCAGTTGTTGCCTTTCTAGTGCATCTGACTGGACTATAAAAGCAAAGCCATTAGTCACCTAATCACTGGTGTGCATCTCTGCTAGTATCTTAAATGAAGACCTAAGGAATTTTCGGTTGTGGGAAGCTGTGTGTGTGTAGGTTGTACAGAGGGTGGGGAGAGGACTTTTTTTTCTTTTTGAGGTGAAAAAACTTTCCGGTAATCTTCATTGCCATTGTTCTGATTTCTCTTTACTCCTCTAAAAAGGTCAATGACTCTTTGAACAAAGTTGCCCCAATTCACAATACCCAACACTTGGGAAGTGACCAAAGGTAGCAAGGGAACTATGCCTGTATATTACAGGGTAGCAAGTTTTGGGGAAGTTGAACACCATCCCTTTTTAGGTTTTAAAAATTAATTAATTAATTTTTGTCTGTGTTGGGTCTTCGTTGCTTCACGCAGGGTTTCTCTAGCTGCGGTGAGCGGGGACTACTCTTCATTGCAGCACACGGCCTTCTCATTGTGGTGGCTTCTCTTGTTGTGGAGCACGGGCTCTAGGCACGTGGGCTTCAGTAGTTGTGGCACACGGGCTCAGTAGTTGTGGCGCATGGGCTTAGTTGCTCCGCGGCATGTGGGATCTTCCCGGACCAGGACTCAAACCCGTGTCGCCTGCATTGGCAGGCAGATTCTTAACCACTGGGCCACCAGGGAAGTCCCAGACCACCATCCCTTTTGACCTGTAAAATAAAATACACTCAGGGTTATAGTGTCTTTAACCCACATCTCTGGTTTGTGACTGAGTTGGGGCAGATCTGCATTTTACTTGCAGATGGTCACTTACTATTTGTCTCATGAGTTTCATTGTTCTTGCCTTGATGGGATGATATAATTAATATAGTCAAATTGCATCACTAGGCTAGCTGACCATATATAAATTGTTAAATATAAATGGATAAACAGAGGCTCATTTTTTCCAACTGGCCCCATCTGATGGCAAAGGAAGTAGAACTGCCAAAAGCTAAGCCTGTGTTTTGAAATCAAGTAATTCTTCTGGGTGGAGGAACGGACACAGGAAGGCACAGTGGCAAGCCAAGCATACCCCTGACTAATGGGGTGTGTGGCATGTTAAATTGCCTTAAATTCCCTGGAGTGGTAGGTCTCTGGCAGGCTGAAAACAAAAGTCAGGAAAGTGCTGATTCAAAATATATTGGTCATCTCTATTTGGAAGTGGATATTTTAAGCCAATCCCCCTTAACATTCCTGTACTTTCGTACCTCTTGTTGCCTTATCAGTATTTCTGGAGACATGACCTTGTTCATTGGCCAGGTTCTAGACTAGAAGAAATTGTGCATCCAGCTCTGGCATTTGTCCCTTTGGAAAATGAGCGAACTACTCAAAACTGTATGAAAATCCTTTCTCAAATCTCCAGAGGAGATGATTTTCTCCTAGACTATGCAACCCAGCTATTGATACCCTCTCCCTGTGGCTGGCTGGTTAATTAACTGGGGCATGAAATTCTGGAGTGTCCCTCTCCTTTCATTCTCTCTCCCTCCCATTTTGCTTTTCTTCTCTTCTCTTCCTTCTTTCTCAAAGCAAAACACATTCCTCAACTTGCCTCTTGAATCTCAATTTAGCATTTTTCTCACTTGAAGCCCGATCTTGAGGTCTTGTCTTACCCTCAGTCCCAATCTCTTTATCAAAATATTTTTTCCAGGTAAACATAGAGCACTTCCTCAGAGGAATTCCAGGGAGTAAATTTTCTGTCTCATTCCATTTATAACAGTGATGTTATGGAACTTGCAAAGTATAATATTAAAGACAAAACATTGCCTTACTTAAAAAATAAACAATATTTATGATGCGATCCTTATGTATTGATCACTCTCCAAGTGATTTCCTTGCCTTCTCTTACTAACTAACCTTTCTGGCAACCCTAAAAAATAAGTGTTTTATTCCCTGTTATTAAGCAACTTGTCCGAAATCACACAGCTAGTAAGTGGTGAAGCTGCGATTTGGACCTAGGAGTTTGGTTTTTACTATGACATACGCTTACATCTAGGGAAGCATGAAGGACATTAATTTTTTTTAAATTTCTTTTTGACATTAAGTTTTGAAACAGGTGTGAACAGAGAAGCAGGAGAGAGTATTAGGTAAGTAAAAGATATTTGGGAATAGGTACTCAAAAACTGCTTTATTAATTTATTAATTATTTTCTATTTTAGAATTGTTTTTTTTCACTGCTGTAAAATTATTTGTTTATTGTCATCATTCATTTGTATATTGAGCATTTTTGCATTCCTTTTTATTTATTTATTTTTTAGTTTATTCTTTTTTATTGAATGAAAGATTCTTTTTTTTAAACAGCTTTTTTGGAGTATAATTGGTTTACAATGGTGTGTTAGTTTCTGCTGTATAACAAAGTGAATCAGCTATACGTAAACATATATCCCCATATCTTCTCCCTCTTGTGTCTCCCTCCCACCCTCCCTATCCCACTCCTCTAGGTGGTCATGAAGCACCCAGCTGATCTCCCTATGCTATGTGGCTGCTTCCCACTAGCTATTGATTTTACGTTTGGTAGTGTATATATGTCCATGCCACTCTCTCGCTTTGTCCTAGCTTACCCTTCCCCTTCCCCGTGTCCTCAAGTCCATTCTCTACGTGTACGTCTTTAGTGCTGTCTTGCCCCTAGGTTCTTCAGAACAATTTTTTTTTTTAGATTCCATATATATGCGTTAGCATACGGTATTTGTTTTTCTCTTTCTGACTTACTTCACTCGGTATGACAGACTGTAGGTCCATCCACCTCACTACAAATAACTCAATTTTGTTTCTTTTTATGGCTGAGTGATATTCCATTGTATATATGTGCCACATCTTTATCCATTCATCTGTCCATGGACACTTAGGTTGCTTCCATGTCCTGGCTATTGTAAACAGAGCTACAATGAACATTTTGGTACATGACTCTTTTTGAATTATGGTTTCCTCAGGGTATATGCCCAGGAGTGGGATTGCTGGGTCGTATGGTAGTTCTATTTTTAGTTTTTGAAGGAACCTCCATACTGTTCTCCATAGTGGCTGTATCAATTTACATTCCCACCAACAGTGCAAGAGGGTTCCCTTTTCTCCACACCCTCTCCAGCATTTACTGTTTGTAGTGAATGAAAGATTCTTTAAATTCTATAGTGCTTTAAAATTTTTATAGGTTTCACACACGATTTCATATAATCTCATAATAACCCTTTTTTAAATGCCCTGCCCCTACATTGCCCCTCCTCCCTTCCCTCTCCCCATGGGTAACCACTAGTTTGTTCTCTATATTTGTGAGTCTGCTTCTTTTTAGTTTTATTCACTAGTTTGTTGTAGTTTTTAGATTCCACGTATAAGTGATATCATACAGCATTTATCTTTCTCTGTCTGACTTATTTAAATGCCCCCCAAGTCCATCCATGAGGCTGTAAATGGCAAGCCTTCATTCTTTTTTATGGCTGAGTAGTATTCCATTGTGTATATACACCACATCTTCTTTATCCATTCAAATGTTGATGGACACTTACATTGCTTCCATACCTTGGCAATTGTAAGTAATGCTGCTATGAACATTGGGGTGCATGTATCCTTTTGAATTAATGTTTTTGTTTCTCATTTGGTATGTGAGCTAGTCTAGGCACAAAACAGTTCTTGACTTCAAGTTTGAGTTTTGTCTTCCAACCAGTTCAGAACCCAAGGAGGAAGTTGGGGTGGGGATGGGAGGTGGTGGTTAGGGGTGGATTTTGTACCCTGCCAAACTCCACTCCTAGCTCCTAAATGAGGGATGGTCATTCAATCTCAGCCCTTAGAGCCAGGGCCCCATCCTACCCTGTTGGACATCCCTTTCTATTTAGATACTCATCTCTCCTTGGACTCTCTGTCTCCTCCTTGTTGGGTCTTCTAGCCCCTTCTGACTGCTGCCTCCAGGGAAGAATGCCACTCACTTATCCATTCTGGATGGGGTGGGCTGAAAATGACCTTGGATAGTGTATGTGGGACATCTGCAAGACAATCAGTACATATGCCCCTAGGCTTTCTGTGTAGTTTTTATGCCCTCTCTCTAGAACTGCGATCCCTAATGCCCTCTTCTCATATCTTGGCTTCTGTAAGTATCAAGCCCAGAAGGGTATATGCTGGTGAGAGTCAGAGGATAGAAACCATTTTTCTTATAAGCCATTGCTTTTATATCTCTGTGCTCCTGAATATCAACAATGAGTATACTTTAATATAAAATGTACTTTTTGGCAAATGGGAGAACAGTGACTATTGCTTGGAAGGGACCACATAATTTTATATATATATTTTTTGCTTGAAACAACACACTCATACAATCATTATTACTACCATTTCACCATTTCTTTAAATATGAAAGGACTTTCATATATATCATTTTACTTAATCCTCACAACAATTTTTAGGAAGGTAAGTTAGCTATGATTATCTGTTGTGAATCACAAGTTGGTATATTTTCCTTATTTCCTATTTACATTTTCTGGGCTGTGATTGTTATGTTCATGAAGATATGCTATCTTACAGTGTCTGGTTAGTTTTTCTAAATTGTTTTCCATGGATTAACCTCTGTTTTATTCTTTTTTATTTCTTGGATTGACAGGATATAAAAATATTAAATAGTAGTTTTACATTGGACATTTTTTATTGGTACTGTCTTTAAAGAGAATGGCTCCAATATTTCCCCACTTTTTCCTATTTTTAAATTTTATTTTCCCTTTGTATTTTTGTGAATGCTTTTTTCTTTTCAGATAGCAAAATTACCATACATCATAAAAATTTTGGAAAGTATAAAAAAGCACAAAGAAGAAAATAAAAATAAGTTAATATAAAAAACTCCACTTAGAAATAAACCTATAAACTATATTGTGTCTATTCCTTCTAGCTTCTCATTTCTCTCAATTTTATACTATCATAAATTATTAAAACTCCCAATTGTTATACATTTTTAATGTTTATAATTTTCCTATATTTTAAAGGATGCCATAATAAACATTTACTTACATATATATTAGAATAATTCTGGTAAGTTCCTAGTAAAATTGCATAATCAATTTTAAAGCTTTTGATGAATTATACCAGATGGTTATTCAGAAAGTTTTACCAATACATGCTTTTAAAAACATTGTGTGAGTCTATGTATTTTACCACGTGCTAAATAATCTTAGGATATAATCATTATTTCAATCTTTGCCTACTTGATGAGTAAAGTAATACTTTAGTGTTGTCTCATTTTGTATGTTAAACTCTGATGAGGCTGAGTATTTTTGTGTGCATGAATTGCCTTTTCCCATCCTTTGCTCATTTTTTTTTAAATCGAGGAGCTAATAAAAGAAAAAACCTTACTCTAAGAACTTTCTATACTAAATATATTAATCCCTTGTCTATTACATATTATAATTAACCTGTTATTTGTCTTTTTAATGGCGTTTTAATAATTTTTTTGAATTTGAAAATTATGAATGGTTATTGAATTTTACCAAGTATCTTATTGATACTTATTAATAGTTTTTCTTATTTTTAAATCTATACATGTGATACATTGCAGGAAGAAAAATAAACCATATGTTGGACTATCCTTGTATTCTATAAACTCTTTTAGACATGACACAATTTTGTTTGAATCTGATGATATTTTTCAGGAGAACAAATCATTTCATGTTATTAGAGATGCCAATTATTTCCTGCCTTGGGGATTCTTCCACAGCTGAGCTGTGGCACTGCCTTCCCAACTCCAAGTATCAGGTGACTGCTCTAGAATTGGACACCTGACCAGAGGGTTCCCTCAGTAGACTCACCAGCGACCAGTCTCGCATGACTCTTAGGAACGTGGAACTTGGAGTGATTCAGCAGTGAGCACCTGAGCTGCAGGTGTGTTGGGTCACATACAAGATAAACAAGCAGATATGCAAGAAACCCTATGGTTCCTGAGAGGTGGAAGGTGCAGGGTGGGTTCTTGAGGGCTCTTGAGTTTCTCAAATTTCCAATGAGTCTCAAAGGCATCGTCTGCCCCTGGATTCTGAGCCCCTTCAGGGTTGTTTCAATCATATACTTTCCTCTCTTTTAAGGTAGTTGGAGATTTCTGACTTATGCAACCAAAAAGCCTTCAGTTGATGCTCAGGATGTCACTGGCCTCCTTCAAAAATAGGAAAGGGGGCTTCCCTGGTGGCGCAGTGGTTGAGAATCTGCCCGCCAGTGCAGGGGACACGGGTTCGAGCCCTGGTCTGGGAAGATCCCACATGCTGCGGAGCAACTGGGCCCGTGAGCCACAAATACTGAGCCTGCATGTCTGGAGCCTGTGCTCCGCAACAAGAGAGGCTGCGTTACTGAGAGGCCCACTCACCGTGATGAAGAGTGGCCCCCGCTTGCCGCAACTAGAGAAAGCCCTCGCACAGAAACGAAGACCCAACACAGCCAAAAATTAAAAAAAAAAAAACAAAACAAAACAAAGGGGACGAACTCAGCACTATCTGTTCTGGAAGTTTCCCTTAAGCCCCACAGTTCTATGAGTCTATGGAATTAATGGTCCCCTTTATTGGGACAGTTTCTAAACTCAGCTTGGTAGAACTCTGGAATAACAAAGATTGAGTGAAAACCAGGAGCCAGATGGCAATGTGTTAAGCCAGACCTCTTAAGACAGGAAGACATTTCCAATTTTCGAAAAAATTGTTTCCTTAAAACCTGAAAGAGCATTTTGCTTCTCAGTCAATGAATTGAACGAGTACCTCTGCTTCCTAAACAGTGTAATTTCAGCTGTCTGTCTGTGCTTCTCTTCACGTAACTCAGACTGGGCATCTGGCAGTGACAGGTAATCAAATCATATCAAGGGACACTGAGCCATCTGCCTTGATCTCAGCCCTCAGAACTGAGCTATTGGAAAGGGTTTCAGCTTTTCATCTGGAGCTTGCAAGCCTGCGTGGTCCAGTTTTCTCAATGAAAGTATTGATTTAGGCCTTTAAAAATAATTCCCAGCCTTACTGACATCAAGGAGACGACTCATAGCATCAAGATAAAAGAGAATCAGGCTGTGAATAAAGCCATTCAATTTTCTTTTATGCACAAAACAAAAGTCTGAAATGCCCACCTTCAATGGCCAAAAAAGAGCAGCAAAATAATTAGGACTTTAGGATTAAGAAAGCACAGTGTTGGGAGGTAATGAGGAGGCTGAGGGTGACAGAAATTCCTGGGCTGCTGTCAGACGGGATATATGAAGAGGGATGGAGCTTATGCTTGAGGCAAAGAAGGATACCTTTATTTTCGTTAAAGACTTGAATGTACAACAAACATCAAAACTGACTGGCTTTTAAATTACTTTTAAATTCTTTAGTATCTTAGTCAGTTTGCTATAGCAGATTACAATAGACTAGATGACTTAAACAACAAATGTTTATTTCTCATGTTTCTGGAGGCTAGAAGTCCAAGATCAGGGTGCCAGCATGCTGTTAGTGAGGGTCCATGTGGTTATGTCCTCACATGGCCTTTCCTTGGCATGTGCACAAAAAAAAGAGGGAGAGAGATCTCATGTCTCTTCCTCTTTTTATAAGGGCACTTATAATCATGGGGGCTTCACCCTTAGGACCTAATTTCCTATTTACCACCACCAAATACCATCAAATTGGGGATAAAGTGTTTCGACAAAAGAGTTTTGAGAGGACACAAACATTCAGTCCATAGCACTTGAGAATATGTATTCTATTCAGGTATCTTTGGATTGCATCTTAAGTTGAGTTTCCCAGAAGTGGACCCTGAGATAAGGATTCATGGGAAAGTAGTTTATTAGGAAATGTCCCTAGGAGAAACTGGTAGGGGAGTGGGATTGTGCAAGAGTGTCAGATCAATATCTCACAGGGCATAACTCTTACTCGATCCTGCAGTAAGTAAAACCATCCAGAGTAAGGCAAGGGTTACAAATAGCTCCCAGGGGATGTACATTCCCGGGTAGTTACAGCTCTTAAGACCAACAGGCTGTGCAGCCTGAGAATAGTGCTCTAACAAAGAGCTGCAGGTACTGGTTGGTAGGAGTGAAAGCACCTTGAGGGAAGGCCCTTGTGCAGGAAAAGGACCCCATAGGGTATGGATGATGCAAAAACAGCAAGTTGCAAGAAACAAAAACCCACCCAAGGTAACGTAAGCAAAGGGGTATCTCAGTTAAGATTTCATTTGGCTGCATATAATAAAAACTGGATTCAGCACCCAACCAAAAGAGTTTATGTTTCTAATAAAATAAGAAGTTCAGAAGTTGGCAGCCTGGGATTGGTGTAGCTGCTTCCTCATGGTATCAGTGAACAATGTTCCAGCTCAACCTTCTTGCTTTTTGCTTCATGCTTGCAAGACGGTTCTTCTACCTCCAGCCTCATGTGTGCATTCCTGTAGGAAGAAGAAGAGGAACAGAAAGAAGGTCATATGTGTATCAGGAAAACAAACACCAGAAATCTAGAGCAGCCTTCTGATTATTTTTTATTGGCTCTGAGTTGCATAATTACCTTTAGATGTAAGGAATTCTGGGAAGTGGCATATGGCTCCCCTGAAAAGACTAACTTTTCTTTTAGTAAAGAAGAGAGAAAGGACAATGACTGGCATCTAATAGGGGATTTTTTGCAAAAATACAGTGGGCCATCTTATGGGCATCCAAGGACAAGACACAAGCACAGCTTGGATTCCTGAGGGATGGTGCCGGAACTGGCCAATGAGGAGCTTGTGTTTTGTAAGTTAAGTCTGAATAGATAATGGAACATGCCTCTGCAGAGGAGATATGTGAAGTGGCAGCCCACAGCACACACACACACACACACACACACACACACGCCCTCATGCACACTGGCTTAGTCCTGTGGCACTGTGAGCAGTAGCCAATGTTCGTGCTAAGCAGTTAGCCTGGCTGCACACGCCAAGGCTGGCACCTGGGTCCGGATTGGTGGTGATGATGATGACAGCAGCAGCAGAAGCAGCAATAGAGGCAGCAGGAGCCATAGCCCTGGAGAGAGGAGGGTCCGCGTGTGAAGACGATGCTAGGATCCGTGGTGGGTGCCTGTCTGCTGATCTGGTCGTGGAGCCTATCTCTGGGGCACTGACACAAATCTTAAATCTTTGGCCAGGAACTGCTGGAGCTCAGCTGGTAGAACTTTGTCAGCAAATTATTACTAACTAAAAAAAGACACATGGGCATTGTAATAAAGCCTATCAGTGAGTTAGTAGAATTCTTCATAATTTAAAATCTCTGGTTTTGAAAACTGTTGCAACATGGCCAGATAAATATCCACAAGCCTAGAAATAGAAATTAAATTTAAAGATCATCACATCTGATGGAAAAGAACACTCTTGTCATATGAAGCATCAGATGAACCAATTATTAATGAAGAAAATAATTTTAAAATTAGTTTTCTCTTGTAATGGAAGATACAGTGATAGAATACATAAACAGGTGTTTGAATTATAGATAAATCATGAATTCAGATTTCTGTATAACCTCCATAAGTTACAGGAAATATAAGAGGAAATGTTAACATGCCATTGTTCAAATTTACATTTAAAATTAGATCCAGACTTACATGAAAGGGATTTGTATGAAGGATTACATTTTTTAAGAAAAATTGTTCTGCAAGAATCATCAGCTCTAGATGTACTGATATTTGTATTTCAAAATAAATAATCAGAAAATTTCCCCAAAGTTTTCACAGCCTATAAATTACTCTTAACAGCTCCAGTAACTGGAGTTATCAGAAGATAGATGCTCCTCAAAATGAAAAATGTTCAAAAATCATTTACAATCTTGAATTTTCCAAGAGCACCTCACATTGAAAATGAAGTTGGTAAAAGTATAAATTTTGATGGCCTAATAATTATGTTTGCAGTAGTGAGCCAGAAAAGTCTAATGATCAATCAAGCCATCACACTAATAAACTATAATTTTTAAAATCTACTAAAATCAGGAGTCTTGCTATACATTTCCAGAAGCAAACTTGGAAGAGTCCTGTTGAATTAAAAGTACAAATTAAAATCATTGATTACTGACAACTACCATATGCTATCACTTATATGTGGAATCTAAAATATGACACAAATGAACTTATTCACAAAACAGAAACAGACTCACAGACAAAGAAAACAAAATTATGGTTACCAAAGGGGAAAGGAGATGCGGGAGGTATAGATTAGGAGTTTGGGATTAGCAGATACAAATTACTGTATATAAAATAGATAAACAACAGGTCCTACTGTATAGCACAGGGAACTATATTCAATATCCTATAATAAACAATAATGGAAAAGAATATGAAAAAGAATATATATATATATATATATATATATATATATATATATATAACTGAATCACTTTGCTATACACTAAAAACTAGCACAGCATTATAACTCCACTCTGCTTCAATAAAATAATCACCGATTACTAAAAAGTTTAATATAGTCACTCCTTAGTTACCTAGAATTCAGGCTTATTGACAACTCCTGCAATCTGGAACACAGCAATGGAACAAAGTTCCCTGAGGTGCTGAGACATCTCTCACAGAATCAGTGCACTGAAGCTCATTTGCTTTAATTGTAGAAGAGGGACCCAGTCAGAGCCTGTTCACCCTTACTTTATACACTCTCTAAATAATTTTGATTTTCTGGTTTGCCAGCCCACAGCAGATTAAAACCAAAAATTTATTAGGATAGTGGAAATAAGTGAATGGAAAGCAGAAATGCTGCTAGAACATATAAAGTGATTATTGACATTGGAGAGGAAACTGAAAGAAGGAACTGTAAAATCACAGTAGTTTGGAGACATTTAATGCACACATGCATCCATTTAGCATTCTCACATACATTTAATAAGCATAACCCGAGTGTCTCCTATTAGCCTATCACTGTGCTTGGTGTCTAGGATACAAAGATTGAAAACTCAGTGCCTACCCTCAAGGGCTTATAATCCAGCATAAAGATTGACAAATAGGGCTTCCCTGGTGGCACAGTGGTTGAGAGTCCGCCTGCCGATACAGGGGACGCGGGTTCGTGTCCCAGTTCGGGAGGATCCCACATGCCGCGGAGCGGCTGGGCCCATGAGCCATGGCCGCTGAGCCTGTGCGTCTGGAGCCTGTGCTCCGCAATGGGAGAGGTCACAACAGTGAGAGACCTGTGTATCGCAAAAAAAAAAAAAAAAAAAGATTGACAAATAAAAATGCCATTATGATATAGTATGGCGAATGGTTAAGTGCTGGATAAGACTGAGCCCAGGGCCAGGAGCCAGAATACATTAAAGTGTTCCAGGTGAGATGTGAAGAAACCCTAATTAAGACAGTGGAAATGAAGAAATATGTGAGATATGAAAGATCAAGGAGGTAGAATTTCCACTTCAGGATGATTGATCAGTTGGGAGAGGTGAGGGAGAAGGAAAAGTCAAGGATGGCTCTGAGATTTCTGGCTGGCATGAAGAAACAGTGAGAGGCTCCAATCTCTCCAATAAGGGCATCACCTTATTACAGCTGACATTTTAAATGAAGGCTTGGGAATCATGACATAAGGTCAGGGAAGTGTGAAATCCATTTAGTAGTGATTTTCTGTACTGGGGAATAAAACACCTGATTGTAAATGAATGCTATACAGAGAAGTCCTTGTAAGTTCCTTGAGGGCAGGACATACATGATTTATCCTGGTGTCCCCAGTGCCCAAATCTGGTGGATGATTAATAATAATTTATTTATTTGACTTATAGAAACCAATTAGACTCACTCTGACCTTTTCTAGTCATCTCCCTTTAGGGAGTAAGATAAAACGGAGGAAATTTGTAAATGTCTTTTGTGCTTGAGCAGATAGCTATTGGCTCCAGACATAGTCTTCTTTCAAACAGATTTTTTCTTAAGGCAACTGAAAAGTCTGTGTTGTCATATTGGATCAGATCTTCTGAAGACCCTGGCAAGTAGCCTTTCCATCTCCTTAGATTTCCAGTGGCTTTTACAAAAGTAGCAGACACCAATTCGCTCTCTGATGCTGTAGGATCTGGAGGGACACAGGCAGTGTCACCTCAGGGCAGCGGGAGTGGCCCTGTGTACTCTTAGGCACTCTGCGTGCTCACAGGTCCAGGGATAGGTGTGCAGTAGGAGCCTGTCATTCCCTAAATGCAAGGAGGCCTCATCCAGCCTTCCTGACCAAGAAGGTTCCTCATGGGAATCTATTCAGAAAAGAAGCTTATCTACGAGTGGTAACTTGTAAACAATTAATTAAGTCAAGATGCACTTAAAAGAAAAGCTCAGAATTAGGTCAGGGTTGGATGAAGGGAAAACACAGTCTAGATGCATTATGGAGCTTCTCTGAAAAGAACTGTTTTCATGATTTTAATCACTGACATCTACTGGAGCAATGTAATTTTTCTTTTATTTGAATGTTTAATTTTGGAAGTTGAGCCTGACAAATAGAAGCATTTTATCCTTTATCAGATAGCTATGAGTCATGTTTGATAGGTATGAAAAAATGAGTTATAAAATCTCAGTTGTCTTTGAAGCAGGAACAGAAACAAGAGAAAATAAGAGTCACATTGCACAAGGAAAACCAACTTCCAAAAACACTCCTGAGAACGTTCATCCTTGCCCATGGAATACAGCTTACTCTATCAGATTGCTCAATTTGTGATATCAAATAGCAGATTTTGTCACTACAAAATCTCTAGTTGGATAAACACTATACTGCAAGGATATGGGTGTGTGAATTCAAATGACACCGGGCAGTGGGCCTTCTTGGTCTTTATGTCTTATTCTTTATGTCGCTCGGTTGGAGGAGCCATGCTTTTATTTCTTTTGAAACCCTCCCTCCCCGTCCCCCGCAAGCAGCTGGGATTTTCTGTAAACCTGAAAGTTGTTCAGTAAGTGTGGCTGGCTAGTTGCCAGGTAGAGGTGAACCGTTTCCACTTCAGCCACTTCTGGGTGGAGAAATCATTCTGGAAACATTTAGCTGGGAAGGGGGCCGCCAAGGAAAGGGCGCACAGCCCAGCTCCTGGGGGCCGAGAGAGGTTGTGGACGGATGGGGCACTCATCACCTCTCCCTGGACTTGCTGTCCCCGACCAGGGGCCGTGGGATTGCGGGAGGGCTTGGTCAGCTCAACGCTCACCTGGGAGCAGGTGGGGCCTGTAGATCGGCAGGCAAAGGAGGGGCCTGGGGGCGGCAGGGTACGGGCGGGCAGCGCGGGGCGCAGGGACGAACCCTGTGCCGTTTCTGAATGCAAGTGGAGGGGGCGCGCTGAGAGTGGGCTCTCCTGTCAAGAACGGCCCCTCGTCCTTAGGGGAGGGTGATGAAGCCGACTGTCCTCTGGAACGACCGTGGGACCCGAAGGAGCCAGTTTGGGATGTAAATGTCAGCGGCTTTGCCTGCTGCACTTCACGGAAGACGGTCGGTGCGCGCTGCCTTCCCGCGCTGAGCCAGCCACCTCCCTGGAAGCTGAGCCGCAGGAACGCTCCGCGGAGGGAAAGGCGGCAGGGGCGGCACCTGCTCGCGGCTGCTTCCCACTCCGGCTTGCTCAGGGTCCTGACCCCGGCAGCAGCGTGGAACTCATGTCGGCAGATGCTCAGGGCTGTGAAGACGGCTTGGGCGGCTCCGCAGTTGAGGGCATATGTAGGAACCAGAGGCGGGAACCTTCTCCGTCAGAGACGTGCCGAGTTTATGCATTCGGAGATGTATTCTGGGCTTGTCTGAAATTTTGCTGGGGGGTCTCCAAATTTAATCCTTAGGAGCTGGTTTCTATACTTTCCCTGGAAATACAGCTATGCCTCAGAGATATTTATGTTCACTAACTGCCTTATCAGATACGTAGGGTCTTTAATAATTCTTTTCTATCACACCTACCACCTAGCCTTGAATGCTGCTTAAAAGGCAGACTTATTGAGGGTTAGGGCCCTTGCTCTTACAAATATATTTGCATTTCAGATTCTAAACAAACCAAACATGGCTTCCTAAGAGAGCATCTGTTTATGTCTAGCAGTATTGAAATATTCAGCTAATTCATCCCACTTACAACTACAAAGTTTACTTTGGTTCTTTTAGATAGTTAAAATGAAAGGTTCCCAAGGTCGTATGAGCTCCTTTTTCTGGGACTGAGTTGAAGAGCTATCATTATTCTTCAGGTGGTAGACTGCGCTGTTTGCTAATTTCCAGCCTGTAGACGTCTCGGGGACGATTCACCGTCAGCGTGCGCATCCGGTTTTACTTCCTAATTTCAAATACATTTTTGAATGTACCTGTCCTTATAACATTGTTGGAAAGATGTAGTTCATTTAATTCTCACTGCTCCATCCTAATTAGTTTTTCTGTGAGTCTTTGGTCTTTAAAAATGCGATAGCTAGAGGCCTCTCTGTTCTTGAGGGTGGTGCGGGTAATAGCGTGAATGTGCTCCTAATAGAATTTCCACACTTTTCTAAATGTCACAAGTGATGCATGACCATGATGAAAATGAGAAAACATGTAAGCAGAAAGAAAAACAATGCATTCTTATATTCATATTTATAAAAAGTATTTATAAAAATGTATGTGTATATTTGTAAAAATGTGATTCATTTCATCACTTTTTAATATTTTCCTGCTTAATATAATATGAACATGTTCCTTGATTCTAATGGTTGCCTAATTTTGCCTTGTATGGATGTAACAAAATTAATCTTTTGTTGCTGGAGATTCAAATTATTTAAAAATCTTTGCTATGGTCAATGCAGTGATGAACATAGTTATATTCCTGTGCATTTGCTCAAGTAATTTTGCAAGATGAATTTCCTGAACCCAGGTTTTTTGTTTGTTTGTTTGTTTGTTTGTTTGTTTTGCGGTACGCAGTCCTCTCACTGTTGTGGCCCCTCCCGTTGTGGAGCACAGGCACCGGATGCGCAGGCTCAGCAGTCATGGCTCACGACGGGCCCCGCTGCTCCGCGGCATGTGGGATCTTCCTGGACCAGGGCACGAACCCATGTCCCCTGCATCGGCAGGCGGACTCTCAACCACTGCGCCACCAGGGAAGCCCCCAAATATTGTTTTTTCATAGTAGACATTTAGAGACAGAAGAGAACTTAAAGACCACCTATGTCAACCCCCAGTCCCATGGAGGAAGCCTCTCTGCAAAAGCGTCAGCAGAAACCAGCCCATGCTTGAACCTTTCCTGTGACAGGGAAATCAGTTGCTCATATGGTTACGAATTAAGAGCTGCCACTTAATTATAGAAAGCCCTTCCTTCCTTGGAACTGAACTCTGCCTTCTAGCAACTCCCAAATATGTGTCCTAATTTCATTCTCTGGAGCAACAAACACATGGCCAATGTCCTCACTCATAGAAAAGTCCTTTGCATGTGGCAGCTCTTAGGACTTCACTAAACCCTGGATTCCCTCCACACTTCCCCTTATGTCCTGGCTCCTGGACTGTCTTTGAGATGCTTTCTGGTTGTTCAAGCCTTTGCTAAAATGTGATGCACAGAATGAACATACACTCTAGATTTTTGAAACTGGGGTTAAGATGATGTGGGTGGCTAAGAAGAAATATTAGCACATCTTAATTATACTTGTTTGTACTTCATTTGGGGGAAAGTTACACGTTTAAAGTTCATCATTGTGCCTGGATTAAAGGTGTTTCCACTTGAAGGTGTTGTTTAAATTTGTAATTTTGCAAATTTTTTCATTTTGGAAGCTGCTGGCAACAAGCTGGCTGGAAATATGGGACTTAGGAAAAGCAAACACATTCTATTTGCCAATGGTCACTAAGCATGTGTAACCAAGGCAAGCTTATTACAGAAAGGAACAGTTAGCTGGAGCGTAAAGGCAGAGCATTTGAAAGTCCTAATCCGTCTTCTCTGCATACTAAAATCAGCAGAGATCAACTATTAGCTGCTTCATACGGAAGGGATTTATTTACACTATGTAATTTTTGTCAGTGGGACTGCCTACCTGCTTGCCTGACTGCCTGAGATCTTTTTAACTCTTTATTACCTGTGAGTAGGAGAAGGTGCTTGCATTTCAGAAGTTTGTGTGAATCACGTGTCCGCCTCACTTCCTGCCAGGGCTCAGGTATTCACTCTTTGAATCATGGCAGTTCTCAGCCGAGCCAAGGCACGCCCTTCACCACGGAAACCCAATGAATCAATTGGTCAATAGTTCTTTTCTGTTCAGAATTTTAGGCATAATCAAATCTTGGGAAACTAAGAAGATCGGTAAACAGAATATCGTCATAAAATACTTGTTTCCGACTTGCAAGGGAAAATGTCTAAGAGCGATCATCATTCCAAATAGCTTTACCTATGGTACAAAGCTGACACTGGTTATGGAACCTATGAGAATGACACAAAATTTAGGGGCTTTGGGGTACCATTATTGTTTTCCTTAATTAAATATACACACATTAGAGGATATATAATACATATGTGCAGTTTAAAGAAGAATAATCAAAGGAATACACTGTTTCTACCATGTTTAAAGAGCCTGTAACTAATTCCGCTGAAGTTCCCGTGAGCTCCGTGCACTCCCATCCCCTTCAGTCCACGGGGGGAATCCATGATCCTAAACTTTGTGTTAATCATTTCCTTGCCTGTCTTTATAGTTTTACTATGTATATATGACTGGTGTTTAATTTTGTATTTCTTGAGATGTTATGTAAATGGATTTATCCTCTGTATAGTCTCTAGAAATCACTCTTTTCGCTCAACACACCTGTGAGATTCACATTGCCATGTGGACGTGTAGTTCCTTCCTGTCCACAGCTTTCTTCCGCTGATAGATAAACACACTCATTTTGTGTCAGGCACTCTTCTAAGAACTTTCAATATATTGATTCCTTTAAACCTACCGCAACCCTAGGAGGTAGGGACAATTATTATCCTTATTTCATAGATGAGGGAGGTCGGTCCCAAAAGGTTAAATAAATTGCCTAAGGTAATGTGGATGAAAAATGTCGCCTGCCATATCCTGACGGTGCACGCTGAGGTGTTTCAGGATGGAGAAAAGCAGGACATTGGCCATAGATAGTTAAGGTGCATATCAAAGGAATGGTTTCAATGAGCCCAGACTCTTGCATCTTCCCAGACACAGAAAAGCACTAAATTCATTAACTTGATATGTCTGGTTTCCTTTAATTAGCAGTAGTCTTTTGATGTTCTGATTGATGGTGGGTTTTTTTTCAATTTTTATTTTATATCAGAGCATAGTTGATTAACAATGTTGTGTTAGTTTCAGGTGTACAACAGTGATTCAATTACACACATACATGTATCTATTCTTTTTCAAATTCTTTTCCCATTTAGGTTATTACAGAACATTGAGCAGTGTTCAATAGATTGGGAGTTTGGGATTGACATGTTTACCAATAAAGAATTTATGTAACCAATAAAGAATTACTGTATAGCACAGGGAACTGCTCAATGTTCTATGACTGATTTTTTTTTTTGCAAAAACTCTTACATAGCCTGGCTCTTCTCTTACCTCTTCGGAATAGTCTATCAGAGTTATGTGAGAGGCTGCCTCCTGGGCTTCAGTCCTCAGAAGGTCTGCGGAATAAAATATAATTCTCACCTTTTAGGTTGTGCAATTTTTTTCAGTAGACAGTCCATATATCCCTTTGTTAGTCAAATGCTGCCAAATTCTTTTAAAAGCACAAAGTTGACAAATTTAATGAAGATCCAATATCCCATGCCGCCTTTTTTGGGGGGGTTAGGATTAAAATTCCCACTGATTTTTTTCCCCTCTCACATCAAATGTTCTGAAGCGTCTGCATCTCAGATCAATTTCAGATTGGGGAAGAATGCACTTGAAGAGAAGGAAGAACAATATGTAAACTATCTTAACTCTATGAGACCTCTAAAAGCAGTGGCTAATTCATACGTCCCACAAAAGTCAGTTCCAGGGACAGGCAAATGGCAGATGGTAGTCATCCCCAGCAGTGTTCATTGTCTCAGTGGCCTGGGCGTGAAAACACAAACACAAGCCATATGTCCATCGTCTGAATTGGTGGGAAGCCTCCAAATACCACTTAATCTAGAGAACGACAGATTGAGATGTCAAAAAGAAATCTGTTGAGGAAGTAAGGGAGAAAATACCTCGTCTGTTTCCAAATTTAGCAAAGTGCCAGAGACAGTGTTTTAGGGAAACCCATGAAGAGGCAGCCTTGCCTGAGGACAGAAGGAGACTCCTTCAACTGGCACCAACACAACGTAACCCCTCCCAGAAGGGAGCCTTGGATGAAGCAATGCTTTCAGAGCCTTAACCTGCCATCTTTACTGGCATTCAGAAATGAAAACCACCTGGAAGATTTGTTACAGTCTAAAACTAGCAAAATACAAAAGAAATCTTGTGGCTGCCATAGGCAAAGGAATCTGGAGGAAAATCAGTGATAAACATAAATGTTTATCCAGGATTTACAGTGAAAGCCAAGATTGCCTTCAAGGATCTGTCACTGAAGATCCTGAAGACCTTTAGAGGAAAGGTGGAAGGTGGTCAAAACTAAGCACAGGGGAGTCCAACACCCTCAAAGGGAAGATAAACGACCATCTAATAGTCATCCAGCCACTCTGCAGAGGCAGTGATTTCCAGGAAATAACATTTTGGAGAGGTTCAGTTTTCTTTAAAGGATTCATATCACTTTGCTCTTAATAATGCCAACTTTTGGTTGCTGTTTGACTAAAAATGTTTTAAAGCATTAAGTTTAGAAAAAAATAATTCATCACCTGTCATTTCAGTAGTTCTAGTTTGAATAAGATTGGTGCTTCATAAAGTTAATCTAAGTAGAGTTAAGACAGTTATATATTTTCGAGTGAGTGAAAAGAGCAAGTTATAAA
The DNA here is from genome assembly GCF_964341445.2 of Mesoplodon mirus. NCBI lineage: Eukaryota > Metazoa > Chordata > Mammalia > Artiodactyla > Ziphiidae > Mesoplodon > Mesoplodon mirus. The sequence continues at coordinate 26,699,915 of NC_138986.1, read as the reverse complement.
AGTTCACTAGGATCCCTCTTTTGAGGAAAAATAGATACATAAATGTATTGAAAGTGTCTGGAAAATTCTACACCAGGGTTTATCAATGTGGGCACTATTGACATTTTTGGCCAGATAACTCTTTGCTGTGGGGGGCACCCTGGGCGTCGTAGGATGTGGAAGAGTATTCTTGGCCTCTCCCCACTAGATGCCAGCAGCACCCTCTCCCTAGAGTTGTGACAACGAAAAATGTCTCCAGATATCGCCAGGTGTCCCATCGGGGACAAAATCACCCCCAGCTGAGAATCATTTCTCTACCCTTAGATGTGTACAGTGGCTAAATCTGGGTGGGAGTATTACAGGTAATTTTAATTTTCCCCCCTTTATCTCTAGTTAGTTTGTAATGAATATGTGTACATTTATCTTCTACAGAAAAAAAATAAAATCTAGTCTTAAAATACCCACAACCATTGCACTATTTACCTATTTATTTAGATTTTAACATATTCTAAGTTTATTGGCTGAACTGCAACTAGCCAATAGGCTGCTTGAAACTAAGCAGTAATATATCTTGTTGGTAATTTGTGTGTAGTCACACTCTTCTTTTGTAAATTTAAAAAATGTTTATTTTTCAATTTAATTTTTATTTCATATTGGGATATAGTTGATTTAGAATGTTGTGTTAGCTTCAGGTGTACAGCAAAGTAATTCAGTTATACATATACATATGATTTCTTTTTCAGATTCTTACCCCATATAGGTTATTAGAGAATATTGAGTACAGTTCCCTGTGCTATATAGTAGGTCCTTGTTGATTATTTTATATATAGTAGTGTGTATCTGTTAATCCCAAACTTCTAATTTATTGCATTATTTATTAAAAAATTATAGGCACATGGTCTTGAACAAAGTCTTTGAAAAACCGTGGATAGAAGATTTGTGGAAGACATAATGTGGGGAACCACAAAGGAAATAGAAAAAGTTCTTTCCAAGGTAATTTAGCAAAAATTCATCTCAAGATGTGGGATGGCAGTGTGTGGGCCAGAAAGAATTTGATTTATGACCCAGGTGCACTGATCCACACTGGTGCAGCCCTCTATTTGATGTTCTCATTAGATTTACCATGCTGCACAGACTTGCACTCTGGGCTGTACAAATAGTTTTTCCCTGCACTGATTTCCTTTGAGGTGAACTCAGCCTAGGGGCACCCGATCTTCCCCATGTTGTAGGCTGAGGGGACAAATGTCCCTCTTCTCCTACTTCCTTCCCAGGTGCAAGATGTGGCACTAGGTTTCACTCACTTTGCAGTGGGGGGTATTTTTATTCACCCAGTTGTTTAGAATTTATGGGGTATGGACATAGAGCCACTAGAAGACATTTTCATGTGGAAAAATCACCTAATGTGGAAGAGGTATGTAAAATCCTAAAACTGATGAACAGCTAGTGAAAGGAAGAAGGTGCTCGTCAAAGATTCTGAAACCTCAACTTCCCAGCTCCACTGGGACCTCAGGCCTAGGGATGGAATCTAATGAGGCCCCAGAGGATGACTTCTCAGAGCTGCTGAGGCTCTGGCCACAGAGGTGACAGGAAGCATGATGGTTGTTGCTCACAAAGGTAGACTGCATCGAAGAATGTGTCACCCCTCCCCCACAAGACATACCTACTGTACACTCACATTTGAATATATATATGTATCTCTGCATGCATTAGGTATGTTGCAAAGTACTAAAGAAACAAAATTTTACAAAGGCTCAATACTTCTGATATGCTTAGAATGATAAGAGATGTGAAAGCAACTCAGAATTAGATTCCCTTTTACAAAACCACAGATGGATTTCAATCTGAAGGCATAAAGTAGGAAGCAAATTACTCTTGTACTTTTCGGTAAGAGAAACAAAGAGAAGCAAACTCTGCCTTTGAATCAAAATAGTCATATGTCTAAATGGCTTCTTTTCCTGGTGTTAAGCACATACTCTGACAGTTAATAATGATTACAAACACATAGCACTTGCTATGTGCCAGGCACCGGGTTTTTTTTGTTGTTGTTTTTCCATTTTTCCCTTTCCTGGGATTTTTTTTAACATCTTTATTGGAGTATAATTGCTTTACAGTAGTGTGTTAGTTTCTGCTTTATAACAAAGTGAATCAGTTATACATATACATATGTTCCCATATCTCTTGCCTCTTGCATCTCCCTCCCTCCCACCCTCCCTATCCCACCCCTCTAGGTGGTCACCAAGCCAGGCACCGTTCTAGATGCCGTCTATGTTCTAACAGTTTTTCATCCTCCAAGTAACCCTAAGGTTGTTGTTATCCTCCCTACAATGAGGACATTGTAGGACATAGTAGATGCTCAGTAAGTATTCTGTGAATGAAGTGAGTAAGCCAAACAATCATCAATCATTTTATTTTCTTTTTGCTCTTAATAGCAACTCATTCTTTCCCACTCCTGAATTTCCTTTATAGTAATAATAAATTTGTTCTTCAAAACTGGCTGTTTTGAAGCAAATGGTGAAGGAGATGGGAATAGTTAGTGGAAATTAGCTAGGGTAGTATTGTTTTATGATATACGTTCCTTCCCGCAGTAAATTATGTCAAAATTTTAATACACTCTCTCTTACATATTTATTTAATAATAAATTTGTTCTTCAAAATTAGCAGAATCATTTTTACGTAGATTGAGAAGAACAGAACACTCTGGTTAACAGAATTATGCTCTAAATTAAATCACTAGATCAGAAGCTGTTTGGATTTGTGGACAATCTGAAAAGACCATGACTTCAGAATCCATCTCTCTTACCAGGGTTGTCTGTCTGTGCCAAGAATATAAATAAGAAAATACGGATGATATCTGTTTTCCTGAAAGAGCATCAATGGATCATGAGCTCACGATTAAAGCAAACATATGCTAAGGTAAATCATATGAAACTGCTGTCTCTGCAGGTCAAAAACAGTCAAATATCAACAATTTTATATGGTTCAACTTAACAGATTCTGTCATATTTTAATACAATGTGACTATCGAATTTAATTTTCTAAGCAAATGATGAAGGAGATGGGAATGGTTACTGGAATTTAACTAGGGTGATACTGTTTTATGATATACTTTCATTCCCACAGTAAATTATGTCAAATACACTCTCCCTTACATATAAACTCAACTTATTTCTTTTGTATGTCTTTATTTATTGATTTTAAGATTATGTAGATATGGGATATTCATTCACACATATTCCAAGGAATCTCTAAGGCACTGCTCATTCAAATAGAATATTTGATATTATAATAGTAACAGTGATTCAGCTACTAAACATGTTCTAGTTTATAGACTATCTAAATATCTTTTGAAAAACACATTTCCAGAAATAAATGTACTGTTCTATTATAAAATGTGGCATTTTTTTTTCAGGTTAATTCCCTACTAAAAAGCCTCAGTTATTGAGAGGACATTTTAAAATACATTTATTTATTTTATTTATTTATTTTTGGCTGCCTTGGGTCTTTGTTGCTGCGTGTGGGCTTTCTCTAGCTGCAGCGAGCGGGGGCTACTCTTGGTTGTGGTGCGCAGGCCTCTCATTGTGGTGGCTTCTCTTGTTGCGGAGCACAGGCTCTAGGCGCACAGGCTTCAGTAGTTGTGGCTCGTGGGCTCAGTAGTTGTGGCTCGCGGGCTCTAGAGCACAGGCTCAGTAGTTGTGGTGCACAGGCTTAGTTGCTCCGTGGCATGTGGGATCTTCCAGGACCAGGTCTCGAACCTGCGTCCCCTGAACTGGCAGGCGGATTCCCAACCACTGTGCCAACAGGGAAGGCGAGAGGACATTTTCTGACTATAAACTAATAACAACAATTTATGTTTATACTCCAGAACTTCTCCTAAAGTATTAATATGGCCACTTAAAGTACCCCAAAGCATATGACATCAAGATCTGTGCCTGATTTATTCACTCTGAACATGGATTATGATGACTGAACAGTGGGTTACGTCTTTAAATGTGACCACTTCCCACCCACTTAGAGGTATTTGCATGTTTTAAGTATCTCATCATTCTGGCAATAAACCAAATTCTAAAAAAGTAGCACTTATACAATGAATGGTCTTCATGAAGTATTTTTTACAGTGCTATACACTTGGTAAGGGCCCAGAAAATAATTGTACAAGTGCTTGTTAGAAAATCATAAATAAAGAGGCCACAGTACACACACCTGAATAAATTCTGCATCCAAGTTGGCCAACATTTTTGAATACTTACTGGGTACAAAGAGGGTCAGCCACTCTGGGCGCCCACCCTCAGTGTGGGAGACCCACACGCACAACCCAGCCACCCACAGGAGGCGGAATGAAACAAGCGCTATGAAAATAGAAGGAATAAGTAATTCTCACTGACACAGAAATCTGAGTAAATTTCTGTCTCCGGTACTTTATTGTTTGGTCACTTATCTGTTTGCACTCACATGTTTTGTAACAGTAGAGGTCTGGCAAAGGGACGTTTCGGTGTTAGTCTTCCATTTGTACATATAATCCCCATTCCTCCATAAATTGCATGAGATAGGCCTCATGTTCCTCCAGTGTCTTGTCTGGAGTCTGATCCTGGTAGAGTCTAGATAAGAGGCACTCCTCCTTGAGTCCCTCAGACTCAGGATGCTTACATCTGTCTGAGTCATGTTCAAAGCTGGATAATGAAGGTATACACAGCCTGCCAGTCCGAGGGTCCCAATCGACCAGTGTGGTCGATGGCTCTGCCTCTGGTCCCTCCTCTGTGTCCACATGCCCCTGCAGCAGGTGGTCCAAGTCTCTGAGCTGAGGGGTATATGAATATGGTAGTGTTTGTGGACCCAAGTCTGTTAAAGTTGCCTGTTGCTCAGATAACCTTCCTTGTAGGGACACTTCCGACTGCAAATTGAACTCCTGATCTCCAGGCCCCACAGAAATATCACTAGTTCTTATGTCACATTCATATTCGATGACTGTTTCATCTGTGGGCATTGTCCTGCTGGGTGGCTCTTGCTGGCTTAAGGAAGTCCCTTTGGTGCTTTTCTCAGAGTCATACACAATGTCCACCACATGTGAAGCATATCCCAGGTGTTTCACCTCCACTTCCTCCTGATGGGGCTCCTGGTCCTCGCTGGGCTCATTCAGGTCTGATGCATCACTGCTTTTTTCCATTACACTTATATCCTTAGGAGAAGTTTTAGAATCCTCCAGAATATTGAGGGTGATAAAGTTAATCACAACTTTTTCAGCAGGTACAAAGACTCTTTTGTCAAATTCATTTCCATAAATCAAAATCTATAAAGAGAGAAGAGAATGGGTTTCACCTTTTCACTTTAGAGAGACATTAAAAACAGCTGTTAGATCACTAATCATTAGAGAAATGCAAATCAAAACTACAATGAGGTATCACCTCACACTGGTCAGAATGGCCATCATCAAAAAATCTACAAACAATAAATGCTGGAGAGGTGTGGAGAAAAGGAAACCCTCCTGCACTGTTGGTGGGAATGTAAATTGATACAGTCACTGTGGAGAACACTATGGAGGTTCCTTCAAAAACTAAAAATAGAACTACCATATGATCCAGCAATCCCACTACTGGGCATATACCCTGAGAAAACCATAATTCAAAAAGAGTCATGTACCACAATGTTCACTACAGCTCTATTTACAATAGCCAGGACATGGAAGCAACCTAAGTGTCCATTGACAGATGAATGGATAAAGAAGATGTGGCACATATATACAATGGAATATTACTCAGCCATAAAAAGAAATGAAATTGAGTGATTTGTAGTGAGGTGGATGGACCTAGAGTCTGTCATACAGAGTGAAGTAAGTCAGAAAGAGAAAAACAAATACCGTATGCTAACACATATATATGGAATCTAAAAAAAAAAAGGTTCTGAAGAACCTAGGGGCAGGACAGGAATAAAGATGCAGATGTAGAGAATGGACTTGAGGATACGGGGAGGGGGAAGGGTAAGCTGGGACGCAGTGGGAGAGTGGCATGGACATATATACACTACCAAATGTAAAATCGATAGGTAGTGGGAAGCAGCCACATGGCACAGGGAGGTCAGCTTGGTGCTTTGTGACAACCTAGAGGGGTGGGATAGGGAGGGTGGGAGGGAGACGCAAGAGGGAAGAGATATGGGGACATATGTATATGTATAGCTGATTCGCTTTGTTATAAAGCAGAAACCGACACACCATCGTAGGGCAATTGTGCTCCAATAAAGGTATTAAAAAAACAAACAAACAAAAAAGCCCCAGCTGTTAGTTAGAATTTATACTGTCCCCAGATAGTTGTAAAGGCCTATTCTTACCAACTCACGGAAGTGAAAGTTATGTTTGGAATACGTGGGAAAACTCCCTCACCTGGAGGCAAGGGACCCAAGATGCAGGAAATGCATGTAACAGTGAAAAGTGGTTCCCTGGGTGGTCCAGATCCAGTCCAAGGATCGGGTGTGACTGCCTCTTCCTCTAACTGGCTGAGGGAATTCAGGGGGCTTGTTTAATTTCTTGAGCCTCCTTTTTTTAAATTCTGTAAAATCAGAATTTCTGCTGTGTCAGGAGTGGTGAAGACTGAGAGTTTTTGAAATTGCTTTATTAATTATAGTTTACTATGTGTTTATCAATAAGCCATCCTCTGGGCTACCAGCTCTTTTTTTGCATATACTCTGGACAGGAAATGTGGAAGGGCATGAAAACTAGGTGTAAAAAGAGAAATAAGCACATGAATAGAGATGGTTTTACTTACTTCCCCAATACACCAAACTAATCATGCTATAATAGGGCCCAAAACGGAAATTCATCTGCCAATTTATAGCAGATAGAGAAACTCTAAATCATGTCAGGAAAACTTGTTTAAGATTAAAGTTTTGCTGGCAATACATGGAAGGTGCCTGTTTACATTGTCAATGATGAGTTATGTTACAATTCTCACTGTCCACCCTATGATGTGATTTCATTTAACTACAAAATAGGAACTTCAGCATCTTTCTTTTACAAAAATTTGGGTTTCAGAAAGTCACAGGCTGTCAGTTCTCCTGTGCTTTTTCCTCCTAGGAAAGGTCTCCCTACGTCATTAAAAAGCTAACTCTGAAACCTAAATGAAGGCAGAATAATAGAAACATTTAAAAACAGAACTAACAGGAATGCATGTATGTATCGTGTACATGGGAACACGTATTTTGATAAGTCCCAAAGAAATAGTTTTTGATTGTTAAAATATGCTCAGCCTTGGGAAACCTCCAGTACATGGTCCAGAAGCATAAGGTTTGTTCCTTCTTTTACTTTCTTGCTTCTCCTTGCTGTGAATGATTAAGTCCTGGCCACTTTCCCCCTAAACGTGTTTCCATTCTGTGTCTGTCTCCAGCCCTACATCCCCCTCTCCTCTTTTAGACTCTCATCTTCTCTCTCTTAGACAACTCCCACAGTCTCCTAGCTGGGTTTGTTTGTTTCTTTGTTTGTTTGTTCCTAGTCTTCCTCCCCCTAAAGTTGTCTTTAACGCTATCCAGTTGTATCTAAAACTCAATCTTGACCATAATGATCCCAACTCAAAACCCTACAGAGTTTTGCAAACACAATGAAGCCCAAGGTCCTTGGAAGAACTCCCCAATTCTCTCATTACCTGGCCTTACCCCCTCACCCTCCAGTCTCTTCTTTCATAGCTTCTCATCAGGAACCTTATGGTTTTGCAATATTATATGTTTTCCCAAACATCCTCCTACCTTTGCCCCTGCTGTTTCTTCCGCTTGAGGTAGGTGCCCTAACTCTTACTGAACTTTCATGACCAAGCCCAGGCATGAAACTCCTGATCCTCCAAGTAGGGTGCCAGTGTCCTTCCTGTACCCGCAAGAGTCCCTAGAACCCACTTTCATCTTAGTCTTCACATATCCTTTAAAACTTCTAGTCCCCAACTAGACTTAAGCCTCTGGAGGGGCATGGATCATGACAATTTATCTGTGTACCTCAAGACCTAGTCTGATCTGTTCCATAAATATAAAATCTTTGTCAAAGTTAAGGAATCTTTCTCTTTGGTTATGTTACTGAGTTAGTCTAGTACAGAAAGTGTTTTTAATTCATCAACTCTTTAACTTGAGACTCACTCTGCCCATAAAAGGAACAGTATCTGTTCTAGAACCTCCTTTTCTATCTTCCTGGGGGTGTTATAAAGCCTCCTACCACCCTAGGCACTCACCAGATTTGCTGGGTGTTTCTCTTTGCCGACATGGGTATATCTGTACATGGAGTAGCACATCACAGAAAAAATAAACACAGTAACAGATATGGGCAAAACATAGCAGAAGATGATTTTAACCTTCAATGTTGATGTTTGATCTGTAAAAAGAAAAGTGGGGTGGGGTAGACAGTTGTGATTTGGTGTGGTGGGAAAACGCTGGTAACGTCAAGAGGCTTTGGAGAGATCAGTTACTTTCAGGAATTCAGTTTTCTCATTTATAAATTGAGAAGCTTGAGCTAAATGTCAGAAGGGATCTCAGAATTCTTACTCTCTCTGACAATAGGTGGCATTAAGGAATCATCTGGACTTGTCTCCAACCTTTACAGCAAGGATGCCTTAACAACCTAAGTCAGCAGATATTCCAACATTTTATATCTGGCTATGAGATTCATGCTGGTTCTTCTATTTGCAGGAAAGTGTGCCTGATACTCAAGCAACTCACAGCGCTTCAAACCAAACAACAAAACCTTCTTGTGAAGATCCCATTAAGCTGCCCCACATTTCCATGCCCCTCATTCGACTCAATCTTTTCCACATATTCAGGACCTTGCCACGAATGTATGGCGTCATCTTCTGTGTGACAAACAGAACCATCCTTACACAGTTGGCCAGGCTTTCTGGTAGGCCTGGAGCTTGGGGATGTGTGGAGAGGCAGCTGAGCTGCTGTGTGCTGAGAATGGCAGTAACTCCCTCCCTGGTCCTGCTGTGCCATAGGTTCATGATAAGTTTAAAGTCCATAGAGGAATGAAAATATCTGGTGAGTAGTTTTAAGAAAAGTAGCCCTGGATCACCATGGATCAGACTATATGCTTGATAGATAGGACTCTTTGTGACTAATTTATATTTGTTAAGCTCCTGTGGAGTACTTGTAAATTGTGAAGGTTAAATTTATGTGTCAATCTGGCTAGACCACAGTACCCAGTTATTTGGTCCAACATTATTCTAGATGTTTCTGTGAAAGCATTTTTTAGATGAGATTAGCATTTACATTAGTAGACATGAGTAAAGTAGATTACCCTCTATAATGAGGGTGAGCCTCATCCAATCAGTTGAAGGCTTTGATAGAAAAAAGACTGATCACGTCTCAGAAGAGCGAATTCTGCCAGCTGATCACCTTCAGATAAGAACTGCAACATAAATTCTTCCTTAGGTCTCCAGCCTTGCAGATTTCTAACTTACCAACCTCCAAAATCATGTGAGCCAGGTCCTTAAAATAAGTCTCTATCTCCATCTTGATGTGTGTGTGTGTATACATTTATATATAAAGATTATGTATATTGTGTTCTATGGAGAACCCTGACTACTACAGCAGTGGAAAAAGGAGCAGCTTTAGCACAAATGACAAAAGTTCTAGGGCATTCCTTACATACTAATACAATCAGCAGGAGTGTCGTGGGAGTATTCTAATCCATGCAGACGTTGGTACTCTTGATGCCTAGTCCTGGGAGAGAGCAGCTAAGTTACTGTCTGGTTAACTGTCTAGTTAAAGAGTGGAAACAGAAGCATCATGGACTTCTGGTCAACAACAGTCAGTGGGAAAAGCCCAGGTATGGGGATCCAACTGCAGGCACTTCCATCCTGAAGAGCACATCTGTCAACAGGTTCCACATAGAAAGATGCCAATAATGCAGATGTTGCAGATGGCTGAGCATCACCTGCCCCTACTTCAGGCTACAACTCAGTCCAGTCCTTTTTTTAAAAAATTTTTATTGGAGTGTAGTTGATTTACAATGTTGCGTTAGTTTCAGGTGTACACCAAAGTGATCAGTTATACTTATACATATATCCACTCTATTTTTAAGATACTTTTCACATATAGGTCATTATAGAGTATTGAGTAGAGTTCCCTGTGCTATACAGTAGGTCCTTATTAGTTATCTCTTTTACATATAGTGGTGTGTATATGTCAATCTCAATCAATCCAGTCCTCTTAATACAATCCCTGGCCTCTGGATCAAACTCACCCTGATAAACAGAGCCATGACAACAACGACTGAAGGCACTTAGTATACACCAGCACATGTTTGCAACAACCAACTAATAAACTGCATCTGTATTTTAGGAATTGGGGGATTGTGGAGAGCAGAAATATTTCAAAGAATAGTCCCCAAAGAGGTAATAGTGAGTTTTTGAAAAAGTAGACCCTCATAATAGTGTCTTGGAAACGTATCTGGGGTGCTCTAACAGCTGGGATATCAAGAAAGGTCAGAACATGAAATGGTACCTTGTTATTACCTTTCCAGGACTAGTGAGAAGGTCGGCTCCATCTGCTTACTGGGAAGTATTTCATTTAATCTGTACTTTAGTTGCTTTAGCTCTGCCAATGGCTTAAATGATTTCCACTGGGAATTCATTCCTACCATTTGCCCACTGATCAAGCTGTTAGTAAACAGAGCACTTTTCCAAATGCAAAAATGATTTCCTCAGTCTGCTTTGCTTTGCCTTTTGCTTGCTTTGCATTTTAATTTTATTGATATTTGACATATGGTAGAGAACCCTTCATTTTAAAGGGAAAGGTATGATAATGATGGAGATTCAAAAATAAAGCTTTTCACTTCTGATATGTATTCACAAAATTCCCTTTTTAATCCTTAGGACAGTTTCACCTCGAAATGTGGGAGGCTTGAGGGGAGAGGAAAACAGGGGTTCTGTCACCATTCCTGTCCCATAGGTGGTGACGGAACCAAGTCTTGGGGAAAATGATGTGACATTTGGAAGGCCAGCACATTTGGAAGAGAGAAACAGAAGAATGGATGAAGAGTCATTCAATGAAGGTAAACTTTAGGATTTATTTTCAAGTTTTAGGTTTTGAGTTCAGGGTCTTACCACCCTCAGGGAAGAACAATTAAACAAACGCCAAGCTCCTAACCCTAGTCTCCTAACAGGAACGAGAATCTTCAACCACACTTCCTTGGCAGCCAAGTTCAGAAAACACGAGGAGACAAATAAAAGGAAAGAGAGAGAAGCAACTATAAGAGTGAGGGAGTAATAACTGATTTGCTGATCCCAGGCCCATGCACAGCCTTGCACAGTGAGTGTTACCTGAACACAACCTGCAGCGCCTATAATTTGTATTCCCGAGGGGGAGCAAAAGACTCTGTCATAAAGTGTTTTTAGGATACTGCTTTGTTCCCAGGAATAAACTCATCTGATGTTCTTAAAGACCACAGAACTTCTACTGATCAGAGTGATTATAGTTTTAAAGAAGAAAAACCGTGTGTGTAAAAATTCCTATAATTCTTATTTCCCAAGGTAGAGTCTTGTTGGACTGGTGCTAAGAGTTCCCTAGGAGGTGAAAACACTCTCTACTGTGAATCAGGTTCAATGGTAGAGTCCCAGGCTGCTCAATGCCTTTCTGGTGATGGTTGTTTCTGCCTTCACTTCAGCCTGTTTCTGGTAGACACGGATTTTCAAAACCTTGTCTACACCACCATCCTTCCTTCTAGTTTTAGCAGATATCCTTCCTCAGACCAGCTGAGGTTCTCAAAGCTTACCTTTCAAAGTACTGACACACTGCTTCTCAGAAGGCTGAGCAAGGCGAGGAGGGCCTGGGACGAAGGACTCCACGAGGACGCAGTACAGAGTGTCCGGCTCCAGCCAGCTGAATACCAGCGTTCGGTTTGTCACACACTGGGACCACTAGGATAGGGAATTGCGAAGAGCAGTCAGAGCCAGAGATTTCCAGCACCACCCCAGACCAGTAACTTTAGAAGGAAACAGAAGACTGAGGTACCATTAAGTCCTTTACTATTACTAAGAGCTTTTTTTTTTTAGCAACAGCTTTAAAATATCCTTTTCCTTCAGCTTGGCAGTCCCAGTTAGGGACTGGACAAATTGTGGGAACAATTCTAAATAATGACATAAGGAGAGATTTCTTCTTCCACTTTGTCCTGTGTTCTTGCTGATATTTTTTTCTTTCTTGGAGAGTGATTGACAGATGTTAAGCAAGTAAAAACTCTCCATCAAAGTGAGGTGGACAACGGCTCTACATACCAACAGCAATGTCATAGCAGAGACTTTCTGTAAAGGAAATCTGAAGGCAGTTTTTAAAATTTCTACACATCAGCTTCAACTGTATCTTGTATGGCAACACTTTTGAATATCACACCTTCCCAGATTCACATGCCGAGAATTTAAGCATCAGGGCTGTGTGTTCCAGCATTAGCTGCAAAAAGTGACACAAATTATAGGTCCCCATTCCATTTCAGGCTTACCGTTCTATTTGATTTAGTATTATGTATGGACACATTATACTTCAGATTAGAGTATATTTGTTCCAGGGAAATAGAGCTTTCTTCTGGGTTTTTCTTCCACTTCTTTGGAGCCGTCAGAACAATAGATATGGATTTCTCATCAGTAGTCAAAGCAACCTCTGGTGGGCTAATTTGTGCTTAAAGGGGAGGGGAGAGGCAATTATCATGTTCAGATGTAGAAATCACCTTGGATGAAACAATATAATCCTACTGGGATCAAAGCTCTAAAGCCCACCTTCTTATCTGAGATGCCTCAGAATGCTCTAGGTGGGCCCAAGTAATACCGAATCTTGAAACAATCATGTCACACACTGATAGAATGTTAAAACAGCAAATTTACTTAGTCACATGTAGTTCCTAGTCACATGGATGAACAGTACTAGATGATGGTTAATATAATTAAAAGTGTTTGCAACACTCCTGGGACCTGAAACGTTGGTGATAAATAACATTAAGAGGATTTGATGTGTTTGTAAAAATCAGAAATGGAGAACTGAAGCGCTGCTAAAGACCTTTGGGGAAGTAACCTTTGGAGAATGATCTAGAACAGAGATTAGCAAACTTTTACCATAAAGGTACTGACAGTAAGTATTTTAGGCTTTGCAGGCCATGTGATCTCTGTTGCAACTATTATTTACATAAATGTAAAAACCATTCTTAGCTCGTCCTGTAGAAAAACAGAAAGGGGAGGGGGTGCTGCACTTAGTCCGAGGCCATAGTTTGCTGACTTCTGATCCAGAAGGGCAGCAAGGGAAAGGCTCCAGCTCCAGAACTTAGGGAGTGCTTGTAAATTTCATCATGGCAGCTCTGAGTGGGTCCTCTATGGCTGAATCAGTCACAGATCAGGGATGGAAAATTTTAAAAGGAAATACCAGGAAGATGTTGCCTTAATTCTGAGTTACATCTAGAAATTATGTCATAACTCTACCAAGTTTGTAACAAGAAGAGACTTAGTTTGGTGATCAGAACAATCTTTAATCAATCTGCGGGCATATGTCAAATGGTTTATAAACCCACAAAATTAAAATAAATCTGTCAGTTGTTCCTCAAATTATATAACCTCAACTAAACATAAGACAAAATCAAAATTTGATAATATTGACATCTAGTGTCAATTCTGGGTCCGGGAGCAATCTTAGAGACACTTGGCCAAAACTTTCATTCTAAAGATGAGACTCTGAGATGCAGCAAGGTGAAGTACCTTGGGCTGGTCACTTCACCCGATCAACAGAGTGCAGAGCGCTGGCCTCGACAAGGCTGTCTATGAGGCAGAGACTGTTACATTAGGGGGTCAGATGAACTTGATAATGATACATGTTTAACAGACAACTGTGTTACTTACTTTCTAAAAAAGGATAGAATCGTCCAGTTTCTGCCCATTTAGAACAATTCGTTCCCCAAACGGCCTTAGCTTTGGCATAATATTGACGTTCGTAGTCAGAAGTTTCAGCAGAGAGATCACAGTAGGTCCTACTGATATTTCTGCATTCGGATTTATTCAGCCATTTCTTTTGCCCATATCTGCTGAGAAGGAAACTATGAATTAACAATGAGGTGCTCTCTATGCTTTACAGTAGGAAAAAAAAAAGACAGTCATTATATAAAACTGAATGGAACTTAAGACCTTCTCTTCAGAACAACAAAAGTGCTTGTCATTGAGCTAAAAAAGAATCTACTTTTGCTGCTGGCAATTCTTTTCATTAGCTGTCAGGAACATGAGTCAGAGTTTCTGTAATCACCTTTCTTTTTTGTGAATTATAATGTGGATAGTACATTTTGAAAGCATGTATTTTATTATTAGGCTTGACCTACAGTAAAAACTTTACAGATTGTGTGATCAATTCTTCTATGTAAATTTTTAGCCCACATGCATACCAAGGTCAGTTTGATGGGTCTTTCTTTTTTTTTTTTGGATGGATTGTTTTAAGAAAAATTCATCAGTTTTTCCTTGGAAATTCTTCTTGACATTCTCATAAAATTTAAAAATATACTTGCCCTCAAGGGTTCTGGGGAAAATTCACTAGGTTGGAGTGCATTCCAAAATTAGCATTTTCAGTGATCATAGTGATGATGATATTAACTAGGCTGTTCACATCTGTTTTTCCTCTCCTTTATTAAAAACATAACACCCGCAGAAAATAGGAGGTGGGAAATATTTTAGCATTTCTCAGGTGGAAGAGACTGAGGTATTGAGCGTTTAAGTGACATGGGAAGAGCCAAGTGAAAGAGACAGGGTTGCATGAGAGGCTACTGAAAGGATTAAAGCAGGCGCGTTGGGCTTTTACACAACTAACTCTGGTGGTAGCGTAGAGAATGTACTGGGTCAAGGGTGGCAGACTGGGGAGCAGTTGAGAGGATGCTAGAGTGGTCCAGGTGGAAGAGGTAGGTGGCTTGCACAAGGATGGTGGCAGTGGAATGAATGACAGGACAAAAGGAAAAAATATTAGGAGACAAACTTGGTGATTGAGTGCATGAAAGAGATGAGGGAAAAGAAGGTGTTAAGGATGATGTCTCTTTCTGTCCGGGCTAGTTGGGTGGAATGGTGGTAACATTTACCAAGATCAGGAATGCGGAAGAGTGGGTTTGGGAAATGGGGAGAGGAGGGGGGAGGGAAAGATAATGAGTTCAGTTTTTGACATGATGAGCTTAAGATACGTAAAAGGTATCCGAATGCAGCTGCCCAGAAGGTGCTGGAGCTCAGGAGAAAGGGGTGAGTGGGAGGTAGGGATTTTGAAATCTATGGCATAAAGCTGCTCATGGAAGGCACAGGCATGAATGAAATTACCCATGGAGACAAAGCAAAGCCTAGGATAAAATTTCAGGAGTGGCAAGATTTAAAGGTGAGATACAGGGACTTCCCTGGTGGCGCAGTGGTTAAGAATCCACCTGCCAATGCAGGGGACATGGGTTCGATCCCTGGTCCGGGAAGATTCCACATGCCGCGGAGCAATTAAGCCCATGCATCACAACCACTGAGCCTGTGCTCTAGAGCCCGCGAGCCACAACTACTGTGTTCATGTACCACAACTACTGAAGCCCACATGCCTAGAGCCTGTGCTCCACAACAAGAGAAGCCACCGCAATGAGAAGCCCGTGCACCGCAATGAACAGTAGCCCCCGCTCACCACAACTAGAGAAGAGCCTGCGTGCAGCAACGAAGACCCAATGCAGCCAAAAATAATAAATTTTATTAAAAAAAATAAAGGTGAGATACAAAGTACACTTAGAAATAGCAGCTAAAGAGGGAGAAGGAAAAACAGACATCACAAAAGTCAAGGGAAGACTGTGTGTTGAGAAGGAGGAAATGCCAACTTTATCAAGTGTTGCCAAAGCTTAAGGGTATCTTCTCTTTTCAAAATATGGCAGCAGAGTCCTGAAAGTAAATGTCTCCTGTTTCATAAGTACCATAGCTACCAGAAAACATTAGAAGTATAGTTAGATCTTGTTGACCAATTTCTTCATTCGAGTAATCACCATGCCGAGGGGCTTTCATACTTTTTATTGACTGTGAGCCATAGAAAGAAATACATTTCACAGTGTGACCCAGTTCACACATATATCCAACATACTAAAACAAAGGTTTTAGAAGATAATACCTAAACTTTACAACATGCCAGGCACTTAGTTATTTTCCATTCTAATCCACTCCACACCATTCTAATCCTTCCCGTTAAAAAGAAAGATGCTAGTTATGTCCCTCAAAATTGATTTCATGGCCCACCAACAGGTCTTGACTTGTGGTTTGAAAAATATTGCCATCACCTATTTCACCTTTTCTCCTCAAATTTCCTGACTTTGCCAAGGGCAAGGCAGCTTCTCATGACAGATGTCGATGAAGGAGAAACACTCTCTACTGAATTCTGGACAAAATGCTTTGTAAGTCTGACAAGCTGATAGACATGAATCATTCAATAAATACTACAGTAATGATGTTCATGCATGTCAAAAAGTCATGCGGGGCCCTCAGGGGTCTCTGATTTCTGGTAACGGCAGGAAATATTTATCAAGTGCCTATTATGCGTTTGGACTGGTGCTTAGGATTTGAAAGCTTTATCTCATTTAATTATCATAATAACCTTAGGAGGTAGGTACCGTTATTTTCATCCCATTTTACAGATGAGGAAATTGAGGCTCAATGATATTAAGGGAGCTGCTCAAGGTAGTCTGACTAGTAACAAGCATATCTGGGATTTGAACCATTTTTCCCTGATGCTAAAGCTTGTGCTTTTAATGCTACACTCTATTTTCAGTGTTAAATTCTTTGGGTAGATATAATTTAAACTTTTGTTAAAATTTCATTTTTTGCTTGGAAACAAACTTCACTCAAAAGTAAAAAAGTATAATATGTAACCTGCCCAAGGCTACCCATTTAGGTTCACAGTCTGGCTATGACCTCAGGACTGTTTGTCTTTGGAGCTGAGCCTGGAGCCCTGTCAGTGACACAAGCTGCCCTGTATTCCTGCCCACTGTCCACATTCACAGGCATGTAAGAACTCCACCATGGCAAGTTTCTTTTCAAATATTCTTTTTTGAAATTTATGTAATCTAAATTATCTACTCTCACAGAGCAGTGATTACTCTCTCTCTTTTTAAAAATCCTTTTCTGAATCACATAAACACATAAAGAACAGAACAAGCTCCTTGCTCCACCTAATGAAAAAGGAGACAAGGACACACTCATGAGCAGTTTCTCCTGGCAGAGTGATGCCTCTTCCCTAAAATACTGGTTCCTGAGAAATTCTTTGGCAATGAGAATGAAGTTCTAGATAAATGAGGTCATTGTGAGTAGCAGCCAAAGTCTTTCACTGCCTTTAATTGTCAGAATTTTCTTTTCTTTTCTTTTGTTTTTAAACATATTTATTGGAGTATAATTGCTTTATAATGGTGTGTTAGTTTCTGCAGTATAAAAAAGTCAATCAGCTATACATACACATATATCCCCATATCGCCTCAGAATTTTCTTTTCAAAGACAAAAATGATGTTATTCTTTTTTGTAAATATGGTACAGTTTTTAAACTCACGCAATCAGAAAAGTATAACTGAGAGAGAAATAATTATGCTGAAGGCCATTACCCTGAAACATTTGGTACACCTGATTCTGCACATCTCATTATGCTTATATGTACCCAGAGGAATGATTCAATAGCTGAATACATAGACAAAAGCTAGGTTATGCCATACTTATGATTTTAATAAAAGTAGTAAATTTAACTTGATTCAAACTTTAAAGAAAAAGAAATTAAAATGAAATGAACCACTGCAGTTCAAATGTTTCATCACCACACGAGATAGTAGTTTGTAAAAAGATCTTTTAAATTAAGAAAATTGTGTATGAAAGATGCTGAGAGTTTAGTTATTAAAATGATGACATATTTTCATTTTGGATCACATATAATGGCTTCATGCTACGGAAGTCAGTACATATACAGTTTTTCCCCACCTTCTGATTTGTTATATTATTGATAAGATTCAAACATTTACAAGAAAGTTCTGTAACCATATTTCCCATCACTAGTCTTAGTTCTACATTTAGATAGTTTCAATGCCTGCTCCCTTTTTGCCAAAATCTTGTCATTACTAAGTTCATTTAGGCTCATCTTTATCCCTCTGTCAGTTGGATATCATCTTTAGTTAGTGTTCCCTCCCCCCCACAGCCTTCAAGAAGGTCTCAGGAGAGTGATAGCCCAAGTTCAACCTGCTTGAAAATACAGAAAATACATTTGCTGAACTTGGTAAGAGTCTTAGGTCACACTTATTTTTCCCTCAGAAGATATATCACTGTCATGAACTGAGTGTTGCCAGATAGAAATCATTGCTTTTGCTGTGATGGTCATAAATCATTTCATTTTCTTCAAAGTTAAATAACTTTACCAGGATATGTCTTCCTATTATTTTTATTAAATTTTCCTAGACAGAGCATGCATTTACGATATGCAGTTCCAGATAGTCATTATTACCTGTTCAATTATTACTACCTGTTAGCTATAATAGGTTTTTCATCTCTATATAACATTTTTATTTTCCATCTTCTTCCTAAGTTCTGCCACCGTGCTTTTTAAAAAAGTTCTTCTTCTTGTCTTAGAATCTCTTCTTTGACTGTTATCTCTTCTTTGAGGTTTACCATTAGAGACCATGTTGTTTATGGATTCAAACTATGAACCATTATTTGTCTGAATTTTTCTTTAATTTCCATGAGAAAGCTTTTAGGAATGTTTGACTTGTGTTTTTTTTGTCTTTCTCCCTTTCAGTAATTAGGGATAGGTGTGCTGGATTCTTTGGGACAATTACTCTTTGAATGGAGCCAGCTCTTTATTAAATATTAGGTGAGTGGGTATAGGAGTGAGGATCTATCACACCCACTTACCATTTTGCATTCCTTCTTGATTGCAATGAGTGTTGAGCGAGAGGTGAAAAGTGAAAATGTCCATTCACTATTATCTTTAATAAAAACTGTGAGTTGTACAGAATTCTGCACTCAGTTTCACTTAAAAATGTCCTATAATTCTAATAAGTATAGATGTTTCAGAGGTGATGGATTTCCTTGTTTGCTCAGCCACAGGTTAACATTTTGACAGACTTCTTTTCTCCATTTAAATAACTTCTTCTTGCCTAAGTACTCAATACTCTGTTTCCATGAAGAAACTGTTGTCTAATTTAATCTAACAAAACACAATGAGATAATTTAACATGAAATATGTAAAACCTTTCTTTTTCCTCACTCATTTCATACAATAGATGGTTTATATTTGCACAATTAATAGGAGTCTGAGTCTTGTGCTTATAAATTAGCCAAAACAAAAAGAACCAACTTACATGAAATACTGCACAGAATAAGTAACTTCCACTCCTTGTAGGCCCTGTGGTGGGTTCCACTGTAGGATATTCTTCATGTTTATAGATAAGAAGGTGATATTTGTAGGTTTAGGCAGACCACCAGAGACACAGGGAACTGAAAAAGGAGTAGAGAGGAATTGAGGTCTTAATAGAGAGAAAGGAAGACCTAACATGTGGTAGTTGGTCTCCAGATATGGCCCCCAATGAGCCACACCTTCCAGTACTCATGCTCTGTGTATTTCCTTCCAAACTGAACATGGTCTTACCTCATGGCCCTCTTTAACCAACAAAATTGATACTGGGACTGAGCCTTGACAAGGCCTACGAGCTTCCACTTTTGTCCTTTTGAAAGCCCTGAGCTGCCATGTAAAAAGTGGGCTACTATGCTGGAGAAACCATGTCAAGAGACCATGTGAGGAGGGAGAGGTTTGGCTGTCCCAGTGTCCCAGCTGAGCCCAGTCTTCCAACCAAGGGGCCAGAATGAAGCCACTGTGGACATTCCAGCCCCATGCGCCATAGACTGAAGCTTCATGAGAGGCTCTGAAAGAGACCAGCTGAAGAACCATCCAGAGCCCTAGATAAATCCTCAGAATTATGAGAAATTATAAAATGATTCTTTTAATCCACTAAATGTTGGGGTAGTTTGTTATGCACCAGAAGATAACTGAAACAATCCCTTTATTAGATATAGAAATAAAATTTAGGATAGATGTCACTGAAAGGCCAGAGATTGGAGACTGGAGCTGGGGTTAGCTTTCCTAAAGTATATAATAAAGAAATAATTATAATAAGAACTAATGAAAGAAGACAATTTATTTAATTAAACACTGATATGTGGGCTTCCCTGGTGGCGCAGTGGTTGGGAGTCCGCTTGCCGATGCAGGGGACACAGGTTTGTGCCCCGGTCCGGGAAGATCCCACATGCCGCAGAGCGGCTGGGCCTGTGAGCCATGGCCGCTGAGCCTGCGCGTCCGGAGCCTGTGCTCCGCAACGGGAGAGGCCACAACAGTGAGAGGCCCGCGTACCGCAAAAACAAACAAAAAACAAACAAAAAAAACACTGATATGTTCACCTAACTGTGTTCTAAGAAGGAGTGTATCCTAGAGAATTAATTTATAGAAATCCTCTGTAAAGGAATGATAAAAAATGGAGAAACTACCAAAAAATTAGAAAAGGAAAAAAGAAAAGTGAAGAATAGTTTCTTATAAAAGAAAACAAAAACGATCCTTTAAATACAATAAATGAAAAAATTCAGTGGTAATATGAAAGAATCAAAATATTAATTTAAACTACTGGAGAGATCCCAAAGTCCTGAGT
Source organism: Mesoplodon mirus (assembly GCF_964341445.2). NCBI lineage: Eukaryota > Metazoa > Chordata > Mammalia > Artiodactyla > Ziphiidae > Mesoplodon > Mesoplodon mirus. The sequence goes on along the minus strand of NC_138986.1, from coordinate 26,679,294 downwards.
AATAAACAATCAGATATTATGAAGAATTTATCATAAATATGCATATTCTAGTCAATGAATTTGGAAAATATCAAATTTTGATATTTCAAATCAAACAGGAAATAAAATTTAGCTAAGTCACTGAAGGCTGGTCCAATTTTGGCTAACGTTCAATAATTCTTGTATAAATCAACTGAGACTAATGTCAGAGAAAGGAATTAGCTTTATGATTGTGGTAATCCTTGGCTAAGATTAGCTCTATACAATGTATTGTAATCCCACAAGCCAAATGAAAAGAAAGAAAAAATTCTTTCCTTTAGAATTAAACTTTATAATGTAACATGACCCTGATTCTAAGCCAGAATAAGCTCTTTAACATGCGGCAGGGTGACCAAACTATAAGTGGTTGAGTTTGTGTTCGTGCATGTGTGCAAGCATGTGCTATATTTGTAATGACTCCTACTTTTAACCTTGCTCATTTTTTTAATACCTCAGTTTTATTTTATTTAATTAATTAATTTATTTATTTATTGGCTGCATTGGGTCTTTGTTGCTGCGCATGGGCTTTTCTCTCTAGTTGTGGCGAGCGGGGACTACTCTTCGTTGTGGCTTCTCATTGCGGTGGCTTCTCTTGTTGAGGAGCACGGGCTCTAGGCACACGGGCTTCAGTAGTGGTGGGACGCGGGCTCAGTAGTTCTGGCTTGCGGGCTCTAGAGCGCAGGCTCAGTAGTTGGGGCGCATGGGCTTAGCTGCTCTGCGGCATGTGGGATCTTCCCGGACCAGGGATCAAACCCATGTCCCCTGCATTGGCAGGCGGATTCTTAACCACTGCGCCACCAGGGAAGTCCTCAGTTTTATTTTAGAGAGGGAAGTTAAACACTCAAAGAGAAGCTCTGTCAACTGGTCACTGTGTGTGTACGTGTGTAGGAGCAGTAGAAAGGATCTCTAAAGGATGCCACCTGCCCAGTGTCTGTCTTTGATTTCTATTCTTCTAACTCTTTGGAACCACTGCATATCAACTGGTATTGGCTTTTTCTGGAGCTTATATATAATGAATAATTATTAAAGATTTAATACTGCTCTGTGCTATCACTAGGTTCTAACTTTTAATCATATTTTTAAGACAAAACAGAGAACCTGGAGAAGCAGCACCATGAAGTATAGTATTCCCCAATCCTTCAAAAGTGGGGAACACTGTCAACGTAAACAATTCCGAGGGCCCCCCGGAGGAAGATGGCGGAAGAGTAAGACGCGGAGATCACCTTCCTCCCCACAGATACATCAGCAATTCATCTACACGTGGAACAACTCCTACAGAACACCTACTGAACGCTGACAGAAGACCTCAGACGCCCCAAAAGGCAAGAAACTCCCCACATACCTGGGTAGGACAAAAGAAAAAAGAATAAACAGAGACAAAAGGATAGGGACGGGACCTGCACCAGTGGGAGGGAGCCGTGAAGGAGGAAAGGTTTCCACACACTAGAAGCCCCTTTGCGGGCGGAGACTGCAGGTGGAGGAGGGGGAAAGCTTCGGAGTAGCAGAGGAGAGCACAGCAACAGGGGTGTGGAGGGCAAAGCGGAGAGATTCCGGCACAGAGGATCGGTGCCCTCAGGCACACACCAGCCCGAGAGGCTTATCTGCTCAGCCGCCGGGGCGGGCGGGGCTGGGAGCTGAGGCTCGGGTATCGGGTTTCAGTCGGAGCTCAGGGAGAGGACTGGGGCTGGCGGCAGGAAGAGAGCCTGAAGGGGTTAGTGCACCACGGCTGGCCGGGAGGGAGTCCGGGAAAAAGTCTGGAGCTGCCAAAGAGGCAAGAGACTTTTTCTTCCCTTTTGTTTCCTGGTGCGCGAGGAGAGGGGATTAAGAGCGCTGCTTAAAGAAGCTCCAGAGACGGGCGCGGGACGCTGGGGCTGCTGCTGCCGCCGCCACAAGGCCTGTGTGCGAGCGCAGGTCACTGTCCACCCCGCCTTCCGGGGAGCCTGTGCACCCCGCCACTGCCGGGGTCCCGGGACCCAGGGACGGCTTTCCCGGGAAAGCGCACGGAGCACCTCGGGCTGCTGCAACGTCACGCCGGCCTCTGCCGCCGCAGGCCCGCCCCACACTGCGCGCCCCTCCCTCCCCTCTGCCTGAGTGAGCCACAGCCCCCGAATCAGCGGCTCCTTTAAACCCGTCCTGTCTGAGCGAAGAACGGACGCCCTCCGGCGACCTACACGCAGAGGCGGGGCCCGGTCCAAGGCTGAGACCCGGGAGCTGTGAGAGTAGAGAAGAGACAGGGAAATCTCTCTGTGCAGCCTCGGAGGCAGCGGATTAAAGCTCCATGGTCCACTTGATGTGCCCTGCGTCTGTGGAGTGCATGAATGGACAGCGAATCATCCCAAATTGAGGAGGTGGACTTTGAGGACAAGATTTAAGACTTTTCCCCCTTTTCCTCTTTTTACAACGAATTATCCCAAATTGAGGAGGTGGACTTTGAGAGCAAGATTTTCGATTTTTCCCCCTGCTCTCTTTTTGTATGTGTATGTGTATGCTTCTGTGTGAGATTTTCTCTGTATAGCTTTGCTTCCACCATATGTCCCAGGGTTCTATCTGTCCGTTTTTTTTCAATAATTACTTTTTAATTTTAATAACGCTACTATATTTTATACTTTATTCTATTTTACTTTACCTGCTCTTTCTTTATTTCCTACCTTCCCTTCCTTCCTCCCTCCCTCCCTCCACCCCTCCTTTCCTTCTTTCTCTTTCTTTCCTTCCTCCCTCCCTCCCTTCCTTCTTCCTTTCACTCTTTCTTTTTCTTTCCTTCCTCCCTCCCTCCCTCCCTCCTGTCTGTCTTTCCTTCCTCCCTCCCTCCCACCCTTCTTCCTTTCACTCTTTCTTTTATTTTCCTTCCTCCCTCCTTCCCTCCTTTCTTTCTTTCTTTCTGTCCTTCCTCCCTCCCTCCCTCCTTTCTTTCTTTCCGTCCTCCCTCCCTCCCTCCCTCCCTCCCTCCTTTCTTTCTTTCTTCCTTCCTTCCTTCCTTTCTTTCCTTCTTCCTTTCTTTCTCTCTCTCTTTCTTTCTTCTACTAATTCTTTCTTTCTACTTTTTCTCCCTTTTATTCTGAGCCAGGTAGATGAAAGGCTCTTGGTGCTGCAGCCAGGAGTCAGTGCTGTGCCTCTGAAGTGGGAGAGCCAACTTCAGGACACGGGTCCACAAGAGACCTCCCAGCTCCACATAATATCAAGCGGCGAAAATCTCCCAGAGATCTCCATCTCAACACCATCACCCAGCTTCAGTCAACGACCAGCAAGCTACAGTGCTGGTCACCCTATGCCAAGCAACTAGCAAGGCAGGAACACAACCCCACCCATTAGCAGAGAGGCTGCCTAAAAACATAATAAGGCCACAGGCACCCCAAAACACACCACCAGACGTGAACCTGTCCACCAGAAAGACAAGATCGAGCCTCAACCACCAGAACACAGGCACTAGTCCCCCCCACCAGGAAGCCTACACAACCTACTGAAACAACCTTAGCCACTGGGGACAGACACCAAAAGCAACGGGAACTACGAATCTGCAGCCTGCAAAAAGGAGACCCCAAACACAGTAACATAAGCAAAATGAGAAGACAGAAAAACACACAGCAGGTGAAGGAGCAAGATAAAAACCTACCAGACCTAACAAATGAAGAAGTAATAGGCAGTCTACCTGAAAAAGAATTCAGAATAATGATAGTAAAGATGATCCAAGATTCTATTCCCAAGATCCAAAATCTTGGAAATAGAATAGACAAAATGTAAGAAACAGTTAACAAGGACCTAGAAGAACTAAGGATGAATCAAGCATCCATTAAAAACACAATAAATGAAATGAAAAATACTCTAGATGGGATCAATAGCTGAATAACTGAGGCAGAAGAACGGATAAGTGAAGTGGAAGATAAAACAGTGGAAATAACTGATGCAGAGCAAAATAAAGAAAAAAGAATGAAAAGAACAGAGGACAGTCTCAGAGACCTCTGGGACAACATTAAACGCACCAACATTCGAATTATAGGGGTTCCAGAAGAAGAAGAGAAAAAGAAAGGGACTGAGAAAATGTTTGAAGAGATTATAGTTGAAAACTTCCCTAATATGGGAAAGGAAATAGTTAATCAAGTCCAGGAGGCACAGAGAGTCCCATGCAGAATAAATCCAAGGAGAAATACGCCAAGACACATATTAATCAAACTGTCAAAAATTAAACACAAAGAAATCATATTAAAAGCAGCAAGGGAAAAACAACAAATAACACACAAGGGAATCCCCATCAGGTTAACAGCTGATCTCTCAGCAGAAACTCTACAAGCCAGCAGGGAGTGGCAGGACATAATTAAAGTGATGAAGGAGAGAAACCTGCAACCAAGATTACTCTACCCAGCAAGGATCTCATTCAGATTTGATGGAGAAATTAAAACCTTTACAGACAAGCAAAAGCTGAGAGAGTTCAGCACCACCAAACCAGCTTTACAACAAATGCTAAAGGAACTTCTCTAGGCAAGGAACACAACAGAAGGAATATACCTACAATAACGAACCCAAAGCAATTAAGGAAATGGGAATAGGAACATACATATCAATAATTACCTTAAATGTAAATGGACTAAATGCTCCCACCAAAAGACACAGATTGGCTGAATGGATACAAAAACAAGACCCATATATATGCTGTCTACAAGAGACCCACTTCAGACCTAGAGACACATACAGATTGAAAGTAAGGGGATGGAAAAAGATATTCCATGCAAATGGAAATCAAAAGAAAGATGGAGTAGCAATTCTCATATCAGACAAAATAGACTTTAAAATAAAGACTATTAGAAGAGACAAAGAAGGACACTACATAATGATAAAGGGATCGATCCAAGAAGAAGATATAACAATTGTAAATATGTATGCACCAACATAGGAGCACCTCAATACATAAGGCAAATACTAACAGCCATAAAAGGGGAAATCGACAGTAATACAATCATAGTAGGGGACTTAACACCCCACTTTCACCAATCAACAGATCACCCAAAATGAAAATAAATAAGGAAACACAAGCTTTAAATGATACATTAAACAAGATGGACCTAATTGATATTTATAAGACATTCCATCCAAAAACAACAGAATACACATTTTTCTCAAGTGCTCATGGAACATTCTCCAGGATAGATCATATCTTGGGTCACAAATCAAGCCTTGGTAAATTTAAGAAAATTGAAATTGTATCAAGTATCTTTTCCGACCACAATGCTATGAGACTAGACATCAATTACAGGAAAAGATCTGTAAAAAATACAAACACATGGAGGCTAAACAATACACTACTCAATAACGAAGTGATCTCTGAAGAAATCAAAGAGGAAATTAAAAAATACCTAGAAACAAATGACAATGGAGACACGACGACCCAAAACCTATGGGACGCAGCAAAAGCAGTTCTAAGGGGGAAGTTTATAGCAATACAATCCCACCTTAAGAAACAGGAAACATCTCGAGTAAACAACCTGACCCTGCACCTAAAGCAATTAGAGAAAGAAGAACAAAAAACCCCCAAAGTTAGCAGAAGGAAGAAATCATAAAGATCAGATCAGAAATAAATGAAAAAGAAATGAAGGAAACGATAGAAAGATCAATAAAACTAAAAGCTGGTTCTTTGAGAAGATAAACAAAATTGACAAACCATTAGCCAGACTCATCAAGAAAAAAAGGGAGAAGACTCAAATCAATAGAATTAGAAATGAAAAAAGAGAAGTAACAACTGACACTGCAGAAATACAAAAGATCATGAGAGATTACTACAAGCAACTCTATGCCAATAAAATGGACAACCTGGAAGAAATGGACAAATTCTTAGAAATGCACAACCTGCCGAGATTGAATCAGGAAGAAATAGAAAATATGAATAGACCAATCACAAGCACTGAAATTGGAACTGTGATTAAAAATCTTCCAACAAACAAAAGCCCAGGACCAGATGGCTTCACAGGTGAATTCTATCAAACATTTAGAGAAGAGCTAACACCCATCCTTCTCAAACTCTTCCAAACAATTTCAGAGGAAGGAACACTCCCAAACTCATTCTACCAGGCCACCATCACCTTGATACCAAAACCAGGCAAGGATGTCACAAAGAAAGAAAACTACAGGCCAATATCACTGATGAACATAGATGCAAAAATCCTCAACAAAATACTAGCAAACAGAATCCAACAGCACATTAAAATGATCATGATCAAGTGGGGTTTATTCCAGGAATGCAAGGATTCTTCAATATACGCAAATCAATCAATGTGATACACCATATTAACAAATTGAAGGAGAAAAACCATATGATCATCTCAATAGATGCAGAGAAAGCTTTCGACAAAATTCAACACCCATTTATCATAAAAACCCTGCAGAAAGTAGGCATAGAGGGAACTTTCCTCAACATAATAAAGGCCATACATGACAAACCCACAGCCAACATTGTCCTCAATGGTGAAAAACTGAAACCATTTCCACTAAGATCAGGAACAAGACAAGGCTGCCCACTCTCACCACTCTTATTCAACCTAGTTTTGGAAGTTTTAGCCACAGCAATCAGAGAAGAAAAGGAAATAAAAGGAATCCAAATTGGAAAAGAAGAAGTAAAGCTGTCACTGTTTGCAGATGACATGATACTATACATAGAGAATCCTAAAGATGCTACCAGAAAACTACTAGAGCTGATCAATGAATTTGGTAAAGTAGCAGGATACAAAATTAATGCACAGAAATCTCTGGCATTCCTGTACACTAATGATGAAAAAGAAATCAAGAAAACACTCCCATTTACCATTGCAACAAAAAGAATAAAATATCTAGGAATAAACCTACCTAAGGAGACAAAAGACCTGTATGCAGAAAATTATAAGACACTGATGAAAGAAATTAAAGATGATACAAATAGATGGAGAGATATACCATGCTCCTGGATTGGAAGAATCAATATTGTGAAAATGACTCTACTACCCAAAGCAATCTACAGATTCAATGCAATCCCTATCAAACTACCAATGGCATTTTTCACAGAACTAGAACAAAAAATTTCAAAATTTGTTTGGAAAAACAAAAGACCCCGCATAGCCAAAGCAATCTTGAGAACGAAAAACGGAGCTGGAGGAATCAGGCTCCCTGACTTCAGACTATACTACAAAGCTACAGTAATCAAGACAGTGTGGTACTGGCACAAAAACAGAAATATAGATCAATGGAACAGGATAGAAAGCCCAGAGATAAACCCATGCACATATGGTCACCTTATCTTTGATAAAGGAGGCAGGAATGTACAGTGGAGAAAGGACAGCCTCTTCAATAAGTGGTGCTGGAAAAACTGGACAGGGACATGTAAAAGTATGAGATTAGATCATTCCCTAACACCATACACAAAAATAAGCTCAAAATATATTAAAGACCTAAATGTAAGGCCAGAAACTATCCAACTCTTAGAGGAAAACATAGGCATAACACTCTATGACATAAATCACAGCAAGATCCTTTTGGACCCATCTCCTAGAGAAATGGAAATAAAAACAAAGATAAACAAATGGGACCTAATGAAACTTCAAAGCTTTTGCACAGCAAAGGAAACCATAAACAAGACCAAAAGACAACCCTCAGAATGGGAGAAAATATCTGCAAATGAAGCAACTGACAAAGGACTAATCTCCAAAATTTATAGACAGCTCATGCAGCTCAATAGCAAAAAAACAAACAACCCAATCCAAAAATGGGCAGAAGACTTAAATAGGCATTTCTCCAAAGAAGATATACAGACTGCCAACAAACACATGAAAGAATGCTCAACATCATTAATCATTAGAGAAATGCAAATCAAAACTACAATGAGATATCATCTCACACCAGTCAGAATGGCCATCATCAAGAAATCTAGAAACAATAAATGCTGGAGAGGGTGTGGAGAAAAGGGAACACTCTTGCACTGCTGGTGGGAATGTGAATTGGTACAGCCACTATGGAGAACAGTATGGAGGTTCCTTAAAAAACTACAAATAGAACTACCATATGACCCAGCAATCCCACTACTAGGCATATACCCTGAGAAAACCATAATTCAAAAATAAACATGTACCAAAATGTTCATTGCAGCTCTATTCACAATAGCCCGGAGGTGGAAACAACCTAAGTGTCCATCATCGGATGAATGGATAAAGAAGATGTGGCACATATATACAATGGAATATTACTCAGCCATAAAAAGAAACGAAACTGAGCTATTTGTAATGAGGTGGATAGACCTAGAGTCTGTCATACAGAGTGAAGTAAGTCAGAAAGAGAAAGACAAATACCATATGCTAACACATGTATATGGAATTAAAAAAAATGTCATGAAGAACCTAGGGGTAAAACGGGAATAAAGACACAGACCTACTTGAGAATGGACTTGAGGATATGGGGAGGGGGAAGGGTAAGCTGTGACAAAGCAAAGGAGAGGCATGGACATATATACACTACCAAACGTAAGGTTGATAGATAGTGGGAAGCAGCCGCAGAGCACAGGGAGATTAGCTCTGTGCTTTGTGATCGCCTGGAGGGGTGGAATGGGGAGGGTGGGAGGGAGGGAGATGCATGAGGGAAGGGATGTGGGAACAGATGTATATGTATGACTGATTCACTTTGTTATAAAACAGAAACTAATAAAAAAAATTAAAAACTTAAAAAAAAACAATTCCGAGGATCTTTCCAGATCTAAAATGCTGTGGTTTTATATTTTTAGATGACACTAATATGTGAAGAGTGGTTAGCATCTTGTAAAGACTAAAATTAAAATAGACTGTGTATTATAATATCGTGGATGGAAGACATTACCAAAACATGGCTCCACAGAACTAACTGAGAAGGAACCAGAATAGTCTGATTTGTGGCAATTTGTGTTCGGAGAATTAAAAAAACACAAGTTATCTTAGATATTATAATCCAGGCATATTTTCTCAATGTTTATCTATACAAAGGTTTATCTTCTACAGCATTGGTGTCTGTGTGACTTTTTTTTTTTTTTTTTTTTTTTTTTTTGCGGTATGCGGGCCTCTCACCGTTGTGGCCTCTCCCATTGCGGAGCACAGGCTCCGGACGCACAGGCCCAGCGGCCATGGCTCACGGGCCCAGCTGCTCTGCGGCATGTGGGATCTTCCCGGACTGGGGCACGAACCCGCGTCCCCTGCATCGGCAGGCGAACTCTCAACCACTGCGCCACCAGGGAAGCCCATGTGTGACTTTTAATATAAGTAAACAACAGAATTCTCAAAATGCCTAAAACGTACCCCCCAATTTTTAAAGAAATAACTTGGAATAAAGTAAATGGACTGCTCATTTTAATTTTTTATTTTATTTTATTTATTATTTTTTTTGTGGTATGCGGGCCTCTCACTGTTGTAGCCTCTCCCGTTGTGGAGCACAGGATCCGGACACGCAGGCTCAGCGGCCATGGCTCACGGGCCCAGCCGCTCCGCAGCATGGGGGATCTTCCTGGGCCGGGGCACGAACCCATGTCCCCTGCATCGGCAGGCGGACTCTCAACCACTGCGCCACCAGGGAAGCCCCTCATTTTAATTTAATTGGGGGAGACACTGTTATGAGGAAACACAGCAATTTTGCTTTTCTGAAATAAAGTACTCTGGAATGTGCTGTCAATCATTAATGTTCACTGATTCAACAGAAATTTTTACTAGTGTTTTGTAATCATTTAAATGCTCCTCTAGAAAAGCTACATCAATTATCAAAATGTTACCAAACTCTGTATCATAGAGGATTAATTTATAGAAATCCTCTGTAGAGAAATGCTAAAAAAAATCATTTTAATAGTTTAAATAAAAGGAATAATAGGTTAAATAAAAGAATTAATAATCTGACAACAATATTACAACATTAAACAATTTTCTCATCATGCCATTCTATTTTTTGACAAGAAAACATATTTCATTATAAATGTTGTGAAATGGATATATACCTTCTCTGCAAGTTTACATTAGGGGTAAATTATACACATTGCCACAGTTTTGTTAGCCAGCCTACAAGACGGCCCTCAGTAATCCCCTCCTCCTGGCATTCACAGCCTGTATATTCCTCTCTCACACTGTATCTGGGTTGGTCTGTGTGACCAACAGAATATGACAGAAGTGATGGTACGTCATTTCCAAGATTAGGTTATAAGAGATACTGTGGCTGCCATCTTGATTTCTCTCTCTTGGATTATTTACTCTGGGAAAAGTCAGCTGCCATTTTGTGAACAATCCTCTGCAGAGGAACATGTGGCAAGTAACAGGCCTCCAACAACTGGTGAAGAACTGAATGAAGTCTCTTGCCAAGAGGCACATTAATGAGTTTAGAAGTGGATCCTCCAGCTCTAGTCAAGCCTTCAGATGGCTACAGCCCCAGCCTACCCCTTGACTATACTCTTGTGGGAGACCCTGAGCCAGAACCACCAGCTAAGCCATTACTGGACCCCTGACCCTCAGAAACCATGACATAATATTTGTTGTTTTAAGTTGCTAAGTTTTGAGGCAGTTTGTTACACAGGACTAGATAACTAATACAACAAAGAGTCTAAAACTGAGAGAAACTAAGAGAAATTAATCACTGAAAAAAAAGTGAATTAAATGGAAGAAGAAATGGAAGAAGAAAAAAATGGCACCTTCCATTCCCAATGATGTTATAAAAGACTCCTGCTTTCACAATCTTGAAAAATGTTCTTTTTAATAGTTCCATTGCATCTTTATAAAGAAATTTTAAAAACCCAATGAGAAGACTGTAAACTTATTAGCCTTTAATTCCAAGTGAGAATCACAGCAACAATTTTTTGAATTAAAAGAAAAAGATAAATGCTTAGTTAAGCTCACTGTAAATACATGGTAGTAAACACCTTTAACAGAAATACATTTTAAAATGGATGTTGCTGTCTTGTACACTGTTTCTGGGGAAAGAATATCCTAGCTTTTAATCCTTCAGATTCTTCATTTGGATTAACATTATCTTTCTGATTGCCTAGGCAGAAAATATATCAGTTTTGGATATCTATCCTCTTGTCAATAAATCAAAGTATTATCCCAGGGGCAGCCTTAACATGATAAAAGCCATCTGAAGACACAGTGAATGGTGTTCTGAAGACACAGGGAGAACACGATTTGAAGATGGAAGGTTGGAGTGATGCATCTATAAGCCAAGAAGCCTGGCTACCACCAGAAGGTGGACAAAGCAAAGAAGGAACCTCCTCCAGAAGCTTCAGAGGAAGCATGGCACTGCCAACACCTTGGTTTCATACTTCTACCTTCCAGAACTGTGAGAGAATACATTTCTGTTGTTTTAAGCCATCCAGTTTGTGGTACTTTGTTACAGCAGCTCCAGGAAGCTAATACAGTTGCCACTGTGTGGATACCTAATGGTGAATAAACACATATGTTCCTGCCCTTGTGGAGATCCCAGACTAATGGAAAGAGAGCACCATTCACAAGTCAAAAAACAAACAAAAACATACTCACAAATTTGGTGGCCCAGTTATGAAAGGGAATAAGGCTGCAGTAGTGGGTCACAGAACCTACTTAGATAGGGGCTTAGGAGTCAGCTGTGAAGGGGGAAGGCACTGTTCCAGGCAGAGACTCCTGAGATGGGAAAAAGCTCACCCAAAAAAACCGTGCCTTCGGAACAGTCAAAAGACCAGTGTGGCTGGAAAATGTGAGGAAGAGGAGAGGGGTCACGATGTAACTGAAGAAGTTCAAAGGGGCTAGACCCCTGCCCCCCTCTCCCCCGCCCCCTCCCCGCCCCGGTCTTTGTAAACCCTGGGAAGGAGGCTGGGTTATAATTGAAATTCAGCAGAAAAGTATTGAAGCCTTTTATGCAGTGGAAGCCATGGCCCTATTTGTATTTCAAATGGATTACTTCACTACTGAGGAAGAAAGACTGGATGGGGGCAAGAAAAGAAATGGAGAGACCTGTAAGACTGCAGTTGCATCAGCCCCAGTGAGGAAGGCTGAGCTTGCACCGAGAGGCTGGCTGTTGGATATGGAGGGTGAGGTGGGCGCAGCTGGGAGCACTCTTTTCAAAATAGAAACAGTACCCCCTGATGAAGCAGAGATATGAGAGTCACATCAGTAAGAGAGTTGCTGTGCTGTGAAAGCTAAATCAACAGATGAGGATTTATCAAGAAATATTTGCCCTTTTGATGATGCAAAAGAGGGATAAAAATAGAATTAGCACTTTGTTTTTGAGGAGGAGAAACAGTATTTAAAAAAGAACAACTGATAACTAATATTTCCTTGTGGTGTTTTCATCTTCACAAAGTTGTAGGCACTGTTTGTCTCCAGTTTGGAAAACACTCCTGAATAAATGTTCCAGTTGAGATAAGTCATTTTCCTAACCTGCCAGTATCGATAAGATCATTTAATCAACACCAAAGAGAAAATATGTCACACCCACATTGATATCATGTGCCAATTCGTGGGTAACAAAAGCATTTTTGTTTGCATAGATTGATGGCCTGGAAGTACAGCTCTGATCCTCTCAAAGTCCATCCATTTCATATCCCAAATCACGAAGCTGTTGGATTAGCACACATAATTTTATTTCTGGGAGTGCTATACCATTACAACTTCGGTTTGGTACACAAAGTTCTCCATGGTCTGGTCTGGCCTCGCCTTTTGTAATTCTGCCAAATGCACTATGTTCATTAGTCACACCAAATCACCCACAAAACCCTAACTAGCTCTGCGGTTTTTGTGCCTTTACAATTTTGGTACCTTCCTCTTATAGTATCTTTGGGAACTAAAAGCCGCCTTATTTTTCCATGTGTGCCTCCATTTAGAGTACTGGCTTGTACTATTTTAATGACATGATTATGTTGTGATGCTGTGGAGGGTATGCATGGTCTCCCCTAAAGGGAGTGGGCATTCCTGACGACAGTCACTGGGTAGGAGGCTGGTCTTTGAGGAGAAAATGAAACACAGAAGACCTCAGAAAGGGACAAGAACTCCAGGCTCCCTTTGAGCTTCCCTGACCGGGGTATGGACACTGGGCAATGGAGGGGGACTTGAGAGGACCCCCCTTGGATAACGGGTATTTAAGATGGCTTCTGCAAACTAGTGGTCCCCAGTGGGGAGGTGGGGAAGGGCAATAGAGGGGGAGGGGAATAAGAGGCACAGACTATTATGTATAAGATAAGCTACAAGGATATATTGTACAACATAGGGAATATAGCCAATATTTTATAACTATAAATGGAGTATAACCTTCAAAAATTGTGAATCATTATATGGTACACCTGTAACTTATGTAATATTGTATATCAACTCTACTTCAATTTAAAAAAGGAAAAAAATTAACCAATGAACAACAACCAAAAAGATGGCTTCTGTCCTAACAAAGCTGTGAGGGGTCAGCAAGAAGGGGTCCACTTAATGAACTCCTAAGTAATGGTGGGTTAGCTATAGCTTGTAAATCATGTCATTTAGACTTGTGTTCCCTTTCAGTGTTTATTTTCCTCTCATTATATCTTGGCTTTTGGGAAAGTCTTCTAGCCCAGCTTCATCTATGTTATAACACCAAAAAGAAAAAGTCCTCTATCTCCTCTTGCGTCCTTCTAGTAGAAAGAGAATAAATAAATGGAATTTGAAATGGGTAAATCTTTGACAGCTTCATTAGTGGAGTTTTATAAAATGTGGCTGCTACATTAGTTCCAAGAATTACCTTATAGTTACCTTTCTGTAGGTGGAATGAAATGGTATGTGACATTTTCTTAATGGCCTCCAAGATAATACTAAGGTCGTCATCTTAAGTATGTTGCAGCTTTAATTATACGCCTGACAGTAAAAGGTATTTCCATTTCATTATACTGTGGGAAAAGTCTATGCATAAATTAGTGCCTGATGAACACTGGTAAAAAAGTGGTGAGGTTTTCAGAGTGAACTCACAAAGGGTAATCAGGCTCATGGTTACCCAAACCTCTCTCTTCTGGGGCTGAGGCTTTCTGAGTTTCCCATTATGGACAGTATGCTCATTCACTCCTGAGGAAAACCACCAGACTACAAGAGGCTGAACAGTCAAATGTGTCCACTTTTGGGGACTTCCCTTTGGGGCCGTTCAAGTTTCTCAAGCTCATGATTAACAAGGGAACCTCAGCATTGAGGAAGCCCTGCCCACCTTTGCCCAGAGAAAGCCTCCAGACCTCCAGCCCAATCTGTCTTTCTGAAGCTGAAGCAGTGAAGGAATCACTAGGCTCTGAGCTGTTTGACCCAGAGCACCATGTCTTATAAGATTCTTTGTATCCCCAGTGCCTCTCCAATAAATACTTTTTTTTTTTTTTTTTTTTTTTTGCAGTATGCGGGCCTCTCACTGTTGCGGCCTCTCCCGTTGCGGAGCACAGGCTCCGGGCGCGCAGGCTCAGCGGCCATGGCTCACGGGCCCAGCCGCTCCGCGGTACGTGGGATCTTCCCAGACCGGGGCACGAACCCATGTCCCCCGCATCGGCAAGCGGACTCTCAACCACTGAGCCACCAGAGAAGCCCTCAAATAAATACTTTTGAACTGAACTAACCAGGGACCACTGGGCTTACATAAATTGTAGAGAAAGGGCAAGACCCGGACTCACATGAGCATCTGGATGAGGGTGACACAGTCTGAACCACCAAACCCTGATAGCTTGAAATCATCCTGGGAAACTTACACTATACACAGGGGATTAGCACAGTCAGAAGATACTCAACAGATGCTTTTTAATGAAGGAAGAGCAGCCCATGGTAAGTGGTTGCTACATCTTACAAGTGTCTTTCAAAATAGGAAAATACCTACTATGCTTGTAAGACCAAAAAAAGAAAAAAAAATCACCTCCTGGGGCTTCCCTGGTGGTGCAGTGGTTGAGAGTCTGCCTGCCGATGCGGGGGACACGGGTTTGTGCCCCGGTCCGGGAAGATCCCACATGCTGCGGAGCGGCTGGGCCCATGAGCCATGGCCGCTGAGCCTGCGCGTCCGGAGCCTGTGCTCCGCAACGGGAGAGGCCGCAACAGTGAGAGGTCCACGTACCGCAAAAAAAGAAAAAAAAAAAATCACCTCCTGAATGAGTTTTCTGTTGTGGGAAATGGGGTTAAAAACAATCGATGTACAAAAAGCACCAGAGGGTGATTAACCAGTTTCAGGAAGCAAAAGTTGGAAATATGTCATCCCAACCTCCACCAAAAGAGAGCCAAACAGTGTCACTGCCTTCAAACAGATTAAATATTGTTATAACTTCATCGTGCTGAAAGGAAAGGCATATTTTCTTTTGTCTTAAGGTATAAATTATCCTGAAAAATATTAACTTCTCTTTCCTCTTTTCCCCCTTGACATATATTACATATATCAAGTGCCCTTAGAAAGTGAATCATTTAAAGAACACTTGAAATGTTATTCAGGAACTATTTACCTGAGAAAATATACTTAATTGTCTTCTGTAAAGGAGAAAGTACGGTTTGATGTTAACATTAGTTCCTCTGAACTCAATTATCTTCCTTTACCAATCCCGCTACAATTTCTCTATTATTTCTTTGCCCACTTGCTGCTGTACTTGCATACGGCCTCTGTTTTCTCTTAATAGTATACTGAATGTTATACAGGGCACTGCCACCTGCCCTATCTCATTGGCTTCTAATAATTGTTTATGTGAGTAGGTCAGACAGAAGTTTTTTTTTTTTTTTTTTTTTTTTTTGCGGTACGCAGGCCCCTCACCGTTGTGGCCTCTCCCGTTGCAGAGCACAGGCTCTGGACGCACAGGCTCAGCGGCCATGGCTCACGGGCCCAGCTGCTCCGCGGCATGTGGGATCTTCCCGGACCGGGGCACGAACCCGTGTCCCCTGCATCGGCAGGCGGACTCTCAACCACTGCGCCACCAGGGAAGCCCCCAGACAGAAGTTTTAAGAACAAGAGTTCTAGAGCCACATTGGGACCTACTCCCTGTTCTACAGCTGACCTAAGCTGTGTGCCCTGAAGTAAGTTATTTAGCCTCTGTACTCCATTTCCTCATTTGTAAAATAAAACAATAATATTATCTGCCTCATAGGCTTGTTGGAATGATTAAATAAGGTTCCCAAAAGAGTGCCTGGTACAAAGAAAGAGCTCAATAATCATTAGTTCAGTATTGTCTTCCATGGTTACTATTCTCCCTTTACAGCTGATTAGATAGAGGCCCAGAGAGGCTGACTGATTTGCCTGTGGTTATTCAGCCATCTGGAAGCTGTTTGAGCCCAAGTGCTCTGAGGACAACAGGGTTCTCTACTAGGACACTCACTTACTGCCTTTAGGGAACGCTTCAAGGAGCAGTGTTGTGGGAAGAAGAGATTGCATGATCATTGGAAAGTGTGCATGTTACAGATGACTGCTTCTAAGGAGATATATACGAAATTCAATGAGGAGTTCAATCCTTAAAAATGCAAATGCTTCATATGCTGTTTTTCCCTATCTTTTCTCAGTGTGAATAAAAATATGTACACACACACACACAAGGAATTCAATGAGGAAAACCCTAGTATTTCTCCTTCATTGAAGTTTTTTCTGGTGGAGGGGTACTTAGTCACATCATTCATTCAACCTCATTACTGGGCACCTACTAGAAACAGAAATTGATAGTTACTAGGGTGCAGTGGCAGACAGAAACACACAGAAGGCCCTGCTCTCACAGAGCAGATATTTTCTGAATCTGGGACACAATCCATCAATACATGCTTTCCCTGCCAGGTATGTGAACTTTTATATGGATGAGCGATATATAAGTCATACATAAAAAGCATGTTACCTCTTTATAGCCACACCTCAATAAGTAAATCTATGTGCTTCAACGTGTTTTGGAATATTGCTGTTGGTGCTTGAGAGCAAGTAGGACTTTAAGGTTGAGACTACTTCTTAAAATAAATATATTGGCATTTACCCATCAAAAAGAGTATGCATTGTCCAAGCAGTTCCCTTGGGAGGGTTTGTAATTATTTCCTGGTACTGCTCAGCTCTGGCATCTGGGGCATGCTTCCTTTCAGCTACAACTGTCTTCAGCGGTTGCTTGCATACATGCAAAAAATTCCATCTCATTTTTTTTTTATAGTCACACCTTGTTTTTGCCCAACATAGCATTTCTTAGCTTGATTACCCAAGTTGGTTGGAAGTGGCTTTGAATGCTTTTGAAAATTAAACCACGCCTCCAAGATGAAGGTTTGCCACTTAATGGCAAACCTTAATCTGACCAATGCATACAGGTTCTATTGAGAACTCTGAAAAAAGGAGTTTAGGAAATACGTTGTGAGATTTTTGTGCACAGCCTCCTAAAATGACTATTTTGAAGATGCCATTATTAATTTGAATATGTTGGTCCCGTTGTTAGAAAATCAGTCCCACTTCCTTATGTCATCTCTTGTATGTATGTCTTCCCTTCCCTTCCCTTTCAGACTTGCTTTTTGAGGCCAGGGACTTGATGTTTCTCCACATTTTGTGATCTCCAAAGTGTTTATCCAAATTGAATATCATAGTAACTATGGAAAAATAGATTCAAATGTGGGCTGGAGTCTCTACAACTTGATAACTTGCCTCAGAAAGGAAAAGTTAAAAGAAAGAACAGAGTCAAAGACAAACCATTTGAAACCACTAAAGTATTGGAAAGAATAGCTGTTGGGAACTCCCAGTTCCATCAATAGGTGTTTACTAAATATCAACATACATCGTCCACTTTATTTTTCAAATAATTTTCATAAATCATAGTACTTCTTTTTATCCTCACATAAGTAATGTGATTCTTCCATTAACATCTCCATCACTTGAAATTTTCAGAGAGAAAATCAAGGTAAAAATGTGAGAAAAAATTAATAGAAAAAGTAAGAGAGACAAAAATAATTACTTAGTGGAGATTTGGAAGTAATTAGTAGTATTTACTTCTCTTGGCTGTTGATTGCGATTTTGAGGCAAACGAGGTTGAGAGTGTGATCTCAGACTTTGCAGTCAAACAAGATGAAGACAGAAGTGTACAGCAGCCATCAAAAACACTGTCAGAAAGGTGCAATATTTTTCAATAGGTAACTCTCCTCCATTGTGACAAGTCAATGCTTCGATGTTTTTGATGGTGACCAGGGCTCACATCACACCTCTTCAGGATTGAATTAAGCCTCAATGAAGTTGTGTAACTAAATGTGATAAAGTGGACAGGGGGCTCGCTGAAGATCAGCTCTCTGAGGTGGTTATCCTACCACAAAGATATTAAAAAACACTGGTCAGGATAAAAGCAGAGCAACAGTGAAGAGGCCACCCATGAAGAGGCAAAGGCACTGACAACACTGGAACCTCTCCAGGATCAACTCAGAGAATGGATCAATGAAGACATTCCCTTTGCTCTTGCTGTTAAAGCTAACAGAGCCTTCAAAGGACTGTGTTGATTCAGGAAGTGAGAAAGAGTGCCTCGGGCACCAGCCCTCTTAGAAAACCACAGCTGTAACAAGGGAGCCTTTTGATACCTGTTTGTGGTTGGATTCAGTGTTGCACAGAGCCGCAGACCACAGTGACCTGTTGAAGCTGTCAGTGACCTCGAGGTCGAGCTGTCCTACAGCTGCAAAGCTCCTTACTCCCACCCACCTGGCAATACCATTGTCAGAAAAAAATCATCTGTTTCATAGGATTCTGCTATTTGTTGTTGGGTTTTGTTGGTTGATTTGTAGTTTTACAAGAAAGAAATGTAGGTGGGAAAAAGGAATGTTAACTACGTGGTAGTTTATAGATAGAAGATGCTTAGAACAGGATTTAACTTTATTTTCTTGCTAGCATTTTATTTTATTTTATTTTATTTTATTTTTTATTTTTTTTGCTGTACGCGGGCCTCTCACTGCTGTGGCCTCTCCCGTTGCGGAGCACAGGCTCCGGACACACAGGCTCCGCGGCCATGGCTCGCGGGCCCAGCCGCTCCGCGGCATGTGGGATCTTCCGGGATCGGGGCACGAACCCGTGTCCCCTGCATCGGCAGGCGGACTCTCAACCACTGCGCCACCAGGGAAGCCCCTTGCTAGCATTTTAAATGAAAAATATAACAAGTATATTGGCAATTCTCATAAGTCTCACTTTCCCTTTTCAAAGGAAGCCCTGCCTGACTCCTAGATTAGATCAGTTGCCTTGCTCTGTGCTTCTAAAGAAGCTTGGTTTCCTCAGTTCTGGCATTTATACTGTGATGTAATCACCCGAGGTTAAAAGCTCCACGAAGAAAGAGCCTTGTTTTCTTGTTCACCTCAATACCGAGAACAGTTCCTGATATGTATGAATGAATGATATTGAATAAATGAAAAGTGCTCAAAAGAAGGTTATTTAAAAATCACGTTGTGTCAAGTTGTATTTTAACTTATGAAAACTCAAAATGAATGTGTGGGGTATGAAGGTAATTCTTTTTCATTAAATCTGACCACCTCAAATACCTCATTCCCCTAAGTTATTTGCTCCTAAGGCATACGTGATATTCTATTTTGCACCTAAAAACTATCAGCAAATTTTAAAAATAACAACATAACGCATTTAGTAAGATAACTCAGAGGACCTTTTACTTCTTTTATACTTTAATCTAAAATGGAGGAGGAGGCTGACTTGGAATCATATGGATAGTCAGCCTTAAGTATGAAAATGGTCCATGCTGGAGCAAGAGTGAAGATTTTGCAATGAACGTGCCACATAGAGGAACAGAGATGGAGGTCTGATGAGAGTGAACCCCTCTGCCGAAGAAATTTAAACTCCACCATCTTTATTACATACCCATTGACGTTTCTCTCCTCTTTAAAAAACAGGTATAATTAACATATAACGTATTAGTTTAAGGTGTACAACATAATGATTCCATGTTTGTACATATTGCAAAATGGTGGCTATCTTTTATGTTCACGTTATGGAAAGTACACGAGACGACTCATCTCTGCCCTCTACATTCTCAGGAGAGCCTTTCAGGCGTTAGACTTCTGCAAAGGTTTCCTTTTGGCAGTGGACACAGACTGATAAACACGTTGAGGAGGAAAACTGCATGGGGTTGAAAAAGTAGCTTTTCTCCACTTTAGAAGCCAAGCTCATGAGTCCTGCTCACTGCCCTACAAGCCGTTGAGGGTATGGTAGGTGTGATAAATTCAACTGTGGCCCCACAAAGAAATATGTTGAAATCCTAGTCTCCAGTACCTCATAAAGTAACCTTAATTAGATATAATGTCTTTATAGAGGTAATCAAGTTAAAAGAGGTCATTAGGGTGGGGCTCAATCCAACATGACTCGTATCCTTATACAAACAGAAAATTTGGACGCAAAGAGAGACATGCAGAGGGAAGATTATGTGAAGAGACAGAGAGAACAGTGTATGAAGGCAGAGGATTGGAATGATGCTCAACAGGCCAAGGAATGCCAAGGATTGCCAGCAACCACCAAATGCCAGGAGAGAGACGTGGAACAGATGCTCCCCTACAGCCTTCAGAAGGAATCAACCCTGCCAACATCTTGATTTCAGACTTCTAGCTTCCAGAACTGTGAGATAATACATTTATGTTATTTTAAGCTACCCAGTTTGTGGTACTTTGTTATGGCAGCCTCAGGAAAGAAATATAGTAGGTGTCTGTTCCTTGTATCCTTCCTCAAAAATGAACACAATATTTATTTAAGAGAAGAATGAATGCTTTAAGGGCTGCCAAGTAACCTGGAAGTAAGGATGGAGGGATTGATGTAGGAGAAAACAAAAATGTCTGCAAAGTTGAAAAAGAGGAAATTTAAATGGCGGAAGTAATGTAAACAAATGCTTCCACTAAGAGGATACACTTGCCAAAATATCTCATATCACCAAAAAACACATGTTAACGGTATGGAATGGAAAAATTTCAGGGGGCTGGATTAAAGGCATACATGTTGAGACTCAAGAAGTATAAGGAAAACTTCCTGACAAATCTGTATAGGACAAGGTATGCCCATTCTCTGTGCCTAGAGGTGGAGCTGGCATTTGATGAGGCAGTGCATAAAGTGATTGGAGAAGCTGAGTGGAAGCCATTTTGGTGTCTCAACGTGCACTGTGGTGACCACCACACTTGAAAAACAGAACTGATTTTGAATAGATAATATTTGTTTTTTTTTTTTTGTTTGTTTGTTTGTTTTGTTGTTGTTGTTGCTTTATAACAAATTTAATCAGTTATACATATACATATGTTTCCATACCCCCTCCCTTTTGCGTCTCCCTCCCACCCTCCCTATCCCACCCCTCCAGGCGGTCACAAAGTACCGAGCTGATCTCCCTGTGCTATGCGGCTGCTTCCCACTAGCTATCTACCTCACGTTTGGTAGTGTATATATGTCCATGCCGCTCTTTCACTTTGTCACAGCTTACCCTTCCCCCTCCCCATATCCTCAAGTCCATTCTCTAGTAGGTCTGTGTCTTTATTCCTGTCTTACCCCTATGTTCTTCATGACATTTTTTTTTTCTTAAATTCCATATATATGTGTTAGCATACAGTATTTGTCTTTCTCTTTCTGACTTACTTCACTCTGTATGACAGACTCTAGGTCTATCCACCTCATTACAAATAGCTCAATTTCATTTCTTTTTATGGCTGAGTAATATTCCATTGTATATATGTGCCACATCTTCTTTATCCATTCATCCGATGATGGGCACTTAGGTTGTTTCCATCTCCGGGCTATTGTAAATAGGGCTGCTATGAACATTTTGGTACATGTCTCTTTTTGAATTATGGTTTTCTCAGGGTATATGCCCAGTAGTGGGATTGCTGGGTCATATGGTAGTTCTATTTGTAGTTTTTTAAGGAACCTCCATACCGTTCTCCATAGCGGCTGTACCAATTCACATTCCCACCAGCAGTGCAAGAGTGTTCCCTTTTTTCCACACCCTCTCCAGCATTTATTGTTTCTAGATTTTTTGATGATGGCCATTCTGACTGGTGTGAGATGATATCTCATTGTAGTTTTGATTTGCATTTCTCTAATGAGTAAAGATGTTGAGCATCCTTTCATGTGTTTGTTGGCAGTCTGTATATCTTCTGTGGAGAAATGTCTATTTAGGTCTTCTGCCCATTTTTGGATTGGGTTGTTTGTTTTTTTGTTATTGAGCTGCATGAGCTGCTTATAAATTTTGGAGATTAATCCTTTGTCAGTTGCTTCATTTGCAAATATTTTCTCCCATTCTGAGGGTTGTCTTTTGGTCTTGTTTATGGTTTCCTTTGCTGTGCAAAAGCTTTTAAGTTTCATTAGGTCCCATGTGTTTATTTTTGTCTTTATTTCCATTTCTCTAGGAGGTGGGTCAAAAAGGATCTTGCTGTGATTTATGTCATAGAGTGTTCTGCCTATGTTTTCCTCTAAGAGTTTGATAGTGTCTGGCCTTATATTTAGGTCTTTAATCCATTTTGAGCTTATTTTTGTGTATGGTGTTAGGGAATGATCTAATCTCATACTTTTACATGTCCCTATCCAGTTTTCCCAGCACCACTTATTGAAGAGACTGTCCTTTCTCCACTGTACATTCCTGCCTCCTTTATCAAAGATAAGGTGACCATATGTCCGTGGGTTTAACTCTGGGCTTTCTATCCTGTTCCATTGATCTATCTTTCTGTTTTTGTGCCAGTACCATACTGTCTTGATTACTGTAGCTTTGTAGTATAGTCTGAAGTCAGGGAGCCTGATTCCTCCAGCTCCATTTTTCGTTCTCAAGATTGCTTTGGCTATTCGGGGTCTTTTGTGTTTCCATACAAATTGTGAAATGTTTTGTTCTAGTTCTGTGAAAAATGCCAGTGGTAGTTTGATAGGGATTGCATTGAACCTGTAGATTGCTTTGGGTAG
Organism: Mesoplodon mirus; assembly: GCF_964341445.2. NCBI lineage: Eukaryota > Metazoa > Chordata > Mammalia > Artiodactyla > Ziphiidae > Mesoplodon > Mesoplodon mirus. Next base: position 26,656,479 of record NC_138986.1, on the reverse strand, counting down.
TAGAGTCATTTTCACAATGTTGATTCTTCCAATCCAAGAACATGGTACATCTCTCCATCTATTTGTATCATCTTTAATTTCTTTCATCAGTGTCTTATAATTTTCTGCATATAGGTCTTTTGTCTCCTTAGGTAGATTTATTCCTAGATATTTTTGAATAGATAATATTTGTAATCAATAAAAATTTCCTTTCCAGAAAAGAGTCTCCTTAATTGCATTAAAGTCCACCGTGACAGACATCATGTGCTCTAGATAAAACATCATGCCATCCTTCCATTCTCTGTATTCTGAGAAGACAAAGAAAATTGCCTCCACAAAATGAAATTGTATTAATATGAAATTCTGAGTTTAAATGAGGGGTCAAGGTCTGTGTCTTATAGGAAAAGACAACAAAGGTAAAAAGGGAGGGTAACTTTTAGGCACCAGGAACCCTTTGTTCACCAGGAAACTGATGTTGAATCACTTAAGGACCAACATGCCAGGGGCAGTGATTAAAATCTGGCAGACCAGCCATGTCATCATGATCTATAGTGAGTATGCCTGAGAACTTACAGACAATCTGGAACACACACATCCAGAAAAGACCAGGAGAGAGAGGGGCCTGGCATGACACAACTGGGGAGGTGGTTAGCTGAGATGAATGAAGACAGAGGAAATGTGATGGTTGCAGTCAATGAGCTGAGCAGCTTGTTCTGCATGACTTCATCAGCTTAGAGTGAGGACCAACAATGGGACAAGATGAAAGAGATCAAGACCTCAGCTCGTTCATGGGAAGAACATTCTAGTAGCTGGAAGTCTACAACGACAGGACATCCTGTCTTGGGTGTCAGGTATCAAGTTTCCTGCGATGAGAGGTGCTCCAACAACAGATAGGTAATGATTCTGAAGTTATGTCGCAGGGAAGATTCACAAGGGAAGCAGTTGGACGGGATTTTAAGGCCCTTTCAAGCCTAGTTTTCTATATCAAAAGGAATTCTGAAAATAAAGCAGAGGAAGTACTTAACTGTATTGTCTTCAGCTTTAAAAACAGTTCTCTTGTTCTCCAATTTTATATGGAATTGACACATCTTGAGACAGATTACAGAGATTTAATTCATTTTTCTAGTATCACCTTTTGAGTCAAATAATCATAAATGTGGACCAAGAAAAAGTAAAAATTCTGTCAGAACATCACAATCATAGCATAAAGGTAATGTTATAAATAAGATGAATAAAATGATTTCACTTCTTAAAATATATACTACCTTAAGCTGCAGTTAATACTTAGCAGTCTTTTTTTTTAATCATCATGGAAGTAAACATGTCAAAGATACCTGGTAAAATTGTACATGAAGAAAAAGATGAAAGTAGAGAGTCATTTTAAAAGTATCATGCAGGGCTTTCCTGGTGGCGCAGTGGTTGAGAGTCCGTCTGCCGATGCAGGAGACACAGGTTCGTGCCCCGGTCCGGGAAGATCCCACATGCCGCGGAGCAGCTGGGCCTGTGAGCCATGGCTGCTGAGCCTGCGCGTCCGGAGCCTGTGCCCCACAACAGGAGAGGCCACAACAGTGAGAGGCCCACGTACCGCAAACAAAACAAAACAAAACAAAACAAAAACATGCATATAATGAAAGATGCCTTTTAACCAAACCAAAAAGGCAAATTTACTGAGTGACATTTGTGAAAAGCACTACGCCAAGCACTTAAAAATAGTTAACGTTTTATGCTCATAATGTTTTATGAGATGCTTATACTAAAGTATTAGTTTTATAGCATTAATATTAAAAATTAAAAATATATGTTACTGCTTATTGTCTTTGTCTAAAGTTTAGGCTTAAATGCAAAATCTGCATCCTACCTATGGCTCTGAGTCAGAGCTGTATGGAAAGGTGCACTCGGGGAACTGACGCCCCTCCTCAGCCCTACCGCCTTGGTCGTATACCATGCCACCTCCTGTGGGTAACAGATCTCCTTAATTGTTCTCTAGGGAGCAAATTCTGCCTTTCCTGGATTTGTTCTATAGGAAGCTGAATAAACAGCTACAGGTAGTAGGAGCACATCTTCTGAAAGGGGAGGCTGGTGATACCTATAGCCACACGCTTAGATCTCAGGTATATCATGCTCTCCAGACATGCTGGGGATGGGCTTCGAGCTGATCAATGAGGAGCTATATAATAGCCAATAAATGATAAATGTACATGCAAATGTACAAGAAATGCCTCATGTCTGCTCCAAAGACAATGGGAGAGAAGCTGGAAAAGAGGACAAGCTTGTTTGATGGAAAGAACATTTGAGAAGACAAATCCTGCTTTAGCTGCAGTAGAGCAGCCAGATGTAGACCGAGGTCTTCACTATTCGCATACAGTATGTTTAAAACCAGGTGTTGTCATGTGAAGTTGAAGCAAGATTTGGAAATGATTTAGCCTTGATATGAATTTGGCCAGTACAGTCAGGGCCTACCTTTGAGGATTATGGATTTGTGAAGCAGAAAAGACATATCCTGTTAAGTCAAAAAATGCTAAGTGGAAAAGAGAACCTGTAGTATGCTAGGTTTCGTGTGAGAAAGAAGGGGAATATGAGAAAACACACACATATCTGTTCACTGGTGCAAAAGAAATACAGGAAGGATAATCCAGTAACTAAGGAGACTGGTTACCTACGGGGGTGGCATGGAATAAGAATAGGAACCAGATTGTAAGGATGATGAGGGGGCAAACCCTCTCCAAGTGTACCATTTGGTACATCTCTGACTCTTAAACCACAGTAATGTCTCACATGCCCTTCAAATACCCCCAAATCAACAAACAAAACCAACTAGCATGTGGGAAACCCCAACGGAAATACAAACAGTAACAAATGAACCTAACCTGATTACAAATAGACAATATAACCACAGTAAAGAAGGTGAAGGAAAACTGGTCTAATCTAAGTAACTTTGGTCAACAGTATCTTGACTGGGTATTATAAAGCTAAAGACAAAAGAACTGTATAGAGATACTATAATCTAGTTAGTAAATGTCCTTCTCATAGGAGCATGGGTTAATACTTCTGAAACTCTAAACTAGCGAAATGAAGAAATAAGTAAATCTATCATAGATAATGATATCAGGTTTCTCACTGTTGGAGAAAGAAGCTACAAATAAAGAAAGGAAAGACAATGAACTCTGTGCTCTTGGAATCAGAGGTATCAGTGTAAGCTTATCGTCTTTTGTATACATAGACACATACATATAGATACAGAAATACAGATGTGTGTGGATGCCTGGGTTAGTATACATATTTATAACTTCCATCTCTGTCCACTGAGAGAGCCTAGAAACAACATTCCAGTAGCAATGAGTATGCCTGGCAACTAGATTTTGGTTTCTAGATCCTATTCTCCAGTAGAAGGAGCTAGAGCTCCTTGGGGAAGTAGCTGATTCAGCCCTGGGGAAGGGAAAATACAAGATGAACCTGAAACATTTTATGTTTCTAGAAAGCAATGAAATGCTTAAAAAGAATGGGGCTTGTTGAAAGGACATGGGAGCCAAACTAAAAGAGCTTTTAATGGCCAAAGCTGAAACAATTTGAGCAGCAAAATTAATAATAATGGTATTGGATTATAACGCAAAGAATAAAGTAAATATTTATGAGTCCATATTGATATATTTAAGCAATTGAATAAATAAATAAATGGGGGAGAAGTAACTGCTCTTCTTTGCATTAGAATTCCAATTTAATAAATAGAGAAGGAAAAAATGAAATTAAAAAAATCACCATTAGGCATCATAGTTGTTGCATTCAGTACCCACTGATGAATACTAAAATTAGTGGGTGTAAGTTTGAGGAGAAACAGGATATTTGCATGATCTCAAAGTATCTTCCCACAATGTATTTATTAATCAGAAAGCGAAAATAGTAACTATACAGTGAAAAACCCTGCAGACACCACCTAAACCAAATGATCAAGGTTAACATCGCCAGGAAGAAGACATATTGACACCATAAACCCTTTGATACGATGCGCTGGGAAAGACAACATAATCTCTGTGGTATTATTGCCCAAAAGGAATAACCTCACTCTAATCAAGAGGAAACTTCAAATGAACCCACATTGAGGGGCAGCCTGAGGAAGAGGTGACAAGAACTCTTCAAAAATATCAAGGACACGAGAGCAGAGAATCTGAGGAACTGTCATAGATTGGAAGAGAGGAAGGAGACACAGCAACTAAGTGTAATGAGGATCCTGGATTGATCCTGGAACAGAAAAGGGGAATTAGTGGGAAAAAGAGTGAAATTGGAACAAAGTCTATAGTTTAGTGAATAGTGTCGATACTATACCAATGTTAATTTCCTCATTCTGAACACTGTGCCACAGTTACGTAACATGTTAAAATTAAGAGAAACCGGGTGAGGGGTTTATGAGAGCTCTATTATTTCTATAGCTTTTCTGTTAGTCTCAAAATAGTTCAAAACTAAAAACGAAAAAGAAGAAAATAATGAAGAAAATTTAATTAGTTCACTGGAATCATTTGTGTGTGTTTGAAAAATATCTTGAAATAATTTCTCAGTGAAATACCTGATGCTGTTGTGTTTATATCAAAGAAGAGACACTTCAACAAATACCCTCATTCTGTTAATTATAGTATATTAGTTCTAATAAGCAGAGATGCTGTAATAGACTGCATTCAAAAGCTCCAAACCTAGAGTTTGGCTCATTTGTTCATAGGCATACTAAACAATATTTTTTCCCTCTTTGGGGATTTTGGGAAGCTCTCCTTGAAGGACACACATTGGAGGAGAGATGCTAAGTCTGAATAGGAGTTAGCTGGGGACAGAGTGGACAGGAAGATTCCAGCACAAGAAACTGCAAGTATGAAGTCCTGAGACGGAAAACGGTTTGGTTTGCTCTAGGAACTGGAAAAAGGCCGGGATAGCAGGAATTAAGTGATGTGAGGCAAGGCTGGAGAGACAGGCAGGAGTGAGCCGTATAAGACCACGTAGGAGAATTCAGATGGAAGCCTCTGAAGGGCTTGAGGAGAGGAGATACATGACCTTGGAAAGTCATCTCGGTTCTTTATCTTCACTGAGGAATAAGACATGGGATTGGGCCAGCAGGGCAGGGTTTGATAAACCACAGTGATAAACTTCCTGGTGAAACTTCTGTCCCTAGAGACATAAGAGAGTGAAGGTCCAGATGTGTATCCCTCCTGCCTTGAGGGAGTGGCACAGACGTTCTGAATTCCTTTACAAGTTTACCTGAAATGAACTATGAAGAACTTTCCTAAAATGTTGATGCCACACTGAATTTTTGTTCTTTCTTTTTGGATGTTTGGTATTGTACAGCCTGATCCAATCACAGAGTTGTGTGACTTCGAACTTTTGTGCTAAAATTTCGAAAAACTGAAGAATTCGCCTACTGGAGAATGGTAATGTCATATAACTATCAGAAGGTTCACATTGCTCAGCCGATACGGTGGCGGATCCATCAAGGTAGAATAGCTTTCTCTTAAGAGTCAGGTATGGTATCCATGTAACCACATATGCCTTCTCACCTGGTTTTCCCAGCAGTCCTCAGGGTGTCTGGAGGCCCAGAAGAGGACAGGAACTCTTTAAGAAGAGCTAAGAAACTACCTGGGTCTCGTGGGTCAGAAAAGAGTTTCTTCTGTTTTGTTTTTTCCCCAATTTTGCTTTGAAGCCAAGAATATTATTACCTTCTAATGTCAGCCTCCCAACCCAATTAAGGAGCAAGCTTTATTTCTTTGATTAGAAATAGAAACAACTAAATTCATATCTGTTAGTTGAGGTTCTGTATCTGGATAGGTCAGGAGCAGACCTTCCCATTCAGCTCACCTAAGAATATTTATCACAAGACAAAAGAACTACAATTTCTGGTAACTTTAGGATTTAGAAGAGAAACTTTTTGTGTATAATGTCTGTTGTCCAAAAATCTCTCCAAGATCCATATGCACACAATTCTTACCTTTGTAACTATATTGAACTTTAGTAACTTTTTCTTTGACTACTAAGGACACTGCAGTTTCATGAACAACTTTCTTCCTGAATTCACTGTCATTGTTCAGCTCTGGGTTAAAAACATGGAAGCCTGGATCAAATCTGTACCAAACCTGTACAGTATTCTGGGAAGTTGTGTTGCTTTAACTTTTAAAAAAAAAAAAAAAAAAGGAGGGTCCTAGATATCTTGCTTTAAAAAAATTTCTTTTTCTCATACACCAGAAATGCAGAAGGAAAAAAAAAAGAAATCAGGTTAATGAATCATTCTGGTTTACTGGATTCCGGATGGTAGAGAGTTAAAACTTAAAACCAAAAAGCCTTGAGTTACCTATGTCATGGATCAGTTCAAAGTTTTGTTACTTGCAAAAAATATCAAAGAGCACATATATGTACAAGATCAAAACTGCAAAGGAAAAAAATGACGTGCCCAGAAAGATCTTACTTTAGAAACGCTGCACTTTCTAACCCCGGTTCCCTCAAAGCCCACTCTTTCAGGAAGTTTGATTTTTAAAGCGCAGACATCGCCTCCTTCCCTGGGGTGCTCTGTTGAAAGGGGCCAGGTCGGTGCGGCCACGGCGTGGGTGGCGGGAGCCTGCGACGTGCCGGCGAGTGCAATGCGAAAGGTCACTGTCACCGACCGTAAGTTACCAGCTGTGGGAACCGCTCGGAGCGACCACCGTCAACCTTCCTCTACCTCGCCCGCAACTCCCGCAACGAAAAGTGTGGAACGCGGAGAGCGCGAACTTGACCCTGAAGCCGGCCCGCGCGAGGCAGCGGCGAGTTTCTCCCTGGGACTCCGGGGCACCCGGTGCTGACCCGCGCTCCTCCCGCTCTGCGCGCTTGAAAGCGAAACCCGGGGGCTGGAGGGCCGAAACCAGCCGGAGCTGGGCGGTCGTCGCGGCCCCGGCGCGACACTCCTACCTGCACGTCCCGTCGGCGCGGCCACCAGCAGCAGTAGCAGCGGCAGGGCCGGGAGGCCGGGTGCCGGGGCCCCTGTGGCAGCCGCCTTCGCTGGGGGTCGGGGGGCGCACATGGGCGGCGGGGCCGGGTCACATCTCCGCGGGCGGCCGGTAGCGTCCGACGCCCCCTCGGTCCGCGGGCGGTGGGAGCGCGGCCTCCCCTCGGCGCCCCGGGGCCCAGCTCCCACTGCGCGCCGGGCTCGGGTCGGCGGGGCGGCCGGGGAGGCGGAGTCGCGTCCCGCCGCAGCCCGGGCCAGACGCCAGGGAGAGAGGAGGGCCCGCGACTTCTAGTCCCAGCCACTCTGGCTCGCAGCTCTGACAATCCGAGACTCTCCACCGCCGCGACCAACGAGATTACTACTGCAGGGAAGACCTCCCTCCAGTAAAGAGAGAGCGTGAGCCACGCACACTGAAGAGTGATTCTGGTCTTCGGGCCTGATGGTCATTTCTGTAAAACTTTTGAAATGTCCGAGTTCAGTGCCGGAAGAAGAATGAAACGGATATTTATTTCTCCACACACTGTCAGTCACTCTACCATCCATTGTATTTGATTCCATTTAATCCTTGTCATCTGCAATCAGGCATTGTCCCATTTTGCAGATGAGGAAAGGGACACTCAGAAAGTTGGGGCGTCGGCCTGAAGTCCCACAAGCCTGTGAGTAGTGACGCCCGTATTTCCACACAGGTTTGATTCTAGGTCCCATGCTCTTCATAATGGGAGGGCGGGGCTGAAATTAAGAAATGTGCTGAAGAGTCACAGATACAGAAAACAAATTTATGATTCGCAAAGGGGAAAGGGAGTAGGGGAAGGATAAATTAGGAGTTTGGGATTAGCAGATACAAACTACTGTATATAAACTAGATAAACAACAAGGTCCTACTGTATAGCACAGGGAACTATATTCAATATCTTGTAATAACCTATAATGGAAAATAATCTGAAAAAAATATATAACTGAATCACTTTGCTGTACATCTGAAACTAACACAATATTGTAAATCAACTACATTTCAATTAAAAAATTATATTAGTTTAGCACCATTATTACCATTTCAATTCTAGTGGGTTAAATATGCATATTTGCCATAGAAGTACCTTGAGCCTATCATTTTTTGATATCTAAATCTTAAGACTTGTGTGCGTTTCAGTTCCAGTGTGAATTGTTCATGGCCTTAAAGGGGCTAAGACAGACACACATACAGCCCTCCTTCCCTTTCTCCTTCTTCTTTTTTTTTTAAATTCTATTGAAGTATAGCTGATTAACAATGTTGTGTTAATTTCTGCTGTATAACAAAGTGATTCAATTACAGGTATATATTCTTGTTCATGTTCTTTCCCATTATGGTTTATCACAGGATATTGATTATAGTTCCCTGTGCTATACAGTTTCTTGACCCTTCTTAACTTGAGCAGGAACTGTTCGTTTCCTCTCACTAGGAAGCAGAAATGGGCGGTGGGTACCTGGGACGCGGAGTCCTTTCCCTTCTTAAGTGGGCACCCTTTGTTTGTGAGCCAGGAGTCTTCTGTATGCCTCTCCCTCCACTCCCCCTCATCTTCCCCTGTGCACTTGTCAGACTGCAAGTCAGAATTTCATGGTCTCATACCTGTGAGCACACTCACCATTCTGTCCTCAGGTTGCCTATGGTTTTTGTAGGGTGAGTGTGACCTGAGAATTGCTAGGCGTTCGCTGATGTTTCCCGTGCATTAAATTAAAGAGGGTAGTCATGACTTTTGTTTTTACCTGTGACCTGGAACTCACTTTAGGGCGTTTCCTTTGTCCCTTTCAATCCTACCCTCGTCCCATGTTGTGAACTTCAGGAAGAGACAGTCTGAGTCCCTCCCAGTCTAAACCTTTCAGGTCGAAATAAATCCTAGTGTATTCTTCCACAGATTTTTGAAATGACTCAACACATTCAAATTGATGTTTTCTTCTACTCATAAAGATTACAACCCTTCTTGCCATGACTTATCACGCTGGGGTCTTAATTTTGCGGTGCCTGACATATGGGTTTTTGGGCTTTCTGATCAGAACGGCCGTAAACCAATACCTCCCACCACAACCCCAACATTAATACCACAAACAGACGATATAAACTTTCCCTGTTCCTGTTTAACTCCCGTTTAAATAGTTTCCAGGGATAATACATCATCACCATCATCATCATCTTCATCACCATCACTTGAAGTTACTGCATCCTTTTTTTTTCTTTCTCAGACAAGTGGCTTTATTTCCAGGTTTTTTTTTAATTGGGGTATAGTTGTTTTACAATGTTGTCTTAGTTCCTAATGTACAGTGAAGTAGAGTTCCCTGTGCTATACAGCAGGTTCTCATTAGTTATCTATTTTATACGTATTACTGTATATATGTCAATCCCAGTCTCCCAGTTCATCCCACCTGTGTCCCACTTTCCCCCCTTGGTGTCCATACATCTGTGTCTCTATTTCTGCCTTGCAAACCAGTTCATCTGTACCATATTTCTAGATTCCACATATATATGTTGATACATGATATTTGTTTTTCTCTTTCTGACTTCCTTCACTCTGTATGACAGTCTCGAGGTCCATCCACGTCTCTACAAATGACCCAATTTCATTCCTTTTTATGGCTGAGTAATTCCATTGTATATATGTACCACATCTTCTTTATCTATTCATCTGTTGATGGACATTTAGGTTGCTCCCATGACCTGGCTATTGTAAATAGTGTTGCAATGAACGTTGGGGTGCATGTGTCTTTTTGAATTATGGTTTTCTCTGGATATATACCCAGTAGTGGGATTGCTGGATCATATTGTAATTCCATTTTTAGTTTTTTAAGGAACTTCCAAACTGTTCTCCATAGTGGCTGCACCAATTTACATTCCCACAAACAGTGAAAGAAGGTTCTTTTCTCCACACCCTCTCCAGCATTTGTTGTTTGTAGATTTTCTGATGATGCCTATTCTAACTAGTGTGAGGTGATACCTCATTGTAGTTTTGATTTGCATTTCTCTAATAATTAGTGATGTTGAGCAGCTTTTCATGTGCTTCTTGGCCATCTGTATGTCTTCTTTGGAGAAATGTCTATTTAGGTCTTCTGCCCATTTTTGGGTTGGGTTGTTTGTTTTTTTGATATTGAGGTGCATGAGCTGTGTATATATTTTGGAGATTAATTCTTTGTCTGTTGATCCTTTTGCAAATATTTTCTCCCATTCTGAGGGTTGTTTTTTTTGTCTTGTTTATAGTTTCTTTTGCTGTGCAAAAACTTTTATGTTTCATTAGGTCCCATTTGTTTATTTTTGTTTTTATTTTCATTACTCTAGGAGGTGGGTCAAAAAGGTCTTGCTGTGAATTATGGCAAAGAGTGTTCTTGCTATGTTTTCCTCTAAAAGTTTTATGGTGTCTGGTCTTACATTTAGGTCTTTAATCCATTTTGAGTTTATTTTTGTGTATGGTGTTAGGAAGTTCTAATTTCATTCTTTTACATGTAACTGTCCAGTTTTCCCAGCACCACTTTTGGAGGAGACTCTCTATTCTACATTGTATACCCTTGCCTCCTTTGTCATAAATTAGTTGACCATAGGTGCGTGGGTTTAACTCTGGGCTTTCTATCCTGTTCCATTGATTTATATTTCTGTTTTTGTGCAAGTGCCGTATTGTCTTGATTGCTGTAGCTTTGTAGTATAGTCTGAAGTCAGGGAGTCTGATTCTTCCAGCTCCATTTTTTTTCCCCTCAAGATTGCTTTGGCAGTTCGGGGTCTTTTGTGTCTCCATACAAATTTTAAGATTTTTTTGTTCTAGTTGTGTAAAAAATGCCATTGGTAATTTGATAGGGATTGCAATGAATCTGTGGATTGCTTTGGGTAGTATAGTATCCAATCCATGAACATGGTATATCTCTCCATCTGCTTGTGTCATCTTTGATTTCTTTCATCAGTGTCTTATAGTTTTCTGAGTACAGGTCTTTTGTCTCCTTAGGTAGGTTTATTCCTAGATATTTTATTCTTTTTGTTACAGTGGTGAATGGGATTGTTTCCTTAATTTCTGTTTCTGATGTTTCATTGTTAGTGTATAGGAATGGAAGAGATTTCTGTGCATTAATTTTGTATCCTGCAACTTTACCAAATTCATTGATTAGCTCTAGTAGTTTTCTGGTGGCATCTTTAGGATTTTCTATGTGCAAACAGTGACTGACAGTTTTACTTCTTTTCCAATTTGGATTCCTTTTATTTCTTTTTCATCTCTGATTGCTGTGGCTAAAACTTCCAAAGCTATGTTGAATAATAGGGGCAAGAGTGGATATCCTTGTCTTGTTCCTGATCTTAGAGGAAATGCTTTCAGTTTTTCACCATTGAGAATGATGTTTTCTGTGGGTTTGTCATATATGGCCTCTATTATGTTGAGGTAGGTTCCCTCTATGCCCACTTTCTGGAGAGTTTTTATCATAAATGGGTGTTGAACTTTGTCAAAAACTTTCTCTGTATCTATTGAGATGATCATATGGTTTTTATTCTTCAGTTTGTTAATATGATGTATCACATTGATTGATTTGCATATATTGAAGAATCCTTGCATCCCTGGGATAAATCCCACTTGATCATGGTGTATGATCCTTTTAGTGTGCTGCTGGATTCTGTTTGCTAGTATTTTGTTGAGGATTTTTGCATCTATATTCCTCAGTGATATTGGTCTCTAATTTTCTTTTTTTGTAGTATCTTTGTCTGGTTTTTGTATCAGGGTGATGGTGACCTCATAGAATGAGTTTGGGAGTGTTCCTTCCTATACAATGTTTTGGAATGTTTGAGAAGGATGGGCGTTAGCTTGTCTCTAAATGTTTGATAGAATTCACCTGTGAAGCCATCTGGTCCTGGACTTTGGTTTGTTAGAAGATTTTTAATCACAGTTTCAATTTCATTATTTGTGATTGGTCTGTTCATATTTTCTATTTCTTCCTGGTTTAGTCTTGGAATGTTATACCTTTCTAAGAATTTGTCCATTTCTTCCAGGTTGTCCATTTTATTGGCATATAGTTGCTTGTAATAGTCTCTTATGATGCTTTGTATTTCTGTGGTGTCCACTGTAACTCCTCCTTTTTCATTTCTTTTTTTTTTTTTTTTTTGATTTGAGTCCTTTCCCTCTTTTTCTTAATGAGTCTGGCTAAAGGTTTATCAATGTTGTTTATCTTCTCAAAAACCAGCTTTTAGTTTTAATTTAAGCCAGGTACCACACTAAGAATTTAACACTTACTACCTTCTTTAGTCCTTACAACAAGTCTATGAGTCAGTCATTTTACCCTCAGTTACAAAAGGAGCAAACAGGCTTGGACAGGTGGTTCACTTAACAAGGGACAGAACTAGGATCTGAATTCTAGTTAATGTAATTCCAAAGTCTGTACTTTTAATGACTTCCTTGTATGCCTCTTATACCTAAGAAAATGGGGGAGACCTTCAAGTTGGCAGAGGAGTAAGACGTGGAGATCACCTTCCTCCCCACAAATACATCAGAAATACATCTACATGTGGAACAACTCCTACAGAACACCTACTGAATGCTGGCAGAAGACCTCAGAATTCCCCAAAGGCAAGAAACTCCCCCACGTACCTGGGTAGGGCAAAAGAAAAAACAGAGAAAAAAGAATAGGGACGGAACCTGCACCTCTGGGAGGGAGCTGTGAAGGAGACAAAGTTTCCACACACTAGGAAGCCCCTTCACTGGTGGAGATGGGGGGGTGGCGAGGGGGGAATCTTCGGAGCCACAGAAGAGAGTGCAGCAACAGGGGTGCAGAGAGCAAAGCAGAGAGATTCCTGCACAGAGGATTGGTGCCTATCAACACTCACCAGCCTGAGAGGCTTCTCTGCTCACCCGCCGGGGCCAGGGAGGCTGGGAGCTGAGGCTTGGCCTTTGGAGGTCAGATCCCAGGGAGAGGAATGGGTTTGGCTGCGTGAACACAGCCTGAAGGGGGCTAGTGCACCACAGCTAGCCGGGAGGGAGTCCAGGAAAAAGTCTGGACCTGCCTAAGAGGCAAGAGAGCATTGTTTCAGGGTGTTCGAGAAGAGGGGATTCAGAGCACTGCCTAAACGAGCTCCAGAGATGGGTGTGAGCTGCAGCAATCAGTGCAGACACCAGAGACAGGCATGAAATTCTAAGTCTGCTGCAGCCACCAAGAAGCCTGTGTGCAAGCACAGGTCACTATCCACACCTCCCCTCCCGGGAGCCTGTGCAGCCTGCAAACTGCCAGGGTCTTGTGATCCAGGGACAACTTCTCTGGAAGAACACATGGTGCAGCTCATGCTGTTGCAATATCATGTTGGCCTCTGCCACTGCAGGCTTGCCCCACAAACCCTACCCCACCCTCCCCCTGGCCTGAATGAACCAGAGCCCCCTAATAAGCTGCTCCTTTAACCCCATCCTGTCTGGGAGGGAACAGATGCCCTCAGGCGACCTACACGCAGAGGTGGGGCCAAACCCAAAGCTGAACCCAGGGAGCTGTGTGAACAAATAAGAGAGAGGGAAATCTCTCCCAGCAGCCTCAGGAGCAGTGGATTAAATCTCCACAATCAACTTGATGTACCCTGCATCTGTGGAATACCTGAATAGACAACGAATCATCCCAAAATTGAGGCAGTGGACTTTAGGAGCATTTGTAGACTTGGGGTTTGCTTTCTGCATCTAATTTGTTTCTGGTTTTATGTTTATCTTAGTTTAGTATTTAGAGTTTATTATCATCATAGATTTGTTTATTGATTTGGTTGCTCTCTTCCTCCTTTATATATATATATATATTTTTTTCTTTTCCTCTTTTTGTGAGTGTGTATGTGTATGCATCTTTGAGTGATTTTTGTCTGTATAGCTTTGCTTTTACCATTTGTCCTAAGGTTCCATCTGTCTGTTTTTGTTTTTGTTTTTTTTTGAACAGCTTTTAGCTTTTGTTAGCATTGGTGGATTTGTTTTTTGGTTTGGTTGCTCTCTTCTTTCTTTCTTTCTTTCTTTTTTTTTCTTTTTTTATTACTTTTTAATTTTTATGTCAAAAAATTTCTTTCTTTCTTTCTTCCTTTTTTTCTCCCTTTTCTTCTGAGCCATGTGGCTGACGGGGCCTTGGTGTTCCAGCCGGGTGTCAGGCCTGTGTCTCTGAGGTGGGAGAGCCGAGTTAAGGACATTGGTTCACCAGAGACCTCCTGGCTCCATGTAATATCAAATGGCAAAAGCTCTCCCAGAGATCTCCATCTCAACGCTAAGACCCAGCTCCACTCAACAACCAGCAAGCTACAGTGCTGGAGACCCTAAGCCAAACAACTAGCTGGACAGGAACACAACCCCAAGTATTAGCAGAGAGGCTGCCTAAAATCATAATAAGGCCACAGACACCCCAAAACACACCACTGGATGTGGTCCTGCCCACCAGAAAGAAAAGATACAGCCTCATCCACCAGAACACAGGCACTAGTCCCCTCCACCAGGAAGCCCACACAACACACTGAGCCAACCTTAGCCACTGGGGGCAAACATCAAAAAAACGGGAACTATGAACCTGCAACCTGTGAAAAGGAGACCCCAAACACAGTAAGTTAGCAAGATGAGAAGACAGAGGAACACACAGCAGATGAAGGAGCAAGGTAAAAACCCACCAGACCAAACAAAGGAAGAAGAAATAGGCAGTCTACCTGAAAAAGAATTCAGAGTAATGATAGTAAACATGACCCAAAATCTTGGAAATGGAATGGAGAAAATACAAGAAACGTTTAACAAGGATCTAGAAGAACTAAAGAGCAAGCAAACATTGATGAATGACACAATAAATGGAATTAGAAATTCTCTAGAAGGAATCAATAGCAGAATAACTGAGGCAGAAGAACAGATAAGTGACCTGGAAGATAAAATAGTGGAAATAACTACTGCAGAGCAGAATAAAGAAAAAAAAGAATGAAAAGAATCGAGGACAGTCTCAGAGACCTCTGGGACAACATTAAATTCATCAACATTTGAATTATAGGGGTCTCAGAAGAAGAATAGAAAAAGAAAGGGACTGAGAAAATATTTGAAGAGATTATAGTTGAAAACTTCCCTAATATGGGAAACTAAATAATTAATCAAATCCAGAAAATTCAGAGAGTCCCATACAGGATAAATCCAAGGAGAAACATGCCAGGACACATATTAATAAAACTATCAAAAATTAAATAGAAAGAAAAATATTAAAAGCAGCAAGGGAAAGACAACAAATAACATACAAGGGAATCCCCATAAGGTTAACAGTTGATCTTTCAGCAGAAAGTCTGCAAGCCAGAAGGGAGTGGAAGGACATATTTAAAGTGATAAAAGGGAAAACCCTACAACCAAGATTACTCTACTCAGCAAGGATCTCATTCAGATTCAATGGAGAAATTAAAACCTTTACAGACGAGCAAAAGCTAAGAGAATTCAACACCACCAAACGAGCTTTACAAAAAATGCTAAAGGAACTTCTCTGGGCAGGACACACAAGAGAAGGAAAAGACCTACAATAACAAACCCAAAACAATTAAGAAAATGGGAATAGGAACATACATATCAATAATTACCTTAAATGTAAATGGATTAAATGCTCCAACCAAAAGACATAGACTGGCTGAGTGGATACAAAAACAAGACCCATATATATGCTGTCTACAAGAGACCCACTTCAGACCTAGGGACACATACAGACTGAAAGTGAGGGTATGGAAAAAGATATTCCATGCAAATGGAAATCAAAAGAAAGCTGGAGTAACAATTCTCATATCAGACAAAATAGACTTTAAAATAAAGACTATGGGGCTTCCCTGGTGGCGCAGTGGTTGGGAGTCCGCCTGCCGGTGCAGGGGACATGGGTTTGTGCCCCGGTCTGGGAAGATCCCACATGCCGCAGAGCAGCTGGGTCCATACCCCAAAATAAATAAATAAATAAATAAATAAAGACTATGACAAGAGACGAAGAACGACACTACATAATAATCAAGGGATCAATCCAAGAAAAGATATAATAATTGTAAATATTTATGCACCCAACATAGTAGCACCTCAGTATATAAGGCAAATGCTAACAGCCATAAAAGGGGAAATCGACAGTAACACAATCATAGTGGGGGATTTTAACACCCCACTTTCACCAATGGACAGGTCATCCAAAATGAAAATAAATAAGGAAACACAAGCTTTAAATGATACATTAAACAAGATGGACCTAATTGATACTTATAGGACATTCCATCCAAAAACAACAGAATACACTTTCTTCTCAAGCACTCCTGGAATATTCTCCAGGATAGATAATATCTTGGGTCACAAATCAAGCCTTGGTAAATTTAAGAAAATTAAAATAGTATCAAGTGTCTTTTCCGACCACAACACTATAAGACTAGATATCAATTACAGGAAAAAATCTGTAAAAAATACAAACATATGGAGGCTAAACAATACACTACTTAATAACCAAGAGATCACTGAAGAAATCAAAGAGGAAATCAAAAAATACCTAGAAACAAATGACAATGAAAACACGACGGCCCAAAATCTATGGGATGCAGCAAAAGCAGTTCTAAGAGGGAAGTTTAGAGCTATACAATCCTACCTCAAGAAACAAGAAACATCTCAAATAAACAAACTAACCTTACACCTAAAGCAATTAGAGAAAGAAGAACAAAAAAACTGCAAAGTTAGCAGAAGGAAAGAAATAATAAAGATCAGATCAGAAATAAATGAAAAAGAAATGAGGATACGATAGCAAAGATCAATAAAACTAAGAGCTGGTTCTTTGAGAAGATAAACAAAATTGATAAACCATTAGCCAGACACATCAAGAAAAAAAGAGAGATGACTCAAATCAATAGAATTAGAAATGAAAAAGGAGAAGTAACAACTGACACTGAAGAAATACAAAGGATCATGAAAGATTACTACAAGCAACTACATGCGAATAAAATGGACAACCTGGAAGAAAGGGACAAATTCTTAGAAAAACACAACCTTCCGAGGCTGAACCAGGAAGAAATAGAAAATATAATCAGACCAATCACAAGCATTCAAATTGAGACTGTGATTATAAATCTTCCAACAAACAAAAGGCCAGGACCAGATGGCTTCACAAGTGAATTCTGTCAAACATTTAGAGAAGAGCTAACACCCAACCTTCTCAAACTCTTCCAAAATATAGCAGAGGGAGGAACATGCCCAAATTCATTCTACGAGGCCACCATCTCCCTGATATCAAAACCAGACAAAGACGTCACAAAGAAAGAAAATTACAGGCCAATATCACTGATGAACATAGATGCAAAAATCCTCAACAAAATACTAGCAAACAGAATCCAACAGCACCTTAAAAGATCACACACCATGATCAACTGGGGTTTACCCCAGGAATGCATGGATTCTTCAATATACTCAAATCAATCAATGTGATACACCATATTAACAAATTGAAGAGTAAAAACCATATGGTCATCTCAATAGATGCAGAAAAAGCTTTTGACAAAATTCAACACCCATTTCTGATAAAAAAATCTCCAGAAAGTGGGCATAGAAGGAACATACCTCAACATAATAAAGGCTATATATGACAAACCCACAGCCGACATCGTTCTCAATGGTGAAAAACTGAAAAAATTTCCACTAAGATAAAAAACAAGACAAGGTTGTCCACTGTCACCACTATTATTCAACATAGTTTTGGAAGTTTTAGCCACAGGAATCAGAGATGAAAAAGAAATAAAAGGAATCCAAATTGGAAAAGAAGTAAAACTGTCAGTCACTGTTTGCAGATGACATGATACTATACATAGAGAATCCTGAAGATGCTACCAGAAAACTACTAGAGCTGATCAATGACTTTGGTAATGTAGCAGGATACAAAATTAATGCACAGAAATCTCTTGAATTCCTATACGCTAATGATGAAAAATCTGAAAGAGAAATTATGGAAAAACTCCCATTTACCATTGCAACAAAAAGAATAAAATATCTAGGAATAAACCTACTTAAGGAGACAAAAGACCTGTATGCAGAAAACTTTAAGACACTGATGAAAGAAATTAAAGAGGATACAAACAGGTGGAGAGATATTCCATGCTCTTTGATTGGAAGAATCAATATTGTGAAAATGACTATACTACCCAAAGCAATCTACAGATTCAATGCAATCCCTATCAAACTACCAATGGCATTTTTCATAGAACTAGAACAAAAAATTTCACAATTTTTGTGGAAACACAAAAGACCCAGAATAGCCAATGCAATTTTGAGAAAGAAAAATGGAGCTGGAGGAATCAGGCTCCTGGACTTCAGACTATACTACAAAGCTACAGTAATCAAGACAGTATCGTAATGGCACAAAAACAGAAATAGAGATCAATGAAGCAGGATAGAAAGCCCAGAGATAAACCCACACACATCTGGTCAACCTATCTTTGGCAAAGGAGGCAAGAATATCCAATGGAGAAAAGGCAGCCTCTTCAATAAGTGGTGCTGGGAAAACTGGACAGCTACATGTAAAAGAATGAAAGTAGAACGCTCCCTAACACCGTACACAAAAATAAACTCAAAATGGATTAAAGACCTAAATGTAAGGCCAGACACTATAAAACTCTGAGTGGAAAACATAGGCAGAACACTCTATGACATAAATCACAGCAAGATCCTTTTGGACCCACCTCCTAGAGGAATGGAAATAAAAACAAAAATAAACAAATGGGACCTAATGAAACTTCAAAGCTTTTGCACAGCAAAGGAAACCATAAACAAGATGAAAAGACAACCCTCAGAATGGGAGAAAATACTTGCAAATGAAGCAACTGACAAAGGATTAATCTCCAAAATATACAAGCAACTCATGCAGCTCAATATCAAAAAAACAAGCAACCCAATCCAAAACTGGGCAGAAGACCTAAATAGACATTTCTCCAAAGAAGATATACAGATTGTTAACAAACACATGAAAGGATGTTCATCATCACTAAACATTAGAGAAATGCAAATGAAAACTACAATGAGGTATCACCTCACACTGGTCAGAATGGCCATCATCAAAAAATCTACAAACAGTAAATGCTGGAGAGGGTGTGGAGAAAAGAGAACCCTCTTGCACTGTTGGTGGCAATGTAAATTGATACAGCCACTATGGAGACCTAATGGTGATTCCTTCAAAAACTAAAAATAGAGCTACCGGGCTTCCCTGGTGGCACAGTGGTTGGGAGTCCGCCTGCCGATGCAGGGGACACGGGTTCGTGCCCCGGTCTGGGAGGATCCCGCATGCCGTGGAGCGGCTGGGCCCGTGGGCCTTGGCTGCTGGTCCTGCGCGTCCGGAGCCTGTGCTCCGCAATGGGAGAGGCCGCGGCAGTGAGAGGCCCGCGTACCGCAAAAAAAATAAATAAATAAAATAAATAAAAAATAAAAAATAAAAATAGAGCTACCATACGACCCAGCAATCCCACTCCTGGGCATATACCCTGAGAAAACCATAATTCAAAAAGAGTCATGGGGCTTCCCTGGTGGCACAGTGGTTGAGAGTCCGCCTGCCGATGCAGGGGACATGGGTTTGTGCCCTGGTCTGGGAAGAGCCCACATGCCATGGAGCGGCTGGGCCCGTGAGCCATGGCCGCTGAGCCTGCGCGTCCGGAGCCTGTGCTCTGCAGTGGGAGAGGCTGCAACAGTCAGAAGCCCGAGTACCGCAAAAAGAAAAAAAAAAGAGCCGTGTACCACAATGTTCATTGCAGCTCTACTTACAATAGCCAGGACATGGAAGCAACCTAAGTGTCCATCAACAGATGAATGGATAAAGAAGATGTGGCACATATATACAATGGTATATTACTTGGCCATAAAAAAGAAACGAAATTGAGTTATTTGTAGTGAGGTGGATAGACCTAGAGACTGTCATACAGAGTGAATAAGTCAGAAAGAGAAAAACAAATATCTTATGCTAACACATATATATGGAATCTAAAAAAAAAAAAAATGTTCTGAAGAACCTAGGGGCAGAACAGGAATAAAGACACAGATGTAGAGAGTGGACTTGAGGACACGGGGAGGGGGAAGGGTAAGCTGGGACGAAGTGAGAGAGTGACATGGACATACATACACTACCAAATGTAAAACAGTTAGCTAGTGGGAAGCAGCTGCATAGCACCGGGAGATCAGCTCGGTGCTTTGTGACCACCTAGAGGGGTGGGATAGGGAGGGTGGGAGGCAGACGCAAGAGGGAAGAGTTATGGGGATATGTGTATATGTATAGCTGATTCACTTTGTTATAAAGCAGAAACTAACACACCATTGTAAAGCAATTAAACTCCAATAAAGATGTTAAATAAAATAAAATAAAACCATATGTGGTAAAGGACTGTTTCCCTCCCCCCAGCAAAAAAAAAAAAAGAAAAGAAAAGAAAAGAAAATGAAGATAATACATTTGAGGGGTGAACTGTAAAATAACACACATATTAAGATGTATACTTATTAATTTATGAAAATTCAGCATGGGTGTGATTTCCTTAGCGTTAGTTACTCTGTAAGAGAGAAGAGATGTCCATTCTTGGATACTCAGCTGTAGACAGGGCAGGCTCAGAATGTACTAAGGTGATTGCTCCAGAAGTAAACCTGAAGATTAGAGGACAGGTGGCAGTTAGAGGGAGAGAGCTGGCAAGATAAAGTTCTCTGAAAAGGATTGGGGGTGGGGACAAATTCGAGAAAAGGAGAGTTCTGGGGAAATAATAAGCGTCTGGTACTTAGAGGATTTCTATGAGCCTTTTAGTCTACTCTGCCATTCTCTGTGGCTATTTGGGGCCACTAACAATTTTTGTCATGCTCTCTGCTTAAATCAAATTATATCCAATATTTAAAATCCTATGGCATCCTATCTCATCAAATCTTCCTCCAACTCTTCAGTTTTTATTTTGAGAAGTGGTTCATGCATTTAAAAAATTTTGTAATTGTGAAGCCTAATATGTATACAGAAAAATGCACAAAGGTAGTTGTTACAACTCAATGAGTTATCACGAAGTGAAAGCATTGGTAAGCGTCACTCAGGTCAAGAAATAGGACAATTCTAACCTGACAGAGTCACCTCTCCTACTCTTTCTCTTCTCCCCCAAATCACTCAGGTTGTATTCCATTGTGTTTGGCTTGTCTCACTCAGCATTAGGCTATGAGAGTTATCCATGTTGTTGCCTGTAGCTGTTGTGCCATGCTGTGAAGTTATTCATTGGATAACTATGCCACAATGTATTTATTCATTCTATTTTTGATGACATTTAAATTGTTTCTGGTTTGAAGCTATTAAAAGTGCTGCTTTGAACATTCTTGTATGTGTCTCTTGCTTATGTGCACATATTCCTGCCAGATACACACCCAGAAGTGTAATTGCTGGATCATAAGACATACCTAATTTCAACCTCAGTAACTTAAATAATGCCAAACCTGATTTCTGAAGTAGTTGTAACAATTTACACCCCTATCAGCTGTAATGAGAGTTCTTTTTCCACATTCTTGCTAATATTTGGTATTTTCAGGCTTTATAGTTGTAGCCATTTTAGAAGATATGTAGAATTATCTCATTGTGGTTTTCATTTGCATTTTTCTGATGATTAATGATGTTAAGAACATTTTCGTAAGTTATTAGCCATTTGGATAATGGATAATTTATCAGCCATTTGGATAATACATAATTAGCTCTTGTATCATGGATCTGCTCAAGTTCTTGCCTATTTTTTCTATACGATTGTGTCTTTTAATTTTATTTTTAATTGGTTTGAAGGAATTTGTTACATCTTCTGAATATGAGGCCTTTCCCAGTTATATATGTTGCAAATATTTTCCTTCCTGTTGTGGCTTGTCTTTTCAGTCTCTTAAGAGAGTAATAAAAGAAGTTCTTAAATGTAATCAAGTCTAATTTACCAATTATTTTTTTTATGGTCATTGCTTTTTTGTGTCCTGTTTAAAAAATGTTATCCTAGCCTAAGGTCATGAAGATATTCTTCTAAGTTATCTCCTGAAAGCTTTATTGTTTTATTTTTCACATTTCAACTAATGATCCACCTGGAATTGATTTTATATATGATGTAAAGTAAGGGTTCAAGTTTCATTTTTTATGTGAGTCCAACTGACCCATCACTATTTACTGAAAAGTTATCCTTTCCTTACAGCTCTTCATAAACTGTCTTTCATGAAGGGGTCTGTTTATAACCATCCTCTGTTCTGTTGATCTATTTGTCTATTCCTATGCTAATACCACACTATTTTAATCATCTTTTTGCTGGCAAACAAGTCCTTCTACTTTGTTCTTATTCGAGTATCTTGGCTATTTTTTTCCCTTTGCATTTCCATATAAATTTTAGAATCACTTGCAAATTCCCACAAAACAACTCAGCTGAGACTTTTTTAAAAAGTGTTTTTTATTGTCATAACATACATAAAATAAGGTGCATAAAGTCCACTAATCTTAAATTTTTCATGTATACACAACCATGTTACCAACTACAGAACAAAATATAGAATATTTCCAGGACTCTGGAAAATTTCCACATGCTCCAATCAATATCCCTCAAACACAGGAAATCACTATTGTGGCTTCCATTACCATTTGATTACTTTTTAATCTTCTTGCCCTTCCTACTAATGGAACCAGATAGCATGTATTCTTTTGCATCTGGCTTCTTTTGTTCCACATAATGTCTTTGAGGTTCATTTATGTTATAACATGTATTAGTAGTTTTAATCTTCTTTATTGCTAGGATGTTCCATGATAACTGTTAAATCTCTGCATTTGTTCATTTTTATGCCAGAAGCAAACATGCAGTTTCTAGGGCAGAGATCAGAGTTATTATTACTACATACAGCCATAACTAAATCTGTTTTCCATGCTCCATTCTTCTCTCTCTTCTGGGGTGATGTGATGAGAGCCAGATAGTTATCCTGTGTGTGCACCAGAGGAGAGGAAGTCCCAAATTATGAGTCAGGAAGTTTAAATAGGCTACACACTGCTTAGCTGCCACCTTCCTTTCTGAAAAAGGGAGAGAAACCCTTGGGAAAGTAAATGAATTCTCTCAGGAAGGCAAAGGAGAAAGTCCCTACCCTGGACTGCAGTCATTTGGCTCTGGGTAGCTAAGTTTTATTATCCTTTGAATGGGAACAAATGGCTCCAGGTCTAACACCCTTGCAATGTGAGGAGCGATGAGTCTGGGAAGAAGAGGTATTCTATGACGTGCCAATTTCCTTTGCTCAAGAGACAAACTGTCCAGAAATGTAAAAATATTCATGGGGCATTGTTTCCCTGACATTCCACTGTATGAATACTTCATTTGATCTATCCATTCTCCTGTTGATGGATATTTGGGTTATTTCTCACTATGGAGTTGTAAGAGTGCCTCATGTAGTCTGGATACAAGTCCTTTGTCACATATATTTGTTGCAAATATTTTCTCCCAGTTCATGGTTTGTCTTTTAATTTTTACAATGAAGTCTGCAAGAACAAAAGTTTTAAATTTTGATAAAGTCCAATTTTTCATTTTTTTCCTTTATGATTGTGTTTTGGTATCCCATCTAAGAAATCTTTGTGTGTTTCAAAGTTAAAAATGTTTTCTCCCCCAAAGTTTATAGTTTTAGCTTTTGCAATTAAATCTACAATGCATTGTAAATTATTTTTTTGGTGTGTTTGCCATGAGGAAATTCTTTTCTTTTTTCTTTTAATTCTTTTTCCCATGAGATGTTCTGTTATTTCTGTACCATTTGCTAAAAAGATATTTTGCTAAAAAGATGGTCCACATTAAATTGCTTTACCATTTTGCTGAATATCTATGACCATGTATGTATTGGTCTGTTTATGAATCTCTATCTCTATTTTTCTCATTGGTCTATTTGTCTATTTTTACACCAATGCCACATTTTTTAAAAATAAACTTTTTAGTTTTTATTTATGTACTTCTGTACAGAAAATTTGCAAAGGTAGTACAGAGAATTTCAGCATACTCCTCATCCCATTACATTACCATGGTAAATTTTCTTTTTTTTTTTTTTATTTTTATTTTTATTTTTATTTTTTTATTTTTTTTTAAAATTTATTTTATTTTTTTGCTTTATAACAAATTTAATCAGTTATACATATACATATGTTTCCATATCCCCTCCCTTTTGCGTCTCCCCATGGTAAATTTTCAAAGCTAAGAAAGTTACATTGGCATATTACTTTTGAGTAAACTCCAGATTTTATTTGAATTTCTCTGGTTTTTCCATTTTTGTTCCAGGATCCAATCCAGGGTACCACATTGCTTGCGTCAGCCATGGCTCAGTCTCCTCTGGTCTGTGATAGTTTCTCAATATTTCCATGTGTTCATGAACTTGACTGTCTTAAGGAATATTGGCCAGGGATCCTGAAAATTGAAAAAATATCTATGAATAATTAAAAAATACCAATATGAGTCTAGCAAGTTTTCTAGACATAAATTCAATATCCAAAAAGCAATTGCACATCTGTACACCAACATTAAACAGGTAGAAAATTAAATAAAATATTGTTTATAATAGTATGAAAGATACCTAGTATGTGAGAAACCTTTATAAGAAAATGTATGAAATTCCAATCAGTGACATTGAAGAATAATTTTTTTTTACGTGGGGAGATATGAATTGTAGTTATGGATTGAGGACTCAATACCTGTTAAAATTAGGTCATGTATTCAATGACCACAGCTTCAATTCTAATCGAAATTTTAACAGACCTTTGTGAAACTTAACAAGGTCATAATAAAATTTGTGTGGAATTGCAAAGGTCCAGAAATAAAGACTTTTTTTTTAAAGTTCAGATGGGAGGACTTTCCCTTCCACATATCAAGCCTTATTGTAAAGTTACAGCAAGGAAAGGTGGTAAACTAAAAGATCAGTGAAACAGTACACAGGCATACCCCAAAGATTTTGCAGGTTTGGTTCTAGACTAACGACAATAAAGTGAGTATCACAATAAAGCTAGTCAGCGAATTTTTTTGGTCTCCCAGTGCATATAAAGGTTATGTTTAGGGCTTCCCTGGTGCCGCAGTGGTTGGTAGTCCACCTGCTGATGCAGGGGAAGTGTGTTCGTGCCCCGGTCCGGGAGGATCCCACGTGCCGCAGAGCGGCTGGTCCCGTGAGCCATGGCCGCTGAGCCTGCGTGTCCGAAGCCTGTGCTCCACAACGGGAGAGGCCACAACAGTGAGAGGCCCGCGTACTGCAAAACAAACAAACAAACAAACAAAAGTTATGTTTACACTATACTGTAGTCTATTTAGTATGCAACAGCATTATGTCTAAAAAAAACTATGTACGTATCTTAAAAAATACTTTATTGCTGAAAAATGCTAACCTCATCTGAGCCTTCAGTGAGTCATAATCTTTTTGCTGGTGGAGGGTCTTGTCTCAATCTTGATAGCTGTTGGCTGATCAGAGTGGTCTGATGGCTGATCAGATGGCTGCTGGAGGCTGGGATGGCTGTGACAATTTCTTTCTTTCTTCTTTTTTTTTCGGTACGTGGGCCTCTCACTGTTGTGGCCTCTCCCGTTGCGGAGCACAGGCTCTGGATGCGCAGGCTCAGCGGCCGTGGCTCACGGGCCCAGCCGCTCCGCGGCATGTGGGATCTTCCCGGACCGGGGCACGAACCCATGTCCCCTGCATCGGCAGGCGGACTCTCAACCACTGCGCCACCAGGGAAGCCCGACAATTTCTTAAAATAAGACTACAGTGAAGTTTGCTGCATCGATTGACTCTTCCTTTCAAGAATGATTTCTCTGTAGCATACAATGCTGTATGATAAAGTTTTACCCACAGTAGAACAGTGGTCAGTGGAGCAATCAGAACACATGCAACATTTATCAATTAAGTCTTATATGGGTGCAGCTCTTGGCACCCCAAAACAATTAGAGTAATAACATCAAACATCACTGATCACGGATCACCATAACAAATATAATAATGAAGAAGCAGTTTGATATTACTAGGATTACCAAAATTTGACACAGAGACAAGAAGTGAGCAACTACTGTTGGAAAAATGGCACCAATAGACTTGCTTGAAGCAGGGTTGCCACAAGCCTTCAATTTTTAAAAAATGCACTATTTTCAAAGCACAATAAAGCGAAGTTTAATAAAACAAGGTATACCTGTATAGAGTCCAGCATTTATAGACATTTGATGGCGACATTTTACAGATATTTTAGAAGAGTGGGAAAAGAGTGGGATTTCAGTGAATGGTTCTGGGAAAATAGGGTATTTATCTTATTTTACACCACATGAAAAACGACTTGAGGTGCATTAAAGAGCTGTTTTAGATTAAATGATGTCCTTTCCCCCGGAAATTTATATGCTGAGGTCCCGACCCCCAGTTCTTCAGAAAGAGACCTGATTTGGAAATAGGGTTGTTGCAGATGTTACTAGTTAATATGAGGTCATATTGGAGTAGGATGGGCCTCTAATTAAATATGACTGGTGTCCCTATAAAATGGAGAAATTTGGATGCAAACATGTACGCAGGGAGAATGCCATGTGAACAGAAAGGCAGAGACTGGGTCGTGCATCTACAAGCCAAGCAACACCAAAGATTGCTGGTAGACCACCAGAAGCTATGGAAGAAGCATGGACCAGATTCCCCCTCACAGGTGTCAGAAGGTGCAAACTTTGCCAACATGTTGATTTCAGACTTCCAGCCTCCAAAACTGTGAGACGTTTAAGCCACTTTTCTTAAGACAGCTCTAGCAAACCAATCCAAAAACTAAACGTAAAGGTAAAACCAGAAAGATTTTGGGTGTGACCCTTGGGTAGGAAAGCATTTCTTAAGTATAAAAAGCATTAACCATAAATAAAAAGATTGGAAAATTTGACTACATTAAAATTAAGAATTTCTGCTCATCAGAAGACACTGAAAGAGACACTTAAGAGACAAGCTGCAAACTGGAAGACTGTATGTGCATCATATATAACATGTATTATGCAGAACATTATATTATGTATACATATATTTTGGATATATATGTGTGTGTGTGTATATATATATATACACACACACGTATATTTTTTCTAGATATTAAGCAACTTTAATTTCAAAGAACTTTTTTTTCAATTGAAGTATAGTTGACTTACAATGTTTTGTTAGTTTCTAGTGCACAGCAAAGTGATTCATATATGAGTATGAATTTTATATATAATATAAATATATTCTTTTTCATATTCTTTTCCATTATGGTTTATTACAAGGCAGTGAATATAGCTTCCTGTGCTATACAGTAGGATCTTGTTGTTTATTTATTTTATATATAATAGTTTGTATCTACTAATCCCAATCTCCTAATTTATCCCTCCCCCATCCTCTTTCCCCTTTGGTAATTATAGTTTGTTTTCTATGTTTGTGAGTCTGTTTTCATTTTGTAAATAAGTTTGTTTATATCATAATTTAGATTCTTCGTATATCTGATGTCATATGATATTTGTCTCAAGGAACATTTTTAATTAAGGGATTTGTAATGTGTTTTTGGTCATCTTTTCTATTTTTGAGAACTACTATGGAAAATGGAAACAGTACTCCTAACAGAAACTGGCTTCTAGAAGCGTTTATAAAAAGCCACAGAATTTACTTCAGCCACTACCGTAAAGCATGGTGGTAATAAAGATGAAAATCTTTGCAAATGCTGAATGACCTTGGCATTCATGATCATCAAAAAAGTTCTCAATGCAACAACTGTTGGTATAATAATTCAGTTGGTAGTTGCACCTGCCAGGCATGCTAATTAGCCAGCATATGTGAAAAGAAACTAAAGATTCCTCTTTTCTGGTATGGAAAGGCAAAAGCACAACATTAATAATCCTCTTTGGTCCAAATCCAGAGTAGCCTGGCTTTACTTGGTTGTAGCATAGTACCCTCTGCTGTGTAATTTAAGGAATTTAAGTCTGAAAACTTTTGAAAATGCTAGGTTAACACAGAGGTCATTTCAGAGTTTTTATTTGAAAAGAACCGAGAATAGCCAAGATAAGTCTTGGAGAAGAACAAAACTGAACAACTTACACAAAGACATAAAGACTTACTATAACGCTACAAATTGATAAATTAGAATTCGTTAAAAGTAACAACTGCTGTTTGTCAAAAAACACCATTAAGAGAATGAAAGAATAAGAACAAAGCAGAAGATATTTGCAATACATATGTATGACAAAAGAATGCAGAAAATATGAATAACTCCCACAAATTGATGAGAAAAAGACAGACAACCCACTACAAAAATGGGCAAAAGTTTTAACAGGTACTTCACAAAAGAAGATATCAAAATAAATAATAGGCTTCTCAACATCATAGGTTATCAGGGAAATGCAAATTAAAACTACAATGAGATACTAATACACTCCTACTATGATGGTTAAAATGCCAAGTGTGGGTGAGGAGTTGGAGCAATTAGAACTCTCATGTATTGCTAGGGGGAGAGTTAAACTGGTAAAGATACTTTGAATAACTCCATGGACAGACTCATGGACAGGTGACCTGTGCAGATGCTCAGGGCCCATAACTTAGAAGGGCTGTATGCATGGTTTGATGCCTTGCTGTCAACATTTTGAAATTCTTGCTGATTTAAAACTTTTTTTTGTAAGTGAAGTCTTGCAAGACTGCGGAGCATACACCTGAGCAGGAAAGGAAGTTCAGTTTGTGTGTCTGTGCTGTTCCTTTGTACCCCAGTCATGGATAGCATTCACCATACCCATGGGCACAGTATTCTAGTGGAACCCCAATGCCTGGGAGCTCAATGAAACTCAAAGGAATGCAAGGTAAGTGGGGGACGTGACAGCCCTGAGAAGCCCCATTTCTGCTTGAACCAGAACTTGCATTGAACAGAAAGAACCCAATGATGTTTTAAGAAACACACAAACCCCCAAAGAATTCTATCATAGCTTTTCTTACTCATGTTACTTCCCTGCATTAGCCAAACGCGTATGCTAGCAATGATAACATGGAAGGAAAGGAAAGATAGGGCCACCTATAGTTTTTTTTTTTTGATCCTACTTTCTCACCAGTAAGCTGAGGGTAGAAAGTGTTGACGTAATGGGCATGTACAAAGAGAAGACGCAAAAATATTTAACTTAGTTCCATGCAGCATTTTCACTGTTCTCTTAAGAATGAAATACATATGCATATACAAACTATGAAAAATGAATTGTGTAATTTCAGTGATCCTGAATTCAGGTTAAATGCTTTAATATTTGCATATAAAACAGCCATTGCACAATATTCATTCATATTCATTCATTAAAAAGGTGAAATTTATGCTAAAATTTAAATATTTAAATTTTTTTTACTTACAGGACATTAAATAGCAAATAAAAGAACACCATGACAAGTTGAGAGAGACTTGGGGAAAAGGAAAAAGCTTTATATTTTAGTATCTTTAATAGCATGTTTCCCCACTTTTTGAATAAGGAGTTTTTTATTTTCATTTTGCATTGGGCTTGCAAATTAGGTAGTTGCTCCAGTTTCTGAATCAGTGATTTTAATCCTGGATAGAAACTCAACAAAAATGAATGCTTATTTTCACCCAAAGACACATACAAAAATGTTAATAATAAATTTATTCATACTAACCCCATGCAAACAAGAAATTATCCCAAAGTTTGTCCATAGTAGAACATATAAACTGTAGCATATTCATATAATGGAATATTAGACAACAATGAAAGCAGATGGATTACAGCTACATGCAGCCACATGAATGAATCTCACAGGTGGAATGTTGAACGAAAGAACCCATATGCAAAAAGAGTACATACTATGTGATTTCATGTATAAGAAGTTAAAAAAACTGGCTAAATATATAGTGACAGAAATCAAAATACTGGTTATCTTTTGGAGGTTAGCAGGAGGGGGACAAAAGAGACACTTCTGAGGAGCTGGGAATGTTTTATACCTTGATCTCAGTGGCAGTTAAACTTACACATATGTCAAAACTCATATGTAAAAATTAAACAAGCTGCACCCTTAAAGATATGTGTAAATTATATCTCAAAAAGAGGAAACAAAAAGAAAAAAGTTATCTTTCCCGAAGTAGCTTTATCAAATACCATAATGAACGTAAAACCCTTTCTCCACTCTGTGTGTGTGTGTGTGTGTGTGTGTGTGTGTGTGACACCCTTAGCTACCCCTGGGAGCACTGGGAGGTCTGGGCATGTTGTGTATGGGGACTGAATGAAACATATGACTATCCACGTTCCTGACTCACTGCCTTTACTCTGAAACAAATTGATTATAAATAGTGGCATTTTGTTATTATATGGCACTATTTTACTTTGGGTCTGAATTCCTAATTCAAAGATTGACTGTAGTTAACTTTTGCACTCTCCCGTATAAAATATGAAAGTTGAGTTTAGGCTTATAGGTTCTTTTCATCTTTAAAAATAGATTTAAACTGCTTTCATATATAATTATTTTTATTCCAACACTGACATCATATTTAATTTTCTCTAGCAGCTGGATTTTGCACAACAGTTCTTCTTATCATTTGCCTTTCTCTATGTTTAGAAGGCTCTCCTCTGATATATGCATGATCTGACCCTTCAATTCATGTTTCTGCTCAAATGTCCTCAGAGAGACCTTGAATGGTCACCATCCAAAATAGCAGCAATTCTCTTGTCAAAATCTATGCCCTTGTTTCATTTTTCTTTTTAGCATTTACCATGACCGGACATTATGGGATGTCTCTATGTGTGTGTGTGTACATTACTGTCTTCCCCAGGAGGGTAAGAATTCCTCTTGTACTCACTGCTTGGCACCTAGTAGGTGCACAATAAACATTTGTTGAATGAATGACAAAGCTTACTTTCAAAACCAGGAAAAAATGTAATTTTGGAATTTTACGTTTTCTCAATTGTTGATCATTAACATTTATTCACTTTTATGATACAATTTAAGACATTGCAGCTGTAGGGAGAGATAAGTGCTTATCCTGAAAGTAAAAAAAAAGAACAGGAGAAGATGTAGAAGGATAAATATTATTGGTAGAACCTGGTTGATCTGAAATCAGAATCTTCCTGGCGTCTCACAGGGTTCACAGGCTTGGAAGGCCAAAAGCGGAAGTCAGCACCTGGAGTAAAGAGTGAGCCCCCGCCCTTCCCAATCAGCGTGCACCACACATCAGAAATGCTGCCGGCCGGCCACTGGATGTCACTGTTTCCCACACTACCGAGTCTGGGTGTCCTGCTGGTCTCTCTACGCATGAATATGCAATGTCCTAGTTTACAACCCTGACAGAGGGCAGACTCACCTGTAAAGGCCTCCTCAATATGGGATCACTTACTTCTCCTACATAAAATTTATTTTCGGTTCTGAGCAGCACAGAAAGGTTTAGAAGAGATATGTGATCTCAAGTGCCACTCCCAGCTGTAGTCTCAGCCTGAAAACAGTGCTCAGGGGAAGCAACACAGCTGCCAGAAGGAACCCAGCTGCCATTTATCTTTTAGTCAAGAGTCAAGACTCTTCTACAGACCCAGTCTTGGATGCGAGGACTGGAAATCATTTGGGTTTCATAGCTGGTTCAGATTACATTCAAAGATAACACTCAAATTCTTCCATTAAAAAAAGAAACAGGAAATGAAAAACAAGGCTTAGTGACCAGTTTATATCAAAACATGACAGTTGCTCCCTCTTCGAAAGAATAGTGCAAGGTTCCAGTTTGCCTTAGAAGTATATCTTCAGCCAGTCCCATTAAGATTTTTAACCCACAGGCATTACCTGTTTGCTTTCCATACTTACACAGCCATACAAGTAGAATAAAGTAGGCAAGTTGCTATGGGCTCCTTACCCATTGCTTCCCTCCTGCCCCCTTTGAGCCTATGCTCACTTTTATTCATATCAAGGTAGGAATATAGGAACTTGTTACACTTCCATTAGGAATGTTCCTATTAAACTCATTTACTCAACTATTAAACACATATTTATTGAGTACCACCTTCTAAGTACTAAGCACTATTTTAGGAGCTGGGGATACAACAGTGACACAACAGATAAAATTCCTGTTACAGTGGAGCCCACATTCTAGTTTTCAAACAGAGATTAAAATCTTAAGCTAAAGGAAGATCACACAATTGTTTCTAGAGACGTCAACCAAGTAAGTGGAGGCGCATCTGGTCTTCTCATTACCGAGAAGGTGGTTTGATAGCTCACTGAGTAAACAAGGTTCTACTGATTGCCACCACATCCCTGTATAGGTCACTCCAACGGCCTCTGAGAGCCTGCTTTCTTCATATCCATTTTTGCTCTCTCCAATCTGTTCACATAGCCAAAGAGATTTTTTAAAAGCAAATCTTATAGTAAGAGAGAAAAACAAATCTGACTCCATATTGGCTCTGTTTCTTTAACTTATCCTATTGCTTTTGCTACAAGTTGATCACTAAAGGGATGTTGCCTGGAGCTTAAAGTAGACATAATGGCCCATCTCCAGGAGCCCTGCCTCCCATGCCTGAGCATTAAACTAAAATATCTTTGTTTAGCTCACAGAAAACATGCTGACCAAGCCCACCTGTGAATGGCTCCAGGAAAGAAGAAATTAACACATCCCCTCCAGAGTCTGGCAAGAAACAAGAAATATTTGCAACACCTTATCACTTTTTTTTTTTTTTTTTTTTTTTTTACTATACCTCCTCACTTCCTCCTCTTTGTTCTATAAAAGAAACTAGCATCCAAACCCAGGCAAGATGGTTCTTTGGGACACTAGTCCACCATCTTCTCAGTCTGCTGGCTTTCCGAATAAAGTTGCTGTTCCTTGCCCCAACACGCTGTCTCTCAATTTATTGACTTCTGTCGTGCATACGAACTTGGATTCAGTAATACTATCTTTTAGCTTTCTTGCTTCAAATCCTTCAATGATTTACCACTGCTCTTAAGATGACAACAGTCTTTACAATGGCTGAGACTTATCCCCTGCCTATTCCTCCAGGCTCACCAGGCGCCGTTCTTTCCCTTGTTGCATTTCTACTCTCTAGAGATTCATTTCCTAGTTCTTCTCATTGTCAGGCACTTTTGTGCATCAGAGCTTCTGTAGATGCTGTTTCTCTTGGCTGGAAGTCTCTTTGGTAACCACCCCTCATTCCCTGTCACACACACACACACACACACATACACACTCACCCTTAAGTGTGGCTTGAACTTCAGTCACTTCTGCAGTGAAGTCAGTCCCACCAGATTAATCAGGTTTTCCCTATTCCATAGTCCTGATAACGATGCTGTCCATGGTACCTCTCAGATGCCTGAGCCTGTGCACTGCCCCTCATGTTATCCCATTCAGTTCACCACCACTGGACATTTTGACAATTGACTGCTACAATGTGCCAGGTTATTAGTTCTCCACATACGACCCTTTGTAGGGTCCTCATTGCCAGCCAGCCAGCAGGCAACGTATCTCCCAAACCCCAAGTTAGAGTCTTATTCCTAGGACCATTTCTGTAACCAACTGTCTTTGGTTGGGTCCCCTGGAAACAGCTCCGAAATGGAGATTTATGGGCAGTGGTTAATTGGTAAGAACTCCAAGGATTAATAAGGGTAAGGAAGCAAGGGAAGCAGTGTTGATGGAGTGAGGTTCGACTGTGGTGTTGTAGCTGCACCAGGGGTTTCAGCCAATCCCATGAGGGGCTCTGGAGCTGGGAGGGGTTATCCTAATTGAGGGAAGAGGCTGCTGGGCCTTGTAACCTTGCATCCATCAGTCACTGGGTTCCAACTGCTCCAGGAGAGGGGAGCACAACCTTGTGTAAGGCAGCTCCCTGTAGCCAAAGGCAGTTCCCTGGGAGGGACTCCGCTGTGACAACCAACACTTCTGGCAGCTGGAAAAGAAACACCTCAGTCTGAAGTGGGGATGCGAGTGGTATGGAATAGCATCCCTTACGGCAACCCAGCCAGGTTTTCATACGGTGGGGTTCAAGAAATTATTGATGGATTCTTTTCTCTCTATTAAAACATGAACCTGCTACCCTGACCCTACTTTGCTACTTGCTCTGCTCTCAGATTTCATCTTTGTTGACTCATTATCTCTGCCTTTTATTCTTCCAAACCTAAAACACACGTTCCCTTGGCAGGAAAAAACTTGACTAGAAAGCTTACTATCCATCAGGCACTGTGTTGGGTATGCCCTTTTTCAAACACTAACCTTTATTTCTGGTTTCTTCCAAACTTTGTTGAACACTGAATTCTACCTCTTTGTTTTACCTTTTTATTTCTGAGATTTTCACGAAATTGTTCTAAAGCTCTCTTTCTAAATGAAGACTTCTAGTGAGCATGCGTGCACTAATTGAAGTAATAAAATGAAAACTAAACAAAACCTAAAAAAAGATATTTCCACAGTAGTATTTAACTATATCACGAATTACTGTATTGTTCTTTAAGTTGTTAAAATGGATTCATCCTTACTATTTAACATTAACTTCCAAAGGCAAGAGCTTTAAATAACTGTCGTAAATTTATACGTGCATATGTTATCTGTAAATTTCTGCAAACAGTAATTGCAAACAAGAATGGATTTTTTTTTTTTTTTTTTTTTTTGCTGTACATGGGCCTCTCACTGTTGTGGCCTCTCCCGTTGCGGAGCACAGGCTCCGGATGTGCAGGCTCAGCGGCCATGGCTCACGGGCCCAGCCGTCTGTGGCATGTGGGATCTTCCCGGACTGGGGCACGAACCTGTGTCCCCTGCATCGGCAGGCGGAGTCTCAATCACTGCGCCACCAGGGAAGCCCAAGAATGGATTTTTAAAAGAATCATTTCACAGCTCTCCACAAGCCCCCTAAATCCTATATTGTGTGCTCTATAATTCTTAATGAGATATTTATTTCTAGTCTCTTGAAGCCCCAACTATATAGTAAAAAATGAAATAAATGTCACTTAGATTGCCATGATATTCTTTTATCTGTTTGACCTAATGATCTCTAAAAACCTTAGATTACTATATTTTGATCTTAGAATCTTCTCACTGTTTTGACCTTTTTCCTTATATGATTTCAGCTATCCCAGTATTCATTCTAGAGGGATTAGCACAAGACTAGAAATAAAATAGACTGCATTCTAGAATGAGCTTTAGTTTTCTCATAAGTGAAACAGAATTAATGTTAGTATCATATTTTGCTGTGAGAGGGATTAAGAAAATCTATGTAGAAGTGCACTGAAAGCAGTAAGATGTTTTAAAAATAAAAACATTTTTACTAAAAAGAGAAAAATATAGGAAGAAAGAAACATGAAAGACATTCATTGGCTGTGCACTGTTTTCCAGGTGCTTAATATAGGTTATTTCACAACTGTGCTGTGAGGTAGGTATTGTTATCCCTGTTTTAAGGATGAAGACACTGAGGCAGAAAGAGGTTAAATAACCTCTTAATGCCACTGGCTCATAAGTGTCTGAGTCACGATTCACACCTAGCCTTTTGGATTCCAAGCTGTGCCTTCTTTTCACTGCACCAAAGCTGACTCTCAATTAATTGTGTATAATCCATGGAGATCAGTTTACTACAGTCCACCCTCAGTATACATGGGGTGATTGGTTCAGGACCCTCGTGGATACCAAAATCACGATGCTCAAGTCCTTTATATAAAATGGCGTGGTTTTTGCATATAACCTATGCACATCCTCTGTATACTTTAAGTCATCTCTAGATTATTTATAATACCTAATACAATGTGCATGCTACATAAAGAGTTGCCAGTGCATGGCAAATTCGTTTTGCTTTTTGGAAATTTCTGGAAAATTTCCCCAATATTTTCCATCAGCAGTTGGTTGAATCCCTGGATTTGGAAATTGTGGATATGAATAGCCAACAGTATTGTGCATTTTTCCATTTATTCCCCCTCCTATCTCTTTCCTAGTCATCTCTGGTAGTGTCCCCTGGAATCTTAGGGAGGCAATGGATTATAATTAGAACTTGTTTTTGGCAGTTCAGTTTACCTTGTTTCCCATGTTTGTTTTAAGTGAAGAAATCTGAACTTGAAAATACATGCTATCACTGTGAGTTGTGTGTGTTTTTATACATCTAATTTTAATCCTTAAAAGGAAGAAATTGCTTTCAGGATGCATCTCACAGGTCAGTTCCAGAAGGTCAGGAGGTGCAAATGAGCTGAGCTGTTGATTCAGCTGAGGTAATATTGATGAGCACATGCTTGCATGTGGTTCTATAATGTGGTTCATCTCCATAAAATTCCAAGCTTTATGGGTTTGAAAGCATTAACTCATGTTTTAGGAACATTCCACATAGATTATTATAATTCTTGGTGTGCTGCCTGACCATCTGCTTACCTACAGTAATTACAATCAGATAGAATGGCCCCATTCAAATCTAGCTCAGAAAAGAAATATGACAATACCTGAGTCCTTTTCTGTTTTGTTGAAGCAGCACAATTTTTTTACACTCTGCCAATCACAACAATAAAAGTACATTAATTTGTGACTTTTCTTGCTTCAGACGGATTAGAGTAAGAACATAGATATCTTTCCCCCCTCTTGGGGTTCTATGAGAATATATCAGTGATCTTGTGCAGCATGCCTGCAAGTTAATCATACTTATGTTCTTGCTGCCTTGCATCCTGTCAGGACGTCTCCTCAATTTCAGTTTGCAGATTTAGCTAAATCACAGAGGAAAATATATGGCAGCTCTATTGGGTCGCCTAGTCATGGTTTGAATGAAAGAGAGGAAAAATGTGAGGCAGAATGACTAGATTCCCTTTATTTCCCGTCTCCCCTGATAACCAAATATTAATTTGAAAAATGCACCTTGTTAACTGAACACTAACTGACAGGAAACATCCAGTGCCGTCTAGTAAAGAGCTAGTAAGACCTTAAGAATGTCATGATTATTAAGAGCATAATACGATTTCTGTGAAAATCATGGTTCTTTGAAAAGATCAAAAAAACCTTTAGCTGTATAAACTAAGAAAATAAAAGAGAAAATTCAAATCACTAAAATCAGTAATGGAAACAGGGATATTGTTACCAATTCTTACAGAAATAAAAAAGTTTATAAGCAAGTACTATGAACAAATGTATGCTAATATATTCCATAACCTAGATGAAATGGACAAATTTCTAAAAACACATAACCTACTAAGATGAAATAAAAAAGAAATAGAAAATCTGAATAGATGCATAACTAGTAAGGAGATTGAATCAGTAATCAAAACTCTCCTGATAAAGAAAAGCCCTGGATCTGATGGCTTCACTGGTGAATTCTACCAAATATTTAAAGAATGAATATCAGTCCTTCTCACACTTTTACAAAAAATTGAAGAGGAGGTAACACTTACTGACTCATTCTATTAGGCCAGGATTACCCTGAGGCCAAAGTCCAACAAGGATACTCCAAGAAAGAAAACTACAGACCAATATTGTTTATGAACACTGATGCAAAAATCCTCAATAAAATAACAGCAAAATGAATTCAACAGCATATTAAAAGAGTCATACACCATGACCAAGTGGGATTTATTTCTGGAATGTAAGGATATTTCAATATAAGAAATCTATCAATGTAATACAACACATTAACAGAATGAAGGAAAACCCCACATGATCAGTCCCAATTGCTGTGGAAAAAGCATTTGACAGAATTCAGTACCTTTAATGTTAAAATCATTCAATAAACTAGGGATAGACCAGTCCCTCCCATCAGGAAACTTACACAAGCCTCTTAGATAGCCTCATCCACCAGAGGGCAGACAGCAGAAGCAAGAAGAACTACAATCCTGCAGCCTGTGGAACAAAAACCATATTCACAGAAAGATAGACAAGATGAAAAGGCAGAGGGCTATGCACCAGATGAAGGAACAAGATAAAAACCCCAGAAAAACAACCAAATGAAGTGGAGATAGGCAACCTTCCAGAAAAAGAATTCAGAATAATGACAGTGAAGATGATCCAGGACCTCGGAAAAAGAATGGAGGCAAAGATCGAGAAGATGCAAGAAATGTTTAACAAAGACCTAGAAGAATTAAAGAACAAACGAACAGAGGTGAACAATACGATAACTGAAATGAAAACTACACTAGAAGGAATCAATAGCAGAATAACTGAGGCAGAAGAACAGATAAGTGACCTGGAAGAGAGAATGGTGGAATTCACTGCTGCAGAAGAAAATAAAGAAAAAAGAATGAAAAGAAATGAAGACAGCCTAAGAGACCACTGGGACAACATTAAACACAACAACATTCGCATTATAGGGGTCTCAGAAGGAGAAGAGAGAGAGAAAGGACCCGAGAAAATATTTGAAGAGATTACAGTCGAAAACTTCCCTAACATGGGAAAGGAAATAGCCATCCAAGTCTAGGAAGCGCAGCAAGTCCCATACAGGATAAACCCAAGGAGAAACACGCTGAGACACATAGTAATGAAACTGGCAAAAATTAAAGACAAAGAAAAATTATTGAAATCAGCAAGGGGAAAATGACAAATAACATACAAGGGAATCCCCGTAAGGTTAACAGCTGATTTCTCAGCAGAAACTCTGCAAGCCAGAAGGGAGTGGCATGATATACTTAAAGTGATGAAAAGGAAGATCCTACAACCAAGATTACTCTACCAGGCAAGGATCTCATTCAGATTCGATGGAGAAAGCAAAAGCTTTACAGAGAAGCAAAAACTAAGAGAATTCAGCACCAATAAACCAGCTCTACAACAAATGCTAAAGGAAGTTCTCTAAGTGGGAAACACAAGAGAAGAAAAAGACCTACAAAAACAAACTCAAAACAATTAAGAAAATGGTAATAGGAACATACATATGAATAATTACCTTAAAAGTGAATGGATTAAATGCTCCAACCAAAAGACGCAGGCTTGCTGAATGGATACAAAAACAAGACCCATATGTATGCTGTCTACAAGAGACCCACTTCAGACCTTGGGACACATTAAAACTGAAAGTGAGGGGATGGAAAAAGATATTCCATGTAAATGGAAATAAAAAGAAAGCTTGAGTAACAATACTCATATCAGATAAAAGAGACTTTAAAATAAAGGATGTTACAAGAGACAAGGAAGGACACTACATAATGATCAAGGGATCAACCTAGGAAGAAGATATAGCAATTATAAATATATATGCACCCAACATAGGAACACCTCAATACATAAGGCAACTTCTAACAGCTATAAAAGAGGAAATTGACAGTAACACAATAATAGTGGGGGACTTTAACACCTCACTTACACCAATGGACTGATCATCCAAACAGAAGATAAATAAGGAAACACAAGCTTTAAATGACACAATAGACCAGATAGATTTAATTGATATTTATAGGACATTACATCCAAAAACAGCAGATTACACTTTCTTCTCAAGTGCGCACAGAACATTCTCCAGGATAGATCACACCTTGGGTCACAAATCAAGCCTCAGTAAATTTAAGAAAACTGAAATCATATCAAGCATCTTTTCTGACCACAACACTGTGAGATTAGAAATGAATTACAGGGAAAAAAATGTAAAAAACACTAACAGATGGAGGCTAGATAATACATTACTAAATAACTAAGAGATCACTGAAGAAATCAAAGAGGAAATCAGAAAATACCTAGGCACAAATCACAATGAAAACAAAACGATCCAAAACCTATGGGATGCAGCAAAAGCAATTCTAAGAGGGAAGTTTATAGCTATACAAGCCTACCTCAAGAAACAAGAAAAATCTCAAATAAACAATCTAACCTTACACCTAAAGGAACTAGAGAAAGAAGAACAAACAAAACCCAAAGTTAGAAGAAGGAAAGAAATCATAAAGATCAGAGCAGAAATAAATGACATAGAAACAAAGAAAACAATAGCAAAGATGAATAAAACTAAAAGCTGGTTCTTTGAGAAGATAAACACAGTTGATAAACCATTAGCCAGACTCATCAAGAAACAGAAGGAGAGGACTCAAATAAATAAAATTAGAGATGAAAAAGGAGAAGTTACAACAAACACCACAAAAATACAAAGCATCCTAAGAGACTACTACAAGCAACTCTATGCCAATAAAATGGACAACCTGGAAGAAATGGACAAATTCTTAGAAAGGTATAACCTTCCAAGACTGAACCAGGAAGAAATAGATAATATGAACAGACAAATCACAAGTAATGAAATTGAAACTGGGATTAAAAATCTTCCAACAAACAGAGGTCCAGGACCAGAGGGCTTCACGGGTGAATTCTATCAAACATTTAGAGGAGAGCTAACACCCATCCTTCTCAAACTCTTCCAAAAAATTGCAGAGGAAGGAACACTCCCAAACTCATTCTATGAGGCCACCATCACCCTGATACCAAAACCAGACAAAGATATTACAAAAAAAAAAAATTACAGACCAATATCACTGATGAATATAGATGCAAAAATCCTCAACAAAATACTAGCAAACAGAATCCAACAACACATTAAAAGGATCATACACCATGATCAAGTGGGATTTATCCCAGGGATGCAAGGATTCTCCAATATATACAAATCAATCAATGTGATACACCATATTAACAAATTGAAGAATAAAAACCATATGGTCATCTCAATAGATGCAGAAAAAGCTTTTGACAAAGTTCAACACCGATTTATGATAAAAACTCTCCAGGAAGTGGACATAGAGGGAACCTACCTCAACATAATAAAGGCCATATATGACAAACCCACAGCAAACGTTATTCTCAATGGTGAAAAACTGAAAGCATTTCCTCTAAGATGAGGAACAAGACAAGGATGTCCACTCTCACCACTATTATTCAATATAGTTTTGGAAGTCCTAGTCATGGCAATCAGAGAAGAAAAAGAAATAAAAGGAATACAAATTGGAAAAGAAGAAGTAAAACTGTCACTGTTTGCAGATGACATGATACTATACATAGAGAATCCTAAAAATGCCACCAGAAAACTACTAGAGCTAATCAGTGAATTTGGTAAAGTTGCAGGACACAAAATTAATGCACAGAAATCTCTTACATTCCTATACACTAACGATTAAAAATCTGAAAGAGAAATTAAGGAAACACTCCCATTTATCACTGCTACAAAAAGAATAAAACACCTAGGAATAAACCTACCTAGGGAGACAAAAGACCTGTATGCAGAAAACTATAAGATACTGATGAAAGAAATTAAAGATGATACCAACAGATGGAGAGATATACCATGTTCTTTGATTGGAAGAATCAATATTGTGAAAATGACTCTACTACCCAAAGCAATCTACAGATTCAATGCAATCCCTATCAAATTACCAATGGCATTTTTTATGGAACTAGAACAAAAAATCTTAAAATCTGTATGGAGACACAAAAGACCCCGAATAGCCAAAGCAGTCCTGAGGGAAAAAAATGGAGCTGGAGCTATCTGACTCCCTGACTTCAGACTATACTACAAAGCTACAGTAATCGAGACTATATGGTAGTGGCACAAAAACAGAAATACAGATCAATGCAACAGGATAGAAAGCCCAGAGATAAGCCCACGCACCTATGGTCAACTAATCTATGACAAAGAGGCAAGGATATACAATGGAGAAAAGACAGTCTCTTCAATAAGTGGTGCTGGGAAAACTGGACAGTTACATGTAAAAGAATGAAATTACATCACTCCCTAACACCATACACGAAAATAAACTCAAAATGGATTAGAGACCTAAATATAAGACCAGACACTATAAAACTCTTAGAGGAAAACATAGGAAGAACACTCTTTGACATAAATCACAGCAAGATCTTTTTTGATCCGCCTCCTAGAGTAATGGAAATAAAAACAAAAATAAACAAATAGGACCTAATGAAACTTAAAAGCTTTTGCACAGCAAAGGAAACCATAAACAAGACGAAAAGACAACCCTCAGAGTGGGAGAAAATATTTGCAAACGAATCAACAGACAAAGGATTCATCTCCAAAATATATAAACAGCTCATGCAGCTCAATATTAAAGAAACAAACAACCCAATCCAAAAATGGGTGGAAGACCTAAATAGACATTTCTCCAAAGAAGACATAGAGATGGCCAAGAAGCACATGAAAAGATGCTCAACATCACTAATTATTAGAGAAATGCAAATCAAAACTACAATGAGGTATCACCTCACACCAGTTAGAATGGGCATGATCAGAAAATCTACAAACAACAAATGCTGGAGAGGATGTGGAGAAAAGGGAACCCTCTTGCACTGTTGGTGGGAATGTAAATTGATTCAGCCACTATGGAGAACAGTATGGAGGTTCCTTAAACAACTAAAAAGAGAATTACCATATGACGCTGCAATCCCACTCCTGGGCATATACCCAGAGAAAACCATAATTCAAAAAGACACATGCACCCCAATGTTCATTGCGGCACTATTTACAATAACCAGGTCATGGAAGCAACTTAAATGCCCATCGACAGACAAGTGGATAAAGAAGATGTGGTACATATATACAATGGAATATTCCTCAGCCATAAAAAGGAATGAAATTGAGTCATTTGTTGAGACGTGGATGGATATGGAGACTGTCACACAGAGTGAAGTAAGTCAGAACGAGAAAAACAAATATCGTGTATTAACGCATGTATGTGGAACCTAGGAAAATGGTACAAATGAACCGTTTTTCATGGCAGAAGTTGAGACACAGATGTAGAGAACAAACGTATGGACATCAAGGGGGGAAAGCCGCAGGGTTGTGGGGATGGTGGTGTGATGAATTGGGAGATTTGGATTGACATGTATACACTGATGTG
This sequence comes from Mesoplodon mirus, assembly GCF_964341445.2. Classification (NCBI taxonomy): domain Eukaryota; kingdom Metazoa; phylum Chordata; class Mammalia; order Artiodactyla; family Ziphiidae; genus Mesoplodon; species Mesoplodon mirus. The sequence continues at coordinate 26,613,879 of NC_138986.1, read as the reverse complement.
TATAAAATTGATAACTAGTAAGAACCTGCTGTATAAAAAATAAAAATTAAAAAATTAAAAAATAAATAAACTAGGGATAGAAGGAAAGTACTTCAACATAATAAAAGCCATATACAAAAAACCCCATAGTGAACATCCAACTCAATAGTGAAAGGCTGAAAGCTTTCCCTCTAAGGTTAGGAAGAAGAAAAGGATGACCACTCTCACCACTTTTATTCAGCATAGGGTGGAAGTCCTAGCCAGAGAAATTAGGCAATAAAAAGCAATAAGAGGTATCCAAATTGGAAAAGAAGAAGTAAAATGATCTCTGTTCACAGATGATATGATCTTATATGTAAAAAACCCTAAGGATGCCACAAAAAAATTGGTAGAACTAATAAATGAATTCTGCAAAATAGCAAGATATGAAGTCAACACACAAAAATCAGTTGCATTTCTCTACTAAACTTCTCTACTAACAGAAGAGAAGTTCTGAAAAGGTAATTATGAAAACAATTCCACATACAATAATATCAAAATGAATAAAATACTTAGGAATTAACTTAATGAAAGAAGTAAAGCATTTATACAATGTTAATTACAAACCATGACTGAAAGAAATTAAAGAAGACATAAATAAATGGAAACACATCCCATGTTCATGGGTTCGAAGAATTAATAATGTTAAAATATCAATATTACCCAAAGTGATCTATGGATTCAATGCAATCCTTATTAAAATCCCAATGACATGGAGTTTTTTTTGGCTGAAAACCCATCCTAAAACTTATGTGGCCTCTTGAAGGACCCGAAATAGCCAAAGTAATCTTGAAAAAGAAAGAACAAAGCTGGAGGACTTGAACTTCCTGATTTCAAAATTTACTACGAAGCTAAAGTAATCAAAACAGTGTGGTAGTGGCATAAAGACAGACATATAGGTCAATGGAATGGAATAGTGAGCCCAGAAGTAAACCCTTACATATATAATCAAATTGTTTTTGACAAGAATGTCAAAACCATTCAATGGGGAAAGGACAGTCTTTTCAACAAATGGTACTGAGAAAACTGGATATCCATATGTAAAATAATGCAACTGGACTCTTCCCTAATACCACATACAAAAATTAACTAAAAATGGTTTAAAGGTCTAAATGAAAGACCTAAAACTATAATACTCTTAGAAGAAAACACAGGGCAAAAGCTATGGCAATGATTTCTTAGATGTGAAACCAAAAGCACAGGCACCAAGTGAAAAAGTAGACAAATTGGGCTTTGTGAAATTTTTAATGTAAAATGGTACAGCCAGTATGGAAAATAGTATGGCAGTTCCTTAAAAAATTAAAAACAGGATTACCATGTGATCCAGCAATTCCACTTCTGGGTATACACCCAAAAGAATTGAAAGCAGGATCTCAAAGAATTCATAGCAGCATTATTCACATTCCCTAAAACATGAAAGCAACCTAAGTGTCCATCGATGGATAAACAGAGCATGGTGTATACATACAATACAATATTATACATTCGTAAAAAGGAAGGAAATTCTGACATATGCTGCAACATGGATAAACCTTGAGGACATTATGCTAAGTGAAATAAACTAGTCACAAAAAGACAAATTCTGTGTAACTCGTATTAAATGAGGTACTTAGAGTAGTTAAAATGATAAAGACAGAAAGTAGAGTGGTGGTTACCAGGGTCTGGACAGAGAGGGGGGTGGAGAGTTATTTGTTTAATGGGTATAGAGTTTCAGTGTTACAAGATGGAGAGAGTTATGGAGATGGATGGTGGTGATGGTGGCACAACTTTACAAGTGTATTTAATACCAGCGATCTGTACATTTAAAAATGGTTAAGAGGGTAAATTTTATGTTATGTATATTTTACCTCAATGAAAAAAAAATGAAAAAAAAACCCAGGTGAAAGTATAAATCATGATATACCCATACAGTGAAATTCTACTCAGTGATAAAAAAGAATGGATTACTGATACACAAAACTAAGTGGATGAATAATTAAGCTGAGTGAAAGAAACCAGGCAAAAATAGTGCATGCTATATGATTATATTTATATAAAATTTGATAAAATACAAGCTAATGTATAGTGAAAGAAAGTAGATCAATGATACCTGGAGACAGAGAGGTGGATCGAAGTGGTGGAGGGAGATAATACAAAGGGACATAATGAGACTTTTGTAGATGACGGACATGCTTTGTATCTGGACTGTGGTGATGGTGTCATGGGTATATACCTTTGACATAACATCAAACTGTACACTGTCAATATGTGCAGCTTATTGTATGTCAGTGTATGTCAATGAAGCTATTAACTTTACAAAACCTTGCTAACATTTTTGGGATACTTGTTTGACGCTGTGGGTGTCTGACAGGCGGTAAGCACACCTAACTTAAAGGTCAAAGGTGGCATGGGCAGCCATCACCTTTGCCACTGTTGCTGCTGATGGCATTGCTCCTACGACGACCTGGGGATCCTGGGTGATAAGAAGTACAATTGAGAGACAGGGGACAGAGTTACCGCTTCTGCAGTGTGGGGATTCTGAGTCAGACCTCTTTTCCCACCTGGTCCTAGGTGCTGGCCACCCTGCCAAGGGCCTGGAGGAACTTCTGCCATCAATTCCCTCCTTCCTTCTCCCCATTTCTCTCCAGGACTGTGCACGGGTTCCCAAGCCCCACAACCCAGGTTCATTTTCAGCCTTCACCACTTAGGAGCTGTGTGACCTTACACAACCGTATCATTTTCCTAGGGCTGCTTAACAAAGTACCACAAACTGGGTGGCTTAGAATAACAGAAATTTATCATCTCACAGTTCTGGAGACTAGAAATCTAAAATCAAGTGTCAGCAGGGTTGGTTCCTTCTGAGGGCTGTGATCTGTTCCAGCCCTCTCCCCTAGCTTCTGGTGGCTTGCTGGGCATCTTTGGTGTTCTTAGCTTGTGGCAACATAACTCCAGTCTTTACATGCATTCTCTCTGGGTATGTGTCTGTCTCTTCACCTGTTATTCTTTTTATAAGGACACGATCATACTGGATTAGGGGCCCACCCTCCTGCAGTATGACCTTCTCTTGACTAACTACATCTTCAATGACCCTATTTCCAAATAAGATCACATTCTGAGGTGCTGGGTATTAGGACTTCAACATATGAATTTTGGGGAGACACAATTCAACTCATAATAGCAATTTATTTAACTTCTCAGTGCTTTAGTTTTGTCATCTGTAAAACGAAGCTATTAATAATACCTACACTGTGGGGTTGATATGAAGATGTAATCATTAGAGCACATAAAGCATTTTGAGATGTCCTGTCCCCAGCACACGGTGAGCCATTGTTATGTATCAGCCATCACTGTTGTTCTCTCTTCATAGGTGTGCAGATTCCAGCCCTGGAAAGATTTTCTGTTCTGGGTTTACAAACCCACATTCCCTCTCACCCAGCAACCACCCAAAGTTTTTACCACACACATGAAGATAATACAAAACAGCATATGCTAAGTACTAAAGTCTAGAAGGGGTGAGATTTCTGTGGGCCAAATAGTCATAGGAGCCTTCATGGAGATGTTAGCAGACCTTGGGAGGAAGATTTGAATCCTTTTTTCAAAATCTCTTTTTATTCATCTGACTTGGGGTGGGGTGGGGGGGAATTACTGATCTTTGAACTTAAACTTCTCATCTGTAAAACGGGCATAACACAATTATTGCAATGATTAAATGAGACAATGGGGGGCAAATGCTTGTCAGAAGGCCCAAATAGGAAAGGTGCTCGGTGAATATAAACAAACACAATACAGATGTCGTGCTGTGGGTAGAACTGGGCAAATCCTCAGGATGTGGGCTGTGGCTTTCAAGCAGAGCAAAACTGGGCTTATTAGCTCAGAGATTCCACATGCCACTACAATGACAACCAGTTTCCCAATGATGACACAGGAGCACAGGAACCATGGTACTCAGGGGACCTCTCCTGCTGTTGCTGTTTGGCCCTCAGAAGCAGCTGGGTTTCAGCTGAAGATGGCACTTTGAAATATGGCCACAGGGGGTCAGTAGTGTTCTGTGGGGTCACCAAAAGGTAAAAAACTGCCTTCTCTGTTGTCATTCATGCATAGATTTCTTTTTCTAAACGAGGAGCATCTGTTCCTTGCATACCTGCAGATAGACTGATAGAGTAGCTTGAAGAAAGTATGTTTGTAGCTTATAAAATAGCAGAGGCACGAATCTCTTCTTAAAGATTCATGTACTACGATACCAGTGTGTCTGAAGAAATGGTGTTCTATTAAACCTATGTTTTGGTTAAGGGTGTTACCACCTGTGTCACATTTAGATCACCACTGTTCGAAGAAAATACATTCTGTATATGTATAATTGGATCACTTTGCTGTGCACCTGAAACTAACACAACGTTGTAAATCAACTATAGTCCAATGTAAAATAAAAAGTTTTAAAAACCCAAAACATACACTCAAACACATCTATCATTAGAATCAGAGTATGCATAATATCAAATTTCTTTGATGTTTGGGATAGCACTTCAGTACCTCAGGTCTCATCCTAATGGACAACTGAACTTATCTGAGCCTCAATTTCACATCTTTAAAATGGGGATAATACAGTTATTGTCATAGTTAAATGAGACAATGTAGGTGAAGTGCCTATCATAAAGCCCTAAAATTTGTGGTTCTGGATGCCCAGTGTCCTTCCTATTTGGGGAGAATCCAAAGATGGATGGGAGACAGTGCTTGCCCGACCCCAGTGGAAGCCACGGGAGGCAGATCCATTTTCTACTCTTGACCCCTGACTGCTAGAGCATGGGTGGGTGGCCAGTCAGATGGTCTCACTGGGAGCATCAAAGGCTTGGGACCACTTAGATATTATTTGTAATGGCGACTGTGAGGCTGGTGGCCCGGCAGCAAGGACCTAGGAAGAGCAGAGTTCAGCAGGACGTGGGCTGGACTTGGCTGACCTTAGTTTCTGCCTAAACACAGTTCTCCCAACAATTCCGTGAAGTAATTTATATCCTTCGAGCAAATTCCTGTTTACTTTAAATTAGCCAGAAAATCTGCTGTTGTTTGCAACCAAAAGCACTGAAGAGTGTAAGCTTCAACTCTAATTTTAGAGGAAATATGCAAAATTACTAGTTAAAGAAGGATTCTGGTTAGTGGATTGTTGAGTTTCTCCCGAGTTTTATTCCACAAAACAATCAACGATTGTGAAAGAAAAGCTGGATAATTCAAAAGAAGCCTAGTTTCTTGATGTTCCAATATAAAAAATATTTCCTAGGCCCAGAAAGCAGGGTTTCAACCATACTGTAGAAAATTGTCTGAGAAATAGAGTCACAGATGTAGAAAACTAACTTATGGTTACCAAGGGGGAAAGGGTGGGGGGAGGGATAAATTGAGAGATTGGGACTGACATATACACACTACTCCATATAGAATAGATAACTAATATGAACCTACTGTACAGCACAGGAAACCCTACTTGATACTCTGTAATGACCTATATGGGAATAGAATCTAAAAAAGAGTGGATATATGTATAACTCATTCACTTTGCTGTACAGCAGAACCTAACACAACATTGTAAATCAACTATACTCCAGTAAAAATTAATTAAAAAATAAAAAGAGAAGATTGAGGATGGCTGTGGGTACTCATCCTGAGCTGCCTCGATGAGTTAGCTGGGTCCCAGGTGGCTTATCTTTCTTCCAGCTCAAGAGGCTGCACCCAAGCTCCGTTTCCCATAGAACCAGCGACTTCCTCTCTCATTTCCCCACCCCCACCAGACCTCAAAGAGACTGAATGGAAATACCTCTGAAATCCATTAGTAAGAGGGCAGCAGAAATATTGTGTACACTTGTGTGTGTGACATGCCTCAGTATTAAAACACAGATCCATATGGCCGCTAGCCATTGTATCCGAAGGTAACTATTTACCCTTCAAATGATGTTGAGGGTCATTTGTTCAGTTTTTAAAGTCAATGTTTTCTGGTTTTGAAATTTTCATTGTGATTTGAAGCCAGTAACTAAAAACAAACCAACAAAACCAAACAAATCCCAAACTACTGTTAGTTATCTCCATAAACTGCTTTTATTCTCACATCACACTCATCACTGCAAGTTTCTTGACAGGAGAACTTCTGTTTCCTTCCTTCCTCTCTCCCTCTCTTCATCTCTTTCTTTGTTTCCTGTGGCAAATATATAATGTTTGGTTTTAAAGCACCTGGAAAGGTGAATTTTTTCCTCTCACTCTTCTCGGCTGCCTACCCCTCCACCCTTGCCTTGGGAATGAAGAGGTCAGAAAGGATGATCTCATAAATGTCCCCATACTAGGGAAAGACATTTGTATCATCTATATTCTAGGTTGATTATAAAACCATCTTATAAAATTCGTTTATTATGCTGGGGTTCAACTGTTTATTATGCTGGAAAAGCGGGGTTGGAGGGAGGTCCGAGGTGAAGAAATTGGTGGTGAGGGAAAACTTGACTTACAGCTTTTACTAGCAGTAAAATCTGAAGCCTTGCGAAATCTCAGTAGTGCCTGATTACATAAAACCAAGTTAATGTTTCTTGCATCATCAATATTTAAAAGCCACTTGGTGGACCATGTTGGGACACCTATGTTTTGAAACAGCTGTGATCATGTTTATACTATTCTATTGAATAATGTGCTTCCAATTCAAGAAGTGCAATTTCACATTGGTAATGTTTACAGACATGTTTGCATCCAGAGTACCTAAAAAAAAGTTAAAATGAGATGAACTCTTGGAAAAAAGGAGGCAGCTCATTTCCCTCACCTCCTTTGCTTTTTAAAAATCCTCTCTTTGAATTTAATGTTTTTGCATGATGGTTCTTTCCCTCTAATCCCTAAATATTTTCAAAATCACTTTGAAGTCTTCAATGACTCCTTTCTGTACTAAACAGAGACACACTTCGCAGCAGCCCCTTCTCTTACTAACTCTAACGTACGAACCTCCATACTGACATATGTCTCAAATATGGTAAAAGGGATGTTATCTTTCAAAAATAAACCAAGGGGAAATGTAGGTAACAAAATCTAATAAAGAGAATGCATTTAACATCATGGTGTAGTAGAAACAAACAGATTTCTTTTCCTTTTTCTTTTCACCTTTATTGGAGTATAATTGCTTTACAATGTTGTGTTAGTTTCTGATGTACAACAAAGTGAATCAGTTATATGTACACATATATCCCCATATCCCCTCCCTCTTGAGCCTCCCTCCCACCCTCCTTATCCCACACCTCTAGGTGGTCACAAAGCATCGAGCTGATCTCCCTGTGCTATGCAGCAGCTTCCCACTAGTCATCCAGTTTACATTTGGTAGTGTATTTATGTCAATGCTACTCTCTCACTTTATCCCAGCTTCCCCTTCCCCCCAACCCCCATGTCCTCAAGTCCGTTCTCTATGTCTGCATCTTTATTCCTGCCCTGCCACTAGGTTCATCAGTACCGTATTTTTAGATTCCATATATATGTGTTAGCATATGGTATTTGTTTTTCTCTTTCTGACTTACTTTGCTCTGTATGACAGACTCTAGGTCCATCCACCTCACTACAAATAACTCAATTTTGTTTCTTTTTATGGCTGAGTAATATTCCATTGCATATATGTGCCACATCTTCTTTATCCATTCATCTGTCGATGGACACTTAGGTTGCTTCCATGTCCTGGCTATTGTAAATAGAGCTACAATGAACATTGTGGTACATGACTCTTTCTGAATTATGGTTTTCTCAGGGTATATGCCCAGTAGTGGGATTGCTGGGTCGTATGGTAGTTCTATTTTTAGGTTTTTGAGTAACCTCCATACTGTTCTCCATAGTGGCTGTATCAATTTACATTCCCACCAACAGTGCAAGAGGGTTCCCTTTTCTCCACACCCTCTCCAGCATTTACTGTTTGTAGATTTTTTGATTATGGCCATTCTGACCAGTGTGAGGTGATACGTCATTGTGGTTTTGATTTGCATTTCTCTAATGATTAGAGATGTTGAGCATCTTTTCATGTGTTTGTTGGCAATCTGTATGTCTTCTCTGGAGAAATGTCTATTTAGGTCTTCCACCCATTTTTGGATTGGGTTATTTGTTTTTTTGATATTGAGCTGCATGAACTGCTTGTATATTTTGGAGATTATTCCTTTGTCAGTTTCTTCATTTGCAAATATTTTCTCCCATTCTAAGGATTGTCTTTTCATCTTATTTATGGTTTCCTTTGCTGTGCAAAAGCTTTTAAGTTTCATTAGGTCCTATTTGTTTATTTTTGTTTTTATTTCCATTACTCTAGGAGGTGGGTAAAAAAGGATCTTGCTGTGATTTATGTCATAGAGTGTTCTGCCTATGTTTTCCTCTAAGAGTTTTATAGTGTCTGGCTTTACATTTAGGTCTTTAATCCATTTTGAGTTTATTTTTGTGTATGGTGTTATGAAGTGTTCTAATTTCATTCTTTTACATCTAGCTGTCCAGTTTTTCCAGCACCACTTATTGAAGAGGCTGTCTTTTCTCCATTGTATATTCTTGCCTCCTTTGTCAAAGATAAGGTGACAAGATGTGGGTGGGTTTATCTCTGGGCTTTCTATCCTGTTCCATTGATCTATATTTCTGTTCTTGTGCCAGTAATTTCTTTTTCTTGCATCACTGCTATTTATAAGTCACTTGAAGCCATTTGAGACACCTCTGTTTGTTGCAAATGTAGATAACAGCTGGGTCACATTTATAACATTCCACTCAAAACATGCTTCAGAGTCCAGGTTTAGAAATTCAGATTTGCAATTTATAGGGACACTTGCCTCCAGGTATCAGAAGACTTTCAAGTTGGATAAAATCATAGAAAACAAGTTATATCATTCTACTGCAAAATTTTTTAACTCTTTTTAAATGCAAGTCAAGTATTACTATTAGTATGATAGCTCTTTTTCATTTTGCTTTAATTTAGAATAATCTTAAGATCTTAAACCATCCTCCTTCCTACCAATCAGAGTCATTCTTAGCCATTTCTTTCTATACCTACCCCAAAGTACAAAAATGCAACCCTGCAAACAATTGAAAACAACTTTTTAATGTGGAATATTGTTGAATTTTATGATGAGTCTTGTTGAATTCTCCAGTCTTTGGAGCAGAATGTGTTGAGAAAAACATGGTCTGTGGATTTTGACCCACCTTTGTTCAAACAGTAGTTCAGTTAGATATCCCTGCACTTGACCTCAGTGAGCCTTGTTTCACTCTTTCATGAAATGGGTAAGGCCAACTTTACAGAGTTGTTTCAAGGATTAAATGAGAATGACAATAATAGCTAAGATTCATGAAAGAATTTCTACATGTCAAAAACTGTTGGGGACGAAAAACCTTTCCTCTATTCTCTTAGGTTCTGTGTCTGGGGGCCTGTGAATTTAACTGACAAAAGACAGATTAACAAGAGAAAACATATACACATTTATTAATATTTTTACATGCACAGAAATTCACAGAAAAGAAGTGAAACTCAAAGGAGGGGTTAGACTTGGGAGCTTATGTAACATTTTAACAAACAAAAGAGGGTTTGGACTTCAAGGGACTATAAGTTGTGGGGAAGTAACTAGGAAATGTATGAGGGAACTAGTGGAAGATACAGGTTATTTTAGTAAAGTTTGTTTATGCAGAGTCACCTTGGTGTTGACTGTCTCTCGTAATAAATGTTGCTTTCCTCATTCAGGAGCAGGAACATGGGGAGAACTTAAGCCACCCCTCACAAAAGGAAATTTATGCCCTGCATGTAGGCAAGTAAGGGGAGGGCAGAGACGTCTTCCTGTGTCTGTTGATTCTTAATTTCCTCTAGCTCAAAATAATCTTTATGCCAAATTGACATATCTGGGGGTGGTATACCCTTATTCCTTTCAGTACTGTGTGGAAAGCTTCACATAGACTGGACATGATGCAGATCAAATGCCCTTGGAAAAGGTGCCACATTAATTAGTCCAGAGAAATATGAATTTATTCCCCCTTCCTATGTCGTTACAGATTCTTGTAAGAATGATTTTTAATGAGAACTTAATAGCCTAAAGGACACATTCAATATACTTTGCCATTTCCCTATAGCTGAAGAGCATTTAGATGGTTTCCACTCTTTGTTTTGCTATTAAATTTACACTGTAGTGAATATCACCGTGCCTGAATTTACACCTGCATTTTGAAATTTTCTCCCTTAGTATAGAGGCCCAGAAATAAAATTTGAGTCAAGGGATCTGAACACTTTGAAGCTAATTTATTTTCCAGATTGATTGCCCCATTTATCGATGTCATCCCATCCTTGCTATTATAATTTAATCTTTCCTAGCTGATAGGTGTAGAATGGTACTTTGTTTCAACTTAAGATTTTAACATTACTAATGAATTGTGCAAAACAAAAATTTACTGACAATTTGTATTTTCTCTGTTGAGAACTGTTTAATTCTGTCTTTTTCCTATTTATCTGTTGCTTTGGTGTTTTCCTTGTTGATCCCTAAGAGTTTTCCATTTGTTAAGATTATTAATTCTTTGGTCATTATCTGTTGCAAAAAAAAAATCACACTATGCTGTTTGTCTTTTAATTCAGGTTTTGCTAAATTTGGAAATTTAGAAAATTTAAAGTTTTATGGGATAAAGTCTATCAATCTTTTTCTATGATAATGTCTTCCCTTGTTTTTATAATCTAAAGTCCTTTACCTTCCAGAGATCAGAAAAAATTGTTAAAGTGTTTTCTTCTAAGTTTATTTTTTGTTTAACTTTTTTCCATTTAATTCTTTGGTAAATCTAGAATTTGTTTTGATGTGTGGCATGAGGGGAAGATCAGAATATCCTTTGGGCTGCACCACAAAGATGGGCCCACATAACTTGGGTCGCATTAAAAATAAATGTACAAAGACATTTAAAGCAAAACACCCAAAGCCAAGTAATCAATTAATGGATTTTTTTTCTTGGAAAACTGTCTTTACAAAAGAAACTTAGAAGACTTTTTGTAACCTCGGATTTAGCTCAAGATTTAAAAACACAAGAAAGCCTCTTTCCTTTTTATCTTAAGTATTCAAGGCATATAAAACATTACTTCTACCTTATTCTAGAAAATCCATATCTTGGTATGTAAAGACTTTGAGGATTATATTTCTATATCTGTATCTATATCTGTATCTATATCTATATCTATAACTATATCTAGTCTTTATTATCTACATACATGCATGCCTTCCTCATTTGGCCACTACTCACCTTCTAAACCTTGTGAAAATAAAATGATCCTCCAGATGAATGAGGAACTTATAGTCATGATACAAAGGACTTGCTGGGTTAATTCTCTGCCACGCTGCAAGTTAGGACCTCAGGAGGGTATCCTGATTGAGATTGAAGCATATACATAAATAAATCCCCAGCCAATGCTCGATTTGAATAGATATATGGGAGCTGGGGATGGAATTGACCAGATGCTGGACCATGTGATAAACACAGAGGGTCATGGTGTGGTATAAAAACCGGGCATTTATATGGTACAGCTGGCTGTGCATAATCTTCTACTAATTTATAAGGCAGGAGCATCTGGTCTCTAGCTGCCACTCTTTCCAATTTTCTAACGGCCTTCTCCTTGAGTCTCTTGTTTAATCAAGCAGCCCCCCCCCCCGAACGTGCTGCAGGAAAGGAGGGCGGGCGGTCACACCAGGGAAACACAAGATGGTCCTGAAGCTGCCTTTCAGAGAGAAAGGGAGAAGTAGCTCCAGGAAGATTCTTGGTCTCATTCTAAATAAGTCTTCTTTCTAGGATGGTGGCATTTTGAAAACGGTCTTTTAAATGGAGCATCTTGGTTGCCATCATTGGGCCGGGACTTTCTCTATAAGGAGAAATTTCTTTCTGCTCCTTAATCTATAAGAGGAGAATTTAGGCTGAATTAAAGCCTCAATTGCTTTCAGACAGGATTAGTTTCTGTTGAATACGAACTGACTAGCATTACTGGAGACTATGTTGGCAAAATTGGGAAGCAGGAACTGCGATGCCCTCCTTGCCCTACACCTCTCCTCAAAAAATACCTTTGAGGGGATTTGCCTTTCTACTCACTGTTCTTTCCTTCTGCTATCATTTTTCTTTCTACTTCCTGCCAGGGTGTGGTGCGGTTACGGTGGTGGCATATGCTTTGTTACCTACTAGTAGACCCAGCTTTCTACTACCTCTCTACTTAACTCCACAGATGTACTAGTTGATGGAGGCTTAGAATATTTTTATTTTAAAAATAAATTAAAAAGGAATGAACATCTTCATGACAGAATTTTTGTTTTCTGGGATACATGGATAATATAATTTAAAGAGAAGGAACACTTTACCTTCAAATAATACTATTTTGGAAGAAACCCATTGGTCTACGGTATAGAAGAGGCTTTAGTTCTGATTCACGAACAGCATTGTGATGTTGGTCATGTCACTTAGGCTCTCTGAGTCTGTCTCCAGAATGTCACAGTGGGGATAAGATCTCCAACTCATTTTACAAAAATGCCTTTAAAGATGTAAGGCAGGGCTTCCCTGGTGGCGCAATGGTTGAGAATCTGCCTGCCAATGCAGGGGACATGGGTTCGAGCCCTGGTCTGGGAAGATCCCACATGCCACGGAGCAACTAGGCCCGTGAGCCACAACTACTGAGCCTGCGCGTCTGGAGCTTGTGCTCCTCAACAAGAGAGGCTGCGACAGTGAGAGCCCGAGCACCGTGATGAAGAGTGGCCCCTGCTCGCCACAACTAGAGAAAGCCCACGCACAGAAACAAAGACCCAACACAGCCAAAAAAATAATAATAATAATAAATTAATTAATTAAAAAAAAGATGTAAGGCATTAGACAAATATAAGTGATTATGACTAGATCTATGGACATGTGGAATTTTAGAGCTATATGTAATTTATATAAGTAATGTAAGTTATTAAGCCAGGATACTTTTTTTTTTTTTTTTTTTTCTTTTTGCGGTATGCGGGCCTCTCACTGTTGTGGCCTCTCCCGTTGCGGAGCACAGGCTCCGGATGCGCAGGCCCAGCGGCCATGGCTCACGGGCCCAGCCGCTCCGCGGCATATGGGATCCTCCCAGACCGGGGCACGAACCCGTATCCCCTGCATCGGCAGGCGGACTCTCAACCACTGCGCCACCAGGGAGGCCCAAGCCAGGATACTTTTGAGAGAGAATGGGGGTGAGGATTGCACAGGAAACTGAGATAATAGTAAATTGTCTGGGGAAAGCCAGGACATATGGTCTCCTTGGCCATAAGAGGCTTTAGAAGCCATATGCTCTAATTACTCATAAGACCAGCTTTGTCCCTCATGTAAGAGAGGGTACAAAAGTAAATAACTAAAGAAAGAAAGAAAGAAAGAGAGAGAGAAAGAAAGGCTTTTCCATTGATGTGTTGTTATATGTTAGGGAAAACCAAGCACATTCAAAACACTCAATGAAGGCTGCATTTAATGACCTTTCAATATTGCTCTTTAACCCTGTATCTATCACCTTTTGGCCATTTATCCTCCCTGGAGCCTCCTGCCCTTCCCATCCAATAGTACTGGTAGAGTAGTAAAGAAGCATGCCAAGTGGTTGAGATGATTTCTGCAGTGCTTTACACCCAGTGGGCAGGGGTCAAGGCAAAACTGTGCCCCTGATGATCCCTTCTCACCCCCCTCCTTCAGCTTTACCCATTTCTTCTGGGGCTGCATGCTGTCCTTGATTGCCTGTGATCTCCCCACCATGCCCTGCTCCAACCTAACACCATCTTCACTGATGGTCCCCTGAGTTTTTATGTAATGAATTTTCTTAAACCTCTCTGATCATAAGAATCACTTGGGGTGCTCTCCTGGTGATTCTGAGTTAGGAGGTTTAGCGTAGGGCCTGCTGATCTGTATATTTAACCAAGTTCTCAGGTGATTTTTATCATCACATGAGTCTGAGATACATGGATTTAATAAATACGAAAGTAGAAAGATGTCCTCAGGATCACTTAAGCCAGTGGTTCTCAAAGAGTGGCTTTCCAACCAGCAGCATCAGAATCACCTGGGGACTTGTCAGAAATGCCAGTTATTGGCCCTCTGTTGAGTAGGAACTCTGGAGGGGGACTCAGTAACTTGTGTTGTAACAAGCCCTCCAGATGATTCTCACATAGACCGACGACGTTCCAGACCACTGACTTAGACCAACCCTTTCCTGTTGTCCTCCATTTTACAGACGAGAAATGTTGGCACTCTCATCTCTCACTTTGGGACTTTGAGTGTTTAGGAAGGGATAGTGCTATAATCCCTAGATGATTGTGAACAGGGTGGGATGACAGATGGTTAGGGAGCTATTGAAGATGGGGCATCAGTGAATATGGCCCTTAATTCCCTCTCCCTACCTCCAGAGTGAGGGGTCTTGCCTGTGTAGATAGGGACTCGTGTTTGCCAAGGGGATTGCTGAAAGATACAAGCTTCTGAAGAGCCATGCCCCTGTGGTAAACCAGAGCCTGGTGTTAATAGTGACTTCCCACCTAAGAAATCCCCTGAGATCCCAGACACCAAGAAGCCCCAGTTCCCTCTAGACAGACATGTTTCACTCTTGGAGAGGTTTCAGCTCTGCTTTTGGTGGTTAGTTTCTGCTCATTCTCAGGGTGGTTGATGAAAGACTTCTAATTAGTGCTGACTAAGAATCATCTGAAATTGTAACTTATGGGTGGACACTGATGTGGTTTGGTCACATATCTTCCCATGTCACACTGGTGAGAAAGAATGACATCCCTGGTAAGCTCAAAAGCAGTGTTCCTGGATTTCAGTCACTGATTACAATTTTCACAGTGTTTTCAATACTCAAGTACAATATGTTCTATAATTTATTTAACATTTCTCATTTACTCAACTTTAAAAAACGCTTTTAAAATAGTTTTACATTTACAAAAATTTTATGAAGATAGTACAGTGGTTTCCCATATACCCTACACCTGATTTCCCTTATTATTATCTTACACTGGTATTGTATACTTGGCATAATTAATGAACCAATCATGATACATTATTATTAACTAAAGTCCATACTTTATTCAGATTTCCTTAGTTTTTACCTGATGTCCCTTTTTTTTCTGTTTCTTGATCCCATTTAGGATACCACATTAAATTTAGTTGTCATATTATAATTGGGTCCTAACCCAGACCTATTCTTTTTTATAACTTATTTATTTTATTTATTTATTTTTGGCTGCATTGGGTCTTTGTTGCTGTGCGCAGGCTTTCTCTAGGTGTGATGAGAGGGGGCTACTCTTCGTTGCGGTGCCCAGGCTTCTCATTGTGGTGGCTTCTGTAGTTGCAGAGCACAGGCTCTAGGCGCGCGGGCTTCAGTAGTTGTGGCACGCAGGCTCTAGAGCGCAGGCTCTAGATCACAGGCTCAGTAGCTGTGGTGCACGGGCTTAGTTGCTCCGTGGCATGTGGGATCTTCCTGGACCAGGGCTCGAACCCGTGTCCCCTGCATTGGCAGGCAGATTCTTAACCACTGAGCCACCAGGGAAGCCCCTAACCCAGACCTACTGAACAGTGAACTGATGCAAAATGATCATACTCTGGCTAATGCTATTGCTGTGAGTGTTAAAGCTCTTTGTCTCTGACCCAGGAGTCTCATGTCTGCTGCTAGCATTGAAAAAATGTTGACAGGCTAACTTGTTAGCTTTTGAGTAGGGTAAGCTATCAGACCTCTTACAGATCTTGACAACCTGTGTGTTATACAATTGAGGTGTTCAAAAGGATATGGAATATATTAAATTTATAAATATCTAAAATAATTCAATTAAATTGTAAAAGCCCTCTTAAAAGTGATTGCTAAAAGTTGCCAGATTTATAAACAGGAGTAATAAGGTTTATGAGTTGAACTTAAAAACAAAGAATAACAGGGGATTTAAATATTCAGTTTTCATAAATCAAGAATTAATTAAAAACAATCCCAATATCCCCTGAATAATTTTTTTCTGGCAAAAAAAGCCATTACTAAGGATGCCATAAACCTCATATAAATAATCCCAAACTGTATGATCTTGGGTTGCTGTCCTATGAGAACCCATCCTAGAAATGAGTTTACACCATGAACACCTACCTCAATCCTATATTGAGAACTCTCTCTAAAATTCCTTCTCATCAAAGTGGGTATGTTTTTTCACATTCCCAATTTCATTCCCTCTCTCCTTTTAAAGAAAACCTGGGGTGGGACTTCTGGACTTGGCCACTATCCAAGTAGAGCAAACAATGCCTAGGAAATGACACTCAGTTGGAGGAAGAAATAATTACTCCAGAATAGCTCTGCTCAGAATTGCCCAAGATCTTGTCTCTGCTTATCTCCATCGTTGCATCTCTGTAAACAATGGCTCACTCTCCCACACTAACCTGTGGAGGAAGATAGGCAGCAGATTGTACAAAATGATAAGAAAAGCCTCCCCCGCCCCGTCCTCCTCACCAACTCCCCATGATGTCAGTGGTTCCACTCTTGCTTCATTAAATTATCTCACAAATATTGAGCATCTGCTATGCACTGGTTCTGTTCTAGAGGATGAAGAGACAGTTGCGGGAACAGAACAAAACAAAGCAAAACAAAATGACAGATCTGCCTTTACATTCTAGTGGAGGAGGGAAAGACAAACAATAAACAAGATGAACAAGTGAACTACAGTGTGTCAGGTGGTTTAAGTGCTGTGAGGGAAAATGAGGGGTAGAGAGAGTCACGGCGGGTAGTTTGCCATTTTAAATCGAATGGTGAGGGAAGCGTCACTGATAAGGCAACCTTGCAGCAAAGACCTAGTGTAGGTGAGGGCGCTAGCCTATGGATTGCTGGCACAGCTTTCCAGGAAGCAGCTGGTAGAGAGGCCCTCAGGCCAGAACATTTGCATTTGAGGGCCAAGCAGCAGGGTCAGTGTGCTGGAACAAAGAGAGAGTGGCCAGAATTAGGGACTGAGGTGTGAGAGATTAGGAGAAAAGGAATCAGATCATCCAGGGCCTTGGAGGCCATGGAAAGAACTTTGGTTTTTTACCTTTATGAGACGGGGAGCCATTGGAGGGTTAGGAGCATAAGAGTGACATGATCTGATTTATGTTCAAAGCATCACTCGGCTACCCTGCTGAAACCAGACTAGAATGAGGCAAGAGCAGAGAGGGAAACCAGCCAGGTGGCTCTAGAAATCATCCAGATGAGAAAGGATGTTGGCTTGGAATAAGGTAGGTGTGAGAAAAGTTATAGTTTGGAGTTTAGAGCCAGTAGAATTTATTGACAGATTGAATATAGGATGTGACTGAAAGGGAGGAAACAAAGATGGCCCCAAACCTTTTGGCCTGAGAACCTGTAAGAGTGGAATTGCCATTTGATCATAGGGCAAGATCAAGGAATGCCTGAAGTCCTGCTCGACACTGTTTGCTTATTTCTGGTTGGAACTTAGTGTAGGTCTAAGAAGTCTAATTAAGATTTCATCTGACAGAATGTACAAGTCTATCCTTTAAAATACCCAAGTAACAGATATGTCAAAATACAAAGAAAAAAATGAAAAGATTTATCGAAATAGTACAATATATTCCTAACACAATGAAGAATGTAACAGTTATCATTTTTTACAAAGTATTTTATTCTTGCCTAAGCACACCTAAGTAAGTAACTTGCCTAAGCATGAAAGCAAAAACAAAGTACAACAAACATAAAATAAAACTTGATGCTACCTAATAACTTTCATGAGGCAGCCATAACTGTTTTTAAATCAGTCTTCAGGACTATTGAATTTCAAAAGCTTAAATGCTGTTGGCCACGCACAATCTTTACTCCATACCCATCCCATTGCTCTTAATTCCCCTTCAAAAGGACAGCAAGCAAAAAAACAAAACAAACAAACAAACAAACAAAAATGTAATTCAAAAACATAGATTAAAGTAATTTTTATCTTGAGATGTGTGCTCAAATTCATTTTTTTTGACCACATGGGAAAGCAGTGAAAATAATTCTCTAGCTCTTTCTCTGTCTCTTACTATCTCCCTCTGCACATTTCTGAATTTTTAATCAGTTTATTATTGTGTGTAATTGTATATAACCAGAAACACTTAATATATTTTTGTCACATTTTGTAGCAATGTTCATGAGGAATCGTACAAATGTTCTCCAATTCATATCTCTTCACAAAAAAAGACAACCTTAAACACTGAGCCCAAGGTGAGGAAGGCAGCTTTCTGTTGCTATACTGAGCCCGAGCCCATAGACCTTCACTTGTTGAGGCCTGGAGCTGCTAGGAGATTGTTGGTGGGCTTCAACTGGCTCTACAATCTCTGCCAGCACCAGCCCCTCTCCCCAATAAACCCACCACCCATGCTATGCTTTCAGCTGCAAGTCAACTTCTTTACCTGGTCCCCAACCATACCCTATGTCCCCAACCAAACTGTCATTCAAAAGATCCTTGTATATGGAGATTATGAAGATGCCACTGGCAAGGGACCCTTCACCAGGAGGATTGAGTAATGAGTGTGGTACAAATTAGAGTTAAACGTTCTTTTTTACTTTGTTGCTGAAAAATCTTATACCTGACTTTGAGAATAAAGATATATTCTTCTCAGGCAATATTAAAAAACAAACAAAAACAGAAAAGAAAACCTTAATGTGAGGGAAATGAAGGAAATTGTATTAAGTAGGCATCTTTTGGTATTTAGATGTTATTGCTGATAAACTTAACCTAGATATTAATCCAGAAATCATGAGAGGCTTTTTTTCAAATATTATTCTTATTTACATAGAATAGAATTTAAAAGAAAATATTGGTTCATTAAGTAAGAATATTATATAATAGAAAATGAATGTATGGAAAGTATATTCATATAAAATAGAAATGTATGGGAAAATACTCATTCACATAAAAATTCCACTTATGTGAAAGTTGAAATATCTATGTCAAGTGAACTGTCAATAGATAGTGAAAAAGGATTGCATCAGGATTGCTTGTCTGTGATACTATTTTTAAAAATTCATTCAACATTTAAAAACATGCCTACTGCTCCTTGGTTCTTTAATTTTCATTTAGCTGACTTAGAAGAACGGAGATTATGTTAGAGATGTTACAGTCAGAAATAAAGTTCTGTATTTCACACATCCCTTTGTTTTCTGCCTCTTCTTTAAATTCTAATGGTTTTTTTTTTTTTTTTTTTTTTGCAGGGGGAACTGCTTAAATTTAGTTTACGAATGATTAAACCAAGAGGTCTGTGAAGTATAGCGGTGAACATTGCATTAAGAATATATAAAAACGAACTAGCACAACATTGTAAATCAACTATGTTTCAGAAAAAAAATATAAAAACAACTTTCAATGAGATTCTTCAAAACGAGCTGTCCTGTTCTCAGAGAGTTTGGATTGCCACTCTGCAGAGCACTTCAAGGACTTTCCACACATCTCTCTTGGCTTCTCTGACTTCTTCTGTCTAATGTGGGCTGATACATTTCAGCCACTATACAGTAATCAGTGTGAGGTGTTAGAGCTTCCATTTCCACAACTCTGTGAGTTCCTTCATATACCTTTTGCTCCTACACACAAGGGGGAAAAATGAGATGATAAATGGTTTCCCGTAAGTCATTGATTTGCTCTATTTTTGATAAAACTAAGTTGTTCTTGATCAGTTTAGATGGGCTGTAGGGTGTCTTCCGAGACACATCCTCCTTCTCCAGAGTCCTAGCTCACAGACTGAGAAAGGGACAGGTCACATGGCTGTGGAGGAACCACATGACTTCTCCCTAGTGATGCTGATTGATTGACCCAGTGGTCAGAGTCTCTTTTTTAAGAATTTGAACTGTGCAGTGAGGAGAATGGAGTAGATTTGGAGGCAGTTGTAGACATGTGGCATGTGACCACCGAGAAACAGAGTGAGATTCTTTACAACCTGCTTCTCCATTTCTCCTTCCCAGTGACTACAAAGCCTGGCAGCACTTTATTTCTTGCTTCTGGCTGTTGTAAGATTGATCATTACCTCCAAGTAAAAATCCTCCTCTCCCCTCCACTTTTCTATTTGAACAAGTTTGAATGGGTTTCTGTTTTCTACAGCCAAAGGAACCCTGTCTTAGATGGACACCAAAAAAAAAGGAACATTCAATTAACCACCAAACCAAAATAAAGGCACCAATGGAGGATTATAATATCAGAGCAAAACTGGCACTAATATATAATGATCTGATCCAAAAGCCACTTTAAAATAAGAGGTGTAAAGTCCATAAAAATGAATATTTGTGACAATCAAATGGAATTAAATATTGTTAATACCAATCTTTAGATATGCAGGGAAAATCAAAAGGAAACCAGCTGAATGACGGAAAAGGTGCAAACACACGTACACACAATTCTGATGGCGATGGTAACCACTAATTGCTTATCAATGAGGGTGAAAGTGAGAAGGAACTAAAAAAAGATAAGGAAAAATAAGAGGGGATAGAGTAGCAAAAGACAGGACCTATTTTATGGCTAAAATGTTGTTTAAGCAAAAGAAAAAATACCAAACTTATCTATTCATCTGAACTTACCTTTTCCAGTGAATTGTTAATTACAAAGACATGGTATACTAGCCCATAGTATTCCACTGATACATTTTTTCCTTTTTGGTCTCTATATGGTAAGTTGTGAGCATGGAGATTCACCAGCAAAGATCCATTAACTTGGGTTATATTCATGACTGGAGGATCTATTTTTGCTGAGGAAAGAATAGGAAAATTTGACAATATCACTCAAAAATGTAATATTTCATATGGACACATTATGCATAATAACAAATCATTATTAAGTTCAGGGATCTGGCAAAAATCATTATGAAGAGATACTGCTAACACCTAAAATATAAATATCTGAGAAGTTTCTTTGCAGATGATTCTTTATTTGCCAAGACATATATTCTGAATCAGCTTTAAGAGGACATTTATCAATCATTTCCACAGCCTGCAGTGATTGTTTTGGAAAACGAAGTATAAAAAGTTATTTGGGTGAAGATCTTAGTGTAAGGCAAATATTTTGTAGGTCCTTAAAGATGTAAAATTTCAAAGCAGCTTGAAAATCATTTGAAGACTTGTTGCTATAAAATTATTTCAACAGAATTATGTTATATACTATGGAATAGCAGGAGGAGGATCAAGAGAGAATTTTTGTTTCTTGCATTCTTCTATCAATAATCAGATGATTGTTAACTAGGAAAGAAAACTAAATAAATTGTCACTTTAATTTCCCCCAGATTAACTATAGTAATTCTAAATGATTTAATTTGTTAATGGGTTTTGTTGTTGTTTTCTTGTTCGGCATTCATTATGTATTTTTAGTTTGTAGATACATATCTTTTATAATTCTTGAAAACTAGCCATGATCAATCAACTTAGAGATAGAGATAGAGACACACATGCTTTTATTCTAGAATTTCAGTTCAATATCTGTTAGCATTTCTCATTCGATTTTCCATATGTCATTTTCTTTTTTCTTTTTCCATCTTTTTTTTTCTCAGTGGAGTATTCTGAAGGGTTTCTTCAGAGCTGTCTTCCAGTCCATCAGTTTACTACTTTGTCATGTCTAAACTGATCTTTAACCCCCCAAATCAACTTTTTGAATTTCAATGATTATATTTTTTTCATTTCTATGAGCTCTATTTGGGTCTTTTTCAATCTATTTGGTCTGAGTAATATTTTGTCCTTTGATTATGTTTTTATTCCCTCTGTTATTTCTTTAAGCTTCATTATTTTATTATCTGCTTCCAATATTACAAATCCTTGAAGCACTGGTCCAGCCAGTACTTGTTTCTTCCAACCTTGCTTGTGTTGATCTGCTTCCTTGTGTTTTTATTGTGAACACATGTTGAAAGGTGATGTTTTCTTTTTTGTTGTTTGGTTAGAATTTTTTAAATTTTAAATACACTTTTTATCACCTTATAAGACAGATACAGACAAATAAATTGTGAGGATATGGCTCAACAAATCTTTACAAATAAACACTCCTGTATAGCTACCACCCAGAACAAAAACCAGGACATTACCAGCACTCCAGAAACCTCCTTCACCTTTCCTCCAATCACTTAACCCCAGAGGATAACCACAATTTTCCTAACTTTTATCGCCATGTACATTCATTTTTGGAATCATACAATATACACTTTTTTGTGTGTCTGGCTTTTTTCACTCTTTCACTTTTATTTGTATATATATAATTATGGGCTGAATTGTGCCTCCCCTCAAATTCATAGGTTGAAGTCCTAACGCCCAGTACCTCAGAATATGACTGCATTTGGAGATAGGGTCTTTTTTAAAAAAGCATATGGCTTTTTAAAAAATGAAGTCATATGGGTGGTATGGGTGGTCCCTAATCCAATATGACTGGTGTCTTTATAAGAAGACACATACAACTGAGCACAGAGGAATGACCATGGAAGGACACAGCAAGAAAGTGGCCAAGGAGAATGGCTTCAGAAGAAGCCAAACCTGTGGACACCTTGATCTTGGACTTCCAGCCTCCAGAAGTGGAGGAAAATAAATTTCTGTTGTTTAAGCCACCCAGTCTGTGGTATTTTGCTATGGTAGCCCTGGCAATCTAATACATACACATCTATCCATGTTGCATGTATCAGGAGTTTGTTCTTTTGGGGCTTCCTTGGTGGCTCAGTGGTTAAGAATCTGCCTGCCAATGCAGGAGACACAGGCTCGAGCCCTGGTCTGGGAAGATCTCACATGCCGCAGAGCAACTAAGCCCGTGAGCCACAACTACTGAGCCTGTGTGCCACAACTACTGAAGCCTGCGCACCTAGAGCCTGTGCTCCTCAACAAGAGAAGCCACCACAATAAGAAGCCCGCACACCACAACGAAGAGTAGTCCCACTCGTCGCAACTGGAGAAAGCCCGTGCACAGCAACGAAGACCCAATGCAGCCAAAAATAAGTAAAAAAAAAAAAAAAAAAAAAAATATATATATATATATATATATAAAGAATGCTATAAAAACATTAAAAAAAAAGAGTTTGTGGGCCTCCCTGGTGGCGCAGTGGCTGAGGGTCCGCCTGCCAATGCAGGGGACACGGGTTCGTGCCCTGGTCCAGGAAGATCCCACATGATGTGGAGCAGCTGGGCCTGTGAGCCATGGCCGCTGAGACTGTGCATCCGGAGCCTGTGCTCCGCAACGGGAGAGGCCACAATGGTGAGAGGCCCGCGTACCGCAAAAAAAAAAAAAAAAAAAAAAAAAAAGAGTTTGTTCTTTTGATTGCTGTGTGGTATTTAATTGTATGAATAACACAATTCATCCACTGTGTTATTCACAGACTTGTAGGTTGTTTCTAGTTCTTGGATATTCTGAGTAAAGTAGAAGGAACATTCTTGTATATGTCACTTGGGAAACATGCATTTTGTTGAGAATATAACTAAGAGTGGAATTTCTGGGTGATAGAGTTTATATATGTTTAGCTTTTGTAAATTCTGCCATTTCCCCACAGTAGATAGACCAATTTATATTCCCTTCAGCAGTGTATGAAAGTTCCCATTTTTTTTCACATTCTCTCTAATACTTGGCATTATTATTTTTAAAAAGTTTACTTTTGGCCATTCTGGTAAGTGTGTTGTACCAATTTATTGTGTTTTTAAGTTGCATTTCCCTGATGACTAATGGAATTTCATATGTTCATTGGCCACTTGAATATTGCCTTTTGTAAAAAGCCTGTTCAAGTCTTTGCCCATTTTAAAAATTAGTTGTCTTTTCTTTTTATTACTGATTTGTAAGAGTTCTTTGTACATTCTGGACACAGTCCTTTGTCCAAAACATGCACTGTGAATATCTTCTCTCTATGGCCTGCATTTTCAACAGAGTGCCAAGATCATTCAATGGGTAGAGAATACCTTTTCAACAAATGATGCTGGGACAACAGGATAGCCATATACAAAAGAATGAAGTTGGACGCTTACCTCACATAATATGTAAAAATGAACTTAAAATTGATCAAAGATTTAAATGTAAGAGCCAAAACTATAAAACTCATAGAAGAAAGCTTAGGATAAATCTTCATAGCCTTGGGTTTGGCAAAGAATTCTTAGATATGACACCAAAAGCATGAGTAGCAAGAGAAAAAATAGGTAGATTGGACTTCACCAAAGTTAAATACTTTGGGGTTTCAAATTACACCATTGAGAAAGTGAAAAGACAAATCACAGAGTGGGAGAAAATATTTGAAAATCATATATCTGATAAGGTAATGGTGTCCATAATATACAAAAAACTTAAAACTCAGTAATTAAAAGATAAATCATTCAATTTCAAAATGGGTAAAGTACCTGAATGGACAATTTTCCAAGGGAGATATGCAAATGGACAATAAACACATGAAAAGATGCTCAACATCACTAATCATCAGGGAAATGCAAATCAAAATCACATGAGATACCACTTCACATGCACTAGGACGGTTATAATCAAAAAGTGACATAGTGGTGCTAAGGATGTGGGGAAATAGGAACCCTCATACACTGCTGATGGGAATGGAAAATGGTGCAGCTGCTTTGGAAAACAGTCTGGCAGTTTCTCAAATGGTTAAACATGCAGTTACAGGGTGACCAAGTGATTCCACTCCTAGGTATATACCCAAGAGAAATAAAAACATGTCTACACAAAAACTTGTACATGAATGTTTATAGGAGCTCTATTCACAGGCGCTAAAATGTGGAAACAACTCAAATATCCATCAACTGAGGAATGGATAAACAAAATGCAGTATATCCATGTACTGCAATATTATTCAGCCACAAGAAGGAATGAAGCACTGATACATGCTACAAAATGGACAAACCTTGAAAACATTATGCTAAATGAAAGGAGCCAGTCACAAAAGATCACATATTATATGATTCTATTCATATGAAATATCAAGATGAGGGAACTCTCTAGAGACAGAAAGTAGATTAGTGGTCACCTAGGGCTGAGAGGCTAAAGGAGGGAGAGAATAGGAGAGTGATAGCCAAAGAGTATGGAGTTTCTTTTTTGTGGTGATGAAAATGTTCTAAAATTGACTATGGGTGATGGTTGTACTTATCTGTGAATATAGTAAAAAATTATTGAATTGTACACATATGAGTAATTGTAAGGGATGTGAATTTTATCTCAATAAAGCTGTTTAATAAATCTAGGTGGAGGCAATGAAAGCCTGTCTGCCCGATGCCCCACACTTGCTCAATAGGCTCAAAATGGCAGTGTGAAAAGGGATGGAAGCTATACAGACTCGACAATATGGACTTCTTCTTGCCAAGACTGGACTGGCACTCCTGCGTGTTCAACTTCCCAGTTGGGAGGACCAGTGCTGAACCCCTAGTATAGTTCACTTTATATAGCAGACTTTTTTGATCCCTTCCAACAAGGACGGGACAAGAGACACTGGAATAGATACTTTTCTGATTAAATATTTGTCTTTCCGCTTCAGTGCTTTTATCAGCCAGTCCCCATGACCACCCCCCACCATGGATGTAGTGAACGCCTTATTCATGAGCATAGTACACCACGATATATTGCTTATGACAGAAAATCTAAGTTAATGTAGAAGTAGTGAAGTCAAGTCTCACACCCACAGGAATGTTCAGCCTTACCATATATCCCATCACTCAGAACCCCCGGCTTGATAGGAAGGTAAGGTGGACAATTGAAAACTCAGTTTGACAGACAATACCTTGTGAGGTGATATGTGAATTTGTACATGCTCTAATCTTGTGACCAATATATGGTGCTATTTCTTCCATGGAAAGAATTTACTGGTCTAGGATACAGGAAGTGGAAGTGGGAGGGGCAATTCTCACTGGTAAACTCAAACCACTCAATGGTTTGTTTCCCATACACTTGATCCTTAATTCTTCTGGGTTATAACAACAATTTTTTCAAAGAATTGGAAGTTGAGGCTGCCTCCTGAAGGTTGGGAGCTCTTTATGCCACTTAACCAACAAGGAGGAAATGCGGTACTTCTGTTGTCTAGGGTGACTGGTTCCAATTATCAAAGGGAAATAGAATTATATATACAGCGGGGTCAAGTATGCTTCGTATCCTCGGAGGTGCCTCTTAGAACTCCTATATTCAGTGATAAAAATTAATTTAAGACTATGTTAAGTTAATATGAGAAAGATCAAAAGGACTCAAACTCCTCAAGAATGAAAAGTTGAGGTGCTGGCTGAAAAGAAAGAGAACGTTGAGTTAAATCATGAGAAAAGCAGTTATAAATATTAACTACAGCTTCATGACTAGTTGCCATTGTGAGGACTGTAATAAATACCCATATTTTCTGTCTTGTTATGCATATCTTTGTACATATACATTAAACTTTTTTTCTCATACCTTTTGTCTACTATTTTATATAAGGTCTGTTGGCAATGGCTCCTTTTATAATTTACATCATAGATTATAGTATATTATTCTGACATTATGACTAAATTAGAAGAATATACATCATTGAGAAATGGATACAAGAGAGCACTTTTTGTCTCCTCTTTTGGAGAGGTGACTTAAAAGTCTTAATTTCCTCAATAGAAAATTTTTCTAATGTGTATTTTCAAGAACTTAACCGTCATGCTTAGGAATAACCCCATATGGCTCCTTTTCTGCTATCTAAAAATACTTCTTTTTTCTAGCAGGCAACATCCTGGCAGTGGGATAGAGTGTCAGCTCTGAATCAGAGGCAGCCGAATTTGAATTCTGAGACCTGGGCTACTACGAAAGTTTCTGTGCCTTGACTTCCTGGGCTGTAAATGAGAATAGTAAAAGCCATCTGCTATAGAGCTGTTCTGAGAATGACATCAAATGAGACAATGGTGTGGACCTCACCAAAGCACAGGGCCTGGTAGCTAGCTAACCATGCTGCATGAGGTCTATTCAAGGGCAGGAAAAGCAAATGCAAAGAAACTCCATGGAACTCACTTTCCTACCAGGGAGAGAACCGCTGTGTCATGGTCCAGCCTGAGTGGACCCCAGCCAGGGTCGTCCTCACTCTCCCGTAGTAAAGTTCCCACATGTCTGACGTTTCATTGGTAAGGTCACAGAAGAACTCTCGAATACCCCAGCAGTCCTCTTTATTTTTCCATTGTCTCTGTCCATACCTATAGAAGGGAAAAGCAAAAATCTGCATTCCTTTATTCCATTGAAGGAGTCTTCAGTTTTTTCAGTCTATTCAGTTTTCAGACTGGCTGAAATTTGTCCTCCAATATCAGCACCACTGTGAAAGTTGACAGCTGTTCTTAAGTATCTTAAAAAATGTTAAATTAATTAAAGTGCTATCAAAGTGCTATCTTGTTGAAATATAAACTCAAGCTTGATCCCTTCTGTAACGCTAGCATAAGGGTTTTTGGATTTTTAGTACTTAGTGAAGTTTTTCTTCTGGGGTCTGAACCAACTTCCATTTCTGACTACGAGCTCTCCATGTCCTTCAAGCTCCTGAGGTTTCAACACTTTGTGGTTTCCCTCACTTCTTTTCAGCTTGCTGTTGAGTAACGTGGCTGATTCTGAGAAGTTGCCACCATTTTTCATCTCAGGTGACACTTACCCAACACATAACGTCAACCTCTTTTTTGACAACTGAACGAGGGTTGTAGGAAGGGCTCTTTAAGGAGTTTTGTAATTAGAGGCTGGGAGAGAATGGGGAGAACCCAGGAAGAAAACGTAATGAGGCGAAGTGCCAGATACGTTGATTCAGCTTAAGACTGTGGGATGGTGTAACAGCAAAAGGGAAGATTAATGCTTCCCTTCCTTACCAGTCACAAATCAAAGAAAATGCAATAAGATGATGGTGGGAACAGAGAAGGAATTAGAGGCTGGGGAGAAAGCTTCCAAAATATTTGTTGAAGGACTTGAAATATAACTTTTTAGCCATATAATGAAGAGTATTGCTGATGTCTGTACTCTGTAAACTATATGCTGACAGCAGTTTCATTATATTAGAAGACACCATAAGAGTAGAACCAACAACATATATTAAGCACACTTTAATGTTTTCTAACTCTTATTAGACGTTGCCTTTGCTAGCTGAATTTAGCTGTAATGACTGGGTTCTTTTTTAGTGTAATACCTCATTTTTTGACCTATCCTAAATGAGACAGAAACTGTCAGTAGACCCATGAGAACTGGATAGACCCAAAACGAAAGATTTTGAAAATATAAATCTGCATTGTGCTATTGAAAATATCACATAGGTAGGAATGGATCCAGGTATTCTGAAACTTATACAAATTTAAGAGCTCTATTTAAGAAAAAGACTTACAACTATGAAATTTTTCCATGGGGCCCTAAAGTTTAATCTTCATTAATTTCATGGAAAAACAACGTCTAATCCACTGTTTATGTTGAACCATAAATAGGCCCACTTTGGATATGTTTATACTGCCTACAGGGAAAGAATAAAAAGATCATCAATCCCCTCTTCCTACAGGGAAGCATTTCCAACGACGCACAAATCTGGTTTTGGAGTGGAGAAATCTTTATTGTAAAGATTTGTGAAGCTGACAGTTGCTACATAAAATATGTTGAGAAAAGCAGCAGTTAAAGACCGAGAAACTTCTGGAAATAGTCCTTCTGAAGTTAGTGAGAGCTTGATAAATGGAAAAATCTGACTTTGGATATACCCCATGCTGGAGAGACATGAATGAATTTATGGCATAAAAATTGCTACTTTGGTCCATAGCTACATCTAATCTTCTGAATTTCTAATAGAAAATCATAAAAGCTAAACTATAATATCTCCTGTCTCATGTTCAGCCAGAATCTCAATCTATGTAAGAGAAGGAAGAGCTTCAACTCCTGTCGGCATACTCCCACCCCCAGCCCCCTGAACAGAGATGTGTGAAGGGGAAAACCTGCCATTTGCAAATCAGGAGCTTCTGTTTCCAGGCTGCAATCCAGGAAAGGAGTGGATTATATCTGAGTTTTGGCAACGATCCACTAGAATTAGTCTGAAGATCACACAGGTTGAACACGCCTCAGTGTGTTCCAATTTGCATTCATGCTTACGGGAAGCGTTCATTTTTGAAAGGAATTTTCTAAATAGTAAACCCACTCTAAAGAAATGACCTTTAAATTGAAAATGTAGTTTACACACTCACATCCACGTGTCCCACAACTTCTTTTTCAACCATCAATAGCGTCAATTTAATTGAGTACCTATTAGGTGCTAAACAAGTTGCTTCTAACATTCAGTGGACAAGTGTGTATTGAGAGTCTCTGTTGTGAAGCCAAAGGCTGACCCTGTGAAGTCTCAGTGCTGGGTCTCTGAGGGATGAAATATCTCCCGTCACAGATTACACGTCATCATGCATTTTGTGTCACCTTCAGGGAAGACACACTCCTGCCCCCACCTCTGCTTCTTCTCAACCTTTCTGAAACTGACAAAAGTTCAGACCCTAACACTCCATCGCCTTCTAGAACATGGAATCTTAGTGGCCATCTCTACTAGCAGGAGGAAGCTCAGATTACTTACATTTTATACTGCACGAAATAGATACTGCTGTCGCCGGGAAAAGCCCGCCCAGGCTGCCAGTGCAAAATGTTGTGAAAATTTTGGGACTGAAAATGTACTCGTTGAGGTTTCAGAGACTCGTAGGCTGGCTGAGTTTCGAAAACAATAAGAAACGGAGCAACACTGAACATTGATATGAGCACCATCATTATTAGCCATAATTTTCAGTGTAATAATACCTGCGTCAGGATTCTCTGAAATAGTTGCTATAGGTGCAGATGGTGGAAGTGGAGCCCAGAAATCAACATTTTTGATCTTTGATGTGATGATTTTGATGCATGCTAAAGTCTCAGGACAGCTGTGATCCAGACTATAAGAACATACGTGATAAACTCCCACCCCGCTCCTAAGCTGGAGAGGAAGTAACAGCAGTGAAAGATAGTATTGTCCTTAATTCCACCCCTGGTGGTGATGGAATGTAATGACTGAGATGAAAGGCCTCACCAAGGCCACTTTGCCCACCTTCCTAGGAGACCCTGCATTACTGCTCCTCTGAGGCAAGCTTTCGCCTGGATTCTATTCTGCCTCCAGAACCTCAGCCTGGAACTCATTCTTCCTTTCTCTGGTTCTTGCTTCATCTCTTCTTCCTACTTCATTGCCCTCCACCTCTCTCAGCTGACCTGACTTTATGGCATGTAGGCCGGTTCCACTCCTGAGTGGATGCTCTTACCTGCCTGCATCCTGGTTCCAAGTGCCCGAGCATAACTGCTCAGGTGGAGTGGTCCGGGCTGTGGAGGGAAACTGCTCAAGGGCTTGCCATGGAACCCAGCATTCCTGAGAAGAGTCTCGACAGGAGTCATGGCAGGAAAGGGGATCGTTTCGCACTGGCATAGTTTGTGCTTTCTTGGTCAATTCATGCGACATGAGCGCTCAATCTCACCTACATTTAGTCCACTGGAGGCAAGAGACCTTTGACAAAATTTTATTCTAGGGTCTGAAGGAAACCAGAATACATTACCCCCAAATATGCCTCTTTGACATAAAAATCATTTTGAGCTGAAGGCAATTAAGAAGCAGCAAATGCAGGAAAAGCTCTCTTGATCTCCCCCTTTTTTCCGCCTAAAGGCAGGATATAGAGGGCTGGCCGAAAATTTCGTTCGGGTTTTTGGTAGGCGCTTGCGGACAGACCCGAACGAACTTTTTGGCCAACCCAATAAATTCTCCTTTTACTTTACTGGAGACAGATTCTTATCAGTCCAAAGAAGGCCCCAGAAGAATCTACAAATGAAACCTACTCCATTAGTTTTCTCCCACGTATTTACTTTCCCACAAATTCCTCCCTTGGAAGACTAAAACTGCTTTCCTCTGTCCTGTCATGTTCCTACAGGTGTATCGTGCTTTGTTGAAGATGCTACAGAAGCTGCAATTCTGAGCCGCCATTTTGAGTTTCTCTTCATACAGGATGGCCCCTGGTGTTGTGCGCTGCACACATTAGTAAACTGTTTTATTAATCTGCCTTTTTGTTAAGGAGTCCTAGCCGACTTTTTTTTTTTTTTTTTTTTTTGTGGTATGCGGGCCTCTCACTGTTGTGGCCTCTCCCGCTGTGGAGCACAGGCTCCGGACATGCCCGCTCATCGGCTATGGCTCACGGGCCTAGCCGCTCCGCAGCATGTGGGATCCTCCCAGACCGGGGCACGAACCCGTGTCCCCTGCATCGGCAGGCGGACTCTCAACCACTGCGCCACCAGGGAAGCCTAGCCGACTTTTTTATTAAATAAATTTGACATGTAACATTGTGTAAGTTAAAAAAAAAAAAAAAAAAGAGTCCCAGCTGAAAACCTAAAATGGGCAGAGGTAAAGCTTCGCCTCTCCAATAGGCCCAAAGTTTCTGCTAAGGGATAGGTGGTAGGCAGGAGAAGTGAGGAAGCACATCCCCTGTCTTTTCCTCATCTTCTACCACTTGCCCCCTGGCTTCTCCAGAGTGGCCTCCTTTCTCCTGGTCCACCATGCTGGGAATGGCCCCATCCGAGGTCTCTGCGCTGGCCCCTCCCTTTTCCTAGAATACTCTTCCCGGGATTTCCACATGCCTCATTTCTTCATCTCCTTTAGGTCTTTGCTCAAATATCATTAAGGTGGAAGCAAATTCTCCTAAGCCCATGGTCTCAGCTCTGAACATTCAAGATGTGTTACTTTCTAATGAATGGGGCTGTTTCCTTAGGTAGTTATTTTTACCAACCAAATAGTGTCATTACTGTTATTTGGTTTTTGTTTGTTTTTATTTTTATTTTTGGACCTCCTTCAGTGCATCAAGTGGTGATGTGTACTTGGAAAGAGTCAAATGCCACCATTGGTTTTGTTCACCCAGATCACTACCCAATCAATCGTATTTAGCACATAAAATTGTACTTAGCAGAAGTTTTCAGGAGGTGACAAGCATGCACAATTTCCGGAAGATCCTTCCTAGAGTTGATTTGCTATCCTGAACATAGATAGTCCAGTGTCCTTTACCTCGTCTGTCTCCAGATTTCTTCTCTCATTTTTGTAACACCACTGCTAACCTCCATCAAAGAAAATAGCAATCCCTCTGTACCAGACACAGAGGAGATTTTACCTGTCTTCATTGAGTCTGCCCTGCTCATCTGTGAAAAAGATATTATTGTGGTCTTCCTCTTACAGACCAAAATCCAAGCCTTGGAGAAGTAAAAGAGCTGGTGCAGCTGCAGACGGTGAGGCTGATTTTGTACCCAGGCTGTCTGGCCCTGGAGCCTGCCTCTCACCCGTCACAGCAAACCAACAGAAAAGCCTCAGGAGAGAGGACCTAATGGAGGAAGCAGAACAACGAGAGGATGAAGACATTCCTTCTTCTTTCCCCCCCCCTCCTCCCCCTGGCCGGCCTTCGTTAATCACTGAACGTGTTTGAACCTTAAATGTATATCAGGTCCTGTGCTCAAAGCTTTACATCTTCTTTCATTCTCACAACCACCCAATAAGGTAGGTAGTTTTATTAGTAGATTTTACACGTGGGGAAACTGAGGTCTAAAGAAGTTGTGTATCTTGCCCATATGGTTACAGGTCTGGTAAGATACAGAGCCAAGGTCATTTGGGTAGCACTTAAATTCCTGCCATATTCTGCTAATTGAGTTCTTGGTCTGACCAAAGACCAAAGGCATAGTCTACTCAGATCCACACATTTCTGGGAAATGGAGGATTGAATTGTTTTTATGTTATCAGTCCTGGGCAACTGTACAGTCTTGTGAAAGTTACTTGAGACACTTATACTGAGAGGTACCCATCTGTTAACTGGGGGTCCTAATGGCCTTTCTCAGAGGTATGTTGGGATGATAAGATGCTCTCTGCTCTTGAAGAGTTCTCCATGGATCCCACCAGCAAATTCTCACATGTTGTTTATTTATGGTCTATTCTGTGCTAGGCACTGCTCTAAGCACTTGTCATGTATTAACTCATTTAAGCCTCACAGTGACCTACAATCCCCACCTTACAGATGAAGTAATTGAGGCAGAGGGGGTTTAAGCTAGTTGCCCCAGTTTTTCTAGATAATAAAATGGCAGAGTTGAAATCCAGATTCAGGCAGTCTGCCTTAGGAGCTCTGCTGGTAACCAGTATGCTATCTTGTCCTTGAAGGTGAAAGAAGGGCTCAGGAGACAGAGGGGTGTGTATGTTTGTCCTGTGGGAAGTTTTTGCACCCACAAGAGTGCCTCCTCTTTAGTAGCTACTCGTGAAGTCCGCATGCAGTTATTCAGGCTGCAGAGAGAAACGGATCCTGTGTCTGTCTGGACCCGTTTGTGACAGGAGAGAGCTGAAATTTTTACAAAGCCCAGAAATGCACCACTGCCATGTCTAACAGTCCCCTTGAGCAGACTCAGATGACAAAGCTGTGAGCAATTAAAAAGAAATGAAGCACTTACCTACCACACCAGGCAGGAGGACAGCGATGAGGAAGCCTAGAAAGCAACATTTAGGTGACATGGTTGTGAGTGTGATTGGTCAGGTGACCAGCGTTCCCCTCAAGGAGAGGACAGCTCTGGACAGGAGAGGAAACTCGAATCCTCCCACTCAACATCCCCTTTTGGTTGTAACCATGGTTCTTGAAGCAAACACAATTTCATTTTGTTCATAAATTATATTGTATTATAATTTTGGGGGTAATAAGTATTAAGAATCATTTCAAAAAACATTTGCTGTTAAGTCACTTTGATGTGGACGCTTGTTGTTTTGGGAGCTTTGCTAGCTGAGAAAAGGCAAAACACTGAGGGTTGGTGGCCCGGAGGGCAGGTAGGGTGAGGAATTATGCAAGATGCTCACAGATGAGTGAAGGAGGGCTTCAGGGATTCTGGCAGAGAGGGCAGAGGGGCTGCCAGGGTGATTCTGAGTAGAGGGCTTGGCAGTTGCAACTATCAGGGCCCCTGGCAGTGGTTCAGGCAGGTGGGGTCTCTGGTTGATTCTTCCTTTTCTTGCCTTCATGGAAGCTCCTCGCGTAGCCTCCCTGGTGTAGACCTCATACCCTCTGCCCACCTCAGCCTCTCTGGAGGGCTGCCTTCCACCCTCCACAGCCGCCCCGGTCAATGGGCCCCATTCAGCTCATGCTTCTTCCTTTTCCATTCCTGCCCTCGGTTTCCAGCAACCTAGCTGATAAAGATTTTGAGCCCATCAAACCAAGTAATTCCTTAAAAGGATGAATGCGGGGGCAGTGTTCATTTTGAACTACATTAAATCTTTGTCCTATCTTCTTATCTAATCAAACTAGGTCATCTGTTTTTTGCCCATGATTCACGACATCAGTTTTATGACCAAAAAAAAAATTTTTTTACCACATGTTTTTAGAGACACTAAAATTATACATTAAAGCACAGGAAAGTCATAAAGATTTTTTTAAAGAGGCTTTTTGGGTCAAAAGAAGAAATATATGCTGGTTTCTTTTTCCTCTTGGGTAGTCAAACTTTCAAGTTCTTGGTAGAATAGCCCTTTTAGTAAGGAAGAGTGATGGCTGCTGAGCAGTACTAATTAATCAATAATTATTTAAGTAATAATTAATTAATTAATTAATGCAAGAACATATATTTTCTGCCCTACCATGTGCTAGGCATTGTTCTCAGCAGCAAGGATGCAGCAGCAAATAAAATAGACATTGCCCTACCTACCCAAACCAGACTTCTAAAGGGGGAAGTAGGCATACTGCCCCAGCAGGATGCAGGGTGTTTCCCAGTGCCGTTGTGCTGGGTCAGACTTCTGACTCCAAACTCCTTATCTCCTCCAGGTGAAACTTCCATTGCTTCTAAGTTGGCTTCGGCTTTCAAAGAAGAAACAAGCAGCCTATCTTAGGTGCCCTTTGCACCTTCTGGGGACTCCTTGTCTCCTAGCCTTCTCAGCATCATCCTTCATTTCCTTGCTCATGTTAGCCACTGAACTCTAGACTTTTCATTCACTCTGGTTTTAAATGGGGAATAGAAATCTGGGTTTGAATTATCGATGTTCAATATCTCTAATGCCAATAGCTTATGTTTTGGAGCAACCAAATTACTTCAAATTCCAGTTAAGAAAAAAAAAAATCTTAATTTAAGGTTTAATAAGTAGCAGCAGAGAAGGAAATTGGGGTTTCCACGGGGTTCCTGATGTTGTAGAACAAATAAGGGGAAATGGGGGAAAGAGCAGAGCATCGAATATTCTAAGAACTGAATTCTCTCAGAGATGTGTGAGCTTCTGTGCTATGTTAAATTTCAGAAACCAGGGACTTCCCTGGTGGACCAGTGGTTAGGACTTCACCTTCCCATGCACGGGGTGAGGCTTCAACCCTTGGTCAGGGAGCTAGGATCCCGCATGCCTCAGGGCTAAAAAAACGAAACATAAAACAGAAGCAATATTGCAACAAATCCAATAAATAGTTTA
This sequence comes from Mesoplodon mirus, assembly GCF_964341445.2. Classification (NCBI taxonomy): domain Eukaryota; kingdom Metazoa; phylum Chordata; class Mammalia; order Artiodactyla; family Ziphiidae; genus Mesoplodon; species Mesoplodon mirus. The sequence goes on along the minus strand of NC_138986.1, from coordinate 26,578,560 downwards.
AAAAATGGTCCACATCAAAAAATCTTTAAAAAAATTTTTCAGAAACTAAACTAGTCTTGTCACCCTTAGATGAGCTCTCTGTGTGACTTCAGAGTCTGCATAAAAGCCACACTACCAACTGTGACTCAAGGTAATGAAAAGATACAATTAAATTTTAAAATCTCACCAACTTGGAAGCGGAAGAATTTGTACAGAATTGTTTCAAATGAAATGAGATTTGCTTTGGGAAGTAAGAAAATTACAGATAATGGGAGACCCTTGCTTTACTTTTCTTCAGGCATGAAATGCTGGCTTCAAACTTATTCCCTCCCCTCCCCTCTATCTCGCCCCCCTAACCCCCCAGCCATCAGACCCTCAGCACAAAGAGACCGCCTTGACAGTGACAGTGGATGCCTCTATCATGTTGGATCTGGAGAGAACTTACCTAAAGCCCTGCCTTGGACCGACTTGATTCTCTTCTTTTCTCCTGTGGCTTCCAGCCAACCAATAATTCATCTAATTAAGGAATCATCATTAATTTATTTTTAAGTGTGATATGGGATTTTGGTTATTATTATTGTTTTAGAAATAGATATTGAAGTATTATAGATGACATGACATAATGTCTGGGATGTGCTTCAAAATAATCCAAGTGTTTGGGGAAGGGGATGACCAGCCATGAGCTGATAATTATTGAAACTGGGTATTGGGTGCATGGGGTTTCATTATACTCTGTACTTTTGTATATATTTGAAAATTTTCATAACAAAAGAAAAAAAATTTTAAGCTTATCTACAAGATGTCATCTTTATAAAATTTCTTACAGAAATTTTAATGATGTTTTAGTGTTGATAATAATATCTAATAATTGTGGGGCACTATGGTGGATTCTTTTCGTACATTATCTTTTTTTAAAGTTAATGAATGAATTTATTTATTTATTTTGACGGTGCCAGGTCTTAGTTGTGGCATGCGGGATCCTTAGTTGCAGCATGTGGGCTTCTTAGTTGCAGCATGCATGCAGGATCTAGTTCCCCGACCAGGGATTGAACCCAGACCCCTGCTTTGGGAGCAAGGAGTCTAACCCACTGGACCACCAGGGAAGTCCCATTTTCATACGTTATCTTACTTAATCATCACAACAAGCCCAGGAGGTCTGTATTATTATCCTGATGTTACAGATGAAGAAACTGAGACACAGAGAGGCTAGGAGAACCTGACTAGGCTCCATAGCGTGCAGTGACACAGTGAGGGGTACAGTCAGATCTCGCTGTCCTCAGGATATGAGGTTTATTATAAAATCATGCGTTGTTTTCACTTGTAATGTTGATTCCGTAAAGAAAGATTTGACCATTCATTCCTTTCTTTATTCGCTCAAGCAAATCTTTACTGAGCATGTGCTGTGTGCCAGGCCCCAGGTTAGGCATCCAGTACTGAACAAGCCAGCAGAGCCCATCCACAGGGGGCCAACATCATCTTCTTCATCCCTTCTTGGTAATGTAGGGCTACGTGGTCCTTATTCTCTTCAGAAAAGTCTACAAATTATATTTTCTTTAGAAGAGTGTGCACTTCATTTATGCTTTTAAATGTATTTGCAGAGAGTTGAGCAAATTATTCCCTTATGATGTATGCAATTTCCCATTTCTGTAGTTTCTCTATTATAATTTCCTACATTAAGTAGTGATATTTTCTCCCTTGTTTTCTTATTTTTAGTTAGGTTAGCTAGTTATTTATCTTTAAAATTTTTTCAAGGAATCAGATTTTATGATTAGTTATATATTCTGCTTTTTAAAAATTTAATGTCTCATTCTTATCTCCTTTTACCTTTTAAAATTCCTTTCTTCTATCTTTCTTCTATTTAATCTGTTTTTCTTTTTTTTAATGAAAAACTCCTTTTGTCAGATGTTTGTTTCACTTGTTTTATTCTTTATTTTATATCAGTACAAATATTTACACTAGGAATTTACTCTGGAAGGTATCCCACAGGCTCTCCCTCTGGCTCTGAAATGTAATTTTTTTCTCTATTTATTTCTTTAACAATTCTGCAACTTAGATTACTTTTTCTGATAGAAGGGTTTTTACAGAGAGAATTAAAAACAAACCTTCTAAGTGGAGAAGCTTTTTAAGTTCAATTCTCATTGTTGCTTTTTCATGATTCCCAGGGAAGAAAAATATGCTGACTTTGGCAACCATTTGCAGTTTGGAAATCCCCTTCCCTATTGCTTTGCTTTCTGGGAGTTGAGGGGCAGAGAAACAGATTAGTGTTAACTTATTATTCATGACCAAAGGTAACACATCCAGACAGTACAACAAGAGGGACACTGAGCTTCTGAACAAAAGTTTTTAAATCCTCATGAACCTCAGAGTAAGGAAAGTACCTTTCCCATTTTAAAATAATGCCTTTATGTACTATTTTACTATAGCATCATGAGTAACCATCGTAAGTAACTTATTCCAGTGTATTTATAGCTTCACTGAAGGCTGTACCTGGAGGTAGGTGCCTGTTGTCAAAGTTAAAGAATAACGTATATTCAAAGACAAGTGGAAGGTTTTATTTATATAGGAAGCTAGAGACATCAGACCACAGTGGATAAAGCCTGGACTTTGGAGACAAGTGAAACTCGAGTTTGAGTCTCTCAAAATACATTTCTCTGAGATTCATTCGTTTGCAGCGGGATCCCCATCCTGGTGCTCAAAGTCCTATAGGATGCCGTTTCTTATCCCCCTCCCCCAAATGCCCAGACAAACCCAGAACACTGACTAAGTTTTGATTTCTGGGGTCTCTGGACTCTTTTAAACATCCTGTATTCCCCAAAATAGGGACTCCACCTTCGTACTGCAGAGGCCGCCTGCCTTCCCCCCATCCCTGGGGGAAGGGATGTGTCCTTCCCTCAGCCCGACAGACTCCCGCAGAGGTACCTGCTCAAGGTCACACTGGGCTCCTGTCTCCCATATCCCAGCACTTGGCTGACTTAGCCTCTGAGCTGCACCTGCCCCCATGCCCTAGCTGCACAAGGCCTCAGCCCTGCTGCCCTCAAAGTTTCATTTACATTCTGAGTTCCCATTATATTCCCAAGGCATACCTCTGTGATTTCTAGTTGACCTAACAACTTTTAGCTTTCCTGTGCCCCAGTTTCCTCACTTGGGAAAAATGTATAATACTTGCCTCACCAGGTCTCTAGGGGATCAGTAAGAGAAATTTGCCAAACATCTGCTTATAACAGAGACTTGAGAAACATCAGTCCTACCTGCAGGCTGGGTGTGTGGGGACAGCTGTCGTAATGTTTCCCAAACATTCAGCAGGAGTCAAGTGGGAATCCTGCTATGTGGAACAGGGGATCCCTACAGATCTGGAGAGTGAGTCATATCTGGTTCCACGCAGCCCTGCATGACAACACTGGAAATGACGGAAAGGAACAGTTCTATAGATGGCATAACACAGGTGGAATGGTTGAGGTAAAATCAGTTCACTGAGTTTGGCACCCTGTTATGGAACGTGAAGATTGGTACTCTTAAAAAACCGAAGAGCTGATTTTGGACTTCCCTGGTGGTGCAGTGGTTAAGAATCCTCCTGCCAATGCAGGGGATACGGGTTCAATCCCTGGTCGAGCAGCTAAACCTGTGGGCCACAACTACTGAGCCTGTGCTCTAGAGCCCGGGAGCCACAACTACTGAGCCTGCGTGCCACAACTACTGAAGCCCGCACGCCTAGAGCCGTTGCTCAGCAACAAGAGAAGCCACCGCAATGAGAAGCCCGCGCACAGCAACAAAGAGTGGCCCCCGCTCGCCGCAACTAGAGAAAGCCTGCACACAGCAACCAAGACCCAACGCAGCCAAAAATTAAATAAATAAATCAATTAATGAATTAAAAAAAAAAGATTTATGCCCATTTGCGTACGATTGGTATCTAAACAAAAAAATAATAGCAGGCACAAATCCATTAAAAAAAAAGAGCTGTTTTTTTGTTTGTTAGTTTTGCAAATTGTCTAGCTTTTCTTAGCATCTGACTATAATTCCACACATTTATGCCATATTTTATTGACTCAGTTCTGGCTCGCAAGAACTTCTGTGATTCTGCGGAAGTTCTCAAATTTTCTGGAATCACAGAAACAGACTCTCTTTCTCTCTTTCGCTCTCCATACACACACACACACAATTTTAACTGCTGCAAGAGGAGTAAAACCGACATGGACATAATGATAAGCCAAATAGAAGTGATTGTGTAGACAATTCACTTAGACAACCAATGTTTTTTGAGCGCTTTCTGTGTGACGGGCACCATCCTAAATTCTGGAAATATTACAGTGGATCAGACAAGTTCTTCCTCTCGTGGAGCTGACAACCTAGCATCTGCGTGTACGAGGCAGACAAGGAACAGACACATGACTACTTAGGCCGCGGCCAGCGCTGGGGAGACAAAGCAGGGTGCAGGGGAGCGCACGCCAGGAAGATGCTGCTGCAGATGGGGGGAGGGGAGGCCTCCCTGAGCGGGTGACACGTGAGCAGAGGCCTGAGTTGGGTGAGGCAGGGAGCCCTGCATAACCTAAGAGAGGGGAGAAGAAAGCTCAGATGAAAGAGCAGGAGGCCCTGTGGCTGGTCGGGGGAGGGCATTGGCCGTGAGGCCAGGAGCACACAGGGGCCTGAGCCAAAGGCCCTGGACGCCACGGCAAGGTCTTTGGATGCATTCTGAGGGAGGGGGAAGCCACTGGAAGGTTTTGAGCAGAGAACATGTGTAATAATAAAATGTCAATATGAAGGCGGTTGGGATGGGAACATTTCGGTTGTTCCTCGTCCGAATCAGTGTCCAACAGAAGCCATTTATCTTTTGCCTGTAAGTGGCCACACTTGACTCTGCCTGACAGCACTGCTGACCTGTAAGAACAAAAGGACAGTTTGAAATGGGAGAGAAAGGAACTGAATTAAGAATAATGTGTACATTTAAAGAGGAAAAACATAACGTTTGCAGCTCAGGATCCCACACGTGTTGTCCCTTAGTTTTGGAAGTTTCTTCTCAATTCACTCTCCCTGCACCCACCACCCTTCTGAGGCTTCAATGCCACCTCCTCAAGAGGCTGACCCGATCCCCGGTCTCAAAACCTGGTCCCCTTGTTGTGCTCCGGCTGCACCCTGTGCTTCCTCTTCATTACATCTGTCAGTTTGTTTCTAACTAAGAATGTGATGATTTAATTGGTGATTCCTTCCCACCCCTAGGGTAGCTCATTTTTAGGAAGTGCTTGCCATGGGCCAAGTTCTGCACTAAAGGCTCCATGAGATGATCTCCTAACCATACTTACTATGAGCTAAGTACTGTTATTACCCCTGCTTCATAGTAAACTGGGACAAAGAGAAGGAATCACTTGGTGAGAAGCAAAGTTGGGGTTCTAACTCAAGTGCTCTGACTCCAGAGCCCCTGCCCTTAATGAACCACTACCCTACACATATTCGGGACTAGGGAGCAAGTAGGTGCTGAATAAATGTCGGCTGAAAGAAGAGATTTCTTAGACCACATCATCATTTGAAATTGATCCATCACTGAGAGTTTATATTTAGTACGCCCCTTCTCCAGCCATCATCTCTAACCTAGGGTGGGTTAGAATCAGTGACGCCTGTTGCTCAGGCCCACAGGCTTTGCCCTACCCCTTGTGTGCGACAGGCTGTTCTTGAGCCCCTACCAGCAGGAGAGAAGGGCCAAGTCCATCCTCCACTCAGTGGTGCTCTAGATTCCCTCTCCTTCCTGGAGCAGCTAGTCGGGCAATCCCTCATCACTCTCCTCATTTTGAAGAAATGCTTTGCACTATGTGGCAAGTGGAAGTTACTCTTCCTCTCCAAGCCTTAGTTTCTTCATTTATCAAATATAGGTACTCTGGAATTTTAACAATGAGGTAGCACGCATGAAGCTCTTAGCGTAGTGCCTGGCACATAGTCAGGACTCAATAAATGTCAGTTGTTTACTCCTCAGCTCCCAGGTTACAGAACTTTCTAGAGAATCTCAAAGTATCCCCTCAAACCTAAACATTAATCTTTAATGGGGATCTCAGTGCAAGCCAGCAATCCTTTTTCCATCTCCCGTTGGCATAGATAACTTAGAAATTTATCATAGATAATTTACCTTCCTCTATCTGCTTAATTCCTCCCCTTTAGTTTTTAACTATTTTGAAAATATTTCTACTTTAAGAGTGTCTGAACACAGGTTAAACATCCCAGGTAACATCTCTACTCTAAGATCTCTCTACCACTAAACATGTGAATAACCACCAGCCCGCAGCTGAGATTTACTGGAGAAAGCACTGGAAGCAGAAGCCCCATTCCGCCACTTACTGGGTAAGTCTCTTAATCTGATGGATTCCTCACCTTAAATGCGGACAGCAATTCCTCCTCACGGGGTGTTGTAAAGATGAGACGAGGTGGGTATTTTTGAAAACAGTTCAATAATTATACATCTGCTTTTGTTTGTTCATTCATTCCCAGCTGGTAGCTCTAGTGACCCAAAGAGTCCGAGCTCCAGAATGTAGAGGCATAGAAGGGGAAAATGTAGAGTAAGTCCTGCACCTCATAAATGAAGCTGGGATTTATGATCTAAGTCATCCATTTATACTCTTCTTAGGCATAAGATCCAGTATCCTAAAGGTGACACAGGCAGTAATCTTAGACAATTTAACTTGGCATGAAATGATGATGCAATGGCACGAATTTTTGGAAAGCAGTAATAATTTAGGGGAAAAATTAGTTTAAGAATCAGAACTGTGTTAGGAAGAGGATCCCCTTATTAGTTAATGTAAATGGAAACACTGATTCTTAGAGCCAAAGGTAGAGAGAATTTAATCCAACTCCCATGAGGCTAAGTGATTTACCCACAGTCACCAGCTTTTGACCGATTTAGTAGGTATGGTGCTCTAGAGAAACAGACTATTCCAATTTATCAAAGGAACGCCAAGTGTTGCCAGCAACCCCCAGAAGCTGGTAAGAGGCAAGAAAGGACCTTTCTAGGGAGCTCGGCCTGGTCTCCAAAATGTGAGGGAATAAACTTCTGTTGTTTTAAGCCACCCAAGTTTGTGGTAATTATTATGGCAGCCCTAGAAACCAAGATAATAAAGCTGAATCCCTATGTCATGTCTTATATGAAAGAAAAAGAAACTAGACGGATAAAAGAATTAAAAGTAGAAATGAAACAAACAATGACTCCCAAATAGTAGAAGAGAACATGGGTGAAAATTTTTATCTTCTTGGGAAAGGGAGTTTTCTTAAGAATGAAAGGAAAAATGAATTTAACTTTATAAACGTTTTAAACATCTACGTAGTAAGACTTGGGTGAAAGACAAGAAATTATAAAATAAATGTGTAACTCATGGCAGACAAAGGATACAGTCAATAAAAAAGATGTGCACAGCCCAGAAAGAAGTGGACAAAAGACAACTTTAGTCGTCACAGAAGTATAAACACCTAACATATAAAATACGCCCAACTTTACTAATTATGAAAGAAATGCAAATGAAGGCATTGAAGTATTTTTTCTATAAAGACTGGCAGCAATGAAAAAGATTGTTATCAGAATTAGCTAGGGTAAAAAGAACAGGTACTCTGTTTACATTTGGTGGTAATACCTATTACTTTCCTTATGAAGAGTGGTAACTATCACCTTATCCTTGGCTATATCCATTATTTTCATATTTTTGCTTTTTCCCATTCTAATGTGAACATTTTTCATTTGCCTTAAAAATTTACTTTTTATAATTTTCCTACGATAGAGATTAGATTCTGTAAAGGATATGGATTTTTATGGGTTGTTATGTGTACTCCTATATCAGTTTAAAAAGCAATTCATAAGACATTGTCCCCCAAATGAGTATGCTAGTACCTTTTTCCCCACTAATAAACCAGCAACGCGTTTCCATTTGCACTTTTAAATGAGGAGAAATATTTTTTCCATGGCTTAATTTACTCATGTAATTTGTATTTAACATTTTTTTTAGTCAGTTAATTCAGTTGAGTCTTAAAATTCCTATCCTCTTAGTAATTCTCAAGAACTTTTCTGTGGTATATAAACTCCTGGTTTGCCTCTGGTTGGGGATTCGCTCTTCACGCCACATGCTACTTAGCTCTTGCTCACCCACTCCTGTGGTTTTGACCACCATCTTTATGCTAGAGACTCCCCACTCTACACCCTCTACAGCTCAATCTCTGCTTTTCCCCCCAAACAGCTTGGGACACACAGCTTGTGTGTTCTGCACACTGATTGCTAAATATTAAGATACAGATATAAAAGGACAATTTTTAAAGACTAGGCTATTTTTAGGACGATTTTAAAGATTAGAGATGAATAATTAGAATGATTCTATAACATTAATGGATGGAAACAAGCAAGTGAATAAAAAAATATTCTAGTTAACTCTGAATAAATGAATACAAAAATGAACTTTTACTTTATTATAAAAATCCTTAAATGCAATGTTCCATAAAAATATATATACATGTTTTTATTTACACACTCTATTAACACTACTGATTTCAATTCAATTTTAAGTACACTTTTGAAAAGCATTCATGTTTTTTCTGAAAGTATTAGAATCTAAGACTATATACATGAACTTCCAAAAACAAATACCAGGCTGTGGCACACGAAGGAAAAAATCCATTTTATCTCTTGAAGTTGTTACAAAGGACCCTGGGCGTAACACCTACCATTACAGGAAGCAGGGTTATTAGAGACCGTTCACTGCTACTGGAAAGGTTCACATGTGACAGGGGTTTTTGTTTTTTTTTTAAAGACTCTGCAGTTTTCCGACCAAAAGTGAGTGTCAAGCAGGCTCTTTACACTTTTATCTAAACCATGACACTCCATTTGATTAATGTCAAGAAGACACAATTTCTGAAATCATGATCTTTTCATGAAATCAAAGCAGGAAAACTGTTCAGGAAAAGCAGATCCTTCCAAGTTGGTGACCTTGGTTGATCTTATGAAAACTCTTTGGAATCTGCTGTAGGTCTATAACCAATCAAGGACTCTTTACCACCTTCATCTACAAGCAGATCGACTAACACATGGGGTTTGTCATAACCAAAGGAGGTGGTAGTGTTTCTCAGCGTTATGGACTCTTGTCCTTCTGTCTTTATTTCAGTTTTATTACTTGGGGGAAATTCTGAGTCACAGCAGTTGTCCGATACCACAAGGTCACTATCAGAACCATTTCTGGAGTGATACACATTTAAAGTGATGCTGCAGGTTTCAGACTGGGTACTGCTTGCGTGGATAGAATTTTCTCCCTTTACTGGGGTCAGAGAGCTACCAGGGGCCAAGTCAGAAATATTTTCTTCGGTGATCACCACTTCTGTTTCACTAGAAATATCTTCTCCATGTTCTGCTTTTCCTGGATTGTCCTCAGTATGCACACCTGAAATTGTCCCTGGGGAGAGCTGCTCATTTTCTATGGCAATTGGTTGGTAGGTGATGGGCGATATATATTTTGATTCAGATTTTGTCTCTGAAGAGGCACTTTTTACCACAGACAGCTAGGGGAAGAGAAATCAGTGATTAAAAATAATAAATTATTAAACTTAAGTGCTCATCCTCAAAAGAAAAATGGTCTAATGGTAATGGTTAACTAAATATACAACTGAATGGCATATTTAGGATAACAGTGTAATAGAATCTGATAGCTGCCTTTTCTTTCTTTTTAATGGAAATATATTAAGATTAAAAACAATATTTTAGAATTTTTAGAAAGTCACTATCTCACCAACCTATGTTGCTTTTTGTGTACTACCTTCGACATGTATGCATGTTACATTTGTAATGGGAGTACAGCTACTTATTTTACGTAGTATTTCATCCTTTTCATAATTCTAATCTTCATGGGCTCAGTAATTTTACACTGATGGTTAAATAATTTCTCTAATACTAAGTATTAAGGTGTTCCAATTTTCACCATTTATAGAACATGCTGAAGTGAATATTTCTATACATCTTTTTATTTATGAAATTAAGAATTAATTCTTAAGAGAGGAATTACTAAATCTAAGAGTGTGGCATGTTTAGGATGCTACTACTCTACACCCACTGTATGCTTACCTTCCCCTCAGGGCTATAATTACTTTTTGCCAGAATATACCAGTTTTATTACAAGGTATTAATGGATATTCAGGTTTATTTTTCCTTCTCTAGTGGGTGTAAAATAGCATACTGCAAGGTTGGTTTGTGCTTAACTACTAGTAGTAAGAGTATTATAATTCACAGGTGAATTGTCTACTAACTGTTGACAGTTCTTAACCCTTCTACTTAAAGATAATGTTTCCATAACAAATTTAAATATGCTCTTTGCATATCACAGATATTTTGCCTGTCGTATTTGATTTAAATAGTTATCATTCTGATACTTTTAAATGTTCTTTTCATCAGACAAAGACTTTTAAATGTTAGGCATTAAAATGTCACACTTCTCCTTTAGACTCACTGTTGGGTCATCTTTCCTTCTACCCTCTAACCACCATGAAGAGTTTCTGTATTTGCAGATTTTCAAAAGCCACGCTTTCCTGACACGGAGCCTTAGCACACACTGTCCCTTAGTACCTGGGTAAACTGCTATCTGTCCCTTAAGACTGTTCAGGCATCACTGCCTCTGGAAAAGCCATGACTAAACCTACCCTGCAAAAGTAGAAGAAAAGAAGTCCTCACTGGCATGTATATAAATGTCTATCTTTGAACCTATCACACTGGACAACCACTGAATACTTATTTTTTTCCCACTAGACTTTAAGCTCCTTAGCACCGTCTCACTGTGCCTTTGCCCCATGCATAAAAAAGCATAGTGCATAGTAAAAAATACGTGGCTTCGGATGTGTGGAAGACTGAGTTATTTATGATAGGTGACATGCTGCCGAACATCATTCTACTTTAAAAAACAAATTTTAAGAATTATCGAGAATTTCAAATTAACATTTTAGTGTACATTTGACCCTTGAGCAGTACAAGGGTTAAGGGCACTGAGCGCCTCTGGAGTCAAAAAATCCCCATATGACTTTTGACTCTCCAAAAACTTAACTACTAATAGCCTGCTGTTGGCCAGAAGCCTTACTGATAACATAAATGGTCAATTCACAGATATTCTGCATATTATATTTATATTTACATCTATTTTATACATTCATAACATACCTAACTTTTTCTTAATTTTTTCAGTATTTCTCGACTATGTGGTTTGTCTGAGAGTTTTTTCAAATTCTCACAAATCTCAGAAAAAATTTCCAGCATATTCATTGAAAAAAATTCAAGTATAAGTGGACCCACACAGTTCAAATCTGTGTTGTTCAAGGGCCAACTGTATATAATTAAAGAAAAAACATTTAAATATATTACCAAGGATTTGGGTAACATGATGTTTTCTCTCTTAAATGGATTCATCTTCTTAACGAAACAACATACAACTACCAGGGTAAGTACTAGAAAGAGTAGTAGAGCAGCAACAATTGGAATCCAAACAGGATCTAAGAAAAGGGAAAAATCACAAATTAGAATTACAATGGAACACTGCTATATCCAACAAATAGTTATAAAGTCTTAGTGCTATTCTTTAACAGATTTACATATCAGGTAATTAGTATGGTCAGAGTTTTAAAGAACACTGACACAGAAGTCAGGAGAAATGAGTAAAAAATTATGTACCTGTCCTAGATATCAACATGATTCTTCCCAGCTTTGAGATTCTAAACTTTCTGTGACTACACTGTCATGACATGATGTGGCTAAAATAACGTTTTCATAACAATTTCCGTACAGCCTCAAATACAGAGTGTTTCTAGAGTTACACTTTTCTCTCAGTTGAAGAGGCAAAAGAAAAAAATTTTAAATATATCTCTTTAGAAATAAATTCTGGCAATGTCTCTAACTCTTAAAATAATTTAGTCCCACCCTTCTGAATTCTTAAATTGTTATTTATTTAAACATTACAAAAACTTATAAAAATACACAGATGTGTACACACACAGGAAAGTTGAACAGGAATAAAGTTCCCCTGAATGAAAACTAGATACAACGAATAATATAAAATTGGGAATATCTATTTCAGAGCACAAACATCTATAATCACGGTTGTATATTTTTCTCTAATGTGGCTTTTTATTTTCACAGCACAATCTTCAATATTTTTTTTTCCATAGTCCTCTCTTCCAAATTAACAGTACTCGGGACTTCCCTGGCGGTCCAGTGGTTATGACTCCGCACTTCCACTGCAGAGGGGTGAGGCGTGGGTTCGATCCCTGGTCGGGGAACTAAGATCCCATATGCCGTGTGGTACGGCCAAAAAAAAAACAACAACCAAACAAATCCAAAAACAAACAAACAAACAAATAAAACAAACAAATTAACAGTACTCTACATATTGTGGTGGTGTTTGCCTTCCTTCCTAGCATTTTATTACCTTTAATTTCTATTCTAATAATGACTCTGGAAGTTAGTCAAATAAACGCCTCTATCACACCTGTTACAGGAGGTGAAAAAAATTATTACAATAGGAAAAGATAAAATAACCCCATAAGAAACACTGGCATGTTGCTTAGAAGCACTGAGCAGGCAGGTAGGGAATGCTGCTTATGAGCCACGATGGTGCCATCATGTGGACACAATAAAAGCCCAGTTTGTAACTCAGGATTTTTTTTTTTAAATAAATCTAGGGCATTTGCATTATTTCAAATTTATGCATTAATTAGGATTTTCTTACTCCAAATAGTATAACACAAACTGATATTAAATGCACTGCATTATTTTAAGTCACCTATTTGAAACCCTCATATAATGGCCTAAAAGTTTTTAGTATTAATTTTAGGTGTTTGGTCTGATTCTTCAGCCTAGATTTCCATTCTTCAAAAAGAAATTTGTACTGTGTTATTTTTTGTACACTTTTTTAACCTAGAAAATATGTTCTAAAAACATCTGAACAATCAAAAAAATTATATATACACCCAAAGACAATCACCAAAGCATGATTTATCATAGAGAAAAATCTACAAGTAATCAAAAGCCCCAAAATTGAGGAACATTAACTAAATATGATCTTCATAATAAAATGTTCTAGAGATATTAAAAATATTAATAAAGTATGTAAAATGACATAGAAAAATATTTATAGCATATGCTTAGAGCAGTATACAAAGTTACATATACTACATAATATGATCAAGGCTACATAGCAAAAGAAAAAACAGGATGGAAAAAAAACACCAAACTGTGAGCAACTGAGTGTTTGTAATTTAGAACTACAGATAATTTTGTTTCCTTCTGGCTTTTTATATTTTATAAATTATCTATAATGAACATTTAAATTTCATACCATGAAAAAGAGTCTAAATTTTTGTTAGGTACCTGCCAAATGAGAATGCCAGTTCTGAAGTTCTATCATATGTATCCCCCTCACACACACAAGAAATAATAAAATAAAAATAATGATTTTAAAATGTGTTATAAAATTGACCTACAATCCAGCATTTAAACCAATCTATATTTATTTTTGGATGTTAATTTCCAGTGCTTGTCCAGTTCACATATCACACAGTTTTAGTCAATGAACATTGCGGCTTTTAGTTTTTAAACTTACTGTCCCCATAAAGAACATTTTAAAGGATATATAACATCTTGTTATATTGGAGTAATAAACTAACTTATGTCATTATGCATGATCCTGCAATGAAGACATTTATGCACATGGTTTTATGTTTTTGTTATATTTTTTCTTTCCTGGGCCAAAAGGTCATCACACGGCTTTCTAAATTGGTTGCTTTGTATCTCTTAATGCCTGAAAAATGGCCTTACTTTTAATTTTGAACTTCTCTGAAGAATGGAACTACTGAGTATTTTTTAAAAGAGCAGGGACTTATTGAAATTACAAATTGCCTCTTTTTACATTACCCTCTTTTAGTGATCACTCCCTACATTTAGGGGAAAATGGCAAGAACTTACCTTCTGTGCTGTTATTATCAAAAACGGTAATACAGAGTTCTTCCGACTTCTCAGTTGTAACAGCCCACATTTCTGAGACTCCTTCTGCTGAAACGCAGTACTCAGAATTCAGCGAGGACACAGGAATACTTAAGACGCACTGAGTCTCATTACAATCATCTTCTTTCTTTATGTACATTTTATTTGTGGTCTGGAAAGAGGAAAAAAAAACCAATGAAAACGCATGACTCCTTTTAATTTGGAAAGAAAAAATCACTCAATATGATGAATGTTGGGAGCATGTCTGAAAATAGTGTTGATATCAAACAATAAGTCAGTTTGTTACTTCAACATGGCATGGTGCTCTATATCCATTAAAATGTTCTTTATAGAGATAATACATTTAAAAATTAAAATAGAGATTATGAATTTAAAACTCAAATAGCAGTAGTGTTCACTCTTAGTTGTCAAACCAACAAATGTTCATTAGTCCTATTCCTCTAGTGCTAGAAACGTAGCTGGTGAGAGAGAAAAGCATCTCGTGGTGAGAATAACACAGGCACGATGCAAAGGCTGTAGGATCTCTTGGCAGTGATACACAGAAGGGACTGAAGCAATCTCTGGGAGTTGATCATTCATTCAAGCAGCCACAGTGCGCGGATCACTGTGCTAGGGCCTGAGAACACAAAGGTAGGGCAGTGGTGCCTGACCTCAAATAACTTATGATAGAGTGTGGAAGAGAGATAAGAAAGAAATGTAAGAGAGTAACAAGTACTCCAAGAGGACCACTCTATGGAACAAGGAATAAACACCATGGAAGAGGAAACAGTCCACCTTGTCAGAAAAGATTTCGAAGGAGAGATGATATGCCAGCTGAATACTGAAGAATGAGTAGAAATTTTCCGAAGTAGAAAAGGTGGAGGAGGGCATTCTGTGAAAGAGCAGTGTGCCTGCAGGCAACTAAGAACAGTAAGCAGTTCACCAAAGCACAAATGAAAATGAAGTTGGAAGGATTGGGGAGACAGGTAGCTGGAAGTGATGCAAGAGGCCAAATCATGAAGGCCTTGCAGGCCATGCCATGGAAGATGATTTAGAAATTATCTTGTAGCTGATGGAGATTTGTTAAAGAGTTTTAAGCAGTGAAGTAATAATATGGTCAGATCTGCACTTTAGAAAGATGACTCAGCTAGCAACCAAAGTGATGTTTTAAAACCTAAATCAGATGTCATTTTTCTGCTTAAATCTTGCCAGAGGCACAATGTCCCACTGAGAATAAGAGTCAAATCCCTCCGAAGCCCTTAGAGAAGTGGCCCCCAGTAAACTCTCTGACCTCATCTGCCCCCACGCTCTAGCCAGCCTCGCTGCTCCCTTCACATGCCTGGGTGCTATTGCCAGGCTCTGCCTGATACACTCTTCCCACATACATCCACAGAGTTCACCTCCTAACCTCCTCCAGCCCTGGCTCCGGTTAACACTTCCCAGTGAGGCCTGGCCACCCTGCTGAAAATCACTACTGCCCAGCCCTCTTCTCTGCTTTGTTGTTCTCCACAGTACTTATCGCTGGAGTTTTTTTGTCTGTACTGTTCACTGCTATCTCCTGGTGCCTAGAAGGCACCGGGCATGTGCTTAACAAATATTGTTAAATAAAGGAATGGCAGTGCTGTGGAGAATGGATGGAACAGAAGAAGTCTAGTCAAAGTGTGGTCTGCACACCAGTGCGAGGATGTAACCATATCACACAGTAGTAAGTACCGTTGGTGTTTCCTTTCAAAAACAAACATTCCAGTCAGAGCTTCATATTATTTCACATCACTACATAACTACCAATGAGGAAGAAAAGATTAAAATTATCCTCATCTTACCAGTGGAGAAATGGAAAAACACGGGTTAATATCCTAGATTAGGACCATGCTGTTAAAAGAGGCAAAGAAAAACTTGAAATGTTTCCACATGGCCAGTGTTAAAGATTAACGCCAGTACTGATTCCCTTTAGCAGCATTCATATATTTCTTTTTTCTTAGTAAAACTTATGATCCACGAGTCTTGCCTGAATATTCATGAACAGTCCACTTTCATTACACCACGTATAGAAACAACTTATGCTAGAAACGGAAAAATGTCCATTTTGAGAAAGATGAAATAGAAACATACCTCACTTCCATTTATTCTCACAAACACATTGTACGTGAATGTATAACAAGTATTTTCATCATCATATATGGCTTCTGGTTCGTTTCCATTTACAGTAATTAAAGGGTGAAATATATCAACAATGATTTGGTCTTCCTTCTTTGTGATATCCAGTTTAGGTGGTCCAATTTTCCCTGAGGGGACAAAAAAAGAAGTAGAATGTGTACCAGCCTTGGAACTTCACAGTGTATTATGTATCACTACCAAAACTCGATCAGCCTACACTTTTTGTTCTTGCTGTTCTAAAGCAAGACCACATTTAAATCATTCCACAGATATCTAGAAGATACTTTAACTGTGCTTAGTGAATCTTGGTAAAAAGCCTTGACATAATAGAAGCTCTATGAAGTTATTTTTCCTTTATCTTGCTTCTGTGGGTTAAAAAACATTAAACAGAAAACAGAAAATGTTCTCCAAAAATCGTTTCAGAAAAGGCATTTTAGTTATCTTTGAATCCTCACTGAAACTCTTTGTATTTCCAATGCCCATGGATATCTGGAATGAAGGCCCTATAAAAGTTTGCTAAATACATTGAATTTTTATTATGAAAATCAGAACTAGATATTCACTGATTCCACAAATATTTATTATATGTCTTTGATGTCTGAAACCTTGTAGGTGAACCATTTATCTATTTTTCACGTATTTATTGCACACCTACTGAGCACCAGGCAGGTCTGTTTTTACTCACCAATGTATCCTCAGGAACTAGCATACTTTCTGGCACATAGTATGCCCTTGATAAATCTGTGTGGGAAAAATCTGACATAGATGGTATAATTGTCAGGTGACAAAAGCATGGACTCTGGGGAACAAAACTACTTCAAGGGCAAGTAGAGGAGGGGCCTGTAGAAGAGAAAAAGTAGGCACGATCCAAAAAGAAGCAGAACCAAGGTGGGGGCTGAAGCTGAACTAGGATGAAGGCGATTATGGAACTCTAAAATTTTTAATGTATTAAATTGGTATTAAAATTCCCAAAGGCCTTGAGGAGTTAAGGTAGAGGGGAAGACGGAGAGCAGCTCTCACAGTCCTCAGTGAATGTGACTAAGGGAGCAGTGGCAGAGGACAGAGAGAGGAAGGGGTGCAGAGTCCAGACCCACACTTACATGGGGTGGAAGCGTCACAGCTTAGGAGGCGCAAAGTGAGGGGAGCCTCTTAGCCCTATTTTGTGGGGCTTGGGAGGAGAGAAGACAGGAACTCCCTAAATTCCTCCAAATGTTTCTGGGGCATTCTGATAATTTTTAGCAACTGCTTATAAAAGCAAATCTATACAGAAGACATGCATAAGATTAAAATTTAGACACGTATACATTCCACTCACCTTCTTTGCATAAGATAAATTCTCTTGACTGTGCATAGACTGATTCCTCTTGTCCAAGCCTAGCTTTAACTCTAGCCCAGAGAGGACTTGATGGATCATCAATTATGGAAAAGATATTACAAGAATGATGGGAGGTATTGCAGGCATCAGTCCATTGCCCGTCCCTAAAATGAAGAAGAACAAAGAAACACAAAGGTAATTTTTATTGTTAATACATAAACTTGAACCATCTCTGTCTGTGCTTTGCTTTTCATTCATAGCATGGAGCTGGTAGTAAGAGTTTAATAAGAATAGGATGGAGAAGCTAGACAAAGTAGGAAACCTTTGGTTAGAAGGTCTACAGTAAATTCATTTACAATAAAGAGGCTCAAGTCAAAATAAGACCTGTACCAACCACATTCCACATGTAATTTTTAAAAATCTGTTCTTTAAACAAATCGATTTCATTGAGTCATTACTTAATTACAGAATCCAACATATTACAATCACTCCTAACACTTGTCAAAAAACTTTTGGAAATTTTTCTTTCTATTCAACAGTACATACACTATAGGAAGTAAGAGGACTTCACTGTTTTTTGTTTGTTTGTTTGTTTGCGGTACACGGGCCTCTCACTGTTGTGGCCTCTCCCGTTGCGGAGCACAGGCTACGGATGCGCAGGCTCAGCGGCCATGGCTCATGGGCCCAGCCGCTCCGTGGCATGTGGGATCTTCCCGGACCGGGGCACGAACCCGTGTCCCCTGCATTGGCAGGCGGACTCTCAACCACTGCGCCACCAGGGAAGCCCCGACGTCACTGTTTTTAATACGAACTGTAACCTCTATTTGTCATGCCTTAAAGTGTCAGAAGTTAGTGATACTCCTCTACCTCAATTTTGACAGGAAGAACTAAATGGCAGGAATTCTGAAAAGAACTAATTCGCATCCTTATTACTTCTGGAAGTCTATAAGCAGTTCAGGAAGTTTGGTCACATGGGAAGGAACAATGATGGAAGGAAACAGTCATGAAACGTACAAGGACCTAGGCAAAAACAGAATGAAAAAGATAAAAGAGTGACACTCACCTATAGGTCATCACCTGTACGGTAAACACAGGGCTCCGTGGCATAATTGGGTAATCCCAAAATAGAACAGTATTCAAGTTATAGGCCTCAATTGTAAGATTGGTTGGTGTCGGCACTGTAAGATGGATGGATGTAAGAAACTAACATTAACATTAGAAAACCTCAATATAAGAAGCCAAATTAGCCAAATATGTACTTGAAGAAAAGAATTCACCAGAATAGATAATAAATTTATTTAAATTAAGGTATTTCTAAAAATTAATTTTATTAAAAAATGTATAGAAGTGTTTGAATTCATTTTAAATTACTGAAACAACATTGTAATGCAAGGGGAACACAAATATAGTATGAGCAATAAATTCCTAGAATGCTTGAGGAGTTTTTATAAATAACTGCACTGTCTGGTGCAACAATAATCCTCAATTCATTTAATCACTAGAATTTTCTATATTTGATACCACAGACTGTATTCAATGTCTAGAGAAGAACTGGCTACAAGAGGGATGGTCAATTTCACTCTAAAATACTACCTGGG
The DNA here is from genome assembly GCF_964341445.2 of Mesoplodon mirus. Taxonomy (NCBI): domain Eukaryota; kingdom Metazoa; phylum Chordata; class Mammalia; order Artiodactyla; family Ziphiidae; genus Mesoplodon; species Mesoplodon mirus. Next base: position 26,559,548 of record NC_138986.1, on the reverse strand, counting down.
CTCTCAACCCTCCACCCAGTACTATTACACACTTTTACTACCTTTTCTCTAGCACAGGAATAGATGCCTAACGATTGCCTGATGGAGCCATCAAGCATTCCAGTTTCATCAACATTTTGCTCTCTGAGGTGTGCAGGGCTTTTTTCAAAACATACCCTATATTTCTTCCTGCTTTTGCTCTTTTAAACCGATTTAGAAAATGTTTGTTGATAAGACATGAAAGTGTCACACAAGAGAATAGGCAGAAGTTTTAACATCTTATAATCTAACACTACCATGACCATAATCTAGTTACTAAAAGCAGCTGTTTTTTTCCCTGCTCAGTGTAAAAGGTTATTGTCCACCACCCCTTAAAAAACTGAACACACACACATCTCCTCCCTTCCTCTCTCTCTCCCTCTTTCTTTCCCTCCTTTCCTTCCCTTCTTCATGAATGAACATGAAGGTATAGACAGAGTTAGCAATATGACCCGAAATTTAAGCTTATTCAATCCTATCTATCTGGAAAACTCCACTGAACATGATGTGCTTATACAACTAAAATAAATAAATGAATAGCAATGTGGTCAGGTGCAGTGGCTTCCAAACATAACTTATCATCCTAAAAAATTCAAAGAGAGCCAAAAGTTTATACTTTTTTAAAGTATCCCAGATGATAATGATGATCACTTATGTTTATACCTAGTAGACTGCTCTAATAAGAAAAATATTCCCTGGGTTGGCTATTAAGAAATCTGGGTTCTTTCCTTGCTATACTACTAAAGAGTTACTTCAGAGTTCCTCACCTGTCAAGTGAGGTGTTAATTTCACACACATAGGATATTTGCTTACTGTTGAAGAAAACACCTACTATATATTTTCCCAAAATAAAAATTCCAATATTTGAACCCGAACTGGTACATTGTCTTAAGTTACAACGATTTAGCACCTGTATTATCGTTTCAAAGCAGAACATGGGTCAAGAGTTATATGGACTAAAGGACAATTAGATTCTACTGCCATTTTCTCCCTTTTTTCTGATTATTTTTTCCTTTATATCAGTGGTTTTCCACAAGGGGTGATTTTGTCCCCCATGAACATCTGGCACTGTTGGAGACATTTTTGGTTCTCCTAACTGGGTGTTAGTGGTGGGGTGCTACTGGCATCTAAAGGATAGAGACTAGGGATGCTGCTGATATCTGATAATGCACAGGATAGCTTTCCACATTTTGGCAGTCCAAAATGCCATCAGTGCCAAACACTGAGAAACCCTGCTTTATTACAATTTTAGGAAACTTTTTTATTTAGGAGGAAAAACTAATTTAAAAACAGAATGCAAAAAGAAATCATCTCACACCAGTCAGAATGGCCATCATTAAAAAATCTACAAACAATAAATGCTGGAGAGGGTGTGGAGAAAAGGGAAGCCTCTTGCACTGTTGGTGGGAATGTAAATGGGTGCAGCCACTGTGGAGAACAGTAAGAAGATTCCTCAAAAAGCTAAAAATAGAGCTACCATATGACCCAACAATTCCACTCCTCGGTATATATCTGAAGAAAACGAAAACACTAACTTGAAAAGATGCATGCACCCCAATGTTCATAGCATCATTATTTACAATAGCCAAGATATGGAAGTAACTCATGTGCCCATCAGTGGACAAATGGATAAAGAAGATATGGTGTATATATACACAATGGAATACTACTCAGTCATAAAAAGAACGAATGAAATTTTGCCATTTGCAACAACATGGATGGACCTAGACGGTATTATACTTAGTGAAATGAGTCAGAGAAAGACAAATACTGTATGTTATCACTTATACGTACCATCTAAAAACAAATGGCAGACTATAACAAAACAGAAACAGGCTCATAGATATAGAGAACAAACCAGTGATTACCAGTGGGGGGGCGGAGGGGCAAGATAGGAGTAGTGAATTAAGATGCATAAACTATGTCTAAAATAAATAAGCTACAAGAATATACTGTACAACACAAGGAATATAGCCAATATTCTATAATAACTTTAAATGGAGTATAATCTATAAAAATACTGAATCGGGCTTCCCTGGTGGCACAGTGGTTGGGAGTCCGCCTGGCAATGCAGGGGACATGGGTTTGAGCCCTGGTCCGGGAAGATCCCATATGCCGTGGAGCAACTGGGCCCATGCACCACAGCTGCTGAGCCTGCGCTCTGGAGCCCATGAGCCGCGGCTGCTGAAGCCCGCGTGCCTAGAGCCCGTGATCCCCAACAAGAGAAGCCACAGCAATGAGAGGCCCACGTACAACAACGGAGAGTGGCCCCTGCTCGCCTCAACTAGAGAAAGCCCATGCACAACAATGAAGACCCAACGCAGCCAAAAATAAATAAATAAAATAAATTTATTTAAAAAAATACTGCATCACTATGTTATACACTTGAAGCTAATATAATATTGTAAATTATACTTCAATAAAAAAATAAATTAAACGAAACAGAATTTTTTTGATAAACCAGTACATTTTATGTTTCCTGCTCAGCGAATAGCTTTGGTTACTGTTGAAATGTCTAACTTCCATATGACTCACCAAAGCAGCAAAACAATTTGTGCCTAAAGGTTGAGATTATGAAATTGGAAGGATGTCTCAGATTCAAGTACTCAGTAAGTACAACATGCCCTTTGATCTGCAGCCAGTGGTCAGATATCTACCATTTTTCTACTTACTCTTTCTTTCTGGAATACTGCTGATGGCTGCTGGTACTCATCATCTTTGGTTCTCTAAGCAATTTCCTTGCAGGTGAGTCAGGAAGCACTGGTCTTGCCAGATTTAGCCCTGGTTTTGGTGGAGTTCCCATGGCCATACATAGCAGGGTAGACTAAGCCCTCCTTAACAGGGTTCCTTTTTCTATGGTGTGTTCGCACCTCAACTTCAGAAACAACCATCTCAAACAGCTTACATTCTATGGTTGAGGAGGAAATTAAGGCACCCCCCTCCAGGTTCAATTCAACATTGATATCCAATAATAATCACACATACAAATATAATTTTGCAACTAGATAAGAAAGAGAGGTACCTGATGTTAAGCAAACTCATAATGAATCAGAACTTCCCTCAGAAGCCATTTCTTTTTTTTTTTTTTTTTTGCCATTTCTTAATTTTAGCATCTTTTGCTTCTCTCGTGGCTGAGCATTTACAAACCATCAGGTCCTGGTTTCTTTTTGTTTAACAGTCCTTCCCTTGATTATTCTCTCTAATCTTATATTTTACAAGAAACAAGAAGAAACCACATGGCACCTTCAATCTGCTTGGAAACCTCCTTCACTCGGCCACCGGGCTCACCAGGCACGTTTCCTACTTTCCGTGCTACTGAAGGTGATGGTGTTGCTAAGCTTCCTGCCACTGTGTAACAAGGATCCTCCTTCTCATTTCCAGTGAAGTTCTTCACTTCTTTTAAGCCCCCTTTAAAAAAATTATTCCCAATAGGAATGACATTTTAACTGTATGTACTCAATCTGAGATTAATTTCTGCATTTGAGGAAAAGGCATATAGAAATCAATCTGTATTCTAGAATATCAAATAAAGTCCATTTAAATTTAAGAGGTTACTGAATCATACATTATAAAATACAAACAGCAATAGACTTGTGCTACATTAGATCAGTTTTTCGTGTGAGTCAGGTAATACTTCCCATAATTTAAGAAAAAGCTTGACATGGTTAGACTAGGATAAGGACTTAAACCATAGCTTCCAAAGCAATCAAGACAGGTGGTAGGAGAAGAGGTTTCAATGGAACCAGCAAACAGAAATTACTACTAGATTATAGGAGAAACTTTTGAATATTGACACCAAAGGATGTAACCTGTGGTTTTAACGCTACCAGAAGAGAAACCATGCGGTTATTAGACATCTACCTTTGTCATCTTTGCTAAAATCTCATCATAAATCGACATGAGTAACTCGTTTTCTTAAGTTTCAGAATTTTATAACCTAAAGTTTACATGGCTACATATTCAGATAAATAACTGAGGCTTACAGCAAACTTCTATTCATAAAAAATTTACCCTATGTCAATAAAAATATATGTAGAAATAGCAAGAGAGTGTGGAGTTAAAGGAAAGATCCTACTAGAGTATTTCATGAAGTAGAATAATCTTGCAGATTACCCTATCTCTTAAAAATGCTGACAGTTTTCTGTAACACGTGTTGTTTTTGGAAATGGGTTCAGAGTTATTTGGAGCATTATATCTGCATCCTACTCAGAGTAAACTTTAGCTCTTTTAAGATCTGCTTCCCAGAACTCCTCTAGGAACTAGCAGCTGAGGATTAAACAAAACCAAACAAAGGAGAGAAGAATCACTTTTCATAACATTCTAAGTACAATGCAGACAAAAAGGAGAGTTCTGGTTACAACTAACTGTTTCCTGGTGATAAATATGAAAAAAGACCAAGGCAGAGAACAGAAAAGATGTATGAAGATCAGCAAGTGGTGAAGCAGTGCCGCTAGGTGCGGCAATGGAGATGTCACGGAAGCCCCCACACCAGCAGCCAGAACAGCTCTGTAATAATTACTGGGGAAGGCAGCAGAAGGGGAAGCAAACAGCTGCAGACATCTCCAGGTTTCCTCTGCATGGACGGTGACAGAAGCATGGGCTGCCTCCTGTGCTCCATCCCACAACCACCGAAAGCATCTGTGCCTCTACTGGAAGAGGCACAGCCTCAGTAGTTCACCGATTTTTACATAATAGCCTTCGAAGACTAAATAAAAGATGCATACATCTAAGGACAAACAGAGCTCTGTACTCTGTAGACACCATGTGACTATCTGTTCACCAACCTCTCTATGGGAAGGACAAACTGAGAAGCATAAAGACGTAAGGATACACGGGCCAGTAATTAAATCGTTTTGGAGGATTCTAGGTCATCTGACACTACAACTCAAAAACAAACGCTCCAAATTAAAGCATCCAGACCCCTTACTGAATTAACAACTCTCAGAGAAAAGAGCTAACAACTTCCTCGTGTTAAAGATGAGGGGCTGGGCTTCCCTGGTGGCGCAAGTGGTTGAGAGTCCGCCTGCCGATGCAGGGGGCACGGGCTCGTGCCCCGGTCCAGGAGGATCCCACATGCCGCGGAGCGGCTGGGCCCGTGAGCCATGGCCGCTGAGCCTGCGCGTCCGGAGCCTGTGCTCCGCAACAGGAGAGGCCACAACAGTGAGAGGCCCGCGTACCGCAAAAAAAAAAAAAAAAAGATGAGGGGCCATGGAGTGTTTCACAAAGGTCTCTTCTTACACTGCAAAATGAGAAATGGCATGAGAAATCCAGGCAGAAAAAGTGAAAAACTTCAAATCCGGACTTTGGCATCTTTTTCAGATATATTTATGATTATGATCTATCTACTGAATGGTTTTATAGTGCTGATAAAATAACTTTTTCTTAATGCTTTCCAACTTTTTCTCTTAGCAAGTAGCAGCGTCCTCTAGATTTAAGATGAATAAAGACATTTAAGAATTCTTGCACATGGTGTTTCAAGCATTCATAAAAGTTTTAAAACTGAAACAGATCAGTATTTTGGGGCTTTGAAATGAATCATATCTATCACTTTGTGAAACTAATGGAAAAACGGTCCTTTTCCTACTTCCTTCTGTTATTTCCTTGTACCTTCAGAAAAAGAGTACCAGAACTAAGGGTTCAAGTGAGGACATCTAAAATATTTCAGGACTATTTCACCTTCCATATGACAGCTCCTTAGCTGAGTCAAGACCCCCTGCAGTCTTCTCTTCCTCCTGTCTGTCTTCACGTTTTACCACTCACTCTCTCTTTCTTAAAATGTGGGCCCAGAAGTAATGTACCTGATGTGAATGAAATACTTTTCCTCTTTTTTTTTTTTTTTAAAGAGATGGGCATGTCAAAGAGTGGCTTACACTGAACCCGTAGTTAACTAAAATCCCCCCAGATCTTTCACTCAAATCACCAAGTTAGGGCTTATCCAAAAAACTTCTCCCCAGCCACTTTTCTGATCTGAAATGCAGGGTTCTATTATTGTTCCTGTTTATTCAATTTCATCTAGTTGGGTTGCTTGGCATGCCAATAAATTCTAATTGAACCAGATCCACCTAGTCCCTGAGAGAAGTCATTTCTCAAGACTAATTCCCTTTTGGACTAATTCATTCTAAGTTGAGAAATAGTTTAGGAACTGAAAAAACTAAAGAGGACTTTTCAGTCTTTGAAGAACAGGAAATAGGTGGAAGGAGTCAGCTGCTGAGCTGACTTTAAATTTCTCATATTGATCTGGATGAGTTTGTTTTTTTAAAAGCTGACACAATTTCTCATTCATAACTAAAACAATTTAATATTTAAAAATATATTTGTGAAAATAATGATGCACATAATTGAATGATAGTCACCAACATATATTAAACATTTACTACATGACAAGCTATGAGCTCAACTTCGTTACGCATTATCTCAGTTAAGCACCAAAACCATCCTAGGAGGGAGGTAATATTTACCAAAAAGAGAAAAAAGGCTTAGAGAAGCTACTTAAAGACTTGACAATGTGTAAAGTTTTGTTGGTTTTAATTAACAAAAGCTGCTTAAGCATCATTTCTATGATAGTTTAATAAAAGATGGGGAAAATAAGCTCCATATATAAATAGGAACTGGAGATAATTGTTTTCTGATGACATCACAAGCATTTGCTTCAAGTAATTTTGCCTGATTTCTCACACCATCACAATCACATGATGGCACTGCAAAATCTGAACAATGTATTAAATCATTTATTTAGAATGGACATGATTGAAATGGATATCTATTGAATAGTATTGGGATAATCTAAAATACACTCCCTTAATAAGAAAATTAAAGGAAACTCATTCCTTCTTGTCAGGAACTCATTTAATTCTGGTTCATCTTTCATTCTGATTCTTTGTCCAATTAAAATGGAACCACAAATTATCCATTTAGCTTATACAACAATTACGCTATTGCTGCCAAATTGTATAAGACAGCTCTTTAAAGGGGTTATTTTTCTCTTCAATTCTTTAGGGTTTCTTTTATATAGAAGCAAAAGGTGGATCTTTCAAAAATCCATACAAATCATGAATCAGAATAAAATGAAAAAACTATTATTAATACCTTCTTCAGTAAATATAATTGAAATGCACTGATTTAAGAATTTTGAATCTCTGAAAAACATACAGATTCCAAAGAAAATAATGAAAAATTTCAACACACCCAGAGCATTACCTAAAGTTAGAGAATGAAGAGTTGATAAGCAAGTGCAGAAGGCGAGTTAAGAGCCCCACCACTGTGCTAAAGCAGTATGCTCTTCAGGTAATACCCAGAGTGGAAGAACAAACTGGAAGAAGGTAGCTGACACCTGTGTTTATAAAATGCTGGAGTACAGAAGCCACAGAAGATCTTCCTGTGGGGGGAAGGCAGGCAATCCTACTCCCAGGGCCGGCTTCAAGGACATATGAATTGTGTAGTCACTACAGGCCCCATGCTCAGGAGGGCTCTGTACTCAGAAGGAAGGGCCGTGCACTTGGTTTAATGCTCTGCCCTAGCCAGGAACTTCCGTCACCCTCTTCCTCTCTTCCCACATCCAGCGAATCACCAAGTTATGCTGAGTCTGTCTTCTAATTTCTTCTTCTCCATTTAAACTGCCTCTTCCCATGGTCTCCTCCCAGACTTAAGCAGCAGTCTCCTAAGTGACCTCCCTCCTTTGAGTCTACCCCCAAACTATTTTGTAAGATGAATGGTCTTTCTAAATGGCCTATCTGATCCTGCATGAAATCATTTATCTCCTTAAAATAACCCCATGGCTGCCCACTGACTTGAGCAAGGGAGAGTGAGCTATTATTTTGCTGGCTCAGCACCTGTACTTCTTTCAGGAACATTATTGCTCTTCCTCTGGGAAGTCTCCTACTGCCACCACCTGTAACAATATCCTTCCCATCCTCGCTGGCGTCTGATCCAAGATAGGCAAATCAGAGCCTTCTTCCAGGATTTGGTTATGGTGGAGGAAGCTGCAAGATGTCAAAACCCAAAAGCTGTCAACATCCATGATTCCTGCCAAGTCGAGAAGACTGCCAACACTGAGTCAGTAGTAAGAACTGGAGGGTCTGGGCGCTTTTGAGTTCCAGGTTCAACTTCCTGAGGCCCAGCTGGCATCTGTACCTTTCTGTTTAACTCTCACTTGGATTCTCTGAGCCAATAAATTCCTCTTTTTGTCTATGTGAGCCAAAGCTGTGTTTCTGTCCTTTGCTGTTACACATGACAAGGCACTTCATTAATTGGTTCCGACCTCTCCACATATCCTTTCTCCCCTTATATCCTCACGCACGTACTGTACAATAAAATACATAAATTATTCCACTAGTTCAACCTGCTGTTTCACAGCCCTTCCTCTGCACACACAAGTCTCTCTGCACCTCCAGTTCCAACTCTGGGGTCATCTTCTTTGTGAAGTCTTTCCTGATTCCCCTGCTCAGAGGCAGACGCCCATATCTTGCTTTCCCGTAACCTATGTGTAAGTTCAAGCTCTTATCACAAAGGACTGCAACTGCCCTTGTGGATGACTAACGCCCTAGGTAATGGCAGAGTGCAGAGTTAAGAACTTGGACTCTGGAACCCAACTGCCAAGCTCCCCAGTGAATAGCAGCAACTTGGTTAGACCTCTCTGTGCCTCAGTTTCTCATCCATATTTGGAGATACAACAGCACCTACTTTATAGGACTTCTGGGAAATGCTGTGCTAAGAACTTAAAACAGCGCCTGATAACTGTTAGCTATAAAATCACGATCCTTGAAGGGAGAAACTAAATAACTCCCATTTTTGTATTCCCAACACCTGGCACAATTTCTTTTCCAAGGAATGACTTATTTGTTTGCTTTAGTTCTAAACGGCAAGCCAAAGGAGAGCTGGATATGAATGGAGCACATCTAACAAGTGTCACTGAGAAAGTCGTAACAGAGGTGCAGACCCAGAGTTTGCCAAGGGTAAAGGAGGCTGGGTCTCCCTGACCCCTTCCAGACAGCTGCTAACTGCCTGCACAGAGGAGACACTCAAGACTGTCCGATTTTCTGAAAATCTACGTTTATCCCTTTTGCAGAAAAACTACTGATTTCACTGGAGCTCTTAATTATCATTATACCTAGCTTTAGAAAAAACATGTTCTCATCATGTTTCCTGGGAAACATCAAAAAGCAGGCGGAGATAAAAACGAGGAACTAGGCTATGCGAAGAGACCTACTGTCTGACAAATGGGCTCGTGAGCGCCCGCACTGGACCACTTCCAGACTTACACGTAAGAGACGGTTACTGCCTTTTCATAATTCTCAGCTGGCGAAAGAACTTCTAAGGATTCGGGGCCTACTTACGAATATTTAAGTCATGAGCTGTGGCCATAGTGTACAACTGCTGACCACGGAACTCAGTTATTTAAAAATTAATTAAGAGAACGTGTTTTGTTGTTTTGCTAACCACGGAAGGGGCCAGAGAAAGGGAAGGGAAGGCTGCAAACCGCGGAAACCCTGCGTCGCCTTCCCGGCGGCCGCCCCCTTAGGACCCGAAGCCACCGGGCGTTGAGGACAAATGCGGACACGGCTCCTCAGAGCGGGGGAGGGTTCCTGGTCGGTGGGGTTCCTTCCCTCCCCTCCCGTCCCCACCCGGTCGCGGCGCTGCCGCGAGCGACAATACCCGAGGACAGCTTCTGATCCGCGGCGCCCATCTCAGCCCAGCTTCCGGCCTGCACGATAAGGACGAGGAAAAGGAAGAGAGCCATGCTGCTCCGGACCGACTGGGGTGCTGCCCAGAACTGCGGGAGGCCCCCGGCGCGGCCGTCGGGCCTAAGCCTGGCGTCATTTCCTCCACCGCAGGCCATCCCGCCAGCGGGAGGCGGAGCGTGGACGGGAAAGTGGGGCGCGGACAGCAAAGCCGCGACCAGGACTGGGACGCCAGCCTGGACGGGAGGCGGGGCCAGAGTGAGAGAGGCGGGGCCGGGGCGGGAGAGGCGGGGCCGGGGCGGGAGAGGCGGGGCCGGGGCGCGGAGGCGGGCGCGGAGGCAGGTCTGCGCGTGGTAGTTAGGACGCGCGCGGGGTGGCGGAGGTGCGCGGGGTGGCGGAGGTGCCCGGGGAAGCGGGGCCTGGGAGGGGAGGAGGACTACAATGGGAAGGCTGCCCCTGTGGAAGCTCGGCGTTAGGGACACAACAGTCTGTGGTCGCGACCTTGGCTCGCAGGTTTGTGAGTAACTTGGGTCCAAAGGTCATGTTCTTTCAGGTTTGCACGACCTTCCGTGATGCATCTTCCTCTTTTTGCAGTGTTCTGGACTTGCAAAACTTTGCCCTAGGCCACAACCCAGCCACAATGCTTACTTTATCTTATATAAGACTTCGGCATCAATGCGTCTGGGAACTTAGATTTTAGGGCAGAAAGAGCCCTTACATGCCTTCTCTAATCCCTGCATTTGTAGCTGAGGAGTCCGAAGCTTCGCGGGTGAAATGGTTTGTGCAAACTTGCATAGCCCAAAATAGAATTGGCTCGGCCATGAACTACTTTATTCTTGGAGGAAAAATAGCTTGCATTATCTTTTCAGCAATTAAATATCAAATAGCGATTTATTAAGCAGCCTCTCATCATGAGATCTTTCCTCTCTGACCACACCTCCTATTACTCTGCATCACCTCACCTATTCTACTCGAGGCGCATTGGCCTCTGCCGTTACTAGAACACTCCAGGCTTGTGCTCAGGTGTGCACATGGCTAACTACCACACCTGCTTCAAGTCTCTGCTTATCATGGCCTTCTGCAAAAATTTGAAATTGCAGCCCATCTTCCCGTCCTCTTTACACTGCCCTACTGTTTATTTCGTGGCACTTACCTTCCCTCACACTCTGTGATATGCATATTGATTTTATTTTTCTCCCCCTTCTAGAATGTAAGCTTTGTAGGGCTGAAATCTTTGGCACTCATTTAGTATTTGTTGGATGAAAGTAGGCATGATTACACTAGCATTAAGTAAAAATTTTAGAGAAAAATCTTATGAAGATGCTGTACAAACTAGAGGATTTTTTATATTAATTTATTTATATGAATAAACATTTATTTATATGAATAAATATTAATTTTACTTATATGAATAAATCCCTTAGCTCAGTATTTCTGAAAATCAGTGTGAACCACCTGGGTTCTTGTTAAAATGCAGTTTGGATTTAGTTCTGATTCAGGTTGGGCCTTGAGAGTGCATTTGTAACAAAATACACAAAGAATGCCAATGCCACTGGCTCTAAGGCCACACTTTGCATAGTAAGGCTTTAACTCAACTAGACTAAGTTTTGGGAAATATTTTGTTTCATGTATTTGTGATGTCCACTGTCTTAGTCTGTTTGGGTTGCTATAACAAAATACCACAAACTCAATAGCTTATAGACAACGGAATTGTATTTCTCATGGTCTGTAGACTAGAAGTCCAAGATCAGAGTGCCAGCATGGTCGGGTGAGGGCTACTCTTCTGGCTAGCAAGCTTCTAGTTGTTTCCTGGCATGACAGAAGAAGGAAGGATCTCTCTTTTATAAAGCACTAATCCCATTCATGAAGGCTCCACCCTCATGATTCAAGCACCTCTCAAAGTCCACACCACCTAATATCATCACCTTTGGGAGTTAGAATTTCAACATATGAATTTTGGAGGCACGCAAACATTCAGATCATAGCACTCACTATATAAAAGTCACCTTCTAATCATTGCAAGGATAAGTAAGAAATGATCGTTGCTGTTTAGGAGTTTATGGAGCATAACATTCAAATCAATTGAACATAATATTCAGTTTGGTTCAGTAAATATCTTCGTAGCAGACATCACAGGTTGGGTTACCCACGAAGTAGACTCTTGGGGGAGATTGATGTGCGAGACATGCTCTTGTATGCTCTTGGGATCGATGCCTGTGAAAGGGAGGTGGAGGGAACAGGACTGAGCAGGAGAAGATGATCTATAATGCCATCCTAACAAAGGCTTCAGCTGACCCCTTGGAGCCAGGATGGCCTTCTAGAAGTATCTTTGAATTGGCACGAGTGGCTTTACCTTCAACTCCCAGCGTTGATTAATCACTGGATACGAACCACACAGAGAGGGGACATGATTTGGGGTTGCCTGTTTCTTTAAGTAAGGCATTCTCCAAAGAGTACTGGCAGCCTAGGGTGTCTGCCAGTAGCACTCTCAGCAGCAGGGCGAGGATGGAGCTAAGTCCCCTAGTCCTGGGCAGAGCTTCACCATCAGCATCCATTGGCGGCACTGTGCTAGTCACTTGGAGACTAAAGATATTTATTAATTCACTAAATATTATTGAGTGCCACTGTGTGTATCCAACACTGCTACACACTGAGGTGTAGACCAGACATGGCCCCTGCCCTAATGGAGCTTACAGTCTACTGAGAGATTAAGCAGGTGTTAATCAAGCTATTATAAGTACTGAGCTTATAACTATTATCAAGGAGAGTCATGGATTTACAGGAGCATAAACAGGAACTTAGTCTAAGCAGGAACTTAGTCTAAGTTTTAAGGCAATTCTTTCTTTAGGTGGTTACAATTATGTTAGGACCTGAAGGATAAAAGAGGATTAGCCTGAATAAAGCTGGGGGAAGGGAGAATCACAGAGAGGTAAGAGGAAGATCAGTAAAGTAATTTAAAAATCCAATAAATAAATCTTATATAATCACACAGAAGGCGAATGAACAGTGCCAGTTCCCTTGGTAAACATCTAATGCCTAATGGCCAGAGAATATCCAAGTATACGTTGGTCCCCACTATATCCTCTGTTGAGTTTTTAAAACCAAAAAAAACCAGTGTGGGCTATGGGGTGGGTAAATCCAGGGCCAAGTGTAAAGAGAAGTGCTGCTCAGGAGCAAAGCTGCATTTTGTAGGCCACGTTCAACATGGCCTAGAGGAAGTTAAATAAAGGCCAAATAAAATAATTTAAGAAATTAAAACTATGTTGTAATAAGAACAGAGACTGGGTGTACAGCAGAAACTACACTTTTGGCTCCTGGCACTGTGCATTTCCTTCCCTTTTTCTCCAGAGCAGAAATGTCTGCCGCTTTCCCTGTAAAGAAAACAGATTGAAAAGTTTGTGGTTAAAGCATTTATTTTTTCTTTTTAAAATAAATTTATTTATTTTTTGTTTTTATTTTTGGCTGTGTTGGGTCTTTGTTGCTGTGCGCGGGCTTTCTCTAGTTGCGGCGAGTGGGGGCTACTCTTCGTCGCGGTGCGCGGGCTTCTTGTAGCAGTGGCTTCTCGTTGCGGAGCACGGGCTCTAGGCACGTGAGCTTCAGTAGTTGTGGCACGCGGGCTCAGTAGTTGTTGCACGCAAGCTCTAGAGCACAGGCTCAGTAGTTGTGGCGCATGGGCTTAGTTGCTTCGCAGCATGTGGGATCTTCCCGGGCCAGGGCTCGAAACTGTGTCCCCCTGCATTGGCAGGTGGATTCTTAACCACTGCACCACCCTGTGGCTAGGGAAGCCCCTGTGGCTAAAGCATTTAGTTCTGAATTCTGATTGTTCTATAAATTAAAGCCGATACTTCCCTACCTTCTCACACTCTACCCTTGCCTCCACACTGCCCCTTACTTAACTATGTTTTACCCATTATGTATCCACAAACACATAAGCACTGAAATTGTGGTGGTTATTACAAAGAGAAGAACAGGATTATTGGAGCATACATTCTCTCTCTCTTCCACTAGAAAGTAAGCTCCTTATTTTCTTCACTGCCATATCCCCTGCACCAGGGTAAGTGCCTATAATTCCATTAATATTTATTGAATAAATGTATGAATGGACAAAGCAAGCTTGTGGGAATGTAGCAGGTATAGTTAAACTTATGGTCGATCAAGCTATAATTGACTCACTGATGAGAATTTAGCCATGTTTGGATATCATACTGGTACCAAACCAAGTACTCTCTGTTCTTGCCCTGCACACAGCCCCCTTTTGAGGAGAGCTCTCATGCTGACATCTGATCATATCAGATCAAACCCCTGACTCAAAGGCAGTTATCCATAGACTGCAGAGTCTTCTAGTAGATGGCTTGTTTTGGAGCACTGCCTAAGATCAATGCCACATGCTAGATTATGACTGTGGCAGGCATTGTTCATTGACTGACTGCTAATAACCTTTCTCCTTGCTTCCTTCCCACTATAGAGTCTATAAAAGCTCAATAGTCACTTTCCCAACCTTCATGGCAGCTGCATAGTCATATGACATAGTTCTGGTCAACAAGACGTAAGCAGAAGTCTGAGCACGTGTGCGTGTGTGTGTGTGTGTGTGTGTGTGTGTGTGAGAGAGAGAGAGACAGACAGACAGATGCAACAAGAGAGCTTGCTGGCTTTGACCCTTCTCTAATCTTCCTGCCTTAAACGTAGGCACATGATGCCTGGATCTACAGCTGCTATCTTGCAACCATGAGGAAACACGATTAAGGATGAAAAACCAACAGCTAAAAATGGAAGAATAGAAAAATAGAGAACCTGAGATACTGATGTTTGCATTGAGCAGCTGAGCCGATATCTGCAATCACCTACCTCTGGACTTTTGTCATAGGAGGAAAAATAAAGCCCTATTGATTCAAGCCATTGCCAGTTTGGTTTTCTGTTAATTAAGTTGACATTTTTTCTCACTCAGGGTCAGACCAACCTAAACAAATTCTCTTTCAGAGAGCTGGGATGTAAACCTCAATGGAAGGAAGGTTGGCTGAGGGGGGCAGGGAGGGGGAGGGAAGAAAGAAAAAAGAAGAAACAAGAAACTCAGGGACAGAACGTAGAACACTAGAATAGTAGGCAAAGAAGATCCCTTGTTGAGGGGAGAACAAGAGGCCCAAGTCTTGGAGCTGCAGCAGCAGCCAGAGGCTTCATAGCACTGCTGTGTACCCTGAAGAGTGCCCTCCCAGTGTGGTCCCTAAGGACCAGCTTCAATGGTGATTGTTTCCTCTTTTGACTTTCCCATACATTTGCACCAAAATTCCTTGTCACTCAAGGTAATCAGAGTGTCTCTGTCCCTTGCAACTAAAAGAACCCACCTAACATAATTTCTAGCCATGTGTGGTCAGTTCCATAAAGGACAGCTATCGTGTTCTTTTAGAAAACATTTCTCAATATCACACAAAACACTGGGCTGGATAAACTGTTGCTGAGCAAGAATGAAGCAGTGTCAAGAAGCATGCAATTTGTCTTCAGTGCTTCGCACTTCCTCTTTCAGAGCTTCGCACTTCCTCTTTCAGAGCTTCTTCCTCTCAAAGTGCTTTCCCACATCACACCAATGCCCTCTTGCTGCTTTTCAGCTACCGAGAGTCCTCCTTTGAGAATACCTAGCACTGCCCTGGGTCACAAGGCTTCAGCTTAAGGTTTCTCTCCACTTTAATCTTTGATCAACATTTAGATAAATGGTTCTGTAATCTGCAGGCGGATGCTTTTAGCTGGCTCTGAGGAAAGATGAATAAACAGATCAATTTATAGATATCAGCATTTTGAAAGCCATTTTTGGGTTAACACTCCTATATATTTTAGCATTATAACTTTCTAACTAGCATAACAATGAATTTACAACCGTGACATTGGAGGTCTTGACAAAAACCGAGAGTAACATATTTTACTCTGAAAGAGGGGTCTTTTAGGTACCTTTAAAAGTATAGGACAACCCACTTTCCAAAGGACAGGGCACACCTAATACTAGTTACTGCAAACCAGCAGCTCATGGACTAAAGTCAGCCTATAGACATGTTTTGTTCGGTTAGCAGAGATAATTGTATTTTCATTGGCTCTAGGTAGAGTATAGATTCCTTTTAAGTTTTTGATATTTCTATTTATTAATATTATCCTGTACACCAATACTGGGTTTCTAGAGCAGAGCAGATTATTCTTATTTTTTTTTCTTTTGCGGTACGCAGGCCTCTCACTGTTGTGGCCTCTCCTGTTGCAGAGCACAGGCTCCGGATGCGCAGGCTCAGCGGCCATGGCTCACGGGCCCAGCCGCTCCGCGGCATGTGGGATCTTCCCGGACCGGGGCACGAACCCGTGTCCCCTGCATCGGCAGGCGGACTCTCAACCACTGCGCCACCAGGGAAGCCCCAGAGCAGATTACTATTTACTTACAGCAAGTAATCATCCCGTATCCCCTTTGTCCGAATTCTTATCCCTGAGCCATACGATGTCATGTTACTTGTAACAGTGTCTCCTGTAGGTGAGCAAATCACTCTCCCCAAAATCAACCTACACATTTATATATCTCTCCCTTTCTGAGAGAAAAAGTGAAATCTTTTGCTCCCTCTTGTGAACAAATTCTCCTTGAGGACACAGAGGAGACGGATCCTGGGTTCTTACCCTTTGGGATGTGAATACATTTATCCACATACAAGATAAGACTAGAGTCTCCAGCTTTACATCATAGAAGATGTCTGCATGGTCCTATGGGGGTGGGGTTGAGGTGGGGTGGGTGCGTGAGGGGCTTTCATTGCTCTTTGACTCTAAAGAAAACAAAAAGCTCTAGGTAAATCTCTCTGGAATTCTCATTAGGCAATCACTCATAAATTCACCGTCCAGTCTTGTTCTTTTAGCTCAGATCCCAACTGTCAGTAAAATTTGCTCAGAAAATCATAACATGAAACATAAAAACATAAAACATAAAAATTTTCTCTACAGCCTCCCATTCCCCAGTTGAACCACAAGCCCACTGTCTCATTCACTTCACACATTGCTTGATTTATGCTACTTTCTGGGTTCTTGTAGGCATTTGAGTTTGGGACCTCTACTTCATATCATTCTTTAATTTAAATTAACCCTTAATGAAAGCTTTCCACGAAGCTATCATGATCAATACTTTGATCAAAGAATGTATATGTCCTACCATCCAGACCTCTAAAAAGAGAATTGAAATACATTAAGTTTGTGTGAAAGAAGAATTCATAATATGATATTTTGGACTAGAAATCAAATCAAAATAAGAAGATAATTTCTTACTACTTGCTACAGACTGAATATCTGTGTCCCCCTCACCCCAACAATTCATATGTTAAATCCTAACTCCTAATGTGATGGCATTAGGAGGTGGGCCCTTTGGGGGGTGATTAGGTCATGAGGTGGAGCCCTCATGAATGGCATTAGTGCCCTTATAAGAGAAACCCCAGAGAACACACTTGTCCCAGAAGATGACAGTCTATGAGCCAGGAAGAGGACCCACACTAATTCTGCTGACACTTTGGTCTTGGACTTCCCAGCCTCCAAAACTGTGAGAAATAAATTTCTGTTGTTTATAAGCCACCCAGTCTATGGTATTCTGTTACAGCAGCCTGAACAGACTAAGATATCCCTCCAAAGTATGTAGAGAACAATTTTATCTACATGGAAATTTATCATGTGGAAGTGTGTTAATCTTGTTACAGAATCCAGGCTGCTGGTTCGGAGTGGGCAAGACAGTCTTTTCTTCAGTCAGTTCATCATCAGACATTTTATGAGAGAGACAGTACAGTGCAATGGTCAAGCATGAAGCCCCTGAAGCTGCTCTGCCCGGGTTCATCACCATTGAATAACCCATGTGGTCTTGGTCAGGTTACTTATCTTCTCTGTGCCTCAGTTTCATTACCTGTAAAGTGGAGATAGAATAATGTATACCACATAGGATCATTGTGAAGGTTAAATGAGATAGTTTTGAACGTTGCTTAGCCCCAGGCCTGACAGGAAAGTAGATAAATGTTAGCTGTATTATAATTTGCTCAATACCCCCCAACACATTGATATAGATAAGAATAAGCTATCATTCCTTTTCTGAAGGAACTTATTTTACAAGAGAGAAGGGGGGGAGTTGTAAACTAAAAATGGTATCACAGCTTTATTTGTCTTGTAATAGAAGTCTGTGCCAGCTCTAGGGAGAACACGGCAGGGAGTGCTCAGTTCTACTCAAAGTGGTGGAGAATAATCAGGAAATTCTTTACAAGAGGCAGGTATCTTTGAACTAAATTTTGAAACCAGTTTTTACTCTTACCTTGGTCTCCTAGCTGCCACCAAATAGTGGCAGACAAAAGAAAATAGAAAATTTCAACAGTACGTTTTTTCCTATTGACTACTAAGAAATGACTATCTTTGATGAAAAAAATGTTCATAAATTTTATGATACAAGTACCAAATCTGCTTGCATTTCCCCTGTTTTTGCCTTCTATAGCTCCTGAACTACAGACCCACAAACTCTGCACCTCTACCACTCTCCATTCCTTAGTCATTCATGTCAGATTTAAGAACGTTCGCAGTCAGGTAGAAGACCATAAGAACTTGGTTTTCTATTCTGAGGTATAATTGACATATAAAATTTTATTAGTTTCAGTTGTAAAACATGATTCAACATTTGTATACATTGTGAAATGATCACCACAATGTCTAGTTAACATCTAACATCACACATAATTACATTTTTTTCTTGTGATAAGCACTTTTAAGAGCTACTCTCTTAGCAACTTGAAAATATGCAATACAGTATTATTTAAATTTTTTTTTTTGTTGGCTGCACAGTGTGATGCGGAATCTTAGTTCCCCCACCAGGGATCGAACCTGAGCCCCGTGCATTGGGAGCGCGGAGTCTTAACCACTGGACTACAAGGGAAGTCCCTTTGTAACTTTTTTTTTTTTTTTTACAATACAGTACTATTAACTAGAGTCACCATGCTGTACATTACATCTTCATGACTTACTTATTTTATAACTGGAAGTTTGAAGTTTGTACCTTTTGAAACCCTTCACCCATTTCACCCACCTCCACCTCCCACCTCTGGCAACCCTTCAGTTTGTTCTGTATCTATGAAGGAGCTTGCTTATTAAAATCAAGATGTAATGAAGTTAACACTTATCTCTTAGGCCAAAAGAGGGAGGAACAATTTAATTGTGACCTAAGTGAAGATATTAGCATAATTTAAAAAAAACTGCATCAGAAGAGGAATGGTTATGATGGAAACACAGAAAAAAAGTGGAGTTCAGGAAGGTAAAACTGTTAAGTGTGTCCCCAGCAGAGTCCCAGAGAGAGATGTCATTTCCTGATTGTGCACGTATGTAGTCCCTTTGTCAGAGAATACGGCAGTTAATTAAGAGTGTGGTAAACCAGACTGCCTGGGCTCAGATCCCAGCCCCATTATTTAATAACTTTGTACATTTGAGTAGGTTATTATACCTCTCTGTGCCTCAATTTTCTTGTCTGTGAGATGTGGATACTCATCTCAGTAGGGCAGATGTGAGGATTCAGTGAATGGGGGTAAGAGTATTACCCTGTGCCTGGCACAGAGAAAGTGCTTGAGAAATCATAGCTAGTATTTCTCTTTCCTTAGCATCATCTGGTCACAGTTTCATCATCTTTCCTCTGTCCCCAAATCCCAGCACACTCTATATAAAAGCCCATTCCATTTTGACATTTCTGACATTAACTTTGGTTATTTAGTGGGGCTGAAGCTGAGACTTTGGCTAGTGGTATTAGGTGTGATGGAAGAGATTTTCACATACTAGTGTATGTGGAAGTCATTCTGGCTTATGCATGATTTGGCTTGAATTTTATGCTAACTAGAACAGCCTGTCTTATGGCCTGTCAAACATGCATTATACATCTGCATTAACCATTAAAGACAAGAATGTATTTAAAAATCAAAAATGGAGTAAACATGGTCCAGGCATCCAAAATAGAGCAAGGTGGCCATTGTGAATATAGTTTCAGGCATGTTCCTGCATCACTGAGAACCTGAATTTTCTGAGCTGTATCAAACTCAAAGACAACATCAGCCGTTCTCAAAACAATACCTGCTAACAGCTTCCAGCTGCAACCTTATGGTCTCAAGGTAACTATGCAACGAGTTCGGATTCCAACTAATCCTTGCATAACAATCACCCTTATTTCTTGCCAGCTCCAGCAGGTTTTGCCTTTATAAGACTCCCCCATTTTGTGGTCCAGCAGAACACAATTCAAGTGCTTCTTGAACCTGTGTCTCCCAGGCTATATAGTTCTCAGTTTGGCTCAAATAAAACTCTTTTCTATTCCTGTTATAGATTGTTTATTATTTCTGTCAACAGTTGAAAGCCTGCTAAAACCCCTCAGAGTACATGGAACAAACAAGCTGAGGATGGTCATGGAATATTGGGGATTTGCTGACTGTCATGAAATGTTCAGGAGGCTTAAACAGGTGCTAGGCCATATGCTCTGATTATTTTTTTTAATTAATTAATTTATTTTTGGCCGCCTTGGGTCTTCATTGCTGCGTGCAGGCTTGCCCTAGTTGTGGCGAGCAGGGGCTACTCCTTGTAGCAGTGCACGTGCTTCTCACTGCGGTGGGTTCTCTTGTTGCAGAGCATGGGCCCTAGGCTCAGCAGCTGTGGTGCACAGGCTCAGTAGTTGTGGCCCACGGGCTTAGTTGCTCCGTGGCATGTGGGATCTTTCCGGACCAGGGCTCGAACCCGTGTCCCCTTCATTGGCAGGCAGATTCTTAACCACTGCGCCACCATGGAAACACTGATTTTTTTTTAATATGTATGTTTTACTAAATCACCTTGCTATACACCTGAAACTAACACAATATTATATTCATTCATTTATTTATTTTTTGGCTGCATCAGGTCTTAGCTGCGGCATGCAGG
This sequence comes from Mesoplodon mirus, assembly GCF_964341445.2. Classification (NCBI taxonomy): domain Eukaryota; kingdom Metazoa; phylum Chordata; class Mammalia; order Artiodactyla; family Ziphiidae; genus Mesoplodon; species Mesoplodon mirus. Next base: position 26,538,936 of record NC_138986.1, on the reverse strand, counting down.
TTCTTTCATTGCTGTTGTCGGGCTTCTCTCTAGTTGTGGCGTGTGGGCTTCAGAGCATGCAGGCTCTGTAGCTGTTGCACATGGGCGTAGTTGCCCCGTGGCATGTGGGATCTTAGTTCCCCGAGCAGGGATCGAACTGGCGTCCCCTGCATTGCAAGATGGATTCTTAACCACTGGACCACCAGGGAAGTCCCTGTATCCTCTGATTTAAATGGGACTGGGAACCTCTTGAGATGACCTTGAACCCTGCCTGCAACTGGGACTCAGGAACATAGACCCTGATATGAAGGACCGAAGAGGTGAGAAGCAGGCCTCTGAGAGAAAATCACCATGAGAGAGAAGGCTGGCAGGAGGACCCATGATAGGCCACAGGGCCGGACAATTAGTGAGGGCCTCATTCAGTGAGATGAACGTCTTAATAGAATAGTGACTGACCTCCCACTACAAGAAGGAATTCTGCCAGTGACAGCCTTCAGACTTGAACTGCAACATTGGCTCCTGGGTCTCCAGCCTGCCAGCCCACCCTGCAGATTTTAGATTTGCCAGCCTCCATAATAATATGAGTTAATTCCTTAAAATACATCTTGCTTGGCTTATGCAGTCATGCTGAGTGTTTCACTCATTTAGTTGGTTATTTATAGACTATGCTGAACAGCCTTTCTGACCAAGTCAGGGAGAGTGTGGGGATCTGCTCTGAACGCTGTGGCTGTCCTTACAACACCTCTTCAAGCCCTTCCCTGCTCCATAGCAGTCATGGGTTTTGGGTTGAGTTGCCCCAGCCGTACATTCTAGGCCCTCCTCAATTATTCAGGGCAATTTGCCTTCTCAAGGTCCATCAACTTAAATGTAAATCTCATCCAAAAACCCTCTCTCAGAAACATCCAGAATAATGTTTGACCAACTATCTCAGCACTGTGACCCAACCAAGCTGACACATAAAATTAACCATAGATACTAAATGTAAAGTTAGACTCTGAGCACTTTCTCAGGATAATACAATTCACTGGCTCATAGGTTTTTCCTACTCACGCAGGTATTGGTTTGTGATATGGAGAGAACTGGGTCTTGCTATTGCAGTTTGGGGGGTCTTTGTCTCCAAGCTGGCTAAGGAAGAGGGTAGGGACTGGCATAAAACCAAATTCCCAGAAGCAGTCCTGGGAGAGTCAGAAAAGGCCTAACTTCCTAGCTACACTGTTGAACTTGGACCTGACTACCTGTGAGAAGCAAAACATCCAGAAAAAGGCAAATTAGTAGAATCTGCTTCGGGAAGAAGACAATTGGTGTCCACTACAGTTTTCACATACGTGCTGGGCATGGTACCTCAAGAAAATTGGAAATCTGAGATGGAGGCAAAATTAAGGAGGTGAATAGTATCCTGATCTTGACTTGCAGGACCTGGGCCGAATTTCTGACTGGGTGAGGATGCAGGTAAAACCCCCGATCCTTAAAATTTTCAGAATAGTTTCATTATAAAATGATTATTGTAATGATGACTGTATTACATTTAAGTTATTTTTTGTCTTTTTTAAGTAAAAAAATGAAAATAGAGAAATAACAATTTTTGATGGTAAAAATTGTTGTCATTTTCTCTGTCGAAAAAAATTAGAGCCTAGAAGTTTATATAGCTATAGCGAGGCGTTTCCTTTTTCGAAGGTGTTAAATTCTAATCATTACTTCATCATCACTTCAAAAGATTTGTTTTCAACTCTGTGGTTGAAAATGTGTGTGTTAATGTGTCAGCAGTGAAGAGGACCTGGGGACTTGGTTGAGCCCCACAACTGTAGTTTTTAACTAGATCACTCACTGTACACACTGCTTTAGTCCAGATTTACGTGAACGAACACTTCTATTTTACATGGAAGATTTTGGGACAACAACAACAACAAATGGACCGCGCATACAATGTATTTTTAAAAGGTGAAGATTTGGATTTAAAAATCTGTAAACCCAGTGTGGTTTGGAGGTTAGGAAATGAGAAAGAGTAAAACATCTAAAGACGTTTGAAGAGCCTAGACTTGCCACTAGCTACTGTGGCCGCTGAGCACTTTTAATGTGGCTTGTCCAAATAGAGATGTACAAAATGCTTACCGGATGTGGGAGACTTAGTACAAAAAAAAAAAAAGTAGGACATATCATTAATATTCTTTTAATTTTAATGATATGTTGAGCAATCATAAATTTTGAATATATTGGGTTAAATAAAATATATTATCAAAGCTAATTTCATCTGCCTCTTTATACTTTTTTATGCTTATTTAATGTATCTATTAGAGAATTTCAAATCACATAGGTGGCTCACATGAACATCTCCCAAGCTAGAAAATGATGTCCTTCATTTCTGCCATTTTCTTTACATACCTGTGGTCACCATGTCGGTCTCAGGCTCTTTTGCTTGGTTACTGTTGAGGTTTAAAAACAAGTAAGCAGAGAGAGGAGAAAAATAGCCTCCAAGTTCTTCTTTTCCCTTCCCTCTTTTCATGAACAGTCTTACTATTACGTTTCTTACCTGCCACAGACGTAACTAATTCTAACAACTTTTTGTTAAAAATTAATTTTATTTCCCAACAGTGTAGTTTGCTTTCCCTACCATGTTCTTAACTGACTCCCTCTGTATAGGTGCTGATACATATACTTCACAAGGTAGTTTTTCAAAAATCCTTTCCTGTTAGTGTTTGGGTGTGGCCTTAATTAGACAAACCTAACATTCATCACTCTTTTCTTCTAGTTTTGCTTGGCTGTTCTCATCCTCCTCCAGCATTTTACCCATTTGCAAGAAAGTGCTATGAAAGGTGAACTTACTCCTTGCCAGGAAGGAAGAACAATGCATTTTCTCGCCAGTAGAAACACATAGATGAGTCATGTTCACAGCGTAATTCTTTCCTGCATATGTATGTTACTTAAACATTTTCTTGCCAGCCTTTAAATGCTTTTTTTTGTGTATTTAGTATCATCTGTGAGAATCTGAAGGACTAGTTAGCATTAAGGTCTGAGCTGTTATTTTTCTTACTTTACTTGCTGTAATGGGATGAATGAAGTCTCTACTGAGAAAATGATGAATTGGACAACGTTATGTTTGGGCATAGTTTTATGAAGACTTGGCCACTGTTACTCTTTAATCTTGTTACTAATTGAAGCATCCTCCATACACTATACCTTGGGACCACACGGACTCTTACACTTGAACTTAATATAGTATAAGTTTGACATAAAGCACACTGATTAATTAAAGGCAGTTCTCTTTAAGGTTTTATTTCTGGCTACTGGAACTCACTAATGTTTACTTTGATGATTCTGTGTAGAGGAATCTAACTTTGAATGACTGATTTTGACTCCTAGCTTAGGCAATTTGCATAGAAAATTCTACAGTTATATGCCAAGGTAAATTTGTTCTATGTTCTTTTAGACTCCCAATCAATTTAAAAATGTACTATATCGTGAGTTTTCTTTTTTTGTTTTATATCTGTATTATCTCAACCAGAAATGTATATAGTTTCTTAATCCTTATATTGACCTTTACTCTCTGCTCTAGACTATAAATTTGAAATCAAATGTTTAATAAATTAAGGCTCTAGAATGGGCTACTTACTGGTTCCAGAATTTTTGTATTAGAAAATCTAAAGAATGTTCAGCCTAAAATCTAGAATTAGATCTTCCTTCCCCTGCCCTTTATCTCTTCCTGTCCTTTCTTTCTCTTCTCTTTGTTTCCTTTCTTCCTTTCTTCTTCCCTCCCTCCTTCCCTCTCTCCCTTTCCTTCCTCCCTTCCTTCCTTCCTTCCTCCTCTCATTCTTATATTCTTTCCTTTCTATAAATACTTACTATGTGCCAGTCACTGTTCTAGGTACTAGGGATAAAGCAGTGAATATAACGAAGTACTTGCCCTTATGGAACTTCCTTTCGAAAATTAGGTTTATGGAGGTATTATTTACGTGCAGTAAAATTCCCCACTTTTAGGTGTACAGTTCTATGATTTTTGATAAACCTATACACTCATGTAACTAGCACAACAATCAAGTTACAGTAATTTTTCCATCACCGAAAAAGTGTCCTCAGGGTCCTTTGTAGTCAGACCCTCCAACTACCACCAGTCCCTGGTAAACAGGAATCTGTTTTCTCTCTCTTTAGTTTAACATTTTCCTGAATGTCATATAAATGGAATCATGTGGTATGTAGCCTTTTGTGTCTGGCTTTTTCTACTTAGCATAATGCCTTTGAGATTCATCCATGTTGTTGCAGGCATCAGGAGTTTGTTCTTTTTATTCCTGAGTAGAATTCCATTTTATGGATGTACAACAATTTGTTTATCTGTTCACCATTTGATGGCCATTTGCGTTGTTTCCAGTTTTGGGTGATTATGAATAAAGCTGCTGTAAATATTCACTTATGAGTTTTTTTTTTACCTACTTTATGGGTGTATGTGAATATATGTTTTAGTTTCTTTTGGGTAAATACCTAGGAGTGGGACTGGTGGGTCCTATTTTAAGTATTTAACTTTATAAGAAACTGCCAAACTATTTTCCAAAGTGCCCAAATGGTTTTGCATTCCCACAGGAAGTGAATGAGAGTCCCAGCTGCTTCTTGTCTCTGCCAATATTTGGTGCTGTAAGGTTGGCTTTGTTTTTGTTTTAATTTTACTTTAATCATTCTACTAGGTGTGTGAGCTTTTTTTTTTATTATTATTGGAAAGCATCAGTCCTTTGCCCAGCTTAATCTGCGTTGGTATTTTTTAATCTCCCACATTTCTTGGTAGATTTAAGAGAATCCATCAAATTTTGGCAAAGAGAGGGGCCCAACCATTCTACTGGTGGTTCAAACTGTGGCTTCTTTTCTGTGGGGTCCAGGCAGACCTTTTCCATTCACAGGTTCATCGGGCTCTGCTGGGTATCTGGAAGGCATGTTCGTGCATTGGAGTGGGGAAGTGGGTGAGAAAAATCTCTTATTAGTATGTTTCTGACGACAGCCAAAGAGCTTGGGGAATCCCTGAGAAGAGCTTTGTTCCAGGATGACTTATCAGGATGGACTGCTGGTGAGGAGACTGGAAATCAGGAGGTAGTGTAGGAGGGGACTCAGGAACACAGTCCTGAGGTCACAGGGACCTGAATTAGGTTGTAGTATTAGTAAAGGCTGGATAGGATATTTTTTTTTAAAAAAAAGGATGGATAGGATAAAAGTATAATCTAAATTAAAAGCTGAATATTGGAGTGAGGATAATAAGGTGTTGATATGCTTGAAGTTTCACATTTAAAGAATAAGAAAAAGGATTCCAATATTAAAGAGAAACAGCATTTTACAGAGTCCTCATCTTACTAAATCCAGTGGTCAGGAAATCCTCCAGGTGCGTTTTACTTAAGTTATCACCAGCATTGACGTAGGTCAATTGACGCACCAGATACCCCTTTCTTCCCTTAACCTTAAGATACTACTCCTTCTTGAATCCCCTTCTGCAACACTGCCTGCTCTTTCTCATTCTCCTTTGTTGATTCCTCCTTATCTCTTCCACCTCTGAATATTTATATCTCTAGCCTGAACCTTTTTCTTGAACCCAACTTGCATATCTAACTACCTACCTAACACTGCTGTCCTGGTGTCTAATAGGCGTCTCAAATGTAACATCTCCACAGCCAAACTCCTGGCCTCCATAATCCCAAACCTGTGTCCCCCTGCAGGCTTCCTCTTTTCTTCTAAACGCTCAGTCTCCAAACCTAGAGATCAGCCTTGACTTCTCTTTCTCTCACATGTCCATCACCTCCATCAGCATTTGCTTTTGGCTTTACTTTCAAAACATGCCCAGCATCTGACCATTTCTATCTGCCTCTGCTTACTACCACCCTAGGCCAAGTCACCTACTCTTTAAGCCTATTTTCCTCACCTGTGAAACAGAGATAATAACAATAACAATAACAACAACAATGTCTTTTTCATAGAATTCCACAAAGAATAAATCAGTACAGTATCTTGCACACAGTAAGCACTAAATAACTGTTATTTATTATTTCTGTAACTTACAGAAACAGGTATTCCCCATCAGAAAGCACATAAAGGTACATTTCAAAAAAACTGTCCCTTTTCCCTGGTCCCTACTTTGGATCTACAATTTTCAGTTGCTCTCTTTTAAGGATCTGACTGTTTACACTGTGACAGTTTGTGGTTTGGCTGAGGGAAGTTGCACAATGTACTCTATTTATGCTGACCATTTAAAAAGTTTCTCTGTTGTTACAGGGAATTGAATAGTTCTGAATAACCTAAAACATGGCTTAAAACTGGGAATTTGGGGGTTACTGAGAAGAGCTCTAACCTTTCTAAATTGTTGTTCAGCAGTTCTTTCTGCTTAGGGTAGAATGGGCAATGCTTTCCTTGGGCAGCCCATTCTTCTGATTGTAGAGAATAGAACATGTGGTATTTCTTGTCTCCTTTATTTTGCCTCTAAAGTGAGGCTTCTAATCCTTACACTGGATGTCCCTTTATTAAAAACTGGAAGATGGTTTTATTATCTATTATTTGATATAGAAACTTTTTTAGGGAGAACTTTTTTTTTTGTAATTAACCATAGTTATCGAGAAAGAGAAGCTATACATTGTCTTATTCAAACTCCCTTAACCTTTTCATCCCGAAGATATGAGGTTTAGATTTTGTAAAGATGTCCCACATAAATGTTCTGTTGGCCACTAAAAAAGTCTTTATTATTGACTCATTATCCTTAGGATATAGGTTGTTTTTCTGGTCATGATTTTTAAACATACAAAAAAGAATGTTCACACAAATTTTCTCTCAGTTCTTCATGTGAAAAGTGACCTCCTATTAGAGGCTGACCAGGATGTGAGACACAAACTCTAGCCACTGAAAGGAAAGCTAACTGGCGATGAAAGCAGTCTGTATCTAGCTGGAGACAACAATGTAGGGCTGTGTTCACTCTAACAGCATCTAATGTGTGGTAGTCAAATATTTGAGGGGACAAACCATAGAACTATGTTGGCTTCTCGGAAGTTCTGTTTGCTTGTGGATTGTCTTGACTGGCTGTGACAGTTGCTGTCACCGTGTATTTGCTAGAATTGTACCAGCTCAGTGCTGGGAATATGCATATATTAAAATGAGGAGATACCAGAATCAGCTGAGCATTGGTTCATGGTCCAAATGAGGAGTCATCATATTAGAGCTAAGATTCAGATATGAACTTTACATTTTTCCTATTAGGAATTTCTAAGGAAATCATAAAACTTTAAGCCTGAACATGATTATTTTTCTTTCTTTCTTTCTCTTTCTTTCTTTCTTTCTTTCTTTCTTTCTTTCTTTCTTTCTTTCTTTCTTTCTTTTTATTTTTTTATTTTTAGGGAGTGAACCCGGGCCCTCGGCAGTGAGCGTACAGAGTCCTAACCACTGGACTGCCAGGGGATTCCAGCATGATTATTTTTCTGATTGAAAAATATAATTAGAACAAGAATCAAAGAAATATAGATGCTTAAATATAAAGAACATTTCTGTTTCATAAACACTGGTTCTTCATTCATTCTTCACTGAAAAAAAAAAGTCTTTAGTTTCTCTCCAAACCTCAGTGCTTCATGCCACAAACTCTCTCATGTTATGCATGTTTCAGAGCTTTGAGAGTTTGACTTAATTTGTGAGTCAGAATACCTAACATTCTTCTTGCAACTTTCTGACTGAGTATTAAAATTCTTGCCAGTTTTTCCAGCCTTTCCTCAAGGTAATTCTCAGAGGTTCTCATTCCCTTTCATTGAGATTTCTTTTTTCCTTCCTTCCATAGAGATTGCATCTTCCTATGAAGGGCTTTACTCTTGCCTGGATGAGCCTTATAGATATTGTTTAACTAATCAGGAAATTCTATCTTCTCTCGACCTCAACTCCAGCTTTATTGTTTTTCTAGTGTATATTCAACAGTCTCTTCACATCCACCCTTCTCAGATGTTGGAGCTACAAAAAACACAGTTATAACAAGTCCTAACTTTCAAAAGTATATTTAATCACTTCTTTTTAAACAGCAAGATTTGAAAACATATGTAAGTCATATCCCCGTGCAGGCTTATTTTACCATAAATCCCATAAAGGCAGATACAGTACTATATATTTTACTTATGTATTTATAATCCAACCCCCCCCCCCAGTTTTGTCTGTTTTGATTGACTTCTGTACTCTCAGCACGTAGAAAGTTTCCTGGCATATAAAAGATATTAAAATATTTCTTGAGTTAATGAACTAATGTCTTTTGCTTCCTTTGTGGCTCCTATAGACGTTAAGGGTCTTACCATATTATATTATGTTGAAAAGATCGGTTTGAATGAGAGGTAAGAGGTTCCAAGCAATAAACCCATATATTTTGGTTATTAGTCACAAAAAGATATAATTATATGATAGATGCATCTTATCTTCTGAGAATTCTGCATAGGAAAATTGAATAAGGTGTATTTATTTTATTTTATTTTTTTTTATTAAATTTTTTTTATTAGTTTCTGCTTTATAACAAAGTGAATCAGTCATACATATACATCCGTTCCCACATCCCTTCCCTCATGCATCTCCCTCCCTCCCACCCTCCCCATCCCACCCCTCCAGGCGGTCACAAAGCACCGAGCTGATCTCCCTGTGCTCTGTGGCTGCTTGCCACTATCTATCTACCTCACGTTTGGTAGTGTATACATGTCCATACCTCTCTTTCGCTTTGTCACAGCTTACCCTTCCCCCTCCCCATATCCTCAAGTCCATTCTCAAGTAGGTCTGTGTCTTTATTCCCGTTTTACCCCTAGGTTCTTCATGACATTTTTTTAAAAATTCCATATATATGTGTTAGCATACGGTATTTGTCTTTCTCTTTCTGACTTACTTCACTCTGTATGACAGACTCTAGGTCTATCCACCTCATTACAAATAGCTCAGTTTCGTTTCTTTTTATGGCTGAGTAATATTCCATTGTATATATGTGCCACATCTTCTTTATCCATTCATCCGATGATGGACATTTAGGTTGTTTCCATCTCCGGGCTATTGTGAATAGAGCTGCAATGAACATTTTGGTACATGCCTCTTTTTGAATTATGGTTTTCTCAGGGTATATGCCTAGTAGTGGGATTGCTGGGTCATATGGTAGTTCTATTTGTAGTTTTTTAAGGAACCTCCATACTGTTCTCCATAGTGGCTGTACCAATTCACATTCCCACCAGCAGTGCAAGAGTGTTCCCTTTTCTCCACACCCTCTCCAGCATTTATTGTTTCTAGATTTCTTGATGATGGCCATTCTGACTGGTATGAGATGATATCTCACTGTAGTTTTGATTTGCATTTCTCTAATGATTAATGATGTTGAGCATTCTTTCATGTGTTTGTTGGCAGTCTGTATATCTTCTTTGGAGAAATGCCTATTTAAGTCTTCTGCCCATTTTTGGATTGGGTTGTTTGTTTTTTTGCTATTGAACTGCATGAGCTGTCTATAAATTTTGGAGATTAATCCTTTGTCAGTTGCTTCATTTGCAAATATTTTCTCCCATTCTGAGGGTTGTCTTTTGGTCTTGTTTATGGTTTCCTTTGCTGTGCAAAAGCTTTGAAGTTTCATTAGGTCCCATTTGTTTATCTTTGTTTTTATTTCCATTTCTCTAGGAGATGGGTCCAAAAGGATCTTGCTGTGATTTATGTCATAGAGTGTTCTGCCTATGTTTTCCTCTAAGAGTTGGATAGTTTCTGGCCTTACATTTAGGTCTTTAATATATTTTGAGCTTATTTTTGTGTATGGTGTTAGGGAATGATCTAATCTCATACTTTTACATGTCCCTGTCCAGTTTTTCCAGCACCACTTATTGAAGAGGCTGTCCTTTCTCCACTGTACATTCCTGCCTCCTTTATCAAAGATAAGTTGACCATATGTGCATGGGTTTATCTCTGGGCTTTCTATCCTGTTCCATTGATCTATCTTTCTGTTTTTGTGCCAGTACCACACTGTCTTGATTACTGTAGCTTTGTAGTATAGTCTGAAGTCAGGGAGCCTGATTCCTCCAGCTCCGTTTTTCGTTCTCAAGATTGCTTTGGCTATGCGGGGTCTTTTGTTTTTCCAAACAAATTTTGAAATTTTTTGTTCTAGTTCTGTGAAAAATGCCATTGGTAGTTTGATAGGGATTGCATTGAATCTGTAGATTGCTTTGGGTAGTAGAGTCATTTTCACAATATTGATTCTTCCAATCCAGGAACATGGTATATCTCTCCATCTATTTGTATCATCTTTAATTTCTTTCATCAGTGTCTTATAATTTTCTGCATACAGGTCTTTTGTCTCCTTAGGTAGGTTTATTCCTAGATATTTTATTCTTTTTGTTGCAATGGTAAATGGGAGTGTTTTCTTGATTTCTTTTTCATCATTAGTGTACAGGAATGCCAGAGATTTCTGTGCATTAATTTTGTATCCTGCTACTTTACCAAATTCATTGATTAGCTCTAGTAGTTTTCTGGTAGCATCTTTAGGATTCTCTATGTATAGTATCATGTCATCTGCAAACAGTGACAGCTTTACTTCTTCTTTTCCAATTCGGATTCCTTTTATTTCCTTTTCTTCTCTGATTGCTGTGGCTAGAACTTCCAAAACTAGGTTGAATAAGAGTGGTGAGAGTGGGCAGCCTTGTCTTGTTCCTGATCTTAGTGGAAATGGTTTCAGTTTTTCACCATTGAGGACAATGTTGGCTGTGGGTTTGTCATATATGGCCTTTATTATGTTGAGGAAAGTTCCCTCTATGCCTACTTTCTGCAGGGTTTTTATCATAAATGGGTGTTGAATTTTGTCAAAAGCTTTCTCTGCATCTATTGAGATGATCATATGGTTTTTCTCCTTCAATTTGTTAATATGGTGTATCACATTGATTGATTTGCGTATATTGAAGAATCCTTGCATTCCTGGAATAAACCCCACTTGATCATGGTGTATGATCCTTTTAATGTGCTGTTGGATTCTGTTTGCTAGTATTTTGTTGAGGATTTTTGCATCTATGTTCATCAGTGATATTGGCCTGTAGTTTTCTTTCTTTGTGACATCCTTGCCTGGTTTTGGTATCAAGGTGATGGTGGCCTCGTAGAATGAGTTTGGGAGTGTTCCTTCCTCTGATATTGTTTGGAAGAGATGGGTGTTAGCTCTTCTCTAAATGTTTGATAGAATTCGCCTGTGAAGCCATCTGGTCCTGGGCTTTTGTTTGTTGGAAGATTTTTAATCACAGTTTCCATTTCAGTGCTTGTGATTGGTCTATTCATATATTCTATTTCTTCCTGATTCAGTCTTGGCAGGTTGTGCATTTCTAAGAATTTGTCCATTTTTTCCAGGTTGTCCATTTTATTGGCATAGAGTTGCTTGTAGTAATCTCTCATGATCTTTTGTATTTCTGCAGTGTCAGTTGTTACTTCTCCTTTTTCATTTCTAATTCTATTGATTTGAGTCTTCTCCCTTCTTTTCTTGATGAGTCTGGCTAATGGTTTGTCAATTTTGTTTATCTTCTCAAAGAACCAGCTTTTAGTTTGGTTGATCTTTGCTATAGTTTCCTTCATTTCTTTTTCATTTATTTCTGATCTGATCTTTATGATTTCTTTCCTTCTGCTAACTTTGGGGTTTTTTGTTCTTCTTTCTCTAATTGCTTTAGGTGCAGGGTCAGGTTGTTTACTCGAGATGTTTCCTGTTTCTTAAGGTGGGATTGTATTGCTATAAACTTCCCTCTTAGAACTGCTTTTGCTGCGTCCCATAGGTTTTGGGTCGTTGTGTCTCCATTGTCATTTGTTTCTAGGTATTTTTTAATTTCCTCTTTGATTTCTTCAGTGATCACTTCGTTATTGAGTAGTGTATTGTTTAGCCTCCATGTGTTTGTATTTTTTACAGATCTTTTCCCGTAATTGATGTCTAGTCTCATAGCATTGTGGTCGGAAAAGATACTTGATACAATTTCAATTTTCTTAAATTTACCAAGGCTTGATTTGTGACCCAAGATATGATCTATCCTGGAGAATGTTCCATGAGCACTTGAGAAAAATGTGTATTCTGTTGTTTTTGGATGGAATGTCCTATAAATATCAACTAAGTCCATCTTGTTTAATGTATCATTTAAAGCTTGTGTTTCCTTATTTATTTTCATTTTGGATGATCTGTCCATTGGTGAAAGTGGGGTGTTAAAGGCTCCTACTATGATTGTGTTACTGTCGATTTCCCCTTTTATGGCTGTTAGTATTTGCCTTATGTATTGAGGTGCTCCTATGTTGGGTGCATAAATATTTACAATTGTTATATCTTCTTCTTGGATAGATCCCTTTATCATTATGTAGTGTCCTTCTTTGTCTCTTCTAATAGTCTTTATTTTAAAATCTATTTTGTCTGATATAAGAATTGTTACTCCAGCTTTCTTTTGATTTCCATTTGCATGGAATATCTTTTTCCATCCCCTTACTTTCAATCTGTATGTGTCTCTAGGTCTGAAGTGGGTCTCTTGTAGACAGCATATATATGGGTCTTGTTTTTGTATCCATTCAGCCAATCTGTGTCTTTTGGTGGGAGCATTTAGTCCATTTACATTTAAGGTAATTATTGATATGTATGTTCCTATTCCCATTTCCTTAATTGCTTTGGGTTCGTTATTGTAGGTATATTCCTTCTGCTGTGTTTCTTGCCTAGAGAAGTTCCTTTAGCATTTGTTGTAAAGCTGGTTTGGTGGTGCTGAACTCTCTCAGCTTTTGCTTATCTGTAAAGATATTAATTTCTGCATCAAATCTGAATGAGATCCTTGCTGGGTAGAGTAATCTTGGTTGCAGGTTTCTCTCCTTCATCACTTTAATTATGTCCTGCCACTCCCTTCTGGCTTGTAGAGTTTCTGCTGAGAGATCAGCTGTTAACCTGATGGGGATTCCCTTGTGTGTTATTTGTTTTTTTCCCCTTGCTGCTTTTAATATGATTTCTTTATGTTTAATTTTTGACAGTTTGATTAATATGTGTCTTGGCGTATTTCTCCTTGGATTTATTCTGTATGGGACTCTCTGTGCCTCCTGGACTTGATTAACTATTTTCTTTCCCATATTAGGGAAGTTTTCAACTATAATCTCTTCAAATATTTTCTCAGTCCCTTTCTTTTTCTCTTCTTCTTCTGGAACCCCTATAATTCGAATGTTGGTGTGTTTAATGTTGTCCCAGAGGTCTCTGAGACTGTCCTCTGTTCTTTTCATTCTTTTTTCTTTATTTTGCTCTGCATCAGTTATTTCCACTGTTTTATCTTCCACCTCACTTATCCGTTCTTCTGCCTCAGTTATTCTGCTATTGATCCCATCTAGAGTATTTTTCATTTCATTTACTGTGTTTTTAATCGATGCTTGATTCATCTTTAGTTCTTCTAGGTCCTTGTTAACTGTTTCTTGCATTTTGTCTATTCTATTTCCAAGATTTTGGATCTTGGAAATAGAATCTTGGATCATCTTTACTATCATTATTCTGAATTCTTTTTCAGGTAGACTGCCTATTACCTCTTCATTTGTTAGGTCTGGTAGGTTTTTATCTTGCTCCTTCACCTGCTGTGTGTTTTTCTGTCTTCTCATTTTGCTTATGTTACTGTGTTTGGGGTCTCCTTTTTGCAGGCTGCAGATTCGTAGTTCCCGTTGTTTTTGGTGTCTGTACCCCGTGGCTAAGGTTGTTTCAGTAGGTTGTGTAGGCTTCCTGGTGGGGGGGGCTAATGCCTGTGTTCTGGTGGTTGAGGCTCGATCTTGTCTTTCTGGTGGACAGGTCCACGTCTGGTGGTGTGTTTTGGGGTGCCTGTGGCCTTATTATGTTTTTAGGTAGCCTCTCTGCTAATGGGTGGGGTTGTGTTCCTGCCTTGCTAGTTGCTTGGCATAGGGTGACCAGCACTGTAGCTTTCTGGTCGTTGACTGAAGCTGGGTGCTGGTGTTGAGATGGAGATCTCTGGGAGATTTTCGCTGCTTGATATTATGTGGAGCTGGGAGGTCTCTTGTGGACCCGTGTCCTGAAGTTGGCTCTCCCACTTCAGAGGCACAGCACTGACTCCTGGCTGCAGCACCAAGAGCCTTTCATCCACCCGGCTCAGAATAACAGGGAGAAAAAGTAGAAAGAAAGAATTAGTAGAAGAAAGAAAGAGAGAGGGAAAGAAAGGAAGAAGGGAAGAAAGGAAGGAAGGAAGGAAGAAAGAAAGAAAGGAGGGAGAGAGGGAGGAAGGATGGAAAGAAAGAAAGAAAGAAAGGAGGGAGGGAGGGAGGAATGAAAGCAAAAGGAAGAGTGAATGGAAGAAGGGAGGGAGGGAGGTAGGAAAGAAAGAATGAAAGACAGGAGGGAGGGAGGGAGGAAGGAAAGAAAAAGAAAGTGGGAAGAAGAAGGGTGGGAGGGAGGGAGGGAGGAAAGAAAAAGAAAGAAGGAAAGGAGGAGCGGAGGGAGGGAGGGAAGAAGGGACGGTAGGAAAAAAAGAAAGAGCAGGTAAAGTAAAATAGAATAAAGTATGAAATATAGTAGCGTTATTAAAATTAAAAAGTAATTATTGAAAAAAAAAACGGACAGATAGAACCCTGGGACATATGGTGGGAGCAAAGCTATACAGAGAGAATCTTACACAGAAGATTACACATACACATTCACAAAAAGAGAGCAGGGGGAAAAATCGTAAATCTTGCTCTCCAAGTCCACCTCCTCAATTTGGGATAATTCGTTGTAAAAAGAGGAAAAGGGCGAGATGTCTGAAATCTTGCTCTCTAAGTCCACCTCCTTAATTTGGGATAATTCGTTGTAAAAAGAGGAAAAGGGGGGAAAGTCTTAAATCTTGTCCTCAAAGTCCACTTCCTCAATTTGGGATGATTCGCTGTCCATTTATGCACTCCACAGACGCAGGGCACATCAAATGGGCCGTGGAGCTTTAATCCGCTGCCTCCGAGGCTGCACAGAGAGATTTCCCTGTCTCTGCTCTCACAGCTCCCGGGTCTCAGCCTTGGACCTGGCCCCGCCTCTGCGCGTAGGTCGCCGGAGGGCATCAGTTCTTCGCTCAGACAGGACGGGTTTAAAGGAGCCGCTGATTCGGGGGCTCTGGCTCACTCAGGCAGAGGGGAGGGAGGGACGCGCAGTGTGGTGCGGGCCTGCGGCGGCAGAGGCCGGCGTGACGTTGCAGCAGCCCGAGGCGCTCCGTGCGCTTTCCCGGGAAAGCCGTCCCTGGGTCCCGGGACCCCGGCAGTGGCGGGCTGCACAGGCTCCCCGGAAGGCGGGTGGACAGTGACCTGCGCTCGCACACAGGCCTTGTGGCGGCGGCAGCAGCAGCCCCAGCGTCCCACGCCCGTCTCCGGGGTCCGCGCCTGTCTCCGGCGCTTCCCCAAGCAGCCCTCTTAATGCCCTCTCCTCGCGCACCAGGAAACTAAAGGGAAAAAAGTCTCTTGCCTCTTCGGCAGCTCCAGACTTTTTCCCCGGACTCCCTCCGGGCTAGCCGTGGTGCACTAACCCCCTCAGGCTCTCTTCCTGCCGCCAGCCCCAGCCCTCTCCCTGCGTTCCGACTGAAAGCCGATACCCGAGCCTCAGCTCCCAGCCCCTCCCGCCCCGGCTGGCTGAGCAGTTAAGCCTCTCGGGCTGGTGTGTGCCTGAGGGCACCGATCCTCTGTGCCGGAATCTCTCCGCTTTGCCCTCCGCACCCCTGTTGTTGTGCTCTCCTCCGCTACTCCGAAGCTTTCCCCCTCCGCCACCTGCAGTCTCCGCCCACGAAGGGGCTTGTAGTGTGTGGAAATCTTTCCTCCTTCACGGCTCCCTCCCACTGGTGCAGGTCCCGTCCCTATCCTTTTGTCTCTGTTTATTCTTGTTCCTTTTGCCCTACCCAGGTATGTGGGGAGTTTCTTGCCTTTTGTGGGGTCTGAGGTCTTCTATCAGCGTTCAGTAGGTGTTCTGTAGGAGTTGTTCCACGTGTAGATGAATTTCTGATGTATCTTCTCCGGAGGGATCGAATCAGCGCATGTCCCCGCGCCGGCTGCCCCGGGGCCGCAGTGCCGCCGCGCCGGGTCTGTGCTTGGTCAGTTCGGCCGGCCCCCACCCCACCTGCCAGCTGCAGCAGCTGCTCCCGCCGCTCCCGCCGCTCCCGCCGCCGAGCTCCGGCCGCAGGAAGTCCTAAGGTGTATTTATTTTAAATCTCATACAAATATAACATTTAGACACATAAAAGAAATTGGTGCAATAGTTAGAAGTTCTATATTCTGGTCTCAACTCTCTCCTTAATTATATCTGGGACCATGAGCAAATTCACTTTTACTTTTCTGGACTTAGTTCTGTTAACAGTGTCCACCAGATTGGATTAAATATCTCCATTATCTTCACTTGGCCATGTTCTCATTGCACCCTGGTCATCAAACATACATGTTTCTTCCTACTTCCCACCTTACATTGAACATATCTACTTATGTGTGTCCCCCACTAGGTTTAAGAAACTTGTACTCTACCTCGTAAAAATAACTGCTTCTATTTTTTAGTACTTTCAAGTGTCATACTCTACCTAATTGAATATTTTAAAGAAAACCGCTAAATAGGTATATCTAACTCCATTTTGCAGAAGAGGAAATTTAAGACTTTGAGAACTTAACCATCATGCCCTGGGGCTATAAATATTTGGAATTACAACCTCTACTCTGACCCCAAAGTCTCAGCTCTTAACCACTTTATACTAGATCCTAGTGTCTCTCTAAAAGACGATTATCATGTCCTGAACACCTACTAAGTGTCAAATACATAGATATTGATTATAATCCTGTAAGCCTTGCACAGTAGGTATGATTATCTTCAGCTCAGGATAGACCTATAGACCAGGAAACTGATGCTCAGAGATGCCATGTGAGTAGTATTGCTGTGCAGTTAGTACATGCTGATTAGTCTAGAACTTCTTTCTGCAAGTAATCACAAGATTAGTTGATATTTATGCTAGTTGATATTTATAATATTTATTCATCCTCTATCCATTCATATTCTCTTTTCCCTTAGCCAGCAGCTTAGCTGATTGGAATTCTTTACAAGGTTGGATGATTTTTTTACTTGGTTGAGTTTTTGAAATCTTCATTCCTGAAAGGCCTGAGCCCTTAGTGGTCCTATCCCGATTGAGTTGTTCTGGTCTTCCACAAAATTGACCACTTAATATGAAAATCATGACAGATAGTCCCTGCCCCCAATGATTTGCTGGGACTGAATTGGGTTGATTTGCTCCAGGAAAGAGACCAGACTTGTAAAAATACCTTAATTGGAGTTGTCCCTCTTGCGATTTACATTTATGATAATTAACAGGCATTCTCAAGACATATGTCTCCTTCACAGGCCAGACAAGTGAATTAAGTGGGGATATCATAAGAGTCACCCTTCAATCCCCACATTTTCCACATCTTTCATGGAAGGTGGCACTGATCTCTGTGATTCCCTTAGGATGTGCTATTGTTTTGATTGATATTTTAGGAGGAAGAGGCAGTCAGAGGGATTCCCACTTTGTCTTTTCTACCATAATATATCTTACTCCATGGCTGAAAGATTTTTATTACAACTGTTTCAACTATACACCCAGGGACTTGAGAAGCAGTCACAAGTTGAGTTTGCAGACTATTTGAGACCAATTCAGGCCAACACTTCACTTTCATCTGCCCCCTTGACAAATGGACACAAGCAGGATACTGGTTCCACAGTGATTAGGGTCAGCTCAGATCCAGTGTCTAATTATATCCCCAAAGTCTGGGAGTGTTCTTTTCCCCAGTGTTTAGTCACCCTGGTAAAGGACCTCATGCTTATTTGTTAGAGATTTAGGAAAAGATTTATGGTACATAATTATGGCAGTAATGAAGGGTCCTTCCTCAAGGGAGCTCTATCGGCTCTTCATTCAAGTGACTCTGCCTCTATAACTGGCCCATATCTGGGAGCTGGGTGAGAGACCGTGCTTCCTCATTGTAGTGACTCAAGTTAGGTTCCTATTCACTGGTCCCAAAGGGTTTTTAAAAAATATGAGGTATAAATACATATATTCTGCAAGAGTTACCTTGCTGATTGTATATAAATGTGTCTAATTTATTTAGATAGTATCGTGCTGTGATCTTTTACCTTACTTTTAAAACTCAACACTGTTTTTAAGACTATGCGTATTCCTTCCGACTGCTGTGTAACAGTTCCATACCAGAGTTTACTCATCTGTTCCTCTAGTATTGGACACCTGTAATGCCCTTAGCTTCCTGCTTTGTGAAGGAGCTACTGTGCGCAGACTCAAGTCTGTAGACTTCTGTGGAGACCGCTCTAGGAATATAGCCAGGGGGTAGGAGTGCCTATTCATGGGACCTGCTGAGGACAACCAGTGTGCTCTCCTGAATTGCTAAAACACTACAGTCCCATTATGCAGTACATAATCGTTCCCGTGTCCCTCTGTTTTTACTAAAACTTAACATTTTTTTGATTACCTAATTGTTGTCTATCTAATGTCTAGTTTATCTACCTAAATTTACCTAAAGTTCAATCTTTTTAGTTTGCATTTCTCCAATTAATAGTAGGGTTGAGCATCTATTTATATACTTGTTAGCCTTTGTATTTCCTTTTCTTTAAATTGTATCCTATCCTTTGTCCATTTTTTCTATTGTTTCCTGTCTTTTGTTGACATGTCTCTGTTCTAGAAATAAATCCCTTTTAGATTTTAGGTATCACAAATATTTTCTCCCAATCTTTCACCAATGAGGTTATCTCATCTGTGTGATTTTTGTTGGAAAAAAAATCCTTAATTTCAGCATAAGTTTATCTATCAATTATTTTTAAACTTGTAGTATTTGGGTCTTATTTAAAATACTCCTTCTCACCTTAAGTCTGCAAAAATATTCTTCTACATTTTTCTCTGTTTTCATATTCAGTTCTTTAAAACATGTAGAGCTAACCTTAATGTATGTTGGGAAGTAGAAATCTATTTTTCTCTTTATAATAAGCTAAACAATCCATCATTTCCTTACTGATTACATGTGAATTTATACAAAGGACTGTTTCTGAGCTATTTTGTTCCTATGCTATTTTTAAAAAGTTGTTACCATGGCTTGTAGTATGCTTAATATCTGTTAGCAGGGAGCCCATCACTGTGTTCTTCTTTTTGAACAATTGTTTTATGTATGCATAATTTTTTATCTGTTCATATACTTTTTGAAATTAGTTTGTTGTATTCTTCAAAAAAAATTCAACTGGAACTTTTATTGGAATTGCATTAGATCAGTTTGAGGAGAAATGACATCTTAATAATGTTAAATTGCTTTTCTGTGGTGTCCTTTAGTAGATGTTTAAACTTTTCTCCAAATACAACTTTCTTTGCTATTTTTATTGCTCTATTATTTTCAATCACATTTTTCTTTGGTAATTGCTTATGTAGAAGAATGTAAGTTGACCATATTTTTGGCAATCTTACTAAATCTTCTTGTTATTTCCTGGAGTTATTCTGTTGATTCTGTACACTTTTGTTTTTGCTAGTTGATATCACTTACAAATAATGGCAGTTTTGCCTCTTCCCTTCCAATCATTAAACTTTTGTTTTTGTATGTTGGCCAAGGTCTTCAGTACTGAGTCAAGTAGAAGCTGTGATAGAGGGTCTTGCTCCTGATCATAAAATGAAAGCATCCAAAATCTCTCCATTAAGTAAGATATTTGTTAAAAGTTTTTGCTAGATAATCTCTTTCACTTAAGGAAATTCTCTATATTCTTAGTGCTCTGAGATTTAAAAAAATAATAAATAGGTGTTGAATCCTTAAGATTCGTCCATTTGGCCTCTGCTGTATAACATTCCTTCATATGTGTCCAGCACATTTTATCCATCTGCTCCACCAGTAATGGAATCTGGGCTGCCTCTAGCTCCATAATACATAGATAGTGCTGCAAGGTACCTCCTTGGCTAGGTCTTCTAGGAGCCTTGCCTGTGTAGTTTTTCTGAAAGTCTTTTCAGGATGTTGTTTTACCTTATGCATTTATTCAAAAAATTACTTTTTTATTGTAGTATTTTGTTGTTGCTTTTATTTCTAGTTCATTAATTTCTAAATATATCTTTATTGTTTCCCTTATTATTATTTTTTCCTTCTCTTTATTCACTTGTACTCATGTTTTTCCTCCGTGGCTTCTTGAATTTCAGTTATTCTATCTTTTGATAAATGAGTTTAATCGGTTTTTGCTTACTGTAATTGAGGCTTATTTTTGCGATGGTTTGAAAAACTATATAGATTTATCATGTAAAGTTAAACATTTGTGCAGCTTATGCCCCAGCCATTTCTCTCTAGTTACATGCAAATGAGAAACTTGGCACTGATGAATCAGGGGAGAAGCAGAAAAATATTAATAGAATCTTGGGTTATAATAGCAAATAATTTGTAAACAACTCAAATTCTCATTTATCAGACAATGGATAAATAAATTATAGTACATTTTCATGATAGACCAGTATATTACATGGGAAATGAATCAAGTACAATTGCATGCAACAATGTGAATTAATTTTAGGAATATAATGTTGAATCAACAGTTCAAATCAAAAAAGGCAACACATAGTTTAATATCCTTTTTATAAAGTTAAAAAACACATAAAATTACATAGTAGAGTATTTGTGCATCTGTCTATTTTTAGTTCACATATATTTATTGTAAAACAGAAAAGACAAGGGAAACATGAATATAAAATTCACGATAGCTATTCCTTCTGAGGGAAGAGGGAGAGATAAGAAAGAGGAAGAGCAAATAGGAAGATGTAGATTATTTGTAATGTTCTAATTTGTGGGTGATGTGTTCACGGGTATTCATTGTATTATTTAAAACTTTATATATAAATTTAAAAAAATTATAGATGCTCAAGCCCCTTATATAAAACCACATAGTATTTGCATATAACCTACACACATCCTCCTGTATAATTAAAGTCATTTCTAGGTTACTTATAATACCTAATACAATATAAATGCCACATAAATCGTTGTAAATACAATGTAAGTAGTTCATGGCTAATGCAAGTTTTGCTTTTTGAAGCTTTCTGGAATATTTTTTTTCTGAATATTTTTGATCTGCGGTTAGTTGAATCCACAGATGCAAATTCTGTGGATACAGAGTGCTGATTGTACTTCAGAAGTTCTTTAGTGAGTTTCTTTGCTTGTAACCTTTGTCTTTGTCTGCAAATGTCTTTATTTTACCCTTGTTCTTGAAAGACAGTTTCATTGAATATAAAAATCTCTTAGCACTTTGAAGATGGAGGTAAATACCTGTTCTTTTTTGGCAACTTTGGGATCTTTGGGGTGTTCTTTTGTTTCAGTACATTTTCAATAGGTATAGATTTCTTTTTGTTTATCTTGCTTGAGGTTCCTTGGATTCACTGAATCTGAAAATTGTTATTCTCTATAAATTCCAAAAGTTTCTTCATCAATATCTCTTCAAAATTTTTTCTCTCATTCTATTGGTTCATTCTGGAAAACTGATTAGCTATACTTCACATTTTCTCATTCTATGACCCGAAACTTTCAACCTCTTTCCTAATTTCCATCTCATCATTTTCTGACTGTGTTTTGGTAATCTTTTCTTCAGTTGTGTCTAATCTGCTGTGCAACTGTCAAGTAAAAGAAAAATGCACAATGTGAGAGTTGTGAATTTCAGTCTTATTCAGGGGCTGTATTGAGGACTATAGCCCTGGAAACAGCCTCTCAGTAGCTCTGAGGGAACTGCTCCACAGAGGTAGGGGAGAAGTCAGTATATATATGATTTTTGGTTAGGGAATCTGTATTTCCCTAGCACACATCTCTGATAAAGTTTACTGCTAGTCACAAGGAACTGATATTTCAGTTAATGATTTTAGTGCTTTTCCGTGTATGGGAAGATGCAAGAGTCCTCCTGAGACACACAACTAACTATCTAAGAGGTCTGGTTTTCCAAAGCACAGAGTGCCCCATCCTGCTTCTCATCCTACATTCTCCTCAGGGTGCAGGTCGGTTAGCGTCTGCAGTGGCTAATGACTCAGTCTTTGTAGAACTGGTGGACGAGCAACAGTTTTCTACATCCACTGTGTTTCTAATTTCAAATATTACTTTCTTCATTTTACGTCTTCTATTTGGCTATTTTCAATTCTGACTGGTCATTTTTGATAACCTCTTACTTCTTCATCTTATCTTCAGTTCCTTCTATTATTTCTTTAAAACACAGTAAACATTTATTTGACTACCTGTATCTGATAACTCCATATTAGCAGACACTGTGTGTCTCATTCTGCAGTTTGTTATTCCTGATGACTCTTGCTGTTGATGGCTTGATTTCTTTTTTTTTTTTAATAATTAATTTATTTATTATTTTTGGCTGTCTTGGTTCTTCGTTTCTGTGCAAGGACTTTCTCTAGTTGCGGCAAGTGGGGGCCACTCTTCATTGCGGTGCGCGGGCCTCTCACTATCACGGCCTCTCTTGTTGCGGAGCACAGGCTCCAGACGCGCAGGCTCAGCAGCTGTGGCTCACGGGCCCCGTTGCTCCGCGGCATGTGGGATCCTCCCAGACCAGGGCTCGAACCCGTGTCCTCTGCATTGGCAGGCAGATTCTCAACCACTGCGCCACCAGGGAAGCCCTGGCTTGATTTCTTGATGGCTTCAGGTCATGACTGTCAAATCATGCTCCTTGGAAAAGTTTTTTTTTTTTAATGGGAATTCCTTGATGTCTGGATTTAAAGTGCATCCTCCTAGAGCATATTTACACTTAGTTCGGCTAAGCACCTTAGTATACTACCAACCTAGAGATTTTAAACTAAATTTTTAGCTTGGGTTACTGGGAACACAGATTAATTGAATTTTAATTCTCAAAATCATGTAAGTTTCAGGTTAGGATAGAAATGCTCTGAAAGGACCCTTTCCTCTTCCCCTTCACCTCTCTCCCTTCATTTCTTCTCCTTCTCTCCCTACATTCTCTTTTTCCCTATATCTTTAAACTCTCTTTCTTTTCCTTCCTTCTTTCCTCCCTTCCTTCCCTTCCTCCCTTCCTCTCTTCCTTCCTTCCTTCCTTCTTTCCTCCCTTCCTTCCCTCCCTCCCTTCCTCTCTTCCTTCCTTCCTCCCTCCCTCCCTCCCTTCCTTCCTTCCTTCCTTCTTTCCTCTCTTCCTTCCTTCCTTCCTTCTCCCCTCCCTCCCTCCTTCCCTCCCTTCCTTCCTTATTTTATCTTCCTGCTGCATGGCTATGATTGGCAGCTGGCCCCAGCACCTACCTCTGCAGAATGCGTTTTTATTTCTCAAGTTAGTCTCCCTTTATGTTTTATGCAGGGAGCTTCCATCTGACTGGTTTGAACCCCAGACTACATGCCCTGGGCCACCAGAATTAGGAGTATACTCTCAGCATAAACATCACTTTAGCCCTGTTGTATGGGGCCTCCAAGAACTGCCTTACTGTCCCAGAAGTTCAATCATGCATTTCAAAATATTTCTAATGTAATTTTAATGTAAGCGTTTTGTACTGGGAGGGTTTCTCAACACAGTGAAGGGGAGGAGAATACCCCACTCCAAAATATGCCTCTTTGGCATAAAGATTACCTTGAGCTGGTTATTTTCAAGAAACAGACACAGGAGAAGCTCTGAAAACCAAAGTTACCCTTTTGTAAGAGAAATTTACATTTGTAAGGGAAACCTCCATTTGGAATCATGTTTTCCGTCTCTGTACCAAGAAGAGGAAGATGTCTACAATTCTGGAAACTCGTGTCAGTGGAGAGGGACAGGACTTAAATCTGCAGAACCTTGCCCCTGTTTACTGTGCTTTTCCTGGCAACCCCCCGCAACTGGCTCTCCACACCCTCACCCCCAACACCTTTTATGTTTAGCTGGTGATGGTATTTAAGGTGGTGGCTTGGGTCACTTTGGGGAGTTAGTTTTCTTGGGTATCTCCCATGGATACAGGAGATATACACGTTATTAAACTTCTGTTTGTTTTTTTCCTGTTAATCTCTCTTTTATTGGGGGGGCATTCAGCCGAGAAACTGGAGGTGTAGAGGAAAAATGATTTTTCCTCTCCTTCAGTAAACAATATTCCATCTGATGAAAATGGAAGTGGAATAAATAATGTGATATGTCTAAAACTTTAGTAAAAGATATGATGTAAAAGAAATGAAAATTTTTGGTTTAAATATTTTGATTTAAATTTTTGAAATAATTATAACCATTTTTCTGTGGTGGAATGAAGAATGTGTCTTCAAAAATCTAATTTTACCTGTCACAGTTAGAAGCACATAGCACCATTCATGTCGGTTATTCAGAGAAGAGAGGGGATTTATGCTTGCTGGAATTTTGGGTCCAGGGCCTATGTGGATAAGACATCAGGGAAAATTATTTCTCATAAGATTTTCCTAAAACTGCAGTGAATTAATAGCACGATTCTCTGCGGTGAGCATTCTCATAGCCTGTCATATTGATAGGTTCACTTCCCACATTTTGTTCCCTAAATACTAAGGACAATGCCTCTTAGCATGAAAGCTGAAACCAACAAAAATTGTTAATTGTAGATGCAAATTCCCTATTGATAGTAATTCTCTTCTCTCCTTACTTGATGAGAAAAAGGCCTTTCATGTTCTCAAGTTCAATGGTCTTTTCAGCAAAAGGGCAAATGCTTAGTAAATATAATTTTCTACTTATCAGGGTGTGTCTAAGTTAGTGACGATAGCGAATAATAACACCCTGCATCTATCAAGGAAAAATGATTACACTCTTTGGAAAACTCTGAAAAAGATTCATTTTTCTTAAAACTACTGTGTATTGTTTTACAATTTCCTTTAAAAAGTAGGTCATAGAATCCTTCAGAGTACTAAAATAGTGTATTTCAGTTGTAATAACTTCTGTGAGTCAACTACTTTATATATTTTTTTCTTATAACTCTGCAGGGTAGACATTATTATAGTCAGAAACTGTGGATCAGAAAGGTTAAGTCATTTGCCTAAGATAACACGGCTACAGAGTAACAGATCAGAGATGAGAAACATGTCATACTTTGCTTTATTTATTTATTTTTTTATTATACCATGCCAATGCCTCTTCAAGCCTTAAATACGTAAACCCACATAAATGTAGAAGACTTAGAGCAGGGAGGAACTTCTACAGTAGTCTATGGTCTACCCTCCTAATTTTACAAATCAAGAAATCAAGGGAGGACTCCCCTGGCAGTGCAGTGGTTAAGAATCCACCTGCCAGTGCAGGGAACAAGTGTTCGAGCCGTGGTCCGGGAAGGTCCCACATGCCACGGAGCACCGAAGCCTGTGCGCCACAACTACTGAGCCTGTGCTCTAGAGCCCATGAGCCACAACTACTGAGCCCACATGCCACAACTACTGAAGCCCACGTGCCTAGAGCCCATGCGCTACAAGAGAAGCCACTGCAATGAGAAGCCCACACACTGCAATGAAGAGTAAACCCCACTCACCACAACTCGAGAAAGCCCGCATGCAGCAATGAAGACCCAACACAGCCAAAAAAAAAAAAAAAAAAAAAAAAGAAAGAAATCAAGGCCCAGAGAAGTTAAGCAAATAACCAAGATTACACAATAATTAGAACCTCAATTCTTTTGATTCTTGTGCCACTGACTGTTTCTCCATACAAATATGCAATTTAAAATTCATGAACTGTGTTGGGACTTCCCTCGCGGTCCAGTGGTTAAGACTCTGAACTCACAATACAGGGGGCCCAGGTTTGATCCCGGGTCAGGGAACTAGATCCTGCATACCTCAACTAAAGATCCTGCATGCTGCAACTAAGACCCTGCGCAGCCAAATAAATAAATATTAAAAATAAAATAAAATAATATTCATGAACTGTGAATGAAAAAATTTTAATGTTTTTAAAAATCCAAATTTTGGATGGTGTTTTAATGTAGGGATATTTGCTACCTAATGTTGATACTGATATTATGAAGGGGTGGGGAAGTGGCAAGGGAGAGTGAGACGTGCGAGGCCTTGACCTTCTTCCCTGGTGGCCGACCTGCTCTAGGAGAGGATGTCAATCCATTCCTTCTTTCCTTTTCCATCTTGGCTCAGGGACTTTGCATGTGCTGTTCCTTCTGCCCTGTATACTTCCCTAATCCCTTACTTGGTTAACCCCCATTCTTCCTTCAGAACTCAGCTCAAAACATCAGTTCCTCAGAGATCTCTCCCTGGACCTCCCTGGTTTGGAAATGCCTTTACTAGGCAATCACAACACCACATCTTGCCTTTGGATTGCAAATCACAACTGAAATCACACTTGCATCTGTGAGGTTTTGATTAATGTCTGTGTGGCCAGTAACCTGGGAGTTCCATGAAGCAGGATTTGTGCATAATGGGCCTCCTGTTTATCCTCACTGTCTCATACAGTGCCCTGCATAGAGGGGCAATTTAACATCTACTTATTGATGAAAGGAATAAAGGAACTCAACAAATATTCATTGAGCATGGTTTTAATAAGTCTTTATTGGAGTCAAATTGCTTCACAATACTGTGTTAGTTTCTGTTTTACACCAAAATGAATCAGTCATATGCATACGTATGTCCCCATATCCCCTTCCTCTTGCATCTCCTTCCCACCTTCCCTATCTCACCCCTCTAGTTGGTCGCAAAGCACCGAGCTGACCTCCCTGTGCTATGCTGCTGCTTCCCACTTGCTAACTATTTTACATTCAGTAATGTATGTATGTCAATGCTACTCTCACCTCTCCCCAGCTTCCCCCTCCCACCCCATGTCCTCAAGTCCATTCTCTATGTCTACGTCTTTATTCCTGCCCTGCAACTAGTTTCATCAGTACCAATTTTTTTTAGATTCCATATATATGCGTTAGCACACGGTATTTGTTTTTCTCTTTCTGACTTACTTCACTCTGTATGACAGACTCTAGGTCCATCCACCTCACTACAAATAACTCAATTTCGTTTCTTTTTATGGCTGAATAATACTCCATTGTATATATGTGCTACATCTTCTTTATCCATTTATCTGTTGATGGACATTTAGGTTGGTTCCATGTCTTGGCTATTGTAAATAGTGCTGCAGTGAACATTGAGCATTTACTAGGTGCTTTGTGATAGACACTATAGTAAGCTACAAGGACCTATGAAGAAGACCCTTTGCTTAAGTAGATAACTGTACAGTGAGGGAAAAAAAATGAAATACAAGGCACAGCTGGAAGTTACACATACAGTTTTGGGGAGTTCAGAAATTGCCTAGGGGAGAACCAGCTTTTAGATGGTGGGATTAGAGAAAATTTATAAATTTTTGAACTGGGTGTGGTGGATGCATTTCAAAATCTGCCTTTGAAAATTCTCCTGTCAGTTACCTAAGATGGCATTTACATTAGGTGCAAGATCAGTTTTTAAAAATTGAGATATAATTGACATATAACCTTACATTGATTTCAGGTGTACTACACAATAATTCAATATTTGTATCTACAAGTTTCCCCACCATCTGAAAGTGGAGCTTTCCTATGACAGCTGTAGTAAGCTGGAAAGGCCTAAAACGAAGAAGCAATTAACTTAGGACACATCTTGCTGATGGATGCACAAAATAAACTGAGATAAAGCACAGATGCTCACAGACATAGTTCACAGCTATGGCAGCTTGATGCTTAGATGCCGGGGGTTGGGCCCAGGGAAGGTCATTTGGTCATTTTCTGTGTTCTCAAAAAGGATAAAATCTAGACTAGGTGTTAGCACTGTTGGGCCTTTCAAGAGAAACCCTCTTCCTGCCTGTACTAAAATCCCCAGCTCCAGGGTCTGGTGAAACCCTCTCACACCTCACTGTGATTCTCAGACTAAAGTTAGAACACAGGACACATCCTCTTGGGGTCAGTGATGATGTCCTCACTCTACAGCAGTGGGGCTTTCTCCCCGCATTGGACTCCAGGACCCCAGGGCTGAGAAGTCCCCCAGTTGAATATACTTTCTTTCTGTACCAACACCCTTTCCTTCCTAATTCCACTGTATTCATTTCCTTCTGCTGTTCTAACAAATCATTACAAATATAGCAGCTTAAAACAACACAAATGTGTTTTCTTACAGTTCTGGAGGTCAGAAGCCGGAAATGGATCTCAATGGATTAAAAGCAAGGGGTAAGAGGGCTAAGTTCCTTTCTGGAGGCTCTAGGGGACCATCTGTTTTCCTGACTTCCCAGCTGCTAGAGGCCACACACATTCCTTGGCTCCTGGCCTTCTTTCTTCTCATCAAAGCCAGCAACTGCTGACTGAATCCTTCTCACATTGCATTACTCTGATCTTCTCTTCTGCCTCCTTTTCCACTTTTAAGGATTCCACTGTGATTAACTTGGCCCACCTGAATAATGCCTAATAATCTCCCTGTCTCAAACAATTTAACTTTATCAACATCTGCAAAGTCCCTTTTGCCATGTCAGGTGACATATTCACAGGTTCTGAGCAACAGGACATGGACATCTTTGGAGCCGGGGTCATTCTGCTGCCTACCACATCCACCATTTCCATGATGATTATTATGTCCACCCAAATGTATTTAGCAACCTGATTTTTCTCCATCCTTTACCAATTAATTTATTAATTTAATAGATGTTTATTGATTGCTTTGATTACAAAGATGAGTTAAAATATCTCTGCTCCCAGTCTAATATGCAATATACACAGCCAAGCAAATAAAAACCAGGTGAAAAGTGCTGTACCTCCCCACCTTTCCTGCCAGGCTTGGCAGGAGCTTAGAAGGGTTTCAGCGTACAAAGAGTTCAGGGAGGAACCAGTGCTCAAGTCGTCCCTGAAAGAGACAGGAGATTGGAAAGTTAGGGGAAGGCTCCTAAGGGCAGTTTTCTCCAGACAGACTCTTGGAGAATGTGTGGAATTTACCAGATAGACAACAGAGAGGAAAAGATGTTAGACAGAGAGGACAGCATGTGTGAAGTCTCTAGACTGTGAGAAAGTGGGCGGGGTTTGGAGAACTGCAGTTAGTTTCATATCGCTAGAGCAGTGCAGTCCAATAGAACTTTCTGCAAAGGTGGAAATACTTTGTATCTGTGATGGCCATCATGGCTGCCACCAGCCACAGGTGACTCTTGGTCACTTGAGATGTGGCTAGTTGATAGCGGTACCGGATTTTTAATTTAATTTAATTTAAATTAATTTAGATGTAAAGAGTTGCATGTGACTAGTGACTGCCATGTTGTCAGCACAGCTACAGAGCACAAGGTATCTCTAGGGAATGATGGGAGGGGATGAAGCTGGAGAGTTGAGTGGGGCTTAGATTACAGGAGGCTTTTTTCTGCTTTACAGGGAATTATGAATTTATCTTTTAGAGATGTGGTTTTCAAATGGACACCACTGGTTTTGTGGAGGTGGTTACTCAG
Organism: Mesoplodon mirus; assembly: GCF_964341445.2. Taxonomy (NCBI): domain Eukaryota; kingdom Metazoa; phylum Chordata; class Mammalia; order Artiodactyla; family Ziphiidae; genus Mesoplodon; species Mesoplodon mirus. The sequence continues at coordinate 26,509,658 of NC_138986.1, read as the reverse complement.
AGCTGCAGCAGGGGCTGGCGGGAAAAGGGGGGAGGTCCAGGAAGGCTGAGTGGGTGCGTGCAGGTCTATTCTTCCTCCTCCCATCAACCCATTTCAGGAGTCTCCTTCAGCTGGGCAGCTCGTTTTATCAGTTTAATATATTGGGGTTTTGTGTACAATATTATGGAGGGAAATGACTGATTTGGGGGATGGTGAGAAAGGGGATGACGGATTTTCCTTTCTGAGAAATCATTCTGGCTAGAGGTTAAATTTCGACGATAAGGAAGGGACTGGATGCAGAGAGAAGAATTGGGAGTTGGTCTTAATAGTCTGGATGAGAGATGGTGCTGCCTAAACTCAGTGGCTGTGGCCCAGTGGAGAGTAGGGGCAGATTTAAAGGGGGCCCAGGAGGGAGATTAGACAGGGCTTGGTGAGTGATTGTATACTGGGAATAAGAAAGAAGAAAGAATCTATGATCACTGCTAGGTGTCAGCTATGGGGAAATGAGTGAATAGATGTGCCCAGGGAACACAGGAAGATAAAAAAGTTAGAAGAAAAAAATGATGATAATCCAGGACCCTGTCCATTTACACTTCAGACTACTCTCTACCAAGGACATTTTTTTTTTTTTTTTTGCAGTATGCGGGCCTCTCACTGCTGTGGCCTCTCCCGTTGCAGAGCACAGGCTCCGGACGCGCAGGCTCAGCGACCATAGCTCACGGGCCCAGCCGCTCCGTAGCATGTGGGATCTTCCCGGACCAGGGCACGAACCCGTGTCCCCTGCATCGGCAGGCAGACTCTCAACCACTGTGCCACCAGGGAAGCCCCGAGGACATTTTTATCATGGCTAATCACCTGAGAGCTAAAGCCAGGTGAGCTCCTGATTACATACTGGCCCTTCCCAGGCTGAGCTGGATTGTGGATGACACCCTGCTATAGGAGGGAAGGTCTGGAAATGACTGAGGTCAAGTCATGGACGCTTCAGACAGGCTGACAGCATCCCAGTCAGCAATACACCAGACACGTGTTTTCCAGGTGGCCTATGGAACTTTGACACCAGAAATTCAGTTTACAGACCTGCGTGGAGCTCAGGAGTCTGCATTTTCAACAACTCACTAGGTGATCCTCATGCACCCTGGGGTTGGAAACCCACATCTTTAGAGATAGTTTGCATAGACTTCCTGCCCTTAGAAAACCAGATAGAAGCTCAGATTAGGGGAGAGATGGGTAGAGATTTTGAGAATTAAGTACCAAGGTCATTTCAGGTATCTGGCCCAACATGGTGGGCAATACTGTATTCCAAGGAACAGGAGAACAGATTGGAGCTCCCAGTGTGATATGGAGGAGGAACAGTGCCCTTGATGGTATGAGTGGAACTAATTTATTTGCAAGTAAGCACTTGTGAGGCACACCTGGAGGCACATTGGGGAAGTGAACTTATGGAACCAGAAATCCTGCCTGAGCTGGAGGGTACAATTGTCAAGGAAGTATGAGTCATTATGGTTAATGTGACCTCATCTGCATGTCTGGCTGGTGAGGCCAGGATGAAATCAGATTACAGTATAGGTGAGGAAGCTGAAGTTCACAGATTTTATGTCTGTTGGTTTGTTTCTGGTTTTGTTTTGTTTTTTTTAATTGTCTAAGATAACACAACTGCTTAATGAAATTCTAACCCAGGTCTGTCTAACTTCAAAGCTCAAGATTATTCTACTATGCTTCCATGTGATGAAGGGGTTCAAAGCTCTCCTGATGATTTTGAAAATAATGGGAGAGTAGGAGTGTCTCCATGTTTGAACTCATTGTTTTGTTTATTCTTAGAAAAGCTTCCTCTGATGTAACTCAGGGACCTTCTACAGCTGAGTTCAACGTAATGTTTTCCAATGGGGTGGGCAAGAAGCTTATTCATTATTGATATAGAATTGAGTACCAATACACTGTGCTTAAATTACTTTCATTAATTTTTCTCACAATACTCTTGGAAATCATTTATTAATGCAATTGCTATGTAAAAGGAAGAGACAGGCAAAAAGGATATAGCCAGGAAGTCAATTTTTTTTTCCCTTGGCACTTCATAAAATTTAAATGCTCAAATATACAGCTACAGTATGGATTTGAAATGCAGCCTGAATAATCTTAAAAGAAAGGAAAGCCTTGTGCTTTAAGTGATGAGAAGCAAAATCTTTTCAATTCTATGTCAATAACTGACCACTTCCCTGAAAAAGTTTTAAGATTTCTCTAGAGAAAGGTGAATCATAACAAGTACCCTGAGTGTACCTTAGTTTTGAATAAGTGACTAGCTCAAGGCAAAGTGGTAGTTTTATTAAAGTAAAAAAAGAATAAGTTGTGAAGAAAGAGGCTTGTCAAGAATTTGCCAAGAACAAATGGGTACAGACTTTCTTTTGGTGGTTATGAAAATGTTCTCAAATTAGACATTATGGAATTAGGTGAAATGTGAATATACTAAAAACCACTGAGTTTTACATTTTACCAGGATGAATTTATGTTATGTGAATTATATCTCAGTAAAGCTGTTATTAAATAAAATAGTAATAAGAGGACATAAAATTTAGTCATAATACACACACACACACACACACACACACACACACCCCACCCTAACATTTCTGGAACTAAAATGTTTGCAATTAAAAATTTGGGCCTCCCTGGTGGCGCAGTGGTTGAGAGTCCGCCTGCCGATGCAGGGGATACGAGTTCGTGCCCCGGTCCGGGAGGATCCCATATGCCGCGGAGCGGCTGGGCCCGTGAGCCATGGCCGCTGAGCCTGCGCATCCGGAGCCTGTGCTCCGCAACGGGAGAGGCCACAACAGTGAGAGGCCCGCATACCGCAAAAAAAAAAAAAAAAAAAAAAAAAAATTAAAAGATAAGGTGATCACTGTTGAAACCCAAATTAGTTGCCTGAGAGAGTTTTTTTAAATCTTAAGAGACAGAGTAAATATAAGAAGAATAAGAAATCATGACAGAAAGAAATTAAAAGCTTAGAAGACATAAGTAAAAATAACATATAAATAACAAATTTCTAGAAGAACAAAATGTATGAGTTTTAAAATTCATATGGAAATGCAAGTGACCCAGAGTAGCCAAAACAATCTTGAAAAAGAAGAACAAAGTTGGAAAACTCACACTTACTTCAAACCTTACTAAAAAGCTACAGTAATCAAGACAATGCTGTACTGGTCTAAGGAAAGACATATAGATCAATGCATTACAATTGAGAAAACAGTTTGACGGTTCCTCATAAAGTTAAACATAGAGTTACCCAAGTTATCCAGAAATTCCACTCTTAGCTATACATATCTAAGGGACATGGAAACACATGTCCACACAAAAATTTGTATATCCATGTTCACAGCAGCATTATTTATAATAGCCAAAAATTGGAAACCACTATGGTATAGTTATACAATGACATAGTATTTGACAATAAAAGGAATTAAGTACAGATACACACTAAAATGTGGATTAACCTTGAAAATACTATGCTAAAAGAAAAACGCCAATCACAAAAGACCATCTACAGTATGATTTCATTTATGTGAATGTCCAGAACAGGCAAATCTATAGAGACAGAAAACAGATGAGTGTGTGCCTAGGGCCAAGGTCAGGAAGGATAGAGAGTGATTGCTAATGAGTATAGGTTTTTGTGGGCGGAGGATGAGGCAAATGTTCTAAAATTAGATTGTAAAGATGATTGAGAAAATCTGTGAATATATTAAAAAATATTGAATCATAAACTTCATGTAATTATAAACTGAAAAATACTTTTGAATTTTATGGTATGTGATGTCTCTCAGTGAAGATATTAAAAAAAAGTCAAGAAAACTGACAATAATATAAATTATGCTGTTATTTCACTTTCCAGAATCCCATTAATTAAAACTCCTATGTCTTGAGACTTCCCTGGCAGTCCAGTGGTTAAGACTCCGCTAGGGGAACGAAGATCCCACATGCCGCAGCGTGGCCAAAAGAAAAAAACCCTCCTATGTCTTGCTAATTCTCTAGATTTCTAGGCCAGATGATAATAAACTTGTGCTTAAGTAGGAATTTCTTGGACATACTCCAGATGAGAACTCCTTAGCTGGATGGGGAGCCTTAGAAATTCTGACAGGCAAGTACCGTCTTTTGATCAACGAAGTTGGTTAAGGGAATTATTACTTCAGAAATACTGGTTTTCTGCTAGATGGAATCTTTCAAAACTAATATTAGTAGGGGAAGTTAATAACAGGGGTTTTTTGGTAGTGAGAGCAATGTAAAACTTAGCAAGACCTGCAGGAAATAGTACCATAGCACACATGATTTGGCAGGCACTAACTGAGCACCTACTATTTACCAGAAGTTGTTAGGCACTGGAAGGAAAGACCTACAGGCTGGGTCCCTACCCTACAGAAGCTTACAGTCTAGGAAGAGAAACAAACACATATAAGATTATATGTCCGGTGATGTAGGGAGAGTATGCAAGGAAACTACCAATGGAGAGAGACAGGAAGGCTCTTCAGAGTTGCTTCCAGGAAGGACTCTGGTTTGGGGTTAGAGTAGGCTGCGAGGCACAGGCATCTGCCACATGCATCCAGGGAGAAGAAAGGCACGTGGACAGGGAGAGCCAGTGTCTGAAAAGCCACACAGAAGATTGTTCTCTCTTGTGATACTGTGTTGAAGTTTCTTTGAGGAAGGATTTTAAGAGGCAAAGTATTTGAGCTTGAGAAGGAAACGCCTTGACTCATTATTTCCTCCTTAAGAAGTGTCACCTCAGAGGACTGCTAAAATACATAGAGAGCAGAAGCAGTGTTAGTCCTCATTTTCTCTTCTTGTCTCATCTCTTTTCACATTTGGGTAAATTAAAAAGCCAAAGTTCTTTATCATAGTAGCAGAAATACATATATATAAATTTTACTTCACAAAAAAATTTTACAGTTTTACATTTTCTTTGAAAATCTCTTCATTTCAAACATACGCAGAGAGAGCAGTGTAATGAAACCCCATCTTCCTGCCAAAAAGGGGAATATACTTTATATATACTTTATAACTATATATATATTCTATGTCAGTATTTGTTTTCTGCTTCATAAATTGAATTTCTATTTACCATGGCCAATACTATATTTATTTCATGTACTCTCAATGTTCTTGAAATATTTCTGACAAATTTACTTTCTCTTTGCCTCAGTTTCATAACTGAAAAATTACTGGATTAGACTAGAGATGATCTTTACATGTCTTTCCGCTTTAACATCGTTAAATTCAGAGCTATCACCAACCTTGTAATAACTGCTTGAATCCACCAGATGTCAATGCAACATAGCAACCTATTTTTTTGTCATTTAAGCCTCTTGGGTCCTTAGACCTAAAATCAGAAGAATAAGAGCAATAGTAATTTTCATTTGTGTTATTCATTTTTGTTAAAAGTTAAATGTAAAATTATCTTGTTTAAAAAAGACCATAAATAAACCTTCAAAGGCTATAAGCTTAACTCTACTAGAGGTAATATTTTTTCAGAGGTTTCCTCTTCTCGTTTAAGTTTAAACATTCAGTTCCTCTTCTACAACACTGGCAGGCTATTTCCTATCAGATAAGCAAGTGGCATAAACATTTGAAAATCAATTATTTGTTCGCTAAATAACGGTTTAACATTTGGTCTGTTTGGGAGAAATCTTGTTTGATATAATCAGAGTTAATGGTCTTGCCAACAAAATATAATGTTTAGAGTTAAATTATATAAAGGTGAAATTATTTATTAAATTATTAATTTAGTAATTGGCTCCATGACAGATTTTAATTCCCTTATGATAAATTGATATTTATCCTGCAGATAAAAATAAACATAGTATTATTTCCCTCTGCTTGAAAAAAAGGGATGATAATAAAAATAATTTTAAATATAGAAGGTTATCATGTTTAAATCAGAATGTTGGAAATAGTGGTTAATATTTTCATTAAAACTTTAAGTATAGTAGTGTGAGACAATTATTGATGTCAGAATTTAGTTTTTGAAAATTCTACCTTTTGCTTGTGTACCATTACAGATAATATACTCAATATGTTTGAACATCAAGCAAATACATGCACACACACACACACATGCACACACACACACACTCAAGGCATGTAGTTTTTCCTAACCAGGAACTGTGTAAACTAGTAAAAACACAACACTAGAAAGAATAATACTAATTATTTCTTAATTCCCTAAACCAGCGATGATCAGGGTTGCAACAGAAGGCGAGGCTAATAACTTGAGGTAACTATTGATAATTCAAATAAAAGATTCACTTTGCATTAATTACCTGAATTATTTAAGTTTATGTTGTAACCTCAATTGTAAACTGCTGATAAGAAAATCTTCAATTTAGAATTACGGATTTCCAGTTGAGGTCAGAATAGTAATGTATACTCACTGAGATAAGTTTCTATCTGCTTCAACAAATCTAAATCTCTATTTTACACTCTTTTCTTGGTGAATTCATTACTAAAATAGTCACCAATTTGACAAAATGACATATTCTATTTACAATTACATTGTTGCTTCAACTTTAATGCAGAGGCTCCATTTTTACCCAGAAACTATGCTGTGGAAAGCTTCATTCTTCCTGATAAAGGACATAATGCATAACACCCCTGGAATTTTGCATCATTTTCTTGCACTTATGTGGGATTGCTAGGAAGTCACTGATAGATTCAGAAGTCTAGGTTTTCCTTAAAAACTATATAGTTCTATTTCATATTTTATTTATTTATTTATTTATTTTTTGGCTGCGTTAGGTCTTCATTGCTGTGCATGGGCTTTCTCTAGTTGCAGCGAGTGGGGGCTGCTCTTCATCGTGGTGCGTGGGCTTCTCATTGCGGTGGCTTCTCTTGTTGCGGAGCATGGGCTTTAGGCACGTGGGCTAAGTAGTTGTGGCTCATGAGCTTAGTTGCTCTGAGGCATGTGGGATCTTCCCGGACCAGGGCTCAAACCCGTGTCCTTTGCACTGGCAGGAGGATTCTTAACCACTGGGCCACCAGGGAAATCCCTCATATTTATTTTAGATACACTTCGAACAGTGAAAATGTGATATTGACACTCTCCAGCCCTAATGCAAAAAGGAAAGATACATATGCTTTAGTGATTTCCTTCTGCCGGGAATTCCTTCTGCCAGAAATGGTTTGCAAAGGCTTTTCTGTGGTTGTGAACATTTACATTTTGGGGAATAAATAACTGGAGAAGCAGGACTGGAGAGTTGCAGTCTCGGGCAGAATCGAGTTCCAGGTCCAGACATTGACATCTCCATGCAGAAGCCATTCCTGAGGGCCAAACAGCTGCCTAATGAAAGTTTAAAATAAAAATTACAGCGAAGCCCAGGCAATAGTATCAGGTCTATGTGAAAATGACAGTCGTATTTGTATTTATTTATATCTTACTTATTTGAAAAGAATTTGAGTTATCAGAAAAATGAAGAAAAAGAAACAGAATAGGGTAGTCGTTACCAGGGGCTGCAGGGTGAGAGAATTGGGGAGATGTTGGTCAAAGGGTCCAAACACGCAGTTAGAAGATAAGTTCTGGAGATCTAATGCACAGCATTGTGATTATAGTCAACAATACTGTACCATACACCTCAAAGTTGCTAAGAGACTTGATCATAAATGTTTTCACCCCCAAAAGTAAATGATAATTATGTGACATGATAGAGGTGTTAGCTAATGTTAGTGTGATAGTCATATTGCAATATATAAAGGTAACAAATCAACATATTGTACTCCTTAAACTTACACAATATATATGTCAATTAAATCTTAATTTTAAAAAATGAAGACTAAAAGGAAAAGTAGGGAGGAAGTCAGTAGAGAACTAAACTAGTTTTAAGCTTTATGAAAACTCATTTAATACAAAGGGGAAAAGCAAAGGCCATCCTCTGCTAGTAAATTACCTTGTGACAGAAAATTAATGTAAACACATGAGTGAATGCTATTTAAACCTGATTTAATGTAACTGTTTATTATGATATTGTGATATATATGTATATACATATATATATAGTAGCAGCATATTTATATCTATTTCTATATCTGTTTGTACTCTATCTCACCTTAACTGTTATCCAGTAATTTCAATTTATGAAGTTATGTCTTTAAAAAAATTTAAAGGAATTTTATAATTATAAAAGGAAAATATTTCACTGTAAGACATTTGGAAAGTATAAAGAAGAAAATAAAAATTATACTTAAACTTACCAATATTTTGTTTTATGCTTATTTTTAAATGATTGTTTATTTTAATAGTTATAAAAATATAAGTTTGAGTCTTGAATTTTCATTTCACATTGTATCATGAAAATTTTCCAAGTCTTATGCTTTGGAAACATCATTATAATGGCTGAATAATATTCTACCGAATTCCTGAATTATAAGTCATAGTTTACTTTTCTTAAATTATTTAAAAAATATATATACTTATTTAGGCTGCACGGGGTCTTAGTTGCAGCACGTGGGATCTTCGTTGCTACGTGCAGGATCTTTAGATGCGGCATGCGGTAATCTCTTAGCTGTGGCATGAAAACTCAGTTGCGGCATACGTACGGGATCTAGTTCCCCGACCAGGGATCGAACCTGGGCTGCCTGCATTGGGAGCATGGAGTCTTACCCACTGGACCAACAGGGAAGTCCCCAGGTCATAGTTTATTTTGCTATTTACCTACTGTTGGACATTTTGATTATTGCTAATGTTTCTCTACTATAAATAACACTGCAATGAACATCTTTGCATATACATCTGTGAACCTATCTATGATTATTTCTTTAGAAGTAGAATTACTGTTTTAAGGACTATGAATATATGACAATTTTCAGATAATTGTCAGTTTGTTTTCTTAAAATTAATAATCAATTTACATTCTTACAAATACTGTATGAGTTACTTAAATTAACATTTAAAGTATATTTTTTCAATTGTACAGATTATAAATAATATATTATTGTGGCTTAATTGCATGTTTCTCTAGTAATGAGTATGGTAATTTTTGCTATATTTGTTGTAATTAATGTGTTTCCAATCAAGAATTCTCTGTACATGTTCTTCCTTATTAGAGTATTAGTGATTTTTAGAGCCTTTTATTATGTGCTGAGGATAGCCACCTCTTGTCAAAATTATTTCTACTCAATTAGATGTTTACTTTTATATTTTGTTTATGTTTTGTGCTTTTTTTAAAGTACAAAAGTCTTATTAATTTTATTACATCGTTTTTCCTTTATCTCTTTCATTGCCTTTATTTTGGAAAATTCTTTTGTATCTTCATACCAGCTTAAAAAATCCATTTTTACCTAGTATTTTATAGTTTCATTGTTCACACTAAAATCTGTAATAGAACCATTAGAATGACATAAGTTGAGTACTTATCTTAATTATTCTTCAAATAGATAACTTTCCAAGTCTTTGCTGAATAAATATTCCATCTCTTTTGCATTTGTTTATGATGCTTTTTTACAATACACCTATTTCTTATGTATTAGGATTTTTGAACTGCTTTGCTCTATTAATCTGTCTTAATGCTTTTATCAATACCGTATCACTTACATTGAAATCTTACAATACTTATAAACATAACACTCTTTTCTTGTTTTGGTTAAAATATTCCTGGGCTATTCTTTCTTGTTAATTTTTCCCTAATCATTTTGGAAAGTGTCTCCCATCTCAGATAAAACCTGAATGCCATGTTATTTTTATTTGGTTTTCATTAACGTATAAAATTAATTTAGGAAGAATTACATTCATGCATTGTGCTATCCATAAATATGAAGTGTTTCTAATATTTTCAGCTTACCTTTTATTATTCCTCCATGAAAGTTTACAGTTTTCTGTAAATAGGTCCTGCTCATATCTTGTAGGGTTATCTCTAGGCATTGTATGTCATACTGTGGCTATTGATTTTTGTATGCACTCACTTCACTGAACTCTATGGGTTGCTATTTGATTTTTTTTTTTTTGGATGATCCAGGTATAAATCATATCATAGGCAAAGAATGATAAGTGCCTATATAGATTATTAAAGCCTGTTAAGGTAGACTTTGACAATATAATCAAAACATGATATAAATTTCTTTATTAAGAAAGTAATTCTCACTAGTTTTTTTTTTTTTTTTTTTTTTTTTTGCTGTACGCGGGCCTCTCACTGCTGTGGCCTCTCCCGTTGCGGAGCACAGGCTCCGGACACACAGGCTCCGCGGCCATGGCTCGCGGGCCCAGCCGCTCCGCGGCACGCGGGATCCTCCGGGATCGGGGCACGAACCCGTGTCCCCTACATCGGCAGGCGGACTCTCAACCACTGCGCCACCAGGGAAGCCCTCACTAGTTTTTCATTTTACATTTTAGAGTCAAATCTAAGAGTTAATAAAATAATTTTATTCTTATACAGTACTTTTTCCTTGAATATCATTAAAGTAGAATAAGAACCTGAAATTTTTTAAAAGTAAAATGTAGCTACATTGGTTTTTTTGATGTCTTAGTACCCAAAGCACTAGAAATGTTATTCTAAACATTATATTTAACACAATAAAATAAACTTACAAATAAAATATATTGTGAGTGTATTCAGCATTATCATGGTCTTCTATAAATAAAATATAAATCAATTCTGCAACTAGTTAAGAATATCTTTGTTAACTAGCTAATTTTTTAAGATAAGAAACATTTTCTTCATATAAATCTTGGGAGACATATTCCATGCATCCTACTTGGGCAGAAAGGGTCTTAATAGTGAAAACATAAACTTAATCCTGCCCACAATGTAGACATTACTAATGCATTTTGGGCTAAAATGATCTAAGAAAAAAACATAACATGAAATAAAACAAACCACCTCTGTTTTATATAGCATAGTTATGTTTATTGTAGAAGTAGGTTGGGAAAATCTATGCTGATAAATTTAAAAATAAAACGAACTTCAAGATGAAGCTTTGCAATAATTTTGCTTTTTAAAAAATAGTAGTTTGATATATTTAATCATAGACCTTTTACTAGGTCCATTTCAACTTTTCTTTTTCATACTTGAAAGAAATTTGTATTGTTGTGCAAAACTGATTTTTTCTGCCAAAAATGATATAATACTAAGGGCTACATTTAATTACTATTATCCTAAGGGCAGATTATTGGAATTTATTAAACGAGAATAAATTTGTAAGCACTTAAAGAAAACTCTGAATGAACAATATTCAGAGAAATTCTTAAGTAAATCTCTGCAAAAGGATGTATGTTAGTAAATCATTTTGTATTATTTCTTGATGAATTATGTAAGGTAGACACCTCTAATAAAATAGTAAAATAAAAATAATTCTAAAGGCACTTATACAAAAATACATCTGAATTGATTCATGAATGTAATTTCAGGTTAAGATTTCTGCATACTTCAACATATAAAAATGATAGCATCCTTATTCTTCCGATTGCTTAATCATCAAACTTTTTGTAGCAAAAATGTTTCATGTACATTATCATACTTTTTGTCTGATACCTTGTGTCAGTAAAAGGTATTGTTGTTTACTTAAAACATGTAAACATTTCTATATTGGTGTATTCTTTGGTGTAAAATATATTCTTTACAGTTCTGATAAAGTATTGAAGGGATTTCCAGTCTTTTTGTCATTGGGGGTTTTAGAAATTGAGATCATTATAATTTACTAGGGCTAAAAATAAAATTAAAAAAAACTCCAAAAGCTGCATTTGTCATCCTTTCGATATGACAGTTATGTGTTTATTTGCACAAAGACACAGAGTCAATTAATTTGAGTTCAGTTTGAGACAGTTCACAAAACTGTAAATTCTCTTAGAGAAAACCATAATGGTGCTACATTTCACACTAAATAGTTTTAGCAATTATTATCAGCATGTAATAAGTAATTTTAAGTGATTTTCGTTTTGGATAGTGTCTGTATGTTAATATATATTTTATTTATAACATGTTAAATATAATAATAGTAACGTTTATTGAGATACAGTGAGATAAAATTTATCTTGAGATAAAATTTATCTTAAAATATGAATAACTAGAGCAAACACTTACTCTAATTAGGTGAACAGCCAAAGTTCTTATTTTAATTAAAATACATTCAATGAGTGAGACCAAGCATCAGATTCCTTCCATTACATTTAAATACATACCATGCATTTTAAAATCATACCATGAAAAAATAAATAAATAAAATAAAATCATACCATGGAACTTAAATTCACACCCATGGATTTAAATGCATGCCACTATATTTAAGATTTATTTTCAAGAGGTTTAAATTACTATGAAAAGTTTTTATATCTAATTATATTCATAATGAGTTGTGAATAAAATAAAAACTTAAGTAAGTTATTTTTAAAGCAACATGTTCTTAATCTAATCTATGACTCAAGAATTTAAAAATAATTCCTAAAATTTTATTTTTGTGTATTCTATTTAAACTCATCTTACAAGACTTTGTTTGTTTGCTTCTTTTCTTGTTTGTGCTCTTTGTCATCGATTTGTAAGCAGTTTTTATTCAAGGGGTTGTTAGAAATGTAGTGATCTCAACTTACCACTTAATTTATAACAATACATGATATTTAATAAATTAAATAAAAAACATCAGATGCAGAGTAGTGCTGTAGAAAGAGCTCAACCCTCAGAACAGAGATCATCTGAGTTCTAGATTGGCTGAGAGGCTGGATAAACCACTTAATCTGAGCCTTAGTATTATATATATGTATATATATGATGGTAGACAATTACTAAGATAACTTCTATAGACAGCTCTATAAATTTTAGAAAACTTATTGACTTATTGACTTTTTGTCCTTGAAAAAAATCAGAACACTGAGCTAATGTTCTTTCTTTTTTTATAGAGAATTTTGAAATAAGTGTCCAATTCAGGAGCATGCCTTTAGCTGAAGGTCTGTATTTATTCTTAGAAGAAATTTGAGGGAATTACCAGTTGGAAGGCCTGCCAGTTTACCAACCTATTCTTTAAAGGATCCTGGAGCCCTGGAATTATCCATGATTGGAGGGTTTTGGGGGTGCTTGAGAGTTACTGTGAAGGGAAGGTAGAGAGAAAAGGGTTGATAGTACTAGGTTAGCCTCAGGACTAAATAGCTTTGGTTAGTGTCCGTATGCACAAAGATTGATTGAAAAGACATTATAGAATTTTGTGGGGAAAATAAAGCGAATTGCATATGAAAGGCTGATCTGAGCCTATTAGTGTAGGTGGGTAGCAATCTAAAAAAGCAAAGTGTACAAAACTCAAATATCTGTTTCTATTGAAAAATATGTTTATTTCATAACTTTGTATCATTTGATAACTTTCTGTATCATTTGAAAACTTTGTTTTCATCTGTTGAAGAAGTACTATTTGAAGCTATTAAATGAATTGTTCTACCTATAGTATCCATAGTCTTCCAAATCTAACAGCCTGTGAGTAGAACAGATAATGTTTTCCCATAAAATCAGCCATGAATTTTAACCTAATTAACCCTTAAGCCTCCACAACCTCCAAAAGTCCATTGTGAACACCCAGGAGTGCTGTCCACCCCTGCTTCTGTGACACACACAGTTCCTTTGGGGAAAATTCTACATTTGGATTCTTACAGAACTTTTATACCATTTTTGTTTTAATGAAGAGGCATCAACTTTTAGAAATTATTATACTGTATAATTTCTTTCTCTCTTAAAAACACTTTTATCAAATTGATTTAGAGAACGGCTGATTTGGTTTTAGCTCTTTTCTCTGCTGTGATTTCCCTCTCAAGTACAAATCACATCGCATGTCGTGTTTGTTTTACAAGGGTCAAGGATGCCAGCCTTCCAGAATGTGTTTTAGAAAGTGGCTAAATGGAGTTCTTCTTGTATAGACTTAAAATGCATGTTCAGGACATGCAAATGAATTGTGGTCCAATTAACCACTGGGGAAAAAAAAAAAAACAGCCTTAAATATCCTGTTAATGAACAGCATTTAGGTGCTAAAAAGACATTCCATCCTGATGGGATTATAAAGATCCTACCCTTAATTATGAGTTGTAAAAGCCACTTTCAGGTAGAAATAAAGAGGGTAGCAGTTGTTCAATTAGAGGTGAACATTCATCTAGGAGGGGAAAAAAGCCTCTCTGTGATAAGACCCAGAAATCTTGTTTTTCTGCTAATGCGATTTCATACATTTTTGTTGCACGGTGGGCCGAGCAGCATTCCTGTTCTGTTGCCTCGGATGGGAATTGTTCAGCGCTGTGTCACACATAACCGAGCCCCGAGTCCTCATGCTGAGCGGGGAACTGATCCCAGGGTTGTAAGTGACAGTTGCTGGCGAAAGCAGGACATGCTGATTCATTCTCAGCCTCCTCTTCCCATCTCTGTCTCCAGCCTAGCATCCTTTTCAAGTTTATTCATGAGCTCATTGCTTGGGAAGAAAAAACTTTATTTGCATTATACCATTACATTTAAAAGCTATAAATTACACAGAGCTATAAATACTGCCCTCGGTAAACACCAGCCCTCATAAAATCTGTGCGTGTTTGTGCAGGCACATGTGTGAATATGTTCTTTGGATTTTTCTCCCTGCTCACTGCATCTTACAACTCTATTTCGTCATTAACATTCTGGAACCTAGCAGTTAAAACAGTGATCATTTTGCTTTGCTTTCTTTAAATGGACAGGAGAGAACTTGGACTTATTAAAACAAGATGTGATTCTGTGTGAAGCATGCCACCAGGCTCACTCCAATTTTAATTAGACTGTCATCATTGTACAACAAAAGTGTTGCAATGTAATATATCTGGAGAGTTAAAAAATAGAAGACCATTTTTGTTCCATGCTGTCCAATAGAGACATAGGCAACTGAACTGATAAAAATTTACACCAGCCTTGCCACCCTGGAATATTTGTGTAAGTACTTACACCCTGGTAAGACTTTTAACCATCAAAATAGTAATTACTATTGGTCACATATTTTCAAGAACTGAAGAGTTTAAAATCTGAGAAAAGCCTAAACTCTTAGGTTGAATACAAGAACAGTCCTGACTCCCTGTCTCCTCTCTCATTGTGAGAAAGAAAGTCCTGTACATCAAGTCTGTTACTCAGATATGTATACAAACTTGAACTTGCAGAAAACCCTTGTGTCCTCTGCATCCAGTGACTCGACAACTGGGGGTGTTGCTGTGTACAAGTCAGGGGTTGGTCGTTAGATTATTCTGCCTTGAGCAGCCTGAGTCGGGGGTGTGTGTGTCTACGACCCAAGGTGGGGTTGGCCCAAACTGCTTTCTCCTGGGTGAAGTACATGTTGCGAACTGGCTTGATTTATTTATTTTAACTCATCATGAGCCAAAATCTGAACGACTACTTCAGAAGGTTTACAGGCCAATCTTCTCTTTTAAAAATGACATAATCATATCTTTTTTCTGGTGTTGTCCTTATGTTCCAGAAAATCTCCCTCAAGTCTAACTGAAATCCTTCCTACCTCCTTTTAAACCCATTTCTTCTTGTCT
This sequence comes from Mesoplodon mirus, assembly GCF_964341445.2. NCBI lineage: Eukaryota > Metazoa > Chordata > Mammalia > Artiodactyla > Ziphiidae > Mesoplodon > Mesoplodon mirus. Next base: position 26,494,201 of record NC_138986.1, on the reverse strand, counting down.
GATTTCAAGTGAAAATCAATGAACAATTCAGATTACTCATATTTTGTCCATCCCAAACTCCAAAGTTTGCAATAAAGTGCTCCTCGGTTTATACTGGAGGAGGGGGATGTGTAAGTATGAACCTCAGTCTACAACAAGCATGTAAGAAGCTTATCTGTAACTGAAACAGATTTCACTGAAAATGCCCCATTCCTTCGGGTGGCAGAAGGTAAATTCAGTCAATTTAGTCCCCGTCTTCCTTCGGTGTTATTCACATCTTGCTTTTCTTCAGTGCACATAGAAAACATTCCCCACTCCCACAGCATACTGGAAACAGGAAATCCTTTTTTGCCTTTCCTAAGCCCCTGCTCATGCCATCCTGGACCTGGGGGAAGCGCGGCAGTTTCAGGGCTGTTCTCTAGACTCACTATTCAGGCCTTTCTTCTGTTCCTGCGCCTTTCTGGTCACGGGAACCCTAGGGGCTGATGTTCCACCCCTGAGCTTCGCTGAGGGAAGGCACAGGTCTTCTTGATCTTGAAATTTCCAAACCTGCCCATGGGTGGAGTGCTCAGGGCTCACCACCATCTAAGATCACGCCTGCTCTCTGGCACTGCTCCCCTTTCCTAGGCCCTGGAATCTTCCTAGAGTCTCTTCAGGACCTGAATATGTGAGGCTCAAAAGCCACACATAGGCTATGTCTTCCCATCCAGGAAGCAGTATGAAAAGCGGGCATCTTTAAGCTAAGGAAAGGGAGAAGCACTGGGAAGAAAATGAAATGCAGCAAACAATGATTATTATGCCACTTTTTTGTGGACTAAAGCAAACCAGTTCCCTTGGTCGTTTCTCTGGAAGAGGCTGCTTTAGAAAACGTCACTATTTGATTGTTCTTAATGCCTTCTCTACTGAGTTCAGAATGAAGCAGGGGTGCTGGGGTGGTGAGGCCGGTGGTGAAGAGGGGATTTACACTTACCGAGAAGAAGGAATGGAACGTGAAAAATACAGAGAGGATGCGAGGTTAGAAACCCTACTGGAAGCAGCTGTGTGCCGGAGGCAGAGTGTGAGGGAGCTGAGGTCCACGCGTACACAGAAGCAGCCACTGAAGAGCCTTCTGTGCTCCGCTGAAGAATTCCAAAATTGTGCTCAAGGGGATGGGGCCAGTGATGGATTTAAGCAGGGAGGGGACATGATAAGATTTGTGGTTGGAAATTCTGGTTTGGTCATTGTGCAAGATGGGGAGGTCAGGGGCAAGATGGGAGACAGTCAGAAATCGGTCTTGGCAGATTAGTTGATCTAAGACTGTGGCTGTTGGAATGGAAGTGAAGGGATAATTTGAGAGATGAAGTGAAGGAGGAAAGGTATGAGTGAAGTAGAGGAGGAGTTAAGGATACTTCTTGGAAGATTCCTAGTCAAGAGGAGCATGAGATAGCAGGACTGGTCTTTGGACGAAGAGCTGAGAGCTCCTGGAATCATGCTCAGAGAGGCATTAGAGGTGGTTTTATTCCCTGCTCTTCTCCTTCCTTGTACACACACGTCGCCCTTCCTCCATTGTTAGTGGCATCCGTAATCTCAGGAGAAGAATGCCACAGCTGAAATAAGGTCTTTGAACTCTGAAAGCTCTTGACAATCAACAGTTTAAACCTAGAATGTCCAGGACATGAAGCTGATTCACAAACATTAGCTTCAGACCAATGTGTGATGACTAAAGTGGTCTTCTGACACAGGTGTGGTTAAGAGTACTTGGTCTGGGAAAGAAAGAGAGTTGGAAGGATATTAGATATCTCCAGAGGGAGCTGTGCTCTCTGACCTCTTCTGCCTGCCCTGTCCCAGGCTGAGTCCTCAAGGTGGGATGGATACATGACTGTGGCCCTGGAGAGGCAGGAACAACCCACGAGCCCAAGGCGCTTGAGGCTTGCTTTCAGAGGAGCCCAGAGAGGGAGCGAGCCACATAGATTTTCCATCAATTTAGCATGTGTGCAGTGGGGACGTTAGAGGTGGCTGCCTGAGTAGACAGGTAGGATAGTGTCAAGAATTTCTCCACATCCTGCTTGGTATGGGGAGAGATCACGTGTTCCCAATGTTCCCTGGAGTGGTCAGTCCCTTCTGCATACCTTTCTTCTCTTATGGAAAGTTGGGAATGGGGGCAGGGACAGGAGGGATGAAAAATTTGAGGCTACCTGGAACTGACATGGATTGAAATTGTTTAGTTATAGACGATGAATGAAATGACATATCTTGAACACTTGAATTTGTGTTACACAGGGATAAGAACCAAGCATAGTTCATCAGAAATGACAAGAAACAAAGTAACTGGTGATGGTGGGATAGAGCAACCAGATTGACAGGAAGGAAGATGGTGGAGGCCAGCGAGATTCCCTGAGGTGCTGTAGCATGAGTTCTCCAGCAAGTATTGAGCAGTGAGGCAGCTCAGACAGCTTCTGCTTCTGGTTTGGGCGACCGGGGAGGATGGTGGTGGCCCTCACTAACGTGGATAAGTACAAGACGTAGAGCAGATATGCAGGGGAGAAGATGAGTCCATGTTGAACATGCTGAATTTGAAGAGTTCAGGTGGATCTGGTCTGTGGTATATGCAGGTCAAGATAGTACGGGTATGGTGTTGAGTCTCTAAAATGGAAGCATCGATGAGCATAAGGTGATCTGGGCAAAGTGCAGGGACTGATAGGAGGGCCAAGGATGGAACCTGGAGGCCACCAGGGGGTTGTTGGAAAAAGAGGAGCCTGCAAAAGAGACTGAAAAGTGATCACAATTTGACCGATTGTGGCGGGAAAGAGAGAATGACGTTGACAGGTAAAGAAGCGTTTTTTAAAATACAGGAAAAGACTCACACGATTCTGCAGGTTGAGGGACAAGAGCTCATGCCGGGAGGGTAGGCAGGGGGTGGTAAAGGAGACACAGGAGAGAGATCTCCAAGGGGCAGGAGTGTTGGGGGAAGGTTAACCTCATCCAGACCCTCATCTGGACTCCTGAGGCCAGAAAGGAGGGAAAGTAGAAATGGAGATGTGCAGAAAAGCTTCAGGGGAAAATACGGAGTCGTTCTGGCTGGATGTGCTGTTATTTTATTTGTGTGTGGGGTGTGTGTGTGTGTGTGTGTGTGTGTGTGAAGTAGCTGCAAGTGGGACAGGAAGGAGGAAGACCCTTGGGAAGCATCAAAGGCCACAACTGGATCTCCTAGTGGCCCGATTTTGAGATTTCCCTCAGCTACACATGCAGCCTGGGTGTGGGCACTGAGAAGCCAGATCCCAAGTTTGATTCAGGGTTGAAGCTTTGTCGGGCGGGTGTGAAGAACGGCACTGGGGAAGGGAAACTGAGGCTTTTGGCAAGCTCGTGATTTCCTAGCTCAGCTGAAAGTAGCCATGGATTTCTATTCTTTCCGAAGGGTAAGCAGAACTCTTTGGATGGATGATTTGTGGATGATTGTGGATGATTTATCACACAATCCCAACTCAGAGAAACCAGTGGTGATCATGGAATCCTTTTTCCCTTTTTCTGGGGGAGGAACCTCTTTACTCTTTTAAATGCAAAAATGGGAAACCAAAAACAAGGACTCTATGTAAACATTTTTATTAGAGGAGAGATAACATTAGTTCAACCTTAATACTGGTTGGTGAGAATTGTGTTCTAACTTCTGGTCATCTTTCAATATGGGTACCAGTTGCAAGTCGTTTCATGAAGAATTACGGTGGGACAATGTGAAGCCACAAGAGCATCTGCTGACTGTTACAAAGTGATGGAAGAAGTGAGACTGATCATGTTACCAAATGCCAGTGTGAAGCAGGTGATGGAGTTTCAGCCAGAGGAATGTTGGCCTGTAACTGGCTCTGGTCTACAGCAGATCATCCCAAATCAAAAAACAAGCTAAACTTTGCAGTCAGTGAAATTAGGATATAACTAAGAACATTCAGAATACTACACACACAGTTTAGGTGATCTTGGTATAGTGGTGGGACAGCAGTGATTATAAAATGAAAGTAATTAACATGCGTATGCTCTGTTGGGGGAGACTAAAGGGAAAGAGGTGTTCAGCCTAGAAAAGCATTTCTCAGTGGATTTCCTATGAAGTCAATGTGTCTTGGGTTTAACTTTGAAACAAATTAAAAAATTTTTAAACTGGAAAAAAAAAAGAATGAAAGAAGAAATACATTACGATTTTCATTTCTAAAATTTGCCACAGGACTCCATTGGACCATAATATGCTTCTCCATCTGCACTGATGCTCTATAACCTAAACGAGCAGAAAACTTACTATGAGCTTCCTGTATAGGCTCAGACTGGGTACTTCTCTTTTTATTTATTTGTCCATCTATTTTTATTTATCCGTCTATTTTATTTAAAATTCTAGCCACAATTTCAAAAACAACTGTCAAAAGAAAAAAAAAAAGAGGAAAAAGAGGACACAATTGGTTAAAAGAAGCAAATATATAGAAGGCACTTAATTAACATCAGGAATCTGGCATTTGCTGCTGTTGGAAACTTAACATAGCTCTAAGTTTTCTAGAAGTCACATATTTACATTTCTTATTGTGCCACAGGAAGTATCAGACCAGCAGATTAGCCAGGACATGTTCTTCTCAGATAAAGGCTGAAGCACAAGCATATAAGGTATATTCATGCAAAACATTTCAAACCCTTAGTCTCACCTCAGTCCTCATACCATTGTCCAAAGAAGCTACCTGACCAAGTCCAAGTCAAGGGGTGAGCAAGTACATCCCATCTAAGGAGGAGATGTGAGAATATTTATTAACAATAATCTAACCCCACAAATTAATTACTATTAAAAAGTTATTCCCAAAATTCTAATTGTATCTATAAATTATATTTCTTTTAAAAAATACCAAGCAAATATGATAAATTGGTGAGATGATAAAGCTGCTAATATATCTTGTTTACATTTTAATTATTCTTAAGAGTTTTCAAAATGTTAGACATAAAATAAAAATCATTAATTAGTAGTTTTTCTGTCTAGAAAATGGGAATAATAACACTGGTTTTGCCTTTTCCTGTGGTTATTATCAAAATGAATTTGGACAACACATGTGAATACACTACAAAGTGTCCTGCAGTTGCTGCTGTTCTTATATGACTTGCTGGTAAAATCATGATTCAAAAATAAAATTCAGTTAATATCATGATGAGTCCTATATATTTCACCACATTAAAAAAATGTCTAGCAATGATCACTGAAATTAATAAATGTAGCAGTGATCACTGATATAATACATTTGTTTGAGGCCGATGTGGCTATGGGTAATATTTTAATAGGATCCAGTACTTCCTACAAGGCTACAAAATGCACTTTGAATGACTGTTTCATATGTTAGTAAAACATCCACTTTATCTTATTGTAGGTCAAGCTGTATTCTTATATTAATTTCTGCTTCCTGATATTGCTTATTCCCTCTTTTCCATTCCTATGTCTAAGTGAGGCTTATTGGGCAAGTGACTTTTTCTGTCCTTATGGTTATATGATTACATTGTGAAAATGAAAAGCTGAGTTCTAAGAATTAGCCTGAGATCATTTTGCAAGCCTTTATGAAAGTGTTATAAGCTAATTAATCATCAGTCAAGTTAGAACTGAGTCTACAGGCAGAAGAGTGGATATACAAAGGAAATACACTGGTGTTTCCAGCTGAAGTTGTTGAGATTATACAGTTTTATTTTTGTATATAAAAGCTTTAAATCTGCTATCTTTTTCATATAACCCTAGAGGTGAGCAAGAGATTAATGAAAATACAGTTTCTTCCATGGAGGAGTTTGAAGGTTAAAAAGAAAGGAACTGCACAAGTGGATATCCATGCGCAGAAAAATAAAGTTAAACTCCTTATCTCTCAATATACACAAAACTTAACTCAAAATGGGTTGACTTACATGTAAGAGCTAAAACTATAAAACTCTTAGAAGAAAACATAGGTATACATTTTGTGATCTTGCACTAAGCAATGATTTCTAAAGCCCAAGCAACCAAAGGAAAAAATACATAAACTGCATCTCATCTAAATTCATCTAAAAACTTTTGTACTTCAAAAAACACCATCAATAAAGCGAAAAGGTAATCCAGAGGGTGGGGTAAAATATTTGCAAATTGTATACCTGATAAGAGATTTTACTCAGGATATATAAAGAACTTTTACAACTCAACAAAAAAGAGACAATTGATCCAGTTAGAAAATGAGCAGACATTTATGCAAATAAGATGTACAAATAGCCAATAAACACATGAAAAGTTGCTCTACATCATTAATTGTTAAGGAAATGCGAACCAAAATCATAGTGACACATCACTTCATACCCATTGGGGAGGCTGTAATAAAAATAACAAAAGAAATAATAACAAGTGTTGGCAAGGACGTAGAAAATTGGAAATGTAAAATGGTGCAACCACTTGGATAAACAGCCTGGCCACTCCTTATGATGTTAAACATAGAGTTATTGTATGACCCAGCAATTCTACCTCTAGATATATACTGAAGATAATTGAAAACATATGTCTGCGCAAACACTTGTACATGAATGCTCATGGCAACGTTATTCATAATATACAAAAGTGGAAACAATCCAAATGTCCATCAATGACTAGATAAACAAAATATGGTATACCCATACAATGGAATATTACTCAGCCATGAAAAGGAATGAAGTATTTATACATCCTACAATGTGAATGAACCTTGAAAACATTATGTTAAGTGAAAGAAGCCAGGCACAAAAGGCCACATAATGTGTGATTCCATTTATATGCAAGGTCCAGGATATGCAAATCCATAGAGAAAGAAAGTAGACTAGTGGTTTCTAGGAACTGGAAAGAGGGAAGAATGCGGAGTGACTCCAAATGGGTATGAGGTTTGTTTTGGGGGATGAAGTGTTCTGGGATTAGATGGTGGTAATTGTTGTATAACCTTGTGAATATACTAAAAATCAATGAGTTGTACATTGTAAAAGAGAGAGGGGAAGAAACTCTGTCTTAGATTGTATCTGAAATATTAATTTACCTATGAAGTTCCTAATATCCTCAGAGTACATTCTTTATTTTCTCTTCCCTCAGCACTTTTTTAATCCCTCTATGGAATAATGGCACACTCTGACTGGTATCAGGGGTGTGTGGGTGTGTGGGTGCGTGTGTATGCATCTCCCACAACAGACTGTGAATTCTTTGAGGGTAGGACTTGTAACTTACTCATCTTCCTGTCCAAACAATTAGCACAGCACTTTGTGTTAAGTCAGTGCCTAATCCGTGATTGTTGGTTGCATTTCTCTGTCCTCTGACACATTATGTCAACTGTACTGGCTCATGCAACTTCTCAACTTCCTCAATTCCTAGGAAACTCAGCTCATAGAGATTAAAACCCACAGATTGCAGGAAGCAGATGAAATAAAACACACAGATTGTCTGAGTCTTGGAAAGGACATGTTATAGATGGAATTGACATTGGCAAAACACCAAGTAACAGAAAAATGTGGTAGAATTGATTAATTCTCCCCAGTAAATAAAGTTCATTTACCTTCCCAGTTAATCATAGGCTTATTACTCCTGGTTCAGGCAGGAGTAAAGGCTTTCAGACTCCTCAGTTGATAGGAGAGGACCATTTGATCAGAGTGGCTAGACAGGGCTTTCCTTAAGGTATATGATGCTACCTGAGACTACCCAGTTTATAGAACAGACAAGATGAGCCCCATTTGGGAGAGTTCTAGCTTCCCTGTCTTGAGGGAGAGAAACACCCTCCTTTTGTTTCTCTTTTTATTTATATTTTTTTTGTTGGGAGGGGGAGGGGTGGAGCAATGGTAGGCAATTGATCATATCGCCAAGCGCCATGTGTGGTTTTCTCTGCTTAGTAAAGAAGGGAGGCCTCTGAGCAGAAACTTTCGTCAGCCAAGCTGGAAGGTGCTCTCAGTGCTGGATCCACAATTTATCTTTTTAGCATCAGGATTCATTTCTCGGTAAATAGCTCTTTGGTATAAATTCTAGGCCAGCTCAGGTTTTTGCAAACCACTTTGGTGGACTTTTTTAGTGGGATGGTGGGGAGAGGGTGGGTGGTGCAAAGTGAAAGGGAGAGAACACCAAGATGAATAAAAAATAATTCTTATCTTCAAAGTTGGGTATAGTCCAGAAAAAGATTGACATGTCTACACCACGTAAGGGAAGTGGTTTGTGTGGGCTGAGTGTGGAATTTAGGCAAGTTCTAACTTCTACATTTACGTAGTTCTAAGTGCTTCTCCCTTCAGTTATTTGCGCCATTGGCCACTAATGGGCTCCCCAGAAGCAGGTGTACCAAGCACACGTGATAAGGTTGCTGTCTTTAAGGAGTTTATAGACATTTTGTGGAGAAAAAATTGACCCCATGAACCAGAAATCACATAAAATAGTCTTAAGTGCTGTTATAGGATGGTAACACTAAGTGTTTTACATACAAAGAAAAATTTGGTATTGGCTTGAGTATTTAGAGCTGTCATGGAGGAGATGGGATTTGAGGTGGACTTTGAAGAAAGTAAGGGCTTACAGCAGGGAGAGAATCCCAGCAGACAGCTGACCTGCTAGCATCATAATCATATTGTGAAAAGTCTTTTCTGCTATAACGTGATCATTGGTCCTTGAGAAGCCCATGTATTCACAAATATTTTACGAAATATTTATTTCAATTAGGTAGTCGGTAAAAGGGGGTTAGAAACTGGGGAGTTTCAGAAGCTCATTAAAAAGCTATTTTTCCTGCAGAAAATTCAATTGTAAGAGTTTTATCCATGTGTATTTTGCTATAACAAGTGAGAATAATAAGATGGTTAATCAAAACTTAGAAAACAGGGATTTCCCTGGTGGCGCAGTGGTTAAGAATCCGCCTGCCAATGCAGGGGACATGGGTTCAAGCCCTGGTCTGGGAAGATCCCCCATGGTGCAGAGCAACTAAGCCCGGCGCCACAACTACTGAGCCTGTGCTCTAGAGCCCCTTGAGCCACAACTACTGAGCCCGCATGCCACAACTACTGAAACCCTGCAGCTAGAGCCTGTGCTCTGCAGCAAGAGAGGCCTCTGCAGTGAGAAGCCTTCACGCCACAACTAGAGGAAGCCTGTGCACAGAAACTAAGACCCAACGCAGACAAAAAAAAAAGAAAAAAACTTAGAAAACGATCACAGAGAATAATAGGAATAGAACTTTAAGACCAGAACAAAATCAATGAATTTCTAGATCACTATTATTTATCATTTTTTGATAAAATCCCAAATTAAAATAACTGATTTTTTTTTTTTCAAAAAAGCACAAAACTGCAGGTGTGGCCAAGGTGGCAGAGTAGGAAGACACTGAACTTAGCTCCTCCCACAGGCACACCAAAAGTTACAGCTGTTTACAGAGCAACTGTCTATGAGAACAATCTGAGGACTAGCAGAAAAGATTTTTCAAAACAAAAGATACAAAGAAGGAACCACAACAAGACAGGTAGCAGGGGCAGAGACATAGTATAGTCAAAACCCACACCCCCATGTGGGCAACCTACAGATGTGAGGATAATCGCAACTGCAGAGTTTCTCCCCAAGGAGCGAGTGGTCTGAGCCCCACCTTGGACTCCTCGGCCCAGGGAGCCTGCACTGGAAGATGAGCCCCCCAGAACATCTGGCTTTGAGGGCCAGTGGGGATAGCAAGGCTGTCACTCAGATTTGAAGGAGGAGAGATAAAGGGTTTTACAAAGCAAAAGCTAAAAGAGTTCAGCATCACATTACAGGTTTATAAGAAATGTTAAAGGGACTTCTCTAAGTGGAAAAGAAACGACCACACTAGAAATATGAAAATTACAAAAGGAAAAGTCTCATTGCTAAGGGTAAACATACAGTAAAGATAGTAGATCAACCACTTATAAAGCTAGGTTAAAAGACAAAAGTAGTAAAATCATCTACATCCACAATAAGTAGTTAAAAGAAACACGAAACAAAAAAGTGTAAAATATGATGTCAAAGCATTAAACATGGGGGGAGGGGAGTAAAAGTGCAGCGTTGTCAGAGTGCATTTGAATTTAAGAGATCAGCAACTTAAAATAATCACCTGTATATAGATTACTCTATACGAACTTCATGACAACAACAATTTATATTAGGTAACTAGTGTTCAGTAGTGCAGGGTGGCCAAGCTAGAATGATGTGACTCTCAGCCCGGCGATGTGTCACTGACCTCTCACATTAATGCTCTTCCACAAGAGGGTGGCACATATGGACTGTCTGACAGCATCAATTTCTCTCCTCACTTCTCTTTCCTCTAAATCCTTTAGTGCTCAGCCCAAGCCAACCTCCACTGAGAATGTCTTTCTCTGTCCCACATTAGTAATCTATAAATGTAGGAGTATTGGAAGATGCTGAGAAGCCATATTTGGATTAAGCTCATGTCACTTGTCTGGCGGTAGTTAAACCCCGTACAACTGCACTGTCAGGAGACACTGGGGACATAGGCGTGTTGAGACCAAAGGTTCCAGGGCCAGGCACGCCTAGGTTCAGATCTTAGCTATGCTCTTAATGGCTATTTGAAATGTTACTAAATGCCTCTGAATGTCAGTTTCTATCTCTGAAAACAGAGGTAATAAAAAAATCTCTGTTTGGAAGTGTTATGAAGATCAAGTCAAGTAACACATAAAGCCCTGACACACGAATACGCAAATGTTAGTCCCCGCTTGTTCCTGTCTGTCTTAATGTAGCCAAAGGCACCCATATATGTAGTTCTAAGAGGCACATGCATATTGGACCAGCTTGAGCATTTTAAAAGTTATAATTTAAAAAGTTTTGACTTACGTCCCTTCTAAGTTCATCTTTTATCCTGAACAATAATTTCTCAAAGCAGTTGAAACTGGGTAAATATCTAACGAGCCCAGTATCTCTAATATTCAAGGAGAGTGCCAAGACCTACATGCCATGATGATAAATCCTATGGAAAATCAAGATGTTGCTTTAAATAGGAGTGTACTGATGAAGGATGTGGGTTCTGAATTCTGGCTTCCTGGATTTAATTCTCTCTCCAAATTCTAGATTCACAACCTTGATCTTTATCACCTGAAAAATGAACACAGTAATGATATTCAGAGGGCGCTGTGGTGAGGATTAAATGAATTCAACCTTGTTAAGTGTTTAGTACAGGGTCTTCAGCACATGAAGGACTTCATAAATATTAGGTTTTGTTAGTTTCACTGAGAATTTTGGAGGAGGGGAGTAAACAGCTGACTTCTGACATTATCTAAGGTGGAAGTCCAAAAAAAAAAAGCACCCTTATGGGACTTCCCTGACGCCCAGTGGTTAAGACTCTGTGCTTCCACTGCAGGGGGCGTGGGTTCGATCTCTGGTTGGGGAACTAAGATCCCGCAGGCCAGGCTGTGTGATGTGGTCAAAAAACCAAAAACCCAAACAAACCAAACAACCCAAAAAGCACACTTGTGAAGAGAAGTTTTGTTTTATAAGGTGTTTTCAGTGTACATGCATTTTACCATTTCGCATGCAGGTAAATTAATTTGTCTAGGCAGACTTTCATGAGTGTTGTTCAAAGCTTCAGAAGTGCAGATATGGTAGACCAATTAGACGTTAAGTCCTTGATAAAATCATATCTTGTTTAAGGACTGAACTTACTTAAAACTCTTGTCCATGAACTTCTAATCCCTATTAATCAACCAAACTCATCCAAAACAGGTACGTTTTCAAAGTCCAATTTATGAAAGAAGACTCTTTTGGCTTTTCCTTGCTTTCTGAGTGACCTGTGTGAGAAACCCGGATCAAATTATTTCTTCAATGAAAATATTTCTTTTATCATGGAAAGGAAATGTTGAGTTATTCCTGTCGATGATCTGTAGCTCTCTAAAGAAGGAATCCTGTAGCTTTTCTTGAGTTGCAGGGCCTGCCCAGCAGGGAGAGTAGAACTGGTAAGTCTGGAGTTCAGTCTCCTTTGTCAATGGCCAGTCCCTGGCCTTGGGAACTGACTGGCGGCAGTTTGCAAATGTATGTGCTTGATGGCAAGCCTGCAGTTCCCTTTGTCCTTGAACCACAGGAGGCCTGATAGGGCAGCCGGACTGTGTCATCCCTGACTACCCTAGTTTCCAAGCAGGAACATGATGGGTAACTTTTCAGACACTATGCAACGTGAGCATTCAGCTTTTAACCTATTCTTCTGCTGGATACAAATAATAACTAGTTTTACATGCTTGTCTACTAACTTACTGCCAAATGGAAACACAGATATTTGATCAGGTTTGAAGCCTGAGTTTCTGCAGAGTCTGAATAAGAGTATCTACTCCTTTTTCGTGTCAACTTCCACCTCCCCTACGCTTAACAATCCAATATACATCCTCTCAACTGGCTTTCTCCAAATCAAAAAAAAGTGATCAAATTAAAACTATTATTTTTACTCTTATCCTAGATAACTAGAAATTATAGACTTTTTCTGCCAAATTGCTTTATATGTGTGCTTTCCTCCATCTAGGAGCTTAGGAAGTACACCTGTAGAAGAGATAAAGCTATCTTGCATCAATGGATTCAGTTTCATGCTATAAGGGTACATCTTTATAACATAGATGATCCCCAGAAGAGTCATGTTTTGGGTTTCTTCTAATTCTACTTTTTTTTTAAACTCAGTTGTGAGTGAACACCTTTCTTTACCAATCCCTACTGAGATAGACGTTATAAAGTTTCACCAATCCCTGACAATTTTCTAATTCTGAGCGTGTAGAAATGAGGTACTTTCCCACCTTCTTGAGTTTAGGTTTGGCAATGTAATTTACCTAGGCCAATGAATGTGAATGGAAGTAATGTGTATAGAGAGTGTTGGGAGGAAGACTTTTCCACTACCATGTTAAGCTCAAGGGTTGGTGGCCTGCAAAATAACTGAATAGACCAATTAACAAGAAGAAAGTTCAGTGTCTCTCTCCAAAGCAGAGGGCAGATTTGTTTGCTGTTCAGTATAATAATCTCCCTTTCTCTGGGGGCAAAGATTGGGAAACTATGCTTATAGCCCATAAAAAAAAATTGAGTTTCCTAAGTTTAGGCTTCTTCAGCTGACTTAGGAGAACTGGGGATTGGTGTGAACATGAAAGTTCATGCTGCCTATTGTGCTGGGGTCTTTCATGTCTTTTGCCATTGTACATGGAACTATGGCACGCTAAATTGTTAGCTTGCATGCAGGGTAAAAATCTCAGACCCTGCACAGTTATTCACAGGCAGGATATTTTTTTTTTTTTTTTTTTTTTTGCTGTGCGCGGGCCTCTCACTGCTGTGGCCTCTCCCGTTGCGGAGCACAGGCTCCGGACACACAGGCTCCGCGGCCATGGCTCGCGGGCCCAGCCGCTCCGCGGCATGTGGGATCTTCCGGGATCGGGGCACGAACCCGTGTCCCCTGCATCGGCAGGCGGACTCTCAACCACTGCGCCACCAGGGAAGCCCACAGGCAGGATATTGAAGCAGCACTCCAAACTGAAGCAGCGTCATCATAAGGGTTCCTTTGACCAATATACTTGGAGTTAGGCATTTTCTGGGTTGAATGGACTTAATGGTTTCTCCACTGCCTGATACATACTGATAATAAAACTGACAAGCTTTTATCACTCAAATTCCTCAGAAAATCACTGTCCGTGGAAATGATTACAAGGGAGATTATAATTTTATTTACAGTATATAAAAGTTGAAAAACACAGGGTCACAAACTAAAGATCTAATTACATGCTATGACCAAATTCCTTTTGAACTCAATTTTTCAACCACTTCCATTCAAAGTTTAGATGATCGGATAAATATGGTAATCATTAAAATATATGTAAATTTGCCGTTTTGTTTTTCATGTCATAAAGTGAAAGGATAGACTGAATTGAGCTGGGACTAGAGATCTGTTAAAGCGATTTCCCTGTAACATTAATAGTTATTGTAAGTTTACCAAGGAGAATACGCAACACCAGAATTTATGAGACTTGGCCTGAGTTGCTGCAGTTTTCCTTGGGAGACATTCCAGTCTTACAAGAGAGAATTCTGGTGCTATCACTTACTAGCTGTGTTCTCTGAATCAAGTTACTTAACCTCTTTTTTTTTTTTTAACCAATTTTGAAATATTTAATTAATTTATTTATTTATATTTTTTATTGAAGTATAGTTGATTTACAATGTTGTGTTAGTTTCAGGTGTACAGCAAAATGATTCAGTTATATATACATATATATATATATATATATACACATACATGTTCTTTTTCAGATTCTTAACCTTTCTATGCCTTGGTTTCCTCATCTGTAAGATGGGGATAATATTACCCACCTCATAGGGTCTTTGTGAGAATTAAATGAGTATTTACACATACATGTAATTGTGCTTAGAACAGTGCCTGGTGCATATATGCTCCATAAGTGTTTGGCATTATTATACATTTATATTAATGGTGCATATATTAAGACCAGTGTTTCATATCATAATACGGAGAATAACACCTGAAGTAATCATTATTTGTTTTTTTCCCCTCTCACTAAAAAAATTGTTGCTTGCAGATAATGCTTGCTTGCAAATAATTACCAGGAAGGAATCTTTGGCAAATGGTCATGACTCTAATTATTCCATTGCTGGATGTGTTGAGCCAAATAGCCAGTAGTCAGTTTTCCTTTACAGAGTAGAAGGTTTTTAACCCTAATAATCTATCAGTCATCTCATTTTTATTGAGTAACTATGAAAAATTACATACAGGACATTTTTAGCTCAAAAAGATCGTTCCCTTCTAACACTGAGTCTAGCAGAAATTCTCTGTAAAGCTTTTTGTTAGCCACAAGGGTATGAAAGAACGTTGGATTGATAGTGTAAATAATTATTTCATGATTCATGATTGCAGGTTTTTTCATCTGGTTCCTTCAGTGTTTTAAGACTAGCATTGCTTTATCTTGAGCTGGTAGGTTAAGAGTCAGCATATTCTTATTTATTTTTAAGATTTCAGGAACTTTGTGATCAGAAACCTTGTTTTCTTCATTTTACAACCCAACTTCCTCTTTGGGTCTCATATGGCAGAGTCTAATTTAACACTGATTTCCTTCCCGTCTGCATTATATAGTGTTTGACTTTGCAAGACTTTCTACCCAATAAATGTTGTTAACTGATTGGTAACCTATTATTGCAGTTATTTTGGATCAAACTTAGAACTACCTGCATTATTGAGCCCCTGCAACAGGTCTAGCATGAAAATGCTAATGGCTTTAAATATATATATATATTTATAAAATATTTGGCATATTATATATATTTTATATATATATATATTTTGGAAGGAAAATCTTATTTAATAACCTTAAATTGTACTTAAAGCACTCACTTATTAGGATCCAAATCGCTGTAAAAGCAGCTCAGTTGTCAAACCCAAGAATTGTATTACATATTATGTTTTATGCTCATAAGGTCTAAAGTCATATGTAGATACAGTCCTGCTACCCTAACATTTCCTCCAAGACAAAATGTAGCAACTGGACCAAACTGTGAAGTTTAATTTTGCTGGCTCATGGAGCAAGGATTAAGGCATTAAATATTTGAATTTATATTGGTAGAAAAATAAATCTGCGGGAAATTACATTTCTCAACAATTTGTAAAGTCAAAAATAATTTTAACCATTTTTTTCCTCATAAGGAAAGGAGTATACCTGTGGTTTAAGAAGAATATATTCTCTCTATCAATCAATGTCAATGTCAGTATACCAAAATGACACAATATATAGACATCTTTTCCATAGTGCCTATAGCTCCTTTTAGAACCTAGACTGTGGGTTTATCCTGTGGTACTGGTGGGTTCTGTCTTATTATTTCCAAGCTTTGAGGTGCTTTGAAAATCATCTAGTTTCATTTCCTTGTTTTAGAGATGATGAAAGGAAGGCCCAGAAGAGATAAAATTAACCCAACAAAGTCATTGGAGAATAGGAAAAAAGAGTGTAAAATCACACTGCTAGAAAAGACCTTCCTTCATAATTAATTTGAAAATTCCATGTCTAATCTGGAACGAAATATATCCTGTAAAAGAAAATTCCTTGAATACCATGGATAATGCATTCTAATATCTAACAACCTCTCTAGTCAGAAGTGTCATTCTTGAGTGTAATAACCTCTTTTCATGCAAATTAAGCTTATTTCCACTTGTTAGATGCTTAATAGAGATGGATGATGGTCACTTTAATAATTACAATCGCCCACATGTGTATTAAATTATTTTTCAGTATTAACTCATTCTCCATTATTTTCTTTGTACTCCCTAAAGAACACGACACCTTTAATTTTTTAACGTAAGTCTTTGCTTCCCGAGTTGCTGAGCCAGGAATGTGAATATCATGATTCATCCTTCTATTTTTCTTCATTTTCCACCTCCAATTAATTACTAAGATTTTTTTGGTTTCACTTCCTAAATAGCCCTCAACTCTTGCAACCTCAAAGTCACTACTCTAATTTATGCCACAATCATTCTTCACCTGGATTATCACAATATTTTACCTGATCAATTATTGTGACAATAAGCAATCCCCAACTCTTAGTAATTTAACAAAACAAACATTCATCTATTGCTTGAATTTCATGAAGACTACAGGGCTAGGTTGGGCTAGGTTGAGTTTGGCTGAACTTGGCTGGGCTTTACGTGTCTTCTCATTCTGGGACCTAGGTTGAAGGAACAGCTCTATCTGGGGTTTACCAGTCTCACGGCCAAGGTTAGAAATCCAATGGGGACAGAGCCCTATCACTCACACTTAAAGATTCTGCTTGGAAGTGGCATCATGTCCAGCAAGATTCTGTTGGCCAAAGTGAGTGTTTTGGTCAAACTCAAAGTCGTTGGAGTAGAGAAGTATACTATGCACGTCAGTGAATGTGGCAAGGGTAGGGAGGGAATAAACAATTATGAACAAATAATGGAATCTACCACACTCAGTAACCCACCTGCAGTTGTGTTCCTCTCTAATTCAGCCTCACACAATTTACAGACAGGATCATTACAATCCCTCAGTAGCCTTGGGATTATTAAGAGCTGGGGTTGGGGGCGGGGAAGGAAGGAATTAAGGACCACCACAGAAAAATGAGTCTTGAGAGATAAATAGAATTTTCTAGAAGAGGGGAGGAAAGGAAGAGCATACTGGACAGTGAGAGTTCCAGAGAACAATAAGCTGGGAATACTTCTGAATGACTAGTTTCCTGTTTCTCTAATATCACAGGACTATGCAGACAGCTATTCACAAGAATGTCTCAATTGCAGGGTAATGATTTGTTTTATTGTCCCCTCTACCCTGTCTCTGTACAACTGCAAACTTCTTGATGGCAGGCATCATCTCTCTTTCATCTTTGAGTACCCAGTTCCTAGAACAGTACCTTGAACATAGTAGGCACTCAAGATGTTTGAGCGGCATGTGCATATGTTCCAGAAGTTCTGATTTAGCTATTTGGGTCCTCTTGATCATTCTGCTGGTCTGAGACTGATGGACTTTAACTGGCAAATGGACTGTCATTTTCTAACTCCCATTCCATGCATGTTCTGGAGACATTACTCCTCTCAGCTCTTCTTTAAATGTCCTCACTTTGTCCTTACTTACTTCCTCTCCTCCCTTGTCTTTACTTCTTTTTAATCGTTGCTTCTCCACCTCATCAAGACAATTAAAATGTTAGCCTGCTTTCCTGCTCTGGCAGCACCTGTGAACTTAAAGGGACTCATTAGTCAATCATTCATGTGAATACTTAATACCACATCCAAGGCTGACCTTTTACTTGCACACTAGATGTGCACCTTGGCTTATCTTTGAATTTAATCAATTTCCTACAAGGAAAAGGCCACGTCACTTCCTAAGATTTTCATTCCCGTTTCTTCACACCCATTTTGCCCTTTAGGTTTGCAGCTCCCTCTCCCCACACCTCCCTCCAAGGACCACAAGCCTCAGCCAGGTAGGGATTTTTGCTATTCCCCAAACACAGCCTGCTCTTCCACAGCCCTGGACTTGTCACTTGTTGATCCCATTGCCTTCTTTACCTCTTCTAAGAAAATCCTACTCATATTTCAAGGCTCTACTCAACAAGGAGGTCACTCATTCTGCCTCTAACTCTTCTTAATAGCCAAAGGAATGAATGAGTGAAAGATTAAATAGCTTCTTGACAGTTCAGATTTAATTCATAACAATTTGCAACTTCTCTGTTCTATAGGGGTTGGAACTTTAAGTTGCTTTGATCTGATACTTCTGATTAATCAATTCTATTCGTTCTTTTCATATTTTAACTCGGAGTCAGTCATTCTTTAGTCACTCTTTTCAATATCATAATGAGGATTTAATAATATTTTCCTCTGTAGATATTCTTTCTTTTTCCTCGTACGTGGGCTGTTGGTTTAACCAGTTTATAAGCCCAGCACTGGCTGAGACTCTAGTCTTCATTTATTTTTGTGCACATTGAGGTTTCTGTCTTCTGAAAACTCAAAACCTAAAATGGACCTCCTTCTCTTTGACAAGTCTTAATAGGATAGATATGTCTGTAATAGTGTGAATTTCAAGGAAATACAGATTGCATTTTTTTAAAAAGTACAGACTTTTTTTAAAAGGCACAGACGGATTATTATTATGAAAAACAAGAGGAAAAAAAAGGAATTTTCTCACCCCTTTCAAGGCGATGGGGTGAGAGGAAGAAATTAGTGTCCAACTTGCAGTTTATCAGAGACATCTAATGACCCAGCCTAATACAGAAGAAAGTATATTGGGGAGTCTCAGTGCTAGGAGAGATGTCTTATGCCTGGACTCTGGAACCAACTGCTTTGGTCTGTATCCAGCTCCACCACTTGGCTTGAGCAAATGACTGAAGCTCCCTGTGTAACAGAGCAGGACCCTATGGGGCCTTCCAGGGACAGGCCTTCCCCCGTATCCTCTGCTTTAGCTGCTCTCTGAAGCACCTAAATAACAGCATCTGATGCAAATTTCCTGAGTTGTTTTGCAGATGTGAACCCTGCCCCCCTCCGCCCAAGACACGGAAGAACTACTTGATGGACTTGATGACCATGAGCACATAGCCCCGGCCTCTTGGAGCCGAGGACTGATAATATGAACCCTTGTGACACCACCGTGCTGCCTCACCACCAGCCAGTCAGAGAACTGGGCACAAGCTGATCACATACCTTGTGACCCACCCCCCTCTTCTGGTCTTTGAAGATGCTTTGCCAAAACACTACGGGGAGCTTGAGGCTTTTCAGGGCATAAGCCACCTCTTTGCATGGCCTTGCAATAATCCTTTCTCTGCTCCAAACTCTGGCCTCACCGTGTTTCGGGCACGTGAACTTGTGTTAACACCTTTGCCTCAGTTTCCTTATCTGTAAGATCAGGGGTAATAACTGTACATCACAGGGCTGTTATGAGGACTAAATGAATGAATATACATGAAGCACTTAGAACAGTGCTGGACAAGTGCTGTAAAGTGTTATTATTATTTCTGCTTTGGAATTTCTTCCACTATTTTTTTAAGTTGGAGAAGAAAGTCCTTGCTCTCACACTTCTGGGTTTGGAGTGGGAAAATCAGTAAACAGTACGAGGCTTTGAATTTCTAAATAGATGGCAGCTAACTAACACCAGTTCCATCCTAGTCGCCTCTCGCCCCTCCCCCACCCACAATCACTGGAGGATGCTGCCCTCTGGTGGTCTCCCATTACCGCTCTATAGCTCTGTCAGACTCATGCCAGAATTTTCTTTGTCTCCACTTTCCTGTAACTTAAAGGTGAAGTTATCAGAAGTTAAAGTATTTCCCTCTGGGCATTGCTTGAAACATAACTGCTAAATTACAGAAACATATGTAGATTTCAAAAATTGGACTGATAATTAATATAATTTGAATGGCTAGAGACTTAGAGGATAATGTATGCAATTATAAAATGTATTGCCTAAGTCTTTTTATTGACTTGTCTGAAAATCAGACAAATACTAGCCAATTACCTGAGGAATCAAGGAGATACCTTTTTGATATCTAACCATTCCTTTCAGAAAAAAAGTATGAATGGTAGTATAGGTACTATATTTCATAGTAAAATTTAACTTTTTATATTAAAATTTTTATTATTCTGGCAAAATGTTTTCCAGAATTGAGCAGTCAAAACCATAGTTATTAAAATTAGAACTTAAGCATGTGTATGGTCTATTAGAATTACAGGTTTTATGTTATTCATCATCAAAGCATCTTTAGTCAATGCCCCAGTTGCTTAAATCCTATTTCTTCAGGAACCTCATATACAGACATTTATTTTCCAGTGAAATTATGAAAAATGCTTCTTTGCTAACTCTTTTGAAAACTTACATAATTCTGGGATACAGTTTTATACAGTCAGCTCACCTCTGCTGGGTGAACTGTTATGTAATTCCCAACACCAAAAAAAACATCAGAAGATCAGTGACTATTTATTTACACATTTGTTATCGTTTCTACTTGAGAATAAAGAATGAGTTTGAACTCTAAAAGCTGAGCCTGCAGGAAGCCCCATCAGTCTCTCCACACTTCTGCTGTCATTCCTATTGTAGGGAAAACATTATTCAAACCACAGGCTCCAAACTCCCAGGTAACTGAAGCCAGCAGGAAGCTCTGTTTGATATCAAGTATGTTCTTTATCAACCTTTTTGTTGTGATGGGAAGAAATGAACTAACTTTACTTTTATCTTGCCCTGTTTTAACATAACCCAGTAGGTGAATGCTTTATTGGTGTGCTTTGGCCAAACTCTTTGATATATACTGACTTTGTGGTCATAAATTTTCCATACAAAACAATTAATGGTTTTTCATCTATTCATTCCAACCAGAAAGTATTACAGGTTCATAGGTTTTTATTAAAAGTGTGCATAAAATTTTGCTTATAAGGATGCCACATGGAAAACACAACTTGATTTTTCTTATTAGATTCTCGGCGACAGCAGCCGCTCTGCGATCAAACATAACAGAGAATCAAACATAACAATGCAATCCTGAACTTTAGGGTCAACGTTATAGACTCTACTGAACACTCAGTCTCAATGCTTTTTTTTTTTGTATTCGAAAGACTCATGTAAGATAAGAAAATGAAGTGTCTTTATTTTTTTCCTCCACGAGTAGTTGGTTTTCAATAAGCAAGCTAGTGGTGCTTATAATGTGGAGTTCATTAACAAGTGTACTTCTAATGCTAACTTCGGTTTTGACACACCACTAAACCATATATTAGATCTATTCTTTGTTCTCTGTACAATATTATTTGTGTAACCTTGTTTGGATTCAGTATCTGTTTTACAGGGAAGAAACAAATTTGAATAAAATAGAGAAGCTTTAAGCAACACACATTTACATCTTAAACATGTAAGATTTAGGATGATCTTAAACTCATGTCTTTACCTTTCCTGCATCGTTTTCTGTGATGCCTAATCTATTTTGGATGCTGGGTTTGTTCCAAATCCCCAGAAACTAAATAATCTAAGGCAAGGAATTCAGAATTTCCTAACAGAAAGAAGAAAAATAACATAAGAAAATTTGACTATTTTATTTTAGCCCAACATTGAAGATTTTATTGTACCTTTTGCAACTTAAAACTTATAAATAATTCAAATGCCAGTTATTTCAGAGCTGTCTTCATTCCAGTATTAGAGATAGTACGTATATTTAAACATTTAATATTCTCACCCAAAACCACTGTAATCTTCTCACAATTCAGAATTTGTGCAGTGAGCAAACTTTCACTTGGCGTTACTGCCCGAATATTTAAAGACTATTACGAAAAGAAAACCTCGGTGCTACTGGCGTTTGGGCTGGATAATTCTTGGTTGTAGGGGCAGTCCTGTGCATTGTAAGATGTTTGGCAGCATCCTTGACCTCCACCTCCAGGTGACAGTGACACCTCTTCTTCCACTGTTACAACCAAAAGTGTGTCTAGACATTGCCAGATGCCCCCGCAAGGGACTCAGTTTTCCCCAGCTCCGTCAGAACCATTGTCTTAAACCAATATGTTGTGTACCCCATTGCTTTTCTTCCAACATCTCCAGTCAGGAGTTTGCCATTTTGCATGGCTTCTAAGACCAGATGTAAGATATATGGTCACAAGTGTATTTTTCTATCTCTTTTCTACTCACCTCTACCTGTAACATACTTCCCCATAAACACACATGTGTTGTAGCTAAATCTTCATCTTATTACGGTGGCTATGAAGGGAGGAACACAGACGAATGGGGCCATGTAAAGAGCATGGCCAAAAGGCCAGCAGCCCTGTGTTTATTTTCTGATTACTCTCCCTAAGTCTATGTTAGTTCATCCTTGAAAGGATGATCACACCTGCACCGTAGGTGTTGTAGAATTGCACTGAAAGGAAAATACTTTCTTTGTGTCAGGGATGAGGTAGATGCTGGATTTAGATCTTCTCACTATGTATGCCTGACATTGAAGTTCTCATTTTACAGATAAAGAAAACGGGGGTTCTGATAAAATAACTTTGTAAGGGCACACTGGTGTTAAGTAGTGAAGTGAAGTCTTTGAGCTTTCAAGGTACATAATGCATTTCACACAGTTCCTGAAACAAGGCAATTTTTCTGTTATTATTTATTCACTTGTCCTAGGGAGGGCCAAGGAATAGTCTGTTGAAATTTTATTCCATCAAAAGACAAATGGAGCAAAGTGTTAACCTTGTCTTTAATAATCCAAATACTCTGGTACGTTTAGAATTATTGTCGGAGTCCCGTTCCTTCTTATCTTCTTGCTAAGGTTCATACTATTCAATTATTTGGGAAGATCATGCTGATGGGAATTAGTCAAGCATTTTTGCTAAAATATGTGCTCCTTTCTGTGGCTCCTGCCTACTCCTTCTCCCGTTGGTTACTTTTATATTTGTGTTCTGTTGTTTTGTTTTTTTTTGCGGTACGCGGGCCTCTCACTGTTGTGGCCTCTCCCGTTGTGGAGCACAGGCTCCGGATGCACAGGCTCAGCAGCCATGGCTCACGGGCCCAGCTGCTCCACGGCATGTGGGATCTTCCCGGACCGGGGCACGAACCCATATCCCCTGCATCGGCAGGCGGACTCTCACCCACTGTGCCACCAGGGAAGCCCCTGTGTTCTGTTTTTAATCACTAGCAGCATGAAGCTGACAGAAGCAAAAGTAGGTCTGTCAGAGAATCTTTGAACTGTTGGTAGTGGACTTTTGATGTACCTGTTTTTGAAGGAAACAGGTACAAGTAGCTATAAGAGTTGAAAGCAAATTATTTTTCAGATTAAAAAAAATATTTTCAGGTAGAAAGGAACTCAGGGGACTTCCCTGATGGTCCAGTGGTTAAGACTCCGTGCTCCCAATGCAGGGGGCCTGGGTTCGATCCCTGGTCAGGGAACTAAATCTCACATACCGCAACTAAGACGTGGCACAGCCAAATAAATAAAATTTTTAAAAATCTTAAAAAAAAAAAGAAAGGAACTCAGAATAGAAAAGTGAGATAAAACAAAAAAAATTTTTTTAAGATGGCTGTATTTTTCTCAGGGAAATTTGTATTTCAATCATTTCTGTTGGAGCATGATACAAAAATGTCTTGGTATTGGAGTCCAAACCCAGAGCAGAGACAGAAGCAGGATTCCATGTTGGAACAATCCCCTGCTGGACGCCTCCTCACCTTCCCACTGACCTTCTTATGGGGCCTCATCACAGTCCCATGTGTCTGAGGCCAGAGGAAGAGGTGGAATGGTTTCTCCATCAGCAAATGACAGAACCCACTGGAAGGATGGTGCAGTGATCTGAAGGACAAGACGGCCATGTTTTCCACCTGAAGTCTTCCTTCTGCCCATCCACTTTGTCTTTTTCATTCCTTCAGCTCTTTAGAAGAACAGTTTTATTTCTAGACTTATGTAATCCCAGAGCTGGAAGGCTTCTATATCTAGAGGTTTTTTTAAACAAACAAACAAACAAACAAACAAAAAACCTCATTAAAATCCATGAAATCCTTTGTCTTAGAGAAAAATTTCAGGCAGAAAACGTGGATCCACCATGGTCAAAGCTGGGTGTCCCAGGCTGCAACTCACTGATATGCCCGCCCCAAAGTATATGCACTCAGATGTGTACCTCTTGAATACCACAGGGGCTCCTGGGAACCCTGAGTTCAAACCTCACATGGAAGAAAGCCCTCGCTTATAAGAAAGCTGCTACTTCCAAGTCTGGGTGGGATGTTCGTGACCACACAAGTCTCCAGACCCACAGCGCCTCTGCTCAGAATCAGCTAGAAGGTCATCGGCCACCAGATCGTCTCTGCTGGTATTTCAGACCTCAGGCGGAAAGGGTGAGGGTTCAGGGTTGTGAGATGTGCAAGAGTCTATTCTGTTGGTTTTCATTCTGGTTACAGGGGCTTTTGAAAATACTTCCCCAGGTTTTGGTTTTAGCCATGACAATAAAAAGTCCTACCAGGTAGCTTTTAAAAATATTTGGTGTTTTTCATTTTGAAAATGCTGCCTGGAATTTATCTATTTCCTATGATAACACTTCTGTGTGGCAACATTTGTGATCATATACCCATTACAGAGAAAGAAAAGCCTAGACACAAAAGGATGAAAATCACCAACAAATGGAGGCTGTGTTAGATCATGAATTCCTGAGTGACTTTCTAATATTAGATTCAAATAGTATTTATGAACCTTTATAATTTATGAAAAACAATTATGCTGTCAGTTTATACTGGCAACTGTGGAAACCAAAATTTAATAAGATGGAGAACATACCAAACAAGAGAGAAAAATGTGTGAAAAATTAAAATGACAAACCGAGGTTGGAGGGTGTTGTAAAAACTGTTTATGTATACCAGAATGGAGCCAAATGAAATACGGGCTCAACTTGCCCAAAAAGAATTTCAAATTTTTATAGAAAACCACTTCATAAATAGAAAATTACACTTTTATATTTATATGTGCCATTTTTCTATAAATTTTGATATTTGTTTTCAACTATCATTTATTTTATTACATTTGAATTTTAGTGGCTATGGATATAGAAGAGTTGTCCAATTTCAAAAGTTCTGAGTGAATTTCCTTATTTTCAAATTAAACTTCTCACTCTCTATGGTATTTCTGGCAAAATGTAAAAGACAGATATGGTTTGCTTTTTAATAAAGGAATAATTCCTATGATTTGTTAGCAGGGGCTTAGAGATCAACCACAAGATGAAGCAGTTCAATGTTTGTAATATTTCTGATTTCACGTCTATGATTCTGAAATCCCTCCTGTTTAAACATAAAGTGAGAAAACGTATTTCCACTCACAACAGTAACCATACATGTTGCTGACATTGAGGTGCAGTGTGTGTGTTTGAGAGTATTTTGTTTTGTGTCTTCCCTCTAATACTAACCCAAGCCTATCAGGGAATTTGGAGAGACTGATGGAGTGAGATGCTGGGAGAATCCTGTGGTGATGGTCAGCGCACTCTGAGAAGCTGATTCACAGCTTGACCGGACAGCCGTTGGCACCCACCGTGAGTGGCTCTGGCCGCAGCCCTCAGGCATGAGATGTGGCTTCTTCCAAAAGCAAACAACCTTCGACCCATGGGCTTCATCTGGGCCCATCAGGTCAACAGTTGTTTCCCAGAACATCAGCAATTGTCTTCCTCCTTGTGTCAGGAGCCTCTTGAAACATTATACGAGGATAATTAAGTGGTGAATAAGGGTCAATGTGGACAAATAAATCAAACTGATAGTTTGAACACAGACTGATTGAGCAAAAACAAGGAATTCTGCCATGCCTGTTACTAGAGTGCTTGATGTGAACTGACTTCGTTACCATTACATCCCAAGGCAGCAAGTGGGAAACAAAAGCTGAGCAAAGAGACATGGGATTTAATTGTTCAGCTTTATTTTTGAAATAAAGACATGCCGTGCATCCATTTAGTTGACTTTAAGGGAACACAAAACCAAACCCATTCGTAAGCCTGTTAATTGAATTAGATGATGCTTTCCTCTCTTATAAAAGAGATGCAAGAAATATCAGTGGAGTCATCAGACTTTTAGAAGTTCAGAGTTAAAAAATATGATGAGATGTTAAGTCCCTGTATCTGTTGAGACAGATTAAATATACCTGTACATGTAATATAATCTTATCAATATTTCAAAACATAAAATCTACTAGTGGTAAATGTTTATACAATAAGAAACAATTGAAATCAAATATATTAACTTATGAAGGAGATTTTGTTAGCACAAAGGAAGCCTAGAAATCAGGAAAAGAATAGGAGAGAGGAAGAGAAAAACAGAGAAAAGCCTTAAAAAAGCTGCTGTGTCCCCGCAGGGTTGTTCTAAGTGGAAACATTATTAGAAAATACATGCAAAAAAAAAAAAAATCTATCTTCTAGTAAGAATAAAGAACTTTTTTTTTTCTTCTGCAAACATGCATCTGGACAATTTTATTTAGGTATTGAAATTCAATTTTTCCTAATGGTCAAAATTCACTCTGCCCCTCTAACGTTGCAGAAATAAATATGTAGTTTAAACTATTAATGGGTAATGTTAATTATCTCAATTGTGCTCTAACACTTTTGTCTCAACTCACTTGAGTCAGATTGTGTAGGACCCTGGATTTCATAACATATATCTTCACACAGGAACAGCACTAACCTTATAAATGGTGACAATTAAGAGTCTCATATATAAAGTGAAAGAGAATAAGTTGTGTCAACACTTATCAAGCAATTAATAAGTTTTACCACAAGAAAATTATTTTACAACCTTAATCAATAGAAAAATTTATAGAGAGGAATGAGAAATTACACACTTTCTACACTTCTGCACAGTTGCCATTTTCTAGTTAGATCCTTTGAAGATGCTGGCAATGCAGTGAACAGTGATTGCAAGCAGTAATTTCTGAATTTAAAGACAATTAAATGATATTTGCTTGGAAGCGCTGATTATACATCCATTCCCATATCTGGGCATCTGTCTTCATTTTTTAAGTACAGTCATAAATATCAATATGTTTAGATTAATGAAAATAACACGATTTGTCATTAATGTTGTCTTTGAACTGTGTTAATATAAAATAACTACAAAGAATAAATTCTATGGGGGGAGGTAGCTACTTACTGCAGTGCTCCTGGGCTTCCCCCAACCCCCCATAAATAATTTCACATAAAGAATTTAAGAGAAGCTCATCTATGAGCAGCGCCCCCCACCCCCCACCCCCGCCCCGAGAAAGTGAGCTGAGAAAGGTGTAATGGATTATGGAGGGACATGAAGGCAAGTTTACACCATATCCAATCAGGCTTTTTCTTAAAGGTCAGGACATTCTGTCTGGGTCCGTTTGTGTTTTTGATTCTGCCGTTTCACTATTCAGGAGCACAATGTAACTGTCAGTCTCGACAACAGTTCCTGGCTCCACTGGCTCCATGGCTCTCGGGGTAACGTACAATATTTCA
The DNA here is from genome assembly GCF_964341445.2 of Mesoplodon mirus. Classification (NCBI taxonomy): domain Eukaryota; kingdom Metazoa; phylum Chordata; class Mammalia; order Artiodactyla; family Ziphiidae; genus Mesoplodon; species Mesoplodon mirus. Next base: position 26,466,869 of record NC_138986.1, on the reverse strand, counting down.
CATCCACAAAACAATTCGGCGGCTGCGTGGGCAAACCATATGATGACCGCGGGGAGCAATATGGTCACACCCTACTGAGCACTCTTAAGGAGACTCTGTAAGGAACTACATCTAAAAAAGAAGGCTTCGCTCTGCACTTTTGCCGACTTGCCAAATAGCATTTTAATGTTTCGTTTCTATCAGCAGACGTCAAATGCAAATGCCATCCCTCTGCTGCATCTCAGGAGATAAAGACAGCTTTACTGCTATGCAAAGCAAGTATCGTCGTGGACTTGGGAGGGTGATAGATATTAGAAATAATTTAGCACATTAATGACGGCTGTGTTGGATTTCCCCTGTGTGTTTTTTGTTATATTATTTCTTTCTCTTCCGAAACAAAAACAGACACCAGCTCAAATTTATAAGGGCAAAGGATGGATCTGACAGTCTAGGGAGAGCAGAGAACCAGTACTCCATATAACATAATTTTTAACCAGTGGAGTCTGAACTGAGTTCTGGAGAATTGATGCATATGGTACATTTTCAGAGGATTTGGCCCAGATTACGACTTTTTGGCCAGATGATTGATTTAAGTTACAGTCCAATCTGTCGCTTCACTCAGAGGAAAATTGGATAAAGAAATTATTTACAGAAAATGACAGCAAAGGAAAGAAACAATAAAGAAAAGGAAAAGCTTGCCTTTTGAGGCACACAGATTGGTCTGTTTCCCGCCTGGCCAATATTTATTCTTATGGCAGGATTTCCAGTCTCTCTTCTTTCTTTATCCAAGTTTCATTGTGAATTCATTTTTTTCAGTGAATTTATTTTTAAAGACTTTTAAAACTTCCTTGAATTTTTCTAACAGCAAAAATATTTTAAAATGTATTTCCAAATAATGTGTGTTCCCTGTCCGTGCTTTTCAACATTTTACCTGTGCGTCTGAAGAGTCTTCATGTTCATAACACTAAACTCATCAGATACATAAATTATTACTTAATGATTCCTCTAATTGTGCTAAGTTTGAATCATGCCTGAAAACCTTAATTCTAGTTCTATGTTGATAATACATGGTAATGCCGATTCATATGAGAGCATGATGATTATGGGTTTTTTTCTTCTGGCTGATTGCAATCTATAATAATAAGGGCCAGTGAGACTTAAGAACCACAAACAATTTACCTTTGGCTTATGAGTGTATTTTTGTGGTTTTGCTGAAGCAGTGTTCTGTCATTTGATGTTATGAGAATTTATCAGGCAAGCTTTAATTTTAATGAATCAATGAGACTGCATGTTAAAAAATGACTTGGGGAAGCTAGAAAACCGTTCAATTTCCCTAATTTGTCTCCTCCTGAAATTTTACTTCATGTTTTCCTGCAAGGGATACAGTTGTCACCTTTAATATTGATGGAAAGTACCAGTCTCAGTGAATCTAGGTTTTTATCTAAATTGACAACTCAGTACTTAGTAGAGATTATAGTAAAGAGTATCAAAAAGTAAAGTAAAAACTAGTGAGAAAAATTAAATGAAAGAGAAATCCACAGTTAACAGTGAAGGGGAGGTAAACCTGTGAAAGTGTACGTCCCGTTGAGGGTAACCACCCTACTTCCCTATTCCCTACAACAGAGTTTCCTGCCGTCACAACTGAAGCTGAACCCTAGATCTGAGTGGGTTGGTTACACTGTGTATGATCCATTGTGTAAAAACTCAATGTGTTGAAGGGCCAGGCCAGAGTAGCGTGGGTGCAAGACAGGAAATTGTGCTGGAGATTCCAGTGAGCCTAGCGCCTGCCCCAGCTGCAAGGTGGAAATGACAGTCTTGTATTTTGGTCAGAATTTTCTTTTTTTTATTGTTCAGGAAAAGTTATATGTTGTGCCATACTAACGAACTATGTCAGGGAGCTTTCTTCAATCTGCAGGATGCCAGTGTGTGATCTGGGGTAGGTCAGATATGACTTCTTAGATCTTAATGATATCATTGATGTTATTAAGTGTTTTTTTGTTTTTGTTTTTTGTTTTTTTTGTGGTACGCGGGCCTCTCACTGTTATGATCTCTCCTGTTGTGGAGCACAGGCTCCGGACGCACAGGCTCAGCGGCCATGGCTCATGGGCCCAGCTGCTCTGCAGCATGTGGGATCTTCCCGGACCGGGGCACGAACCCACGTCCCCTGCATTGGCAGGCGGACTCTCAACCACTGCGCCACCAGGGAAGCTCCGATGTTATTAAGTCTTGAGTTGGGCTGCAAAATGGTGAATTATTTGTACATCAGACTTGATCACTTCCTTTAAGTTTTAGAGGAATGCAATCTCTTCCCTAGAAGGCAATAAAGAAACCGGGCTGTTTAATAGCTTCTTCGAGATCTTTCCTTTGCAGCTTCCTAAACTGTTTAAAGTATACACATTGAATTATGATTTCCAATAATATCAACATGATGCAGACTGCTGGTTAGCTCTTCAAACCCCTTCCCCCTTTTCCCTGGGTACCTGACTGTGTAGCTAGGGACTGCATTTCCCAGTCTCCTTTGCAGTTAGATGTGACCAAGTTCTCTCCCTGGTAGAATGTGAGAGATGAGACATGTGTCTTCCCTGGGCCTGGAGCTTTAGGAATTGGGCCGCTTCTTCCACCTCCTCTTTCCCTTTCATACTGGTTGAATCCAGGCTTGGTGGTGACCCAGCTTCAACCATGATAACTATGCCCTAGGGGCGACAAAGTGACGTGGAGGATGCTGAGTGTCTGAAACCTGTTGGAAGCAGGAACGTCCCACAGACCTGGACCACTCACTGCAGAAGTGTTATGAAAGAGAAATAAGCTTCTACCTTTTGGGAATCACTGTATTTTGGGATCTCTTAGTTAACAGCAGCTCAGCATTACTCCAAGGAATACATTCTAGAACGTCCCTCTTAAAGAAAATTACAAAAATATATTTTAGAACCAAAATAGAAACAATCTGTGGCCAGTCTACATCACTGTTCTCCGCCATTACCATATGCAATTGAGAGTTGATTGTGTCCCTCAAGGAGGAGGAATTCTCCCAAGTGGGCAACTCCCTGCTGCAAAATGCCTCGCATCTACACTAATGTTTGTCAAATATGACTCACACTTGCTTTCTTGTAACTTTTATAATATCTATCCTTTTATTTCTAATTAAAATCAACAATTTACTTAAGATATTTCTTTGTAGGATCTGTCAAAGAGAAACTAAGCATAAATTTACTCAGCTATTTTTAGTGACTGGCTGTTTTTCTCTGGCAAAAAGTTGAATAAATGCCCCACAATGTTTCTCTGGCCAGAACAGAGACAACTCTTGTTTGCTATCAAGTCATTAAGGAATCAAGAGGAGTGGAACCAGTCATTTTCTCTCTCCTCACTCTTCTGATGCTTTTGGTCCCCACCAGTTTATCAACTTTTCCAAGATTAATTTCAGGTGACAAAGGGCAAGCAGAGAGGAGTCAAAATGCATATCCACCAATTAAAATGGCATCTGGAGTGACCTCAAGTTCTTGTCTGTTCCCAGAATGCTTATGGCTCTTTATTACTCACTTGACATTTAACATTTGCTGTCATTTATTAAACTAGTGGAGTGTGGCAGAAAAATCCTGGTCTAGGTGTCAGCAGACCTGGGTCCTGGTCCTGACACAGGATGTCACTCACTCATTGTAATCTTGGTTTCCTTGTCTGTAAAACTGAGGTAATGGTACTCAAGTGAATTGCTCTGACAACCAAAAGAAACGTAAAAACATTTTACAAGCAATAAAATGTTATAGAAGAGAAGGCATTATTACTATCACAAGCACATATATTTTACTGTTTTTCTTTTTTCCCAAAATAGCCAGGACAGGGCCCTGTGAATATAATATCAATAAAATGAATGAGTGAATCAACTTGAAATCTGAAGTCCTGAGTTCTGGAGTCTGTTCTGCCAGGTTCACAACCTTTGGCCTGCCATCTGAATTCTGTTCACTCTTTTGTAAAGTGAGAGAGTTTGTGTAGAGTTTAGACTGATAGGTCTCAACACTGGCTGCACAGTGCAAACACCCGGGGAGCTTTTAGAAGATGCACATGCCTGGATCTCACCTCAAATGGACCCAGACTCTCCAGAGGTGAGGCTCATGCATAGGTATTAAAATCTTTTGTTTAATTTTGAAGAAAACTACAGACAAGTTGGAAACCCAGAATAAAGAACTTTTTTCCCCTGAATCATTTAGAGTAAGTTGCCCACCTAATGATCCATCATCCTTGAATACTTTAGTGTGAATTTCCTATAAGGAAGGACATTCTTCAACACAGATGCAATACAACCATCAGAATCTGTTGGTTAACATGGATACATTCAAGACGCCATTCAAGTTTCACTCTTGCCTCAAAAATGTCTTTTGCAAATTGTACCTGTTTAGAATCACATCTTGCACTTACTTGTCATATCTCTTTAGTCTCTGTTAGCCTGGAACAATTCCTCAGTATTTCCTTCACTTTTATGACCTTGACACTTTTGAAGCTTACAGGCCATTGATTTTGTAGAACATCCTTCAGTCTGGGTTAGTCTGATGCTTCCTTATTATTAGATTCAGGTGATGCATGTTAGACAAGAATAGCAGAGAAGTGATGCTGATTCTTCCCATCAAAATGCATGATTTCAATTTGTCCCATCACTGATGAGGTTCACTTTGACTTGGGTGATGGTGGCCAGTCTTCTCAACTGTCAAGTTAATCTTGTCCCTCTTTATAATGAATAAATATTTAGTGGGGGATATTATCTTGCCCCTTACAAACTTCAAATGTATTCATTTACTTCTGTCTACATGTTTTTGTGATTTTCTATTTTATTCAGTGTTTTAATATGTTATGATCATTGTTCATTTTGATACTCAAATTGTCCCCAGTTTGGCCAGTGGGAGCTCCATTAAGTTGGCTCCTGTGTCTTTTTCATATGCCCCCATGATTCTTTGAGTGCCTCCTGCTTTCTGGTACATGATAGTCCAGGCTCATCCAGTCCTTTCCTTGCCCCAGCCCTAGAATCACTGATCTCTCCAAGGAGCCCTGGTTTCTTTTAGTGGAGAATGGAATTAGAAGCCAAGCTCAGGGTGCTAGGTATGCTCATTGCTATTGGGCTATTGTTGAGTCCTAGGCCCTTTCAGTAGACAGAGTTAGGGAATGTATGAATGTATGAGTATGTGCATACAGATAGTTTTATATCTATATTTATTTCTATCCCTATGTATATATTTTGAAACCATACGTTTATACTAATTCCAATTCTAATTTAATACCACAAGGTTTATCCTAGTTTTCTCCCTTTCAAAATTTGTAATTCCTTCTCATCTTCAGGAGTTTAGGAATTTGAAACAAACACTAACAAAGAAAATCATCTGGACATCTTCACTTTCATTGCCTGCCAAACTTAAAATTAACATCACAAATTATTAAACAAGATGCGTCTCTTTTTTGTAACTCTTTTGTATATTAAGGTTCCCTAAAAAGACACATGCGCATGCATACACACTCACACCTACACATTTTTTAAGCTAAGAATAAATACGTTCTACCAGATGTTTTAATATTGCTTTTATACAGGTTCATAGAACTGTGCTGTCCTTTATAGCCATTTAAAGTATTGCCTTCCTAATTTAATTTTTTTAAATATCACAGGAAAATTTATCTTCCTGCATTTCAAAACCAGAAACAGGATGCATAAATAGATTTGTCTCTTGTCAGGAGCAGTGGAGTGGAAGTCTTTTACAAGATGGGAAAAGTTGTGCATTCAGCAATCCGTGACGAGCACACATTGAGCCAGACAACACTGTGCTGGAACTCTGCCTGCCTGATGGACACACAGAGATGGGATTATTTGTGTTGGTAAAGCTTGTGTCAGTCACAATGGAAAAGAGGTGGCTACTGTGGATAGAGATGGTCAGTTGGGAATGTTCATATTATGTTAGTTGCACTTTGTTTTCTATACACCCCTTCGCTGGAAGACCATATTTCCATTCAGAGGTATCACACATTTCATTCACAGTCCATGCAGTTGTAAGAGAGGGTGTGGGATGGTCTAAATATTGACATTTTCTGTTGAAGTAAGGAAGTGATATCTTTGGGATGTTGAACTGCCAATGAAAAGTTGAACTGTAGTTGAAAATAAGAGAAAAATTAAAATTCTCCTTGAATTCTTTGAAACTGTTGTGATCATGCATATCATGCTGGATTGCCAGTTTGGGTTCATTCTTCATTACCCAAACACTCCTCATCTTTTAATAGTTCCAAACCTCTTATCACTACAATGTGCAGTGTGGTTCATTTCCTTTTCACCACTTCACCCTCTTTTTTTTTTATTGGAGTGCAGTTGCTTTACAATGTTGTGTTAGTTTCTGCTGTACAGCAAAGTAAATCAGCCATACATACATATATATCCCCTCCCTCCTGGATTTCCTTCCCATCTAGGTCAGAGGAATGGATAACAAAGATGTGGTACATATATAAAATGGAATATTACTCACCCATAAGAAGGAATGAAATTGTGCCATTTGCAGAGATATGGATGGACCTAGAGACTGTCATATGGAGTGAAGTAAGTTAGAAACACAAAAACAAATATCATATATTAACGCATACTTGTGGAATTAGAAAAATGATACAGGCGAACCTATTTGCAAAGCAGAGATAGAGACGCAGACGTATCAAACAAATGTATGGAACCCAAGGGGGGAAAGGTGGGGTGGGATGAATGGGGAGGTTGGGATTGACATATATACACCCTCTTTCTTTATAGATTGTTCTGTGTTTAGGCACTGTGCCACATGGGACAAGTCACAGTCATGTGTTTACTATCTTACATAAACAATTATTGCTTTAGCTACTATGTCTTCACCGGACATTCAGTCATTCATTAAGTACTAATGCACTATACCATTCAATGAATCATCCATCAATTAATCAATCAGAGTATTTTAACTTGTCAGTTTTTTGTTGTAGAAATCAGCCATCCCTTAGAACTTCTTTGAGAGCTATAACCAAAATTTTCTTTTTAAAGATTGAGGCCAAATAGCATAAATGCAATTTTATTTTTAGATTTTAAAGGAGATGATTGCCCAATGAAAAGCCCTAAAATATCTATAAATTACATGCTTAAGTTAGCATACCCCAATTGGTGACTAGTTGTACTGGCTCACTTGCTTAAAATATCTTGTGTTTCTCTTGGGAGAGAGAGGAGGTTGGAGTAGCTGTGAGAAATGGTCATAGAAAAGGAGTCATCAGTTTATGAGGATGTAAATGAACCACCACTTTTCAAGAGATTGGGCCATGGAAGACCAAATAAATTTTAAAGTGAATAATTGAAAAAATGTGGAGAGAAGTATTTTACAGAAAGAAAGAATGAGAGTAGAATATTCTCTAAAGGGAAAATACTTTCTGAAAGTGAAACTAGAATGTTACTCAAGAGTACTTTTTATGTAACACCATTTCTTGTTCATATTTGAAATCTGTTGGAAGCAGTTTATCTTTCTATCAAGTCAGTTGAATTGTCTAAATGGCACAAAATTATTGTTTTGGTGATTTGAATAGTGATACTACAATGAAGAAAGCTAGTCTAAGAGCTTGCTAAATTTCAGAAATTTCTTACCATGCATTTGAACTAAGACCAGTCAACCCCAAATAAAACAACATTCCATTTGAGACTTAAAAAAAAATAGACATTTCTACTAAATTTTTAAATATCCTAGGGACTGTTCTTTCTCTGAGGGTATATTTTCTGACCTGTTTAGAAAAGTGGTGTGAAAAAAAAAGTAGCACTGTTTATAATGAAACCTCTTTTTTGGTATAAAACCAGTTAAGTAGAGAACATTGCATCATGCATGAGAGAATCTTCCCCTGGGTGTGTCTAAAACTGAGTACAGAGTGCCATCCACAGATTCTAACAGATGCCCAACAGAGGAGATCCAGGCCCTCACCTCCCTCCAGTCTCTTGTGTTAATGAGGACTCTTGATCAAGTTTAAGGCACACTAGTTAGCAGCTCTAAATCAGAGCACATCCTGCGGAAGGAAACTTTACAGTGGGTACCGAGGCCGACCGGTTCAAATTCCAGATGTGGGGCCTGTATCCTGCCTCTGACCAGCATCCATTTCTGCGCTCCACAGCTGGTCCATGTAAATGTGCCATATTGCCGTCCATCTGTTCAGAGAGTGCACAGTGGCACATCTTTCTCTGACAGTGGACCGTTTTATTGAATGCTATAAATATTGAAATTCATAGGCATGAAGCAGCAGATTTTTAATGTTACTTAGAGAGACATTTGAGCCACAACCTTTGGCAGAAGCATACACTGTTAGCATCTCAGTACACTGTGCACCATTTGGTTCAGACTCATGAACAACTTTTCCAGGGATTTCATGGCTCTCCAATCCCAGCTAAAATGGAGTACAGACCCTGAGGGATGATATTTAGTGTGAATGTCACCCTGCATACAATGTGCATTTGGGATATGGACTTTCCAGCCCTGTGCTGTGTTAAACCATATGTTAATGTTTTTGTACTCAGAAAAGATTAGATTGGGGACCAATAAAGTTTCAAAACTACAAATAATAGGCTAACCATGGCGAAATGTGAAGCATTCCTTCAGCTGATTTTTTTCCAAAGTCTCTGAAATTTCCATTTTTTGAAATGGCAGGGCTATATTTTGTTATAGGAAACCAGCTTATCCATGTTTTATAAGCTGATATGTGCAAATTTTGTACCAGAGAGTAAATATCCCCATTAATTGAAATTACTGGCATGTGATGGATAAGAAATAGAAAATTGCCTTGTGATGTTTTTCTCCTCTTGACCAAATAATCCTAAGCAAACTTTAAGGCAAAAACGAGGTCAATCAGAGCCCAGGAATGAAAAAGGTGCAGGTTACCTTGTGAGATTTTGGCTTCTCTGGTAATGTTCTTTGTCTTTAATGAGCGGAGAGCCAAGTCAAAGCTGTTTAAGACAAAAATGGACACAGTTTCTATATGAAGCTCCCTATACTTTCCCTTCAGTTCTGTTGTGAAAATGCTAAAGAAACAGAAAATGCCATTCTAGCAATTGTCCAGATTTAACAACAGAAGCGGATCATTCATTTAGAACAGTAAGTAATTGGAAAAGGACGCAGTAATGCTCCTAGTTTGGCATTTGTTTACATCGGAGCTGTTTAACAAATGTGACGACTATTAAAAAATAAAATATTTTTTCCTGCCTAATTGATGTAAAGAATTGAAGATGATCAAAATCCAAACTGAATTTCAATTATTCTTCTGGCATGTACATTTCTCAAGATCGTGATGCCTTCTAACTTTTCTTCGTTATCATTTTCCAATTGATCTATAGTCTTTGTAGTTTTTTTGTTTTTTGTTTTTTGTAAAATAGCAACTTGCATCTTTATTACTGAAGTTGTAACATTCCAACAATAAGCTGTGTCATTGCTCAAACGTTTCCCTAAGTTGCCAATCAGCAGAGTTATGTAAGGTGGCAGGTTAATAAATGTGACACACTGAAATCATTTGTACCAGATTATCTCTCCTTCCAAACTCTGACAGATGCTAAGTCCAGCTGGTAAAAAAAGTTTATAGGCGAGTTGGATCTAGGGTCTTCACACACTACACAATGTTGGCTACCAATGCTGGTTTTAATGAGTCACGGATTGCCTGTTTATCTTCTGCTCCCTGCTGTTTCTGCATTTTCTCTTCCAGAACAATCCTAGAAACACATGCTGCTACAGACGCTGGAGCAATGTGTGTAGACATTTGAGCCAAATTATTATAAAGAACTCTTTCTTCTCTGATATTAAAAAAGGAGCGAGAATTACACATTGCTTAGCAAATCGTTATCTCAGATGTTCACTGTGACATGCTCAATATGGCCTACTAGAAAAAGTTGGAGACATTTGAAACCTTAACAACTATCAAAATGACACTGTAATTGGCGGGTTTTGTTGTTCATGTTCTGGCTCAGCTAAAGCTGCTCTAAACACTTTGTTTAATGATGTTACATTATGACAACACATGGCTTCTATACAGCAAGTCATCATGTTTAACATGCAACTACACAGGAAAAGTAGCAAGTGGCCAGAAAATGGTACCAGGAGTCACCCTTCAAAGTTCTTACGGCAAACCAAAAAATGATTAGGCATGATGTCTCCAAATAATGCCTCTTTTCACTAAAAGCTCACTTAAATCAGGTTTTCAATCCCACTGGTTTAAGGTATCTTTTTCAGAAAGGCTGTTGGTTTGAGTGTGTGTGTCTGTGTGTGTGTGTGTGTTGGGGGGAGAGGGGAATATTGCAATCACATATTTAATATTTAAATGAGACTTGGCAAAATGGCAGAAAAAGAGAAACACACAAACAAGATCATTGCTTTAAGCAAATTGCTTGCTGAAACTCAGTTATTTTCTTTTGAATGTCAACAATTTTTAAAAATGTGACAAGAAAGTATACATTCTCCTCCAAATGATTTGTTAGTAGTGTATTCTTCTTCATTTTAATAAAGTTTTTGGTCATCTCCTGAATGTGTAGCTTTTGCTAAATTAGAAATATATAGTGAAAATGGATACAGCCTCTATCCTCAGATATTTTGGTTTATAATAATGTAGGGATGACATACATCAACAAATGTAGATATATATGGAAAATATGCAGCTGTAAAAGAGCTTTGATGGAAGAGTTCAGTTAAAGATTATGGTGGGAGGTTTGAAAATGTTTGGCGTGATGTCTGTGGAAGCATTTTGTATTGGGATGACTAAATTTAGGAGAGGAAGTGTTGGACAAAGATACGTAAAATCACATTTGGATGTGTGGGATATTCAGGGAGAAGCCGGGTGAGAATAGATGCTGAGTCTGGGCATGAAGTGGGACATTCTTACAAGCTGTTCTTTGTGCTCTAGGAAAGGCTTGGAGGTCATTGCTAAAAATAATCATTGTGTGCAGAAGAAATTAGGAAACTGGTGTGTGGCATGAAGCAAGGATGTAATATAAAATATTTTGGAGGAGACAAAAGCAGAAGGCCAGGAACTGTGAAGTCATCCACAGTTTATATCGTGCTTGAAGATGGTTTCATTATCTCAGAAAATCTGAAGGGAGATTTTTTCCACATGTCACTCAATGTCCTTTATAGAAAATCCTTTGCGATAATTATCACTTGTATTGAGTTTTGGAAATTCTTCCATTCCTTGAAATAACTCCATATTTTTATTTTAAATAATCAAGGATGTAACACAATGTACTATATTACCACTTTAGATGTCCATAACTTATCAACCAATGATTGTTTAAGATTTGTTTGCTCACAGCAGGAGTCTGAAATAGTCTTTTGCTTCTGTCTCTATTGGGACATTTCCGCCATGTTTCATCTTTAAGTCACCTCAGTTACTTTTGTAAGTAGAGAGCATAGTACAAAATGGAGATGATTCACAAATTTCCTCACATTGTGTAATGAAAATGTAGCTTTATTTACTTATGCCTCTTGATTTTTTAAGAAATAATTCATCTAATTTTCATTACAATGACCTGATGGGCAGAGAGAAAACTAAACAGTATTTTAGCAAACTTCAGTCTGTTTTCAATAATCTGAAGACTTCCTTTAAGAAGAGACTGAGTCTCTTAAGGTGAATATTCACTAGTTTGGAACCCCTAGTGCTCTTCTCCAACATGGCATCTGTGTACTTAAGGAAGAGGGGCTTACCCGCCCTCACGTTGAAATGGAAGGAGGTGTCTGGTTGGGGTCTACTTGTCCTCACCCCTGCCCGCCACCTCTGCCTTTATCTGTTTTCCTGTGTGTCCAGAAGGGTGACCCCTGCGCAGTCTATCTCCTGGGCTTCCTGGCTGAGTGGATTCTGTTGGTTTGGTTAGTGGGAAGAGCTAGCAGGAGACAGGCACTTGGAAGGTGAAAAGTGGAGACATTTCTCCCCTGCCCCCTCCCTGCTTTAGCGCCACATCTCTGGCTGTGTGCCTCCATCACAATTGCCACAATCCCAGCTCTTAGTGGGCTCTGGTTTATTGTCTCCGGTCCTTTTAGCTTTACGGGGAGGAAGTTGCTAGTCTCTGGGTGCCTCACCATCCATCGTTGCTCCCTCAACTCTGCCCATGCCTCTGGAAGTAGCATCTTTGCTGAGAGCCTTCGTCTGTGCCATCTCTGTTACCTGCCAGAGCTTTGGTGGATGCAACGGTGTCCTTGCACCGACCTCCTTCTCTCCTTCATGGGAGTCCTTGTTCCTTGGCTGCTGCTTTTCCCCTAACTTTGTGAGTGAAACCTGATGAACACAGAGACTGCTCTCTCTCAGTTTAGTCATGACCCAGTGGTCTTCCCTTGCTAACAAAGGCTATTTTGGCTCTTGGCACTTCAGACCCCACTGAGCTTCTCCTACTTCCTTCATCCGTAGCTTCTGGCTTAGGCTGTGGGCTGCACAGCCTCTGTTCCTAACCCCTTGTCATCCCTGGAACTCACTGGACTCCACCTGTAGCATCCTCTCTTCAACCTGCCCAGCACGCTCTTTTTTTCTAGAACTCCTGCTTCTAGAGGGGAGCTTGGAATACACGTGTCTCGCCATCTGCTTCTCCTTTTCCTTCCCATAATTCTACTGGGCAAAAGGGATGGGTTCCCCCTCTAGTTTTATTGGAATTCTCTCCAATGTTATATTCCTTTCCTCTTTTTCACAGTAACTATTGTTTTCCCATTTTCCTGGGGCCATGGTGACAGAATTCCTGCTGGAGAATTATGAGGAAATTGATGTAAAAATACATCAATTTAATATTTTCAGAGTATTAGGCTATCTGGAAGATTCAACAGTAGAGAAAGAAATTTAGTCAACAGACAAGAAGGAAAGATTCTAGCATTATGACTGTAGCAAAGAAATACAGGTATTTCTGCTCAAATGCAATGTATGTGTTCCAGAAAATCCTCCTGTTCCCCCAAATTGCAAGATATATACTAAAAATAACAGGGCTCTTGGGAAAAACAGAGTTGGGGCAGATTTTTCAAAACCTATAGAATTTGTAACTGGAGAGTTAGCAAAAAACAATAGCAATCCCAATAAAAATTCTGGTATGGTTGTATGTCTACTGGTCACATTATGTCAAGGTTAGCTTTTCTTCTGTAACCTTAAACCCCAGGCCACTGCTTCCTCCTTTGAAATATCTCATCAAAAATAATGTGATCCAAGACATATATTTCTTCATTAATCAAAAAATAATTTTTTTATCATAAATAGAATGGAACGTCTTCATAGTTTCTCCATCTATACTGTCAGTCTCCCAGATAGTTTTAAAAAATGAATTTGGTGTTTTTTTAAAATTTTATTATACATGAAAAAAAACTTAAGTCCATGGTTTACATGAGAGTTCACTGTTGATGTTGTATATTCTATGGGTTTTGACAAATGTATAATGCCATTTATCTACCCTTATAATATGGCACAGAAAAATAGCTTCACTGCTCTAAACATTCTCTATGCTTCACCTGTTCATACTTCCCTTCCTCCCCCTAACCCATGGCAATCATTGATCTTTTTACTGTCTCCATAGTTCTGCCTTTTCTAGAATGTCATACAGTTGAAAACATACAGTATGTAGCCTTTTCAGATTGGCTTCTTTCACTTAGCAATATGCATTTAAATTTCTTCCATACCTTTTCACGGCTTGATAGCTCCTTTCTTTTTAGCTCTAAATAGCATTGCAATGCGTGGATGTACCACAATTTGCTTACCCCTTCACCTATTGAAGGACATGCCAGTAGCTTCCAAATTTTGGCAATTATGAATAAACCTGCTATAAACTTTAATGTGTACATAGTTTAGCATAAAGGAAACCTTAGGGACTGAACCAGCCACGTGTTGCACTAAAGAAAGTGGCTTCTGTCAGGTTTTCAGCTTTTTCTTATGACTTTCAAATATTTATAGAACATGAATTGTGAGGAAGTTTGTCTTTGTGTTCAAAAGATTAAAGTTTGGGAAAGTTTGCACATGAACCAACATGTTTTCTGAATTTTACTGACATCATACTGTAAGTTAGATTTAAGATGTTCTCGTACATGTAGGAAAATTGTGTTGGGAGCTTTAACCTTCCTATGTTTCCCAATCTTTCCACAAGTAAGCATTTCTTACCCCAAAAAATATCATTTCGGCTATACTTAAGAACATTAGAAATCTTTCTATCACTCAGTAGTGGGATTCTTCTTACCTTCTATATTCCGTGACTCAACCGAATGACGATTGAGCAACAATCCCTGATTCTTTGAGGGGTTTGATAGCTTCTATGCACACAAGGCTTTCTGTGTTTAATTTTCTAAAGTCAAAATTTCCTTTATTCTACTCCTTGACTCAGACATCATTATCTTAGTAGCTACTTCATTAAAATATACAGACTACAATATACAAAATAGATAACCAACAAGGACCTACTGTATAGCACAGGAAACTATACTCAATATCTTGTAATAACCTATAATGGAAAAGAATCTAACAAAAAGAGTATATATATATATATATATATATATATATATATATATATATATCTGAATCACTTTGCTGTACACCTGAAACTAACACATTATAAGTCAGCTCTATTGAAATAAAAATTTTAAAAATACCTCATTTGTCAATTTGACCATCTCTATAGACTTGAATTACTTGCTAAATTGAGGCACCTATAGCAGAAATATGACCCATGGCCCCTAAACTTGGAGATGGCACTGTTCTCCAGAGACAAATAGATCCCCATGGCCATCTGAACAGTGGGTGAGGGCAGGGATCTCATGTGCAGCACCTGGAAAGGTATAGTCAGCACTCAAAGTATTTCATGCACATTTTTTTTCTGATCTTCACAACCAAATTTATTATTCCAAATTTTTGAGGCGAAAACTGACTCAGACAAGAAAGTCACATGATAGCTAGACAATAGCAGAAGTGGAATCTGTCCCCAGGGCTACCCAGTTCTAACCACCATCTTCTTTCCTCTGCCCGACTCATCTGAGCAGCGTTTCTGGTGGAATGTGGTGCGAGCACCACATCGAGGCAGGGCAGGGGCCTGGCCAGTCCTCCTCTGCCAGGAGCTGTTGGCTCAATAATGGGAGCCCAGGACTGGGGATGGAGAACTGGAGCCAGCGCACGATGTGGACCAGTGTCATGCCAGAACCACCTCCTTCCGGGACCAGATATTATCTCACACTGCTGGAAAGTGGCAGTAGTTCGTTAGAAATCATTCGAATTCTTTATTTTCCTGTACTTCTGGATGGTTCCATAGCAGCCTCATCTTTGGGCTACACCTTTCCACAGCATGGCTGTATAAATATGGCCAAGTTATCCCTTTACAGATAAGAGGATGTTTGTGCTGTACAAAAACGATGCATGCTGTGTAATACTTTATATATGTAAAAAAAAGACAATCTATCAAAATGTCAAGTGCAGCTCCATGAAGACAGAATTTTGAGTGTTTATTTCCTACTTTTCTACATTTTCACAATCAAACAGACCAAAATATCTGTGTCGATGTTTATTTGAGAAGCAATAAGATATGGAATGTTACAGACTTTGGAGTCTGGTGAATCGAGTTAAAACCTGTGGTCAGCGACGGTAGAACAATTCAGTAGGTTCTATGAATTTTAGCTTTCTCAGCCTTACAGAAGAGAGGAGGGTCTAGTCCTTATAGAATTTCTGTAAAGATTATGAGTAATAATGTGTGTGAAACACTTAGCATAATGCTGGCACAAAGCAATTCTAGTTACCAATATTTACAGTGTGACTCATGTGCCACTTAACTCATTTAATGCTCACAAGAGTCCCCATGGGGTAGTATATTATCAGCTTCCTTTCTCATGTTTGAAAATGGAAGAACAGAGAGGTTATCTACCCTGCCTAAGGCTTCACAGCGAGAAGTGGTGAAGCAGGAATGGGAACCTGGGCAATTTGGTTCCTGAAGTTTCTCTTTTAATCATGAAGCAACAATGCTCTCAAATAATACTGTTCTCAGTAACCTTCCTCTCAATAATAGACACCTCGTGAGCGTTGGCGGTCATGTCCCCCTTTACTTACTATCAAGATGTTCTGTTTTTATGGATTACTTATTTTTAGTATCATTGGTGTTTAAAAGTCAAAGGAAAACACAGGATCCCCCTTAAATAAATATTGACTTAAGTATGACATCTCTTGTGAAGAACTGTAAGGTAACTAAGTCATCATTCCTCCTTCTCTTTTTAACTATTTTCTTCAGTTCCTTTTGTCACAGGTCTCCTATCTAAACAGATGGCATCTGACCTCTCTAGGAAGACACTTATCTTAACACGGTTTTCATTATAATTAGGTCCAGAATCATATTGTTTAGTAACAACATCATGCTGATTGGCAAGAAATAATGAATCATTTGCTATTAGGGAAAAAAAAAAAAAACTGCTTTAACATTGCCAGAGTTTTAAAAGACCTATTTCCAGCCTATTGACTGATTCAGTGTGTTGGGGTTTAATATAAGCAATACAAAGGAGAAGGATTTTCAACAAACTTATGATTATTTATAGAAAATTTAATTTTTTCTCTTTTCTTTCAGCATGGGAAAATGTGCGTCATCCTGGCAGGTGTTAAAACACCAAATTTATGTCTGTCCATTTCAACAGTGGCTGTTATACCCTGTTCACAAAAATATTTGACAGGGGAGATAGTGCATCATCCATACTGTGTATTTAGCCAAGAGAAACTTTGCTCTAGGTAATCCACACCTTCTCTTAAAGGAACCATCATTAATCTAGAAATTGACTTTATTCTCAACTACTTCTTTTATGAAAAAGCCTGTGCGTTTTACATTGACACAGGAATAATTATTTAAAGCAATTCCCAATGGCTTTGTTGGCA
The DNA here is from genome assembly GCF_964341445.2 of Mesoplodon mirus. Lineage (NCBI taxonomy): Eukaryota > Metazoa > Chordata > Mammalia > Artiodactyla > Ziphiidae > Mesoplodon > Mesoplodon mirus. The sequence goes on along the minus strand of NC_138986.1, from coordinate 26,450,051 downwards.
TTTTATTTAGCTGTTTTAACAGTATGCTAATGACAGGAAGAAAACATACACATAAAATATTGTAAGCATCAGGACTTGGCAGGAGAGAGTAAGTTCGGCTTCTGACCATGAAATCTTATTCTGTGGTTGCCTTCTTAATGGCATCTCTTGAGGCCAGTGGCTTTACATTCTCCCAATTGTGTGGGGTCACTCTGGCAGCACTGACCAAGTAGAAAACATTCAGCCAGAGAAAACAATAGCAGAAGTCACCCTATAAGTGTCCTGCCTTCTATATCATGCAATTGACTCCAAGACTCCCCGCTAAGATGTCATTGCTTGACCAGTTTGCTTTAAAACAGCTTAATTAGCTGAAAGGAAAGCTATGTCTGAGCATGTTGGTGAGAAAAAAACAAAAATATCTCTCCTTTCAGAAAGCTCATGCTCTATCTTGTCGGAAATCTTTGGTTCTGAAACAAAACAACATTCCTTTCATACGCAATCAAGTCCCTGACAACAATTTTTCCTGGGTAGGGAAATAATTGGTTTGGAGTCTCCATGTGGGCATTTAGGTTCGGGTGTTATATATCTGGGTCTGTGTGGTACCCAGACACAGTCGCCTATGACATTGCTAGAGGGATTCTTGCCAAAGCATGTGTTGATTTCCTTTACCTAGAAAGATCTAAAACTGACCAGGGCATAAAGGCTATGTAGACTTTCAGATCAATATCTACTAACTTTAATGTCAAAATGACTCAAGTGTTAACACTGAAAAAAAAAAAAACCCAACCCTTGATTGATTTGCTTCTGGTTAATGTTTTTAAAAATTGTTCAAAAGAAATGACTTGTTCATTCCTGAGATGATATGGCAAGAACACTTTTGTCATAATACTTGAGAATGTTCCTGATTCAACGTGGATCTCCTACAAACGCATGCAGACCATCTGCTTTCTCTGGACGTGGAGCCCTGCAGTGAACGCGAGAAGATATATTTAAGGCCCATCTTATATTCCTTAATGCAAGAGGAAATTTGTTAAGAGTAAATTACACTTGTTTTGTTGTTGCTTGTTTGTTGCATGTATTTTTGTGGCTAAACCTGTTTGAGAGACCCAGGAAACGTGTTTTTATTTTTCAAGGCAAATTGGCAAGGAATTGTTTTCATTTTGATGGGGCCCGTGGCAGTAGCTACAGAAAACTTGAACCCATGTACAGGAGTTCCACAGGCAAGCCAGTGAATCGTGGAAAAGGCATGCCATTAGAAAGCTTTGTGGATTTGTTCTGTTCCCTCCCTCCCTCCCACCTTTCTTTCTTTCTTTTTTAAAAATTTATTTATTTTATTTATTTATTTTTAGCTGCGTTGGGTCTTCATTGCTGTGCGCGGGCTTTCTCTAGTTGCGGCGAGCCGGGGCTACTCTTTGTTGTGGTGCACGGGCTTCTCACTGCGGTGGCTTCTCTTGTTGCGGAGCACAGGCTCTAGGCGTGCGGGCTTCAGTAGTTGTGGCACACGGGCCCATTAGTTGTGACTCACAGGCTCTAGAGCACAGGATCAGTAGTTGTGGCACACGGGCTTAGTTGCTCCGCAGCATGTGGGATCTTCCCAGACCAGGGCATGAACCCGTGTCCCCTGCATTGGCAGGCAGATTCTTAACCACTGTACCACCAGGGAAGCCCTCTTTCCTTCCTTCCTTCCTTCCTTCCTTCCTTCCTTCCTTCCTTCCTCTCTTCTTTCTTTCTCCTTTTTTTTTTTTTTTTTTTTTTTTTTTTTGCGGTACGCGGGCCTCTCACTGTTGTGGCCTCTCTCGCTGTGGAGCACAGGCTCCGGACGCGCAGGCCCAGTGGCCATGGCTCACGGGCCCAGCCGCTCCGCGGCATGTGGGATCCTCCCGGACCGGGGCACGAACCCGCGTCCCCTGCATTGGCAGGCGGATTCCCAACCACTGCATTACCAGGGAAGCTCTCTTTCTTTCTTTCTTGTTGAAGAAGAAAATCCCCATGCTCTAAACAATATTTAACTGAAAAACTCAAATACCTCCAACAATTAACCAACTGTAGTGTGGCCTGGCTATTCATCGGATTTCTTCCATAGTCTCTCTTCTCAAGAGTAATTATCTGATGAACACATAAATTATCAGGTTTATTTTCACATCTTCTAAGTTATAATGAACACCAAATTCCAGCTAAAGTACATTTGTATTTTTATTGCACTGAGCTCTGTAATTTGGTGTAACTCTGTAAATTGTGTGTGTGTATTTGGTGTGTTGTGTGTTTTGCCAGTCTAACTCAAGAAAGTCTAAGTTGTGGTTTGCAAAAGATGATGACACCCTTCTTGAAGCAACACTGGATTTTAACCTGGAACCGTATCTCCATTTTTTTTCCTAATGAAGAGAAGGAAGACTAAATTAGGGGGGGAAAGTCTATAATTAACAATATAAATCTTTCACCGATTTCAGGAGGTCACCAGATGAACGGATGCAGACTTCAGACACATCTGCTCTTTTGGCAACCACTGCCTCTTCCGAGCCTTCTCATTGGCTCCCCATAATCAGATGCGCGGCCTCCTGGAAGCGATTTGTGCCTCCCCGGGCCGAAGCCGGCAGATCCCACAAGGATGCTGCACTGCTCAACTCCAGCGACCACGCCGGCGCCGGCCCGAGCTGCGGGCCACCTTCGAGAGAGATGCCGATACTTGGGGCGGTGCAGCTGGGGCGCGGTGTGGCCGGGGGTAGGCCACTAGGAATAGCCCTGCGAGGCTGCGGGGACCACGTTTCCCAAGCCCGGAAAGGCTGGCCCGCAGCGCGCTGTGATGAGCTGATATTTTCAGGAACAGTAGAAGTGCCCACAAGGTGGCATCATTGGCGCCAACCGCAGAAAGAGGCCCTTGGCTAGTTAAGTCTTTAAAGGTGGGGTGCTGTGAAGGTAGGGCAGGAGAAGACAGAAAAGAGCATCCTCGTGAAATAATTCAAACCTTAATGAAGTTGTTTCTTTTAACATGCATAAACAAGAGTGAGAAGAAAGGGCAGAGTGCTGCTTTAACTCGCTGGCTATTGTGCTGTCAGGCAAGGGGCCAAAGGCCAAGTGCCTTGGACAGGACTGGCTATGAATTAATAATAGACACTAGACTCTGTACTGTCATCAGCGCCCTGTTATAGACATGATTGCGATTGTAAACTATTGGCTTTCTTTTTTTAAATATATCTTTATTGGAGTATAACTGCTTCACAATACCGCGCTAGCCTCTGTTGCACAGCAAAGTGAATCAGCCATATGCATACATACATCCCCACGTCCCCTCCCTCTTGAGCCTCCCTCCCACCCTCCCTATCCCACCCCTCTAGGTGGTCGCAAAGTACAGAGCTGATCTCCCTGTGCTATGCGGCTGCTTCCCACTAGCTGTCTATTTTACATTTGGTAGTGTATACATGTTGATGCCACTCTCACTTCACCCAGCTTCCCCCCCTACCCCGTGTCCTCAAGTCCATTCTCTATGTCTACTTCTTTAGGGCAGGAATAGAGACACAGACATAGAGAATGGCTTTCTTAATGCCTAACAATGCGATACACGTCCCAGGTTCTAGGCTGAGCTTAGACTGTGCATCTGCAAATTCTGAACGGGGAATGGAACAGGAACAAACTTCTTCCTGTTCTTAAAGAGCTGCAAAGTATTGTCTGTATGTATAGTCACCCACAGGAATAAGACACTTCAGTCTTTTTTTGCATCAATGCAGGGTCGAGAGGCAGATGTAATCCAAGTGCAATATTCTCCATGTTCACAACCAGTTTCTTGCTTTTCATATTCCAGTAAACTCTCTTTCCATGAAATAGTGATAATTTTGCCTTATTTGTGAAACTTTCTCTTGGTTAGATAAGATCAGCCACCTCCCCGAATTATGCACTTACAAGATATGAGTGTATTCATCTAGAAAACAATTCCTCATATTTAAAGTGAACAAAGCCCATTGATGTTATTTTCACTTTGATAACTGATAATTGAGAACTTATGCTTATAATTTGATGTCACCTTGCATTCAAAGAGGCACATGTCTTTTATGGAGCTGCTTGGTTTTCTCTGAAGCTGGCCACTTAGTGGATTGGTCCAACTCTGAAGGCAAACGGGCTGGGGTCACACTTGACCACACACCGCATTTGGGAATGAGACAGGGGGAGGAGTGCTAAGGAGAAGGGGGAAAGGGGAGCGGAGAAAGTTTGGAGCTCTCCCAGCACTAAAGACCTCAGAGCAGGGGTGATCCCTGGCTGAGCGTCTACTGAGGGAAGCCTGCAGAGCCTTTGTGCCTGGATACCATTCAAGAAGAGGAGAAAAGAAAGAGAATAAAAAAGGTCTACTATTTTTGAAAGCTCCCTCCACATTTTGCTATTTTATTTAACTCCCCTCTCACCTACTCTTATTTTCATCTCTCCAAAAACATAAAGAGTTTGTGGAGACCATATGGCTATAATGTGCTTTGAGTGTCTATATGTTCTAGTATCTGCCGGAGACTCCTATGTTAACTAGGTATTTCACAAAGAAGAGTATTTATGCCACAATAGATGCTGTCTCAGAGTCTTTCATGGAAAATAATCTTTATGCTACTTTAGAACGGTATAATTCCTTCCTGGTGAGCTATCTTTTTGGATACCAAAGTTTAAAATTTCTAAAATTAACGTGTTAGTTTTTAATGTTAAAGGTGCCCCATCATATATCCTGCTCTGAGTTATAACATGCCCCCAAGTGATCTTTAAGTCTCGACTTTAATAAGTTATAACTTCTCTGTCCTCATTGAGAATAGGTCTTCTCTTCATCATCCTCACCCTGGTTTCTTGCAGATTTACTTACAAAGAAAAACGAAAGGAACTATGAAGAAAATTGTGGTGATGAAGGGATAAAGGAGAAGCCTGCACAGTTTCCTTTATTGATATTACTTGGATGTTATTTTTACTAGGATTTTACTAATGGGGTTTTGTATGCAGAGAATTGTTTCTGATCTTAGGCTGTCTGCTTCAAAAGAAACTTATTTTTTCAGTTATATTGAATTATAATTGACATACAGCACTGGGTGAATTTAAGATGTCCAGCATAGTGTATTGATGTACATATACTGGGAAATGATCGAGAAAACTCAATTTCAAAAAAGAACACAAATGTGTGAAGGTTTAAATTTAAGTAACTGTGGGGATGGTTATATTTTTAAGAGTTTTTAAAAAGATAGTTTTAACCAGCAGTTAATTTTGTTAAATTGAGCTCACTGTTAAATGCATTCTTGCCCATCTTTTCACTGGTAAAATCTTAGCTATAAGAAATATATAGTAATATATAGTTTATAACTATATATATAACTATATATAGAATGTAACTATATATTTATATTTGTATAGTTTCATATTTATATCCAGTTCATCTCTGCGGAGCCCTCAGAACCTGGGAGGATGGGCAGTTTCCACCTTAGGAGCACCTGGGATTGATAGCCTGATATAGAATGAAGGCAACTCAGGGTCTAGGGTGAGAACCTTTGCTTTTCATAATTAGTCTTTCCTGAGGCACCTCCTTCACCCAGCACCCCAGATTGCAGGTTGGATCTCCCTGCAACTTACAGAAGGGAAACTCACCTCCCTGAGACCCTTCTTGCAGCTTAAACAAAGGAGGACATCCATACCTACATTGCCATGTATTTTCTGTGGGATGGGACTGCTCAGGTGATGGATTACTGGTTTGACAATGTGAGGATACAAAAGGGAATCAAGCAGGTGTCAGGGGACCCCTCTCCATTCTTTTGGACACATACCCTTTGTCTTCTGGATTGCTAGGGAAAGATGGAAGTATATATCAATACTTCGATGATACCTACATATATAACGCTTGAGAAACAAAAGTCAAAAGGAACTAGATAAAGGCGTCTGATAGGGGAGAAAAGAAAGACATCAAGGAACTTCCAAGGTATCAATTTCCTTCCCCTCAGATATGTCATTCTTCAGTGTACATAAGGCTTAAGGCATAATACCGAGCACAAATGCAAAGAGGAAGCGATCTCTTCTTTTGCAGTGTGGAGAAGACACTAACGGTTCTGAAATGACCTTGACAGTACCTTCTGTATTTTATATGGAGAAAGAGGGAGTGGAAGATGAATCACCTGTGATGCCCCTTTTCTGCAGCAGAAAGGGAAGGTAATTTATTATCTTTTGATCTCAGTCTATAAAAAAGTAAGAAAATTAATTTGATGAAGAGTAACCTGGAGCATACAAATCCAGCGGGTCCATAATTTCCCAAGCAGATCCCCTAATGGATCTTTTCATGAAAATGTTTCTTTCATACCAGTGCAACCTCTCACAACAAGGGATGATTTCCAGTCAAAACGAACGTCTGCTGTGATGCTGACAGCCGCCCAGTGGGATGGGGTCACATATCAGCACTGCAGGCATCCAAGGGACATTGGTTCTCGACCTCTGTGTCAACCTCTAGAGTTCCCAGGGTCGGGTCAGCATCTTAAGGACGCCTGTGGTCTCATTCTGGGACACCTCTGGGGTATCCCACAGAACAGGGGCATTCTTTGCCAAAAACATTCCCAGCCCCATTTTGTAGCTTGCTTTGTAGAGCGATACTATGGACCACGAAAACAAAAATGGGGAGTGGAGGCTGGGGCAGAGATTGTCAAATCATTGAGAAGCCTGGAAAAGACAGGCCTCTTCTCTGGTATGGCTTTGATGGAAATTATAGATTCATACTGGAGGAGTTTGAGATAAAGATAGGATGCTTTCTTTATATGTTAGCCACACACATTGTGTTTATATTGTGGATTTTATTTTCCGACCACTTGGCAAACACTGGATTATAATCTTTAAGGGATATGCAAACTTTGACATTAGCACTCCATTATTCTAGGGTCAGTTTTAAGGAAATCTTATGCCCCAGGACAGTATCAAAGTAAGAGATGCCATTGGTCTGCAAAGTCTCCATCACAAGTCCCTTGCCCTAGAGGTACACACCTTAGTTCCTTAGGAACCCACTCTAAGCCTTATTGTCTCTTAGTTGGGGTGCAGTTTCCTGGTCATAAGTAACATCGAGGAAGGGAACCTGAAGGGAGAGAACTGTTAAAGGGAGGGGTGATGTGACAACTGACA